>NC_089490.1:62988381-67788381 GCF_036850765.1 Saccopteryx bilineata | reverse complement strand
CCTGGTGGGCATGCCGGGTGGATCCCGGTCAGGTGCATGTGGGAGTCTGTCTGACTGCCTCCCCATTTCCAACTTCAGAAAAATACAAAAAAAAAAAAAAAAATCTCACCCTGGCCGGCTAGCTCAGTTGATTAGAGCAGGTTGTCCCCAAGCGCAGAGTCTGCCAGTTCGATCTCCAGGCAGAACACATACTGGAATAGGTTTATGTTCTTGTAGCTCCACCCCTTCCTCTTTCTCTAATCGATAAAATGAACATTAAAAAAAAACTGAATCTCATAAATCCTGACATTCTCTGACTGTGATTGTTTGAATGTGCTATGTAAAATTTCTAATGTTTTATAATTAATTAAAGTTTTTTGACAAATATGATAATTGTTTATTGGTCTGGTATTTGAAAAATAAACATATTCTCTGTTTTGAGGGTACACAATTAAATAAATTTAAAAGTAAAGTTTGCTGTATTTGTTATGTTTGAAAAACCTTCTGTAGTCCTCTTTGGTTTCTACAAGATCTATCTCAAAAATGATTTTATTTATAATCAATTTTGTTTTTAATTTTCTTTTTCTCAAGTGAGAGGAGGGCAGATAGCAAGACAGACTACTGCTTGCACCGAGAGAGTGATCTGCCTGGCAATCCCTGTCTAGGGCTGATGTTCTGACCCTCTATCTCGTTCAGGGGTCCCCAAGCTTTTTACACAGGGGCCAGTTCACTGTCCCTCAGACCATTGGAGGGCCAGACTATAAAAAAAAAACTATGAACAAATCCCTATGCACAGTGCACATATCTTATTGTAAAGTAAAAAAACAAAATGGGCATAAATACAATATTTAAGATAAAGAACAAATAAATTTAAATCAACAAACTGACCAGTATTTCAATGGGAACTATGGACCTGCTTTTGGCTAATGAGATGGTCAATGTCCGGTTCCATATTTGTCACTGCTAGCCGTAACAAGTGATATGACGAGCTTCCTGAGCCATGATGTGTGCATCCTGCGTCACCGGAAGTAGTACGAATGCATTTCTTGCTCCTCTCACTGACCACCAATGAAAGAAGTGCCCCTTCCGGAAGTGCGGCAGGGACTGAATAAATGGGCTCAGGGGGCCGCATGCGGCCCGCGGGCCATAGTTTGGGTACCCCTGCTCTAGAGCCATGCTCACAACTGAGCTTATTTTAGCATCTGAGGGGGAAGCTCCATGGAGCCATCCTCAGTGCTGTAGGTGATTCACACAAACCAATTGTACCATAGCTGCAGGAGACCAAGAGACAGAGAGAGAAAAAGGGGAAGGGTGGAGAAGCAGATGGTCGCTTCTCCTGTGTGCAAGTTAACTTCTCCTGACTAGGAATGAAAACCTGGGATATCCACATGCTGGGCAATGCTCTACCACTGAGCCAACCTACCAGGACCTGTTTTTCAATTTTTAAGTAATTATTATTTGGTACAGTATTATCACTCCTATCATAGTTATCAAATAATATGCTTTTGGTAATATCAAGTCAAGTATAACACCTCTTGTCTTTCCTCTTATTGGATGTGATATTGATATTTAAAATCCTGCTTCTTTATTTCTGTATTTCTGCAGGGTGAGGCAAAAGTGAGATTACAGTTGTGAGTACATAAAACACAGAATTTATTCTTGTATTAATTATTGTATTATTTTCCATATGAACTGATTTCTTACTTTTGTCCTTCCCTGTATGTTACTCACTGTTTATATTTATGTTCTATGCATTGTACAATGCATATAAACTTGCATTTATTTGTTAATACTATTGTTCTAAACTAATCTGAGAGTATTTTCCCTCTAATACAGTTTAATTTAAATATAAAAAGTTTATAATTATTTTAACACAAAAATATTTGAGATTGTTTGTCTTATTACTCTATGCTTTCAATTTAAACTTTATTGTTGTTTCAGTTATTTTTCTATAAATTTTTTGTTCTGTGAACCAAGTATTATTCTTAAGTATATCGTTTTATGTTTTACAATTACATATAACTAGTATTACATTTGAATTTAACTAGAAGAGTAAAATGAAATGCAACATAAATATTTACATAGAAATTAATTATCAGTACTGAAATTATAATTTATTTTTAAATATCCTCTAGGATAGAATTAAAAGTTTGCCATCTTTTAACTTGCTTAATGTCCTAAATTTTAAACTCCCCAAGTGTGAGCAGATTTTAAGCAAATATTATTGGGTTTTTTGTTTGTTGCTTTGTTTTTATTTTAGCTATATGACAGGTATTTTTCTCATTTTAGTTTGATGTCTATTGAGGACATCCTATTCAAAATACTAAATGTTGTTATTGTATATATATATTATTTTTTTGTGAGAAGAGATATAACTAACACATTTCTGGTTCTTTCCATCAAAAAGAACTGTAATAATACTTTTCTGCACAGTTAATGCTCATATCTAACTGATTTATGATAAGATACATATGTATACTTTGGAAAGATTTTGCTATACTTTGCTATATAATTTATTTAGAAAATGGAGAAAGCCAAGTATATTCTGTTTTAGCTGTTCTGCTTTCATTTTCACTTATTTATCATATATTTCTTAAAATATGATTACTATGGTTTTTGTTGTCATTGTTATTGTCTGTTATATGCTTCATAAATTCAAATGATTAAAAACCATTTTGGATTAGTAAAATGGGATTAGAAATTTTGAGATAGATATGGGAAATATGCAAATGTTTATATGTGTCTAGAAAACAAAAGTATTTCATCTCAGGACCAATGGTAATGCTATCTTCTTTTTCATATAACTGAAACTTCATTCAGAAACATTACATCATTAACAAGGTAAATTATATTTATTTATTAATTAATTGATCAGTTAATGAGATGATTATATTAATGATATGAATCTTTGTGTATTTGAGCATTTGAAGATAGAAACCACTAATATTACTTTCTTAGTCAGTAATGTTCAACCAGGCTGATCATAAAAATCACCAAAGATATTTTTGACAAATACCTATCCCTAAACTGGAGTTCCTAACTTGGTAGATAAGTGGTTGGTGCTGGGAAACATTGGTTCCCTGGGAGTGTCTGATGACAGCATGGCTTTGAGAATACAGCTGTATGCCATCTGGTTTTATATCAGACCACTCTTTAGAGATATGGGAAAGCAAAAGGAAAGCTCAATTTGTAGATTTCTAGGGTGAGTTATATAACAGAAAGATATAAGTGAACCAAGTAACACATGGAAGATTACACGATTACGGAAATCTTCTCAGTAGCCTTGGTTGTCAATAGTATATATAACTACTAATTCTAAATAGAGCTCTCCACATCGCCAACTAATTTGAAACTCATGTGCTAATTTACATGTATCCTATAATTCTCCCTCAATTTATTCTATTCTCTGCCATTTCACTGGTACAAAGAATATCATGTCCCTACATTAAGGATTATAAAAATCTAAATTAAAAAATTACAAAGTATGATTTCATTAAACATGTAAATAACTTTCCTAAATCTCTAGCTTAAAATACAGGGTGGGGATAAAAATAGGTTTATAGTGTGAGTACAGAAAACACAGACTTTATTCTTGTAATATTATTTATTAATTATTGTATCATTTTTCAAACAAATTACTATAAATCCACTTTTGCCTCTCCATGTATGTATTACTTATAAGAAAAAATTAAAACAATCCCATTAAATTATGGGCATAGGGCCTGAATGGGCACTTGTCTAAAGATTATATACACATTACCAATAGACATATGAAAAGGTGCTCAATGTCACAAATCACCAGAGATATGTATATTAAAACTACAAAATGATATCACCTCATACTGTCAGAATTGCTATCATCAATAAATCAACAAATGACTAAAGTTGACAAGGTTGTAGAGAAGAGGAAACCCTCATACACTGCTGATGAGAATTTGTGCAATCACTAATGAAAAACAATATGAAGGTTCTCAAAAAATTAAAAATGACTCAGGGATTCCTCTTCTGAGTATTTATCTGAAGGAACCCAAAACACTAATTCGAAAGACTATATGCCAACCTTTGGAAGCAAACCATCAGTAGATGAGTGGATAAAAAGTGGTGATACATAAATACAATGAAATATTACTCGGCTATAAAAAAGAATACTGTTTGTGACAACATTGATGGACCTAAAAGGTATTACGCTCAATTAAATAAATTAGTCGAGAAAGACAAATACCATGAGATTTCACTTACATGTGGAACTGAAAGAACAAAATAAAAACCAACAAAATTGAAACATACACAGAGAACAGACTTGTGGTTACCAGTGGTGAAGAATTTTAGGGCACTGTGTGAAAGAGATGAAGAGATTAAGAAGTACTAACAATAGTTACAAAATAATGACCAGAATGTAAAGGAAAGTACAGCATAGGGAATTAGTCAATAACATTGTAATAACTATGTATAATGCCAGGTGGGTCCTGGAAATATCAGGGAGAACACATTGTAAAGTATATGATCGTCTAACCCCTATTCTGTACTCCTGAAACTAATAGAAAACAATACTGAATATAAACTGTAATTAAAAATGAAAATAAAAAATAGTGAAAATAATTTATAAAACTATTTATAAATAAAAATACCATCAACATAATATATAGTATATGTAGTATACATTATGTTATCAATTATGTATCATTATATTTTATATAACTATGTAGTTTCATAAAACTATATACATATATATTTATAGCTATTATAAATTATTCTTATATACATTACATAAAAATATAAAAAACTATCTAAATTTAGGTACAGTAATTATCTTTATATGTAATAATTGATTCCATATGAAGGAAAATTTGAAATCCTTGCCAAATTTGAAATCCTAGATAGTTGAAATTACAGCAACTTAAATACTTTCTTATGATTAATTTTTTTGTTAGTTTTGAAGCATAATTATATATACAGTAAGTTATTCTACCAATGCAAGAACATATAGCAGGGATATGTAAATATGTGTCATCTATTCTTATTTTTAAAAACAAAAAAAACCATTTTTTATTTAATTAAGAAAGGTAAAAATATTTTTACTCAGTGTTGCTAAAATTAGTCTCTGCTGGTCAACAAAAGAAAAGTTTTGTAGGAAAGATATTTTTTAAAAATTGCTTAGGCAGAATTAAATCAAAATCAGATATCTAGTTCTCTAACATAGACTCTTTTGTATTGTTATCTTCCTTCAAACAATTAAATCAAAGAAGTAAAATATTAATATAGAACCCTGATGAATTAATAAATAAAATATAATTTATACAAACATATACTATTAATAAAATGGACAATTTATTAGTTCATATAATGTTTCACACTTTACAGAGATTGAAAAATGTCACACATGAATGCACTGATATGATTGTATTTCAAATTTTCTATATAAAAATTGATTTAATAAAAGAAGAAATCAACATACTGGGAATATATTTTTATTGAGAAATAGTTAAGATTACTTTCATACATATAAAAATAGCCTAATCTGATTTATATAAGTGAGCAAATAATATTAATGATAGAAATAGAAATGATAAACAATACCTAATTATAAAGTTGCTGTTTCAGTAAGCAGAATGTAAAAATAAAAACAGTTTTGAGATACTACTTAAAACCTACTAAATTGCCCCAAACACTAATTAACACAATATTCCATGCCAAAAAACTACTAAAAACAAACAAAGCAAAATCTTTTTAAAAATAAGTACATAACCTAGTTAAATTTGCTTGCCATAATTAGAAAGGGTACATTCTAATACAATTTACCGGGACATATAACAGATGTTAACTTTATTTCTTATCTGCATGATACTATAAGATAGCTTTATACAATGAATTAATGTCATAAGAGACATTGACTATTGATGTATTATTGATTAAGTACAATAAAATTTTTTTTTAAATGAAAATAAATTATCACATTGCCAGTAGAAATAGAATTCTTCCACAGAGTTGTGTGAAAATAATTTTAGGGACTATTGTATAGAAGAATATGAGCAATAATGTCAAGATTTATCAAAGCAAAAACAAAGAATTACCCCTCAGAGGCCCAATGTCATATCCATAACCAGGTGGCTGAGCTTCTCTGTGTGGAAGATGTCCAGTCTTTCTGCCCTCAGACACACACCTGCACAGGTCAGGCCCAGGAGGGTCAGGACCCAGAGATGCAGAACTTCTCTATGTCTTATTTCCCATCTGTACATTCACCACCACGGCCCAATGGCCTGCGGGCCACATCCCTGCCACCCCTGTCACTGTGTTTGGACCTGTGCTTTAGGCCCATGTGGTTGACAGGCATGCAGAGCTGCTATGGGAAGAGACAGTGAGTGAACGAACAAGCCTGGGCCTTTGTTAAACTTTGATTATATCTCCTTGGGTGAGGAAGAGGTAAGCTTTCTTTCAAATTAACCAATATTCTTCTTAATTCTTCATGGGCTTGCTTGTGCCTGGCCCTTCCTCTAACCAATCCTTTTCCTGGGTCTTCCTGGGTCCCATGTCCTTACACTATTCTATCCTTTCCCCAGGTTTTTCTAGGCTACACTCGTCCTTTTATGGTTTCCATTTTGGTTCCTACTGCACATATCTCAAAAGTTTTGCCTCTTATTCTGGCTTCTACTGCACATGTGCTTAACCGCCCCACACTCCCACCCCACCCCCCACCCCCCGCCATCTTGGCTTCTACTGCACATGTGCTTAGCAAAGGAAGTTCCCCTACTGTTTTATCCCCTCTTCCCCAATGCCCCAATACCACAATACCAGCTAAGGGGCCAGTTGTTCCTGTCTGAGGATTAGTGTTGTTCAGTGAAGGATGTGGCTGTCTCCAGGGGAGTCTGTGAAACTGCCCCTTCCTAGTCAATCAGGCTTAATGCGTTTCTATTTGATCCCTTCCTTTGTTAATAACTAACTAACTACTGTAACAATCATATATACAAATTTTTTGCATATATAATTTATACACACATACTTAAATTAAAAAACAAATAAATTAATGGCAAATTTTACCAGAAGTAGAAACAATACAGAACATACCTGTTCTGAAAGCAGCACATTTTTAAAGAGAAAAGTAATTCTAAGCATTACACTTTGAAAGGAGAGGGGAATACTTTTTAATGAATGTGAAGTGATCTTTCAAGGGAAAACTATTCTCTAGTAGAAAATTACTATTCATGGAAACTAATTATAAAAAGAGGATTTCGCTAATTTTAAAGGTGTCTGACCAAGGTGAAAAATTAACAATGAATCATATTGCACTCGGCTGATCACCTAGTGATGTTCTAGTACTTCATCATGCATATCTAAGGTAGACTGCCCAGGAACTCACTGACCCCTTCACCACAGATGCATTCAGCACAAGACTACTGGATATATGCTTGTATAATGTCAAATCACTAAATGGTATCTTTAAAATCTCTGAGTTCCAATGAAAATATTTTCTTTTTTCACTAAGACATTGATAATTTCATAGGGACAAGTAATTACACTAAGTGATTAATGGGCAGACTTTAGCCCATTCTGTGTTTGTAATTTTAAGATTTAAAGGAAATGTAAATGAATCGGTCATTAATAAGAATAATTTTTTATTGTATTGGTTTCCTTCAGCTTAACTATTGTGTTCTTTGCATTTTACTCATCAGTGGAAAATATAATAATCTTGACAATGTTAAGTTTGCTAGCATTTACTAAATACTTTTTGTGAATATCTAATTGAACTCACATCTTATTGGCTCAATGGAGGTTTTAGTGTACTTACTTGCTATTGGTTTGGCAAAATTTACTGATCACTTAAGTCTTATAAAAAATACCAAGAAACATTTCAAAATCATTATTATTCATTTTTGAACTAAACAAATATGTTTCCATATTGGTATTGTAGCTTGTTCAATAGAATAACTGTATGCTTTAAAAGGACTCAAAACAGGCACTAGGTTCTGCATAACAGTAGATAAAAATCCTAAATTAGCATTTTGAATATAAAAAAAGATGATTAGTATTCAATAAATGGGATTTCTGAAGGAATCAGTCAACATAAAAGACAACAGTAACATTTTCTCTGTTGATATTAAAAGTTTGACTTGTCAAACTTTTATTTTCTTAAATGTCAAACTTGTCAAACTTTTCATTTCTTAAATGTTTTATAAAGTATGTATATTCTTTAATTAATAATTCTGTTTTGGTCAAGTATTCTTCCATAAAGGTATTTCCTACATGGCCAACATTTTTGAAAAAAAAAGATTCTTGTTTGAAGAAGAAAAAAATGAGACCTAAAATCTGAAATGTCTGTAAAAGAATACTGTCAGATTTTTATTTGCCACAGGTTTTTCTGTGTGTGTGTGTGTGTGTGTGTGTGTGTGTGTGTGTGTTTTGTCTAACACAGGAGAAAATATCTCAAACTGTATATTTGGAAAAGTTCATTATTTTTAGCCAGTTTATGTGCCTGTGTGTGTGTGTGTGTATTTAAATATATCCTTAATTTTTCTACAGAAAATATAGGATAGTCAAAAGAAGATTAATTTATAGGATCCTCATTTGTAGTAAGAAGACTACTGTTACAGCAGTTCAATACTAGGGCTTGATTAATTTGTTATTCATATATAATACTTACTAATTTCCATTTTAGAATGTTTTCCAAATTAGCTCTCAAGATAGAAGGTCCTTTTTACTGATGTCTTCCTTCGTAGCTCTTTGCAATCTCTGAAAATCATTCTGTTTTATATTCTGCTTGTGAGATTATCTCAGCTGTACCTCCTGGGAAATATTCTCTTTGAAATTGGTAACACTTAATGAAAAATATATACATATTCATCATTAAAAGCAAGATACTGAAAAAAATATTACTGGTATATAATCACTCTGAGCAGAAGACTTATTTTGAACATGAAAGAAATCATTAACTGTAA
Source organism: Saccopteryx bilineata (assembly GCF_036850765.1). Classification (NCBI taxonomy): domain Eukaryota; kingdom Metazoa; phylum Chordata; class Mammalia; order Chiroptera; family Emballonuridae; genus Saccopteryx; species Saccopteryx bilineata. The sequence continues at coordinate 67,779,472 of NC_089490.1, read as the reverse complement.
ATAATCCAGAGATCAAAGTCTGAGGGGGAAAAAAAAAAGTGGGCTAGAAGGCAGTCTCTGTACCCTGTGTGGGCTGAATGAAGGAGCTATCTGAAACAGAAGCTCAGAGAGGAAAAGAAAGTTAGCATAGTTGTGCCAAACCCGAGATCTTTCTGGATAAGGCCATGAAGCTTTAAAGGAATTTATATCAGTTATTATAAGGAGTAAAAAGGGGCACAATTTTTGATTAACTGCTTTCTGCTTCAAAAACCATATTAAGATAAGGAACCTTTCTTTAATTCTGAGTAACCTTTTAATAAAAGAAAACAAATACATGGTTTTAACAATTTACTTCAATAACACTCTTTCACTCTAATTAAATAGTGATGATCTTATTTAGATGTATTTTCAGTCATGAAAATTACACATGCAGATAGTTTGGCTCAATTTTGTCATTTTAGAATTTACATTTAGAGCTATCCTTACTATCAAATGTGTATGTATAAAATTTGACTCGTTTTATGAAATTTATCATTACATACATATTTTCCTTTACACAGTATTTCTTTGGATATATATATATCCATATATATATATATATATATATGGATATATATATATATATATCTTGCCTGACCTGTGGTGGCACAGTGGATAAAGCATTGACCTGGAAATGCTGAGGTCGCCGGTTCAAAACCCTGCGCTTGCCTGGTCAAGGTACATATGGGAGTTGATGCTTCCAGCTCCTCCCCTCTTCTCTCTCTCTCTCTCTGTCTCTCCCTCTCCTCTCTAAAATGAATAAATAAAAAATAAAAAGTATTTAAAAAAAAAAGAAAATATATATATATCTCCATATATATATTATATATATATATATATTAAAGGTGGTATAGTTCTTTGGCAGAGTTTTATCAAAAAACACACATATTATTGTTTAAACCTTTCTCGATTTTGAGAAATTCCACAGTGTCAGTAGTTAAGGATATGTTTATTTTCTAGATAAAAATTTAAACTTTTTATGGTTGGCAATATTATAATACATTTTTTTGTATTACTTAGTATTTAGGAGCTTAGGAAAATGCAATTAGGAAAATGAAAAGATAAACAAATGTTAAGATTTTACAGGATTGTAGTGGAAATGAGGTATATTGAAATAAATTCAACTATTTTCCACTATCTGTCTCATGACCAATTAAATATTAGAGTCTATAAATTAAAAACATGACATGTGTTAGCATTGTTAGGTTTAGAAAAATCAAGAAGAGATTCTTAAAATTATATTTCGATAGATGATAGATGATAGATAGATGATAGATAGATAAACATAGTGATATAAAGCAATAGAGAACTTCCAAAAAGATTAGATATATTAATAAAATATCATAATGTAAGTGGTTTGATGCTATGGACAAGTGTCCAGATTCACTTCCCTGGTAATAGTTTTATATATTTTTAATCCATTTCCAGTTATCCGTTGGCTCTTATGAAGTGGAAAGAACATTGTCTTTTAAGAAAAAAGGATTTTATTTGTAACTTAGTCAATTTTTAACAATCGGATATTGAGCAAATCAGAGAAAGTGTCTGAGCCTTAGATTTCCCACAATGTCAAAATTAGGAACAATAATACATATTCACAAGGTGATTATGAGAATTAAATGAAGTCATATATGATTTACAGTGATGGATATTTACTAAGGGCTTGATCCAGTAATATTTTCTTACTTTTAGTTCTAAAATTCAGAAAAGCTCTTGAGGACTTAGGTGTAGGAATGTATTGATCTGGGAATAAATTAATTGCAAGTCAGGGGTTTTCCCCAAATTAACTGAATTTTGGTGCTTTTTTGACCTGATTGTAGATGCATACTATATATGCAAAAGTGAGACTTGAAAATATACTTTTGTCTATTTTCATTGGTTAAAGATGGACCCCAAACATAGTATAATGTGGAAATTATTAATATTAATATTCCATCTCTAGCTAATAAGATCAGTGAGTATAACATTAAAGAAAATGACTCCTGGATTGAATACAGTCTTCAATTTCTTCAGTATATAATTTTGTGGCTTTTATGATACTATTCCTTTTAAACATTGATCACAAACCAAATGTTGCAGCCATAATAAAAATTAATGTTTAAGATTTATTTATTATACTTAGTCTACTGTGATCATCATTGAATACCTTCTAATGCTGAGACAAAACTTAAAATTGGGTGGCCATTTTCCAACTTCACTCCTCAACCTTGACAAGTTTACTTAGAATCATAAATAAAAAAGTAAAGGCAGAAGCAGGAATGGACCCAATTATTACAGTCAGTTTTTGTTCCCATCTTGTGTGTCTAGCATCAAGATTGTCCCTATGTTTCTACCAAAAGCAGTAAGAAAAATTGTTCTTAAGAAATTTGTATTTTAAGAAAGAAATATATAAATTATATATATATTTTACACCTTTCAAAGAGCATGTTATTTTTGTAGTATACAGGGCATGGGCCAAAGTAGGTTTACAATTGTGATTATATTTATACAATAATTATTCCTCAATTATTATTTATTATTATATTAGTTTCCATACAGACAACTGTAAAACTACTTTTGCTCACCTGAGTATTTGGAAGTGAATGAAAATTTCATTGTTCTGAAAGATAGGAGATTTTCTTTTCAAAAGAAAATTATTTTATAAGAAAAAGACAAATGCCATGGCTCTCTTTTTTATCAAGCTGAGCTTCTCACTTTTGTAACATAAATGCAATATTTTACTTCGTCAGTGTACTTTAAAGTAAAATTTGCATATAAATATATGCAATATAATAATAAAGCAATAATTCAGTAGTAAATGTATTAATAAAAGTATTATCTTCAAATACTTTCTTCATAGCTGTTGATTTTTTATTGCTGATCTATGACACAGACATTGCTTTATATTTTATTAAATACAAGCTTACACTTGAAAATTATTCTTCCCTCTTCCAGTGAATGTATTCAGATAAAATTATCAAGATGTTATTGGCATACCATATTTTACAATTAGCATAAGCATTTAACTGAGCCTTCAGCCATTAACATATTTCACTATCATTTTTGAATAGCATAGAAAAGAAACTCAGATAAAAAAAATCACGTTTATGTGTGATTAAATTTATCATTGATATAAAATATAAATTTCATATAATTTCTTATATGAATTTTGTCTTTTTGATAAGATATTCATGTATTTAGTAAAACGAAGTCAAGTAATAATATTTTATTAAGTGATGTAGAATTCATTTTGATATACAGTGGCATTTTTTCCCAAGAATAACTTTAGGGGGCGCTGTGCTGCCAGTAGAGAGTTCTTGGACAAGTCAGATCATTTTTTTTCTTTCTTTGCATATAAAAATATCTTAGCAAGGTTTTCAAAGGAATGGTGAAAGTATTCAATTTTCTTAAATTTGTGTTTTTCACTATAACACTGTATGGAAGGAGAATTTTGAAAGTGACTGAAAAAGTATATTTTAAGAAAGAAAATTAGGATTTAGTAATAACTTGGGGCTGTAAGTTGTCAGCTTCAGTTTATTTTGGAGTTAGGAAACAAGCTAACCAACAAACAGCATATATAGGAAAAAGCAGAAAAGCATCTCACCTGAGAGCAAAAGAGATGTGGTAAGAATTTTTACAATACTATAATTGATTGTATTGTAACTGAAAAAAAAAAAAAAAATCATATTAGTTGTCTATAGAACAGAGTAGTTTGCCAGAATCAAAAATCAAGGTATAAGGAATCCTTTTTAAATTGTAGTTAACCAGAAGGTCAGCAGCAAAAGGGGAAATGACAATGACAACAAAAATGATTCCAGTACACATTGATGTTTCCAGTGGCTTAGCTCTGTAAAATTCTCCCCATTCCCAGTCTCTCTCCATCAATCATCTCTGACATCTGTATTGCATTCTGATTCCTAAATAGATCTTTTGTCATCTAGCGCAATCAAAGCAAAGGCTTCTGAAGAAACAATACAACCTGTCAATAGAAACTCTTCCCTTTTGCTAGCATCTTTCAGATTATCTGATTATAATAAATTAATTCAATTGCTTTTGATAGAGCTACCTGAATGCTTTCTGTAACTTACTTCCTATTCAAAACTATTAACTAAAATAGTTATATAAATATGCTGATGTTTGCGTTTTATTTTATATCTTTAGAACCAATTAAAATGTTTTTCTTCATATTAGAAATGTACCATTAATTTCTCTCGTTCTTACCTTTTCTGCTCATATTTGAGAGTAATGGTTAGGACACATATATGGATTTCATAGTAAGGAGGGAGAATTGATTGATTCAGATGAGAAAATAGCTTTTTTAATATGTTTTAATTCCCTAGAAAATATATGATTAGATATAAAGGTCACATTTAAAAAATAGCAAATAGTATTGAAAAAAAAAAAGAGAAATACAGGGATTGGCAAAAGTCCATTTACAGTTGTGAGTACAGTTTATTCTTGTATTATTATTTATTATTTTTTATACAAACAATAAACCTACTTTTCCTCACCCCTGTACTAAAGTAGAAGGATGTTAAAAATCGCTGAGTTTTTTTAAATGTTCATCTTTGGGAAACAGATGAACATCCATGCTACTGGTAAAAATGAGTTCGGTGTGTGTAACTGATCTGCCACAGGGAGTTTTTATTTGAGTTTTAGCATATTTCAGTTGCTAACTTATTGTATTGTTACTCTCTTTTAAAGTCTGTAACTTTTACAATGGTGGGATAATACAAAGAGTATGAGTAGGCAAATAGTAAGTATTTAACAGATATTTGCTATCATATGGCAAATATATAGATTTCATCTGTGCATATATAATTTATGTCAATAAAAGCAGATATCTTAGTGTATTGTTAAGGATAAAGATAAAAAGTTATAGGAAATGTGGGGTTTATTTTCTACTGGAAAATATAAACTTTGAATATATCAAAGAATTAAATCAGTTCCTTATTTTTTTCACTAAATACTATAAAGTCTATGTACATGTCTAATTTTATTTAAAAGCTATTTAATTAACTTTAAGCCTGCATTTGTAGAAACATTGGTGCTCCAAGTGAATTAATATATTTTTAGATTCCATATCAATCTAATAATTAGTAAAATTATTTGCTATAACAATATTTAAGAATACATGAAACTCTCAAGGTAAGAGTTTTTGAATGTCAAAGATATTCAGGGTTTCAGAATGCTTTTTCTCTTCAGTATTTTTAAACGCTCTAATTCTCTTAAGGCTTAAAGCAATGGGAGTAGAAGAAAGAATATTAGATAATCCCAGATTTTATATCTTTATCAATGTTCATTGGAAAAATTTTAGGAGATTAGCAACAGGCTAATGAATTTCTTACTTCCTCCTGTGAAATTTAATAATGTTCTTTATCTCCTGTTTATGGCTTTGAAGAAGTTCAAGAAAATTTATCAAGGAATCTCGTAAAACTCGTTGCCATTTCCTTCCCATATAGGTATATATATAATTCATGGAAAGTCCCATAACATTTTTTTTAATTTCTTACATAAAATGAACCTAGTGGCTTGGCACAAATAATATCTGTTGCTGTATGAATTTTGTGGTACACAGTAGACACTATTAATATTTTAAAAATCACAAACATAATTCTAATTCTGCTAGCACTGTCTACAGTGAAGTTTAGATTATGCCTGATACCTTTAGATGCTCATATTACCAAAGAGTTTCTACATCATCAAAGAGTTTCTATATTCTCTAGAATATAGTTTTATTTCACAGTAAACAATATATTACATGAGTTTAAAAAATATTCGTTTAAGAACCAAATTTTAAATATAAACTTTTTTCCCCTGTGATATTAAGGTTTAAATTTAAAAAAATCTAAATTATAAAATGTTCTATAAAGTTTGATTATTTTTTAATTTTAAACTATGTAGCATGTTTTTACATTTATTTATACTCTGCTCCTTATTTATATAATCCTGTTTATTTTCACCTATTATTTTTTAAGATTAGATTTTCCTTTGACAGTTGTACATTTAATTAATGGAAAGAAGAGAATCGTTATTTGTTAATATATACATATATACTGCTCACAAAAATTAGGGGATATTATAAAATGAATATGAAGTGATTAAAAAAAAATTTGAGCCTGACCAGGCAGTGGCGCAGTGGATAGAGCATTGGACTAGGATGTGGAGGACCCAGGTTCGAGACCCTGAGGTCGCCAGCTTGAGTGCGGGCTCATCTGGTTTGAGCAAAAGCTCACAGCTTGGACCCAAGGTCGCTGGCTCAAGCAAGGGGTTACTCAGTGTGCTGAAGGCCTGCAGTCAAGGCGCATATGAGAAAGCAATCAATGAACAACTAAGGTGTCACAACAAAAAACTAATGATTGATGCTTCTCATCCCTCTCCGTTCCTGTCTGTCTGTCCCTGTCTATCCCTCTCTCAGACTCTCTCTCTGTCCCTGTAAAAAATAAAATAAAATAAAATAAATAAAATAAAAACATTTGATTATTTTTATTAAACATGAACATTAGAAAAGCAAATGACAAGTCAAAGAAAATTGTTTAGTTATGCAAATGAGATGCAAAACCAACTTTTATTTCATTGGTGAAAATGCACTATACAAAAGGCTAAAAGTACTGGAGTATCTGCATGTTCCCCAGTCTAATTTTTTTGAGCAGTGTATATGGATGCACACATCATTCAAAGAAACTATATGAAGAGTTTAATATTTTGCACCTCTGAGTAAAGAAAGTATTCAAAATCAACAACGTTTTAATGAAGACTATACAAAAACCATAAAGCTTACTTAAAGAGATAACTGAAAACATTTTTCTCATCTATATTTACTAAAAGCAATCCCAAAAATAAACTTAGATTTGCTGCAATTCAGAAACATTTTAAGAGTGAAGGAGAATGGTTATTTGTGGACATGGAAGGATATTTTTATGTGTAGGATAAACAGTCTTCCTTACTAAGAATATCTGTAGAAAAGTCCTTTTTGAACTAAATGATGTCCATTTTCATTTATTTTTTGAGTTGTTTATACAAGAGTAATAAAATGACAACAAAAGTCTCTTCAGGGAAAATGCATTTGCCTTTTCTAATACCCTAATTTTTAGTCCTTATTGATGTCATCTAAGGTCTGGAATTAAAAGCATTAGAGTCCCCTGGACCTTAGTAGAAATTCAGAAAGCCAGGCCTCGCTGCAGACCTTCTGATTGAGAATCTGCTTTTTAACAAGATCTCTAAAGGACCTCTATGCCACATTTTTTAGAATCACTAGTATAAGGTAATGAAGTCTTGAAGGAAAATTGAAAATTAATACCCAGAAAAAGCCAGGATAGATTTAGGGAACCCAGTAAAATATTGCTAATCTTTACAATTTGTTCTCCCTTGAGGTCACCAGGCTTTATTTATGTCAATTCCATTATCCCAATAAATATGCCATTATTTCTTCTATGTACTCTCATTTATCTACAGAATCCCCATCCCCAGTTATAATAAAAATATAATATAAAAAATATCAAATTCTCAGTAAGAAGTTATCAAATACTAAAGGATATTTAAGGAAGGGAAATGCCACCTTTTTGACTCAAAGTCACAGAAAGGCAATGGCTGTTTAGTTGATGGCTTCTTTAAAGAGCGCTAGAATAGTCACCTTCTTCAGCAACGCCCGTCTGACTCAGCCACCCATAGCGTGAAAGCTGAGTAATTCATTTGAATGTTTCCAGATTCTTAATTGAGCTATAATCATATGGATGCTGTGCTTCATAGGAAAGAAAAACATGATTTTTTATGGTTTATGCTTGCTTATTGGGAAACTAGAATTCATTGTAAAAACTCACCAGGATTTTTCTTAAAGGTTGAGTTATTTTACTTTTATAAAGAAAAAAGGTAATGATTAGGAAATGTAAAAATCTAAAAAAATTTTTCCACACTAATATATAGAAAAAATATATAAATAAACATATCAACATTGTGCCTAAAATTTGTATTTTATATAATGTTTCTTTTTAACTGAATAACTGTGTATAACTCACACTGGCATATTGACTGTAATATTGAATATATTACTGTTAGTACAAGATGGTAATTATGTTGAAACAAATATAGGAACACATTTAAGATTGTTTTATTATATACTTTAGCTCTATATTTGAAATTATTTAAGCTTTCAAAATTTATGATTAATGCCCTTTACTTTTAACATAAACTATTCTAAATCAGCTATTAGCAAATGTTTATAAATGGTCAGATGGCAAATAATTTAGGCTTTGCACAATTATTTCACTATCTAATTGCCTTTCTAGCACAAAGAGAGTCACAGACAATATGAAAATAAATGGACACAAGTGTGTCTCAATAAAACTTTATAAAATAAAGCAGTATTGAATTTGGCTTATGATCTTTATTTAGCTAACTGATTTCTAAGTATTTTTATTTACAAATAAAAATTTTAACTAAAGTAAATAAGTTTATTTTAAAATCCAAATTAATACCTTTCTAGGTAATACAAACTTAAAAATAAAATAAATACATATTTGTTCAACTTGCAGGAAAAACACTCATTTTGCCTGATATCTCAGTCTGGCATTCTACACTCGAATATTCCCAATCCTAACTTGGATTATACAGTTTAGACTTCAGAGTCTTATAAATTAAAATAATATAATATTTACAACCTTTCATTCCATGGCTACTTCATTTTATTTAGTGCCAATGAAAGGGGATTTGGGAGGTTGCTGACCTTGGCATGTACTCTTGAGCCAGCTAGCACCAAAGGGGAATATACAGTGTGTCCATAAAGTCATGGTGCACTTTTGACTGGTCACAGGAAAGCAACAAAGGCAATAGAAATGTGAAATCTGCACCAAATAAAAGGAAAACCATCCCAGTTTCATACCTATTCAGTGCAGTTTGATGTGGACTCACGCACAGATTTTTTTTTTTTTTTTCATTTTTCTGAAGCTGGAAACGGGGAGAGACAGTCAGACAGACTCCCGCATGCGCCCGACCGACCGGGATCCACCTGGCACGTCCACCAGGGGCGATGCTCTGCCCACCAGGGGGCGATGCTCTGCCCATCCTGGGCGTCGCCATGTTGCGACCAGAGCCACTCTAGCGCCTGAGGCAGAGGCCACAAAGCCATCCCCAGCGCCCGGGCCATCTTTGCTCCAATGGAGCCTTGGCTGCGGGAGGGGAAGAGAGAGACAGAGAGGAAAGCGCGGCGGAGGGGTGGAGAAGCAAATGGGCGCTTCTCCTATGTACCCTGGCTGGGAATCGAACCCGGGTCCTCTGCACGCTAGGCCGACGCTCTACCGCTGAACCAACCGGCCAGGGCCATGCACAGATTTTTTAGGGCTCCTTAGGTAGCTATCCCGTATAGCCTCTACAGACTCGTCACTGACTGATGGCCTACCAGAACGGGGTTTCTCCACCAAACTGCCGATTTCCTTCAACTGCTTATCCCACTGAGTAATGTTATTCCTAAGTGGTGGCGCTTCGTTATAAATGCGCCGATATTCACGTTACACTTTGGTCATGGATTTGAATTTAGCAAGCCACAGAACACACTGAACTTTCCTCTGTACCGTCCACATCTCGACTGGCATGGCTATGGGCTGCTTCGCTGTATACACGGTGTTATGTCATCATCTGTGCATGCGCACATGCTGCTACATCATCCTACAGAAACTGGGAGGGTTTTCCTTTTATTTGGTGCAGATTTCACATTTCTATCTTCTTTTGTTGCTTTCCTGTGACCGGTCAAAAGTGCACCATGACTTTACGGACACACTGTATAAGAAAGAGGCTTCCTATATAATTCTAGACTAGTCATTTTGGTTACTTTTTCTCTTTCCTTAGAGCAGTTTATAAAATGTTGACCATTTTTTCCTCCTCCATGCTAGTTTTTCTTGCACACATATTAAGTATCTGTTCATTTTAATTTCTAGACCATATAGTTTACAAAATTTCTGTTTTGAATACTGGTGTATTTAACAGACTCCACATTCTCTAAGATTTACAAAAAAAGAAAAAGAAAGAGCATTTCAGTAAATCTTATTTTATTCCACAAATATTCTTCAATCTTTTTTGGGTCAAGAAATATGTCCCAGAGAAAACTGTATTTTTGAATAATGATTATCAAAATAATAATAAATGACTTATTTGGTTGAACGTAAAAGTTTTCTTCTATTATAATCAGTAGGTAACGTTTTTAAAAACAGAAAAGGATTGTTGATATGAATGAATTATTTTTATACTATTTTTTATGCAGACAAGTGTCAGTATTAAATCTGAAATTTAACAGCAATGTGCATCATAATCTACCATTTATACGGTGATTCTTACTAGAGTCAGTATTCTGTACAACCAGTAGACTCTAAAATGGTAATGAATAAAAATGTGTTCAGTTTCCAGATCTACTGCAGGTACTGAAATACACAACCAAAAATTACTGTTAAGACACAATGTCTTTCACAAAAACAGATATGAGAGGGAAAATGCAGCTAGAGTTGGTTATATTGAATTAATACACTTCAATCTCCTACGTTTCAAAAGAATTTCTCTGTATTTAGAAAGCCTTTACCAACATTTCTGTCTTCCTTGGGGCTCCTAAAGAGCAATGTGGTAGCAATAAAAAGCTCTTTACCACAGGGATCCTTACAATTAAGAAAAGTGGAGATTGTAAAAGTTTGCTAGTTTTGAAATATTAGCTTGCCTCCTACTTAAATCTAAACAAAAGCACACTATGGCTCTAGGTCAGCCCAATACAGACAAACCCGAACCCTGATTTGCCCCATACGAGGAACTATAATGGAGTGGAAACAGCAGCTACTTAATATATGAGTTAAAATTACCCGTGACTGAAGTGAGCACATCAATCAAAAGTTTTGGCATGTAGTGAGCCAGACAAACCAGTGTGGTGAGCTTGAGGGCAGGAAAAGCCTCCGTTCTATATTCAACTGTGTTCAAATTACCATGACATCCCTTTGCATACACCACTGGACTTCCAGCAGGTGGATTTTGGAGGCATTGTGCTTGGAACACAAAGATGGATCAAGTAAGAGCATTTGAGATAGTTTCCTGTTTTGTGTTCTGAAAACTAGGGATATATAATGCCTTCAAGATTCTTAGCAATTTTTAGGTGTTTGGGAAAAATAAACATGAATCTCCAAGAACAGAAAATTCAACAGTTAGGGATAAAGCAGCAACATTTATAGATGCTGATTTATGTTTTAAAAATTGTACATCCATTTGAAACATCTGAACATAAATGCAATTTGTCAGTTTAATCATACATTTCAATAAGAATTTTTTACAAGCATGTCTAGGAGGAAAGTGCAATACATGGACATTGCAGAATACATTCCATCTCTCACATGAACTGAGTTATTAATCTCAGAGTGAATTCTGCCCACAGCTCTCTATAACTGCTTCCCATTAAATCTCTGAGAAGCAACTATGGAAAACCTAAGCAGAATTTGCCTCAGTAATACTATGGATGTGCAGAAATAAGATTAGGTAATTCTATGTGCTTTCTCATCTTTTTCCACTATAGAATAATATAAGTAAGTATGATACTTTATTTTGAACAAATACCATACATGATGTTAATGTTTATGAATTAACATCAGCTGTATTATAAAGTATTATAAAGTATTATAAAATAACTCAGCTGTATTATAAAGTATTTTGATTTCAAAGTAATAAACACTCATATGTTTGACTAACAGTGGAGCAAACAAAGTAAGAATCTGGTGGATACAAAACATGTGCTAAAAATGTTTTAATTTTTAGTCAGAAAATAACTGAATTAGTGAATAAAAATTATAAATGCTATTAAATGCTACAAAGCTATCAGGTAAAAACTTATTTATTTCAATAGTTATGAATAGACCCTGGATTAAAAAAAAAAGAAAATTTATTTTCTTAATCATTTAATACGCTAATTTGACCGGTAGAGAAGACTTCGAATTAACAACTAAATGATGTTAGCTATCAATGTTTCAGGCCTCAAATGATAGTTTTCTTCTGATGCATGTCTCTTATCTTTCTGTCCTTCTTTTAATAAATAAAATATACATGGTCCTAAAAGATCGTGATTTACATACTTTATTTTAAAAAGTGAGAAACAAGAAGTTTTTAAAAAGATATTTTAATTGCTTTGGTTGTATTTATTAAGTAACCATTCTAGCACACCACTTCATATATGGAATGAATAATAAAATAAACTTAAAATTATAAATATCACTGACAGGATAGGACAAAATACTCAAAGTACTTGGTGTAATAACTTCTATATTTCCAAAAATGTTATTTTTCTAACAGTATAAATGTAAAAATTCGGCTTTAGAATACATACCTGACAATTTCTGTAAAAGAATGAAGCAAACTTTTTTGACTACTAGAAAGCATATAAACTGTAGTAACCATGAAGAATACAGGTGGAACAAAAGTTATTTCACAGTTGTGAGTATGTGAAAAAAAATTATTTTTGATTACTGATTAATGTTCATATTATTTTCCCTACAAACAATTAAAAATCTACTTTTGTCCCACTCTGTATAATACAGCTCACATTATACTCGTGGCATTGCTAAATGGCACACTTTCCAAATAATTTAACATTATCTAGTAATACTGAACATTTGCAAATCTTACAGGAAAGCAGTAAACACAGAAGAATATGTCCAAGAGAAATTTAGCACATACATACCAGAAAATGGTACCAAAAAGATAAATAGCCCCATTGTCTCTTATAGCAAAGTACTGAGAATATGGCAACTTTTCAGTAGCAGGAGAATAGTTTCATATATTGTGATACATTTGCATAATAGAATATTATATAATAGTGAAAATGAACTACATAAGCAATAACATGATTGAAGCATGGGGATATATTGACTAAAAAGTGTGCTCAAGGAGTCAATATTTAGTAAAATAAAATGAACAATATATTACTTAGTTTGAAAACTAAGAAAACACACAAAAACATTCAAAAAATATATTAGAATGCCAGAAGCCAATACAGGTGAGGAACACACAGCCAGATGTCAGTTACTGTAGTTGAATAAATACAATGTGAGATGACCCGGCAAAGAACAATTGATAATAGTGATTCAGAACCAAAAATTACGATCAGTTCTGTGTGTTTTTAATCAACGAGAAAAAGAACTATTACTGCATGTGTTAGAAGCTGGGGTTGCCCTAACAATATACCCCAGACTGGGTGGCCTAAACAACAAACATTTCAAAATTCTGGAGTCTAGAAGTCCATGATAAAGGTGCCAGCAAACCTGGTTTCTGTGAAGACTTTCCTTGAGGCTTGTGGAATCCTGTCACTTGCTGTGTCCTTCTCTCTTGGCCTCGTCCCTGTGTGTTCAGAGAAGCTCTCTGGTTTCTCTTTCTCTTCTTATAAGGACAATATTTGGATACAACACCACCCTATACTCTCAATGACCCCCTAAGGGCCCTATTTATACATACAGTCATTTTCGGGTTAGGACTTCAACAGAAGATCTTGGGGGAGTTATAATTCAATCCATAAATGGCATAATAGTGAGAATATAACACTCATTTATTTTTATGTGTAAAAATTTTAGGAAACATAAAATGCTCTATAAATTGAAATATTTACATTCTTAAATATAAATATAAGCATTATATTTATAATAAAATTTAAATATTTTTACATATAGAGATTTTTCTAAAATGAAAATAATGTTAGACAATTTTTTTCCAATTTGTAAGTATGTTACCAAGTGTGTAAGAGGAATGAAAATATGGGAATACTAAAAAAATTATGGACCTTAGCTAGGAAGCATATTCATATATTTTTACAAACTAGTAAGCACATATACTCATTTATCTAATTTACAGCTCATCAGTCTAACTATATTTCTATAGCTTTCTTTTTTATTACACCTTTAAAAACTGAAATGATGAGAAAGCTTAGCCATTCTCCTAAGCTTTTGATTTTGAATCATGGCTAGGACTTCACTCTGTGTTCTTTTGGCACACTTTTTGTAACCCTATTTACACACTATGGAGGGCAAAAACAAGTTTATCTATTTAGGAAGTTGTGTCTAAACTCATTTCTCTCTACTTGCTTGGTGCATCTGTGTCATGGAAGGCTCAGTGAGGTCAATGAGGAGTCTGAACATGTGAAGGTCTGGATCCATGCTGGTTTATACACTGAACTACTCTAGGTCGGTATCCATAGAAGCCCGCTGAAGGGCTGGGAGATGGAGCAACAAAAGCTCATTAGTGATGGAACTCCAGTCCAAAGCACAGCAGGACCTAGCTGCATGCTGTACCATGCCAATATCTGCACACGTTAGATTTCCAAAATGTGTGTGTGCATGTGTGTGTTTGCAGGGAGATGAATTCAAGGTATGACAATCACCGAATGAATAACCCAAACTGAAAGAACCCATCAGGTGAACAATATGTTTGCAAGGTGGGAACCAAGTTGAGAGTTGTCTTGAAATTTAATTAATAAAATTAACCCAGTTATTTTCCTTATCATTTTCTTGACTAAGTTTCAGAGATTGCAATATAATGAAGCTCTCTGAATACTATTACTGCATATAATTGTATTCTAACTCTCTAAGGTTAAACCTGAGATTTTTCAGAAACACACTTAGCTACTTTATGTGCATGCTCCTATGAAGAAACTTTTATAAGTTTTTTCTCCACTGTCCTGTGACTTATTCATCTGACTTTTACTGAGAGTGACTCTCACAGGAAAACACCTGGAGACCTAGGTTTTCCTGTGACATCACTGTGTGAATTTGGGACTAAGTAACAGGCTTAATTGGCTTAAGTTAAATTTGTCTTTAGTGTTCTACCAACTTTTTATGAGATTTCATATCTAGATCTCAATGTCTTTTTTGCCTTAGATAAGTGTTAAATAATTTACACTAAAAAAACAAAACCTCTTTAGTTATATTTCAGCTATGGAATCAAGAGTCAAAGAAAGAGACACATAGTGTTTCAAATAGTCTGTTAGGACATGAGTAAAATAGCCACCCCTCAGATTACCCTATGCATGGGGTAGCTGATACTATTTGGCTTCCAAATAACATCAAGCCTTTTGTAAGAATGATAAGAGCCCTCTAAGCCAGCCTCTCATCAAACTAAGAGATTGCTTCAGCAAACACCTGGACAGTTGTCGAACCACAAAACTCATTGATTCATAAAGAAAGTAATTTCATTAATTGAAAGTTCTGTCAGAGCTATTTTTATATATTAAACTGAAATCTAGTTCTTTTTTTTATCATCTTTCTGTTCTGCCATATTTGAATCATAGGATAAGCCTATCCTTCCTCTCTGTGGTAGAAGAGAGAGTCACTCATTTGAAGTTAAAAGCATGATACAGCATGGAAAAATTTTAGTCAGTTATTTTTTTCTTAATCAAATGAAATAGTGACAATAATCTCAAAAGTAACTCTCAAATAATTATGCACCCCATTTTAAGTACATTACATATAGTAATCCATTTAATCCTTACAAAAACCTTGTGAGTTAGGTATTATTATCTTTATTTTCCAGGTGAGGAAATATAAGCACCCAGTAGTTTAAAAAATCTGCCTAAGGTACAGCACTACTAAGCGGAGAAATGAGATTTATGAAAATGTCTTTGAAACTTTAAAAATAAATTTGAAACCAAACCAACAGCCTTAAATATGTTAAAACAAAGACAATAACAGTTGATCCTTCTACCATAGTTGATGATTCTTTCTCTTTTTTTGAGGGGGTTATTCACAGATCCTACTATTGAGTAGAGCAGGCATACGTTAAATAAGTCATCACGATGAAAACAATATATTTTATCAAAGAAAAGATATAAAAAAGAATTTAAACAAAATGTTTAAATGTTTTATACAATTATAGTGTGTTTTGATCAATAGCAATTAAGGCAACTTTATAATAAAAGTGTACATAAACAAGGATGCAGCAACAACATGGGTGTTCTATTCTGACCAGACAAATGTTCAGGTTTCAGCATGATTGCTATTTCAATAAAATTCTTACCTATATACAGTTTAGTTCCTTAACTATAACACTCAAGCATATGTTAATAAGAAAACGTACATTTTCTCCATGTTTGCCTAGTCTCATAAATATTTGAGTAGATAATAACAGCAAAAGGATAAGTGGCTTCATAACCTAAATATATTAATCCTGCAAATCCCTTTGAAAAGTAATAAAGCAAGATAAAGATAAAACTGTTTTATGTGCAAGGTTATTTTTTGTATTATCATTTGAAAACATTATCGATACATTAATAAAGCCATGCTGTTTCTACATATGAAATTCTTTCAGAAAGTGAAAAAATTTTAACCTTTCATCACCAAGTACTGATTTTTCACAGAGTGAGGATAAATTGTACTAATCCACTCAGAATGTTTTTGAGTCTCAGCAATAACCAAGAGCAAATACTGTCAGTTTTAGTGGTATTCAGAATAAATGGGTAATTTCTAGCTTTGACACTGTAAATAACACTAACTAACATGTAAAATTTTGATTGTAAAGTATAAATATATTATAAAAATATATGATATATATTCACTATTAACAATTTTAGTTCCTTATTATTTCAAACAATATTGAGCCTCACCAAACACATAACAAATATCACATATTGAGAGCATGAATTCTATGCATTCATGCTTCTTTCTGAAGTGACATTAAGTATCTGTTATATACATTTTAAAGATCAATATATTTAAGTTATGAAGCCATTTATCCTTTTGCTTTTACAATCTACTCAACATTTATTTGACAAGGCAAACAGGAAGGAAATATATATAAATTAACATGCTGAAGTGTTACAGCTAGGGGACCAAACCATATTTGTAAGAATTGTATTAGAAATCAATTATACTTAAGTAGAACCTAGCCCTTGCTCTAAAGCAGGGGTCCCCAAACTATGACCCGTGGGCCACATGCGGCCCCCTGAGGCCATTTATCCGGCCCCCGCCGCACTTCTGGAAGAAGCACCTCTTTCATTGGTGGTCAGTGAGAGGAGCACATTGACCATCTCATTAGCCAAAAGCAAACCCATAGTTCCCATTGAAATACTGGTCAGTTTGTTGATTTAAATTTACTTGTTCTTTATTTTAAATATTGTATTTGTTCCCGTTTTGTTTTTTTACTTTAAAATAAGATATGTGCAGTGTGCATAGGGATTTGTTCATAGTTTTTTTTATAGTCCAGCCCTCCAACGGTCTGAGGGACAGTGAACTGGCCCCCTGTGTAAAAAGTTTGGGGACCCCTGCTCTAAAGGATATTAGAATCAATAAAATAAAAGATTTATATAAATATAAATATAAATATAAACATACCATGTATGTATATACTGTAGCCATAGTATACAAGAGAGATAGAAACTGTAATCCACAGTATATGTATTAGTTAAAGTAAAGACCAAGTACTGTAATCTGTGATAATAGAGAAAAACTTCACCAAGGAAGTGCCTTTAAAATGATCTTAAAAATTAAGTGAACATATTAATTGGAGAAGTTAGCAAAAGAGCATTTAATTGAATGAAAATGGCCTGTACACAGTCATTAAGACACAAAAATGCATTAAGAGTACTTGAAAAGGTAATACTACAGACACATAGGTAGTATGGGTGGAGTTGCTAGAGTGAGCTTTGAATACTCTATCACTTATAGCATCAAAGCTACTGGCTTTGAGGTATACCATTAGTTTACTTACTACTGAGAAAGAAAAACTGACAGTCATATCATAATCCAGTATTTCTTAACAGATAGCCTATATGCCTATGTGTCTCCTTCCCTTTATTCCACTATAGATACATAAATATATACATACTTACATACGTATTTTACTTAACAAACTCTTAAATTCAATCATTGCTTTTTATCATGTATGAATTATGTAACACATAAAAAGATACCATGAGTGAAATTAATTGCCTAAGCTATTCTAAAGTCATTTTTGTGCTCAACTTTGTTTATCTAAAAACATTCTTTTGAATAACTTTGACTCACAGCCATCAAAACCCATATACATATTTTCTACACAATAATGTGTTTTTTTTTTCTATCAAAAGTAATTTCTAACAAAGTGAACTATTATCATCTGGAAGATTTTCTTGTAAGAGCTTGACACCCATTCTGCAAGTTTAATGTATCTATGAAGGAAAAGGCAGCCATATTATAACTGTTGCTATTGACATCCTGATTCAGTGTTATGATATGAAAAATAAAATTTTATGGTGAAGGGCCTTAGAAAAATTTCTCATTATTTTCAAGACAGCATTTTGCTACATATATTGTAATTACAGAACAGCTTACAACGTAAGTATATTTCAGTAAATATGTCAATAAACATTTTATTGCTTAGAGACTCTTTACATGATTTTATAGTCATAGGTACAAATGATTGGATTTTAGTGTCTTTAAGACTATCTGTGTTCCAATTTTCTATTTATCACTGCTAAGGCTGGATAACTTTTCATAACCTGATTTGCCTTTTATTTTGTGTCAATACAGTTACTGGTAGATGTTATAATTAAAAGTATAAAAGAATAATCTCTAGAACATCCAATTATTTAACAAATTATAAATCTATAAAATTAAAAATTTATAAAATTGAGGGTCAGCAACTTTGATGTCTACTTGGTACATTTAACAAAGATGACCTAACCCAGTAGCCACATTTTTTCCTAAAGCAATTCTCTCACTTTTAAATGGGAAAAACTTCAAACTGTTACTTTCCTTATGATTTTCTTTGATTGAGGGGCTCCAAAAAATAAATTGCATACACTCTGCTCTTAACCTGAGGCCATATGTGTAACATGAATAAAGCGTCACGGGTAAGAACATAACTTAAAGATGTATGAGTACGCTTGATTTTAAAATATTTGCATATTTAACTATATCAAATAATTTGTTCATTGAGTTTGAGATTGATATAAAGACTCCATAGAGAGATAGACAGACAGAAAGACAAATAGAGCTAGAGACCTGATAACAAACAAGTGAAAATCCTTCAGGGTGTGTTCTGTTAGATAACACTATTTCATGCAATATTGAAATCATTGGCACAGAGGTTTTAAAAAGGGTACCAAATATGTAAGGGAGTAACATTCAGTCTAAAACTAAGAAAACAGTGTTTAAAATATAAAAATAACACAATGATAGCAACAAGAGTAGCAGCATGGTAAATATTTCAAAACATAACTCATAAAAATAAAGTATTGCAGAATACAGTATACACTATTAGTTGGTATTTTTAAATAGCAAACAGCAGAATTAGGACTGTTCCTATTTAATACTTGCTCTTGATATTACAGTATACTATCACATCATGCTAATTTTTTCAAAAACTCTAACGAATATAGAGATGTAGAATGCTTTGAAAACACATGTAAAAATTTCACTTATAGAAACCATCGTTAATATTATCTATTTGAATGTTACTGTATTTTCAATTATTTTTAAATATATTTTTTTAATTATTCACATTTTGAATATACTTTGTATAGCTAGTTTCCCTTTCAAGTGGAAAATTTATAAACACCTCAAGAAAATTTTGTTACAAATTCTACTAGGTGACACATACCCATTGCAGGAAAAAAGACAAATCTATGCCTTGAATAAATATTCTATGACCATTTTTACTGCTTCTTAGTTTTATTAAAGAACTGTAGTTGATTTCCTCTCAATAATTTACTCATTGTGAGAGTAAACCCAATATTAAAAAGTTCATATGTTTAAATAATGTATATTTGTTTCACTATATGGGTAGCATAATTTAAAAGATTCATAATTATAGGTCTCTAAAAGTATATTTAAAAACAATTCACACACTGTAAAAAGGATTGGCATTTTTTCAGGAGAAAACAAAGTTGAATATTTGAATTATTATTTAAAATATCAGGAAATTGTGTAATATTTATTTTAAAATCTCAGATACTATATATTAATTTTATATTTAAAGCAGTGCATTTGATTAAGAATCAGGGTGTTTTTGCTAAGTAAATTATAAATTAAATATAAATTACTTTTGGTTTTGTTAAATTTGGTAACATGTGATATAATGTTTATTTAATATAATTATTATATTCCAGAAAAGAGTATTTTAATGGACTGAGAATTAGAAACAGGAAAATTAAATATAAAGTAAGCAAATGATCACTAATTTTTAATTTTTCTAATAAATGCCCAAAGATCTGAGTAAACAACACTGAATGTACAGTTTCCAACCGCTTTATAAAAACCAAAGAGAGGTCACAAATTGAGAAAGATTATAGCTGAACTAAAAAAATAAAACAAAATCGGGCTATACCACCAGATGCCTGTTTCATTACAGTAAAACCTCCTGAGGTTGAGAAATCTGCTGATAAAAATACTCAAATCCACCAAATAACTAGGTCAAAAACAGGTTGCATAGGATGTGCAGACGGTTGGTGAGTGAGATCGGAAAGGTACTTGTGTATGTGGAGAGACAGTGTAATTCAAAATATGAAAGGAAGCGAAAAATCAAACGAAACAGACTAAGCCTCCACTCTCCTTTCTTTCAAAGAGAAGCCTGGCACTACAGAGTTTATTTCGGTTTTGGCCAAGGAAATTGTCCCTTTAAGCTATGGGAATGAATTGTCTCTTTTTAACTGCCTTTTCTCCCTGCAGTACATAATCACTGTCTGTCACACTTTGATGTCATAATCATCCGCTGAAGCTGCACTGTTAAAGAGTAAATCTGCTTAACTCACAAAAAAAGGAGGAAAATTGCACGGAGGCACTTGCCTCCCTTGCTCCATGGCAGCCCATTTGAATTACAGAAGTGCAGTGTTATGTCACTTTGGTATTACGGGTGCCATTTCAAAAGTCAAAAGCCTATTTTTAAAACTATATCTTAATCAGTCCAAATAGAAACAGCAACTATTTGCCCATTAAATGAACACAGTGCTTGTGTTTGTGTGTATGTGTGTGTGTATACGTGTGTGCAAGCATGCATGCGTGAGGAGCATGCAAAAGGCATTAAATAGCTAAAGAATGTTAGTGTATCTTCAAGCTGTCACTTTCCAAAGGAGAAGAGCTCTTAAACTTTGCATCTACTCTTTTCTATCTGAAGAAATATTTTGCATATGCATTCACTCATAAAGGAAATTTTACCACTTGTTCTCTTTGTACCAGATGAAAGAATAATTTAAATACTCTTTGAAAAAAATTGAAAATATTTACCAATTATTATATTTATGATGAGCCAATGCAATTTTTTTTTGTTTTTAATGGTTTTTCTTTTATGAAAACCTGAAGATTTATTCATTTATGCTTGGCTTTGATTTACCTGGGTATTGATTAATATGTTTCTACAAATGATATAAGGTATTGTTCTCATATCCCCCACTTTTTCCTGTGTTCTGTTATTCTTCAGCTGGAGGCCAAGTTAAAAAGTTCATAAGCTCAAGAAACGCAATGCAGTTTTCACACAAGTGGTCCATGCAGTTTTCACACAAGTGGTCCATATTGCCTAATCTGCAAGCCCTTTTCTGGTTGAATTCCAGAATTCTTTGAGTCATTACATATTTTCCAACTAGAATGAAAATCAAAGCTTAAAGGATGACAAAATCCCACTTTATTAGGTTGATGTGAGCAACACTTTGTGGCATCATGATGGCTATTATTTATGTTGATGAAATCCCATGGAAAATTGTACTGTTCTACATTTTTGTATAAAATACTAAAAGCTTGTCTCATTATGCAAAGGGCATTTGGACCTCTGCATAATGGTTCCCTATTGCTGCTCATGCACTCACCCCTTCGATAATGAAATAGAACTCCTCAAAGAAATTTCCTTTCAAAGGTTATTTAAAATCATTAACCACAATAAAATGTTAAAAAAAAATACAGTGATTGTTTTATAATGTGAGGTTTTCTAAAAGCAGTAAAGGAATTTCTGTATTGGATACTCAATGTTTATTTGATATGAAATGAATAATTTTAGATTAATTTTTAATTCTTAATAAAGTGATAAATTCCTTTCCAAATAACCTTCTGATTTAATGGGTTTTAGTAAGGTGTTGTCATTTACCGTAGTTTCACTAGTTGTCATTACTTCACGTACAATATAGGAGGATAATCTGATTTAGTCTTAAATTTCCTCAGTTACTTGATTTAAAATTAGATTATTCTCTCTGATAATGTAAAAGAATGGTTATATTTCATTGTCCTTATTATATAAAGTTTTGTTATTTAACTACCCCTTATGTATACAAACTCTTAAAATACAAAATATTCCCTAACCATCTACCTGTTTCTATACAGTCAAACTCACTCAGTACATTTCAGCCTAATCTTTGCTTTGTTTGTGACTTCTATGATACTGGGTTTCTAATTACAATTTTTCAGCTACAAACTTAGGTTATCTATCCAGAAAGAAGAAAGCTACTATAAGAAGAAGAGATGTTTCTTATCAGAAAATATGAACAAATTACTTTCATAATTTGATCATGTAAGTAGTGTCATCTAATTAGTGTCACATAATTAGTTTGCTTTTTTTTAAACATATTATATGATACCATGATACATTTTGAAATTTTGCTGATGTATAAATAATGTAAAAGAAAACTTTAAATCATGTAAGTAAAGAAATCCAGCTCCATATTAAGATTGCCCATTATTCACACCTAAAGCAGATGTTATTCACTAACAGGAGAAAGGCTGGCCATCACAGTGTGAATCACAGTTCACCCAGGCTTTGTGAAGCTGTGGAGGCAGAGCAACTCCACAAATCAGGACTTTCCAAGACTTCTTCCTTCCTACTATCTCCACTTCTTGAAGGGTGTGCATTCTGAGTTGCAAAACAGCATGCTCTGTATCTAAAAGTCATGATTTCCAGCCCTGGTCGGTTAGCTCAGTCATCCAGCATGTGGAAGTCCAGGTTTGATTCCCGGTCAGGGCACACAGGGGAAGTGCCCACCTGCTTCTTCACCCCCCCCCCTTTCTCTCTCTCTCTTTCTCTCCCACAGCCAAAGCTCCATTGGAGCAAAGTTGGCCCAGGCCCTGAGGATGGCTCCATGACCTCCGCCTCAGGAACTAGAATGGCTCAGATTACAGTGGAGCAATACCCCAAAAGGGCCGAGCATCACCCTCTGGTGGGCATGCCAGGTGGATGGGGTTCATGCGGGAGTCTGTCTGTCTGCCCTCCCTCCACACTTCTCACTTCAGAAAAATACAAAAAATAAAAATAAATAAAAGTCATGAGTTCCCTATTTTATATCATATAACTCACCTCTCACCTCAACCTAGCTCATGAAGACAGGACCCTTATAGATTTAGTAAATACAAACATTTGTAAAGTAAGTCAGATTTGGAAATTATGTTACATCACCTCAAGTAAGTTTTCTGCAAATGTTTAGCAATTTAAAAACCACATTGTTGTCTGACCAAGTGGTGGCACAGTGGATAGAACATTGGACTGGGATGCAGAAGACCCAGGTTCGAAACCCTGGAGGTCTCTGGCTTGAGCACAGGTTCATCTGGCTTGAGCATGGGCTCACCGGCTTAAGTGCAGTGTCACTGGCTTGAGCCTGAAGATCACTGGCTTGAAGCCTAAATTTGCTGGCTTGAGCCCAAGGTTGCTGGCCTGAGCAAGGGGTCACTCACTCTGCTGTAGCTCCTTGGTCAAGGCACATATGAGAAAACAACCAATGAACAACTAAGGAGCCACAACAAAGAATTGATGCTTCTCATTTCTCTCCCTTCCTGTCTGTCTGTCCCTATCAGTCTCTGTCTCTGACTCTCTATCTGTTTCTGTCAAAAAAAAATTAAAACAATAGAAAAGTAAATAAATAAATAAAAGCCACACTGCTCTTAATCTGGATTACTAATTAGTACTAGTTTTCCAACCAAAGCTAGGGATGGAAAATATCGTAGTAAATAAAGGATAAATATCATAGTAAATAAAGGATAAATATATATATTTGCAGTTGATGAGTTGTGAAGCCTCTATCATTATTTTTAATATATCTATATGTATAGATTTCTAAAGCAATCAAAAGAGATGATTCCATGAACCATTATTAATAGCAAATAATTTTGTAGAATTAGTTTGCAGTTTGTTTACAGGTAAATAATAGTGTTAAATGTCATATTAAACATTTTGGCACCACGATTCAGGATGAGCAAAGTGACATGAGTATTTCTGTACATCAGAGAGGAGACACATCTGCAGGCAGTTTGGATAACGGCATAGAGAAATTGATGAGGAGAATGCAGGGAAGCTAGTGAAAAACTAACTGTACAAATTCAGACTTATGATTATGAAGACCTGAGTTAGGGATTCTACAATAAAAATAGAGAGAAATCAACAAAATTAGAAACATTCTGTAGGATGCCCTGAATAAATTTAGGGATGTTAAAAGTAGAAAGGTAGGTGATTTTTTTTCAGAAGGATGCTTGTTGTTTTGGGGTTTTTTTCCTAAATCCAAGAATTTTGAAAATAGAAAAGATAAATATGTACTGAGTGCTGCCTTTAAACTTTCCAGCTTGAGTATTTTGGAGGAAGTTGACCGTGGCTGAAACACAGGTATAGAAAGAGGAATTATGAGAAGACAAAGAGAATGACTTTGCAAGCTTGAATACTATTGTATTCAATAACAGAATTAGCAATAAGGAAAGGTTTATATCATTTCATTCTTACTATTTTATGTTTGCATCTTACTTCTCTGTAGCACTGATCCCCACTTACTCTCTAGCCAGTAGAGGCACCCTGTCCTTGTCTCTTGTTACAACAAATTACTCCCAGGCTGACCCCAATCACACAAGGGAATTTCAATCTCTGTATGCTTTTTTAGGGACTTCAAAATACCTGTTTCTTTTTCTCTCTAGGGCAACTTTGTTCATCCTTCAAGACCTTGATCAAAAGTGTTCTCTTCTTTGAAGTAATTCTTCCCCTCTCCCCTCATCTCCAGGTTCACAGCCCTTGGTTCACACTGCTGAACGGCACTCTTTGCTTGTGCTTGTAGGGTTTGTTTTTCAATCAGTCACTCCACTCCAGTTTAAAGGATGGATAAATTGTTATGACATTAATAATAGAAACTTGTATCTTATTCACAAATGTACATCTGCACTTACACGGTATCCATAATGGGACCTTAATAATTGTCCATTGCATTGAATTAGAGATGAAACCTGTTGGCCATTAGCCAAGAACATTACAGAAGCATTTAATAATCAGTTAAAGAAACTAAAATTATATTCCTCACCTTACCATGAAGACCAGATGTTATCAGAAGTTTCCCTGACCATTGCAATGTAACTTTATCTCATGGGTACTTTTCCCTCAAATATGAGAAATTAAAGGTCTAAAGATGGCTTTAGGTTTTCATGTTCAACTCATGTCACCATCTGTA
This sequence comes from Saccopteryx bilineata, assembly GCF_036850765.1. NCBI lineage: Eukaryota > Metazoa > Chordata > Mammalia > Chiroptera > Emballonuridae > Saccopteryx > Saccopteryx bilineata. Next base: position 67,754,109 of record NC_089490.1, on the reverse strand, counting down.
TGTTGCCTAAGTTTCAAATTGCTTGGGACATAGGCATAAAACTGAGTTTTAGTTGAGTATCTCTCTCTCTTTCTCTGTCTCTCTCTCTTTCCATCATTAAATATGTGTATGTATGCATAATGTGCTTTATCAAAGGGGTGTGAAGCTCATATGGGGTGTTAATTTCCTAGCCACAAATTACCTCAAATTTAGTACTTGACTTTACATATAGGTTTTTAAAAGCCAAATATTTTTTTAAAGATCACTTCCCAAAACATTGTCCCTACCTTTATGCCACTTTGTTTACTCCCTGATTGCTTTCTCCTCTTTCTGCTTCACTACCTCCCTTCAAATTTCTCTACCTCAGTTATGCAAAATGATCCAGCTGTAACCAGCGCTACACTGACCTCTCTGTTCGCCTCTGCTGCTCAAATCCACTTGGGAAGTCACGGTTAAACATAGCAGGGTTTGTTTTTTCTCAAAGTTATATTTTCTTTAGTCGAAGTGAAAGTAAAATGATTGTATTACAATTAGACTAGGTATTTTTTCATTATATGATAAAAGTTTAAGAACAGTTTTAAGTTTTTTCTATATCTTATAATTCTGCTTACAGTTTATATTTCTGCATTCTCTGAAATTTCTCCAGTTACAGGCTGTGTTTAATTCCTTATTAGCTCTTCGGCATTCTACAGGTACTCGTATACAATTTTTTTCTCTACTTTCAATATCCTTGATCTTGCGTATGGTAAGAAAAAGAATTCACTATTTTTATTATCCTCAGATATCAAAGTTAGTATATACTCTTCCACAATAAAAATCACATTTATTTACAAATATAATTTCAACTAAGTTAAATTTTTGCCTTGATCTTACCTGTAAGCTACCTTACATTTAGGACAAGGTAACTATTATTCCCTTAACTTCTTTACATTTTCTATCTTATATTTATCCTGGCTTTTATGGTTTATTTTTGTTTTGATAATTTTGATGTTTTATTTTCAAAGTTACAGTTTTCCGATTAAGTTCTTATTCAAGGTTAAATCTTCTGGATTTCATTTCCCAAGCTAAATTATCAAGAAAACTTTTCCACTGAAAAATCATCAAGGTATTTTAAAACCAGATATCATTATTTTAAGTTCCCGGTGTTCTGTCAGTCTTCTTATTCTTATCATCATTAGACCAGTGTTATTTGTCGCTTGGACATGTGGTTCACAGTCACACCGCTTCTCACACCACATACCAGATATTCCAAATCCTGTTTCTTCCTTCACATCTCTAAACCATCCAAAACAAACAGATCTTTCTTCTTTTAAAAACGTGTTTTCTCTTGTCCCTGTGGGCAGATACTGTCTCTCCCATGGTGGGTCTGAAATGTTTTGAGAACAGATGCTAGAAGAGAAATAATCTTGAGGACACAAAGCTGTGGGAGGCATGGAATTTATTACTAGACTGCATCTCTGAACCTGGCTGTTCCTTCACTACTTTTATCCTTGACCCTGGATGGCAGTTGGGCAATGCCTGTGTTTAAGTGAACTATGAGGCTTTATACTCAGCACAATGCATCACTGTCTTAAAGTGCTTACAGGTGTTTTTATTAGTTACTTAAGATACTCCTGTTAATAACTGAGATACTGATGTTAATAAAAAAACAAAAATATTGAATGCAACTGGGGCTACTCATCAAAGGAATACCCAATTAAAAATATGCGGAAGCTGATCACCTGTGTTAATCAAACTAAAATGTTTTGGTGAGTCCAGTATGGAGTAAAAAAAAACCTCTCATACCTACAGCGAGAACCTGGCAATTTTCAAAGTGGAAACTTTAAATGAATATATCCTAAGTGATTTTTAAAGACAGAGAAGTAGGAGAAGTTTAATATCTTGCAGGAAGTAAAAAAGAGAAGACTGATGGCAAAAGTTGTTGAGGTAGTCATTAATTCTGCTCACTAAGAATTCTGCTTCTTGTCCCTTGCAGGCACGTGATGAGATTATATTTCCTACCCTCTTGTAGTTAATTATGGCCATATGTCTTACTTTGTCCAGTGAAATTTAAGTGGACACAACTCACTTCCAGATAAAAACTTTCGCAGCCCATGTACTATTTGCCACATTTTCCTTTCCTCCTGGCATGTGATGAGCAACATTGAAGAAAAGCACTGCTCCCTCAGCCTGGGCCTCTATAGACTTCATCGATAGAAAAGCCATAATGCCAACATAAGGTCATGCAGGATGAGAAACCATTTCAGTGACCAGGACTTGGTGGTTGATTTTTATTGTGTCATATCCTAGCCCAGCCTGTGTGATACATTTGATTTTCAACATCTTAGTATAAGACCCTGAATGTAAAATATTCCACTATTTACTTTACATAGATTGTTCAAACAAAACAAAAAGCTCCTTCCTAAAGCCTTAATAATTTTACAGATTAGAAAAATAAAAAGCAGAAGGTAGAACTTTTATTAGAACTTTATCCTCACCAGTAGAAAACAGCATAAGAGGTCTCTATTTTTTAGCAGAACATTTTTTACTTCTTATTGATTACAAAAGTGGAGGGGAAAATATCTTCTCTTTCCTTTGAAGACTCATACATGGCTGAACAAGATCATTCAGACCAAGCTCATAAAAAATGTTTATAAAGAATAGTTTGCACAAAAACATAAAAGCAGAAAAAATAAAAAGTTCTCAATGATTTGAAAAATTACCTCTGAATGTAATTCATAAGCCACTATAATATATATTAATAAAAAACTCAACTGAAAAGTTTCTTCCAAAATATATTTTATATAAATATCTATTTAGAATTTTGAAATTTATTTTTAAAAATTATGTAGAATTAAAATTTTAGATATTAATTTTACCTAGTTTTAAGATGTTGGTATTTTAATTGTAAAAACAAAAATATTTATTTTAAAATGAAAATAATCTTTTAAGGCAAATAGTCTTCTCCTATTACTTTTAGCTAATTTATTTCAAGTATAAATGTATATTTGTTTTTTAATAGAACATTTAACTTTTAATTCATTATTAAACAGGTACTGACCAACTTTTGATCCAAAATACTGAGCTAAATGTAATGAGGTATATAGAATTATATGGCATGTGCTACAGCTTCAAAATGAAAAAATAAAAATCTACCAAAATATATGTATTGATATAAATAAAGTTGAAATGCTACAAGAATTGGGAGAAAAACTTAAAAAAAAACATTAATAGCACATATTGTCTTTTCTCAAAGTATTAGGTATCTGGACATGCCTAGGAGAACAGCAAAAATTCTCAGTGTTTGGATCGAAGCTATTTCAATAGTTCAAAATTAATGGAACAAAGTAATAATAAAACCACTAAATTTAGTAAATAGTAAAAATATTAAAAACCTTGCCAGTGATTCATATTTTTAACATAATGTTTGAAATCACAAGGTTCATTCTTTTCAATAAATGGGATTTTTTTAAATTGGCCCTTCAAGGTAGGTATCACATAGCAACTCTTTTTTTCTTTTTATAAATTCCTCCGATCCTTCAGATTAAATACTGTGTGGTTAATGGGAAATATGTGCATTCATAACAGCCTGATTTTTTCTAGCTGCAGTTAATTTGCAGAATTAAATCAACTCATTTCACAATATACACAACCAGACAATATATACAATTTAGAAAAATCAACTATAGTAGTCAGTTATCATCTTGTATCTAAGTTCACTTCATAAGGGGATCACTGTTGAATATTCATCTACAGAAATAAAAATAACAATAAGTGTTCTACACTTTCATAATAAATTAAAATACAGTTTCTTTTGCATCTTAAGTGACCATCAACACTTGCCAGAAATACAGTTAATTCAAAGAAATAAAACTCAAATAAAATAATTTTTCAAGAAGTATGCATTAAATTCCAAACCATATATGATGCATTTTATTATTTTCTTTCTTTTTGTTCTAATAATAATTTTTGCATATCAAGTTTTTAAGTTATTAAGATTATTAAAATTTAAATATTTTTATTTTCTGTATCAATTATTTTCATAACTATATTCAAGAGAACTATTCCTACAGGTGAAATATAGTTTAAGATTGAAAAATATTTGATTGTTAAAGAAAGGTCTTTCATCTTAGTAAAGCAAAAATAAAATGTTATTCTATGGATTTTCTCACATGTCGACCTATATATTAAAGGTCTCACACATAATCTCATGATGGAGAAAAATGTCCTTTGTCTGGCCCCACAGCCATGCTGAAGATAACTTGATGCTTTATAAGCAAAGGTATGTTATTATTAAAAGTACAGAAATACATCTTCCGGACATCCAGAAAAAATGTTATGTTTTCTGAAGAAGAGGAGGAAAAATACCTTGCACTCAATCTAAACTTTCATTTACTAGAGTTTGGGAAGTATTCTAGCAAACAAAAAAATCACTTTCTCTCTGTAGGAACATTGTTATAAAGAACTTTACTCAATATCATTTCAATAGATTTATTCTTGGTAATATGAAGGATAAATTAAGTTGATCACAAAAGACTTTCACTACTCTGAATTACCTGTTTCACCTTGGAAAGCCACAGAAAATGAACCTCTTAAGCCTTTTGAAAATGACCTTTTTTTCCCCCCTAGCAATGATTTATCTTTCCCCTCGAAAATCCGTTTTACAAAAGGGAGTATGATTAAAGGAAGCCAACCAGCACAAACACTTGCTGAAGATCCTGCTTATCTGGAACTCACTTGACAATGTATGTTTTTTGGGGTTGGGAATGCTGCAGGTTCAAGGGATAATTCTGCCTTTCAGGCACTTCAATTTATTTCATGCCTGAGCACTGTCATTGTACGCAGACAAGATGAAACGCATCGTTGTGTAAAGAAATTGAAATGGAATCCTACTTGACCCAGCAGGATGGGGCATTATGTTTGACTCACTAGTGATTCCTGGGATAATATCTAATTCCAGGAGGAAAATTTCTTGATATGGCCACCTGCTGTGAACGGCTTTGTCCAGGGATCACAAGTTGTTCTGGGTGACTAGGCTCAGGACATGCCTAAAGAATGCAACGCGTCTCCTGCTGGCATTTAGATCTCTTCATTTTCTCCATCCTTTCTATTCAGCGGGAACAACTGAATGGAACAGGGGGCGTTAGGGGAATATGAAGCGCTGCGCACTCTGGTAGCAACGAGAGTCAAGGCCCACTTGACCCAAGATTCTTATTTATTTAATTTTTTTAGAGAGCCATCATTATTTCTTCACAGGGCACTTTTTAATTTTTACACTTCTCGGGCCAGCCCCTTGCATGTCTTTCTCTGTTCAATGTGTGTGAAGTATTTACTTTGAAAAGGCTGCACACCAATAGATTAAATAAAATAGGAACACTCTGTGTCTCACAAGAGGGAATCGTGCAGACAGCTTTATTACTTCTATCAGAGAACAAAGATTTTTCCCAGCGTGCAGAGGATTATTAGGCCAGAAGCAAATAAACGGAATGTGTGATGTCAAAGCTTCAAATGCGATCAAGAAAAATAGTCTAATTGATTTTGCTGCAATTATGGCTTTTGCTATACAATTTCTCATGTTTTGCTTCTGAACTTTAATCTTTTAGAATTTTAAAAATTGACTGAGACACAAATGGAGGAAATAATTCATTATTCTAATATCTTTTCCCCCCAAAATCTAGAGAACATAATTTTAAAATATCTTCACAATGAAGCATTCATAGGTTAAAATAATAATTATCAACAATTGACGACACATATTCCTCTTTTTTTTTAAAGAATGATGATGCCGTGACATTTCATTATCCAAACTTTGACATTTTTTATCTTTGTCAGTTAAAAGTGAATTGAATTAATAACAGAAACTCTTAATGGGTTTTTCTATTTTTCTCCTTAGTTTCTTCTCTCTGGATATTGGCTTGAAGTTAGAAGGATTAACTTATTGTGAAACTTATTTTTCTTTTTTTTTAATTTTATTTCTGCAAGATAGCCATGAAAATGAAAATAAACAATGACTGTTTGATCTCTCAAATAAAAGAAACAAACTTTCAAGCCTCAATTTTTAATCTAATGAAAATGAATACACCTGAAGTGTTCATTAATGAAAATATATATTAACTATATGCATATATAATCACAATACATATAATACTTATAACAGGTTAACATGTGGTTAACTGTATATGCTTCATACACACAGGCAGTATATATAGCAGTATGCATATCTATGTATTTTATAATCTCTTCACATAGAATATCCTTTTGTATGGCTGCAAATTATTGCAGTGTTCCAAGTTTTGTTTGATTCTGAATAATTTCCAAGGCTATGAACTATTTAGAAATTACTCATATTTTACATTTTATGCTAGTCAATATCTAATGATATTTTGGGTAGTATGTGGGAACAATTTCTGTATTTCCTTATAAGATATAGTTGAGTTTGTCATTTGAGTTATACAAGAATATACTTCTATAAATTTGACTAAAAAATCTGAACTCATTGACCTTGTATGCCTTCATTCTTTAATAACTGCTTCAACCTAAGAAATGTATGCTATAAACAAAATTTAGCAGTAGGAGAAAGATTTTAGAATTGTAAAGAACTGAATTCTTTTGAAAGACACAGTTGCAAAAATGTAAATGTATTTCTTTTACTAGACAAATTACATTTGTGAAGCTTTTGAATATATGGTATATTGTATAAAAACATGTTGTAAAATTTCCAAATGGTTTCTTCCACTTCTCTTTCTGTTGCTTTCCTTTCTGATCAATATACTCTGACAGCCATTTTACAGGGTTGTGCACTCAGCATGGGAATGCTTAGCCATGTGGCTGCAGTGAGGGGTTCAGCCTAAGCAAGCATGTTAAAGAAAACATTCACACAGAGGGGTGGCCTGTCTCTGGGTATTGGAGTCTGAATGGTAGAAGGAGACTTTTTCTGCCAAAGGCAGCCAGATATTCTGTGTCAGAAATCAAGAAGAGTAAGGAGAACTTCTGAGTAAGAGAGGAGTCAGGTACAGGGGTTCAGAGTCAATGCACATAAGCAGGTTGTACAGGCTCAGGGTGGGAAAGAGCAACATTCATGTAGCGAGGAGGAGAGGTGGTCTGCCAGGTGTGTTAGAACCAAAGCTAAGAAAAGGAGATGTTGGCATGGAGACAATGACAATGGGAGGTTGGTTTTATAAAGGAAGATTTGTTTAAATAAGCAAATATATTCATGGTAAAGGTAATTATGGAAAATAGAGGATATATATAAGAACAGAGAACATAACATTATTTTGTACTAATGGAATCAGAGTTATTGGAGTAAAATCTAAGTTTTTAATATACCTGGTGGGGGCAAAGGTAAATTTACAGTTCTGAGTAAACAAAACAGAGTTAATAAACTATTTAAACTATTTCAATAATCCTAAACTGCATGTCTTTTTTTTTTCTTTTTTTCTCTTTTAGAGAGAGAGAGAGAGAGAGAGAGAGAGAGGGACATGTAGGGACAGACAGACAGGAAGGAGATGAGAAGCATCAACTCCTAACTGTGGCACCTTAGTTGTTCATTGACTGCTTTCTCATATGTGCCTTGACTGGGGGCTCCAGCCAAGTCAGTGACCCTTCATTTAAGTCAGCAAACTTGGGCTTCAAACCAGTTACCTTTGGACTCAAAACAGCGACCATGGGATCATGTCTATGATCTCATGCTCAAGTTGGCAACTCCATGCTCAAACTGGTGAGCCCACACTCAAGCCAGATTAGCCCATGCTCAAACCAATGATGTCTGGGCTTCAAACCTGGGTTCTCAGAGGATCCACTCTGCCACCACCTGGTCAAGCTGCATGTCTTTTTCCATAGAAACAACTGTAAACCTGCTTTTTGCAACCCTTTTTATTTAGCTATTTACAGAAGTAAATATATATGAAAATATGATATACTTATCTGTATGTACATATATTTATACATGCATGTTTTTATTTGTACATACACATGCAAACCACACACACATATTTCCTAACTTTGTCAATTGCAAAGGCCTAGAAATATTGACCCTACTATAAAACTAGGTACAACTGGTGCCCAGGTCTTGGCTTCTATATACCAGTATCTACCAAAAACAACTAGAGCATCTTGGACGAATACTTTATTTAAGGGCCAGGCAAGGAAACAAAAGATAATCTAGAATATCTGTTTTTCATAGAAGTGAAGTCCTCAGAGAATTATGGGGACATATCAGAAGGCAAAGCCTGCTTAAAATGGCTTACATTTGACAACTCTAGAATAATTTGATTATTAAAATAAATAATGGCAATAACATATTATAAGTTATTGAATAAAATAAGGTCAATAAATTAATAATTAAATTGAAATATCATTTAGAAAAAGGATAACCTCAGAGACCCAATTTACCTCTCCATAAAATCATTATTCATTCCAAGATAAAAATAATTTAAGAAAGGAGAAACTTGGCAATTAATCAAAATAAATACACCAATGATGAGTACTTTCAGGAAGATGAACTAAACGTCTGAAAATGTGCTTGTACATAAACACAATGAGAACACAGAAGAAATTGTCAAAAATTAACTTTTGCAGAACTCTGGAAGTTAACTCATGCCTTTTAGCAATTTGAGGAATGTTTTACTCAGGAAAAATGGCTGAATTGCAATAAGAACGTTAAACTCAGTGGTAGTTTAACTTACCCTACTTCCACTGCTTCTTCACAGATCACCAGGAGCATAGAAAATGAGCAGCCTCTCAACAAAGGTCACAGTGAAAAGCAGGAACCTAGCAGCCACTGGAGACGGAAGAGTGGATTTGCAGATACCTAACAAGTTTCATCCCCATAAACTATCATTATCTGACCTGTCTGGCTGCTTCCTTGAAAACCCTCATTCAAAGACTTATTTATATTTGACCAGATACAGAGCTCGCTCACTGGGAAAGCTCTTTCTGTTTGTGTTAATCTGAACAACTGATAATTATTTAACACACATTTACCTGAAATGATGTTATCATCTAGAGTCAAGAATCTGGTCAATAAATTTAAAAGGAACATCCAGGAAAAGACAAATTTTGGGGAGCTTTGAGAAATCTAAAAAATTCTTAGGACTCTAAGAAGGCTATGCACCTGTGCAGCCTGTGCTTATGACCAGGACAACCTGAGGACCCCAAATCTCTTATATCTAGCTGACCATGAAGCTTTGAACAATGATGGCTGTTATAAATTTGTAAACTTTAAGAGCATTGAAAACTTACCCCAACACAGACAGGGAGTCTTTCAGTAAAGAATAGAAGAGCTAATATTCTAATAATTTAAAGAAGTCTATTCAATCATTCTCTATTAAGCTAAACAAAAGAAACCAAAGTGGCTGTTCCTGACAAAAAATATAGACATTACAGAATTAGTCCAGAAAATCACTAAGCAATCAACAGCAATAGTAACAAACAACAACAATAAACCCTGGGGAGGAGAAGGGATCTAACTCCCTGGGTTACCACATTTTTTAAATGTAAAGTGTCCAGGTTTTAAAAAGATTACAATACACACAAAGAACCAGGGAAGTATGTCTTATACACAGGAAAAGTGATAAAATTTGTCCTTGAAGGTATGTAGATATGTGACTTACCAGATAAAGGGTTTGAATCAACTATTATATATATATATATAATAGTTATCAACTATTATCAATATAATCAACTATTATATATATATATAACATATATATATATGTTAAAGAAAAAAACTAAAAGAAAAACATAAAAGTAACCATGTCTATAGAACTAAAATAAAGTAGAATACTATGTTTTACCAAATAAAGAATGTAAACAAGAGTGAAGTTAAAGAAAAATATAGAGATAGAAATTCTGGAGTTGAATTTATGATAACAAATAAAAAATTTATTAGAGTGGTCCAACAGCAGATTTGTGGTAGCATATTTTAAACCTAAGAATATGTCAAGTGTGGTGATCTAATCTTAAGAACAAAACAAAACAAAAAAATTAAGGAAATAAATCAGAGGCTGAGACCTGCAGGATACCAACAAATACACCAACATATGCATAATGTGAATTCAGGAGTAGAAGAGAGTGAAAGGTACACAAAGAACATGAAAAAAGAGAGCCAGCCTGACCAGGCGGTGGCGCAGTGGATAGAGCGTCAGACTGGGATGTAGAGGACCCAGGTTCGAGACCCTGAGGTCACCAGTTTGAGTGCGGGCTCATCCAATTTAAGCAAGGCTCACCAGCTTGAGCCCAAGGTCGCTGGTTCAAGAAAGGGGTCACTTGGTCTGTGTAGACCCCCGGTCAAGGCACATATGAGAAAGCAATCAATGAACAACTAAGGAACTGCAACAAAGAATTGATGTTTCTCATCTCTCCCCCCTCCTGTCTGTCTGTCCCTCTCTCTGACTCTCTCTGTCTCTGCCCCAAAAAAAGAAAAAGAGCCGGCCCTGGACGGTTGGCTCAGTGGTAGAGTATCAGCCTGGTGTGCAGAAGTCCCAGGTTTGATTCCCGGCCAGGGCACACAGGAGAAGCGCCCATCTGCTTCTCCACCCCTCCCCCTCTTTTTCCTCTCTGTCTCTCTCTTCTCCTGCAGCCAAGGCTCCATTGGAGCAAAGATGGCCCGGGCGCTGGGGATGGCTCCTTGGCCTCTGCCCCAGGCGCTAGAGTGGCTCTGGTCGCAACAGAGTGACTGATGCCCTGGAGGGGCAGAGCATCGCCCCCTGGTGAGCATGCTGGGTGGATCCCCGTTGGGCGCATGCGGGAGTCTGTCTGACTGTCTCTCCCCATTTCCAGCTTCAGAAAAATACAAAAAAAGAAAAAGAAAAAGAGCCAAATACTCCCACATTTAACTGAAAAACAACAAAAACATTAATCGACACGTACCAGAAGTACAATGAAATCAAAATAGTATATGCTCAAAAAGATTCACATCTAGACAAAACATAATCAATTTTTTAAAAAACAAAAGAGAGTATCTTCAAAGCAGAAAAGAAAAATGACTCATTATATACAAAGGATCCTTGAAAGATTATTAGCTAAATTCTCATCAGAAACTCTGGAGTCCAGAAGGCAACTAAATCACATATTGAAAGGGCTGTATTAAAAATCAAACTTCCTGCAAGAATGCTATATCCATCACAGATATTCTTCAAAACAGGAAGAAAAATTAAGACATTTTTTAAATTTTTCAAACAAAATATTGCTAACTAGTGCCTGTCCCACAAAAATTATTAAAGTTCTCAGGCTGAAATGAAAGGATGTTAGACAGAAACTTGAATCCACATAAAAGGGCACCATAACAGTAACTATACACGTAAATGTAATAGTCCACATAAAAATATTTTTGTTTAAAGTTCTTTTCTTCTCCTCTCAGACTTAAAAGACATGCATAAAGTAATAGTTATAAAAATATGTTAATAGGCTTATAAAAATAAAAATATAATTTGGATGACAATAATAGCAAAAAGATTTAAGGAGGAAAAGAGTTTTTATAAAGTATGAAAATTAAACTGGTATTAATATGAACTAGATTGCTTGAATTAAATGTCAATTGTATCCCCTAGAACAACTATCAATAAAGCAAATAAAAAATATAACAAAACAAAAAGTAAAAGAAAAGAAAAGATGTTACAAGAAAGTAGTAATTTAACACTGGGAACAAAGAAGAACATTTTATAGTGACAAAAGTGTCAATTTATCAGGATATTATAACAATTATAAATATATATATCTCTTACAACCAGATCCCAAAATACATGAAGCTAAAAGTGACACAATTAAGGGAGAAAGTAATAATTCAAAATAATAGCTTAAGATCTTAATATCATACTTTTAATAATGTATAGAACAACTAGACAGAGATCAAAGAAATAAAGGACTTGAATACCAATATAAACAAAATAAAACTAACAAGAATTCATAGAATATTATACCCAAGATCAGCACAGTACAGATGATTCCATGTGTTCGTGGAATTTTCTTTAGAATAAACCATGATAGGCCATTAAAAAAACTTCAAGCCTTGACTAAATAGCTTGGTTTGTGAGAGCATCATCCCAAAGCAAAGAGGTTGCTAGTTCAATCCCTGGTCAGGGCACATACAGGAGCAGATTGATGTTTCTGTCTCTGTCTTTCCCCCTTCCTCTCTCTCTAAGATCAATAAAATAAACATTAAAAAAAGTTCAATACATTTAAGAAGACTAAATTATATAAAGTATGTTCTTCAACAAAAATGGAGATAAATTGTATAAAGGAAATATGGGCCCTGGCTGGTTGGTTTAGTAGCAGAGCATCAGCCCAGCATGTAGAAGTCCTGGGTTCAATTCCTAGTCAGGGCACACAGAAGGAACCATCTGCTTTTCCACTCCTCTCCCTTCTCTCTTTCTCTTTCCCCCCTCCACAGACATGGCTCAAATGGCTTGAGCAAAGTTGACTCTGGGCACTGAGGATGGCTCCATTGCCTCACCTCAGATGCTAAAACAGCTTGGTTGCTGAGCAACAGAGCAGAAGCCCCAAATGGGCAGAGCCCCACCCAGGTAGCGGGTTGCCAGGTGAATCCCAGTTGGGGCACATGTGAGAGTCTGTCTTTCTGTCTCCCTGCCTCTCAATTAATTAAAAAACAAAGAGAAAGAAATATGGAAAGTGAACAACACACTCCTGAGTAACAAATGACACAAATAAGAAGTAAAAATAAAAAATACTTTGAGATGAATGTAAATGAAAATGCAACTTACCAAAAATGATAAGATGGAGATACAGCAGTTCTTACAGAGAAATGTATAGCCCTAAAGACCTATATTAAACATGATGAAAGATCTCAAATCAGTAACATAATTCAACACATTATGATATTCAATAACTCTGCCCTACCTGTTGAAGATCATAGGGTAGTGGACTAGAAGGGTCTAAAAATTTAAACTCCAGCTAATAGTGGAGTTTTACATTCCTTCTACCCTGTTACATATTCAAATGTAAAATCAAAGATAAAAAGAAGTACTAGTATAGCTTCTGTATTAAACTATTTAATTTAGTGTACTGATCCCTTCACTCTACTGAAATTCATTATTATTCTTTCTATAGTGGTGGTAAGCTAGGGCAACTTCCACTTGTTACCCTTAGTCATCACCCTGCTCAACAGATTGAGTTTGCCATTGTTATTTCAATTATTTCCCCTTCTGACTTCTCCCATCTTTGCTGTTCATCTTCAGATACTTATGCTATAGACTCTGCTACCTTGCTACAAATAATACAATGTGTGTGTGTGTATGTTAACTCCTCTGCTAGAAGGTCCTATCAGTTATATATAGCATAGCTCTTTGAATTGTCTTAGGGAATCAGCCTCCATTACCTTTCAACCAAGTTCTAATATATTGTGGAATTCCATTTACTCTCAGTTTGTGCTAATCCTGACTGTATATAATCCTAGAAAGGCAAGGAAGAGCCTACCATTTATTCTGGAATAGCAGGAATTTAGGCAGTTCTGATTCTTTGTAAAATCCTTCTATTTCTTTAGTATTTTTCTTCTTCTCACTGTTCATTTCTAAAATGCTACCCATACAAATTAAATATTTAAATACATCTCATGATGTAGATTCCTCTCTAGCAATATGCCTTGATTACCTAAATAGATTCAAATGGCAAGTTGTGAAAGACAACTAAATATTCAATCAAAAATATTAATTCAGTCATTCATGCATTTATTAAAAAATACTCATTGACGAACACTTGCTTTATTTCACGCATCATGCTGGGTGACTATGAACAAAGATAGATAGAGTCCCTGGTTATATGAAGTTTACATTTTGGTGGGAGACAAAAAGGAATATCCTTTCTATCCTTGGAAAGAAAAAATAAAAATTCCTTTGAATTAAAACACTCAGGGTGTCATGAATAAAAGGGGATTTAGGAGGAGACAAAACTGAGGCAGGCAGATAAGGAAGATTTTCCCTTTAGCCTGGCCCTAAATTGAGTCAAGCTATCTCTGAGCCTAGGGCTCCATTGTTTAAGAAACTCTCCAGGTCCTAATGTCCGCATGAGCGGACATTCATTAGTAGTTTTAATTCCAGTAGGAAAGTATTCTTTTCTTTGTAGGGCTTCAATGGTCACCCAAAAAGAGTACAAAGAAAACCCAGATATTGGAGAAGGGACAGAGACCGACAGCACTCCGAACTCAGACTAGACTGATGTTTCTCTGCAGTTTCCAGAGCCCTCCAGAAGGAAGCAAAACATCTACAGGGGGATGATATTTTAAAATTATTAATTCACTTTTGAGTTTTTTACCCTGAACTTCCCCTCTTTGCCATTACTTATTCAAAGTACTAGGGCATCCTTACTTTATTGCTGCAAGAGAGGGATATATGTCACTGAAGAATAGTAGCTAAGGAATCTTTTCCTGGCTTTGATTTCTATAAGTGAGAAGTACTTAGAGCAGAGGTCTCAAATGAGCAGCCTTTAGTCCACATCTCTCCTGGAGAAATGTTTTATTGGTTACTGTGATGTTGGTCTATACATTGCTTTAAAATAGAAATAATGGCTGGCCAGCTTTTGAAATAGGAAGATCTAATATTTATATCTATCTTTTTGGCTTCTCTAAAAGATTCAGCAGAGCTTGCAACTGGGGTATATTCCCACAAGGCAACTGTGGAATGATCTTATTATCAGCTGTTTGCTTTTGCAGGACACATGCTCTTCCTTGAGCCTCAGTCCTTCCTCATGTATATCTGTATCCCCAGCACTGATGCACGACATCAGTTATCTCTGTACTATTGCATCTACTAGACTCACTAATGTTACCTGCCTTGAGCCTAAAGCTACCTAAGAGATCCTAACCATCATGAAAATGGTAAGTTTCTGGCTACAATCAGAATTTGGAGTAGAAACGTTTTCTAAAAACAGAGTATTGGAAGGCCCTGCAAACCTGACAGGCAATGATGGTAAATTCCAAGATGAGAGAAGTGATGAGAGTATAGAGTTAGTAGGTCAGTGAAGAGAGAGCCCCCATGCCTTATTTCCCAAGCAGAGAACAGGAGACAGCAAAAATCTCAACTAGGCTTCTGAATCTGAGAGCTGAGGCATTATATGGCACAGAAAGATGGCAACATCCGAGAGTAGAAATGGTTTTGGGATGTACTTGGGCATATGTCAACTTGAGGAGTTTATGAGAGTTTCCTTTCCCCCAGCATGACCTACAAAGGGCAGAATGGTTCTTGTGTGCCAGCACATGACACAGAATTAACTATGGGTGCTGCCAGATCAAAGTTGTCTTGCTGAGAGGAATGAGAGTGAGACATGGCCTAGCAGATGTTTTCATGGACCAGTCATGGGAAAAGCAGGTTCTAGCACGCCCATATTCACCCCAGGTCCATGAATACCTTGGGGTTTAAAGAAGTCTTAGAAAATTGACACATTCAATTGAACATTGAATTTATATATATTCAACAAACAGAGTTATATATCATGTACACCTAGTTTTGTGGACTTAGATACATACCCTCCAAAATTCAATTATAAATGCTGTGCTTTGAGAAAATTTATTGGAAAATAACAACTGGATATCTAGAGCAATAGGCTTTCCTAGAAAAGATGTGGCAAGAGCCACTGTATCTGAGCAGCCTCCTTAGCTGAACTGGCTAAAGGTGATCAAAATTTCTTAGTAAAGAGAAAGAGATATATATTCTACTTACTTTATTCATATTATAGCAAAAGTTGTTCTCCTTTTAGAATGTGCATTTAATTTTCATCAAAAACTATTTGTTGTCCTGATACAGACTTTGTAAAGAAATACTACAGTCTCTGTAAAGATGCCTGAAATGTATCCTTTGAGTGTTACCTGACTCTCTGACATTGATCCTGGAGCCCAGAGTGGGAAAAACCCAAGAAGCAGATGCTGCCCTAATGAGGTTTGCTGCTGCTTGGGCAAACCTCTAGGATATTGCTGTTTGCTTGATATACTGGCACCTGATTCTCTTGGTGTTTCCTTATGAGTAGATCACGTTTTTTCACTTCTACTTTTGAGAATTCACTTCAAGTGGATTCACAGATCACTAACCAGGTATCCCTAGTCTTACTGCTTTTTCTGACCTTTCTTCAGTAGTCAAGTGTACTTTTAAAAAATGAAACAGATGATGAGACAATGTGCAGAATAAAAAGCCACATAATGAGTAGACACTGTCATCTACAATATATAGGTAGACTTTGTTGAAACAGCAGCCTCAGCAGTGCATTAAATGAAAATCTCTGAGACTAACTCATCATGGATTTTAGAAAAGTTTACAAATAAAACTGATGGATTTATATATTCTTTATTTTATTATTTTCTTTTATGCTCTCATCTCCTTTTCCTGTAAATATTTTTCCTGGTCACTGTTTTTCTATCCCCTGAGGACCAATTCTTGTGGTGGTCAATGCCCTGCCTCCCACTCCTTTTTGTTTTGGTTTCACGGTGGTATTTTTGATGACACTGCAGGACTTCAAAGAGACCCTCACTCCATATCATTTATCAACTTTTCCTACCAACTCAGTGTCACTTTGATGTCCCACGGAGCAGCTGGCAACTGCGCAGCAGGTCTAAAACAAGACAGAACTGGCAGGACCCAGGAGTGAATAAAGTGGAAACAGTGTCCAGTGTGAATAATACAGAAACCATCAAATGGCAGCTCTCTGATATTCTTATTCATTTGCAGCTCAGAAAAGCAAAAATATAAAATGTATAGGCTCATTTACATATATGCTCCAGCTTCAGTAAGTATTTAGTATTATACATATAAATATTATAGAGCTTTGAACTTTAAAAGAATTTAAAGATCAACAACCCAATATAAAGAAATTGAATGACAGAGGCAATTGGCTCATTCTATGTGACTAATCATGTTAGGGGTAAAGATGGACATAATCTTGTTTCCTCAGCTTCACCCAAGTTCCCATTCCACTTTCTAGGATATTGCTCAGATAAACGTGTGATCATCATAATAATCATAAGTGTTTAAATATGTGCTATTTTAAACTTGTCATTTTTCTCTTTTCATTAAGATAGTTCTAATATTTGATATCAATATTTTATTTTGTTTTAGACTTGTATGTTTTACTGATATACTCTTAAAGTATTTCTATACTGGTAAAAATCTAAGTTGAAATTCAGTCTCCAAATCATCTGAAATATAGTTTTTCATCTTTTTACATTTTACTTTATTTTCAGGAAGATGGCAGGTTTATCTCACAAGCTTTTAATTAAGTTTTTATTTATTTTTTTATCCTGTGTTTTATATTTCTAAACACTAAATCTTGATCTCAGAAAATTTATTTTTTTAGTAACTGTACATATTTTATTCTATGGGTGATATTTTTATTTATCTCTTTTTGAGAGATATAATTTTTATTTATACTTTGTTCTGTTTCTCTTTCTCCTACAAAATATCTTTTACTCTCTAAATAGTATTATTTCTTCTCCCTCTCTTTCTCTCTCTACCTCCTTTCTATCTTTCTTTTTTCTGGTCTTCATCTTTCAGGTTAGAGTTATTTGTCAGATAATTTGTTATCCTTGACTGTTTGTTCATAATTAAGAATGAAGGATCAAAAAGCTGTTTGGGAATTCTGAGTACAGGTGTAGCACACTGAATGTAAATTTCATTTTGGACTAATCTGACTGGACCATTTCACTTGGGGATGCTAATGTAAATATCTTTCCCTGCAATTATTAGATTTTTGAGGAGAGAAATTTCTATTCCCATACCTAATATAATAATTTAGTCTGTTAACATTCTAAACATGTCTGAGAAAAGTGTCGAGACTCTCAGAATTCAGCACGTAAATATTCACTTTATGACCCTCTTTTGAGTTTGATATGCCACCGTATACTGTGTCTAGTGCTCTTCAATTCATACACCCTCTGTTCATCTCTCCAATATTCTGCTATCACTGAGGAGGAGACCTCAGGGTCTAAAGATTTCTTATGTAGGCTTGTACCTGAGTCTCCTGTTTTCAGCCCCACATTCAATCTCTGTTCCGTGATCCCTTTTACACCTGTCCATACACTTTTGGGTGGCTGTGGAATGCATATTATTTTCTTTGCTGATAGTTTTCTCACTTTTGAAAAGTCAGTTAATCTGCTTTCGTTTACAAAAATTATATATTCCTCAATCTTTATTTTTATAGATTTGTCTTGACTTATTTCCCATTCACTGGGGTTCTCTGATATCTTATGTAATCTTCCATTTTAAATTAATGCCTAATTTCTTTTCTTAGGTGTTTATATTATTCTTAGTGTTTATAAAATCAATAGGAAAAAACTTTACTTTGGTCTTTCTGTCACTTAAAATAAGGGCCTAGTGGAACAAATATATGAGAATATGTCAACTCAGCCAAAAACAAATCAAACAATGCCAAAGATTTAATCTCCTTATATAGGTAATTAGATAGGACATTTCTTCCTTCTTTATCATGTTTAACAAATCCTCATTAAAGAAAAATTGGATGGATTTTCTAATAGAAGGACCCAGCTTTATTAAGGGTAGGTTAGCAAATTCTCTTCCCTGTTAGAAGAAATTAGACAGATACATATTTAAAATTGATTACCCTTTTCATTGTCATAGATTAGTAGAATTTCAAAACCAAAGTAGAAATGGAAGACAAAGCATATGTTATGTTATACATTAAAGGAAGAACTTTCTGAGCTAGGTTCTCAACAGAACCACAGTGAAGAAATTTCAGGAAGCTGAAGAAATTCAATATGAACTTGAGGGGCAACAATCTGAGGTAAATATATCCCAGGGAAGAGGCAAGGGGCCTTTCTATTAGAGCTATAATGCCACAAAGATGAACAATTATCAGAAGCAAGTCTACTGGCTTGAAAATTTATGTAGTCAGTTTAGTCATAACTAGAGAAACACTTTTCACAGCTAGAAAGAATTTCTCTTAGGAAGAAATACTTGGAGACAGTACTCGGTTGGATAGTGTTCCCTCCCAAACTGATGCCCTTCCAGAAACTCAGATTTTGACCCTATTTGCAAATAAGGTCATTCTTAGTTCTTAGTTACTTTATTTGCATGAAAAAAATAAAACAGGTGACATTGATCAAACCTATTATAGGATATGTATGTAAGAGATTTTTTTAAACAATATATAGGCCATTCATGCCTTTTTCCTCTGCATTAAATATTGTTTTCACTTTCTTCCAGTTTTAATACAAGGAGGCATTTGAGTTATTTTTTAAAATGTGTTTTCAGATTTAAGGAGAAAAATATATTTCTCTGTGGGTGCCTTCTAATGCCTAATTTACATCTGGTTGCTAAGAAAGCCTTCTGTCAGTGTGTGTGTGTGTGTGTGTGTGTGTGTGTCTGAGTGTATGCACACATGTACTCATGTGTGTTCATTCTTTTGTCCTCATAATTGACAGGCATAAAAACTGATGATGGTTTTCAGATGATGGAATGGTAAAATAGATATATTACACATCTTTTAAACACTTCCTCACCATCTTCATTTTCATTTCTTGGGGCTGGATGTAAAAGGCAAAGGGAACCCTGGCTGGAGATAGCTTGGTTAGTGAGAGCATTGTCCCAGTACTCAAAGGATGTGGGTTCAATCCCCAGTCAGGGCAAGTACAGGAACAGATCGATATTTCTGTTTCTTTCTCTCTCTCTAAAATCAATAAATAAGTTTTAAAAGAAAAGAAGAGAAAAGAAAAAGAAAAAGCTTGAAGGGTTTAAAGAAACAAAAACACAGAGACACAGACAACGGCATAGTAACTCCCAGAAGGGTCTGGGGGTTGGCGGGAGGTTGAAGAGGATATGGAGGGATCAATTGTGATGGAAGGAGACTTGACTTGGGGTGGTGAACACATAATGCGATATACAGATGATGTGTTATGGAACTGTACACCTGGAACCTATATAATTTTATTAATCAATTTCACCCCAATAAATTTAACTAAAAGAAAAGAAATAATTGCTTGAGATATGATTTCTATTTTAAGAACAAACTAAAAAAATGTGCACAGGCTTTATTACTAAACACATATTAGAATCATTTTGTTTTCCTTATGTTTAAATGCACAGCAGCACCATAGCTAAAATGCTAAATATAAGTAGAATTTAAATCTTCCTCTGAATTTCTGCTGGAAGATGTGTGTAGATTAATTTAGAGACAGTCAATAAGGGGCTATATTTTTCTGTAAAGCCTCTCAGTGTATATTGTCTCTTAATGACAACTGTAGTAGAATAGAAAAAAATAGAAGTGTGTGATTATAGATGTATTAGTTTTCTATGGCTGCTGTTACAATTTAACACAAGTTTAGTGACTTAATCCAATACAATTTTATTACTTTGTAATTCTGGAGATAAGAATTGGAAATCAGTATCACTCGACTAAAATCAAGGTGGTGTCAGGGCTATATTCCTTCTGGAAGCTGGAGGGGATAATCCATTTCCTGGCCTTTTCAAGCTTCCAATCTGCCCTCTCTCTTGGCTCCTATCCCCACATCACTCCAAACTCTGTTTTCATGATCACATTTGCTTTCCTTTCAGAAGAACTCTTGTGCATGCATCAGGTCAATCTGTAAATTCAAGGTAATCTTACCATCTCAACATCCTCAACTTACATTTGCAAAGTTTCTTTTGCCACATGAGGGAACATAGTCACAGATTCTGTTATTCTGAAATGGGGATTTTTTGAGGTCATTAATTTACTGAACAAAACAGTTTCTGCATAAAATTTTACCTCAATTATGTGATTTACAGAGACATTCTAAAACATAGAACCCATATTGTGGTTAGCAAAAGAGATTTCTTATTTTGTTGTTCTTGCCCAAATCTTTTTCAGGTAGAAATTGGGGTGAACAGAGGTAGCAAAATATTTGTGGCATGTTCCTTTCTTAATCTGGCATACAGTAGGTGCTTGGTTTTCAATAGCATTTGATAGGATGTGACATCTCTTTCTCTCATGGAAAAGATCAAAGTAAGTTTGAAAACTATGCTATTGAGTGCAAAGGATGAAGTGGATATCGAGGATCTGAAGACATTGCCTTATTCCACTACCCTAACCATTATGCATTCAATTAGCAGCATGTCTGTCAGGGTGCTAACAATTTTAAAGGATATTTTGTTGGCACCTGAGGTTACTGAGGCTGAAATATCAAACTAACCTCAGAAATCTAAGTTTAAGGAAAGTATTTGTTCTACCATATTTTCTTTTGCTTTAATATGAGTTTATATAAACTTAAATTCACTTCAACATCTCAAGCACAGTGAAAGCTGTCAGAGAATTGCAGACCCACATTTTTACATTAAAAAAAAAAGTTTAGAAGTACAATCTGGACATTGCACTTGTGCCTGGATATAGCTTCAGTATTAAAATTTGCCAAGAACAATCCTTTCCAACTCCACAAAGAATGCTAAAATATCCCTCTGATTCGTCAAATGAAACGAACAAAAAAAATGTACAGGTTAGAAACTAAGGAGTTGAAATGAATATTAGCTACAGATCTTAGGAGGTTAGAGACAGAATAGTCTACCTAGGAGGAATAGTCTATCAGTCAGAATATTTTGTAGATAACCTTTTATAGAAATGTTAATTCGGTAGTTGAAGTGATTTACAAAAGGTGAAAAAAGGAATAAAATTGGCTAAGCAAAATAGTATAAAATAGAATTTAAATTAATAACAGATTTAATGGCTTAGAATAGCTGTAATTACATAAAATTTTTAAAGAAGGAATTACATTTATTCAAACAGGTTTAGTTATGGGACTAGCCTTAGACAGCTAGTTGAAATGAGGTGGTTACCAATCATAACAAGCCAAATTCACAAGTATTAATTGATTTTTATAATATGTAGTAGTGCATAAAGAAATAAAGAAGATGTCTATAATGTATAAGGCAATTTAAAAACCTAATTAATGATATTTTTAAAAGTAGAACTTCAAGTTTATGGCAAAAAAATGTGTGCATTTGGAAAGGTAAGAGTTAGTACAAAAATTCAGAAGACAACATTATTCAGGTTGGGTAATGAAATGATATCAGTGATAAATTTTTCAGTTTCTGATTGAAAGAAATTTATTTTTCATTATAGTCTAATTATTTCATGTATCACTAAATTATTTAAATTGAGTTGAATCTATAGCTCATATTTTATTTTATTTTTTCTTTTTAAAATTGTTTTAATAATATAGTAATAGTATCAATATTTTTTTAGAATTGAACTAGTTTTTTGAGGTCAACTAATTTTGTTTCTTTCAAACTTCATAAACAGCGGAGAGGAGAGGAAAAGTAGAGATGGATTTGTTTGCTATTGTGTAAAACAAGTCAAGTCACACAATATCAATCTTTTATAACAATAAGTATTTATTTAGTACCTTTGCATGTGGGTTAGCTGCGGATAAGCTGTAGGTCATCTTATCTAGGAGTGGCTTAGCTGGATGGCACTCCTGTTACTTCTTTATCTCCTGGAACCACTGAACTAGACTGGGCGCATTCATTGCGCATCAATTACAAAGGCAGAAGTAGGCAATGCCAACCAATAAATACATTTTAATCTTCTGCTTGCACTGTATCTCTTAAAATAGTATTGGCCAAAGCAACTCAGTTGCTGGGTCACATAATAATTCTATGATTAACATTTGAGTAATTGCAAACATGTTTTCCAAAACAATTGTAATACCATCTATGTATGATACTATTTTTCACACTTCTTATTTTTCTCTCCTTTTTACTATAACCATCTTTGGGAGAGTTCACCAATGAAGCCATTTGGTCTTAGTATTGTGTGTGTGTGTGTGTGTGTGTGTGTGTGTGTGTGTGTGTAAGTTTTTTTTTTTATTACTAATTCAAAGTCTTTAGTTGTCATATATCTATTCAGATATTCTATTTTTCTTGAATTAATTTCAGTAGTTTGTGTCTCTCCAGGCATTTTTCAATTTCATTTAGGTTTTATAACATGATGCCATGCAATTGTCAATTGTAGTCCATTATAACCCTTATATTTCTTGTTAATTTTCCTGTTTTTAGTAAATTGAGTCTTCAATCTTTTTTCTTAATTGGTTTATGTAAAGGTTTAGTAATTTTAAAAAAATATTTTCAGGGAACCAAATTTGGTTTTATTGGTATTCTCTATTGTTTATTTTGTTTTCTATGTCATTTACACTTTCAATCTAATTTTTACTATTTCCTCCCTTTGACTGCCTTAAATTTAATGTTTTCTTTTTTTTTTTTTTTCTAGTGTTTTAAAGTGGTGGCTAGGGTTATTCATTTGAGATTTTTCTTAGTTTCTAACCTTAAAGTTCCCTCTAGCACTGCTTTTGCCTCATCCCATAAATTTTGGTATATTATGTTTTTATTTTCAATCATTTATGTCAAAGTATTTTGTAATTCCCTTTGTAACTTTTTTGACCAAGGAGGCATTTAGGGGTGTGTTGTTTATATCAAAGTATTTGTGAATTTCTCGAACTTTCTTATTTTTTATTTTTTATGATAGCTTCGTAGCACAGTTTGAGGTAAGAGAACATAACTCCAGCCTTTGTCTTCTTTCTCAAAATTTCTTTGACTATTTCAGATCTTTTAGGGTTTCATAAAAATTTTAAGATTCTTTGTTCTAGTTCTGTGGAAATGCCACTGATATTTTGATGAGGATTGCATTGACTCTGTAGATTGCTTTGCATAATATGCTCATTTTAACAATATTAATTCTTCTAATCCATAAGCACATATATATTTATCCATTTAATTGTATCATCTTTAATTTATTCATCAATATAGTTTTCTAAGTACAGGTCTTTCAACTCCTTGGTTAAATTTATTTCTAAATATTTTATTCTTTTTTATGTAATTATAAATCAAATTGCCTTCTTAATTTCTCTTGCTGATACCATATTATTTGCATAAAGAAATTCACTTGATTTTTGTATATTAATTTTATATCCTGGGACTATACTCAACTTATTTTTATTTTTATTTTTATTTTTTTGTATTTTTCTGAAGCTGGAAACGGGAAGAGACAGTCAGACAGACTCCCGCATGCGCCTGACCGGGATCCACCCGGCACGCCCACCAGGGGCCACGCTCTGCCCACCAGGGGGCGATGCTCTGCCCCTCCAGGGTGTCGCTCTGCCGTGACCAGAGCCA
Source organism: Saccopteryx bilineata (assembly GCF_036850765.1). Lineage (NCBI taxonomy): Eukaryota > Metazoa > Chordata > Mammalia > Chiroptera > Emballonuridae > Saccopteryx > Saccopteryx bilineata. The sequence goes on along the minus strand of NC_089490.1, from coordinate 67,730,059 downwards.
CTCTAGCGCCTGGGGCAGAAGCCAAGGAGCCATCCCCAGCGCCCGGGCCATCTTTGCTCCAATGGAGCCTTGCTGCGGGAGGGGAAAGAGAGAGACAGAGAGGAAGGAGGGGAGCGGTGGAGAAGCAAATGGGCGCTTCTCCTATGTGCCCTGGTCAGGAATCGAACCCGGGTCCCCCGCACGCCAGGCTGACGCTCTACCGCTGAGCCAACCGGCCAGGGCCTATACTCAATTTATTTATTAGTTCTAAACTATTTTGGTGAAGTCTTCACAGTTTCTATATATAGTATTTTGTCATCAGCAAATAGTGACAGTTTTACTTTCATTCTGAAGTGAAAACATTTTCTTTTTTTCCCTTGCCTACCTGTTGTGGTCAGGACCTCTGATATCTGTTGAATAATAGTGATGAGAGTGGGCATCCTTTCTTCTTTCTGATCTTATAAGACAGACTTTCAGATTTTCACAATTGAGTATGACTTTAGTAGTGGATTTGTCATCTATGACTTTTATTATGTTGAGGCACATTCCCTCTATACCCACTTTGTTAAGAATTTTTGTCATAAATGAATGTTCAATTTTGACAAATGATTTTTGTTTATCTATTGAAACAATCATTTTATTTTTATTTTTGTTAATGGAGTGCATCGTGTTGATTGATTTACAAATGTTGAATCATCTTAGTCTCCCTGCAATAAGTTCCACTTGATCATAGCATATGGTTCTATTAATATATTCTTGAATAGTTTGCTAATATTTTATTGAGAAATTTTGTATTTATATTCATGGGGAATATTGGCCTGTAGTTTTCTTTTGTGTAGTATCTTTGTCTGAATTTAATGCAGATAATACTAGCCTCCTAAAATAAATCTGTAAGTATTTTTTCTTTTAATTTTTTGGAATAATTTGAGAAAGATATGAATTAAATTTATTTTAAATGTTTGGTAGGATTCAACTATGAAATTTTCTGGTCCTGCACTTTTACTGACAGAATTTCATTATTTGCAACCAGTTATTTAGATTTTATATTTCTTTATGATTCAGTTTGGGATGGTTGTGTGTTTCTAGGAATTTATCTATTTCTACTAGGATTTCCCACTTGTTGGCATATAACTATTCATAGTAATTTCATGATTCTTTATACCTCTGTGGTGTTAGTTATAACTTCTCCTCTTTCATTTCTGACTTTATTTATTTGGACCCTCTCTTTGCTTTTATTGATGAGACTGACTAACATTTATCAGTTTTATTTAGCTTTTCAAAGACCAGCTATAGTTTCATTGAGTTATTTTTGTCTTTATTTTATTTTTTCTTAGGTATTCATCATTTTCTTCCTCCTACTAGCTTTGGGCCTTGTTTGTTCTTCTTCTTTTTTTTTCCTTCCACTTATCTTTAAGTGGAAAGGTAGATTTGGAGAAGGAAGATTTTTTCACTCTTGAAGTAGACCTAAATCAATATAAACTTCTTCTTAAGACTGATTTCCTGGGTATTATTGATTTTGGAAGATTGTGTTTCCATTTCCATTTGTTTCAAAGTATTTTTGATATGCTCTTTGATTCACTTATTGATCCATTGGTTGTTTAGTGTCATGTTATTTAGTTTCCACATATGTTTGAGGGTTTTTTTTCCAGGTTCCTTCTTGTGTTTGACTTTTATTTTGAAAATGTTATGGTTAGAAAATACGTTTGATAGGATCTTTATCTTCTTGATTTTATTAAGATGATTTTTGTGACCTAACGTGATTTATGTGAGAGGATGCTGCATGTGTACTTGAAAATATGTTCTGCAGTTTTGGGGTGAAATCTTTTGTATATAACCATATGTACACATAGTGTAATGTGCTGTTTAAGGCTAATTTGTTTTTCTTTTTTTTTTTTAATTCAGTAAGAGGAGGCAGAGAGACAAACTCCTGCATGTGCCCCAACTGGATCCACCTGTCAAGCCGATCAGGGGATGATGTTCTGCCCATCTGGAATATTTTTTCCTTACTCAACAACCTAGCTCTTCTTAGTGCCTGAGGTGGAGGCCATGGAACCATCCTCAGTGCCTAGGGACAACTTGTTCCAATCGAGCTATGGCTGCAGGATGGAAAGAGAGAGAGAGAGAGAGAGAGAGAGAGGTGAGAAGGGAAGTGGTAGAGAAGCAGATGGGTGCTTCTCTTGTGTGCTCTGATTGGGAATTGAACCCAAGACATCAATACACCGAGCTGATGCTCAACCACTGAACCAACCGGCCAAGGCCTAAGGCTTTTTTTTTTTTTGCTAATTTTTGATTGGATAATCTGTCCATTGATGTAATGGTGTATTAAAGTTTCCTATTATCATTACATTATTGTCAATTTCCTCCTTTATGCCTGTTAATATCTGCTTTATATACTTAGGTACTCCCACGTTGGGTGAATATCCTCTTCTTGTATTGATCCCTTTATCATTATATAATGCTCCTCTTTGTCTTTTGTTAGAATCTAAGTTTTAAAATTTATTTTATCTGATATGTGTTTTGCTATCTTAGCTTCTTTTTTTGGTTTTATTTGCATGGTATACCTTTTCCATCCCTTTACTTTCAGTCAATGTATGTCTTTAGATCCAAAGTGAGATTCTTACAGGCAATATATAGATTGGTCTTGTTTGTTTCTTTGTTTTCCTTTTTTTTTTAAGTAAAATAGACAGAGAGACAGAGAGAGGGACAGATAGGGATAGATAGACAAGAAGGGAGAAAGATGAGAAGCATCAACTCTTTGTTGCAGCACCTTAGTTGTTCATTGATTGCTTTTTTTTTTATGTGCCTTGACCAAGGGGCTACAAGCTAAACCAGTGACACCTTGTTCAAGCCAACAACCTTGGGCTTCAAGCCAGTGACCTTTGTGTCATGTCTATAATCCCATACTCAAACTGGCAATCCCATGGTCAAGCTGGTGAGCTCGTGCTCAAGCTGGATGAGCTTGTGCTCAAGCTGGTGACCTCAGGGTTTTTAACCTGGATCCTCTGCATCCCAGACCAACACCAGCTGGTTAGGCTGTTTTTCCTTAAATTATTCAATTACTCAGTGTCTTTTGATTGGAGCATTTGGTCCATTTACATCTAAGGTAATGTTTTATATTTATGTACTCACTACCATTTTTTTTTGTTATTTTTGTAGTTCTTCTCTGTCCCCTTCTTCTCTTAATTTCTTCCCTGTCGTTTTCTAATTTTCTCTAGTGTTATGTTCAGTTTACTTTCATTTTGTTTAAAAAGAAATTTAATGTATTGATTTTTAAGCAAAAAAAAAAAGTGAGGGGAGAAAGACCGGACTATTGATCTGTTCCTGTCTGTGCCCTAATTGGCATCAGACAAGCAAACTCTGATCATCAGGACAATGCTCTAAACCACCAAGCCATCAAGCTAGGGCTCTTTTTGTTTTTTATGGATCTATTGTGGGTTTTGGTTTGGAAACACCTGGAGTTTCATATGTGTCAACACATAATTAGTCTATTAAGTTGATAGTCCCTTAAGTTTGAATGCATTCTAAAAGCACTACCTTTTTACTCCTCCCCTTTGTGGTTTATGTTTTTGATATATTTTATATCTCTTTTATTTATTTTTTCTTAAGTGAGAAGCAAGGAGGCAGAGAGACAGACTCCTGCATGTAACCAGACCAAGTTCCACCTGGCAAACCCCCTATGGGACAGTTTTCTGCTTATCAGGGACCATTGTTCTGTTGCTTGGCAACTGAACTATTTTAGGACCTGAGACAGGCCATGGAGCCATCCTCAGCACCTGGGGCCAACTCGCTCAAACCAATCTATGGCTGTGGGAGGAGAAGAAAGAGATGGAGAGAGAGAAAAGAGAGAAGGAGGAGAAGGGATAGAAAAGCAGATGGTTGCTTCTCCTGTGTTCTCTAACTGGGAATTGAATCTGGGACATCCACATGTCGAGCCAATGCTCTACCGCTGAACCAACTGTCCAGGGCCAATACATTTTACATTTTTTAGGTTTTGTAAACCCCTAAGGACTTATTATAGTTATAGTTGATTTTACTACTTTTGTATTTTCACCTTTGTACTAGCTTTTTACAGGGCTGATCGACTACATTTGCTAGATATTTGCCTTTACAAATGAGACTTTTGTCTTTATATTATTATTTTTTGTCTTTTATTTTCTCTTCAACTTAAAGAAAACTCTTTAACATTTCAGGTAAAACCAGTTTAGTATTGGTAGATTGCTTTAGTTTTTACTTGTCTGGGAGATTCTTTTGTATCTTTTCTTAAATTCTGAATGATATTCTGCCAGGTAGAATAGAATATTCTTGCTTATATATATTTTTTGTTTATTGTTTTGTTTCTTTTTTTACATTTCAGCTATTTATATTTATCTTTCCATTTTCTTATGTCATACAAAATTTCTTCTAAAAAAATCAGCTAATAATCTTATGGGTATCTCTTGTGATTACTTATTTTTCTCTTGATGCCTTTAAGATTCTCTCTTTAGCCTGACCAGTGATGGCACAATGGATAGAGCATCAGATTAGGACACAGAGGTCCCTAGTTTGAAACCCTGAAGTCACCAGCTAAAGTACAGGGTCACCAGCTTGAGTGTGGGATCAACATGATCCTATGGTTGCTGGCTTGAGCCCAAAGGTTACTGGTTTGAGCCCAAGGTCACTGGATTGAGCAATGAGTCACTGGCTCAGCTTGAGCCATCAAGGCACATATGAGAAATGATCAATAAAAAACTAAGGTGAAGCAACTATGAGTCAAAGTTTCTCATCTCTCCCTTCCCCATCTTCCTGTCTCTCTAAAAAGAAATTCCTTCTTTAAATTTTGCATTTTAACTATAATATTTCTTGCTGTAATTCTATTTGGGTTTATTTTGTTTTAGAGACTCTTTATTTCTGGAACCTTAATTTCTGTTTCTTCCCAAGGTTAAGAAAGTTCTCATCCATTATTTTTTTCAAATAAATTATCTGCCTCTTTCTCACTTTCTTCTTCTTTTGAGACCCCTACAATGCATATGTTAAGATGCTCTGATGGTGTCTCAGAGGTTCCTTAAACCACTCTTATTTTTTTAATTCTTTTTTACCTTTTCTGTTCTTAGTGTGTGTTTTTTAAGATTTACTATTATAGACTGATTACACATTCCTTTGTATCATCAAATTTGCCCTAAAATTCTTCTACTTTTATTTTATCTAGTGTTTTAGTTCTGATTAGTTATTTTTTATATTTTCTAACCCTTTATTAAGTCTTTTTTTGTTTGTTCTTTCTTCTCCTGAATGTGGTGAGCAACTGCATGACCATTATTTTGATCATTTAATCAAGTAAATTACTAATCTGCATTTTATTAAGGTTATGTGGGATAGTTATTTTATACTTTTGTTTGAAACATATTCCTCTGTTTCTTTATTTTGTTTGATTTATTTGTGTTTTATTTTTCTATCATATATTAAATGAAACTGCTACCGCTTCTGCTGTTGTTGAGTTTCCTTGTGTAGGCATGACCCCTGTGTGCGCTGTGTGTGCCCAGAAGCAGAAAATCCTACCAGTTCCTCACTTGTATGGCAGATATTCTAGGGTTACTAAGTGCATTTTCATCACAAATAGTCTAGGTGCCCTTTAAAGTGACAATCTAAATAAGACTGCTGTAATAGAGTATAGGGCAGAAACTTAAAATAGATGGACATACGCATCACTAAAGAAATAGGGTTTTATTTTTTGTTTGAATGATATTAAACTGTGGCATAAATAACTAAAAATAGTAAGTATACAATAATTTACAGGGCATTTTACTTTTACACCATTAGTTTAGTTTTACAACTAACTCATAAAATAGGTATTTTTCTTATCTCTATATTATAATTGGGAAAGCTTAGATTTGATAGTAACTTATTAAAAACCTCACTTAATAAGTGTTGAGAAAGACATGAATGAATGTAGGTCCTTTGACTGAAAAACATATGCACTTTCCATCATTCCAGGCTACCACTCACAAAATTTTAACATGAAAATATTCATTAGTAATATGAGATACACTGCCTATAGCAGGGGTCCCCAAACTTTTTACACAGGGGCCAGTTCACTGTCCCTCAGACCATTGGAGGGCCAGATTAATAAAAAAAAAAAAACTATGAACAAATCCCTTTGCACACTGCACATATCTTATTTTAAAGTAAAAAAACAAAACAGGAACAAATACAATATTTAAAATAAAAAACAAGTAAATTTATATCAACAAACTGACCAGTATTTCAATGGGAACTGTGGGCCTGCTTTTGGCTAATGAGATGGTCAATGTCTGATTCCATATTTGTCACTGCTAGCCATAACAAATGATATGACACGCTTACGGAGCCATGACGCGTGCGTCCCATGTCACCTGAAGTAGTACTGTACATGAGCGACGCCACACTTTGACCACCAATGAAAGAGGTGCCCCTTCCAGAAGTGTGGTGGGGGCCAGATAAATGACCTCAGGGGGCCGCATGTGGCCTGCGGGCCGTAGTTTGGGGACTCCTGGACTATAGTCTTCAGAAATATCTGAGTGTAGATAACTATCAAGTGAGACTCTAGTAATTTATACCTTGTTATAACATGCAATTGTACATATTGGTTCTAGGTACTTTGTGATTGCCCATATTGTGTTTACTAAATTAACAAAGCAATACACTGAATGTTTTTATTTTTTCCAATGGAAGTTATTTTATTCTATATCGTAGTCTTCAATGAATCTTTACTCCTTATCAAATGTTTTCCTAGTGTGTAAAAGAGTCAATAGGTGCACATTTGTCTTTTATCGGTTATAAGTTTACTATCTTATCTACTCAAATCACAAAGATACAACTGTTCTCTTTACTTTTATTTTTATAGTTCCCCAACTGAAAAAGATTCTTAAATTAATTTCTGGCCTTGAACAAAATAATAGTTGGCTCTAATGGTTCAATTCACATGATTATATTTTCTATCACAAAATTTTCCAAAGTGGGTAAAATCACATAAAGACATGAAACCTCTCCCTTCAGACTGCCGCTAGTCTTCCTTGGAGTCAGTGGAAGGGAAAGGTTTCCTCTTTCAATAACCATGTCAGTTGTTCTTGTTTGCTGTTTGAACTTGGGTTAAGTGATTCCATATCTCTACACACCCATTTTATCCTCTGTAAAATTCCTTTGACTTCCGTTGGTCTTTCTTTTAAGATATTTTCAGACTTGAAATTCTTTTATTTTTATTTTTTTTGATTATATGAATATATTGATCACACTCAGAATAAGACATGAATATTTTTCTGGCCAATAAATTATGCTATTTCTTTTATTAATGATGATCAAAAGAGTACAGATCCAGAACAAGTAATAGTCTATTATTCTGATTTATTTGATAATTCTATAACTTTTATAAAAAATAAATAAAACTATCTAAACAGTCCTTTTCCAATTTTAAAAATTAATTAAACAATTATTTATAGTTTATATTTACCAACATTTTATAAAAATATATTTGTAATCCTGGAAACATATTAGACACCTCAGCTTAAAGTTGTATATCACAGCCTGACAATGGTATTTTGTTAGAGTGTCTTCAAGGGAAATAACAGTGGCATTATATTTAATACATTGGTTTAATACAACTGATAGCACTGTACTAACCCAAGTGTTATAAGATATATTTTTGTTTCTCTTGAGAGTTATGTGAGAGTGTTCACCCACTCAGTGTTTGCTGAAATGTCACAATACTAAATGAGCAATTGTCACCTGTGGAAATATATGGGCAATGAAAAAGCAAATGACAGAAATCACAATGTACCAATAAATATGCCTATTTCGGGCTTAAATTATGAATCAAAGTTAAAGAGAGCTAGAAATCAGGACTGAAAAAATGATATGTGGAAAATTGGGCTCTCCTTATTAGCATTTGCTTTAATAAACTAAAGCTCTTATAGTTATGATTAATATATTTCCATTGTATAGATATGTAGATAATTACTTTGAGTCAAATGATTTGACTAAAAAAATCTCTATCAGATTATTATTTCTGCATATTCTCAAAATAGTCTTGCCATATATATACATATATATACATACATATTTTTTGCTATTTCTGTATTTAATTTATAGACTTCACAAGAAACATCATCTTTCAGAAACAAATATAGTTCCTTTATTTCCACAAACAATATAAAGAGCCTAGATATCTGAATAAATGAAGTCAATTTAGTGTTTCTAAAACCTAAGTAGTCAATCACCAAATTAAGGTATTTTTCTGGCAGGCAAATGGTAAAATATGGAACATTATTTCCCTTCATCAAAACAGCATAGCTTCATTTCTATAAATGTCAAATGTTAACATTCTTCAGTGGGAGAGTTGCCAAATTGAAAGGGGGGATTAAATTTAAATATAATTATTTCTTCTTCCATTCCAGATTGTATACTACTACTATAAGTGGTTTATAGTATACTATTACTATAAGTGGTTTATTCAGGCAAATATGAGATTGCAAAAACGCTGGGAAGCTGTTTTCATCTCTCATATGGAAAGTAAGCAGCAAGAACTATCAGAGCAATAGGGAAACAAACTCTTACTTTTCTTCTTGATGCATTCCCTTCAAACAAGTCAATCCCTGGAGAAGAAAATACAATGTGGTTTGTCAAGCCAAACAGCAAGTAGACTGAAAGAATGTCACTTAGAGGTAGATAAGGAAGAGAGAATAAACCCAGAAATTAAAAAACGAACAAACAAAGAAACAAACAAACAAAAAGCCAGTTTACTATAATTCAGAGTCAAATTGTGTAAGTAACATCCTGCCATATTCCCAGGTGTGGAAGTTGCTTATTATTTCTGGACTATTGAAAATAATTGAATTATTATAGCAGAGAAGTGTACATATCCACTCTTAAGTTTTCTCTCATTGATTATTCAACTCCAATTTTAAAATCTACTTTGCTTTACAATCTTTAAAATGATCCCTTAATTAGTGTACTGTTCTTATTGATCTTGAATTTTACCATGGATTATATATATATATATATATATATATATATATATATATATATATATATTTAAGAGTTAAGCTAAACATTATTTTGAAAGCTATTTTCTTTTAAGTTTATGATTTACTAATTGCTTTCATTTGAAATCTGTGATAATAGATAGTTCACTACAAATAGTATCTTTTAACACAATCATTTGTTTTTATGCTTGGGAATATATAAACAATGAGATAGAAAAATCATTAGAGGCAACTGAATGACTGCACAAGATCTTCCAAGTTGCCTAATATCATCTGTTATAAAACTGTAAATGTTTTGAAAAATAATCAGAAACCTTTTTTGGTTCAACCTGTGGAATGCTCTTTCTCTGTTTATATTGAAATGAACTGTGGCATATTGTTCAAATCTAAAATGGATTAGATCTATTTTTGAACAGTTTTAGTGATTAAAAAGAAATGCTCCCCCCCTCCAAGGAATTCTGAATTTTGGCTTCAAGAGCTTTATTTATTCTTATACTCTTTCCTTGGGTGTTTGTATGTTTTCACTCACTTTGATTTTGAAACAAACAAGAAAAAAAATCTAGATACTGGGGAAATACTTTTTACACTTGATCTTAGCCAAAAGGCCGAGAAACGATGGGGGGAAATACTTTTTATATACAAAGAACCCATTTACTCACTTAGAAAAGATAATCTGTGCACAAAGAACTCTGGATAATTATAAAAGTTTACAGAGAAAAGCTAACTTCTAGTAGTAATTAGAAAAATGACCATGTTGCAAAAGACAACCCAGGCTACTTAACAGAGTAGCTGTAGTTTTTATTTAGATAATAGAGCAATGAAGCAGCATTGTTTTATATCTGTAGCAGTTTCTTTCCCAATTTGCACTAATTTCCTTACATTAATGAAATGGGCTACCAGAAAATAAAGTTTAAATGGCAAATTTGAATTTCAAAATACACTGTTCATTGCACATTCCTAGCCTCAGTCATGTAGCTAATTTATCAGCACAGCTGTAATTTATGTATTTATCCTTCATTTTGAAAACTTTTGTCTTAGTAAGATTGGTCTGGCTTGCTACTGAGTATTGTTCTGGAAAAAATAAAAATTAGACAAAATTACAAAACAAGCCTGGAAGCATTATATTCTTGTACAATATATAAGCATACAAGTAACAAAAGTCTGACCAGGTTTTCATCTATTACACCCATATAACCCATGTATTCATAGAGTAATGAAAGTCTGCAACGGCTGTGTTTAAAAACTTAAAATGTGTCTTCCATTAAACATGTTTAGTCTTTTAGTATAAAAATAAGGCTCCCTTATGAATGTATGCTTAAGAATAAATAGAAAATATTTTTAAAAATAGTAACTAACATTCATTGATGACTTACCATATGTCAGAAAGCATTATTACTGATTTTTTTTAAATTAACTCTTAAACCGTACACTTTTATAAAGCAAGTATTACATCCATTTTTTTAAGGAAACGAGTACATAAAGCATTGAAATAAATTTCCCAAAATTACTTACTTTGTAAGTTGAATTTCTGAAATTGCATCTGAATAGTCTTTTATTCACTGTTTCACTTTCCACAGTTTAAGTTACCCTCAGCCACCTATGGGTGATAAATCTTGAATGAAATATTCCAGAATAAATTCAATTAAATAAATAAATACATTAATTATTAGTTAATTTTAAAAACATTCAAAGTTTTAAATTGCATGCCACTCTGACTAGTATGGGGAAATTTTGAGCTACCCTACTTCTGTCTACCCAAGACATGAACCATCCCCTTGTCCAGCACATCCACCCTGTGCACGCACCCTTCCTGTTAGCCACTGAGTGGCGGCCTCAGGTATCTGATCAGTTATCAGAGAGAGAGAGAGAGACCAATATGCACATTAAGTTTATTACAATATATTGTTATAATTATCTTATTTTATTATTAGTTACTGTTGTTACTCTCTTACTGCCTAGTTTAAAAACTAAACTTTACTATATGTACATTTGTATAGGAAAAAACATAGTATATATAGAAGTTTGATTTGGTATTATCTGCAGTTTTAGGCGTCCACTGGGGGTTTTGAACGTGTTGACATAGGTAAGGGGTCACTACTGTACTCTGATTTTAATATCCTTTCTTTTACCTTCATACTCTTGTTTTTGTTTCAGTAAGATGAATCTAGGCCTTGGCCTATAGAAGTAATTAAGGAAGCACACTGAATATCTATGAAGAATGTAAAATGTATATAAATGTACTTTGTGTAATCTAATCACCAGGATTAGAAGCATTTTTAAAAGCAACTGTGTCACATAACTACTTTTAATTTTATTATAAGTGGCTTATGGTGGCCAAATATGGGGGAAAAAGTTTAGGGCATCTTTCATTGCTTGAAGCAGAATTTGAAGTGAAAACAAAATGATGTAAGGTTATATTTAAGAGCAATCAAAGCCAATATTGCTGAATTCCTTTTCCTTGCATTTTACTTCATATTGAACTTGCTTTTAGACTGAAATATAAAGACAAAATAATAATTTATAATCATTTGAAACTGACTTAATTTACAGAAAAATAAAGATTGAAACAGGGAGACTGTGGTGTTCCTAACCTGTCCTCCATAGCCCATTGACCTCTGTAGGCTCGGGAGACGTGTCAGAGTTGCAGGGAAATGGTCCATGAAAATCCCATTGCAGGTTTTGTTCTTTTCAGTGACACCAACCATCCCATTCTTTCTTTCTTTTTAAAAATGTATGTATTTATTGATTTAAAACCATTACTTTTAATTTGCAATCATTTCTTATTCTTTTCTGGAATCACTTTAAATATACAGTAAAGTTGAAAGAATAAGACAAAACCTTTTGTATACCCTTCACCCAGGTTCACCAATTGTTAACAATTTGCCAATTTGCTTTGTCATTGGCTCTTTCTCTCTACCTTTCACACCATTTGAGAGTACGTTTCAGACATTATGGCCCTTCCTCACTGAACAGTTTAGTGCCGTGATGGCGAACCTATGATATGCGTGTCAGCACTGACATGCATAGCCATTTCCGATGACACGCGGCCACATGCGGCCACATACCAGAGAAGTACGGGGCCGCATGCCGAGAAGGATGTTTCATCCTCGGCTCCTGCATGGCCAGGTGCAGTAGCCGAGTATAAAACATTTGCTGTAGTGTAGACACTAATAGGCAGGTTAGTTAAAGAATTCCCCCTCCCCCTCACTTATCTTAGTTCACGGCACCCCACACAAGTTAAATAATATCAAGACCAACAAAAGAAACTGACTGACAGATGAACAAAGAAGTCACTAAACAGGTAAGTTAAATAATTAGTTTTTGGTTTATTAAATACAGTTATATATTACAATTATACATTTTTGTTATTTAAACTATAAATATCACGAAATTATGGGGTTTTTTCTCAAAGTGACACACCACCCGAGTTATGCTCGGTTTGTTGGTAAATTTTGACACACCAAGCTCAAAAGATTGCGCATCACTGGTTTAGTGTGTATTTCCACGTTGATGGACAGTCTTCTGCACAGTCACAGTGCAGTTATCTAAAGCAGGGCGTTTAACAGTGGCACAACACTAGTATCTTATGTGGTCTATAACAAATCACCAGTTTTCCCCAAACTATTATTTATAGCAAAACAACATGTTTTTCCAGTCCACGTTTCCTTTTGAAATCATGAGTGTATTCGGTTATCATATCTGGTACACTTGCTTAGCCTTCCTTTGCGTTTCATGAAATTGACATTTTTAAACATTACAGGCCAGGTTTTTCATAAGCTACCCACCTAACCTTGGGTTTTCTGAAATTTCTTTGTGATTATATTCTTGCAGCAGGAATACTATGTAAGTGATGCTGTGTCCTTCTCTGTGTATCAGATCAGAAGGGACATGATATTGGTTGTCCTGTTATTAGAAAGAGGACTTGGGCCTAGGGCTCAAGGTCCAGCTAGTAATCTGTGGGTTCTTCATGCAAGAAAAATTTCACAACACAAGTACAGGTGATTCTGAGAATACATTTATTAAATCTGGGTGAAAACACTGAAAGAAGGAAGGGCCTATGATAGAAGAAGCCACGGGATAGAAACTAGTCAGGGCTGCTTTGGCTCTTTAAAAACCTTATGGGAAAAAATGAGCCTACACTCGGGAGTCAAAGAAAAGGGGAATGTTGGGAAAACAGCTGTGGTAGGCTGTGTTAGTCCACAGCTGTTTCCATCAAGTAATCTTGCAACCATGCAACCTGAATGCCAGCCATTTTCTTGGCACCTGCTGGGACTGCTGTCTTCCCCTGCTTTTTCAGCAGCTGGAACCTCTGATGCAGCTTATGCTGCTGCCAAAGCTCTAACAAGACTCTATTATACCTGCCATCCAGTTTCTCTCTATCTGCCCCAGCTGCAATCAAATCTACCTACATCTGGGTTTAGGTCATCTTTTTAGGCCTGTTTCTATTGTTAGCTGTGGTGGTGGGTGCGGGGGCAACACAGGCAGCAGCCCTCACAGCTTTATGGTTTTGTGCTACCCTCCACCTTGCCCAAACCTGCTACCATTTATGTAACCACATTGATGAGCTGCCTCACACAGGGGCTCAAGGTAGTCACTAGTGACCCAAAAAGGGTTGATGGGGTACTACAGATAATAAGTTCCCTCATCCCTGCCATAAACATTTCCTCTGGCCCCCAGGACCTCAGGTTGAAAGCAGCATTCTTCATACCTAGTTCCCAGAAAATCGGCTGCAGCTCAGTATATGACTGCCACTGACTCACTGCCCCCACCCAACAGGTCTCCAGCATTCAGCCATCACCCATTCTCATAGGGTATGGTTTCCTGGGTTGTCATGGTAGTTCTGAAGACGCTGCATCAAGGAAGAGTGCATGGTAATGGCGGCCAATTTCTCCACCTGTTCTGGAGAGCATGTTGCCCTCCACCCCTATGTCCCACAAGTACAGCAAACAAGCTGCCAGGGGCTCAGTGGGTTTCTGCCTGAATTGCATCCCCAACTCCATCAGCTCTGCCTGGACGTAGAGCCAGACCACAGAGTGCTTCACTGCCTGTGAGGAGGCTGTGCCTGCCCCTGAGGGACTCTTGGCTGCTGGGTTTTTACCTTCTGGGTGACCACTGGCCAGGCTCTGAGTCTATAAATGGCAGTTTCAGCCTAAACCTCCTCCCCCTCAGAGGAGGAGTCAGAAATGACTACAACCACTGACTCAGAGCCACTCCACTGGCACAATCGCACCTCCATCGTCAGTAACCACTTTGGCTCTTGCAGCTACCAGCTCTTGGCCCAACGCTGAAGCTTACGCTCTTGAACCCAGAGTTGTTTCTCTAACAACTGTTACTGCCAGTATTCTGCTTCTAGGGTAAATTGCAACTCACAAAACCACAATTCCTTCTCAGGCAACCATTCCAATTCTAGGCACTGTTGGTGTTTAGCCTGCATCTCACACTGCAGCTCTTGAGAGCAGCTGGCCTCTTTTTCCAGCAACTGTTGCAGTTCATGCCACTGTCGGCGCTCAGTCTGCAGCTCCTCCTGGAGGTCTTGAACACAGGAAGCTTTTCACACAGAGCTTTTGGTTTCTTCTTGCAGGTTTTTAAAAAACACCCAGCCCAAGGCCCCCAAAAGGATAGCCACCGGAAACAGCCACTCCTCTATTCCACCTTTCAAGGATGCTGGTGGCTCCATACTGATATGATTTGAATGCTGCCCACTAACGACAGATATAATGCTGGTGGCCGAGGCCACACAGGTTCTCAATGGATGTGGGCAGACAGTAGAGGGGCTGCAGAGCCAGAAAGTGTTGGGCCATTCCTGTTTAATGGAGTCTTGCAACAGCAGACAAGCAAACAGGCAGGGGAAAGCCACTTCTCATGGCAGCAGGCAAATAAACAGCAAAACAGGCCCTAGCAGACAATTGGTTGGCAGACAATCCACAATCTGCTCTGAGTCAGAGCACCCATAGCCTTACATAGGCTATGCACACTTGGTTATGCACACGTGCTCCGCCACATGCTCACACATTAATCATGCAAAATGCAAGGGATTACCCCCCCAAATCACCCCCCCAGACCCATTGTTCCAGTTTGAATAGCAGGGAGGCCAAAAGATCTGTCTAACAGGATGGGTGGGGACCCAGACCCCATGGGAAATTGACAATCTACTGGTCCCCTTCTAATGTGCAGCAGGTATTGGCCTTAGAAGATAATAGGTGCTTTTTAAAAACATTTTTTTTTTTTTGCAACAGCAGCTAAGAAAACTGCCAAGGTGGCATAGGCCTTGAATATGTTTGACCCTACCAATCCCTGTAAGCTTGCTGAGAGGTTTGGATGTGGCAATGGACAGAGCACGTATGGAAGGGCACTGAAGTCTGTTATCAAAGAGCTCTATGGCTAGTTGCCTATAATGGACTTTTGGGCAATTTGCACAGACAGCTGGGTGTCTATCATGGACTGAGCATTGAGCAGTGTAGTGGACTCTCGGGATTCAACCAGAGGGGGGCACCAGCTCTTTTGCAGGATGGACATTCCACTTGTGGACAGTACTACGAGAGACCTTGACCATGGGGGGAGGTGCCAGCACCTGTGGAGGCCCTCCTGCACCATGCAGCTGCTCCTATCCAGTGGCAGGATTGTACCAAGGACACTTTCTTCAATAGACATGGCCCTGGACTCTGCAGGCCCTCCAATTACCTCTCTAGGGAGAGTGCTCAGGGAGACATTGTAAAGGGCACCTTTGTAATTATTGTCATTTCTGGTATAGCTTGTGACTTTGTAAGTCTGTTGCTGTAGTCTATTGTTTCTCTTTATGTAACGTTACCTCCTTCCTCACACAGGGATCACTGTGGAAGAACCTGTCACATAGATTGTGAGGCGAGCAACCCTAAAGGGTAGATTGTTGAAAAAACAACTGTGTTAGGCTTGCCTGCTTGCTCTTTGCATGATTAATGTGTGAGCACAAGGCAGAACCATGTGTGCATAGCCACGTGTGCATAGCCTATGCAAGGCTATGGGTGCTTTGACTCGGCAGATTGCAGGTTGCCTGCCTGCCACTGAAAGGGGCCATTTTGCTCTTTATTCACCTGCTGCCATGAGAAGGGGTTTTTCCCTGCCTGTTTGCGCATCTGCTGTTGCAAGATTCCAGTTTCTCCACGTTCTACCCAAATCCAATGTGAACCTGCCTGGCCTCAGCCACTGGCATTACAGTGGCCTTGGAGACAGGTTCAGGGGTTTAGCCCAAGACAGGCTGCTGCTGCCCATTGCTCTGCTGACTACGATTCTCATGGGGATCCATGAGGTTTACGAGGTACAGTACACCCCTGTGGGGGAAGATGAGGAGAGGAGGAAGGGAAAGACGCCCGCATGCTTCTGGAGGGAGAGCACATGCTGGGTCCTTTGTTTTGAAGGTTTTTAAAGACTGGGAGTTTAAGGGAAGGTTTTAATAGAATATTCATCAGCTTTTCCAGGTATGCCCTTTCTGGGTTGTGGTCTCTACTTATTGGGCAGCACCAGGGCAGGTCATTGCCACTGGCCTTGGCTTTGCCCAATTGCTTTTGCTGCTTTTCTGAGCCTGGAGCTGAAACACAGTAGAGGCCTAGTTGTTATCTCTAAGGAGGTGACATTCTACGTCTGGCTGTAAATTGCACAGCCTAGTTGTTGCTGTCTCAGTTTCCCCATTCTACTTGCCAAGGAATTTTCCTAATTTCTTTCTGTCTGCCTAAGTCCCATTGTAGTGATACATTTTTTCTAGTGTTGATTAAAGAACATATTAAAGTCATTAGGTATATTTACAATTCTATGAAGCCAAACAACATATTTTCTTCAATTCTGTTCCCCTTGAGTTTTTAACGAATATGCTATTGACTGAAAGTAAGACCTTATTTTTAAAAATAGCAAGCATTCAGCTCCAGAACAGAAGACCACTGCTGCTGATTTAGTAGTTAAAATATGTTTACACTAAGAAAAATTATTGCTAAATTTGAGTTTGAATTGTTTCCCTATTGGAACACAAAATCACTATTCTACCCAGAAACAGTATATTAATAGTTAAAGTGGAGGGGGATAACATCTCTTATTTTAAGGGTGACTTTTAGATGGGTTTGAGGGTATCAGCAGATACCTTTTTTTTTAAGTTTTATGTTGATACATAATTTTCTCCATTAAATTTCACTGGAGTTAATGTTTCTAAATGAGTTTAATGAAGAAGTTAAGTTGAGACACATGACTGACCTATTTAAATACAGTATAATCTAAATCAATGAAGCCTAGATATAGGCTCCATCTGATTTAATATCTTTAAGTGAAGACCCTGAGCACAGAGACTGTAGCTTTAATTCAAGCAAACACTTTAAGGTACTAAACTGGAAAATAGTGCCCTATTTGCATTAATTCCAAAAGCAAGTTTCTTTTTTTTTTATTTTTTTTATTTTTTATTAAGCGAGAAGTAGGGAGGCAGAGACAGACTCCCTCATGTGCCCTAATTGGGATCCACCTGGAAAGCCCCCTACAGGGTGATCCTCTGCCCATCTGGGGCTGCTGCTCCATTGCTCAGCAACCAAGCTATTTTAGCACCTAAGGAGAGGCTATGAAGCCATCCTCAGCACCCAGGGCCAACTCACTCCAATCTAGCCATGGCTGCAGGAGGAGAGGGGGAGAGAGTGAGAGAAAAAGGGGAGGGGAAGGAGTGAAGACGCAGGTGGTTGCTTCTCTTGTGTGTCATGACCAGGAATCAAACCCAGGACTTTCACATGCTGGGCTGACACTCTACCACTGAGCAAACCAGCCAGGACCAGCAAGTTTCTAAAACTTACCCAAACTAGAAGTTTTGGAACTCTAAAAATGTATTTTACATTTTTATATCTTCTGAGTTTTTGCTATGCAATAATTCTGTCCAGACTTAAATTTCATTTAGCTGGCTTCCATACATAAAACAAAAATTTGTTTATTTTTTCAATTACCCCATTAATTAATCAAGATATGATTTTCAGATACTTATCAGTAACTTATAGAGCCATAAAATATGGTTTTTATAGACTTTAGTCTTTTAAAAATACTGATACATTTCCTGAATGTTTTGGTAACAAAATGGTAAACAAAAAAGGCAATATAAAATGGTAAAGGCCAAGTAAATTAAAGTACCATGTTCTTACTAAAATATTTGTTAAAGCACAATATTTGCAGTCAGTTATTCTCATAGCAATAATTTTTTTCTTCCCATAACAGCATTTTATTTATGAATTATGATTAAGACCAGATTCAATCTCTGCAACTAAGCAACTATAAATACCAAACCTGGCAATGCAAACTTCACTTTAGTGCTTTATTAATGTGCTTCCATCCTGCATTTAAAGTGTACATCATGGTTCTTAGTCTTTCTACTGAGATTTTCAGCAAACACAGTGGTCATTGCCAATGGAATTAGCTCATATAATGCAAATACTTGAAATTACAATGACCTCTGTCTTTCCATTTCCTACTAGATAATGTTTAAATGGTGAACATTTTGTTCATATCTGCAGAATCTTCGGTATAACTCTGATTTGGAAACTTAAGGCACTGCACCTTATTATTAATTTATTCTCAAACTTCAACAAAAGTATTTTTTACATTTGTATATAATCAACTTCCATTACTTCCACATTTTTCTTGTCTAGTTTTAAGTTCCATAGTAAAATGTACTTGAACTTTGGATCTTTGATATAGTCGACCTCCTCTTGTTTTAATATCTAAAGCTATGGCTGGATGCATTATTGATAAGAATACTGGAAACTTCTGCTGAAGCATTTGAAATAGTTATTTGGTATCTGAGTTGTGAAAAAATGATTCTTATATAAACTATATTATGCTTCTTTTTACACAAGGCATGTGTTTGATTACTTCTGCCACCTTCTTAATGTTGATTGTCACTTTATTTTCTTTCTCCCTGAAATTGTGAGGTATCATTTAGTGCAGAAAATATACCCATCTGTAGTGTAAATTATGCGTGTTTTTATTTTAGCTCACTTGCTCTCAAATCCAAGTTCTTTCTCTAAACAACAAAAAGTTAATTTTACATTTATGCATCTTTCTATGTACTTTGTGCTTTGTTAAAGTTTGAAAAGCAGTATTTACTTTCTACATGTCATTTTTAATTAAAAAAAAAGAGGTGAAATATTTTTTGCATTTATTTTCCAAAGGAAAATCAAGTTGCTGTATCATAAATTTGGATCAAATATACAATTAAACTGCTTCTAGCAGCCAATATGAACATATCTCATATTCAAAATGAAACAATAGTTTAATGAAAGCAGCTTTCATCTTCTTTCATTTGCTTTTATTACAATGATGCACTTTAAGTTCATGAGGTTTCTTCCATCTGTTTCTATGGGATTTGGTACAGAAATATATCCCACTGCTCTGGATGACAGAAATGGACTCTCAGTGGTCAGCTTGTTGCTTTTCTGAAGGGATTTTTTGCTAGAAAAAAATTCCTCAAACAGTTTGAGAATTTAAACTGAATGAGTCTATAGAACATCTGAAAGCTAAACCAATACTGACTTTCTATGACATTATAGACCCTCTTAAAGAAACTGAAACCTCACACATTTTCTGCATCATTGAATATATGTTTCTTTTTTATTATTAATATGAAAAAATAACTTTGAGAGATAAAATATATTTTAGTATATTTGGAGTTCATATTATCTTATTAACTAATATATACTGTATATTTATTTAAAATATGCTGGTATGATATTACACTAAATATAGCATTTAAGAAAATACTTTCATGGATTCCTCCCCTTACTCATGTAATTCTCTGATTATGATCAACCAAGATATCTATGTATGCAATGACTTGTTAGTAGTTTTTATTATAACCAACCCAAAATAGAACATTTAAATCATATAAAAGAAGACAGGTATTTTAAAAGTAGCTTTTTTGTTTTCAGTGACAGTTTATTTATACTCACTGACAATTGGCATTCTAAGATATATTGTTATTATTTTTCTTCATATAGTAAAGGATATTACTTTTTCCAAACTCTTGAACTGTCTTAAAGTCTTCATTTATTTATTCAGCATATATTTATCGAACACCTACTATATCTCACTTTTTGAGTCTTAGGATTCATAAATAATCAAAGCAAAGAAACAAATCCTGTTCATGTAACCTGTTAATTCTAATGGGGAAACACGCAATAATTATAATAAGCAAGTAATCTGACCAGGCGATGGCACAGTGAAAGACCCAGGTTTGAAACCGTAAAGTTGCCAGCTTGAGCATGGACTCATCTGGTTTGAGCAAGGCTCACCAGTTTGAGCCCAAGGTCGCTGGCTCCAGCAAGGGGTCACTCAGTCTGCAGTAGCCCCCTGGTCAAGGCACATATGAGAAAGCAGTCAATGAACAACTAAAGTGCTGCAACGAAGACTTGATGCTTCTTATCTCTCTCCCTTTCTGTCTGTCTGTCCCCTTCTCTTACTCTCTCTCTGCCTCTGTCAATAAATAAATAAATAATTAATTAAAAATATATATATATATAATAAGGAAGTAAATTATATGTACGTTAGAAGCTGGTAAATACTATAAAGTAGAGCAGGGATAGGAAGGGCATGTATATCAGGGGAAAAGTGTTATTTTAAATACAGTGTCTGAATACCTGTGGTGAGAAGTTGATTTGAAGGACAGAGGAGAGTTAGACATATGGATGAATATATGGGGAAAAAGTGTTACAAGCAGAGAGAACAACTTTTGAAATACATTAATGTGAAAGCATCTCAAGTATGGTGATGGTAAACAAGACCACAGCAGATAGAGAAGTGTGAGGCAGAGGACTAGCAAAAGCTGATGTTGAAAGGTGAGTTAAAGGTGCAGAGCACATAATGTAAGGATTTTAGTTATTGTAAGCAATTTTTCTTTTACCCAGAGTTATGAAAGTAAGAGCAGTCTGATGTCTATTACAAGGATCACTCTGGATCCTGTGCTGAGCATATCTTATGTGGATGAAGGGTAGTGATAAGGAAATTAATTGGGGTACTATTGCAAAAATTTTGGTTGAAGATATTTATAGGCTATACCAAAGTAGAATAAAAAGTTTTCTAGATTCTTAATACAGCGGTCCCTCATCTATCGCGGGGGTTAGGTTCCAGAAACCACCGCGATAAGCAAAAACTCGTGAAGTAGCAACCTTACATTTATTTTATTATTTATATATATTTTAAGGCTTTATTTTGATTTAATATTCTTTTACTATGTTTTAATTAATATTTTTTATATTTTTAATATTGTTTTCAATTTGTTAGGCTAGAAAATGCTTATTTTACTGCAAAAATAATTAAAATAATAAATATATAAAATATCCATATACTGCAAAATCCTACGAAAAATCTGTGATACAAAATTAGATATATACAATTTAAAAATCCACGATACAGTGAGACTATGAAAAATGAACCGCTATATGGCAAGGGATGACTGTATATATATTTGGTATCACTGAAAGCTTTATACAGCAGATTAAAACATACTTATTGAATCAGACTTATTGATAATTCTAAGAATTATATATATTTAATTTATTGATTGATTTTAGAGAAAGAGAGAGAGAAAAGGAGAGAGAGAGAGAGAGATAGAAACATTGATCTGTCCCTGTATGTGCCCTGACCGGGGATTGAACCTGCAACTGAGATGTATGGGGACAATACTCTAACCAACCAAGCAAAGAATTATATTTTTACTCTATCATTATGTTTTTCTAAAAGCATTAGCATAATTTATTGAATTATCACAGTAGATTAAAATTTTAAGAATTTGGATCCATGTTAGAGTACCATTTTTAAATATATATATATATATATATATATATATATATATGCCTTCTGATGCACAATAAATTAGGGTGATATTTCCATTTCATAAACTGCATCATCAATGACTCTGCCTAGGTGCCATAAAGGTATTTTTTATAAACAAACTGGATTTTATTAACCTCTTAATTATTTCTTCAATAAAGTCCATTTGTCATCCATCAGCTCATAACAGAAGAAGGCAATAATAAGGAAAGGAAGTGAATTATCAATGTGGCTAAGTATGAATCTTTGTTAACTTTAAATCAATAGCAGAAATGTTATTCAAATGAAACATGACTTATATGTTAACTCTGAATAGAATATTAAAAATCATGGGGTTATTAATTAGTGAGAATTAAAAATTCAATGAGAAAAATACACACCCTACTCAGCTTCACACAACTGTTAACTCCCAACTGATCTTACACCATTTATTCCGCATTTAAAAAAAAATCTCAGACTGCTCCTGTATGTGATATTTCAGGATTCTTTATTAAAATACTATTTCTAAATGCATATGCTAGGAAAAGGCAGTTCAAACATATTCCACTTCATTAGATTCATTAGGTTTCAACCACAGTTCAATCTTATTTTTTCATATGACCATTTAATAGTCAATTTTTGTCTTATATAGAAGATTTTTGCAGCTGTCAGAAGATTATTTAATTCAGGTTCATAATTCTTATTATTTATATTCATTTTAACAAATAACCATACCTAGAAATCCTGTACACATACAACACACACTCTCACATAATCTAGTTATACATCTGAAGCAAATAAAGGATCCAAAATAGATAAGAAACTGATGAAAATTACATATTTATTTTATTTTTTCATAAAAAGTAAAAACAATAGTAAATCTATAAATGTATTAAATGTATCTAGGGCCCTAATAAATTAATAACAGTTAAAGTAAACACATAGCACCCTACTTAACCAGTATCAGTCTCTTAACTCAGTCTTTTCTAGTGTTTTCTGCATTATAAAATTATTGATCATATCATTGTTTTTGTATGTTCATCATCATAATTATACTTTAGAACTATTAAGTGAAACTTAACAACTCAAGCATTTAAAACTGTTATTCTTTCTCAAAAATATTTCTCTGAGATATAGAGTCATTTTCTTAATAGAAAAAGTGAATTCCTAAATGCTTTTATGAGATGGTAACAGGCCTATTCTCTAAAAGAAAATGAAACAATAGTCCACTTTTAGTAACTAGCTAGTGGAAAAAGGGGTTAACATACTAACTAGAAAGGGTTGCTATAGCCATTTCACACTAAAGTCAAGCAAGGGAAGTAGTTATATATAGAATCTTACTTTGTGCTTCATTTTTATTTAAATAAAAACTTTCAGTCCCAATAAATGTGTACTTACAGCACAAGGTACCTTCTAGGTGACACATCTAAAGTCAAACCATTATTTTGTACACTTAAATAGTGATGTATGTCAATTATATCTCAATAAAACTGTAAAAAATAAAGTTAAGCTATATGTGAAAAAAATCAGTTGATTGGAACTTATGGGAATAGATCAATTGTGTCCCAGTCCTTCAACATGAATAACTATCATTTTTATTAGCCATCTATTTTCATATTAATAAATTACTCATTAAATCACTCCTTGATATATTTAGAAAAAACTACCAATATTTTATGAGCTAATGGAATATAGATAATTTTTCCAACTGATTTTGGCAAACACAGTCATTGTGATTAAGGATCAATTAATTCCAGTACTATGTTTAGTTTATGCTATATATACTGCTCACAAAAATTAGGAAATATGTCAAAATGGACATGAAGTGATAAAATATCCTCTAATTTTTGTGAAGCAGTATATTTTTAGTGACAGATTCAAATTATAAATGATACTGTTTATTATATATATACCACAGTTTTAAAAATAAGTGTATCTTAACTACACATACCAGCACATATAAGGAACAATTTATTACATTCTAATTATTCTACTGAAGATCTCACATACTTAAAAAGCACCTAACAGATAGACTCATTATGTATAAAAATGCTACATCTTTGAAAAATAAATGAAAAAAAAACACCAAAAGTATCTTTTTAAATTTATGAGTTCTTCAAGAGGATACTTCATGTCCCCAGTCACTTTGACTCAGAACTTCTAATATTACCTATATTTCTTTTATTCTCATTTACCTGTCTTATACAATATGATACCAAATTCTCTCATTTTATTACCTGGAAGTCTACCATATTCTCCAATTTTATATCTTTTTCTCCCCTTGATAGTTCAAGCCATTTTGATTTACCATCTATATTATTTTATTTTTTTCTAAGTGTTCATCACTATCTTTACATTGTAATCCACTTTCAATTGTACCTGTCAGATTACCCTTCTAGAACAGGCTTTGAATACTCTCCTCTTACTACTAAATACTTCTTAAGTGCCAGTTTCTGTCTATGGAATAAATTCATGATATGACTTCACCTCATTTTCTTATTTATTTCTCCTAATACACTTACTTCTCACAATGTGTTATTTAGTCAAATTATAGTGCTCTTCATTTCCTAAACACAGCTTGAACTTTTTTTTTCTCCTACCTGAAATCAGTTCAGAAACATTTATTGAGGAATTGGACTGTGACAGTTTCTGTGCCAGAAACTAAAACAGCTTGGTATGCATCATCTTCTATTTTGTGAAGAGTTCTCAAAACCCAATGGGAGAAAGGGCACATACAAATTTTTTCCATAAACTATGAGAGAATAAAAATAATTACAAAATAGCGGAGAGATTATCTGCTTACCACCTACACCCACTTTCATCTATAGTATTCTTCTCCGCATGTCAAGATTCAGGACAAATGGTACCACTTCAGTGCAGTATTGTACAGTTTACCAGATCACTCACAAGTGCTCTATTCTACTCAGAATTACATTACTCATTGACTACACCTTCTCACAGCCCTCATTGCACACTGCCTTACATTGCAGTTGTTTATGAGCAAATGGACTATCCACTACTATATTGGAAACATCTTCCTTCAGTAGAATACCTTCCCCACAAGAATATAAATTCCAAATAGAAGCAGTACATGTCTGATTGTAGTGGGCATTGAATAACAATTTTCTTGAATGAATGAAAGGATCATGTAGTATATTTTTGCATTTTCAGAGAACCTAACAAGTGTATGAATAAAATTAGGCAAATTTAATATTTGTTGAAGAAATAAGGGTAGAGTGGTATCTTGGTTAGTTTATATCTTTTGTAGTTGTGTGCAGCTAAATGCTAACAATGAGTATCTCCCCCCAAACACGCACACAAACACAATGATTGCTGTGCAGCATTTGCCAATTAACTGGGTGCAAGCATTCTCATATGGCAGATTTCAAGCTAAGAATGTGATGCCTCTGAAGGCAGACTGGAAAAGGATGAGCATAACAGGCTTTCAAGGGCCTGTGCAAGCCAACTGTAGCTAAAGTAATATGGAGTACACACAATAAACTTTCAATGATTATTTAATGGAGAAATTAATGAAAGTTTTAGACATATGGATGAGCTTGAGAAAAAATTATTTACTACATAAATAAAATAGTAAAACATTTTAACACCGAAGAAAAAGTTCCGAGGATCAGATAATTAAATCATAAAATGCAGGCTTTATATCACAAATAAATTTAATGAAACTACATATTAGAAGAATTTAATAATGTGTGTATGACTGCTATTTGCATTTGGAATTAATTTTTTCTTGGTGAATGACCTGATCAGTCATTTATCTTTTAAAATCTTGATACAACTCAGTCTCTATGAAAGTCTGCTAATATTGGCATTTGATTTTGATTATTATAATTTATTGTCCTGGTTTATTGTCCTGTGCAGTGGTGAGAG
Source organism: Saccopteryx bilineata (assembly GCF_036850765.1). Classification (NCBI taxonomy): domain Eukaryota; kingdom Metazoa; phylum Chordata; class Mammalia; order Chiroptera; family Emballonuridae; genus Saccopteryx; species Saccopteryx bilineata. The sequence continues at coordinate 67,704,404 of NC_089490.1, read as the reverse complement.
GCATCTACAGATGCAAAAAAGCAAACAAAAAGCAAATACCAAATGAGTGATATTTCATCAATTAGAGATATTCTCACATTTGATTTCAGATTTGGAAGATCTTGGTAAACAAGAGAGCATAGGAAACATACTGTAATGTAATATTGACTTTGACCTTGACATTGGCAGAGTTTAGTGCTCTTCAGTGGAAAAACCCTGTGGGGACTTTGTCACTCATATTATGACCATCAATATCCTTAAGGACAGATAGGACATCAAAAATATAAGTAAACTTGTACTTACTTCTCTTACATATCCTGGATTTGATTTGAAAAGAGTGATTTGAAAAGAGATTGTGATTATGTTGGGCAGCAGATCAAAGAACACAATCATCCAGCTCAAAGAATTTTTTTTTCCCTCACGTAACACAATCTGGAAGTAAGCCACTAGGACAGTTCCGTGTTGCAATAAGAAATCAACCAAGTCCCTTTCTTCCTCCTACTCTCAAGAGCTGCCTGACAGTAGAGTCTAAATGGCAGGAAAAATGGTGGAGGTGATCAAGCTCATGCCAGCTGAATTTGACCCTTTGTTTAAAAAAAAAATTAGTTTCATGATCTCTTCCACCACAGTTCAATTTCTGATTACATCTCATTGGTTGGAGCTTTGTCACAAGGCAATGCCTAGTGGCAGAGAAGCCAGGGACAGTAAATACTTTTCTACTTCTAATTAAATTAGGATTATATTAATAAGGCTAGAAGACAGAAAAGATATTGGTTAAAAAACTCTAGTGACATAAGTCATAGTCACATCAGTGCTGCAGTATAAAAGAGAAATCATAATCTCATTATACTAAGTATATTGATGACAAAGTAACTTCAATAAATTCTATTACCTAGTGTGTCATTTATTGCGCAGGGATAATTATCTCTGACATGTGAGCCATACAATATTTTCTCAACTATCAGTAATTCAGCTCATGCTCTATTCATGACATTAGAATAGTTGCTATTGAGGATACTGGAATTAAACATTAGCTCTTTGCTGGAGTGGTGTTATCAACATATGACTACTAACACATATATTTTAGAGTTCATAGTTAGAGTCATAGTTCTTAAACTCTGACATGGTTCATGTTCAAAAAACACTAACTGCCATGCGTCTTTATTTTATAAACTGATACAATTTTCCATTGGTAGGACATAACTGAAAGGGTAAAAATAATAAATTTTATGACAAACATTTGTGATCAAGACAAGCAAGCATAATGCACACTCTCTGAACAAATCTGAGAATAAATGAGTTGGGGTAAATCTGTTCATCTTATATCATATCAGTCTCTATGAGAGTCTGCTAATATTGGCATTTGATTTTGATTATTATAATTTGTTGTCCTGGTTTATTGTCTCTGTGCAGTGGAGAGAGGCATCTACAGATGCAAAAGCAAACAAAAAGCTTTCCAGATCTCCCAGAAGAGCGGAAGAGAGCAAGAGCAAGAGAGACAGATAGAAAGAGACAGAGAGAGAAGGCTGTACAGCTTTGGAAAGGTTTCTAACATCTTGTCCCCCACTAGTTATGAAGGCAGAAGTTACTCAGAGCTTGAAGGCCTAAAGAACAATACAGAATGTTATATAGGAAATAACTCTCAACTCAGGAATTGGGTTAACTTGTGAATCTAATTTTAATCATGGTGCCTACCATTTTTATGATCTTCAGCAAGTTACTCAATGTCTCTGAGTCAAAATCCATTAAAATACAATACATACAAAGACCGAGATAACGAAGATCCCTACTTTATTTGCTTTACAAATATTGCATAATTGTGCAAGTGATGTCATGGGAGAGGGCTTGGCAAACTACTGAAAGAAAGAATGCTATTCAAATGGACAGTGTTACCAGAGAAGATTAGGGAACACTGTGAGCTGGCACAGTTACCGTTACCGAAGCTAAGGTGAGATGAAAATCTTCATGTACGAATAAGATCAAAGATGAGATTTTAGGCTGTGACAATGGCAGAGGCAGAGATAGGTACAGAGGAAAAAATAAACACGGTATGCAATAATGTGAGCATAATTTCATTTTAGACCTGAGGTGTTATTGTGTATGTGTTATATGTACTTGGAGATAAGTTTAGAAAACCTAGACAATCACATGAGGAGTGAACTTGTAAGTAATGAGAAAGCCTTAAATATTCTGGAGAAGGTTAATAACATGATCAGATTATTATAATTTATTTTCCTCTAGAGGGGATGTGCTTTATTTCCTCCAGTAATTTTCGTCCAAACCATATTAGAAGTAATCATATTAGAAGTCACCATATTAGAAGTAATCGTGGTCTTTAGAGTAGTTAGGAGAATTGAATTAAAACAAACAATAAACACCATGCAATTCTTTATTTTTAAGCAGAAGTGGTTTGTTTTAGTTATTAGAACAGAAATATTTCACAGAATATAAGAATTGGTTGTCAAACAGTATCAAATTTTCCTCTTTCTCAGACCAATGCAGAGGGAAATAGGAGAAACACAAGAAAGAAGAGTATTAAATTATTTCCCCCAGCTTTGTGGCCACTCTCCCTTGAGTTGAGTAGCACTGAGAGGAAGGAATGCATTCTCTTTGTTGAGTAATGCATACAGATTTGTCCTTAATTTCTGGTGGGACCTAGCAAGGTCCATAGCAGTACAATGAAAATTATTTCACAAATAACCTTGTTTTTGATGGCATTGACAATTTTGAAGAGTTCTGGTTAGTTTTTCTGTAGACAATCATTTGATTTGATTTTCTGATGTGTTTTATAGATAAGACTGAGGTTATAAATTTACAAATTTTTTTAGCAGAAAAATTACAGAAATGAATGCTATTTGTATCACATCATAGTTAAAGCACATATTATCAACATGACGCGTTGAGTTACCCTAGATCACTTGGGTGAAGTAGTGTTGGTCAAGCCTCTCCAATGTAAAGTCATGTTCCCCAACCTTTTCCACACTCTTGAAGAAAGTCACTGTGAGAACACACTTTAAGGGATAAGGATAAATGTTTTATTTTTAAATGGAACATATAATTTATTTAGAAATATCAGAATGTATTTTAAAGTAATTACAAAATAAAAGTGATTCTTTTAAGAATAAATTGAGAATTGCAGCAAGTATGTGAAAATGTATTCTCTCTTTTCTGGGAAATATTACTGTGTAGAACAATAAGATATATATTGATACTACATTTTATATACTGTACTATCTTTTAATTTGTTAGTTTAAGATTTGGACATGTCATGAATGCATTAAAGAAGGCTGAGGATCATTGCTAATTGACTATATATTAGAATATAAATGTATTTTAAACTGAGCTATTCAGATCCACAATTTGGAATCTTCAAAGTATTTTCCTGGCTTTTATAGGAGGTTAAAACAAGACAAAACAAGGCATTAGATATGAACATCAATTCAGCAGATAGAGACAAATATGCTTCAATTTATTGCATGAAATAACATGGCTGCCCGAAAAAGGTATCTGAAATAAAGGATACTTAAAAAAGAATTATAAAATATCTAGGAAGTCTTTATGAACAATAAAGCATTGGATATTAAAGATATCCATTCTGCAGTCAATTATATTTCCTTATTCTCCCATAGGCAATTGGGCATAATATAAATTAGTGATAGACACCAAAAAGTTTGGGTAATAGATATTTATTTGCCTATTCATTGGACACTTTTGTGTTTTCAGTTAGTAGTCTAACTATTAGTAGACATAGAAGGCTGTGTCTTTTTTAAAATAGTGAACCACTCTTCCAGGACTATGGATTTTAGGAGTCCTATATTTTAAGACCATCAATTATTGGATTTTTAATTCATCTTAATACAGCCATCATTTTTTCCTTTTACACGTTAACCCTACATCTCACTTAATGAATCTCTTTCACCTAGTCCAGTGGTAGTCAACCTGGTCCCTACCGCCCACTAGTGGGCATTCCAGCTTTCATGGTGGGCAGTAGCAAAGCAACCAAAGTATAAATAAAAAGATAGATTTAACTATAGTAGTTGTTCTGTAAAGATTTATTCTGCCAAACTTAGCAAAAATCTGACATAAAGTACTTGGTAAGTAATTATTATATGCTTTAACTTGCTGTAACTCTGCTTTATAAATTTTATAAAGTAAAGTTACTTCCCTACTTTATAAATCACCATTACTGTGGAACCAGTGGGAAGTTAGAAAATTTTACTACTAACAGAGATACAAAAGTGAGCGGTAGGTATAAAAAGGTTGACTACCCCAACCTAGTTCATAAACCTCATTCGCTGTCCTTTATTGTTTTCCACATTTACAGAGGTATAATTGATAATTAAAATTGTTATATCTTTGAAGTGTACATTGATATATGTATCCATTGCAAAGGGATTTCTTCCATCTAGTTAATTAACATATTTATAGATATCCATCAGTTCATATAATTCTCATTTTTGGTGGGGGAGCTAAGGACATTTAAGTTCTACTTTTTTATTAAATGTCAATTGTTCAATACTGTTATCTACTATAGACATGGTGTTGTATATTAAAGCTGAAAGTTTATATCCTATACCAACCTCTCTTTATTTCTCTTACTCATTCAGCCTCTGGCAACCACTTTTACATTCTTTGTTCCTATGATTTTGACTTTTTATTTAAATTTCATATATAAGTGATACCATAAGGTATTTGTCTTTCTCTGTCTGACTTACTTTACTTGTATAATAACTTTAAGTTCCATCCATGTTGTCACAAAGGGCCAGAGCAGGATTTCTTTCCTTCTATCTTATGGCTGAGTAATATTTCACTTTATATATATCTGTATAAGTGTGTGTGTGTGAGTGTGAGTGTGTGTGTATACCCATTCACTTTTCTTTTTCACTTTTCGTTGGCAGACACTTAGGTTGTTCCGTATCTTGGTACTGTGAATAATGCTGCAGTAAACATAGCAGTGGAGGTAGAGAAAAGTCTTTGATTTCTTTGTTCACTGTTTTTTACATTTAACTCTTTGCTACATAAATAGCTGAATTCACCTATTCAGAAGCTACTTTTCTGGCATACCAGCTGACAGAAAAAATATCACTGGAATTTAAAAATTTCACAATAAGCCACACATGGGAACAATAAAATTTTTATTTTATTTCTGACTGTTCTTTTCCTTCTACTACTACAAAATTTGGGCAAAAAAGAAAAAGAAAAAAGAAAAAAATAACTCCCTGGAAAAAGTAATTCCTTTTACTGATGACTATCTTAAAACTGCTTGTGTTCTGGACAATAAAGAAAGCAGAACTTTATTACCAATTAATATTTATTGACTACCTTGTTGGCTCAACTTCTTTCTTTTAGATCCTGACTCTCTTGTGCAAACACAAAAACACAGGACTGAAAAATGTGTATTTGTGGTAAACTTAGTTCCCTCCTCCCCTCCTTTTTTTTTAACTTCACTAAGATTTTGTTTAGCCCTTGGGCAAGTTTCTCTTTTTAATATGACTCTATTAATTTTTTAGATTTCATGGCCTACCTGACCTATAATAAATAGGCCTTGAGTTTTATGAAACAAAGTGAATGATTGAAAGTTCAACCTTTTTCAATAAATTAGGATCAATTTGAATTTTTATAGTCTCCTACTATTCCATATAATAGTCATTTTTAAATACCATGGCATCCATACAATAACTACAACACTGAAAATATATTTTTTGATCTTTTACAACTATTATTCATTATGAAAATATTATAGTTAAAATATATTTGATTATAATTTTCAACTTTTAAAAGATAAATAATTATACCTAAAAATGTTCTTCTATTATTATAAAATATAAAATTAAAACCTCACAAATGATTATCTAAAATCTACAAATCAGGAAACGAAGTATGATATTTTTATAGTAAGGATTAATTTAATAATTGTGTTAGTCATTGAAGTGAGACTTAGAGCCACAGTTTTGTAGTAAATATATTTTCTTTTTAGATCTGCCAGTAAGATCTGGAGGTATTTAAGATATTTATTTCACAAGTTTTAGAAAATATGTTTTTTCTTTTAGAGTTATTTGTGGTTTTTAGGTCAAAGGTGCTATAAATTGCTACTTATCATTCAATATTTTGACTTCTTTAATATTAAGATAATTATGAGGACAGAGGACTACTTTCATGGAAAGGATTTAAGATAAACATTCTAATTATCACATGTGACAGATTAGAAAAATGGAAGCTATAGAGGGTAAGTTATCTTCTTGAAAACTCAGAGACACATATGACAGATTCCATTAAACATGCTTCTTCAATCACACATAGACATACACACACAATACATAGGGTGATGCTGGACACAGCCCTTCCCCCTTCCCAGCCACATGGCACTGTGGTCCCGGAACCTGACCTTGTGCTATGAAATAAGAGGTAGTCAAAGTGAAACTAAAATTTTATTAACAATAATGAAACTGAGTCATCAGATATGTATCAAGGAGGGGCAATTAGAACAGGCACATCCCCTGCCCACTACCCCCAACTTACTTATTTAGTAATGCCCAGGGCTTAGTTATATATTTAAACCATAACCCTAACCAGTGGGGCTTGGAACTTTCAATGACCAGCAGCCATCCGTGCTGCCCCTGTATGTAAATAATAAGGGCTATGTCTGCTCCATCTGGTCCTTTTTGTGCTTTCTTTGAGATATCACATGAATAATATAACCACATCCATTTTCCAGATCTGGATTTCCAGCGTTACACAATATAGACATACAAACAGCACACAGAGACAAACGTATTGAAAAGATAATTTGTGTAATGGAGCCAGTTCTTACAGAAGCTAAGAGGAAGAGAGCCAATCTGAACTGTAACTAAAAGGTTACAAAAAAAATGCATGAACAAGATTATCTTTTTAAAATTAAACAGGACAATCAACACATAATCGAGTTGATGGGGGGACTCAGGAATTAAAATTTTAGATTGAGTAATGGTAACTTTGGTTATGGTCAGTGAACATAATGGTTAATGCAAGTAAAGCTTTGTTCAGGGAACTGGAATACCTGAACAGGCCTATGTGACTTAGGCGATCTGTGAGCAGCCCACCTTTGTGTCTTAGGAAACTGTAAGCAAAGCCTTTGTACTGCAAGGACAAATTACTATGATCCAATTAACTTTTGAGTATAACCTGATTAACTCTCCCTTGAAATTCCAAAACCCTTCCTTACCTACCCTATTTTTTACCTTATAAAGAGGTTGGCTGGGGATAGGGGGTTGAGATATTATCTGAGAATGTAACCCCTATCTTCCCAGATTGCTGGCCATTTTAATAAAGTGCCCATAAAGATTCAATCCCTGCCTCTACTTTTTAGCTAAATTGGTGATAGGTAACTTAAACTCCGATATTTCTGGTTTCACAGCAGGACAGGATAGACATTCTATTTTTAAAAGACAAAGATTCTCTTGGAAGAGCAGACCTTGAATGAATCCTGATTGCATAAATTCACACATTTAACAAAATATTAATATCAATCAGGCAGAAGAAAGGTTAAACATGAAAAATAAAATAAGTAGGGCTCTGTGTCAAATATAATCACTGGGAAGCCAAGAACAGTACAAGAAAGTGAGTGCCATGAGCCAAACACCTTTTCTACCCAATTGTAACAGTATAGCTTCAATTAATTATAATCTCATCAACTATTCAAATCTTATAAAAAAAACCTCCCTGGATTTTGTGATCCCATATAATCTGTGTTTTCTCACTAAATGTGCTGCCCAAGAACTTATATAATATATACACTGCCCTGGCCAGATATAGTTCTAATTATATATGAATATCCAACTGGTTGGAATTGGACAATCCATATACATTGGATTAAATTACGTCCAAAGGTAAAATGTATTGTTTACAGATCTCAGATATTCAATACCTCAACAATTAAAGTTTATGCCACAAAATAGCATATAGCCGAAGGTTGAACATCAGAATTACAGACTTCTTTAATATAAATTTCTATTTGTATGCTGACCAATCGTGTTTGGAACCTGCAGAAAACAGAAGAATGGATTCTGGATCAGCTCTCAAATTCATCATCTAAGGAATTCGAAGTGAAACTTAACTAGCTATATTTTTTCCCAGTATTAGCACATTACTGTTGGGGATTGCCTGTATATCTGAAATACCTGTAACTTTCACTTTATTTATTTTATTTTATTTATTTATTCATTTAGAGAGGAGAGAGAGAGAGAAAAAGAGGGGAGGAGCAGGAAATATCAACTCCCATATGTGCCTTGACCAGACAAACCAAGGGTTTTGAACTGGTGACCTCAGTGCTCCAGGTCGAAGCTTTATTCACTGTGCCACCACAGGTAGGCTGTAACTTTCTTTAACTGGAATTATTTAGTAAAGCAGTAACTCTGATTTCCATTTGATGTATGAGAAAACTGAGGGGCAATGAAGTTAATATAACTTTTTAAGCAGACGTAATTAACAAGTGGAGCTGGGATTTGAATCAGGTTTTTCTAAACAGGGGTTGCAAATTCAATTGACTACAAAGGTAAAAATAAGTGGGCAAAGAGGGTGTAATAAGGACTGTTTAAACTCATTTTAAGCAACAGAAGTCATTTTCCTATAAAAAAGTAAATATTCTGATTTTATGTGAAATTTATTTGTTTTGAAATGGTGTCATCTAATTCAAAAATAAGTGTTGGACACTATGAACTGAATAAAACAATTAAAGTGAGTATGTTTGGACTATAGGATGCTAATTTGTGTCCTCTGAGCTGAAATAAGTACTTCTGTCATCTATAGCCAAATAGTTTTTTTAAGTTCTCAGGAAAAATAATTTATAGTCTGAAAGGACATTCTGTGTTAAGGACCTGGAGTGGAAATACCCTGCACTACGGAGTGTTGGTCTCTGCATGGATTTAGAAGTCAGAAGAGCAAGTGTGGTTAGCTTTTTGTACAAAATTTGTGAGTAAATATACTACCTCTTTTGAACAAGAGATTTCTGATGTACCTAAAGGCAGAGCAAGAATTTTCGTACAGAGGTAGTACCTGTCATTCCAACACAAAAGCAAGTGATTGCAAATTTTCTCTGAAATGATATAAAATAAACCAGGACTGTAATCATTTGGAATAGAGTAGCATTTAGCACAAAATTGTCTACAAGACAGAATTATACATTAGAACATGGATAGATGATTTATATAAGTTGACTGCTTTGAAAATCATAGACCATTCTCATTCTGTAGTGCACGCTCAATATCCTCAGTAGGTCTTTCATAATTCTAGTTAAAGAACATCTAGACTTGAAGAATCCAACTGAAAATGTTATACAGATAAACAGCACTCGATGGACAATGACATCTTAGCAAGACATGGTTCTGTCTAGGTGTGATACACTTCACTCGTGAATATTTTTCTTACTGCCTCTGAAACTTGCAAGAGGAAAAGTTGCTTGTCCTTTGGAAGGTTGCATTAATGTTCCACAATATGTACTTTAAGAGATTAAAGTACATTAAAAAAGAAAAAAGAATAAGGCCATACATTAGTTCTGATAGAAATCATAATTTTATCTTTTACGTCATCATAATAATAAAAGTTAAAAGCTTAATATATTTGTTCTATGTTTTATTTAAGTAACCAGTTTGAAATAAAATGCTAAGGTATGAGAAGAGCATGTCAGTCATGAGCTCCCTGTGACAAAGTATTATAGAAGTAAAAACTACACGTTATGATTTCGTGGTGTTGAAAGTTAAGCAAACTAGACATGGATGTGATTCTCATATGTTAAATGCAGAAATGTGCTCCTGACATGAACAAAGAATCATCTCAATTCAGTATAAAGCAAGCAGACAACCTCATTCTGCAGTGGTTTTCCCTGCGGCACCTAGTGCTGCAAAGATGAGGAAACCTGTACGATAGGTCAGGGCAAGTGAATAATTCTCAGTTGAGAAAAGAATTGCTTGTTGACTGTTAACTGGGCAATTTTTCTTTAAGTTTCCCACCTCTTAAGGGACCCCATTAAGAGATAGTGTAAGTCTTACTGTGAACAAATGAGATATTCATCTTTGGATCGACTCCACTGAGGCTTCAAGTAATATCAGAATCTGACCCAATGGTGCCCTAGATGTTGCACTTCTAAAAACAAGTCTTGAGATAAAGATCCTTTTCTTTGATTTTTTAAAAAACAGGGACTTTCTGTGTTCAGAACAGAAGCTAAAATAAAAAAAGCACATTACTGAATAAATGAGTAAAATTCATCTCACAAATACAAATTAAGCAAATCTTGCAGATAAGAGCTCTTTCTATTAATAATTTTCCTAATTAGAACCCCAGTGGAGCCCAGGCTGGTTTGCTCAGTGAAAAAGCATCAGCCGGACGTGTAGATGTCCTGGGTTCGATTCCTGGTCAGGGCACACAAGAGAAGTGCCCATCTGCTTTTCCACCTCCCCCCCTCGCCTCTCTCTCTTTCTCTCCTCTCTCTCTCTCTCTCTCTCTCTCTCTCTCTCTCTCTGTCTTCCCTTCCTGCAACTATGGCTCTACTGGAGCAAGTTAGCCTCTGGCGCTGAAGATGGCTCTATGGCCTCCGCCTCAGGCACTAAGAACTCGGGTGCTGAGCAATGGAGCAAAGCCCAATGGGCAGATCATCGTCCCTTAGTGGGCTTGCCAGGTGGATTCCAGTCAGGGCACATGCAAGAGTCTGTCTCTGCCTCCCCTCCTCTCACTAAATTAAAAAAAAAAAAAACCCCAGTTGTCCCACATATTTTCTGGTCCAATGATATAATTAATAAAATTACTGATATATCTCTTTTTAAAATATAGAGGCTGTTATATCATTAAGTTAATAGTTGTTTATTAAATGCCTACTGTGTGCCATTTACCTACAACTGAGTTAAGAACTTCCACTTACAAAATGAACTTTAGTTGATATATTCTACTTGATAGAATGAGAGTGTTGGGTAGTATCAACCGGGCCTTGTCACTAGGATTCACCTACATCACTCCAGATTGATGGCTATCTCTGCTGTCCTTAAAGATCTCCTAGAAATACTATAATCACATTAACCAATCTATCAACGAGACATAGTCCCTAATAAGTAATGTCATCATAAAGTCAAAATCTGTTTTCTTTAATTTTATTACAATTAAAATTATAAATAGCTAGTCTACTAATTTGCAGCACCTAAACTTAACTTTTTTTCTGTTTCTTTTCCTTTCTTCTTCAAAAAAAAGAAGTATCCCTTTTATATCTAACATTATCCCATCATTTTCTAAGTACTCCTCTCACTTTAGAAATCTTGCTCCATTTTTCCCCTTTTTCTACTGTATTAGCTGGCTCTTTCTCTTAAGCTTGCGCATATGTACAAGTTTCCCCCATATTTAAAAAAGCCCCGGTTTATTCCTACATCACCCTCTTTATTTATTAATTTCCCTTATCTCCATCTTAGCCAGGCACACTTGCCTTCTCTGCCCCTCGCTCCTTAACTCTTTGTGAGCTGACAACTTTTCTCACCCCTACACAGAAAACGATCTTGTTAGGATCACTAACAGCCTAACTGCAAAATTTAATTGTAGCTTATCATTCTCAAGTTACTTGAATGTACAAGGTATTTAACACCATGGATCATCATTAACCCTATTAAATGTCTTTAATTTAAAGCAGTTTAATGTATTCATTTTGTAAATTTCAGCCTCTCTTAGAATTCATGGCTACAGTCTTTCCCGTTTTAACTTTCTTTTCACTCAGTCCTTAGATATTGGCATTATTCTGAGTCTTGAGCTCTTATCTTTTCTGTTTATATTCTTTGTGCACAGTATTATGCACATTAACAGACTGCCTGCTACTTAGTTATAAAAAAACTCTAAATTCATATCTCACCCCAGATCCATTTCTGTTGTTCAAGCTTCAAATGCCACCTGGTATACTCAACCATCAGCACATGTTGTTAGAACTTCAACCTTAGTTCTAACTGAAAGGACCACCATCTCTCTTGTTCATTTGCAAAAATATGTGACCGTTGTTTTCCTCTTTTTATTTTCCACATCTAGTTGAGTACTAGTTCCTACCCATTACTTATTCTTCATTTCTATTGTATAGTCCTCAATCTCCAATCTCACTTTCACTCCTTCATCCCCTAGAAAGACCACTGCTTTCATCTTTTACTAGTTTTATCTTCCCTAGTCTTCTTTTTCATGTCATTGCCCAGGTGGTTTTCAAAGTAACTCTTTTCCCACACAAATATGATCACATTACTTCTCCGTATGAATTACAATCTGTTCTCCGATGCTTATTCCAGAGGAGTACAAATTTTGTACTTCAGTATTTTATATCATCAATAATCTTATTCCTGCTTGATTTTTCAATCCTATCTTCTGCTACTCACTGCCACAGTCCTCTACACCCTCTATCCCCTACCTGCATGCTCGCACACACACACACCTCATGCCTCAGCTATATCAAATTATTTTATTGTTCAAAGGCCTTTGGTGCCCATGCCACATCTATGCCTGCCTCTGATTTCAGCAACTGCAGTGGCAAATAGTTGTGTTCAATCTCTGTCTCATTGAACTACCTCTGATACATCAAACATCATGCAGCACTCGGATTCTGTGCCTTCTCCCACGCCTCAGGAACTCCATTGATGGGGCTGACTCCTGCATTGTCATTGTCAGACTATAGGCATGGCATTCCCCACGGGTATTCCTCAGCCAACAGTGGAAAGAAGTGATAAATAAATGTTCTACTCTCTTGACTTCTAGAGGAGCAATTTAGAGGCATTGCCTAAATTGAATCCATGTTGCCTACAGCAGAACTCAGAATGAAAATTTATATTGGTTTGTACTCCTTCTCCTTCCTCACTGTACCCTCTCTGTCTGTCCTGTTTACTAGGTTCACCTCCCCTCCCATCAAGTAAATGGCATGCATTCAACACATTACCTCAGGTTTACTTCTGAGGACCCAAACCAGGCCTCTGCCACACACACCAGCTCTTGTACACCTTATAAAATCCCATCTACACATGATTGACATAAAAAGTCCCATTACAGTTTATTAGCATAAATGTGGCAAATATTTTCAAACTTTTAAAAAAGCATATTCTTTTTTCTCATCCCACAAGAGATTATAAGCTGCTTGAGAGTTCAGACCAAGTTTAGTTAACTTTTTCCTAATGCCTAGTATATTTACGTAGTACATAATGATACTGAATTATTTCTATTAAATAAATTACATTTATATTCTAATATAATGATATTTGATTGAAGGGAATAGAGAATTTTTCTGATACTATCTACTGATGTCATCAAGAAATCTTTAAATTAAATTTTAAGAGAAAAATAATGATCAAACACAGCTAAAACTGTTTTTGAAAACCTTCTAGGCTAACATGTATGATATGAAAGGAGCAATACTTATAAAGGTCCCAAGAACTCAGAGGTGATGGAGGCAGTGCCAACTGAAACGATTATATATTGTTCACTCGGTATTTCATTTAATAACTTTCCCTGAGACAAGCTGTGGTGGAACAGTCTCAGTTGGCAAGACAAGGTACACATAAGATAAATTTTAACAGATATATAAATAAAGTACCACTTTGATTTGTTTAAAAGTTCATTGCAAACCCTTATCAAAATATTTATATTAGTAAACCACATTCAGTTATATAAAAGTAAAATATTAAACACTATAACTGAGTAGAAATGATCTCATAAATACAAAGTTAACTTAGCATCTAAACATATAAGTTAACATAATAAATCATATGTTAGTTTTCTATTGCTATGTAAGATAACATTTTCACAGGGCTTAGGAATTAGGACATGGGCATATTTGAGGGTTATTATTCAGCCTTTTAGTCCCAAAGGGAGCCATCACACATGCAGAATACATTCCTCACATCCTAAATTCCCTAATACAGTATCATTTCAAGCTTAAAATCTCAAGTAAGATTTCCTGGTTCACAAGTCCCAAATTTTATCATCTAAATCATCTAAACTAGTTATGGGTGAGGCTCGGGGCATAATTCGTCTGGGCTAAAATTTGTATCCATCACCTGTAAAACTAAAAAATCATGTTAACTACTCTGAAAATAAAATACAATGTTGAGTTAGATATAACAAATAGTTATAAATATCCCCCAAAAGGGAGAAAAATGAAAAGATAAAGAAGTTACCTGCCTCAGTATAATTCTGAATCCAACCAGTCAGTGTCCATTGGATTTCAGTGCTTTAAACAAGCTGCTGTGTGGCCTGTTATAAACAGAAAGAAGGAACTAGGCTACACCTTCAACACTCTGCTTGGAAATCTTTGCTAAATCTCCAAGTTTACAGCTTAAAAGTTCTACTTTCCACATGGTTGATAAGACACAATTCAGCTAAGCTTCCTGCCATCATATAACAAGGATCCCTTTTCATCAAGTTACCAAAAACATGTTCCTCATTTCCTTTTGAGCCTTCTAATAGAAGCACCTTTGACATTCATATTTCTGCCAACACTCTGTTTATTACTAGTTCAGTATTCTTTAGAGAACATAGATTGTTTTTTCCTACCATGTTCTTCACTTTCTCCTGAGTTCTCACTAGTGCTGCCTTAATACCCAGAAATCTAGGCTCTAATATGTTCATCATAATTCTTCTAAGATCTGCCAAAATTAATATAATTTTAATATTAATATAATATTCTAAAATGACTTTAAAATTCCAAAGCCACTTCAACATTTTTAGATATTTGTTAGAGCAGCATCCCATTTCTAGGCACCAAGATTTATATTAGTTTCTTACAGCTACTTATGCTAATGCATTCACAGGTTTCAGGATGAAGATGTGATCATCTGGACACAATTATGGGTCATTATTCAGTCTATTATTTCAAATTAATAGAATTTTTAAAATCACATGGCCAGCTCAATAAATTAAAAAAAAAACTTGACAATCCAATACCCATTCATAATAATAATTAAAAAAAAACTAGACTTAGAAAAAAGCTAGCAAAACATATCTGTGAAGAAAACATAGCTAACATCATCTTTAATGGTAAGGGCTTGCATGCTTTCTCCCTATGACTGGAAACAAGGTAAGAATATCTGCTCTTACCACTTCTATTCCACAATGTTCTGGAAGTTCTAGCCAGTGTAATAGACAAAGACTAAATATAAAAAATAAAAAAACTTATCATATAGAGATTAGAATGAAAGAAATAAAAATATAATGACAGATGATATAATTTTATATATAGAAAAACCCAAGCCAGGGAGGGAGAGGGGCGCTAAGTGGAAATAGGCAAAGGACAGGAAAATGGGGTGGAAGGAAACTTTGCTTGAGGTGATGGGTGCACGATGCAGTGAGCAGATGGGGTTTCATTGAGTTGTGCACTTGAAACCTGTATGTTTTTGTGAACCAATGTCACCCCAATAAATTCAATAAAAAAAAATAAAAATTTTGGCCCTGGCCAGTTGGCTCAGTGGTAGAGCATTGGCCTGGCGTGCAGAAGTCCCGGGTTCGATTCCTGGCCAGGGCACACAAGAGAGGCGCCCATCTGCTTCTCCTCCCCTCCCCTTCTCCTTCCTCTCTGTCTCTCTCTTCCCCTCCTGCAGCCAAGGCTCCATTGGAGCAAAAGATGGCCCGGGAGCTGGGGATGGCTCCTTGGCCTCTGCCCCAGGTGCTAGAGTGGCTCTGGTCACGACAGAGCAACGCCCAGGATGGGCAGAGCATCGCCCCCTGGTGGGCGTGCCGGGTGGATCCCAGTCGGGCGCATGCGAGAGTCTGTCTGACTGCCTCCTGGTTTCCAACTTCAGAAAAATATAAATAAATAAATAAATAAATAAATAAATAAATAAATAAATAGTTCAAGAAACACACACACACTGTTAGAACTAAAAACATAATAGGTTTTATAAGGTTGAAAAACACAAAATAAATATATAAAACTAAATTTCATTTCAATATACTAAAAATAAACAATCCAAAAATAATATAGAAATAATTTTACTCACAATAGCATAAGAAATGAAAATTTAAAATAATGTTAACACAGAAAAAAATATGACTCACACACAAAAAAATTATAAAATATTGCTGAAAGAATTAAAAGGAGATCTAAAAAAATGAAGATGCATATGTAATGTTGTGTGCTATTTCTCTGACAAAAAAAAAAAAACTTCCTTACTTCACTCTGGTTCTAACACCCACCCCAAAGGGGACAGCTCCTACTGCCGTCCCATATGCACAGAGACGATCTCCTCTCTTTACTTGGATATAATAACCCACACACTGCTTTGCCATTCTCTTCTGGATGAAAAAGCCTACCTTGATTATCCCAACCTAATCGGTTGTAGACTAAATCATTCTATGTCTCTATATACAGTCTATGGGCCACAAGTTATAATAAGCCTATATCCCATGTGGGTTGTTTTTAATACCGAGCACCAAAGTTAAAAAGCTTGTAGAAAAAGACAGCAAGGTGGATGAAAGTGCTGGGATTAATTAACCAGGAAATATCTTAAATAAAGATATAACTGTTAAATATGTGAAATGTCCTCAAATATCATGTGGATAAGAGGATGATTTAAGATTCTTTTGTATCTTGCAGAAAAGTGAATGAGTTTCAGTAGTCCTGCCTTAGAATTAATAATGGGGATCACTGAGATGTTCCTTCCTGGATTCCTTAGTCAGAGACCAGATATCACCTTCCCTGTAGTTCAGATATTCCTATTGTTCAGGTAGTAATTTAATGTAAATTTCCTCTAATATGAATTCTACCACTCATATGTTAATATATCAATTGAACCATTCTAGAAAAACCTTGGAATATTTATATCTTCTATAGAACACAAACCTCCCCTATATAGATGTTGGTGCTACAAATGCTAGATGCTCCAATGACATTCATGAGTAGCTCCTGAAATCATTTGCTCTACAGTCAACAAAGTCATAGAATTGATACCACATAGTGATATAAATTTACATGACCTATATGTATGTCCAATCCATGTTAGAATGAATAATGTCCTTTCCCTGGTGGTACAATTTTAAGTCAGTCCCTTAGTCATGGCAATGGAAGCAGAGAGATGCAGAAATATTACACAGGTTCCCTCCTACCCCTGCCCCGTGGCAAATGAAACACACATCCAGTTAGAAAAATTCCAAACACTATAAAAATACTTTTATAATGTTGCAGCTTTCAAAACATATTTAAAATATATGAAAATTTCAAACACCTGCATTTTCATTCATTAACTTACAGGAGTAATTAATAATGAAAGCAAATAACATGATGCAGAATGAATGAATTCAATTTAGTAAGCCAGTCATAATTGAGAAGTCTGCATGTGCCATATTCACTAACATGTCCAGTTTTTATATTAAAAAAAAATCTTATTCTTGGATTTGAGCCTTACTTTTACTTTATAACGTAGTTTGGATAAATATAAAATAGCAGTCAAGTACACTTATATAAATCAGACAGACCTTATAGGTTTTCGGTTTTCACCATATGCACTGAGAAAGAAACAGGTTTAGCAATGTATTCTGGCAAAGGATTAGCACTTGAACCCCTCTAGAGGAAACAGGCAATATTAAAGGCACTATGTGACAAGCCACACTAAAATTTGAGTCATTACATGAATTTTTTTCTTAAGGTTCATAATTTAAATGAGTCGGCAACCTGATTATGTAGCATTAAAAATGAGCTTTTAGCTGTTAATAAGCTTCCCCTTGGTTACACAGCCTGTTGTTTTCCTGAGGCAAAAAGAAGAGAGAGCAGCATGAGCCGCTGTTTGCAGTGTATGAATAAGATGAGAAATGGGAGGAGGGCGTGGATGTTGATGAAGAGGGTTTGATTAGCAATTGGCAACATGAAAACTTCTGAATTATTTTGTAATTTAAAGAAAGGTTTCACATGCAGTTGGTGAGCAGAATTATGAACACAAAAATAGAACTATCTGAAGGAGCAGACATTTTGTTTTCATGCATGTGATTTGGGTAATTTTGCATCTCTTTATCTTTAATAAAAACTCAGGCTAGGATCTTGATACAAGACAAATGGAATTTACTTCTGTGTTTGGTGCTTGGCCACCAAGCAAATGTCACTAGTGCTTCCCCAGGCCACAAGCAGTCTGGGGAAATAAGTAACAATCAGTACCAGAATGTGGATAATAAATGCAAAGCTTCACCAGACTGTGAGAGCACATGAGGTCACATTTACATTAATCTCTCAAATCTCTACACTGGGAGCCTCCACCTATTTGAGTAGCAGAGGGAATTCTGGGCTATTCCAAGTGTATTTCTTCCCCAAATATTATGTATCAGTTTGGAATGCCTCAACTATAAATAACAATAACATAGAACTAGCTAAAACAAGAAGGAACAATATTCTTTAATATTACAGCAGAGGTAGTGCAGTTTTATCCCGGGTTCACTAGAATCATCCAGGATGCTCCTTTTCATTTCTCACCCTGCCATTGGCTGAAGGTTGCCTTGGTTTACTAGTTTCTTAAAGTGCCATAAAATAGTACTATGGACTAGGTGGCTTTTAAAAATAAAAATGTATCCTCTCACTGTTTTGGAGTTTTAAAGTCCAAAATCATGTACTTTCTAGGGAAGAACCCTTCCTTGCCTCTCTCTACTTCACTGCCAGAAATCCTGATGTTCCTTAGCTTGTGGACTCATCACTTCAATCTCTGTCCTTGTCACCAGATGGTGTTCTCCTTCTGTGTCTGTGTGTCTGCAGTTTGTTCTTTTTTTTTTTTTCTTTTTTTTTTGGTGGTCCATTTTCCTTTATTCTAGACTTGCACTGGCCAATGACTAAAAAACAAACACATGGAGAACCAAAACCCACTCTTTCCGGTTTTTTCTTAGAATCAAAGGCCTTCACCAGTCTTATTCACCTTTGTTCCCCATCTTCTTCTTCTGCACAAACTGGCTTCTCCTTCAGCACTCCGCCATTTTGCTGCCTCCTCCACATGGCCTCCCTGCCCTGCTGCAACATGAGCTCCTCCTCCCTACCACAGCGCTGGGCTCCTCCCCTTCTTCTTATAATGACAGCTGATTTGGATTAGGTCCTGCTGTCACCAAAGAGGACTGGATCTTAATGTGATTACATCTAAAAGATCCACTTTCCAAGTAAGTTCACAATCACAGGTGAACTTAGGTGGTCAAGGGTTTTTTTGAGGGGGTGGGCATTGTTCAACCCAGTCCACTGGATCTTCTTCCAGCTCCCTCTTATTTGCACAGTGGCTTCTGATGCAGATGTCATCTCATCATAACTAGATAAAGAGTCATTCAAAAAACTGTCTTTGTTTGTTTTCTCATTTTTAGAATAAAGAACTCTATTTCAATAGTTATACCAAGTAGACATTTCTTTATTTCTCATTCAGAATAAATGATTGTCCTTTCTACATCATTGATTAGCTGGAAGAAAAAAAATTTGCATCATGATGTACATACACTGGGTATGTTTTTATTCCCATATTAGAAAAGAATTAGTCTTCAGTGAAACACATGACTACCCACTTCTAAACCAAATTATTGTTTCTGAAAAATAAAAAAGATGTAAAAGACATGTGACGAAGGAAGAGTTGGAAAACAACTAAGTCGGAAGTAAAGAGTC
The DNA here is from genome assembly GCF_036850765.1 of Saccopteryx bilineata. Lineage (NCBI taxonomy): Eukaryota > Metazoa > Chordata > Mammalia > Chiroptera > Emballonuridae > Saccopteryx > Saccopteryx bilineata. The sequence continues at coordinate 67,684,843 of NC_089490.1, read as the reverse complement.
TGCCGTGTTCGGGTTCTTTACACATGCAAGAGACTCAATCCTGGGGATTCTTGTCATAAATTAGCTGCATATTTCAAGTGTAGATACTGCAGTATCAATTCTTTATTAGTCCCAAGAAATTGTTAAATTTTATAAAATCCTTACATTGACTCTCTCAATTGTTTAAAGGAGTGAGACCACCACAGAGTAGTCTAGAGAATAGCCACTATGAATGTGCCTGTTCCCACCACTGTCACTGAGAAAAAAAAAAAAGACAGAAAACACTACTAGTTTTTGCTTTTATTTTATAAATATACTGGTCACAAAAATTTGGGGATCAGGGAACGTTCAGATACTCCAGTACCTTTAGCCTTTTGTGTAGTGCATTTTCACCAATAAAATAAGTTGGTTTTGTATCTCATTTGCATAATCAAACAACTTTCTTTGACTTGTCATTTGCTTTTCTGATGTTCTTGTTTAATAAAAACAAAATTAAATGCTTCCCTTTTTTATTGCTTCATATTCATTTTGAAATATTTCCTAATTTTTGTGAGCAATCTGAGACTGACTGGTTCCAGTTGATTATTCCTATAGGGTTTAGTATAGTTTCATAAATTCATGGAACAGATGCTATTGCATACTAAACCATCCCACCCACCCCTCAAATCCATGTGTTGAAATCCTAACCCCAGTATCTCATAATGAAGCTATTTTTTTAAGACAGGGCCTTTAAAGAGGAAATATGAGGTCATGAGGGTGTGTTCCAAACCAAGGACTGGTGCTTAATATGAAGGGGTAGGAATATGATATGCACCATGTGAGAGGCCGTGTGAGGACAACATGAGAGAGCAGCCATGGCCAGCCAAGGAGAGAAGCATCTCTAAAAGCCAAACACATCAACACCTTCACTGTGGGCTTCTAGCCTCCAAAATGGCAAGAAATTAAATTTCTGTTGTTTAAGCTACCCACGCTCTAGTATTATGTTACTCTAGAGGACGAATACAGATAGTTTCAGGGCTGACAGAGGGCTCATGTCTTTCGTGTGCAGTGAACGGATAACTCACAGAAAGCTCACCATCTAAATGTTACAGTTTTCAGATTTTAGGTGAATCTTATCTTTACACACACACACACACACACACACACACACACACACACACACAGCCGTTCTTTCAAATTCACCCTGGCACCAGAAAAAGCAGTTCAGGACAAATTCTTAGTATCTGTCTTACATTACTTAAGTAAATGGCAGTCTTCTTTGAATTCCTTCCCTGGTTGTTCAATGGCTCCTTTTTGCCAGGACTGTGAGGTCATTTTCCCTCATAAACGCACTGCTGGCCAGTGCTCACTGATCAGCCGCTGTGCTGGCAGTGGGCATCCTGATGGCAGGGGACATAGCTGTTAAGTGCACAAGCTCTGGATTCAGATTCCCTGGGTTTGAATCTCTGCTCTTCTCCAATACAGCTTGCAAACTCAAGGGGCCTACCTCATGGTGTGTTAGGATTAAATAGAGTAATATATGTAAACACACAGAATGTGTTTATTTAATGGAAGTCAGAAATAACAGTCACAGCACCCTCACCGGTTTGGAGCAGCTGTGCACGTGGAGTGGAAGCAACAGGATGGAAAGGAGGAATGGCTTGGTTTGTCCCTTCCGTAGCTTGATTTCACAGTGGCACTGTTTATGTCCTGAGCTTTCAGGATTTTACCTCTCATGATTTTCTTCCATAGACTTCTCTCTCTCCCAATCTCTATTTCTTTATCTTTTGTTACCTTAAAGTCAATTCCTAGCACTTAGGGCTAAAGGAGGCAGATTACAAATGCCTCTGTGCTTAGACTTTCAATTGATTCAACAGATAGTAAACTGAACACCCATAAGGAACAATGATATATGCAGTGAGAAAACAGCATGTTTTCTGTCATCACAGAGCTTATAATCAAATCTAGCAGATGATAAAAACAATTACCATATTTTCAAAGGTGATGACACTCAAAGAACTACAAGGTACCATGGGTATACAGAGGGGAGGAATAACCTACCCCTTGACCTGAGAGCTGATTGTCAATTAGCTCATCTATTACAGGAATGGAGAGGCTTACTGTCAGTGGCAAAGTACAAGTGAAGGTGTTGAGTCAACACAGAAGAGACGACACTTGAGAGACAAAGTGACCAGTATGACTGAAGCATAAACACTGAATGCCTGAAAAAGCACAGTAAGCTACAGAAACTAGCAAGGTCCTGATCAAGCAGGACTCTGTAGGTGACATTAAGTATTTCCATCTTTATCTAAAGGAAAATAAAGGGCAGTGTGCAATAAAGCAGCATAATTACATATGAGTTTTAAAAAGATCACTTATAATGAATTATGGGACTGATGGGAGAGAGGTGACATTAGGAGGAAGGCCAGTTATGAGACTGTAAGAAGAGTTGAGGTGTCAGATAATTAGGACAGTTGCAGAGAGTGAATAGAGGGATTTGAGATAAATCTACATAATTTTGGTAATTGAATAACTTCTAGATTTATAACTTGAACATGTCAGGATGGTGTTGCTATGTAACAAGGAAAACAAGATAAACAAAAAAATTGAATAGATGATGCATACAGTATGGTTTATGTAGTTATCAAGGAGCTTGGCAGATGGCCAAATGAAACAATGCCAAAACAGGTATAGATGTATAGATCTGGACTGCAAAAGACTGTTCTGAACCAGCAGTCACATTTTGGGCATATTTGTCATGGGAGAGATAGCTACCACATACGAAAATGTAGTCTAGTTAAAGAAGTTAGTACACTCTCAAATAGTTGCTGTGAAGATTAAATTGAATTGCAAAATACACCTGGTTTAGTATTTGATGTTTAATTAAATACCATTCAATAATAAGTTGTTATTTATATTTATATTCACACAAACTTATGAGGTTAATACTAATATTATCCCCATTTCAAATATTAAGAAGCAAAGCACAGAGAGATTAATGTATTTGTCATAGTCATACATTTAGTGAGATTGGTAGCTAGAATTTAGTCCTATGTTCATGTCTGTCTAAATTCAAAACCCATATACCTAACCCCTTCCCTTTTCTTTTGCTTACAAATAATTTAGATGTATTTGCTATATTATAGACCTGAAATGGAGGAATCGGCTCTTGAAACAAAGAGAGAAATGAGTTTACATCTTCAGAATATTCATTTTGAGGCTCATTGAGGAGGCCCGTGAAGGGCTCCTGCGCCTGGTGCATTTTCATTTGCAATGAGTGGAGCTCAGCCCTGCACTGTCATTTGCAGGATGCTTGTTTGAGTTGTCTGGAGCTGAATTATGAGAGCAACTTCATCTTTTAAGTGTTATTGCTCTTTCTCTCTGGCTCTACTTCTCTTTTCAGTCTCTGCTAAGGTACCTGAGTGGCTATAATGAAGTGAATTCAAATTACTAGTGTGAGACTACCAAGAGAACTGACATGCACACAAAATATTCTTTTAACATTTTACTGAACCAACCATCCTAAAGGATTTACCTGTCTTTCATACACTCTTCTTCAGCTTTGCTTTTTTTTTTCCTGTTAATGTATCATCGTAGTTTAGCTCAAGGAATTTTTAAATGTCAACCTAAATCTTTCATTATAGTTGTCAAAAATTTTATTTGGATTAATTAATATATTCACTTAATGACTTCAGACATAAAAATACAATAATGAGACTGATCAGACAAGTCTTAACAGTATTCTATATTTATATCTATATACACAAAATATACATATTGTGCTCGCTGTGACCAATTTTTAAACTCTGAACAAAAGGCATAACAAGAAAAATAATGCATTAGGTTTCAATGTAGTACTCTTCTATGGTAAGGAATATCACATTAGTTCACATGAAATGTTCTAAAGATATTAGGTCATAGAAATTGTATTACAATTATTTAAAGTGCTCTAAAGATTATAGAAGAGGGACAGAGGAGAAGTGTTAGTATTTTATGGACTCAAAGGTATGTCATTGTCACCCTTAATTCCTCGACTGATTCGAAACCTTTAAAGGCTGAGAGGAGCCAAGGAAAATGGCCCATCATCTTTATAGTGATAAAGGTTAGAGAGTATGGCATGACTTGGTCTGTTAACTAAATGGGTTTGTCACAAATGTAACCCTGAAAAAATATTTCAAACCAGGTTTGGGAATAGCAGTAAAATCAATGACCTTCATTAAGACCAATGCTTCTAAGCTTACTACACTAAGCAGTAGGGAAAATATTGTTTTACCACACAGGTGTATTCCAAATACAGAAACAAAAGAGAAAAATCTGAATTCAGCAAACATAATTCTGTTTTTAATACTGGCCACTTGCTGAAGAAGAAAGAAAAAGGGAGCAAAGTGGAGACAACAGAATGACTCAGGTGGTTGTTTCTCCACCTGGAAACACAAGAAAAAGCATAGTCACATGTTCCTTCACAGAAAGTCTGGGTAAGAATTTGCAGAGCAGATTGTACTGTCTGTGTCTATTAGTAAATACGTATTTGTCCTCAATTAAAATGAAGACTAATCATAAGAGAGATCTCTTCAACTTAGAGTCCTAATGAAAGAAAAAAAAAATGATTCAACTGGTAGGAAAACCTGAAAAGTCATTGCTAAATTTCACACTCCGGTAAGAATTACAAGTTCCTTATTGGTCAACATGCCATTCTTTGTTCATCAACAGGTGTCCATCCTGCTATTGCCAATGGAATTAGATCCCTGGAATTGCCTCTCACTGTCTCCATCCAGACCCTGGAACAACTTTACATGAAACAAAAAAATGTCATCCAAGTTCTCTGCAGAGCACCAACTCTACATTCTTTTGGCTACAAGTGTTTGCTTTTTCTAAGAGATATGAGACAGGCACCAGGTATACTGCTACTAGTAAAAGATCAGGAAATTATGACTATATGGGTCAGCTTCCAAATACCTTCTGCTCCTAACAAAATATTCATACAAAAATATTCAAACAAATATGACAGGATCAGTAATTCTATTTCACTTTTTCAGAGCATTCACATTGTAATCACCTCAAAGCTTTATATCTTCTAATATATAAATATCTTTTAGTCTCATGTAAACCACTTCCTAGCTAAAACAATAAAAATAGCTAAATTGGCAAATGTTTCATGTGTACCCATGTGAACAGGGTTTCAGTATTAGTAAAGTGATTTATCTAGAATTATAATAATGCTATTTCTCAATAATAATCACAAAGAAATGTTGTCCAAGATTAGAAAAAAAAACAAACTGCTAATGTCATTATTGTAATTTTCTGGTATTTAAAACACCTCTCAACCAGAAAGAGAATCATACAAATTTAGTTGTGTGTGTGTGTGGGGGGGGATTATATACTTTAACACTGTACTTTATGCATTGAGTCTTAACTGAGGTGCCATGTTCCTTCTGCCTTTCTACCACCTTTGCTTTTTGTACAATACTATTTGCCTCTCCTACCCACAGCACATACGTATCTCACTGGAAATGAAGCCTATAAAGGTTCTTATCTAAATGTTTTACTAAGCCTTAATAAGTAGCAACTGATTATTTCTACTAGGAAGTTATATAGGTAAATGGTAGCAAATAAGAGGTGCATGACTTTAATATTTACTCTGATTCATTTTGGTTTCCTCTAAATTTTCAGTAATGTCAATACTGCCATGCAACTGTGTGTTGTGGGATTGTGAAGGAAAACAAGGGATGAACCATTTTCTAATATCACACCATCCACCACTGAAGTCCTGAAGATGTGACACAGTATAGCCAAGAAGAATTCTTGTAGATAGGGACAGACGGACAGGAACAAAGAGAGATAAGAAGCATCAATTATCAGTTGTTTGTTGTAACACCTTAGTTGTTCATTGATTGCTTTCTCATATGTGCCTTGACCAGGGGGCTACAGCAGACCAAGAAACCCCTTGCTCAAGCCAGAGACCTTGGGTCTAAGCTGGTGAGCTTTTGCTCAAACCAAATGAGCCCGTGCTCAAGCTGGCGACTTTGGGGTCTCAAACTGGGGTCCTCCTCATCCCTGTCTGATACTCTATCCACTGCGCCACCACCTGACCAGGCCAAGAAAAATTCTTGATTCATCATAAATGTGAATAGAGTCTCATGGTGGTTGGAGAGGAACATACAATTTGGAAGAGAGCCTTTCAAGTGAAAAATACAAAAACTGATGTAAGACAACTCCCTTTTCAGCTATAAACTAGAAAAAAATAACATTTTAAAGAGTAGAGAAAACCAGCACTTGGCTATAGAAATATTATATACTGCTCACAAAAATTAGGAGATATTTTATTGTTATATATGTATTTGGAAATATCTTCTAATTTTTGTGAGCAGTACATATAAACATGTAATGTATGTGACAGTCATCCAGTCAATTGCTATTTAGCATGCATTGGAGTTTGGGGTAGTTTGGCAAATACAACAGACAAAGCCTATTGATAAAAAAGAAAGAACAAAACAAAGGGGAAGAGCCCAATCTATTAATCATTGTGTAAAATGTCTGAAACTGAAGTAGAACCACGTCATCAGAAGTCAATGATGTTCTGGCCCCATTGAAGTGAAATAAAGAATTGCAAAAAAAGTAAAGATGTTATTACTTCCATAGAAGAGCCTTCCCTGGGAAATTTGAACTAGGACAATACTGTTCCCATAGAGATCAGGACCATAGATCCCTGTTTGCACACAATAATTTCTGATTTTCACATATTTTCCAATGCCATCTTCATCAGCACCACCTCCACTCTCAGTAGAACCTTGGTTTGAAAAGCAAATAATATGGTCAACTTTAAGGGAAATCTGTAACTGTGATGAGGCTAAAATGTGCTTCTATGCCCTAGACAATCTTTAGGGTCCATGGCTGGAGGTTTGGACACTGCTTTAGATAAAAATGGGATCTATTTTGGCCCAAGAAACAATCTTCTTCCAATAAAGTCAATAGTGTGTTTTCCATTGTGTATATCTGTCAGAAGTCTAAGATCTATTCTTGAATTTGTCCCCATGAAGTACAAAAGTTTTTTTTACCCTAGCCGCATTTGAACCTTAATAGGCATAAATCTAGGTTCAGAATTCAATTTGGCAGCAGTGACTAGGTAACTGAAAAAAGTATAACTCAAATTTAGATTTGTTTTTGACAGTCAGGCTCTGGAAAACCAGAATATTTTCATTTGAAAACCACAGGGCCTGAGTTAAGGTGCTAACAGTAGGGTTATTTGTTCTTTCACTTATTGTGTGTTCATGCAACAAATATTTATTTATGCAATGTTACCACACAATGCTGGTCATCAAATTTAACATTGTCAGCACAAGCTGTTTTTGCCCTTGCCATAGTCTTGATTACTCACTGGGAAATTAAAGAATTTTGTTGGAGGACTAAGTAGAGATCTGAAATTTTAGGAATTATATAGCTTGGAACTTTAAACAGAAAAATTTTAGTTTTAGTCTGACCAGGTGGTGACGCAGTGGATAGAGCTTTGACCTGGGAGACTCAAGACCAGGTTCGAAACCCCAGGGTCTCCAGCGTGAGCGCATGCTCATCTGGCTTTAGTACAGGCTCGCCAGTTTGAATGCAGGGTCTCCAGCTTGAATGTGGGATCATAGACATGACTCTATGGTCTCTGGCTTGAGTTCAAAGGTTGCTGGCTTGAGCAAAAGGTCACTGGCTCAGCTGGAGCCCCCCATCAAAGTACATATGAGAAAGCAATCAATGAACAGCTAAAGTGCTGCAACTATAAGTTGATGCTTCTCATCTTGCTCCCTTCCTGTCTGTATCCCTGTCTGTCCCTCTTTTGTGTTCTTTCTCTCATATATATATATTTGGTATTATCCTCATGTTTTTAAAGTAAAGGTTATATAAATTATATATAGAGAGAGAAACTAAAAAAAGAATGTTTGATAGAAACTACACAAGTGTTTCTAATAAAACTACAAAGATGGTAAAAATATTTTATTACCATCTTGTTTGAGTACCAGGGTCTTGAAATGCCCAAATATAAAGAACTGATCACTAAATCAGTGCTCTTGGTTTTCATCATGTAAATACTATTTTAATTTCCTCTGAAGAAACAGAATCAGCCTTCCTACTAGAGAGCATTTTATTAGAAAATGTTTTGAATATGCACTTGGTGAATGGTTGTTATACGCAGACAATAAACAAAACCAGGCATTCACAGAAGCATGTGGGATTCTGAAAAACCTTTTCTGAGCCTATCTTCCTAATAGTGCCATTATCTACAGCATGTTTGACTTCACATGCATCAGCATATTCACTTTACAAGCCCCCCTTTGTAAACACACAAACTTCACTCAGCAAACTTTCAACCCACATTTTTATTTGTGCATCAAACACATCAAAGAACAAAAGATCTGTGGGAAAATTATGCCACCACCACATAACTCCTTTTGTCAGTGCATAGAGCCTAAAGAAGCCCCTTAGAGTCTTTTATCCAAATCTTTGCTTCTAAAATGACTTATACCTCCCACTTCCTTTTCATCTTTTATTGTTACCTATTCTGTGGTTTATCTCTTTAATTGTCCTTTTCTAAATTCTGACAAAGCAAAGCAAAAAGAAATATATTAGAAACTGTAGAAAGATTATGATGGAGCAATATAAATAATAATAAAGGAAACAATAAAAATATTATGCTATTATTGATTTATATAGTTAACCTGTCACCGTTAGTAAACCTTCTAAAATGTACTAAGTCTGTCCATACAGGAGGTGAAGGACTAAATTAGGCGAGGAAACAAAGTAATATGAAAACATAAGCTTAAAGCAATTAGAAATGATGGTAAGGGCTAATGAGAAAATTGATCTGTTTACATGGTAGGGAGAGTGGAAATAATTTCTTGCACATTATGCAAATCAAGCGTTCATAATTAGACTTGACACAAATACCGGTATAGCATCATTGCATAGGACATTAAGATGTACTACAAAGTAATTTAAGTTAGAAATATAAGTTCTGTTAAGAAATAAGATCACCAATCTAATAAGATCAAAAACATTTTAATGATAAAAAAGAAAAAATTAACACTTTTTAAAATTTAAATATTTAAAGTAGCCTGGAGTAACAATATGGAAAATAATAATATTGTAATCTAATAGTATTGCTTCAATGGAGTAAATGTGAAGAGTAAACAAACAAAATACACATTAAAAATTAAGTAGCATTTTTTTCTTTTTACCCCAAATTAGTTTTGTTATCATACACTCACTGAGTACTAATTTACTATAGACAGTGAAACAAAAAGAGATTAGTGACTTCCAAACAATTTTAGAATTTAAATTACTTGTATGTTTATTATTCTGTGGTTTTTATTTACCATTAAAAAATACATGAACAAGTCAAAAGCATACTATGCTTTGGAAAATAATGGATTCAAGAAAAGTATTAAAGCTGTACCAAAGAGAAAATGTAAATATATTTTATTTTGTATTTATTTGCAAGGAATAGGAATAATGTGTGGTTTGATTTTATTTACGTCTAATTTAGAATGCTTAAAAATTAAAGTTTGTTTAGTGTTTTCTTAGATGCATTTACTGAATGTGTCAACTAGTTTCATTTTATTGCTTCTCAGATGCACATTTATGTTTCATTATCTGATCTAAGATAATGAAATGGGCTTTCAGCAGACCTTTGTTACAGTGAATATGCTGTTAAACTTTGTCAGTAGAGGGCGCCGGGGGGGCATTGCTGGAAGAAGTGGACGTTATTTTCCTGGTTCCAAAGTGCTACTACGTTTGCTTTTCTGCACCTGCTGTACAGAACTTCGGCTTAAGGTGGGAAAATGAGGCACATGTGCTCCACCAACCAGGCCAGATTGAGCAGTCCCTCAATGACCCTGCAGCCACGGGCCTCTTGATTTGCACTGCACAATCCAAGACTCATGCCTGTATCACCTAGACTCCAATTGCATCCCCACACACCAACCTCAGCTTGATTACGTTTCGTAGGGTTGTTTCCCTGGATCTACTTATTGCAGACCATGAACTCCAAGTCTCTACAGGACTCCCTATGTGTCTGCCCACCAACACTGTCTTGTCTGGGCAAAATTCTCTGCCATCCTTTGGGCTACAACTGTATCTTCTTCAGTGAGCTAGAAACCCCAGCCTTGAGGACAGTGCCTTCCTTCCAAATATTTCTTTCTGAAGTACTCTGTTTCTCCAGGTATACTTCAGAGTTCTCCTTACAGTTTATAATCACCAAGTGTGTCTGGATTACCCAAAACCATTCTCATTTTCCATGATTCACATAATCAACATATAGTTGTATTCACATTTAGAATTTATAACAGCAAATAGATTCACAGAAATCTTAGAAAAGGGAAGGGGTGCATGAACCAGGCATGAGATCACACGAGTCTTCATGAAGCTGAGTCACACAAATTCATTTAATTCCTTCAGCACCAAATAGTGACAATACACAAGTATTTTCTACCAAGGCACTCACTAGAAACTCCGTGGCCAGGGATTTTGTGAGAGTCTCATTACATAGGCACTTCTGCCTGGTACATGCCAAAATTCCTGAGTCCCAGAAGAAAAGCTGGTTTTCTTCGTAAAACATATTTTTTGCATAACAGTCTAGGTAGGTGCAGTGAGTCATTCTTATTAGGAAATGGTGAAAACTCTTCTGAAATAAAAGTTTCCAGATTCTAGTGAAAGATCAATCAAGGTGGCCTTTCTAAGGATAATAGTTTCTGGCCTGTTAAATTTTTCTGCATACCTAGCGCAGTTTAATTCTTTTATGTTTAACTGCCTTTGCTGAAATTACTGTCTGATTTGTGTCACTTCATTCAACTTAGACTGACTTGGTATATAAATTTCTTCTTGGGACAGAGTAGACCTTTTTTGTGACAGAGACAGAGAGAGAGAGACAGATAGGGACAGACAGACAGGAAGGGAGAAATATGAGAAGCATCAATTCTTCATTGTAGCACCTTAGTTGTTCATTGATTGCTTTCCCATAGGTGCCTTGACCCAGGGGCTAAAGCAAACCAAGTGACCCCTTGCTCAAGCCAGCGATCTTGGGTTCAAGCTGATGAGCCTTTGCTCAAACCGGCGACCTTGGTGTTTTGAATCTGGGTCCTCAGTGTCCCAGTCTGCAGGGTAGACTTTTTTCACATTACATAATTTCTAATCTCTTCTGAAAATATCTAGAGAACTACCGCTGCAGAATACGATTATTGGAAGTTAGCCTCATGATATTAAACAATTCAATTTAGACAATTTAGCAAAAAAATTTTTTTTTAATTTTAAGAAGCCAGACAGTTGGTAGCTAGGTTTATGTCTATACCCAAAAGTCATTTTAGACTAAAGCAAGTGAATAAAAGAAACAAGTGTGAAGTCTGTAAAACATGTTCTTGTTTTCATGTGAAAAACTTTCCTTTCAACTACTTTACTGTATTTTGAATATTCAAATTATTTTAAAATATTCATTAAGGAAAAGGCTTGACTACTTTAAAATTCTATGAGCTAAAAAGTGGGAAATGAGAAAATGCTAAAACTGAAGATAGCAAAAACAAGATATATTTTATACATGTCCTAAGAAGCAGGTGGGGAACTGAAAATGCAAAGCAATGGTGCAGGAAACTGCTCTGAGTGCTGTCTGCTATGGCCACACTGCCATTAAACTGGGGCAGGACCCAGACTTGCCCCCAAGTTTGACTTATTTGGATCCAGCAAAGGATAAAAAGCAAAACTGAGTTGAAAAAGGCCATATGTTTTATCTGTGGAGTTCAGATTTCTTCAATTCTTGGAAAGCAAACAGAAGGATCCTTTACTAAATAAAGGCTTTTGGGTAAGTACTTATGGAAAGCTACAATTCCTAACACGACAGGATGAAGAGTGACCAGTATAAGCCTCCCAGGTGTTGCAGGGTACATAAAAGGTAGAGGCCTTCTGTCATCAGAATTCCCTGAAAAACTAGGTTCTGTTTGGACTTTGCTAGCAGTGACTCCCATAATTTCAGAGGGTAAATAGACTATACTTAAAAGCCAACTAACTCTATAATTTTATAGATAAGAAACTGAACACAGGAGAGTAAACTATATATATATGCCAAAAAAGCAAGCAGCTAGTTAGAGGCACTTGCTGATTAGTTGCAAGCTGGTAGGAACCAAATTAGTAGCTATAATACACATACATTTAATGCTCTTGTCATAGAACACTGATCACATCAGAGAGAAGAGACAACTTATAGATGTGACTCCTAGTTAACACCGGAGAACTGAGAAGACGGCACAGTGGTAGGCATCAAGATAACTTATGTTAAAATCATAGAATACCTGAAGCATCAGGAAAGGGGTATTGTTTTAGATGTTACACTCTCTAATCTCTCTTTACCTGCTATATATTCTATAAAAGTTTTTAGAAGTCATTTTAATTATTACTCTCCCTGATGGTTTACAGAGTATGAGTGTAGATCTTCTTTAAGTAAACAGCACAATGGATTTGGAAGTTTTTTTCCTTGACTGTTTATATTTGTCACATGAGAGCTAATGTATAACTTAAATGCTTGTACCAGTACTGGTACTTCAGACTAACATTCAGCAAGTGTTAGGATTTATATCTTATCTCACAGTATTTTACACTTTCTGATGTCCTTTATCATAGCCACCTTTGTTATCCTATAGAAATTTATTTATAGTTATAATGTTTAGCTCAGCTGCTAAATTAGAGACACAATGCGAAATAATACATGTGGTTTTGAGGTATTATTGTTTTCTTTTCTGGGTTGTTCTATACGCTTGTTCAGTATTTAGTGATACACATCATGCAACATCTCTAACATCTTTACTTACCTTGACCATCTTTGTGACTAGGGAATTGAGATACTATTCTCATTTTTGGCAAACTCTGTAGGAAAGTATATCCTTACAATTAAGCATATATATTTTCATGCAACTTTCTCATATTTGGTCTGGCTTTGCCCCATGGGATGGGGAAGAAACATATAAGCAAACAACCATTTTATATCCTTCAAGTCTACAAAATAGGTATTGTGATCATGGTAGGGATTCTCATTTCTGGACTAAACTTTCTCATTTCATAAACCTTTTAAAGATATTACTTATATGTTTTACTACTCTGAACTTTCTCCTTAGAGGGTTCTTATATTTTCAATGCTCCCTCCCAATGAGAACTCAACAACTAAGATCAGTGGCATTTCATCAATGCAAAATATTATACATTAATGTATTTCTTTTTTTAAATAGTATAATACTAATACGATTCAATAAATTGCTATAATGTGGTATGTTTGTTTATTTGTTTAAGTGAGAAGAGGGGAGATAGAGAGATAAACTCTTGCATGCTCCCCAACCGGGATTTATCTGATAATCCCATCTGGGGCTGATGTTTGCCAACGGAGCTATTTTAGCACCTGAGGCAGAGGCTCCACAGAGCCATCCTCAGCACCCAGGGCCAATGTGCTCATATCAACCAAGCCATGGCGGTGGGAGGGGAAGAGAGGAAAGAGAAAAGGGGGAGAAAAAGGGAAGGAGAAGCAGATGATCACTTCTCCTGTGTGCCCTCAATGGGAATCGAACCTGGAACTTCCACACTCTGGGTTGATGTTCTACCATTGAAGCAACCAGCCAGGGCCTATAATGTTTTGACTAATGTTTTCACAGTAAATGGAACTTCTGATGTAATATTCACACAAACAGCTATAGAAGCAGGGCCTTTCTTTTAATGAACTTGTGTAGTTAATTTTGTGAACATAAATGCAGGTCTTAACTTCTACTTCTGTAGATTACACTTCTTAAATGTTGATTCTTTTAATATTCCAATTTTATCTTCTTACCAACTTTTTTCAGTTATAGATTTAAAAATAAAACTGCATATATGTTCCTTTAAAAACACTCAAAGAAGGTTAATGACTTTAGATATCAGAATATACCTTGTACCTTATATCAAATCCATTTATGAAATATATAACTCCTAGAAGTTTTGGAAAGAGCCTGGTAAGTACAATCTCTTATTACAGCGAAAACTAATTTACTGAAATGCTAAATGGGCACTCTTAATATGTTTGCTTAACCAACTACACACCCTTGACTAAATTCATCATATATTTCTCTTCATATTGCACAACATATCATGGAGCACTTTGAAAAGGCCATGGAGAAATTAAAATCTTAGATATATTGTCTATAGGTGTTACTTTATACACAACCCTTGAAAAATGGAAATGAGGCTAGTTTAGAATTATTTTATAGGTATCCAATATCTTTATCTGTCCTTGATCCTTTTAAAAGCATATATAAGAGAAATTAAATGACCTGAGAGTATATAGCCTATTGGAAATTCTCATAAAATACAAGCTAGGGGAGTCACTGAAGTGAATATAGGAAAAGATGGGATTTAGTTGATTTTTAAAATTGGTATCCACTACTGAAAATAGAATTAATGGTTCTAAAAGTTGAGAATTATTTAATCACAAATGAAATTTCAACACTACACTAGGAAATACTGAAATCAGGAAATATTATTTTGTTGAAAAGCCCCTGCAGGTTTATAGAAATAGCTCATCCAGTGACAGATAAACACTATTGCATAATAGCCAAAAGCAGTGGAAATATACTTAATTAAGGGTGCAAGTCAAGAAAGGTTAAAAGATTCTCTTGTTAAAGGAGAGAACATAAGTTCTTCTGGTGAACCCAGGATTCATTTGTGCCTCAGAATCTGCTCTCACATCACCGTGCTACTCACCTGTTACTAGTATCTCCTTGTGAAACCGGAAAGTGGCAATCCATCTGAAAAAGAACTGTATGAGAAATTTAGAGATTAGAGGTAGAAGGACACTCAAAAATGACCTATATCATTAACATAGTAAGCATTCATTGTCAATCATTATCACTGAATTATTTTCAATTGATCTTAATCATCATTGAGAGAATATAGGAACCCAATAACTTCTGAGAACATGTTATTAATACCAGCAATATCAAATACATTTTATCTGTGCTTAATATTTGTTTGACATATTTTGTTTTGTCACATATATTACAAGTATACAACAAGAAATAAGATTATACTTATGAAGAGTTTATGACCCCTGGGAGTCTGTTTCTTGACAGCATTATTGGATAATGCAAGAATCTCTATTTGGGAGTACTAGGTGCTGACCATCTGGGGTCTGTAAACCATTTGGTATAGATTCTGGCTTCCCTTGCTTTGCATTTGACTATTAAAATTTATTTATCATCATCCATGGTGTTGTCTTAGTTGTCCTCAAGTAATCCAATGTTTTGGACTACAAAGCATCAGTGAATCCATCAGAATACCCTTGGACATAACCATAAGTACTAAGAGAAGCCAATCAACATGATAGTAACTTAAACTAAAATTAATTGGTTAATGATATAAATTTACTTTATCATATATAAAATGTAGCAAGAACTATGCTAAATCCATACAAGGTTTGCCTCATTTCATCCTCCAAACATCCCTATGAACTCAGTACTATTACCTATTTTTTTCAGAAGATATACTAATGCTTAGTAGAGTTACATAGTTAATGTTTGACTAGCCTAAAGATGCTCACACCAGGCTTCACATTTTTAATCAGTTCGCTAGTCTTTTATCCTATAAGTTAGAAAACATTAGAGAATTATGAAATCGGTCTCATAGATACAAGTCAAGTAAATATCTCGTGCACTTTCTTAAAATTTATCCCAGCTGTTCCTCTTGCATTTTCTAAGATTTTATAATAATTTATATTAGACTCAATAATCTTAGCTTTTTTAAAAAAAGTTGTCAAAGAGAGCTTTCTGTGATGATGAAGGTAGTATAGTATATTGTTTTCAAAATGTACCCAATAGACATTGTGAACTATTGTGCATTTGAAAAAGGGATAGCACGACTAAAGAACTAAATTTTTTTCTCATCTTTTTTTTACTTAAAGGTGGGGAGGCAGAGAGACAGACTCCTGCATGCACCCTGACTAGGATCCAGCAGGCAAACCTCCTACATGGTGATGCTCTGCCTATCTGGGATTATTGCTCTGTTGCTCAGACATGGGCTATTTCAGCACCCAAGGCGAGGCCATGGAGCCATCCTTAACACCTGAGACCAACTTCCTTGAATTGAACCATGGCTGCAGAAGGGAAAGAAAGAGAGAAAGGGAGAGAGAGAGAGAGAGAGAGAGAGAGAGAGAGAGAGAGAGGAGAGGGGTGGAGAAGCAGAAGGTCACTTCTCCTGTGTGCCCTGACCAGGAATTGAACCTGATACTTCCAAATGCCAGGCCAACACTCTACTGCTGAGCCAACCTGCCAGAGCCAAGAGCTGAATTTTAAATATTATTTCATTGTAGTTAATTTAAATTTAAGTAGATACATGTGGCTATTGGTTATTCTATTGGACAGTGCTGTTTTAAACCATAAACTATCTACCTTTCAATATAGAGTCATTTTTTCATCTAAAATTGGAAATCCGTATCCATTTTTCTAGTAACAAAATAATTTCCTAAAATGAAATGTTACTCAGAACCTCAATATGTAAATAAAAAAAAGTGAAGCTTCTCTGGCGAAAGTGACAAAAGAGAATAATGACTGGATTTTACAGCATGAGTAGAGGACAGCAGTTGGCTCTTCTCTTTCTACTTACCCTCGATTCCAAGGAGACTGAGGAACTGCTAAGACATTGTAGAGCATCATATAAAGGTAAGTGATAACAACATTGTAGGACTTCTTCAATTTTTTTTAGGATTTCTTAAAGAGTTGTAAAATAAGTTTTACAATATAATGAATGCATTGAAAAAAAACAAAACACTGATCAGGAGCTTACCAATGTACTATTAACAATGATACTAACATTAATTAAATATAAATCTTGCCCTCGTGTCACTTATAATTTAGTTAAATGTTTTTTAATCCAACATTGAAAATATGGAAATATGGTGCTTTCAATTCTATAGATGATACAAGTATGAAGTGTGGGGATGGAGGTGAGTGCACAGTGGAAAGAGAGGAAAAGGTTCGCAGTAGTCATTATATGCTGGCTGAATCTCATAGAAGTAGCATGAATAAGAAGAATAAAGAATATTGGTAAGGGCAGCATAAAAATACAAATTCCCTCAGTATTCTCAGCAGTAATTATTTGAGGACATGAATCTATAGTATTTACAGTCTCCAAAGGCCAGGTCAAATTTTATCTTGTCTTATTTGTTGAGTTTTATTCTTTATCATAGTTATTTTTATATTCCAATTGAAAGACAAGTATGTGAAAAAATAAAAAACTAAATAGGATTTCAATACTTTTACTGTCTCTATTATTTAGATTCTTTAAAACACATTTTTCCAAATTGAAAAGAACAACTTTTTATCCTACCCACTTTTCAACATATCTAGCAAATCAGAAGAGACATGAATTTCATTTAGAATATCATGAAAGTTTTATGTAGAATTATATCTCCCTGAATATCATGAGCTAAAAACAAGAATAAATTATTTGTGTGAAAATTTAGTTTTTAATGACTTTTGCATTTTTATCTAATTCTATGAAGCTGTAATGAACAAATAACATTTTCCTCAAATAATGATTTCACATGTTGTTTGAAAACATATATAAGAAAAAAGCAAGTAATCCCTGTTTGTTGCAGAATTTATTTATTTTTTATTAAAAGAGAGGGTGGAGGTTAGTAAAGAGGAAAGAGGTTGAGAATTTTTGATATTTTAGAAATTTGTGTTACCAATTGATGGACAGAGATAATCTTAAGAAAGAATACACTTCTAGAATATATATATTATATATATATATAATATATATATATGGTTTTAAGAAGTAACACCTGATTTCTAAGTAACCAAATTCTTTAAATTCTTAAACATTTGAGCTTAAAAGAGTAATGAATAGAGAAAGAGCGTTTAAGTAGAAAAAATAAGTTAATAGCAATTGAACAATATGCTATAGACTATTTTTAAAATAAGAATAAAATATCAAGTAAAGTTATAAAAGCATAAGGATTCTGACTAATCCAATTTACAATATTTTTGCAATAATGCTCAGGATTGCATTCTGCAAAACATTAAGAATAATTACCGTAGGTAAAAACATTTATAAATAAAGAGGAAAGATGAGAATTGCATACTCATGGGGAAGGCAGTATATGAAAGTTACAATTATTAAGTGGGTAAATGATCTACTTTAAAACTAAACATCTGCTGATTCTTATATAATAACAATACTTATGATGTTCTTTCCTCAAATATTGTTGAATTAATGCTGATATTTTCTATATATTCTCCTACAAGTTGACATAAATGTATGTGTTACAGACTGTAGATAACTCAGGATTACTGCTTGATGTTCATTGATATCTAGCTGATTTATTTTGAACACTCTGCAATCTCTATCCTGACGGCACGTGATATGATGATCAATATGAATGAGATATATTTCCTGACAGAGCCAATATAAAAAGCATGAAAATGAGACATTGCAAAAGGGTAAAGTCATTTTTACTTCTGTTCAGAAAAAAAAACATAATTTGCTGGCTTTGACCTTTTAGAGTTTTCTTGTGGTTAGCCATCACATCATCCAATTCTATAAAAAACAAGAAAATGAAAAACCTAAAAGACAGTAAATTCCAAGGTGGCATAAACTAAACTAAGACATTGGGCAGAGGATGAAAACATTCAGTATCACCCATCATATAATAGAAAGCACAAATTTGCAAGTCATCTACTATAATGTATTTTTGGTTATAGCTTTCATTATGTTAATATTTTTGATATATTTTAGGGCTCTTAAATAATTTCCATCCTAAGATTTCTGAGGTTCTACTATTGTCATACATTATTTTTATATTTTCATTCAGTACTTAATGTCCAGCTAGAAAAAAGTGATTAAATGTAGCACGGGATCCAGTTTAATTAAGATGATTATGAAATTGTTGAATCCAAAGAACATATGTTTATTTCATTTGTAATTATTTTTTAATTTATTTTAATTGTGTTATTGTATAAGTCTAATAAAAACATTGTTTATAAAGGGGAGACTGAGCTGACAAAGATGTTTGCTCGAGGTCAAATACTAATAGATAGTGTAATGAAGTCTTTCTGATTCTTGAATCCTATCTTATGCATATTTACTTATATCTCTATATATATGCATGTACATGTATGTATACACATACATACAGACAAATACACATATATTTCTGTCAAATATTTTAACATAAAATCCTTGTGGTCACCTATTCAGCCTTTCTTGGTTTGGGCTCAGGAAACTGAAGGATAAAGACATTATGTAACAGATCTAAAGTCAGTGAGTATGTTGGTCTGAGAGCCAGAATATAGGACAATTCCTAATCTTTCTCAAGAGAATTTTCCATTATATTATACTGTTTATATATCATTATTATAATTTTTTGTCTATTCGACTTAACTGTTTTTGCATGTATTTTTAATATATTTTTTACTTTTTAATTACAGTTGATGTACAATATCATATTAGTTTCAGGTCCACAACCCAGTGACTAGACATTTATATAACTTACAGAGTGATCACCCCAATAAATCTAGCACCTATCTAATACTATACATAGTAATTACAATATTACTGACTATATTTTCTGTGAACAAGTCCTGCCGGGGGAGAGGACGATGGAGTCACAAAGACCCGACTCCGGGGACCAGGTTCAGTGATGCAGATCTACTTTATCCAGGAAGTAAGCTAGCTTATATACTCAGGTTCAGCCTATAGGGTGTTACAGCATGTTCTTCACAGCCAATGGCTGAAAAGATCAGGGAGCTGCGTGGTTGGTGCTAAGTCACTTCCTTATAGCGGGCGAGCTTCCTTCCTGGGTATACCCAGGAGGCTTCTGGGAGCTGGAGTATTCTCACAGCATTGCATCAGCCACAGCTGCTAGGAATGCGCTCTGTGCTCCACCCACAATTACCTATGCTGTATTTTACATCTTCATGACTATTCTGAAACTACCAATTTGTACTGCTTAATCACTTCACTTTTTTCACCCATCCTTCTAACCCCCTTCCCATCTGGAAACCATCAAAATGCTCTCTGTATCTATGAGGCTGTTTCTGTTTTGCTGGTTTGTTTATTTTGTTTATTAGATTCCACATATAAGTGAAATCATATGGCATTTGCCTTTCTTGGTCTGACTAATTTCACTCAGAACAATACTCTGTAGGTCTATTCATGTTGTTACAGATGGCAAGATTTCATTCTTTTATATGGCTGAGTCATACTCCATTGTATATATGTACTACTTCTATATTCATTCATCTGTTGATGGACACTTAGATTGTTTTCATATCTTGCTAGTGTAAGTAGTACTACAATAAACATATGGATGCATGTGTCTTTTTGATTTAGTGTTTTGGGTTCCTTCCAGTAAATAACAAGTAGTAGAACTGCTGGATCCTCTTTTGTCTTATGTTATAGCCTTTATTTTAAAGTCAACTTTATCTGGTATAAGAATTGCTACTACAGCCTTTTTTGATTGTTTGCTTCCATTTTCCTAAAATATTTTTTATCATCCCTTTGCTTTCAGTCATCTGTATCTGTCTTTTGATCTAAAATGAGTCTCTTGTGGACAGCATATGTAAAGGCCTTGCTTTGTTATCCATTCAGCCACCATATGTCTTTTGATTGAAACATTTAAAGTAATTGTAGATAAATATGTATTTATTGTCATTTATTATATATGTTTTTTTAATCTTTTTTCTTAAAGAAAACTCTTAAACATTTCTTATAATACTGGTTTGGTGGTAATGCACTCCTTTAGCTTTTTCTTATCTGAGAAGCAATTTATTTGCTCTTTTATTCTAAATGGTAGCTTTGCTGAGTGGAGTAATTGTGGTTGTAGGTCTTTACTTTTCATCACTTGGAATATTTTGTGCTACTCCATCCTAGCCTGCAAACTTTCTGTTGAAAAATCAGCTGGCAGTCTATGGGAGCAACCTTGTTGGTAAGTAACTGCTCTTCTCTTGCTGCTTTTGATTCTGTCTTTAACCTTTTGCATTTTAATTATGATGTGTCTTGGTATGGGCCTCTTTAGGTTTATCTTGTTTCGGACTCTGCACTTGCTGGACTTGCATGTCTATTTCCTTCATTAGGTTAGGGAAATTTTCCATCACTATTTTTCACATAGGTTTTAATTATATACGCTCTCCTTTTTCCAGCTTCTCCATGATGTGAATGTTGGTATACTTGAAGTTGTTGCAGAAACTCCTTATACTACCCTCATTTTTTTGGATTCTTGTTTTCTTTTTGTTGTATTTTTTAAAGATTTTATTTATAGATTTTAGAGAGAGAAAGAGAAAAAGAGAGAGAGAGAGAGAGAAGGAGGGGAAGGAGCAGAAACTATCACTCATTGGCGTTGCTTCTCATATGTGCTCTGACCAGGCAAACACAGGGTTTTGAACCAGCAACCTATCCACTGCACACCACAAGTCAGACATTTTCTATTTTCCTGATTGAATGTTTTCTCTTCTTTATCTTCTAAATCACCGATTTGATCTTCTGCTTCATCTCCTCTACTGTCAATTCTTTGTAATGTGTTATTTGTTTTAGTAAGTGTAGTCTTCATTTCTGATGTTTTTCCAGTTTTGTTTTTAGGTTTCCTATCTCTTGTTGAAGTTTTCACTTAGTTTATCTATTCTTCCTCTAAGTCTGTTGAGCATCTTTATAACCTGTGTTTTGAACTCAGCATCTGGTAGATTGTTTGCCTCCATTATATTCAGTTCTTTTTCAGGAGTTGTTTTGTTCTTTTATTTGGGACATATTTCTTTGTATCCTCATTTTGGCTAGCTTCCAGTGTTTGTTCCTATGTATTAGCTAGAGCTGCCACATCTCTCAGTCTTGGTAGAGTGGTCTTATGTAGTAGGTGTTTTATAGGGCTCAGTGGCACAGCCTTCTTGGTCACCTGAGCCAGGTGCTTCAGGTACACTCCCTCAAATAGGCTGTGTATGCCCTCCTGTTGTACCTTTTTATTGCTGTTGGCAAATCAATGGGTGGAATTTATTTCAGACTGATTGAATGGGAGGACTTCTAGGGACCACAGCAAGGTACAATGTATCAGCCGTGCCAGGGCTAAGCCTACAGAGTAGAACTTGTTTCAGCAAGGTTCTAGTGCTTGGTAAACTAACATTTTGAGTGTGTTGATCTTGGAGGTGATTTGATGGTATTTCAGAGCTGTCTGAAAATTTCCACTGGGTGCACTGGCCCTGGAGCTTTTCACGAAGTAGAGGCCAAGGTCAGCTTCTCCCTCTGCCCTACCTGGGGCCACCTGGCATGAGCCACAATGTGATCTGCAGATAGCTGTTACTTGTACTAGGCTTTGAGGTCCCCGAGAGAGTCCAAGTTGTGAACCAAGGCTGGTTGCTTAATGACAGACATGGAGCCAGTTAGCAAGAGGTACAGGGCACATGGAGGCCAGATGCTGATTGTGAGTTTATGCGACTATTTAGGGTTTATGAAATTTCAAGAGATTTTAGAAAAATTTGCAGCATGAGCCAAGACAGGCAGATTGTATAGAAAAGCCACAGGAGAGGGCTTGGGTGAGTCTACAAGTTGGGTGGGGTAGGGTCTCATGGAATTACCAGGGTAATGTCAGCAGTGAGAGCCTGACTGATGGAGATTCAGATATGGTGCCCACCTCCCAGTTCTGTGGGAGTTCAGCAAAAAAAAACAATGATCTCTGCCAGCACCTCTGTCCCCAAACCTCATTTTGATCCCAGGCAATGGGGTTCCTCTATACTTCTCTGTAGGTTCCTGGCACCCTTCAAGCTGATGCCCCAGTGCTGGAGCTTAGAGTGAGTGTGTCCAAGTAAGTCTGTGCACAGGCCTTTTAAGAGGAATGCCAGGGACTCCAAGAACCCTCTATTTTACTCAGCTACAATTTTTTCTGGTTTTCATAGCCAAAAATTTTGGGGACTTCTCTTTCTGGCACTGGAATCATGGGATTGGGATTTTAGTGGTGGGCTAGGACCCCTCAGTCCTCATAGGGGACCTTGCAGCTGAGATATCCTTTCTAATATTCAACCACCACACTTGGGTGTGGGGCCAGGGTTTTCATGTCTCTGTCCTTCCTACAAGTTTTGATGTGGCTTCTTATTTATATCCATAGTTATAGGACTTCCATTTAGCTAGATTTTAGGTGGTTTAATGATGGTTGTTCTGTGGTTTAGATGGAATTTGAATGTGGTTGTGGAAGGATGTGAGTACTGCTGTTTTTGAGTGTTTTTACTGAGGTGTAAAAATACAAAGCTTGTGCCCCTGGGCTAGCATTGAGAATCACACCAACATTAGTTCTAGGGCTAAAGTAAAAATGATAACCACTACCACTCCTGGAAATCCAATATCAATTCAATGATCCCTACACAGGTGTGCTTAACTACCCAAGCAGATTACTGCCAAATAAAGCTTTACTTGGGTAAATACGATGGTTGGAATCCTGAATCACTGTCTTGTGTTGTATTGCAAAGGAGAGTAAAAGAATGAATTTCCTGGCTTCTGCCTTGGAGAGGTGAGACTCTTAAAGCTAGCAAAATGTCCCAGGAATCCAGAAATATGGGGAGTCAGAAAGAGATTAGGGAAGAATGAATTTCATGCGGACAGATATTTGAAATCTAAACTCATAGAATAATAGATGAAGAATATAAAATTAGGAGGATTTCTTAAAAATAAAATTTAACTGTACACTTTAATAAAAGACAGAGAATCATCTTCCAGATTTACTTTTTGGATTAGAATGCTTTGATAGTTTATAGTTTATTGGAAAATAATAGAATCTGGAAGAAAACCTATACTTCAATTTTACTCAAATTCATTGCAAGCAATAAGTCCTAGGTAGGTTTTTGTTATTGTTTCAAAAGCCATTTCTCGATCTTGGATACAGAAATAATAATTATTTCACAGGGTTATATAAATATTAAATAAGGAAATTCAAGTAAAATATCCTACAAAAAAATTAGTCCAATTTCTTTATGTTTTAGACAATTTTTGCAAAATATTGGAAACACTTTGAAATCAACATCATTAATAAATATATACATGCAAATTATTTTATTTATGACCTTCCAAAATGGACTTAACCACTACACACTTTATAATGCATCATACCAAAGAAAAGATATTTTGCATAACTCCTATTTCTATTGCCCATTTTATTTTTGTTGTTATTTTGACATGTCTATTAATGTCTTCTTTTAGTTCTTACATTTCTAGTAGGCAAGGAGAAACTGGGAGACTAAAACAGATCATTGTTTACAAAAGCATACATTTTTCCTTTCCTACCCATAAATAGAATCTTAATCTTAGTTTCTGAGATAATGAGCCCTGCTAGACACCTACAGAGTCCAGACCCTTTTAAGGTTACTATGCCATGTGACTAAGTTCTAAAAAGTTGTGTGAAACTGCAGGAAGGGTGTGTAAAAAGGACAGGGGCCTTTCATTTTCTTTCTCTTTCTGCCTTCCTGCTCCTCAGACCAAGGCCGTAATAGCTGAAGCTACAGCAAGCAGTCTTCTTGGTTCAGGAGGTAACTTTGAGAATGAAAATTACATGAGGCAGGGAAGAGAAACGAAACATGATGACTTTGTTCGGCTGCAGCATCAGCACTCTACTGTCCCTTCTGGACTTCTTATCCTTAAGAAATACACATGTGGATCAAATCTTCTGACTCGGCACATAATTGATCCATACTGCCTCTCTTTAAATTTGTATTCCTAGTACTTATCACAATGTTTGACACAGTATTTAATAAAGGTTGGATTAATTAATTTATCTATGGGTCTAAGCCTAATATAAATGATTTCTGATTTATCACTTCATTAGAGTAGTTACAATAATAGAAAATTTCTTATCTAAAAAGATATTAAGTAGAACAGGCATCTGAAGATGAGGAATATATGGCTATATATTTACCTTTTCTAAGAATAATTATTTTCAAATGAAATGTGAGTGAATTAAAACTGACTTGTATATAGCAGATTATTTTCCTATAGATAGATCTTTTTGAGAGCATGTAAAGTATTTGTTTAAGATAACTTTTTGCTAGTGTGCAATTGGGGGACTGATGTGTTAGGGTTGCTTGCTGCTTTACTGGCTGCAAGCACTTTGCCGGATTGGTGCAGAGTGCGTGGCAGTGCCACGTGTGTACGGCCTCTGTAAGGCTGTGGGTGCTTGTACTCAGGGGGATGGCAGATCGCCTGCCCACCACTATGAGGGGTCATTTTGCTGTTTCTTTGCCTGAGAGACGGTTTCCCCTGCCTGTATGCTCGTCCGCCATTATGAGACTTTATTAAACAGAATGGCCCAATCCTTTCTGGCTCCACATTTTCTCTACTATCTGCCCCAATCCAGTGTGGACCTGCCTGGCCTCAGCCACCAATATTACAGCAATAGACTAGAATAAAATTTTATAGGAAAAGTTTGCTCAATTGTGTATATTTGGTATTTGGGATGGGGAATTTAGTTCAAGCATGAGTATTCTTTTCAGTAATAAAAGCTCTAAAAAGAATATGAGCAATGCATATAACAAATTAATATATAAATACACACAATTTACCATTTTCATTCTTTAACAAAAGGCTTGGTTTGTCTTTTAAAAATTCCTTTGCATATCGGGGAAAGATGGGAAGAGGATGGGCTCTATAGTTGGAGAATTGATTTTAAATACAAAGGAGAGACGTGTGATACCAAAGAAGGAATACAGTGTTTGACTGCCAGTGGAGGTAGACATGTGGCTACCTGGTTGATTGAATGTAGGGACTTCTGATGTGATGTCTGTTTTCTATGGTGGTGTATGTTTAGCTGATCAAGGGTGGGGTTTTGTGTTGTTCAAATCCCATACCTCTTTCCTAAAATGTTTGCCTACTTGATCTATCTTAGTGATACAATTTTGCTAAAATCTCAACATATGATACATTCTTAAATTTCTGTCATTGTCTGTCAAGTAGGTTTATAACTGAAATACAAACAAATACTACAATAAGTAATAAATAACAATACAAGAATAAACTGTTTCACATACTCACAGCTGTAAACCTACTCCTGCCCGCCCCTGTGTATGGAAACTACTTGTAGTACTAGAGTTCTGCCTTCTTTGTAGCACCATAAATAAGAAACTTTGTTATACATTTTATATGGCACATCTATGTTTAGATACCAGACATCCATTCCTACATTTCAGACTTGCATCATAAAATTATGTGCTGGGTGCAGTCTACCTGCCTGGCCAGATTTAATTGCCACATTTTCCCTCTGGGCTTTGGCCTTTTGTGAAATTGAAGACCCTGTCACACACAGGCTGTTTTCTCCCTAATCTCCTCAGATATCAGCCTGTCTGAACCCTTCTGGGGTGTGCTAGGACTGTGGCATCACAGTCTTCTGATAAAGAGGCTTCTTCCTTAGTGTACTCAGCAGGCGGTTTCTAGGTTGACTTGATGTAACTCATGGAGGCCGTGATGATTCTTTCTACTCTAGGTTCACAGGCATGCTTTCTTCTCATGTTTGGCTTCTGAGAACTTTTCGTTTTGTTTTTTTTTTTTTTTGTTTCGTTTTGTTTTGTTTTGTTTTTTTTGTTTTTTTTTTTGCATTTTTCTGAAGCTGGAAACTGGGAGAGACAGTCAGACAGACTCCCGCATGCGCCCGACCGGGATCCACCCGGCACGCCCACCATGAGGCGATGCTCTGCCCATCCTGGGCGTCGCCATGTTGCGACCAGAGCCACTCTAGTGCCTGGGGCAGAGGCCAAGGAGCCATCCCCAGCGCCTGGGCCATCTTTGCTCCAATGGAGCCTTGGCTGCGGGAGGGGAAGAGAGAGACAGAGAGGAAGGCGCGGCGGAGGGGTGGAGAAGCAAATGAGCGCTTCTCCTGTGTGCCCTGGCCGGGAATCGAACCCGGGTCCCCCGCGGCTTCTGAGAACTTTTCATACTTGATTGCCACATATGTATGTGTGTATGTGTATATATACATGCACACAAATGTATTCTTGCCATATATGTGCATATGTGCACATATACAAACACATATACATGTGTATACATATATATGTGTATTTTTTTCTACAAAAATGGTTTTTCATACAGCAAATATGGCTTATATGGCTTTAAAGATTAATTATTCTTCTTATTGTAATGCTGCTGGTTGAGGCCAGGCAGGTTAACATTGAATTTGGGCAGATGCTAGAGGAATGGGGAGCTGGAAAGCATCATGCCATACCTGTTTACTGGAGGCTCACAAAGACTGGTGGGAGAATAAACAAAGGAAAACCTGCTTTTTGCAGTAAAGGGCAAGGGATCAGGAAAACTACATTGCAGAGTGGCAGGAGAGCGATCTGGGAGAATCGCCCCGGAGGCAAAGAACTGTATCCTTACCTAGACTACAAGGACATGGCATTGCAATGTGCTTACACACTAGTAAGGCAAAGTGCTTGCACCAGTAAACCAACAAGCAAGCCTAACACAGCTGTTTTACCCACACTTATGTTTTCAATTTTTTTTATTTTAATAACAACCACTAATTATTTCATTATCAGAAATAGCAGTGAAGTTATTTCCAAAAAGAGAAATAAAATTTGAAATTATTAAATCATATCCAAAATTGCAATATCAGCTTTCTAACATACACTGAATTTGAAACAGTTGTTTTTGGCTCAAGAGAATATTGCCCTGTATTATAGTTTAAATACTGACTTTTTGCAACATTATCAGTCTGTGAACATTTTTTATTTTTAAGATTTAAATTTTAAAATATTAATTTAGGAATAAAGTATTTTAAAATCAATTGAATGTGTAGATAAATATAATTTTTAAATATTAAGTAAATGTCCTCTAATTTCATTGTTATACTACATTGTAAGATATTTCTATTTTGTGTTTCAATAAAATAATTTTTTATCATTCTTCCATAATTAATCAAATAAATGATAAATATAATTTATTATAGGGAAATGATGCCAAAGATTATGAAGAGAAAATTAATAACATATGCAGATGATGCTTCATAGTAGTTTATCTAGGGAATATCTGAGATTAGAAGTTTTCATTGCTCTAGATATCTGTAACAGCATTAAAATACATTTCTTGATTATAAAGTAATTACATTTTTTCAGCACCATGGAAACACTTTACTAAAAATGTAGAAATGAGAGGAAAGTAAAATGTTAATAACATGTACCAAAGTATTTCTGAAATATCAAAAAGTAGTCAACTGGCCCTGGCCGGTTGGCTCAGGGGTAGAGTGTTGGCCTGGTGTGTAGGAGTCCTGGGTTCGATTCCTACCCAGGGCACACAGGAGAAGCGCCCATCTGCTTCTCCACCCCTCTCCCTCTCCTTCCTCTCTGTCTCTCTCTTCCCCTCCCGCAGCCAAGGCTCTATTGAAGCAGAGATGGCCCGGGCACTGAGGATAGCTCTGTGGCCTCTGCCTCAGGTGCTAGGATGGCTCTGGATGCAACAGAGCTACGCCCCAGAGGGGCAGAGCATCGCCTCCTGGTGGGCATGCCGGGTGGATCCCGGTCCGGCACATGCGGGAGTCTGTCTGACTGCCTCCCCGTTTCCAGCTTCGGAAAAATGCAAAAAAAAAAAGGTAGTCACCTGACAAAAAAGTTATGAAAAATATAACTAAAGAAAATTATTGGGATGATGGCTTTTATAATTGTGAGACAACATATCTTAAAAAAATTAAAAGGTAATATGTATTAAAATATTTCAAAGGCATGTTTTGCCAATAAATTGGAGAGCCTTAGAATGGGGACCAGGTGTCCACATGCTTCAAAGCAACCTGGGGACTCCCAGGTGAACCAATTTGAGCTATACTGACTTAGAGCATATAGGGTAGGCAGGGCTTTATACCTTGAATTTAAGACTTAAAATTTTATATTTCTACCAATAGGCAGCATTGGAAAGTATTAAACAGAGGACAGACATTCACTTTATAGTGATCTCTGTGTCTATAGTATTGAAGCACAGAAAGCATGGAGATTAGTAGAAGTACAGTTACCAATTAAAAGCTATTGCAAACTCATGCAGAAAAGTTCCAAATAATTTATATAGATACTTTGCCCTCAAAGAAGTGGAATTTAACTGGCTACTAATTTAACCCAATTAAGGGTTGGCTGTACATAGTGACTTTCTAGAAACAGAGTATCAAAAGGGGGGAAATGAATAAATTTGCAGTGGAAAACTTGACGAACACTGCCTAAATCAGGTAATCAAGGTTAACATCAACAGTGATAAGTCATCTTAATAGAACCCATCCCTTGATATGGTGTTATGAGAACGCATTTTAATTTTGTGATCTTCCATAGAAAACAATAATATCTGATGAATCATGAGAAAAATGCCTGAAAACCATCAAAATTATTAAAAACAAAGAAAAACACAGAAACTGTCACACCCAGTAATTAAGATGAGTAAGAGTTTTAGAAGAAGAAGAATTGATTAGGAAATAGGATGAGGAAAGCTAGAGGGAGTGAGGGAGAACCTGGGTGTAGGCGAGAAACTAAGGCTTTCGTTTAATACCAGTTTGAATGTCTCCTTGATCCCTTATGATGTCAGCAGGTTGAGGAGCTAGGAACTGCAAAGGTAGGGCCAGTAGGTTCAGGTTAAAGATGTTGGGGCAAGGGATATAAAAATAAAGAACTCATTTGTCAAGGAATATGAATGAAAAATGCATAAATTGACAACGTAAATGCTGAATAAACATTGAGGTGAAAAGTGGATGAATAAAATAAATAAATAAATCAAGCCAGATAAACCAGAATTAAAAACATCTAATAAATTTTAATGGAAAAATAGATTGGAGAAATGGAAGAATCATTTTACCAAAATGATAATAAAAGAAAAAAGAAAAAAAATACTCAAAACAGTGCAGAAATCAATAAAACAGTAAAAAAGAAAGGCTTGATTAAAGTAATTCTTTGATTTAATAAACAGGTTGATAAATGATAATAACATATTAACAGTAGCTTTTATTTTTAGAGTGGGAGATTTAGATTCAGCTATGTAACCAGAATGTCATCAGCTGGCTGCAGGATACCTTTCTGACTTTGGACTTGAAATCTGCCTACAACCACCATGAGGTCCTAAATTACTAAAATCCTAACCTCAAGAGTAACTAACTCATTTCTGGTTTCCTTCCAGTTTCTCAAATCTTCCCCAAAGGTCCCACTCAATCTTTTCTGGGTATAATAAGAAAAGACTCCTTCTCTTCTTTTTCTCCCAAAATTTATCTATGGAGAGAAGTCTGGTGAAGTCTCTGTATGTTCAATAACGTTTGTATATAAATGCTACAGTTCCCCTTGTCTCTTGTTCTCTCATCTCAATCCTATGGTAAGGCCACAATGATTTCCGATACCAGCATATGTGGGAAGGAACATGTAGCTTAGTGTTCCAT
The DNA here is from genome assembly GCF_036850765.1 of Saccopteryx bilineata. Lineage (NCBI taxonomy): Eukaryota > Metazoa > Chordata > Mammalia > Chiroptera > Emballonuridae > Saccopteryx > Saccopteryx bilineata. Next base: position 67,654,488 of record NC_089490.1, on the reverse strand, counting down.
TCAAATTAAGGCAACTCCTTGATTTAGAAGTAATTAAGTTCAGATGGAGCAGGCATTGATTTTTTTTTTAATGTAAAGATCACCCAAAAGTTTATAACATACAACTGAGAACCAGTAAGTTAGAGCCTCTAGCAGAGAAAAGAGATAATGCTTCTATTATTTCACCTTTAATACTTTCCCCACTCTTGATGTACCTACCCACTCTTGATGAAGCCCAGTAACCTTTCAGCAGCATTTCTACCTAAGACTCTAGTGTTTATTTGCTACTTTTGTTTCTGCACTGTCATAAATTTTTCTGTCTTCTGGGACCATGTGATAAATCTTGTGTCCATTGGCTTGAGCTCAGACCTCTGAAGACTACGACCAGATTGAGAAGCCTGGCAAGAATCTTGAATGCATTAAATACTTTCTAAATCCTTTTCTCCATTGAGGAAAGATCTCATTGCCTAATGATTTGATATGGCAATATCAGGATGGTATTTTTTAAACTTTCTCAAGCTATTAAAGATAAATAATATGGTATATACCTAGGTTGTCATTGTAAACATTCCATTTAGAATAGTGCATCTCCTCAATGTTGATATCAAGAGCAGCTGACATATTTATCTCTGTGGAGCTTCAGGTATAATTTATTAAGATGCAGGAAAGAGTGACGCCAAGTTGAGTGTGGTAGGAGGTACAATATGTATTTTATCTTATAACAAAACTTTCTAAATTAACTTAAACCTCTCTAACTATGGTAATGTATCCAGAGATGCCCCAGCTCATAGGTAAGTGCCCAACTGGTTATGTACAGTGCCACCTCGCTTAGGGGTGGATCTTCCCTTCGTAGCATTCACTTACCCTCAGGCCTCCAACTTCCTCCCTCTGTTTGGATCTTTTGGAAAGCAGGTTTTCCACAGACAAAGGGTGAGCCAGAGGGCAAAAGATGAGGAGAGAATATAATGATGAAATTTTAGAGCTCCAGATGATTAAGGGGAAATTCATTGTAACATATTTTAGCCACTTTTTGTTTCTTCAAGCTGTATTAATTAGTGCAGTGATCAGCTCTGGGGAAAAATGAAATTATTTTTCTCTGGACTGACCTTTCTCAAAAGGGGAGGGGGTGAAGAATTGTAAGTGCTTATAAATAATGTTCATCTTTGTCATGATTAGATATGCCATACAACATTTTTGAAATTTTGAAATTGGCAAATGGCATGAAAGAAAATAATGCTTGAAGAAGATGACATCTTCATAACATTATGTATCATTAATTGATTGCAAATGTAGGAAGGAAAACTTGTTAGAAAACTACAACTGCAGTTTAATAAATGAATTGAAGTGAATTTTTGAGTAAAGTTGAGTACCTGTTAGAGAGAATTAGACAATGAAAGAAAGTTCACAGAGGAAAATATCTTACTATAACAAACAAATAAAAAAGTTTTCCAGACCTCAAATTATAGCTTTAGGAAGAGGGTAGTCAAAATATCTTTAATGCTTCTAAAGTTTCTAGTAAGAACATGCGGTGAATTTCATCATCACAAGGCAGTCCTAGCCTCTGTTTCTTTAAGTAACTTTGACAGCACTGCCCCTCAGCTGGTACTCGGCTTCTGTGTCCGCAGTACCCATAAGCCTTTTCTCTATATTCCATCTGGTACACTAAAAGTGGATGCCATTGATATAGATATACTTCAAAATGATCCAAAGATATCTCACCAAAACAAGACCGTGGGGCTATTTCCCTCACTTTTCTTACTTTTAAGCTCAATTAAGAAGCAAATATTGCCCCCTCTGAGTCATTGCCTTTTATCTTCCCTTCTTCGGATTAGTGTTGTGTTTTTCTCCTCTGTGCTAAAATGGCAGTACAGAATACCGATGAGAAAACGCTTATTTAAAACCGCTCATTTCTTTGAGCATGGCAAATCTTATCTGCATGTTTACAGATCTTACCCTGCTCTGACCTCAGCCTTAAGAAGGCTATATATAGGTCGTTCCCAAAGCAAAGGGCATAACAGAAATTGTGCACTCCAGGTTCTTTTAGATTGGCAAAGGACTGAGAGAAAAAACTATTCTACATCAAAAACAATTGCTTGAGGCTATAGGATTTTTATATTATTAGTAGAACTAAATTAGTTCTCTATAAAACACTAGACCTAGCCTGACCAGGCAGTGGTGCAGTAGATAGAGCGTTGGACTGGGATGCGGAGGACCCAGGTTCGAGACCCCAACGTTGCCAGCTTGAGCGCAGGTTTATCTTGTTTGAGCAAAGCTCACAGCTTGGACCCAAGGTCACTGGCTCGAGCAAGGGGTTACTCGGTCTGCTGAAGGCCCACGGTCAAGGCACATATGAGAAAGCAATCAATGAACAACTAAGGTGTCGCAAAGAAAAACTGATGATTGATGCTTCTCATCACTCTCTATTCCTGTCTGTATCTATCATCCCTCTCTCTGACTCTCTGTCTCTGTAAAAAATAAAAAATAAAATAAAAAAAAAAACACTAGACTCAATTTTTAAGACCATCATGTTTCATGAATAGATTTTTGAGGGGAGAAGAGGAAAGGAGAGCAGATTGTGTGTAGGAACAGGGTAGGTACCCAGAAAGGTCCAGATGACCTAATAGGACAATGCTTATATTAAAATAACAGCAGCTCATCCAGGTGTAAGAAACTCTGCAGCTCTCTTTTAAATTGAAATTAGAAGCATGTTGAAACTCATTCTTTAACGGACCTCTGTTATTTTCAGAATCTGAATCAAATTAATGCACAAGGATAGTTGTATAACTCTCTCACTTAGAACCCTCCAAAATGGCATATAGATTATTTCACTGGTTTAATAAGATTTGAAAATATCTATCACTTTTTTTTCTAACTTAAAATAAATTGAAAAATGAATGGATGATTTTCCAAAGAAATTAGCATTTTCCTAGCTGTTATGATTCAAACATTTTGATAGCAAATGTCATTTTACTGTTGGGGATATTTCTGATGTCTATAAGAAATGACAGAAGCAGCAGAAGTAGTAAGCTTGTGTTGCTTCTGTGGTGAGAAGGCCAATGTAAGAAAGAAATGCAGTGAGCCAGCCTGCATTCATCTAAGGAGGTGGAAATTAGGGAACAAAGTATAATCCAGTTATAGGTAATAGGTGATTTATAGGAACACTAACATGGTGGGAGTTAACATCAGCCCTCCAAACATGTCTGTATGTTTACTCTTTTAGGAGCTCTATTATTAAAATGCATGGTCTGGATCTGAGGGACAGTGAATTCTTTTTTCTTTTCTTTTTTTAATTTTTGAAGTACCTAACATCATCATTAGTTTGTGCAGATTGGAATACTAAGATATCAAATATAAGTAATAGAACAAAATGTATCAACATATTCTTTGCTGGATATGTTCATACCCACTGATTATCCTCAGCACACTGCATACACACACACACACACACACACATTTTTGGGTGAAGGTAACCAACAATACATGCAGGAAGTTATGACAGGACATACAGAATCTGCCCACTTAAATTGAGACAAAAAGTGTCCTGGACATGCTACTGCAATTTGGCCTACGACACTACTGTTCCCAGAGTCACAAGTACTTTTAGTCCTACGTGGAATTTTATAATAATGGAAGCTGCTTATATATTTCCAAGTCACAGCAAGAAGTGTGATATATATGTAAATTATGTAAACTCTCTTTTTACCTATTCATTATCCACTCAACAGGTATTATATTCATACTACTTATGAGACACTGAAGAAATAAAAATGAATGATATGTGCTCCCATATCTCAAAATGTTTTCATTTTTGTAGGGGATGTAAAAAAAATAAACATTTTCTAGGCAAACTTAACTCAGTCTTGAAAGACTTTTTCAAACGTGTCTACATAAAACCTTATATATTTTTTTCTAATGTGCTTCTAATCATTTTTAATTAAGCTTTGAGCTTGCAGGTGTCAATTTAAATGATGAATGTTGCTAAAGTGGGGAGTATCTATCAAGGGGGAAATTACCCTGAAAAAATTTTTTTCACGTTCTTATGGATATTTTATGGTAACTCTGAAGTCTTGTATATCCATGATAGTATTCCGTTACCAAATAGCACAATAAGGTCTCATTTACCTGGAAGGAAATTGAGAGATTAATTAATTCAATTCACTTATTTTATGGAAGAGAAAGCTTAGATTCAGAGGTTATATTTGCTGGCTAGGATTACAGCTAAAAGTACAGTGTCATTCTTCACACAGAAAGTTAAATAGAATTTATATATCTAGCAATTATTTTAAAAAGACTGAGTGATTAGAAATAGATGTAAAAATGAATGTATTCACAGAAACAAATTAAAGGCATGACATCATAGTTACTTTATACAAGTTAGTTCTACTTTTATTGAGTACCTAAACATTAATGCTGTTTTTGATGAGTTTATAAGCTAATCAGCCAGAAATGCTTTAATAGGCTGAAATATATTATAAAAGATTAATTCACAACATGATGTGTTCTCTTATAACCTTTATATTTATATTTCTGATAACATAAGCTTGCAATAAAACAGAGATTTAATGGTCTCTAATATTAACTCAGTGACCCCAGGAAAAATTAACACATTACATTGACAATACATTAGATAAAGAAATCACCTGAAAATTAATATGACTCTGTTTTATTTATTTAGCAATATAAAGTGTTTATTAGTTGCCAGACATAATACTAAGCACACTAAAAGTATTATTGCATTAAACCTACATTAAAATTGCATCTCAACCTAGGTTTAAATTATACATATATATGTTATATATAAATATATATATACTTATGTATAAAATATATACATATAGTAAAAAGGTCTGCAAATATAATCAATCTACACCTTAAATAACGTATTACTCTGACAAAAATACAAGTTGTGACTAGAATGATAGGTGAGAAGAGGGTAAAGCCGATAAAATCTAGAAAAGAGTTGACAGCCTCCTCCCTCCACCCACAAAATGAATATGCCGGTCTCGCTGAGTCCCATTCCATGCAGAGGTATGGAGCAGCAGTGGCGTTTCTGTTGGGCGGGTGGGGATGGCACTGTGGTGCTGGTACATAATTGTTTATTTGGCTATTCTATTACCCATTTGTTTCTTTTATTTTATTTTATTATAATTATTATTATTTTTTTTTTTTTTTTGTATTTTTCTGAAGCTGGAAATGAGGAGAGACAGTCAGACAGACTCCTGCATGCGCCGATGGGGATCCACCCGGCACGCCCACCAGGGGCGACGCTCTTCCCACCAGGGGCGATGCTCTGCCCCTCCGGGGCAATGCTCTGTTGCGACCAGAGCCACTCTAGCGCCTGGGGCAGAGGCCAAGGAGCCATCCCCAATGCCCAGGCCATCTTTGCTCCAATGGAGCCTCAGCTGCGGGAGGGGAAGAGAGAGACAGAGAGGAAAGAGAGGGGGAGGGGTGGAGAAGCAAATGGGCACTTCTCTTGTGTGCCCTGGCTGGGAATCGAACCCAGGACTTCTGCATGCCAGGCCGATGCTCTACCACTGAGCCAACCGGCCAGGGCTACCATTTGTTTCTTTTAGACATTGCGATCACCAAAATCACTTCCCTGAGGTCTGATTCAATAATTATCATCCAAATAGCTACAGAGAGAAGGATATGCTCAATAAATGCAAGTATTATTAAATAATTTGTATATTTTTATAATGTAATGAAAATAAATAAGTTTAATAAGGTTATGCCTCTATCTTTTCATTTTTTATGTTATTTTTTGATTCCTTTAAAAATATTTTTTTGCTTATTAATTCTTCAGTAATTTGGTCAGATGTCAGTGACAGAAATGAAGGGTCACAGATATATACCCCCATATACTAAGCAAGACGACCATATGGAAGAAGCAGGCAGGCTAGCAAATAAACAAATAACAAAATGAGCTGATTATTATAAGAGAGTTTAATCTAGAAGGCAGTTTGGCAAAAAGAAAGAACTTCAGAGCCAAGGAATCATTTGCAGTTTAGTTAGTATTTGAGCTGAGCATGGAAGAATTTAATAGTTTGTCAAGAGAACACTTGGGAGAGGGTATTCTAGTTAGGGAAAAAGAGTTTTAGGAGTAAACTCCTGAGTTAGCAGAAATTACAAATATTTGAGTTTTCCCAGAGGATTACTTATGACTTAATAAGCATGTTAGGTCCTGAGTAACTCATTACTTTTGGGTATAGCAACCAAACCATGTTCCTGAACTTAAAAGCAATAACCCAGCCCCGAAACCGTCATGGCCACCAGCAGAACAGCATCCTGGAAGGACTTGCCTGTGCATCAGCGGGTGCCTATAGATAAATCTCCCCTGGGTTTCCTACCAACTGCTACAAACACCGCATTTTAAAATTGCTGATATAGAAATATGTGCACACTCTTAAAATGAACATTTTACTCTTCTATCAAATTGTCTGCAAAAATTACATTGACCAGAAAAATCAAAACTGATTTTTATATTTCTTATATATTTTAGAGGAGGAGAATAATTATGATATATCACATTTTTATTTGGATTAATGTCTCTCTCTTTCTCTTTCTCAGTACACACATACACACACACACACACATACATTTTTACACTTTCTAGGTTATATACTTTCCATGGTACATCAGTTAGTTCTTTGTTCATTTATTCAAAAAAATAAAAATGACTATGAACAATGCTATGTGGTGAAGAGAGGAGGCACAGTAAAAAGTAATATTGGCCCTGCTTTCAAGATATTTGGCTGGGGTTAGTACATACATGGTTTTACTTTATACCACAGTGAATCTCACATAGGACCAGATAGTACAGTGCATGAATCATGAATGTCAGCTTGTCTTTTACTTTGTCTTTTTTTGTGTACCATCATATCAAGTAATATCAGCATAATAGCGTGGTAATATAAATGTAAAACTAACTTTGCTAGTAGAAAATAAACATTGCTACAACACTTAGAATGTAAACTAAATCATTCTATTAATGGAAAGTAAAAGGCTTTCAAACTTACCATGATCAAATTATTTTTCAAGTTTTCAGTTAGTATCTATTTGCTACATGGTTGTTGTTTTTTTCTTTTTAACAATTGGGAAGGTCCTTTCTAATGTATTGTGGTTTAATCAACCTAGCAGAGCATAGTTTCTTTAGTTTTCTAATTTTAGAATTATTTCTTAATCTATTTATATCTGTATTATAATATTATACTAGAAAATTGTTTTACAAAATATTTAATTAAAACTTTTAATCATAGAATCCAAAATTACTAGCATATTGCATTTAACCAAAGTTTTCAGTGAATATGCAGAAAAAAATATTTATACTCTAGTTTTTGGAGTAGATCAGAAAAATGATGCTTATGTTCTCTGGAGAACAAGACCACAGTGAGCCTTACTAGGCAACATGCTGTGAGCGGCACTACTTAGCTAGTTAGGTTTCTCAGGGCATCAAGTTAAAAAAAGGTATACTCATCAGTCTAGCTCTATCCAAGAAATATAAGTGTTGGTATTTAACAGGATTATGGAAAGTACATATAGCTTCATACAAACATACATATTGAATAAAATATATTTTGTGATTACATATATCAAATTCTTCTTATTCTTCTCAAAGGAATCAATTTGGAACAGAGAATTATTTCCAGATGAATAGGTCTAAATATTCTTTTGAATCCACTCTTTTATTTATTCATTCAACTACAATTTATTACAGAGATTAGCAATGTATAAGAAGGATAAAGTGCCTGCTTTCAGGAAACTTACCAACTGGGAGGAAAATGGACTTCAAACAATTAGAAATTTATAGTTTCATTTAAGAAAGTAAACATATAGAGGGATTACAACCAAGCAAAGGTATGTTTAGGAACTTTAGTTAAAGAAGTCATAGTGAGGGTTAATCAATTTAAATAAGCAGTGGATTTCAGAACTTGTCTTCATGCCTTATTTCCTTATATCTTAATTATCAGATTAATTTAAAGCAAACACATGTTACCTGAATGTATTTGAGATAAAAGCATATATTATTCCATCAGTTTTTTAGGAAAATATTTTCATAATGGCATGACAAGATTATGATTCTTTTCTTTTTTCTTTTCCCTTATTTCTAACAAGTTTTGGTGGGAAACAATTGTATTCGAGGAAAATTCTGATTTCATATATTTTTTTCAAGAAAGAGTTACACAATATAATCATTGGAGCAGATGAATTTGTGTATATTTCTGACTAAATGACTATGAATCAACTTAAATAAGCAGCGTTTAAGTTGATTAAATGTAACATTTTTATGCAGCAAGAACACAGAAAGTCTCAATAGACGGTGCTATGGGTAAATATAGTTTAAGTCAGTTGGTCATTTGAAATTTATTTTCTCATGAAAATAGTACTTTAAATAAATTTTACCCAGATTCACCCAAAAAAAAGTCTAGTAAAGACTTAATATGTAAGAATTATAATAAAAAAATAATGATTGCTAATATTATTGATTATTTTTTGGCATTATGCTAAGTGTTTGAATGCATTATTATTTTATCTTTATTACTCTATGAGGTCAGTACTATCATTCCTATTTCACAGATGAGGAACTTGTGGTTTAGATAATTCAAATGACTTGGACATTAAAGTCAGAATTAGAAACTCATGTCTATCATACAACCCCAAATCTATGTTTAATAATTATATTATATTGTGCTATACAGTTATATTAAAAGCACCAGAAAAATGTGTATATATATACTAATCTTATTTCTACAACAGGAAAGCTAGTACTAGAGGCACAGACATACTGCTGATAGGTTGCTAGGGACATCATTTGCATTAGGTTATGTAAGACCTGCCTAGTAGGCTGCACTGAAAATGCAGGGACCCTCTGGAGGGTTAAATTAAGGGCATTAGATGTTCCTTCTGGGAACAGTGAGAGGAAAAAAACAAAAGGAAAAGGAATCATCCAAGATGACAAACTAAGAGCTTTGGTGAGGTAAATCAGAAGTCTGAATACAGATTATTTGTGAAAAACAAAAATCAAGTCAAGTCAAAGATTAAAAGTATGCATATTTTTGGTGGGGCAAGAATTGGAAGAGAAGATTCACAGGAACAATGAGTGAATGAAATTAGAATAGTGACTATCAAGGACAATGTGAGTAAAGTTAAAAAAATAACTTTTGGGTCTGATTGATGATGGTGCAGGGGATAGAGTATCCACCTGGGACACGAGGTCTCAGGTTCAAAACCGCAAGGTTGTCAGCTTCAGCATGGGGTCTCCGGCTTGAGTGTGGAATCGTTGACATAATCCCATGGTCCTGACTTGAGCCCAAGGTTGCTGACTTAGGTCCAAGGTCACTGGCTCAGCTAGAGCACTCTGGTCAGGGCACATATGAGAAGCAATCACTGAACAACTGAAGTGATGCAACCGTGAGTTGATGCTTCTCATCTCTCTCCCTTTGTGTCTGTCTCTCTCTTTCTTGCTAAATAAGATAAAATAAAAAGAACTTTTAGGAATTAGTGAAAATACATAAACACATCTGAGGAATGGAAGCCAAATAAGGGTGCAAAGCAAGAGTGCAAAACAAGTATTTGCTCTTTTCTCCAGTTATTCCCAGTGGGGTTTCTGAAAGTGACTGCAATTCAGGATTTTTGAGCTGAAGGTGAGGTTAGCTTCCACTGCTATACTCCTGTATTTCATTAAAAGGATTTTGATTGTTCCATAGGATGCACTTAAAGTGATATTTCCTGGTCTTTAATATATTAACTTAAGGTGGACCCATGGGCAATCTAGACCTATGAGCTACACAATATTTTATCCACAATCTGAGAATTCTTTTTCATTTTCTATCTGAATAAGAAGACAAATCAAAACAGATAAGGTTGCCTAGGGCTGGAGGTGGGAGGATAAGAAGATGGAGAGCAGTGGCTACTTAGTAAAAGGGTTTTTCTGGAATGATAAAAACCTTCTAGGAGTGTGGTGATAATCACAAAACTCCGTAAACAAACTAAAACCATGAATTATAACTTTACTTGAGAAAATTTTATGGCATGTAAATTTTACTCAATAAAGCTTCTTTTTAGAAAAGAAAAATGAGCAACTCTAAATGTTTCAGGTCAAATAGTAATGAATGGAAAACTTAAAACATTCATCTGCTGGTGAATGGATTTGCCTTTTCAAAAGGCTCCTAAGCTCATGACTCTAGGGAGATCGTAATTAACGTTAATGGAGAAACCTTCTGAAAAATACAACTGTAATAATTCAAAAAGCTCTTCAGTACTTCTCTCCTTTCAAATGGTCTTGAAATAATTGTCTTAAAGTATAACCATAATCTGCTTTCATGTAATTTTTTCTTAACAGAAAAATGAAACGCAAAGGACTACAGGGAAATTTTTCAGCATGATTACAGTTGACCTAGTATTATATAGACTTGGGTTTCCTGATTGACTTTTCACCCAATTCATTGTTTTCATAAATTTTTCATATAGGACGTTTAGAACCTTTCCCCCTCATTCAATATCTACTAAGCTGTCAGCCTTACTTATAAAGCAAGAATTCTATTACTGTCTACCACGCAGTTTATGAAATAGGAAAAGAAATCTTGAAGAAGGTAAATATTTAAGCAACTAGATGATTCCGCTTAGAATGTGGTACCCAAATACGATTTTTAAACATATATAATTTTATCTCCAAGTTTTACCTATTTTATTTTAAATATTAATTTGCAATACACACATATCTAGTAATACAGTTTTATTGCAAACTGTTTTTAATTTGAAATATTTGCATAAGTTAAAACTGGTTGAATAATTCATTGATCAGGTTCAAGGTTGGGGAAGGAATAGAAACCATGTTAGCAGACACTCAAGTCTCCTTATAGTAAACAATAATCAGTTTTATTTGCAGGTGGATGCCAAATTTATCAAGGAGAAATAGATGAAAATACATTTTGTGGAACTTAATATTCAATGTGTGCTTAGGCATTACCATATAGCACTAAGAATTTAGAGAAAGGCAGACTGGGCTTTAATCCAAGACATTCCATATATTAGCTGCATGATCATAGTTAAACTAGTCATTTCCCTTACCCTTAATTTTTTATGAGGATAATAATTTTACCTGAAAGTTTTGTTGTAGCAATTGAATGAAATAGTGTGTAGCACATTTATCACATTATGGTACATAATAAGTATTTTCTAAATGTTTACTGTATACATAGAATTTGATTTGAAATGCAAATTTGTCTAAGATCTATTTGTGATATAAAGAAAAATTCTATTGATTAGCACAAACTATTTCAGGAAACCTAGATTTAAACCCTGTCTTACAGATGTTCCATTGGAATATAGACTTTCTTTCTTATTATCATAGTATTAAAATAAAGTTTTATATACAATCCTCCAAACTTTAAGAGAACTAAGCCTTTACATTATTTCCTTAAGTACTTCCCAGGATTATATTTGCTTGATAAATTTTATACCAACTGGTGAATTAAAGATAGCCGAACATAGAGCTCTGAGAAGGACAGTCTAATTTCAGTTCTCTGAATCTGGATTCGACCTGTATCATCTTACACAGAATATGGTGGAAGCGATACTATGCTAGTTCTTAGCCTAAATTTTAAAAAGCCTGGCAGCTTATGCTTCCTTTTTTTGTAGCTTAGCTGCGATTCTCTGAGGAAGCCCAAACAGCTACATCCAGAGGCCCATGCTGAACATAATTCAGGTCCTCAACAGACTATGCCATCCAAATTACCAAGCAAAGCAAAACCAATTTTTGATCCATGTGAGTAATCTTCATAGTGATCCCAGGATCATCCAGTAAAGACTTCCTAAAGATGCCATGTGTGGAACAAGATGAGCTGTTGCCTATAAGCCCTGACCAAATTACAAAATCATCAGCAAATAAATGACTATTGTTGTAAGCCACTACCATTTTGGGGAATTTTATTGTGCAGCAATTAATAACTAAAACTTCAACCAGAAAGTGAGCAATATCTTCAAAGTTTAAAAAATATATAATAGAGAATCTCTCTTCTTCATTCCATTAAGAACCTATAAATTTTTCTATTATATAATTTATAAAGTTGTATTATAACCATTTATGTATATCTATTTTTTATTAATTAACCTGAGTCCTTCTCAAAGGGTGATAAATGATTCCTTCAGACCCTAAATAAAGTTTCTTATAAATATGCAATGAATATCTCTTGAGTGATGAGTAAATGAATGAGTTAAATAAATGTCTGATTTCATTAGAATTGTTTTCTTTCTTGTTATTTTAATAGACAACAAATAACTGTTAAGCCTAATTTTTATAACTTGAAGGGATATATGAATAAATGAAAAAAAATTAAGTTTGACAAAAATGATACAGTTTAAAAAAGATCATGCAGTGAGAATGAGAATAGAGATGTAAGACCTTAATTTCTGTGATACAGATGTTAGAAAAAAATAATTAAAAATAAAGGAACAATAGAACTTTCAAAATAATACAAGTTAAGTAGAGTTCTCTTTTTCCTAATAACACCCTACAAAATATTTATTTTAAGCAATGAACACCAAATTTCTTTGGATTTCCATGGTCTTTAATATAGCAATAGCAACTAGCACCTTATAATTAACAGCAAAGAGTCTGTGTACTGAGTTATTATAATGTACAGTCATTTCACTAGGTGCATACCACTGTGTGGCATGGGGAGGGAATAATCAGACACCAGATGGTGATATCAATTCTGATAGAGAATGACTATGCATTATGCATGAGAAGTTACTTTATTGTTGTTTTTATCCATTTGGTACCATTATGCTGCTCTTGGACCTCAATCAGTGTCTCAAAAAAAAAAATCTCATCGGATCTGGAATTTTTCTGTTCTGAACAATTTGTAACATCACTTTGTCATATTCTGATCAGTTATCTCCCTACTCCACATGCAGAATTTCTAAGAGCATATTATTTCCTGGTAGCACCATAGAACTAAGCTTTTTTCTTTATCCACAGCATCTGAGCTAACTGCATATAAGTTTATGTTTCTGCCAGCAGTATGAAGTTTAAGATTAGTATCTTTGAAAATTGAATCTGATTTTTAATGATTGTAGTGTCACATATCCAGGCTGAGGTACTTTTAAAATGTCATTAGTAGATATGTGATTAATCATTTTATGTCTTTTGACCACTAAAAATATCTTTTATTTTCATTATAGATGTAAAATATTTGAAAGTTTAAAAAGAGCTAGAATATATAGTGATTAGATAGTAGATTTCATTCATATTAGTAATTCTTCAACAAAGAGCTCAACAAAATGGTTGTTTATCTTGATTCATTTTGGGAAATTGCAGCGTTTAAGAAGGTTCCAAAATACTGTATCAGATTCCAAGGACGTGTTGCCCTCTAATTGTCAGCTTTATAATGATTGATTGGCAACTCAACCTTTGAAATAAGGAAGTTAGGGCTTAATACATAGTGTTTTAATAAATGGTCCTAATAGAATACATAGCTACAGCAGGCAAGATTTGGTCAGAGAAGCATAATCATTAAGGAAGATATAATATATGGGATTTATTTTATGGGGTTTATCACATGTTGTTTAGAACGGGTTACACAGTTTATGTTCATCTGTTGCTTCAGCCTTTGGTAGTAGATCTCAGGTGTAGGGCAGGCAACTGGGAAGGTAACGACTTGCGGGAAAACTGAAATTCATGGAAAAGAGCTGGGACTCATACTGACTCACCACTGCTTCCAAACCTCTCAATGATGCCAATGACTTGCAAGAAAAGTTAATACCCTTCAATATGGAGCAAAACACGCTTGCGGCTCAAGAGTCAGAGAAGCTACAGAAGCTTAATTTGGCAAAAGCTGAAGACACTGCAGGCCCAGCTGCTGCCCACACAGACCAAGGGAGCTAACAGAGCAGGGGCAAATTCCGTGGCCTGCAATAGTGCCTGGAACACTTTTTAAAATAAACTTTTTAAAAATCATCGAATAGAGTTATATTCACAGAAAAATTGTGAAGTTGTATGAGAATTTCTGTTGGAAAAGGCACTCTCATGAGCATAGTCTTCACAGTCAGGTTCATAAGAACAGGCCTTAGGCCTTAACCATCCTTTCCAAATGATAAAGACCCCACACTTAATACCTTCTGAGGGATTATCTTTCCCTGTTTTAAGCAGGAGTGTTCTTTTGTTCTACTTAGGTGTAAGATAATGGCTCTTAGACATGCCCCAGCTTCTGGTATTTGACAGGGGAGGAGTCAGGGTCCTTCTGCAGTCACACTGGAAGGGTGAACATGGGATGATATTCCTGCTTCAGCTGCCAGAGGCCCTGCTGTCCAGGAGGTACTGACGTACACTGTTGGAACTCATCTTGCTCTGTCTCTCGTCCTTATGAATAAAAACACTGTCCCATCTAGTACTTCATTATGTTGTGTTTTCCTTGGCAACTCAGATACCAAGATGCAGTTAGCAGAGGTGTTTGACTTCCATTCCCAGTTTCTGGCATTGTGATGACCTTTGCCACCTCATGGAGTTGAGTCTTCCCCTGGCATTGGACCATGCACTGTTTTGTTTAACCATTCCCATAAAACCCATACCCAGTTTCCTCTGCTGTTAACATCTCACCTTACTATGGTACATTTATCACAATTAATGAACTAATATTAACATATTGTGAACTAAAGTCCATTTTCAGATTTTCTTAGTTTTTATCTTTCCCCCCCCCTTATTACAAGGTCTCATTCAGAACACCATATTATATTTAGTCATCATGTCTCTTTAGGTTCTTTTTGGCTATACCAGTTTCTCAGACTTGCCTTGTTTTTTAATATCTTGAAGGTATAGGAAAGTGCTGGGGAGATATTTTGCAAAATGTCCCTCAATTGGGATTTGTCTGATTTTTTTAAATAATTACATTGGAATAAGAAATGCATCTTAAAAATCAGCCTTAATCTTACCACCAAGACTCAAAAAAAAAAAACCCCACAAAAACAACGAAATTGCTTTTATTTAGTATGTATAATTTGGAAAGTTGACATAATATATTTTGCCTTCTTTCTAAAACATATTTTGTTTGTTTCTTCCATGTTGTTAGGAGGGTTTGTGTTGTAGCATTATATTCGTATATATTATATATATGCACCATGCACTTAAGCAATAGTTTAGGCTACTGTAATAAAAGAGTCAAAACAATACTAGTTTTAAATAAGATAGACCTTTATTTATCTTTCATATAAAAGTCTCAGAGGTAGGTGGTATCTAGGAGTTTCCAAAATCACCAGAGATCCAAAATCCATTTACTTTGATGTTGTGACAATCAGGCTCTTGTGGCTATAGATGGTGTTCCAGCTCATTCTACCAAGTCTAGATTATAGCAGAGAGAAAAGAGCAATAGAGGAAGAACTATGATTCATTTTAAGACCACAGATGTAGCATATTTATTTTTTGTTTACATAGCATTACCCTAAATTTAGTCACGTAATCACCTTAGTGGAAAGAAATGTTTGGAGTTACAATATTCATTATAGGTAGTTATATATTAATTAACATTTGAGGGTTGCTTTAATAAAGGAAGTAGGAGAGAATAAATCATTAAGCAATATTAACAGTTATCAACATAGATATTTTCGTCTTCTACTCTTGGCCATGTTTTCTTTCTAATTTTTAGCTGCTATAAAAGATGCTGCACTGATCACCCTTAAACAAAATATTTCTCTTTTTTTTGGTATTTTTCTAAAGTTAGAAGACAGACTCCCACATACACTCGACCGGATCTACCCAGCATGCCCACCAGGGGGTGATGCTCTGCCCATCTGGGGCATTGCTACATTTTGGCCAGAGCCATTTTAGAACCTGAGGTGGAAGCTATGGAGCTGTCCTCAGTGCCCGGGCCAACTTTGCTCCAATGGAGCCTTGGCTGTGGGAGGGGAAGAAAGAGACAGAGAGGAAGGAGAGGGAGAAGGGTGGAGAAGCATATGGGCTCTTCTCCTGTGTGCCTGACTGAGAATCAAACCCCGGGTTTCCACACTCTGGGCCAAGGCTCTACTGCTGAGTCAACCAACCAGGGCCAAAACAAAATGTCTCTATCCACACATCTAATTTTCTAAAAAAGTGTCAAGGGGATTGAATATTTTAGGGGCCATGATAAATACGGTTAAATAGCTTTCCTGAAATTTTGGATCATGTTAACATCCCATTAGCAGTGTTTGAGGTTGTCTACAATATTATTTTAATTCTTAAATTATTTTAGTTACTCTAACAGATTAAACATATCTAGTCTTTGATTTAATTTGAATTATTACAATTACTCAAGGGTTTGAAATTACTTTTCACTTAGGACTATTTGATTTTTCTATTTTTAAGTGATTTGCTCTTTGTTTTGGGATTTTATACTATTTTTTTAAAGCTCTTATGTGTGTAACTTTAGAATATGTGCAGTAATACACTCACATATTGGTATAACTTTCTGGAAGGCAACTTGGCAACATATTTATCAGGAATATAATAAATAAGTACATGGTATGATCTATTATTATTTCTAGTTCTAGGATTTTATTTCTTAAAAATCAGCAAAAGTATGACTAAAACTTTATGCACAGTATTATTATTAAAATCAGACTACTGAAATTCTTATGTCAACAGAAAAATGGATGTTATTGAACATCTGTATATTAGTTGATTATGCAGCCATTAAATTATTTTACAAAGATTAATTCATAGAATAAAAACACACTCATAACACCATTTCAAATGAATACATGCATTTGAAATCTCTGATTGTGACATGTGCAGAATTTCATAAACTTACTAGAATAATTTAAGGGCTGGTGGCATGCAGGACATAGTTTAGTAAGTAATCTTTACTGAGGTCGTTTGGTAAGTTTTTTTTTATCACAGCAATGGCAATTAAAGGACTCAAAATAGTTTGAGGAGCTGGTACACATTGGAAACTTCAAATCTTACTAGTCTTTATAGACTAAGTTATAAGTCAAGGTTGCATTTTATAATCATGGATGTGCTACTACGCTTTCATTTAGTCCATCCTACAATATTAATATTTTGAGTTCCTATGGTAGGGATATTAAAGTTCTCTCATCCATTTAAGATTCACCTGTTCATTTTCTGGTTCAAAGAATAAAACCTAAGAAGACTAGATTACTCTTCTGAAGTAACAATAGTAGTTTTATTCTTTGGATTTAACTTTAGATATTTTGCTTACATATACTTACCTGGCATTTAGAAAATTAGAGACACTGAATAAAATTACAGTTTTTAAGTTGAAGACACAATCCAATTTGTGAGATAAAAAAAATTGATGCTATTAGAATACTACTTTCACTTTTTAAATCATGGTATTGAGATGATGAAATGTTGAAAAGTTAAAATAATTTAACTTAAATTTTTTATGTCTGTAGACTTTCTTTGAAAGTGCTAGAATGTCAAGTCTAAAGAAAATTCAGTGGAATTTAGTACATATCTATGCTTAATGGCAAGAAGAAAGTGTGAATTTAAATTGCTCAAACACTGTTTCATGGAAAAATTTATTGTCCAGAAATTATAAAAACCAGAGATACTTTTAGTGACTGAATATTTTATATTTGACATGTGATATATATTATTTTATAATTTAGTAATCAATTACCTAAGTACTTTGCAAAAGTACTAGCATGTGTTAGCATGTGTATGTATGAATTCAGATATATAGGTGTAGCAAAAAGACAGTTCTTTTCATTCTAACAACCAATTGCTCCTACATAAAAATCAAATTATTTACCAAATCTGTCATCTATATTCAGAAGACTAAATTATGCTATTAAAGATACATTGTAAAAATAAATAATCTAGAATTTCTAGTATATCCACTAATAATTGCAAAGTTCATTATTGAAATAATGACCCTACTGAAATAAATAACTGAAATTAATGTTATTAGCAACAATTATCATTATATAACATTTAAAATAAAAGTACTTCATTTTATATTTTTAGCTATTCAAACTGAAATGTGCAACACATGGTACAATTCTGATTTGCAAAATAATAATAATAATAATAATAATAATAAACTGCTCTTAGCTACAACAAAATGTGAAATTTAGATAATAAATTAATAATTTTTTCCAAAATATTTTATATTTCAAATTAATGAGCTTTTACAATAAAAATGTTCAGGAAGGAAAAAGTGTTCTGAGCGACTAAAACCACCAAAGTATATTTATATGTAGGAGACCATTTATTGCCCATTTACTTAGGCACTTGTGAGCTTAAATTCTGCA
Organism: Saccopteryx bilineata; assembly: GCF_036850765.1. Classification (NCBI taxonomy): domain Eukaryota; kingdom Metazoa; phylum Chordata; class Mammalia; order Chiroptera; family Emballonuridae; genus Saccopteryx; species Saccopteryx bilineata. Next base: position 67,636,263 of record NC_089490.1, on the reverse strand, counting down.
TGGTGGAATAATTTTCAGCTTTTGACACAGTATAGAAGCAAAGAAAAAACCATGAATCAGTCAATTCTTAGAGATTTTCATATATTATATAAATGTTGAATGCATTTCACTGGAGTTAATATATGAGGAAGCCATAGTACTGGCTTAATTTTGGGTGGTTAAAGATTTTAATTTTGATCTATTTATTTTGATTATCACAAAGAGATAAATCTCTATTTGATTTGTTCTAGTTCTTCCTAAGACTTTTTTTCCTGCTGGTCTTCCAGCCATAACCTTCATATGTAGTCAGGAAGCAATCACTTTCAAAATTTTACAAAACACACCATTATCACACAAACTTTGATCGATGGAGTGTTAACATACTATGTGTGAATATTTCTAACCAGAGAATATCTACTAACCTTGACTGAGCTCTAATATTCTTTAAATTCCAATGACTTAAGTTATTAAAGTTTAAATGCTATATAAATAATTGGACTGATGAATAGACAAAATCGAGGCTTGATGAACAAACACATATATAGGTAAATGAAAACAGAAAGAGCACATGACAAAACAGAAAATATTCATTCTAGTCAGATGCTTTGAAAAGGACATGATGGATAATGTATCTCAAACCAAAGAGTCATAAAAGGCAGCTTAAATCAGAGATACAGAGTATGCATGAACGGAGCCATGAATAAACGGGACTTCTTTTTCTGAAACACTGCAGTTCACTGCTGACTTAAGGAGGCATGTGAATTTAGATATATGCATTTTTATCTTATGATGGAGTCGGGCAAGTTTTATTTTATTCTACCATGATTGCACATCCCTTTTTTATGGTGATTCTGTGTCCTTTACTTGGAACTTATATTACACAGTTAAGAGTATTTGCCTTGAGATAAAATAAAATTATTTCCAACCACACTATTTTGTTTTAAAGAATTGGTGATTTAAGAATTACTGCTCTATGTAAACTATAAAAAAAAATCTAAACAAAGTGATGATCCCATAAACTGATGTGATCTTTGATATGCCAAATTATAGATATATAAACTTAAATTTAGTCATTTTGGTCTGTTGATAGAAAAAAAAATAGTATTTGTAAAACAAGAAAAAATGAAGTATTTATCTGTTTGGTTATAAGAAATTATGAATTTATGAAAAAATTTACAGTTTCTAATATGGTATTATCATTTTGAAATAATGTAATTTTTTCAAGGGGGAGAGGTTATTACATGGTTTGTTCACTTGTATTTGTGTGACCACATAATATTTTCAAAACAAGGAAAAATTTAAATTCTCATCACAAAATGCTTGATTGAAACAACTCTAAGCTGTGTAACACTTGCATTGCTAAATAATAATGAAGGTGTTTAGTAAGCATAAATCAGTTAGCACATTTGGTTTATAATGCATAATTTTGCAGAACATCCAAAAGAGAAATAAAAAATAACAGGAAAGCTCTATCAGATGTCTTATTATTCAGAAAGATATACACTATATTTATTTTGCTGGTTGTGTGCTTAACAACAAAAAAAGAGAAAATTAAGTTATAGGAAATGGTATAACCACTTAAGGACATTCTAATATTGTAGTGAGTCTTAGAGGCTTTAACTCCTTAACCATGACTGCTTAATATGGAGCTGATATCATAAATCTAATATAATATTCTCAGAAATTCAGTAGATTCAAGTGTTTCTTTTTTGTATATAAAAAAGTTAGTTAATAAATATTTAAATAATATAAACACTGATAATCACACAAAATTAGAAAGTAAAGAGTGGTATTTTTATGAGAATTGTGTCATACAAAAGCAGATTTTTTTTGAATCCTCAAAATATCTAAAACTTTTTGTTATTTAGAAAAAATATAAAGCATTTCAAGAAAATCTTTGGCATCATAAGAAATGAAGCAGAAATCAAATAAAATATTCACTTTCTACATATTTTTCCAAATGATTTTTCTTTTTACTATAACCTATTTAAAATCATATAAAATGTAAACTTTGAGGGAGTTTTTTCAATTGCTACTAACACTAACTTTTGTTTTTTTAATTACCTTTTTTATTAATTTTAATGGGGTGACATTGATAAATCAGGGTACATATGTTCAGATAAAACATCTCCAGACTATTGTGACATTAGATTATGTTGGATCCCCTCACCCAAAGTCAAATTGTCTTCCACCACCTTCTATCTGGTTTACTTTATGCCCCTCCTCTCCCCCACTCTTTCCTTCCTCCTGCCCCCCCCCCATTACCATCACATTCTTGTCCATGTCTCTGAGTCTCATTTTTATGTCCCCTCAATGTATGGAATCATATATTTCTTAGTTTTTTCTGATTTACTTATTTCACTCCATATAATGTTATCACGGTCCATCCATGTTATTGTAAATGATACAATGTCATCATTTCTTATGGCTGAGTAGTATTCCATAGTATATATGTACCAAAGCTTTTTAATCCACTCGTCCTCTGACGGACACTTGGGCTGTTTCCAGATCTTTTTTTATTGTGAACAATGCTGCCATAAACATGGGGATGCATTTCTCCTTTTCGAACAGTGCTATGGTGTTCTTAGGGCATATTCCTAAAAGTGGAATAGTTGAGTCTAAAGGCAGTTCAATTTTTAATTTTTTAAGCAATCTCCATACTGTTTTCCACAGTGACTGCACCAGTCTGCATTCCCACCAGAAGTGCAGGAGGGTTCCTTTTTCTCCACATCCTCTCCAGCACTTATTCTGTGTTGTTTTGTTGATGAGCGCCATTCTGACTGGTGTGAGGTGATATCTCATTGTGGTTTTAATTTGCATTTCTCTAATGATTAGTGATGAGCATTTTTTCATATGCTATTGATCATCTGTATGCCTCCTTTGGAGAAGTGTCTATTTATTTCTTTTGCCCAATTTTAGATTGGATTGTTTGTCTTCCTGGTGTTGAGTTCTACAAGTTCTTTATAAATTTTGGTTATTAACACCTTAGCAGACGTATCATAGAATATGTTCTCACATTGTGTGGTTTGTCCTTTTATTCTGTTCTTATTGTCTTTAGCTGTGCAAAATCTTTTTAGTTTGATATAGTCCCATTTGTTTAACCTGTTTTTTATTTCACTTGCCCATGGAGATAAATCAGCAAATATATTGCACTGAGAGATGTTGGAGAGCTTACTGCTTATGTTTACATCTAAGATGCTTATGGTTTCATGGCTTACATTTAAGTCTTTTATCCATTTTGAGTTTATTTTTGTGAATGGGGTAATTTGGTGGTCTACATTCATATTTTTGCAGGTAGCTGTCCAATTTTCCCAATGCCATTTATTAAAGATTCTGTCTTTACTCCATTGTATGCTCTTACCCTTTTTGTCAAATATCAGTTGTTCATAAAGCTGTGGGTTTATTTCTGGGTTCTCTGTTCTGTTCCATTGAGCTATATGCCTGTTCTTATGCCAGTACCAGGCTGTTTTTAGTATAATGGCCTTGTAGTATAACTTAATATCTGGAAGTGTGATACCTCCCACTTTATTCTTCCTTTTCAAGATTGCTGAGGCTTTTCGTGTTTTTTGTTTGTTTGTTTCCATATAAATTTTTGGAATATGTGTTCTATATTTTTTAAATATGTCATTGGTATTTTAATTGGTATTGCATTGAATTTATAAATCACTTTTGATAATATAGACATTTTAATGATGTTTATTCTTCCTAACCATGAGCACGGTATATGCTTCTACTTGTTTGTATCTTCCTTGATCTCTTTTATCAATGTTTTATAATTTTCCGAGTACAAGTCTTTAATCTCCTTGGTTAAATTTACTACTAGGTACATTATTTTTTGGTTGCAATAGTGAAGGAGATTGTTTCCTTAATTTCTCTTTCAGAGAGTTCATTGTTGGTGTATAAAAATGCCTCTGATTTCTGAGTATTAATTTTATATCCTGCCACCTTGCTGATTTCATTTATCAGGTCCTGTAGTTTTGGGACTAAGACACTAGGGTTTTCTATATACAATATCATATCATCTGCAAATAATGATAGTTTTACTTCTTCTTTTCCAATTTGGATTCCTTTTATTTCTTCTTGTCTGATTGCTGTGGCTAGAACTTCCAGGAGTATGTTGAATAACAGTGGTAAAAGAAGGCACCTCTGCCTTGTTCCTGATCGTAAGGGTATTGCTTTTAATTTTTGCCTTTTGAGTATGATATTGGCTGTGGGTTTGTGATAGATGGCCTTTATCATGTTGAGGTATGTTCCTGTATTCCGACTTTGCTGAGAGTTTTGATCACGAATGGGTGCTGGATTTTATTTTAAAAAAATGCTTTTTCTGCATCTATTAAGATTATCATGTGGTTTTTCTCCTCTCTTTTGTTTATGTGATGAATCGCATGGATTGATTTGCAAATATTGTACCAGCCTTGCCTTCCAAGAATAAATCCCACTTGATCATGGTGTATGAATTTTTCATATATTGTTGGATCTGGTTTGCTAATATTTTGTTGAAGATTTTGGCATCTATATTCATCCGGGATATTGGCCTATAATTTTCTTTCTTTGTGTTATCTTTGCTTAGTTTTGGAATCAGAAATATGCTCGCCTCATAAAAGGAGCTTGGAAGTCTTCTTTCCTCTTGAATTTTTTGAAATTACTTGAGAAGGATAGAAGTTAGTTCTTCTTTGAATATTTGGTAGAATTCACTTGTGAAGCTAACAGGCCCAGGACTTTTCTTTGTTGGGAGTTTTTTGATAACTGTTTTTATCTCATTTGGTGTAATCGGTCTGTTTAAGTAGTCTGATTCTTGCAGATTGATTTTTGGAAGATTGTATGTTTCAAGGAATTTGTCCATTTCATCTAAGTTGTCTAGTTTTTTGGCATACAGTTCTTCATAGTATTTTCTTACAATATTTTGTAATTCTGTTGTGTCAGTTGTTATTTCTTCATTCTAATTTCAAATTTTACTTATTTGAGTCCTCTCTCTTTTTTTCTTGGTGAGTCTACTTAAAGGTCATCGATCTTGTTTACCTTTTCAAAGAACCAGCTCCTATTTTCATTAATCCTCTATATTGTTTCTTTAGCCTCTATGTCATTTATTTCTGCTCTGATCTTTTTTATTTCCTTCCTTCTACTACTTCTTGACTTTACTTGCTGTTCTTTTGCTACTTCTTTTAGATTTAAGTTGTTTAATTGAGCTTTTTCTAGTTTCTGATAGTATGCCAGTAGTGCTATGAACTTCCCTCTCAGTACTGCTTTTGCTGTGTCCCAGAAATTTTGAGTTGTTGTATGCTCATTATCATTCATTTCTAGGAATTTTTTCATTTCTTCTTTGATCTGATTGTTAATCCATTTGTTACTTAACAACTTGCTATTTAATTTACATGTGTTTGAGAATTTGGGGGTTTTTATGTTGTGGTTGATTTCTGGTTTAATGCCATTGTGATCAGAGAAAGTGCTTGATATAATTTCAATCTTCTTAAATTTGACCACTTTTGTTCCCTAACATGTGGTCTATCCTAGAGAATGTACCATGAGCACTTGAAAAGAATGTATATTCTACTGCTTTAGGGTGAAATGTTCTGAAGATATCTTTTAAATCCAGTTGATCTAGTGTGTCTTTTAAGTCTGCTGTTTCTTTGTTAATTTTCTTTCTTGAAGATCAATATAGTATGTTAGTAGGGTATTGAAATCCCCTACTCTTATAGTATTGCTGTTGATCTTGCCCTTTATATCCATCAAAGTCTGCTTTATATATTTAGTTGCTCCTATGTTAGGTGTGTAGATATTTATAATGGTTATATCTTCCTTTTGGATTGCTCTTTTTATCACTATGTAGTGGCCTTCTTTATTTCTTAGTATAGCTTTTGTTTTAAAGTCCATTTTGTCTGATATAAGTATTGCTACCCCAGCATTTTTTTCATTTCTATTTGTATGAAATATTTTTTCTCATCTTTTTACCTTCAGTCTGTGTGCATTTTTTTTAAGGTATGTCTCTTGTAGACAGCATATGTACGGGTCCTGTTTTCTTTTCCATGCAGCTACCCTATTTCTTTTGATTGAATCATTTAATTCATTTACATTTAAGGTTATTATTGATATGTAGTTTTTTATTGCCAATTTATTCTTTAAAGCTGTATACCTCTTTTGCTATATTCTTTTCTCACTTCAATCTGTTTAAAACAGGTCCCTTAACATTTTCTGCAGCATTGGTTTGATTGTAGTGAATTCCTTGAGTTTATTTTTGTCTTGGAAGCTTTTTATTTCTCCTTTAATTTTAAATGATAGCCTTGCTGGATAAAATAGTCTTGGTTGTAGGTTCTTGTTCTGCATTACTTTGAATATTTCTTGCCATTCCCTTCTGGCCTCAAGTGTTTCTGTTGAGAAGTCGGATGTCATTCTTAGGGAGGTTCCTTTGTAGGTGATAGCCTTTTTTTCTCTAGCAGCTTTTAATATTTTCTCTTTATCACTTAGCTTTGGTACTTTAATTATGATGTGTCTTGGTGTAGATTTCTTTGGGTTTCTCTTTAATGAATTTCTTTGTGCTTTTTGAACTTGTGAGAGTTTTTCCCACATTAATTTAAGGAAGTTTTCAGCTATGATATGATTGAACAAAGTATCTATCCCTTGTTCTTTCTCTTCTTCTTCAGGAACCCCTCAGATGAGATGGTATTTCTCTTCATGTTGTCACAGAGCTCTCCAAGAGTTTCCTCAGACTTTTTGAATCTCTTTTCTTTTTTCTTCTCTGCTTTCATGCCTTTGTTCATCTTGTCCTCCAACTCACTTATTCGATCCTCAGCTTCATCCATCCTGTTTGTTAGTTCCTTCCATTGTGGTCTTTATTTCTGATATTGTATTTGTCATCTCCGACTGATTCTTTTTTAATATTTCTATGTCCTTTTTATACTTGCTATTTCTTTATTTAAGTATTTGTAGTGACCATCCATTGTTGTTCTAAGATCCCTAATCATTCTTACAATCATTATTTTAAACTCTATATCCAGAAGTTTGGTTATTTTCATATCAGTTCATTTTCTGGAGGTTTCTCTTGTGATTTCATTTGGATTGCACTTCTCTGTCTTCTTATTATGTCTGTGTGTTTGTGTGTATTGTTTGTAGATCTGGTTGAATCTAGGCTTGGTGTTATCTGCCTCCAGTTTTCAGTTGTGTTATTTCTAGGTCTTCTTGGGTTGGAATCAGTTATTATTTGTAATCTACTTTTGGGTTTGGCTTTTCTAGTAGAGCTGCTTTGAAGTCTTGATTTGTTTGTTTTCTTCTGTTTTTTTAACACCTGATAGTCTTGTTTACTGATCTCAGTAGGGGGTTTATTTAAAACTTTATTCAGGAATGCAGTGCTTGTAACCTGAGACTCTGAAGGCCTGATCTGCCAGTAACTCTCTCTGGGGAGGGGGTGTTTTCAGCTTCAGTAGGGGGAGGTATATCTCAGATCTCCATGGAAACCTGAATTACTGCCCCTCCTCCCCACTTCTGTTTTCAGCTGTGTTTTATTGTGCTGATTGGAGTTGGAGAGATATCTTAAGATGGGTGACCCGGAACCACTTTAGTCTTGTGTTATGTGGAAGGATCAACCCATCCCCCATCTATGGCTGCCTCCAGCACTGGATGAGTCAGCTTCTGAGGCCACCCCATGCATTCCTCTGACTGTTACCATCTGTCTCTCTCTCCCCCCTTTCCTTTTGGAAGATAAGCCAGCCCTTTCAACACACCTCATTTCCAGGTCCCCAGGCAAGTGTCTGTGAGTGATATTTTATACTCTTTTCCTTGGAATGAGAGCCCTTCTGGGCTCTCAGCCATACCCCCCCCCCCGTTCCTGTAAGGAGGAGAGACCCACTGCTCCTCGGTGCTCCCTACTAGGCTTGGTGTAGCTTCTTCTTTGCTTTGATTTTTGAGAGCTGTTCTTGTAGTCCAGAGTTAGATTTTCATGCTGATTGTTCCTAAATTAATTTGTAATACAGTTCGGTGGTGTGAGCTGGGAGTCTGTACATCTGCCTACTCTGCTGCCATCTTGGAATCTCTAACACTAACTTTTCAAAATCAATTTATTTCATTCAATTTTCTTCATATCTCTAGCTTTGATATTGCTGTTGTGGTTGAAGCAAATTATAAGGTCCCTTGGCTGCAGGATAAGATCCATATTACTTGACAGTATTCCAAACCTTCCCAAAGACATTTTTTGCACTGTGCCTAATGAAGCTTAGGGAGGAACCAAGAACTTCCATACTTTTACATGTGGGAAGCATGGCATCTGGAGAATGACAATTCCAAACATTTAACTATAGGAAAAGCCTGAAGTAGAACTCAAGTATTTTGAAGACAGGTCTAGCTCTTTATTAATGCAAAACCTTGACCCTTGACTCATTTAAATATTAAAAAAATGGTGGAAAAAATCACCTTTTATTTTTCTGTCTTTATTTTTTTTTTGTATTTTTCTGAAGCTGGAAACAGGGAGAGACAGTCAGACAGACTCCCGCATGCGCCCGACCGGGATCCACTCGGCACGCCCACCAGGGGCGATGCTCTGCCCACCAAAGGGTGATGCTCTGCCCCTCCGGGGTGTCGCTCTGCCGTGACCAGAGCCACTCTAGCACCTGGGGCAAAGGCCAAGGAGCCATCCCCAGTCCCCGGGCCATCTTTGCTCCAATGGAGCCTTGGCTGCAGGAGGGGAAGAGAGAGACAGAGAAGAAGGAGGGGACGGTGGTGGAGAAGCAAATGGGCGCTTCTCCTATGTGCCCTGGCCGGGAATCAAACCCGGGTCCCCCACACACCAGGCAGACGCTCTACTGCTGAGCCAACCAGCCAGGGTCTATTTTTCTGTCTTTAAAATGACATATTTAGAATAAATCACCAAAATAAAATATTAATTATTAGAAAATTTATTTGGATAGACTTAGTAAATTCTGACTGACCATTTTCCTTTAGAAGGAATAATTTCTACAAAGTATGACTTTTTATGATTCATAATCAACACTTGAATAGAAACTTAACTTATATAATGAAAGCTTATGTACAGAATAGCTGCCTATGAATCATGTTACTATGACAATCATTATTTTAGTTTACACCAATATTATTTTGAGTTTTTTTCTGACTTATTTTAATTTTTAGATATTTTATTAAAACATTTCTTCTTTAGCAGTGACTAAATCTTTTATTCCCTAAAAATGATCTCTTTAGCTTAAAATAGCAATGCATTTCATAGACTTGTTAAGAATTTGCAATGTGTTAGGAATGTAAACATCTACATTGAAACTTTTTAATATACAATATATTGTACAGCTTAATAACCTTTTATTGAGAGCTGGTTGCATTGCTTTTTTATGTTTAACTGCCTGACAAAATATATTGTTTTGAACAATTGAAAAATAAAGGAATAAAATATAATTATAAATTTGCCATGTTAGACAGAAAAGCAGACTATGTAGATGGTTGTCATTTAGCATTAAGTGACACTAAGTTGAGGTATACTGTTCACAGAGAGATAGAGGACAATTCAGATTTTTATACAGCTGCTTAACAAAGTGATGTGCATTATAATTTCAAAGACATCATCTGATTTGCACAGAGTAGTATGTCATCATGATAAAGTTATGATGCAGTGTATTGGAAGTCAACACTGGTTTCTTTTTTTTTTTCTTTTTCCTTTTGCTGTCTGACATCTTTGACTCTAAGACTCATTCATCATGGCAAATATATTTCTAGCAATTTGGACCTTGAAATTTTATTTGGGTAGAAAAACACTTAGTATTTATAGGGATAATTTGAACAGCTCAAATCTTTGGAATTCTTAGTAGTTTTTACACATTAGGAAATAATATCCCAGTGTGTCACTTAAGTTTACTTGACTATACAACCAGCCTTTGCATACATTGTAGTAGACTGCATACAGTGATTGCATACTGCAAGCCTATCTCCACAAGGGTCTTAGAAACAGTGCAAATTCTGAAACAAAGTAGGAAAGAACATCTGCTGAGGGGCTTATGTAATTTTCCAGTCAATTTGTTCTGTCAAGAAGATAAAGCATTTCATTCCTTTGAAAAAGAAAAGCAGTAACATTGGATAGAGTGGGGGTGGAGCTTAAAAGATTGTACAAATTGAAGACACATCTCTATATTTAAAACGATTCTTCTGTCACACAGAGGCGTGCTAATCAGTTGTAGTCTTATTAAATTTCTTCTTTTTCTGATACGTAGGTTATTATGCAAGAACCCATGTATTGTTTTATGACAATTGAAAATTGCTTGATAATGAGGCTTAAGTATATTTTTTTTGCAAGAATGTTACTATGGATGGTGTCAAATAGACACCAAAATGTTCTACTTTTGAGTAACTTATAAGTATTTATGTTAGTGTAGATGCTCTTCATTTTTCTTTACTAAAACAATTATTATTAGGGAAATTATTAAATTAATGGAATGACAAAAATAGGTTATTTTATTTTGATATTTTTAACTAACAAACAGCATGATAGTATGTTACAATCATCATAAATAATACTAAGGAGCAGAAGTTGTGTTCACTGCCATAACTTTTATCTGATCTTTTACCAAGCATAGTATTCTTACAGTGTAGAAGAGTAGGAAAGACAAAGGGTGGTCTCTATTGGAATACAGTTTTTCTCTTATCAACATGAAGAAGTTATGTAAAACACTAAGAAAAGAAAAATTTCTACCTGTGGAAAAACTTTACGGGAACCAATTTCCCTGCAGAAATTAACATTTATTAATAAATATCTAAGGAAGCATAGCATGCACCACTTTGTTTTAGTAGTCATAGAATCTCTGAATTGTAGTTTTCTTATTATCTTAAAAGTTTCATATTTATTCCTAATACTTATGAGGGATATACTTTTCCAATTATCTTGAAAGTTTCATGAGACCCTTTTAAATAGATATTAAGGCTGCTCAATAAGTTCTAAAATTTGAAGTTGCAGTAACTATTAAAACTGTTAGAAATGTCTAATATTGTGGCATTTGAATGTTACAAACCTGTTCTAGAATGTTGAACATTTCTTATTTTCAAACATGCTCACAATTATTTGTATTAACTTTAAGTTTTCACTATCTCCTTAACCTATATAAAACTCATGACTTTTGGTTATACATAGAATCATTTCAAAATATATGTATTTTAAACATTATTATGAATAATAGAACAAGGGTTTACTGTAATTGACTGGGCTTGGAAAGTATTCTGGTTTTCTTATGTGACTCTCTCTATAATGAGAGATATTATATGTAAAGTCAATTTGTTTCTTGGGGAAATATTTAGCAAAAGAAGGGGAGGGACAGACAGAAAGGGAGAGAGATAAAAAGCATCAATTCTAGTTGCCATACTTTAGTTGTTCATTAATTGCTTTCTCATACTTGTTTTGACTGGGGAAGGGCTCCAGCTGAGCCAGTCACCAAGGGATCATGTTTATTAACCCATGCTCAAGCCGGTGACCCCATGCTCAAGCCGGTGAGCTCACACTCAAGCTAGATGAGTTTATGCTCAAGCCGGGGACCTTGGGGTTTTGAAGCTGAATCTTCAGCATCTCAGTTCAACACTATCCACTGTGCCACCACCTGGTCAGGCTGGAAGCCATTTTAAAACATGTTCTTTCCAATCAGTTAATCTTATAATCTCACTCCTCTTATACTTATCTGCAGGTACAAGTACCTCATGTAATAATTAAAGTAGGGAAGGGAAAACTGGCCCAAATTAACTAAACTGAACATTCCTTTTGTTAGTACACATACATGTGTACACATACAGAAACCCACATAGTTGCACACACATATACACATACTGACACAAATGGCTCAAATGTGAGCCAGACATCTGTACCCACTCTTTAACCACACTCAGTCCCAAACCACTTCCTTGACTCACTGTGCATTATATTGCATCTTACTTTGAGGCTTTCCTGCTAAATTTTTCCACGTACACTTAGAACTGGAACTGTAAACTAAATGTTCCTAGCAAAATTCCAGGCTCAATCTTGTATCTTGATTCAAATTATTTCTCAATTTGCTACCATAGAAAATCCCTCACTAAAGCACTCTTGGTTCAGTATTGTTTCCAGAATAAACAATTTCAGTATTGTTTACACTGTGATATGCCCAGTATGTTCCAGTCAGATGCTATAAGCACACTGAGAACCCTGGAATATAGGAATGATTGAGAAGAAAAGGAACACATTTGAGAAAGCTTTTATACATAACCCAGAGAAAAGTTAACATAAATATCTCTGCTTTAATAACACTTCTAATAATGTTTAGTTTTACAAAGTGGTTCATTTCATGAAGCAAAGAATTAGGAATAAGTCATCATAATAGTAATCACTGCTAACATTATTGAATTCTGTGCTACTCATTGTAATCAACAATTTTAAAAATTATTTTATTCTCACAAGAGCTCCATAAAGTTGTTCTTATAATTATATCTATTTTAGAGATAGAAACTAAAATATAGAAAAAATACCATATTCAAGGCCCTACAGACAGTAATTAGCAGCACTAAAGGAGCATGTGATGTCAGGGTCTGAAGTTTTCAACTCTGTGTGGTCTATAACCCATCAGCCAGACAGAAGTACTATTAACATTCAGGTACATGTGTTTCTATTCTTTATTTAAAACAAGGGTATACATGCATATAGATCTCATAAAATTAAAATCACATTATAATACATGTTCAATATATTTAACAAATATTATTTTCTAAATGGTTTTATCCTAAACATTTTCACAAGAAATTAAATGTCTATTTTATGGACCACATTGTAATTATACTATGTAAGGATTTATAGCAGAGTTGCCAAATTTTCTCAGTTTATGGGGCTCTAGTGTGTTAGTATTTGACTTTCACAACACCTCTAGAGGGAAAAAGATGATTCTGTTTATTAAGAAGTTAGGAGTATACAACTTAATAAGCATTTATATCTAATAATATTATCCTTAATAAGCATTTATATGCTTAATATATAGCATTATTACCCTTAAGATGCATTTTATCATGATGCTATTTGAAAAATAATGCACATAAGAATACAGATAAAAAAAACATTTTATTTCTAAATAACCACAATCCCTTACAAATGAGAAGTCTGCACCTGCTGGGCACAGCCTGCTCCTCAAACTTTGGATTATATTGAGCACCACCCTTCTCGTTTCCTTTTCTACATTGGTTTTAGTATTTGCTTTTCCACCTGAAACTACCAAAAACCCAGGTTCATGAAGATATGATGTCACTGAAAGAACTGGAGTCTATTCTGCTGTTGAAACTACTAAACTTATATGAAACTAGTCACCATACAGTATCTGGTGTCAAGTATTGTGTTTTTCTCTGAAATTTAAAATGTTCCATTGTACTCCAGTGGATTCACTACAGTGTTTCAGTTCACAGTTTGGAGACCATAAGCTGATTTTGAATAACCCTCTCAAAAATGCTCATGGGGGGATGGGGTTTGAAACTTAGACAAGGCTTAGGAGATAATTCGTCCTTACACTATGTTATCTCAGTAGAGAATGCTCAACTAAAACTGCAGCATCAACTTTAAGAGGGCTCAATGTCATGGTGAGGTACTTGATTCTGGCCTTCACTGCGAGATTGGGGGGAAATGATAAGATGGAGACCCCAGTCGTCTGACACATGTGCCTTTCCATGTGACTCACTGGGATTCCTCACACCATGGAGGTTATATTCTACAAGATTGGAGTAGAAGGTGCTCAAAGAGTAAGCCCAGAACTGGTACATATCACTTCCACCTTATTCTATTGGGCATAGAAAATACAGGTGCAGTCCAAATGCAGCAGGATGAAGAATGAGACTACACTTCTCCAAAGGGAGTGACAAATATATGGCCATCTTTAATCCGCCATAGTTGGTATAAAATTTATCAAACATAATTGTGATAATACTTTAGGGAAGAAAATAAAAGCTTATTTAATTTGATATGCAGAGGATTGTGTGTAAAACACCATTATACTAGTCTGATTCTGAAAACAATACATTATGGTATATTTGAATGAAATGTTTAATTTTAAATTTCCTGAATTTGAGCTAATCAATGTAAAATAATACATTATTTATTTTTGAACAGTTAGATAGCACCATTATACTAATCAACATTCTCCAGATAAATGGAACCAATAAGAGCCATAAGAAATGATAAGAAATAAGAAGATTGTTTATAAGCAACAGTTTTATACAATTATGGAGGCTGAGAATTCTCAAGATCTCCATTGGCAAACTGGCAACACAGGATAACTGATGGTGTAGTTCTCTCAATCTGAGTCTGAGTCCAAAGGCAAGAGAAGACTGATGTCTCAGCTTGAAAGTAGGCAAAAAAAAAAAAATCTCCTTTACTAAACTTTTTTGTTTTGAACAGACTTTCAGTTGACTTCGTGATGCTTACCCACAAATCAAGAGTAATCTACACTACTTAGCTCTACCAATTTAAATGTTAATATTCAAAAACACTGTCACAGACACAGTCTATAGAATATTTAACTAAATATCTGGGTACCTCAAGGTTCAGTCAGGTTGACATAAAATCAACTATTACATCCATTTTTTCTTAATTAAAAATTACAATGCATATCCTAATATAGAAATATTTTTTCTTATCTTTATAATTTCTTTGGATCAATTCCAGACTGAATTTTTTCTATCCCAGAGGATCTAAAACTATTTTATATTCTCCATATTGTCAAATCACCTGTAGCAGTGTGAGCGCCCCTCCTCTCATACCATTCCCAGCACATGGCTGTTTCCCTTTAACTTTTTAATCTTCATTTTTCTTACCCAGTGATCTATAGATAATAATATTTGGAATTAATAACTTGGGGTTTTTAAGGAAAAAATTGATTTCTAGAAAAGGCATAAGCAGTGAGAAAATACCCTTGAATTTGTTATGAGAATCATGAACACTCTCAGTCTCCAGGTTCAGAGTTGCCATCTTTGTGGTCTAGTTGGCCAGTGTCATTTACTACCCAAGTTTTGCTGGTGTTCTCCAGTCAGTCTTTGACAAAGTTCTTGTTCCATAGTTTTTTATTCTGTCTTAATAACTATTTTATCTCAGAGTAGCGGTTAATATATTTGAGTTAAATGATGAAACTTTTAATATCTCATTTTAATAAAGCTCTCCTTCTTATATTTTCTGTGAAGAGCTTCCTGTTTTGTTTAGTTTCATTTTTCAACTTGAATCCGTTCTCTAATGAGGCTCCTTTGGAATCTTCATTCTGTGTTGGAATCAACGTTATCTACAATATGGCAGAGACAGACATGGGTGCCTTGTCTGCTCCCTGGGTTGGAGAAAGTAATTTCTCTTCCACTTCCAAGAAAACTGATGCTCTATTGGGAAGAGAATAGGCACTTCCAGTATTACATCATTAAACATCTTTCCGGAAGCAAAAGTTCAGAGATAATTGCTTCTATCTAGTTCAAACTAAATTTTATCCTAATTTGTATTGTTAAACTTAATGTATTTGAATTAACAAACATGATGGTCAAATCCTTTAGAAATTTTAATGGTTTTTTATCAATTTTCAAGTATATCTGAGGTCATTGTCTTTGACTTAAAATTTTGTCGATGGTGTATGAGAGTTAAAATGCAGTCTACCTGAATTTACAATGATTGTGAATTTGTAAAAACTGACATTATTTTAAAAAATTTTACAGAAATAGTATGTAATCAAGGCTGCATTTTTCATAGTCAAGAAAGAAATTTAGCCTAACCAGGTGGTGGCACAGTGGATAGAGCATTAGACTGGGACACAGAGGACCCAGGTTCAATGTGCAAGCGTGGTCTCAACAACTTGAGCACAAAATTACAAACATGACCCCATGACCGCTGACTTGAAGCCCAAGGTCACTGGCTTGAGCAAGGGTTCACTCACTTTGCTGTAGCCCCCAATCAAGGCACATATGGGAGAGCAATCAATGACCAACTAAGGTGCTGCAATGAAGAATTGATGCTTCTCATCTCTCTCCCTTCCTATCTGTCTGTCCCTATCTGTCCTTCTCTCTGTCTCTCTGTCTCTGTCTCTATCACACACACACACACACACACACACACACACACACACAGGAAAGAAATTTAGTGTTTTCTTAGAAAATTAAGCACCAAAAGATTATATTATAAAACAGAAAGAATGATATGACTTATTGTTCCCAACTCCACCCACATGTTGAGCTTCTTTTAATGATTACCTAACATGATTGCCACTAGATTTATAAAGTGTAGTTGGGATATTATAATTGACATTTACCTAACTGGAAGGGAAAGATTCCTATCCTCAAGATACCACTTTTTCTTCTATTTTTAGTTGGCAACTTTCCTACTTGAAATCTTCAAAATCTGTCAACCTGAAAATAAGTAAATAAACAAACAAGCTTATCAAATAATATACACACCAAAGGGGATAGAGACTGTTAGGTCTTGTTATTAGAAAAGGCATAATTTTTGGTATACATAACAAAGTCTTTATCAGCTAAGTCTCTAATTAATCCTACATCCAATTAATGGAAAGAATGCAGCTAATATTTAAATTCCAATTTCTATGAAAAGACTCTCTGATCTATTCTAATATAAGTGCATTATATAAAAAACCATTTTCTTTTTGCATGTTTATTTGAAAATTAATTAAATAAGCTCCTTGTAAAAATAAAAAGAAATTTTTAATATAACATTTATTTTTTTTAATTTGACTAATTCTCATGTAGATGTTATTTCAGTTCTACAGATTAACAAATATCACTTCTAACAATGACTATATGTGTTTGATCACTAAAAAAGGAGTAATTTACACACAATCTATCCTTTCCTATGTGACTTATTAACCATATTGAGTTAACTTTAACTGCTATTTCCAAAAGATCACATCACTTTTTAATTAAATATCTTACTTATTCACAATCAATCTATCTGACCCTGGAAATGTGACTAAGTTTGTATTGTTTTTCTAGAATTAAAATGTACTATATTGAAAAACTCACTTCAAAGTAATAAAGCAAATGCTTAGAAAAAAAACATTAATTAGTGATTTTAAAAAATTAGCTGTGAGAAAAAAACATTGATATATAATTATTAATTGCAATTAATTAAAACCAAAAAAGTGATAGTTTTGTTACTAAAAATAAGTAGCACATTGATAAATGTAATAAATAAATATGAAAATAAGCCCTGTTTAAATGAATTAAAAACTAATACCAATTTTTAAATTCTTATTTTTATTCTATAGACTTGAATTCATTGAGTTCTTTATTATGCATGCTTATATTTGTGAATAAGAGTATAAAGTGACTTGCCTAAAACATGTTTTAAAAAGACAGTTTGGTTTTATAAAAATCCTTAAAAGGGAATTAGCATTACATAGAGAAAATGACATCAACTTTGAAACAGGTAATCTAACTTCAAATACCTCTTTATTATTAACCAGCACTATGATCCATTATCATTCATATACTCTTGCTAAAACTCACTTGCTTCATTACAAAAATAGATATAATAAATGCAGTCCTGAAAGGTTGATAGCAAGATAAAAATATGGAATACATATATATGCGCTTAGTACTGTACTTGACTCATATTTTGAAATCAATTAAGGACAATAAAATAATAACAGATCTTATTACTAATGATGAAAAGTAACACATGTAATAGAAAAATATAAATGTAATGAAAATATTTAACAGATCCTGGGATCTCCTCTTATTCAATTAATGATATACAAAAAGTGAAAGAATCTCAATGAGATAAAAAATAAAGCATAAAAATTGCCCTGGCTAGATAGCTTGGTTGTTTAGAACATCATCTTCATGTTCAGGGTTTGCCAGTTCAATTCCCAGTGAGGACACATTCAGAAACAGATTGATGTTTCTGTATGTGTGTGTGTCCCTCTCTCCCTTCCTCTTTCTTTAAAATCAATAAGTTAAAAAAATGTTTAAGGGCCAAAAGTTAACCATATTACTAAAATCAATTAGAAACATTACCATGTACAATAAATAAAAGATAAACTAGTAGTTGTGCCTGATATAAAGTTTATAAAACAATGAAAAAAGTGAAAGTAAAAGGTAAGATCAGACACACTTTTATTTTCAGAGCCTGTATTGGGTTGTATAAGCTTTACCAACCAATGTGAGTAAACACCCTTTCACCACAGAATACCTGTTTTACAAATAAGCCAGGGCTGTGTTCCTTCTTTTTCTACTTCTCTATATATATGTAAAACCTTACTATATATATGTAAAAATTATATATTGAATATTTAATCCCTTCTATGAAATAGAGGAGATAAACTGTTCAACACCTAAGTTCAGGAGCAAAAGCTCTTAACACTTGGTATTGTTTTTACAATTTTCCTAAGGGAAGTGATATGGGAAGTAATCGCACAGATGAGCTGGACAGTGATAGTTTCTGGGGTTAAATTTTTTGGAATCAGGTGCTTGTTCTTTGCTTAGTCATTACAATACTTGGATACAGTAATCTGATTTACTAGGGCCACTCATATTAGAATTCAAGGATAATGGCAACTCTAACTAAATCCCATAGCAAACATTCTTTTTAGTAAATGGAGATTCTTTTGCCAGAATAAGTAACTAAAAGTGCTGAGCAAAGAAAACAAGATTTTATTGGAAGAACTGAAGAATATCCAGTATATTTAACAATGTAGCAGTTACTGGTAACCTTAGAGTTATTAGATTGCAGGAAGTGAAGACAAAACAGACAGCACAGGAATGGAGACAGATTGACTGAGAGGTAAAAAGACCAGATCGTATATAGACTAAAAAAAGAATGATATTTTACTAATTAAAATAAAGAAAAAAAACAGTTTAAAAATTAGTGTGTAAATGATATATTTGAGAATTAGTGGTTAAAGAGTAAGGTCCAAAGAAGAAACTATTACTCTGTGGTGGAAGAGAGTGTTCTTCTATTTTAGTAAACAAAAACATAATGGACACAGACATGGGTAATTTGCATGTTGATAAATCTGATGACTTTTATTTTTTTTATTTTTTATGTTTTTGTATTTTTCTGAAGCTGGAAACGGGAAGAGACAGTCAGACAGACTCCCGCATGCGCCCGACCGGGATCCACCCAGCACGCCCACCAGGGGTGATGCTCTGCGGCTACCAGAGCCACTCTAGAGCCTGGGGCAGAGGCCAAGGAGCCATCCCCAGCGCCCGGGCCATCTTTGCTCCAATGGAGCCTTGGCTGCAGGAGAGGAAGAGAGAGACAAAGAGGAAGGGGGGGTGGAGAAGCAAATGGGCGATTCTCCTATGTGCCCTGGCCGGGAATCGAACCTGGGTCCCCCGCATGCCAGGCCGATGCTCTACCGCTGAGCCAACCGGCCAGGGCCTGGTGGCTTTTATTTTCATTGAGAAGTATAATATAGATAAAAAGTAATTCACGGTGGTTTTCATATATGATAGTTTTGTAAATTGATGATGGTTTGAAATGATTTGATAGGTAGTATATATGTGATTTATTCACAGAAGTATAACGAGATTGCTGGGGTGAGCTGAGGTTGCTAAATTAGACTTTATGTGTGACAGTATATGCTTACCTGTCGTGTGACTTTCTTCAGTTGTGTTTGCCCTTGAAACAAAAAAATAACTAAATAAATAAATAAACAAAAAGAACAACATTAACCTAGGATTAGATCTTTGATTGAGTGTTGAGGCAACAAATGGAGAAAGTGATAAAGTCTGTGTTGCAAGAAAATTAAAGAAGGATTTTAAGCTGAAGGAGAAAATAACTGAGAAGAAAAAATGAATTAATGAATAGGGGGTACATAAAAATAGCAGAGAAGAGATCCTAATATAGTATGATGGCAACTATATTGGAAATATCTGAAAAGTTGATTGGAAGAAAGTAAGGTGAGCATCAAAAAATGTATTTCAAATTTTTAAAATATCAGTTCCATGTTATAAAATATCTATGTAGAAAGACAATGCAGAGAAGAAGTGTACACTAGTACTAACTTTATATTACCACAGTTAATAGAAATAGAACATTAATGAAATAAAGAATATTTGATTGTAGAGAACATGAAGATAAACAAGAGCTAGGTGCAGGGCAAGTTTGCGTATCTTTTTAATTAGTGGGAAGAAAAAAAGTAAAGAAATCTTAGTTCAATTTATCAGAAAAACAGATGAAAAAATGAAATAAGTTTAAATCAATATGAAATAAAATGAGATGCACTTATAATCTTAGTAAAGACTATATTAGTTATGATCTTGACACAGTTAGATAAAACACACTAGAGGAAATTGAAAAAAAATTGAAATACAAACCATATCCTACCTAGAGTAATTCAATTTTTGAATATATTTAAATTAAATCAATGAAATGCCATTTTATGACCCACAAATTGGTAACAATATGAAATATAACACACAGTGTTGGCAAATAAGGCTTTAATATATTTGAAGTGGAAATAACATTTCAAGAGAACAATCTGCAATAAGTATAAGAACTTAGATATGATAAGACCTTGAACCAATACTATTTTAAAATATATGGTAAAAATATGTGCAAAACTTTATTAATAAGAATATCAATCAAATTTTACTTATAATTCCCAAATATCGCCACACGTTATAAAAAGTTATTTTATAAACTAGAAAAATATTGATAATGAATTCTGAAAAATTGCATGGAAAATTTCATAATGAGAAAGAATTGAAAGTATCCTCATGACAGAAGGCTTAGTTACTATTATTTTTAATATGTAGAATAAAAGAACATTTGTTATAACTTATCTATTAAAATATGAAAAAAGGAATATTTAAAATGCCACAGAACAAAAATCCTACTTCATGCTATTTAAAAGATACACACTCAACAGCAGAATGTACATTATTTCATGTACACACAAAATATACAACTATATAGATTATATGTGAGGTGACAAAATAAGTCTCAACAAATTGAAGGAGATTATTTGGTATCCTTTAGGACCACAAAGACATAAAACTAAAAATCAATAAGGACAAGAAAACTGAAAATTCACAAATGTATGAAAACTAACAAACACACTCTTGGACAACCACTTGATCAAAGAGTAAATCTAAAGAAAATTTTTTTAAATTTTAGAACAAACAAAATAAGAACACAACATACTAAAGCCTATGGAATGCAGCAAAAGCAGCACTAAGTGAGAAGTATATAGCACACATGTCATTTTTTTAAAAAGAAAGATTTCCAACAAATAATATAACTTTATACACCAAGGTAATAGAAGAAAAATTTGAAACCAAAGTTAATAAAAGAAAGAAAATAATACAGATCAGACAAGAATAGAAAATCAACAGAAAAAAAAATCAACAAAGCTAAGAATTGCTTTTTTAAGAAATAAGCAAAATCAACAAATCTTTAACTACAAATAAAAAGATATGTTATGTTTATGAATTGAAAGAATTAATATAATTAAAATGTCTACATTATTCAAAACAAGGTAGAGATTCAATGCAATCTTTATTCAAATGTCAATAAAAATTTTTATCTGAAACTAATGTACTCTTATTGAACATTGTCACCAGTTAAAGTTAATTTTCTAAATAAAATTTAAAAATTAAAAAAAAGAAATATCAATCGCATTTTTCACAGAAATAAAAGAAACAAAGCTATTCTAAAATTCATGTGCAGACACAAAACACTGAATAGAGCAATCTAGAGAAAGAGGATGTTAACCCTAAGTTTAAACTATGTTATAATACTGTAATGAATAAAATAGTATGGTATAAAAATACAAGTAGAATAAAAAGTCCAGAAAAAAAACATTTACATATATGGTTAATAATGTGAATAAGGGGTTATCAAGAATATGCAGTGGGAAGATGAACGGAGTGATATGGAAATAACCAAACTTCTGAATGCAGAGTTCAAAATAATGATTGTAAGGATGCTTAAGGATCTTAGAACAACAATGGATGATCATTATGAACACCTAAATAAAGAAATAGCAAGCATAAAAAAAGGATATTGAAATATTAAAAAAGGGCCCTGGCCGGTTGGCTCAACAGTCGAGTGTCGGCCTGGCGTGAAGAAGTCCCGGGTTCTATTCCCGGCCAGGGCACATAGGAGAAGCTTCTCCACACCCCCTCCTTCCTCTCTGTCTCTCTCTTCCCCTCCCGCAGCCAAGGCTCCATTGGAGCAAAGATGGCCCGGGTGCTGGGGATGGCTCCTTGGCCTCTGCCCCAGGCGCTAGAGTGGCTCTGGTCATGGCAGAGCGATGCCCCGAAGGGGCAGAGCATAGCCCCCTGGTGGGCAGAGCGTCGCCCCTGGTTGGCATGCCGGGTGGATCCCGGTCGGGCGCATGCGGGAGTCTGTCTGACTGTCTCTCCCGTTTCCAGCTTCAGAAAAATACAAAAAAAAAAAAAAAAGAAATGTTGTTAAAAAAGAATCAGTCGGAGATGACAAATACTATATCAGAATTGAAGATCACAATGGAAGGAATTAAAAACAGGATTGATAGAGCTGAGGATCAAATTAGCAAGTTGGAGGACAACTTGAATGAAGGCAAGAAAGCAGAAAAGAAAAAAGAAAAGAGACTCAAAAAGTCTGAGGAAACTCTTAGAGAGCTCCGTGACAACATGAAGAGAAATAATATTCACATCATAGGGGTTCCTGAAGAAGAAGAGAAAGAACAAGGGATAGAGACTTTGTTCAATCATATCATAGCTGAAAACTTCCTTAAATTAATGCAGGAGAAACTCAAGTTCAAGAAGCACAAAGAACTTCATTAAAAAGAAACCCAAAGAAACCTACACCAAGATACATCATAATTAAAATACCAAAGCTAACTGATAAAGAGAAAATATTAAAAGCTGCAAGAGAAAAAAAAGCTATCACCTACAAAGGAGCCCCTATAAGGAAGACATCTGACTTCTCAACAGAAACACTTGAGGCCAGAAGGGAATGGCAAGAAATATTCAAAGTAATGCAGAACAAGAACCTACAACCAAGATTACTTTATCCAGCAAGGCTACATTTAAAATTTAAGGAGAAATAAAAAGCTTCCCAGACAAAAAAAAAACTCAAGGAACTCATTACAACCAAACCAATGCTGCAGGAAATGTTAAGGGACCTGTTGTAAACAGATCAAAGTGGGATAAGAATATAGCAAAAAAGGAATACAGCTTTAAAGAATAAAATGGCAATAAACAACTACATATCAATAATAACCTTAAATGTGAATGAATTAAATGATCCAATCCAAAGATATAGTGTAGCTGCATGGAAAAGAAAACAGGACCCGTACATATGCTGTCTACAAGAGACACACCTTAAAACAAAGGATGCACATAGATTGAAGGTAAAAGGATGGAAAAAAATATTTCATGGAAATGGAAATGAAAAAAGAGCTTGGGTAGCAATACTTATATCAGACAAAATGGACTTTAAAACAAAGGCCACAGTAAGAGATAAAGAAGGTCACTACATAATGATAAAGGGAGTAATCCAACAAGAAGATATAACTATTATAAATATCTATGTACCTAATATAGGAGCACCTAAATATATAAAGCAGACTTTTATGGATATAAAGAGTGAGATCAATAGCAATACTATAATAATAGGTGATTTCAATACCCCACTAACATCACTAGATAGATCCTCAAGAAAAAAAATTAGCAAAGAAACAGCAGACTTAGAGGACACACTAGATCAACTCGATTTAATAGATATCTTCAGAACATTTCACACTAAAGCAGCAGAATATACATTCTTTTCAAGTGCTCATGGTACATTCTCTAGGATAGACCACATGTTAGGGCACAAAAGTGGTCTCAACAAATTTAAGAAGATTGAAATCATATCAAGCACTTTCTCTGATCACAATGGCATGAAACTAGTAATCAACCATGACAGAAAAGCTCAAAAATTCTCAAGCACATGGAAACAAAATAGCAGGCTGTTAAGTAACAAATGGATTAAGAATGAGATCAAAAAAGAAATGAAAAAATTTCTAGAAACAAATGATAATGAGCATTAAACAACTCAAAATTTATGGGACACTGCAAAAGCAGTACTGAGAGGAAAGTTCATAGCACTACAGGCACATTTTAAGAAACTAGAAAAAGCTCAAATAAACAACGTACCCCTGCATCTAAAAGAAATAGAAAAAGAACATCAAGTAAAGCCCAGAAGTAGTAGAAGGAAGGAAATAATAAAGATCAGAGAAGAAATAAATGACATAGAGGATAAAGAAACAATACAGAGGATCAATGAAACTAGGAGCTGGTTCTTTGAAAAGGTAAACAAGATCGATTAACCTTTAACTAGACTCACCAAGAAAAAAAGAGAGAGGACTCAAATAAGTAAATTAGAAATGAGAGTGAAGAAATAACAACTGACACAACAGAAATACATAATATTGTAAGAAAATACTATAAAGAATTGTATGCTGGCCCTGGCCGGTTGGCTCAGCAGTAGAGCATCGGCCTGGCGTGCAGGAGTCCTGGGTTCGATTCCCGGCCAGGGCACACAAGATTCCCAGCCATTTGCTTCTCTACTCCTCCCCCTCTCCTTCCTCTCTGTCTCTCTCTTCCCCTCCCACAGCCAAGGCTCCATTGGAGCAAAGATGGCCCAGGCTCTGGGGATGGCTCTGTGGCCTCTTCCTCAGGCACTAGAATGGCTCTGGACACAACAGAGCGACACCCCAGAGAGGTAAAGCATCGCCCCCTGGTGGGCATGCCAGGTAGATCCCGGTTGGGCACATGCCAGAGTCTGTCTGACTGCCTCCCCATTTCCAACTTCGGAAAAATGGAAAAAAAAAAAAAAGACTTTATGCCAAAAAAACTAGACAATCTAGATGAAATAGACAAATTTCTTGAAACATACAATCTTCCAAAAATCAATCTGTAAGAATCAGAAAACCTAAACAGACTGATTACACCAAATTAGATCAAAACAGTTATCAAAAAACTCCCAACAATGAGAAGTCCGGGGCCTGATGGCTTCACAAGTGAATTCTTCCCAATAATCAAAGAACTAACTCCTATTCTTCTCAAGCTATTTCAAAAAATTCAAGAGGAAGGAAGACTTCCAAGCTCCTTTTATGAGGTGAGCATATTTCTGATTCCAAAATTAAGCAAAGACAACACAAAGAAAGACAATTATAGGCCAATATCCCTGATGAATATAGATGCTAAAATTCTCAACTAAATATTAGCAATCCTGATTAAACAATATATGGAAAAAATTATACACCATGATCAAGTGGGATTTATT
Organism: Saccopteryx bilineata; assembly: GCF_036850765.1. Lineage (NCBI taxonomy): Eukaryota > Metazoa > Chordata > Mammalia > Chiroptera > Emballonuridae > Saccopteryx > Saccopteryx bilineata. The sequence continues at coordinate 67,611,056 of NC_089490.1, read as the reverse complement.
CTTGGGAGTCAAGGCTGGTACAATATATGCAAATCAATCAATTTGATTTATCACATAAACAAAAGGAAGGAGAAAAATCACATGATAATTTCAATAGATGCAGAAAAAACATTGGATAAAATCCAGCACCCATTCATGATCAAAACTCTCAGCAAGTGGGAATACAGGGAACATACCTGAACATGATTAAAGTCATCTATGACAAACCCACAGCCAACATCATACTCAATGGGCAAAAATTAAAAGCAATCTCCTTAAGATCAGGAATAAGGCAGGGGTGCCCCCTTTCATCACTCTTATTCAACGTAGTCCTGGAAGTTCTAGCCACAGCAATCAGACAAGAAGAAGAAATAAAATGCATTCAAATTTGAAGAGAAGAAGTAAAACTATCATTATTTGCAGATGATATGATATTATATATAGGAAACCCTAAAGTCTCAGTCCCAAAACTACTGGACCTGATAAATGAATTCAGCAAGGTGGCAGGATATAAAATTAATATTCATAAATCAGAGGCCTTTTTATACACCAGCAATGAACAGTCAGAAAGAGAAATTAAGGAAACAATGCCCTTCACTATTACAACCAAAAAAATAACATACCTAGGAGTAAATTTAACCAAGGAGATTAAAGACTTGTACTTGGAAAATTATAAAACATTGATAAAAGAAATCAAGAAAAATGCAAACAAGTGGAAGCATATACCATGCTCATGGTTAGGAAGAATAAACGTCATTAAAATGTCTATATTACCCAAAGCAACCTATAAATTCAAGGCAATACCAATTAAAATACCAATGACATACTTCAAAGATATAGATCACATATTCCAAAAATTTATATGGAACTCAAAAAGAACACAAATAGCCTCAGCAATCTTAAAAAAGAATAAAGTGGGAGGTATCACACTTCCTGATATCAGGTTATACTACAAGGCCATTGTACTCAAAACAGCCTGGTACTGGTATAAGAACAGACATATAAATCAATGGAACAGAACAGAGAATCCAGAAATAAACCAACAGCTTTATGGACAACTGATATTTGACAAAAGAGGTAAGGAAATACAATAGAGTAAAGACAGCCTCTTTAATAAATGGTGTTGGGAAAATTGACCATCTACCTGCAAAAAAATGAAACTAGACCACCAATTTACACCATTCACAAAAATAAACTCAAAATGGATAAAAGACTTAAATGTAAGCCATGAAACCATATGCATCTTAGAAGAAAACATAGGCAGTAAGCCCTCCGACATCTCTCAGTGCAATATATTTGCTGATTTTTCTCCATGGGGAAGTGAAATAAAAGACAGGATAACCCATGGGACTATATCAAACTAAAAAGCTCTTGCACAGCTAAAGACAATAAGAACAGAATAAAAAGACAAACTACACAAGAACATATGGGAGAACATATTTGACAATACATCTGATAAGGGGTTAATAACCAAAATTTATAAAGAGCTTGTAACTCTCAACACCAGGACGACAAACAATCCAATCAAAAAATGGGCAAAAGAAATGAAAAGACACTTTTCCAAAGAGGACATACAGATGGCCAATAGGCAGATGAAAAAAAGCTCAACATCATTAGTCATTAGAGAAATGCAAATTAAAACCACGTGAGATATCACCTCACATCACTCAGAATGGCGTTTATCAATAAAACTACACAGAATAAGTGCTGGCGAGGATGAGGAGAAAAGGGAACCCTCCTGCACTGCTGGTTGGAATGCAAACTGGTGTAGCCTCTGTGGAAAACAGTATGGAGATTCCTCAAAATATTGAAAATTGAACTGCCTTTTGACCCAGCTATTCCACTTTTAAGAATGTACCCCAAGAACACCATAGACCTGCTCCAAAAGGAGAAATGCACCCCCATGTTTGTGGCAGCATTGTTCACAATAGCAAAGATCTCGAAACAGCCCAAGTGTCCATCAGAGGATGAGTGGATTAAAAAGCTTTGGTACATATATACTATGGAATACTACTCAGCCATAAGAAATGATGACATCGTATCATTTACAATAACATGGATGGACCTTGATAACATTATATGGAGTGAAATAAGTAAATCAGAAAAAAATAAGAACTATATGAATTCATACATTGATGGGACATAAAAATGAGACTCAGAGACATGGCCAAGAATGTGATGGTAACAGGGGGTGGGGGGGATTGGGCAAGGATGGAAAGAGAGGGGGTGGGGGAGGGGAGAGGCACAAAGAAAACCAGTTAGAAGGTGACAGAAGACAATTTGACTTTGGGTGAGGGGTATATAGCATAATCAAATGTCAAAATAATCTGGAGTTGTTTTCTCTCAACATATGTCTCTCAATAGTGACATTCTCTATTTATCAATGTCACTGCATAAATTTAATAATAATAATAATAATAAAGAATATACAATGGGGAAATAATAATCTTTTTAATAAACGGTGTTGGGAAAACTAGACATTCTCATGTAAAGGAATAAAATTGGACCCTTAACTTATACCATACATGCATATCAACTAAAAATGGATTAAAACTTAAAGGTAAGACCTGAAACCAAAATATTCATAGAAAAAAACATAGGGGAAAAGTTCTTGGCATTGCCCTTGGCAATAGTTTTTTGTATGTTGAGATGTTTATCTTTGTAATATATCCTGCAGTTATATTGTATGAATTTAACTCAACATATAAAAAAGACTGCATATTCTTTCGAAAAAGACAGTATGATTTTTACAAAAGGCAAATTTAATGTATAGAACATCTAGAAAAAATTGCTCAGTTCCATTAATAATTAAGGATGTGGGCCCTGGCTGATTGGCTCAGCAGTGGAGAGTCACCCTGGTGTTTGGAAGTCCCAGGTTTGATTCCCAGTTAGGACACACAGAAGAAGTGACCATCTGTTTCTCCACCCCCACCCCCTCCCCTTTCTGTAGCTATGGCTTGAGTGGTTTGAGTGAGTTGGCCCCAGGCACTGAGGATGACTCCATGGCCTCACCTCAGTCAGTACAATAGCTCATTTTCAGAGCAACAGAGCCGCAGCCCAGATGAGCAAAGCATCACCCCTTACTGGGCTTGCCAGTTAGATCCTGGTTGGGGCACATTCAGATTCAGGAGTCTGTCTTTATGCCTCTCCGACTCTCACCCTCTCACTTAAAAAAAAGAAAAAGGAATGTGAAAATTAAACAATGATATTATTTTTGTGTATTACATTGGGAAAATTTCAAAGAATAGTAGTATTCACTTAGCTTCCAGTTTATAAAACTAGCATATATAAGAATTGTTTATTAGTATATACATATTTTCATCTTTAACTATTTGCTTCTAGATTGTTCTTCCAAATTTTGTGTACCATATTTTTTTACTCCCACAATCAGTGCACAAGAGAGCCCATTACAACTAACAGAAGGTGTTGTCAGGCTTCAAAATGTATGTCTATTGTATGACTATGGAAAAATATTTCATTCATTTTTAACTTGTAGGATTCTAAATACTAGTGAGATTGAGCATATTATGTATGTTTATAAATAAATTCTTTTTTGTGAATTGCTTATTTATATCTTTTGTTTAATTTGTAATTGTGTTGTTTGAAATTATTTTATTTATTTGAAATTGTGTGGTTTTTAAGGGATTAGCAAAGAAAAAAGTTCACAGATACAGACAACAGTACAGAGATTATAGGAGGGAGTGGGTGGGGAGGTAGAAGGAGGTAGAGGAGGGATAAATGGTGATGGAAGGAGCCTTGACTTGGGTGGTGAATGCATGGTGTGGTGTACCGATGATGTATTATGGAATGGTACCCCTGATATATGTCATTGTAGTGAACAATGTTACCTCAATAAATTCCATTGAAATTTTTGCAAAGTAAAATTAAAAATAATAGGACCTTTTGTTGTTTAAAGATTTCAAGATTTTATTTGAGCAGAATTAAATGAGGTTATTCTTTAAGTGTCTGCAGTGGAACAGATTCCAAACAAAATCCACCATCTCAGTGAGAGCAAAATGGGAAGACTTTACTCAGGTTAATGGAAAAAGAACCAACTTACTCATTACTTCTCGCCTTCTCATAAGAAGCAAAGAAAAGAGATACAGTAGAGAGATCTAGATTAATCATATACCAGGTAACTGATCCTATCTTTTAATATTTCTGTGAAAACGTATTGGGTGGCAGAGCTTAAAAATAAATGCCTCTTTGTATCCTTAGGCCCTGCAAAAATCATGTTACTTTTGAAGAAACAAAAAGTGAACTTGCCCAGAAAACTTTGCTGTACATAATACATATGGCAACTCTTGGAGTACATACATCATAGCAAATAAGTAATTTGATGAGAACATGATATTCAGGCACAACAACACATCAGAGATGTGAGCCCTGCATGAATGAAGTTGCTCTTGAAGCTCCAATGGTAAGAGATGTTGAATGTGAAGTTAATTTAAAAGAGGAAGTATGATGACACATTTCAAACTGCAAAACAATTAGAAATGTCAGAATGTCTTGAATGCCTCCAAGATCAAAGCTTATTGGAATATGGAAAGCGTGGCTGTGTTACCTGTTCTGAAGACAAAAGCAATGCATAAGGCTTTGATCCTGGTATTGTCAGAAAACCTAAGTACTCAAAGGTCCTGCAGAAACTGCTCACCATATAAGAAGAAATCACGTGCAACTGAAAACTCCTGAGAGTTCTATAGATTTACCACATGGCAGATGCAATATGTCTGGAAAACAACATGTTATGTTACTATTACTGATAGAGATAACGTGGTTTCTAAAGATGGTTTTTACTGGTGCCAGAGTATAGAGCAAAGTCATTCCTTGTCCCAGTTGGTCATGGCAACACTGAAATAAGAGAGTGGCTGATATGTTTATTTGAATTATTTCTTTCCCAAGTAAATATTTGGCCATGGGGCCATCATCTAATTATTCTTTCTTCCACAAGCATGTAACTTTTCTCCAGAGATGAGCCAAACATAAAATAGTGAATAAAGTCATTATTAGAAAGTTCAAGACATAAATAAACAAAATAAAGCACAACTCATGCTTTATCACCACACTGAGCAAATCCCTAGAAGAAATTTTGATTCTCTCAGGGTAAAAGCCCTTGATCTACATACAGTCAATGCTTTTATTTTAAATATTGCTTTACCTTAGCTTCACCTTACTCTTTTTAACCCTTTTTTCCTTTATTTGCTAGTCTTTTCCAGTTTTAAAAAAAATTGTGTGAGGTTTGGTTTTATTAGAATAAATACTCTTTGAATAAATTGGGAAATGAATGAACAAATGAATGAATGAATGAATGAATGAATACCCTTATCTAACAGTGGCATACAAGACTCTGTATTCTGACATCCTCAACACCCACTTACCTCCTTTCCCCTTCCACACCAGAAACACCAACCTTTTCTTTACCTTGAATACACTGTCAACTTCCAACCGAAGAGGTTTTACAACATGTCTTCTGTCTGCCTAAATGTGGGTAACATGAAAAGCTAACTCCACACTTTCTTAAGTCTTCACTCTGATGTCAAGTTCTCAGTGAGGCCTACTCTAACCATAAAAAATAAAATTGCAATTCCCATTCCAGTCTCCATACTCCCAACTATAGCCCAAAGTCTACAAAAGTACCTGACATAAAACAGGGAATTAATATTTAAGTTTTAAAATCATAAAGAAGTTGAAGACTTATTTGTGTACTTAGCTATTATTCTGTTGCCTTTTACATGTGTTGTAAACTATTCTAGACATTCTATAGCATATTTTTTAACTTTACTCATGGTCTCTTTAGTTATATGGAAGGTTTTATTCTGTTACATTTTAATTGAATTTATTGGGGCAATGATTAATAAAATTATATAGGTTTCAGGTGTACAATTCTATAATATTTATGGACTTTCTTTCTATTTTAATATAGTTAAATAAATCAAATTTATTTCTGATGGCCTGCATTTTCATATTTTGTTTCAGAAATGTACTACTGTGCTTATGTTTGAAAATTTACATTCTTATATCTTCCCTTAAGATGTAATTATTTGTTAAAGATTCCATTATTTCATGTATATATAATCTATTTTAATGTATAGCAACATATATATTGTGTATATATATATTTAGAGTATATATATATACAGTAGCCAAATTTTGTTAACATAGTGGTTGAAGAATTCATTATTTCTTCACTGAGTTCTTTCCACCTCTGTCATATATCAATTTCCATGTACAGAAAGATCTATTTCTCAGGTCTTAATTGTATTTAATTTCCTGATTTTTAAATATCTTTATAAATCATATTATTTGCAAATAGTAACATATTAAATTTTTTCTTCCTATTGTTATGTATAAGCCCCTATTAAATATTCAATATTTTGTATGTTATTTTGTGCATTACAGTTCTTCATATGAAAAAAATCACATAATATCTAATAAATAATAATACAAAAATAAGCTGTTTCATGTACTCACAACTGCAAACCTACTTTTGCCCCACCCTGTATGTATATACATTTATATTCATATATCATACATATACAATCTTTAAAATATCTAAAAAACAATTTACTTCATGTCTAGGATTAATGCTCTATTAATTTGAGAAGGCTTTAATCTGAGGAAATTTTGCATACATTTATTCTTCTACCTGTAAAATAAGAGAAGACACAAGATGGGATAATAAATTACAGTTTTGTTTATGGCAATAGCAAGTGCATGTTCTGTATTTTTATATTTGAAAATTGCCTAAAAAGATTTGAGCAATCTGAGAAATGTTTTTATACCAGTTACAAAATGAATTATTGCTTCTATGATGACTTAATTGGTTTTCAGAGTTAATCAATTGATAATACACCTACATAATATTCAGACAAGGAACATTGTTTTCTGGCTTATACTTTTTTAATTTAGAAAGAGATCAGGATCAAAGTTCCTGCTCAATATTTATTTATAAACATAAAGTGTATCAACTTCCACCCTATTGGTAGCTAGCCAATAGTCATTTATTAAAGAATTTAAATCACCTGTGTGATGCCAGGAAGTGTGCCAAATCCTGGATGCACAGGGATGAGCAAGAGAACAGGCACTCGGCCATGATGGAATTTGCAGTCTGGAAAGATATGCAAAAAATGAAGGGGATTTATAACCGTAAAAGGCAGTGTAAGAGCCTGAATAAGAGCCAAAGCTCCAGAACCACAGTACCTGAGCTATATTCTTGGCTCTACCGCTTATTAATTGTGTAACCTCCAGTAATTTAATTAACCCTTCTATAACTCTATTTTCTGTCAATAATCAAGAGAAAATAACAACACTAACTTATTGAGTTGTGAGTTTCAAAAGACTTAACTCATATAAATAACAGAGTAGTGCAAAACAAAGAGTATGTGACAGAAGATAGCTATTTTAATATTATTTTTCTCATGACTATTATTTTTACCTGATGTGACCTTCTTTGGAAATAAGGTCTATGCAGATCTAGTCAAGTTAAGATGAGGTTAGACTGTGTCAGATGAGTGGGTCCTAAGTCCAATGATTGGTATCCTAATATATAGAGAGTGAAACAAGAAAAACAGATAGGAAGCCCATCAGACAATGGAGGCGAAGATTAGAGTGATGCAACTACAGTGTATAAGCCAAGGAAGGCTAAGGATTAATGGCAAATACCAAATGTTGTGAAAGCAGCATAAACCAAATCCTCCTCAAGAGTCTGCCCTGCCTTCTAAACTGTGGGAGAATAAGTGTCTATTGTTTTAAACCACCCAGCTTGTGGTCATTTGTTACAGTAGCTCTATGAGATTAAAACTGGCAGAAACTACTATTATTCCATATAAAAAGAAAGACTCCAAAGCCCAATAGACTTAATGGCTTTCTCACAGATATTATATGATTAGAAAATTATGCAGCTGGGCTTTGAGTCTCAGTCAGTTTGATCTAAAAGCATATTTTTAACTAACTACTTTGTATTCTTCATAAATTGGCACATAGTACTAATACCTGTTGTCTAGTCTATATTTATTGGAATGCCATCATATGCCCAGAACCATTCTAAACACTAGAAAACCAATAATAAAAACCTGAGAAAAATATTTGAGGTGACCCAAATAATTAAGAAAATAATATGTATTATTTTAGATATTAATGTTGTTACAGAGCAAATGAAATATGTAAAGGGAATAGGAAGTAGTGATCGGTCAGTGGTGGAAACATAAGATTTTAAATTGGAGTATCAGACAATCTCTATTTTTACATGACATTTGAGTGAAGTAGTGATACAGAAGGATTAACAACATTCACATCTGTAGTACAGGGTCTCAGAGGAAAGAAAAGTATCAGAAGAAGAAAACAAGTGCAAATGTCCTAAAGCACATATATTCCTGAGTATTTGAAGAATTACAAGGAGGTCATTTTGGTTAGAGTGGTATTTAAAGATAAGTGTTGTAGTTAAAGAGGAGCTAAGGGAAAAGTTTTAACTTGTACAACTTGGAAATCAGTTTCTCTCTCTCTCTTGCTCTCTCTCCCTCCTGAAGATAGACTAAAAGGTATCTGCCAGTCAGTAAATAAAATATCCCTAGAGTGTATTGATCTGGAAGACAAGCTTATTTTTTTCACAAGCAAATCTTTTGCGTCAAGGGAAATGGAAACTCAACATAGGTATAAATAATCTTTGTATAAAAATTCCTAATTAAACTTTATATTTATACTCTATATAAAAATCTATTCAGAATTATTATAAACAGAAAGATTATTTCTTATAATACATATTAGCTGTTTTTAAAACTTGGCTCATAATAAACTCAATATAAAAATTTCACATAGTTTTATAAATATTGTTCTCCACATATGGTAAGAATTGTAAGGGTGGTGAAATGAACAAATTATTGCACCACCTCTTCCATTAACTATTCAACCCATACTTTTATCAGAGTTCTCTTACTTAGGACTAGGTAGCTATAATTAATCTGAATTACTGATCTTGCTTCTCTATATTTTGCCTTAATATTTAGTTCATTTCTTCATACTGGTAGGTTTATTGATGTCTTATAATAAGCCGTATCTTTTAAATACCAATATGGCACTTAATGTTCTTCAACATTTAACTTATCTTCCAAATGTTGAACATGAATGTCTTTGTGTTACTGTGACAGAGGTTAGAATTATAGGCTTTAATTATAAAGTATAGAAAGCCAATTGGTAGATGTAATTAGAGTCATAATCTTGGCATTCTTCACTTAATTGGCTACTACACAGACATGTTTTCAATTAATGTAGTACTATTAATACCTACTGTACAGAAGTAGGTAGGAGTATTTCATAGGTTCTGAACTGAGTACAGCTCCATATATTTTATTACTCACCTAGAAGAATAGATGTTTGGGTTGGCTAGCCCTTTAGAGACTATTATATTATAGTTTTAATTGACCTTGACAGTTGCAAGAGTAGTAAGAAATAATGAAAATTCTGAGGGCACATAAAAAGCAAGAACTATTGTAAGGAAAAACATAATACATACAAGATAGAGAATGAGTAATTTGGCATGATCATGACAGAAAACTTAAAAAACATATAGGGCATGAATTGAACATAATTCAACTTAGTAGCATTATTTTAGAGATATGCACACATAATACTGAAATATACTATAAAAACAAGGCTATTCTAATGGAAAATTATAACATATAAGGTCATCTGCATTTCATATTGATTGTTTTTGGGTTTTTTTTAGATTTTATTCATTTTTAGAAAGGAGAGAAAAAGAAGGGAGGAGGAGCAGGAAGCATCAACTCCCATATGTGTCTTGACCAGGCAAGCCCAGGGTTTCAAACCAGCGACCTCAGTATTCCAGGTCAATGCTTTATTCATTGCGCCACCACAGGTCAGGCCCATATTGATATTTTTAAAGCTAAAAGAGTGTATCAAACTTTGGACAACTTAAATCTAGCGAATTTGTAGATGACTCCAAAAGACAGAAGTAATATTAAGTGATAAGAAAATTGGAATTTCAAAGAAGCAATAACATTATTTGAAATGTGTGATTTTAAAGAAGTGTGAGAAATAATTTAATAATTGCCTTGAAGTATATAAATAGTGATTCTAAAAACTATTGACCAGCTGCTCTTTAGCTTCTTTGCAGGCTAAATTAATAAAATTTCACAAAGATGATGTAAATTGATAGTGAAAATATGACAGTCTACAGGAATGAATATAACTTGTCATGGTCTAGAAAGGTATTTTTTGTTTTGTTTTTTTTTTATTTTTAATTTTCTGAAAATCAAAGTATGGATTAAGGCTTATAGACAATCAATTCTGAATAGTACTTAGTTTCAACATTGTTTCTGCCTTCAGACCAATCATAATAAGACATAGTTTAGATTTTATCTATACAGGTATGTATTTTGTTAGCAATCAAGTCATTACTTTTTTTCTTTGATTTATTATAATAATGATTTATATGAGCAAACAGTATATTAAGGATATATCTATTAACTTATAAAATATAACAAATTGCATAAAATGATGGATTAAAATTTATCTCCAAAACACAATCTTCATTTTAATGAATGAATTATCTATGTAATATTTTTCATGTTCATTCTCCTGCTGCTTAATTTTGATCTCAAAGGAAACCTATCTTTACATAGAACCAGAATATATTATTTCAATTATATGATTTAAGTGACACAAAAATGTGCCTAAAAATATCTACTGTATATTATTCTGCTGATTTGCCATTAGGTGGAAATTCTTCACCATTAATATCATACTGTAGCGCGCTTATTGAGAAGATTATGTATTTTAAGTGGGCCAAAAAATTGTGTTACCTAAGAGCCATAATATATTTAACTAGCTATAAGTTTGATATACATTTTTCTCTAATTACGTGTGTACTTTTGATTGTTTCTCTTGATAACAACAATCACAGGGTTTAAAAAGAATAGTTTGAGAAAGATAATATCTGGTGGCTAAGGAAAAATAGAGAGTTCTATCTTGAGAACATTGGGTTCTGCCCACATTAAGGTCACAGAACTCTCAAAGCACAGGCAAACTAACCACAGCAAGGTAATAAGAATGGAGTTCTTAAAACATTGTAGCAGGGGTCCCCAAACTTTTTACACAGGAGGCCAGTTCACTGTCCCTCAGACCATTGAAGGGCCACCACATACAGTGCTCCTCTCACTGACCACCAATGAAAAAGGTGCCCCTTCTGGAAGTGTGGTGGGGGGGCAGATAAATGGCCTCAGGGGGCCGCATGCAGCCCGTGGATCGTAGTTTGGGGACACCTGCTATAAAGCATCTAAAAAGATGAATTTTAGTAGTCTTTAGCTCTCATCTATTTCAATAGTTTCCCAAGGACCAGCCATTCCTACAGAGATGTAATAGTCATGCCAAGGTTATCAGTGCAAAATTTCTGTTTCTTAAAAGATACTGATAGAACATCAATTTTATCTCATAATACAATTTTAAGAGTTTTGTAAAGCTCATGTTTATGATTCCCTTCATGAATTGTAAGGGAAGAAATGAATAAAAAATGAAGTGAAATATGTTCTTGAATATGCTACTTTGTTCTGAAACTATGTTTAAAAAGCATATAAATTATTGGTACTTTCTTAATAAATTTTAGCTATATCAGCCTTTAGAACTGAAAGTAGGCCTTGGTCAGTTGGCTCAGTGGTAGAGCATCAGTAGGGTGTGTGAAAATCCTGGGTTTAATTTGTAATTAGAAAATCATAGCTGAAAACTTCCCTAAACTGATGCAGAAAAATGTTGCACAAGCTTAAGAAGCACAGAGAATTCCATTAAAGAGAAACCCAAAGAAATCTATACCAAGACACATCATAATTAAAATACCAAAGCTAAGTGATAAAGAGAAAATATTAAAAGCTGCAAGAGAAAAAATGGCTATCACTTACAAAGGATCCCCCATAAGGATGAGATCCAATTTCTCAACAGAATTACTGGAGGCCAGAAGGGAATGGCAAGAAATATTCAAAGTAATGCAGACCAAGACCCTACAACCAACTACTTTATCCAGCAAAGCTATCATTTAAAATTGAAGGAGAAATTAAAAGTTTCCCAGACAAAAAACAAACAAACAAAAAAAAACCTCAAGGCATTCATTACAACCAAACCAATGCTGCAAGAAATGTTAAGAAACCTGTAGTAAACAGATCAAAGGGGGAAAAGAATATAGCAAAAAAAGAATAAAGCTTTAAAGAATAAAATGGCAATAAACAACTACATATTAATAATAACCTTAAATGTAAATGGATTAAGTGATCCAATAAAAAGACATAGGGTAGCTGCGTGGATAAGAAAAAGGGACCTGTACATATGCTGTCTACAAGAGACACACCTTAAAACAAAAATGCATATATACTGAAGGTAAAAGGATGGAAAAATATTTCATGGAAATGGAAATGAAAAGAAAGCTGGGGTAGCAATACTTATATCAGGCAAAATGGACTTTAAAACAAAGGCTATAGTAAGAGATAAAGAAGGTCACTACATAATTAAAAAGAGAGCAATTGAACAGAGATATATAACCATTATAAATATCTACACACCTAATATGGGAGCACCTAAATATATAAAGCAGACTTTGATGGATATAAAGGGCAAGATCAACAGCAATACTATAATAGTAGGCGATTTCAATACCCCACTAACATCACTAGATAGATCCTCAAGAAAGAAAATTAACAAAGAAACAGCAGACTTAAAGGACACACTAGATCAACTTTATTTAATAGATATCTTCAGAACCTTTCACCCTAAAGCAGCAAAATATGCATTCTTTTCAAGTGCTTATGGTACATTCTCTAGGATAGACCACATGTTTAAGGAACAAAAGTGGTTTCAACAAATTTCAGAAGATTGAAATCATATCAAGCATTTTCTCTGATCACAATGGCATGAAACTAGAAATCAAGCACAACAGAAAAACTGAAAAATACTCAAACACTTGGAAACTAAATAGCATGTTATTAAATAACAAATGAGTTAACAATAAGATCAAAGAAGAAATTAAAAAATTCTTAGATATGAATGATAATGAGCATATAACAACTCAAAATTTATGGGACACAGCAAAAGCAGTACTGAGAGGGAAGTTCATAGCACTACAGGCATACCTTAAGAAGCTAGAAAAAGCTCAAATAAACAATTTAACCCTGCATCTAAGAGAACTAGAAAAAGAACAGCAAGTAAAGCCCATAGGTAATAGAAGGAAGAAAAAAGTAAAGATAAGAGCGGAAATAAATGACATAGAGGCTAAAGAAACAACACAGAGAATCAAAACCAGGAGCTTATTTTTTGAAAAAGTAAACAAGATCAATGAACCTTTAACCAGACTCACCAAGAAAAAAGAGAGAGAACTCAAATAAATAAAATTTAAACTGATAGTTGAGAAATAACAACGAACACAACAGAAATTCAAAGGATTGTAAGAAAATACTCTGAAGAACTTTATGCCAAAAAATTAGACAACCTAGATGAAATGGATAAATTCCTTGAAACATAGTATTTTAAAAATCTATCTGCAAAAATCAGAAAACCTAAACAGATTGATTACAAGAAATGAGATCGAAACAGTTATAAAAAAACTCCTAACAAACAGAAGCCCTGGGCCCAATGGCTTTACAAGTGAATTCCACCAAATATTCAAAAAACTAACTGTAAGGTCGGTGGATGGGGGCATGGTGATGTAGGGACTCAGACCCGCCTACTTTGGCTTGGACCGCCCACAATCAAGCCCGCCAAGGAAAGCTTCCCAGGAACCATTTGGAAAGAAGTGATCGTCTGCCAGCCAGTGAAATTTTACTACGTCATAGTAGCTCCACTTCCCTAGAGGGACCCTTTAAATATCTGCCACGCGGTTTAATCTTTGCAACTTCCCTAGCCTCCATTTTCTCCATCTTTCTTTCCTTGGGGCCAGGGAACCTTGCCGGGCGGGGTGTGTGCTCTTTACTCAATAAAGCCGTTTACTTATTCCACACTTCGCGGCTCCAAGCCTTCTTCCTTCCTTCTCGGCAGGGAAAAATACCTTACACTAACTCCTAAGCTTCTCAAGCTATTTCAAAAAATTCAAGAGGAAGGAAAACTTTCAAGCTCCTTTTATGAGGCGAGCATAATTCTGATTTCAAAACTGGGCAAAGACAACAGAAAAAAAGAAAATTATAGGCCAATACCCCTGATGAATATAGATGCTAAAATCCTCAACAAAATATTAGCAAACGAGATCCAGCAATATATGAAAAAAAATCATACACCATGATCAAGTAGGATTTATACTGGGGAGGCAACGCTGGTCCAATATTCGCAAATCAATCAATGTTATTCATCACATGAACAAAAGGAAGGAGAAAAACCACATGATAATTTCAATAGATGCAGAAAAAGCATTTAATAAAATCCAGCACCCATTCATGATCAAAAATCTCAGCAAAGTGGGAATACAGGGAACATACCTCAACATGATAAAGGCCATTTATCACAAACCCACAGCCAACATCATACTCAATGGGCAAAAATTAAAAGCAATACCCTTATGATCAGGAACAAGGTAGGGGTGCCCCCTTTCACCACTCTTATTCAACATAGTTCTGGAAGTCCTATCCTCTGCAATCGGACAAGAACAAAAAATAAAAGGCATTCAAATTGGAAAAGAAGAAGTAAAACTATCATTATTTGCAGATGATATGATATTGTATATAGAAAACCCTAAAGTCTCAGTCCAAAAACTACTGGACCTGATAAATGAATTCAGCAAGGTGGCAAGATATAAAATTAATACTTAGAAATCTGAGGCATTTTATACACCAACAATGAACTGTCAGAAAGAGAAATTAAGGAAACAATCCCCTTCACTATTGCAACCAAAAAAATAACGTACCTAGGAGTAAATTTAACCAAGGAGATTAAAGACTTGTACTCGGAAACTTATAAAACATTGATAAAAGAAATCAAGAAAGATACAAACAAGTGGAAGCATATACCGTGCTCATGGTTAGGAAGAGTAAACATTATTAAAATGTCTATATTACCCAAAGCAATTTATAAATTCAATGCAATACCAATTAAAATACCAATGACATATTTCAAAGATATAGAACATATATTCTAAAAATTTATATGAAACCAAAAAAGAACATGAATAGCCTCAGCAATTTTGAAAAGAAAGAATAAAGGGGGAAACATCACACTTCCTGACATCAAGTTATACTACAAGTCCATTTATTCAAAACAGCCTGGTACTGGCATAAGAACAAGCATATAAATCAATGGAACAGAACAGAGAACCCAGAAATAAACCCACACCTTTATGGACAACTGATATTTGACAAGGGAGGTAAGAGCATACAATGGAGTAAAGACAGCCTTTTCAACAAATTGTGTTGGGAAAACTGGACAGCTAACTGCAAAAAAATAAAACTAGACCACCAACTTATACCATTCACAAAAATAAACTCAAAATGGATAAAAAACTTAAATGTAAGCCGTGAAACCATAGTATCTTAAAAGGAAACATAGGCAGTAAACTCTCCGACATCTCTCAGAGCTATATATTTGCCGATTTATCTCTACGGGCAGGTGAAATAAAAGGGTAATCAAATGGGACTATATCAAACTAAAAAGCTTTTGCACAGCTAAAAACAATAAGAATAGAATAAAAAGACAAACTACACAATGGGAGAACATATTCGACAATACATGTGATAAGGGGTTAATAACCAAAATTTATAAAGAACTTGTAAAACTCAACACCAGGAGATAAAAAATCCAATAAAAAAAATGGGAAAAAGAAATGAATAGACACTTCTCCAAAGAGGACATACAGATGGCCAATAGGCAGATGAAAAAATGCTCAACATCACTAATCATTAGAGATATGCAAATTAAAACCACAATGAGATATCTCCTCACACCAGTCAGAATGGTGCTCATCAACAAAACAACACAGAATAAGTGCTGGCAAGGATGAGGAGAAAAGGGAACCCTCCTGCACTGCTGGTGGGAATGCAGACTGGTGCAGCCACTGTGGAAAACAGTATGGAGATTCTTCAAAAAATTAAAAATCGAACTGCCTTTTGACTCAGTTATCCTACTTTTAGAAATATAACCCAAGAACACCATATCACTGATTCAAAAAAAGAAATGCACCCCCATGTTTATGGCAGCATTGTTCACAATAGCGAAGATCTGGAAACAACCCAAGTGTCTGTCAGTGGACAAGTGGATTAAAAAGCTTGGGTACATATATACAATGGAATACTATGAGGCCATGAAAAAGAAGGAAATATTTCTTTTTGTGACAACATGAATGGACCTAGAAACTATTATGTTAAGTGAATAAACCAGGCAGAAAAAGAAAAATATCATATGACCTCACTCATTTGAGGAATCCAATGAACAATGTGAACTGAGGAATGAAATTGAGACAGAGGAGAGATCAGAGGGACCAGAAGAAAAGAGGACAGAGGGAAAGGGATGATAGGATGGGATAAACCTGAAGGGAAGGGGAGAGGTCGATATGGGGAGGGGGCAAAGGAGATGTTAAGGGGAATACAGGGGAGTGGGGTGCATTTGCATTTGGGGCAACACTAGAATTTATGTAAACACAATAAATTAAAATCAATAATAAAACAAAAGCCTGACCAGGCAGTGGTGCAGTGGATAGAGCGTCGTACTGGGATGCTGAGGACCCAGGTTCGAGACCCCGAGGTCGCCAGCTTGAGCATAGGCTCATCTGCTTTGAGCAAAGCTCACCAGCTTGAGCCCTAGGTCGCTGGCTTGAGCAAGGGGTCACTCAGTCTGCTGTAGCCCCCCGGTCAAGGCATATATGAGAAAGCAAACAATAAACAACAATAAAAAAAATTCCTGATTAGGGCACATAAGAGAAGTGACCATCTGCTTCTCCTCCCTTTCCCCTTCTCTCTTTCTCTCTTCCCATGTGCAGCTATAGCTCAAATGGTTCTAGCAAGTTGGCTCCGAGTGCTGAGGATGGCACCATGGCCTTGCCTCAAGTGCTAAAATAGCTCTGTTGCTCAGCAATGGAGCAGCAGCTCCAGATAGACAAAGCATCACCCATAGGGGACTTGCTGGGTGTCTCCCAGTCAGGGCGTATGCGGAAGCCTGTCTGTCTCTCCACCTCTCGCTTAGTAAAAAAACAAACAAACAAACAAAAAAAAACCCGAAAGCATTCTGGCCTTCTATTTCATTCCAAAACAATTATATTTCTGGTGTTAAATTATTTATTAAAGGTAATAAAATCAAAGTTAAATTTAAGGGAAGTTTTGCTTGAAGTATAAGAAGCATTTTATAATCATTTCAGGTATTCTAAATAATCCTCAGGTATAACAGTATCTTGATAACTAAGTAAAAAATGTCATGTATTCAGTTTCTCCTCACTGATTATTAGTCGTCCTTGTTCTATATTTATTAGTCACCTTTTCAGTCATTCTTCAAATATTTCAGAAACCAAAAAGACTGAGTGAGAAAGAAATGAAATATTCAGACTAGTGCAATTTAATGTATGTGTGTGTGAACTAAAAATTGCTAATTTTTTGTTCATACTTTGTTGTCTTGAAGGAGCTTAATGTCTATAAGGAAAGTAGGTTGTAAACAAAAGTTATTCTAGAAAATTTTAGAAGATCTTTCTGGTAGACAAGAGATATGGCATGAAATCATCAAGTAACCACAGAAAACTTAAAGAGGAAATGTTTACAAATGAACAACAACAAAGCTGCCCATACCATGGCATTCAGTTACTGACTTAAGTTCTGCTAACCCTTTTCCCTAAAATGTTGTCCTTTCTTTCCATTATTACCTAATTAAGTCCTATTTTTCACTAACACTGAGTTCAGATGGCTTTTTCATAAAACTTGAGGTCTTAACTATACACATTTCTGTCACTACATATATACATTAAGTTTTAATTATCTTTATTTTTCTGTCTCCTATGTTAGATCTTTTTATAGTTCAAGATCTGGTTTGTTTGTTTTTGAGAGAGGAATGGGGAGAGAGAAAGAGAAACATCAACTCATTGTTCCACTTAGTTGTGCCATTGATTACATCTCATGTGTGCCCTCACAACATCTGGAACTGGTGACTTCCGGCGGTCCAGCTGCACCCTCAGGATCAAACTGGTGACCTGGAGATCCATGACCCCAGGATCAGGCCAGTGACCCCAGGCTTAACTGGTGATCTTGGCACTCCAGGCCAATTCTTGATCCATTGTGCCACCTTGTGCACCGGCCAGTGCTTGTTTATTTATTTGTGTATGCATATAAAAAATAATAAATAATTCTGATCTATGACAGGAATAAATATGAGAATATTTGGGCTATCCACTTTGCAGAATATCTAACTCAGAATTTGCTTGGTTCAAACAAGATTTCAGGAATGTATTGTTTCTTGAAACTGAAAGAGCTTTAATTCTTACTTGATCCAGGAGTAAAATGCTATCACCTGTATCCGTTCTGTCTTTATCATTTATCTTTGTGTTCCTGCATGTTCTCTCTTTCTCCCCTTTCCTCTGTCTTCATTGTTGGCCTCAATTCATTGCAAACATATTGCATTTCAGAGGTTCAAAGAAGATTATTATGATCCTCTTCATAATAAAATAGGTAAATAATATTTAATGCGGTTTTTGCGATATATGCACTCATAAGATTCGAGACTTTGTCAGCTCTACCTAACTGTGGAAAACTGTTTAGCTTTGTTGTTTTGTTTTCAGACACAAAAAAATTGTTCTGTCACTGGAATTCCGTACAGGATTCTGGTTGCCAAAAAGTAACTGTTAAATACATAATATTGTTTGCTTCTTTTCTTCTTCATGCTACATTTAGCTTATTAAGTCAGGAAACAAGAAATCATATGTATTGAGATGTAATTAATAACAATTAATAATTTCTAAAGCATAAACAAATAAATAACCCAGACACATATTAAAGTTAAAGTATATTTGGGCATTTAAGAAAAATAAAACAATTTTGAAAATAAAATATTTTTAGTTGAAAGGTACTCTAAAAACTTTGCGTTCTTCTTTTAATTATTATTAAAACATTATTGGCTGCTTTCCATGTGCTACTATGAATGATTTGAGGGACCAAGAGATTAAGAGTGATGGAACCCACCTATGGTGAGGGATATAATAAATTTATTAATGGACACATTAAATTTGAGAAGACTATTTATTGGCAAAGTATTTATTCATGGCCTATTTTAGGCTAGGGACATTATTATGGGTCAAGCATTTGGCATGAATTAGTGAACATGATATTCAATTTCTCCAATTTGGAACATTAAATTTTAATGAGATTAAGAGATATTTAAGCTTATATTCTTATAGCACTTGGATATGTGAGTCTATACCTCAGTGGAGATATATATGCTGAAGGTATATATTTGAGAGTCATTCATATACTCATTGCCCTCTTCAAGATTAGAGTTATGAAGTGTCACAATTCATTCCCACACTTTGCTACCTCCAATCTCATCTCCTCAAGATGACCTCTTTAGGTGTTCCTTTTTTGTTCTTCTGTTGGTTGTCTCCAAAGTTCTAAATATTCTGAGTATTATTCTTTTAAAATTTGTCTACTCAAAACAATATCCATTGATTCTCTAATATGAAATATGAGGTTCTAATACTCATATTATTCCCTGAAATATATAATCACTTATTCCTAAATTTAAAATTGTACCCTAGGTCACTGTGTAGTATTTTTTTCAAAAGATACTTGTTTTCAAATTCAGAAGTATTTAGCTGTTCTTTATTGCTTACTGAACAATGTAGAGACATATAATTTTATAATTTCAGGTGCTTTCATACCCATATCAATCTTTTTAGCTAAAATACGACTACTCCACAGAGAACATTTCTTCTGCCAAAAGTTGCTTTGCTGCTTGACCAGGTGGTGGAGCAGTGGATAGAGCATCGAACTGGGATGCAGAGGACCCACGTTCGAGACCCCGAGGTCGCAAGCTTGAGCACGGGCTCATCTGGTTTGAACAAAGCTCACCAGCTAAGACCCGGGGTCGCTGGCTCGAGCAAGGGGTTACTTGATCTGCTGTAGCCCCACGGTCAAGGCATATATGAGAAAGCAATCAATGAACAACTAAGGTGTCGCAACAAAAAACTGATGATTGATGCTTCTCATCTCTCTCCGTTCCTGTCTGTCTGACTCTCTGTCTCTGTAAAAAAAAAAAAAAAAAAATTGCTGCTAAGCAAATATTTCCACCTCTGACTTTGCTCATGATACCTCCATTTACCTTTCTCTGTTGAGTCTCTTTTACACATTCTTCTAGGTCCAGCTTACATGGTCTTTCCTTTCATTAACATAATATCTCTTAACTAAAAGTCAACTCTCTTTAGTCCTTAATGACTTTTCTTAAGCCTCATTTGTAACACTATTATCTGCTTTACGTCATAATTATTTTGAAATTTGACTTTTTCTTAGTAAAGTTGTAAACTCCTGGAACCAAAACTGAGTTGTTTATATATACCATATTTTTTGCTCCATAAGACACACTTTTTTCCCCAAAAAGGTGAAGGGGAAAATTCCCGTACATCTTATGGAGCAAATGTTCATTTTTTTTAGTGGCTGCAGGGTGCTGTGCCGGTAAACATATGTAGAATGAGTGCAAGTGGTAGCGTAATCATACCCGCCACAGCAGTGCGTGGAACCCCAGCATCTGCTGAGTGATCTCCTGGTTCCAATTTCCACAGTTGCGGGCAGCACAGGAGTGCAGGCGAACACATTCATCTGGCATCATTGAGGGCTGACGTGAGAGGTGTGCTGCAGCAGTGGAGGGCTGTGCTGCAGCTGCTGGAGCTCTGTGTGAGTGCTGACGTCACTTGTTGCCCTATTAGGGCTTGACCAGTTTAGAGCACATATTAGCAAAACCACAAAAAAAAACTTTAAAGAAGTGAAGACTCATCTAGCTGTAATTCCTGGGTGTCTTACCAGCCAGTTGCAACATCTCGACATTTCCATCAACAAATTGTTTAAAGTCTTTAAGCGAGAAGAGTGGAACAAATGGATGGCTACAGGTAATCATGATCTGACACCAACTGTATGAATGAAGAAACCCACTATCACTCAAGTTTGTGAATGGGTGAAAACATCATGGCAGTCAGTGAAGAATGAAACCATGGTACGGTCATTCAAAAAATGTGGCATTAGCAATGCCTTAGATGGCACTGAAGATGGTATCATATAATATATATGAAAATAGCAAAGACAGTGATACTAGTGATTGTGAACAACTGAGCTTCTTAAATTCTGACACTAGCAATAATGAGTTCCTGGGGTTCCCGGACAACTAGAAGAGTATCTGAACATTAAAGTCTGTTCTAATTTGTTAATAACAGTGCTGTTTGTTAATACTGCTGTTGAGTTTACATTGTTGAAATATTATTGTGGTATATTTTATTAAATATTTTGACACACCATTTGGTTCAGAATATTTTTTTTTATTTTCCTCCTTAAAATCCTAGATGCATCTGATGGTCAGATGTATCTTATGGAGTGAAAAATACAGTAATTTTATCACCTAGAGTAGCCTGTTGCTTTCTGTTTTATTTTTTTTATTATTGAATGAATACATGTATGAATATTGGGGCCTTCTTGACATTAAAAAATTTTCTCAGTTATTATTTGACTATAGTATTTCATGATATAGGTTAAGGAAAAAATTTTATGGTCTCAGAAATATATATTAATGAAAGAGAATGAGTACTGGTAGTATTTAAAAGACAACTACTAGTTCATAATCGCTATTTATGTTTCACGAAGTTTAAAAAAATCAAGGATATTTATTAAATCTCTACTGTTTGGAGCTCTGATCATTGAAACAATTGCATCTTTCCCAGTGCTTTGAGGATAAGTAAATATTTTTAGAATAGCTCCATGTATGTCTCCCATGTCTAAGTTTCAGGAGGAGTGAAGCAAATGTAGGTCTTTATTGGTAGAAAGACAGGATTACTCATTTGGGTCAGGGTCTATTCAACTAGATTTCTTTTCCAGGAAGAAAAACATATATGAGTTTGTACATGTGTGTTTGTTCTTTTTAATAAGAGAAAATATAGAAAGGCATCGCACACAAAGGACAAAATTTGGAAACATTTGGAACTGGATAGAAATTCAAAAGAAACAAAATAAGCATAAGGAAAGAAATAAAAGTTAAAGTGAGCAAAAGCTGAATAATACAAATACAGGCAACAAGAGGAACATGAATTGCTCCGATGTATGTCATTGGGTTGCTAGTCTACTCCCTCAGCTTTAAAAAAACTAAAAAACAAAAACAAAAACAAAAACAAAACAAAAAAAAAACTAAAAAACACTGTGATATTCTTTTTAATTGGCTTAAATTAAAGCATGATTTGTTTGTTTCTTGTAGGTTTTTTTTTTAGTGAGCTGTATCCAGTTTCTAAATAAAAATAAAAGAGCATATTTTAAAGCAACTTCCAAAATTAATAATAAATTGACATAAAATACAACTTTGCTATGCAAGATTTTGTGCCAATCAATAACCACAGGCCATAGGATTGGCACTCTAAGAATACATGCAGGTAAAAATGATGTAACAACATAAACAAATGCATCACTAACTTGTCTCAATTTGGATGAATAAATGAATGAGTGAACACTTCTTGTTTTATGTAGATTTTCCATCATTTCCTTCCAGAGCATACTCAGCCACCCAGCCCTGAAAGCTGGAAATGTGTCTGAATTCCTCCCTCTTCTTCATCTTTCATACCAAAGAGATCTCTTAAGTTCTGTCAGTGTGTCCTACTTAATATCTCCAGGATTGGTATTTTTTTATTTCTATTGTTAGTGCTTGTTTCAATTTCTCATTTTTTAAATCATAATTATTATAATAATACATTTTCTGGTCTTGCAGTTTCAAATATTTGTCCACACTTATCCTGGGCCAAAAATCAAATCGTTGTGTCTGTACAAGTGTACATAGAACAAAAGAAGCAGCAGTTTAGAAAACACAAAAAATAACATACAACAAAATACTATGCAAATGGTAGTGTTTGTGTGATTTAAATTTTCTTTCCTGTACAATTTTTATACATCACAAGTTTTCTATAATCATTACAAAAATTTTTTTAAGTGAAATTCATTATTTTAAAGCAATCTTTTTTTTTAAATCTTTTTTTTTCTTTATTCTTTTTTAGAGAGGAGAGAGAGAGGGAGAGAAAGAGAGAGAGAGAGAGAGAAGGGGGGAGGAGCTGTAAGCATCAACTCCCATATGTGCCTTGACCAGGCAAGCCCAGGGTTTCGAACCGGCGACCTCAGCATTTCCAGGTCGACGCATTATCCACTGCGCCACCACAGGTCAGGCCGAAATTCATTATTTTAAAAGTGAATTAGCTTTCTATCACTCATATCTCATCAACTACTTATTTACTTGGGATTATTCATGTTTTACAATTTTTACACATACAGTAAAATTTTTCTAACATGCAAAGTATTTTTAGATCTAATTCTTTCCTATAATTTAGTTACATTCTGGGTAAGTTAATCATATACTTTAGTGTCCAAAACCAGAAAAGTTGTTTTTTGTTTGTTGTTTGTTTGCTTGTTTTTTAGTGAAGGAAAGGGAGGCAGAGACCGACTCCCACATACACCCCAACCTGGATCCACCTGGAAAGCCCACTAGAGAGTGATGCTCTGCCCATCTGGGGCCCTTGCTCCTTTGCAAATGGAGCCATTTTGGCTTGAGGCAGATGTCATGGAGCCATCCTCAGTTCCCAGGGCCAACTCACTCTAATCAATCTTTGGCTGCAGAAGGAGAGGAGGAGATGGAGAGAGAAATAAAGAAGCGAGAGGGGAAGGAGTGGAGAGCAGACGGGTGCTTCTTCCATGTGCCTTGACTGGGAATCGAACCTGGGACATCCACACACGAGGCCAATGCTCTACCACTGAGCCAATTGGCCAGGGCCTCAAACCAAGATGATTTTAATAGTGAAAATGGGTCCTGTTAACAACGACAACTAAACACTTGGCTTTTGCCTAAACAGAAATAGTCTGGCCAAATGGATAAAAGATATTCTTAATTATTATTTTTTCCTCTTTTTTTATGTATAAGAAAAAAGGAAGTATTAATTTGGTTTTAGTTTTTTTCATTATATGTTAGCGTAGATTTATTATTTGCTACCTAAAATAATTTTGTTCTTCATTGGAATGTGTATTTCTGTTGTTTGTTTGTTTTTGAATTTTTTAAAATATTTTATTTATTGATTTTAAAGAGAGAGAGAAGGGGGGAGCTGGAAGCATCAACTCATAGTAGTTGCTTCTCATATGTGCCTTGAGCAGGCAAGCCTAGGATTTTGAACCAGCAACCTGAGCATTCCAGGTTGACGCTTTATCCACTGTGCCACCACAGATAAGGCAAAATGTTTTTATTCTTAAATTATTTTCTAAATTTCTATGATTTAGATTTAGAAATAATACTATAACTTCTAAATCTAAATCATAGAAATAATTCACTTATATGTGAAATGTATATATGGAATACATATATATGTATTTATATACATTATTAAATTTGTTTTAATTCCTAGATTTCAAAATATGTGAAAATTCTGGATTTTAAATTTTGTTAATAATAGTATTCTGGCTAAAGTCAAATATTAAATAGAAATGATATCCATAAAATAAAAAATAAATTTATGATACAGATTTAGAATATTGGGTTTAATTCTAAACTATTCATAGGTGGGCAGGGGTTGTTTTCCTATTTTATTAAACTTTTATCCACAATACTTTGAAGTACCTGAAATTAAATAAACACTCAGTAAATATTTGTTGAAGTGGGTAGATAAAGGCTGCAGTGAAGAAATTTCTTTTTTGGAGTAGGATATGGGTTATTTCTAATACTTGTGCTTTTGAAAACAAGCAAAAGTTCATTTATTGTGACTGTAGTTGATGCATTATGCTATTGAATGTCTATTTTGTTTACTCATTGTAAGATAATGGGTAATTAAGAGCAAGGAAACAGATTGAAGTTCAAAGTGTTCATCCTTACAGTTTTACAGATGGGGAGATAAAGGCAAGCAAGTGAGGAAGAGAAGAAAACATATTAGTAACAGAAAGCTAATGAAAGCTCAGGTCTGTAACATTACAGCTTTCTCCATTCTCCATGAGCCCTACTAGATTTTCTCTGCTAAAAATAACATTAGCATCTACCCTGGCTAGAAAATAGCTCTGTTGGTTAAAGGGTCACCCCAAGCGCAAAGGTTACCAGTTCGATCCCTGGCCAGGCTACATATAGGAAGATCAATGTTCCTGTCTATCTGTCTCTCTCTCTCCTTTCCTCTCTCTCTAAAATCCATAAAATAAACACTTAAAAAATAGCATTTGTATCTGAATAAAGTATGGACATTAATTAATAGTATTATATCAATATCGGTTAGTTAATTATAACACAATTACCATACTAATGTGAAATGTAATATATAGGGAACACTGGGTATTGGGTATTTGGGAAATCTCTGTATTCCCTTTGTAAATTTTTGTAAATCTAAAAGTGATCTACAAAATAAAGATCATTTTTTTTAATATTTTTTATTTATTTTTATTTTTTATTCATTTTTTAGAAAGGAGAGAGAGAGAGAGAAGGGGGGAGGAGCAGGAAGCATCAACTCCCATATGTGCCTTGACCAGGCAAGCCCAGGGTTTCGAACCGGCGACCTCAGCATTTCCAGGTCGACGCTTTATCCACTGCGCCACCACAGGTCAGGCAAGATCATTTTTAACATATAAGTTATATTCAGCATAAAAATATTAGATCACTAAATATTATATCACTAAATATTAGATCACTAAATATTAGATCACTATTAGATCACTAAAATGATCTACAAATAATGTTTTTGTTAAAGTGAAGAAACTGGAGATTCACAGAAACCAGTAATCCAAATGCATTAGTTTCAGTCCAGGCACTAAGATTCCTGAACAATTCTTGTGTGTCTTTCAGTTGCACCATGTTTTATGTATTATTTATCTATTATAACTGTGGCATTGGATTTTCTTGGTTTAATTAATTAATTAATTTCATTTACAGAGGATTCTGGTTTCAATATTATGAACCAAAAGCCATGTAATTAACATCAACTAATGATTGTTGCTTCTTTAGCTTTTGTTAACACTAAATTCCACCAACTTCAAGGGTACATTTTTGAAAAGTAGGAAGAGTACTCTTGAGGGCCAATTTAGTTATTATAGCACTTCAAAATATAAAATCTAAAATATTAAAAATTACCCAAAGCAGAAAAAATATATATAATACTGTCTTTACCCGGTTATCTTCTTCAGGCCGCAAAAGTGGACAAAGAGAATAGGTTTAAACATGTGTGTTTTCATTTGAAGTTACTGATCGGAATTTCCACTGGTATTTTTGGAAACATCACCTTAAAAGTTATAATAAAGAAACTGAATAAAGGTAACTGCTCACTCAGATAATTAGCTTTCTTTTGTAACTATTTTCATAGGATTTTACTGGGTAAAGTTATGGAATGCATCTCCATGTTTCATAGCTGGCTCAACCAAATGTTTTTGTAACTTCGTGTACATGTCAAAGGTCCTCTGCGGGAATTCTGTGGGAAATATGCAGACTGACCTGCACATAAGGAACAAGGAAAACATCACAGCATGGGATGGGATGGAAGTTAAAATGAAATATTTGCAGCTCTGTGCATGGCTCTTTTAAAATCTTCCATAGGAGGTCTGCATTGTGCTGACAGAGGAGTCACATTTTTATGGTTAGGATGCTATTTGGAATTAAACACTCTCTGAGTAGGATTCTCTGCACAGATTCAGAATCCATTAAATTTTGTGTATAAAAAACAGTGGTATTTAAGACTTGGTTACTTAAATCAATTTTCTTTTGTTGTAACACACCAAAGAAGGGGTGGGAACGGTAAAATGTCTCTTCCAATCTTTGTTAGCTGATGTCTTAGTAATAAATGAAAGCTAAAATATGCTGTCAGAGGTCGATGTCAAATCTCACTGTTATGCTATTACCTGCCAACATTATCACCAATTGTTGCCTTTAACAACAAGAAGTATGTTGACATTAAGTTATGCGGAGTTCTATTTACTTAAATTCTCTATGATTTATTGAAGAGTTGTACTCCTTAACAAATCCCAGTACAGTTTTTTAAAATGTACTTACTTTTTAAATAATTTAAACATTATATATCTCAAGATAAGGAAGAATAAGTTATGATTTCAATGAGAATATTTTTTAAAATTCTGAGAGTTCAATGCTGTGGTATAGTGCTGTTTGTCTCACATAGTGACTTCTAATAATTTTATTCCTGAAATATCAATTTTACTAAATTCTTAAGAAAGTATTTCAAAATGATAAATAAATAAGGTAAAATGAGGAGGCAAAACCTCACTCAGGATTAAAGAAAATGTTAAAAATACAAAACTACTTTAAAAGAAATAAGATTAGCCTGACCTGTGGTGGCGCAGTGGATGGGGCGTCGACCTGGAAACGCTGAGGTCGCCGGTTTGGAACCCTGGGTTTGCCTGGTCGGGGCACGTGTGGGGGTTGATGCTTCCTGCTCCTCCCTCCTTCTCTCTCTCTCTCTCTCTCTCTCTCTCTCTCTCTCTCCTCTCTATAATGAATAAATAAAATCTTTGAAAAAAAAAAAAAAAAAAAAAAGAAATAAGATTAATAGGAATTGTTTTCTTTGTTCCTGTTAATGTTATGTGTGTGTTTACCATTACAACTGGGCTGCAGGCCTGATCACAGGTTTAAAATTTGTATGGGAATTTCAATGAATGACATGCATTAAGCGTAGACATGGCTTATCTGTTAACATAGCATAAAATTTTCCAAACCCACATTTAAGTTTTATCAGAGTCTATACTAAACAGCACACAAAATTGATACTATTCATTGCTAGATCTTTCAGTTTATTAAATGACTAATTGTACATCCTTAAAGTTTTGAGTTATTTGTCACTAAATTTGCTGTGATTTGTATTATTCCAAGCATTTTAACTAAATAATTCATTTATGTAAAATCTGTAAGTTTAAAGAAATTTTTTAAATTATGGATAAAATGTTTTTGGTTGGTTGGTTAGTTGTTGGGTGGTTTGATAACTAGTTCATGGCTGTTAGGAATATTTTCTCAAAGTATTTGACATGGGATAGTAAGTTTTACTAATGAATTGATAATATCATTAAATTTCTGAATACAAATGAGTTGTTGGCACCAGGAGAAATAAATTAACAAAGTCGAAACAAACAAAAACCTAGGAAAATAGCAAAATTTACAAAAAAAGTTTATATTCCTTCCATTACTTATGATATTGTGGTAGTTTATAACTTATATTCTGCTTCCCTGTTATTTTCCAAACTTATATTCTTGCTATTTTTAACATTATTTCACATGAAACAAATAGACTTATAATCCGCCTTTCCTCAAAATTCATGTTTGAGACTAATTTTAACGCTACAAAGATTCACATTGACCATTTCTGAGGATATTTTAAAGAAACAGCATTGAGCCTGACCTGTGGTGGCGCAGTGGATAAAGCATCGACCTGGAAATGCTGAGGTCGCCGGTTTGAAACCCTGGGCTTGCCTGGTCAAGGCACATATGGGAGTTGATGCTTCCAGCTCCTCCCCCCTGTCTCTCTCTCTCCTCTCTCTCTGTCTCTCTCTCTCTCCTCTCTAAAATGAATAAATAAAAATTAAAAAAAAAAAAACTTAAAAAAAAAATTCTGGCATAAAAAAAAAAAAGAAACAGCATTGAAAAATTATGAGCTAAATAGTCTTTAGCATGAACAGTAAAAATATATTATGATGAACTTTCTCAATGGGTTAATGAGATCTGAGAACTGTTCAAGTGCAAGGAAACTTCAGTTTTAGTTTTCACGCAAAATTTATTGAGTACTCGATTATGATGAAATGTGGAGGTAAGTTTTTAGGTAGAGTTAGGATTGCTTTCTTAAACAAATATATTTAGACCCACAAAGAAAGCAAGGAAAATCAAATACAGGGCAGAAATTATTACAGAAAATTTAGCTCTAAAAAATACTGATCACAACACAAGCCAAAATAAGAAAAGTAATTCATATGTAACAGCCATGTGCCTAGCAAATCTTTAAGGAAACTACAGTAAAATATAAGGAAAAAGAACATATTGAAAATATTTATTTTTAAATAAAAACTATTGAGGTGATCTCTTTTAATTTTATTTATTTATTTATGATTTTTTTTTCCTTTGGTAATCCTTTCACCTTTTTTCACCAAGTCTACCACCCCTACTCCCATGACAGCTGCCAGTCTGCTTTTTGTATCTATGACTCAGCTCTTATTTTGTTTGTTAGTTTATTTTGCTCACTATATAAGTGAAACCACAGGGTACATGTTCTTCTCTGACTGGTTTATTTCACTTAGCATAATACTCTCCAGATCTACCCATGCTGTTGCAAAAGGTAATATTTTTATGTTTAAGTAATATTTCTTTGTATTTATGTATCACCACTTTTTATTCATTCATCTACTGATGGGCACTTGGTTGCTTCCATAGGTTGGCTATTGTAAATAATGTTTCTTTGAACATCAGAGTATATCTATTATCTAAAATGGTGCTTTGGGTTTTAAGTGAAATCTCTGGGTTAAATTGTTTAAAATTTTTATTTATTGATTTTAATAAGAGAGGAAGGGAGGGAGAGAGAGAGAGAGAGAGAGCAAAAGAGAGAGAGAGGCAGGAACATTAATCTGTTTGTGCCCTGACCGGGGATGGAACTGGTAACCTCCGTGATTCAGGACAATGCTCCAATCAATGGAGCCATCTCGCCAGGGCAAGCAGTTCCATTTTTTTGTTTTTTGAGTAAACTCCATGTTTTCCACAGTGGCTGCACCAACCTGGATCCCCACTAACAATACATGAGAGTCTCCTTTTCTCACATCCTCTCCAACACTTGTTGATTTATTGATGATAGCCATTTTGACAGGTGTTAGGTATATTGCATTGTGGTTTCAATTTATATTTCTCTGACCATTTGTAATATTCAATATCTTTTCATATGTCTATTTGCTATTAATATATCTTCTTTGAAGAAGTTTTTATTCAAGCACTTTGGCCATTTCTTAATTGTATTGTTTTTTCATGTTGAGTTTTATAAGTTTCTTATAGATTTTAGATATTAAGCCCTTATCACATGTATCAGGGAATATGCTCTCCCATTCAGCTGGACATTGTTCAGAGTGAACATTATCTTTTCATTGTGTTGATGCTTCTCATTGTTGTACAAAAACTTCTGAGTTTGATGTAGTCACATTTGTGTATTTTTCCCTTTGTTTCCCTTGCCCAAAGTAATATATCAGAAAAAAAATATCGCTACAAGAAATGTCTGAGGTTTTACTGCTTATGTTTTCTTCTAGGATTTTTATAATTTCAAGCTTAACATTTGGGTCTTCTATTCATTTTGAGTTTATTCTTGTTTATGGTGTAAGATGGTGGTCTAATTTAATTTTTTTGCATGCACCTGTTCAATTTTCCCAACACCATTCTAATGAATAGAATATCTTTACCCCAGTGAATGTTCTTGCCTCCTTTTGAGTGTGATTTCCCAACTTTGTTGTTCTTTCTCAAGATCACTGTTGCTATTCAAGGTCTTTTATAGGTTCCAAATAAATTTTTTAAATTATTTGATCTAGTTCTGTGAAATATGCTTTTGGTATCTTGATAGGAGTTGGGTTGAATCTGCAAATTGCTTTGGATAGTATGGACATTTTAAAATGTTAAATCTTTCTAGATTTAATTTAAAAAAATCTATAATTAAAAAAAATCATTTCTGTGTTATTTGTACCCAAAACTTAAATGTTGAAACAGAAAAGGCACTGTTCAGAGCTGAAATTGTCAATTTTCAAGATGCATTGTCATTAAAAATGTTAAATTATACTTTTAAAAAACACTAATTTTTTTTACAACAGGATTGTTCAGTAGAACATCCTGCTATGATGGCATGGCCAACACATATAGCTATGGATCATTTGAGATGTGACTAGAGCAACTGAAGAACTTTTTAATTATCCCACCTTTTAAAAGGTGGGATAATTAATAAAATAAAGCAGCAAATTGTCATAGGATAGATGTCATAACATTTAGAGAAATATTTCAGCAAAAAAACAAATTTTCTTTTGGATACTGTATCAATTCAAACTCTAAAGCAGGCTTCTTCTACTATATTTTTCATAATTTTAATTTTATTTTTAACGTGGATTATTAGAAACACACTGGAAGAAAAGAACGACATGATATAGGAGTGAAACCTAGTGAATTACTTTCATAAATTCTTCAATGATGACTTTTTTCTGAAATTTTGAAAAGTAATTTTTTAAAATAAGCAATAAATTTAAAAATTAAGATAATACACTCATATAATTGTTTAGAACATTTTGTTACTTTTATTATGAAACTATATGTCAATATCATAAATTTAAATAAATTAAGAGCTAGGCTACTTTAAGAAATGTCAGTATAAAGTTTCAAAAATTTCTATAAAATTTGGGATTTTCAAACACTGCCATTATGCTTGATGAATGATAGCTTGTCAACATTGGTTCTTACAACTAAAAGAAATATTCTAAATTTTTTTCTGTTCAAAGTAGTATCTATTAGCTACATATAGTTATTTAAATTAAAATTAATTAAATAAAGTTAAAAATGTAGTTCTTCAGTTGCTCTAGTCACATCTCAAATGATCCATAGCTATATGTGTTGGCCATGCCATCATAGCAGGATGTTCTACTGAACAATCCTGTTGTAAAAAAAATTAGTGTTTTTTTATTCCAACCTTTAAATATTGTGGCATAAGTAACTACATATTCACCCTCATATATGTGGAGGAAAACAATTATCTAATTTATAAAAAGAATTATGACTGACTCAGCTAATAGGTATCTGAGAACCTGTCTAATAATAGGAATAGGAAGTCAAGTAAACATCCTTTATTGAAACTGGAACATAAATATACATGTTATACCTAGAAGAAAATTTTATGAGAACAGTGATTATATTAAAATAATGTTTCTCTCAAGGAAAACATAACATACTGACCTTAAAACAAAAAAAGGACAGAGATGCATCTAGAAGTATGAAAATGATGGTTTCATTGATAAACCCTAAAAATAACTTCAAATAAATAAAATGCAAATCTTCTAAGTCTAATTTTATAAGGTGACATATTTAGAGTAATTGATTTTAATTAATCTGAAAAATGATGGATTCTAAAGTATTAAACATTTGCTTAAGACTTTGTCTTTTCTGAAGATAGTTTTATATTCTACGCAGAGCTTAAAAGCACTACCAGTACTGAATTCCTTCAATATCAATAAATGTATTGAAATCCAGAAAGTTCCTTTTCAAGCATGGGATGTATGTATAACTCACACAAGGTCTGTAAAATTATAAAAGCCATAGCTTTAATTCTGCAATACACATTTACCTGTGACACTTAAAGTGGAAATGTAATTAATGATTTGATACAACCTTCCCAAATACAGATAAAACATATTACAAAAATTCTCAAGGATACAGAAACACCATGAAGTCATTCTGAAGAATCATCCAGATTTCACAATCTAGAAGTCCATAAACATAATTTTAAAAACCATTACAAAAACTGTATATCTTTCAGGGAAGTGGCATTTTTAGCATCGATCTAGAAAACCCTTAGATCTGACCCAGGAACAAATATGGCTTCAGCTTGTTTGCTTTTTCCTGTGTGCAAATTCTGGATTATAAATTTTGTTAACAGTAGTATTCTGTGCTTAAGTCAAAAGTTAAATAGAAATCATATCCATAAATATAAAATAGATGTTTTTATTGGTATGTGTATATTTTAAGTTAAAATATATGCTATTTATTTATTAAGTTAATCCATGAGACTGTTTTAATGAGTCCAAAACTTTATAATTAAAAGCTTTGGATATTCAGTACATCAAATACCATCCTACCATTAAGAAAATACAAAGAATCCAATAGGGAATGGGCAAAATATATATTTAAGCTAGCATTTCACAAAATAAATCAAGTTTACATGGCCAACTAATATATAAAAAGATGTTTAATATTATTTATCAGAAAAAAATAAAATTATATTTAAATATTCTTATATACCCATCAAAATAGCTAAAAATTAAAAGGTCAACAGCCAAGGCCAGATAATTTGGTTGGTTAGAACATTGTCCTGATGCACAGAAATTGTGGGTTTGCTACATGGTGTGCACATACAGGAAAAAATCAATGTTTCTGTCTCTCTCTTCTTCCCCCCACCCTTCCTCTCTTAAATCAATCAATATATATTTTTTAAGTCAGTAAATTCCAAGAATTAAAGATATACAGTAATGGAAAAGTCTGACATTCCTGTTTGAAATGTAAATTGATATTTTCTTTGGAAAAGTTTTTGACATTGTCCAATAAAGCAGAACATGCTTTTTGTTACAAGCTAACAACTTCACATGTAGAAATATATCCAAAAAAATTGCATATGAAATGCACAAAAGTGCATGAATATGAATGCTTATAGCAGCAATTTTAATTTTAGCCAATACAAGTGAACAAATTAACTATCCAGCAAAGTAAAATAAATACTTAAATTATGAGATAGCCAAAGAGTGGATGAGTAACCAACAATCTCTACCCAAAAGTAATAAATGCCACAGAAACTATTTAGTGAAAGAAGCCAAATAAAAAACATATTATATCTATGTTTCTTTTAAACTAAAGTTGTAAAAACTGGAAATCTTCAATCTAATACAGAGAATGCATAATTACGTAATGATATCATAAATAAGATCAAACAAATGATTATCATAAAGTCCAAGATATTGGATATGTTTGAATGAGTGGATGAGAGAGATTGAGAGAGAACAGAATGGTAGCTGCAAGAGTGCTGACCATACTTCAGGGTCCTCATCTGAGTCAATGTGTTCACTTAATGATAATTTATAAGCTTACATTTCTGTTTTGTATAATCTTCTTAATGTGTGTTATATTTTTACATAATAAAATGACTTTTCAAATGCAACAGGATTTAGATTACTCCTTGAGGGACTCAGTCTATGTCCATCTGAGTCATTTACCAAGGGATTTGGAGCTCAAAGTTCTGGCAATGGTTACCCAGAAGGTCAAACTGTTAATCATATTGTAGCTTTTATTTGTTTATAAGACCAAATGAATAAATGAGTGTTATACCCTAGGGTCTGTATCAAAGATCAAAGCCAAGGAAGACAAATTCAGTCATTGAGACAAAGGACATTAGAGATGTTGATGATGGAAAGAAGTAGAAAGTGAGACTAAATGCGGAAAGTAACTTTGTGTATCTTTACTAATCACTGATCAAGCATGCTATTTGAGAATCAGCCAATCTAGCTTAGAGACACAGAGTAAAAAATATAACAAACAATAAACCAAATGCCCTATTATACAGGCTCTAGTAAATGTTTAACCATGGATTTTCTTAAGTTATACGAAAACATAGACTTATTCTATTACTGTCAAGTCATTTTAAGGCCCCGCCAAAAAAATGCATATTCAAAACTTAAGACCAAATCTACACAATTTTATTACTATTACATTTTTCCACCAAAGCTCAAAGTAATCTTTTTTCTTTACTATAGTGATGAGGCAGTCTTTTATCTAACTTAAAGACAAACTTAAAGACCTTATTTCACTTTTTCCTAGCCTATTTCTCTTCTAACTTATAATAAGTTATCTTTCTTAAGTAAGAAAGAGTTAGTCCAAAGGAAAAATATCCTCATGTGTAAGAAAAAAAAAAAAAAAAAACAGCTTCCCCTAAGGATTAGTGAAATACTTGTCTAGATTTCTAGGCTTCATCATTTTCCAGGTGAGCATTTTACAAAGATTCACAAGTGGAGGAGATAAATATATTCCAAGAAATAAATTTTCAGAAATAAAGAACATGCATTTAAGATTATGCCCTTGGCTTCTGAACTATCTCCATCAGCATTTCTCCTTGGGAACAGAGTAGAAGATGGGCAGAAAGACTAAAACACAATATTGTACACCATTGCAGTCAGGTAAGTGGACAGCTACACTTTGTCTTAATAATAATGGCTGTTGTTTATTGAACTTCTATGAAATGTGCCAAGTGCTAAATTTATATATCATTTATGTATCATAAAAATTTAATGAAGAAATTGTTATTATATTTTATAAGTAGCAAAAGCAAGAGTCAAAGAAGCAAAGTACATTCCATGAGGTTTTACCTGATAATGAGTGAGGTCAAAATTTTTATCAAGAACTTACATCATGAACAAATTTTTTTTTTCACAAAACCACACTGACTTAGACATTTCATGTATCACAGCCCCAAATACTTGAATATAGTTTGGAATCACCATTTGTTAAAAAATAAATTAAAACTAAAAAAAAGGGAAAGAAAGGACATTTATAAGAACAAGAAAACTAATCAAGAAGATAGACTATGTTCTGCTATTAGACAAGATCACAGATTTTTATTTTGGAAATTTTGAAGATTGAAAGAGAGATGGATTCAGTTTATAGAATTTTGAAGCATATTTATATGATTTACATAAACATATGTAAAAATCTCAGAATGCTCTAACAACTTGCCTCTATGAGTCACTTTAACATAAGTCAAATGAAAGATTCTTTATACTACCAAATATTATGTAGAATAAAGAGTAAAATTAAATTCCTAGTTGAAAGACAGAAACAAGCCATTAAGAATGTTTGTGATGTCTTCCTAACTTTGCCAATATATAAAGTATTCCAGTAAAAATTACCAAGAAATGGAATCATTGAAAGGATGAAAAATTGGCCTGATTAATATAGAATTTCTATGGCAAGTTACCTATTATCTACTGTTGGTGCCTAATTTATTTGGATTTTCTCTTTTCTATCTTTTACCTTAATCATTATATTAAAAAATATATAATTTCTATCTACAAAGGTAGAGATTAACCATTTAAAGCTGCATTCCAAATTACTATGATGAATAAAAGTGTTTAATAATTATAATAACTTTGTAACCCCTTGACAATCTTGCAGATAATTATTATTTTAGACTATAAATACTACCTCCAAAAAGGTAAACTGTCATCTACTTTGAATCATGTAATTGTCAGTCTTCCCTTCAAAATTTTAAACCATAGCAACAGAAATTTACTTGCCATTTTAAGGAATGCAGGTAAGAAACTAAGAAATAATTGGGTAAAAAAACCAATAGACAGAAATGTAAGGATTTTAAATATTTAATATGAATTAATTATTTTGATTGCCCATGCTTATTTAGAGAATATATATATAAATATATACACATTATATATGTGTATATGCATTCCATATATAAAACATGTATTCTATATATACATAAACATGTATATTTCATATGTACATATTCTCTATATATGCACTCTCTCTATATATTCATTCTACACATACATACATACATACATATATTCTATAAATATATATAAAGATGGAGTAGAAATTCATAGGCATTATAATTAAAATCATTAGAAGTGAAATCTAAAATTGTTCCTCTAAACCTCTTGTTTTAGAGAGCTAAATCATGTTAATTGAAAGACAAAGCAATATGTCGATTTCCAGGGAAAAAAATTGGAGATTTATTTTAGATTTATGTGTATATGACTAGCACCACCACAGTGTCGCTTTGATCTATAAGACATTACAGAACTGCCATTCTATAGTGACAAGTGCCAATGACACATTCTTTATGTATTATCTTTATTTTGTTATTATTTATAAAAGGCTAAATACAAATCCAAGTAAAGTGTAAAAATTTTATTCAGAAAAGTAATCTACATTACTGTAAACTTGTTTCTTTTTTTATGAGAGAGAAAGAAACAGACAGAGACAGAGAGGGAAGGATAGACGATAGAAAGATAAGAAGGGAGAGAGATGAGAAGCATCAACTTGTTGAGGCACTTTAGCTGTTCATTGATTGCTTCTCATATGTGCCTTGATGGGGGAAAGGCTCCAGCTGAGCCAGTGACGCTTTGTTCAAGACAGCGACCTTGGACTCAAGCCAGTGACCTTGAGCTTCAAGCCAGCAACCGTTGGGCTCAAACTGCATGATCCATGTTCAAGTCAGCAACCTCAGGGTTTCAAACATGGGTCCTCAGCATCCCAGGCCAATGCTCTATTCACTGCGCCACCACCTGAGAGGCTAAACTATTCTAAATTTGAACTTACTTTATGATATTGTGATAATTTAAGAACTCTAAGTTTTCAAGAAATTACTTAATTATTTTTACTCTCTTTTTTTTTTTTTTTTTTTCTGAAGCCGGAAACAGGGAGAGACAGTCAAACAGACTCCGGCATGCGCCCCACCGGGATCCACCTGGCACGCCCACCAGGGGGCACGCCCACCAGGGGTTGACGCTCTGCCCACCAGGGGGCGATGCTCTGCCCCTCCGGGGGGTCGCTCTGTCGCAACCAGAGCTACTCTAGTGCCTGGGGCAGAGGCCGAGGAGCCATCCCCAGCACCCGGGCCATCTTTGCTCCAGTGGAGCCTCGGCTGCCGGAGGGGAAGAGAGAGAGACAAAGAGGAAGGAGGGGGGAAGGGAGGGAGAAGCAGAAGGGCGCTTCTTCTGTGTGCCCTGGCCTGGAATCGAACCCAGGACTTCTGCACGCCAGGCCGACGCTCTACCACTGAGCCAACCGGCCAGGGCCTATTTTGACTCTTAATAGAACACTTTCTTGAAAGGTTAAACTTCAAGTGTTTGATATACTGTCTGTCATAAATCAACATTTGTATTTTGTGATGCATTTCAGGGGACAATATTAAAGCATCAGAGGAAACATATTGCTTATTTAGATATTATGTAAACAGAGCTTCATTAATGAACTGTTAAAATACAAACAAACAACAATAAAACACAACAAATTAGTTATTACTTTTCCATGCAGAAAACTGGTAATTTGATTGAATGCTAGCATTGCAATGTTTTCACACACACTCAAGAGTATGTAACTTTTTACTGAAAGGAATGTTTTGCTGATACCCTAAAATGATGATAAGAGCTAACAGAGAATAGAAGTTGAGTTCTGAGAAACATTCATCTAATTCTTAAAACCCCCACCTAAGTCCAAGGGGCAAAATGTAAAAAGTGAGCAACAAACTGAGTAAATATTCTGATGATGATCCACAGGAAAAGTTGTGGCTGCATTGGATTCAGCCTGGACTCCAGAGTTTCTCAGAGCAAAGAAAGAGTGTATATTCTCCATTGTATCTATGTAGAATATTCAGGAAAAACTCTGCTCAGAAATATTTCTTGGTAGTGGTAAAAAGGACTGGAAGTGAACAACTATGTTGCTAGGAAGATGTGTAAGGCGTAAGCCAGATGTGCGAATCATGAATGCAGTAAAAATAATTTAATCATCAAAAAAGAACTAAGAATTATGAATACAGCATGGTAGCTGTCACTGGAATTTAGGTCTTTGAAATGAAATGAACTAAAAAGATTAAAAGCATGTTTTATGAAAGCTTGGAACATAAGCAGGACTCCCTTGAGATCCTTGGTGAGATGTGATGTTGAGGGGAAAATGCATGCTCTTCCATGCTACATCCCCTTTGACATACCTGTAGTTGTACTATTTTGGCACCATGAGTGCTTGGAGGCAGGGACTAGAAGCAGGGCTACGGGACACAGATCGATATAACTAGGAGAGGAGTGAAAGTGTCTGCACCTGGTGAAGAACTTACAGCTGTTTAGTGAGGAAGTGGAACTTTTTAACTACACGCCAGGGATTTCTAAGTGGATACAACTACCCTGCAGAGAAGAAAGCAGCAAGCCAATCAAGGCGCCTTTGAGTACCCGCATTAAAAAGAAAAAGAAAAAAAGGCAATAGAAATTACAACATTCAATGAAATAGGTGTGAGACAAGGGAGGGAAGATCAGTTAAATCTAAAATAATTTCAAGACTATGATGATTCCAATACAAATGACTAAGCTTGATGACCTATTGCATACACTGTGAAACCCAATATACACAAACATCAACTTTTAGAAACAGGAAACGATTCCATTGGAGAAGCAAACCCAACAGAAGTAGGCTTAATTATAAGCACTTGTAAAAACCTAAAGGCTCTTCTATTTCTTGAAATCTTGGCAGGTAATGGGTTGCATGATTGGGTGGGCAGTGGAAACCAGGCTCCTTTCTTTGCAAGTAGCAGTATACTCCAAGAGATTTTGAGTTATGTTAATATAAATATTTATCTCCACAGGCAGATGAGAACTAGGGAAATCAATATATCAACATTTAAGCAACTAAAAATTGAGTAAAAAGGGCAATCTGTTTTCCTAGGAAAACCCTATATTAAAGTGAACCAACCTCAACCAAGACGTGGCACAGTGGATAGAGCATCAAACTGGGACGCAAATGACCCAGGTTCAAAATCCTGAGGTTGCAGGCTTGAGTGTGGGCTCATCCAGCTTGAGCAAGGGCTCACTAGCTTGAGCACGGGGTTGCTGGCTTGACGCCCATGGTAGATGGCTTGAGCAAGGGGCCACTTGCTCTGCTATAGCTCCCCAGTCAAGGCACATATGAGAAAGCAATCACTGAACAACTAACGTGCTGCAACAAAGATTTGACGCTTCTCATCTCTCTCCCTTCCTGTCTATCTGTCCCTAGCTGTCCCTCTCTCTCTCTCTGTCACAATAAATAAATAAATATAAATAAATAAATAAAGTGAACCGAGGTTATTTTGAATTGAATTTGATTCCCTCAAATTATAAAAGAAAATTGCATGAAAATTTAAATAATACTATTCTTTCAACATTTTATTTTAACAGCTGAATGATACTGAATGAGTGTTGCACAGTTTACAGATGATCTTAATTGTTGGATATTAAAGTCTTCAAAATTGTAATATTGTAAATAATGCCTCAGTAAACATTTTTTACTTATGCTTTCACACTGACTTCCTACACACACACACACACACACACACACACACACAATTTCTTTATGTTAGAAGCCAGAAAATAGAATTACCTAAAACACTTAAATATTGCTAAATTATTTTTTAATTGTTTATACAAATTGCACTTCTACCAGCAAAGTAAGAAGATACATAGTTTACCTCTCTTTTATTAACTTAAAGTGTTCTTTAATACTTTCTAAATTAAAAGGGGAGGTGCATGCTTCACTGAGGGTTTTAATTGGCATTTCCTTATTTATTAAATAAGCATGACTTTATTGTATTTTTACCATTTATATTTTGAAGTTTCGGTGCTGCTTATAAATTTGAATGACTTATTTTTAATTATCTGCTTTGTATTTCATTAAGATAAATGTAAGAAAGCACATACATACACACAATATTGAAAACTTACAAACTTGTATCAGAGTGTGTGGAGGGCAGTTTCCACTAAAATTGAAGGTCAACTTATTAAAAGAAAAAAATTATGTTGTACCTGAAAAATCGTTTTTAAATAATTTTGAATATGTATAAAAATCCTCAAAATGTGTCAATGAGTCAGACTCTGATATAGATAAAAATGTAGTACCGTGATATTACAGATGAGAAGAGAAGTGGAAGCACATTATAATAAATGATTTTAGGACAACTGTTCAACCTTATAAAAAATGCCAAATAATTCAATATAGGTATATTAATTTCATAAGAAATTTATAACAAAAATCAGATGAAAGTAAAAATGAATATTTATAAAATATCTAGATGAAAACATTCAAGCTTAAAACCCATGGAGTATATCAAATTTTAAATGTTTCATAAACAGGTCTGTATAAGTCAAACACAAATTGAAAGAGGTTTTTATAATAAATATATCAGAAGAATATTAATAGGGTAAATGTTCTCTTTCATTTATTCAAACTTACAACAACAAATTATTGAGAGCCCAGATGTGTCAGATATAGTAGATATAAGGACCAGTTCACAAGGGGTTATGGAATTTACTGGGAGCAAGCCAGAGTTACTGAAGTGTTTTATACAGAAAAGTGAAAATGATTTTGGCAGGGGCAAGACTGACTATGCTGAGGAAAGAGTGTGTTAGGAAGAAGTGGTGCTAAGGAAGGCTCCCAAGTGTCTGTCAAAAGCAACAGAGTGAATAAGGAGCATCACTTATTAAGACTAGAAATACCAGGAAGGGTTTGAGTTAAATATACTTTTTTTTAAAATGTCTAGTTTGCCTAAAAATAGTGAGTGTATGTTAACTAAAAAAAAAAAAAAAAAAAAACAAAAACACATGGTCATCATGTACTATAACTTCAATTAAGTAAAAATAATACACAGAAAAATGTTGTAAGAAATCAAACCAAAGTAAAATGTCATTAATTCTACATTGTAAGACTTAGGAAAATTGTACTTTAAAATGTTTTTTTTTTATTTAAAACACCTTTTACAATGAGTATGATTATTTTTAACCTTAAAATCCTTCCTATTTAGTGTTTAAAACACCTTCATTCATGTTCTGCATTTTCTCTAGTTGAAACATACACTAGAGCCTTCTTTCTGCATACGTTCATAGGACAAATAGGTAACACTGCTTCTGTTGTGCATCTTAAGTAGAAAATACTGAATCACTATCATGAACCAAATTTCATGGAGGTTAATTAGCTTCCTTCTGAGTCATTATTCAACATCTTTTTAGCACATACCTGCATTAATCATGTCAGAAGCAACTGAATATGTATGTCATGATTTTTGAAATAATAAACATTATAGTTTTAAATAAATTTCTAGTCTATTTTTAGAGTAAAGCCTCATAAAATTATTCACTGCCTTTCCCAGAAGGCTTAGCAAACAACTTTAAATGTTTTTTAACCAATTCTATTTGAACTTTTATTATACTTTCTTGTTATATTTTTATTTTAATTCCAGGTGCTATGTTTTTCATTTTTAAAAAGACCAGTTCACCAACAAAGAGCTCATCATAAACCAAACCAAGCTTTGTTTTTTGTTTTGTTTTTTTCTCCCTGAGAGAAATTCTGCAATAACTCAACAGGGTTTGTGGTTTCTGAGTTATGGGCCCTTTACACTAATGATAAAAAACATAACATTCAGGCTTATATAGTGAGACATATTAATGGTATATTCAACTTGACATTATGACTAATATGGCCCTCAACATTGGGCCTATAAATGTCAGTTGTCAGAGTTAAAGGCTTTGTTTCTCACAGACTGTAATAGCCACACCTCTTCCTCTTTCCCCTCTTGTTGTTGATGCTTCAAACGTATCCTTGAGTATACACAGATTGCACACATTTGTTTTAAAGACAAAGTTCGGGATATCATCCTAATTCCTGCCTTCAGGGATCTTATATTCTAATTGCAAAAACAAGCATTCAGAAAAAATGACTGGAATATATAATCCTATGTGTTATACAAGCAAAAGAAAATAATATGAGAAGTTTTAGAAAGCATATATTGCAAAGTTATCCTGACTTCTCAACAATAAAATAAAATAATGCAGTTTGTTAAAATAGATATGTAAAAAGAGAGAGAGGGAGAGAGAGAGAGAGAGAGAGAGAGAGAGAGAAGTAACACAAGATTCTAAATCCAATAATCAGAATTGCCTGAACAAAATCTTTGAAGTAAGTTTCTCTGGTACAATTAAGTCCAGAAGTCTATATTGGCCATGGAAACATTTAATATCTTTGCTCCTTTTTTTCCCACTGTGAATCTCCTGGGTGAATGTAAAAGACAGTGTCAGACTCTCATATGTGAGTGCCACCATTCTTGTCCTTAAGTTAACTCATATAAGTGACCAGGAGGAGAAGTACCAGCATTTCTCAGTCTGGTGCCTGGAATTTCCATCTTGACATTTCCTTCCTACACACGAAACTAATACAAAATAATATTGAATGCAAACTGCAATTTGAAAAAAAAAAGTAAAAAGTAAAATGAAATGCAAAAAATAAAGTAAAATAAAAAGAAACAAACAAAAAAACAAAAACAAAACAAAACAAAAAAGAAACAAAGCACATGAAACTATTTGACAATGTGACTGCCCTGACTTGACCAGATTTAGCAGAATAAATTTAAGTTCTATACCACCCAAAGGCACTCTTAATTTGCAAATGAACTTTAACTGTGCTTAAATGCATAAACACAGTTTCTGTGTTTTTTAACTTATGCTTTGACTATCACACAATCAGATTCTTTCTATCTTGTCCCTCAGAGTAGAGCTTGCTGAGCCAGCTATGACTTGGATTTACTCTGGTTACCTCATTTATGATGTTTCTCATTATAACACATGTATCCCATTCTCAACATCTTTATCATGTTGCTAAATACGACTTATTTAATTTTCTATTGTGCTCTTGTCTCCCCTTAAATTATTTGGTTACAAGAATAAATATGTATATTTTACTTTCTTATTTTTGGACATACATATGTACATATATAGCTATACACATACATACATATATATTGTGAGAGAGAAGAAGAACATATATATACATAATAAAAATATATTATATAAACATATATATATATATCGATAATGAAAATAAAACTTATCACCTGACCAGGTGGTGGCACAGTGGATAGAGCATTGGATCGGGATGCAGAGGACCCAGGTTCGAGACCCCAAGGTCATCAGCTTGAGTGCGGGTTCATCTGGTTTGAGCAAAATTCCAGCAGCTTGAGCCCAAGGTCGTTCGCTCCAGCAAGGGGTTACTCGTCTGCTGAAGGCCCGCGGTCAAGGCACATATGAGAAAGCAATCAATGAACAACTAAGGTGTTG
Source organism: Saccopteryx bilineata (assembly GCF_036850765.1). Taxonomy (NCBI): domain Eukaryota; kingdom Metazoa; phylum Chordata; class Mammalia; order Chiroptera; family Emballonuridae; genus Saccopteryx; species Saccopteryx bilineata. The sequence goes on along the minus strand of NC_089490.1, from coordinate 67,567,314 downwards.
CAACGCGCAATGAAAAACTAATGATTGATGCTTCTCATCTCTCTCCATTTCTGTCTGTCTGTCCCTATCTATCCCTCTCTCTGACTCACTCTCTGTCTCTGTAAAAAATAAAAATAAATTTAAAAGAAAAAAATAAAAAATAAAATAAAATAAAACTTACCTTACATCTATAAGTCAAATGAAATTTTAGACTGAATGATGAAAAATTATATTTGTGATTTATGACTTCTGACATAACATGGAATAATTTTATTCTTTTATATACAATTTTATAAAATACATTTTTATTTGAATTTTAGTTAAGTTTGTCTCTATCAAGTTTTGTTGCTATGATTATTTTCTTTGTAGCACTAATGGTGTTTTATGGTTTATCTACCTTGACCACTATCAGTTGCTAACATTCCAAAGGTACAATTTTCTATTTAAAACATTTCAAACATAGTTTTTCTCATTGCTACATTATAAGTAAGATATAATATTATACCTACTTTTAGAGATATTGAAGTTGCCACATAACTAAGCAAAAGTCATTATTTTAAATCGTAGTGTGAACTTATTTCCTATAATTTAGAAATGATATATCTATCACTACTATATTTCAAGCACTAACAAATATAGAGTTATATGTATCTGAAAAGCCTAGAGATTAATAAAAGTTCATCTTTTTTATTCCCAGTATCCTAAAATTAGGTCATAAAAACGGTTGTGAATTATGACTCTGAAATGGAAGAAACTGCTCAAGTATGGTAAGGTAATTACCACCTGTAACTTAAGGTAGTGTTTCCTGAATGCACCCTGCATGTCTTTTACTGCTCCTGTGTATAACTAAGTCATTTTTAACATAAAATTTAATAAATCACATCATTGAGAATGAAGTAAAAACTCTGTAACATGGAAACAATTACACATGATTAATGGATGAAGTAAATCTTCCAACTAGAAAGAAAGTTGTACTGCTAGAAAAGACATCTATATAAGGGAAGCCTACAGCTTGTCTTGTAGCTAAGGCACAGGGAGGTTCCTGGAAATGGTACATAGCTTCTCTGATAAGATTTTTAAGAGAGCTGTGGAGTTTCCAGGTCATTCACTAAGAAACAAATTAAATGCAATAACCCTGTGAAGAATTTGGTAAACTAGGGATAGGGTAGGATTGTAAAGTTATAATTAGTGGATTCCATTGTGTCAGACTTCTCCATGACAAGGTAGTCATGGTTACAACTGACCATGGTTTCACACACAGAGATCTGGACACTGCCTGCTTTTCACTGAGATTTTTTAATATTGCCTCACAATAAAGAAAACTGTACACAGTATGGCCCTGATAACTAAATGCATGCATCCTTTTTCACACAATCTTTGTCAGATTAACATAGTTCTAATTTAGTTGTCAGTAAAATTTCTTATCCTTCCTGTGATTATGGGCCAACCTCTGTCTTATGCTAATTACATAACGATAGTCACTGCATCTCAAATGTATACAAACATTTTCTTCACACCTCTCTTTCTTTTGTTAGATGTCAGACTGCAGCAATGATCTACTGTCTTGTCACATAGTTTAGTAGGGAACAGAGTTGTGAGGCTGTCTGGAATTAGTAGCTACACAAAGGACTGACACATTAGACTAACAAACACATTGTAACTCGTAGCTCTACCAGGAGCTAAATGAGGCCTTTTTTTTTTTCTCAAGACAAAAAGAAGCACAAACCCCACAGCTGCTCCATAAAATATGGTTTAAAAGAAAATCTCTGGGATCTGAATAAAAAGGATATGAGACAGACTAAGTCATTCATGGTCTCATTTGGGGATACGTTATGTGGTCTGAGTAAAGAGTAACTTAAAAGCAAATAATCTACTTTCCCCTCCAAATATCAAAAAATGTCTTTATTATGTACAATGTATACACAATTTTTGGTATATCAAATGTATCCAACTGTGATAATTGTATGGTATGTAATGGAACCATCCTGGGTGTTATTTAGCTCTGTTAAGGGTTGCACATAAATACTTTGCATGCATAAAAAGTTTAGAGAAATATGTGTGGAAATGAGGTGTACTCATCAGTATTTTTTAAATAAAGGCAATGCTGGTACATGTAGAATTAAAAAGTCAGTATTCTAGTTTCTTGGATTTAAGTCTTATATTCTAACCTGAAATTTGTCTTCTTATATATATAGTACCTATACAATAATGTAGTTTTTGCCAACTCAAAATTTTAAAAATATAAGTCTCTAAAAATGTACTGAATATTTAGAAGCATTTTCATCTTTACATATATATTTTTTACTATTTACATTACTTCAACAAACCTTTATTGGATATTTACATGGGGTCGGTTTTAATGCTGCTTTCTGAGCAATCATTGCTCAGTATACATTTCACTCTCACGAGATTCAAAAATACATGTAAATTTTGAATTATGGTTAAATGTCAAAACTCTATACTAAAACACCTAGAAGATGCTGTGCTGTGGTGGTATTTGTGTACACTATCTCTCCCATAAACATTTTAAAGGTAGAAATTACATCTTGTTAATATTTTATTCCCAACACCAAAAATAAATATTGCATACAGTATATGCTAAGTATTCAACGGAAGTTGAACATTTTGTTCTGTAGGTCTGTTGAGTAAACAAATGTTTTTTAAGTTTGCTCACTTGTATTGGGGCAGTGGTAGTCTAGGGAAGGTTGTGGTGCTTGCCCTCAGGTAACTGATTGCAAATTGTGGATTGCCTGCCTGCTTAAAAGGGGCCATTGTTCCCTATCATTTGCTAGAGAAGGTTTGTTTTTTTTCCCCTCAGCCTGTTTGGCTAGAGATTTTAGAGAAAGTGGGGGCAGAAAGAGAAGAAGAGAGAGAGAAAGAGCAAAGAGAGAGTCTGGAGAGTAAGTCTGGAAAATGAGCCCAGGTTGTGGAACCGGAGGCCGAGTCAGGGCCTGGAAGCCCTGATATCTACCTGGCCTATTCTGCTGGAGAGTGCTGAGACGAATGGGGTCCTGAGATGGGAGAAAGGGAAACGGTCTTCCCTGCCTGTTCATTTGTCTGCCCTTATGAGACTCTAATAAATGGAATGGCCCACCATTTTCTGGCTCCACAGTTCCTTCACTGTCTGCCTGAACCCAATGTGAACCTGCACGATGGACGACCACAGACAGCCACTGGCCTTACATCTGGTGTAGTCAACAGGGTTCGGATCAGATTGGTACGGAGTCGCTGACACCCTTGAAGAGTAGGGTAGAGGACTGGTCATTGCTCCCCAGTGTATGGTTCCCCATGGCTATTCTTTTAGGCCTGGGTGTTTTTTGCTACTCTGCAAGAGGAAACCAGAAGTTCTGTATGAGAAGCCACCTGAGGTCGAAAGCTCCAGGAAGAGTTGTAGACTGAGAGGCAGCAGTGGCTTGGACAAGGAGGCCAATGGGATTCAAGAGTTGCAGATGCAGACTGAGCAGCAATGGTACCTGGAACTGGAACAAGCTCTGGAAAAGGAGACTGAATAGGTTCGTGAGTTGCAGTTGGCCCTGGAAGTTGAACATATTGGCAGCAGCAGTTGGAGGAACAACTATGGGTTCAGCTTCAAGTTGAGAGCCAGCAACAGCATGAATTGAAGATGGGACTGTGCCAGTGGCGGGGGGCTGGGGGGGGGGCTCTGAGTTGGCAGGAGCAGACATTTCCAGCTCTTCTTCTAAGGATGAGGAGGCATGGGCTGAAGCTGCTGTCTGCATACTCAGAACTTGGCCATTGGTCATCCAGAAGGCAAAAACCCAGCAACAAAGAGTACCTATTGAGCCCCAGGTAGGCTTGCTGCAAGTGTGGAACATAGGACTAGATGGCATCATGCTTTCTAGAGCAGAGGTGGAGGGGTTGGCCACTGTTGCCATAAGCTCCTCCTTGGGGCAGCGCCTTCAGAGCTGCCATTACTGCAGGGATGAGGAGAGAGGCCTGAGGCCCTATGTGAAACCTAGTTGCCTGTAATGGACCTTTACCTTGGTGATTTGCACAGGCAGCTGGGCTTTCTATGGTAGACTGACTCTTAAACTGCAACCAAATAAGGGGCACTGGCTCCCTTCTTGGATGGACATGCCACCTTTGGACAATATGAGAGACCCTGATGGGGAGGGGGGCTGCTCTGGAGGAGGCCCTCCTTCACCAGAAAGCTGCTCTTGTCTAGTTAGAGAGATGCACCAAGGACACTTTAAGCCAGGGGTCCCCAAACTTTTTACACAGGGGGCCAGTTCACTGTCCCTCAGACTGTTCGAGGGCCAGACTATAAAAAAAACTATGAACAAATCCCTATGCACACTGCACATATCTTATTTTAAAGTAAAAAAACAAAACCGGAACAAATACAATATTTAAAATAAAGAAAAGTAAATTTAAATCAACAAACTGACCAGTATTTCAATGGGAACTATGGGCCTGCTTTTGGCTAATGAGATGATCAATATCCGGTTCCATATTTGTCACTGCTAGCCGTAACAAGTGATATGATGTGCTTCCGGAACCGTGACGCCTGCGTCCCGCGTCACCAGAAGTAGTACTGTACGTGAGCGACACTGCGCTTTGCGGTGCCGCCACATACAGTGCTCCTCTCACTGACCACCAATGAAAGAGGTGCCCCTTCCTGAAGTGCAGCAGGGGCGGATAAATGGCCTCAGGAGGCCATAGTTTGGTGACCCCTGCTTTAAGGTTTCCATGGACACAGCCCTGAGGCCTCCCACCTACTGTGGAGTAGGGAGCTAAAGAGCCCCCTGTTTGCTCCTTGGGCAGAGTGCTCAGGGAGATTTGAGAAGGGATACTTTGTAATTATTATAATTATATATTGTGTGCTGTTGTTATAGTCTGTTTGTTATGTAATGTACTTTATTTCTCGCACAGGAATATCTGTGCTGTAGATTGTAAATCGAGCAGAAGGGGTGGAATGTTGGGTAAACAAATGTGGTTTTTTTTTTTATGTTTGCTTGCCCTTAGGATGGCAGATTGCAAATTGTGGACTGCCTGCCTGCTTGGGAGGGGCCATTGTTTGCTATTGTTTTCTGAGAAGGGTTTTTTCCCCCAGCCTGTTTGGCTGGAGAGGCTAGAGGCAAAGAAAGAGAGGCGTACATAGAGAGAAAGAGCTTAGGGGCTAGCGAGCCCTGCGGAGGCTGCTGGAGGCCTGAGAATCCGGATGGTGAGTCCAGAGAATGAGTCCGAGTTGTAAAACTGGAGACAGAGTCGGAGCTTGGAAGCCCTGATATCCACCTGGCCTGTTTGGCTGCGGAGTGCTGAGGCTAGTGGGGTCCTGAGATGGGAGAGAGGGAAGCCATCTTCCCTGCCTGTTTGCTTCTCTGCTTTTACGAAACTCGAATTGGAATGGCTTACCATTTTCTGGCTCCACAGTTTTACTGTCTGCCAGAATCCAGTGAGTACCTGCATGGCCACAGTGGCAGCCATTGGCCTTACAAGGTTTTTAAAGCAGTTTCAAAGAAAGACTTGCAAATAGACTTTGAATGATGATGACATCAGTGGACCTAGTATCGTGGCTTCCAAAGCTACTACAGATTACTCCCATTTTTAACACCTTGATTTTTAATAATTTAGACAAACAATGATTATAATAGCTAAAATACGTAGGGAGCACACAATATTTCAGGCACTGCTATAAATAATTTACACGTACTAACTTACTGACTTTGTTTTAATGCACACCAGAACTCGGAGTTGAATTCCATTTTATACAATCCTGATTTTACCAATGTTGAAACTGAGGCTCAGAGAGTTTAACACTTTACACAAATTCCCAAAGCTAGTTCATAGCAGGGCCAGAATTCAAATCCTGACATTATAGCCATGCTCTGATGTCTTTTTTACCTCTTTTGATGGTTGAGGAGCCACTGAGCCATTTCACCCGCAGGTGTTGTAAAGTACCAAAGGCTACAGAATTAATATTAATATTTTAGGAGGCTTGGAGAACATTTTATTAATTTGGGTTAAGAGAAATTGTGAGAATAGTCTCTGTGCTGTGTGATTAGCATAACTAGGATGGCTCTTGCCATTGTATTGTAAATGAAAAGGGAAGGAAGCATAGATTCCCTGACATTCCACCACACCTGTGGGGAAAGGAGTGAATGGCTAGCCAGGTGCAGGAAGGGAAAAGCCAAAATGAACCTTTTCTTATAGCAATGAGCCATTTGCGGGCATTTGTCCCCACAGAAACTACCTCTCTTATGTAAATGCATGTGGTTAATATATCTGACTCTGGACAGAGAGATGGCGGGTGAACACTAGAAAATATAGGAAGGCCTTTTAATATGTAAAGAGATATCTTTCTACCATTGTGTTGACTTGTAAGTTTTGTTTTCTCCAAAATGATGTATGGTTTGCAAATTGAACGTGGTCCTATCATGTTAAAGGACATATGACTATAACCAATAGCGGTAAGGGGCTCCTAATTGCAATTTTTGCTTCTGTACTTCCCACTTACAAAACTATAAAAACTAAGTAGAACAAAGGGCCGGCGCGCTCTCCGTCAGATTTCTGTCGGAGTTCCCGCCGCTTGGCCAAGCTAGACAATAAAGCTTTAATGTGTAGACTACGGACCTTGCTTCTGTCTTCCATAATTCGGGTCCCTCCGAATTTGGATTAACATGGTTTCTGTTTTGGTGCCAAATATTTCTAATGAAAACTATCTATAAGTACTTTTTTCAGTACCTACAACCAAATTGACATACAACACATTCAAGATAATGTGAACTTTTCCTCAAAATACCCTGCCACAGTTGTATTTTTCTGTTTGTATTAGCAAACTTCAGGATTTAATAAAATTTTCAATATTGATTTTAAGTTTCCCTCTTGAAAAAGACTTATTAAATGTTTTTACTATATTAATTTAATTAATAATTACTTAGACAGTTGGTTGATACAATAATTATTATAAATATTTAAAAATTAACTTTTAATAAATTTGGTTTATAAAAATGTATATATTTGATTTGTTGCCTGAAACTTTCTATATTTTAATCTAGTATTGTATTTCTAGATATTGTTTTATACAGATTTTCTTTTCATCTCATTATCATAATTTTCTTATAACTCAAAATAATTTTTAGGTCCAGTAAGTGTAGGATCCAAGCTTAGGTGTTGTGCAGAGTTTACCCTGGTAAAGAGGGGGTTAAAATGGTCTTTTTCCTTTTTTTTTTGTCTCAATATAAAAACCACAGTGGGATTATTGAATGATTGAAAACTTGTGACAATAAAAAAAATTAAGTGTGAAAATATACTTGCAGTAAATTAAGTCCTCCATTTTATATATGCAATAATATTTAAATGAACAATTTTTAGGTTAGTCATAATACAGAACAAATAACAGTCAAATTTGGAAGTAAAAAAAAAAAGCATGAAGAACACTTTGTCTATTGAAGAACCATGGTTTTAATATGCTCACATTCTGATGCTGCAATATAATTCATTAGGCCATGGTGGCAAAATTAAAATATATGAGTCATATGCTAAGAGTTCCTGCTCAAAATACTTTTGGTGCTATGGAAATTAAGAATGTGTTTGTAGTAGTTTATTTCTTGTTCTCTATTGTTTTTGTTATTATATTTTTTTCCATTAAAACCATTGAATTTAAACCTCTCTCATAGCCCATAAAAAAGAAAATATATATTTCTATCTTAAGGTAAAAATCATAATTGTAATATTTAAGGGGAAATAGATCAGTAAATAAGTATTGCAACTAATTCAAGATAACTCTCAAAAAAATGAGAAATTGACAGTGTTTTTAATAATAAGTCCCATTTGCTCTATGTTTCCATAGATACCCAGTCCCTTTGCATTGGCTCCTGATGTCTAAGGAAGCCCCTCAATCCCATAACTTGTACATGCACACACACACACACACACACACACAGAGAGAGAGAGAGAGAGAAAGAGAGAGAGAGAGACAGACAGACAGACAGGTATTGCACAGAAAGAGGGAGAGAGAGAGTTGCCATTGGCAACTCTATTTTAAAGTAACATACTATACTTAGATATTTTCTGGAACCCTTTCTTCCAATCAGTGTACATGTCCTGTTCTGTATTACTGGGTGCTATATTTTTATTACTACCCTCTAACAATGTAATACGGAATTCAGTTGAGTGCTTTAAGATATAAAATATAAATGAAAGAATAGACTAAAGATACCTTTACTTTTGGAAAGCCTACAAGGTACATCACTGCTTTATTTTCTTCCTTAAACTATCATTACTAACAAACATTTAAGTTAGTCTATGCTATGGATGTCATTGTGTTAAAATTTTTGTAGGATGGACTTGGCCAATAAGCTCAGTGGTAGTGCGTTAGCTGGGCGTGTGGATGTCCCAAGTTCAATTCCTGGTCAGGACACACAGAAAAATTGCCAATCTACTTCTCCACCCCTCCCCCTTTCACCCCTATCTATCTCTTCCTCTCTCCCTATTCTCCTACAGCTATGGCTCAACTGCAGTAAGTTGGCCCCTGGAGCTGAGACTGGCTCCATGGCCTTCTACCTCAAGAGATAAGAAGGGCTCGGATGCTAAGCAACACAGCAACACTCCAAATGGGCAGAACATCGCCCCCTAGTGGGCTTGCCTGTGGATACCAGTCTTCAGAACACATGCAAGAGTCTGTCTCTGCTTCCCCTTCTCTCATTGAATAAAAAAAAGGGGGAGGGAACATGAGGGTTGTAAAATGTTGGACCATATTGAGAGTTCATAATGCATGAAAACTGACGGTGAGCATATATAATATTTCTGATATTAAAAGAGAACTTTATATACTAAACTATAGATGCAGGAACTGATTGTGACAGGAAGAGTTCTTGGATAATTCTGAAAATGTCTCAATGTTGCTATAGACTCTACCCCATGCGCATGACAGTGATATATCAACAAGAAATTAAAACAAAATATACTGGTATCAAAAACAGAAATAATCTCGCAGAGCATAAAGAGACCGTAAGTATAAAGATGAAGCCCTAGTACTACAGGATTTTGGCTCCCTGGTGGCTCTGAGTTTGTGTTTTGTGAGTCAAGAGACTAAATGTGTTCAGGGCAAGACAACAATCTCAAAGCCTTATTTACTCTTGGAATTCAAGTATAAAGAGTGTATTATTCCTGTTAGTAAATTAAATATAATTATTATTAAAAAAATAGCGCTACTGATCATATGACTGAGGTCATGGCTGCTGGACCACCATGACTCTACCCAGGTAAGAAAACATGTGCATAACCTTGATCCAGGGACAAAATTAAGCATCTCATTGTCCTGAAGACCGAATGAGCCATATCACTGCAGAAAATAAGCAGCAGACTGAATGTAAGACTGTAATGGAGGGCAGAGATAGAAGGAATTGTGATGGAGGCCACTTTTAAACAAGAAGTGATAGGCATGTAAAAAGGAAAAAAAGAATCTCCCACTTTAAAAAATAAAAAAGAGAAAACCAAAATTCTAAAGCACATGAAAGATTCTTCTGTTGAAAAGGCAATGATTTTTTTTTAATCTGACACCAAAAGCAAAAAAAATAAATAATTAAGAGGGACTGCAAAAATGAAAACGATTTGGCACAGCAATGAGAATCATCAACAACATGAAAAGGCAACCTATTGAATGAGAAAAAATATTCAAAAGTCATGTAACTTATAAGGAACTAATATCTAAAATATATTTTAAAAACTCATACATTTCAATAGCTAAAAACAAACAATTCGATCAGAAAATGAGCAGACGATCTAAGTAGACATTTTTTCAATGAAGACACACAGATAACCGACAGACACAGGAAAAGATGCTCAGCATCACTAATTATGAGGAAAATGCCAGTCAAATCCACACTGAGATATCAACTTACACCTGTTTTTTATACACATTATTTATTCATTCATCCATCAAACACACAAACACAAACATACACACATATATAAATATATATATTTATTTATATTTAAAATCTTGCCAGACTCAGAGGGTATTATACTAAATGAAATAAGTCAGACAGAGAGAGACAAATGCAGTATGATTTCACATAAAACTATGAAAACAAATAAACAAACAATACAGAACCAATTAACTATCTCATAGACACAGAAAAAAATATTGGTTTACCAGAGGGAAAAGAGTTATGGGGAAGGATCCAGAAAAAACAATAAGACATACAGATTTCTATTTCTAAAGTAAGTCACAGGGATATAATGTACAACACAGGGAATATATCCAGTAATATTGTAATAACCTTGAATGACAACAGATGGTGACTAGAGTTAGAGTGGTGATCACTTCGTTAGGTATATTAATGTTGAATAACAATGTTGTACACCTGAAACTAATAGAATATTGTATATTAACTATATTTTAATTAAAACAGAATGTTAAACTTGGTTTCATGTATTAGCACAAACGTTTGTTTTGATTAAGGTAGTGACATAACGAAAAGATTATTTTTGCCACCTGAACTACATTTGTGTGAAGGACACTGAGTAAAAATCACCTTGCCAATCTTAGTCAACACATAGAGCTGTGCGAGATAATCATAAATGTCATCTTAAATGACGGAGTTTTGGAGCAATTTGTTCCACAGCAAAATGATAACTAAAGCAATGCTAACCACTCATAACAGAAAACAGAAAAAGAAAACACAACCTCGGGCGATCTTGATGCACGTAGTAACACAGCCCTTCATTCTTCAACTTTAGGAGACGTTTCTGCATTCAGAGTTTTCATTTGGGGGGTCTTTCAAGCTTATAATTTCCACATGCCATTTTCTTTTTTTTTTTTTTTAAATAAATTTTTATTAAGGGTAATGGGATGACATTAATAAATCAGGGTACATATATTCAAAGAAAACATGTCTAGGTTATTTTGTCATCAAATTATGTTGCAAACCCCTCGCCCAAAGTCAGATTGTCCTCCGTCACCCTCCATCTAGTTCTCTGTGCCCCTCCCCGTCCCCCTAACTCTCTCCCTCCCTCCCTCCCATGTCCTCCCTCCCCCCCCACCCTTGGTAACCACCACACTCTTGTCCATGTCTCTTAGTCTCATTTTTATGTTCCACCAATGTATGGAATCATGTAGTTCTTGTTTTTTTCTGATTTACTTATTTCACTCCTTATAATGTTATCAAGATCCCACCATTTTGCTGTAAATGATCTGATGTCATCATTTCTTATGGCTGAGTAGTATTCCATAGTGTATATGTGCCACATCTTCTTTATCCAGTCTTCTATTGAAGGGCTTTTTGGTTGTTTCCATGTCTTGGCCACTGTGAACAGTGCTGCAATGAACATGGGGCTACATGTGTCTTCACGTATCAATGTTTCTGAGGTTTTGGGGTATATACCCAGTAGAGGGATTGCTGGGTCATAAGGTAGTTCTATTTGCAGTTTTTTGAGGAACCACCATACTTTCCTCCATAATGGTTGTACTACTTTACAGTCCCACCAACAGTGAATGAGGGTTCCTTTTTCTCCACAGCCTCTCCAACATTTGCTATTACCCGTCTTGTTGATAATAGCTAATCTAACAGGAGTGAGGTGGTATCTCATTGTAGTTTTGATTTGCATTTCTCTAATAACTAATGAAGCTGAGCATCTTTTCATATATCTGTTGGCCTTTTGTATCTCTTCCTGGGAGAAGTGTCTGTTCATGTCCTCTTCCCATTTTTTTATTGGATTGTTTGTTTGTTTGTTGTTGAGTTTTATGAGTTCTTTGTAAATTTTGGATATTAGGCCCTTATCTGAGCTGTCGTTTGAAAATATCAGTTCCCATATAGTTGGCTGTCTGTTTATTTTGATATCAGTTTCTCTTGCTGAGCAAAAACTTTTAATTCTGATGTAGTCCCATTCATTTATCTTTGCCTTTCTTCTCTTGCCATTGGAGTCAAGTTCATAAAATGTTCTTTAAAACCCAGGTCCATGATTTTAGTACCTATGTCTTCTTCTATGTACTTTATTGTTTCAGGTCTTATATTTAGGTCTTTGATCCATTTTGAATTAATTTTAGTACACGGGGACAGGCTGTAGTCGAGTTTCATTCTTTTGCATGTGGCTTTCCAGTTCTCCCAACACCATTTGTTGAAGAGGCTTTCTTTTCTCCATTGTGTGTTGTTGGCCCCTTTATCAAAGATTATTTGACCATATATATGTGGTTTTATTTCTGGGCTTTCTATTCTGTTCCATTGGTCTGACTGTCTATTTTTCTGCCAATACCATACTGTTTTGATTATCGTGGCCCTATAATATAGTTTAAAGTCAGGTATTGTAATGCCCCCAGCTTCATTCTTTTTCCTTAGGATTGTTTTGGCTATTCGGGGTTTTTTATAGTTCCATATAAATCTGATGATTTTTTGTTCCATTTCTTTAAGAAATCTCATAGGGATTTTGATGGGAATTGCATTAAATTTGTATATTGCTTTGGGTAATATGGCCATTTTGATTATATTTATTCTTCCTATCCAAGAACAAGGAATATTTTTCCATCTCATTGTATCTTTTTCAATTTCCCTTAACAATGCTTTGTAATTTTCATTATATAGGTCCTTTACGTTCTTTGTTATGTTTATTCCTAGGTATTTTATTTTTTTTGTTGCAATCGTGAAGGGGATTATTTTTTTGAGTTCGTTTTCTAATATTTCATTGTTGGCATATAGAAAGGCTATGGACTTTTGTATGTTAATTTTGTATCCTGCGACCTTACTGTATTGGTTTATTGTTTCTAATAATCTTTTTGTGGAGTCCTTCGGGTTTTCGATGTATAGGATCATATCATCAGCAAAAAGTGATAGCTTTACTTCTTCTTTTCCGATATGGATGCCTTTTATTTCTTTGTCTTGTCTGATTGCTCTGGCCAGAACTTCTAGCACCACGTTGAATAAGAGTGGAGAGAGTGGACAACCCTGTCTTGTTCCTGATTTAAGGTAGAAAGTCCTCAGTTTTATGCCGTTTAATAGGATGTTGGCTGATGGTTTATCATATATGGCCTTTATCATGTTGAGATATTTTCCTTCTATACCCATTTTGTTGAGAGTCTTAAACATAAAATTGTGTTGTATTTTATCAAAAGCCTTTTCTGCATCTATTGATAAGATCATGTGGTTTTTGTTCTTTGTTTTGTTGATATGGTGTATTACGTTAACCGTTTTGCGTATGTTGAACCATCCTTGAGATTCTGGGATGAATCCCACTTGATCATGATGTATTATTTTTTTAATATGTTGTTGTATTCGGTTTGCCAGTATTTTGTTTAGTATTTTAGCATCTGTATTCATTAGAGATATTGGTCTGTAGTTTTCTTTCTTTGTGCCATCCTTGCCAGGTTTTGGTATGAGGGTTATGTTGGCCTCATAAAATGTGTTTGGAAGTATTGCTTCTTCTTCAATTTTTTGGAAGACTTTGAGTAGAATAGGAACCAAGTCTTCTTTGAATGTTTGATAGAATTCACTAGTATAACCGTCTGGGCCTGGACTTTTATTTTTGGGGAGATTTTTAATAGTTTTTTCTATTTCCTCCCTGCTGATTGGTCTGTTTAGGCTTTCTGCTTCTTCATGACTCAGTCTAGGAAGGTTGTATTGTTCTAGGAATTTATCCATTTCTTCTAGATTGTTGTATTTGGTGGCATATAATTTTTCATAGTATTCTACAATAATTCTTTGTATTTCTATGATGTCTGTGGTGATCTCTCCTCTTTCATTTTGGATTTTATTTATTTGAGTCCTGTGTCTTTTTTCCTTGGTGAGTCTTGCCAAGGGTTTGTCAATTTTGTTGATCTTTTCAAAGAACCAACTCCTTGTTTTATTGATTTTTTCTATAGTTTTTCTGTTCTCTATTTCATTTATTTCTGCTCTGATTTTTATTATCTCCTTTCTTCGGCTGGTTTTGGGTTGTCTTTGTTCTTCTTTTTCTAGTTCCTTAAGGTGTGAAGTTAAGTGGTTTACTTCGGCTCTCTCTTGTTTGTTCATATAGGCCTGAAGTGATATGAACTTTCCTCTTATTACTGCTTTTGCTGCATCCCAGAGATTCTGATATGTCGTATTTTCATTTTCATTTGTCTGTATATATCTTTTGATTTCTGCGCTTATTTCTTCTTTGACCCATTCATTTTTTAGAAGTATGTTGTTTAGTTTCCACATTTTTGTGGGTTTTCCCCCCTCTTTTTTGCAGTTGAATTCTAGTTTCAAGGCTTTATGATCAGAAAATATGCGTGGTACAATTTCAATTTTTCTAAATTTGCTGATATTGTCTTTGTGGCCCAACATATGGTCAATTCTTGAGAATGTTCCATGTACACTAGAGAAAAATGTATACTCTGTCGCTTTGGGATGAAGTGTGCTGTAGATGTCTATCATATCCAGGTGTTCTAGTATTTCATTTAAGGCCACTATATCTTTATTGATTCTCTGTTTGGATGACCGATCTAGAGCCGTCAGCGGTGTATTGAGGTCTCCAAGTATGATTGTATTTTTGTTAGTTTTTGTTTTAAGGTCAATAAGTAGCTGTCTTATATATTTTGGTGCTCCTTGGTTTGGTGCATATATATTAAGGATTGTTATGTCTTCTTGATTCAACTTCCCCTTAATCATTATGAAATGACCATTTTTGTCTCTGAGTACTTTTTCTGTCTTGTAGTCAGCATTATTAGATATGAGTATTGCTACGCCTGCTTTTTTTTGGGTGTTGTTTGCTTGGAGTATTGTTTTCAAGCCTTTCACTTTGAATTTGTTTTTATCCTTGTTGCTTAGATGTGTTTCTTGTAGGCAGCATATAGTTGGATTTTCTTTTTTAATCCATTCTGCTACTCTGTGTCTTTTTATTGGTAAGTTTAATCCATTTACATTTAGTGTAATTATTGACACTTGTGGGTTCCCTACTGCCATTTTATAAATTGCTTTCTGTTAGTTTTGTATCTAGTTTGATTCTTCTCTTTTGTTTTTCTATCATTTGTTTTTGTTTGTTTGTGTTCCATACTTCTTTCCTCTGTTGCTACCTTTTTTAAGTCAAGTGTTTTTGTGGTGGTTTTTTTAAGGGTGGTTACCATTAAGTAATGAAAAGGGTACCTACCATATTCATTGTAGTACCCTATCTTATAAGTATTTCTGCACTTCATCATCCTTTGCTACTGTTAATCTCCATCCTCTCCCCCCTTTTTTTCCTTTGTTGTCACAGTTTAAGTTTGGTTTTATTGTGTTCTTGGTGGAGCTGTTACTTGTGGTGTTGTTTTCTTTTGTTCTTTGAATCTGGTTGGGAAACCCCCCTTAGTATTTCCTGGAGTGGGGGCTTTCTGTTGATAAATTCTCTCATCTTTTCTGTATTTGTGAATGTTTTTATATCTCCTTCATACTTGAAGGATAGCTTTGATGGGTATAGTATTCTTGGCTGAAAGTTCCTCTCTTTCAGGGCTTTAAATATTGGGGTCCACTCTCTTCTAGCTTGTAGAGTTTCTGCTGAGAAATCTGATGATAATCTAATAGACCTTCCTTTATATGTTGTACTCTTCTTTTCCCTGGCTGCCTTGAGAATTTTTTCTTTGTCATTGGTTTGTGTCATCTTTATTATGATGTGCCTTGGAGTGGGTTTGTTGGGGTTAAGAAAACTTGGTGTTCTGTTTGCTTCTTGAATTTGAGGCTTTAGTTCCTTCCACAGGCTTGGGAAGTTCTCGTCTATTATTTGTTTGAGTATATTCTCCATTCCATTTTCTTTCTCTTCTCCCTCTGATATACCTATTATTCTTATGTTATTCTTTCTGATGGAGTCAGACAATTCCTGTAGGGCTTTCTCATTTTTTATTATTTTTGAGTCTCTTTCTTCTTCTCTCTGTTGTGCCTCAAGTTGTTTGTCTTCTATTTCACTAATCCTATCTTCAATCTGGGCTGTTCTGTTAGCTAAGCTTGTTACCTCGTTTTTCAGCTCGTGAATTGAGTTTTTCATTTCTGTTTGATTTGTTTTTATAGTTTCAATTTCCTTGGTAATATATTCTTTGTGTTCATTGAGTTGTTTTCTGATCTCCCTATATTGCCTTTCTGTGTTTTCTTGTATATCTCTGAGTATTTTTAAGATTTCTATTTTAAATTCTCTGTCATTTAGCTCCAAAGCTTCCAATATGTTAAGTCTTTTCTCCATAGATTTTTCCACATCTATTTGTGTTACCTCTCTTTCTTTTGTATCCATAATATTCGATTTCCTCTTTCTTATCGGCATCTGAGGGTGGTCTTATTGATAGCACGCAGGCGCACTCCCTCGCGGCTTGAATGAGCGTCGCTGCGGTAGCTTCCTCCACACCCTCGTCTCTCAGATTCAAGTGATAACAGTCCTTTTGCTTTCAGTTTGTGTGGAACTCCGGAATGCTCCGAGGATAAATTTTTCTGTTTCTAGTTGATAAATTTGTTGTGATTTAGGGGAGAGCTGTCGGACGCGCTTCTCACGGCGCCATTTCCGTGACGTCACCGTCCCACATGCCATTTTCTTGAAAATTTCTTATTTTCTTTTCTCTACCAAAAACTTTATTATTACCTATTTTTCTCAAGTTGTATCATTAGCTTTTTACACAAGATAACATTCTGTAAATGAAGATAACATTAAATAATTACAAGAAAAAAAAAGTGTGCACCTGATTGTTGTATTGTAATGTTAAACTCTAGAGAGAAAAAGCATACATCACAATTAAACTCTGATTAAGACTTAAGTTCTATAATTTCATTGTTTCTACAGGAAAATATATTTAAATATAAAGACCTTAGGACCACTTATATCATTAAAGTAAAAGCATTTTATACTTTTAGACAACTTTATGAAAAGTTGTTGATAGCCCTGGGTGTTTGGCTCAGCGGTAGAGCGTCGGCCTGGTATGTGGCAGTCCCGGGTTCAATTCCTGGTCAGGCAACACAGAAGAAGTGCCCATCTGCTTTTCTCCATTCTCCCTCTCTTTCCTCTTTATCTCTCTCTTTCCCTCTTACAGCCGAGGCCCCATTGGAGCAATGTTGGCCTGGGTGCTGAAGAAGGCTCCACAGCCTCCACCTCAGGTGCTAGAATGGCTCTGGCAAGTGGTGGAGCGATGTTCCAAATAGACAGAACATCTCCCCCTGGTGGGCATGCCTGGTGGATCCTGGTCGGGTGCATGCAGGAGTCTGACTGCCTCCCTGCTTTTAACTTTGGAAAAATACCAAAAAAAAAAAAAAAAAGAAAGAAAGAAAGAAAAATTATTGATAGATCTTCAACTACTTGCATAAATTTAGAAAGTCTTGTTTTTACTGAGTACCGTTAAACTATGTTTATGCATTTATTTAATGATAATATTTGAATCAGCTTTCTTAATTTCTTCTTTTATATTTCTTTAATTTTTGCAGTTTTCTTGACAGTGTGCCACCTCCTGACGTAGCTGCTTCTTTGTGAGTTCTGGAATATGCCCTCTGTTTGGATTCTGTGGTGTTATTCCAAACATTGTTACTTTCTTTTTGAAGTGTGTGGCTCACATTTCACACAGATCTTTTAAGACGATTTTCTTGCATAGTGGGAAGTTTCTGACATGTAGGTTTATTGGAATCCCTTGGCTTTAAACTTGGCTCAGAGCAGATGGTACTGCTAGAGAGAACAGCAACAAAGCTCTGGGCTTGAAAATTGTGGTGCACACATGATGTTTTCTCCCCTCAGGTCTGGTATGATTGATGGGACCTTGGAACTAGAAACTGAGAAAAATAGATCCTCCACAATTGGCTATTTAATGGCAAAAAAAAAAAAATGAAATGAAGAAAAAAGTCTCAAAGAACAATGGAGAAGAATGAGACACATTTCATTGTTTCAGTGCCAAATAACAGTTTCCTGCCATCTAGAGTGACTTGCCTCTAAAAATAAAGCTTTAAAACGGTTGAGTTTAAGGGAACTTATAATAATATATGTAAGAAAAATAAAATAGTTATTTTAGTTCTAAAATACTTTTAGGATTCCCATTATACAAAATGGAAACTAAATGGCACTCGAACTTCTGCTCCAAAAGGAAAAAGAAAAAAAGAAATATAAAGTTTAAGTACTGTGTTTTGATATTAAATAATATCTAAAGGAGGTGTTAAAATAAGCAATTGATGGTAATGAATGGAAACAGCATCATTAATGAGAAGATGACATAAATATATGAGAGATGGGTATATACGACAGATATGGGAGAAAGAAACAATGAAAAAGAGATTCAGGACAAATAAAGGCTGCACAGGTAAATATATAGAACCAGAAAATGGGGATAACATCAAAATTATATTAAATCATTTGCTGTTTAGCAATGTATCTACAAAAACATGAAAAATGTTTTATATACATAGTTTTTATACAATGTTTATATATATAGATAGATAGATAGATAGATAGATATAGATATATCTATCTATATATAAATAGCTTATAGTCTATCATCAACTAACCACTCATAACAGAAAACAAACTGCTGAGCCAAACGCTCAGGGCTATCAATAACTTTTCATAAAGTTATCTAAAAGTATAAAATGCTTTTACTTTAATGATATAAGTGGTCCTAAGGTCTTTATATTTAAATATATTTTCCTGTAGAAACAATGAAATTATAGAACTTAAGTCTTAATCAGAGTTTAATTGTGATGTATGCTTTTTCTCTCTAGAGTTTAACATTACAATACAATAATCAGGTGCACACTTTTTTTTCTTGTAATTATTTAATGTTATCTTCATTTACAGAATGTTATCTTGTGTAAAAAGCTAATGATACAACTTGAGAAAAATAGGTAATAATAAAGTTTTTGGTAGAGAAAAGAAAATAAGAAATTTTCAAGAATATGGCATGTGGAAATTATAAGCTTGAAAGACCCCCCAAATGAAAACTCTGAATGCAGAAATGTCTCCTAAAGTTGAAGAATGAAGGGCTATGTTACTACGTGCAACAAGATCGACCGAGGTTGTGTTTTCTTTTTCTGTTTTCTGTTATGAGTGGTTAGCATCTATCTATCTATCTATCTATCTATCTATCTATCTATCTATCTATAGATAGTTATATTGATATATATAAATAGCTTATAGTCTATCATCAACTCTACTGGAAAGGTTAAGGGAGATACATAGTAGCTGACTTCATCTACTTTTCTAAACACAAATTTATTGGTATATCAAGGCACCAATGACTGGGTTAAAATGATAAAAGGGAGACTTTATTGAAAGAAAAAAAGCAAATATTTAATACAGAATAGAAAAAATGTTATAAAAAATGTATACTACCAAAAATAGACTATGAATTTAGAAATTATTATATTCATTTGATATATATTAATTCAAGTGTGATGTAAAATTTTAAAAAGTGTAAAATGCATACATTTTTAGTATAAAAATTGGTCAGTAATTTTATAATAGATAAAATATAAGGCTACTATAAAATGAAAGCTTCTCATGAAAAGTTCTCAGTGACTTAAGACATCGAACTTAGTCTCAGATAGATCTTTTCCCAGGGAAGATTTCAGAATCCCCTCATGAAAATACAGTAATCTTTTCAGATAACAGAATAGATTAATCTTTGTTAATAAATAATTATTATTTAGTGCTGAATTATTTCACAGCTGTTTTTTTATAAAAGCTGTGTATCAATAACTGGTTATAATCAAATAATTACTGTAGTCAGATATTTCTAGACTGCTCTGAAAAGATATAATGTGAACATAAGGCTTATATCCTCATATAGAAGCTAAATTATGTGATATTCCTTCCACTCATGAAGTCCTAAATGACAATTAAATGTGTAAAAAGGTGGAATTTATTTTAAAATACAGAGCCTAACCAGGTGGTGGTGCAGTGTATAGAGCATCAAACTTGGACATAGAGGACCCAGGTTCAAATTTCCAAGGTTGCCATTTGAGCTCGGGCTCACCAGCTTGAGCACAGGGTCGCTGGTTTGAACATGGGATCATAGACATGACCTCATGGTTGCTGGCTTGAGCCCAAGGTCTCTGGCTTGAGCAAGGGGTCACTCACTCTGCCGTAACCTCTTCTTCCATCAAGCCACATATGAGAAAGCAATCAACGAACAACTAAGATGTCACAATGAAGAATTGATGCTTCCCATCTCTCTCCCTTCCTGCCTGTCTATTTCTGACTCTTTCCCTCTCTCTCTCTCCCCCCCCATGTCTCTCCCGCTACAAAAAATTACAATAATAATATAGAAAAAAAGAAAGCTAAGGGACATCCTAGTGAAGCCTTGGCCTTGACATAAAGGTAAGTCATAGAAATAAAAAGATTGGCAACACCAAAGGAAGGCAGGACAGTCAGATACAGGAAGAAAATTATTTTAAAAAGTGGATATAAAAATATTCTATAAAGGGGTTACTATAGAATTGTACTAGAATACATATAGAGACACCAACTGATTTTAGAATTAATAATAAATAGATGTAGTTACGTACATTCAAATATTACATTGACATCCAGGCAATAAAAGCCATCTGTTTCTACAGTGTGTATATTTACTTTATTTTAGTTAATTCTATTTCTTCCAAAGTAAATCAACTCTTGGTCTATTCTTCTCCTATCCAATTATTCCATGGTAACTTCATGTTTTTTGTTTTTTGTTTGTTTGTTTTTTAATATAGGCAGTTTAGGGATGAGATTTAATTTATTGTACTTAACTTTGAGATTCAGTTTTTAAATTATAGAAAAATATCAGAGATAATAATATTTGAAGAAAAGGTATTATGACAAAGACAGTGGGATTAACCTGCTAATACAAGTAGAAAAAGTCAGTAGGTTCTATTTTAAAAATACCCTGATTGATACGAGAATGCTATAAAATAGTAACAGAGAAATCCGGCATCTGACAAAATTTCTTGCTATTTAAACAGTGGATGTGTTCCATCATTTTGCCCACAGGATCTTCCAATAAAAATATTTTGTCTCAAAATAAGTGTTTAATATCTAAAGTGTTCTTTGGTTTCAAAATGTTAATAAAACAATCAAGTCTCACTGATTAAGTTTTTGCTTAGCATAACAGAGAACTATTGATATAATCATTTCCATATATTAAGAGTTATCTTTTCTTCTGAAAAATTTTCAAGTATTTTTCTTGATTAAGCACTTCAACTTTGAATTATTCTCTATTTTGTGACCTTTTTATTCTATTTGATACTGATGTTTCTTTTTTTAAGATTTTATTTATTCATTTTTAGAGGAAAAAGAGAGAGAGAGGGAGAGAAAGAGAAAAGGAAGAGAAGCAGGAAGCATCAACTCTCATATATGCCTTGACCAGGTAAGCCCTGGGTTTTGAAGCAGTGACCTTGGAGTTCCAGGTCAATGCTTTATCCACTGCACCACCACAGGTCAGGCCAATACTGATGCTTTGAGATGGTTCTTTCACACTTTGGTCAATCACTGAATATCTGTGGTGTATGAGGAAAGTCAGTGTGTTTTATGGATCCTGTGCATATGTCCAAACTGTGGCACAATATATTTCGGAATTTGGATAAGTTGCAACATTTGTGTACTATCAAAATACAGAAGATTACCATTATTTCAAAGTGTGTCCTCCTAACCTCAGTTTATTTCACCTCGCCCATAGCAACTATTGAACATCCATTTGTCATAATGATCTATCCGTCCTTTTTAGATTTTCAAATAAACAAAATCATGCAATACATATTCATTCCTGTCTAGCTTCTTTCACACAGAATAATATTGCTAAGTTTTGCCTTTATTGTTTCATGTCATTGTTGGTAAAATAAGTTTGTAAATATGATATATATGTTTGCTCGCTTATTATTTGCATTGGGTGTGGGGGACAGGCTGTAAGCAGACAGGATCCTTATAGCCTAATGCTTAGTTTGAAAACTAAGCTTTTCCCTACACCCTTGACTGTTGCATGGTGGGGGGTGGTACACTCTCATGAGGAATCCCATTATGCCTCAGATAAGTGACTTTGTATCAGAGACTTCCTTGTTTGTATATTGGATTAAAGGTTTTGATTTCTATACTATAAAATGGGGCAGAGGAACCCATGCTAGAGGAGAGCAGAGAAAGGCCACGTGGAGGAGAGGAGAAGTAGCCAAAATGGTGGAGTGCTGAAGGAAAAGCCAGTTTGTGCAAAGTTTGTGCAGGGGGGAGATAGGAAACAGGTGAATAAGGCTGGTGAGGTAGAAAATTTTGATTCTAGAAAACTTGGATAAGTCAGTGGCTTTGGAAGCCCTGAATGGAAAGAGAAGTGTTTTCCCACTCTGTGTATTTCTTGCCCAGGGTGCAAGCTAGGATAAAGATGATGGCCCACCAGTTCTTGGCTCCATGGTTTCATTACCATCTGACCGAATCAAATGCAAACCTGCACAGGCCAGGTGGCTGTGATGGTGGCCATGGCACTGGCTTTACAGTCATCAACGGCTTTTTTCCACTGCTGAGCACTATTCTAATTATGAACATATCATTATTTGTTTATCCATATAACAGTTATTTTTTTTTAATTTTTATTTATTCATTTTAGAGAGGAGAGAAAGAGGGGGAGAGAGAGAGAGAGGAAAGAGAGACAGGGGGGAGGAGCTGGAAGCATCAACTCCCATATGTGCCTTGACCAGGCAAGCCCAGGGTTTCGAACCGGCAACCTCGGCATTTCCAGGTCGACGGTTTAATCCACTGCGCCACCACAGGTCTATAACAGTTATTTTATGTTGTTTACAGGTTGTGTTTCTTATAAGTAAAGTTATTGTGAATATTAATATTTAAATATTTTATGGATATATGTTTTTATTTCAACTAGGGGTGGGATAGTTTGATCTCTTTTTTTTTATAAGGTAAAATGTAAGTACACGTTTAACCTTATAAAAAATTGCCAAACTACAGTGTGTCCATAAAGTCATGGTGCACTTTTGACCAGTCACAGGAAAGCAACAAAAGATGATAGAAATGTGAAGTCTGCACCAAATAAAAGAAAAACCCTCCCAATTTCTGTAGGATGATGTGGCAGCATGTGCGCATGCACAGATGATGACGTAACACCGTGTATACAGCAGAGCAGCCCACGGCCATGGCCAGTCGAGATGTGGATGGTACAGAGGAAAGTTCAGTGTGTTCTATAGCTCACTAAATTAGAATCCATGACCAAAGTGCAACGTGAATATCGGTGCGTTTATAACAAAGCACCACCATGTAGGAATAACATTACTCGGTGAGATAAGCAGTTGAAGGAAACCAGTAGTTTGGTGGAGAAACCCCGTTCTGGTAGGTCATCAGACAGTGATGAGTCTGTAGAGGCTATACGGGATAGCTACCTAAGGAGCCCTAAAAAATCTATGCATGAGCCCACATCAAACTGCACTGAATAGGTATGAAACTGGGAGTTTTCCTTTTATTTAGTGCAGTTTTCACATTTCTATCATCATTTGTTGCTTTCCTGTGACCGGTCAAAAGTACACCATGACTTTACGGACACACTGTATTTTCTAAAATGTTTGTATAAACTCAACAATCCTATGAGCAGTATAAAAGAGTTCCAGTTGCTATAAATTTTGCTTGAATCTTGATTTGCCAGTCATTTTATTTTAAACATTCTAAAGTGGGTATATAGGTTTTTCTTTCTTGTGTTAAATTACATCTTCTCTGATTGCTGATATTGAACAACTTATCATAAGCTTTTGACCTTTTTTATATCACATTTTTTGTAGTGTCTGCTAAATATTTTGTTCATTTTTAATGAGTTGATTTTTTCCTAATAATTAAGTTTTAAATGATAATTACATATCCTGTATAAAGTCATTATTCAGATGTTTATCGCAAATATTTTCTTCTAATCAGTGACTTACTGCTTTATTATTTTTTCTTTTTTTGTGACAGACAGAGAGAAGGACAGATAGAGAAAGACAGACAGAAAGTGAGAGAGATGAGAAACATCAATTCTTCGTTGTGGTACCTTAGTTGTTCATTGATTGCATTATCATATGTGCCTTGACTGGGAAAGAAAGTGAGAGTGACTGTGGACAGCAGAGTGAGTGACCTCTTGCTCAAGCCAGCAAACTTGGGCTTCAAGCCAGAAACCATGGGGTCATGCCTATAATTCCACCCTCAAACCAGCAACGTCATTCACCCTCAAGCTGGCGACCTCAAAATTTTGAACCTGGGTCCTCTGCATCCCAGTCTGACACTCTATCCACTGTGCCACCGCTGGGTCAGGTGCTGCCTTATTTTATAAACAGTGTTCTTAAAGAGGAGATTTACCATTTAATTTTCATGAAGGATAAATTATTAATTTATTTCTTTTTTAATATAAGAAATCTTTATGCTAAGAAAATAAAGATTTGTTCTTATGTGCTCTTATATTTCCCATAATCTTTTATTTTTGGTTGTTTTTGTTTAGGACTATAATCCTTTTGAAATTTCTTTATAGTGTAATGTGAGTCAATGTTCTTTTTATTTGCATATGTACATCTATTTCTTTAAACTTTAGTTGTTGTAAACAATCTTTTCTTGTTCTTTATAAAATCCCCTTAAAAACATTGGTGAAAATTATCTGTATAGTGTGGAACATAAAACACAAAGTTTATTCTTCTACTTTTATTTATTAATTATTATATTATTTTCATATAAAAAAACTGTTAATATACTTTTGTCCCACCTGGTATTATCTAAAAGGTCCAGTTTTCAGCAATAAAATAAATAAATAAATAAATAAAATGAATTCAAAAGAACAGGAAAACATGAATATACACAGGAAAAAATAATCAATAGAAATTGACCTATAGTGGCCAAATGTTAAACCTGCTAGACAAAAATATTAAATAAGTTATAATTATATTTAAAGAAATAAATGAATCACTATATTTTTAAAACTCAAATAAAAGTATAATATTACATCACAAAATTAAATATTCAATAGAGCCAGGGATTATAAAAAAGAATCAGATATTCTGAAGTAGTAAGGTATAAAATCTGAAATAAAATATTTATTAGAGAGGTTCAACACTGGATATAAACTTACAGAAGAAAGGATCAGTAAAATATTAAACATAGGTTAATAGATACTATGCAGTCTGAGGAATGCAAAGAAAAATAAACAGAGACTTTCAAACCAGTGGGATACCATCAAGTGTACCAACATTGCATATGAGAATACCAAAAGGGAGAGAGAAAAAGAGAGAGGGACATAGAGCATACTTGAAGAAATAATAAGAAATAATGGCCAGAAACTTTCCAAATTTTGTGAAACATTGATGTTCACATTCCAGAAGCTCAGTGAATTTATAGTAGGTAACATTCGAAGAATTCCAAACCAAAATATATTATAGTCAAATTTTCAAAAGCCAAAGTAAAAGAGAAAATCTTGAAAGCAATAAGAGTATATGATACATCACATACAAAAACCATTTAACAATATTCATAGCACTTCTCATCAAAGAAAATTTTCAGATCTCTTTACTGTCATATACAGGTAAAATTTAGTATACTTACCATATACTTTCTATACTTTCCCTTCATTGAATTTCTTTAACTTACGTTAAGCTGAAATTATATATTTAATTCCTGCCTCTCTGCTTTATTGTCAATTGGCAAGAATGAATATTGACACATAGTAAATCCTAAGTGAATAAATGAATGATTAAATTGATAAACACATATTATTCATTTATAGCTAACTTCCTCAGTTTTGTTTTCAGGGTCTTTGACTATACTAATATGGAATTTTTTCAACTTCAAAGTTAAGGGGAAAAGGTATGTCAGGTATTTTAAAACTATTAATAACTATTAATTCATAAAGATTATAGTGGTTGTCTTTGAAAGGAAAGATGAAAAATGATAGTGTGTTCTTTGTGTTATTCTCCACATTTCATATTCTCTATAATGACCTGCGGTGAACTAAATTGTGTCCTCCTAAAATTTATATGTTGAAGCCCTAACCTCCAATGTGACTGTATTTGGAGGTAATTCAGATAAAATGAGGTCAGAAGAGTGATTCTAATTTAATAGAATTGGTGGCCTTATAAGGGCTCATGCACATTCACCAAGGAAAAATCATGTGACCTCAGAATAGGGCAACCATCTGCAAGCCAGGAAGAGTAATCTCACAAGAACATGACCATATTAGCTCCCTGATCTCAGACTTCCAGACTATAAAACTGTGAGAAAAATTAATTTCTGTTGTTTAAGTCAACCTGTCTATAGTGTCTTCTTATAATAACCTAAGCTGAGTAACATAACTATATTTACGTATTTTACAACAGGACAAAATAAGTTTTATGTCAGACTTAACTATATTTATATATTTTACAATAGTACAAAATAAGTTTTATGCCAGAATTAGCTACCATATTTTTTGCTCCATAAGATGCACTTTTTTACCCCCGAAAATGGAGAAGAAAATGCCTGTGCATCTTATAGAGTGAATGTTCATCTTTTTTAGCTGCTGCAGGTGCTGTGCCAGTAAACATATGTAGAACGAGCACCAGCTGGGGTGTAATTATACCTGCCATGGCGGAGTCTGGAACCCCGGCATCTGCCGAGTGATCTCCTTGTTCCGGTTTCCACAGTTGCATGTAGCACAGGAGGAAAGGCAAGCGACATTGTGTAGGCACATTCAC
The DNA here is from genome assembly GCF_036850765.1 of Saccopteryx bilineata. Classification (NCBI taxonomy): domain Eukaryota; kingdom Metazoa; phylum Chordata; class Mammalia; order Chiroptera; family Emballonuridae; genus Saccopteryx; species Saccopteryx bilineata. The sequence goes on along the minus strand of NC_089490.1, from coordinate 67,540,783 downwards.
CTGGCATCATCGAGGGCAGATGTGAGAGGCATGCTGCAGCAGTGGAGGGCTGTGCTGTAGTTGCTGGAGCTCTGTGTGAAATGCTGACATCATTTGCTGCCCTATTAGTGCTTGACCAGTTTAGAGCCCATATTAGCGAAACCACAAAAAAAAGTCTTTAAAGAAGTGAAGACTCATCTAGCTATAATTCCTGGGGGTCTTACCAGCCAGTTGCAGCCTCTCAACGTTTCCATCAACAAACCATTTAAAGTCTTTACGCAAGAAGAGTGGAACAAATGGATGGCTGCTGGTAATCATGATCTGACACCAACTGGACAAATGAAGAGACCCACTGTCACTCAAGTTTGTGAATGGGTGAAAACATCATGGCAGTCAGTGAAGAATGAAACCATGATACAGTCATTCAAAAACTGTGGCATTAGCAATGCCTCAGACGGTATCATACATGAAAATAGCAAAGACAGTGATACCAGTGATTGTGAACAACTGAGCTTCTTAAATTCTGACACTAGCGATTATGAGTTCCCAGGGTTCCAGGATAACTAGAAGAGTATTTGAACAGTCTCTTCTCATTTGTTAATAACAGTGCTAATGATTGTTAATATTGCTGTTGAGTTTACATTGTTGAAATATTATTGTGGATATTTTATTAAATATTTTAACACACCATTTGGTTCAGAATATTTTCCTCTTTAAAACCCTAAGTGCATTTTATGGTTAGGTATGTCTTATCGAGTGAAAAATACGGAACTAAAAGTTCACACTCGTGAACTATACATTTTTTTTCAGTAGGAAAATAGATAAATTAAGAATGGAGATTTGTTGGGCAAACAGGTGTTTTTTAGGTTTGCTTTTAGGTTTGCTCACTTGTATTGGGGCAGTGCCATGTGTGTAGAGTCTATCGAAGGCTGCAGGTACTTGCTCTCAGAGTGGCAGATTGCAAATTATGGATTACTTTCCTGCTTGGGAAGGGTGATTATTTGCTATTGTTTCCTGGAGAAGGTTCCCCCCTGGGCAGAGTAGTGCAGAGAGAATCGAGAGAGAGAGAGAGAGAGAGAGAGAGAGAGAGAGAGAGAGAGCAGAGAAAGAGAAAGCGGATGCTGAGGCTTTTGGGGGCCTATGAGTCTGAAAGAGTCCAGAGAAGGAGTCAGAGTTTGGGGAGCTCTGAGGAGAGAGAAGCAGTCTTCCATGCCTGCTTGCTCATCTGCAGTTAATAAACAGAATGGTCCACCATTTTCTGGCTCCACAGTTCCTTTACTATCTGTCTGAATCCAATGTGAACCTGTATGACCAAGGCAGCAGCAACTAGCCTTAAAAAGATGATGCAAGAATTGTCAGAACAAGTAGTCAAAATAGAAAGAAAATACAAGTTCTCTGTCTCCTCCTCAATTTAGTCCTTTGTCATACCAAATTTAAATATGGATAGTTAGATTTGTGTTTTGACTCAGAGTTCCTAAATCTTTTGGAGTTTCTTGGGCAATAGGATTGTCTTCTATTGCAAATGTGAGGTGACTTTGGATGGGCTCCTGGATGGCTTTAGGATGGGTGCTGGTCGCCAAAATAACCAAGCTATGATTAGAAGTTTGGAACTTTCAACCCCACCCCCATCTTCTGGAAAGAAGAGAGGCTTTGGAGATTGAGATTATGCCTCCATAAATACAGAGTTCAAAGATTTTGGTGAACACACCCATATGTCAAGAAGGTGGTGTATTCCAATTCCACCAGAACAGAAGCTCTTGTGTCAGACCCTCCCCGACCTAGCTCTTTGCTTTTTACCCATATTCTTTATCATAGTCTTTATTATGTAATAAACTGAAAAATGTCAACATTATTTGAGTTCTATAAACTGTGCTAGAAAATGACTGAATCCAAGGAGTGTGTCATGGGAACCTAAGTGTAGCCAAGTCAGACAGAAGTTGTAGGTAATCCGGGGACCTACTTTTTGTGATTGGAGTCCATAGTGGAAGGCAGTCCTGTGAAACTGAGCCCTCAAACTGTGGGGTTCTTCAAATTGCAGCTAGTGTCAGAATTGGTTGAATTATAAGACACCCAACTGGTGTCACAGAAAATTGCTTGGGGTGGGAAACAGAAATCCACACATTTCTTGTGAAAAGAGCCCTGTGAGAGTCTCCCTTTTCTCTGAGCCTACAGTGAGCTGACAACAGCTTTGACTCAGCTCACTTATTTCCCATAATGCTTCTAGAGTGCCAAAACAGCCCCACCTAATCTCTCTCCTATTGCTTCTTCTATCTTAGTCACTTTCTTGTTTCACTGTCCCTATCTTTAATAAACTTATTCTCAATATAAAAAAAATAATAACAATAATAATAATAATAATAGAGGATAATCTAAGACTTGTTAAAAGTAGTCAAAAGAGAAGTACAACACAAATAAATTCTCTTCTTTCTCCTCAAATTGGCCTTTCTTTACATCAAATTTACACATGTGCAGTTTTTTTCAGATATATCTTAATGTATTCTCCTCTTCTTCCTGTACATTCTTATGATAGAATCAATATAAGATATATATATGTGACCTGGAGGGTGGGAACCAGGAATAAACAGAGCCCTCCAATTACCAATGTAGAATCCCTAGCTTCCAATATATAATGATATCAATGGGTTGTGTTATGAGTTTTTTTGTTATAAGGATACTTATGTGTCTTTAACTTAGAATATTTTGTCTGTGTAGTTAAATATTAAGACTTTAAAATATTCCTTTTTCTTTTGGCAACCTTATTCATTTTGTGCATAATAATAATATTGTTAGAACTAATTTATTATTTCTCAAACAGTAGCACAGTAGGCTGAACAAACCCAGCACTGACCAGAGTTCTTTCTGGACCTTAGTTCTCTCATTCTCAGAGTGACATAAGACCGCATATATCCAAGATCTTGTTCAGTGTAAAGGCTTTATATGGGTGCAGTCGTGACTCTTCATTCCTCAGAATCCTTCAAAAGTCTCTCCATTACCCCACAACGAGTACACGAGTTAGCACAGCCCAGTGGTCTGGCCCTAACTGCTTGCCTTTGAAACTGCATTTCCCACTTCAGTCTTGTACAAACCTTGTTCCTGAACACAGAGGACTGTTGTCATTACCAGGACATATAATATGCTTCCAGGAATCTGCACCTAATTCCTCAGCCTGTAATGTCCTCCCCTAACCACCCATTTATCAAGAATAGCTCAACTACACCTTTAAAGCTTTCTCATCTTCAGATGAAATTTTTTGTGCCTTTGTACCCACAAAGATCTCAAAGCACATTGTTTGATTTTCTCCTTTCCCCTTATTCAATTGAAAGGGGATGTTTACATGTGAGTCCACTACTTGATAAAAGGAAATGTGTCATTCCTTTTCATTATTTATATTCCTAGTAAGGTACACATGTACATATATACACACACAATTATTTAGTTTATTGCTACAGTAAAACAACAAGTAACTTACCTTAGTTGTTAAGTAGCCTTCTGCTCACTGAAAAATCATTACTTATTCTGATTACAAGATGACTCACAAAGTATACCATTCCAGCCAAAGCTTTAATCTTCAACTAAGCACATTCTCTGGAATTTCATTGGAGACTTAGTCTGAGATATATTTTATGTTAGTTTATCACCCTTGAGCTCCTTATTAGCATGAGTCTCAGAAAGTCTCCTTGCTAGATAAAGGAGGTCATTTAAAAAAAATCACTCAGAGCTTCACCAAGTATTGGTGCAGTGGATAGAGCATTGGCCTGGGACATGAAGGACCCAGGTCCGAAACCCCAAGTTCGCTGACTTGAGCATAGGCTCATAAAAACCATATGGATAAAAACAAACAAACAAACAAACAAACAAACAAAAAACATGAATACTGGCTTGAGCTCAAGGTCACTGTCTTGAACAAAGTGTCACTGTGCATCTGGAGCCTGTTGGTCAAGGCACACATGAGAAAGCAATCAATGAACAACTAAGATTCTGCAACTCTGAGTTGATGCTTCTCATCTCTTTCCCTCCAGTCTGTCTGTCCCTGTCTCTCTCTTGCTCTACAAATAAATAAAAGTCACTCAGAGGTTTTTGCATTGTTCTTTTAAAAACTACATTGAAAAGAGGTGATGAACAAGAATCTAGGGGACTTTTACTCTGAATATTAACCATTTTGATTTAAGTGGTGTGTCCAGTCTCAAGCATACTGCTGATGGCATGGAAGACAGTCAGGAAGTCATTGATTCCTACCCTGACTCTGCCAGTAAGGTACGGTGCATTAATGGCAAGATACTTGAACAATTACTTAGGTATTAATATACCTCTCCCTTTTTCAGGGTACATGGTAAAGATTTAGAGAGAGAGAATTTTAAAATGATAATGTGGTTCTAAATTACTCTTTTTAAACAGCAAAATTGGAGCATTCCTGTTTTGGGATACTAATCATTATTTAGAATGTGTTGTGCAGCCCAAATTTTGTAATTGGTCTAAAAAATTTCCTGGGTGAGGAGAGTTTGAATTTCATTAAAGATATCACAAATGGGCCCTAGCAGGTTGGCTCAGTGATAGAACGTTGGCCTGGAATGTTGATGTCCTAAATTCAATTCCTAGTCAGGGCACACAGAAGAAGTGACCATCTGCTCCTCCACTGTTCCTGCCCCTTCTCTCTCTCTCTCCTCTCTTCCCACAGCCATGACTCGATTGATTTGAGCTCATCCAACCCAGGTGCTAAGGATAGCTGCATGGAGCCTCTGTCTCAAGCACTAAAAATCTCTTGGTTGTGAGCATGGCCCCAGATGGGCAAAGCATGAGCTCTAGATGGGGGTTGCTGGGCAGATCCCAGTCAGGGTGCATTTGAGAGTCTCTCTCTATCTCCCCTCCTCTCACTTGGAAAGAAGATAAATAAATAAATAAATAAATAAATAAATAAATAAATAAATATTTTTAAAAAGGATATCACAAATGATATCTAACGGCTAGAAGTTGACTATGAATGACTTAAGTTCAGGTAATACTGCAGGATGAGACTGAAAATCCATGGTGTATCATATTTCACTCAATTTAAGCCACTATTAACTCTGCAATATGCACCAGTATTTTATATATTATGCAGAAAGAAAGCCTATTGGCCATTATAAATACTTATGTTATACAATTAGAATAAACAAATGTTAATATGTAAAAAATATGCTTTTTAGGAACAATTATATATTATATACAATATATATTTAGAAGCATTTATTGAGAGCTTGTTTAGAGGTTCTGGCAAGGGAGCACAGCTACTCATATGCTCTTGACTGAAGAATGGTCCTCTCCTCTATCAGGGAATGTCGTCCTCTTTAACCGAGCATGCAGCTTCAAGAGGAATGCACATGGAGTGGTGAGGGAGGAAGGGGACACCCGCCTAGCCAGCCAGATCAGCCGAATCAACCCTGGTGATCAATGGGGTGGCAGATGTCACAGCCAGATCATCCTCACATCCTACAAAAAATTATTGATATATATTTATATAATATAGATATATCAGTTCTTATTAGTTATCCCATATTCACCAAAAGTTCAGTTTGTCCAAAACTAAAGTAAATATATATATATATATACTCTCAAATATGTTTTTTTCTTCTCTCTTACTTTTTACATTGAATTGGCATTACTTTTCTTGAATCTTTTCTCTCTATGCTCCCATAATCATTAGTCATCTATTTCTTTGATCTCCTCTAATCTCTGCCTACTAGATTATTTTTTCTTTACTTATTATTTGGTTAACTTTATTTCACTTGTTATACTTCACTTTCAATACTAAAAAAATTCTGAATATTCCAAACCCAGACTGATCCTTCAAGCTCCCAGCAAATATAGGGTCTATGTAATTTCATTCATAACCCTTATGTTGTACTCAACTACTTTGTCTGTATCCACCAATAAAACACAAAGCCTGTGCAGACAAGGAATGTCCACTTGTTTCACAGCTGTGCTCCTGGAACCTAGCTCATGCCTCACATGCATTAATTGTTGTAGAAAACTTGATGTTTAATAACATTAAAATATTCAGGTACTGGAAAACAAAAGTGACTTTACTTTTATATGCTATGAAAAATAATAAATACAAATAAAAGCATCTCAAATTGAAAGAAGTACAAGGAAAAGCAGCACAAAGTTATGCAAAAGATAAATCATTTAAAAGTGAAATAAAAGCTAAAATGTACTAGAATTCTAACATATGTAAAGTGCTCATTTTATTCATTTAGATATATGAATATCACAGTGAAGCTAAATTTATTTTAGCAGTTTAACTGTGTTTTCTAACTCTAAAGTAACCTTTTAATCTTGTAGGAGAATGACCAGTAACCTACACTGATTACATTTCTGCTTCTGTGAGGCAAGAAGTTCTTAGGGGAGCCTATAATTATTATGGGTCAGAGAATTAAGAATACAAACATTTTTTTCTATGATATTGTTTAAAAAATGTAAAAGATTAACTATCTTTCTTGAAGAGCTTGCCTAAAAATGAAGTTAAGTCATTATCAACTGACTACATATCTTTACTCTATAGATATTCTTATATATGAAATTTTTAGAAAGTTCATGTTCTCTAAAGTTTGAATTTCTTTAAATCTACATACTAATTTGGTAATATTGTATAAAGCAGTTAATCTATGAACTCCAGTTTTCTAATCTGTAAAATGGAAGTGACCATATAAGAAGTTTTTATAAGAATTGCAAGTAAAAATCAAATGAGATTTATTTTTTAAATTTTTAATTGGTAAGGTGAAGTTCCTGATATGTAAAAATGTAAAACAGAGTAACAAGACAAAGTAAAACAAAGCCTGATGCTACAGCAGACAAACAATGAAATGCTTCATTTTAGTTAGGAAAAAATTTCAAATCTACTAATTATATTTTGTAATAATGTGGCTGGCTCATTTTTTTCAAAATGAAATGAGATGTATACTAGTAAATCATACTGATTTTTTTTCAGAAATAAACTAAGAATTAAGTGGCACCTTGTATAATAAATACCCCTTCTGAGTATCACTTTTTTAAGATGCTAAAAACTCTGGCCTGACCAGGCGGTGGCACAGTGGATAGAGCATTGGACTGGGATGCGGAAGACCCAGGTTTGAGAACCCAAGGTCTCCAGCTTGAGCGTGGGCTCATCTGGCTTGAGCAAAGCTCACCAGCTTGGACCCAAGGTCGCTGGCTCGAGCAATGGGTTACTCGGTCTGCTGTAGCACCCGGTCAAGACACATATGAGAAAGCAATCAATGAACAACTAAGGTGCCGCAAAGAATTGATGCTTCTCATCTCTCTCCCTTCCTGATGCCTGTCTGTCTCTGTTCCTCTTTCGGTCTCTCTCTCTGTCTCTGTCACAATAAAAAGTAAAATGATGCTAAAAACTCCAAAAAGCCCTGGCCGGTTGGCTCAGTGGTAGAGCGTCGGCCTGGCGTGCAGGAGTCCCGATTTGATTCCCGGCCAGGACACACAGGAGAAGCACCCATCTGCTTCTCCACCCCTCCCCCTCTCCTTCCTCTCTGTCTCTCTCTTCCCCTCCCGCAGCCAAGGCTCCATTGGAGCAAAGATGGCCCGGACACCAAGGACGACTCTGTGGCCTCTGCCTCAGGTGCTAGAATGGCTCTAGATGCAACAGAGCGATGCCTCAGAGGGGCAGAGCATCGCCCCCTGGTGGGCATGCCGGGTGGATCCCAGTCGGGCACATGCAGGAGTCTGTCTGACTGCCTCCTGTTTCCAGCTTTGGAAAAATGAAAAAAAAAAAAAAAAAAAAAGCGATGGGACACAAAGGCTATGGGTAAATAAGATAATATGTACATTTTTTAAAAAGATATATATTGTCCCTAGACAGTCGGCTCAGTGGGTAGAGCACTGGCCTGGCTTATAGATGTCTTGGGGTTTGATTTCCTGTCAGGGCACACAAAAGAAGTGGCCATCTGCTTCCTTCCTCCTCCCTCTCCCCATTTTCTCCCTCTTCACCTCCTTCTTCTGTTCCAGCAGCCAGTGGCTTCATTGGTCTCAGTGCTGGCCTCAGGTGGTAAAAATAGCTCAGTTGATTTGAGCATTGACCCCAGATGCAGGTTGCTGGGTAGATCCCAGTTGGGGCACATGCAGAAGTCTGTCTCACCATCTGCCCTCCTCTCACTTAAAAAAAAAATATATATATATATATATATATATATATATATATATATATGATAAGCAGCTGGCATTACTTCATTGATTTTTGTTTGTATAGTTGTGTTAACTACTCCATATCTAAATATCTACTCTCAATGTTGTATTAGGAATAAAATGTTAGAGTGGCTGGCATGAAATAGTTAAAGTTCTTTTAATAAAATTTTATTTTTGACTCAACATTATAAAGAGTCACCTATATGATTTGGGCCCTTTTTAATTGAATTAAGGAACTTTAGTTTAAAAACCCTGAGTGTGGGCCCTGTCCAGTTGGCTCAGTGATAGAGCATCAGCCTGGAGTGTGGAAGTCCTGGGTTCGATTCCTGGCTAGAGCACACAGGAGAAGCGCTCATCTGCTTCTCCAACCTTCCCCCTCTGCTTTCTCTCTATCTCTCTCTTCTCCTCCCATAGCCAAGGTTCCATTGGAGCAAAGTTGGCCCAGGCACTGAGGATGGCTCCATGGTTTCTGCCTCAGGTGCTAGAATGGCTCCAGTTGCAATGGATCAATGCCTCAGATGGGCAGAGCATCACCCCCTAGTGGGCTTGCCGGATGGATTCTGGTCGAGCACATGCGGGAGTCTGTCTCTCTGCCTCCCTGCCTCTCACTTCAGAAAAATTAAAAAAAAAAAAAAAACCTGAGTGTGAATGCTGATGTGAATGTAATCTCCTGCTGCAAACACAGGGAAATAGGTTTCTTGGATGCAAACACCAAGAAACTGTGTCATTGAGTGATGTTTGTGCAAACACAAAGGAATGCATGTGAATGGACTTTAGGAAATTAGCCTAGAGATTTGTAGATTGTTTCTCCCTTTGTGCTTGTTAATCAGCAAAAGAAAATTAGTGTACTGACCAAAACTAGCTCTTTTCCATATGATCAAGTAGTACAGTAGTCATTCTTTCCCCTACCACCTGATCTCCCTCCCCTGCAATCCTATTACCTTTGTTCTTGTAAAAAAGTTTCTGTTTCTGATCAATAAAAGTTCTGGGAGGAGGAGACTCAGGAGGTTAGTCTCCCTTGACTGCCTCTCCCTCTTCTCTTGACAACAGTTTGTGACTTGGGCAGTTTTCCCACACAACACTGATAGCTCCCAGCAGGCTGGAGGACGATACAAGATGTCACTTTTTTCTTCCTCATTTGTAATGTGATAGATATCCCTATTCTTTGGGTGAAGAATTTGATTGAACATTTAAGTTACTTTTTTAGAGCTTCAATTTTCACCAATTCACCTCAATAATGCCTTGGCTTTTTCACCTTTCACAGCTTCTAGTTTTAATATATACATTATAGGCAGCAAAGTTACAAGAAGTGGTTTTTATATGTGTCCTCTATTGTTAAGAACTATAAATAGTCTTAGAGATTTTTTTTGCTGAAAATCACATCTTCTTTTCAATTTTAATCTTGAATATTTTCCATGGTTTAATTAAATACTTCAGTGCTTTACACATGCTAAATATTTAACAAATGTTACTAGTTGACATATTTAAGTGATAGCAATTTTTAAGCTCTTTTAAGATTAAGGTCACAAATATATTTTACTAGTTCTTTCTTTCTTTAATGAGAACTCCAAGTTCATCATCTGTAAAGTAAGAGATTTCGATTATGTAAACTCTTAATTTTCTTACACCCTGACCTTTGTTGTATTAGACAATGATTCTAATAGCTGGTGCCATTGCACTGGACATAAGCAACATGTTCATGAGACACTGGGTAGAGATCAGTATTTGCTGATGATCACATTTGAATTTACAGATCTTTTACACTGACTCCAGGGATGGAGCATAAGAAACATCATTGAAAACTGTAGATTCCAAATCTGCTGCATTGTATGTAGGTCTTGGGACTCTAATCATATTGGCTATCCCAAAGGAAATTAAAAAAAAAATTTATCCACACCATGTTAAAAGGAAGCAAATTAAAAGTAGAAAATTCAACTGTCTAAATGTTCTTAAAAGCAACTTATATACTTCTGATAAATATATAATTTTTGCTTCCTTATACTTTCTTGAAGTTTGAATCTTCTGATAATATTTCAAATTCTTTGACATTAGCATATAGACTCAGCAAAGAGAGGGGTAAATTTGGGTGAGTATAAATATTGAACCATAATTTTGCATATTACATGGACATAGAAAAACAAAGATATATTACAGTTTATAGATATTAACCTTGGAATAATACATTTCAACCAAAAAATACCATTCTAGATTTAGAAGCTATATTAGAACCTATGTACCTTTTAGGGTGAATTTTGAAAATATCAAATAGATAACAGGGAAAGAACAATTTTTAAAAAGGAAGAACATGTAATATTCACATTATTGAAATACTATTTAATTGTACCTTTATTTTATATGGGTCCCTAAACACAATCTTTTATTAATATTGGTATCATTAAAATATGATTATTTGAACATTATACAGTAGAAACTTCAACAAAGACAAATAATTCTGTTTTTCAACAGTATAATCATTGAGAGAAAAAAATATCTAAAAGACAATGAATGAATAAATCAATGCTAATGTAGAGATACCTTAAAGGTAATAAAATACCAACAAGAAAATGAAGAATACTTAAAATATATTTTTTTAAAAAATGAAACCACAAAATTATCGCTTGGTCACATTTAAAATGAAATCCCTGCACAATGAGCTAATTATAGCTGGAGAACAATTAAATCCAGTCTCTAGTAAAAGAGAGGAATAGAGAAGAGAGCTGATAAAAAAGAAAATTTATTTCCCACAACCAGTGTACTGATTGCATTCTATGGAAAAAAATATAATGATAGAGAATTCAAAGGAGCCCATGTGAGAGGTAAAATTAAATAAAAGGCTAATCTGGAAACCAGAGGACATGACAAATATGTTTCAGATAGGTTTAAAGTGGTGCATGCATTTAACATTAAACTAAAAGGAATCATGTTAAGGTCCTTGATAATACCTCTGTCACTTAATAAGATTTTGACACTGGGAAAGTTTCTTAATCTATTAGAGCCTCAGTTTTCTCATATGTATAGTGGATATGGGAATGATATTTTTCATGTAGGGTTTCATGGGGAATAAATAAGAGGTGGTTTTGAGTGATCACTGCAATGGTTGACACATAGTAAGTATTAAATAAATATTACCAATGCTCTGTTTATTTTACAGTTACAGCACAATACTTTTTCCATTCATAAGCTTAACATTTCTTATCTAAACATAATAACAGTTGCATTTCCTAAATGTTTCTGTGCAAGCAAGATCCTACAGCTCCTGTACCCTCTGTAATGTCTGTAGGTCTCCTACCTCACTATTTCTTGTTATTTTGATATGAAGCACTCCCTCTGTAGTCTTTGCACTGGCTGTACCCTTTCCTATGGGAGATCCACAGAGCCACCCATCTTAATTTCTTTAATTCTGTCACATTCTCAGTGATACCTACCAAACATTGCATATTAAAAATCATAATGTGTCCCACATCCAGCACTTCCCAATTCTTTATCTTGCTCTACTTTTTCTTTTCTCTAAATAACTTTCTAGTATAAAAATAATTTATTTATTAGTCATGTCAATTATCGACTTTCTCTCTCTCCTCTTTTAAAATATAAACTCTACCAGTAGGGAGATAATCATCCATTTTGTTTATGGTATATCCTGAGAAACCTAGAAAAGTACTTGACCCATAGTAAGCCCTTGACCCAAAGTTGAATGAAATATATGAATTATCTTTAACTTATTAAAAATAAACACAATATTATTTGCTTTAATGTACTGGTATTGAAGAACACAGAATTACTTGTTCTGATTTTTATGCCTACCAGGTGGTTGAGCTAAAATTTAATTTCAACTTGTATGAACCCATATTTTTCACTTTTTCTACTCTGCTACCTTTCTCTCTAGTAAAGAAGAATAAGAGGTATCTTTTATTTTCTCCAACAGTCAGCTAAACAATAGGTTCTATAATTTGGAATAAAAAATTCTACATATTTTGACCTTTTTCTTCTGCTTCAACTGTTAACACTGTGATAACATTTGTAGTGAATAAGTTAAAGAAAAAAGAGCATGATCAAACAAGAAAAGAGAAAGTTCAACTTGTAAAGAAAGGGTAGGTGTTGGTTTATAAATGACAGCATAAATTGTATGGTGTATATGATCTCCAGGTATTAAAAAAGTATTTGTTCATGGTAATTTTCATAATTAATAAACAAAAAAATGTATTTAATCATGAAATATTGACATTTCAAACTACTTTATTATCAGGGTTTGCCAGCCCATGCACAAAAACAATATTTCAAAGTAAATAAAGGCATAAGTTTGTTGGAAGACAGACCAGGGTTTGCATACTGGCTCTGCAATGTCCTACATGTCCTAGACCTCGGGATGGTTTTGTATACATTATAGGACTCTGCTTCTTCAATTGTAAAATACAGTTACTTTATATGTCTGCCTCAAAGACAAACTCTAAAAATAAATACATATATATATATATATATATTTCAAACATAGTTGGTAAGCATACAATAAATATTCATTTTTATTTTTCTTATGTTATACTTAGTGCATCTTTATATAATTTTAATAAATACCTTTTCTATAAATACAGCATTAGTTTAGGTCTTTGTAAATACAAGTTTAACATTATTGTTGATGTGCTTGTCCTGTTGAATGTTTTAGGTATTTTTCTTAGAGAGACATAAAGCATTTGACAGAGTTAAAGAACTTTATAAAAAAGCATAAAAATAATTAGTGAATAAATACTGGTTAGGTAATATTTTTAAAAGGAGAGTGAGCAGAACCAGGCAATGGTACAGTGGATAGAGCATCAAACTGGGATGCAGAGGACCCAGGTTCGAGACCCCGAGGTCGCCAGCTTGAGCGCGGGCTCATCTGGTTTGAGCAAATCTCACCAGCTTGGACCCAAAGTTGCTGGCTCGAGCAAGGGGTTACCAGTCTGCGGTAGCCCCATGATCAAGGTACATACGAGAAAGCAATCAATGAACAACTAAGGTGTCGCAATGAAAAACTAATGATTGATGCTTCTCATCTCTCTCTATTTATGTTTGTCTGTCCCTATCTATTCCTCTCTCTGACGCTCTCTCTGTCTCTGTAAAATAAATAAATAAATAAATAAATAAATAGGAGAGTGAGAGATCATTTTGATGACTCTTGTAAGTCAACCTAAATGGATTATATACAGGCTAACATTAATGTGTAAGATTCCTCTGCTGAAAAGGGAATATTCCAGATGGACTATTATTATTCATATCTTTTACAAACAATACCTGATAAATGTCATTAGCATTACAAGTTCTTTGGGGAATATAAGTGTATGTAGTACAAACTCAAACAAACCACTAGGGTTTCTAAGCATCCAAACTATTAATGAGAATTGTTCCATATTCTTCAAAATTATGATAAAAGAAAAAAATGAATAACATTGAGATATAAATTATTCCCACTCCAAATGTAAAAAAAGGAAGCTTCTCATTGAAAGATATTTTTTTTAGCACTTAAAAGGTTTAAACAATTTTATATCATGGCCCTCACTGAAGTTCATATTGATGTCCATTTATTGTTTCATTTAATTTTCCACAACTAATATTTTTCTTTAACATATAAATTTAGGTTCTCTATAAATATAAAGATAACAGTCTAAGGTTATGACTTATAATTAATTGTTACTTTAATGTAGTCTCAATGTTGTATAATTAGATGGTCTCCATTGGTGAATTCTCATTTTCCCTTATAATTAACAGTATTTCAAGAAACCTTGAGGTAAGTATTCAAATCTTGATGTACACAGTTACATGGAGAGAATTCCAGTTAGTACCTCATTCACTAGTTTGAACTATTTGGAGATACGAAAATAGTAAAAAAATGTAAGTACATTAAATGAAAAGCAATGGCCATATTTTTTAGTTATGAGGGATTCGTTACAAGAAATTCATTATAAAAGGTTATTTATGAACAGTTAATTATAAGAAAGTAAGATTTAAGAAACTTAAGAGGAGCCACAAAGTTTACTTATGAAGAGTTAGTATTTCAGATAAGAGCCAACTTGAAAAAAATTATTATCATAATTCTGTATTCAGGATTTACAGTTTTTATATTAGCTCAGCCTGTAGAAAAGTGAAGGTGCCTTCTTTTCTTGAATGCTTAAAGAAGCAGATATTATGTGCAACAGAATTGATATTTGTCCCCATTTGTCTCAAGCCTCCAGTGACATCAGTAGAAGGTACAGTGTACCCAGTCTGTCTATGCTGCCTTTATAATCACCAATGAATTTCAAGTTTCATAGTAAAAAAGTTTTTTAAGTGAAAAGAGGGGATATAGTGAGACAGACTCCCTCATGCACCCCAACCGGGATATACCCAGCAACTCCTGTCTTCTGGGGTTGATGCTTGAATCAGTCAAGCCATTTTTAGTACCTGAGGCTAATACTAGGACCAAATGAGCACTGGCTGTGGGAGGAGAAGAGGGGGAGAAAGGGGGGAAAAGAGGGAGAGAGAGGGAAAAAAAAAAGCAGATGGTTGCTTTTCATGTGTGCATGACCAAGCATCAAACCTAGGACATCTATATACCAGGCAGATGCTCTATCCACTGAGTTAACTGGCCAGGACCCATAGTAAAAGAGTTTAATTTAAAAATAATGTTATAGCCTAACCAAGGCGGTGGTGCAGTGGATAGAGTGTTGGACTGGGACGTGGAAGACCCACGTTTGAAGCCCCAAGGTTGCCGGCTTGAGCGCACGCTCAATCAGCTTGAGTGTGGGGTTACTGGCTTGAGCATGGAACATAGACATGACCCCATGGTTTCTGGCTTGAGCCCAAGGTTGCTGGCTTGAGCTCAAGGTCACTGGCTTGAGCAAGGGATCACTCGCTCTGCTATAGCCCCCTGGGTCAAGGCACATATGAGAAAGCAATCATTGAACAACTAATGAGACTAAGGACCTACAACAAAGAATTGATGCTTCTCATTTGTCTCCCTTCCTGTCTGTCTGTCACTATCTGTCTCTCTGTCTCTGTCTCTGTCACACATACACACACACACAAAAATAACATTATATTTAGAATCTTGTCACCTCTTTGATTGTCTAAAAATTTAATTAAATTTCAAAGTAGAATTATTAAAAACAACAAATTGCACATTAAAGCTTTTGGAAGTTAAGTGTTCCATCCTTTTTTAGGCATTATCATTTCTGTATAGCTAAATAATAATAAAAATGTATTAGAACAAAATAAATAGTAAGATCCACAAGGACTGTTTGCCTGAATTTTCCTTTTTGTTTTCCGGAACTTGCCATAGAGTTGGTTGCTGACAATTTTTTTTAGTGCATTCTATATACAAAAATGTATATATTAAATGCATTTTAATATGGAAAAATGGTTAAACATAATTTAAGAAAGATTCTACAAATTATCCGTGATTAAATCAAAATAGAATCTATGTCTTTGGCTTCATAGTTCTGTAATCAGAGGCCTCCATCTAATTTGTCTTACATGACACATCATGTTTAAATCAATGTGCATTAAAAAAGAGAGAGACCTGAATTTTAATTCAGCTTTACTACTGAATCAGCTAAATATTTCCTCAACATTTTTCCGTAGT
This sequence comes from Saccopteryx bilineata, assembly GCF_036850765.1. Taxonomy (NCBI): domain Eukaryota; kingdom Metazoa; phylum Chordata; class Mammalia; order Chiroptera; family Emballonuridae; genus Saccopteryx; species Saccopteryx bilineata. Next base: position 67,525,044 of record NC_089490.1, on the reverse strand, counting down.
TATGTCTAATCTTTTAAGTCCTCTTTATTCATCATGTGTAATTTCTGGTCACTGAGTCTATGGGTGAGGTAGTTAGTAAACAATGGATATAAAAATTGTATTTTTTTGATAAAAATATCAGTAAATATTTAGTGAAAACATTAAATATGTTTAGGCTTTACTTTGGTAAGAAGTTTTGCACCATTTTACTTTAAAAGACTAGTGAGGTCATTCCAACCCATATATATAGGGTAAGGGTCCTAGGAACAACTGTTCTGAAGAGGAGCTATTTATTTATTTAGCCAATCTGTTCATCATGATTAGTCAGTCTCACACCATTGCTGTTTAACATGGTAGCTTATGTTACAACAGCACAACGGTGAAGGCTATTCTCAGAATACAGCCTTAAAATAGGTTTGTAGGTTGAGGAGTAGGAGGAAGGTTCACACTTATTACTATGCAGTCTGAGTCTGTGCTCCAAAGACAAGAGGTTGTTCTAAACCTGTGGTGGAAAAACTTGTGTGTTTTCCACAACAGATGGGAAGTGGGAGGGGAAAACTGTTTCTTTCCTTGTGTGCTCCCCATGACTAATATTGCTTTGATATGCATAGCAAACAGAAGTCTTATAGAGTCGAGTGGCATCATACTGTCCATGCAAACAACTGAGTGGAGTGGCATCATACTGCCCACGGGAACAATTGAGAGTTAGGGTCAGTGCCAAGTCTGCTTTCTAAGCTGCTGTTTTAGTTGAGTGAGAAGGTGCAGTCTTCAGCAAGTATAGGGCTGTAACGTTCAGGCAAATTTTCTGCTTAAACTGCGATAAAGCTTGCGTGGGTGGGCGTGTGGAAGTCCCGGTTAGATTCCCAGCCAGGGCACACAAGAAAAGCGCTCATCTGTTTCTCCACCCTTCCCCTTTTCCTTTTTCTCTATCTCTCACTTCCCCTCCCACAGCCAAGGCTCCATTGGAACAAAGTTGTTCTGGGCACTGAGGATGACTCCTTGGCCTCTGCCTCAGGCGCTAAAATGGCTCCAGTTGCAACAGAGCAAGCATTGCCCCCTGATGGGAATGCCAGGTGGATCCTGGTCCTAGTCCAGTGCATGTGGGAGTCTGTTTCTCTGCCTCCCTGCTTCTTGCTTCAGAAAAATCCTCTCCCCTCAAAAAAAAAAAAAAAAAGCTGCAATAAAGTTCAATTTGAATAGAGGACAAAAAAGGATAAGGAGCTTCTTACTCCAGAGCTTGCAGCAACCCCTCTAAAGTAAAACAACAGTGTATGTATACAGGGAAATTAGTGAATGTCTCTTAAAGAAGTAACTGGCACTCTTCACATGCCTCCATATTAGTAGTATTGAGATGCCAGCACTCTACTGCCTGGTTCACTGCACTCAATAATTAGAGCTCCTCATTATTAGAGCTATAACTCAGGATTCAAATAAACAACTTGGAATTGTGACATTTGTGGAAAATAATACTGAAAAATCTTTGCAAGAAAACAGGTATTAAATACCTATAAGTGAAATATGATCAACGTCATCATCTACCACAGAAAATGAATAATTGCATTTGTAAAAGCAAATTACAAAGGTGGGGGGTGAATACAGCTGGTTAAAATACAGATAAATCACCTCTCATTCCATTGTTGTGACACTCTGCTTTAGGACGTAATCATTTCAAAAGTAATCGTCTCCTGAGAAGAATTTTCTGTCAAGAGAGAGTTAGCATGTTAAAGTAGACAGTGTTTTGGATCATTCTACGTATCTCTACCATAAATAGAATACTTTCAAAATGCTGTTTTGAGCTATTCAAGGAAGCTAGTGATCTGATGTGGCGGACGTCATGACAATGATGGACTGACTTATGAATAGGCAAAGGCTAATCATTTGAGATGGACAAATCATGATGAATTCAAACAATAACCCGTAATCTTTCATTTAAACCAACCACTTAGTTGGTAAAGGTAATGACTGGTCATGTGGTTTATTCATTTACTGCTAATCAGCAAGGATTCACTTATCTGAAATCCCTAGCATTCAGAAACTTGTAAGAGGATTCATGCACGTGTTCTACTTTATGCTACTGATTTGCAAAACAATGAGGCTGGTAACGATGTGAAAGATTTAACTGGCTTTCCTTGCATCTCTTCTATCAGAACTGATTGTTATGTGTAAAGAGGAGTCTTCGGAAGCCTGCGGTTCCCACAGGATGCTCAGCAGCCAGGCACTGGATCAAGGATGGCATCCTGAGTCAGGGATCAGGAATCAGCTAGTTAGTAGCTGTGCCCTTAGAATTGTCTTATATTGTTTTCTCATTAAAGCCAGTTTTTGAACACAAAAAGTCATTTTCACAGTCTTGATATATTGTAAACTGGAAGATTCTTGAAAATAGAGCTAGTGTAAATGATTTCTTTCTGAAGCACAATAAGCTTGCTAAATATTTTATGCATCAAATCATTTTATAATTTAGATTTATGTAATCCAGACCCAAGAGATACAAACAACTCTCTCCAGTCTTTATATTAGAGATTCAGATTCTGCTCTGTTATTTTACAAATGTCTGTTGTAACAAGATTTTGCTTTAGTAAAGTAAGGGTGAACCGATTTTTCTTCCATTGTCAAAAAACTAAATGTGTGCTGTTTTCACTAAACACAAGTTATTTATTCCCAAAAAAAGAGTTGATGTAGTCATTTTTATTTTTCTGGTTACATAAAAGAACATTTAAACTTCTCAAATATTAAGATAAGGAAAAGTCTTACAAGTAGATATGTTCCTGTACATTTTGAAAATTTATATTATTTCTTTTAGGTAAAAATGACAAATTTCTGACAAAATTAGAAAACTGAGAGGAAAAGTTTAAAATGGACAAAGGCATAATTTAAGAAAGGTTACTTAAATTTTGCTGTCCCCACCACACACACACACACAATGAAATATTCTTTTTCAAAATGATTTAGCCAGACATTATTTCAGTCATTATATAATTTGAGAAAAGGAAGGTGAAGAAAGAAAAAAGGTGACAAAGAAAAGAATAGCATTAGAAATAATAACATCTTCCTTATTCCAGAATTCAAAGTAGCATCTGTTCACCTTCGAGCCAGAAATGAGCCTTTAAACGTTGTCTTCAAAAAATCATGGCTAAAGCATTCAGATCATTAGTGTTTTATCAAAACCGAATAACACTAACAAAAAAACAAAGGAACAATTACATCTGCTGCTTTCTTCTTCCTTCTACTCCTCAGCTCTCCCTCCTCCTACACAGCTTCTGTGCTCATGTTTCAGTTTCATAATCTGTCCATTGTGAATTAAGAACATTTCGCTGGCAGTTCTTCTTACCGACGGGGTGCAAGATACATTGGCCTCTGTGACACTGTCAGACCCTGCTCGGATTCCTACAATTTCTGGTAAATACCATCACTCCCCAGGCTAGCGAGAGTACAAAACCAGAAACCACAGCAGGTGCTGCATCTGTTGGAAGAGACAGAGTTAAGAAGTGTCAATGACTCAGTGACAGTTCTATTGATCTGGTTTTTGGTTTTGGGGTTTTTTATTGGTGAGGATATATGAAGCAAAATAAATTTCTCAGCAGTAGGGCCTCATGGCAATGAGACTTACACATTGCTATTATTTTTAGCTTGTTTTGGGAAATGTGATGCTACAATTACTAATAATGTTAGAAAATTCATTTAGAGTCTGTTAACTGAGACCCCCCGATAGATACTACCTAATTAAATGTGGAAGCCAGGCCTTGCAATTATTTTTCAATTTAGTTTGTAGTTTGTTTCTCTAATGACTTGAGCAAAGTTTTCTGTTGTTGTTCCTTTCAAATATACTCATATTCATTACAACAAAGCATGTTTTGTTCTCTAAAGTTGTTAGCCCATTTTAGCCAGGTAAATGCCTTTCATTATGCCAAGTAAATGCCTTAAAAGAGAAACAAGGTTTTTTTCACCTTGAGATAACCAGAGTATTGTATTTTATTAGCCCTCACTAAAAAAAAAAATACATTTATATGATTACAGTTGTCTGAAATGTTTCTATCAGTTGCATAATTAAAGGGAAATTCGGTAGACAAATCTTTCTTTGCTTCTCTCAAGAATATTTTGGTTTGCTTATTTGTCGGCTTGCTTGTCTTAATGGAACTACCTGGACAACAAAAAAAATGTTGCCATAGCAATTTTCCCCAAAATACCTCCTCACCTTGAGCAAGAAGGCAATTTTTAGCCAATTAGCAAATTCAATTCACTCATTTCATCAATAAAAAAGAAAATCTCCCCTTTAAGGAATCACATTTTTAAAAAGTTAGCTATTTTCATAATTTTGATAAATTTTATAACCTCTTTTACCAATTTCTATCATTTTATGAGCCTTTTTCTTCCTTCTTCTGCGGTTCTAACTGTTGCCTGAGCAAGTGAGTAGGTGATCAACTAGAAAATTCCCAATGTACACATTACCAGAATCACTACTTTATGCCTCCCATAGTATTTGTAAACATTTTCCTGTTATTTTAGAGAGGTAAAGACATCTGGAAAGAGAAAAGTGTGTATATTCTTGGAAATATTCCATTTTATGTATGTCTTTCCAAAGGATATTTAAAGTTGTTTTAAAATTTCATTATGAGGAATTTCTATTCATACTGTCTGCTATGTATTGAACAAGTGTTAGCTACATGGCACTGCATCACATTACTGGGAATACAAAGATTTTGATTTATTCACTCTTAAAAACTGTTCAGTATAGTTAGGAAAACATATAAACAGAAAGTCTGGAGAGAGAACTTGTAAGTCTAGAGCCCTTTTTCCGGTTAGGAGCTATTGTAGGTGCTCTACATTCATTATCTATTCTATACAACAATCCTCTGAATTAGCACTTAATGGTTCCATTTTAATGATGAAGATTCTGTGGTTGTAGTATAATTCAGTAACTTCAAACCAGCACTAACAAGGGATGCGGTTAATGTTTAAACCCCCGAGTTACTGATGCAGACATCAGGATTCCCTTATGTTCAAAATGCCTTAGAAGTTTTGAGAAGAAAGAAATCATGCCTAGCCTGAAAGATCAAGAATGTTTTAATAGCACCTTGACAGATAAATCATAGTGGCTAAGTAATCATAATGAAGGCAAATGACCAGAATTGATGAAACAAGAAAGAGAAATTTATATTTGGGCACAAATGCTTTATTGTGTATATGTGCCATTTTTATTTTTTTGCTGTTTTTGTTTTCTGTCTGTTTGGGAACAAGTGTTTCTTAACTGGAATCAATATATAAATGTTAGATAGATAGATGATAGACAGATAGATGATAGATGAATCTTACTGTTGGGCAGATAAGTTCTTTTTTGCTCACTCTGTTAAAGATGGCCACTGATCTCACCTGGTGATGTTCTCACATGATACAGTTAATTGCCCTTCTTGCTTAGGAAGGCACTTGGTTATGCTAATGTGTGTTGGGGGAAGGATTTTCACTCCAAAAGTTTTAAAAGGAGGAGCTAGGAGGCCATTTTGAGAGAGAGTGATCACATTCTAGTAGAGAGGAGGAGCCCATATTGTAGCAGGGCAGGGAGGCCACATGGAGGAGGCAGCCAAAATGGTGGAATGGTGAAGGAGAAGCCAGTTTGTGCAGGAGAAGGAATTGGGGAACAGAGATGAAAAAGACTGGTGAGGAGGAAGCCTTTGATTCTAGGAAAACTCTGATGAATCAGTGACTTTAAGAGCCCTGAGTGGAAAGGGAAATGTTTTCCCGCTGTGTGATTTTACTTGCATGCCGAGTGCGAGTCTAGAATAAAGGAAAATGGACCATCAGTTTTTGGCTTTGCAGTTATTTTTACAATCTATCTAGATTAAATGCGAACCTATACCAACCAGGCAGCTTTGATGGTGTCCACAGATACTGGCTTTACACATCCAAGTGCAGATTAAATCAAAGAAATCACTAAATGCCATAAAAAGTCATAATGCACTATTATGAAACCAATTTAATAAAATCCCAGAAATATATGTGTTTTTCATATATGAATTATCTGATAAACTCTTTCTATAACTTGTTTTCCCTCAATAAGTACTGTATGAGCATTTTTTCCTCATCAAAAATTTATTTATACATTTTATGAATGAATTTATTTAACCTGTAGCCTGCTTATAGCTATTTGGTTTGTTCTATTTTTTTTTGTTGTTTCTCTTTTTAAATCATTAAAAACAATACTAAAATGAATCTCTTTAATAATGTAATCTTGTATATTTCCAATGATATTTTTAAGATAAATTTTTAATTTGGATTGCCAGGCAAATACTAAATACTCAAATAAAAAGGTTTTGATATGTTTTATAAAACTAAACAAAGTTTCTATAAATTTATACTTTACCAAATTAATTTTCCTTGAATATCACATATAATTTTTTTAAATGTTCCCCTATAGTCCTAATTTCACTTGTAATGCCTTCCTTACTCTCACCTCCACATGTTGGATGCTAATACAGCAAACTCCTCTGTAGGTTTCTTTCATTCAAATCCTAGATTTCTTTCATTTAAGTTCCAGATTTAATTTTTAGTAATTTCACACAACACAATCTTTCCTAAACTATTCCACCATTTGTTTACTTATTTAATTTATTTATTCATTCTTTCATTTACTCAATTGTTTATTTATTCAATAATACTTTTGAGGACCTAATATATATTGGAGTTGAATATACTCCTTGGATACAACATTTAAAGCACTCTTTAAACTTCTTTTTTGGCTCTGGCTGGTTGGCTCAATGGTAGAATGTGGGCCCCAGGTGTGGAAGTCCCGGGTTCAATTCCTGGTTAGAGCATAAAGGAGAAGTAACCATCTCCTTCTCCTCCCCTTCCTTTCCCCCTTCTCTTTCCCTCTCACAACCATGGCTCAATGGATTCAAGCATGTCAGCCCTGGGAGCTGAGGATGTCCCTGTGGAGCCTCTGCCTCAGGGGTTAAAAAAATAGCTCAGTTGCAAACAGCCCCCGGAGGGCAGACCATCGGTGCTAGTTGGGGGTTGCTGAGTGGATCCCAGTTGGTGTGCATATGAGAGTCTGTCTCCCTATTTTCCTCTACTCTCACTTAAAATTTTTTTAATTGAAAAGATTACAGTGGTCCCTTGACTATCGTGGGGGTTAGGTTCCAGAACCCCTCCTGCAAAGTAGTGACCTTACATTTATTTTATTATTTATATATATTTTAAGACTTTATAAACCCTCTTCATATTCTTATAAACCTTTCCCACACTGCTATTAACCTTTCCCATACCTATTTTGCTTATTTACCACAAAAATAATTAAAATAATAAACATATAAAAATACCTATATACAGCAAAATCCTACAATATAACAAAAAATTTGTGATACAAAATTAGATATATACAATTTAAAAATTCACAATGCAGTAAGACCATGAAAAGTGAACTCCAGTAGGGCAAGAGATGACTGTATTTAGAAGTTATTTAAAAGTGTCAGTGTCTTCTATAACTTTTTTTAAATTTACCTATGTACATATTTGACAACAATACTGAATTTACATTTCAAAAATGTTGTTATTCATGTGTTACAATTTTTTAACTTAATATTTTTATTAATTTGATACTTGATTAATACTTCATATTGTAATTTTACTACCTGTTAAAAATTTACTTTGCAGTTTAAAATTTTTGATTTGAATAGAATAAAATAAAGGTAAATGAAATGTGAATAAGAGGAAATGAATAGAGATGTTAAGTCTGTCTTTTCTCTCTTTCAAACTGAAACATATATCTATTGTAGATATGTGGACAGGAGGTATGCTACAAATAATCTAGTAATCTTGGGGTAATAAGAGTCAAAATTTGAAGAATCAAGTGGTATATTCTTAGAGAAAGAATAATCTTAGATTAAGAAATAACATGTGCATTTCTCTTGGGTGTTTTGCCTAGTTTGTATGCTAACAAGTAATTCAGATATATTCTTCCTCTTTTCCAAGTGAGAGGAGGGGAGATAGACAGACTCCCGCATGTACCCCAACCAGGATCCACCTGGCAACCCCTGTCTTGGGCCAATGCTAGAAACAGAGCTATTTTTAGCACTTGAGGTGGAGGCTCCTCCAGCCATCCTTAGCACCTGGAGCTGATGCACTCAAACAGTTGAGCCAAGGCAATGGGGTAGGAGAAGAGTGAGAGAGAAGGAGGAGGGGGCAGGTAGGGGTGAAGAAGCAGATGGTTACTTCTCCTGTGTGCCTTGACTGGGAATTGAACCCAGGACCTCCACATGCCGAGCCAATGCTCTACCATTGAGCCCAATGGCCAGGGCCAGATATATATTTTATTTTTAAATATTTTATTAAATTTATTGGGATGACATTGGTTAATAAAATTATATAGGTTTTAAGTATACAATTCTACAATACATCATCTGTATATTGTATTGGGTGTTCACCACACCAAGTCAAGTCTCCCTCCATCACTATCTATTCCCCCTCTACCCTCCTCCACCTCCCTGACTCTCTTTATCATATATTTTAGAAAGATAATCATTTGCATACTCAATAGCTGGCTCTAGGGATTGCATTTTCTAGAACAATGTACAATAATTTTTTTCCTGATCGACAACCCTGTCTGCTAGAGATGAGAAAGGGATTAAAAAAAACTATGAACCTTAGGCCAAAATGTTAGTGATGAATCTCAAAGGTGAGTCTCAAAGGCAACGGCAATGGTAAAGGTGGTGAAAATTATTCCAGAATTGTTCTGTTTAATGATTTCCAGGGACCACACACATTTTCACACAATATCGAATGGTCAGAAGGTGTTTTCATATCTTTGAGGGAGCAACCACTAAATCTCTCCCTGAATTCCCACAACACTACTTGCTTAGTATATGAAATGAGGGGTATTGCTGGCTCCTCCACTACTAGGCCTAACTTCATTCTAAGGAGGTCTTTTGCAGGTGGTGTTGCTTCTGACCCAACGGCTCCTCAAAAACTACATTACTCCTTTGGAGCCATCTCAGGGTTAAAATTCAGTCAGGCAGTGAAACAGTCCCTACAGTACATCAATAAACAAAGAACAAATATAGGCAGCCCTGTCTGTGTTCAGTAGACAGGTTCATCCTGGGGTCTCTAAGAACACCATGGGATGAGGAGGTGCAGGCTTGGGTTAACAGTGCACAGCCAACTCTTCTCTTGTGAGGATGTGGGTAATTTCTGATAAGTGTCCAATTGTCATCTGAAATAGGGGGCATTGGGAGCAGTACAGGCTCCTATAGTAAATGATTAATGTGTATTTTTCTGATCCTGACAGATTCCAAAAGAAGAGCAGATTGCTACCCATAAAACTAAGCAGCCTCAATGTGGAATTACTGGAACAATCTGAAAGTCTTTGCAGAAATGCTGTGTTTAAACCAATGTTTCTCAAAAACCAGCTCTTTTAAAGGGACCAGGGTCAATATAAATGAAATAAATGGAGGCTGAGATAAAATATGTCAGAAAATTTGCAGAAAGGTTATTTTAAGGTGGCATGTTAAAAACAATAATGGGCCATTAGGCTGTCTTGTTAAAGGCATTAAAGTCACAGGAACAATGTATGAGTCACATGGGCAAGATTTTCCACTTTATATATAAAAACTTCAATATTGGGTTTCTGGTAAAAGTAAAATGCTACCATTTCTGTATATATTATTATAAATACTTAAGTTAAATTGTAAGCAAAGGAGTAAGCAAAGTTTTAATGCCATCTAGAAATGTGCTATCAAAATATTACACATAATAATTAATATTATAATACATATATTATAGATATTTGAATGTAATTTTTTTTGTAAGTATGCATTTCAACAAAATCTTTTGGTTATTCATTTTATATGCAAGTATATTGTTTTTTAAAATCAAGCATCTCTTTGTCAAAGGCATTATTTTATTTATTTTTATTATATTTTTTACTTTTTGTCATCTTTGTGCAGGAGCCATACTAACATATTCTGTATTGTTCCAATTTTAATACACATGGAGCACAGATGACTTATTTTTAAAACAAAATTTTGAGTACCTCCCAGGATTAAGATAAGGTACTAGATAATTTAGGATTTAAATGATAAGAAATTATGCCCTCATCCTCTAGGGTAGAATTAGAGTCAGGTGCTTGATGTGTGAGATGTATGCCCACGAGCATGGCTTTGTCTGTTTCCTGCACTGCTAAATCTCAAAGACCCACAGCAAAATCAATTACATAGAATATGAGAAGTATTTGTTTATAGAAGATTTGTACATTCTTATTGTTTTAAAAATTACTTGAATAATAAATCCTTTCAATCCTTTCTGACTATTACCCAAGATTTTGGAGACCAAACATTTTGGATTGATATTCTTAATTTAATTTTGCAATACACAATATTGAAAAATCATTACTCCTATAAACTCTTTATGGGCTTTTGATGATATAGGAAAAAATACTTTTAAAGGACATGGAACTGTATGGTGAATTTTTTTGACTAGAAAACTTGTCTTTGCTTTTTTGAAATTATTGATTTACTTGTTTTTTATTTTTAGTTGTTTGCTTATTTTTAGTTTTAAACTATTAGTGGTTTAACCCCCACAATAAAAATTACTAGATATATATATTATACAAATATGGATAATTCCCACTTAAGTACAATGTTTTATGCTACCTATGTAAACCATCTGCTTCTTCCTGATGCAAATTCAGGATCTTTAAATGGTTTTGGTTATTTTAATTAAATATCATGCTTCAAATATACCACATGGATTTTTTTTAACTTATAATATTGATGCTGCCACACATTCCTTATTTAACTACTTTATAAATGTTTTTGCAATGCCATTTTTTCTAATCTTTAAAACTTTGAAGAAGAAAAAAAATCTTTATTTTTCCGTCCAGCAGTGCTCAGGAGTTTAGAAAGGAGCTGACTCGTGAGCCCTGTGCTGAGAGGCCCAGCAGGCGGGCGGGACTGTGTGTACTTTGCAGCTTCATAACACAAATTCGTGCTCTGAATGGGCTGGGGGAGGAGGCTTTTGGAGAGTAAAAGGAAAGAAACAGGGTACAGCAGAGACTCCAGACGGTAGAGTTTACAGATGCTTTGATTGCAAGAAACTCATATAAGTGACGACAGTACAGAGAATAGATACGGAAGAGAGAAAAAGATCCCCGATCACAAGATAGGCATTTGTGCTCAGAAAATCACGGGTAAGATTACTGAAAACAACTGTTGGGAGTTTTGTGCTTTAGTCCCATTGACTGGATCTCTGAACAGTTCCCGTTTTCGTGCTCTGGATGACCGAGGAAATCTCATGGTTTTGCTTTGCCACCCATGCTTTTAGGAAAACCTGTTATTTCTGCTGCTCTGCACTGCCCTGTCTCTACACAGCGCTGGGCTTCAGTGGATCTTAGAATTCCAGTACAAGGAGAAATGCAAGGAAATAATGTGATGCACTCGTGATGACAGTCCAGCCCGGTGTTGGTGGCTGAAAGAGAGAGGGACTGCCACCCAGTGTTTCCATAGTGCCTATTTCAGGTGGCTTCCAAACGGACAGTGAAAATGGAAGGGGGTGGGGAGCAAATGAGAAAAAAAAGACCCCCTTATCTTGAGGGTGAAACAATAAGTCAAAAGTGTCAAAAGTATCTGAGAAAACTTTGTCAGTAATTCTTATTCCAAACATACATAAGTCACAGGCAACCTTATTCTTTGGTTTCTAGGCACATTTTTCAGTTTAGCACTATAGGGAGAAGAAAATTGTAGGTTAGTGAATCCAGTGGGGCAAGAGGTGAAGAGGACTAAATTTCAGTCAAGACAACAAGGAAAGTACAAAGAATACAGTTTTTCTTTCATGTGCTTTGATCGTCTTTCCTGTTTTACCCTTAATGAATACTTTCTCAAAACTAAAAATAAAACACTGCATTCTATTAAGTTGTGCTCTTCTTCCTAGGGAATTCTAAATGTGTAAGTGTGCATTTCTCATCTGCGAATATGACTAGATATTTTCATATGTATAGTTCACACATATATACATGCATATGCATAATTTTCTTTTGCTGGGAATCAGGCAATGGACAAGAGAAAAAGGAAAAGAAAATTCATACTACAGACCCAAAAGCAAATGTTAGTTTTTTTGAATTGCTTTTACAATTCTAGATACCGGCACTGACCTAACTTAGTCTGGCATCTAGCAAGATTTGCAGTGATGGCATAAAATCACACACGTACCATGAGAAACTGGGGATTGTGAGGCAGGTACATGCTCGCAATTCTCCACCTGGTGCTGTAGAGAAAGCCTCTTCAGCAGCCCTGAATATTATAGCCCTTGGAAACTAATGGGGTGAGAAAGACACTAAGTAAGAGAAAAATACTTCATGTCAACAATTAAGGTGCACCATGTATACATGCTCAGGCTGTAAGTTGGTTTTTTATTCTAGACAATGTGTCCACAAGCTCTCATATTATTCTGACGAGAGAATAATAAAATAAGAGATTTTATTCCAGATGCTTTGATTTCACTAACTTGCTTGTGCTGTACACAAACGCCACATGTGTATGCTCTCATAATGCACAAACGCACATTATTCAGAGCTGCATATCATATTTTGATGCCAGTTACAACTTGCTTACTTGAGGATGGAACCTTTTCCATGGACGAAGGCACTAATACACACATGGACAGTGACTATACTCATTACAAATAAGCTCTCTATAACTATATGATTTAAATAATCTTATTAATAAACACTTGATACTTGTAAGTATAAGTCACCTTTTCTCCCTCACTGATGACTTTGATTACTTTGACAGACTAAGATAGATTAATGATACAAATTAGAAGCAAGAAGAATTAAAAGGGTGTTTAACTCTGATGCTAGGCTGTCAATTTCCTATAGTGCTACCAACTTACAGATAGATGATTAAATTGTTTCATTTAGAAATTTTGAATATTTTAAAAATTGAATGAGTTTCTTCAGGAGGGGAAAAGAAAGAAAAATCTGTGCTTAGCTAATTAAACATCTTATTTAATTTAACAATAGAACAAGATTATTCTATGAGCATTGAAATCATCCTACATTACTCTAAGAGCCTACTTTTTGCTTTGACAAAATATATTTGTAAAATTTTGCCCAGTGTGTTTCTCTAATTCTTTACATGTGATATTATTTATACATTTTCTTTAGTTATAGGTTTATAAAGAGCAGTGGTCATTGATTAATTAATTTGTTCTAAAGTAATTATTTCCAAAACATGAAGCCAGATACTGTCCATAAGTCCTAGAACTATAAATATGGTTCCTTTGTCTGAAGGGCTAAAATCTAGCAGAAAAAAAAAATGACACATGCACACTTAGACCAACATATGTATTTTCTATAATCTTTTAAATGACATAATATTATAGTATAATAGAGCACTTTGGGTCCTGGCCAGTTGGCTCAGTGGTAGAGTTTTGGCCCTGCATGTGGATGTCCTGGGTTCAATTTTCAGTCAGGGCACACAGGAGATACAACCATTTGCTTTTCCACCCATCTCTCTCCTCTCTCTCTCTCTCCCTCCCTTCCATAGCCATGACTCGATTGGTTTGAGGGCATCAGCTTGGGTGCTAAGGATGGCTTTGTGGAGCCTCCCTCAGGTGCTTAAAATAGCTTGGTTGTCATTATGGAAGCAAGTGTGGTGGTTCCTCAAAAAACTGAAAATAGAACTACCTTATGACCCAGCAATCCCTCTACTGGGTATATACCCCAAAAACTCAGAAACATTGATACATAAAGACACATGCAGCCCCATGTTCATTGCAGCATTGTTCACAGTGGCCAGGACATGGAAACAACCAAAAAGCCCATCAATAGATGACTGGATAAAGAAGATGTGGCACATATACACTATGGAATACTACTCAGCCATAAGAAATGATGACATTAGATCATTTACAGCAAAATGGTGGGATCTTGATAACATTATACGAAGTGAAATAAGTAAATCAGAAAAAAACAGGAACTGCATTATTCCACACGTAGGTGGGACATAAAAGTGAGACTAAGAGACATTGATAAGAGTGTGGTGGTTACAGGGGGAGGGGGGAGAGGGAGAGGGAAAGGGGGAGGGGGAGGGGCACAAAGAAAACTAGATAGAAGGTGACAGAGGACAATCTGACTTTGAGTAATGGGTATGCAACATAATTGAATGACAAGATAACCTGGACATGTTATCTTTGAATATATGTATCCTGATTTATTGATGTCACCCCATTAAAAAAATAAAATTAAAAAAAAAAAAGAGCTTGGTTGTGAGCATAGCCCTAGACAGGCAGAGCATCATCCATAGATGGGGGTTGCCAGGTGAATCCCAGGAGGAGTCTTCATCTGTAGCTCCTCTTCTCTCACTTGGAAAAGAAGAAAGAAAATAAAAAGAGTACATTGATTGCATAAAGGTAATACAGAGCTTAGATTTTTCAGTTAGTGTTGTTTAAGTCTTGATTTGATCATTATATAACTACATACACCTTGATAAATGTACTTAATTTATTTGAGTTTCCATTGTATTATCTGAAGTATTAGGAAAATACCTATCTCTCAGCTGTGGATGAATGTTAATTGAGCTAACACATGTGCGAGGTTAAGAACAGACTGGTGCTTATTCAGTGCTTTCATGATACACAATGGTTACCCCACAGATCAAATGTATCTCTGTGGTTTTATCAGTTCTCTTTTTTGTCCTATCCTTTAGATCAGTGGTCCCCAACCTTTTTTGGGCCACGGACCAATTTAATGTCAGAAAATATTTTCACGGACCGGCCTTTAGGGTGGGACAGATAAATGTATCACGTGACCAAGATAAACGTCAAGAGTGAGTCTTAGATGGATGTAACAGAGGGAATCTGGTCATTTTTAAAAAAATAAAACACCGTTCAGACTTGAATATAAATAAAACAGAAATAATGTAAGTTATTTATTCTTTCTCTGTGGACCAGTACCAAATGGCCCATGGACCAGTACCGGTCCGTGGTCCTGGGGTTGGGGACCACTGTATTAGATTATAAGCCACTTGAGATCAGAGACTATATCTTACTTATTGTTATATTCCCACTGAGTCAATAAGATTTGAATAAATATTTATTAAATGAATAAAGGAATAGATGAAAGTTTGATAATCAATTTGTTAAACAATATTTAGTTCTTTACAGACTCTAGCAAGATTTGCACTCATCTTTGTAAAATGGACATCTTTGTCTAAAGATATATTAGAAAGTACTTGCTAGAAGCATGAGAAAGCAGAACCCCTATCTTGACTGTCAAATAAGATAAAGTAGTTCTGGGGTCAATGTGGTGATACACATGATTCTCATATTTTAATATATGATAATTAATGATCAGAAAATAAAAACTTTGGAAAAAAGAAAAAATCAGTAACAGCAACCTCCAGTTCTTAAAGAAATTAGCACTCCTCAGTGTGTTCAGCTGAATAAGGGTAGAGTAAAGCAAAGAGCTAGGAAATGGAGGACT
Source organism: Saccopteryx bilineata (assembly GCF_036850765.1). Classification (NCBI taxonomy): domain Eukaryota; kingdom Metazoa; phylum Chordata; class Mammalia; order Chiroptera; family Emballonuridae; genus Saccopteryx; species Saccopteryx bilineata. The sequence continues at coordinate 67,509,599 of NC_089490.1, read as the reverse complement.
TCGTGATCTTCGCTCTCTTCTAAGTGTAAAATTCAGTTTTCTTTATATCTGAGTTTTTGATGAGTACATTTGCTTGTTATTTTAGCACAGTTAAAGGATTGTTAAAGTAGGTGGGTAGGACTTGAAAGACAGGATGACATTTGCAGACCAAATGCAATTCTTGTTTTTGATTAATTGTAATCCTACTTAATTTAGCAATTAGAAAATAACTTAGATATATTATCATCATATTTTCCTAGAAAACATAATATAACTAGAACTAAAATTTTGCTCTTTAGCTGGACAAATTGCAGAACTATATGCTTTGTTAAAAAAAACTGTATTCTGATAGAATGAATTAACAATTATTTATTATGTATTCAAATAACACAAAATAATGGATATATTGATTTACTTCAGTTTATAATGTACCTGGTACATTTACATACATGACCTCATTGTTTCTCACAACTACAAAAAAATCAGTGTGTTTAATATTTTTGTTGAGCCTTCAGACCTACTATGCAAGTTTCTTTATTCTTCTTTTTTCTGCCCCAATTGGCTGATCTTTTTTCTGCCCCAGTAGGCTGATCTCTATGGATCATATGAGTAGACAGCTTCTCCCTGACAACAGATTGGCAGAAGAAAGGAGGAAGAGCAACGTCAGATTTCTTATATCCGTGATCTCCTTTTGTGAGGTTAGCACTGGTTGGCTAGAGTCTTTTCTATAGACTCTCTCTTTCCAGGTTCTTTAAGCCTAAACTATTCTTTGCAGTTCCCCTACACCCTCTAACACTTTTGTGATCACCATATTTTTAAATAAACTCTGATCAAGTTATCCGTATTAAGTATGTTACTTTCCATGATTTGCAAACTAAGAAGCTAATCTTCAGCCTTATCTAAAGCTATTCTTGAAAGAGTCCACTGAGAAGTGGACTAGACCACTGTAACATTCACCCCCTATATGCTCCTGAGTTTACTTTTCTATCAATGAAGCATATTTTTATTGCTCAGTATATGTATTCTGAGAAATACATTATATTCTTTTTTAAATGTTTATTTTATTGATATTAGAGAGAGAAAAGGAGAAAGCAGAAGAGAGACAGGAACACCTGTTCCTATATATGTCCTGACCAGGGATCGAACTAGAAACCTTCCTGCTTCAGGACGACACTCTAACCAACAGAGCTATCCAGCCAGGGCTAAATATTCTGAGTATAAAAAAATCAAGAAAAAGTAACTGTTCTCATATAACTACAAATTTAGTACAACAATGTAAGTATGAAGCAGCAATATTTAAGTCAGAAAGAACCCAGGAATACCAGATTTGAAGTGTAAAGATTTAACAGAGTTGAAATCTGGGATCTGTCACTTATTAAACAAGTGACCTTAAATGACTTACCGCTCTGAAATGTAGATTTTTTTTCTTTGGTATAAAATAAAACACTTGCCCTAACCATATCATATAAAGTGAGTACTTAAGAAGCACCATTGAGTAGTATTTGTGTGTGTACATTAATTGACTATATAGTAAATTTTTAAGGTGGGAAGATACTGTCACCATGAGAATATGAACTGATCAAAACTTAGAGAAACAAGTTTCATACACATTAAACAACTTATACTGGCAGGTTCTATGTGATAAGTAGCTACATATGTCAGGTATTAGCATTAACATTTCAGTGGATGAAGAGTGATTAAAAACAGGTTTCTAAAGTAAGGATAAATGTAAGATCAGTCTTATGGACTGGGAACACAATTCCATTAAGTCTTCAGAATATGTGTTTTAGAGAATTCCTAAATTCTACCTTTCCAGAAACTGAAAAATTAGGTAATTTATTTCAGCTACTTGTGTCTACTAAGTAAGAATTTAAAATATTCTGTTTGGATATCAAAGACATCCTCTTATTTTTCTTTTTGTTGCTACTAGCAAAGTCCTCATTAGATAGAATTTTAAATGACTTCTGATGAGTACAGTCCCTAAAGAGTAACCGATTTGGAAAAAAATAAGCCCAAATATTTTTCTCAGGCATACTTATTGAATTGATAAATTATCAATGCTATTAAGACCATTTTACATTTAAAAATAAATAATCAGAGTAACATCCTTCAAGATTTTATATATATATATATATGATACAGAACAGAAGGCTAATAATAATAAGAAGAATATTTAATATCCAGTGGTTGCTTGCTGTCAACCTATAGCATGGTAACTGAATTGTACGTGTTACCTTATTTAATAATCTCAATAACCCACAGTAAGATAGCAAGGTGTGTACTGCAAATTACCACAGTTTTTTAAAATGAGAAAATAGATGTAGATAAAATTATATTTCAGTTATATAGTTAACAAAGTTTGTGCTGGATTTTAAATTCAGAATTTTCTCTCAAAGATTATAGTAGACATTACAGTTATTTTATTTTTCCTATAGTAAATTTTATCTATCTCATCTTATGTAGCAACCACCAGCAGAATTGCTGTAAACCAATCATTAAATGTCATTTTTCTGACCAAAGAAGTATAATCCTTAATTCTACAATGTTTAAATGTTAATTAAGCATCTATTCTAAGTTAGTTTCTATTCTAGACACTGAGGATATGGTAGTGAATAAAGCAAAAAAAAAATTGTCTCCCTCACACCCCTGCCAGGAAGTTTGTAATAACAAAAGAGAAACCTATAAAGCAATAATAAATAAATAATAACATGAGTAAAATAAAAATGTAGTCATTATGATTATGAAATTTGAATTTAGAAGATATAAATTTAAATTAAATTATCCTCCATCATTTCTATCAATAATCTTGGAAAACCTTTGAAATTTAGTTTCTTTATCTGCTAAATAAAGGGTCCTGGCCATTTGGCTCAGTGGTAGAGGACTGGCCTGGCGTGTGGAAGACCCAGGTTTGATTCTCAGTTAGGGCATACAGGATAAGTAACCATCTGCTTCTCCACCCCTTTCTCTCTCTCTCTCTCTCTCTCTCTCTCTCTCTCTCTCTCTCACTCTTCCCCTCCTGCAGCCATGGCTCAATTGGTTTAAGCAAGTTGGCCCCGGGCATTGAGGATGGCTCCATGGCCTTGCCTTAGGTGCTAAAATAGCTCAGTTGCTGAGCAACAGAGCAATGGCTCCAGATGGGCAGAGCATCACCCTGCAGGGAGCCTGTCAGGTGGATCCTGTTTAAGGTGCATGCAGGAGTCTGTCTCTGCCTCCCGCCTCTCACTTAATAAAAATAAATAAAAAATAATAAAGATAATAATATCTACTTCTAAACAGAGTTGCTGTATGATATGAAATATTTATAAAGATATCAGCATAGGACTTAAATAAGTACTTAATAGGGTAGTTATTTTTGAGTGTATCAGAGATGCCTGTACAAAGCTATTGATGTAGGAGTGATTGGTTACACATAACACTCACCTCCAGTTTCCTCCTTCTACTTTATAACACTTCTTTTCTGTATTTCAAATATCTCTTAAAAATATTATTTACTCCAGGAAGTCATTTACTACTAATTAATTCAATTTCCCCCCCAAATTTTCTTTTCCAAGCTCATCAACATATCAATACTTAACTCATGAACCTTAAAATTCCCTTAATTTAATTTTGCTTTGTGTTCAGTATTTGGTGATTGTGAATCATACTCTTTATATTGACTCAAGATACATCTGACTAAGTTAGGACAATTAAGTTTTCTGGTGGATTTGGAAAAAGAATCTAGCATTGTATCTAATTCTTGACGGTGGGTTGAAGGGAATGTAAAATGTAAATCTATGGTAGTCATTGTGCCACTCAATGTGAGAGAAGCCAGTCTGAAGACGCAGCTGACCCTGCATGAGGCATGCAGAGTTGACAACTCCCTGAGCGTCTGAAGCAAGTCATTTCTGATTTTCACCCAACCCCTGGATCTCCCAGTTATGAAAGTCAAAATCAAACAAGCAAAACCCATTTCTTTGTTGTGTGTCATTTAAACTAGTTTGAGTTGCCTTTCTTTTAGCTGACACATAAAGAACCCTAACATGCTCAGAAATCTGTCCATTTTTATAGGGAATAGAAATCAAGGAGTGAATATACTTTTAATGCACTTTATTCAGCCAGGTAGCACAATAAAAGACGTAGTCGAAGCCAATACATATGCTTTAACCTGTACCCTGAGACAACCTCAAGCTTAACATAGTACAAACTATAATAGCTCATGAAATGAGAATGCTGAGTCTTTGATTACAACATCACTATAGTTTCCAAACACTGCTTACTAACATTGAGAGAATCAATCGCTGCCATTTAGTGCCTCAATCTCGAGGTCCTTTGCCTTTTGCTAATGAAAATTGCAATGGGGATGTAGCAAGATAGCTCACTACCACAGAAATTGTCTGAAACAGTTTCAGAAAGTTCTTTGCTAAGTCTGCTTTATTTATTACGTTTTCATTTTGGTATTAAATTCTTTGTTGCCCCTTCTTTAACAGGAATACATTCATGTTACGGAACTGACCTTATCTTCCCTTTCTCCAAGGAGCCTGCTGTGTTCGTGTGTATGTCTGTTTTTTGCTGCCATTTCCTGAACACGCTGAAATGGAATTCTGCTGTGGGTTGACTCACATAATTGTGAAAGTTCTCATATGATTTTTTTCATTTAAACATGCCAGGGAAGAAATATGCAACAAATAACCAAATGGATGCAAACACTCATCAATCAAGAGCTGTCTGTCACTTCAGTGCTACTGGAAGTATCCTCAGAGTGACAGCACAAATGCATGTTGGCAGGCCAATCAAAGCTTTAGAAATAAAACAAAATGTGCCTACTGGCCCCTCAACTCTCCAAGGCTGTGACAGCTGGGTTGCAATTTTATTTTTTTACATGAGTTTTGAATTTTTTTAATTAAATCCTTTTCACCCTGACCCTTTGTCTGTCACATGCCAATACTGTTGGTGGCTATAAAAGGTAGTTTATCTGTAATCTTTGGGAAATGGTGTTCTGTAAACATATTCATGATTTATTTCAAAGCTCAGTGATAATTTTAGCATTCTTTATTCTTTCTGACAGCAATTTATTTAATCACATCATTTAAAAGTACTTTAAAACCAAAGAAAAAAACAAGGGAAAAAAAAACCAATTTTACTCATCTCACTACTATTCTCATAACTATAAGCTGTGGTTCTTTTTAGAGGTTGTATAAATGTAAAAAGGTATAACTCAATGGAATTGCTAAGATTAAAATTTACACTGCTCATGATTTGCTTTAGTTTTTGCTTGAGAAGCCCAAATCTTCATGCTAAAATTATTTGCAGTCGGGTTACTCTCTTTTATTGGTTCAGTCATAGATTGTCATTTTAATAACAAAGGCCTCAGCATGATTTCTAAACTTTCAGATCTGCCGTTGGTCTAGTTTAGGACATGTGAAGCATGTCAGTGAAAGGAAGGAATCTCGTTAACGCATAAGTATGAATAGAAATGTCCATTTCGATTTTCATTTCAAACTGGGAAAGCAGATGTATTCTAAGAAACACTGCCACTGAACTAAATTGTTCTCTGCACTGGCATTTCTCTCTTGAGGCAAATATCCCTTTCCTTTATTTTAATAATTCACAAATTGCTCCTGCACAGAAGCCAAAGAGGGTCAGAACCAAATTCAACTATGTTGTATCACTGCACTCTCCTCTTACGAGAGAATGCTGTGGTATGAGGTTTGTTGCCTTAATCATATGTGAAGGTTAAATGCCAAACAGATGATGATAAAATTTGGGGGTCAGGCGTGAACATCTAAGATCCTGTTTTATTTTATTAAATGTTTTATTTCATTAAAATAAGATATATATTTATTTTAAAAATAAATATCTATTAAAATATAAAATGCCTTATTTTATTAAAAGGGTAGGCTTATTCTTACTTTTTATTTTATCTATTTAATACTTCTTCATTAGATTCTACCTAAATGGTCTTTTTCCAAGGTTTCCCTAATGATAGATGCCTACGCACAGACCGCAAACCAGCCCCTTCGTCATGTTGGGTCTCATCAACATGGCACGTTATGTCCTGTCACTTCGTAGAGCACAATATGACAGGTGAGATTCCACAACAAGGACTGCTTTATCTCTTGGCATTATAAAACACAAACGGAATCCATTTCTCTTCTGATTTTTTCAATTGTTTGCATTTACATACACCATATAGGTTTTTCAATAAGATTCTCAAAGTTTATTGGAGTTAAATAATTCTAAATATTCATTCCTCTAAACATTGACTTTTTTTCTTTTCTTCTTTTTCTAACCAAGAGCAGTAGTTCTAATCATGATCTAATCTCAATGATGAGAAATAAAGACAGGTGCTACATTCTTGAAATGCTGTTTAGCACTATTTATTTATCCCCTGTGATGCTTATTATCAGTTCAGCAAGGTATGATAAAATGCATTATTCCAGTTTGAAGAAAAAAAATACAGAAGTAATGAGATTAAATAATGTATCTCAAGTCACATACTGATCAAACAAAGACTAAAAGAGGTTTTTCTGCTTCTCTAAGTGACCAGATGGCATGTTTAAGGCACCCTTATTATACATAGTACTGAAAATATTACACAATAATTAAGCTATATGTTAATGTGTCATTTACAATATTTTCATATTGTATAAACACATGTATAGCAAAGCAGAATATTGGTCCCTGTAGTCTTTATCCCCTTGTGTTGCATCTGTGAACACTTTATGCTACATGGTACAAGAGACTTGGACCTAAAATAGTGATATTATTCTGGATTATTCTGTGAACCCAAGATAATTTAACTTGAGGTGTTCAAAACACACAAAATATCAGAGAGATGTGACTGAAGGAATCAGAGAGATTCCAACAGCAAGAAAGATTTGAAGTCCTGTTAACTGGCTTGAGAACTGAAAAGGCAACATGTCAAGGAAACAAGAACCTCAGTCCTACAACCAAAAAGAACCAAATTATGCCAGAAAACTGAATAGGTTTGTAAATGGATCATTTCTCAGAGCCTTTAGCTAAGAACCCAGCCAGCCTACATTTCAATTTAGGCCTTGTTAGACCTTAAACGAAGTACCTAGCTAAGCCTGCCTCAATTTCTGATCCATAGAAAATGTAAAATAATAAATAGTTATTGCTTACAATGCTAAAGTTATGGTAATTTGTGCTGCAATAATAGAAAATTAATACAAGATGATAGTTGCCTATCTTTGCCATAAAGTCAATGAATTTTATGCAACAATTTGAACTTCGTTTTCTTCTATTTAAAAATGTGGCAAATTTAATCTTCTGTAGATTCTCTTGCTGATGCTGACTAGGTCAATATAGTTAATAAACCCATGGTTATAATTCTTCATGGCCCAATCTGTTCTCCTGCCATCTTTTTTACTGAAGAAGGAAACTATGAATTTGGAAAAGGGAGAAGTCTATTCCTAGAACCCCTGTAGGAGCTGACCAGGGATTTCAGCTGTGTGTCAGCCTTTCGCTTCATTTTAGTCTTCTTGTTCTGGCGATGGTCCAGAAAGGTGGGTCTTCCCCATAAGAAAGAGCAGAGCAGAGCATCAAGTTAGTGACAAAATGACCTTTAGATATGCCATACCGTATGTTCTTTATTCACTGAAATTCCATTGTTAGTCTATGGAATCTTTCTTCCTTAAATTAGATGTGAGGCCAGTACATCTGTTGCTGCATGGAAAGGTTGTCAAAATAAAAACAAAAATTTCTCAGCTGTGAAAATCAAGAGAATTTTTGACCTCTTGGTCCAAATAGCAGACTAGAGATGACATTTATGAGTTTTAAAAGCTAAAACTCAACACACAGAAAGACTCAATATTTATTTTACAAACCAAAGATTAGCAAAAAATGTTAAATGAAAAGCGAGTTCAAAAATTATATGGATTTTGAATAAGAAGATTGGAGGAGTGATGACAAAATTCCAAGAAGTGGAGCAGTCCGTCTTTTCTTCACATTCCTCTACTCTGCCCTTTATTTTCAGTCATGGGAGCCACACAGAACTTCTTTATCTTGACCTGGGCTGGAAGTATTAAATAGAGCAATGGAGGCACGAAATGTCCAGCAGAGAGTCAGAAGTAGTCTTAGAGTTTCTACCAGTCAGTCTTTAGGAGTTGGTCTGGGACTAAACTATTTATCTGATAGAGATATGGTATCAGAAAGAGGAGAATATGTCTTCTTTTCCTATTTTTTTTTTTTTTACAGAGACAGAGAGAGAGTCAGAGAGAGGAATAGACAGGGACAGACAGACAGGAATGGAGAGAGATGAGAAACATCAATCATTAGTTTTTCATTGCAACCCCTTAGTTGTTCATTGATTGCTTTCTCATATGTGCCTTGACCAGGGGGCTACAGCAGACTGAGTAACCCCTTGCTTGAGCCAGCAACCTTGGGTCCAAGCTGGTGAGCCTTGCTCAAACCAGATGAACCCGAGCTCAAACTAGCGACCTTGGGGTCTCCAACCAGGGTCCTCTGCATCCCAGTACGACACTTTATCTACTGTGCCAATGCCTGGTCAGGCTGTTCTGTTTTTCTATTGCACATGTAAGCAGTCCTAAAATAGCACTGGCAGATAGAGAAGGGAGGAGGTAAAGGAATGTATGTCAAATGCGGGTAGGGGAGCAATCCTCATTTAACAATATGATCAGAATACATTTCATTTATTTATTTATTTATTTATGTATTATTTTTTTGTATATATATATATAATGTGGGAGTTGGGGAGGCAGAGAGACAGACTCCTACTAGCACCCGACCAGGATCCACCCAGCAAGCCTTTGAAGGGGTGATGCTTTGCCTATCTGGAGCTTGCTCTGCTGCTCAGCAACCAAACTATTTTAGCACCTGATGTGAGATCATGGAGCCATCCATAGTGCCCAGGGCCAACTTGCTCAAACCATTCAAGCCATGTTTGTGAGAGCAGAAGAGAGAGAGAGAGAAAGAGAGAGAGAAGGAGGGGGGTGAAGGGAGGAGAAGCAGATAGTGCTTCTCCTGTGTGCCCTGACCAGGAATCAAAACCAAGACTTCCACATGCTAGGCAACGCTCTACCGCTGAGCCAAATGGCCAGGGCAAACTTGGACATTTCAACACAAACCAGCTCCTCTTTGAAAGTCTCCCTGCAAATGAAGTTGCTTGAAATGCAGACATAATCTCAATGAATCCAGAATTTTTGAAATCAGAGACTACTGTGGTTCCTATTTTCATCTGTTAGAGATGAAAAAATCATTATCTAGAGCAGTGGTAGTCAACCTGGTCCCTACTGCCCACTAGTGGGTGTTCCAGCTTTCATGGTGGGCAGTAGCAGAGCAACCAAAGTATAAATAAAAAGATAGATTTAACTATAGTAAGTTGTTTTATAAAGATATATTCTGCCAAACTTAGTGAAAATCTGACATAAAGTACTTGGTAATTATTATTATGTGCTTTAACTTGCTGTAACTCTGCTTTATAAATTTTATAAAGTTACTTCCTTACTTTATAAATCACCATTACTGTGGAACCGGTAGGCGGTTAGAAAATTTTACTACTAACAGAGATACAAAAGTGGGCGGTAGGTATAAAAAGGTTGACTACCCCTGAACTAGAGCATATACTGCCACTCCTACTTCCAATCTCACAGAAGACATCTCAGATTCATCACTAGACTTATTCCTACTGAGCTAGAGCACACCTGTACAATCCACTTCAGCACAGTTCTAGGAAACTACTACCAGGTAATTCAAATCTCCATGTATCAGAAGGCATGGAATTTAAAATTGACATATTTTAGTGTGAACACTGGTTTTCATGTACTATGTATCCTTAGGCAACACTACATACCTCTCTGAGCCTTAGTTCATTTACATATAATAAGAATTATAATTATTCCACTCAATTTTTACAGAAATAGAATAAATTCATTTATGCTTCTAGAACAAGGATCACAACTACAATCCTGTCTGTTTTTTGTACAACCTGAGACTATGGAAATGGTTTTGACTCCTTTTAAATGGCAGCAAAAAGTGAAAAGAAGAATAATATTATGGATCTTGGCTGGTTGGCTCAGGGGTAGAGTGTCGGCCCAGCATGTGGATGTCCTGGGCTCAATTCCCAGTCAGAGCACACAAGAAAATTGCCCATCTGCTTCTCTACCCCTCCCCCTCTCACCTCTTTCTCTCTCTCTCGTTCCCCCTCCTTCTCTCTTCCCCTCCTGCAGCCATGGCTTGATTGGGTCCTGGGCATTGAGGATGGCTCCATGGCCTCTGCCTCAAGTGCTAAGAAGAGCTCAGTTGCTGAGCAATGGAGCAATGGCCCAGATGGGCAAAGCATCAGCCCCTAGTGGGCTTGCTGGGTAGATTTTGTTTTAGGCACTTGCAAGATTCTGTCTGTCTGTCTCTCCTCTCACTGAATAAAAAAATAATAATAATAATATGTAGCATATGAAAGTTTTATAATTTTATATTTTAATATCACTAAAGTTTTATTGGAACACAGCCACTCCTTTTAATTAGGTATTGGCTATGGCTGCTTTTGTGATATGATGGTAGAGTTGATTAGTTGCAACAGATAACATATGGTCCACAAACCCTAAGTATTTACTACCCAGCCCTTTACAGACTATGTTTGCTGACTCCTATTCTAGAATGGTGCCAAGCACTTAAACATGCTCCAAAATACATTAATGCCATTACTTTTTCTTTTCTCCTTTGAGAATCCATCTGAGAGTACAAAGACCCTGAAATCAAGAATGATAATATTGTGGTTATTTAGGATCTTGCTATAAACCCTCAGAAAAATTCATATGCAGAGCCAAATCTCTGCTGATATTCTGTCCTGATTTTCTGAGACTGTGACTAGCTCATTCCAGACCTAAATACTCATTGACAGGTTTAAAGTACATTTTAATGACTTGCCTTCGTGGGGTAAAGGTAAGTACTGACTACTGGAAATGTGCCCACAAGAAATTCTAGAGAGCACGATATCCACAAACAAACAAGTATGATTAGCTACTCAGCTACCACGTGGAATGCTTTATTTCTTACCTCTTAATCATAGTTCAATCTGCTGGAGATGACCATGACTACTTAGCAGTGCCCCCTCTACGAGTCTCACAGTTCCTTATGTTGAACTCCACTTCAACCAGTGTCACTTGTGTTGGACACTGCTATTCCTTCTCAGCCTTCCTCTGACACTTGCCAATGTTGCCTATGCTGACATGTGCCTACACACACCAGGATGTGCTGTTTTCCTCAAGCATCACTAAGTCCAATAGTCACTACCACCACATGCTATATTAAAGGTGTCGTGATCATTATAAATATTGAGTTACTGAGTAGAGAATAATATCTCTCTACAATTTTTATGTTACTGTTGGGCAAACAAGTTTGTAACAAGTATTTTTTAGGTTTGCTCGCTTATATTTTGCCTAATTGTTGCATTGGCACGGGACAGCCCCATGTGTGTGTAATCTGTGACAGGCTGCGGGTGGCGGGTGCTTGCCCTCAGGGCAGCAGATTGCAAACTGCAGATTGCCTTCCTGCTCAGGAGGGGCCATTGTTAGCTATTGTTTGCTGGAGGAGGGTTTTTTCTTTTCCGCAACCAGTTTTGACAGGAGAGTAGAGAGAGAAAGAGAGAAGAGAGCTGAGGGGCATGGGAGCCCTGAGATTTTTAACCCGGCTTGTTTTGCTGGTGAGTGCTGATGCTGGTGAGTTCTGAGAAGGAGTCCGGGTCCCAGAGAATGAGTCAGGGTTTTGGGAGCTATAAATGAGAGGAAAGTGATCTTCCCTGCCTGTTTGCTTGTCTGCCTTTATGAGACTTTAATAAACTGGTCTGGACCACCATTTTCTGGCTCCACAGTTCTGTTGCCATCTGCCCAAATCCAACGTGAACCTGCATGACTACAGCAGCAGCCCCTGGCTTTACAGTCACATTGAACTAAAGAGACTTACTAGGGTTCTAATAAATTCCTTTAGTAAGAATGACTGTGAAGTATCTCCAAATTATTTCTCATTTATAAACATGGCTTTCTCTGTACACTAAGATATAGATATAAATTGTTGGGCAGATAAAATATATTATGTACATTGGATTAAAGGTTTTTGATTACTGCACTATAAAGTGGGGTAGACCGGGAGCTTGCTCTCTTTCGGTTCCTGAGATTAGCATTAGAGAGGAGAGCAGGGAAAGGCCACATGGAGGAGGCCAGGAGAAGCAGCCAAGATGGTGGAGTGCTGAGTGAGAAGCCAGTTTGTGCAGTTTGTATAGGGAGAAGGAAGGTGATGGGGAACAGAGGTGAATAAGTCTGGTGAGCTAGAAGCCTTTAATTCTAGGAAACTCGGATAAAGTCCATAGCTTTATGAGCACTGAATGAGTGGGTTTTGGAGCCCAGTGTGTGTTTTTACTTGCCTGCCTAGTGCAAGCTAGGATTAAAGATGATGGCCCACCAGTTCTTGGCTCCATGGTTACATTACCATCTGTCCGAATCCAATGTGAACCTGCTCGGATCAGATGGCTGTGATGGTGACAATGGATACTGGCTTTATATTTGGTGTAGTCTGTGGCAGGATTTGATACAGATGAGTATGGAGCCGCCACCACGTTTGAGTGGTGGAGTAGAGGACTGGCTGCTGTTATGGTTCCCCATGGCTGTCCTTTTGGGGACCATAGGCTGGCTGACTTTTACAGCCATGTGTGAGGAAACAGAGCTCTGTGGAAGAGGCTGTCCGGGACCTGCAAACTGAGCAGTGGAAGAAGCTGGAGGAAGTGCTGGAGGAGGAGGCCGATCAGGCTCATGAGATTCGCTTAGAAATACAGCAACTGCCCCAGGAAGAATCACAGGTTTGTGAGTTGCAGATTGCCCTTCACGTTGTGGAGAGCCAGCAGTGGCTGGAGGCCAGGGCTGAGGCTGAGGCCGGGCCCGGGGCTGCAAGGCCAGCAGCGGGAGCTGATATCTTTAGTTCCTCCTTAGAAGATGAGGAGAATTGGGCCAGAGTTGTGATTCACAGACTCCAGAAGGTAAACTGTGGCAGCTGTCATGGGAGGGTGAAAGGACATCCCAGAAGCCAGGCTTGCATTGCTGAGTGGCCACTGGAACAGCAGGGAGTGCCTGCTAAGCCACTGGGGGTTCGCTGACATTTTGGGACATAGGGCTGGATGCCATCAAGCTCTCCGGAGCAGAGATGGAAATGCTGACTGCCATTGCCACGTGTTCCTCTTTGGGACAATGTAAGACCTGCCAGGACAGCAGGAATGAGGGGGATAACTGACGCCCATGTGTCTGGACTGATTTTCTGGACTACGACTGAGTGAGCACTGGCTCCTTTGTTGGATGGACTTATGAATTTTGGACAATGTGAAATATCCTGATAGGGGTGGAGGGTGGCTTTGCTGGAAGCACTCCCCTGCCCCAGGAAGCTTTTCCCATGGCTAGAAAGAAGGCCGGGGACATTATACGCTTTTGGCAAAGTGCTCAGAGACTGGTGAAATGTACCTTTGTAATTGTTGAAATTGTATAATTTGTCATGTTGTTGTAATTTGTGTAATGTGCCTAACTTCCTTGCACAGGGATGCCAGTGGTGTAGATTGTGGGTAGTAAAGTGAGCATAGGGGTGAATTGTTGGGCAGATAAAATGTATTATGCTCACTTTGTTAAAGATGGCACTCTAATAAAAAAAAAAAAAAAGATGGCGCTGTCCACGTGGAAGCCATCATCCAGGTGATATTAATGTGTGTTGGGGGTGAGCTGTGGGCAGGCAAGATCCTTGTAGCCTGGGGCTTGGTTTTAGGACTAAGCCTATCCCACTCTTTTTTGATGTGGGGTGGTAAAATCCCATTATGCCTCAAATAAGTGACTTTGTATCAGAGACTTCCTTGTTTGTGTATTAGATTAAAGGTTTTGATTTCTGCACTATAAAGTAGAAGAGATGGGAGCTTGCTCTCTCGGTTCCTGATATTAGCATTAGAGAAGAGAGAAGAAAAAGGCTACATGAGGAGGCCAGGAAAAGCAGCCAAGATGGTGGAGTGCTGAAGGAAAAGCTAGTTTGTGCAGAGTTTGTGCAGAGAGAAGGAGATGGGGAACAGAGGTGAATAAGTCTGGTAAGCTAGAAACCTTAGATTCTAGGAAACTCGGATAAGTCAGTAGCTTTGTGAGCACTGAATGAGTGGGTTTTGGAGCCCAGTGTGTGTTTTTACTTGCCCTCAGGGTGCAAGCTAGGATTAAAGGTGATGGCCCAGTTTTTGGCTCCATTGTTTCTTTACCGAAAGTCCAAATCCAATGCAAACCTGCACGTGAATGGCCACAAAGGTGGCTCCTGGCGTTACATAAATGAATCCGGTAGTTGAAAAGGATTATTCTGCATTGAGAAATGTAAAGCTAGTATCTAAGGCCACCATCACAGCAGCCTGGCCCATGCTGGTTTGCATTGGATTTGGACAGCCGGTAAAGAATCAACGGAGCCAAGAACTGGTGGGCCATCATGTTTAATCCTAGCTTGCACCCAGCGGGCAAGTAAAACATACACTGGGCTCCAAAACCCACTCACATTCAGTGCTCACAAAGCTACTGACTTATCCGAGTTTCCTAGAATCAAAGGTTTCTAGCTCACCAGACTTATTCACCTCTGTTCCCTATCTCCTTCCTTCTCCCTGCACAAATTCTGCACAAACTGGCTTCTCACTCAACACTCTACCATCTTGGCTACTTCTTCTGGCCTCCTCCATGTGGCCTTTCTCTGTTCTCTGCTCTGCTCTCTCCTCTAATGATAATCTTAGTGTAAAGCCAGCAGGCAGGGCCAGGGCAAGAATCACAGCAGCCTCCCAGCCCATGCAGGTTCGCATTGGATTTGGACAGTCGGTAAAGAAACAACGGAGCCAAAAGCTGATGGGCCATAGTCTTTAATTCTAGCTTGCACCCGGCGGGCAAGTAAAAATACACACTGGGCTCCAAAACCCACTCACATTCAGTGCTCACAAAGCTACTGACTTATTCGAGTTTCCTAGAATCAAAGGTTTCTAGCTCACCAGCCTTATTCTCCTCAGTTCCCCATCTCCTTCCTTATCCCAGATACAAACTCTACACAAACTGGCATCTCACTCAGCACTCTGCCATCTTGGCTGCTTCACCTGGCCAAATGGCCTCTTTCTGCTCTCTGCTCTGCTCCCTCTGCTCTCTCATGCTAATCATCCCAGGAACCAAGAGCGCAAGCTCCTGTTCTGCCCCCATTTTATAGTGTAGATCCATAACCTTTAACCTTTAACCTCTCTATACAAAATAGGGAAGTCTCTACTACAAAGTCACTTCTCTGAGGCATGATTGGATTGTACTGCCCCACATCAAAAAGGGTGGGAAAGGCTTAATCCCAAAACCAAGCCCCAGGCTACAACAATCCTGCCTGCCCCCAACACACATTAATATCACCTGGGCGATGGCCTCCACGTGGGCAGCGTCATCTTTAACAAAGTGAGCATAATATATTTTATCTGCCCAACAGCCATCTTTAACAAAGTGAGCATAATATATTTTATCTGCCCAACAGCCATCTTTAACAAAGTGAGCATAATATATTTTATCTTCCCAACAAGAAACAAATTATGTTTTAGAAGAGTGCTAGGCCCTGCTCCTTCCCCATACAAAAGCTTCTTTTTTGTTTTTTGTATTTATTTATTTTTATTTTTTTAGCTAAGTACAGAAGGATAGGGAGGGACAGACAAGGACAGACAGACAAGAAGGGATAGAGATGAGAAACATCAATTCTTTGTTGTGGTGCCTTAGTTGTTCATTGATTGCTTTTGCAATAAGGTGCCAAGGAATTGTAAAAATTGTTAGCAACACCATTTTAAAGAGGAAAAGTCAGGCTCCTTGCCCCCTCCTTTCTTTAGAGAATGCAGGAGCTTACAAGGACAACTGGGTCATCTAGTCATAGTTTAACTATAGTTCTCTGGAAGGACTGAGGTCACTACTTGCTAGACAACAAAGAAGATAAACCTTATCTGAAAACTTCCTCTTCCCCTTCCTTAAGATCCTTTAGGAGACAATGTTTACATATCTTAATTAAAAATTCCTACACTGATTCTAACTCTTCCTCTCTCCTAGAGTCCTGAGAGTGATGTATACCTCTAGACAAAGGGATCATGAGCCCACTCCCCTTGCTTGAAAAACCTGCATTCTAATAATTATCCCTTTTGAAATCTTCTATATGTATAAACACTTATAAACTAAACAAGCAGGGACTAATTATTAGGTTTCTGTAAAGCCAGAAGCCACAGCCAGGGCCACCATCAGAGCAGCCCAGCCTATGCAGGTTTGCATTGGATTCGGACAGTCGGTAAAGAAACAACGGAGCCAAAAGCTGGTGGGCCATAGTCTTTAATCCTAGCTTGCACCCAGCGGGCAAGTAAAAACATACACTGGGCTCCAAAACCCAATTACATTCAGTGCTCACAAAGCCACTGACTTGTCCGAGTTTCCTAGAATCAAAGGTTTTGTAAAGCCAGAAGTCAAGGCCAGGGCCTCCATCAGAGCAGCCAGGCCCATGCAGGTTCGCATTGGATTCGGACAGTCGGTAAAGAAACAAAGGAGCCAAAAGCAGATGGGCTGTCATCTTTAATTCTAGCTTGCACCCGGCGGGCAAGTAAAAAACACACACTGGGCTCCAAAACCCACTCACATTCAGTGCTCACAAAGCCACTGACTTATCCGAGTTTCCTAGAATCAAAGGTTTCTAGCTCACCAGCCTTATTCTCCTCAGTTCCCTATCTCCTTCCTTCTCCAGATACAAACTCTACACAAACTGGCATCTCACTCAGCACTCCACCATCTTGGCTGCTTCTCCTGGCCTACTCCATGTGGCCTCCTTCTGCTGTCTGCTCTGCTCTCTCCTCTAATGATAATCTCAGGAACCAAGAGCGCAAGCTCCCGTTCTACCCCTATTTTATAGTGTAGCTTCACAACCTCTAATCCAATATACAAAATAGGGAAGTCTCTAATACAAAGTCACTTCTCTGAGGCATGATTGGATTGTACCACCCCACATCAAAAAAGGGTAGGAAAGGCTTATTCCCAAAACCAAGCCCCAGGCTACAAGGATTCTCAACACACATTAATATCACCTGGGCGACGGCCTCTTCATGGGCAGCACCATCTTTAACAAAGTGAGCATAATATATTTTATCTACCCAACAGGTTTCTAGCTCACCAGCCTTATTCTCCTCAGTTCCCCATCTCTTTCCTTATCCCAGATACAAACTCTGTACAAACTGGCTTTCTCACTCAACACTCGCCATCTTGACTGCTTCTCCTGGCCTGCTCCACGTGGCCTCCTTCTGCTCTCTGCTCTGCTCTCTCCTCTAAATGATAATCTCAGGAACCAAGAGCGCAAGCTCCCGCTCCATTCCCATTTTATAGTGTAGAAATCCAAACTCTTAATCCAATATACAAAATAGGGAAGTCTCTAATACAAAGTCACTTCTCTGAGGCATGATTGGATTGTACTGCCCTACATCAAAAAGGGTGGGAAAGGCTTAATCCCAAAACCAAGCCCCAGGCTACAAGGATTCTAACTGCCCACAAAGACACACATTAATATCACCTGGGCAACAGCCTCCTCGTGGACAGCACCGTCTTTAACAAAGTGAGCATAATATATTTTATCTGCCCAACAATCCACCCCTATGCTCACTTTACTACCCACCAATTTACATCACCAGCATCCCGGTGCAAGGAAATTAGAACATTACACAAATTACAACAGCAAAAATCACACAGTTTCAACAATTACAAAGGTACACTTCACCAGTCTCTGAGCACTTTGCCCAAAGCGCAAAATGTCCTCAGCCTTCTTCCTAGCCAAGGGAAAAGCTTCCTGGGGCAGGGGAGTGCTTCCAGCAAAGTCACCCCCCACTGCCATCAGGGTATTTCACATTGTCCAAAATCCGTAATCCGTAATCCGTAAATCCATCCAACAAAGGAGCCAATGCCCACTCTGGTCGTAGTCCAGGAAATCAGTCCACGCACATGGGGCATCAGCCACCCCCCTCATCCCTGCCGTCTTGGCAGGTCTTACACTGTCCCAAAGAGGAGCACGTAGCAATGGCAGTCAGCATTTCCATCTCTGCTCTGGAGAGCGTGTCCAGCCCTGTGTCCCAAAATCGCAGACCTACCAGGGCCGTAGTAGGTGCTCCTTCCAGCTGGGCTTTCACCTTCTGGAGACTGCGGATTGCAACTCCAGCCCGATTCTCCTCATCCTCCAAAGAGGAACTGAAAACACCAGCTCCGGCTGCCGGGCTCGAGCCACCGTCCGCTGCCGCCTTCTGCTCCGCAGACCTTGCAGCTCCGGACCCGGCCTCAGCCTCAGCCTCAGCCTCAGCCTCAGCCTCAGCTTCAGCCCCGGCCTCCTGCCGCTGCTGGCTCTCCACAGCATCCAGGGCAATCTGCAACTCACAAACCTGTGATTCCTCCTCCAGCAGCTGCTCCATTTCCAGGCGAATCTCGCAAACCTGGTCGGCCTCCTCCTCCAGCGCTTCCTCCAGCTCCAGGGTCAGCATCTGTTTCTCCCACGTTTGCTCCATCTCCTTCCACTGCTCGGTTTCCAGGTCCCAGGCAACCTTTTCCACAGAGCTCTCAGTTTCCTCATGCATGGCTGTAAAAGTCAGCCAGCCTACGGTACCCAAAAGGACAGCCATGGGGAACCATAACAGCAGCCAGTCCTCTACTCCACCGCTCAAAGGCTCCTTGCTGATCTGTATCGAATCCTGCCACAGACTACGCCAAATGTAAAGCCAGAAGCCATGGCCAGGGCCACCATCACAGCAGCCCGGCCCATGCAGGTTCGCATTGGATTTGGACAGTCGGTAAAGAAACGGCGGAGCCAAAAACTGATGGGTCATAGTCTTTAATTCTAGCTTGCACCCGACGGGCAAGTAAAAATACACACTGGGCTCTAAAACCCACTCACATTCAGTGCTCACAAAGCCACTGACTTATCCGAGTTTCCTAGAATCAAAGGTTTCTAGCTCACCAGACTTATTCACCTCTGTTCCCCATCTCCTTCCTTATCCCAGATACAAACTATACACAAACTGGCATCTCACTCAGCACTTCGCCATCTTGGCTGCTTCTCCTGGCCTCCTCCACGTGGCCTTTCTCTGCTCTCCTCTGCTCTCTCTTCTAATGATAATCTCAGGAACCAAGAGCGCAAGCTCTGCTCCGTCCCCATTTTATAGTGTAGAAATCCAAACTCTTAATCCAATATACAAAATAGGGAAGTCTCTAATACAAAGTCACTTCTCTGAGGCATGATTGGATTGTACAGCCCTACATCAAAAAGGGTGGGAAAGGCTTAATCTCAAAACCAAGCCCCAGGCTACAAGGATTCTAACTGCCCACAAAGACACACATTAATATCACCTGGACATCAGCCTCCTCGTGGACAGCGCCATCTTTAACAAAGTAAGCCTAATATATTTTATCTTCCCAACAGTTTCCTAGTAAGCTAGCTCCAACACTTTTAGCAAAGGTAATTTCATTTAGCTTCTCTCCTTATCCTAAGCTAAACTTTTCACTGTGGCGACAGGGATGAGAGGTAGACACTAGAAGATTTGGGAATGTCTTTGCAGGGTATGTAAAACAATTATCACTACTGTGTTATCTTGTGGTCTTGATGTAAGAATGCTTTTTCCTTTTAATAGATCCTATAGATAGATGTAAGCTTGTTAGTAATTGACTATTGTACCATGCTTCCTCCTTAGCCACCCCAACCAGTACTTGATTTTGTATAAAAGAAGGTTCAGATTGGTAAGAGGGCCTTCATGGTTTGGGACTGTGCCCTATGTAGCTAGTTAGCTGGATAATTAATAAACTCCTCAAATTTCTTCTGTAACCTGTATGGTTTCTCTATGTAACCCATGGATTGCAATACTTTATAACACTTTCTAATATGTACCTTGACTGGGGGGCTTCAGCTGAGCCAGTGATCCCTTGCTCAAGCCAGTGACCTTGGGCTTCAGGCCAGCATCCATGGTGTCATGTCTATCAAGCAGGTGACCTCAGGGTTTCAATTATGGGTCCTCAGCATCTCAGGTCAACACTGCATCTACTGCACCACTGCCTGAGCAGGCACAAAGTTTTCTTTAAGGCCCAGCTTCTCATACTTGAATCTTTATACACAAAGGATGATGCTCATTTTTCAGTAGGCTTCAGATTTCCTGTTCAAATGGACTTCTGGCAGGTTAGCTCCATAATTTTTTCAGGCTTATTTAACCAAGTGTGAACCACAGTGGTTGCCCAGCTAAGAGTCGATTCTTAGTGCCCACAATGCAGATTACCTTTGAAGTAGTAATAACACTGTTTCAATAGATACAAATATCACCATGTTTGACAATCATGGAAAGAGATTTTCAAAGCTCTTTTTCTTACTGCCACATACAAAATACAGGATATAAAACATAAGTTTATTAATATGTAAAATTATGCTTATCCTTATTTGTTTAATTCCTAAAGTCATTTTTACCATGTTAGAAAATTATTTTTCATTTTATTAGGTAAAGATTTTGAAGTTACTCTGAATTTTTCATGGCACTGAATTTGTGAGGAAATACTCTGCCTTTCTAATATCTATTTCTCTCTTAATTTGAACTGACAGAAAGAACCATGATTTTGTGCAAGACATCAGCATGTCTATCTAAATACTTGTCATCCAGTTCCTTTTCAAACAAATGTAACCACAACAACATTTTGGTAAATGAGATGTAAGCAGAAGGGTCCTGGATGTTTCTGGACAAATATTTTCTTTCTTTCTTTATTTATTTTAATTTTATTTATTCATTTTAGAGAGGAGAGAGAAAGGGAGAGAGAGACAGAGAGGGAGAGAGAGAGACAGAGAGAGAGAGAGAAGGTGGGGAGGAGCTGGAAGCATCAACTCCCATATGTGCCTTGACCAGGCAAGCCCAGGGTTTCAAACCAGCGACCTCAGCATTTCCAGGTCGACACTTTATTTACTGCGCCACCACAGGTCAGGCCAATATTTTCTTTCCAGATTAAAAAATAAATAAAGTGTTGGTATTATGACCCCTTATAATGCCCCTGTTTTGGGTATTTATTGTTTTTGTTTTTTGGTTTTTATTTGTATTTTTCTGAAGTGAGAAGCAGGGAGGTAGAGAAACAAACTCTCACATGCACCCTACCAGGATCCACCCGGCAAGCCCACTATGGGGCAATGTTCTGCCCATCTGGGACCTTGCACTGTTGCAACCAGAGCCATTCCAGTGCCTGAGGTGGAGGCCATGGAGCCATCATCAGTGCCCAGGCCAATTTTGCTCCAATGAAGGCTTGGCTGCAGGAAAGGAAGAGAAAGATAGAGATAAAGGAGAAAGGGAAGGGTGGAGAAGAATTTGGGCGCTTCTCCTGTTTGTCCTGGCTGGAAATCAAGCCAGGCCAGGCCAATGCTCTATCGGTGAGCCAACCAGCCAGGGTCACCACCCTCGTCTTCTTTTTTTCTCATTAGATAAATACAATGTCTAGAGTTGTAGTCACAACTTTGTGATTATGAGGTAACAAGCATAAAAATAAAAGTCAATACACAAAAGCCTGGAGTAGAAAGAATAAAGTCTGTACCCTGTGTCTCTGCAAACACCACTCTGCTAAACCGAGATCTCCAACCACTTCCAGAATTCAGTGTGTGGAAAAAAATTAGTTTCTGTTTGCTTTAAATTACTATTGCTCAGTTATTTTTTATTTAACTGGTGAAAACAAAATTTCTAACCAATATATTAGGTTAACTATATAGAATTTCTGACTTTAATGACTTTTTAACTCAAAAAATGATAATTTTATTTAGTTAATCTAATATATTTTACGTTTCATCTGTTTTAAATATAGTTCATTGAACAGGACATTTGTCTGGCAACTTGCATTTTTTTAAGGCTTAGTCTATCATACAATTGCAGGTAAATATAAGTTTCAGCATATGGTAAATATTTATTTTTAATTCATATTAATCCAATGTCCACTTTACTGACTTTCAATATGTAAACAGTATTATACATTGGGTAAAATGCTGTCTTAAAAGAGAAAGGGAGAGAGAAACAATATGAACACTATTAAATGAAAGTTTAAATACAATACCCAATGCTAAGAAGTCAGTAAAATTTCACACATTTTTTATTGTGTATTCTCTATGTATTGCTTAATGAATTAATTTGGAAAATATATTTTAATAAAATTATATAAATAATAACAAATATTACGCTAAAGGCATTCATTATAAAATTAATTTTAATGACAGAATACTAGAGCACTATAATACCTGGGAACTGGATAATGAGTAAACAAGAGGACAACCACTACAATTCACCTTATTTAGTCATTAAAGAACAGGGGAAAAAGAAGAAAAAAAAGAGATCATTAAATATTAGTGATAGCTGTTATAAGTACAATTTAAAAAAGAAAAAGATTTTACTTTATTCATTTTAGACAGGGAAGAGAGAGAAATGGGGAGAGGAGGAGCAGGAAGCATCATCTCCCATATGTGCCTTGACCAGGCAAGCCTGGGGTTCTGAACCATCAACCTCAGCCTTCCAGGTTGAGTGGTGCTTTATCCACTGCACCACCACAGGTCAGGCATATAACTACAATTTTAATAACCATAAATTTTCTGAAACAGGTTAAGTATAACACAATTATGTTATCTAGTCACAATGTCACATACAGAGGAATCTACGCTTATTTTTGCTTTAGAGAATATTGCAAGGATTAATATAAACTATCAAAATGAGCATCCATAAACCAACCTTCAAAAAATTAACAATCATGCAAATAAAATTTATCAGTCATCTTTGGTATTCTTAAATATAGCTTAAAGCATCTTGCTGAAAGTATGTCTAATGATCTATTTAAAATCCATGTTTCTGATTATTATTTTATTTTTACCTCTAATTTCTTAAAATAAAATGAAAAATATTCTAAAATCTTATATCAGAATTCATAAAATTTACATACTAGAATACTGTGTTGCCCAATTCAATAAACACATTGAAAAACATCATACTGTTTGTCTTACAAGTAATTTTTCTATGTTTGATTTAAGAGTTGATAAAATGGTTTATTTGTAGCATTAATAAAACAAAACAAAACTAAATATGCATAGGCCTTTTGCCTACAAAATAACTTCCTGTTATAAAATTGTTTCTAGGGAACATCAGATCTGGTATTTATCATTTCAACTTACACTGACTTTTCCAAGAATGTAAACATCAGAATATTTGAGGGATGATTATAAAATATTACTTTTAAAACATAGTTGTAGCAACTATGAGTAAGATGCCACATTGTGATTGAAATGATTAGAAATACCACTAAGGTGAATAAATTAGACAAATAATGAATAGATGTTAATAACCTAAATGTTGTCTTTAATCATGTAATGGATCACACTTGAAGTAATTAGCCCAAGAGTTTAAAGTGAGATGCTAAGGACCATAATATTTAACTAAATACATACTTGAAAGATTTGCAAAGGGAAAAATATCCTATACTAATGAAGAACAGCTCTTATTCTTTGTAAAATGTAGATTAAAACTGCTTTTGATCATGAAGAAGGAACATTGGACAATAGATAAAATTTGAAAAGAAGATCAGTAAAGTAAGCAGGTTGATCACTTATGCAACCACTTCACTATACAAATAAAACTTCTAATCTGTTTAAGATATCCAAATTTCAGTACATCACCAAGCCTTGTGTATGAATAACTATACCCCCATTTCTTAAAATGGTCAATGTTTGGCCTAAATTAAACAGTGTATTCTCTTCCCATGACTGGCATCAAGATACATGTATTATCTAAACATTTCAGTCCTAGTGACTATTCAGTTCTTCTGGCAACATTAAGATGAAAGCATTCACCCTTTTCTTTGCATTCTGCGGTATGCCAGTGTAAAAACAGGAGACCACTTTGCCCGAAGTTTATGCCAGCATGCACAATGAAGAGATCACAAATATAAATGGATCCAGAACACTGAAACAAACTAGTCTTGAAATTTATGTTTAGACATGCATTTATGAGCCAACAAAATTCTTCATTGTTGAAGTCAGTCTGAGTCAGCTTTTCCATAACAAGTAGCGAAAGTCATTTTATCAGTTATAATCATCAACAGTAAATTAAGCATATTATGTTAGGAGCTTTATTTTCAGTTTATAAAGAATAAAACACAAATGGATGACAAATTATTGATATCTGAAATTATTAAAATATATCAATAACAAAAAAATTAAGTATTAACTAGAAAGTCAAGAAGGGGAAGGAGTTTATTTTGTGAAATATTAGCATTATTAATAAGTTCACTGAGGTTCTAAGCAATATGGGCTCCTTCTTTAAGGCAAACTCTATGCTAAATCTCTAAGAAAAGCCCAAAAATTTAAATAGAAAGAAGAGTTTTGTTTAACTAATCAACAGGGTCTTCTAATTTAAGAACTACTCATAAGATCTAAAGATATTCAAAACAGGTTTTGCATGGAACAGGTTTTTAATGGAACTCCTTAGGCTATTCTCAAAGAAAGCATTGTTAAGTCATAGAATAAATGAAGAAATTTGTAGACTCACTGTAAATAGTAATCTCTTAGAGTTTCAAGAAGAGAAATCTAATAAAATAGTGAAGAGATGGAAATTATGCTGGAAATATTAATATTGGGATGATACGAATGTCATTGTAAATTATCACAGGCATGTAAGAAGAATCATGCATTTTCAAGCCTGAGAAGAATATTTTTTAATATATCCTTTGGTATATAAATATTATCTTGATCACTATGAAACTGCATATCTATTTCTCTCTCAACTTTGATCAGGTACTATAATATAAGAGGGCATTTTTCTTCTCTGTTTTCTGCATTCTTTATTCGATCCATGAATAAAAAAATCTGTCTTAATAACCTCTGCTGTTCCAGGAAAGTATGAATAAAACGATTTCCACCTTTCTTCCCACTTGTATAAGACTTAACCCCTTTCCATGGTAGCAGTAGTGACTTATCGCATTCTCTAGTACATAAAAGAAGCTAATATTTTGAACCATTTTTAAACCTATATTTATTTTTCAACTTCCTCAGAATTCTTATAGGCCAATTCATATCTTAAAGGTGCAATGAAGAACTTAGATTATATATTGAATCATATAAAAATTGACATTTAAATGCTCACATTCTAGATTTAGAATGAATATTGGTTAATACATAATAATTTAGCTGGAGAGAAAAGAGGTATTTCCAGAAGGATTATTGATAGAACTAAATGATTGGTTGTAGGGAATAAGAATAAGGTGAAATAATATTTAAAGAAAGAAGTAAGAAAGTGGCAGGATTATAATATAGGGCTACCACATGATGCTATCTTTGGTATAGTATTAATAGTGTTACAATGGCTCTCCATGTATATACTTTGTTGGTAGACTATTATTTAAATTACTACATAGCTTCCATGTCTTCACTGTCTAGTCTGGTTCAAACTCTTAAATTTACTCAAATATCTCATTTAATTTTCACTACGCTCTATAAAAAGTATAACACTACGGTTGACAGAAAAAAATGTAGAAGATAGTGTTTTTAAAATTTCCAATTCCAAAGAGTTAGAGGGAGAAAAAAGTAAAAATTATTTTTCACTGCATAGGCTGCAACTATTAATTACACATTTTACTACTTAATACAAACTACCTAATAAGATTAATAAACCTAGCGATCTTTTAAGTCTACATTGATAACATAGCTTCAAATTTACATTATCAATATCATAATTGACAGTTGTTATAGTAAACAGAGGAAAATAAGTTGTAGAAATATTAATAGAAAGACTTGTAAACAGTTGAAATGAATATAAAGTGAAACTAAAAAGATTTACATGCCAGGTGAACAGCCAAGCAAGGAGTGTAAAGAAGTGATGAGTGAACCTGGCAATAGCCAAATGTTTATGTGATTTGTGATAACCATATAGCGGAGAGGGGCTGCATAAGCAAGGGGCCCCTGAACTGCAGTCAGTCAGTCATCTTGACTTCAATGCAGAGTGGACACATCTCCACATCGGATCAGATCCTGAACCAGACACCACGGAGAGGAACATCACCGATGGGCCCCTTCTTAAGCGAGTACCTAGGCAGCATCTCTGCATCTAACCGTGACTAAATAAATATTGCCTATGCTTTGAACTGCAACTTTCTGTCGGTGCATGTCTTTCCTCTGGAAGTGAAACTGGGCTAGCCCAAGTAGAATCCTCTGACTCGTGTCAGGAGTAGTCTGGAGGACACCAACTGAGCTACATTACAAACAGAGTAGTATGTCTGAAGCCCAGGGGATGCGTGGCTGGCAAAAGCCGAGATGACAGTAAACCACTAAGTAAAGTGTAAGGTTATTTTGCAGATTATTAATAGCATTAAGTAACTAATACTAGAAATAGAGCAATATAAACCTGCCTTATATAACTGAAACAGGAAAAACAATCTAGAAAGAACAGATAACAGGCAGAGTTAGAGAGAAAATGAAGATGTGAGATTTTGTATTCCTAGATATTACAGAGTGCCATGGACCAGCATGGCTAGTAAGTGTCCAGGTCCTGAGTGAGAACAGTGCAAGATGAAGAAATAAACTCAGAGAAAAAAAGAATGGGATTGGGAGGTCTCTGTATAGCCAATAGCTTGCAAGAATAAGTCTTCACCCCTAAACTGCTTTATCTATAGGAGAGAGCAAAGTCATTAGCAAATCAAAGAGATCAGTGATACCAAAGCACATTTCCAAGGCAACCCAAGAATTCTTCACAGTGCAGAAAACCCTCCACGCTGCATAACATCTTAACTTCACAAAACAAAGGGTAAAATGAAAACTACCTCCAGTCTCTCTGAGGGACATGGGGGATAGGAGACTAGAAACAATCCAGCATCACAGCTAACAGGGAGGTGTAGGGAAGAACTTAGCCTTTAGCAACTTAATCAAGCAAGTGAGGTGGGGGGATGGGCAGCCTGTCAGCTTCCTACCAATCCTCCACACCTCTGTCCCCCAAAAGTCTAAACCACAAGGGCCCTGTCAGTTTGTAGTTCCGACAACAGAGCATGCACTTCCTTCATCATCAAGGCTTTCCTAACTCTGTCTTTAGCTAGTCATGAGTCCTAATGCCCATCACTCTTGAGTATTATAAAATATCTATTTTAATATTCAAACACCATCATACTTCCTTTATTTTTGCTCATTGCATGTTTCATGTTTATTTCTTGAAAGTAGTGGATTCCTTTGTAAATTAATAAATTGATTTTAATGCTGAGAAAACTAAGAACTAGGACTGTTACAAAACCAGCACAACAAGGAACTAAATGGAGGTCTGTCTAACTAGAAAGCCTATAAAGCCCAACTCCTTCAGAACTACGCTGTGCTGATATTATCTCTTAAAAAATGAGATACATTGGACGTGGCCATGTAACTCAGTTGGTTAGAGAGTCACCTTGATATGCCAAGGTTCTGGGTTTGATTCCCAGTCAAGACACATACAGGAATCTATCAAGGAATGCATAAATAAGTGGAACAACAAATCAATGTTTCTTTCTTCCTCTCAAATCAATAAATAATATGTAAGACATTGGCTCTGTCCAAGTTGCTCAGTGGATAGAGCATTCTCCCAGCACACTGATGGTGCGGGTTTGATTTCTGGTCAAGTCCGCAGGAGAAGCAATCAATTAGTGCACAATAAAATGGAACAACTAAGTAGAACAGCAAGTTGATGCTTCTTCACTCTCTCTTGCTCCCTTCCTCCCCTCTCTCTCCCTTCCTCTCTCTTCTCTCTCTCAAGTTAATGGAAAAATTAAAAAATAAAAATAAAACACATTGTTTCTCAAGGAAACGTAAAAAAAAATAAGATGTAAAACACATATTCATTGTTTGATCATCTGAACTATGAGTTTTAGTTAATTTCAGTATCAGAATCTTTTTTATATAAAATATTACTTGACTTATTGAAAATATAGATTATTAGCAGAGTGAATATGTTGGAAATTCCAAAATTGTGAAAAAATATACTTCACATAGATTTGGTCTTTTATGGTTGATTAATTTAAATAACTTAAGAAATAACTATGCAAGACTTACTACAAAAAAAAGCCCACATCAGGTTGTTAATTTTTCTTTAGTGCATTACTAGGTCAATTTACTCATTTTATAAAATTACTGTTTAGTATTTGCAGAAATATTTTTCTAACATCTTAAAATTACATTTCTTTAGTAGAAAACCATTCAAAAGTAAATACCTACAAATGATGTCTTTAAAATAAGCTTTAAGTTTTGATAGAAGTAGTTACTAGCAAAAAAAAAATGTTTTCTTTCTAAAATAATCCTAAAATTTTATGTAAAAACATGGCCAGCAAGAATAGCTGGTACTTGTACAAAACGTGTGCCTTATTTCCTAAGTGCATTATTCCCCCTTTTATGCATCAATTTCTAACTCAATTCAATAGATTTCTTTTCTACTTTCAAAATGCCTACTTAACTTTATCTCTAGCAAATTGTGACAATGTACTTTAATCTCAAGGCAGATAGGTTTAGAATTAGAATATACTCATAATGTAATATTTTACTATTAAAATAATAGTAACAAATATAAAATACTGGCGTTTAAATAATTGGAAACATAGATGTTTTAATATAACTGTGAAGAATGTAAAAAATACAATTATATGAATGATATAAGATTGATTGCTTTTGAAAGGGAATGACTACTTTTTTGGTAATGAGAACCAAATTTTGTGGAGTCATTTCAAGATTAAACACCTGCAAAATTTTCTAATATCCAAGAACAGAACTAGGCTAAAGCAAAAATGGAGCCTTGTGTGATCATTTTCAGCATTATAATTTTCTGCAAAATCTGAGTGCTTTGCAGAACTGTGTTAGATTTCCCATGAATAGGATGGTGGCAAATGCTTTGTAGATTCAAAAATAGTTTTGCTGAGGCAGTGAGAAGTAATATGCTATCAGATTAGAAACTGTTCATAATTTACCAAGCTGTTTGTATTTTAGACACTCAGAAAGAATTTGCCTCGAAACATTGCAAAATCCTGGTTCCATAATTTTCTGTATTTTTGCATTTTGCTTGCGATATCTTTTAATTCCCTTAAAAGCTCTCCTCCAACAAAAAAGGTAATTGTATTCACACTTTCATAATTAACTGTTTTCTCTTAAACAACATTAATTTTGTAAGCGTAATTATCAAAATTTGTGAAATTTGCATTTCTGAAATAACTTGAAAAAAAATATATCCTAAAATATCAAAAAAAAAAAAACCCCAAAAATTTACAGAGCCATATAGAGTTAAAGTCCTAGCAGATGGAGATCTGAACTGATTGAACAATGAAGGACTATGGAAGAGTTTTCAGGTATATTTCATAGGTTTACTCTTACAGGGCCATTAACTGTTACTCCACATGGACTAATTTCACAAATTATTGCTTGTATTCATGGGCTCTGATTTATAATGATATCATGTGAAGACACCATCTTTATGGGATTTGAGAAGCAGAATGGTTTCTGTTGCTTAATCAGTAGTGATATCTTGACACACACATACCAACTGATGTACCCAAATGACAGAAATTATTGAACTGTGATAAACTGTTAAAGCAAAAACAAAAGAATTACAGAATAGTCTTAATACAAGGACAGAAGTTTACTTCATATTTATCCTTTCTGAGACACTGTGTATCCTATGGTATCCATCAAAATTTCCATTTATTCATTATTCATAATAACATAGCATGCTTACACAAAAATTAAACATAGCAAATTTTCAAATATGGAAATAAATACTACAGTTTAAAACCTATTTTTCTTTCATTTAAAAAAAATAGCTTTGTAACTGCTGGACTTTTGAATTTTTAACCCAAGAGTACACATCATGTTTTGCATCTATGACAGATGTTCACAAGCATTGCTTTGCTTAATACTTTAATGGTTTTAGTTTTACCATTTTTGCTATTTCTGCCAAAGGTATTGTTATTTCCTTATTTCTCCATTACTTCTTTCAGTTAATCAAAAATTTCATATTAACCAATTATATCTTTTATATTTTTGTTCCTCATTTTAGTTTTAGTCTGTTATTGCTTATATTGAAATTACATCATACATTCTTAATGTCTACATTTTTGCCATGTCCTAAACAATGCAAAAAGCCCTAGAAGAGATTAATTTGATTATTCATGTCCAACTGCATTCTACTGTTGTTATATATTTTATTTCTCTATATATACATTTAAATTCATTTAAATTCATAACATTTAAATTCAAGTTGTTTTCTCTCATATTTTCACATACAATCATTCTATGCTGTTAACTCATTCCTGTACTTACATGAGATTTTTTTTATTTTTTTAGGGTAACCATCCTTGCCAGTCTTTGATCTTATCAGTCTATTTGTTGACACAATCTATAAAGTACCTTTTAGTTTGGATTTTAATTTCCGTTTTGCTGATAATGCATGATGTTAAGGAATAATCTCATTGATCATTTACATATGATATTCTGTTTTACTTTTGACTGTGTATGTGCATGAGTATGTATGTCTGTTCAATCTTTTGTCCATTAAAAATTGTGTCCTTTCAAACTGCTTGGTAAGAGTTATTTATGCACTCTGGACAAAAATTCTTGTCAGATATATGTATTGCAAATAATTCTACTAGTGTCTGCCTTAAATTTACAATATAATGATGTCTTAGATAAGCAGAATTTCAAATTTTGGTATGTTTAGTCAAATTTGTACTTTTTTCTTTAAATCTAAGTGCCATTGTACATTACTAAGAAATCACTGCATTTTCCAAAGCATGAAAATATTTTTTTCTCTGCTTACAGACATTTATTGTTGTAGGTCTTTGA
The DNA here is from genome assembly GCF_036850765.1 of Saccopteryx bilineata. Classification (NCBI taxonomy): domain Eukaryota; kingdom Metazoa; phylum Chordata; class Mammalia; order Chiroptera; family Emballonuridae; genus Saccopteryx; species Saccopteryx bilineata. The sequence goes on along the minus strand of NC_089490.1, from coordinate 67,478,771 downwards.
TCCATTTCAAAGTAATTTCTGTTTATGAAGTAAAAAAGAATCAAGATTCATGTTTTTGCCATAGAGATATCTAAATTCTATAGCGTCACTTAATTAATTTACTTACCTTCTGCCATTGAATTGCTGTGACATATTTTGATGAAAATCAAGAGCTATGAGATGAGCTCTTAATTTCAGGTATTATATTTACAGTTCAAAAGTTTTTAATGGGTCTAATCCTCTTTAATTATTCCATCTATTAGTCCATTGTGCTCACCATTTCTCCTAATTTCTTTAATATGTAAGTTAATGTTTAATAGCATTTGAAGTTTCATCTGTTAACATTGATATCAGGTTCCCCTTTAGGTACAGAGGGCTTTATCTCTTGAATATTTAACACTTGTTGCTTTCTTATTCATATGCTTAGTATAAATCTTTATTGGATGCCAGCCATTGCTGAGGCTCTAGTCTAGATTATGTTATAGTACTCTAAAATTGTTATTTTATTTCCAGTAGGCAGTTAAATCACCTCAAGCTTTAGTTTTAAGCTTCTTCTAGGATAGGTCTACGTATTTTAATTTTTTCCTTACTTCTGAGGTACAGACCAGACGGACTCCAAGAACATGTCCTCTTGGAAGTCTCAGCTCAATTCCTCGGTTGATCATCAAGGCCATTCCATTCTGGTTGGGCTGGAACTCTAATATGTCCACAGCAGTGCGCATATTCTGAAACCTCTTTTCAGAGTCTTGCCTTGTATAGGCATAACTTGTCAGTTAGTCAAAGCTCTGTTGGAAGTTTTTGTGCAGAATTTTGAGATTTAGTCTTTGTGACTTCCTTCTTTGCTGTGTCCTGCCTCCCAACTTGGCCCCATTTAGTAAACCTGAATAGCAATCTCTGCTTCCTCATCCCGCAATAAATTCATTCTCAGTTTCAGTTCTATGTCTCTTACACAACTGGGAAAATGGTTTCTGAGGGAAAGTCAAGATAAATGTGTGGCTTAATTTGTGTGCTTTTCTCAAGAAGTGTAGCCTGGTGTTGTTTACTGTCTAAAGCCTGAAACAGTTGCTTTCCTTACATTACCAATATTTACATTTGTTTATGATAGGAAAATGGGGTTTCTGTAATAAAGATAATACCAGTTTCTTCATGGCCAGAACCAGAAACCCCACTTATCTTTCTTTTTTTTTTTTTTTTTTTTTCATTAGTGAGAGAGAGAGAGGGAGGGAGGAAGGGACAGACAGGGACAGACAGAGAGGAAGGGAGAAAGATGAGAAGTATCTATTCTTTGTGACGGCATCTTAGTTGTTCATTGATTGCTTTCTCATATGTGCCTTGACTGGGGGGCTTCAGCTGAGCCAGTGACCCCCTACTCAAGCCAGAGACCTTGGGCTTCAAACCAGTGACTTCTGGGTTCAAGCCAGTGACCATGGGGTCATGTCTATGATCCCATGCTCAAGCCAGCAACCCCATACTCAAGCTGGTGAGCCCATGCTCAGGCCAACGACCTCAGGGTTTTGAACCTGGGTCCTCAGCATTTCAGACCAATGCTCTATCCACTGCACCACTGCCTGGTCAGGATTATCTTTTTTTTTTTTAATATAGATAAACCATAGCTTTTCTTAAAGTTTTATAGCTTAATTAAATTTTTTTAAGTTTTTATACTTATAATATATTAACAAAAAATTGATTTATAATAATGTGTTTGTTTATTTCTAGAATTCTTAGAAAAAGCTTCACAAATGAACTAAAATTTGTATACACAACTCAGATTCAGAGTATAACTCATTTCTTGACCCATTTAATTGAAGATCTAGCTGAGATTTTCATCCAGATCTGGCTTTAGTTTCAAGTAATAAAAACAGCATGTTCACCAGAAATTAAATTGAGGCAATTAAATCCTTTCTAGCAGTTCAAGGATGGTCATAAGATGCAATAATACTTGGTTACTGACAAGGGACACTGGATTTAAATTTAAAACTTAGAGGTGAAAGGCTACACATCCCATTATGTGTTCCCTCAGCCACAAAATTGAGACTTTCTAGGAAGAGAAGTATTGAGACTTCAAGCTTACTTTAAAAGGCCAGAGTATAACAGTCCATTGAAATGTGACCAATTTGGAGGAATCAGTCATTCTTTATAATGGTGAAGGATTTAAACATTTCTTTAAAATTTACTATTATTGCGAATGTAGTAAGGATCTTACAATACATATGCAGTAGGTTAAACTACTGACTATAGTTGAGTGCCAGAAAAAGATCATTTTGGATGTGGCAGAAAGTTGTAAATTGTGTGCTGGACAGAAAAGGGGTCACAAAAGAAAGATTATTTTTTCTAGCTTAAGAAGTCATAGGTTTTTCTTGCTTGCATTAGCAATTCAAAGATTCAGTAATTTGGATATGGTTTGGATTCTTCATTTTCTGCCAGACTTCATGTTGTTTAGAACAGGCAAAGTGCATCTATTTTGACTGTAATTACGCCAAGAATTTTTAACAGTCTATGTATGACACATAAGGAAAGTGAAAGCGAGATGCTAACTTAATTCATATGAAGACTTAATTAGGAGCTCAATTCCATCAGACATTTAATATTGCATTTTATTCTCATTTACTCTCCCTTTTTCTAATAGAAAATAATGACATGCCAATTGTATATGATTATGGGTAGCTATTTATGGAATTGGGTCTTGTCTCTGCACTTACATTTTGTTTGGAGGTTAATATTATATTATAACTGTAGCTTTTATTTGGATCTATTCTTATAGTTTTCCTCTCTCATTAGTACTTAGATTACTGGTTCATAGATTCTCTGTCTTTTATTCTACTTCTTTTTACTATTTCTAAGCATATTATCTTGTGCAGCATTATTCTTTTTGATAACTTTAAATGCATTAAGGGGTAGAGAGAAAGAAATAATTCATTTTTCTATATGCCGAAGGCTTTGGTAAACATATTTATAAATTAAATAAAAACATGCCATATATTTTTTTATTCTTAATGAATGCATTTGATTTTTATTTAATTTATTTGTCTGTTTTTATTCTCTACATTGTTATAGGACCATTGTTATTACTATAACCTATCCATCTCTAATCATACAAATATGCTGTAAAACTAATCATGGATATCTACCAACTGCATTGTTCAATGTGTTTTATCATGTCATATTCTTATTCTGAAAAAGGATTTAGAATTATTCCTTTACTTTCAAATATTATAGGACTAGTGTTTTTTATGTAACCAATAATACAGCTCAAGAAAGATGTAATAAGATTTGTGTTACTATTAACACTCTTATTTCATAGCATCATGGTTTCAAAAGCTAATCCTATTCTTGGTCTAATGTTTTCATTATTTATCATCACTTAATCAGTATTTTGAAAAGTTAATTTAAGTTACATCTGATGTCTACTAAATAAATCACCTAGTTGCATGTTTATTATTATTATTATATATTATTTAGAAATCAAGTTAATATGATACTTTATAAATTGAAACCATGCCTTCCTAACATGTTCTGATATGCCAATCAATAAATAGGTTCTTATTTTATTCATGGGATTCTGTGACCAATAACTGCCTGGTAAAGAATATGTTGAAATCAATCAAAATGTAGATACATGCTCCCAGATAGATAAGAGTCACTATGTCTATTCATAAAATAGTACTTTCAATCTAACAACAGAAGATATTTTTTCATTAGAGTTTCAAATATCTCAGTGTTTGGTGAAGTCTCCAGGTAATATATGCAGTGAAGAATATTACTAAGCACTAGGAAACAATAGGCTTCTATCAATCAACATATATTTGAATATGAACAGCTTTTAGGGAAGCTTTGGGTATTTTTTCTTTCACTGACATTGATGTTAATTGAGTATCATAATCTAACAAACCCCAAAAAAGATTGACATTTGTACAATTAGCCTTCACGTGGCATGAAACTTTGATCCTCTAAATCTGAATTTCACCGGTATTGCTTTTGTGCGCTCCAGCTTCCAGTCTCCCATTATAAGCCTAAGCATGGCACCATATATCAAAAAAGCGAGACAAGGCTTCTGCCACAGATTTGCTTTATTCAAGTTATAAGACTATATAAAATGAATAAGAAAATCATCAACTTTGGCAGTGGCTTACTAAAAATCCAAGGCAGCCATAGTGGGTGACATAATATTAATTTGTAACATGTCTTTCATTATATTTTCAAATATTTATGCATGCATTGTTATGTATTCCAGATTCTGATTGATATAGTTGCTTTTTATGCCCTAATTCCTCCACTAATTATTCCACTGGAGGACTCATTCTCTCTGAAATTTTAGTCTGTTTTTTAGAGAGTAAAATGATCAGCTTTCTTACAACAGTCACTGGTAAGGGAACAGAAACACAATTGTTGACTTAGTCTACTATTTTTTAACTTCTTAAAGTAACACATTAATGGGTTTGTGATATTAATTTGTGGAAATACAATTATCATTTAATTGTGGAGTGAAATCAACTAGACAGATGAAACTAGAATAGAACATTAAAGAGTGAAATGCATATTGTAAGTACAGAGGCTTTCGTTGTGTGTGTGTGTGTGTGTGTGTGTGTGTGTGCATCAGATTGCAATGCAACATAATATCCATCTATCATTGTGGTTGAAGTTAAAAAATTTTAAATGGCATTTGCTTATTCTAATCAGGTTTCACTTCAGTAGATAAAGTATTGTCCCCAAATGTATGACTGCTGTATCAGGGAAAGAAGTAAACTGGACAATGAGAAGATAACCACATTGTCAACTGTGATGAAGTTATAAGGTGACCTCATTTATAATCCTTCTCCTTATGTCATAGGTGAAATCTATAGCTGTAGTAAAAATTATTTCTGTGATTAGTTTACTTTGCATGGAAAAGATAAAGGGACTTTGCAAACTGTTGAGTTCGTGTTAATCAGAAATCGTTTATCCTAGGGAGATCAGACCTAATGAGGTGAGACATTAAAAGGGGAGCTAGAGGTAAAAGATAAGAAGCAGCTGTAAATGTGCTTATGTTTGCCTTGAAGAAATCAAATTCACATGCTGTAGAGAGAGTCATGTGGTAGAAAACAATATATGACCTAGGAGTCCAGGGCCTCTACAATACTTCCACAGGAAATGAATAATGACAACAGCCAGATCCTGAAAGAGAACATTTTTTTTTCTTTTTAAAATGATTTCTTTTGGGTGACATTGGTTAATAAAATTATATAGGTTTCGGGGGTACAATTCTATATTATATCATCTGTATATCGCATTATGTGTTCACCACCCCAAGTCAAGTCTCCTTCCATCACCATTTATCCCCCCTTTACCCTCTTCTACCTCTCGCGTCCCCTTTTCCCTCCAATAATCACCGTACTGTTATCTTCAGCTTCGGATAAAATTACAGTCCCAGCCTATACTTTGATATCAGCCTTGTGAGACCTGTATCAAAGGACCCAGTTTTAACCCATGGCCAAACTCTGACCTAGAGAAACTGTGAGATAATAAATAGGTGTTGTTTAAGTCACTAAGTATGTGAAAATGTGTTGCATAGCAGTGAAAAACAAATACAGTCGCCTACCTAGATTCCAGGTGCATGGAAACCCCCCTTTGTTTTGGTCATGGAGCCTCTGTTGAGCACCCTTGGAGAGACGACGTTTGCTTTCTACTCTCTGGCCGTGTTTGTGCAGTCAAAGCTCATTATCGGTATAGTTCTCTTCCCACCTGCACAACTTGTCAAATGTGTGTCTTCCCCTTTATGGCTTCTCGTTTTATGTCCCAGTCCATTTAAAAGCACAGGGAAAAATAAGTTCTGAGTAAGAAAGGACGACTGTAATACAATCTTCACATATTTGTAGAGCAGATAATGTTAACCTGCTTTATAGAACAGAAAACTAGAGCCTACAGAGGTTCAGAGTTGCTGGGGATTTTTTAGAAACATATAGCTTCTACAGGAAAGTTGTGCACCTCAGAATTCAGCAGTCTCTCTCTCCCTCTAATTGTCATTTTCTCACTCAATTTCGCAGAGCAAGAAGAAATCCAATTTGTTTTCCCATAAAGCAGATTTTGAATTGACATTAGTTGTGTGATTTTTAGCAGTTACTTAATCTATCTGAGCCTCCATCTCCACAGTTCCTCATTTGCGGTGTGCATGTGTGTGTGAGGGGGGGGCATAGCATTTTGACCTACACTCCAGACTTCTGTAAATTAGGAGATAGCTACATAAATACTGAATACATATTTAATTCGTAACGACTTAATCACTGTCCTAATTATATTATTTCTCTTTATCCCCTAACAAAACAGTTTGTATATTATTTTTTTTGCTTTTCATTATTGTTGTTGTTTTATTTTTATTGGTTTTATTGGGGTGACAGTGATTAATAAAGTTGTATAGGTTTCAGGTGTACAATTCAATAACACATCACCTGTTTATTGCACTGTGTGCTCACCACCCCAGGTCAAGTGTCCTTCCATCTCCATGTATCTCCCTGTACCTCCTCCTACCTCCCACACCCCACATCCCCTCTTGTAATCACAGCACTGTTGGCTGTGTTTATGAGGTTTCTGTCTTTAGTTTAATCCCTTCACCCGTTTTTGCCCAGCCTCTCAAACTTCATCTCCTCTGACAGCTGTTAATCTGTCATCCATATTTATGAACATGTTTCTATTTTGTTAGTTTACTTAGTTCATTAGATTTTACATATAAGTGAAATCAAAAGTTTATAATTTAAATTTAAAATTAAAATTGACCAATACTACTATTAGTTTAGCAAAATCTTCATAAACCAATTTTTCACTAATTGAAAATTTGTGGTGATTTAAATAGAATGAGACCTGAAATCAAAACGGAGAAAAAGAATAAGTTATGACTACTAATAGAACAAAGAAGATATCTAGAAGGAATAGAATATATTTTAAAATATTTTTGCTATTATAGTTATTTATTTATTTATTATAAATTAATATTAAATAGATAAAAATTCTACATAGTAATTTTTCATTAAACATTGGCATGGATATTTGTATATTTATCTTTGTATACATATTTTTATAAATTTAATGAAATTTCCTCACTATAATTTATTTGTTACATTAATTTATTATTATCCAAAGTTAAATCAAATGTATTTGAGCATATTAAAACATAAAAATGTCTAAGAAATTTCTGTAAAATAAATTCATCTCTAATCTCTAAATAATTTTTGCCAATTTTAAAAAAACTGAGAAAAGATGAACACATAGAAACAGAGTAGATTGCTAATTGCCCAGTGGTGGGGTTGGAAATGGGGAGATGTTGGTCAAATTTACAAACTTTCAGTTATGAGAAAGTTCTGGGAATCTAATGAATAGCAGGGTGACTGTAATCAGTTTATACGTTGCTATAAATTTAGAGCTTTTATTTTCTTATTACCCACACAAAATACATAACTATGTGATATCATAGAAGGTTAACTAATCTTATTATGGTAGTCATTTCACAATATATACATGTATCATATTATCTTAAACTTGCACAGTGATATCAGTCAATTATATCACAATAAAGCTGGAAAAAATAGTTCTCATAGCTTAAAATTGTGTGCAAAAAAATCTTCTAATCTAAAATCTGGACTGAAAACTCAAAACAATCCATTGGAAGTTAATTATGCACTTACAGCACACATCTGCACTCAGTGTGATCTAACACTGCTGTACTAGAAATGCTTTTGCAAATCTGAATCAGCGAAACATTTGGGGCACTGTGTATATATATTCATGCTGTAACGATTATGTTTTTATTTTTCAGGGATCATGGGGATAATGGCCAAATGACTAATATTTTCTACCACATCTACCAGAGTATTGTCTTGTCAAAATTTACCATAGTATCTGTTATACAGCAAAAAATTTCATTCATAGAATCAGCATTTAAGCACCAAATGACAGGCAATTTTTTTGCAATAACTTGTTATATTTTTAACCAAAGAAAAGGAAAAATGTTAAGATATTCAAGAGTAGATCTGGAGGAAAAACGTCAGATTTCTTCATTTCTGATTTTAGGCTAAGGCATGGAGGTCTGCATTAAAACAACATTAAATGGGGGGGGATCTGAATAAAAAGGACTATATTACAAATGAGTTGCAACCATAAGTGCTTTCAAGATAATTCACTATTTTTAGAAATTTCTACCTTCTTTTTTTATTTTTGTGACAGAGACAGAGAGAGGGATAGATAGGGACAGACAGACAGGAAGAGAAAGATGAGAAGCATCAATTTTTTGTTGTGGCACTTTAGTTGTTTATTGATTCCTTTCTCATATGTGCCTTGATGTGGGGGAGGGGATACAGCAGACCGAGTGACCCCTTGTTCAAGCCAGCGACCTTGGGCTCAAGCTGGTGAACCTTGCTTAAAACAGATGAGCCCGTGCTCAAGCTGGCAACCTGGGGGTTTTGAACCTGGGCCCTTTGCAGCCCAGTCCAATGCTCTATCCACTGTGCCACCACCTGGTCAGGCAGTTTCTACCTTCTTAAAAATTTATTAAATAAATGTACAAAATAAGTCATATACTGTGGTGTTTCCATTGTCTCTGCTGTTTTCTCACTGAAACTTCCCTGACTGCAGAGCTGAGATGAATTTTGAGAGAGGCAGCCAAGATGGGCTGAGGGCGGGCACAGGGCTACCAAAAACCTCTGTGGGCTGTGATGATTGGAGCAAATGGCCCACTATAGGATTGGACCTGGAAAATACAGGGAATAATGCCATGAGGTGAAAAAAAAAATTAATGTAAAGGGCATTAAGGAAAACTAACAAGGGCTAGGAGTGAGTCAGTGTTTCACTGAACCCTGGAATACCCTCTGTTCATAATGGTGTTAGGGCTCTATTTTTAGATCTTATATATCCTATGTTGAAATATTTTCTTGTTAAGATGTTTTAAATGAATTTCATACCTCATCAAAAGCATTTCATTGATAAGAAAATTCTTTGGATTAGTAATGAATTTTGGGTGCCCCAACTCTTTCGGTTTTGATACTATAAAATACCTACCATGTTCAGTTATAAAACATCAGAATTGGCTATATAAACAAAGAAAATAGGAGAAACAGAATGCTCTGTTATACCAGGGCCCACCCCTATATTGCCTTGATTCCATTCAGTAAGTGGAATTTAAGTTGACATGGCTGTGGGAAAATTGCTGTTGATCTTATTTACCAGCTTCATATGTAGCAACTTTGGATATTTGTTTCTGATGAAACATCTGAAAGATGACTACTAAATAAACAGATAATAACATTTTTTTTTTTTTCCAAATGAGCAACTCATTAGTCTCCACTGAGACCATGTTCTTGCTTCCCTTGCTCTCATTCTCCTGAGAGGTCGATTGTCTCATGCTCTGCTTCTAAGATACCCACACTAAGACAGTAATAATCAATATTCTACATAAAATTATGTGGGGGTTTTTTTCTCTTAAAACTCTCCAATGAATTCCAATCTTTTTGTTACTATTGCTTAGAAAATACTGTGTTAACTGGTGGCTGCCTACTCAGCTGTCATCATTTCTTGTCCACTAGCTAAGCTAAGGCTGAGAAGAAAAGTCCTTCCTCGGGTATTTACTCTTGTTATTTCTTCAGTTTAGAGAGCTCTTTCCTGAGTCTTTGCGGAGCCTGTTTGTCATGTTTAGATTTCAGTTCTGATATCAGCTCTTTTTAGAGGTCCTTCTGACCATTTCGTCGAAATTTTCCAATCCCCTTCCTTTCCTCAGTCATTCTGTTGAATTAATATTTTATGTTTTTTAAGAGCACTCATAGAGTGTCTGCCCAAGCACAAAGGTTGCCAGTCAGGGCTATATAGGAACAGATGGGTGTTCCTGTCTCTCTCTCTCACTTCCTGTCTCTAAAATCAATTAATAAAACCAAAAATTTAAAAAGCATTCATTACTATTGAAAATTATCTTATTTCCTTGTTTAGTTTTTATTATTTCTCTATTCACTAAAATATAAAGAATTCGTTTTGTCTACATTGGTCACTGCTACATTTCTGACACATAGAACTGATTATGTCACATAGTAAGTGCTCAATAAATATGTGCTTACCTGAACTAATAATAAATTGTAAGATTCATATAATTAATTTTAAAATAATATTTTCTATAATTCATTAACTTATTCATGCATTTGTAACAAATTCTGTAGAGTACTTATTTTGCTGAACATTGAACTAAATGTTATAGAGGTAGAAACTGATGTTAGACACTACTTACTAACTTTTTCCGATATCTGGTTCTCTTCTTCCTGGAAACACATGTAAACTATACTTTCCACTCTCCTGTGTGACTAGGTGGGTCCATGAGACTGAGATCTAAAAGAATAAAATGTAAATAAAAATTGAATGGATTTTGGGGCGGAAATAGCTGTGTTAGGCTTGCCTGCTGGTTTACCAGCTGCAACCACTTTCCCTGATTAGTGTGTGAGCATGTGGCAGTGCCACGAGTGCCACCTGCTTATAGTCCATGTAAGGCTATGGGTTTTTTCCCTTGGGGGCGATTCTCCCAGATTGCTCTCCTGCCATTGCAAGGGGCACTTTTACTGCTCCCTTGCCTTTCACTGCGAAAAGCAGGTTTTCCTTTGTTTATTCGCTCACCTGTCTTTGCAAGCCTCCACGAAACAGGTATGGCCCAATGCTTTCTAGCTCTACAGTTCCTCTACTGTCTACCCTAACTCAATGTCAATATGCCTGGCCTCAACCACCAGCATTACAGATCCCTTCCATTCCAAGACATTAAAGAGTCAGTGTGCTTCTTCCTGCTCTCGTTTTGTTCCTTGGCTATCTAGATATAGGAAAAGAAACAGATGTCTGTGAGGTGACACCAGCAGAAAAGATACCCGAATTGGATTTGATACTAGTAAAAAATAAACTTCTGTTAGATTAAGCTTTTGAGATTTTATTTTAAACAGCTGCAGGCACATATTATCTTGACTAAAAATAGAGCAAATTGAGCATCAATACTAGGCATTCCCATCTTCACAAAAATTATTATCTAGTACAAGAGAAAGTAAGGAAACATACATATATTAGTTATCTATTGCTGTAAAGCTAATTACTCCAAATTTGCACTGCAAAACAGCAAATATTTATTATCTCACAGGTTCTGTGGGTCAGGAATTCAAGTGGCTTACCTGGTTGGTTCTGACCTCTACTGAAGTTTCTGCTAGGCTGCTGGCTGCAGTTGGAGTCATCTCAAGGTAAATAGGAAGGATTCGTTTCCAAGGTCACTGATATTGGCAGGCATCAGTATCTCACTATGTGGGTCTCTCCAAAGGTTGCCTGAGTGTTCTTATGATTCTGGTTTCCTCCAGAGTGAGTGATTCAAAGGAAGGCAAGAAATAACATCTGGAAGAAAATCACAGCTCTTTATAACCTGTTCGTGCAAGTGACACTCCATTACGTTTGTTAAATTGTATTCACTAGAATAAAGTCACTAAATCCATCCCCCACTCAAGGGGAACAGAATTTAGCTGCACCTTTTGTGACAAAGGAGTAACAAAGAATTTGCGTATAGATCTTTAAAATCACTACAACAAGTAATACAAAATTATGTGTAAAAAGTTCCATAACAATGAGATAGACAAAGCATTCTAAGAATTCCTAAGTATATGAGAACAAGGGATAAGCAGAGATTTCAATTAAAGGTAGTTATTGATGCTTCTTGATTAATGTAGATTAGAGTCAAATCATTTTAGGCAGAAGAAACAGAGTGAAAGATATGAGAAAATGCAGAATTTGATCCAGAAATGGAAATAGTTTGGCCAGGCAACATTATGTGTAGGGGAGGAATATTAGGATGGGTGATCTGGTGCTGAGGAAGACAGCCACGCATTCCTGTTCTTCCATGATTTACAGATGGCCAGAAAAGGAAAAAACAAAAACCCTTCAAACAGTCATGGGTAGTTAATCAGCATAGTCATGTTCTTGCTGAAAGTGAAGCAGCAGCTGTGTGAGATGTGATTCAGAATTTCATCCAGCTGCCTGCTTCCCCGCATTCGTACGATGTGGATAGTGCTAGATGTAGACGTATCTTTCTCACCAGCAGGGAACCAGCTCTATTTTCCCTTTGGAGCTTGTACCCCCTTTAAGACTGCACCCAGGGACATTTCAATGAATAACACATTTTATTGACATATCAAGACATGATAAATACTTTTAGGGTCCCTTCTATTGAACAACTGCTTTATCAAAGTACAAATATATTTGGATAAGTTCTACACTGAGACTATGCTAAACCATAAAACCAGGCTAATAGGTTTCTCAGATACACAGATAGTTCCATCAGGGGTTGGGGTTGGGGAAGGGAGGTGGAAGCAAACTAATTAATCAACCATTTTCAAACTGATGAATCAGTTAACTTGAAAACCCAACTCGGTTTATCTTTCAGATTGAAGTTTTGTTTAAATCTCATTAATTGCAAACTTACAGGACAAAAGAAAATGACTGACCACCAAAGTTTGGAATTCTCAAAATTAATTTAAATGCTTCCTTTTACCTTGGGAGGAAAAAAGATACTACTTTATCAAAGTGTGTAACCCTAATGATGCAGTTAAGCACCTGAGACCTTTTATAGAACATAAACCTCTAGTATTTAGCATGCGCTCACAATTGATCTCCCACCATTGGCAAACACATTATAATAGGCAATTGATTTACTATTTCCGATCAAAAGCCCCAAAACCAGCAAGTCTTCTAATAACTAAATGGAGAACATTTAGGCCACAACATCAGATTGCTTATCTGTTTATGTAATACACAGGCAGGAAATACGTTCTGACAATTTCAAAAACAATATAATTATTTTTGAAAATTAAGGATGACATAACTGTTCTATATTTTTATAAATGTAATAAAATATGGAATCTATTTAAAGAGAGATTCCACCTTGATTTTTAATTAGCTTAACAGAACAAGCTAAACACAATTAGTCACAATATTTTTGCAACATCAGTGATTATTTATCACACTACTTTGGGGATCATTTCTACTTTTACAGTTAGGATAAATAAACATGGCATAAAACACAGCAAGTCTTTTTGTCCCTGCGCTAGCTGAACTTGTATATCTCCTCTGCACAGCTTATTATGCAAGCTATAAAGACCTTTTGTGTCTTCTGAATGATTTTTAAAGGTGGCTGACAAATGTTTAACAAGTAGAGTTAGGTGGGAGAACAGGAGAAAATGTGTGCTTATATATTGAATACAAATTAGGTGAAGAGTTCATTTAGAGAATACCTTCTTTGTAGTGCTAATCAAGAATGCATTGCTGCACACCCATTATCAATGTCACATGCTGAGTGGGACAGTCCCTAAAGGTTATCTATAAATCCATAATAATATATACATTTGAGAGAAACAGTATTTTCTCACACTTGTAAGATAAATTACTATAAAGTTTATTTGTGTTCCTTTTCCTCATTCACTCACAAGTTTGAGCCAGTCGGTCTCATCATTAACTTCTGGGTAGTAATAATTATCCCAATACTCTAAACACCATCCCAAGAGTCTTTTAATATGCTGTCTCCCAATCTCATGGTGTGTTTTTTTCTGTTTACTTTTGTGTTTGTTTTTTTTTAACAAATTACCAATTAGTTTTGACATCACTGCTGGAAAACCAGTACCAAAACAAACAAACAAACAAAAAAAAACCCAGTTTAAAATCTTATAGATTTATTTTAAAGAAAGAAATTATAACTTTCCAGGAAGAACACTATCCAACAAGGAGTGTGGAAAGGTTCATAAAAAATCAAGGGTAGAAAGCTTCAAATATAGTTTAAAATTTTTTTCTTATATACTAACTTTTCTTTCTTCAAGTTGCTCATTTCTCTAAACAGTTTGTCATTCTCATAATTGCTTTTAAAACTTAGTTTATATATCATGTCAATCTCTAAAATAAAAGGTCATCTTCAATGAAATCTTACCTTTAATTTTCCATTTTTGTTATGACAGAGCTCATTACCTAACGCATTTAGAAATACACAACCATGATGTGGAAAGCTCTTTTGGTAGCCCCAGCTTACCCTCAAAAAAGGTCAAAGTCAAACATAGACAGTTCCTCACTGGTCCTGCATCACACAGGCACCCAGCCCAACTACTGGAACTCAGCCCCGGCCTCTTTACTTTCAATTCAGCATTCTTATGACAAAACCTGCTGAAATCTGAATGTTGCTCCACAATCTAGAAAACTAATTTTTCTGCTCATCTCAAAATCTTACTTTGTGAACAGTGCTATTGACTGAATTGTGTCCTCTCAAAATTTGTGTGTTGAAGCCCTAACCCTCAAAATAGTATGTGCAGATGAGGCCTTTTTGAGATAATTAGGGTTGATTGGGATCATGAAAATAGGGACCCTCATTATAAGATTAGTGGCTTTATTGGAAGAGGAACAGAGATCTTACTCTTTCTCTGCCATATGGGGACACAACAGGAGGAAGTCCCACTGCAAAACCAAGAAGAGAGCTTCCTTCAGAACTCAGATCCACTTGGACCTCCCAGCCTCCAGAACAGTAAGAAACAAATCCTGTTTAAGCCACTCAGTCTGTTGTTAACGTCAGATTAATTCAAGCCAATATGTTCATCTGTCTCCTATTGTTTGATTCCTTCTTCTTGATAGAGTATTTGTCAACTTTTTTTTTTCTTTCTTAAAGAGAGAAAGAGGGACAGGGACAGACAATCAGAAAGGGAGAGAGATGAGAAGCATCAATTCTTTGTTGCAGCACCTTAGTTGTTTATTGATTGTTTTCTCATATGTTCCCTGATTGGAGGAGGGACTTCAGCTGAGCCAGTGACCCCTTGCTGTAGCTAGAGACCTTGGGCTCAAGCCAAAAACCTTGGGCTTCAAGCCAGCAACCATTGGGCTCAAGCCAGTGCCCATGGTGTTTTATGTCTATGATCCCACATTCAAGCCATAGACCCTGCATACAAGCTGGTGAGCCCGCATTCAAGCAGATGAGCCCACACTCAAGGCAGCAACCTTCGGGTTTCAAACCTGGGTCCTTAGCATCTCAGGATGACACTTTATCCACTGTACTACCGCCTCATCAAGCTTTCTTTTCTTTTCTTTTTTTAAAGAGGAAGAGAAAAACAGGGAGGGGGAAAAGAAAAGAGAGAGAAGCATCAACTTGTTCCACTCAGTTGTGCACCCGTTGATTGCTTCTCATATGTACCCTGAGCAGGGATTGAACAAGCAATTCAAAGATCAAGCTGGTGACCACAGGATCCAGACAGCGACCTCAAGGTCAAACCAGCAACCCCAAGGATGGAACTCACAACCTTGGTGCCCAGAGAGGACACTTAGTCTACTGAGGCACCACCCAGAACCATTCACTTTTTCTTGTCATTCTAGTGGTTTCTCAGGAGGGCTTCAGTATGAATGATTTAATTATCACATATTTTGCAGAAGTAAATGACATTAAGTCATTAAAGATTTGGTTTAAATAAATGCGGATATAGAAGAATCATAAAAATAAAATTATTTGATATATGAATTATGAAAATTATTCTTATGGTAATATGATGTTATAGTAATTAAATATATAGAAATATAGAAAATACAGATGATATATAGAAATAAGTTAGGATATAATATTAAAAGCCATTACGGCAAGTAAATAAGACTATCCCCTCTGGGTGGGAGCTAATCTAGTGTATACAGATATGATAGGCAAGACTATGTATGCCCTTTGCACAGGGCCCAGTTAGTGTGCACGTGAAATTATATTGATAAAAAGAGCTCCCTGTGAGAACTCCCTAAAAGTGGCTTGATGTGATAATCCCGTAGATTAACAACTGTTAGAAGGCATATGCTAGAAAAGCGTACTAAAGCCGAGGGTCCCCCCGCTTCATGCAGTTAGTCATCCAGACTTTAACATTGAATGTGGATTTACTCCATTCTGCTCTGACCAAGGACAGCCAAGAGGAGCATGCCAATGGGGCCCATTAAGTTGTACCCAGGCACGTCATAGGATTTGTGAACAATAAATTGCTTGTGTGATTCTTGCAACTAACTTGTATGTCAGTCGTGTCTTTCTCCGGTGGCAATTGATCTTGGTGCTAAAAACTAGAATCCTCATACCCACCTCAAAAGTAGTCTCAAAGAGGCTGCCAGCCTTACTGTTAAGCATGAGTGTCCCACTGCATGGGAAGGTTGAAATGGGGACACCTGATCAATGTAGAGCTCGGGCTCTACTGGGACATATTCCAATTTCAGAAAATTCAGAAGTTAATGTCCAGAAGATGTACTATACTTTTCAGAATATCAAACAAATGGTGATTTTAGTTTAAAAAAATGGCCAAAACTTGGATAAGTCCTAAATAAAATGCTAAGTATATGAATGTATATGCTAATTTTTAATATCTTTATTATATTTGATCATTGCCCATAATCTATTTTAATTTTGTCTCGCTATAAGAAGAATATTTTCATTTTATAAAACTGTGGCCACCTGTCACAGAATAGGTACTCTGAAGCAATCACAGAAGTGGCGTTTGGGATTCAACATGTTTGTTAGGGATTGACACCTGTGGTAACAGAGAGGCATCGGGTTGTAATGAAGACCCGACAAAGTTCTAGCCAATGTTGCCCATCAGAGTTGCACCACTTTGTTCTAAAATGGCCCAGTCTTTTTACCTTTGCCTCTGGGAACGGCTCTGGGAATGGTCAAGTGGCTCCTTGGAGCTCAGACATATTCTGAAAGAGCTGCCCGCTTAAAATATCTGCAACTGCCCTTCCTACAACTCAACAGGATCAGGTTGGAATAGCTCAATGTTTTACACAATACTGTACCTAAATATTTAAAATTACCTGCTACCATTATAGCATGAGTTAAAACAAGTTCTGATCATCCTGATGATATCCTATGTCAGATATCCTGAAAAATAATACAATATACTAATCCTGTGGAAATCATTCAGATGGTCCTGACTACATTCTACTGTGAGTACACTCAGTCACGCAGCCTACTAAGATTATAACTGGCTACTCTTGAAGAAACTTATTTTATATTGAGCACACTGGCCACCTGCTCATGGTCTGTCCACAACCCTTGCTCCATTAGACCCATAATGTGGTTAATTCTCTTTTACCACACACTTTACCTGGCTCTAATAATACAGAAAGGGAATCTTATACCCAAGTGCATATTTCCTTCTTTGGAAACAGCAACCATGTTATGGATCCCATGATTACCTCTAGAAATATAAGAATAAAACACTTACAATATCTTAATCCTAAATATTCAAATATTCACTCAAACTGAATAAAGCTTTCAGCAAATAATGCTTTTCTCTTGTTTCTCTTTAACAGGCAAATCGTTTATCCCCAACTCTTTTTTTAAAGATCAAGTACCACCCTGGTCCTCTCTCTAACTACTCATTCTATGCTTGGGAAGTGAAGAGATTTAAAGAATTTGCAAATTTGGGAAAGAGGAACTGACATATGTGGCTCAACTCTACCTTTCTACTCTCTCTGGAGAAGCTGCTCATCCAAGACAGGCCTGTCACATGGCACTATCTGCTAATGGAGGGTAAGGACCAGACTGATTCTGAAAATATACCACATCATAAACCTGACCTCCGTTCATAATAAAAGAGATTTTGATATCCATCTTTCCTTTTTGTATATATAATTTCTAACACTTTCAGTATCCAAACATGAAAGTACTCTGAGAGTATTTCTCAAAAGAATACATGCAACCCTCTGTTCACTGCTGTGTTATTTACAACAGCTAAGACTTGGAAACAGCCCTAGTGCCTATGAGTAGATGAGTGGATCAAAAAGCTGTTGCTTATTTACACAATGGAACACTACATGGCCATAAAAAAGAAGGAAATCTTACCTTTTGCAACACATGGAATGAACCTGGAGAGCATTATGTTAAGTGAAATAAGCCAGTCAGAGAAATACAGATACAATATGATTCCACTCATATGTGGTTTTAATGAACAAAATAAACTAACAAACAAAATAGAAACAGACTCATAGAGAACGGAAAGACAACTGTCAAAGGGGAGGGAAGTTGTGGAACTTGGTGAAAAGGGTGAAGGAATTAAATGAAGAAAAGAAGTCATCAATGGACAACAGCATGGTGATTACAAGAGGTAAGAGGATGCAGGAGGTAGAAGAGGATAAATGGGGGGGAATGTTGATGGAAGAAGATGACCTGGGGTGGTAGACAGACAATACAACATACAGATGATGTATTATAGAGTTGTACCTTTGAAAACTATATAATTTTATTAACAGATGTCACCCCAATAAATTCAATTTTTTAAAATCTGTAAAACTTTAAAAAATAAAAATAAAAAATACATAAAATAAAATAATTTGCAAATATTAAAAAAGAGTACACACACACTGAGTTATTTATAATAGTCAAGATATGGAAGCAACCCAACTGCCCATCAATAGATGAGTGAATAAAAATGCTGCGGTACATTTATACCATAGAATATAACTCTACCATAAAGAAAAAATAAAAGAAATCTTACCATTTGCAACAGCATGGATGGACCTAAAGGATATTATGTTAAGAAAAATTAGTTAGAGAAAGATAAATATCATATGATTTCTCTTACAGGTGAAATCTAAATACAAAAAAAAAAAACAAAACAACAAACAAATAAAATTGAAACATACTCAAAGACAGGTTGCCAGAAGGAATGGGGGTTGGGGAGGATGGGTGAAAGGTGAGGGGATTAAGAAGTACAAATTGGTAGTTATTTAATATTCATGGAGATGTTAAAGTACGTCATAGGGAATACAGTCATTAAGTTGTAATAACTATGTATGGTAACAGGTGGGTACTAGAAATATTGGGATGGGGGAACACTTTGTAAAGTATATGATTATCTAACAACTATGTTGTAAACTTGAAACTTGTTCAAGATAATATTGAAGGTAAACTGTAATTGAAAAAATAAAATTAAAAACAGTATGCAAAAGAGAAACTCAATATCTATAAATAATAGGAAATACAAATAAAAATCCTGATCTGTTTCATAACAGTGAGTTTTTATTAGTTATGCATACATTAAAAATGAAAATTAGCAATTAAATTTGAATGAAAAATGAATCTTTGATCCTACAGTGGTAAAATTCTTTCAAAATTCTGCTTTGACTCCAAGATAATTGAAATCTTAAAAAATACTATGACTGTCGACCATAATACAACACAATAAATTTATAAACAATGCAAATTTTTGTTTTCTATGCCAAATAGGATGCCCTTGGTTACTTTTTGTTTGTTGATTTATTTAAGAAAAATCTTAGAAACAAACAAACAAAAAAACTGAATTGGCCAAATGGGCTACTTGACTGGCATTGTATAATAATCATCAGAAATACTGACTAAATAAATCAATACAATGGAACTGTACATTAAAAAACAACAGCTGGGCCTGTCCTAAACGTTTGCCCCATAGGCAGGCTTACTTTGGGTCAGCATATGAAAGATTTTATGATTAAGCCTCAAAGCATAAAAAATACCAATTAATTATGATAATTAGGTAGGTCTTCATTAGTAACCTATAAATAAATCATGCACAGCACTGTGCTGTCAGCTACTGTAGAAATATTTTCTTTTAGAGGCTGTGAATACAACTTAATTAATTATAAATGCTCTACAACTTACCACATATTATATTTTGAAATATTAAAGCATATATTATATATATATATAATATCACACACACACATGTTATGTACATGTGGAGGTGTTTGTAAAACTGTTTCAGTGTTGTTTTATATTTCTTTTTTTTTTTTTTTTTTTTTTTTTTTTTAGTTTTTTCAGATTTATTTATTTCACTCAGTATAATGTTATCAAGGTCCATCCATGTTGTTGTAACTGATCAGATTTCATCATTTCTTATGGCTTAGTAGTATTTTTTTTTCTTTTTACTTTTTTTTTTCCTTTTCTTTTTTTTTTTTTATATAAATAAATTTTTATTTTAATGGGGTGACATCAATAAATCAGGGTACATACATTCAAAGAAAACATTTCCAGGTTATCTTGTCATTTAGTTATGTTGCATACCCATCACCCAAAGAGAGATCGTCCTCTGCCACCCTCCATCCAGTTCTCTCTGTACCCCTCCCCCTCCCCTCCCCCTCTCCCTCCTTCCCTCCCCCACCCCCCATAGCCACCACACTCCTGTTCATGCCTCTCAGTCTCGCTTTTATGTCCCACTAATGTATGGAATCCTGCAGTTCCTGTTTTTTTCTGATTCGCTTATTTCACTCCGCACAATGCTACCAAGACTCCACCATTCCGCTATAAGTGATCCAATGTCACCATTTCTCCTAGCTGAATAATATACCATGGTGTATATGTGCCCCATCTTCTTCATCTAGTCCTCTATTTTTTTTACAGTGATTAAAAGCCTTTAAGCAAACTCTTGGCCAATACAGCAAGAATCCATAAATGAGTAGTATCCTTAACATGTTCCCCAAGTCCAAGTTGGCCCCCTCACCATGCCAAATCCCTGAAAAATGCAACCCAACCACAGTTCAGTCTGTTAGGAGCTGTCACAGGGAGCAGGAGTCCAGGAAAGTTCCCCACAGGAAAAGTCCGTATGGCACTGGAATTGTTGTCACCATTCTATACTTTGCAGCTCATGTCCAAGTCCCAATGACCGCTGCTTCTAGCTGGTAATGATTCAGGTAGACTGGAAAAAGCCATTTGCAGCATGCGTGGATATGGAGCTTCTGTTCTCCTCTGCCTGGAGAGTTGAGACCAGGTTGCTTTTCCCTGGAGCTCTGTGACTGTGGCCTGGTAAAGAGAACCTTGGGATACACTAAGCTGGGTGGCAAAGGTAAATTCATAATACAAGTTGGCAAAAGGAGGAAAGAGAGCTCTAAATTAAGAGTAGGTCCCAGCCTGAAATATGAGTGGGGCATTGAGGTAGGAGGAATAAAGGAAACACTATATATTAAGCAAAGCAGCAGAAAATAGGACTATCAACACCCACGACAGAGATCTTTGAGGGAAGAATAAAGAACCTGACTATTCAGGCAAAACATAGTTAAGTGGCCCTTGTGCAAATGAGATCAGTTTACCTGCTTCTTGGAAGAAATACCCTAGGCTCGTCCACAGTGTCGTAGATGGGGTCGACGGCCCTGGGCACCTTCAGCCTTCAGTGGCAAACCCCAGCATTCTGGGCAAGGTTAGGTCATAGGTGGCTGGAGCAGGCCTGGAAGAGACTGAACCCTCCCTTAGAGGAGCGAGGGGGAAGCCCACCTTCCAGTGTCCCTGTTTCCTCACAGCAGAGGTGTGTAAGCCTGGCAGGCTTTAGCTCAATGACCTTCCTTTCCACTATTGAAGCAGGACCCAGATGGCATCCTATGAGACCCCTTTGGGGTGCTGGAGCCTTTAAGGGTGTATCCTAAAAGCTGGTAGTTCCCCCTGATCTCTATTGGGCTTTTTTTGCCTCTAGGTATCTTAAAAGCCATTCTCAGAAGATCTCGCTGAGGGGTTTGAGGATCCCCATCCGCCTATATAAATCTTTTCCATATATCTGGAGCTATTTGGAAAAAAGACAGAACAGTGTTATTAGCTAGATCTAATAAAGAAGGTAGATTTGGTGTCTCCTGTTCATCAGCTTTCAAAAGAAATGTAAATTTTTTTTTTTTAAGTAAAAAGCATGATATGGTAGACCCGTCGGAGTCATTGGCCTGGTGTGCAGGATTCCCAGGTTCGATTCCCGGCCAGAGCACACAGGAGAAGCGCCCATCTACCTCTCCACCCCTCCCCCTCTCCCCCCTCCCGGTCCCTCTCCTCCCGCCCACAGCCAAGGCTCCACCGGAGCAAATCCACCCTGGGCACTAAGGATGGCCCCATGGCCTCCGCCCCAGTTGCTAGAATGACTCCGGTTGCAACAGAGCAACATCCCAGATGGGCAGAGCATTCCCCCTGGTAGGCATGCCAGGTGGATCCCAGTCAGGTGCATGCAGGAGTCTGTCTGCTTGCTTCCCCATCCCCATCCTCAGAAATATACAAAAAATAAATAAAGAAAAGAAAAAATACAAAAAAAAAAAAAAGGGGGGGGGGCATTCCCTTGTGCTAAAGCACCAGGAAGCCTGGAGTGAGCTTGAGTATGTCCTATGAAACATGGGGCTCTATGTTTATATATAAGTCTTTGAAGAAGGAGGAACTGCTGAAATAGTTTGTCATCATTTGTCCCTAAGACAGCAGTCTTTATAGTGGGAACACCATACGTAAATATTTGCTGTCTGTCTATAGATTAAGGGGGGAATATGGCCAATGCTGAAAAGCCATGATCTTTGTGCCCCTCCCCTCCCCCAACCCCCTCCCTCTCCTACCCCCACCCTGTAACCCCAACACTGTTGTTCATGTCTCTGAGTCTCATCTTTATGTCCCACCTATGTGTGGAAACATATAGTTCTTAGTTTTTTCTGATTTACTTCTTTCACTCAGTATAATGTTATCAAGGCCCATCCATGTTGTTGTAAAAGATCCTATGTCATCATTTCTTATGGCTGAGTAGTATTCCATAGTATATAT
This sequence comes from Saccopteryx bilineata, assembly GCF_036850765.1. Taxonomy (NCBI): domain Eukaryota; kingdom Metazoa; phylum Chordata; class Mammalia; order Chiroptera; family Emballonuridae; genus Saccopteryx; species Saccopteryx bilineata. The sequence goes on along the minus strand of NC_089490.1, from coordinate 67,456,255 downwards.
ATATACCAAAGCTTTTTAATCCACTCATCCTCTGATGGACACTTGGGCTGTTTCCAAATCTTTGCTATTGTGAACAATGCTGCCATAAACATGGGGGTGCATTTCTTCTTTTCAAACAGTGCTATGGTGTTCTTGGGATATATTCCTAACAGTGGTATAGCTGGGTCAAAAGGCAGTTCGATTTTTAATTTCTTGAGGTATCTCCATACTGTTTTCCACAGTGGCTGCACCAGTCTGCATTCCCACCAGCAGTGCAGGAGGGTTCCCTTTTCTCCACATCCTCGCCAGCACTTATTCTGTGTTGTTTTATTGATGAGCGCCATTCTGACTGGTGTGAGGTGATATCTCATTGTGGTTTTAATTTGCATTTCTCTAATCATTAATGATGTTGAACATTTTTTCATATGCCTATTGGCCATCTGTGTGTCCTCTTTGGAGAAATGTCTATTCATTTCTTTTGCCCATTTTTGGATTGGATTGTTTGTCTTCCTGGTATTAAGTTTTACAAGTTCTTTATAAATTTTGGTTATTAACCCCTTATCAGACGCTATGTCAAATATATTCTCCCATTGTGTAGTTTGTCTTTTTATTCTGTTCTTATTGTCTTTAGCTGTGCAGAAGCTTTTTAGTTTGATAAAGTCCCATTTGTTTATCCTGTCTTTTATTTCACTTGCCTGTGGAGACAAATCAGCAAATATATTGCTGCGAGAGATGTCAGAGAGCTTACTGCCTATGTTTTCTTCTAGGATGCTTATGGTTTCATGGCTTACATTCAAGTCTTTTATCCATTTTGAGTTTATTTTTGTGAGTGGTGTAAGTTGGTGGTCTAGTTTCATTTTTTTGCAGGTAGCTGTCCAGTTTTCCCAACACCATTTGTTGAAGAGGCTGTCTTTACTCCATTGTATTGTCTTACCTCCTTTGTCAAATATCAGTTGTCCATAGAGCTGTGGGTTTATTTCTGAGTTCTCTGTTCTGTTCCATTGATCTATGTGCCTGTTCTTATGCCAGTACCATGCTGTTTTGAGTACAATGGCCTTATAATATAACTTGATATCTGGAAGTGTGATACCTCCCGCTTTTTTCTTCCTTTTCAGGATTGCTGAGGCTATTCGTGTTCTTTTTGGGTTCCATATAAATTTTTGGAATATGTGTTCTATGTCTTTGAAGTAAGTCATTGGTATTTTCATTGGTATTGCATTGAATTTATAAATTGCTTTGGGTAATATAGACATTTTAATGATGTTTATTCTTCCTAACCATGAGCACGGTATATGCCTCCACTTATTCGTATCTTCCCTGATTTCTTTTATCAATGTTTTATAATTTTCTGAGTACAAGTCTTTAATCTCCTTGGTTAGATTTATTCCTAGGTACTTTATTTTTTTGGTTGCAATGGTAAAGGGGATTGATTCCCTGATTTCTCTTTCTGACAGTTCATTATTAGTGTATAAAAATGCCTCTGATTTCTGAGTATTGATTTTATATCCTGCCACCTTGCCAAATTCTTTTATCAGGTCTAGTAGTTTTTTGACTGAAACTTTAGGGTTTTCTATATACAATATCATGTCATCTGCAAATAATGATAGTTTTACTTCTTCTTTTCCAATTTGGATGCCTTTTATTTCTTTTTCTTGTCTGATTGCTGTGGCGATGACTTCCAGAACTATGTTGAATAAGAGTGGTGAAAGGGGGCAACCCTGCCTTGTTCCTGATCTTAAGGGGATAGCTTTTAATTTTTGCCCATTGAGTATTATGTTGGCTGTGGGTTTGTCATAGATGGCCTTTATCATGTTGAGGTATGTTCCCTGTATTCCCACTTTGCTGAGAGTTTTGATCATGAATGGGTGCTGGATTTTATCAAATGCTTTTTCTGCATCTATTGAAATTATCATGTGGTTTTTCTCCTTTCTTTTGTTTATGTGATGAATCACATTGATTGATTTGCGAATATTGTACCAGCCTTGCCTCCCAAGAATAAATCCTACTTGATCATGGTGCATGATTTTTTCCATATATTGCTGGATCCGGTTTGCTAATATTTTATTGAGGATTTTTGCATCTAAGTTCATCAGGGATATTGGCCTATAATTTTCTTTTTTTGTGTTGTCTTTGCCTGGTTTTGGAATCAGAATTATGCTCGCCTCATAAAAGGAGTTTGGAAGTCTTCCTTCCTCTTGAATTTTTTGAAATAGCTTGAGAAGGATAGGAGTTAGTTCTTCTTTGAATATTTGGTAGAATTCACTTGTGAAGCCATCAGGCCCAGGACTTTTCTTTTTTGGGAGTTTTTTGATAGCTGTTTTAATCTCATTTGTTGTAATTGGTCTGTTTAGGTTTTCTGATTCTTCCAGATTGATTTTTGGAAGATTATATGGTTCAAGGAATTTGTCCATTTCATCTAGGTTGTCTAGTTTTTTGGCGTACAGTTCTTCATAGTATTTTCTTACAATATTTTGTATTTCTGTTGTGTCAGTTGTTATTTCTCCACTCTCGTTTCTAATTTTATTTATTCGAGTCCTCTCTCTTTTTTTCTTGGTGAGTCTTGTTAAAGGTTCATCGATCTTGTTTACCTTTTCAAAGAACCAGCTCCTGGTTTCATTGATCCTCTGTATTGTTTCTTTAGCCTCTATGTCACTTATTTCTGCTCTGATCTTTATTATTTCCTTCCTTCTACTAGCTCTGGGCTTTACTTGCTGTTCTTTTACTAGTTCTTTTAGATGCAGGGTTAAGTTGTTAATTTGAGCTTTTTCTAGCTTCTTGAGGTATGCCTGTAATGCTATAAACTTCCCTCTCAGGACTGCTTTTGCTGTGTCCCATAAATTTTGAGTTGATGTATGCTCATTATCGTTTGTTTCTAGGAATTTTTTAATTTCTTCTTTGATCTCAATGTTAACCCATTCATTGTTTAATAACTTGCTATTTAGTTTCCAAGTGTTTGAATGTTTTTCAATTTTCTATTGTGGTTGATTTCTAGTTTAATGCCATTGTGATCAGAGAAAGTGTTCGATATGATTTCAATCTTCTTAAATTTGTTGAGCCCGCTTTTGTGCCCTAACATGTGGTCTATTCTAGAGAATGTCCCATGAGCGCTTGAAAAGAATGTATATTCTGCTCTTTTAGGGTGAAAGGTTCTGAAGATATCTATTAAATCGAGTTCATCTAATATGTCCTTTAAGTCTGCTGTTTCTTTGTTAATTTTCTTTCTTGAGGACCTATCTAATGATGTTAATGGGGTATTGAAATCTCCTACTATTATAGTATTGCTGTTGATCTCGCCCTTTAAGTCTATCAAAGTCTGCTTTATATATTTAGGTGCTCCTATATTAGGTGCGTAGATATTTATAATGGTTATATCTTCCTTTTGTATTGCTCCCTTTATCATTATGTAGTGACCTTCTTTATCTCTAACTATGGTCTTTGTTCTAAAGTCCATTTTGTCTGATATAAGTATTGCTACCCCAGCTTTTTTTTCATTTCCATTTGCGTGAAATATTTTTTTCCATCCTTTTATCTTCAGTCTGTGTGCATCTTTTGATTTAAGGTGTGTCTCTTGTAGACAGCATATGTATGGGTCCTGTTTTTTTATCTACGCAGCTACCCTATGTCTCTTGATCGGATCATTTAATCCATTAACATTTAAGGTTATTACTGATATGTAATTGTTTATTGCTATTTTTTTTCTTTAAAACTGTTTTTCTCTTTTGCTATATTCTTTTTTTCCTTTGATCTGTTTACAACAGGTCCCTTAGCATTTCTTGCAGCCTTGGTTTGGTTGTAGTGAAATCCTTTAGTTTTTTTTTTGTCTGTAAAGCTTTTTATTTCTCCTTCAATTTTAAATGATAGCCTTGCTGGATAAAGTAGTCTTGGTTGTAGGTTCTTGTTCTGCATTACTTTGAATATTTCTTGCCATTCCCTTCTGGCCTCAAGTGTTTCTGTTGAGAAGTCAAAAGTCATCCTTATGGGGGCTCCTTTGTAGGTGATTGTCTTTTTTTCTCTAGCAGCTTTTAATATTTTCTCTTTATCATTTAGCTTTGGTAATTTAATTATGATGTGTCTTGATGTTGGTTTCTTTGGATTTCTCCTTAATGGAGTTCTCTGTGCTTCCTGAACATGTGAAATATTTTCCTGTCTTAATTGGGGGAAGTTTTCCACTATAATATGTTTGAACAAAGTCTCTATCCCTTGTTCTTTCTCTTCTTCTTCAGGAACCCCTATGATGCGGATGTTATTTCTCTTCATGTTGCCACAGAGCTCTCTTAGAGTTTCCTCAGACTTTTTGAGTCTCTTTTCTTTTTTCTGCTCTGCTTCCATGCCTTTATTTATTGTGTCCTCTAACTCACTGATTCGATTCTCTGCTTCATCCATCCTGCTTTTAATTCCTTCCATTGTATTGTTTATTTCAGATATTGTATTTGTCATTTCTGTCTGATTCTTTTTTATTATTTCAATGTCCTTTTTTATATTTGTTATCTCTTTATTTAGGTTTTTGTAATGGCCATCTATGGTGGTTCTAATATCTTTGAGCATCCTAACAATCGTTATTTTAAACTCTGCATCTGGTAATTTGGTTATATCTGATTCACTTAGGTCCTTTTCTGGGGATTTCTCTTGGTTTATTTGTGTTGTATTTCTCTGCCTCCGCATTTTCTCTTCACGAGAGTGGCTGTGATCACGTGCTCGGGTGCACAAGGGTTGGTGGCCTTGGCCTTTGCCCCGCCCCTGTGTGTAATGTTATGCTCGGTCCTGAGGGCACTGGCGAGCACCTTTGCTCAGCTGCGGGTCTCCGCCTGTTTCCGAGCTTTCGCCCTGCCTTTGCAGGATGATCCCACTCAAGGAACAGCTGCTAGCCTTGGCTCTACCACCAGGAAAGGCTGCGTGCCCAAGCTCAGCTTCGTAGCGGAACTCCGCCTCTTCTGGGCTTTTGGCTCCACCCCCGCGGGAGGAGCCTGCTACCAAGTCAGACCGCAAGCCTGGGTTGCACAGGCGGGGCAGGGATGTGCTCCTCTGCCCTTGCTCCGGGGCTGGTTTCTACCCTTTCTGGGTTTCCCGCCCTTCTCCCGGAGGTTGGATTACAGGCTGCCGGCAGCTGAGCTTAGCCGCTTTTGCACGCCCCCTTCTCCCTAGCCGGGCAAGATTGAGCTCACACCTGAGTCCACTTGTGGCCAGCCGGCTTCCGCCCCTGCCAGCAGAACCGCGCTTTTGTCTCCCGCTGCCGCCCGCTCTCCGGTGCGCCCTCAGCCGTGTGGGTGGGGGCGTTGCAGCTCGGACCCTAAGACTCACTACTGTAGACCCGAAAGCTCCCTCCTTCTATGCGACTCTGCTCTGAATGCCGCGGGGGAGCTTGTTTGGCTGCTCTCCTGCTTCCCTTTGCTGGTATTGCTGTTTCCGGGGGAAATATTCACTTCAGCTTTGGGGAGTGACTCGTCCCAGGTGTTAGAGTGGCTATCTCCCAAAAATGTTTCTCCCTATGCCTCCTAGATTGCACTCTCTTCCTGTTACTGTGGTTCTCTCCCCTCTCCCTCCATCTCCAGGAGCCCCGGGTGAGTATTTGTGAGAGAGATGTTCTGCGTGGTCCCTTTAAGAAGGATCCTGGGTCTGAGAAATCAGACTCTCTCACAAACAGTATCCTGACTTGTTTCCAGCTAAATACTGTCCTTATGCTTCTTCTGGGCTCTGGGGCTGCAGGCTGGGGCTTTGTTCCTGGGGCTCAGGGCCCTTTCCCCTCTGCTAAACTCATTTCCGCCACGCGAGTCTCTCCCTGCTGCCGTTCGCTCCGAGAAGCTGGGCAGCCCTCTCCGCGTTTCCGCTTTTCCTACCAGTCTCTGGGTGGCTTCTTCAGCGTTCCTGGGTTGAAGAGTCCTTTTAGTTTAGTCCAAAGTTGGTTTTTCCAGTTGATAGTTCATAAAATTAGTTTGTAATCCACATTGGTTCTGGGAGGTAGATGCTGGTACGTTTGCCTACTCCAGCGCCATCTTGTCTCTCCGTTTTATATTTCTTAGCACTGAAATGCTTTCCTGCATCAAGATGGAAGTTTATTAATACCCTGGATTGATTGTTAAAAATAAAAAAATGATAATCAGAATGTTTATATTTCCAATTGCTTTCATGTTTCCAGATGACAGAATTTCTCTTTGATATATAACTTTTGTGCTTCTCTCCTCTTTCCACTCCACCCCTCCCTGCCCTCAGTATATTTTCTTCATTTATTAAAAAGAATACGTTGCCTTATTAAAAACATATTAATTACATTTAAATTAACCCATTGGTGCAAGATATTCCCCTGTTGACTCCTCCAGATTCTCTCTTCTCCCTTCTCTGCCTTGCTAGACGCCAGAAGACTGTCCTCTGTGAACTGCATCAAGCAATTCCCTTGCCCCGTGGTTCCCAGTTGAGCTCAGCTAATGGGGATCCCTGGCAGGAGATCAGAGGTGGGTAGAAGAATTTATTTCCCTAGCTCCTTCTCTTCAGGTTCACTGGTATCTCAGCCAAAGGTCACAATACTTGACAGGTGATTCTTGCTGACAGATCCAAGAGTTTTAGTCCTTTCATATCTAAGCGTGGAAACAGATCTCTCCCTGTAACTCAGCCTGGGGGACTGCATTATCTCTTTTCATTTCCCTATACTCTCCTCGGCTTTTGTAAACAGTTCTTTTATACATTTATCTCAAATTACCCAATTTGAATATGCAATCTGTTTTCTGTAGGACTTTGATTGATAATGATTCTTCTTGTAAATTATTCAAACAATACAAAGAGTAAAACATGTACATCCTTATTATCGGTTTTGATTGTGAATACTGAAAATACAATTCCAATTGGCTTCAGCACCTGGTTAGGACTTCAGCTGGCCAGAGCAGAAGTGCAAGGCACCATCGAGCATGCTTTCACATCTTCTACCCTGGGGAAGAGTTTGTCCCAGTCAGGCGCCAGTCAGGAAACAGAATATTTTAACAGAAACAGTTTTATATAAAAATTGTTAATTAGATATTCAAGAACTTAAAAGGCAAAAAGAAAAAATAAGTTATTATAGAAAAAGTGTCTACAGGTTACACTTTCCATCCTGGGGTTGGGGGGTGCAAATATACAAACTGAAAGGAGGGGCACTACAGGGCTGAAACTTAGCCCTTGAGGAAGGGGCACTGCTGAACCTAGACTAGTGTTTCTTATCTTGAAGGAGAAACCTCATGGAACTGGGACCCACACCTCTGAAGTGGGATACTGAACAGCAGCAGCCGCAGCAGGTGCTGGTTTCTGCAGGAGCACATCCAGGCTGGTTCTGCAAGAGTTGAAAAACTGAAAACTCAATTCAATATTTTACTGAAATAAACTGCTGCTGCCAAGGGGAAGAGGTGAGATGAGACTAGGGCAATAATAAAAGGAACAGCAAGCCAACAGGAAGCCGATAGCACACAAGGGAGCTGGAGCAAGTCTCTGTTCCTCATCTACCTTTATAGCTTCCTCTACTGCTTTCTCCTGGCCAGGCTTACAGAGAGGAAACTGGCAAAGCAAAGATGTAGTTTGCAGATTTCTAGCCCGTGTCACTAAGCTGAGTCTAGAAGAGAATTTGAGGTGACAAGTGACAAGTTAATGACTGACATAGGGTAATGGCCAGAAAATCAATGACACTCATTTAGTGAGAACACAGTTTCTGAGTTCTTACCCTACAGTAGGCCCTGAGGGAAGCTGGACTGTTTGAAGCACAGAAAAGTTTTAGTCCTCTTTCTTTCCTTTCCTTCCTTCCTTCCTTCCTTCCTTCCTTCCTTCCTTCCTTCCTTCCTTCCTTCCTTCCTTCCTTCTTTCCTTCCTTCCTTCCTTCCTTCCTTCCTCCCCCCCTCCCTCCCTCCCTCCCTTCTTCCCTCCCTCCTTTCTTCCTCCCTTCCTTCCTTCCTTCCTTCCTTCCTTCCTTCCTTCCTTCCTCTCCCTCTCTCTTTCTTCCTTCTTTTTCTCTTTCTTTCTTTCTTTCTTTCTTTCTTTCTTTCTTTCTTTCTTTCTTTCTTCTTTCTTTCTTTCTTTCTTTCTTTCTTTCTTTTTCTTTCTCTCTCTCTTTTCTTTCTTTTTCTCTTTTCCTTCTTTCTTTCTCTCTTTTTAAATTTAATTTTTATATACTGATTTTAGCTAGAGAGGAAGAAAAGAGAGACAGAGACTGGAACATCAATCTGTTCCTGTATGTGCCCTGACCAGGGATCAAACTGGCAATCTCTGCACTTCGGTACAATACTCCAAGCAAATGAGCTATCTGGCCAGGACTAGTCCTCTTTCTAATAAGGCAGTTAAAATGACAAAGAAAACATAAATGATGTGAGAAGTACGATTATTGAGAGAATGCTATAAGCTTTTGGAGTGACATGTAAAGAGCTATGTAGAGTCAGAGAGACTCTTCCATGGAAGGAGATTTTGAGGTTGGAGTTAAATCAAAATTGGAGATTCTATTTTGTAAAACAGGAAAATTAAACATCAAGAACTGCAAGTAAATTTCATCAGAGGTATTCCCATGTGCCACTTGCTCTGCTGCCCCTGGATACCTCTGTACTAGTCATGCTGTCACTGGCACTGCTGCCAGGGAAACAACTATGGTCAATAAATTTTTAACAAATTCTTATTTGTATCATGTTCTGAGAATTTAAAATTTGACATCCAGATGGTGCAACTTAGGTCAATGCCCTGCTCTAGGTGCCTCGGGATTCTGAGCTCTTGCTAAATTTATCTGTATAGAGTCTCAGTCTTTCACAACTAGAAATGGTTGTATAAAAATTCTCCCAGAACCAGTCAGGTACCCACCCTCCTTGTTGCATCATCAACCTTCCTCTCTTGATTTTCAGAATCTACTATCTCATTTGAAATAGTAAACACCCTCCTCTTTTTTCCTTTTTATTTATTTATTTATTTATTTTTTTTTTTACCTACTGACACATTGTCATGAGACTCTAAATTTTCTAAATGACATTGTTTACTTCCATTTAATCACTGCTGAATCTCCTGGTAGGGCATTTCTCCCTTGGCTATTTCTAAACCAGTAGTTGCCATAATTGCACTGGTGGGAATTAAAAAAAAAAAAAATGGAAAGGTTGATTATGTTTAGTTGAGAGAGGTGCTAATTACAATTCTATTTTTTTAGTTTTTGAACACATGCATACTGACTATAAAGAAATAGTACCATATATCAACCAATGTGTCAAATCATTGGTAGCATCCTATGATCTGGTGCCATATTGATTCTTCAATGAGATATATGATAAAACTAAACTAACCTAAGGACAGTATCCCATTCTCTTGTTTTATTATTATTCTTTTCATGGAAAGTTGAGTTTCTCATTTGGAAATAAAATAGAATAGATATAACAATGTTGACTAAGGCATTCAGTTATCTAAGAGTTTCATGTCAATGCTGACTTGAGTCATGATGAATAAAAAATATATATAAGTCCAGAATAAGTATCTAATTCACATTACAGAAACTCTCCATGACAAAAGTAGTAAAAAATAAAATTAACTTACATCCAAACATATAGTAAAATATTATAGGTTCAGATATACTACTTTTAGAAACATATTCTCATATACTGGTAAAGGAAATCCTGTATTGTGCTTATCAATAGCCTCCAACTTTATCACAATAACCACATGATTCATTAAGTAAATTCTAAAGCTGCTACAGAAGGGAGATCACCAACACTGACAGATCAGGCTTTCTTGTCCCCATAATTATTATGAGTGAAAATGCATTTGAGTTAAAAATTTTTATGTGCTGAGCCTATTTTAAGAAATTCTTCCCTGCTTCTCTCCTCTTCCCCAAATTGTTGCCATTAATCCTCAAGTTCAGTTTCTGTCAGATTACTTATTATCTAGGAAAATCAACAGCCACTTCCCCTAAATTTTGGTAGTTACTCTTGTTAGGCAATATGAAACCATTGTCAAGCTCTATATGATATACTAGCATCAGAGAAAGCTGGACTTCCTATGATATTATTTTACTTCATGAGCTCCACAAGTGGCTTTGTAGATGATAAAGAAAGAAAACTCTCCCAATAGACACAATGGATTAATATATTCTTAAGTCTGTGTATAGGCATCTCCTAAAGACTTGTGCATTTCTCTTTCCCCAGAGAACCTTCACCCTGGTAAGTGGCTACAGTAATCTTTAAGAAGTAGAAGGAATTTCTTTGTATGTTCTTCATTGAAAGTGGACTATAAGCAGAAGTTAGTGTTTAGGGTGCCATGCCAACAGACTCTTTTCTTACCAGTGCTCTCATTTTCACTTAACAGAGAACAAAAAGCTCTGAATTCCACTGGTAGTTTAATTTTACTATCTCTAAGACCACATTTTGGTTCTTACCCAGCTCAATTTCTGCAACAACAAAAGATAAGAGATTCTTTTATCTTGATCCTAAAAACTCCCTGGATTTCAGTCAGTGCTATGAGCCTAGAATTCAAGGATTTTAACTTGTCAATCTCTTTCTTTTAGCTTCCTATTGATGCTCAAAGCTTCTGTTCCTTTTCTAAGTCCATAAATTCCTTATGTTCATCTTACTTTTCTGGGGTTGGAGCAACCCAATTCCCAAAAGTCCTGCGTACAATGAGCACTTGATGCCAGGTGGCCACAGGCAATGATTTGAATAGCATTTTTACCTCTGCTGAACTCCAGTCTTGGCATTTAAACAAGATTTTGACAAGTTTCTGACCCAGCTAAGCCATAGAAACAATTGGTGATACCCGCAGTTCTTGTGGGGAGCTAATGCACCCCATTCCTTGGTAACAATTGCTTAGTTAGGAATCTTGTTTGTAAGCAGCAAAAGCAGCTCTACCTAATAAAAGAAGAAAGTAAATGCATTGAAAGAATGTTGAAGCCCTGGCCAGTTGGCTCAGTGGTAGAGCATTGGTCCAGTATATAGATGTCCTGGGTTAGATTTCTGGTCCGGGCACATAGAAACACCCAACTGCTTCTCCACCCATCTCCCTCTCATTTCTCTCTCTCTTTCTCTCTTCTCCTCCTGAAGCCATGGCTCCATTGAAGCGAGTTGGCCACGGGATCTGAGGATGATCCCACAGCTTCTGCCTCAGTTGTTAAGAAGAGCTGGGTTGCCCAGATGAGCAGAGCATTGCCCCCTAGTGGACTTACCAGTTGGATCCCGGTCAGGCACATGCCGGAGTCTGTCTCTGCTTTCTCTCCTCTCACTGAATAAACAAAAATAAAAAGAAAGAAAGAATGTTGAGTAGCTCATAGATTTATCTGGCAGGATGGAAGACCTGCTAGGAAAATGGGCATAAAACAGCAGAAGCTTTGTAAGCAAAACCATAGCCAAGATTACATGGAAGAAATACACTGGTTTGGATGTCCCACTGGTACCACTGGTGCCATCATACAAACGTGCTGCCGGATACTACCACTGCTGTACTCACCAGAAAATGACATATGATAAATATAAATCACATAAATCCAATTACAGATCACTGGTAAGCATTAGAAATAATACAGAACAAACTGAAAAGGAAAAAAAATGTTTATCTCTCCAGGTGGTAAAGAGGAATGTAACAGAGGAATTCATTCTTTGAGATTATGGGGAAAAGGATTTTAAGAGACAGTTGATTAATATGCTGTTTGCATCCAATATATTCAATGACAGATTTCTGACGTGACCGGGCAGTGGCGCAGTGGATGGAGCATCAGACTGGGACGTGGAGGACCCAGTTTCAAAACCCTGAGGTAGCTGATTTGAGCGCAGGTTCATCAGCTTGAGCCCACAGTCACTGGCTTGAGCAAGGGGTCACTTGGTCTGTTGTAGCCCCCTGGTAAAGGCACATATGAGAAAGCAATCAATGAACAACTAAGATGCCACAATGAAGAATTGATTTTTCTCATCTCCCTCCCTTCCTTTCTGTTCCTATTTGTCCTTCTCTCTCTCGCTCGCTCTGTCTCTGTCACAGAAAAAAAAAACACAAAAAAAAAACCAGACAGCCGATTACCAATTGTATGGCCTTGAGAAGTCACTCCTCCTTCCTGTGTTTGTTTTCTCTACAATGAAGATAGTAATGTAAATTTCATAAGAATGTTATGAGGCAGAAATGAGTAATATATACAAAACATTTAGGGTAGTATACAGCACATAGTATGTATTTAAAAGGGTTAATTACTACTAAAAGTAGTACTATTGGGGTAAGAGCAACATTAAAGCCCACTTTAAATTTGAAGAAAATAAATATGAATATGGAAAGTACAAAAAGTAGAGAAAATTTGGGCAATTTTCACTGTAATTAATTTTAAAACTGCCATTGAAACAACTTGGTCAATTAAGTGTCTCCCACTACTCAACAGGAATAGATTAGAGATGATAGAGATAGATGAAGATAGAGATAATTTATTTTCATCTCCCTGACCCCTCCCCTTTGACAACCATCAGCTTGTTCTCCACATCCATGGGTCTGTTTCTATTTTGTTTTATTAGTTTGTTCTGTGTCTTAAGATTCCATATATAACTGAAATCATGAAGTTTTTGTCTCTGTCTTACTTGTTTCGGTTGGCATATTACTTGCCATGTTATCCATGTTGCTACAAACAGTAAGATTTTATCATTTTTTATTGTTGAATAAATATTCTGTTTTGTGTATGCACATCTTTATTTTTTTATTTATCTATTTTAATGAGAGAGGAAGAGAGAGAGAGAGAGAGAGAGAGAGAGAGAGATGGATTTGTTCTTGTATGTGCCCTGACTGGGAATCAAACCAGCAACCTCTACACTTTGGAAGGTTGCTCCAACCAATGAAGCTATCCAGCCAGAGTACATCTTTATTTATTCATACACTAATGGACAACTAGATTGCTTTCACTAAGCCATAATTACTGAAAGAGTGTTTTTCTTAGAGCTGACAAACTTGTCTTCAGATTGAAGTTTCTTTATAAAAATATATAATATGCTGGACTAAAAAAATTGTTTAAGCATATCTAATATGGCGCTCCATTAAAATGAGAACAAAATGTCACCCTTAGTACTGCTTGAGTTCCTACTTAATGTACCAAAACAAAGTAATACATACATGAGCTATTAAAATGGTAAAAAAAAAAATTACCCTTAAAATAAATGATTGTTTATCTTAAAAAGTCCAAGAGAATTAATGGAACAAACAAGAATTTTGAATTATAATTTATAAAACAATTCTAAAAAGTGATTGATTATATCAACCAAAAAATTTATAGCTTTCTTATTTATATGGACAAGACTGGAAAATACAATAGAATACATAATACAATAGAAATATATAATAGAATATATAATAGAAATATATAATAGAATATATAATAGAATATATAATAGAATATATAATATAATAGAAAATACAATAGAATATATAATAAAACTATAATGTAAAATAAAAGACAAATTTAAATCACAGTAGTAGCAAAACCTGCAATATTTCTATGGATTAATCTGACAATGATGTATAAAATCTAAATGGAAGAAATATATAAAATTTTCTCCAAAAAATAAAATATATGAAACTGTATTTTTCTCCATGATCAACTTCAATCTTAATTCTTAATTTTCCTTAATTGTTAATTCTTTCCCAAATCAGTTAAATAAGTTTATAAGAATTTCAAGTTAAATCTATTTTTTAAAGTTATACTTAACCAACTGACTCTAAACTGGTGTTTATTTGATAGCTTTTTTTTTTTGCTTTGTTTTTATTTTTTATTTTTCTTCAACAGGGTATCTCAAATACAGCTATTTTTGACATTTTTGTTAAAGTAATTCTTCTTGGGTGGCACTCTTTTTACCTATTAATATATGCTAACAATTCTGGCCTTCACTTAGCGAATGCTAATGGCACATCCTCAGTTATTATGATACCCTAAAATACCCACACAGTTGTAAAATATTTTTTTGAGACATGGAGCAACATAATATTGAGAACCAGTGGTCTAGAAAATATCAAATTATACTATAAATCCAAACAAGTAAAACATTGTAGTGTATACAAAAAAAAATAGAAATTAAGTGGGTAAACAGAATAGGAAGCATAAACAGATTTATACTTATACACAAATTTTGCTTATTGTTAAGCATGATCTTTAAAACCACTGAGGGAAGGATGAACTATATATTGAATAGTGTCAAAAACAAAATTAAGTTAGAGATTTTCCTTACACCATACTATACACATCAACACACATCACCGTACAGATGAATTAAAACATTAGGCAAAAAAAAAAAAAAAAGAATAAATTTCTGGAAGAAAGTAATAAAAAGTAGTTATGTACACTTGGTATTACAGTATTTTTCTTAGGGAGGAAAAAATTTTAAAACAATAAGAGTTTTGTCTACAGAAACATTTAAAACTTCTGTCTAATTACAAACATGCAATATTAAAAGATAAGTGGCATGCAGAGAAAGAATAAAAATTAACAAATAATTAATATCCATAATATAAAGTGCTTTTGTACAATGACTTAAAAAAGAGAGAGAAAGTCAACAGAAAGGAAGTATTTACTGACAAACCAATAAAAACAGTTTGAAGTGAGTTAACAAATTTTTAAAATACACACACACACTACTAGCATTTGCTTTAAATATGTTGAAATAAGTTAATTTGATTTAAAATTATATCTTTGCAATACTTCCAACCTACTCTATCATTTTACTGAAAAATATTGTATATGCATTAAGATCAACAACTTACCTCAAAAGAAGGCCTATTCTGATTATTAAAAATGCTCCTTTGGTATTAGACAAAAAAAAAAAGTTTAAGAGAGAGAGAGTGAGAAAGGAGATGAAGGAAAGAAGGAAGGAAGGAAGGAAGGAAGGAAGGAAGGAAGGAAGGAAGGAAGGAAGGAAGGAAGGGAGGGAGGGAGGAAGGAAATTGTGCAAAGTATTTATTCATAGTCTGGTGAAATATGTAAATTTCAAGTATAAAAAATATTAATCTATCAGAAATGAACAGATCCAGCAAACAGCAAATTAGTAAGAATACCATTGATTTCAACAACACCATCAATCTACTGGATAAAATTGACATCTATACACTGCCTCAACCAAGAACAGTAGAATACACATTCTTTTTAGTTCACAGGGAACATTCACCAAGACAGACCACATTCTTAACCATTAAATACATTTTAACAAATTTAAAAGAAATCATACATAGTTTGCTGTCAAACCACAATAGAATTAAACTCTAAATAAATCAGAGAAAGATAACTGAAATATCCTAAAATATGTGGAGATTAAACAACACAATTCTACATAATAGATGATTCAAAAAAATTTTTCAAGAAAAAAGTGAAAATATCTAAATGAAAACACAACTTACAAAATTTGTGAGATGCTGTGAAAGCAGTACTTACAAGGAAATATACATATATCACTGAATGAATGTATTACAAAACAGGATGTTCTAAATCAATAATCTTCATTTCCACTTCAAAAAACTAGAAGATAAAAGAGCAAATAAAATTCAAAGCAGGCGGAAAAAGAGAAATAATAACTAGAGCAGAAATCAATAAAATTTAAAACAAAATCAATACAGAAAAATAACAAAATTAAAAGCTGGTTCTTTGCAAAAAGTTAAGTAAAATCAATATGCCTTTAAAGGTAAAATTTTCTTTCTTTTTTTTTTTTTTTACAGCTGTGTAGTAGTCCATTGTGTAAATGTAATGCCTTCCCCCTTTTAAATCTTACCTTTTGCAATAGCATGGATGGACCTTGAGAGTATTATGTTAAGTAAAATAAGCCAGTTAGAGAAAGACAAATACCATATGATTGAACTCACATGTGAAATATAATAAACAAAATAAACTAACAAACAAAATAAGACATGGGCTCATAGACATGGAGAACAGACAACTTTCAAAGGGGAGGGGGTTAGGGGGTTGAGTAAAAAAGGTGAAGGGATTAAGCAAAGGAAAAAAAACTCAGACACAGACAACAGTATGGTGATTACTGGAGGGAAAGGCAGGTGAAAGTGGATGGAGAGGTAGGAGAGGGTAAAAGGGGAATAAATGTTGGAAGGAGACTTGACTTGCCATGGTGAATACATAGCGCAATGTACAATACAAATGATGTGTTATAGAACTGGATACCTGAAACCTGCATAATTTTATGAACCAATGTCACTCCAAAAATTCAACAAAAAATACAATAAAATATGCCTCTAAAAGCAACGGTAAAAAAGAAAGGACACAAATTATTAATATCAGAAAAGAAAGGCATGATTGCTTCTGTCTGATGGCTGCTCTGCTCTAGCCACCGGGGTGGCTGGGCTTATCATGCTGAAAACAGACCTCTGTGGAATTTGGAAGCAATCATACAGAGACCATATCTGGTATGTGTGGGCTGGCTGTATCTCAGGAAGGGAGTCAGCAGAACAGAAGCTTCCCAAGTCATGAATGTTTACACAGACATGAATTTTAATACTAGAAGTAACTCTGGAAGGGTTATATCCATTACTGGACCAAAGAAGTTTATAATAGAGTCATAGATGGACCATACCTAGTCCAAGAACTCCTGGGGGACTTAGATGGTTTACCTCAGAGACTTTCTGGTTTTATTTACGATTTTTGTGAGCACTCTAAACTGATCCCCACATTCAAGGCAATCCCTTTACCTCATTACATACAGAACTTTCTGACTGAGGCTAGGTCCAAGCCTGGCCTCTCCTGTGATTATTTCTAATCTTTGAGGGAGCACCAGACCTGTCTCTGCAGAGACTAAGATTTCATGGCAATGCTGGGATTCTAAAGAACAGCCAAAGGCTTCATTTCATAGCTGTTTATAAGGTTTCCTCACACTGCAGGAAGGGGAGGGTAAAGTTTGTTAGAGATAAATGTGATCTTACAACCAAGGCACAGGCTAGTAGCAGTGGTCCACCTAGGGGTACAACTTGGTCTCATGTTTCTTGGGCCAGACTATTCTGTAATTTTTGAATCCTTTCCTCTTTGAAGGTAAGATACAGGGTGGGAAATAAAGGAGGTTTACAGTTGTTCACCTGAAAAGTAATACAATAACTAATAAACAATAACACAAACATAAACTATGTTTAGCATACTCACAACTGTAGACCTATTTTTGCCCCATGCTGTATTTTCGATATCTACCCAGGATTTGCAGAATAGGAAGAATGAAGGGATTATATAAATAATTGTAAGGTGAACTTTTAAAGGTTTCCTATAATGGATAAGCTTTATCCTCTCTGGTCTAATTCTGAAGTGTAAACAAAATGTCTACTACAATTATAAAGTATTCATAAAACAGCAAACACTAAATTTTTTTTCTGCCTTTTTAGCGTAACACTTTGGACAGATGGTTGTTGCTCTTTTCAAGTGAACTTAAGGAGAGGTCAGGTAGAACTTCTCTATCAAAACATAAAGATAAAAAATACCTTTTACAGGAAAAAATAGCAAGATATTTTTGTTTTGAAGTTTTTGTTCTGTTTAATAAAGGAATAGTATAACATGCTATTTTTTTTTCTAAACTATAACTAAAACTGAAAGTGCGTATGCTCAGACAAACGTTAGACTCACTAGGAAATTTCAACTATCTGAGATGAAGGACTCAATCGACGCCCAGAGGACCACCTATGGGAGGTAAAGTTAATACTGCACCTAATTTTAGTTTACTTGCTGCTTTTAACACAACACAGAGTCTAGTCATAATAAAGATTCAAGCAATGCTCTAAGTTCTGTACTAATACTTTAAATTCATGGATTTTACCCAGTATAAATTGAGGCTTTGTGTTCTTTTCTTAAAAGGAATAATAGAAGAGAGATAAACCTGAAACTTTTTCACTTAAACAATGTAATTTCCTTATAAAACATTCTAATTCAACCATGTAGGGGGTCAGCTGCAATAAACCTTTTATTTTTTCAAAATGCTGCATCTGCCTAAAGAATTTTATATTCTCTTCTTCACAGACAGGAATTCCTTTACACTTCAACTGTAATTTAGTTTGCACTGGAGTAGGGAAAAAAATCACTATAGCTGAAGCAGGGTACTCTTCTAGCCAGTTCCTATCTCCCCATGTCATGACAATCTTTTTATTCGTTAAAAAAACAAAAAACAAAAAACAAAAACAAAAACAAACTATACATTGATTGGTGATGTTCTTGTCACACATTTAGAATGTTCTTCCTTTTTCAGCTTGTAATACAGCACTCTTATATTATGTATTTAGAAATTTTTATCATCTCTTTCACAGTAAGGATGCCCTGCAGCTGCGTCAAACAGTTCCGTCATGCGCAGTGCCACAGTGGGAATGCTTATGCCCAGCACCACGAGAGATGCCCCTGGAAGGCATCGTCAGTCAGTTGCCCTTCAATAGCTAATTTCTGCGTTGCCATTGCTCTCCTTGACAAAATCATCCCCATTGTAAACTCTGTCATAAATGCCTTCAGGTAATGTTCAAGGAGGGTTTGCCTACTTTGGTGGTGCCTGCATTTTTTATAAGATCCTTCAATTCAGTATATCCCATCTTTTTTTTCTTTGTCTCAAAGTCTAGGAGTAACTACAGTTACTCCTGTCCTGTTTGGGTTTTCATTTGCATAGAATATCTTTTTTCATTCCTTCACTTTTAGTTTGTGAATGTCCTTAAAGTTGAAGTTCCTCTCCTCAGCATATAGTTGGCTACTTTTTTATATATTGATTCACCATCATATGTCTTTGGTTTGGAGAATTTAGTCCATTTCATTTAAAGGAATTATTGATACAGTTGGACTTCTTACCTCCAAGTTGTTAGTGGTTTTATAATTTCTTTGTTTCTTCTTCTTTTGCTCTCCTCCTTTGTTACATAATTTTCTGTAGTGGTATGCCTAGTTTCCCTTCTCTTTATCTTTTGTGTTTCTACTATATAGATTTCTGCTTTGTGGTTATCATGAGACTTACATAAAACATGATTATAACTGTTTATATATATTAAGCTGATAACTTAATTCATACTAAAGCTCTACATTTTTACTCTTCAACCGCCCCACACACATATTCTATGTATTTTTATTTTACAATTTATATCTTTATACATTGCATAGCTATTAACAAATTACATAGCTATATTTATTTTCAACACTTTTGTCTTTTAGTTTTCTTACAAGTGGTGATTAATTTATAGCATCACACATTTAGTCAGAGCTCATTTTATTTTCATAAGAAAATAATTGAGCACAATTAAACAATATAATTGTTCAGTACTGGCTGGCATATATTTAATATAAAAATAATTTAAAGATTTTATTGAGTATATAACTTAGGAAGACTAAAAAGGTATTATTTCTCATTCATATATATTAAATGCCTAAGTATGACTGCTTTGTACTTAAAGACATGCTTAAACATGGACTCTAAATAAACTTGAAATATTTTTAAGGTATTTCATTAATTCAAAATTTTTATGGAAAGATTATTGTTGAGAGACTTAGCTATACAACTGAGATATTGAAGTTTCCATGGATACAATTATGAATGGAGTGTGAGATTCTGAAAATGGTGATGTTTCTTACTAAACGACCCACTATAATGCTAGGTCCCACTTGCAACCAGCAGCTTGTATTTGCAGGACAGTTGGATTTGCACTCTGTGACCCAGGATTCTTTCTTTCTTTCTTTCTTTCTTTTTTTTTTTTTTTTTTTTTTTTTTTACTGAAACAGAGAGAGAGTCAGAGAAAGGGATAGATAGGGACAGACAGACAGGAATGGAGAGAAATGAGAAGCATCAATCATTAGTTTTCCATTTGGACACCTTAGTTGTTCATTGATTGCTTTCTCATATGTGCCTTGACTGTGGGGCCACAGCAGACCAAGTAACCCCTTGCTCAAGCCAGTGACCTTGGGTCCAAGCTGGTGAGCTTTGCTCAAACCAGATGAGCCTGTGCTCAAGCTGGCAACATCGGGGTCTCGAACCTGGGTTCTCCGCATCCCAGTCCGATGTTCTATCCACTGTGCCACCGCCTGCTCAGGCCATGACTCAGGATTCTTAATAAAGATAACTTTCCAGTATGGAAGAATATAACAGAACACATGTTTTTAATAGTACATTCTAACAAATTAAGTTAATAAATTGCATGCCTCATCTTCTGTTTTCTAATCAATTTTAGATTTATTTCATTGCAGAATCCTAGACTGTGTTTAGGTGTTTCCATGCACAGATCTTGATGAAGCACTTGCATTCCAAGGTCATAGAAGACTTGACCCAAGTGCTGATAATATTATTTATCAGGTTTAAGAGTTCAGAAAAGTATGTAACCATCTAAATCTGAATTTTCTCATGTATGTATGATAAAGATAATAAATAATAGTACCTGCCTTATAGGATTGTGATTATAAATAAATAAGAAACTGCATATACATGTTTATTTTATGCCTGATACAGAGAAAAGACTAAATAAATGTTAGCTGTTATATTATTATTTGACAATATAACTTCCCTCAGTGGTTTCCTTATAAATGTTGCAAGCAAAATAAAACCTGAACCCACACCCCTAGAATTCAGTCAGTTTCACCATGTGCTGAAGTCTACACAAAGCTACTGATAGAACTGGATTTCTATGTTGCAATTCAAAACAGATCTGCTTTTTCATGTGCAGGACAATGTACACAAATGCCTTTCCACAGGCCTATCTTCCAGATGGGTTTTGCTTCTGTAATACAGATACAAATTAACTTAGATTTTGTTGCAAGATAGACTGCACAGGCAGCATGATTTGAGGCAATGGCAGTAGGTGGCTTCTGAGATAGCTAAGCACAAATGAAATGTATTTCATTATGGGATTATGCTTGCCATGCAAAATACATTTTAAGAAGACTACGTCTTGATATATTAACTTCTCCATTTGCCTTTTTTAGTTCTCAGTTTCAAGGCAGAACCAGGTAGAAACATCAGAAAAGAAGTGTCACATCCATGACCATACAAAGGCATTTGTTCTTGAGAGAATAATTAAGCTGGCCTAATTCAGTTTCTCTTAACAATAAATATGTGTATTTTTAAAAAGGAAAACAAAACCTGACTGTAAAGTGTAATTATAAATGATAGTAGTTCTTATATTTTCATCATATTTATGCAATTAATATGTCTGTCAAAACCAGAGTTTGGTATTTGTAGTGTGCTTCCTTACTATACGGATATAATTTATTTTGCTCTTCTACTAATGAGGCTGGCTTTAAATAGCCATGAGCATCAGTCTCAAATAAAAATTAAGTCAGTATATTACATTTCTACTTCTGTTCCTCTGCATATTACAGTGCTCCGAAAGCTCATCGATGCTGGAATTCTCTCTCTCCTTTGGCACAATTTTTCTCTGTGGTATGATGCTATGAATATTTATGATACAATAAAAATAATATAATAATAGGCATTTCCTAAACTTGTGCTGCATGTATCTTCAGACAGGAGTTGGGAGGGCCTTGTCCGTCACGTCTCACTAGAGAAGACCTTCATGTCCTGTGAAATAGCAGGCTGTCTAAAAGACTCTACGTCCACGTGAGTTAAATGACTTTGGCACTGAAAAATTCTGAGAAGAATTTTTTTCTTCTTCAATATATAGTTTTGGCTATCATCTTCTCTAAAACATTGCCATATTTTTCTAACATTGAGTAGGCCTCAACTGATACCCTTATTCATCCTTCCTGTGTCAACCACTACAATTCATTCTTTTACAGTGACCTTAAATCTTGAGTCTCTAAAACTCCAGGGTCTGGAGTACCCCGAGCAGACATTTTATCTTGTTCTGTGAAGCGGGACTGCTATCCCCTCAGTTTTCCTCTGACACTTTAACTGACTAGATTGCTTTTCATTTATAAATTAAACTCAAATTGGTTTTTTTTTCCAAATGTTTGTTGAAATTTCTCATTCTAGCTGATTTCCTCAGACTGGTATCTGCGTAGTTGCACATAATGCTCCTAATTTTGTAACTTTCAATATTGCCACATATCAGTCTCCCGTTTGTTCTCTACAGTCATTCTTTTTATCTATTGTATCAGTATGGTTAGAATGCATTCTTTTTATTATTTAAAAATTACTGAAAAGGTAGGGTGATTTTGTTTATACTGTCAACTATTAAAGAAATTCTTAGGTTCGCATCCAATGAACATCCTGGTATTTTGATTGTAAAATTTTTAGTGAAGTTTTAATGTTGTAAGACACCTCAAAAAGATCTCTTCAATATTTTCTCTGAGAGAAAGAGAAAGATAGAGAGAAAGAGAGAGAGAGACAGAGAGAGATGGAGACAGAAACTGGGACAAAGACAGAGGCAGAGAGAACCTGCTTTTATACATTTTTACATGGTAACATTGTGAGGAGACAATTCTCATTGGGTCTTTCCCGTTTCTGCATGCCTTCTGAGCAGAAATACAAACCTTTGTCGACTATTATTTTCAGGATGTTAGCGTAGCAAACAACCTCAGGAGATACAGATAGTTTTCTCCTTTTTGAGCAAAGAGCAACTTTTTGGGTTTTTTTGTTTAGTTTTATTGGTTTTGTTGTTGTTGTTATCATTGTTTTTGTTTGTTTTTGCTGCTGTCCACTATAATAAAAGCATGTTTTCCTTTTGGTAAAAAATAGGCATGCTTTCTACCTGTCATAAAGGACTTGCTTTCTCTAACTCATGTTTTCTTTCTTGTATCATGTGACCCATAACATGTGCTGCTCTGTGTAAATTGAAGCTTGGTGAACAAGTATAAATACTCATACTCTGGTTATTACAGTCATTGGAAATAATAAAGTTCTTTGTCTATTACCCAATAAGTTATTTATTTATTATTTATTTATTTATTATATAGTGTCTGAACACCCATGAAACGAGGCAGAATAACTTGTTAGTCAGGTAAAATCGTCAAACCTTATTTTCCTGAGAGAAGTGATACCAACAGAAACAAGGCTTCAACAAGAGAAAAATTTAGGATCATCTGAGCTGATTAACAGGAGTAAAAGGATGTTCATGTATGGTGAAGAGGATAATAAAGTATCTTTCTCTTTACTACCCTTTAATTAAGAAGAAGTTCAGATATGGTTTCAAGCCAAGCAATAAGAAATAAGAGTAAAGACAGCTACCCAAAAGATACCCTGGATGTTGTTAATTCTCTTATGATGTGGGAAAATCAAAAGCTCCCATCTGGTGATCATCTTCAGCTCTGCTGCTTTGTAGTAACTGGTGCTAAGATTTGTCCTGGCGTTTGGTGGTAGAGTTGTTTCACTTTTTATTCAAAAGAGATGTGCTAAGAAAGAATGGATGAGAAATTTATGATGATGTAGGCTGAAATTAGGCAACCATTAGAATTATGGTTAGTTAACCTGGAAGATAAGACTTTAGGGATATACAGTTTGACTTGGGGCATATGATGCCTGTTAAGAAGAAATGACAAAGATGGGTTGTCTTATGGTTTAGTGCCTTCTGCAGACTAATAAACCAACCTTAGATCTGTTCAGAGATGGCAATAAATGTTCTTGGATTTTTGCAGTGGATCTTCTTTATTATGAGGGAGCATCAGCCTTTTCAGAGATCTCCATGAAAAAAAATAACTCTGTTGAGAATGAGGCATTGACTTGTATTTAGGCTGTTCCTGCCTTGGATGAGCATTGCAACGCTGATGAAAATGATCAACAGATGAAAGAAAAATAGACCCAAATAAATATGGATAAATCTGTTCCATAAACCATGACTCCTTGAAAAACTCCATGAGGCCTTATGTTGAAACCAGTCAAAAACTTAAGAGTTGTTATATTAATAATGAGACAGCAGTAGCCCTAATTTTAACTAAAATCCTTTAAAAAAAAAAAGGTTACCACTGTATATGTCAGATCCAAACCAACCAAAGAGAATATGACCCACAACCTCAACCAGAAAGCAATGTGACTATAGCAGTTAATTCAAGGAGGTCCCAACGCTAAAATAGATGGTTCAGTAAGGATGATCTTGCTGCTTATACAGGAGTAGGCAAAAGTAGGCTTACTGTAGTGAGTACACAGAGTTTATTTTTGTATTATTATTTAGTTATTATATTATTTTCTTGTAGTACAACTATAAACTCATTTTCTACTTGGAACATTATGTTGGCTAGTCCACAAATAAACATTCTTTGAAATGGACCCAAAACGAAAGCTGTATTAGAGACTGTCTAAGGAGCTTTGTATGTTCTCTTCTGATCTCTTTCAGCTATCAGTTGCTATTACTGATAATTTTGCTCATTGGAGTCTCTGGTAAGGGAAGCACCCTACATTTTTGGATGTAGAACGTTTTGGGTTTGTTGCCTCCATGACAGTTAGTAGGTACACCCATTGAAAAGCAACAATCACCTTGTTATGAGACACTAGGCAAAACTGAATAACTGACCCATGAAGGCTTTGTGAATATCCAACATAATATTACCATTTGGAGTTGAGTTGCCCTGGATTCAATGACTACCAATGGCTAAAGAGAAAGGATTCAACGATACTCACTTATCAAGCTAAAATGGTATATTTAGTAATGGTGTTGTCCTGATCCTCATAGCATCTTTTCTCTCTGTGTAAAAAAAAAAAAAAAATGGTAACCACCTCATTGAGAAGATATTTGTCCTCTATTTCACCAACTAAAACAAAGCTGTTGACATAATAGTGTCCTTGATTCACAGACGTTGCCTTAAATGTTTAGGCCTGATTCACTGATGGGTTATTTTTTATTTTATTATTATTATTTTTTTATACAGGGACAGAGATAGAGTCAGAGAAAGGGATAGATAGAACAGACAGACAGGAACAGAGAGAGATGAGAAGCATCAATCATCAGTTTTTTGTTTTGACACTTTAGTTGTTCGTTGATTGTTTTCTCATATGTGCCTTGACCATGGGCCTTCAGCAGACTGGGTAACCTTTTGTTCGAGCCAGCGACCTTGGGTCCAAGCTGGTGAGCTTTTGCTCAAGCCAGATGAGCCCGCACTCAAAATGACGACCTCAGAGTCTCGAACCTGGGTCCTCAGCATCCCAGTCCAACGCTCTATCCACTGTGCCACCGCATGGTCAGGCTGATGAGTTATTTAAACTGAAATCTGATGGTGTCCACCAGATTATGCAACTGTTCAATCTAGCACCAGTTATACAGTAGTTCAACTCAGTAGAACCATAGTCCCCTTGATGAACCTTATTTTATGTTTACAGTCTCTTGAGCTGTTTCCAGTAGTCTAAACTACCTATTCTTCTACCTTGTAAACTATAGACAGGCAAAATAGAGATATCTCTCTTTAAGACCACAAACTGTAGAAATAAATCATGTTAATTGAACTACCCAGATCCATGATGTAGATGCACACCAGGATTTCTAAGGTAGGGCCAGATGGTTTATGAGATTTGCTTAGCTGGTTGGATCTGACACAGTTGATGTTAATACTGAATATTTTCCCATGCTGTTGCTCAGAGCCCTGATGATAGTAACTTTAATTAAACATTGTATGAGACAAATGAAACATATTTAGTCATAATATCTATCAGTCAGATTATTCAATATGGCTGACAGAGTGTTCCACTCATAGTAATGTTTTCCAGAAGACAAGACAGTATTATATTGAGTGCGCATATTGTTAGAAGACAATTCTCCATAAGTCTTTCATGTTTATTGTTCAGTATGACAAAGATGATGTTTCCATTTTGGGTAAAAATTAGGCAGTTTTATTGCACAGTAAAAAAATTGCTTACCTAAGGTTGGAATTTCACTCCTGTAATATAAACCACTCAGTGAGCAGCCACTTGGCACACTTAGCATCGTCCTATGGGACACCAGTGTAAGTGCTGATTGTTGCTGTGAATAATGAAGTCCTCTGTTTCTGATTTAGGAGTCTTGTGTCTTCTGTCAGTCCCCATGAAACTATGGCAGGCTAACTGACACATAGGTAGAATAATGTCTCAGACCCTTCTAAATGTTTAGTATGTAGAATATTACTAATGTGCACTAATTATGATTTCACTTACATTAAGGAGAATTAGAGGGGAAAAACCATGTATCTAACACTTTCAAGGGATACTTCAGTTGAAAATAATTAACTGAAACAAGGAATGTGATTATATTAAAGGGAATTCTGTACTAGAGAGAATTGCTGTTTTTCATGAAGGGGATTCATTTTATTATGTTGGATAAACTAATGAAAAGTAGAAAAAAATGCCCAAATGACATGAACAGTGCTTTAACATTTGTAGATAGTTTGATGTCTGTAGATTGTTCAGTTGCAACCATTGTTCTAAGTGAACTTGTTCTCCCTCTGGAGAAGAAGGTAGCTATGTTTCTCCCAGGCCAACCTTCCAGCACTTCCTAGGAATAACCTCATGGGTAACAATATCCTCTCACTGAATTCTAGGAAATTCAACATATTGATAATTAGACACTGCAACATTCGAAGATCTATTGCTGAGTAGATGGATATCTAGTAATTCAGTGTATATCTAAAGTCATATGACTTAAATAAATTGTTGAACTAATTTTGACTTCAGACTTTAGAAGTAGGGAGAAAAAACTTATTCCAAAGTTTAAAAGTGTATATATCATCTAACTAATGGATTTGTTAGTACTGTTCTCTGTCTATGGGCATTAATGCAGCATTTTATATGTCATTCACATGAAGTTCAAAATGTCAGGTAGCCAAGAAATAGGAAAATATTTATCCACTTGGAATCAGTTATATAGTCATTTTTTCAAAATAAGTTGTTTAATGAAAAATAGCCAAGAATGCTTGATCAAATGTTTAACATCTCTCTATACTGCCTATTCTTACAGTGAAATGGATCAATACTTGTAATTCTAAAGTTCCTTTCAGACCTGACCAGGCAGTGGTGCAGTGGATAGTGTTGGACTGAAACACAGAGGCCCCAGGTTCGAAACTCCAAGGTCACCAATTTGAGCATGGGCTCTTCTGGTTTGAGCAATGCTCACCAGCTTGAGCCCAAGGTCACTGGCTTGAGCAAGGGGTCACTCAGTCTGCTATAGCCCCCTCCCAGGTCAAGGCACATATGAGAAAGCAATCAATGAATAACTAAGTTGCTGCAACAAAGAATTGATGCTTCTCATTTCTCTCCCTTCCTGTCTGTCTGTCCCTGTCTGTCCCTCTCTCTGTCTCTCTGTCTCTCTCTCTCTCTCACACACACACACACACAAATGTGGGGAAGAGAAATGTGGTTGGGGAAAAATTTAAGAGTTTTATTCTTTGCTGGTATTAGAAAAAGGTATTGAGGGTAGGGAAAAGTTATTAATTTGCTATTACTCAAACCCTGCTGAGCACTGTAGAACATAAAATAGGAATTAATAAAGGAAATCAGCTCTGTAATCCTAGCTACAGCCTAATGAATCATTTAGTAATTAATTGTTGCTAGGAGTAATTGAAATAATCATATTTTGGACAGAGAGAAGAAAAAGCATTTAATCTCTAAAATTTTTTTGCCTAAAGTCGTAATCGCTGCAATGTTACAGACTTTTGCAAAGTAGATACAGGGCGCTGGCCGAGTAGCTCAGTTGGTTATAGCATCGTCTCAACATGCCAAAGTTGTGAGTTCGATCCCCCATCAGAGCACATACAAGAATCATTAACAATGGATGCATAATTAAGTGGATCACCAAATCAATGTTTCTCTCTCTCTTACCTATCCTTTCTCTAAAAATCAATCAAAATTTTAAATGTAGATATAAATATCTTAATGTAACACTAAAAAGAATATGACTCCCAAAATTGATTCAATTTCTAGCATTAGGTTTTGAAAACTTTCCTTTGGTTTGTAAATTTTGTAGTCCTCTACACCAACCTTCTTATTTTCTTAGATACTTTTTGTGTGTGTGTGTGCCTTGACCAGGCAAGCTCAGGGTTTTGAACCGGCAACTTCAGTGTTTCGATATCTTTTTATTTTAAATAGAGTTTACTTTATAAAGTACACAGCATAACATAGAATACAAAATAACAAAAAACTATTAAATATACTTTCCTCCATTTTCAGTAAAATTACTAGATTTACATTTATGCCCCACAAATTGGTGTTTAAACTTTTTCACTAATGCTAATATGAGTTAATCAACATACTTTAGTATGTTACAAATTCTAAAAGTGTTAAATGTGTATGGTCCCCTATTCCAATGATTTGGGGAATTAAAAGAAAAAGTGGCATGGGGAGAAACATGGATTTATTTGTTACATGTTGTTTCTGAAATGATACTGGGTCATATAAAAAGAAATGTCCAATAAACAAATAGATTGATTTCAGTTTAAAAAAAACAACAAAAAACAAATGAAGATGTCTGGTACTCAACAGTGTTCTAATGTAGACATGAGAAAATAATAAGCAACTATATTCTTTTTTTTTTTTTTTTAATTTTTTTTTTTTTCTTTTCATTTTTCTGAAGCTGGAAACAGGGAGCGACAGTCAGACAGACTCCCGCATGCGCCCGACCGGGATCCACCCGGCACGCCCACCAGGGGCGAAGCTCTGCCCACCAGGGGGCGATGCTCTGCCCATCCTGGGCGTCGCCATGTTGCAACCAGAGCCACTCCAGCGCCTGGGGCAGAGGCCACAGAGCCATCCCCAGCGCCCGGGCCATCTTTGCTCCAATGGAGCCTTGGCTGCGGGAGGGGACGAGAGAGACAGAGAGGAAAGCGCGGCGGAGGGGTGGAGAAGCAAATGGGCGCTTCTCCTGTGTGCCCTGGCCGGGAATCAAACCCGGGTCCTCCGCACGCTAGGCCGACGCTCTACCACTGAGCCAACCGGCCAGGGCGCAACTGTATTCTTGATTCCACACAACTATATAATTTCACACAGCTTCATATTCTAGAAGATGTGACAAATAGCAGGAAAAAGGGGATATAATCATTTCTTCTGTGCCTGTGTGTCCACGCAATTACTCAAGCTGAAAAACAGAGACTATTTCTTCTCCTCTTGAGTCTGGGTTGAGGTTAGAATTGATTTGAGCACAAAATATGGTAGAGGTGATGCTGCACTAGTTCAGGGCCCAGGCTTCATGAGATGTGGCAGCTGCTGCTTTCATTCTTTTCCTATCCTGAGGCTTCTGGTAAAGAAGTCCAGGCTGTCTTTCTGGAGAAAGTGGTCATCTGGAGAGAGGGGCCCAAGCCAACAGCCCAGTGCTAAGGCACCCTACATGTGAGCAAGGCCACACTTGATCCTCCAGCCCAGCACCACCTGAATGAGTGAGACTAGCTGACAAAACACACTGAAATAATTCATCTCTGATGGGCCCTGCTCAGATTCCTGAACCACAGAATCACGATTAATGAACTCATTGCATTTTACCTACTAAGTGTTAGGGTAGTGCATTGCATGTACTGCTAAAAGAGAAGAGACGGCAATAAGTAATTAGAGAAATATTTGCTCTTCCTTCCTGATAGGTAAGAAAACATTCTATTAAGAAACATAAAACAAGACTTAAAAAATAAAGAGATCCAGGGAGATGATAGAGAATGTTTACATTCGAGTATCAGAGAAGGCTTCTTGAGGAGGTGACATCTGACAGAAAAGGAAGTTAGAGAACTAAATGGACAGCAGTGATGGGCCATGAACACCAAGGAAAAAATAATTTCCAAACATTTGCATGTGTGCTTAGCAACATATCCAGCATCAAATTCGCCATTCTTCTTCCAATGGCATCAATATAGAAAGCCTTCACTACCAACTCTTGTTTTGTCTACATTACCATTTATCTTTAAAAATTAATTCAAATGTAATCTCCTCCAGGAATACCTACACGACTTCTAATCGGAGCTAGTGGTCTCCTCCGTGTCACCAGAGCCACCAGTATTTTCTTCTGTGAATGTACGGAATGGTATGCAGCTGTTCTACTCAAACCTAACACCATTAAAAGTAAAGCTTGCTTTGACCTTTCTAACCTAGCAACATATCATATATACTGAGGTGATATGGCACTATTTTCTTTCTTTTTTTTTTTGTGACAAAGAGAGACAGAGAGAGGGACAAATAGGAACAGACAGACGGGGAGAGAGATGAGAAGCATCAATTCTTCATTGCAGCATCTTAGTTGTTCATTGATTTCTATCTCATATGTGCCTTGACCAGGGGACCTACAGCAGAGTGAGTAAATGACCCCTTGTTCAAGCCAGCAACCTTGGGCTCAAGCTGGTGAGCCTTGCTCATACCAGATGAGCCTGCACTCAAGCTGGTGACCTTGGGATTTCAAACCTGGGTCCTCCACATCCCAGTCTGACGCTCTAGCCACTGTGCCACCACCTGGTCAGGCGAAATGGCACTATATTCATAACTCTGCTTACATTGCATTCACAATCCTCTCTTTTGTTTTATTTTATCTCACATTAAATCTCAGCTAAAACAATTCACCAAAATTTATTTATTTATTTATTTTTTTAATAAATTTTTATTAATGGTAATGGGATGACATTAATAAATCAGGGTACATATATTCAAAGAAAACATGTCTAGGTTATTTTGTCATCAAATTATGTTGCAAACCCCTCGCCCAAAGTCAGATTGTCCTCCGTCACCCTCTATCTAGTTCTCTGTGCCCCTCCCCCCTCCCCCTAACTCTCTCCCTCCCTCCCTCCCATGTCCTCCCTCCCCCCCCACCCTTGGTAACCACCACACTCTTGTCCATGTCTCTTAGTCTCATTTTTATGTTCCACCAATGTATGGAATCATGTAGTTCTTGTTTTTTTCTGATTTGCTTATTTCACTCCTTATAATATTATCAAGATCCCACCATTTTGCTGTAAATGATCTGATGTCATCATTTCTTATGGCTGAGTAGTATTCCATAGTGTATATGTGCCACATCTTCTTTATCCAGTCTTCTATTGAAGGGATTTTTGGTTGTTTCCATGTATTGGCCACTGTGAACAGTGCTGCAATGAACATGGGGCTACATGCGTCTTCACGTATCAATGTTTCTGAGGTTTTGGGGTATATACCCAGTAGAGGGATTGCTGGGTCATAAGGTAGTTCTATTTGCAGTTTTTTGAGGAACCACCATACTTTCCTCCATAATGGTTGTACTACTTTACAGTCCCACCAACAGTGAATGAGGGTTCCTTTTTCTCCACAGCCTCTCCAACATTTGCTATTACCCGTCTTGTTGATAATAGCTAATCTAACAGGAGTGAGGTGGTATCTCATTGTAGTTTTGATTTGCATTTCTCTAATAACTAATGAAGCTGAGCATCTTTTCATATATCTGTTGGCCATTTGTATCTCTTCCTGGGAGAAGTGTCTGTTCATGTCCTCTTCCCATTTTTTTATGGGATTGTTTGTTTGTTTGTTGTTGAGTTTTATGAGTTCTTTGTAAATTTTGGATATTAGGCCCTTATCTGAGCTGTCGTTTGAAAATATCAGTTCCCATATAGTTGGCTGTCTGTTTATTTTGATATCAGTTTCTCTTGCTGAGCAAAAACTTTTAATTCTGATGTAGTCCCATTCATTTATCTTTGCCTTCACTTCTCTTGCCATTGGAGTCAAGTTCATAAAATGTTCTTTAAAACCCAGGTCCATGATTTTAGTACCTATGTCTTCTTCTATGTACTTTATTGTTTCAGGTCTTATATTTAGGTCTTTGATCCATTTGGAATTAATTTTAGTACACGGGGACAGGCTGTAGTCGAGTTTCATTCTTTTGCATGTGGCTTTCCAGTTCTCCCAACACCATTTGTTGAAGAGGCTTTCTTTTCTCCATTGTGTGTTGTTGGCCCCTTTATCAAAGATTATTTGACCATATATATGTGGTTTTATTTCTGGGCTTTCTATTCTGTTCCATTGGTCTGAGTGTCTATTTTTTTGCCAATACCATGCTGTTTTGATTATCGTGGCCCTATAATATAGTTTAAAGTCAGGTATTGTAATGCCCCCAGCTTCATTCTTTTTCCTTAGGATTGTTTTGGCTATTCGGGGTTTTTTATAGTTCCATATAAATCTGATGATTTTTTGTTCCATTTCTTTAAGAAATCTCATAGGGATTTTGATGGGAATTGCATTAAATTTGTATATTGCTTTGGGTAATATGGCCATTTTGATTATATTTATTCTTCCTATCCAAGAACAAGGAATATTTTTCCATCTCATTGTATCTTTTTCGATTTCCCTTAACAATGCTTTGTAATTTTCATTATATAGGTCCTTTACGTTCTTTGTTATGTTTATTCCTAGGTATTTTATTTTTTTTGTTGCAATCGTGAAGGGGATTATTTTTTTGAGTTCGTTTTCTAATATTTCATTGTTGGCATATAGAAAGGCTATGGACTTTTGTATGTTAATTTTGTATCCTGCGACCTTACTGTATTGGTTTATTGTTTCTAATAATCTTTTTGTGGAGTCCTTCGGGTTTTCGATGTATAGGATCATATCATCAGCAAAAAGTGATAGCTTTACTTCTTCTTTTCCGATATGGATGCCTTTTATTTCTTTGTCTTGTCTGATTGCTCTGGCCAGAACTTCTAGCACCACGTTGAATAAGAGTGGAGAGAGTGGACAACCCTGTCTTGTTCCTGATTTAAGGTAGAAAGTCCTCAGTTTTATGCCGTTTAATAGGATGTTGGCTGATGGTTTATCATATATGGCCTTTATCATGTTGAGATATTTTCCTTCTATACCCATTTTGTTGAGAGTCTTAAACATAAAATTGTGTTGTATTTTATCAAAAGCCTTTTCTGCATCTATTGATAAGATCATGTGGTTTTTGTTCTTTGTTTTGTTGATATGGTGTATTACGTTAACCGTTTTGCGTATGTTGAACCATCCTTGAGATTCTGGGATGAATCCCACTTGATCATGATGTATTATTTTTTTAATATGTTGTTGTATTCGGTTTGCCAGTATTTTGTTTAGTATTTTAGCATCTGTATTCATTAGAGATATTGGTCTGTAGTTTTCTTTCTTTGTGCCATCCTTGCCAGGATTTGGTATGAGGGTTATGTTGGCCTCATAAAATGTGTTTGGAAGTATTGCTTCTTCTTCAATTTTTTGGAAGACTTTGAGTAGAATAGGAACCAAGTCTTCTTTGAATGTTTGATAGAATTCACTAGTATAACCATCTGGGCCTGGACTTTTATTTTTGGGGAGATTTTTAATAGTTTTTTTCTATTTCCTCCCTGCTGATTGGTCTGTTTAGGCTTTCTGCTTCTTCATGACTCAGTCTAGGAAGGTTGTATTGTTCTAGGAATTTATCCATTTCTTCTAGATTGTTGTATTTGGTGGCATATAATTTTTCATAGTATTCTACAATAACTCTTTGTATTTCTATGATGTCTGTGGTGATCTCTCCTCTTTCATTTTGGATTTTATTTATTTGAGTCCTGTGTCTTTTTTCCTTGGTGAGTCTTGCCAAGGGTTTGTCAATTTTGTTGATCTTTTCAAAGAACCAGCTCCTTGTTTTATTGATTTTTTCTATAGTTTTTCTGTTCTCTATTTCATTTATTTCTGCTCTGCTTTTTATTATCTCCTTTCTTCGGCTGGTTTTGGGTTGTCTTTGTTCTTCTTTTTCTAGTTCCTTAAGGTGTGAAGTTAAGTGGTTTACTTCGGCTCTCTCTTGTTTGTTCATATAGGCCTGAAGTGATATGAACTTTCCTCTTATTACTGCTTTTGCTGCATCCCAGAGATTCTGATATGTCGTATTTTCATTTTCATTTGTCTGTATATATCTTTTGATCTCTGCACTTATTTCTTCTTTGACCCATTCATTTTTTAGAAGTATGTTGTTTAGTTTCCACATTTTTGTGGGTTGTTCCCCCTCTTTTTTGCAGTTGAATTCTAGTTTCAAGGCTTTATGATCAGAAAGTATGCTTGGTACAATTTCAATTTTTCTAAATTTGCTGATATTGTCTTTGTGGCCCAACATATGGTCAATTCTTGAGAATGTTCCATGTACACTAGAGAAAAATGTATACTCTGTCGCTTTGGGATGAAGTGTCCTGTAGATGTCTATCATATCCAGGTGTTCTAGTATTTCGTTTAAGGCCACTATATCTTTATTGATTCTCTGTTTGGATGACCGATCTAGAGCCGTCAGCGGTGTATTGAGGTCTCCAAGTATGATTGTATTTTTGTTAGTTTTTGTTTTAAGGTCAATAAGTAGCTGTCTTATATATTTTGGTGCTCCTTGGTTTGGTGCATATATATTAAGGATTGTTATGTCTTCTTGATTCAACTTCCCCTTAATCATTATGAAATGACCATTTTTGTCTCTGAGTACTTTTTCTGTCTTGTAGTCAGCAT
This sequence comes from Saccopteryx bilineata, assembly GCF_036850765.1. Classification (NCBI taxonomy): domain Eukaryota; kingdom Metazoa; phylum Chordata; class Mammalia; order Chiroptera; family Emballonuridae; genus Saccopteryx; species Saccopteryx bilineata. The sequence goes on along the minus strand of NC_089490.1, from coordinate 67,422,098 downwards.
TATTAGATATGAGTATTGCTACACCTGCTTTTTTTTGGGTGTTGTTTGCTTGGAGTATTGTTTTCCAGCCTTTCACTTTGAATTTGTTTTTATCCTTGTTGCTTAGATGTGTGTCTTGTAGGCAGCATTTGGTTGGATTTTCTTTTTTAATCCATTCTGCTACTCTGTGTCTTTTTTTTTTTTTTATAAATAAATTTTTATTAATGGTAATGGGATGACATTAATAAATCAGGGTACATATATTCAAAGAAAACATGTCTAGGTTATTTTGTCATCAAATTATGTTGCACACCCCTCGCCCAAAGTCAGATTGTCCTCCGTCACCCTCTATCTAGTTCTCTGTGCCCCTCCCCCTCCCCCTAACTCTCTCCCTCCCTCCCTCCCATGTCCTCCCTCCCCCCCCACCCTTGGTAACCACCACACTCTTGTCCATGTCTCTTAGTCTCATTTTTATGTTCCACCAATGTATGGAATCATGTATTTCTTGTTTTTTTCTGATTAGCTTATTTCACTCCTTATAATGTTATCAAGATCCCACCATTTTGCTGTAAATGATCTGATGTCATCATTTCTTATGGCTGAGTAGTATTCCATAGTGTATATGTGCCACATCTTCTTTATCCAGTCTTCTATTGAAGGGCTTTTTGGTTGTTTCCATGTCTTGGCCACTGTGAACAGTGCTGCAATGAACATGGGGCTACATGTGTCTTCACGTATCAATGTTTCTGAGGTTTTGGGGTATATACCCAGTAGAGGGATTGCTGGGTCATAAGGTAGTTCTATTTGCGGTTTTTTAGGAACCACCATACTTTCCTCCATAATGGTTGTACTACTTTACAGTCCCACCAACAGTGAATGAGGGTTCCTTTTTCTCCACAGCCTCTCCAACATTTGCTATTACCCGTCTTGTTGATAATAGCTAATCTAACAGGAGTGAGGTGGTATCTCATTGTAGTTTTGATTTGCATTTCTCTAATAACTAATGAAGCTGAGCATCTTTTCATATATCTGTTGGCCATTTGTATCTCTTCCTGGGAGAAGTGTCTGTTCATGTCCTCTTCCCATTTTTTTATGGGATTGTTTGTTTGTTTGTTGTTGAGTTTTATGAGTTCTTTGTAAATTTTGGATATTAGGCCCTTATCTGAGCTGTCGTTTGAAAATATCAGTTCCCATATAGTTGGCTGTCTGTTTATTTTGATATCAGTTTCTCTTGCTGAGCAAAAACTTTTAATTCTGATGTAGTCCCATTCATTTATCTTTGCCTTCACTTCTCTTGCCATTGGAGTCAAGTTCATAAAATGTTCTTTAAAACCCAGGTCCATGATTTTAGTACCTATGTCTTCTTCTATGTACTTTATTGTTTCAGGTCTTATATTTAGGTCTTTGATCCATTTGGAATTAATTTTAGTACACGGGGACAGGCTGTAGTCGAGTTTCATTCTTTTGCATGTGGCTTTCCAGTTCTCCCAACACCATTTGTTGAAGAGGCTTTCTTTTCTCCATTGTGTGTTGTTGGCCCCTTTATCAAAGATTATTTGACCATATATATGTGGTTTTATTTCTGGGCTTTCTATTCTGTTCCATTGGTCTGAGTGTCTATTTTTTTGCCAATACCATGCTGTTTTGATTATCGTGGCCCTATAATATAGTTTAAAGTCAGGTATTGTAATGCCCCCAGCTTCATTCTTTTTCCTTAGGATTGTTTTGGCTATTCGGGGTTTTTTATAGTTCCATATAAATCTGATGATTTTTTGTTCCATTTCTTTAAGAAATCTCATAGGAATTTTGATGGGAATTGCATTAAATTTGTATATTGCTTTGGGTAATATGGCCATTTTGATTATATTTATTCTTCCTATCCAAGAACAAGGAATATTTTTCCATCTCATTGTATCTTTTTCGATTTCCCTTAACAATGCTTTGTAATTTTCATTATATAGGTCCTTTACGTTCTTTGTTATGTTTATTCCTAGGTATTTTATTTTTTTTGTTGCAATCGTGAAGGGGATTATTTTTTTGAGTTCGTTTTCTAATATTTCACTGTTGGCATATAGAAAGGCTATGGACTTTTGTATGTTAATTTTGTATCCTGCGACCTTACTGTATTGGTTTATTGTTTCTAATAATCTTTTTGTGGAGTCCTTCGGGTTTTCGATGTATAGGATCATATCATCAGCAAAAAGTGATAGCTTTACTTCTTCTTTTCCGATATGGATGCCTTTTATTTCTTTGTCTTGTCTGATTGCTCTGGCCAGAACTTCTAGCACCACGTTGAATAAGAGTGGAGAGAGTGGACAACCCTGTCTTGTTCCTGATTTAAGGTAGAAAGTCCTCAGTTTTATGCCGTTTAATAGGATGTTGGCTGATGGTTTATCATATATGGCCTTTATCATGTTGAGATATTTTCCTTCTATACCCATTTTGTTGAGAGTCTTAAACATAAAATTGTGTTGTATTTTATCAAAAGCCTTTTCTGCATCTATTGATAAGATCATGTGGTTTTTGTTCTTTGTTTTGTTGATATGGTGTATTACGTTAACCGTTTTGCGTATGTTGAACCATCCTTGAGATTCTGGGATGAATCCCACTTGATCATGATGTATTATTTTTTTAATATGTTGTTGTATTCGGTTTGCCAGTATTTTGTTTAGTATTTTAGCATCTGTATTCATTAGAGATATTGGTCTGTAGTTTTCTTTCTTTGTGCCATCCTTGCCAGGATTTGGTATGAGGGTTACGTTGGCCTCATAAAATGTGTTTGGAAGTATTGCTTCTTCTTCAATTTTTTGGAAGACTTTGAGTAGAATAGGAACCAAGTCTTCTTTGAATGTTTGATAGAATTCACTAGTATAACCATCTGGGCCTGGACTTTTATTTTTGGGGAGATTTTTAATAGTTTTTTCTATTTCCTCCCTGCTGATTGGTCTGTTTAGGCTTTCTGCTTCTTCATGACTCAGTCTAGGAAGGTTGTATTGTTCTAGGAATTTATCCATTTCTTCTAGATTGTTGTATTTGGTGGCATATAATTTTTCATAGTATTCTACAATAATTCTTTGTATTTCTATGATGTCTGTGGTGATCTCTCCTCTTTCATTTTGGATTTTATTTATTTGAGTCCTGTGTCTTTTTTCCTTGGTGAGTCTTGCTAAGGGTTTGTCAATTTTGTTGACCTTTTCAAAGAACCAGCTCCTTGTTTTATTGATTTTTTCTATAGTTTTTCTGTTCTCTATTTCATTTATTTCTGCTCTGATTTTTATTATCTCCTTTCTTCGGCTGGTTTTGGGTTGTTTTGTTCTTCTTTTTCTAGTTCCTTAAGGTGTGAAGTTAAGTGGTTTACTTCGGCTCTCTCTTGTTTGTTCATATAGGCCTGAAGTGATATGAACTTCCCTCTTATTACTGCTTTTGCTGCGTCCCAGAGATTCTGATATGTCGTATTTTCATTTTCATTTGTCTGTATATATCTTTTGATTTCTGCACTTATTTCTTCTTTGACCCATTCATTTTTTAGAAGTATGTTGTTTAGTTTCCACATTTTTGTGGGTTGTTCCCCCTCTTTTTTGCAGTTGAATTCTAGTTTCAAGGCTTTATGATCAGAAAGTATGCTTGGTACAATTTCAATTTTTCTAAATTTGCTGATATTGTCTTTGTGGCCCAACATATGGTCAATTCTTGAGAATGTTCCATGTACACTAGAGAAAAATGTATACTCTGTCGCTTTGGGATGAAGTGTCCTGTAGATGTCTATCATATCCAGGTGTTCTAGTATTTCGTTTAAGGCCACTATATCTTTATTGATTCTCTGTTTGGATGACCGATCTAGAGCCGTCAGCGGTGTATTGAGGTCTCCAAGTATGATTGTATTTTTGTTAGTTTTTGTTTTAAGGTCAATAAGTAGCTGTCTTATATATTTTGGTGCTCCTTGGTTTGGTGCATATATATTAAGAATTGTTATGTCTTCTTGATTCAACTTCCCCTTAATCATTATGAAATGACCATTTTTGTCTCTGAGTACTTTTTCTGTCTTGTAGTCAGCATTATTAGATATGAGTATTGCTACACCTGCTTTTTTTTGGGTGTTGTTTGCTTGGAGTATTGTTTTCCAGCCTTTCACTTTGAATTTGTTTTTATCCTTGTTGCTTAGATGTGTTTCTTGTAGGCAGCATATAGTTGGATTTTCTTTTTTAATCCATTCTGCTACTCTGTGTCTTTTTATTGGTAAGTTTAATCCATTTACATTTAGTGTAATTATTGATACTTGTGGGTTCCCTACTGCCATTTTATAAATTGCTTTCTGTTAGTTTTGTATCTAGTTTGATTCTTCTCTTTTGTTTTTCTATCATTTGTTTTTGTTTGTTTGTGTTCCATACTTCTTTCCTCTGTTGCTACCTTTTTTAAGTCAAGTGTTTTTGTGGTGGTTTTTTTAAGGGTGGTTACCATTAAGTAATGAAAAGGGTACCTACCATATTCATTGTAGTACCCTATCTTATAAGTATTTCTGCACTTCATCGTCCTTTGCTACTGTTAATCTCCATCCTCTCCCCCCTTTTTTTCCTTTGTTGTCACAGTTTAAGTTTGGTTTTATTGTGTTCTTGGTGGAGCTGTTACTTGTGGTGTTGTTTTCTTTTGTTCTTTGAATCTGGTTGGAAACCCCCCTTAGTATTTCCTGGAGTGGGGGCTTTCTGTTGATAAATTCTCTCATCTTTTCTGTATTTGTGAATGTTTTTATATCTCCTTCATACTTGAAGGATAGCTTTGATGGGTATAGTATTCTTGGCTGAAAGTTCCTCTCTTTCAGGACTTTAAATATTGGGGTCCACTCTCTTCTAGCTTGTAGAGTTTCTGCTGAGAAATCTGATGATAATCTAATAGGCCTTCCTTTATATGTTGTACTCTTCTTTTCCCTGGCTGCCTTGAGAATTTTTTCTTTGTCATTGGTTTGTGTCATCTTTATTATGATGTGCCTTAGAGTGGGTTTGTTGGGGTTAAGAAAACTTGGTGTTCTGTTTGCTTCTTGAATTTGAGGCTTTAGTTCCTTCCACAGGCTTGGGAAGTTCTCGTCTATTATTTGTTTGAGTATATTCTCCATTCCATTTTCTTTCTCTTCTCCCTCTGATATACCTATTATTCTTATGTTATTCTTTCTGATGGAGTCAGACAATTCCTGTAGGGCTTTCTCATTTTTTATTATTTTTGTGTCTCTTTCTTCTTCTCTCTGTTGTGCCTCAAGTTGTTTGTCTTCTATTTCACTAATCCTATCTTCAATCTGGGCTGTTCTGTTAGCTAAGCTTGTTACCTCGTTTTTCAGCTCGTGAATTGAGTTTTTCATTTCTGTTTGATTTGTTTTTATAGTTTCAATTTCCTTGGTAATATATTCTTTGTGTTCATTGAGTTGTTTTCTGATCTCCCTATATTGCCTTTCTGTGTTTTCTTGTATATCTCTGAGTATTTTTAAGATTTCTATTTTAAATTCTCTGTCATTTAGCTCCAAGGCTTCCAATATGTTAAGTCTTTTCTCCATAGATTTTTCCACATCTATTTGTGTTACCTCTCTTTCTTTTGTATCCATAATATTCGATTTCCTCTTTCTTATCGGCATCTGAGGGTAGTCTTATTGATAGCACTAATTAGAATTAATAAAGAGTAAAAAGAAAAAAAAAAAAAAAAAAGGGTTAAACACCCCACAAAAAAAAACAGTAATAATTTATTATTTCCCCCTTTTTTTCTCTCTTCTCTTTTCCTCCTCTCCCCTCCTCAGGGAAATATCATGCCTATAATGTAGGGCCTGATTTGGGGTGAAGAGTTCAAAGGGCAAAAAAAGGGAGTAGGGACCTACTAAATGCAAAAAAAAAAAAAAAAAAGGAAGAAAATCTTAGACAAGCATAAGATGATTTGCTTTTAAGTGATGGTCAACTAAGAGATATAATGAGAGGGATAAGAGGGAACCAGAAAAAAGGACCAAAAAAGAATAATAAAGAAGAAAAATAAAAATAATAAGTAAAAATCTGTTGTATTAAGTGGAGCGAAGACTAAATACAATGGAGACCTTGGGTTGGGAGGACCCAAAATTCCACAAAAATAAACAAACAAGAGAAAAAAAATAAAAACAAAACAAAAAAGAGAAATAAATCCAAAAAAAAGCCTTGAGTCCCAAATTAACTAATTTGTTCGTGATTGAGGATTATATGGGAGGAAAGTAAAATGAGAAAAGAAATAACGAATAGAAAGGAAAAAATAAGAAAAAGAGAAAAACGAAGGAAGAAATAAAATAGGAGGAGAAAAAAACAAAATAAAGCAAGACAAAAAAAAACAAAAGAAGAGAGAGTGAGAGTTAAGTGTTTTGGAGTATAACCTTAAAGGAGGGTGAGGATGAAGAAGAAAAATAAAATGCAACACTCATGGGTAGTGTAGTTCAAGAAAGGGGAAGCATAAGATGGGAAGAGAATAGAAGGACCGAGGTGGAGGAAATAAAGGCAAAAAGATAGAAGAAACAGACAACAACAACAACAACAAAAAACATTAGTGGATCAAGTTGTAAAGTCTGTGGGTTTTTCTTGATTTTGAGAGGTTAACTTCTTCCTTTTTCTTTTCTCTCCCTCTTCCTAGTCGGTGACTCTGTACCCCAGGCTCTGCCCCTGTGTCACTCTTAGGTAGGGATTTGCAGTTGATGGGATTCTATGGCTATGTCATATAATTGGCTTTAGTCTTGCTGGAAGTAAAGGCTTGTTGGCGTTTGCAGGGTCCAACGATGAGAGAGTTTGCTTTCCTGGATTCTCTCTCCTAGTCCCCCCTTTCTGAATTAGCAGCCTGGTGATCCAGCTATAAGGCTGCAACTGCTTCTGCCTGGGGAGTAAGAGGCTCAAAGAGCTGGGAAATCCCCACTCTATCCCCACTCAGTGCAAGGCTTTGGGAAAGGCTCTGAGAGTCAGGGCCTCCAGTGTAATCAGGCGGGGGTGGATTCAATTGTTGTCAAGGTGACTGTTCAGCGCCTATCATTTAGTTGGACCTCTCAACCCAGGCTTTCCACACTTTGTAGCCTGTTTTTGCAGGGAAGAAGAGGCACTAGTCTCTGCTTATGACTAGTGTAGTATAGACCTTATTATCTGCCAAGTCCTTCTTGTTAGCGTTTATCCCTGAATATGGAGGCTCTATCAATCAGAAGTTGCCCCCGCCCCTTTAGCGAGAGGCACTAAAAATTATCACGCCTCTTGTCTTGGATCGCTGAACTGAGAGAGATCTTATCAATTAGAACCGAGGGTGCGCAGATTTTATGGGTTAAGCTAATTTCAGTGATTGGGTCGCAGCTGTGTTTCTGAAGGTGTTTTAGGCTGCCTGCGCGCGCCCCTCCCCCAACGCTTGATTGTTAGCTTGAATGGCTGGGTGAGGTGCCCCGCCCACGGAGAGAATCTCCCAAGCCTCTCCCGCTCGCCCCACCGCTGGCGGCTGGACCACACCAGGCGCAGGATAATGGAGCCCCCTGGGTGTGCGGGCCAGCAGGGCGCCCTGGGCGCGTGGAATGCCCAAGGCACGCGCGCGAATGTGGCGCTCCGGGCACCGGTGGCCGGCGACCCCCACTCGCAGTGTGCGGGCCGCTGGGAACGTCAGCGGTGCTCAACCGGACCGGGCGCGCGCACGCGGCGGGTCGTGGCGGCCGCTCGCGGTGCCGGTGGCGGTTCGCGGGGGTTCTCGGGGGTTCGCGGCAGCTCGCGGTCGGCGGCTCGTGGCGGCTTGCGGTTCCCAAGTATATGGGCTGACTCACCGCAGGCGCACTCCCTGGCGGCTTGAATGAGCGTCGCTGTGGTAGATTCCTCCACACCCTCGTCTCTCAGATTCAAGTGATAACAGTCCTTTTGCTTTCAGTTTGTGTGGAACTCCGGAATGCTCCGAGGATAAATTTTTCTGTTTCTAGTTGATAAATTTGTTGTGATTTAGGGGAGAGCTGTCGGACGCGCTTCTCACGGCGCCATTTCCGTGACGTCACTACTCTGTGTCTTTTTATTGGTAAGTTTAATCCATTTACATTTAGTGTAATTATTGACACTTGTGGGTTCCCTACTGCCATTTTATAAATTGCTTTCTGTTAGTTTTGTATCTAGTATGATTATTCTCTTTTGTTTTTCTATCATTTGTTTTTGTTTGTTTGTGTTCCATACTTCTTTCCTCTGTTGCTACCTTTTTTAAGTCAAGTGTTTTTGTGGTGGTTTTTTTAAGGGTGGTTACCATTAAGTAATGAAAAGGGTACCTACCATATTCATTGTAGTACCCTATCTTATAAGTATTTCTGCACTTCATCATCCTTTGCTACTGTTAATCTCCATCCTCTCCCCCCTTTTTTCCTTTGTTGTCACAGTTTAAGTTTGGTTTTATTGTGTTCTTGGTGGAGCTGTTACTTGTGGTGTTGTTTTCTTTTGTTCTTTGAATCTGGTTGGGAAACCCCCCTTAGTATTTCCTGGAGTGGGGGCTTTCTGTTGATAAATTCTCTCATCTTTTCTGTATTTGTGAATGTTTTTATATCTCCTTCATACTTGAAGGATAGCTTTGATGGGTATAGTATTCTTGGCTGAAAGTTCCTCTCTTTCAGGACTTTAAATATTGGGGTCCACTCTCTTCTAGCTTGTAGAGTTTCTGCTGAGAAATCTGATGATAATCTAATAGGCCTTCCTTTACATGTTGTACTCTTCTTTTCCCTGGCTGCCTTGAGAATTTTTTCTTTGTCATTGGTTTGTGTCATCTTTATTATGATGTGCCTTGGAGTGGGTTTGTTGGGGTTAAGAAAACTTGGTGTTCTGTTTGCTTCTTGAATTTGAGGCTTTAGTTCCTTCCACAGGCTTGGGAAGTTCTCGTCTATTATTTGTTTGAGTATATTCTCCATTCCATTTTCTTTCTCTTCTCCCTCTGATATACCTATTATTCTTATGTTATTCTTTCTGATGTAGTCAGACAATTCCTGTAGGGCTTTCTCGTTTTTTATTATTTTTGAGTCTCTTTCTTCTTCTCTCTGTTGTGCCTCAAGTTGTTTGTCTTCTATTTCACTAATCCTATCTTCAATCTGGGCTGTTCTGTTAGCTAAGCTTGTTACCTCGTTTTTCAGCTCGTGAATTGAGTTTTTCATTTCTGTTTGATTTGTTTTTATAGTTTCAATTTCCTTGGTAATATATTCTTTGTGTTCATTGAGTTGTTTTCTGATCTCCCTATATTGCCTTTCTGTGTTTTCTTGTATATCTCTGAGTATTTTTAACATTTCTATTTTAAATTCTCTGTCATTTAGCTCCAAGGCTTCCAATATGTTAAGTCTTTTCTCCATAGATTTTTCCACATCTATTTGTGTTACCTCTCTTTCTTTTGTATCCATAATATTCTATTTCCTCTTTCTTATCGGCATCTGAGGGTGGTCTTATTGATAACACTTATTAGAATTAATAAAGAGTAAAAAGAAAAAAAGAAAAAAAAAAGGGTTAAACACCCCACAAAAAAAAACAGTAATAATTTATTATTTCCCCCTTTTTTTCTCTCTTCTCTTTCCCTCCTCTCCCCTCCTCAGGGAAATATCGTGCCTATAATGGAGGGCCTGATTTGGGGTGAAGAGTTCAAGGGGCAAAAAAAAGGGAGTAGGGACCTACTAAATGCAAAAAAAAAAAAAAGGAAGAAAATCTTAGACAAGCATAAGATGATTTGCTTTTAAGTGATGGTCAACTAAGAGATATAATGAGAGGGATAAGAGGGAATCAGAAAAAAGGACCAAAAAAGAATAATAAAGAAGAAAAAATAAAAATAATAAGTAAAAATCTGTTGTATTAAGTGGAGCGAAGACTAAATACAATGGAGACCTTGGGTTGGGAGGACCCAAAATGCCACAAAAATAAACAAACAAGAGAAAAAAATAATAAAAACAAAAGCAAAAATGAGAAATAAAGCCAAAAAAAAGCCTTGAGTCCCAAATTAACTAATTTGTTCGTGATTGAGGATTATATGGGAGGAAAGTAAAATGAGAAAAGAAAAAACGAATAGAAAGGAAAAAATAAGAAAAAGAGAAAAACGAACGAAGAAATAAAAAAGGAGGAGAAAAAAACAAAATAAAGCAAGACAAAAAAAAAACAAAAAAAAAACAAAAGAGGAGAGAGTGAGAGTTTAAGTGTTTTGGAGTATAACCTTAAAGGAGGGTGAGGATGAAGAAGAAAAATAAAATGCAACACTCATGGGTAGTGTAGTTCAAGAAAGGGGAAGCATAAGATGGGCAGAGAATAGAAGGATCGAGGTGGAGGAAATAAAGGCAAAAAGATAGGAGAAACAAACAACAACAACAACAACAACAAAAAATTAGTGGATCAAGTTGTAAAGTCTGTGGGTTTTTCTTGATTTTGAGAGGTTAACTTCTTCCTTTTTCTTTTCTCTCCCTCTTCCTAGTCGGTGACTCTGTACCCCAGGCTCTGCCCCTGTGTCACTCTTAGGTAGGGATTTGCAGTTGATGGGATTCTATGGCAATGTCATTTAATTGGCTTTAGTCTTGCTGGAAGTAAAGGCTTGTTGGCGTTTGCAGGGTCCAACGATGAGAGAGTTTGCTTTCCTGGATTCTCTCTCCTAGTCCCCCCTTTCTGAATTAGCAGCCTGGTGATCCAGCTATAAGGCTGCAACTGCTTCTGCCTGAGGAGTAAGAGGCTCAAAGAGCTGGGAAATCCCCACTCTATCCCCACTCAGTGCAAGGCTTTGGGAAAGGCTCTGAGAGTCAGGGCCTCCAGTGTAATCAGGCGGGGGTGGGAGTCAATTGTTGTCAAGGTGACTGTTCAGCGCCTATCATTTAGTTGGACCTCTCAACCCAGGCTTTCCACACTTTGTAGCCTGTTTTTGCAGGGAAGAAGATGCACTAGTCTCTGCTTACGACTAGTGTAGTATAGACCTTATTATCTGCCAAGTCCTTCTTGTTAGCGTTTATCCCTGAATATGGAGGCTCTATCAATCAGAAGTTGCCCCCGCCCCTTTAGCGAGAGGCACTAAAAAATATCACGCCTCTTGTCTTGGATCGCTGAACTGAGAGAGATCTTATCAATTAGAACCGAGGGTGCGCAGATTTTATGGGTTAAGCTAATTTCAGTGATTGGGTCGCAGCTGTGCTTCCGAAGGTATTTTAGGCTGCCTGCGCGTGCCCCTCCCCCAACGCTTGATTGTTAGCTTGAATGGCTGGGTGAGGTGCCCCGCCCACGGAGAGAATCTCCCAAGCCTCTCCTGCTCGCCCCGCTGCTGGCGGCTGGACCGCCCCAGGCGCAGGATAATGGAGCCCCCTGGGTGTGCGGGCCAGCAGGGCGCCCTGGGCGCGTGGAATGCCCAAGGCACGCGCGCGAATGGGGCGCTCCGGGCACCGGTGGCCGCTGGGAACGTCAGCGTTTCTCAACTGGACCGGGCGCGCGGCAGCTCGTGGCGGCCGCTCGCGGCGGCTCGTGGTTCCCAAGTATATGGGCTGACTCACCACAGGCGCACTCCCTCACGGCTTGAATGAGCGTCGCTGCTGCGGTAGCTTCCTCCACACCCTCATCTCTCAGATTCAAGTGATAACAGTCCTTTTGCTTTCAGTTTGTGTGGAACTCCGGAATGCTCCAAGGATAAATTTTTCTGTTTCTAGTTGATAAATTTGTTGTGATTTAGGGGAGAGCTGTCGGATGCGCTTCTCACGGCGCCATTTCCGTGACGTCACTAATTCACCAAAATTTAGATTAAATCAAGAAAAATCTTTTCGACCAATGGCTACTTAATCTGCCACTAAAGAACAGCAACAAAACAAAGGTTTCATCAACCAGAAAACAGACTGTGCTTCCTTTGGGAAAGTAAACAGGACAGCAGATCTAGGAGCCTCATTCAAAGGGAGAAAAAGAAACGGAAAGATTTTGAGAGTAACACCTGTCAAATGGAGCAGTAATGTGCATTGTTAGACAAAATAGGCTAGTGACTGTCAAAATAAATAATAAACCTTCCAGCTGTGACTAATGACTGAACTACACTGAAATATTTGAGAGGAGCACCCAACCAAATGCAAATTTGAAAGAAAAATTGGAACAATCTGCACAGCCTCCTAGCAGCTAAATTTGAAGCAATTTTGGAAAAAAACTTAAATCATTAACCAGGTTTCAAGACAGAGAGCAAACTTCCAAAAACTTTTCTGATTGAGCATTCCACCTTTTTTAGGAAATGCCAGAAATGTTGGTTTCTGCCTTTTCAACACAAAAACAACACTGCTATGACCGTGGCATTCTCTGTGAAGGCTCTCAGCTGACTGCCAATAGTACCTCAGAGCAGCCAGAGCAGAAGCCCTTTGTACTGCAGACTAGGGCAAACAGCAGAAAAGGCAGAGATCCAGAGGGAGTCCATTTCTGATACTTTGCTGCTGCTCTTTCTTCCCTGTTTCTTCATCTGTTTTTCCATTCCTATAGCTACTTCAAGGATTATCTTATTATCCTTCTCCTGCAAGCACTTTCCTAAGAACGTTACAAAGAAAACTGCCCAAATGTCTGCTGATAATGTTATGACTATTTCCAGGAGAAGTTTGACCTAAACAAATTATTTTTGGGAGGGCCCCCAAAGCCTTGATAAATTCCTTCTCTAAAATTTAATAATATATCACAAGTGGATGAATATATTGTGAGTAGAAGAAATTTAAGCACCTCAAGAAAATAGTTCTGCAAAAGGTGTCCTCAGGATTTACCCACCTATGTCTCAAATTCTTAGTAGCAGAGAGGAGTATTGGTTTGTCCTGCTGCCTGACTCCTTATTTTCTTTTTTTTTTTAATTTTTAAATTTTTTTTGTGTGTGTGAGACAGAGAGAAAGAGGGACACATAGGGTCAGTTTGAGAAGCATCAATTCTTTGTTGCAGTACCTTAGTTGTTCATTGATTACTTTCTCATATGTGCTTTGATGGGGGGTGGGAGCTATAGTAGAGCCAGTGACCCCTTTCTTGAACCAGAGACCTTGGGCTTCAAGCCAACGACTTCTTGGCTCAAGGCAGTGTGACCATGGGTTCATGTCTATGATCCCACGCTCAAGCCAGGACTCCACTCAAGCTGGTGAGCCTGTGCTCAAGCTGGCAACCTTGGGGTATCGAACCTGCGTCTTTTGCGTCCAAGTCTGTTGCTCTATCCACTGTGCCACCACCTGGCCTGTGGTCAGGCTGTCTGACTCCTTTAATTGTGCTTTTGTTCCCAGAAAAAGTTGTCCTCTGGGCTCCAGAAATCAAAGTGAAAGAGTAAACAAGAAAAACACTAAACAGAATATCTGCTCCAAAGGTAGGCCACTTCTAGACATTATTTAGCCTATAGTAATGAGGCATTCTTTCTCATTTAATTTTATTTATTTATGTTCTTCCATTATTTATTTCTCCTTCATCTGTTTTATGCATTATATTAGACTGACTCTAGTTTCAGATATGGTTTTCATAGGGAAGTTATTTTGTTGTAAGCAAACAGTTTTGAGATGTAAAATAAGCCAAATATCAAACCTAAAACACATTTAACATTTGTTCCTTTCTAATCAAATGTATGTACTAAAGTCTGTAATTAAAACAATATCCTGATCATTTTGTTTGTTTATTTTAAGCATTATCTTGGAGAGTTATAAGAGTCTAAAAACTGCAGTCTGTATTATTTTGATAGCCACATCTTTTGAAGCAAAAAATCAAAACATATTTAGATTATTAAAAAAATACTGAACTTAGTATTTTCCCAGATATATGAATAGCAAGTGACTATCCGTATGTGTCATAAGTGAAGTGAAACGTTGGTTCCCTCAAATATCCACATCTCACAAATGGACAAGATGCCTTTGCTTCTGACTCAGTGATTTCAACATTCCAGGATGGTCTGATTCACCAGTGCATTTGGTTGATCGATCCTGCTCTCATAGAGGGTGATTCAACCCAGTCACCATCACATTCAAGAAATCCTGCATTTCCTGCAGCAATTATTCTGCTTGGCAAAACTCTTTTCTAAAACCTTCTCTGCTCATTATTCTTGCTGCCTTTGCAGGGTCAGTAATGTATCTGCCAGTAAAGTGTTGTCTCCTTCCACTTCCTCTTCCCATAACCACAAGGAATAGTAGCCATTCCACTGCTGAGGAAAGAGCATTTGTCCATTAATAACCACACTAGTCTAGCAGCAAAATCCCTTGTTGATGCACTGGTCATTTTTAAGTTGGACTATTATAACCACATTCTGTGCTGTCTCCAAGGCTTTATTCTTCTTTCCAGTTAAAAATGATCTGCATTCTGCATATCAAATCATTTTCTAGATGGATTTAAGTTATGCCCATGGGAAGAAAGAGCTTGGGCTTGGCAATGTTGCAAATATGAAGCGTGGTGCAGAATGGGGAGATGTGTGTCTAAGAGAGGCATTTAAATACATCAGATAATGGGAGAGACCTAGCTTAGTAGTTTTTTGCATGCCAGGAATCAAGACATCTCGAGATCTTATTACAATTGTAATGACTACATTTAACAAATTGTGGAAATTTGCTCTGCTTCTGTCCCACCATATTACCATGTATTAAAAAATGTTTTGTGTAACTCTTGCAAGCTGAAAAGGTCACCAAGAAGTGCTGTCATGCCGATGTTTACTAACTTCTTGATGCAGCAGAATCAGCAGAGAGAATTTTTTTAAAAGCTCCTTGAGCAATAGGTATGTTGTCCACCAAAATCTGCAGATAAGAATAAAAGTAACAAAAATGTGTCTCTGATAGAAAAAGAGCAATTGTCTGCTACCCATGGAAACTGTTTAATTTCCTGACATCCTAGACATTTTTTCTGGCTTATATTTTAGAATTACTGTAGCCTTCTATGAAATAGTTAATTCAGTACCAAAAGGTGAGCCATTTCCTGTCTCCTCAATTGTGGAATCAGACTAAGTACTATTTTATCAAAGTAACATTGGCTGTCACCCAGCATTAATCATTTTCAGGACAATTATGATTTACTTTAGACATAGGTTGATAAATCTCTATTTCCAGATTCCATTTGGCAACCTGGATCCTTACCTCATGTGTAAGATTATTGCTGAAAACAGTGCTTCTTCAAATTGTCTTTCTTCAATTCTTTTGTCTCACTCTTTAAAAAAAATACAATCAACTACACTCAAGCTAGTGAGTCTATGCGTCTGCCAATGCTAGCTCAAATATTGTTTGCATATAATCCTACACAAATGTGGAGCCAATAGTGAGCTGAGTGACTGTGCTTTTACACATCTTTTAGTTAAATTAGAAATCCAAAAGCTAAATCTTGTGTTCTGGGAGAGCATGTGAATTTGACATTTCCTGGAGGCTATTAGAACCATAAACCAATGAATAGACTATATTCATCCATTTAAGTGGTTTGTGACTGTGAAAGACTAAATATTTACAATGTCTTTTATCCTTGGATACAATATAATGATTTCATCATTTTAATAGCTCTTTACTCAAATGTGGCTACATCCCACTTAGATTTTAGAGACATTTATTTCAAATAGTTTGGGTCTCATTAACCATTTGACTAAGGCCCAAGAATGACAAAATATATAGCAAGGGTTCATGGCGTTGAAATCAAGATTTTAGTTTTGATTTATGTCTTCCCTCCTGAATCTTGCACTATTTACCAAACTTTACTTTAAATGTTCAGATAAGAAGAGAGATTTGTACACACACAGTTGGTCAGAAGAAGGTCACATACAGATCCCAAGCGTCTGCTTATAAATATAAGCTATACACACAAATAAGGATTGGACGGCTGAATGTGAATGAACCGGAACAAAGCCATGGCAGCCACTATAGAAGCATTGAAGCAATGTGCCCCACTGAAAGCTGTGTGAGTGGCTTTGTTCTACATAGGAAAACATGGCATTATCCCATTAAACCCATTATCCAGT
This sequence comes from Saccopteryx bilineata, assembly GCF_036850765.1. Lineage (NCBI taxonomy): Eukaryota > Metazoa > Chordata > Mammalia > Chiroptera > Emballonuridae > Saccopteryx > Saccopteryx bilineata. The sequence goes on along the minus strand of NC_089490.1, from coordinate 67,406,225 downwards.
CATTTGCTTTTCCTTATAGACTCCTAAAAATGCCTGAATGTTCTTCCTCTCATTATTTTCCTTATCTCTGCTCCTAAATCTTACTGTTTTTAAGAGTTAACGTATTTGACAAATATTATTCTTTTCCCCTCCTTCTTTCTCATGTAGGATAAAAACTAAATCTGGTTTATTTTCAATATAAAAGTATTGGGACATTTCTTAGTTCCTTCTGTATTTTGGTTCTATGAATCACAGGTTTTCACTTATATTAACTTTTGCATAAAAGAAAAATAAAGTATATTGACTGCATAGACATTATCAATATATATTTATGGTTACCTCCCTTAAGATGCACAATGGATCTGATCTATTAGAACTTTTACACTAAGATTTTTGGAATGCTCCATTCATAGCAGTTGACCTCAAAGATTATTTTATTAATCATTATCCTAAAGCACCTATCTAACATGTTTTATAATACCTTGGTTGGATCATCTGTCAAACCATAATTTATGTCATGATGAGGTTAAAGTCAAAATGAAAGAGATAAAAGCTAAGGGATTTTTTTGGTTTATAATATAATGATCCTTAATAAATGTTCAAAGAAAGTCATGTACATCTAAAGGGGTAATTTTTCTTTCTAACCACAGCCATTGGATACACACACACACACACATACATGAGTGGGATTAAATGTACTACTTATATAACAAAGACTACGATATACTAGAAAGACATTAAGCTATAAATACAACAAAACAAAGCAAATCTTTAAACCAAAATAAAAACTCTTAGTCATTTCTTTGCTTTAATACCCAATTTCTTTATCTGTTTTATACTTTACAAACTTATTGAAGGCATAAAATGAAACAATGTAATTGAAAGAACTGTGAAAACTACAATCAACATGTAATGAGGAGATGGTTTTAATTTACTAATCGTGCTGACAAGTTAGGATACACAAACTAGACTGCTCTCGTATATTGGAAGACTCAGACCCATAAGGTGTCATGAGGGAAACAGTAGAGAGTGCTTAGCTGCCTTGGAACAGACCAGAAAACTACACTGAGGAGGTAACATTTAGATCTGGTATTAGAGGTAAAGTAAGGGCTCTTCAAGTAGAGAAATGAAAAAACAATATTCTAAACAGAGGAAACAATACATACATGTACAGAAAAATCACAGTAAATTCACCAAATCTTTGGCTCAGATGGTGGAGCAGGAAGGTAGTCAGAGAGACGTAGCTGAAGAAAAATCTGATGAGTAAAGATTTCATTGCCTAGTTGATGCAAAACTCTTAGTTTTTTCAAAGTGAAAAATGGATTTTATGTACGGTATATTTTTGAAAAAATATGAAGTTAGCAATGTGCACTTATTATGGAGAGGACCTATTATGGCAAAAGAAAATAGAAATCAAGAAAAATGGCTGACAAGTTGTTATAATTATCAAGAAAGAAAAGATTAACAATTCCTGTTACTTTTGTTATCTTTAAAAAAGATGAATTTGAGAGGTGTGGTAGAATTAATAAGATGTGATAACCATTTAAAGTAGGAAGTAGGCCTGACCTGTGGTGGCACAGTGGATAAAAGCATCAACCTGGAAACGCTGAGGTTGCCGGTTCAAAACCCTGGGCTTGCCTGGTCAAGGCACATACGGGAGTTGATGCTTCCTGCTCCTCCTCCCTTCTCTCTCTCTTTCTCTCTCTCTCTCTTTCTCTCTCTCTCCCCTCTCTATAATGAATAAAAATGAAATCTAAAAAAAAAAGTAGGAAGTAAAGGAGAGGTAGTGTGATGTTGGTTCACTAGAGATGTCTGATATATATATAATGGGTACAGTTCTCTAAGCAGGTTCTTAAAACTCTACCAGTATGAAAGGTATCCATTGCTCTAGTATGGTTCTCTGTGATGTTTGCCGATAGTTAATTTCCTATGTGACCACTCATGCTCAAAGCACATAACACTTTAGTAATGTGTAGAGCAGATGCAAGCTGGTAATCCCTTCCTTTTAGTAATTTCTGAGATGAGAGATGGAAGATTTAAAAATATATATCCACTGTTCCTACCCATTCTTATCATGCTTTCATTTCAACAGCAGTCACCCAGGTGGGGGCGGGGGTTCTGCAGGAATCTTTCCTACACAGTTGCTGGAGTGGCCGTGAATTATCATGACATGCATCTCCCAAGGGCTCCCTTTTCACCCAGGTTACTAATATACTTTGCTCAAGGGTGCAAATGTTCATGGGAAAAACTTACTGAACTCATCTCTTTCCCTGTGTTTAATGCATGGCCTTAAAATGCCTGCATCTTTGCTGTCCGGACATCTCTCACTTTTAACCTCCAACAAGGCAGGAAGTAAGCCTAATTAATTCCTGCTTATAACACTCAGCACCGCCTTCCAAAAATATGGGCATTTAATAAATGTTTTGGTGATAATGAAATAATTTATCTTTTCTAGGGTGCATCCCTTTCAACGGAACCAAGAGCAGCATATATTGTACTGATTTAGAGAGGATAAATGTTAATTCCATGACAATTAAAAATTATGGGAGGAATAAAAACCCATCCATCTGCCTAATGACTAAACTTTAACAGTGAAGATTTGATAATTCTAGGGGAATTTGTTAATAAAAGAGCCTTTCATTTTATTGCCTTTTAAACATTCAGGGAGTCTGTCCACCTGTGCTAACTCAGTAGTGTGGGCCATTTGAAGCCGCTGCAGCAAACTACAGAAATGGACAGTATCTGTACTTTCACTTTAGAACAAAGGAAAGCATAATATTTTTCCTGTTTAAATTACTTCAAACTTTGTTTATATTATTTCCAAAATGATACTCAAATTATAGATTGAAGCCATATGCACACAGACACATACATATGTATATATGTGTGTATAATAAATCATTTGTAATATACATATCTGACTTAATGTTAGTATATATGCACATCTTCCCCCATGAAAAATAATGATTTTCCTTTCTGGTTTATTACTTGAAATTATTATTATACTTGACTTTCTGAATCTAAAAGCTGCTTACCAACTGAAATGAGTATATAGATCAATTGAAATAAGTATTTATTGATCATAAACTTAAAATAGATTATTTTTATTGATGTAGTAGTTTGTATATGGTCTTGTGTTTCTTTTTAATACCTACACAAATTGAACCAGGCAGTTTCTAGAAACTGCTGGCTGAAAATTTGGCTGATTGTTAAGGCTTAGTTTGATATTCACATAATCAGTAATGTAAGCTTGGAAGAAAAAAAATAATCTCAAAATAAAGCAAAAGAAATGTTTTCTTCTTACTAGAACACATTTTAAAAGATCTGTTCTATTTAGGGTAATACATCTTGTCAAATAACAGGAAAATTAAAAGTACAAATCTGTGGTCTGCACTATTGAATAATTCCTTGTTCAGTTCTCAGAGCAGAGGAGCTGGCATTGGTAATTCCAATGACTTAGAAAAGGCATTACTTGCATATTTTCAAATCGAGTCTATTAAAGCACATTATTTCCAGGCCAGCCTACTAAAGCTACTTTTGTAATTGTACTATATTCATTACTAACATATAATCCAAATTCAATTTAAATTTTTTGCTGTAGCTATTGTGATAGTGAATGCTGAGAAAAAGACAATATACTCAAGTGACTAGTGTATAGTATACATCAGAAATAGGATATTTAGAATTTTATTTATAGAATTTTAAATCATGGAGTTCATTTTTCAGATACTACTGAAATATTATTTAAGGGACACATTCTTATTTTAGAAAATGCAGTCCTCATTTTATCATAGATATTTATGTTCCAGTAAACATGCTTTCTACTTTGATTTAATTTTATCCACTGAAAAATTGCCACCGATGTGTTTTGCATTTCCCTCACCCTTTCAGATCTGTCCTTACATGTATCATAAACAGCAGATTTACTCTGGTGCTGTTAGCAATTTCTACCACCAGAGAAAGTTTATGTATATACATGTATCTTTTCCCCGTAAGGCTCCCTTGCAAAAGTTTAAGAGAAATTTAGATATATTTTAGTTCATACTGAACTTTCCGTCCAGTTAAGTTACTCACTTATTTCTTTTAAAAAAATATTTTGGTGCTTGATTTTGAAAGGTTTTCTGTATTCATAATTAGATTTATTATACCTTCAGTCCAAATAACTTTGAAAATGTGTGTGTCTAGTTTTTTACTGCTAATCAATAGAAAAATGCATTCAAAACATAAAGTTTAACATTCCTATCAAGGACCTCTGAAGAATGAAGTTCTGCCACTCTGCCACCTCTGATAGTAATTTGAATTACTTAGACTTTATTTTTCCTATTTGCAAAGGTTGAATCAAAAGACTTGCAGTTGAATGCCTTCAAACTCATACTTATTTAAGAGAAGCGTAGTGAATCCCTATTATATTTCTACACTGGCAATACAAATGTTGCTATAATAAAATTAATAATAATGATAATAAGAATTTACCAAGTGTTTCTGGGTGTCAGGAAAAACACATTGGGATAAGGCTTACATTGGTAAGGTTAGGATGGGTGGTGCTCTAATAAACAATCATCAAATCATGGGCTGTTGTCCAGCATGGGTCAACGTGAATGCCTGACCTGAAGGAGGCTCCTTCTCAGTAAATGTTTCCATAATGATGTCATCAGGAGAAAGGAGATATGGAAAACCTTAACTAGCTCTTCTTAAAGCTTCCATGTACAACTCCCTTCTGTTCACCTGTCATAAATGAGCCAAAGCAAGTCACTAGGCCATGCCTATCTCCAGGAAGAAGAAACAGAGTATGTGTGCACAGTGCTAAAAATTTGAGGGTCTTCGTTAATCCTCAAAACAGTGACTATGATAAACTCAAAATTTTCTGCCAGCTCAGTTAAATTCTATTTCCTTACTTTGCTTTATTTACTTTAAGGTGCTTATAAATGGGTGAAATAGTATAGATTTTTTTAGAGATATGGATATGGAGGATATGGATACATCCAAAGGAGGGAGGCAGTCTTCATCAGGGCAAGGGCTTTATCCACCTTGCTTTTCCTTCCTTTTTTCTTAACTCTGTTGCCAATACATAATTAGATTAGCACCTGACATGGCATAGGATAAGTAAGCAAATAATAAATATATGTTTGTATTATATCTATTTTACAAACAAGGAAACTGAATCTTTGAGATGTTAAGTAACTGAAGGAAGATAATATGGCTACAAAGTAGCAGAGCTGATATTCAGAGCCCAAGGTTTAAACACTCAGCTATATAGCCACTGTGGTTGATACTTACATAAGGCTAATGGAAAAGATACATATAAAATCATGATTGACATAAAAATGCTAAAAAAGAAACATATACAAATTACTATGGATTTACAGAGGGAGTAAAATTTATCAGGTATAGCATGTTTGAAGGTGGTGAAAAATTGTAGGAAGGAAGGTTTCATCAATTACTGTGCTTGATTTTGAGTGAAATCTTGAGGATTTGTTTGAAATTACTTCTTTTTCTTTCTACTATGAGCCATATGTGCTAGCTTCTAAGTATTCAGAAATACCCAAGACAGGAATAGTCTTGGCCTTTCTAGTGTCCCTAATCTCATGAGATGTGCGACAGTCAGACACACACAGAGAAAATCATTCCTCAGTGAGAGGCTGGCAGTCTTATTGTAGCTTTTGGAGGGACAGGTGAGAGTTAGGAGGAGGAGTCTTCACTAGGGTCAAGTGCGCAGATGTTGAAACCACAACCTGCAGAAAGATCTTTGGGAGTTTGTGACTCTAGTGGTTGCCCCAGCACACGACCATGAAGCAAGATAAAATAGGGCCTGGATCTCTGACATGTCCGTTCTTCTCTCTTTCACTAAAGCATTCTCCAATAATATTTTCCCACATTGCTATTCAGGCAGAGCCAGGAAAAACAGCTTGTCGTAAGAGACTAATGGCAAGATTCCAGAGAGAAAATACTTAAACCATCAGTCTTCTGCACTTAGAAGGCTATAAAATTTGACTTTTCTTGAATAAATGGGATAAAATATCACTCTTATTAATAACATACATTGATTACCTACTGAGTTCAGGGCATGTTTGCTACATTTTGGTTAAGGGACAGTAGATGGCACTGGAATGGTTGGTAGTGATACACTTAGCTATTCTCAGCCTGAAGGGAGTGGTAAAGACACTAAGTTTATTGACATTCTGAGAAGGAGAGATGCCCATAGGATACAGTCGGTGCTGGGATGAGGCTAATGAAGCAGCACTTTCTAGACAGTGAGCGAAGCATTACCAAAGGGAGGAGTTATATCTTTGAAGATTATGCTTGGCTGCCTATAATAGGACACTCCAAAATAACAGTGTCTATAAAGAAAGATAGATTTTATTTATCTCTTACTGAAAAGTCCATAACTATGCAGTATATACAACCTGATATTTCCTGGGATTGCCTTTTTGTTCCATCGTGAATTTGGGGAGGGGATGGGGAGGATGATTGTATACTCAAAGGAATCATGGTTGAGAATTAAATAATGGAGCTACTTACAGAGGTGTAGAAAAGGTTAAACAGAGCAAGAAAAGGAGGTATTGAATATCTCAAGGACTAGCAATGGGGGGAAGCCCACTGTGTACTTATGCTGCTTCAGGCAGTTAGAGCTATAGCCAGAGGAAATGAAGCTGTGGCCTTGGAGGGTAACACAACTGCTACTAAACATCAGTTCAGCAGAGACGAAGTACTGGAAATGCATAAATAATCAATCTTCTACGGAGTCTCTATTTAAATGCCTCTCATTGGTCAAACGCAGCAAGAAGAGACAGAGCAAGGGAGCTCAGGAGACTGGTAGGCCTCTCAGAGAACAGAACAGGAGAAGAGAGAAGAATTGAACTGAAGGAACAAATATAGAATAGTCAGAGTTTACCCCTCAACATGGTACCTCTCAGCATCTGTTCTTCCTTTTTTTCCATACTAAGCAGCTTGAGTAACAAAATCACTTGGTATTCATGGTTAGGCATTTAGAGTTTACCAAGACCCAGTTATACAGGATGGGACAAAAGTAGGTTTAAAATTATGAGCATGCGGCCCTGGCCGGTTGGCTCAGTGGTAGAGCATCGGCCTGGCGTGCAGAAGTCCCGGGTTCGATTCCCGGCCAGGGCACACAGGAGAAGCGCCTATCTGCTTCTCCACCTCTCCCCCTCTCCTTCCTCTCTGTCTCTCTCTTCCCCTCCCCCATTGGAGCAGAGATGGCCCGAGCGATGCCCCGGAGGGGCAGAGCGTCGCCCCCTGGTGGGCGTGCCGGGTGGATCCCAGTCGGGCGCATGCGGGAGTCTGTCTGACTGTCTCTCCCCATTTCCAGCTTCAGAAAAATACCAAAAAAAAAAATATATGAGCATGCAAAAACACTGAGTCTATTATTGTATTAGTATTTATTAATTATTGTATTATTTTCTGTATGAACAATTCTAAACCTACTTTTGCCATACTCTGTATGCTAGGAGCTACTTCTAAATGGAGTGTAGTTTTTGCCCAAATAGGGCATCAGTTTAATCTAAAACCCAGTAACTCTGCTGTTATTCTCATGTTTGGGCTTGCCAGAGACCTCCCAAAGTATCTCCATTAGTATAATCCCTTTCAGGACCGTTGTGCCTGCTGGGTCACGTAATCGATGTCAAGAAAGCTTGCACCACAACCTAGACCTGCTGTGCAGCCTTCTCTTGCTTTGAGCCCCACTCAAAACTGCAGCCTTGACAGCTACCTGGAAATATATCAAAACAGCAGGCCAAACTTTTTATGTATCTGCTCTAAAATCTGAAGAGGTTAATCAAACATTATACCTATTTCTTCTTGGAGGGTAGTGCAAATTGCAGCAACTTCTCTTTCAGTTTAAGAGGGTATCCCCAGACAGGCAGTTTCCTAAGGAACTTCAAGAAACTTGACAGATTTTGCAGGCTCTTTTGTGTCTTACTGAAGCAGCCATGGTGTTTGTTGCTTTCTTTTTACCTGCTTCAGTTAGCATAATGCAACAGATCAGCATGTATGGTATGGAGTGCCACAAACAATTAAGGAAGATTGCTTCAACTTGATTATGCCGTAGAGTGAAAGAATTGTCACAGAACTGAACAAAGATGGTAAATAGTGTTAATGTCCCCAGTGTGTGAAGATCCCCTGTGTCTGATTATGTTTATTAGCAGGCAGTTGGATGGTGCTTTTAGGGTAATACATTACCAGAGTCAAGGACATGTATTCATTCATTCCAGTGAAGACAGCCTGTGCAATATAGTAGATACACTTGCATGTAGTATAATCTGATTAAGGTTGTTCTAACCCACAGTCATTCTCGAAGAGCCCTCTGACTTTGCAGTAGTCAAACAGGAAAGATAAATGGGTATAAAAGAGAAATATTTATTCTGTTATCTCTTAAGTCCTTGATGGTGACATTAATGTCTGCATTATCCACCAGGAATGTGGTATTGCTTTTGACTTGGTATATTTTGTTTTACTACCTTGGGGGAGAAAACCATGAGAGGAAAGTGTATGAAATATTTCTACAGTAATAGCCCTCATTCCATAGCACAAAAAACCAATGAGAGAACTCTGCTAGTTACTAAGTGTGTGTGTGTGTGTGTGTGTGTGTGTGTGTGTGTGTGTATTTCAAATATTTCAGGGCTGGGGTAATAGGAGAAACAATTCCAATAAATTTAGTGTAAGATTGACTCTACTGAGAGTTTATCTCTCACTGATCTCTATTAGTCTCTAATTGGAAACTGGACCACTGAACCACATGTTTCCATTCAGAGCTGGTATCTAACAACCATGTCTGGTTATTTGAGTTTTCTCAGTCACTTTATTATGGGTTTACAGCTTCCAGAGAGGACTTGAAGGATAATTCACAGCAAAGAGTTGAGGCCCGTTTCTAGGGTCTTTCCTCAAAGGGAGCTGGCTTCCCTGCCAGTCAAGTCATTCTGAATCTGTGAGATAATTTCAGTTTTAGAATTGAATAAGAGGCCATGAACCCCACAAAAGTTCTTAAAGTCTTGTTTATGCTCAGCAGATCTGAAATTTTTCTGCTTATATAAGTCAAACAGCACCATTAGGAAGCTGCCCAACTTTTATATTCCCAGTCCCCCAGGGAATAATTAGTCAGTGCTATAGACCTCTGTGGCTAATTATGGTAATTGTGCCCACTATAGCTCTAAAAGATAAGTGCCAGCACCTGACCTCTATACTCTGGGATCCTATTACTTCCCCTAGGGAACCCAAGCCCATTACAGTAGAGCCTGTGTCTTCTCTAGCCTACAGAAAGCACCCACTACAGCCTTTTGACTAATGCTGGTGATCCTCTCAGCAATGTACTCTTTAACGCCTTAGTGAAGAGAATTTCTTACAAACTGAAAACTGTCCTGAGTAGCAGTGAGTACATCCTGGGGGAGGCCCTGACTTACATGTCTGTGCGATGCTTAGATCTCATTCTCATCTGGGGCACGAGCTCAGTGAGGGATGCTGATTTTGGATACTGAAGATAATGTGTCTCCTTATAAAGAATCTGCATCAGGTAACATATAAAGTTTTGTTTTCCATGTGATAGAAGGCTGGTCCTCTTGGGCAGGAGTGAGTGGTTGGAGAGGCAGGGAGGAAAAGGGGCTGCTCCATCAGAAAGTTTTGTTCAGGCAGATTTGAGAGTTCTATTCTCAGCCTCATCTGTGTCAGTCTGATTGACCCCCACGTCACATCTCAGGGCCCTGGTTTTTCCGAAGCACCACTCTTAACTTATTAAAAGACCTGGTAAGCATGTGCAATTTAATTTTGCAATGCTGCAACTTTCATAGTCAGGCTTTATCCTGGTTTTACAGTGTCTGGGGAGCTGCTAAATATTGATTAGAGTTTTGAAATGTATCAGCCATGCAGAGTGTAGTGGAAAAATATGTGCTGCAGCTTAAGATACTTGAGTTCTGACGCTTCCTCTGTTAGAATTACTAATTGTTTAACTAGTTACTTAAGCTCTATTGGTCACATTTGTTTTAATGTTAAAATATGAGCACTGTGTTTTGTTCATGGTAAGTTTAAGGAGTTAATGAATGGGCAGACGTAATGTTCCCAGTGAAAGAAGTACTCACTATGATTCCTGAACTCTATCCTCCTTCATCTTTCCCTTTTCTTTCCTCTCACTCTCTTACCTGTCCCAATTTAATTTTACAACATGGTACTGCTGTGGACCCCACTTCACCTCAAAATTCAAAACCTTCTACATTCCCTGCCTTTAAGAAAATATGAAAAGCTCTGGACACACCATTGTATGTACTGATGGTAACCCCAGAGAAACATTATTGGAGGAAGTATTAATACAGCACTCTGAACGACTTAGGAAAACAAAAATTCAAATACTTAAGCAAACTTTTGTAATATTAGGTATACAAACAAAATGAAAACAATTTGGAGATTATAAATATTGTACATTTCTAATTCATCAACTGTAGGGACACTGTTTCCCAAATATAAAATCAGAGTCGGGAACCTCTAAGAATTTTGATAATTGAGTTTCAGCTCTGTGCCCTTTGGGAGCTAATGCTAAATCTAATAGGTGGGTTATTTTTTACTTCCTGTTAATATTCCCTCATAAATCATTTGAAAAGAATTAACAGTGCCAGAGAGGAAGGAGCTTTTCTTTTTTCCTATTCTTATTTACTATACAAACAGCCATTTGTTTGATTTCGGTTTTATTCGGTGATCCCAAATTGGTTAATAAAATGCTAACAGTTGTCAACATACTATATTTCTCACTTGGAGATTATCATTTAATTCTAATAAATGCCAGTTGGATACATGTTAAAACAGCAGGAACTAATTCATATACTCGAGCTAAATAAATAAAGTTTGACTGCATATTTGTTCCACTCAGATTTGATAACCGGCACTATAGAGAGGTGCTTTGTATAAAGTACCTTGGAAATGCCTCATAGCCAAGTCTTTCTGATGAAACCAACATTTCAAAACAGAATTATGTGCCTAAATATCACCGGTTTATGTCCAATGTAAATGGACTCTAGACCTTTAAACTTACATTCTGAAGTTCTAGGGCAGCTCTGTTAGACCTGACAAGTCCACATAATAGAGATCCTTTCAAAGGTCTCCTCTGTGTGAAGCCTACCCACTCCCAACTCAAAAATCCTCCTTAGAAACCCTGGCCGGTTGGCTCAGTGGTAGAGCATCGGCCTGGCATGCAGGAGTCCAGGGTTCGATTCCCGGCCAGGGCACACAGGAGAGGCGCCCATCTGCTTCTCCACCCCTCCCCCTCTCCTTCTTCTCTGTCTCTCTCTTCCCTTCCCACAGCCAGTGCTCCATTGGAGCAAAGTTGGCCCGGGCGCTAGGGATGGCTCTATGGTCTCTGCCTCAGGTGCTAGAGTGGCTCTGGTTGCAGCAGAGCGACACTCCAGATGGGTAGAGTGTCGCCCCCTGGTGGGCATGCCGGGTGGATCCCGGTCAGGTGCATGTGGGAGTCTGTGTGACTGCCTCCCTGTTTCCAACTTCAGGAAAAAAAAATCCTCCTTAGAGAAAAGATAGTCTTAGAACTTAATAAGATAATTCCATTGCTTTAACATAAAGGTAAGCTGAGGAAAATACTTAATGTTCATTTTGAAATAGATTTCCGTAGGGTCTCTACTTTAAAGCTTTTTTAGGGGGATCTAAACTTTCAGAAATTCATCTTTGAATTAGTTTGTTCCTAGTAAAAATATTTATCAGAGTTTGCTTTTGGGAAATATGACCACTGTCTTATTTGTAATAAACCCCTGTGACTCACAACCCAATATAGTCTTCCTGTCAGCTATTTACATAAAATCAGCAAAGTGTCTATGTATTTACCTCACTAGGGCCTTATTATGTAGCTTCATGTTATAATAGTCAAGAAAGTATGTAACAGTTGAGCGCAAGATCATCTGGTTTGAGCAAGGCTCACCAGCTTGAGCCCAAGGTCACTGGCTCGAGCAAGGGGTCACTCAGTCTGCTGTAGCCCCCCCTCGTCAAGGCACATATGAGAAAGCAATCAATGAGCAACTAAGATGCCACAACGAAGTATTGATGCTTCTCATCTCTCTCCCTTTCTGTCTGTCTGTCCTTATCTGTCCCTCTCTCTGTCTGTCTCTGTCACAAAAAAAAAGTATAGAAAACCAAAAGTTAACTTGCTTATCTTGATGTTTTACCAAATAGCATATAAGGAATAAATTATGTAAAATAATTTTAATATTAAAATTTAGTGTAATTTTATTAAATCAGGATTACAGCAGAATAAAAAAATGTAAGAAAATGTGAAAGTGATATGTCATGAATCTCTTATACAGAGTTGAAGGGAACAGTAAAGAAAATGAGGACTTCCTATAAATAATTTTAATAGCCTGACCTGTGGTGGCGCAGTGGATAAAGTGTTGACCTGGAATGCTGAGGTCGCCGGTTCAAAACCCTGGGATTACCTGGTCAAGGCACATATGGGAGTTAATGCTTCCTGCTCCTCCCCTCTTCTCTCTCTCTCTCTCTCTCTCCTCCTTCTCTCCTCTCTAAAATGAATAAATAAAGTCTTTAAAAAAATAATAATAATTTTAATAAATCCAATAAGTAGAGAGAATAATTCTCTGGGTTACTGATTATTTTCTATTTATACTTGTCAAATAACTCTCTTTATATAATCCTCCTTCTTCAATATCCCTACTTTTCAGAGAGAATATATCTAAAATATTTTTAAAGATTGTTTCACAGTTAATAATTCTTTTGCCTAGACACTTTGTGTATTTGTAGGGGATAAAACAGTTTCTGTGTGTTTGTAAGGGATAAAACAGTTTCTAATGTCTGAATAAAAACACAAAAACAACAGAGTAAGAGTACAAAACTACATAGAACTATTTTTAACATAGTAGGAAGTAGATCTGAAGAATTTAAATTTGCTATATATACATGGAAAAAAGTTGTAATATTTCTTTATTGTACATATGAATTTTCTACTATTACCAGTAGTATTTGATTAAAAATTTGACTGAAGTTTTAAATTCCAAATGCCAGTGTCAGCCTTGTTATCACATTTATATACTAATATGCAGAATGACTAATCTGTACTGAGGTGACTGACCATGTCACCTGACCACACTATGCAAATTTCCAGCTGGTGGACAATTAGCTCCAGTTCCTAATTTGTTAAATACCTTTTGTTATTTAAATATAAAATGGTTTTTAATATGAATTTGTGTACAGAATTCTTACAACCTTTTTTGACGTAATTTGAGAGGCTATTTAATATATGTCCTAACAACAAAGATGATCCTGAAATAGAGTAGAATCAGAAACCATCAAAGTTTTTAAACAGAAGAAAAATGAACACAAGCAATATAAAAGCGTACAAGAGACATAGAGAACCCTAAGAGAAAAGTTAAAAGGCTGAAATATAAAAAAAATAAATGTTTACAAAAGGGTGACAGCTGACTGGCAAATATATATTGAGCTTCTGGTGTATGTGGACTCCAGTTTAATATATTCTTTACCATTTTGGATAGATATGCCCACGAGTTGGCCATTCATCAATGCATCCACAGTTAAGTGTTATTCTATAAGGTTGGGATGAGATAAAACTAAAATCGTTTTTCACTTGATGTTCCAGATAATGAAAAGTTAAGAGAAAGCAGTCTTATAAGATGTCTTATTTGCACAACCCACAGAAACTCTGGCAGAACTCAATATCACACAGTGTTTTTTCACTCACTGTGTGCTAAGAGCTACTCTGTGCTTTAAAATGACTGTCGTTAGCTGAGTGCCTACTATGTGAAGACACAGTGTTTAGTGCTTCATAGATATTAGCAATTTTAAAAGCCAGTTATAAGTATCCCTAGTTTTCAACAAATGACACCAAAATTCAGAAAATTAACACATTACCTGAGCTTTGTCCTACCTACCTCAGGGGTAGGACAAAGAAGGAATCTCGTAGCTCAACACTTGATAATTTTTCTGCTAAATCCCAAAACCACCCACAGAGGCATTGTAATGTTAGTAACAAAATTCATTAAGATTTGATGAATTTCATCATTTCTCGGCCTTTTGGCTAAGATCAAGTGAAGATTTGGTGAATATCAGTTCTTGTAATCTCACCATAATAGGAAAGGTCAGACCCGCAAACTTTGGCTAGGACCACCCACAACCAAGCACGCCAAAAGAAACTTCCCAGGAACTCTTTGGAAAACAGGGACTGTCTGCCAGCCAGTGAGATTTCACCATGTCATATTAGCTCAGCCACCCTAGGGACCCTTTAAATATCTCCCACGCGGGTCACCCCTTGCGACTTCCCTGGCCTCCATTTTTTCTCAGGGCCAGGGAACCTTGCTGGATGGGATGCGTGTTCTGTACTCAATAAAGCCTTTTACTATTTCACACTTCGTGGCTCTGGCCCCTTCCTTCCTTCTCGGCGGGGAAAAATACCTTACATTTTAGTGCCGAAACCCGGGAGGAGTTTGAAGTCTGCAAGGACCTCTCCTCTTCCTGTTCCCTCTGAGAAAGAACCTGAATCTCCGACCTTCCACCCACTTTGGCTCACGGTGCGGTAAGTCCCCTGCCTCCAGCCACCCTTGAGTTCTTTCCTCCAAGACTCCCTGTCCGAAACTGTAGCTACGTCAGGGAAGTCTTTCCATTCTGAGTGCATGTGATTCTGGAGATGTCCCAAGCATATCCACTTTACCTTATTCGTCAGTGGCCACAGCTTGAGTTTTGGGATGCCAATACTCAATTCTGACCACTCTGAGGACTGAGGGCGGCTGTGGGGGCACAGAAATCTCCCTTCCTAAAGAAGAAGAAACTGAATTAGCCTCCTGAAGGGACTTTTGGTTTTAACACCTTCACCAATTTAACTATCGCCAAAAAAGCTGGGAACTGATTGGAGATTTCTTACATACACAGCTTCTAATTATTCATGCACCTGTCCTTAATTTCTGTGCCACCTGTTCCACTGTGTGGGCCTTTTTCTGGCCATAGAAACCTCACCTAAAACCTCCACTTCTGATCTTTCCTTCTCTGTGGACTCCCAACTCTCTCCCTCCTGCCTGACCCCTGGGGGCACCCCTCTCTCAGGACTTTTCTCTGGTCCCTCTGCAGACCTCTTTTGTGCTTGGGTCTCTTCCCTCTGAGAGTCCCCTCCCCTCCCTTTGCAAAAACCTGTTTCTTATTCACCACTACCATCTCTCTTTCTTCTCCCCTGCTGGCCAGGGGCCCTTCCTCCTTCACTGTGTTCTTAAACCCCTCCTCCGTCAGGCCATTCTCAGCCTGGCATTGGCTCTTACACTGGTTTTCAGGACGTCCAACCCCAATTTTCTTGCAGGAAGTTCTGGTCCTGTCCTGCCTTTGGCTCCAGCATTTCCTGTGGGATCTGGGTGCCAGGCTCCACACGAGCCATCCTCCTCTTATTCTCAACCCCCCCAAACCCCTATCTGGGACCTGTGATCATGGCATTTAAAGTTTTTAATGGTCCCAACTATTAATAACAGACCAAGGCTGTTTGCCAGGCCCACATGCAGCAAAAGGTAATGCTCTAAACCCCAGCTCTTGTGGCAACCCTAAGGCCAGTAGAACAACAGAGGCAAGGCACAGGAAGTGCCTGACCCAAATCTAAGCCACAATAAAAAACCCCACCAGCAGCTTGCTTTATGTGTGGCAAACAGGGTCACTGGTCCTGGTAGGGCCCCTGCCTGCAGCTGCCCACTAAGCCCTGCCCTGACTGCAAGCAGCCCAGTCACTGGCAGAGCAATTGCCCCTTTGGGCAACAGGCTTTTCCTCGGCGCCTCTACATAGAGGACAAGCCGCCTGAATGGAAGGCCAATCTAGCCAGGTGGGTGCATCGCTCGAACTCCTAGGACACAGAGAACCCAGGGTATGCTGCAACGAGTGGGTAAGTCCATCTCATTTCTTGTGGACATGGGGGCTACCTTCTCTGTTTTGCCATCACACTCTGGACCTCTAGTTCCCTCACGGGTCTCGGTTATGAGAATGGATGGGACCCCTTCCTTTCCCCTTTTTATGCCACTCCTGACATGCAGTCTTGCCTCAAGCTTGCCTCCATACAGGAACACTGGATGTCAGAACCACTGGACTCCATCTATCTCCAACTCACCAAAAGGCTGGACCTTACAAATCCCCTATTACTCCTCTTTTTTTTAAACCCTTACAGGACCGCATCCGTGAAGTTTCTCAACTCACGGCCACACAGATGTTCCTCCTGACACCCCTCCAAGCCACCGTCTTCCAATCTCCCCCTCCCCACGATGCCCCTAATCAGCAGGAAGTAGCCAAATGAAAAAACAGCACCCCTTTTCTATTTAACACAAAAGGTCAGAATGTAAGGTCGGTGGATAATGGGAAAGGTCAGACCCACGAACTTTGGCTAGGACCAAACTCTGGAACTTCCACAACCAAGCGAACCGAAAGAAACTTCCCAGGAACTCTTTGGAAAACAGGGACCGTCTGCCAACCAGTGAGATTTCAGCACGTCATATTAGCTCGACCACCCTAGGGACCCTTTAAATATCTCCCATGTGGGTCACCACTTGCAACTTCCCTGGCCTCCATCTTTCCTCAGGGCCAGGGAACCTCACCGGGTGGGTTGCGTGCTCTGTACTCAATAAAGCTTTTTACTATTTCACACTTCATGGCTCTGGCCCCTTCCTTTCTTCTTGGCGGGGAAAAATACCTTACAATACCCAATAAACTCATCCAGACTTTGAGGTGACCGAGTACATTCCAATACAGTGAAATGCTCTTTTTTTATTTTTTTAAACACTAATCATCATGTTAATATAATAGAAAAATTGCTAATCCCATTCCTTTTTATCTACATACCTCTTTTCTTTTTTATCTATTTTTCAGGGATTTAAGACCACCTCTAAAACAGAAGCTTGTAGGTGTTTAAAATCTCAGTGATATGAGTCAGTGATAGAATAAAAATGGTTCCCATTTAGTGGTACTTCATAAATTCTTTTCTTTCTTTTACTCCCATTTCAAAGAAGACTTTGTATAAATTTAAAAATCCAGTTCACTTATGATGCTTTAAGAGAAGTTAAAAATCACTTGAGCTAAGACTAGGCCAATGTTAACGCTACTGAAGAATATAAGTAACTACAACATGTTTCTGTTATACTTAAAAGGACATGATAGAGCAGATATCCAAGCTGTTTTGAAAATAATCTATGCATACTATTCATGAAAATAAGACCACATTTAAAGTTTTAATTCTCTAAAACAATGGAATATCTACTATGCACCAGGCCCTGAGTAAGTAGTGAAGAATCACTAAAATGAGTGCAGTCCCCAAGCCCATGAAGTTTACAGACATGAAACAAATATACACAAGTAACTATATAAGTATAGAATATTAGAGTGCCAGGAATATAAGGAGGAAATTCTAAAATTATAATGATGAAGGCAAAGACATTATAGGTGGCGGAATTATTTTTTAAAAATCTCATTGAAAATAACGTTTCAGACAAAAATGGAAAGGGTAGTACTCTAGGCTGACCCTATGCATTTGTGTTTGGCACATTGAAGGAACTGAACTACCTACTGGAGGCTGTGAGCCAGGCAGAAACTGGAGCAAGATCATACCATTTAAACCAGCAAAGGCCAGATTCTGTAGACCTTAGCCTTGGCATCTTAAGAGTTTGTATATTGTACTAAGGGGTTTTTTTCTATCTTTTTAAAATTGAATTTATGGGGGTGACTAGCATAATTATAAAGGTTTCAGGTGTCCATTTCTACAACATATTTCTATATTCCATTTTGTGTGTTCCCCAACCCCGAAGCCAAGCCTTCGTCCATCAGCATGTATCTCCCCATACCTTGTCATTCAAATATGTTTTAGTGTTATTGATGCGTCTAGTGTTTTATTAGTCTTCTGGTAAGTGAAAAATGCCTAACTTGCTCTTTAAATGCAGTTACTCTCAAATTTCTGGGAAGTTTGCTAAAAATATATATATTACATGGTCCATTCCCCAGAGATACTGAATTGGAAGTTCTAAAGTGGGAACACGAGACTTCATTTTAATAAACACTCTAGTTCATTTTGATGAAGGCAGTCTAGGTGCAAGAGTTTATTTTTTCTTTTTTTTTTTTATATAATTTTATTTTTTTAATGGGGTGACATCAATAAATCAGGATACATATATTCAAAGATAACAAGTCCAGGTTATCTTGTCATTCAATTATGTTGCATACCCACCACCCAAAGTCAGATTGTCCTCTGTCACCTTCTATCTTGTTTTCTTTGTGCCCCTCCCCACCCCCTATCCCTCTCCCATTCCCCCCTCCCCCCCGTAACCACCACACTCTTGTCAATGTCTCTTAGTTTCAGTATTATGTCCCACCTACGTATGGAATAATACAGTTCCTGTTTTTTTCTGATTTACTTATTTCGCTTCGTATCATGTTATCAAGATCCCTAGGTGCAAGAGTTTAAGAATCACTTATCCAGGGAGTGTGTTGTTACCTTTAAAATAATAACAGGTTACAGATCCTTAGATTTGCGCTTCTCCTAACAATACATACTTATGATATAATGAAAACATTTGGGCTTTTAAGTGTTAGTTTAGTACCTGTTCCTCCAACTAGTGGAAGTTAGAGTGCTAAAGCTTACACCTGATAGATACTTCTCTGTGATGAGGAAGACAGGATGATTTGCTGAGAGTGAGAAGGAAGGGAGTAAAGGACTGGAATACTCAAACTGAGGAAGGAAATATATGTGTCAATGATGCAAGGAAAACTACAGTAAAACAACCTGGTTGAACCAATCATCTGTAGTAGTTTCTGTTGCACAGGATTCTCAGAAAATTATTTCTCATTTCACAAAAATAATGTGTACAGCCCATTAATGAATAACCAGAGTTTTAGATAAGATAATAAAATGTCATTTGTTGTTCAGGTAGAAGAAAGGATCTTAAAGCTGAGCTTCAAACCCACCTCCATCTACTTTCATAGCCATTCCCCTCAATTGTGCTTTTGGCTTGCCTCAAGAACAATCAAATAAACATCAGAAAGAGGGATCCCTGCTGTGTAAGAAAGTTTTAAAATCAGGTTTTTAATTCCACTGTCCATATTCCTCATATTGTCCTATTTTTTTCTTATCCTATTTTTACATAACAACCTATCAGTTACTTAAATATAAATCCCCTGTCTTGCTCATATCTAATATATCCAAGACCAGTTTTGACTCAAGCTGTTATTCAATCCTTATAGGAATACCCAAATCTTTAACATGTTCGTACTCATCAATGAGTAATCTTGGGGACATTACTAAACCCCTGTGTGTCTTATTTTTCACAACTGGAAAATGAAGAGAAGAATGAGACTAATTCAAAGTGTAGAGTGTATGTGTGTAGTATGTAGTATGTACGGCCACACATGTAAATTATATATATATGTATGTATATGTGTGTGTGTGTTTGTATAACTTAAAATTTTGCATGGTAAATAGTAAGTCCTATGTAAGGTAAGGTATATGTTTTAGCTATCATCATCATCACAGTCATCATCTGTGGTCTATAATTATATTGTATCAACTCTTCAGCATTTGTGTTCCTTCTTATTTTTCAAATTATATTGCTACAATACAAATAAGAATTTATCGGGTCCTGGCTGGTTGGCTCAGTGGTAGAGCGTTGGCCTGGCGTGCAGAATTCCAGAATTCCCAGCCAGGGCACACAGGAGACGCGCCCATTTGCTTCTCCACCCCTCCCCCTCTCCTTCCTCTCTGTCTCTTTCTTCCCCTCCCACAGCCAAGGCTCCATTGGAACAAAGATGGCCCGGGACGCTGGTGATGGCTCCTTGGCCTTTGCCCCAGGCACTAGAGTGGCTCTGGTTGCAACAGAGTGACGCCCCGGAGGGGCAGAGCATCGCCCCCTGGTGGGCAGAGCGTAACCCCTGGTGGGCGTGCCGGGTGGATCCCGGTCCAGCGCATGCGGGAGTCTGTCTGACTGTCTCTCCCCGTTTCCAGCTTCAGAAAAATATATTATAAAAAAAAAAAGAATTTATCTCTTCCTTAATTAAAATATATAAAAATAAATAAAGCCTATTTATTCTACACTCATATGCCTACAAAAGAGAACCAGTTCCCAATTATTTTTACACTTAAATAAAAATGTTTCTACATGTCTAACTTAATATGGGAAAGTATTATTATTTTTGTATTAATATCTTTGTGGAATATAAAGAACTAAATAGAAGATCTTGACTAATTTTCCTGTTTAATAATTTATGGTGAGGTCTTTAAATTTGCCTTGCAAAGTTTTCTAAAGGTGATATTTTACATTTAAATTAGAAATGATAAGAAATACTCTTCTCTCAGGAATACAGAGGAGAAGATTCTCTAGACCTTTGAGAGCATTGCACAGTGATAACCTTCCACCTGGCAAACAGTTTTAAGGATGTTTCCTAATCCAGATTGGTAAATAAACATTTCCTTTCTCTTGGCCAGGTGACTAATCAAGTGACCTATATAGGGCCAAAAACCCCCACAAAAAAATAGCTAAAGTTTACTCTAGTTAGAAGAGGCTATTTGAAAAGGTAGTGTCGTCAAAAGCAGGGTAGATTCATAAGAGTCTCGTGTAATAATAATTTTATATTAGCATTATGCTCTAAAGCACAAGTGCAAGAAATATTTTAACAATAATTCAATGAAGAGGAAAATTACATATTAATTGAATCTATGTGACAACTATTTCTAGGTTGACAGTGATGCTGAAAGAGAACACAGTAGACATTCAAATAACTTTTTAATTTTTTTAAATGCTTTTTAATGATGATGAGTACTTTCAATCCAATGTAATATAATGTTCTATGTTTAGATGGTTATGGTATGACAATGAAAGATAGAAAATTATATTTTACTATCTTTTCAGCTATTGAATTAAAAGGAATTAAGTTGTCTGAAAGTAATGAATTATAATAATATTTTCATAAATTATAAGAAGCAGAATGAGCTTCACTAAACTGTCCTTACTTCCAAAAAAATTAAAATTATTTACTTTCACATTTTATTTAATGTATTGTATCAACTTATATTGGCTTCAACCAGACAAATCTTGTATGAACATTGATTATGTTTCTAGCTTTGTGGTTATGGAAAAGTCATTCAATATCTCTGAACTCCAATTTCTGTGTCTATAAGTGGGGATAGCAATTTCTTTTATCCATGAATGTTTTAAGTATTAAATATAGTAATGCATGTGATATGCATATTATAGCATTCAATATGTAAATATTAGCAATTATTATTATATTAAGAGGAAATTATAAGCTATAAATAAAATTATTTTTATTGATATATAATTAAAATAGGAAATATATATTTTTTAAATGAATGTCTTCCCACTTTTACTGTTAATGTTGTATTTCTTTGACTGTGTACAAACATTACCAATAAGGTAATATAAGTTTTGATCATTTTTCTGATATTTACTAAAATGTCATTAGACAATGGAGAAGAATATTTAGCTTTATCTCATGCACTGTCATTTACAATCCAAATATAAATCTGCAAAAATGTAGTCAAGTGTAGAATATAGTATGTACATCAAACTCTGTCTTTACTTCATCTGACTGTACTCTCTGGATGGAAGAAAAAGCCTAGGATATTTCAGCTCTGATTACCCAGAATACTCCATTCACAGGGCAGTTGTCACTTATTTTTCTTCCTAGTATAGATGGAAAATGTCTTAGTAATATTCTCTAGTCAGTAGATAGCGTTGCTCAGTGGAACGGAATACAGAACCGAGGGAAAACATATATTAACCTCAGCTTCTCAAGTGTCATATGCTGAGTTGTTTGTCCTCTAGGCATTAACCTTCAGTGTTCTCAGTGCTGTAGGTGCATTGGTTCTCAAAAATGACTATAAATTTGGGGTCCAGGATTCTTATCATGAAAAAAGAAAGATATTATATGGAATGGAAAAATAAATGGAAAGATCCTGAAAGGCAAAATTAGAGGCTTAAGTACCAGCCCTGCCTCTGAAAGCTGAGAAGTAAAGACATCCAAAGTATGCACACATATGAGCACATTTCATTTCTGACATACTATTTCCTCAGTGGTAGGATTCAAATAATTTACTGACCGGTTCATTACCCTAATGACTATTTTAAGTATTAACAAAACAATACACTAATATTTAAGTATTTTAAGTATTTTTAAAAAATGATATATTGCCTTACCAGGCAGTGGCACAGTGGATAGTGTATGGGAATGAAACAAAGAGGACCAAGGTTCAATACCCTGAGGTTGCCAAATAGAACACAGGATCACCCTGCTTAGCGCGGGCTCACCAGCTTCAGTGCAGGGTTGATAGCTTGCACGTGGGATCATAGACATGACCACAATGGTCATCGGCTTGAGCCCAGAGGTCACTGACTTTAAGCCCAAGGTCAATGGCTTGAGCAAGGGGTCACTTATTCTGCTGTAGGCCCCCAGTCAAGGCACATATGAGAAAGCAATCGAACAACTAAGGAGCCGCAATGAAGAATTGACGCTTCTCATCTCTCTCCCTTCCTGTCTGTCTGTTCCTATCTATCACTCTTTCTGTCTCTCTCTCTGTCACTAAATAAATAAATACTAAAATTAAAAGATGATGTATTATTTCATGCATTTAATACTTAAATAATAACTATAAAGGAGGTACACAAAACTAGATGTTATATGAAAGAGTTTTAAAATATTAATAAAAATATAAAATAATACCTGGCAAAGAACAAGAAAACTGTTATTTAAGTTATTTTTTTATACTTTTATTTAGACAATTAATTTTAATGGGGTGACATTGGTCAACTAGATCACCTAGATTTAGAGAAAACATCTTCAGATCATTTTGACATTGGATTATGTTATTTACCCATCACGCAGTATTTTAAGTATTTTAAAAAAATGATATATTGCCTTACCAGGCAGTGGCACAGTGGATAGTGTGTGGGACTGAAACAAAAAGGACCAAGGTTGGATACCCTGGTCCTCCCTTACCTTTCATTATATTTTCTTTATGCCCCTCCCTCCCACTACTCCCTCCCTCTCCTCCTTTTCCGCCCCCCCCCCCCCCCCCCGTTAACCACTTCACTCTTATCTATGTCCATGAGTCTCAATTTTGTGTCCTACCTATGTATGGAATCATACAGTTCTTAGTCTTTTCTGGTTTACTTATTTCACTAATTATAATGTTATCAAGGTCCATCCATGTTGTTGTAAATGATCCTATGTCATCATTTCTTATGGCTGAGTAGTATTACATAGTATATATGTATCACATCTTCTTTATCCAATCTTCTATTGAAGGGCCTTTTGGTTGTTTCCATGTGTTGGCCACTGTGAACAATGTTGTGATGAACATGGGGCTGCATGTGTCTTTACGTACCAATCATTTTGAGTTCTGGGGATATATACTGAGTAGAGGGATTGTTGGTTCACATGGTAGTTCTATTCTTAATTTTTTGAGAAACCACCATACTTTCTTCCATAATGGTTGTACTAATTTGCATTCCCACCAATAGTGAATGAGGTTTCCTTTTTCTCTACAGCCTCTCCAACGTATTACCTGTCTTGTCAATAATAGCTAATCTGACAGGTGTGAGGTGATATGTCATTGTAGTTTTGATTTGCATTTCTCTAATAGCTAGTGAAGATGAGCATCTTTTTATATATCTATTGGTCATTTGTATTTCTTCCTGGGAGAAGTGTCTGTTCATGTCCTTTTCCTATATTTTATTGAATTTTTGCTTGTTTGTTGTTGAGTTTTGTGAGCCTTTGTACATTTTGGATATTAGGCCCTTATCTGAGTTGTTGTTTGAAAATATCATCTCCCATTTAGTTGGCGGTCTGTTTTTGTTGTCAGTTTCTCTTGCTGTGCCAAAGCTTTTTAGTCTGATGTAGTCCCATTCATTTATCTTTGCTTTTAACACCCTTGCCTTTGGAGTCAAATTCATGAAATGTTCTTTATGACTAAGGTCCATGAGTTTAGTACCTATGTTTTCTTCTATGTATTTTATTGTTTCAGATTTTATATTTAGGCCTTTAATCCATTTTGAATTAATTTTTGTACAAGGAGACAAACCATAGTCAAGTTTAATTCTTTTGCTTGCAGCTTTCCAGTTTTCCCAGTACCATTTATTGAAGAAGCTTTCTTTTCTCCATTGTGTGTTTTTGGCTCCTTTATCAAAGATGATTTGACCATATATATGTGGTTTTATTTCTGGGCTCTCTATTCTGTTCCATTGGTCTGAGTGTCTGTTTTTCTGCCAATACCATGCTGTTTTGATAATTGTGGCTCTGTAGTATAATTTGAAGTCAGGTATAGTAATGCCCCTAGTTTCATTTTTTTTCCTTAGGATTACTTTGGCTATTCACGGGTTTTATTTGTTTGTTTTTTTGTTTGTTTGCTTTTTGTATTTTCTGAAGTTGAATATGAGGAGGCAGTCAGACAGACTCCTGCATGTGCCCGACCAGGATCCACCCGGCATGCCCACCAGGGGGCGATGCTCTGCCCATCTGAGGCATTGCTCTGTTACAACCAGAGGCATTCTAGCACCTGAGGCAGAGGCCATGGAGCCATCCTCAGTGCCCGGGTCAACCTTGCTCCAATGGAGCCTTGGCTGTGGGAGGGGAAGAGAGAGACAGAGAGGAAGGAGAGGGGAAGGGGTGGAGAAGCAATTGCGCACTTCTCCTGTGTGCCCTGGCTGGGAATCAAACTCAGGACTCCTGCACACCAGGTTGATGCTCTACCACTGAGCCATCCGGCCAGGGCCTTTATTCATGGTTTTTAATGGTCCCATATAAACCTTATGATTTTTTGTTCCATTTCTTCAAAAAAGACATTGGAATTGCATTAAATTTGTATATTGCTTTGGGTACTATGGCTATTTTAACTATATTTATTCTTTTTATTCCAAAACAAGGAATATTTTTTTCATTTCATTGTGTCTTTTTTTAATTTCCTTTAACAATGCTTTGTATTTTTTATTATATGGGTCCTTTATGTTTTTTGTTATGTTTATTCCTAGGTATTATTTTTTCTTGCAACCATAAAAGGAATTATGTTTTTCTGAAGTTTTAGTGTTGGCATATAAGAAAGCAATAGACTCCTGTATGTCAATTTTGTATTCTACGACCTTACTGTATTGATTTATTGATTCTAATAGTCTTTCTGTGGAGTCTTTGGGGTTTTCTATATACAGGATCATATCATCTGCAGAAAGTGAAAACTTTACTTCTTCTTTCCCAATATGAATGCCTTTTATTTCTTTCTCTTGTCTGATTGCTCTGGCTAGAACTTCCAAAATTACATTGAATAAGAGTAGAGAGAATGGGCAGCCTTGTCTTATTCTTGATTTTAGAGGAAAAGTTTTCAGTTTTTTGCCATTTAATATGATGTTAGCTGATGGTTTGTCATAAATGGCCTTTATTATGTTGAGATATTTTCCTTCTATACCCATTTTGTTGAGTGTTTTAAACATAAAATGATGTTGTATTTTATTAAATGCCTTTTCTGCATCTATTGATAGGATCATATGGTTTTTATTCTTTGTTTTGTTGATATGGTGTATTACATTATTGTTTTATGTGTGTTGAACCATCCTTGTGATTATGGGATGAATCCACCTGATCATAATGAATTATTTTTTTAATGTTTTGTATTCAATTTGCTAGTATTTTGTTTAGGATTTTTGCATCTGTATTCATTAGAGATATTGGTCTATAGTTTTCTTTTTTTGTGTTGTCCTTGACAGGTTTTGGTATGAGGGTTATGCTGTCCTCATAAAATGTTTTTTGAAGTATTGCTTCTTCTTCAATTTTTTGGAGACTTTGAGTAGAATAGAAACCAAATCTTCTTTGAATGTTTATTAGAATTAAATAGTATAACCATCAGGCCCTGGACTTATTTTTTGGGATGTTTTTGATAGTTGTTTCTATTTAGTCTGCTTATGGGTCTGTTTAAATTTGTATATTGCTTTGGGTATTATGGTTATTTTAACTATATGTTTAGGTTTTCTGCTACTTCATGACTCAGTCTAGGAAGATTGTATTGTCCTAGGAATTTATTTATTTCTTCTAGAATGTTGAATTTGGTAGCATATAGTTTTTCATAGTATTCTACAATAATCCTTTGTATATCTATGATATCTGTGGTAATTTCTCCTCTTTCATTTGGAATTTTGTTTATATGAGTTCTTTCTCTTTTATTTCATAGTGAGTCTTGCCAAGGGTTTGTCAATTTTGTTGATCTTTTCAAAGAATCAGCTCTTTGTTTTATTGATTCTTTTTATAGTTTTTCTGTTCTCTCTTTCTTTTATTTCTGCTCTAATTTTTATTATATCCTTTCTTCTGCTGGTTTTGGGTTGCCTTTGTTCTTTTTTTTTTTTAGTTCTTTAAGATGTGATATTTAGTTGTTTACTTGGGCTCTCTCTTGATTGTTTGTATAAGCCTGTAATGATATTAATTTTCCTCTTATTACTACTTTTGCTGCATTCCAGAGATTCTGATAAGTCATGTTGTCATTTTTATTTGTCTGTATATATCTTTTGATCTCTGTTTTTACTTCTTCTTTGATCCAGTTGTTTTTTTTTAGAAGTATGTTGTTTAATTTTCATATTTTTGTGGGTTTGTTTACTTCTTTTTTGAAGTTGAATTTAGTTTCAAAGCTTTATGGTCAGAGAATATGCTTGGTCTAATTTAAATTTTTCTGAATTTGTTCATGTTAGTTTTCTGTCCCAACATATGTGCAATTCTTGGGAATGTACCATGTACACTGGAGAAAAATGTAAACTCTCACATTTTGGGATAAAATATCCTGTAGCTGTCTACCATATCCAATTGTTCTAGTGTTTCATTTAGGCCAATATTTCTTTATTGATCTTCTGTTTAGATGAACAATCTAGAGCCATTGTGGTATATTGAGGTCTCCAATTATGATCATGTTTTTGTCGGTATTTATTTTTAGATCAGTTAGTAGATGTCTTATATACTTTGGTGCCCCTTCGTTTGGAGCATGCATATTAAAAATCTTATGTCTTGCCTGACCAGGCAGTAGAGCAGTGGATAGAGCATCGAAATGGGATGTGGAGGACCCAGGTTCAAGACCCCAAGGTCGCCAGCTTGAGCTAAGCTCACTAGCTTGGACCCAAGGTTGCTGACTTGAGCAGGGATCACTCACTCTGCTGTAGCCCCATGGTCAAGGCACATATGAGAAAGCAATCAATGAACAACTAAGGTGTCACAATGAAAAACTAATGATTGATGTTTCTCATCTCTCTCTGTTCCTGTCTGTCTGACCCTATCTATCCCTTTCTCTGACTCTCTCTCTCTGTCTCTGTAAAATAAATAAATAAATAAATAAATAAATAAATAAATAAAGTCTTTTCCTAGGAGTTCTTAATTAAAAAAAATTTTTTTAAATGTTATGTCTTCTTGATTCCATGTCTCCTTTATCATTATGAAATGATCATCTTTGTCTCTGATTACCTTTGCTGTTTTGTAGTCAGTGTTGTGAGATATAATTATAGCTACACCTGCTTTTCTTTGGATATGAGTTGCTTGGAGAATCGTTTTTCAGCTTTTTACTTTGAGTCCGTTTTATTTTATTTTTTTTTTATTTTTTTTTTATTTTATTTATTCATTTTAGAGAGGAGACAGAGAGGGACAGAAAGAGACAGGGAAGGAGAGGAGAGAGACAGGGGGGAGGAGCAGGACGCATCAACTCCCATATGTGCCCTGACCAGGCAAGCCCAAGGCAAGCCCAGGGTTTTGAACCGGCAACCTCAGCATTTCCAGGTCGACGCTCCATCCACTGCACCACCACAGGTCAGGCATGGTCCGATGGTAGTGGGTTATCAGAACTTATTAACTTAGAGTCCGTTTTTATCCTTGTAGATTAGATGTGTTTCTTGAAGGCAGCATATAGTTAGAGATTCTTTTTTGATCCATTCTGCTACTCTGTGTCTTTTTACTGGTGAGTTCAATTCATTTATGTTTAATGTAATTATTAACACTTGATGGTTTCTTATGGCCATTTTATATAATGCTTTCTGATAACTGTGTTTCTTGTTTGGTTCTTCTCTTTGTTTTTCTGTCATTTGTTTTTGTTTGGTTGTATTCCATACTTCTTTCCTCTGTTTCTTGTTTTAAGCCGTGTGTTTCGAGTGGTATTTTCAGGGGTGGTTACCATTAGGTAATTAAAAGAATATATATCATATTCATTGTATTTCATTATCTGATGAGTGCTTCTGCACTCTATCCTCTGTTACTGCTAATTTTTGTCTTCTTTCCTTTTTTGTTTCTGTTGTCACAAATTATTCTTGTTTTTATTGTGATCTTGGAATTTCTACTTGTGATTTTGTTTTGTTTTGTTCTTTGCATCTGGTTGGATAACCTCCTTTAGTTTCTGAAGTGGGGTTTTCTGGTGATAAATTTCCTCATCCTTTCTATATCTGTGAATGTTTTTATTTCCCCTTTATATTTGAAGGAAAGCTTTGCTGGATATAGTATTTTTGGCTTGAAGTTCCTCTCTTTTAGTACTTTAAATATTGGGGTCTACTCTTTTCTAACTTGCAGAGTTTCTGCTAAGAGATCTAATGATAACCTAATGGGCCTTCCTTTATATGCTATATTCTTCCTTTCTCCGGCTGCCTCGAGGATTTTTTCTTTGATCATTGATTTGTGGTGATTTCATTACAATGTGCCTTGGAGTAAGTCTGTTTGGGTTAAAGTAACTCTGTGTTCTGTTTGCTTTTGGGATTCAAGGCTCTAATTCTTTCCACAGGCTTGGGAAATTCTCATCAATTATTTGTTTGAATATGTTCTCCATTTCTTTTTCTCTCTTTTCTCCTTCTGATACACCCATTATTCTTCCTGGACTGCTCTTCCTGATGGAGTTAGACAATTCTTGTAGGGTTTTCTAATTTTTTTTAACTTTAATCTTGTCACCTCAATTTTCAGTTCATGTATTGAGCTTTTCATCTCTGTTTGGTTCCCTTTTATAGTTTCAATTTCCTTTATGAAATACTCTTTTTGTTTATTAAATTGTTTTTTTAGCTCACTAAATTGCCCTTTAGAACTTTCTTGTATTTCACTGAGTATTTTTATGACTTCAATTTTGAATTCCGTGTCATTTAACTCCAAGGTTTCTAAGTAATTAAAAATTTTTTCTAGAGATTTTTCATCTATATGAGCTACGTTTCTGTCCTTTGTATCCATGATATTTGATTTCTTTTTTCTTAATGGTATTTGAGAGCAGAACTGTTAATAACACATAAGAGATAATTAAGAAAATAAAATAAAAGTTAAAAAAATACAGTGAAAAAAATGAAAATTCCGTAATGATAATTGGAACAAAAACTACAGAGAATAAGGAGCAGGAACTGAGGAGAGATGACAAAGAGAGAAAAAATGAAGTCAAAAACATGTAAAATGCCACAAAAAATATGAGTCAAAAATATAATAATTTGATGATAAATGACAATCAGATAAGAGGAGGAGAAGGAGAAGAAGAAGAAGAAGAAGAAGAAGAAGAAGAAGAAGAAGAAGAAGAAGAAGAAGAAGAGGAAAGATAAGGTAATGGAGAAAAAAGAAGAGAATAAAGAGAAAAAAAAGACAAATACAAAAAAATGAGAAAGAAAACGAAAAAAAAAAAAAGAAGTAACGGTTTCTGAAATAAAACCCTCACAAAAAACAAGAGTGATAAATGTAACAACTATGAATAATGTAGTTCAAAAGGAAAATAATAAAAAAAAATAAAGGAAAAAATGTAAGTGACAAAAATGACAAAAAGCTTTGAAAAATGTAATTCTTTTCTAGCTTCCTTATTTTTTTCAGCAGGTGGCACTGTACTATGAATTTTGCCTCTGTGGGGCTCTTGGGCAGAGGTCTGCTGCTGTTTCACTGTGGCAATGACGTGGGCTGGGCCTCAGTCTTGTTGACAGATGGGGCTTGTTAGAGCTTTGAGATTAGATGGCTCTAGCAATGGGAGTCTCAGTTTTCAAGGCACCTCTCTGCACATCCCTCCCACTGGAGATAGCAGCCTGGAGACTTAGCTATGGAATCCACCTCAGCTACTGACCTTGCAGCAAGGGAATCTGCACAGCCAGGTCTCCCCTCTAGCTCCAAGCAAAGTTCTGAGCAAGGCAGTAGCAACCAGAGCCGCAAGTGACAGTAGGCAGGGCAGGGCAGGGCACAGACCAAAGATCAAGTCCCTTTCTGTTACACAGAGGCAAAATTTTATGGGCCGGCTGCCATATCTATAATAGCATGCCTCAGCACATGCAGTTTTAATCACCATGGCCTTTTTTCACTTGTACTGCCTGGTACTCCATGACAGGCCATGTGTGTGTCCAGCTCCCACAACTCCAGCAATGCACACAGATCGTTGCAGCTACCATTCAGGCACCCAGCGCAGGTAGTCTCAGGCCAATGGTCTTGGCCTGTGTGCACACCCGGCACTGGAGATCATGAAACCAGGAATGGCCAAAGATGCTAGTGCCCACACAGGTGCCTAGCATTGATAATCTCGGGCTAAGCACTCCATCCCGCAAGCACACCCACTTGCTCCAGGCGCTGGTGATACTGGTTGGAGCCACTAGTGCAGCACCAGTGATCGTGGAGCTGGGAATGCACAAAGATGCTGGTGCTGGCCCACATGGGCACCCTGAGCTGGTAATTTTAAATGGATTCCACTGCATGTGCACACATTCAGTGACCACAATCTCAGACAGAGTCGGTGTGTTCTTTCTTTTGTTTGGGTGCCTATCCTAACTCAGCTCCTTCCCCACTATCTCAGTATCTCCTCTTCACCTGGCTCCAAACTAAAATGCTCCTACCTCATATCAGTGAGGAAAGTGAAATGCTCCGTCCTCCATCTTATATATTCAGCCACGTTTTCACCCAATCATACCTTTGTCTGGTTTGTGTAAATTTCAGGTAGTTAAGATTTTTTCCTCTGTGTTTAGTTGTTTAATTTGTTGAAATTTTGAAGGGAGAGATTGGGAGTATCCCTCACACTGCCATTTCTTTGACCTTAAGATATTTTCATATTGCTTCTTGATTGACATTCTCATTTGCAATTTTTTTTGTACTTGTGGTAAGAATGAACATTACTATGGGCACTTAGAATATGCTGTTGCACAGATGAACATTAAAAAAGAGTAAGAAATGAAAATTTGTGATTTCCACATTGGGTGCCTGCCCAGGTGCCCACCTTAGAGAAATGTGATCAGAAGTGCCATTTTATTCCTGAATATATTTTGGGGGTAGATGTCTTGCAAGGACTGTGGTTGGAAACTACAGCTGGGGAGTTCCGGCTGCGGATCAAGGTTGTGAAGGCAGTATTGCAGGGACACGCATCACATTCCCCTTTGCAATTACCCATCCCTCGGCGTGTGACTAACACCAAGCAGTACCGCCTGCCAGGTGGTTATGAAGAAGTCACAGGGACAATCCTCGAACTAGAAAAGGTGGGGATCATCCGGCCAGCACACAGTCCTTACAACTCCCCAGTATGGAACCTGGAGAATGCGCAAAGCAGATGGAACCTGGAGAATGACAGTAGATTACAGGGAACTTAATAAAGTTGTTCCCCCTTTGCATGCTGCTGTTCCCTAGATAGCTAACATGATGGATCAGCTAAGCCATGAGTTGGGGACATACCACTTTGTGGCAGACTTGGCCAATGCATTTTTCTCTATTGATATAGCCGCAGAGAGTCAAGACCAATTTGCCTTCAGTTGGGAAGGGAGACAATGGACCTTTACAGTGTTACCCCAGGGCTATTTGCATAGCCCCACCTTGTGCCATGGGCTGGTGGTTGCTGACCTGGCTAAATGGAAACAGCCAGAGGTAGTCCGCATGTACCATTATATTTATGATATTATGCTAACTAGTGATTCTCTTTCAGAATTGGAGCAAGCAGTCCCTACCCTGCTATCCCATTTGAAAGTATGTGGCTGGGCAGTTAACGAGAACAAATTACAAGGACCTGGGTTATCTGTTAAATTCTTGGGAGTTATCTGGTCGAGTTAACTTGTAAGACAAAAGTTATCCCTGACTCAGTTATAGATAAGATTCAAGCATACCCCGTGCCCACTATGGTAAAACAGTTACAGGAATTCTTAGGTTTGTTGGGGTATTGGCGAGCATTCATACTGCATTTGGCTCAGTTACTACGCCCCTTGTACAACCTTATTCGAAAGGGGGTTCGCTGGATTGGACTGAGCAGGCGCAAAGTTCATTTGCAGCTGCTAAGAGAGCTGTCAAGGTGACACAGGCCTTGAATGTGTTTGATCCTGCCAGGCCCTGTGAGCTGGATGTTCATGTAACCTCGGAGGGGTTTGGATGGGGCTTGTGGCAGCGGACAGAGCGCCTATGGCAACCTATTGGATTTTGGTCCCAATTGTGGAAAGGTGCTGAAGTTCGTTACTCATTAGTAGAGAAGCAGCTGGCAGCTGTGTATGCTGCCCTCCTGGCAACTGAGAGTATTACAACCACAACACCAGTTACAGTTAAAACAACATACCCTATAGCTGGATGGGTGAGAGACTGGGCAACTAAACCACGTAGTGGTATGGCCCAAATGTCTACCCTAGACAAGTGGGGTGCCTATCTGCAACAATGCTGTGCTCTTAGCACCAGCCCATTGAGGGCAGAACTGCAGGAAGTCTTGGGTCCAGTCACCTATGCAACCTTAGAGTCAGGTGCAACTGGGGCTCAGGAGGCAGAACCTGAGGTCAGTCCCTACCAGGAGGGGCGGGTGCCCATCCCCGAAGATGCCTGGTATACTGATGGTTCCAGCAGGGGCCAACCTGCCAAATGGATGGCTATTGCCTTCCATCCGGCCACTGAGACTATTTGGATGGACACGGGTACAGGCCAAAGCAGCCAATGGGCAGAATTAAGAGCTGTTTGGCTAGTTGCCCATAATGAACCTTCATCTCTGGTGATCTGTACTGACAGTTGGGCTGTCTATCGTGGACTGACCCTTTGGATTGCTACTTGGCACATTAACCAGTGGATGGTAATGCACCTTCCATTATGGGGTCAGGCCATGTGGCAGGACTTATGGGAAATAGGGCACCAGAAGCAGGTGACAGTATATCATGTCACAGGGCATGCCCCTCTAGCCCATCCTGGGAATGATGAGGCAGATACGTTGGCAAGGGTGCGATGGTTGGAGACTGCACCTGCAGGTGATGTGGCACAGTGGCTCCACCGGCGCCTGCTCCATGCAGGACAGAAAACTATGTGGGCTATGGTTAAGGCTTGGAACTTGCCTGTGTCCTATGCAGAGGTACTTGCAGCCTGTGAGCAATGTGCAGTATGTTCCAAGGAGCACCCTCGGAGACCACTGGTGTTACCTGGACAGATCCAGAGGGGTCATGTTCCACTGACACGATGGCAGATAGACATCATTGGACCCTTACCAAAGTCAGAAGGGTACCAGTATGAAGTCACTTGTGTAGATACTGCCACCGGGCTGCTTGCTGCTTACCCCGCTCGTAACCCAGACCAGAGGGCAGTCATACAGGCTCTGGACCGCCTGAGTGCTGCATACGGGCGACCACTGGTCCTTGAAAGTGACAATGGTACCCACTTCACTGGTTCAATGGTGAGGCAATAGGCTCAAAAGCTGGGGGTGGACTGGAAGTACCATGTTCCCTACCACCCCCAAGCTGCTGGTATCATTGAGTGTTAAAATGGACTCTTAAAGCAGGAACTGCGACAGGAGGGGGGCACCGGCTCTCTTACTGGATGGACACGCCGCTTATGGACAGTACTTCGGATTTTGAATGAGTGACCTCGACGGGGAAGCCCAGCTCCAGGAGAGGCCCTCCTGCATCGGACAGCTGCCCCCATTCAGTTGCAGATACGCACCAAGGACATTTTACTCAAGCCAGGTTTCGGACAGCAGGGCAACGTGCTCTTGCCTGCTCCAACAGCCCTTCTTAAAGGACAACAGCTTCAATGGATTTGGCCCTGGACTGTACAGGCCCCCCATCTGAGATGGGTGGCCTTGTTGGCACCATGGGGAAAGGGACTAGAGGTGGACCTCCAGTTAACTCCTTGGGCAACCAGCACCTGGCCACCTAAGGTAGAAGTGTATTATCCCTTTAGTGCTCAAGGGGACAGCATTTTGAAGGGCACCTTTGTAATTTCTTTATGGCCAATAATGAGTTCTCCTATTTTACTACACATAGAACCAGCAGATGCTGGTGTATTGGCCAATAAGGTTTGGTATGCCCGCTCAGGGCAGCCTCTGGTGCCAGCTACGGTGCTGTCTGCAGACAAAACTCTGGCCTGTATTCTGCCAGAGGGAAAAGATTTGCCAACCAAAAATTAGGTATCAGTTCTGCTGAACTGGTGAAAACATGCTGAATTCCACAACTGCATTTCCTCCTAAAAAGAATCAAGAAACTGAAGAAATGCTTAATGGAAAGGCTATGAAAGGAAAGTACAAAATAATCTAGAATATTTTATGGTGCTGGAAAATTTTAATGTGCTCCAAAATGACAGAAACATGTCAAAATCAGAAACGGCTTTTAATTGCTAAATCTTGAGCAACTCAAGCATCAAAATGAATAGTGATAATAATCAATTTTGTATTAAAAGTGAAAAATAATTTCTGTGTCCATATGCATACCAAATAAAAAAGAGAAGCGAAATATCTTCTTTAAAATCAAATGAAGATGTTATGGTCAAGAAATCTCTTTATGCAACCATAATAATAAATGATTAGGGAAAAAATAATTAGTGTGTGCTAAAACTAAAAATATTTTATGTAAAATATTTATAGTATCACTATGTATCATAACTGATTATTTATTAATTACAAGAAAAATAGTAGTGTTTCAGTACAGAAGCCTGCCAAGAAACACCTTACCAAGAACTAACAAAGTTAACATTAGCAATGACATAGACTAACATCCAAGAAATCACCTGTAGTCTTAACAAAAATGTATAACCTGGCCTGACCAGGCAGTGGTGCAGTGGATAGAGTGTCAGACTGGGATGCAGTAGACCCAGGTTCGAGACCCTGAGGTCACCAGCTTCAGCGTGGGCTCATCTGGTTTGAGCAAAGCTCACCAGCTTGGACCCACAGTCACTGGCTTGAGCAAGGGGTTACTCAGTCTACTGTAGCCCCATGGTCAAGGCACATATGAGAAAGCAATCAATGAACAACTAAAGTGCTACAACAAAATACTGATGATTGATGCTTCTCATCTCTCTCTGTTTCTGTCTGTCTGTCCCTATCTATCTCTCTGTCTGATTCTGTAAAGAAAAAAAAAAAATGCATAACCTGGATCTATTCATGTGACAACAATCAGGAAAAAATGTAATTAAGGAAGATATTCAATAAAATTACTAACAAATACTGTTAAGAAATGCCAAAAAATGAGAAATTATTTCAGGTAAATGAGGCAACAGATGGAAAGACTGGATTATAAGAAAAATTTTATATAGAACATTACTGAGACAATTGACAAAATTTGAAAATGAATACTACATTAAATAGTACTTTAATAATATTAAAATTATTATCTTTTATAATTACACTGTATAAAAGAATGTTTTAATTGTTAATTGAGATACACACTGAAATATTTATGAGTAAACATTCATGATATCTTTCATTTATTCTAAAATATGTCAGCAAATATATGTGTATTTAGGTAGAGCAAAAGTAGGTTTATACTTGTGAATATATGAAACACAGATTTTATTTTTGTATTATTATTCATTAATTATAGTATTACTTTCTATATGAACTGTGACCTACTTTTACTCCACCCTGTATACACACACACACACACACACACACACACACACACACACAGCATAAACATGGCAAAAACTCAATTGGTGAATATGAGCAGAAAAAATAAGAAAGTTTATTAAAGTATTCTGGCAATCTTTTTTCTTTTGTACTTTAAAAAAATTAAAATTAGGCCCTTGATCAGTGGTACAGTGGATATAGTATCGACTAGCATATGGACGTCCCAGGTTTTATTCCTGATCTGGGCACACAAGAGAAGTACCCATCTGCTTCTCTTTCTCTTTCTCTTCCTCTTCTCTCTCTCTTCACCTCTCACAATCAGTGAATCAGTTGGTTTCAACATCAGCTTGAGGCACTAAAAACAGCTCAGTTGATTTGAGTATAGCCCCAGATGGATTGCAGGGTGGATAGCAGTCAGGGTGTATGTGGGAGTCTGTCTCTCTATATTCCATCATCATATTTTAAAAAATAATTGGTTGATAACACAAGAGTAACAGCACCATGAGCAATACTCCTGATCTCTCCCCTTGAAATTTTAACAAATTGAACAACTATAATGCAACAAAGGAAACCCAGCTGGGCTTGTAGTCTTGCCTGAAAGACTCACACACCAAATGTACTAAATGTAGGACATGGTGAAAGGGAGAACAGAAGATAAAATGCATTTATGGTGGGCTTTGGAGAGGCGAGAAGACAAACCCTGATGACTGTTTTGTTTTTATTCTCTGCTGAACTTTGGAAAGAGGAAAGTTCAGGCCATTTGTATTTTATCTGATGGATACAGAGATGTAAACTCAAAGCAACTGGGTCTCCTTCTTCCAGGAGGAGCAGTAAGATAGAGGGGTAGAGAGGGAGATAAACTAAAGCAACCAGAGCATGAGGTCATTCTCAGGGTTCCTGTAATCTGCCTGTAGCCCACATTCCACAGAGACAGAAAAAAACTAAAATGCAGCTATCTAGCCTCCAAAATCCCACCTCCCTCACCTCACCTTATGGAAAGTGATAGAGACAAACCCCACAGCTAACTCTCCAGAGCTGCTCCATCCCCTGAAAAACAAAGGTGCTCTGCATCTGGTCCCCAGGTCTGTTAAGATGTGAAAAGGATCACCTGAATCACCTTTGCTAGAGCCATAAAAGAGGAGGCCTGAGATCACCATTGCTAGAGCCATAAAACCAGAAAGCTGCAGCCATCAAGCAAAAGCCATAAAGTGCTCAAAACATGCCCCACTCACTAAAACTACTGTGACCCCACCTACATCATTATGACAACAAGATCTTAGTGGAGGACAGCCCAGAAACTTCACAGAGCTAAAATGTATAATACAACTACTGAAAGAAATTTCTCAAAACTAATATTTATTTTTCCTTTTTTTATTTTCTCATTTTTTCTTTATTTTTTATTTCTTGAATTTAGTTTTCTTTAATTTTTATATTTTCTATTATTTTGTGGGTGTTTTTTGGTATTGATATTTTGTTTTCAATCTTTGTATTCTGTATTTTGTCATAATTTTTAAAATTTTTATTGTATTTTTTATTTTAACTTTTTTTAGTTGTGTTTCTGTAAGGATTTATAACAATACCACTCTCAAATGCCATCAAGGAAGCAGAAATCAAATACCATGGCTACACAAAACAAAGACGTAGTTCAGAAAAACAATGAAAGATCTTCAGAAAAAAAATTTAATCACATAGAAACCTTGGAGTAATGATAGAGAATTCAAAATTCAAGTTCTGAGAATGAATACTCAATAAGATGTGAGAAAACACCAATATGTAACATAATGAGATCAGAAAAGAGACTGAAACTTTAAAAACAGAGATGAAGAATTCAATTCATGAATTGAAGACTGAGGTGGCAAGTTTAGAAAATAGAACAAGCAAGATAAGGGAAAGAATCAATGAATCAAACATAAGCAATTAGAGATGCTACAGTGAGAAGAGGAGAGAGACTGATGAATTAAAAATACAGAAAGCTCTACAAGAATTGCCTGACTCCATCAGAAAGAGCAATATAACAATAATGAGTATATCAGAAGAAGAGAGGGAGAAGGGAATGGAGGGCTTATTTAAATAAATAATGGATGAGAATTTCTCAAGGATATGGAATGAGTTAGAGCTCTGAATCCATGAAGCAAACAGAACTCTGAGTTACCTCAACCCAAAAAGATGTACTCCAAGGCACATTATAATAAAGTTGTCAAAAATCAATGACAAAGAAAAAATCCTCAAGAGAGCTAGGAAAGAAAAAAAAATCATAACCTATATAGGAAAGCCCATTAGATTATCACCAGACTTCTTAGTAGAAACTCTACAAGCCAGAAGAGAGTAGACCTAAACATTCAATGTACTGAAAGAGAAGAATTACCAGCCAATAATACTATATTCATCAAATTATCTTTCAAATATAAAAGAGAAATTAAAACTTTTGCAGACATACAGAAGCTGAAAGAATTTGTCACCAGAAAACCTTCACTACAAGAGATACTCAATCGGGTTATTCACCTAGAATTAAAAAACAAAGCAAATCAGGCCCTGGCTGGTTGGCTCAGCGGTAGAGCGTCGGCCTGGCGTGCGGGGGACGCAGGTTCGATTCCCGGCCAGGGCACATAGGAGAAGCGCCCATTTGCTTCTCCACTCCCCCCCCCTCCTTCCTCTCTGTCTCTCCCTTCCCCTCCCGCAGCCAAGGCTCCATTGGAGCAAAGATGGCCCGGGCGCTGGGGATGGCTCCTTGGCCTCTGCCCCAGGCGCTAGAGTGGCTCTGGTCGCGGTACAGCGACGCCCCGGAGGGGCAGAGCATTGCCCCCTGGTGGGCAGAGCGTCGCCCCTGGTGGGCGTGCCGGGTGGATCCCGGTCGGGCGCATGCGGGAGTCTGTCTGACTGTCTCTCCCTGTTTCCAGCTTCAGAAAAGTACAAAAAAAAAAAAAAAAAAAAAAGCAAATCAAAACTACAAGTAAAAGTTCCAAATAGATCACAATAAAAACAAGAATAATCTGTGACAACAATAACATAAAAAGGGAGAGGATAAAGGGCTGCTGTAGCAAAGGAGGATGGAGTACACAAGCATTTGTATGACAAAAAACTTTGTAAATATGAACATTTTTCTCTTAATAACCTAATGATAAACACCCATGAAAAAGCCACTACTAAAATGCACAGCTTAAAAAAAAGAAGAAACAATGAAAAGAAGTATGAAATACCGCCACACAAAAACAACTAACATAATATAAAAGAGAAGAACCAAACAAGACACAGAACTGCCAGAAAACGAAACATAAAGTGGCTATCAGAAATCCTCAAGTGTCAATAAATACCCTAAATGTAAACAAACTGAGCTCACAAATAAAAGGCACAGAGTAACAGATTGAATCAAAAAGCAAAACCCAACCATATGCTGCCTTCAGGAGACACATTTATGCTTCAAGGACAAAAGTAGACTCAAAGTGAAAAGTTGAAAAATGATTCTTCAAGCAAATAATATCGGAAAAAAAACAGGTATAGCCATACTCATCTAACAATGCTGACTTCAAGACAAGAAAGGTAATGAGAAATAAAGATGGACATTTCATAATAATAAAAGGGACATTGTATCAAGAAGGCATAACACTTCTTAATATATATGCACTGAATGAGGGAGCACCAAAATATATAAGACAGCTACTAACTGATCTAAAAATAGAAGCGGAAAAAAACACAATCATACTTGGAGATCTTAATACACCATTGATGGCTTTAGATAAATCAGCCAAAAAGAAAATAAATAAAGAACTATTGGTCTTAAAAGACACACTGGACCAAATGGACATAATAGACATTTACAGGACATTTCATTGCAAAATGTTAGATTATACATTCTTCTCCAGTATGCATGGAACATTTTCAAGGACAGACCATGTGTTGGGCCACAAAATTAACATCTAAAAATTCAGGGAGATTGAAATTATACCGATCATATTTTCTAACCATAAGGCTTTGAAACTGCAAAAAGGAAGTAAAAAAACAAAAAAAGGTGGAAATTAAATAATATACTTTAAAAAAATGACTGGGTCAAAGATGTAATAAAAGCAGAGATCAAAAGATATATACAGACAAATGAAAATGACAAAACAACACACTAAAATTTCTGGGATGCAGCAAAAGCAGCAATGAAGGAAGTTTATATCATTACAGGCTTA
Source organism: Saccopteryx bilineata (assembly GCF_036850765.1). Taxonomy (NCBI): domain Eukaryota; kingdom Metazoa; phylum Chordata; class Mammalia; order Chiroptera; family Emballonuridae; genus Saccopteryx; species Saccopteryx bilineata. The sequence goes on along the minus strand of NC_089490.1, from coordinate 67,366,307 downwards.
TATCAAGAAATAAGAGAGATCCCAAGTAAACAACATCACATCTTAAGGAACCAGAAAAAGAAGAACAAAGGCAACCCAAAGTTAGCAGAAGAAAGAAAATGGTAAAAATTAAAGCAGCACTAAATGAAATAAAGAACAAAAACATATAGAAAACAGTAATAAAACAAAGAGCTGGTTCTTTGAAAAGATTAATAAAATTGACAAACCAATGGCTAGACTTACTAAGGAAAAAAGAGGAAGGACACATACAAACAAAATCTGCAATGAAAGATGGGAAATTACCACAAATATTATGGATATACACAGGATCATAGTAGAATACTATGAAAGATTATATGCCACCAAATTCAACCACCTTGAGGAAATGGATAAATTCCTAGAACTATACAATATTCCTAGACTAAGTCATGAAAAACTGGAAATCCTAAATAGTCCTATACGCAGGGAGGAAATAGAAACAACTATCAAAATCCCCCCAAAACAACTGTCCAGGACCAGATGGTTACACTACTAAATTCTACCAAACATTCAAAGAACATTTGATACCTATCCTCTCAAAGTCTTCCAAAAAATAGAAAAAAAAATACTTCCTGACACATTTTATGAGGTCAATATAACCCTCATACCAAAACCTGGCAAGGACAGCACATATACACACACAAAAAAAAAAAAACTACAGGGAATATATCTAATGAATACAGATGCAAAAATCCTAAACAAAATGCTAGCAAACCAAATATAATAACAAATTAAAAATTAATACATCATGATCCAGTGGGATTCATTCAAGGAGAACAAGGATGGTTCAACATATGAAAATCAATTAACATAATACACCACATCAACAAAACAAAGAACAAAAATCATATGATTTTATCAATAGATGCAGAAAAGGCATTTGATAAGATACAACATCCCTTTATGATTAAAACACTCAATAAAATCAGATTGGAAGAAAAATACTTCAACATAATAAAGGCTATACATGACAAACCATCAGCTAATATTATACTAAATGGTGAAAATAAAGGCTTTCCCTCTAACATCAGAAGCAAGTTAACAAAACTGCCCACTCTCTTCACTCTTCTTCAACATAGTTTTGAAATTTCCAGCCAGAGCAATTAGAGAAGAGAAAGAAATTAAAGGCATCCATATCAGAAAAGAAGTAAAGGTATCAATTTTTGTAGATGACATGACTCTCTATACAGAAAACCACAAAAACTCCACCAAAAATCTATTAGAAACAATAAACCAATACAATAAAATCACAGGATACAAAATCAATACACAAAAGTCTATTGCTTTCCTATATGCCAAAAATGAACTTAGGAAAATAAACTCAAACAAAATATTCCTTTTATAATTGCAACAACAACAACAAAAAAACTTAAAAATAAACTTAACAAAGAATGTGAAGGACCTATATACTGAAAATTACAAAACATTATTGAAAGAAATTGAAAAGGACAAAATTGAAAAGGACAAAATTGAAAAGGACAAAATGAAAAAATATTCAATGTTCAGGGATCAGAAGAGTCAACATAGTTAAAATGGTCATATTACCCAAAACAATATACAAATTTAATGCAATTCCATCATAATCCTGATATCATTTTTTAAAGAAATAGAACAAAAAATCACCAAGTTTGTATGGAACTGTAAGAGACCACAAATAGCCAAAGACATCCTGAGGGATAAAAATGAAGCCAGAGGTATCACACTAGCTAACTTCAAATTATACTATATAACTATGATAATCAAAACAGCATGGTAATGGCAGAAAAGTAGATATGTAGACCAATGGAACAGAATTGAGAGCCCCAAAATAAAACCACATATATATGTACAAATCATCTTTGACAAAGGAGCCAAAAATACACAGTGAATAAAAGAAAACCTCTTTAATAAATGGTGCTGGGAAAAATGGAAAGCTACATGCAAAAGAATAAACTTGACTACAATTTGTTCCCATGAACAATAATTAATTCATAATGGATCAAAGACCTAAGTAAAAGATCTGAAACAATAAATTACATAGAAAACATAGGTACTAAGTTCATGGACCGTGGCCATAGAGAACAATTTATGACTTTGACCCCCAAAACAAGGGAAGTAAAGGCAAAAACAAATGAATAAGATTGGCCTGACCTGTGGTGGCGCAGTGGATAAAGCGCTGACCTGGAACGCTGAGGTCACCGGTTCAAAACTCTGGGCTTGCCTGGTCAAGGCACATATGGGAGTTGATGCTTCCTGCTCCTCCCCCCTTCTCTCTCTCTCTCTCTCTCTCTCTCTCTCTTCTCTAAAATGAATAAATAAAAATAATTTAAAAATAAATAAAATAAAATAAATTTACAAATGAATAAGATTATATCAAACTAAAAAGCTTCTTCCCAGCAAAAGAAACTGACAACAAAACAAATAGGCAGCCAACTAAATGAGAGATGATATTTGCAAACAACAGTTCTGATAAGGGGTTATTCAAAATGTATAAAGAACTCACAAAGCTCAGCACAAATGAGCAAACAATTTCATTTAAAAATGGGGAGAGGTCCCAAACAGATACTTCTCTGTATAACGGACATACAAATGGCCAACAGATATAAAAGATGTACATCTTTAATAGCTGTTCAAGAAATGCATATCAAAACTACAATGAGATACTATCCCCACACCTGTTAGATTGGTTATCAACAAGATAGGTAATAAGTGTTGGGGAAGCTGTGGGGAAAAGGAACCCTTATTCACTGTTGGTGGGAATGCAAATTAGTACAACCATCATGGAAGAAAGTATGGTGGTTACTCAAAAAACTAAAAATAGCATTACCACATGACCCAGCAATTTCTCTATTGGGTATCTACCCCTAAAACTCAAAAACATCGATACATAAAGACATATGCACCCCCATGTTCATCACAGCATTATTCACTTTGGCCAAGACATGGAAACCAAAATGCCCCCCTATAGAGGATTGGATAAAGAAGATGTGGTACATATTTACAATGGAATACTACTCAGTCATAAGGAATGCTGACATAGTGCTATTTATGACAACATGAAAGAACCTTGAGAAATATTGAGTGAAATAAGTAAATCAGAGAAAGCTAAGAACTGTATAATTTTACATATAGGTGGGATATAGAAGTGAGACTCATGGACATAGATACAAGTAAAGTGGTTACCAAGGGGAGGGGGACATCTGAACATGAGGAAATGGGTGAGGGGAGGGGTGTGAAGAGGGACAAATATAAGGTGATGGAAAATGAGTTGACTTTGTGTAATGGCTATACAACATAATCAACAGTTCAAGTGCTATAGAAATGTTTACCTGAAACCTATGTACTTTTATTGATCAATGTCACCCTGTTAAATTTAATTTTCTAAATAAATTTTTTTTTAAAAAATAAAGAAAATTGCCTGACCAGGCAGTGGCACAGTGAATAGAACATCAGACTGGGATGCAGAGGACCCAGGTTCGAGACCCCGAGGTCGCCAGCTTGAGCGTGGGCTCATCTGGTTTGAGCAAAGCTCACCAGCTTGGGCCCAAGGTCGCTGGCTTGAGCAAGGGGTTACTCAGTCTGCTAAAGGCCCTCAGTCAAGGCACATATGAGAAAGCAATCAATGAACAACTAAGGTGTCGCAATGCGCAATGAAAAACTGTTGATGCTTCTCATCTCTCTCTGTTCCTGTCTGTCTGTCCCTATCTATCCCTCTCTCTGACTCTCTCTGTCTCTGTAAAAATAAAATAAAGAAAGAAAATTGGAGAAGGTGTTAGGATACTTTTGTTCATCTTGAACCTTACTTACTGTATGGCACATTGCCCAAGGGTGGGCATGAGTTTGATCAAAGAGCAAATTATACACTTTTAATTAATTACAATAAATTTCCCGTCCAAATTCCTAAAAGATGTATTTTCAATAAAATATTATGCACATATATTAAAATTATTTGTTAAAATGGGCAAATATTTTATCATTTTGATGAATTCTATTTTACTATCAAAAAAGTAATAATTTAAAAATAAAATGCATAAAAATTTCCCAGAAAGTTTGTAAAAATCAAAATTCCAGCCATAATGCTTAGAAATTTGTACTCAGTAAATGTGTCATAGGTGCAAGCATCTGTATCATTAATAAGCACTTGGCTGATTCTGAAAGAGATCATTGCAATATATCTAACTAGTGAGATACACAAAAGTGCTGTGTGGCTCCTCCCAGGGGAAGCTAGCTGAGAGTCTCACTGTTACCTAGGAATAAGGGAAGGCAGTTAGTAGAAGAGTGAAGAAGGAAAGTTTTTTTCCTAAAACATGGAGAGCAACTATTCTGGAGCAGATAGGATGAATCCATTCAACTTGGGTTTTATTCTCTAGGACTCAACAATTAATTTCTCCTACTTTTAATAGAGCATTTCAAACATTTTCTTTACTATTCATTATTTTTTTGTGGTTACATATAAATTTTCTTTACTACTCATTATCTTTTTGTGGTTACATATAAATTAGTGTTTAAGTGTGTGCTAGATTTTGAAATCAATAGTTATTCTATTTTAGTAACAAAAATATATAGAAAATTACAAATAATAAACAACTATAAACTTGCCATTTAACATACTTACTGACATTTTTGTGAATTTTAATCTTTTTATTAAAGTTGAAATTCGTATTATTTAACATTCCATGCCCCATTCTCAAACCCTATTCCCATCTGCAAGTACAGCATTATGGGAAACCATCCAAAGCAATCTTAACAATCAATGAGAAATTACAATTTTTATTATTCCTTTCCTGTGACATAAAAATGTTTATCAGAACATTAAAATCTTTTTTAACCATAGGTGAAAAATATGCAAATAATAAAACTGAATATGTTTAGAACTGTAACTTCAAAGAGTAGAAATACTAGAATGAGTGTTTGGTGTCTTTGTTGAAAAACTTACCAAGAGTAGTTTGAACAGTGAGTGCCTTCTTCTCATTATATAATTTATTGTATGGAACAAACATGTTTTTTATGCATTAGTGAAATGACATAGTTCTTTCTAAGATTGAGTCATCTTCCAACATTTTAACCTTCGCACCATCAATAATAATGAGATGTAGCCAAGGGTTCCTCTACATAAAGTGTTCTGCCAGTCCCTCTTCTGGACATATCCATCTTTTTCATCACAGCTATTTCCATTATTTACATCAATAAGTTAATCTTTTTTTCTTTTTTAAAAAATTTATTTTAGAGAGGAGAGAGAGTGAATGTGAGAGAGAGAGAGAGAGAAAGGGGGGAGGAGCAAGAAACATCAACTCCCATATGTGCCTTGACCAGGCAAGCCCAGGGTTCCAAACTAGCAACCTCAGCATTCCAGGTTGATGCTTTATCCATTGCACCACCACAGGTCAGGCTACGTCAATAAGTTAATCTTTACTAAGTTCTTTGGAGTGTGTATCAGAGTCTCTTTTTAATGGCCACCTTGCAATTCTGATCTTTCTTCATCTTTCTTCATATAAATTCTTAATAAGGGCTGCCTTCCAATAGTCACTTGTCTTATCAACATTAAATATGTGAGAATCTTTAAAACAATCTGCTGTGAGGAAACAGGGACACTGGAAGGTAGGCTTTCCCCTCGCTCCTCTAAGGGAGGGTTCAGTCTCTTTCAGCCCTGCTCCAGACACCTAAGACCTAGCCTTGCCCAGAATGCTGGGGTTTGCCACGGAAGGCTGAAGGTGCCCAGGGCTGGTGGCCCCATCTACGACACTGTGGACGAGCCTAGGGTATTTCTTCCAAGAAGCAGGTAAACTGATCTCATTTGCACAAGGGCCACTTAACTATGTCTTGCCTGAATAATCAGGTTTTTTATTCTTCCCTCGAATATCTCTGTTGTGGGTGTTGATAGTCCTATTTTCTGCTGCTTTGTTTAATATATAGTGTTTCCTTTATTCCTCCTACCTCAATGCCCCACTCATATTTCAGGCTGGGACCTACTCCTAATTTAGAGCTCTCTTTCCCCCTTTTGCCAACTTCTATTATGAATCTACCTTTGCCACCCAGCTTAGTGTATCCCAAGGTTCTCTTTACCAAGCCACAGTCGCAGAGCTCCAGGGAAAAGCAACCTGGTCTCATCTCTCCAGGCAGAGCGGAACAGAAGCTCTATATCCACACATGCTGCAGATGGCTTTTCCAGTCTATCTGAATCATTACCAGCTAGAAGCAGTGATCATTGGGACTTGGACATGAGCTGCAAAGTATAGAATTGTGACAATAATTCCAGTGCCATGCGGACTTCTCCTGGATGTGGACTTTTCCTGGACTCCTGCTCCTTGTGACAGCTCCTAACAGGTTGAACTGGGGTTGGGTTGCATTTTTCAGGGATTTGGCATGGTGTTGGGGCCAACTTAGACTTGGTGAACACGTTAAGGACAGTACTCTTTTATGGATTCTTGCTGTATTGGCCAAGAATTTGCTTAAAGGCTTTAATCACTGTAAAACAAAAATAGGAGACTAGCTAAAGAAGATGTGGCACATATACACCATGGTATACTATTCAGCCATAAGAAATGATGACAACAGATCACTTACAACAAAATGGTGGGATCTTGATAACATTATACGGAGTGAAATAAATAAATCAGAAAAAAACAAGAACTGCAGGATTCCATACATTGATAGGACATAAAAATGAGACTAAGAGACATGGACAAGAGTGTGGTGGTTACGGGGGGTGGGAGGAGGGAAGGAGGGAGAGGGGGAGGGGGAGGGGCACAAAGAAAACTAGCTAGAAGGTGACGGAGGACAATCTCTCTTTAGGTAATGGGTATGCAACAGAATTGAATGACAAGATAACCTGGACATGTTTTTTTTAAATATATGTACCCTGATTTATTGATGTTATTCCATTAAAATAAAAATTTATTTATAAAAAAATTTAAAAAATAAAAAAAAACAATCTTAACTAATACTTGGAATCTGAGTACAAATATTTAGAGCTGCTTTTTATTAACTCTTTTAGCTTCACCAAATTGCTTACTTTATATCATTTTACGCTACTTTTGAAATAATAAAACCAGCTTCTCTTGGCAGTAAAAATTATTCTAGTAATTACTTTTCTTTTTTCCATAGAGACAGCTAATTCAATGCTTTGGATTGAATGCTAGGCAAATTGATTGAAATTTCTTCTTTAGGACAGTATTTTATCCAAAGTGAAAGTTAACACTCCAGTTTCAGTGCAATTTAAACTGAAGATATTAAAACAACTTTGCCTTTTTAAAAATATACTCACTGTATTTTTTCAATATTATTAAAATATCATCGAAAAAAATAATTCAATGCAGAAAAAATCTTGTCCTATTTTCATTTTGCTGTCCCCTATTCAAATATTCTAATCAAATCAAATTTTACTCCCAGTGTTTTCACTTTTCATTTATTTGCTGTACTTTTATCTTGTTAGTGAATTCCTTTTACGAATTACCAATTAAAATGTGACAAGGTTCATTTTAGAAAGATAAAGAGGCAATATAACTCCATGTGTTGCAACTGTGCATGCAGTGAGTAACATACGTATAGTTACCAATTTGGAAAGAAAATCAGTGATTAGTCACTGATCATCATGTGCATCTGTTATTTATATGGTGATATGTAGGCCGAAAAGCTAGCTCCAAAAGAGTAAACAATGCATTCTGACAGCAATCTCTTCCAATATGACATGGGGTAGAAGATTCCTAAGCCAATTTCAGATTTGGATAAAAGAAATATGACTAAGATATCTTAAAAATTTATAACCAATATTATATGAAAAGTGCTACCATTCATTTTCAAAATTTTCAAATGCATTGGATATGCAGCATTATTACAAAAATTGTCTACACTACAAACTCAAAACATTACCCTGAAGTTTGACCTGGACAATTTTTTTTTTCTAGGATATGAAGTCTGTTTTCTTTTCTTCTTTTTCTTTCCAAGTAGGTTAATACAAAAGCACTTCAGTTAATAAGAAAGCCAAGGAATTGAGTCTTTTCATCAAAACATGAACTGGAAATGCTATGAAATTAAAGATAGAGATCAATTTATTTGTGTAGAGACAAATTAAAAATGCATCTGTAAAACAAATCTACTGGCTTTTTTGTAGTTGGCTTTCATCTGAACTAATCTAATGCACACTCACAGCACACACACTATAAAAATATGAAATCTGCCCATTAAAAAGTAATTAGAAATGATTTTTTAAAATAGCCTCCCAAGTGCCCATTATATAATTTCTGACAACTCCTTAATCTTATCAAGTTTTTGTTAAAACTGTTTTTATATTACCTGGGTTGTAAATCCTTTTTTAAAAATAAGTGGTTCTTGAAAAAATATATTCTCCTATTTTTAAAAGGAATGTAACTTGTTTAATATATATTGTTTCATATAGAAAATATGCACAGCCTTGAAAATCTATTTGTTATCTATGTACTTAGTTTCAAAATGCAAAGAGACACCTGTAATTCAAAAAGAATTTCTGCACAGATCTTCTTAAATCCAGTCTAGATATCTGGTAATGTTTCCTGAGGCTACCAAGTTCTGTAGCCAGCCTACTGCTATGTGGACTGCAGTTTATTCCCTGTAGGTAACACATCAACATCTGAAAACCTGAGTGAAAGTTTTAAACAAAAAAGTTTTTTAAACAGACACACTTCAAAATCAACCTCCAGATGGTTTCAATGCACTTTAAAATTTCAGCCTGAGAAATTTTTTATGGGATTTTCTATCTTCTTAATTCTTTATTCTGAGAAATGTTCACTAGAGTGTTTTCTACTTGCTCTCTTGATTGTCTTTTATATTTTATTAACTAACATTTAAACAAGACTGTTGATTTTCAAAATCTCATTAAATAGCAAAAAGTGCAGGTATAGTATCTCTTTTCTACGGTATAGTCTTGCACAGCAGTGAGAGACCTAAATGTCTGAGGAAATGGTGAATTGCCACAGAAATACAATAGTGCCGGGAATCGAGAAAAGCTCATCGTACTTGTCCTTCTAGATCCATTCCCCATCTTACTCCTGGGGCCAACCTAAGTGGACTAAATAGGAGGACTTCTATCTATGTCTTTGGACTTCTAGTTGTGTTGGGCCAATGGAAATCCCAGAAGAAGATGTGAGGAAATGAAATGTATTCAGGGTGTTTGTTCCCTTGTCTCCCTTATAACACCTGATCAGGAGTCACTGTTCCTGACAAGGCAGCCAGCGTATACTCTATCCAGCTTGAGAAACTGCCCTTCCCATCCCCTTCCAGGCTGATGAGTGGTAACGGCTTGGCAGTTACAGCTCTGTGTACTAGCTCTGTGTCATATCACTCTCCTTTGTGGTTCTCCTACACTCACACTTTTCAAGTAAGCTGCCTTTTTGTAAATAAATGTGTCCCAAAATTATCCTATAATAAGTATGCCATGCATTTATTGGGATTCCTGATATCTTTACTATAACAACTTAATCATTAAATAAATTAATGAATTTGCAGAAAACTATACATATATTTTAAACACACACACACACATTTTCTAATTCAGTCATTCAGTGGCCACTAACAACATGACTACTATTTTCAGGCATTCTAGACATTTATTTTTCAGTGTCTGAACAGACCGTAAGAGATTCAGGTAGTGTATGCCAGGTTGTGCAGGACCAGTCACAGGAACTGAAGGAATTCATATGTTTTTAATGCAGATTGTGGAACAGGAAAAGGCAGGGCATATGTTGGAGTGAAATACCAGGGATCATAAGAAATGTTTGAGTCATGATTAGATCATTCACCAGAGAAGCCATGGGAGGAGCTAACCATCTAAAAGAGGAGCAGAGATCACATGAGCAGAAGAGAAGGATGGATCTGAGACAGGAGAATTTTATGGAGTATTCTAGGGATGCTGCTGGTGCAAAGCGCTAATGAGAGTTCCTTGGAAAGTCTGGCCTGATGGGTTCAGATCACTGTGTGAGATATTTCTGTGGGCTCCAGTTGTACTGCTGGAAAAATGTCCCATGGACTTCCTGAGGTCTCATTGTTCTGAGAGAACAAGGGGGAAATAATAAGGAGGTAATGTCCTTTCTGCACAGAGGAAGGTCTCCCTACTTGCCTGTGGTGGTACAGACTTGGGGAGCAGAAAGTGATGCTTGCCCTTGAAGTTCAGACCTCCATAGGCAAGGGTAAGGTAGAGTAGGATAAGCAGATATCCTCCAACATTTGATTATGGGCCACATCATAGATTCAAGTCTTGTAAAATGTGGGACCCCAGTAGAAAGTTAGTGTCATCTCTCAGGCCCCATTCTTCATGAATTCTATTTGTAGTGTGTTTGTCACAGCGAAGTTGACTTATACAGGCAGGATCAAATGTACCCTGGTTCTTACAGAGGGAGTGCCCGGGAGGAGCATGAAACATGGATCTTTTCCAGGTACGAACTGCCAGCCCAAGGGAAACACCCTCCCTGAAATGGCCTCAAAACTGGATTGGCCCACCCTCTTAGGAAAGTAGGGTTGTTGAGTCGTTAGAAACCTGGATACTACTAGCAAATATCACATTAATCTTGTTACTGGCTCCTTTAAGAAAGAACATATTATGTACCCACTCATTCAATAAATATTAAAGTATCATAAAATGAACCAAGTACTGCTTTTAGCATTAGGGTCCAGCATAGTGCAATACAGACCCAAAAAAACCCTGCTTCATGGCACTTACAGTCTACTAGGGAAAGTTTGAACAAGCACATTCTGGCTGCTGTGTTGAGAACTGACTGAAGAACAAGGGCTATTGCAGGAGAACAATTAGAGGCCACTGACCTAGTACAGACAGAGACTTGGTGGCTTGGACAAGGGAACAAGAGGAAAAGGGACAGCAATGGAGGTGGTAAGATCTGGTCCAGTCTGGCTGTATTGGATAAAGGGACTGTAGGCTGTGATGGCCTGACCTCTGTTATACTTCCTCCTATTCCAGAGGGAGTCTCTCTGATAATGACTGACCCACATCTTGTGAGAAAGTAGCTTATGTAGATTACTGAGAGCAACATATATTTACTGGTTGAGGAGAAGGATTTTAATATGAGGAAAAATATTTTCTCTTAGAGGTAGCATCCTCTCTTGCCTAAGATTTGCTCTTATCAAATTTATATTTTTTTATGATGTTGAGGCATACATGAAAATAAAATGTATGTATATATGCACATGCATGAGTACATGCATGTGTATGTGTGTTTCAAAGAGGCTAGGAAGTGCTAATTAATAAGGTTTTGTTTTTCTGAGTACATTATGCTAGTTGCAGGCTAGTTGTGGACATATTGCACACTAGAACTCAAAGCCATATTTGAGCACCTGCAGATATCTATATCAGACCTGAGAAAACAAAACCAAGGAAAAAAAGCTGCATATTAAAAAACAAGTATTCAAATATTTAATTAAATGTCCACAAATACATGACCTCATGTCAATTTTACTAATTGTTAAAATTTGAATTCTAGGCCCTGGCTGGTTGCTCAGTGGGAGAGTGTCAGCCCAGCGTATGGACATCCGTGGTTCAATTCCTGGTCAGGGCACACAGAAAAGGCAATGATCTGTTATTCTACCTCTCCCACCTCCCTTCTTTCTCTCTCTCTCTTCTCCTCCCACAGCCATGACTTAGTTGGAGCAAGTTGGCCCTGGGGAATTAAGGATGGTTCCATGGCCTTGACTCAGGTGCTAAAATATCTTGGTTGCCAAGCAAAGAAGCAACGGCCTAGATGGGCAGAGTATCACCTGGTAGGGGGCCTGCTGGGTGGGTTCCAGTTGGGGTACATGCAGGAGTCTGTCACTCTGCTTCCTGCTTCTCACATAAGAAAAAAATTTGAATTCTAAAATGTCATGATATATGTTGGTCAAATAAGTTTGTAAATATGATGTATATGTTTCTAACTTACATATAGTTTGCATTGGGAATGGGAGACAGGCTGTAAGCTGGCAAAGTTATTATAGCCTAAGGCTTAGTTTTAAGACTAAGCCTTTCCTACTCTTTTAATACTAAGATCTTTTCAACATCCTTCTAATACTAAGATCTTCTCAAAACTAAGCTTTTCCCCACACCCTTGACTGTTGCATGATGGGGGGGGGGGTGCACTCTTATGCAGAATCTCATTTATGCCTCAGAAAAGTGGCTTTGTATCGAGACTTCCTTATTTGTATATTGGCTTTTAAAAGCTTTAATTTTATACACTATAAAATAAAGCAGACCGGGGCTCTTTCTCTCGGTTCCTGCCATCAGCATCGCAGAAGAGAAGCAGACAGGATGGTGGAGTGCTGAAGGAGAAGTCAGTGTGTACAGAGTTTGTGCAAAGAGAAGAAGATGGGGAACAGAGGTGAATAAGGCTGGTGGGGCCTTTGATTCTAGGAAAACTCAGATGAGTCAGTGGCTTTGGGATCCCTGAATGGAAAGGGAAGTATTTTCCCACTGTATGTATTTACTCTCCTGCCAGGTGTGAACTAGAATTAAAGGTAATGGCCCACCAGTTCTTGGCTCCATTGTTTCATTACTGTCTGTCTGACTCAAATGTGAAGCTACATGGGCCAGGCGGCTGTGATGGTGGCCGTGGCTACTGGCCCCACAATACATAAGAAAAAATTTTGGTTCCATTTGTCTCATTTTGCAAGAATCTGTGTATTATCATGATTCATACAATACAATTAGAGTCAATTGTGATTTTATTGTCACTTCTAGATAAGTAACTTCAAAAGAAAAGAAAACTATAACAATCCTTTCAAAATTGTTTACTGCAAAAGTTATTTAGTGTGTTATTTGGGAGCCCCATTATATCTGAGAAAAGGGAGATAAAGCGTCTAATAGAAATCACAGGAGATCCTTGGAATGAAATAAAGACACATTGACAGGGGGACTTTATTAAATGTCTTTATTTCCCATGGAGTCCTCAGTGACAAGTCTTCCATGGAGGAATTAGGATCCACCACGCTTATTCTGCTGCTAGGTAGGATTGGAGAAAGATCAGAGGCTGCCTACAGGAGAAAATTAAGTCTGGATAGCACTGAAATATACTAACTGACCATGTTTTACATTAAACAAGCTAAAAAGAATAAACATAGAGATCACTCTTTTCAAAAATTGTGTAAACTGAATTTTCAATTTTAATTTTCAAAAGGTATGGATTCATTATATTCAAGGTTTTTTGTGGTATGTTTATACCTTGTATATTGTCTGGCAGAAAAGAAAATAAAGCTTACTGCTTTATAAATGAACACAAACTCTTGTAAAGGGAATGAAAATGAATTATCCAAAAGATTTTCTCTGATCTTAAACAAAGGGATAGCTACAAACCATAGCCACATGCAACACCTTCCATAACAAGGAAACAAGTGAATATGCTGATAGTGTTTCCAACTATTAACAAAAGGGGAAAAGGAAGTAAAAATAGCTTACACAAAATTACTTCCAGCAATAAATTGTCATCTTATTAAACTGTAAGTCGCTGGTTCCTATATGTATTAAATCTTTACACATAATTGGAAGATGTACACCATGATTTGCAGCCATTATGCGATAATGATTAGAAATTTTTCCATTTTTCAGTTTAATAGCTTGGGATTCTGTTGGGCAAACAAGTATGTTAGACTTGTTCACTTGTACTTTACCTAACTGGTGCTTGAGCATGGGGAAGAACCATGTGTGCATAATCGATGTAAGGTTGCAGATGTTTGCCCTCAGGATGACAGAGTGTAGATCGCAGATTGCCTGCTGTCACTGGGAGGGGCCATTTTTGCTATTGTTTGGTGGGGAAAGGGTTTCCCCCACACACACAAACCCGTTTGCTCCTCAGCCCAGAGAGAGAGAGAGAGAGAAGTGGCTTTCCCTGCCTGCTTACTCATCTGCCATTGTGAGACTCTAACAAACAAAATGGCTCACCATTTTCTGGCTTCACAGTTTTTTCATTGTCTGCCCAAATCCAATGTGTAACAGCATGGTCACGGTCACCAATCTTACAAATGCCAAACTTAAAACACACCTCTTCCCTATTTTCCCCAGTTGAAATAAACTTCCCTCCCAACCCAAAAGAAATATAGTAAAAACATACGGTACATCAGTCTTTTTTGTTGGTCTCCCTTTTGTTAATTTCTATTTACAAATTCCCTAGAATTGTCATTTTTATTTATCATTTATGATTAAATCAGAGGAGGAATAAGTTAATCAAGTTCTCAGGTTATCTTTCTTTTTATCCACTATTTCAGAATATAGTGGTTCAGCAGAAGTCCTATTCACAAACCCAACGCAATGGACTAAAAATTCCATTTAAATCACTGGGCAGAGAGAACAATGGATCATTGAAAGGCATTAGCTTGATTTTCAAAAAGCTCTGCATTTAAATCATAGCTATAGTTCTCCCTGACCAACCTACTTATAAACTTCTGTAGGACTCACTTTCTTTCTTTTTTTTTTTTTTTTTTTTTTGTATTTTTCTGAGGTTGGAAACAGGGAGGCAGTCAGATAGACTCCTGAATGCACCCAACAGAATCCACCCGGCAAGCCCACCAGGGGGCGATGCTCTGCCCATCTGGACTGTTGCTCTATTGCAACCAGAGCCATTCTAGTGCCTTAAGCAGAGGCCATAAAGCCATCCTCAGCGCCCAGGGCCAACTTTGCTCCAATGGAGCCTTGGCTGCGGGAGGGGAAGAGAAAGACAGAGAGGAAGGAGAGGGGGAGGAGTGGAGAAGCAGATGGGTGCTTCTCCTGTGTGCTCTGGCCAGGAATCACTTTCTTAACTGAGGTTTTGATAATAGTAGATATATGTAAAACATTTTCAAGCTCATAGTATTAGAATTCTACAGTGGTCCAGTTACCTGGCTTGTATGTTCAAGACAAACTACAAAAGGCAAACTTTCAAAATTACTTATATTGATTTTTGAAATATTTACCACAAATTTTTCCAGTATAAAATTATGTAATCTACTCAGAATAAATTTTATAATCAATAAACACAACACATACCTATTCTTTAGAGTTGGTATTAAAGGTGATAGTACCTTAACCTTTGGGTGGGATGCATTCGATGGCCAATTAGTTACCTTACTATTATGAATGTGAATGCATTCTTTCTCCCCAGACCTACTGGATATCAATATATCAATCCTGTGCCAGGTCCCAACACTAATGGATCTGACAGCTCCCGCCAGGGGTTTGTCCTTTAAGAGTTAGGAAAGCAGAGGGACAAAATGCAACCTAGTTGTGGGAACAAGTGTCCTTGAGCTATGAGTTGTTAATGGTTGGTATATTACAGGGTTGTTATAGTCTAAATAGCCTATTATTCCCTGACTGTGACTGTTGCCTGGGATATTTCATTATCTTCCTTACTACTATTGGTTAAATTCAATAGTGTTGTTCCTAGATATGATTAATGAACAAATGTTGTCTCTGTTATCAGTGTCCACCTACCTCCCCATCTAGCTGCAGGATAATTTGGTTTTGCAAAGTAGATAGATATTCCTCATTTGTTGATGGATAAGATGTTGAAGTCATTACTGCATTACTGGGACCTTGAGTCACAATTCACAGATTAAATGAGTTAGTATATTTTAAAAATTTACATCTGTATTTGGCACATTGTTAATATCATATTAGTGTTTCTTTCAAGAACCCCCCCCCAAAAAAAAACCACCCTAAAAACTCCATGTAAAGCCAGTATCCAAGGCCACCCTCACAGCTGCCTGGGCCATGCAGGGTCACATTGGATTCGGACATTCGGTAAAGAAATAACACAGCCAAAAACTGATGGGCCATCATCTTTAATCCTAGCTTGCACCCAGCGGGCAAGTAAAAACACACACTGGGCTTCAAAACTCACTCACATTCAGTGCTCACAAAGCTACTGACTTATCTGAGTTTCCTAGAATCAAAGGTTTCTACCTCACCACCCTTATTCACCTCTGTTCCCCATCTCCTTCTCTTTGTACAAACTCTGGCTTCCTCCACATGGCCTCTCTCTGCTCTGCTTTCTAATGCTAATCTCAGGAACCAAGATCAAGCTTCTGTTCTGCCCCCATTTTATAGTGTAGAAATCCAAACCTTTAATCCAATATGCAAATTAGGGAAGTCTCTAATACAAAGTCACTTATCTGGGGCATGATGGGATTGTACCGCCTCACATCAAAAAGGGTAGGAAAGGCTTAGTCCTAAAACCAAGCCCCAGGCTACAAGGATCCTGCCTGCCCACAGTCTGCCCCCAACACACATTAATATCACCTGAGTGATAGCTTCCACATGGGCAGTGCCATCTTTAACAAAGTGAGCATAATATATAATGTCTACTGGAAAGTTCTATTCGTTTCTATCACACAAGTTTTGACACGTAAGCACATGTTTATTTGAAGCATGTGTGCCTCTCTATTTTTATCACTTAATGTATACATACTGATGTAGCAAATTAACTAAAACAAAGTGATTCATGTTAGTCTTATGTGTGAAGCAATAGTGTACCCATGGCTACTGATAAAGTTCATTTACACCACTGTATTTTTACGAATTTCAACAAGGAAGAAATGCTACAGAAGGATGTAGAAATTTATTGAAAGTGTTTGGTGAAGGTTCAGTTTCTGATAGGACATGCAGAAGATGGTTCGAAAAATTTGAAACAGGTGATTTCAACCTTTCTGATAAGCCACGTTCTGGGCAACCATCTTTGATCGATGACAATGTTGTTAAGACCATGTTGGAGCAAGATCCTTTTCTGACAACATCGGAGATCACAGAAAGGCTTAATTCAGCTCAGCAAACCATTCCGGACCATATTCAGAAGATAGGATTGGTGTGGAAATATTCAAGATGGGTGCTACATGAATTAAGGCAGAAGAATTTGTATTTTGTTTTATTCCAAAAATGGACAGAACTTTCCGGTAGAACTTATATTTTATCTGCCCAACAATCCACCCCTATGCTAACTTTACTACCCACAATCTACACCACTGCATTTCTGTGCAAGGAAATTAGGCACATTATACAAATTACATACAGTTTCAACAATCACAAAGGTACACTTCACCAGTCTCTGAGCACTTTGCCCAGAGCGCAAAATGTCCTCAGCCTTCTTTCTAGCCATGGGAAAAGCTTCCCGGGGCAGGGGAGTGCTTCCAGCAAAGCCGCCCCCCACCCCCATCAGGGTTTTTCACATTGTCCAAAATCCGTAATCCGTAAGTCCATCCAACAAAGGAGCCAATGCCTACTCGGTCATAGTCCAGGAAATCAGTCCATGCACATGGGGCCTCAGCCACCCCCCTCATCCCTGCCGACCTGGCAGGTCTTACACTGTCGCAAAGAGGAGCATGTGGCAATGGCAGTCAGCATTTCCATTTCTGCTCCAGAGAGCATGATGGCGTTCAGCCCTACGTCCCAAAATCGCAGACCTACCAGGGCCATAGTAGGTGCTTCTTCCAGCTGGGCTCTCATCTTTTGGAGACTATGGATCTCCTCTCCAGCCCAATTCTCCTCATCCTCCAAAGAGGAACTGAAAACATCAGCTCCCATTGCTGGTCTCAAGCCCCGGGCTGCCGCAGCCTTCTGCTCCGCAGACCTTGCAGCTCCAGACCTGGCCTCAGCCTCAGCCTCAGCCTCAGCCCTGGCCTCCTGCCGCTGCTGGCTTTCCACAACGTCCAGGGCAATCTGCAACTCACAAGCCTGTGAATCCTCCTCCAGCAGGTGCTCCTTTTCCAGGCGAATCTTGCAAACCTGGTTGGCCTCCTCCTCCAGCGCTTCCTCCAGCTCCAGGGTCAGCATCTGTTTCTACCACATTTGCTCCAGCTCCTTCCACTGCTTGGTTTGCAGGTCCCCAGCAGCCTCTTCCACAGAGCTCTCAGTTTCCTCACACATGACTGTAAAAGTCAGCCAGCCTATGGTCCTCAAAAGGATAGCCATGGGGAACCATAACAGCAGCCAGTCCTCTAATCCACCACTCAGTGGTGGTGCTGGCTCCATACCAAACTGTATCGAATCCTGCCACAGACTACGCCAAATGTAAAGCCAGTATACAAGGCCACCATCACAGCCGCCTGGCCCATGCAGGTTCGCATTGGATTTGGACAGTCGGTAAAGAAAAAACACAGGCAAAAACTGATGAGCCATCATCTTTAATCCTAGCTTGCACCCAGCGGGCAAGTAAAAACACACACTGGGCTCCAAAACCCACTCACATTCAGTGCTCACAAAGCTACTGACTTATCCAAGTTTCCTAGAATCAAAGGTTTCTAGCTCAACAGACATATTCACCTCTGTTCCCCATCTCCTTCCTTCTCCCTGCACAAACGCTGCATAAATTGGCTTCTCACTCAACACTCCACCATCTTGGCTACTTCTCCTGGCCTCCTCCATATGACCTCTCTCTGCTCTGCTCTCTAATGCTAATCTCAGGAACCAAGAGCAAGCTCCTGTTCTGCCCCCATTTTATTTTATTATTTTTTTAAATAAATTTTTATTAATGGTAATGGGATGACATTAATAAATCAGGGTACATATATTCAAAGAAAACATGTCTAGGTTATTTTGTCATTAAATTATGTTGCATACCCCTCACCCAAAGTCAGATTGTCCTCCGCCACCCTCTATCTAGTTCTCTGTGCCCCTCCCCCTCCCCCTAACTCTCTCCCTCCCTCCCTCCTGTGTCCTACCTCCCCCCAGCCCTGGTAACCACCACACTCTTGTCCATGTCTCTTAGTCTCGTTTTTATGTTCCACCAATGTATGAAATCATGTAGTTCTTGTTTTTTTCTGATTTACTTATTTCACTCCGTATAATGTTATCAAGATCCCACCATTTTGCTGTAAATGATCTGATGTCATCATTTCTTATGGATGAGTAGTATTCCATAGTGTATATGTGCCACATCTTCTTTATCCAGTCTTCTATTGAAGGGCTTTTTGGTTGTTTCCATGTCTTGGCCACTGTGAACAGTGCTGCAATGAACATGGGGCTACATGTGTCTTCACGTATCAATGTTTCTGAGGTTTTGGGGTATATACCCAGTAGAGGGATTGCTGGGTCATAAGGTAGTTCTATTTGCAGTTTTTTGAGGAACCACCATACTTTCCTCCATAATGGTTGTACTACTTTACAGTCCCACCAACAGTGGATGAGGGTTCCCTTTTCTCCGCAGCCTCTCCAACATTTGCTATTACCTGTCTTGTTGATAATAGCTAATCTAACAGGGGTGAGGTGGTATCTCATTGTAGTTTTGATTTGCATTTCTCTAATAACTAATGAAGATGAGCATCTTTTCATATATCTGTTGGCCATTTGTATCTCTTCCTGGGAGAAGTGTCTGTTCATGTCCTCTTCCCATTTTTTTATTGGATTGTTTGTTTGTTTGTTGTTGAGTTTTATGAGTTCTTTGTAAATTTTGGATATTAGGCCCTTATCTGAGCTGTTGTTTGAAAATATCATTTCCCATTTAGTTGGCTGTCTGTTTATTTTGATATCAGTTTCTCTTGCTGAGCAAAAACTTTTAATTCTGATGTAGTCCCATTCATTTATCTTTGCCTTCACTTCTCTTGCCATTGGAGTCAAGTTCATAAAATGTTCTTTAAAACCCAGGTCCATGATTTTAGTACCTATGTCTTCTTCTATGTACTTTATTGTTTCAGGTCTTATATTTAGGTCTTTGATCCATTTTGAATTAATTTTAGTACACGGGGACCGGCTGTAGTCGAGTTTCATTCTTTTGCATGTCTGCCCCCATTTTATAGTGTAGAAATCCAAACTTTTAATCCAATATACAAAATAGGGAAGTCTCTAATACAAAGTCACTTATCTGAGGCATGATAGGATTGTACCACCCCACATCAAAAAGGGTGGGAAAGGCTTAGTTCTAAAACCAAGCCCCAGGTTACAAGGATCCTGCCTGCCCACAGCCCGCCACCAACACACATTAATATCACCTGGGCAACAGCTTCCACGTGGGCAGTGCCATCTTTAACAAAGTGAGCATAATATATTTTATCTGCCCAATATTCTACCAGCCACCAATTTGTGTAGCCACATGGGTGGGAGATACAGAATCTATTTTGGCTTGAAAAGTAAGAATTTGACTCAAATCCCAAGCATCTGAGGCACAACACAATGTTGTTCCATAAATCCCTGTTTCAGGTTGTGAATATGGCTTAGAATTCCCACCACTGCACTGACAGAGGCCCAGTCAAGCCTTGGTCACTGTGCTCTTCTTTAGGTAACTTCAGCAAGGTGAGTAAATGAGGTAAATTCAGCAGAATTGTATCAATGATAAATTGTTCCCTAATAAAATATCTTTCAACCTGAGTGTTGGGCAGATAGAGTATATTGTGCTCACTTCGTTAAATATGACGCTGCCCATGAAGAGGCCGTTGCCCAAGTGATATTAATGTGTGTTGAGAATCCTTGTAGCCTGGGGCTTGGTTTTGGGATTAAGCCTTTCCCACCCCATTTTGATGTGGGGTGGTACAATCCAATCATGCCTCAGAGAAGTGACTTTGTATTAGAGACTTTCCTATTTTTTATATTGGATTAGAGGTTGTGAAGCTACAATATAAAATGGGGGCAGAACAGAGTTTGTGCTCTTGGTTTCTGGGATGATTAGAGGAGAGAGCAGAGCAGAAGGAGGCCACGTGGAGTAGACCAGGAAAAGCAGCTAAGATGGCGGAGTGCTGAGTGAGGTGCCAGTTTGTGTAGAGTTTGTATCTGGGATAAGGAAGGAGATGGGGAACTGAGGAGAATAAGGCTGGTGAGCTAGAAACCTTTGATTCTAGGAAACTCGGATAAATCAGTAGCTTTGTGAGCACTGAATGTGATTGGGTTTCGGAGCCCAGTGTGTATTTTTTACTTGCCCGCTGGGTGCAAGCTAGAATTAAAGACTATGGCCCATCAGTTTTTGGCTCCACTGTTTCTTTACCGACTGACTGTCCGAATCCAATGCGAACCTGCATGGGCTGGGCTGCTGTGATAGTGGCCCTGGCCCTGCCTGCTGGCTTTACACTGAGAAAGAGTTAGACTTCAGTATAGGAATGTTTGAGAGAAGTCACCCCTCAACTTTTATATACTTGGGTTAAGGAGTTTGTACATTGTTGGTATTTTATGTGCTTGACAGGTTTAA
The DNA here is from genome assembly GCF_036850765.1 of Saccopteryx bilineata. Lineage (NCBI taxonomy): Eukaryota > Metazoa > Chordata > Mammalia > Chiroptera > Emballonuridae > Saccopteryx > Saccopteryx bilineata. The sequence continues at coordinate 67,345,221 of NC_089490.1, read as the reverse complement.
GAAATTTAACCCATAAGAGTAAATTTAAATGTCTTGCTCAGTACTTGATTTAGGCTTCTAATTTTAAATTGAAATCTTACCCTTTATATATAATGTTGGAACATTTAATATACTCTTTGAGATTCAACGTATTTATAAATTTAATTTTCTAGAAGCTATTTAAGTACTCAAAAATTTTACATCAGACTAGGTAAAATATTTGAAAAGGAAATAGAATATATTATCTTTATTAATGCTGTTTATTACATTTGTAGGTGTTTAATTAAATTGGAAATGTGATCAAATTTGATGCAAAAGCCCTCTTAAAGTGAATGTTAAAAGGTGCTATTTAATATATATATTTAAAAGATTTGTAAGAACTACATTTTTTAATTTTACAACTATAATATATGAATACTGATTATTAAAACCAACTGCAGTTGCTATTATTATTATGATCATCACCATCATCAACAGTGCTTGTATTAGTTGGCTTGGGCTGCCATAGCAAAGTACTGCCACCTGAGGGTTTAGGCAACAGAAATTTATTGTCTCACAGTTCTGGCAGCCAGAAGTCCAAGATCAGGGTGTCAGCAGGGTTTCTTCCGTCTGAGGTCTGTGAGGCAGAATCTGTTCCCTGCCTCTACCCAGATCTAGTGATTCACTGGCAATCTTTTGTGCTGCTTAGCATGTAGGAGCAGCATCCCAATCTCTCCCTTCATCTTCACATGGTGCTCTCCCTTTAGTATTCAAGTCTGTCTCTGCAACCAAATTTACCCTTTGGATAAGAACATGAGTCATATAGAATTAGAGCCCATCCTAATGATCTCATTTTAACTTGATTAACTCTGTAAAACTCTACCTCCAATAAAGGTTACAATCTGAGAACACTTTCAGTCATGTTTAAATTCTTCTCTTCCTTAATTTGTGCTTTGCTTAAACAATGTACCACTTTTTAAACTGATTGCACACAGTCCTGTGTTCAAATCCTGATTCTGCCACTCATTCAGTGGATAAATTTTCTATGGTTTTGTTTCTATAAATGAGAATAGTGATATACTCCTTATAGTGCTATTATATGAATTAAGTTCAATAAAGTAAGTCACTCAAAATAATATCTTGTAAATAATGGAATCTCAATTAAGTGGAAGCTACCACTACTACTAAAATTGTTACTAGGCATTGTCTGTGTTTACTATTATTCTTGGAGACAATAGTTGTTCTTATGCATATTTAAATTTCCCATTGTATGCATCCTTTAGGTTTTATAATAAACTTACCACAAACTTAGTGACCCAAAAGAACACAAATCTATTCTCTTATAGTTCTAGATCTCAGAATTCTGCAATGAAGCTTGTGGCTAAAATCAAGATGGTGGCAAGGCTGGTTCCATCTAGAGACTCCAGAGTAGAATCTTTTGCTTGCTTCCTCCAGTTTAAGAGTGTATTAAGTTATATGCCCATTATCAAAGTCAAATCACAACATAATCAACAGTTCAAATGCTATAGAGATGTCCACATTAAACCTATGTACTTTTATTGATCAATGTCACCCCATTAAATTTAATTTCTAAAAAAAGAGGGTATTAGTATTCCTTGCCATGGCCACATCAGGCCAAAATCTGCTTCTTATATTCATCACATTGCCTTCCCTTTGGCTGTATTGTATTGCCATCTGCAAATAAAACCCCTTACAATTATATTGGGATAATCAGGATAATCTCTTCATCTCCAGATCCTTAATTTAATCATGTCTACAAAGTCCTGACTTTTTCCATGAAGGGTGACATATATTCACAGGATCTAGGGAATGGGTATCTTTGGGGGTCAGTATTCAGCCTGTTACATCAATTTTTGGATGAAAATATTTCTTCTCTCAACACTTGAAAACTAGGATTCTTGCTAAATTATAGCAAACCCAACAAATGACAATACTGAGTGATTATGTGTTTGTTATGCTGGAATGGTCAAATTTACTATCATCTAGAATGGGAAGAGGGAGTATTTTACAGATGAGAATACTGAGGCAGAAAAGGGAGGGGAAATAGAGGCATTAGTGTCACTATACAGAAAATATCACAGTACTGCTTAAATGAAATACTGACTTTCAGCTCAGAATCCCAGAAAAAAGTTTACATTTCCTGGGAAGCTGACTGAGCGTACCAAGCGTACTGTGTCTTCACACAGTAAGGTGTTGCATTGCAAGTTCAGAAGGAAAACCTGGGATGGCCAAGTTTGGAGTTGAGAGCAGGAAGAACATAGGACACCAAGCAGTTCAAACAGAAATGGGGCCATGCATCCCACAGGTGCCTCACACAGCTCGGAGACATAGCTTAGAAAAAGCAAGCCTTCCTCAGAGAGCAGCAGAGGCAGGCGGGAGACGAGACTCAGAAATTCAGAACAGTACTCCCCACTACCCCTTCCAGAATTCCTTATTCATCTTAATTTCGACTGGGATGTCTTCATGGTAAAATCAAAATTCAAGAACAGTTTGGAGATAGGAGAATTCACAGGATACAAGTGAAGAGGAAATCCTACTAGAATTAGAAGCAAGAGATCAAGATTTCTAATTCTAGTAATATGGCAGGTAAGATATCGTTAATATTATCCATCTTGAAAATGCCAAGAAATTCTGGATAATGTATAGAAAACATCTTTTTTAAATGTATAGTTTAGCTTTTAATAAATGAAGAGAATTTCTCCCAGGGGTCAAAAAATAAAGAAGTTGAAAGCCAGAGAATTAGACTGATGCTTTAGCTGCCTTGGAGGCACTTAGTTTTAAATGTCTTCCTTGACTTTAAACATGTTAATTCAATTATGCCTGTAAGAGTTTGGAGGATGAAATAACTATCAAAAAGTAGAACATCTCAGCCAAGAATGGATAAATTATATACAGGAAAAAGGGGGAGAGGAAGTAGGAAACAACTTGGGAAAGATAGATGAAATACTTTTCATTTTGTACCTAACGTATTCTTTTTGAGCAGGTGACAATAGTAACCATCAAGCAAAATGTAACTTTGAGGTGAATGAAAACAAAATTTCAAAGCTTTGTTTAAGCTTAATCTATACTCTGCAGAGTTAGTCTATGCTCATGGTATCTAAGATTCTGCTTATTAGTGAGTCTTTGGTAACAGTGTTCCTCTCCTTCGCCGCCTCTTTTTTTGCCCAGAAAAAGGAGCACCTTATCTCTTCACGTGCTTCCCTTCCCCCCCTTTTCCTCCTTGCCCTCTCCAACATCTTCAGTAAATGTCATTTAATGAATATTATTGACAAGCCTATTTATCCTAAACTTATCTGTGAATCTCTCACTTTTTCCCTATCCCAACTTTAGCCTTTCTAAAGGGGAAAAAATTTTTTTTGTTCGTTTATCACAAATCTTTCAGGGACCTTTTTGGTCCATTGTCTATTCTCTCTCTCTCTCTCTCTCTCTCTCTCTTTCATTCTCTCTCTCTTAGAATTTCAATTTGCTAAGTCTCTCTCATAATTATATATCAAAACAAAACTTCCTCAATATTACATGGCCTTTGTTGCAATCTATTTTTTCTCTTTACAATAAATAAATCAATATTCCTGAAAGTATACCCTCAATATATGCTCTACTATTCCACCTCCAAATTTCAAATCCTTTATAAGCCACTATCCCCTCAATCCCCACTATTTGACTAAAACCTTTATAGAACTGTGGGCAGTAGTGACATCCCTGGTGTTAAATCCATGGCAAGTTTATTGATTTAACTGTATTCTCTGCAGCCTCAAATACACTACTGATTCACATCCTCAATTTTGATCACTTCCTTCTTTTTGCAATTATTTTCACTTTTATTTCTGCAATACCACTGTTTCTTATCCCTGCCCCTCCTATGACAAGAATTTCTCAAAATCTATGAGATGCTCTTTCATGCTGGTCATTCTCCAACCGTCTGTCTTGTTTTCTCACATTATTTCTATGTGAGTTCACCCTTTTTAATGATTTTATCATATATACTTGCTGAGAAAGTCAATGCTTGATTTTTCTCCCTAGGACCAATCAAGATATTTCCACTAGGATGTACATAAGCACCATTTTTCCTATGTTAAAGATGAACTTATCATTCTGTCCATAAAATATTCTGTTATTCCTAATATTAGGGAGGAAAGATGGTATTTTTTAACTTAGTTGCCCACATTAGGGATCTAGATAACATTCTCTATTCTTCCTTCTGTTTCACGTACTCACCCATGAAAAAGCCACCTGACCATGTATAAGTCACTGAGTATGATATTGACTTTGAAACATTTCAAAGATTTACCATTTCTTTCTCATTAGGGTATTGCTGGGGATCTGTTGTATGATTGTATAGAAAATATATTAGCTACCAGATATATGAAATTATACATTCATAATTATTTATCCCAAAATTGGGAAATAGCTTCTGAAGTATGTGTGTACATTCTAGTATAATTATTTTTGAAGAATCTGAGTTGTGCATTTATTAAACCATGGTATATGAATATTTAAAAGTTTGACTAAAAATATTCCATATTATTTTCATCATTGAGTTTTTGTATATAATTTTTTAAAGTGTAAAGTTAAAAATATATAACATTACTTAACTGAAATAGATGTCCTCAATGGGATTAGAATCCAAAAATGTGAATAAAATAATGTGAAAATTAATAAAATTATAAACAGAGAATGAGAATATTTAATAATCTAACTTTAAATTTCTCCATCTCATATTCATATAGTGTATCAAAAAAATTTTAAACATGTTTTCCTTCATTATTTTATTAATTGCATTTATTTTTTAAATATAGATAAGTATTCTTTTACTCTGGAGAGGTACTAAATAATTCTATTGTTGAAATGTAAATTCTAATCCTGGCTGGATAGCTAAATTGGTTGGAGCATTGTCCTGAAGCATAGAGATTGCTGGTTCAATCCCCGGTCAGGGCACATTCAGGAAGAGATCAATCTTCCTGTCTCACTATCTCTCCCTTCCTCTCTCTCTCTAAAATCAATTTTAAAAAAATAAATGTAAATTCTAACTTTGTACAGTTATCTTTTTATCAAGTTTTAATTAGGAAACCAAGAATATATATAGAAAGAACAAACAAAGCAAACAATATTTTAATCGCTTTGTTATATTACTGTCTAAGAGTTCCACTTATAATATAAAAACTGCTAAAAAATAACCATTTTATTTTTAATAACCTTATTTTCAAAATTTTTAAATGTATTCTTAAATTTAAAAAAAAATTTCTTAACTGAATTTATTGGTATGACACTGGTTGATATTATTATACAGGTTTCAAGTACCCAATTCTACGACACATCTCTCTACACCATATTGTGTGTTGACTCCCACCAAGTGAAGTCCTCATTTATCACCATACTCTCCTTCAGCTCACCTCACCTGGCAATCAACACTATTGTCCATGTTCATAAGTTTTTCTCTTTTTTTTCCCTTCTTGCTTAATGCCTTTACCCCCTTCACTCAACCCTCACCCCTGACAACTGTCAGATTGCTCTCTATGTATGAGTCTGTCTCTATTTTGCTTGTTAGTTTATTTTGTTCATTCGATTCCATATATGAGTAAAATCATGGTATTTGTCTTTCTCTGACTGGCTTATTTTACTTAGCATAAACCTCTCCAGGCCTACCCATGCTGTTGCCAAAGGTAAGAGCTCCTTCTTTTTTATGGCTGCATAGTATTCCATTGTGTAAATATACCATGGCTTTTATATCCTCGTCTACTGATGGACACTTGGGCAGCTTCCAAATTTGGCTATTGTAAATAATACTGCAACGAACATAGGGGTGCATATATTTTTCAAATTAATGTTTTGTATTTATTTGGATAAATTTACAGAAGTAGAATTGCTGAGTCCTAAGGCAGTTACATTTCTAATGTTTTGAGATAATTCCATACTGCTTTCCACAATGACTGTTCCAATCTATATTTCCACCAACAGTGCAAGATGTGCTAAAATCCTCAACAAAAATATTAGCAAACTGGATCCAGCAATACATTAAAAAGGTCATAAATTATGATCAAGTAGCATTTATTCCAGGGATACAAGATTGGTACAACTTCCACAAGTCTTGAATTTAATGAGAAATAATTAACTTTAAATCCTAGTAAAAACATATATGTATACGAGTCTTTTAAAAATATTTCCTTGAATTTTTTTTCACAATAGAATATGTAATAGGAATAAACATAAAATTAACATAATAGGAATTGTCATTATAAAAATATCAGCAAGATATAGAAAACAGTAAATGTCTACAAAACTACAAAAATTGTTATGAAAAAAAATGCTTAGAAAATATTGACTGGTGATGAATACTGAAAAAAGAGGAAGTAAAAATCTATTAATACCATTAAAGAAAAATATTGGCAATTCCCTATTCTCACCACATCTGAAGCACTAAAGAAAGGAATTCTGTCCCAATCAGAAAATAAAAGGCCAATGGGGAATCATATGACCTTCACAAAACTGTGGCAAGTTAACAATCATAAATAAGTGGACTCAACTTTAAAATCACATACGGCAGAAACATGTTTTCTCTGTTTCATTCTTTTCTTTCACTGTTATTTTTATTGTCCTGAAGGCCTTTCGATCATTGATTTACTTGAAAATGTCTCCATCACCTGTTTCTGATACAAAGCTCCTAAAATCCGTATAACTTCCAAAATAATAGGGTTTAATAGAGGAGCATATTTTGTTATTCATCACAAACACCTTTTAACTATACCCCATTATATGCTAATAAAGTGATTGTTCCCAGAGAAACCAACCAGGTGATGAGAGGGTCAAAACTTCCATTTCTACCCTTCCAACTTACAGGGAAAAGAGAGAGACCAGAGATTGAGTTAATCACCAATGGCCAATAATTTAATTATTTATACCTACATAATGGAAGCTTCATAAAAACCCTAAATAAAGGTATTTGGGGAAATTCCAGGTTGGTAAACATATCTTCTTGCTGAGAGGGTGACGCACCCCAATCCAGAGAGAACAAGATTTCCTGTATTCAGGATCATTCCAGACCTTATTTATGTACTTCTTTATCTGACCTATTATCTGTACCTGTTATAACATCCCTTATCATAAATTAATAAACATAAGTAAAATGTCAGTCCATAAATCATTGTAACAAATGATTGAATCCAGGGTGGTAGGGGTCAGGGTGGAGTTGCGGTCAGAACCTTGCGTTTTTAATCAAGTTGAATGGAAGTGGGTGTCTTGGGAAATCATTACTTGTACCAGGCCTTTGAAGTTAGGGCAGTATTGAATCTTTAAACCTGTGGGGTCTAACTAATTCTGGGTAGATGAGATATTTCAAGTTTGGAGCAATTCTTTAATATGGTAGATTTGAAGTCATAATATATATATTGGTAATAAACATGCATAGGAACCTGGCATTCTGCTATGTTTAGATGGATCTTCAGGGTTTCTTAAGTTGAGATTTAATTGAACAGAGTTCTCAATCAGGTTGTGTGAGAAAACAAGATCAATGCTGGGACCTTGAATTTTGATGCTCCAACATAAAAATATTATGTTGAGTTACAGTTTACTAAGGGAGATATCTTCCACTAACATGATAGTTCATTTAAACCCTGAATCTGGCAGCAAATTATGTCCTAGTTAACAATTATATAGTCTACACTGGGCTGTGTGCTGTTAGTTAAAATAAAAAAATAATTGTAGGAAATACTATCAAGAGCCTAGTGTTTTCTAAATTGACTCTAAGATACATAAGTTATTTTGTAAATATAAAAATATTTAAAAATATTAATTCCTTGCTATTAAAATAACTTCAATTTCTTTTTATATTCTTGTCACAATACTTTAATTAGGCAGAGTGAGAAGGGCAGGACTGAATTTGATGGAATATTTCACCACAAAGTGATGGATGAAAGAGCTCTGGAATGACTCAGCTAAGGCATATCAAGAAAGCTATCTTTTCACCTGTACTCTACAAAACTGATGGGATTACCCTAATGAACATGGGCAATGCCTAGCAGTAAATATATACCCTTTACACTTATAGAAACCCATTAAAACTTAAATAATTCTATTGCTCTTAGAAATAATCTTTGATGACTCTAAAGTCTCATGGAATTACATGTTAAGACTCCCAAGAACCAACTTGAAAAATTCTTGCAAGCTGAATCTCTTTGAACTTTCAACTAAAGCCAGAATACCAACTAAACATTACTGAATTGTATTGCTTTAAAAAAAATTAGTAAGAAAAGAAATGAGAATGAGAAAGAAATGAATTAGCTAGTTAGCTGAAACATTCTTCAGTCACAAAGAGCAGGCATCTCTGTTCCCTTTCTATGTGAATACGAAGTAGAGATATTCAGTAACAGAACCCAAACTGGAAAATAAAACCCTATATTAAATTATGAAGAATAAATTAGTATATATGCTTTGCATGCATATTTCTCCTCAATGATATAGACTTGATGAAGGTACAAAAAATATTGTATACAGTAACTGATCTCAAGAGGCTTACAATTTAGTACTAGAAAAATAATACGCATGCATGCATGACTATAACACAAATGTAAAAGAAATGTGTTACCAGAGAAGGACACATAAATTATTTTGGCAACAAAGAGTAAGAAAATCAGCAAAAGTAACTTTGGAGTGAAGCATAAAAATGTCAAAGTCAGGGCAATGCATACCAAAGCAGTTAGGACTATTTCCTATTGAAAATTAGGAGTCACTGAAGAATTTTTAGAATAAACATAATATAAACTAAGCGATCATTACATTTGAAGAAAAAAATAACTTTGATAATTATGTAAAATCACATCATGTACACACTCAATAATATTCAATAAAGAAACGCATTGAAGATGGAAAAGATTGAAGAGAGAAAAACTACCCTAAAGTCTAGGTAAGGAAGCATTAGCACTAATACTAATGCAGAATGAAGGGGTCATATGAAGTACAGGACAATCATAAGTAAAAAGCATTGTTAAGAAATTTACAATCCAAATTTTATTCAGTTTATAGTACCTTTATTGAAACTGTAGTATAACAGAGCATCCAATGTAATAGTTGAAAGTCATAACCCCAAACAAAGCTTCCAATCAAATATAGCTATTATTAATAAAAATAAAAAATATAGAGCTAAACAGTTAATTTTTTAATCCTTATTTTAAGTCTCTATAGCACAGTCTAAGAGCTAGGACACTCATACAGAACCACTCATTTAAGTAGATAGCTACCTATGTGGAGTGCCCAGTAAGTGACACAGGTAATAAGGGAGAAGCATCTGAGATGTCACAGCATGGCTGGGAGAGCTTTGTGGGGTATGTCAGGCTGACATAAACCCAAGGACAAAATGATGCTCAAGGGATTGCAAGGACAGACAGAAAGGGCACTTTAGACAGCAAAATTAAGAAAAAAACATAAACAAAAGAAAGTGCAAATAATATGTAACAGAAGAAAAGGGACTTCTGTCATGAGTTGCACACATAGAACAGGTTGATTATTCTATGTGTGTAATCGACATCAAGAGACTTCAGAAGCCTATTTTTTGGTATCCAGGCAGCTGGTGATCAATGGTGCTGATGCCCACAAAACACACACATGCACACACATACACACACACAATGCTGAAATGGAAGAATATTTATGAGGAGAGTATAGATGAGGATATATACTACTCACAAAAATTAGGTGATATTTCAAAATGAATATGAAGTGATAAAATATCCTCTAGTTCAGGGGTCGGGAAACGTTTTGGCTGAGAGAGCCATGAACGCCACATATTTTAAAGTGCAATTCTGTGAGAGCCATACAACGACCCATGTACATTACACATTATCCAATAAAAATTTGGTGTTGTTCCGGAGAACAGCTGTGATTGGCTCCAGCCACCCACAACCATGAACATGAGCGGTAGGCAATAAATGGATTGTAATACATGAGAATGTTTTATATTTTTAACATTATTTTTTCATTAAAGATTTGTCTGCGAGCCAGATGCAGCCATCAGAAGAGCCACATCTGGTTCACGAGCCATAGGTTTCCTACTTTTGCCCTAGTTTTTATGAGCAGTATATTTAGAGAGACAAGAAGTGCCCAAAGTGCTAATACCCAAAGATGCTAAGTTGCAGACTTAAAAAAAAAAAAAAGGGATATCATGTAATTGGCCATATTCCTTTAAAATGTTTGAGGAAAAGATGTATCAAAGCAGTTTTTCAGGAAGATCAATGTGCATTTCTAATGGTACTCTCTGCTGCTGTGGTAGGATCTGGACCAACGCAGGCCAGGTAGGAGAGAAAAGGAACACATAAGTAAATAAAGGAAGGGCCTGGTGATTTAATGTTTGGAGAGAGAGTGGTTGAGAATGAAGTCAAGCAAGTTTCCAAGCTTTCAAGCTAGGATCCTGGGAGAATTACATCTATGATAAAAATAAAGTGATCTGAGATGTGAACTGTATTTGGGTAATGACAGTGAATTTGTTTTGGATGACTGTAAATTAGGTAATGGTGGAAAATCCCTGAAGAGGCCTGGCTGGCAGTTGAATAGTTAAGATGAAAACCCAGGGACTATAAAAGGGCTACGAATGTATATAATAAATATACACAATATATAACAAAGTTCAAAATAATATAACTACTAACATTTTAAAATTTTGAAATAATTAAGCTCCAAGATGTAGAAGAATAACAAATAAATGATATATATTGAGCCTGATTAGGCGGTGGCTTAGTGGATAAAGCCTCAGCCTGAGAGGATGCTGCGGACCCAGGTTTGAAACTCTGAGGTTCGAGCATGGGATCACAGACATGACTCCATGGTTGCTGGCTTGAGCAAGGCGGCACTTGCTCTGCTGAAGCCCCCCAAGCCCCTGTCAAGGCACATATGAAAAAGTAATCAATGAACAACTAAGGAGCCAGAATGAAGAATTGATGCTTCTCATCTCTCTCCCTTTCTGTCTGTTTGTCCCTATCTATCCCTCTCTCTTTCTCTCTCACATGTGTGCTTGCTAATAATAAATAAATAAATAATATATATTGATTATACAGAAATGTCTCAATATACTTTGATATGTAACTAAAAATACAGTTGCAAAATTAGCATTAATGAAAATTTTATTAATAATAGTTCTCTTTCTTTAACTATAGGAAGCTTTCTTTTAGGATTATGGTAAAGGAGCATAGAATCACATGTACATATCTGTTAAAATTAAAAAAGGCTTTTGATTGATTTTTTTTTTTGTCCCATAACATGGCAATCATTCAATTGACATTAGAGTTGAATTCAGAAATAGGACCAGTTATTATAGCTAATAGCATATTAAAATATGAAAGAATTCACTGAAGAACTTGTGTTGTTTATTTGTAAGAAACAAATGTCATACATTTTTGCTTTCATTTCTTATGGCTTATTTCATTCAAATGTTCACTGATTAGCAAAGTGACGTGGGGCATTTCCTTGTGATTCAGTGTTCTTATTTACAAAATGGGCATAAAATAATACTTGCTTCATAAATCATTGAGATTAAAAAATGAGTACATGTCTAGTATCTACAACAGTGCTTAGTACAAATTGAGAGCTCACTAATTTTTAGCTATTATTGCAAAAAAATATGTATGCATAGTTTGAGTAGAAGCCTCAAAACTGTGTGGATCAGATAACAAAGCAACATAGTTTTCCTGGCATCTTAAAGATCATTATCAGAATGATCTCCAGATGCATGTACTTGAAGAGTAGCTGGAAAGCTCAGAATGGATAACCTTTGTAATAATGGAATTCAAATGGATCAGTAAAAAACAAAACAAAACAAAAAAAACAGAGAAAAACACAGTTTAGTTGACCAAAATATTTGAGAAAATATTCTTCTGTGCTCTTTCATTTTTTTTTAAGTGAGCCCATGGGTTCAAGTACATCAATTTCCATAGCCATTATTTTAACCCCTTTTCTTTTCTATCATCTCATATTTCTTTCATAGTACTCCCAAAGAATACCCTCAGCAGTGTAAATTAAATACAGTACTAAAACATACTGTTCTCTTTGCAAATGTCTTATCTTCTTTTTAATTGCTTATTTGGTGATCTCCCTAAACTGTAGTACCTAAGCAAACATTCTTCTATTATCCATTCATTTATTCAATAAGAATGAATTATATCTCTGAAACATATCAGACATTATGTTAGGAACCAAAGATCTAGAGAAAAAATATCATAAGTGAATTTCCCTCTGGCTAAGAGTTTAACGCCTGGTCAGTGGGAAAGATGTGTTTAATTTTTTTTTTTTTAATTTTTATTTATTTATTTATTTACAGGGACAGAGAGAGAGAGTCAGATAGAGGGATAGATAGGGAGAGACAGACAGGAACGGAGAGAGATGAGAAGCATCAATCATCAGTTTTTCGTTGCGACACCGTAGTTGTTCATTGATTGCTTTCTCATATGTGCCATGACTGCGGGACTTCAGCAGACTGAGCAACCCCCTGCTCGAGCCAGTGACCTTGGGTCCATGCTAGTGAGCTTTTTGCTCAAGCCAGATGAGCCCGCACTCTAGCTGGCAACCCCGAGGTCTCGAACCTGGGTCCTTCCACATCCCAGTCTGACGCTCTATCTACTGCGCCACCGCCTGGTCAGGCGGGAAAGATGTGTTTAAATATTTTTAATGCACTCTGATAAATATAATAAAAATCCATATGTCATAATGCTGGCACAAAGGATAGATATCTAATGTGGGTCAGGTAACATTGCCCCAAATCAGTGACATGATAGCTAACACTCAAAGGTGAGTAGAGGTTTGGATAGACTCAGAGGTAAAGAGCATTTCAAACATGGGACAGCTTGGGCAAAGCTGCAGAGGCAGCTAACACTCTGGGATCTGAAAGTGGTTAATCAAGGTGTGAATGCATGGTATATCTGGGAACTGGTGAGTGTAGAAAAGTAGTTAAAAGAGCTAAATGTAAGAAGTTAAATATATCTAGGAAATTAGGAAGAAATTGAAGATTTAAAAAGCAGAGTTGCAGTTCTTGAATATTTCTCTCTCTAAAATAATGTACAGAAACTTCTCTCCTCTCCCAGGTATGTCTGGGTCTCTGATCCCCTTATCCAGCCCACATAGATCCACCCTTGGAAAAGAACTGAGCTCACTGAAATATCTGCTCTCTGACAGTGCTCAAAAATTTGAATATAAAGCCTTGAAGTAGTGTGTCTCAACTATCATTTGGTTTCTTTATTATAAATGCTATATTTTTCTGTTTATATGATATTTATTTTATGGTTCAAGCCAATTCCATATATCAACCTCAGGAGATGGGATTCTTTTTCAAAGTGAATGTGTTCCAAAAATATTCTCTGTGAAGACTGTATGCAAAATGTCTACTAACTACTTATTTTTTTTTCTGTTTTTTAGAAAGCTAAAGAGAGAAAGAGACCGACAGACAGACAGACAAGAAGGGAGAGACATGAGAAGCATCAACTTGTTTTTATGGCACTTTTAGTTATTCATTGATTACTTTCTCATATGTGCCTTGACCAGGGGGCTCCAGCCAAGCCAGTGACCCCTTGCTAAAGCCAGCAATCTTGGGCTCAAGCCAGAGACCTTGGGCTTCAAGCTAGCAACCTTTGAGCTCAAGCCATAATCCTGCACTCAAGCTGGTGAGCTAGTTCTCAAGCCAGCGATCTCAGGGTTTCAAATCTGGGTCCTCAGTGTCCCACGTCACATTCTATCCACTGTGCCATCATCTGGTCAGGGTATTAATGACTTTTTATGGATTAATATGAGAAAGGAATATTTGAAGAGTCCACTTATATGATTCTTCTTCATTAAAATAAATAAGTAAGCCTGACCAGGCAGTGGCGCAGTGGATAGAACATTTGATTGGGATGCAGAAGACCTAGGTTTGAAACCCCAAGGTCACCAGTGTGAGCGCAGGCTCATCCGGCTTAATTGCGGGCACATCAGCTTGAGCACCGGGTCACTGGCTTGAGCATGGGATCATAGACATGACCCCATGGTTTCTGGCTTGAAGCCCAAGGTCACTGGCTTGAAGCCCAAGGTTGCTGGCTTGAGCAAGGGGTCACTCGCTCTGCTGTAGCCCTCCCTCCAACCCCATCAAGGCACATATGAGAAAGCAATCAATGAACAACTAAGGTGCCACATCAAAACTTAATGCTTCTCATCTCTCTCCCTTCCCGTCTGTCTGTCCCTATCTATCACTCTATCTGTCTCTGTCACAAAATCAATCAATCAATCAATTAGTCAATCAATAAATAAAAGTTTTTGCACACTTTGTGTTTCTCACATATAGCCTGCCTTCAAACTTGAAGTTAAAAATATTTTTGGTGTTTTTTTTATTTATCTGTTTTCTGCTTTCCAATTTCTTAACACCAACCCTCCTATAAAGTATAATAGGAATGATCAATAACCTTCCACTCAGTGTATAATTTGGATGGTTACAGTATTACCATTTAAAAATCAAGTAGTTTACAAGCAGGAGAAAAGAGAGGATGTAAAAATAGTGCTTTTGTAAACAGAAATGTGATTTTTTTTTAATGCCTAAAATATGACTCAAAAATTTATCAGTAATTTTTATATATTAGGTATAAGAACAACACAGTATTCCAATTAACAAACCACCAGAATTCCTGTTTGAGTAATAAATGTATTGTTTTTTAAAATAAAATTTTCTTGCATTAATAATGGAAAGGGAGTTAGTAACAAAAAAGAAATATACTCTGTTATGTTCATTGTTGACTTTATATATCATATTTCTTTAATTATTCCAGAGCATTGGTATTAGGATTTTAAAATTCCCAAATTACATTCCAGAAAAGTTGATTTATATATCTTTATTACTAATGGAATAGTGTGAAATGTCACAGGCTCTAAAACCACTTTCCCTTTTATATTTCACTTCACAACTTCAGGCTAATATTAAAATATTTAGTAGAGTCTGATCGTTTCCTGCTGGTTGGATTGTATTAAAAATATATGGCTTTTATGGGCATAGAAATTAAATATGTGAACAATCAGGCTTTGTAAAAATATACCACATGTTAACTCAAGTAAAAGCAATAAAATATAAACAAAATGTGAAAATGTAGACCATTCTCATAATGTGCGTTCTTTTTATGAGCTAACTGCTCTGTTGTGGGTTGTATTGCACAGACCAGAAAAAAAGATATAATTCAAAAGATCTTTTCAGGTCGTTTTAAAAATGATAAAACTAAACTAATCTTTAGTTGGGTTTTTAAAATCATATATCACTTTTAAGGTTAGTGGCTACCTGATGTAGTATTCGGACACCTTATCAATAAAGAAGAGCTTCTGTCTGTCCTGGGGGTGTTGTTTAAAAGTGTTTTCTTACAGTGAAGCAGTAAATCAATGACTGACAGGATTTCTAACCTGCCACATTTTACCATGGTTACAATATAAAATGCAGTTTCTCCCAATCCCATTTGAAGTGAAGTTACTCCTAGAAATCTGCATTTAAAAATCTTGAAGTCTGTTTGCAAGCAACCATGTAATTTCTGAGCAAATGCAGCATTTATTCAAATAATTGCTTGCTAAAGGACCAGGAAGTGTTATCCTAAAAAAAGAACTGTGGGGTTAATTTTTTTATCTCTTTAAATTTGCTCTCACTTTTGGCAATGAATAAATTTAATAAGTCAACCAAAATAATTAATTATTGTACTAATTTTAAAAGGACATTTTAAAATAGGCTAACCTTAACTGTGTGTATTATGGAGTAATACAGTAACGAGTGTAAGAGAGTATGGCTGCTTTACTTAGTACATCCAAAATAACCTCACTGATTTATCTGCAGATTCACTACAACCTACCTGTTAAACTGAATTTCTTGTAGAAATACTGTGACCAGTTTCAAAGGAAACTGAATTATGCTCAATATTTGCAAATGTCACTCATGTAACAGCAATGCCATATAAGCTTTCCTGGAAAGTTTTACTTGTAATAGACACAGAGTTTCCTTGAAATTAAAAAAAAAAAATTAATAAAAAATAAAAATGAAATTCAGGCATGTACTCCCACCTGGAAGAATTACAAAAAAGACAGAAAAGGTGACAACATCCTTATAATACCATGTTCTTTAATGTCAACATATGTCCATGACATATGAGTCAATTTTTGGAGACACAAAGTCCAGGTGCTGTCATTTCCATTTTAGTTCATTTACAAAGTTACTGTTAGTGTAAGGTGATCAGGTTATTCTTTCAACAACATTGAATGTACTCAGTTGCTATCAATACAAAATGAAAATAATTGAAATGAATCTGTTAATGGATCGTATTTGATATCATTTGAATTAAGATCTTGCAAGCACAGAGAAATCCTCAGACTTCATTTAGCATTATGCTGCATCAGATATTTTAACAGAAACTTTTATTAGTTGGTGTCTTTATTTTTTTCATCCCAGGGTTTAAATGAGGTCAAAAAAGCTCAGGATCACAGAGCCTACAGTTTTTCTTGGTAAGGTCTGCTCTGGATAGGTGCTATCAAAGAAACATTTAAAATTAAATTTGTTTTAATTTTGAAATTTAATTTGCTTCTGAAATCATAATCACAAAGGTGTCTTAGAGTCATTTATCATGTGGAAGAATGTAAGTGCTCTGAGAAGCCACAAGTTTACCCTGTGTAGTTACTTAGATCTAAATTTTTTCCTGCAGGCTGCAACAATAACATTATGGGGTATGATTGTTCTTTCTTTAAATTTTTTAATGCTATTGTTTTTTAGAATTATCAATAAATATACCCACTTCTCTGGTTCGTATTGGTAAAATGAATAACAAATTGGTGTTTGGGGGGTGATGTACCACGAAAATGCAGATGGGATTTCTGAATGGAAGACATCCAGCATGGATCAAGACCTTACCCATATGTGGGGTTTTTGTCTACGCAATCTTTTTATAAGCTTTTTAATGCTTGAACAGCTACTGAAGCAAATAAAGACATATTATTTATTAATTGTGCACCATTAATAGCGAGGTTTCACCAACTGCCAATCCATATGGACATAAAGCCCCCAGTCTTAAATCCGCTCAGATGAATTTCTTTCAACAGCGTCCAACAGCGTGAGGTGAAGTGAGAACCTGGTTTTTCTCCTGCCTTTTGATGCCACGCTTGGCAGATTAGTTCCCTAGGACTTCTTTACAAGCAGGAAAAGCTGCTGTATTTCTTGGTCCTGTCCAGGTTGGAGATTTACAAAGATGGAGATGAAAGGACTTTAGATTTGTTGTGTTTTTCCCAGATCCTTTCCAAAACTGCATAATCCTTTTGTTTCACCCACCCCCTAAAATGGAAATGAAAGAGATAAGAAACATACTTCAACAGATTCAAATAGCTACAATATCCAGTTATATTAGCAGAGCTCTTACTTGAAAAAATTCAAACTTTAAAAAAATTGACAAGCTTAGTTGCAATTTCAAGATGTTTGTATTTGTGATTACTGGTTACTTTCAATAATCCAATTCATGTTAAATTCAAAAGCTGCATAATCTAATTATCAACATGCCAGCACACATTGTATGCCAAATTTCATTATGTTAATTTTTTTAATTGGGAACACACTCTGGCCTTTCTTAAATTTGCAAACTAGCTTAATATTCCTCTATGATTATTGGTTTACAGAAAGGACACAGATTTAGCTTCTTGCAGAACCACTTTCTGTTGGGTGCCCACTCCCATTCTAAAAATGATGAGATGGTCATTTTGAGGAGTTTAATTTTTCCTGGTTACTCTCCAAGGGTTCAGCACAACGTGACTTTTTATTCTTCTTCTTCAAGTCCTCCTGCCTCAATCTGTCTAAATGGCAAAAACACTTGCGTGGTTCATTTCCTGGTAATGATGCATAATGATAGAAATTAGACAAGGGTTTGTTTTTTTTTAACAAATTAAAATATGAAGAATAGGTGTGTGTGTGTGTGTGTGTGTGTGTGTACGCGCGTGCACGTGCACCTATGCTTTAATGGAGAATTTAACCACAGTCGAACTACAAATTGCAGTCACCTTTTTAAGGCTGTACCTTTATTAAGGTAACCAGTTCAGTAAACAGTTGGAAAAGCTAAAATACTAAATCTGTAGGACCTCCACTCTCTGCTGGGAAAGAACTAAAGCAAGGTTTCCAAAGGAAGGCATCATTAGTGAAGCTGGGACTTAGCAGTAGCAATTATAGATTTCTTTATTTTTTAAATAGAAGACTAGCCATTTAGTCTTTCCTATTCAGTACTTGATATCTTACAGGATAAGTGGACATATATCCTGTAAGAAAATGTTCTTAAAGAAGCCTATTTTCACAGGGAAGGAGGAAGGCAGTGTGTGTACAGTCACCTTAGCTTTAAATGGTAAGCCCACAGCCAGAGCAATTTGACCAATTTCTGCATTGCACACCCAAGGCAGGAAAGGTAATTTTCCCTAAGAAAAGGCTAGACTCAGGACCAATGGAAAGCACTAATTTTCCACTGAAACAATATTTTGTAAAAACTGTTTACTCTCGAGAACAGTAACACTCCCCTTGTATTACTTTTGGTTTGTTTTCAAGTCATTTTTAGAAAGTCACCACTGTTTCCTGAGGAATGTTTTTATATTTAGAGTTGATACACTTTTAGTGACTTTCCATGCTTTGTATGTTCCCCTCTGGAGTAATATTTAATTGGCTCAGGAACCTCACCAGAGAACCTGACTGCAAGTATTTTCTTTTCCTTTTCTTATCTTTCCTCTTCTTTCATCTTTAATTCTTAAATTCAGAGGGTTCAACTAACATTTTATTAATCTTAAAGATTTCTTCTAAACCATTTGAGAAGGCTCTATTCTTTGACTTGTATTTCAGGCAGCAGCTTGCTGTAGATCTAATGAAAATCTGTCTGTGCATATGCACAAATTGACTAAAGGGAGTACATCAAATGTTAATTCATAGATGCAGAAGTAATATGCAAATAGAGATTCTAAACTTACTGCACCATCATTTTTAATGAAATAACTTATTCAGCCCTTACATTTAAGGAAATAATAAAATAATGCTTTGGCTCAGTGCACTGGAATATAGAGTCACGTTTTTCTAATTCACTGATTGCCAATCCACTTCTCTTTGCCACCAGATGGATTTGAACTTAATGAACTGAAAAGATTTTTTTCTTTTGTCTTAGTTTAGAGGCCCTGGCTGGTTGGCTCAGTATTGACCCAGCATGTGAATGTTCCAGGTTCAATTCCAGTCACAGCACACAGAAAAAGCAACCATCTGCTTCTCCTCCCCTCTCTCCTCCCTTTCTCTCTCTCTCTCTCTCTCTCTCTCTCTCTCTCTCTCTCTCTTCTCTTCCCACAGCCATGGCTCAATTGGTTTGAGCAAGTTGGCATCAGGCACGATGACCTCAGCCTCAGCCAGTAAAAAATGGCTGTGGTTTCTGAGAAATAGAGCAATAACCCCAGATGGGCAGAGCATTGCCTTGTAGGGGGCTTCTGGGTGGATCGCGGTCCAGGCACATGTTGGAGTCTATCTCTCTACCTCCCCTCCTCTCACTAAAATATAAATAAATAAATAAATAAATAAATAAATAAATAAATAAATAAATATCTTAGTTTGGGTAAACTTATAAGTAAAGATGCCTAGTTGTGTACAAATTTGATGCCAATATATTTTACTCATCTGTAAATATGCACATAAAATTGTATATTCATGAGACAGATTGCTAATTTGCTACAATATTGATACAAATTTAATAAATGTATTGCTGACTATCTAAGATGAAAGGTATAGAACGTATCTCACTGGTATCTATAACATTTTGAAATTTCAATAAAATATCAATAAATTATACCTGAATTAAAATTTAATTTACCATTACTCTCAGCTAAAATTTATTATTGTAAACAAAATGTTACTAAACAATTCTAACATAATTGAGAATATTTACTATAGATGGAAAATAGTTATTAGCAATAATCTTATAATTAATGGTTCCACCAAAAATTTTTGAGGTGAATTGGAAGCTTAAGTGGGCAAATATGTAAACCCTTCATTATTAAAACAGTTCTTTGCCATCAAGAAAAAAGTATAAAGCTATGAAAAAATAAAAATGAAAACCCTGAAGAATGATCATAAGGTCAACTAGTATACATGCCCGATTCTGTCCGTCTCCATCATCTCCACCTACATGTTGACATGGATAGATTTGCTTCAGTACAGGCAACCTAACCATCATAGTGTAGGGATACAACAGGTGAAATATCAAGGAAAATATGATGCAATTGTTTGAAAAATAAAAAATAAAAGAGAAGCGAAATGTATATAGTTCAGACAAGAAGAAATTTTGGGAATTTTCTAATGCATTTCATAAAAGCCAGAAGATACCTTCACTTTGCCACCTAGGTATACAAAGCTAGTCGAGCTGTCCTTGGCGTCAGTGGAAAGGTAGACTTGTTTTGTTTGTTCATTTTTTAACAATGAAGTTTTTAGTATACATATAATAGTTATAATATATACAATACCCAATAGTTGGTAGATGCACTAACCTGTCTATGTTATTTATTCATCTATCCATTCTTTAAACATTGGGGCTCAAGACACTCTCCTAGATATATATATTCTAATGGTAGGGACAGACATATTAATTATTGATTATATAGAATAAGATTATTCTTAAGAATGGCATATAACAGAAATATATATATATGTAACAATGGCTAGTAATCCTGAGGTTGTTGACATGAATTTCCTTTTTAAATGATTTATCTGAAAATCATAATGTAGTCTTAATCTCAATGATTTAGCCAATTTATAAGGTGATTTTTGTTTAAGTAAAATCTATAGAAATTTTATAATTAAGTATTCAAAGTAAATATTTTTTGAAGAAAATAGATAACATCAAGGCATTCCATAAAAATTTTGTGAGGAATTAAGATATTTAGCTAATTACATTTTCTCATTTAGCATTGGGAGAATTTCATAGCCTTGGTTATTGTACTCTTTTAAAACTTATTTCCATTTATGAATAATTTGCTTGTATAGTTAGAAGCATCAAAGCATAAGATCAGATTGCAATAAAACTATGAATTCTGAAGTCATGCCCCTTTTCTGAGATATTAACTTCAATTCTATAATAGGTTTTTCGCCTGTCAAATTTTAAAACAATTGAAGTGACAAATAGTGAACAATACACATGAATAAAAGTTTAATGAAAATTCAAAAGTGAAAAATTTTGGTCAATAAGAGAGAAAAATAAGATTCCTGTCAGAGGAATGAATAAATTATAAGTAGTTATTAATAGCATGCTTATGGGATGTAACACATCCCATAAGCATGCTGTATATCCACAAAGCCAAATAAAGCATACTATGCAATTGTAGTGGTTGTTATGAAAAGGAAATGTATTGTTGTGATGTGTAAACACAGAGATAAAATATATGCCTTGTTAATGTGATTTTTTAAGGAAATAATAATTTTTAATAAAATATAAAGTATTTTCTCAGTCCAAATATCTATTAGATATAACTCCAGATTTTATTAAGAGTGTGTGTGCGCATGTGTGCGTGTGTGTGTGTGTGTGTGTGTGAATGAGAGGAGAGAGACAGACGAGGGAAGGAGAAAGAGATTGAAAATGCCTGAACCAACTAGTGAACAGGATTATATTGAATACAGAGCTAACCAGGGCATAATTAGAATTAGATATAACCACTCTTAAGTGTCTACATGTTTCCATTGTTCATTTCTATTCCTACAATAATAGTAAAAAGTAAATGAAGTTGTTCTGATCTGATTTGTATTCCTCTTATTTTATTGTGCAGTTTTCCCTTATCTTATTATTTGCTTTTTATACTATGTTTTATTCTGTTCAGTCTTGGTTTACCATCCCTCTTTTAGGACATATATCATCAATCTTTACTTCCAAATTTGTTTAGTGTTCATTTTAAGACACATTGTTATTGCCAAGGAACCTTCACTTCTTTCAGATACATATTGCAAAATGTCAATAGCCCAATGAATGGGCTATTCATGGGGGATTAACGGGTTTTGTGTGAAATATAAGTTAGTCATGCTCTCTAACCTGCGAAATCCCTGCTAATTTTTTCTGTGTTTGATTCTCTGTCAACCTTCAATAAGAGATTTTGAAGCAACTCTTGTACAAAGAGTTGGAGCAGTCAAAGAGAAGTAATTTCCTAGAGGTCACAGTGATGGCGCGGTAGGAAGCAATACCGAAAATCTCCCCATAAACTCAACAAGTTCTTCAACCAGAAACAGAAAAACCTATCCTTGGTGTCTTCAGATGCTTCACAACACACCCGAAGGTAGGATCGAGCGAAAGATTGGCTAAATATATGGTCAAACTCCGGGGGAAATAAGGAGTAAGAAATGCTCCGCCTTCCTCTCTAATCCAAACAGGATGGCTTTCACTGAGAACTGAGAATATAGAAACTAAGGCGGGCATAGGGAGTGAATAGTTCCAGGCTGCGGTACAAACAGCCAAACTAGGCTGTGGCACGGAGATCCAAGCCGTGGAAAAACCTGGGCAATTCAAGCTAACACGCGCGCGCCAAACCCAGACAAAGAAAGACAAGTGGGGCAGCCATTTTCCGCATCTCTTGGTTGGCGTGGTTAGTGGGCAAGAGATTCCTACGAACACTTCAGGGGTGGGCGTCCCGTGCTAACCCACAGAGAAGCAGAGTCAGAGGCCTCTGTGTGGGCAAAAAGCAGCATCTCCTAGGAGCCCCAGCGCCCTGAGGGGACCGGGCACAGGGAGGGAGCTGGAGCCAACTCCAACGGCAGAACTTTTCTGTGCGGGAGGAGGGCTTTCGCGGAGCGATCCTCATAATCTGGTCAGTGCGCACGCACGCAGAATAGGCAGGAGATTCCTCCGAACTCCTCAGAGGTGGGCGCCCGTGTTTTCCCTCAGAGGAGCAGAGTCAGAGGCCTGTGAGCGGGCCAGGAGCGGAAGCCCCAGCGCCCTGGGAAAGCCGCACGGGGACAGAGCGAAAGCCAATTCCAACCCAGTAACTTTTCCGTGTGGGCAGAGGGCTTTCTCGGAGTGAGAGGCGTCCCGCCTGAAACTCATAATCTGGTCAGTGCGCACACAGGAAGAGTGGACAGGAGATTCCTCCGAACTCCTCAGAGGTGGGCGCCCGTGTTTTTCCCACAGAGGAGCAGGTCTGTGAGCGGGCCAGGAGCGGAATCTCAGGCAGCCCTAGCCCCTTGGGAAAGCCGCACGAGGATAGAGCGAAAGCCAATTCCAAAGCTCGATCTTTTCCGTGTGGGTAGGGATTTCACTCGAAGTGTGACCTGTCTGGTCTGACATCCTGGTGGGTGCGCACGGAGAGTGGGCAAGAGATTCCTCCGAACGCCTCAGGAGTGGGCACTCGAGTTATCCCACAGAGGGGCAGAGCCAGAGGTCTTTGAGTGAGAGGAAGCCACGCTTGATTATGCTGGCAGGTCTGACTGACTGAGCCTTACTCAGAGCCCTGTGCTTAGTGGGAATAGAGTGGGGAGTTGCCAGCTCTTTGAGACTCTTACTATCCAGGCAGAGGCAGCAGCAACCCCATAGCTGGATTATCAGGCTTCTAATTGTGGAAGGAAAGACTAGGAGAGAGGCTCCAGGAACATTCTCACAGTGAGAGATCCTCTCACTGTTGGAGCCTATAAACACTAATGAACCTCGACTGCCAACGAGACTGAAGCCCAATACATGACATTACCATAGAGAATTATCAACTGCAAACCTCTTCCAGAGCGTGCCACAGGGGCAGAACCCGGGGTACAAAGTCACCGACCAGAAAGACAGAAAAGAAAAAGCAAGACGACAACCTCTCAAAATCAAGAATAATCTGCAGATTTTATAACCTATCCCATTGTATTATATTTGTTTGTCTGTGTCTCTTTTCTTCATTCTTGATTTTTTTTTTCTACTCCAATTTGGTCATTTAATTCTCTCTCAGTCTTACTCTCGCCTCTCTTTGAACTACACTACCCATAAGTGTCACATCTCCCATTATCTTTTTTTTCCTCCTCCTTTCTCTCTTTGAGGGTTGCAATCCAAAACCCCTAACTCTCTCTTTCTCTCTCCTCCTTTTTCTTTTTTCTTCTTTAAGTTGTTCCATCTTTTCTCTCTCTCTCTCTCTTTTCTCCCTCTATATTAGCCTCTTCCTCTCTCCTTTACGTCTTCTCTCATTCAAACTTCAATAACGAACAAATTATCTTATCTGGGACTCAAACTTAAATTTGTGGCATTTTGGAGGGTTTTTACTTCACCTTTTTAACACATTAGCAGTGCTCCCATCCCTGGCTCTCCATTTTATCTAGTTCTTGTTCCACTAAATACAATAGTAATTTTTTAATTTTCCACCCCTTTTTCCTGTTTCCCTCTTATTCCTCTCATCATAACTCTGAGTCAGTCAACACCTAAAAGCAAATCATTTTATTCTTGACCCAAATTTTTTCCTAATTTGCTTTTTGTGGGTCTAAACTTCTCCCCCCTTTTTTATATATAAAAATTTTTTTCTTGTATTTTTTTTTCTTTTTTTTTTCTTTTTCCTTTACCCCTATATTACTTCTCCCCAACTCAGGCCCTCCACTACAGGTATTGTTTGTTCTATTTAGTACAATATAATTCACAGTTCATCACAAGATTTTCTCAAAAAAGAGGGGAGAGGAGAGGAGAGGAAAAAAGGAGGGGAAGGAATTATTCCCTTTTTTTCCTCAAATTTTTATCTTATTTTATTTTTCTTTATTTAATGATTAATTTTTTTTAAAAAAAATGCGCAATTTTTTATTTTTATTTTTATTTTTTTATCCTTTTATTCCTTATAAAATCTCATTAATACTATCAAGAAAACCACCCTCAGATGCCATTAAAGAAGAGAAAATCAAATATCATGGATACAAAAGAAAGAGAGGTAACACAGAGAGATGAGGAAAAATCTATGGAGAAAAAATTTAAGATATTGGAAACCTTGGAGTTAAACGACAGAGAATTTAAAATAGAAATTCTAAAAATACTCAGAGATATACAAGAAAACACAGAAAGGCAATTTAGGGAGCTCAGAAAACAACTAGATGAACACAAAGAGTATATCTCCAAGGAAATTGAAACTATAAAAACAAATCAAACAGAGATGAAAAACTCAATTCATGAGCTGAAAAATGAGGTAACAAGCTTAGCTAATAGAACAGGCCAGATAGAAGAGAGAATCAGCGAAATAGAAGACAAGCAACTTGAGGCTCAACAAAGAGAAAAAGAAAGAGATTCAAAAATTAAAAATGAAATAGCCCTACAGGAATTATCTGACTCCATCAATAAGAATAACATAAGAATAATAGGTATATCAGAGGGAGAAGAGAGAGAAAATGGAATGGAGAACATACTCAAACAAATAATAGATGAGAACTTCCCAAGCCTCTGGAAAGAACTAAAACCTCAAATTCTAGAAGCAAACAGAACTCCAAGTTTTCTTAACCCCAACAAACCTACTTCAAGGCACATCATAATAAAATTGGCACAAACCAACTGCAAAGAAAAAATTCTCAAGGCAGCCAGGGAAAAGAAGAATACAACATATAAAGGAAGGCCCATTAGATTATCATCAGATTTCTCAACAGAAACTCTACAAGCTAGAAGAGAGTGGACCCCAATATTTAAAGTCTTGAAAGAGAAGAACTTTCAGACACGAATACTATACCCATCAAAGCTAACCTTCAAATATGAAGGAGAAATAAAAACATTCACAGATACAGAAAAGATGAGAGAATTTATCACCAAAAAACCCCCACTCCAGGAAATACTAAAGGGGGTTCTCCAATCAGATACAAAGAATAAAAAAACAACAACAACAAAGCCACAAGTAAAAGCTCCAAGAAGAACATAACAAAACCAACTTTAAACTGTGACAACAATGAGAAAGGGGGGGAGAGGATGAAGATTAACAGTAGCAAAGGGCAATGGAGGGCAAAAGTACTCACAAAATAGTTCGCTACAATGAACAGGGTAGGGACCCTTTTCATTACTTAATGATAACCACCATTGAAAAAACCACCACAGAAGCACATGATTTAAAAAAGATAGCAACAGAGGAAAGATGTATGGAACACAACCAAATAAAAGCAAAAGATAGAAAAACGAAAGAGAAGAATCAAACAAGGCACAAAACTAACAGAAAGCAATCTATAAAATGGCAATGAGGAACTCACAAGTGTCAATAATGACACTAAATGTAAACGGATTAAACTCACCAATAAAAAGGCACAGAGTAGCCGAATGGATCAAAAAAGAAAATCCAACTGTATGCTGCCTACAAGAAACTCATCTAAGTAACAAGGATAAAAACAAATTCAAAGTGAAAGGCTAGAAAACAATACTCCAAGCAAATAACATCCACAAAAAAGCAGGCGTAGCAATACTCATATCTGATGATGCTGACTACAAAACAGCAAAAGTACTCAGAGACAAAAATGGCCATTTCATAATGGCTAAGGGGACACTGAATCAAGAAGACATAACAATTCTTAATATATATGCACCAAACCAAGGAGCACCAAAATATATAAGACAGCTACTTATTGACCTTAAAACAAAAACTGACAAAAATACAATCATACTTGGAGACCTCAATACACCGCTGACGGCTCTAGATCGGTCATCCAAACAGAGAATCAACAAAGACATAGTGGCCTTAAACAAAACACTAGAGCACCTGGATATGATAGACATCTACAGGACATTTCATCCCAAAGTGACTGAGTATACATTTTTCTCCAGTGTACATGGATCATTCTCAAGAATTGACCATATGCTGGGCCACAAAAACAACATCAGCAAATTCAGAAAAACTAAAGTTGTACCAAGCATATTTTCTGATCATAAAGCCTTGAAACTAGAATTCAACAGCAAAAAAGAGGGAAAAAATCCCACAAAAATGTGGAAACTAAACAACATACTTTTAAAGAATGAATGGGTCAAAGAAGAAATAAGTGCAGAGATCAAAAGATATATACAGACAAATGAAAATGATAATACGACATATCAGAATCTATGGGATGCAGCAAAAGCAGTGATAAGAGGGAAGTTCATATCACTTCAGGCATATATGAACAAACAAGAGAGAGCCCAAGTGAACCACTTAACTTCACACCTTAAGGAACTAGAAAAAGAAGAACAAAGACAACCCAAAACCAGCCGAAGAAAGGAGATAATAAAAATCAGAGCAGAAATAAATGAAATAGAGAACAGAAAAACTATAGAAAAAATTAATAGAACAAGGAGCTGGTTTTTTGAAAAAATCAACAAAATTGACAAACCCTTGGCAAGACTTACCAAGGAAAAAAGAGAAAGAACTCATATAAACAAAATCCAAAATGAAAGAGGAGAAATCACCACGGACATCGTAGATATACAAAGAATTATTGTAGAATACTATGAAAAACTTTATGCCACTAAATTCAACAACCTAGAAGAAATGGATAAATTCCTAGAACAATACAACCTTCCTAGACTGAGTCAAGAAGAAGCAGAAAGCCTAAACAGACCTATTAGTAGAGAAGAAATAGAAAAAACCATTAAAAACCTCCCCAAAAATAAAAGTCCAGGCCCAGACGGCTATACCAGCAAATTTTATCAAACCTTCAAAGAAGACTTGGTTCCTATTCTACAGAAAGTCTTCCAAAAAATTGAAGAAGAAGCAATACTTCCAAACACATTTTATGAGGCAAACATTGCCCTTATACCAAAACCAGGCAAGGATGGCACAAAAAAAGAAAACTACAGACCAATATCTCTAATGAATACAGATGCTAAAATACTAAACAAAATACTAGCAAATCGAATACAACAACATATTAAAAAAATAATACATCATGATCAAGTGGGATTCATCCCAGAATCTCAAGGATGGTTCAACATACGTAAAACGGTTAACGTAATACACCATATCAACAAAACAAAGAACAAGAACCACATGATATTATCAATAGATGCAGAAAAGGCTTTTGATAAAATACAACACAATTTTATGTTTAAGACTCTCAACAAAATGGGTATAGAAGGAAAATATCTCAACATGATAAAGGCCATATATGATAAACCATCAGCTAACATCATACTAAATGGCACAAAACTGAAGGCTTTCCCCCTTAAATCAGGAACAAGACAGGGTTGTCCACTCTCTCCACTCTTATTTAATGTGGTACTAGAGGTTCTTGCCACAGCAATCAGACAAGACAAAGAAATAAAAGGCATCCATATCGGAAAAGAAGAAGTAAAGGTATCACTTTTTGCAGATGATATGATCCTATACATTGAAAACCCCAAAGAATCCACAAAAAGACTTCTAGAAAAAATAAGCCAATACAGTAAGGTCGCAGGATACAAAATTAACATACAGAAGTCAATAGCCTTTCTATATGCCAACAATGAAACATCTGAGAATGAACTCAAAAGAATAATCCCCTTCACGATTGCAACAAAAAAAATAAAATACCTAGGAATAAACATAACAAAGAATGTAAAGGACTTATACAATGAAAACTATAAACCATTGTTAAGGGAAATCGAAAAAGACATTATGAGATGGAAGAATATACCTTGTTCTTGGTTAGGTAGAATAAATATAATCAAGATGGCCATATTACCCAAAGCTATATACAAATTTAATGCAATTCCCATCAAAATTCCAATGACATTTTTTAAAGAAATGGAGCAAAAAATAATCAGATTTATATGGAACTATAAAAAGCCCCGAATAGCTAAAGCAATCCTAAATAAAAGGAATGAAGCTGGGGGCATTACAATACCTGACTTCAAACTTTATTATAGGGCCACGACAATCAAAACAACATGGTATTGGCAGAAAAATAGACACTCAGACCAATGGAACAGAATAGAAAGCCCAGAAATAAAACCACATATATATAGTCAAATAATTTTTGATAAAGGGGCCAACAACACTCAATGAGAAAAGAAAGCCTCTTCAACAAATGGTGCTGGGAAAACTGGAAAGCCACATGCAAAAGAATGAAGCTAGACTACAGTTTGTCCCCCTGTACTAAAATTAACTCAAAATGGATCAAAGATCTAAACATAAGACCTGAAACAATAAAGTACATAGAAGAAGACATAGGTACCAAACTCATGGACCTGGGCTTTAAAGAGCATTTTATGAATTTGACTCCACAGGCAAGAGAAGTGAAAGCAAAAATTAATGAATGGGACTACATCAGACTAAGAAGTTTTTGTTCAGCAAGAGAAATTGATAACAAGATAAACAGACAGCCAACTAATTGGGAAATGATATTTTTAAACACCTGCTTAGATAAGGGCCTAATATCCAAAATATACAAAGAACTCATAAAACTCAACGACAAACAAACAAACAATCCAATAAAAAAAATGGGAAGAGGATATGAACAGACACTTCTCCCAGGAAGAAATACAAATGGCCAACAGATATATGAAAAGATGCTCATCTTCTTTAGTTATTAGAGAAATGCAAATCAAAACTGCAATGAGATACCACCTCACACCTGTTAGACTAGCTATTATTAACAAGACAGGTAATAGCAAATGTTGGAGAGGTTGTGGAGAAAAAGGTACCCTCATCCACTGTTGGTGGGAATGTAAAGTAGTACAACCATTATGGAAGAAAGTATGGTGGTTCCTCAAAAAACTGAAAATAGAACTACCTTATGACCCAGCAATCCCTCTACTGGGTATATACCCCAAAAACTCAGAAACATTGACTTGTAAAGACACATGCAGCCCCATGTTCATTGCAGCATTGTTCACAGTGGCCAGGACATGGAAACAACCAAAAAGCCCATCAATAGATAACTGGATAAAGAAGATGTGGCACATATACACTATGGAATACTACTCAGCCATAAGAAATGATGACATCGGATCATTTATAGCAAAATGGTGGGAGCTTGACAACATTATACGGAGTGAAATAAGTAAATCAGAAAAAAACCAGGAACTGCATTTTTCCATACGTAGATGGGACATAAAAGTGAGACCAAGAGACATTGATAAGAGTGTGGTGGTTACGGGGGGAGGGGGGAGAGGGAGAGGGAAGGGGGAGGGGGAAGGGCACAAAGAGAACTAGATAGAGGGTGACAGGACAATCTGACTTTGGGTGATGGGTATGCAACATAATTGAACTTTAAGATAACCTGGAAATATTATCTTTGAATATATGTATCTTGATTTACTGATGTCACCCCATTAAAAATAAATACAATAAAAAAAATAAAAAAAAGAAGTAATTTCCTAATTAAATTTTATAGAAGACATATCCCTCCTTTCTAACCAAACTGATTTTGTTAGTTTTCACCTATGTCCTTCATATATTACACAGGAAATGACTACTGTTCTCAGACCCAAGAATGAATCATAATTTGTCAGAATGGGTCACGGTAGTCTATCTGTATCCTTTTCCAGTGATTATTTTAGGCCTGGCATGGAATAGGGCTCTGGTGAGTGTTACATGAGGTGAACTCTACTAGATGTCATTTAGGAAAGGTTGTTCATGCTGATAAAAACTTTTACTGATCTGAGATGTTATCACAAAAATGAGATCCACAGCATCTTGCAATCAAGAGAAAATCTGGCCTGATGTCAGTGGAGTAGAAACGTGGAAAAAATCTTGCATCCATGTATAAATATCATACAGCTGCTCAGTATCCCAAGTTCCACAGAAAGCAGAGATTTGTAAACACACATACAGGCTGGACTAAAGTAGGTGTACAGTGGTTTATATGGAAAACTATATAATAATTAATAAATAATAATACAAGAATAAACTGTTTCATGTACTCACAACTGTAAACCTACTTTTGCCTCGCCATGTACTATTATTCCTTTAAAAAGTACAATCTTAGTTTTTATAAACGATGAGAGGGGGAGTGAAGTGGGAAAGGGAGAAAGTATTTTTTAAATGTATTTTCAAGCTGGTTACTACTTGTTTTAAATTTGGCTAACCACTCAATTCTCTTCTAAGAATTCAAATAATGAACTACTTAGAGCAGCTCTAGAATTGGTTATTGTCACGTATGCTGTGAAGGCAAAGAACAATTTATCCAGGGGCTTCTCCCTCCATCATGTTTTTTTCGTATTTAAGGAGATAAAAGAGATAAGACAAAAAGATTTAGAGTTCATGCTTGGTCGAACCCATGGCACAGGGGGATTCTGAGGAACACCTCCCACCAGACACCATCTGCCTCAATGGATAAGGGAGACCCCAACAAGCCAAGTGGTGAGAGGTCCTCATATGCTTTATTCATGCAAACCTATTGGGAAAAGCACAAAAGAAAATTCAGACTCTTCTGTTAACTTTTCCAAATTCTCCAAGAAATATTCAGAGAAATGGAAGACCACGCCTGCAAAGGAAAGGTCAGAGTATGAAGATATGGCAGAGCCACAAAGCTCACTCTGACAGGGAGATGAAAAGTTACCTTACTCTCAAAGGGTGATAAGAAAGGAAAGAAAAGAGCCTCCATCTGCCTTCTTCCTGTTTTACTCTGAACATCACCCAAAGATCAAAAGTGAACACCCTGCTTTGTCCATTGGGGATACTGCAAAAAAAAAAAAAATGAGTGAAATGTGGTCTGAACAGTCAGCCAAAGATGAGCAACCCTATGAACAAAAAGCAGCTAAGCTACAGAAATATGAAAAGGATATTGCTGCATACCGTGTCAAGGGCAAAAGTGAAGTGGGAAAGAAAGACCCTAGCAGGCAGACAAACTCAAAGAAGAACAGACCAGTAGATGGATGAGAAGGAAGAAAAAGAGGAAGATGATGAGGAAGAGGAAGAGGATGAAGACAAAAAATAAATGGTTTTCCTGTAAAGGTATATGTGAGGTACGTGTGTGTGCTCAGGCAATTGTTTGGCTAAGAATGTAAATTCACTACTAACTTCAGTATAAAAACTGTACAGATTTTTGTATAGCTGATAAGTTTCTTTTTAGAGAAAATATTTTTTTTTTAAATGCAGGTTGTGGCCTTGGCCGTTTGGTTCAGTGGATAGAGAATTATCCCAGCATATGGATGTCCCAGGTTCAATTCCCGGTCAGGACACACAAAAGAAGCAACCATCTGCTTCTCTTCCCCTTCCTCTCCCGCAGCTAGTTGCTCACTTGGTTCCAGTGTGGACCCAGGGTGTTGGCCTCCAGTGCCAAAAATAATTCGGTTGACTCAAGCATGATTCCAGACAGGGGTTGCCAGGTGGATCTCATAAGGGCTCATGCAGGAATTTGTGTCAGTATCTCCCCTCCTCTCACTTAAAAAAGTGCAGGTTGTAGCTTTTTGGGGGGCTACTGCATATAGTTAGATTTTAATGCTTCAGGTGTTAAATGTTTCTAATATTTAATGGTTGCTTTAATTTCTTGACTTGTGTATAGTAGCAAAGCAAACCCATAGAAATTAGTTTTAATAGTAAATTTCAGGTTTCTTAGAATGTTACATTTTGTTTTTAAAAAATAATTTTGTAATAAAATTATGTATATTAAAAAAGAGATAAGACAAAAGGATTTGCAAAGTGACAGATAGTTATTATGCACTTCATTTCTTTGTGTAGGTAGAAAGATAAATGTATCTTCTGGTATCATACCTTTTCTGGACAAAGAACATTCCTTATAGTGCAGGTCTGCTAGAAAAGAATTTGTTTCTCTATCTATCTTTATCTATCTCTATCTCTATCTTTAATTCTATCTTTATCTCTATCTCTATCTCTATGGAGAAAATCATTAAGTTGTTATCATTTTTGAAAATTTTTCCAACTGGATACAGAATTATTGGTTGACAATGTCTTCAGTACTACTAAAACATCACATTATTGTCATCTTCCTTACATACTTTCTGACAGGAAGTCAGCCTTAATTCTAAACTTCTCTCTTTTTTTTATACTATATTCATTAGCTGCTGGTAATGATTGTTGTTATATTTATCTTATATGGGCTTTTCTGAGCTTATTGGATCCATGATGTGATGTATTTTATCATGTTTGAAAAATCCTCAGCCATTATTGCCTCACATATTTTATCTGCCTTATTGTTTTTCTGAAAAACCAAATTATGTACATTTTAGGCTATCTGGCATCATCTCATAGCTTTTAGATTTTCTGTTTTATGTCTTTTATTCTTTTATTTTTCTCCTTTTTGTTTCAGTTTTGGTTATTCCTACTGTGCTGTCTGAAAATGCAATGACTGTTCAACTATGCCACATCTACTAATGAGCACATTGAAATAATTTTTATATCTGATACTGTGTTGTACTTTTTTCCCTAACCCTTCCTTTAAGCTCGTAACTGCATTTGCCATCTCTCTACTAAAATTTTCTGTCCATGCATACTGTATACCTTTCCCACTAGTTCCATTAACATATTCATAATAGTTCTTTTTTTATTTTCTGTTTTTTCACTTGTTCTTTTTTCTCTTTATTAAATTTATTAGGGTGACACTGGTTAACAAAATTATACAGGTTTCAGGTGAACAATTGCACAATATATCATCTGCACACTGTATTGTGATCTTTTAAAGTCCAAACAGTATAGACAACTCTTGAGTTATCACTTGAGTTACATGTGAATTCAGTTCTGTTGATTAATTTTCAACAAGGTTGTTTTTCTTACTTTTTCTGTACGTTGTAATTTGTCATTGAATTCCATGCATTGCCCTTAGATCTGCGGAAACTGAGATAAATAGCATTTAAAAACCTAAATATGAACGTTTCTCTTATTCCTTTACACCATTAACTTGGACTGTTATGTCCATCTAATGAGAAATTAAGCTAAATTTTGGTTTTGTTGTTTCTATAGTTAATGTCAGTACACCACAAGCTTCAGTTCTTCCAGTTGTCAACTGTCATTGTGTTGTGTGCGTGGGAGGGAAGATTGGGGATACCAGGGTTTTTTTAGAGTATTTGTACGCCACCTCCAGTTTTTCCCATCTTATGCATACCTGTGCCATAGAAAGGGTCTTTCTCCACATTGTTAATTAACCCTCTGTCAATGGTTGATTGATATTTGCTGTTAATGTGCTAACTTTGTTTTAGCAAAGGCAGGTTCTATTTTATCTGGTCTCACTTCAATCCCAGGGAAGCCATCTACACCTGGACCGTGGAGTGGGATTTTCTCAGCGTTATTACCCCACCTCCTCATTATAGCCAAACTCAACCCTATCTTTGATTGGTATTAGGTGGGAACTTCCTACCAGTACTCTAACTAAGAAATTTTTGTGTCCATATAAGACATAAGAGCTAAGAACATTTACCCTTCTCCCAGAGGCTACTGCTTCATCATATGAAAGAACTCTGGAAAGAAAGCAAAGCTATGCTTCCATCCACTGTGCTTATATGGAGCTTATCACTCTATTAACACCTTGAAGATAAGAGTGTTTGCTGCTCTTCCCCAAGCAGCTTGAGGTTTTGTTTCATTTGGTATATGGTTTCACAAAGGGATGCAGTATTTTGTGCCTGTCGGTCAATATTCAGTTATTTCCTCCTGTATGCTAACACCATGGATAAGCTTTGCCTTGTCTCCTATCCCACTTCAAAATTGCTACAATGAAGATATTCCAGTAATCTATTGCTGTGAATTAACATCCCAGCACTCACTGTTTTAAAACAATTAATTTGTTAGATTTTTCATAGTTCTCTGTTGATAGGCTCACCTTGGTAATACTTACTTGAAGTCTTTCATGCAGCTGAAGTCAAATACAGGCTGATGCTGGAGTCATCTGAAGGCTCCATGTCCAAAATAGGTCATTCCCAATGCCAATAGTTGGCTTTGGCTCTCCACTAAAACTCAGATGGGATTTTCAGTGTAGAGGCTACACTTTGTGGCTTTTGCATCTCAAAGTATGGTAGGTGCTTTCAAAGAGGGTAAAGTCTAACAGTCAGCTTTACAAGATGTTCAAGTAGACGATAAGGTTTTTAACTTATCCCCAGAATATACATACCCTATGTAATCCAGATTTAGGAAAAAGGGAATTTGACCTCTTGATGTGAGGAGCTGTAAGCATGTATAACAAGGGAAGGAATTGATGATGAGCATCTCTGAGACTATCTTCCACAGGCCGCCCTGTAGGAACAAAAATTCATGTCCCTTCCACATGCAGCATACACTTATTCTCCAGTCAAGAACTTGAAACTCACCTCATTACAGTACTGGTTCTTATCAGAAAATGTGCATCTAAATTAGATTCAAACCCAAGTCATCAAGTATGAATGCTCTCAGTCTGAAAATCTGTGAACAATAAAGATAATTTCTCTGCCTTTCAACCCCCCCTCCTTATAACCCAATATAAAATGGTAATCCGGGAGTAAGATAATTACAATAGACAACTTCCATTTCATGAGTGAAAGCAATGACAGGTGGCACATAGCCATTAGCAGTCTATGGCAATTCTGAAATCCAGCTCTGTACATATTACTAGTTGCCTGGTTAACTGAGCATCTACTCCCTGGAATGCTTGTCTGTGTCTCCTGAATCCATTCTCTGGACTCTTGGTTCTGAAATCTAAGTCATTCATAAGAAATGGCCTATGTATGGAGATAAGTAGTAGCGTAGTAGCTCATCTTGCTTTCTGGAAAGCATAGAAGATTGGAGACCTTGAAGGCTTTCACTTTGAACTGCCTCTGCCTCTTTTACTCAAAAGTGATGACATTTTTTTTTTTAATTTTTTTATTTATTTATTCATTTTAGAGAGGAGAGGGAGAGAGAGAGAGAGAGAGAGAGAGAGAGAGAGAGAGAGAGAGGAGAGGGGGAGGAGCTGGAAGCATCAACTCCCATATGTGCCTTGACCAGGCAAGCCCAGGGTTTTGAACCGGCGACCTCAGCATTTTCAGGTCGACGCTTTATCCACTGCGCCACCACAGGCCAGGCTTTGGTTGATGACATTTTTTAAAGCAAATATTTTTAAAATGTTCGATTTTTAAAATAAATCTTATTGGTATTCAATATACTTGACCGAAGACGTCAAAAATTTCTTTGAGGCAGTATCATTCTGGTCAGGGCTAAAAATTATCATACCATAGCACAGTGCTATTAAGATTTTTGAAATATTTCTGACTGAAGAGAGTCTGAAAGACACATCATTAATAGACTTTCAAGCTGAAAATGTCTTGGAAATATACCTTTAAGATTTTTAGAAGACGTTTTATCTAGCTGAGATGGTACACAAAACACTGTCTTAAATATTTCTTATTTAACAAAATAAAGTCTTAACGAAAGTTCTTATAACCATACCCTCAGTCGGAACATTGCTAACTGAAGCCTAATTTTCTGGCAACACCTTGTATTTTATCTTTACTTTGAGCTCATTTCTTATTTTAAAAGCTTTTTTGTTACTGTGAAGTCTAATAATGAGAAACAGTTTCATTTTTGAACTAACATTTTCAGGCTTCTATATATTTTCCCAAAATTCTTCTTGAAACTGAACAATTCATTTTTTATCCTCTTGCTCTATCTGTACTGAATTATACATGGCTTTCAAAAAACAGTTGTAGTTTTATGGTCCTGGAAATCTTAATCAAATTTCAATATATGTATTTTCTATCTTGTATATAATCTCAAGCTACAATATTGATAAACATTTTGCTACTACACTTCTCATAAAAATTAGTAGATATTTTAATGCTTTATGTTCATTTTGAAATATCCTCTAATTTTTGTGAACAGTATATATAAAATGGGCTGCTTTTCTTCATCTTCTAACAGAATTACTTTAATGACTTCAACTCTACTAAAATCTCCTTCAGATCCTTCAAATTTGTGCCTGCCTCTCAGTTTCAAAGAATGACTACATGTTTTAAGTATTTTGTGATGACAGCAACCAACTTCTGCTACTAACTTTTGTAGCAGTTGCTTATTACTGTGAAAAAATAATACAAAAATCAGGGGCTTAAAACAACAATTTATTGTGATTTCCAATGCTTTTGTAGGTTGACTTTTGTCAGTTGGTTGATCATTACTTTGAATTCTTCATGAAAACCAAATACATTGGAATCTGGGTCTAGAGTGATCTAAAATCTTTACGAGGCTAGATAGCTGAGGTGGCTTATTCATATTGCTGTCAGTGGCACCAACTGTTGCTTAGAAGCTCATCTTTGTTGTCTACCAGAGCTATATGGATTCCATTGACTTCTGACAGCATGGGCATTGGTTTCCAAGTGGGAGCATCCCAAGAGCAGGCACTCAAGAAGTCTAGGTAGAAGGTATGTGACTTCTTTTGATCTAACCTTGTAATATCAAGAATGTTACTTGCACTGCAGTCTGCTGCGTAAACAACTTACTAGGGCTAGATGAAGAGCAAATGAGAAGTAGCACGTGCATACAGGAAAAGAAGGAAATGATGAAAGTCATTTTAAAAACTATCTCCCACAAAAGGTGTGTGCAAATTCAATGAATAAAAGATGCCCAGACTGGGCACAC
The DNA here is from genome assembly GCF_036850765.1 of Saccopteryx bilineata. NCBI lineage: Eukaryota > Metazoa > Chordata > Mammalia > Chiroptera > Emballonuridae > Saccopteryx > Saccopteryx bilineata. The sequence goes on along the minus strand of NC_089490.1, from coordinate 67,307,847 downwards.
TTGAGGAGTAGATCTGTAAAACGTTTTCTCTCTGTATGTATGCACAGCGCATACAAAGCTTCATCACTTCAGTCTTCTAACTTCCTCCTCTTCATTAATTTCTATTTTATCTTTAGTAATCCTATTAAAGAAAGCAAACTATGTCAATTGTTAATTTTTTTATTGTTTTACAAAACCTAACACTCATATATGAGCTTCATTTTATGAACACACATACTCACATCATGAAGGCATAGATTGATAATTCTGTAATAAGTGCCCATGTAACAAATAAAATATAGCATTTAGCTTTTAGTTTGGTTAGATAAATTTTCAGAGATTAATCTGCTATAGAATTTTCATTCGCAAAGACTGTTTTAACTAACCAAAAGTTTACTGATCTTTATACTGTGCTGATTTCTAATTAGCTCCCATTACTCTCTTTATCTAAATAATGACTACCATTACATATCACTAGGCCATTTGAGCAGCCTGAAATTGTAATGGTTGTAGGTGACATTTTTTAGCAAAAATTTATTGGCTCTTTGCCTTCTGAATCATCAGGTTGCTAGCTTTTGAACCACATGTACATTCATAAAAATTTTAGGAGTAAATTGCACAGGTAATTTAAGATGCTTAATTAAAAATACAGTATGTAAATGTTCTGCTTTCAAGAAAATTACTTAACCTCTATGTGCCATCTTTAAAAATAGAACAAAATAATTATCCTGTATTATTTCGTTGACAAGTTTTAAGGGACTGCTTGGGGAATTTTTAGTGTGCTTAAAGCCTTCATTATGCTTTTGTTCAATTTAAAAGAACAGAAGCAAATGTATTAATAACCCTCACTTAAAAATAAAAAAACACTTACTTTCAAAATGCACACATACAAACATACACATTGTTATGAAAGTTGGGAAAACCAAAATATTTGTCACCCAATACTCTTTCAAGACATCAATAAATATGCATTTTATTAAAAATCTCTGAGGTTTATATGAAAAAGTAGTTATAACCATGGGAGCTAAATGTAGGGATAAAGAAATACAGAAAAGTAATTGTTTAAATAGTCAGTATGAGAAAAAGGGTCATAGATTTTAGATTTATTTAAAAATAAATAATCAATTTATTGTTAAAATTTGTTGGAAGTCTGCTAAGTGTCCGGTATTGTCTAGTTTTGCTAGTATATAAGAAAGCGTAGCAGAGTCAAGTGTGCCTTACTGAGCTCATGAGTTAATGGAAAGTAACAAAAATACTCATTAACATCAATGAGTATATTGATAGTTAAAAAGTGATAAGTATTATGGATGTTAGTTAGGCAAATTAAGTGGAGCAAGAAATGCCAGGTGAGCATGTAGTCACAGTTTTAAACAGAGTGTGTGGAACACACCTAACTGAGTTAAGTTAATAAGAGCAAGGACCTGAAGGACGTGTTGGATTGAGCCATGAAAAACACATAGTGCAAAGGTCCTGAAAGACCAATCATCTAAGATACTCAAGAAACAGCATGGAGACCTCTGGCTAAGGAAATTGAATGAAGGAAAGGGTAGCAAAGATATGGTCAGAGAGCAAAAAGAGAAGACCATTCTGAAGGGACTTATAGGTCAATGGCTTTTAATCTGTGAAAATAAATAGTGTTTAAAAGATTTTGAATAGACATGATCTGATGGAAATTTTTCAAAGATACTGTTTTGCAAGTTCATTGAGACTAGAAGACCGTAAGACAAAGGTGGAATTAGGGAAGCCAGTTGAGAGACTATTGCAGTCATCCAGGAGAGAAGTGATCATGACTTGGGCAAAGATGGGAGCAAGAATGACAGTGCTGAGAAAAAAGCTGGTGATGCAGGAAAGAGGAAACAAATTGCTTATTTCTCAAATAAAATAATTGAAGATAAAAGATAGTTAGATAGATTTGTTTTAGATTGGAATCCAGACTTTTCACACAGTAACAAGAGAGGTGGCAAGAAGGTGTGGTATTGGCGATTTGTGAGATTCTCTTATACTATTGTTGTTGTTTCTAACGGCAGAGACAAGTACTACTAATATTTGATGTGTTGATGTCCAGCCTCTCCTCCCTATACCACATGAAAAGATTAAAGTAGAGATTGGGGTGATGCATCTAAACACCAAGAAATGCCAAAGACTCTCAACAAACCACTTGTTGCTAAGGGACAGACATATTCTCCCTCACAGACCTTAGAGGAAACTAAATTGGCTGACACGTTGATCCTGTACTTCCAGTCTCCAGAACTGAGAGACAAGAACTTCTTGTTTTGTAGGCTCCTAATGTGTGGTAGTTTGTTATGAAAGCTGTAGTAAATTAATACACTACCTTAGCTATGTGATCATGATTAACATCAACAGTAGTTAAGTCATGTTGATATCCTTGATCTGATGTGATGAAAATTGCAATTTATTTCTGTGGTCTTCCAAAACACCAAACCCCAGTCAAATTATGAGGAAAACATTTGACAAATCTAAATTATAGGATGTTCTATAAAATACCTGAGCAGTATGTATCACAACTGTCAAAGTCATCAAAAACAAGAAAATAGATAAGAAACTGTCACAGCCAAGAAATGTGTAAGGAGACATAATAATTAATTGCAATATGGTAGAGTTGCTAGATTGCATCCTGAAACAACAACAACAAAAATTCATTAAAAGAAAAAGAAATATAAATAAAATGTAAAATATAGTTAATACAACCTTATCAATATTGATTAGTTAATTATAAATAATCTACCACACTAATTAGCATGAAATATAGGAGAAATTAGGTGTAGAGCATATGGGAACTCAAATATCTCTCATATTTTTATAACTATAACTTTGTAATTTTAATTTTTTACAATTTTTCTGTAAAGATAAACTATTCTAAAAATAAAATTTGTTTTTAAAAACTGTAGGAATTTATTTATTGATCCCTATACTGATTTATCCAGACCTAGATCCTCTCTGACTCTGCCACGCTTTACTTGCATCTAATCCAGCTGCTCTTTAGAATCGGGTTAACATATACAGTTATTTTGATCAACCTAGTTTACAGTGATATTAATAACAAGATAAGGGGTTCATAGGCATGATGGAGGCCATATTTGTTTTCCTTCTCTCATTAAAGAATTGAGAAAAAGCACATAAAAAAGTGTTTAATGATAAAATAAAAAGCAAGTTTGAAAATATTTTGTTTGGTTTTCAAATCTATTTGATGCACAATCTAATAGTGGCAGGGATGGAGAGCTAAGATGATAAAGAGAATGAATATATTTAATAATTGTTTCTTATTAGATTCTATTTATTCTTTTTTAGACAGAGGAGAGAGAGAGAGAAGGAGGGAGGAGCAGGAAGCATCAACTCCCATATATGCCTTAGCCAGGCAAGCCTGGATATTTGAACCCGTGACCTCAATGTTCCAGGTCGACACTTTATCCACTGCACCACCACAGCGCAGGCCGAAAATGAATATATTTGGTAAACAAGTATTTCTTCCTGAAAACCAGAGAGCAATGTTATAAGTCAATTGCATGGCAAATCTGATAATCATAAGCATATTGATTACATAAGGAAAAAATGCAAAAAAAGTCACATGTTAACCTTTCCACAGTATTTTTAAAGCAACAAATGGATTAAATGGAAAACATTTAAATGTTTTATATTTTAAAATATTTGGTTTGAAATAAAGAGAAATATACAAAACATACTGACATTGAAATTTTCAGAGAAATATAGAAAAATATTATTAGAAAGCAGAAACAAGTCCATAAGGGCAACAGCTCCCACAGAAAAACAAAACAAATTTATAACTCTTCCAAATAGAAATACAATATAAGATATTTTAAAAACTCATTTTACTTAGATTTCAAGCATGAACATCTTTAATCTCAATTTACTTTAGAATTAATATTAGATTTTCCAGTCTCTTTGAGCAATGCTAATAATTTTGTGAATCTAAATAAAGAGAAAATAAGTGAATTCTAATAAAAAAAATAGGTAAAACTCTAACTCTAATTTCAATGTCAAAAATCATGCAAACCTTCTGGAAAAGGTTTATAATATAAACTGTTGTTTTATTTATTGTAATAACCAATTATATTACTTAACTATAGATGTTCTAATCATGTTATTGGTAGAAAATAAGATTTTCAACTTGTTATAACTTTTTAATCTTTAAATGCATTCCTTCAGTTTGCTCATTTAGAAGAATTCAACTTAGCATTATGGTTTTATAGCAAATTTTAGGCTTTTGTTCTTTAAGGATATATAATGCAAATCAGGAGTCCAAACAGCATCTTTTATAAATAAACATAGCATTACTGATTACCACTGAGTATGCTTTTAGGCTGTTGTTCTCACAGTACTAGACTTTCATCAGCTCCTCTCTTATGAACAAAGACAACTGTTCAGGGCTTGGGATATGAGCTGTGACTACAGGTTAGAGCTAAATTTAATTATTCTGAAGATGCATCAAACCCAGGACTTTGACCTCAAGAATGTCATGCTTGAAGTAATTGGCCTAATTTGGCCCCAGATATGTTGGTTAAAAACATGAAAGCAAATGTAGGTATGCTAGCATTTGGACCAGAGGTGGTAGAGTGGGGTGGAAGCTCATTGTTCCTCAGCGTTTTGATTTTACCTTTGAGTAAATTAATCCGTTCCAGAGAATTTGTTGCAATTTCTTTTTTCCTTCCCTTTGTTACATTCATTCTCTCCTGCTCAAAAATCTCCAAAACCCTAACAAAGGCCCAAGAGTTAAGAGAGATTGAAACAACCAATCTTTTAACTCCCCTAAATACCAGTCACCTAGAGATTTGGATCGTCATCAACCAGTATATTTTCTATCACTTGGAATAGTTGTCCTAAATTTTATAATTTCTGGTTTTAAAAAAACCTGTTACATTTAGGCTTGGGACACTGACATGTGCATTAACCCTAATCTTTCGTTCACTCATTTTGCAAGGGATATTAATCAAGATGTTGTGCCTATTTTTCTGTGTATTTATCTCTTGGTTCTCCCCACTTCTACCTTGATACAGCTACCACTGTAGCATATGCTGTTCACGGCTGATGCTTAACCTAATAAACACTTTTAATGACCAACCTCCCTGACCTGGTTCTGTATCTTCTCCAATATATCCCATTTATAATCATTATCATATTCTCCCTCAGATCCCTACATAATTACTCCCATTACCAAACATATCATACTCAAACTCTTCTCACTAACCTCCAGGGCAAACATCTATTTTTTTTATCATCCTCTAAATTAATTTCTCATTACCATCCAATGTGCCATTTTCAGTATGGGGTCAATAAGTTATAAGTCACAGACAAAATTAACCTCTGTTCCCCTGTTTTCACATCACTGAATTCCCAATGGCTCTCCTCTTGCCTTCATGGCCCCATGGAGTTAACTACCCCTCTATGTGTTAGTCCATAATGGTCACACATTCAAGAACCAACACAAACACAGCTGAGGAACCCTCACTCCTTCTGCTTATATACTCTCATTTGGCCTCTTCTAAGTACTCAAGTACTCAGTGTACACTATTTTGTTTTATAATCTTTTCAAAGTTAGATTTCATGAATTAGAGGTACAAACAAAGCTTTGATGAGTCTCAAATTGGTGGTGGAAAAATGTAGGACAATGTGTAGTCTGACTTCTTTTTATAGAAAATTTTAATACAGAAACAATGTTATAAATAGAAATATAAATAGAAATGTTTTATAAATATATTAAGGCAGGGGTCCCCAAACTACAGCCCGCGGGCCACATGCAGCCCCCTGAGGCCATTTATCCAGCCCCCACTGCACTCCCAGAAGGGGCACCTCTTTCATTGGTGGTCAGTGAGAGGAGCATAGTTCCCATTGAAATACTGGTCAGTTTGTTGATTTAAATTTACTTGTTCTTTATTTTAAATATTGTATTTGTTCCCATTTTGTTTTTTTACTTTAAAATAAGATATGTGCAGTGTGCATAGGGATTTGTACATAGTTTTTTTTTATAGTCGGGCCCTCCAACGGTCTGAGGGACAGTGAACTGGCCCCCTGTGTAAAAAGTTTGGGGACCCCTGTATTAAGGTATGATAAAATATAATAAATAAATGTAGGAAAGTGGTAAATCTGTAATGTAGAAATAGAGGTAAGTTCTATGCAGGAGCAAGAGGAAGAGGGGTCTTCAATCATACAGGAAATGCTTTTTTTTCCTAAACTGAGTGATGAATATATTAACATATTTTATATTACCTCTTTTTCTGTATATTTTATGCTTTTTATAATACATTCAAAGAGTAGTCAATATCTGTAATATTGGGCCCCAAATTCATAACCACACACCTGCACTATTCTCTCAACTGATCTGTAATATTAGACATAATTACAGAATCAACTGATGAGTAGGTTATCTATTCAAATGTCCCTCAAGTTATATATTCACCTAATATTCTAATCATTCATCTATTTTAAGTTATTCATTAAAAATTAATTTTTAAGGATTACAAGATGGTGACAGAGCAGACAGATGTTCCAACTGCCACCTCCCAGGACCAAATTGAATTACACCTTAATTAAAAACAATCATCTTGATAAACCAACTTTGGACTAAATGAAAAGAAGTCTATAACAAAGGATCACAGAAGAAGCCACATCAAGATGGGTAGGAAGGGGGAGACATGGTAAGGGTTGCCCCGCTCCTATGAGTGAGCAGTGGCAGAGGGACTCTCACTGTGGGGGGGTCTCCCTAAGAGGAGAGGGTCCTAAGCCCCAGTCTGGGAGCCCCAGCCTAGAGCCCCAGAGTCTAGAAGAGGTGCCCACACAGCATTTGGAGGTAAAAAGAGCCTTGTTTGTCTGCAAGAAAGAGACAGGAGCTCTTGGCGAGGCAGGTTCCATCTTAAAGGGCCAGCACAGAAAATCTTGCTCTCAGCCAGTTACCCCAAGGTCTGCCAGAGGAGAGCTGAGAGGACTAGAATTGTGTGAGGAGAATGGTAAGTTGGTGTCAAGGGAGAGACACTGTGTGGGATAGCAACCGGAACGCCTGTGCTGACTCATTCTTCAATACTGCAGTTACCATCTTTCTTGGGTGGAGCAGTCCCCTCTGAGCAGCATCAGCCTGAGGAGAAACAACTGCTCCACCCTTGAGAATCCCTCCTGCCTCACCCCATGGAGACTCAATTATTCTTACAAGCCAGGAAACAGGGAACACATCAGTGACTCAGTTTTCTGGTGCTGAGGATGGAGCTTCCAACCCCACACCTCACACTCCTGAGTCTATGACTGATGGTTTAGCCTCACAGGAGACTCAGTAGAAACTGTCTGGACTGCAGGCAGAACACACCTCTGGGTCTCAGATGCCATACCCACCAGACTCCTGGTGCTTCACCTTACTGAGGTCTGTGAAAAAAATCTGGACGGACTGACACCTCATGCCACAGAGTGGGAGCCACACCCACCACCCTTCCTAATCCCTAAATGGCTGCAGGCTCTAGACTTTACCAGAAGTTTTTTTTTAATGGCCAAACCCAACAAGCAGCCAGCAGACAGAGGCTGCAGGAGGCAGGACTCAGGGAATCTTAGCCCTTTGTGGACCTTCCCCAGGCCCAGTATGGGTTAAAGCCACCTTAGGTGTGCAACTTGACATTTTCATGTGCAATTGGGTCCAGCAGAGGCAGCCAAGAACTCTGGATTACTTGTAGCTCCAAGGTGGTTGCTGAGAGCCAGTCACAGGCAGTGTCCCTAACTGGTCTGCATGAGATTCCCTCCAGGGAGGCCCAGGGCCAGCACATCCAGTGACCAGCTATAGAGAGCATTGGTTTAGAACCTAACAACCCTTGCTGGTGACATGTCTCAAGGGAGGGCTCATCAAATGCTGGGCCCAGCTGAGGTGAGTTTCTCTCTCTGTGGTCAGCACTGGCACAGCAGCTCATATGCATTGGACAGGGTGGAGTTTCACAGTCAGCTGGCTCAGGTGCTAGATATCCTGCCCCACTGGGCTAGGTTCTATAGGGGAATGGGAAAGAGGCTTGGAGCACAGACACTTAAAGTGTGGGTCCCCATGAGCCTATTGTTGAGTCCAGCCAATGGCTTAATTACTTTCTTGGGGGCACAATCAGCCCCAGGGAAGGACTCTCTCAGTCTTCCTTCTTGAGACCAGGGGGTCACCAGCTAGAAAAACTTCTGCAGAAAGGACTGTCAGCCCCACCCAATCAGAACATGCTGCTCACCTCACTGGGAAGAAATAGAATTGGTGTATCCAGCAATAGCTGAGAGATTAGGCTCTGGAGTAGGGACCACATTCCCTTCACTGAGCTCCTGACAAAGAGACCCCTAAAGTAGGGAGACCCACTAACATTGTACTCTCAACTTCAGCTGCCCTAATCCACTAAGCTCTCAAATGGTAGTTTGGTGGGGTGAGACCAGTCTGAGCCTATACCACAGTCTTTCTACAGAAGACTCAGTGGAAAAATAATGCAGCTTCAAGAGGAGGTGGAGCAACTGAAAAGTGGAAACAAATCTTACAAAGCTTGGGGTTTTTACAGAGCTGCTGTCAACTCTAAACAGGAGGAAGCTGATCCTTATACACAGGTTGACCCCCTCCCACACTACCTAGACACAGAAAATGCAAACAAAAACAGCAAACAAAGCAGTAGCTCTAGACAGGTAGCCCATGGCAAGTTAAAAATTATGGCTGATGCCAACCCAAAAAAACATAGAACTGCCTGACCTGTGGTGGCGCAGTGGATAAAGCGTTGACCTGGAAATGCTGAGGTCGCCGGTTCGAAACCCTGGGCTTGCCTGGTCAAAGCACATATGGGAGTTGATGCTTCCAGCTCCTCCCCTCTTCTCTCTCTGTCTCTCCTCTCTCTCTCTCTCTGTCTCTCCCTCTCCCCTCTTTAAAAAAAATGAATTAATTAAAAAAAAACATAGGACCAATACAACCAGTAAGTAGTGGGTAGAAGACAACACCAACACTAGACTCAGCTAGCTACACAAGCAGCACATCCAAAGGAGGAGTTCTGTAGGCACTATACACCATGGAGAATAAATATGACAAAAGGGACAGACATTGCACAGTGTCTAATACACATGATCAAGGTTGACCCTTAGAGCTAGCCAGCATGAAGGGATAACTGCACCCATGAAAGGATCAATTATATTCAATACTCATATACAACAGGAGGGTAAATACTGTTCTAAAGAAGCACTCCTAGAACAGGGAACTCAAGTTGCCTGGAGGCCAATACCACTGAACCAATCTTCCTCATAAAGACACCATAAAAAATTTCAAAGTCAGGCAGTGCTACCTAATACACAGACAAAAGGAGCAGACACAGAAATATGACCCAAATAAATCAAAACAGAAATCCTCAGAAAAAAGTAAAAGAAATAAAAATAACCAAACTATAAGACACAAAGTTTAAATGATTTTTAAGATGGTCAAGGATCTTAGAGCAACAATGAATGATCATAATTAGAACCAAAATAAAGAGATAGCAAGCATTAAAAAGGACATTGAAATCATAAAAACAGAACCAGTCATAAATGACAAATACAATATCAGAAATGAAGACTGCACTAGAAGGATTCAACAGCAAGCTGGGTGAAGCAAAGGATTGAGTCAGTGATTTAGAAGACAAGATAAACATACTTACAGAAGCAGAGCAACAGAAATGAAAGGCTCAAAAAGACTGAGGAAACTCTGACACCTTTGTGACAGCATGAAAAGAAACAACAACCACATCATAGGGGTCCCTGAAGAAGAAGAGAAGGAACAAGGGCTATCCATCTGAAAATTTTTCTAACTTGATAAAGGAAAAAGTCACACAATTTCAAGAAGCACAGAGTCCTATTAAAGATGAACTCAAAGAGGCCACACCAAGATACATCATAATTAAAATGCTAAAGTTAAGAGACAAAGAAAGAATACTAAAAGCTGCAAGAGAAAACCAGTTAATTACCTACAGAGGAGCCCCCATAAGTATAACATCTGACTTCTCAACAGAAACTCTTGAGGTCAGAAGGGATTGGCAAGAAATAGTCAAAGTGATGCAAAACAAAAACCTACAACCAAGACTACTTTATCCAGCAAGGCTATCATTTAAAATTGAAGGAGAAATAAAAAGTTTCCCAGACAAATAAAGACTCAAGGAATTTACTACAACCAAACCAGTACTAAAAGAAATGTTAAAAGGGCTGCTGTAAAAAGAGCAAAGGAAAAAGAAAATCAAGAGAAAGAAAATTGAAGGTTTAAAGAATAAAATGGCAATAAATAAGTATATATCAATAATAATCTTAAATGTACATGGTTAAATGCACTAACCAAAGACATAGGATACTGCATGGATAAGAAAATAGGACCTATATATATGCTGTCTACAAGAGACCCACCTCAGAACAAAAGATACACATAGACTGAAAGTGAAGGAATAGAAAAAAGTATTCCATGCAAATGGAAATGAAAAAAAAAGCTGGGGTAACAATACTTATATCTGACAAAATAGACTTTAAAACAAAGACTATAGTAAAGAGTAAAGAAGGTTGCTACATAACAATAAAGGAAGCAATCCAACAGGAGAGTATAATCATTGTAAATATTTATGCACCTAATATAAGAACACCTAAATATAGAGAGCAGATTTTGATAAAAAAGCAAGATCTACAGCAATCCTATAATAGTGGGCAATTTTATTACCCCACTAACATCAATGGATAGATCCTACAGACAGAAAATTAACAAAAAAACAGTGACCTTAAATGCCACACTATATCAATTGGATTTAATTAATACCTTCAGAACATTTCACCCCAAAGGAGTGGAATATACATTCATTTCAAGTGCTCATGCTACATTCTCCAGAATAGATCACATGTTAGGATACAAAACAAGTCTCAATAAATTTAAAAAGATTAAAATCCTATCAAGCATCTTCTCTGATCACAATGACATGAAACTAGAAATCAACTATAATAGAAAAGTTGAAAAATATTCAAACACTTGGAGGCTAAGTAGTATGTTATTAAATAACAAATGGGTTAACAGTGAGATCAAGGAAGAGGTAAAAAATTTCATTGAAACAAATAAAAATGAACATAATATAACCCAAAATCTATGGAACACAGCAAAAGCAGTCCTGAGAGGGAAGTTCATATCATTATAGACAAACCTTAAGAAGCAAGAAAAAGGTCAAATAAACATCTTAACCCTGCACCTAAAGAAAATTGGATAAAGAACAACAAATATAGCCCAGAGCAAGTATTGATAGAAGGAAAAAGATAATAAAGATCAGAATGGAAATAAATGACATACAGTCTAAAAAAGTAATACAAAAGATCAATGAAAACAAGAGCTGAGTCTTTGTTTTTTGAAAAGATAAATATAATTGATGAATATTTAATCAGACTCATCAAGAAAATTAGATCAATCCAAATAACTAAAATTAGAAATGATAGTGGAGAAGTAACAACTGACACCACAGAAATACAGAGGATTGTAAGAAAATAGTATGAGGATCTATATACCAAACAATTAGACAACTTAAGTGAAATGGATACATTTCTAGAAACATAAAATCTTCCAAAACTTTATCTAGAAGAATCAGAAAACCTAAACAGACCAATTACAACAGATGAGATTGAAAGAGTTATCAAAAAACTCCCGGCAAACCAAAGTCCTGGACCAGATGTCTTCACAGGTGAATTTTACCAAATATTCAAAGAACTAAGACCTATCCTTCTCAAGCTATTCCAAAAAATTCAAGAGGAAGGAAGGCTTCCAAACTTTTCTTATAAGGCAAGCATTATCCTCATTCCAAAACCAAGTAAAGACTCTATAAAGAAAAAAAAACTATAGGCCAGTATCTCTGATGAACATAGATGCTAATATTCTCAACAAAATATTAGCAACCCAAATTCAGCAATGCATTAAAAAGATCATACATCATGATCAAGTGGGATTTATTCTGGGGAGGCAAAGGCTGGTACAATATTTGCAAATAAATAAATGTGATTCATCACATAAACAAAATGAAAGATAAAAATCATGTGATTATTTCAATAGATGCAGAAAAAGCATTTGATATAATCCAGCACCCATTCATGATGAAAACTCTGAGCTAAGTGGGATTACAGGGAGCACACTTCAATATAATAAAGGCCATCTGCGACAAACTGACAGCCAACACCATACTCAATGGGCAAAAATTAAAAGCAATCTGCTTAAGATCAGGAAGAAGACAGGAGTTTCCCCCTCTAACCACTCTTATTCAACATAGTCCTGGAAGTCCTAGCTACAGCAATCAGACAAGAAGAAGAAATAAAAAGCATCCAAATTGGAAAAGAAGAACCAAAACTGTCATTATATACTGATGACATAATACTGCACATAGGAAACCCTAAAGTCCCAGTCAAAAAACCACTAGACCTGATAAATGAATTTGGCAAGGTGAAAGTATATAAATTAATATTCAGAAATTAGTTGCATTTTTATACACCAACAATAAACTGTCAGAAAAAAAATTAAGGAAAGAGTTCTCTTCACTATTGCAACAACAACAACAAATAAAGTACTTAAGAATAAATTTAACCATGGAGGTAAAAGATTTGTACTTGAAAAATTATAAGACATTGAAAAAAGAAATCAAGGAAGATACAAACATGTGGAAGCATATATCATGTTCATGGATAGGAAAAATAAACGTCATTAAAATGTCTGTCCCCAATAATCTATAAATTCAATGCAATTCCTACTAAAATACCAATGGCATACTTTACAGATCTAGAACAAATATTCCAAAAATTTATATGGAACCAAAAAATAACCTGAATAGCCTCAGCAATCTTGAAAATGAAGAACAAAGTGGGAAATATTACACTTCCTTATATCAAGTTATACTACAAGGCTATTGTAAGCAAAACAGCTTGGTATTTGCATAAGAAGAGGCATACAGATCAATGGAACAGAACAGAGAACCCAGAAATAAACCCCACCATTATGGTCAATTGATATTTGACAATGGAGGCAGGAATATACAATGGAGTAAAGACAGTCTCTTTAATAAATGGTGTTGGAAAAATTGGACAGGTACATGCTAAAAAATGAAACTAGACCACCAACTTACACCATTCCAGAAACAAACTCAAAATGGATAAAAGACTTAAATGTAAGCCATGAAACCATAAAAATTTTGGAAGAAACCATAGGCAGTAAACTCTCCAATATCTCTCGTAGCAATATTTTTGCCAATATATCTCCATGGGCAAGTGAAATAAAAGAAAAAAATAAACAAATGGGACTATATTAAACTAAAAAGCTTTTGCACAGTAAAAGACACCATTAATAAAATGAAAGACAACCCACACAATGGGAGAATATATTCACCAATACATCTGATAAGGGGTTAATAACTAAAATTTATAAAGAACTTGTAAAACTCAACAGCAGGTAGGTAAACAATCCAATTAAAAAATGGGCAAAAGAACTGAACAGACACTTCTCCAAAAAAGGATGTTTAGATGGCCAATAAGCATATGAAAAAATGTTCAACATCACTAATCATCAGAGAAATGAAAATTAAAACCACAATGAGATACCACCTCACACTTGTCAGAATGCATCTCTTTAACAAATCAACATATAACAAGTGCTGGTGAGGGTGTGGAGAAAAGGGAACCCTCCTGCACTGCTGGTGGGAATGCAGACCGGTGCAGCCACAGTATGGCGTTTTCTCAAAAAGTTAAAAATGGAACTGTCTTTTGACCCAACTATCTCACTTTTAGGAATATATCCTAAGAATCCCAAAACACTGATTCAAAAGAAGATATGCACCCCTATGTTTATTGCAGCATTGTTTACAATAGGCTGATCTAGAAACAGCCAAAGTGTCCATCAGTGGACAAATAGATAAAAAAAATCTGTGGTACATTTACACAATGGAGTAATACATGGCCATGAAAAAGAAGGAAATTTTACCTCTTGCGATGACATGGATGAAATTTGGAGATTATTATCCTAAATGAATTAAGCCACAAAGACAAATATCATATGATTTCACTTGTATGTAGAATCTATTGAACACGGTGAACTGAAGAAAGGAATGGAGGCAGAGGTGGGATCAGAGGGAGCAGACGGACAGTTGTCAAAGGGAAGGAGTATGAAGGGGCGGGATCTGAGTAGGTGGAGAGATTAGTGTTATACATATAACACATAGATACAGATAACAGGACTGCAAATCCCAAAGAGTGGGGCAGTCAGGAGTCAGGGGAAGGGGGGCAAAGAGGTGTTAATGGGGGCATTGTTGAAGGTTAGGGTGTTATATTGAGTGGGACACTTGAATCGATGTTAACATAATAAATTTTAAAATGTAATTAAAAATTAATTTTTAAAAAGCATTTAGAAGGATTTGTTTATGGTAAGCACTAGAAAGCAAAAGAAACAGGAGGCAATAAAACTCTTCCTCTTTATTGTGGGAAGTTAGGTTGTAGAAGGAGAAACAGATCTGTAAAAACTGAGGTGGAATGACTTGTAGATGCCATGATGGAAGGACCCAGGCAGAAGACAGAGGCTGATGATGTAAAACGGAAGGTAGCCGAGGCTCTGGGCTGGAGCTGAACGCAGAAAAGAATAAGGCAACCTCTTAAGTATTAGGATTTGGTTTTCCACCCTGCATCTCCCACCCTATAATGATGCTCTGTACATGTCATCTTCATAATATAAATGTATTTGAGCTCTACACATATCCAATTCAATAATATTCGCCAAAAGTTCAGTTGGTAAGATCTATAGCATAGTTAAAATGCATAGCCTATCTCTATGAAATCCAAATTAAATGAAGTGAGCAAAGGATCTGAAATAAAAGGAAGAATCAGCAGTAATGCTAAAATTAAAATTCTAGAGAAAATGTTAAAACATTTCTCTTGCTTTTTGGATTGATTTTTATCTTGATTGCAATTATTGTTTTGTTCACCTGAATGGTTACTTTCTCTTTTATTTAAAGCAGTAGTTAGAAGCAGGGATGTTGGCATCAGAAAGACTGTTACAGAATAGTAAATCTCTTTAGACAAATTTCTTAACCTAGGAACTAATTTTCTTTATGATGATAGGAATATTATTCCCATATTGTTATGAGAAATAAAATAGGTAATTCGCATAATATTCTTAACACATTGCGAGGCACACCAAAAGCAGTAAAACTGTTCATTTCTTTATTAGCATTATTTCAAATTGCCAGTAAGAAATATCTAAATACCATATGCTATCTTTTATCAGACATTTGAAATTCAATTGTACATAATTCCTTTCCAATCCCCTCTGAGTTATTTGAATAAATGTTTTCTAAAACAAGATACTTTTAACTCTATATAAATTTGAGTAAAGCTACAAACTAGAGACTTATAAATGCTGCCTGCTACTCCAATCAAGAATTGTTTGTGTGGTTTTCAGCAAGCATCATCATAAATTCACTTTTTTAAATTTCCTTCAGAAAAGAATAGCTGATTTTAATTTGTGGAACAGAATGGTTGTGAGAAATTAGGGAAATTACTGCAAAAAAAAAACAACATGGCATTAAATTACACAGCACTAAATGCAACATAACATCGTTTGGCAATTTAAAGCTTAGTTTTCTCTCCAAATGTTGTAATAATTGTTTGCCAGAGATTTCAAAGTAATTTGTGTTTAAAATATTTATATGCTAACTCTGATATTACCTTGGGTTACTTTTTTTTGTGATGTTTATCTTTCTGTAATTTGCAACCACAATAAAACTAATTGTTAGAAAGTTGAAAGTTTTATCTAGCAGGTTTTGTTACTGAGGAAGATTTTGGAATTTTAAAAGAATGCTAATAGTAATTATTCTCTTTATTCTTGTGTATTTCCGGCTTTAAAATATATTCCTCACAAATATGTTTCATATTTGTACTTTCAAAATCTACATGAACAGTTTCTACTGAGGAAGAACTCAAAAGCACTTTTATAATTTTCACTAGCTCAAATCTAAAGCCCTGTACTTCCATTGTTCTTGGGAAATAAAAGTAAAGAAGGATATATTTTTGTGAAAAATTAAATACTAAATAGAAAATTTTACATATAAATTTATGTAAAGATATTATATATGTATGTGTTTTATTTGAGGGACTATTACTGCTATTTTGAAATAACTTAAAATAAAAAAATCAATTTATTTTTTAAAGTATTTTATAGATTATTTATGCTAATAACAGCACCATTTTCACAGACACACAGTAAGACCTTTGTAGAAACACTACAAATAAACTTCTATAACCATTTACCACAAATTGTGTCATCTTTTAAAAATATATAAAATAGTTCTAAATTAATAGAATTTTTTTTTGTTGTTGTTGTATTTTTCTGAAGCTGGAAACGGGGAGAGACAGTCAGACAGACTCCCGCATGCGCCCGACCGGGATCCACCCGGCACGCCCACCAGGGGCGACGCTCTGCCCACCAGGGGGCGATGCTCTGCCCCTCTGGGGCGTCGCTCTGTGGCGACCAGAGCCACTCTAGCGCCTGGGGCAGAGGCCAAGGAGCCATCCCCAGCGCCCGGGCCATCTTTGCTCCAATGGAGCCTTGGCTGCGGGAGGGGAAGAGAGAGACAGAGAGGAAGGAGGGGGTGAGGTGGAGAAGCAAATGGGCGCTTCTCCTACGTGCCCTGGCCAGGAATCGAACCTGGGTCCCCCGCACGCCAGGCCGACACTCTACCGCTGAGCCAACCGGCCAGGGCCAATGGAATATTTTTAATGTAGTATTTTCTAGTGTATTATTTTTTGTAAATGATTGATATATATTAACCTTCCATGGGAATCAAAGTATATGACATAATCTGATATGGTAAAGTGACAATATCTGGTTATGGTCAAGGGACAGTGTATCGTAAAGAGCAGGTGCAAACCATTTATCTTCATTTCCCTATTTGATCAGTCAACCTACTTAAGGTTTGAGGTGGGCAGTGAGGGCCATCCCCTCCAAAAAAGTTTCCTTCTTCTGTCAATAAGTAAACCTTTGACTTTTAAAATGACAGGATTAATGATCCTTTTAAAAAATTGTACTAACAGGAAATCACCTGGAGTGCATGTGGCAAGTCAGGAGAGGTTAGTAGTGGTCAATGAGGAGCCCTTGTGTCTGATGCACAAATCATGGGAGAGCAAGAAGACTGTGCTTATCAGAGCCCCACAGCTCCAGGAAGGAGAAGTCCTCTGCCAGCTCTTGCTTCAACACTTGACTTGTCGTTAGACACAGTGCGATGATCACAGCATTGGATACAGTCAGAATTTAATACCCTGGCAGCTGTGGAAACAGTAAAACGATCCACCTCGCTATAGTGGGATTGAGTAACGCTCACTGGCTTCACCAGGAGTTCAAAAAAGCACAGCGATGCCTGCCCCACCGAGCTTCTTACAATTCTCTAGACGTTTGAAATTTTTCTTTTTCAAAAGAGACATTAGCTGAAGGTCATTTCTCCTGTCTGATGTTTCAGTGATTAATTTCATTTCCCTTGTTCAAGTGGCCTATGTATACCTTACAAAATTGCATCAACAAATTAAGTTAGTAGCCTATTAGTCTAAGAAAAATAAAATTATCACTCCCTTATCTTCTCTGTGTACTCTCTCCACTGCAGCCCGAGCGACTCCCCTTAGGTCCTGGATATCTTCACGTGATAAGATGAGCTTTAATAGAATAATCATAAGTAAGCAGAAGAATACAGTTAACCCAATTTTCCTCCAGTGTAAAATGATTAGAAGTCAGGGAAATAGGCAATGTTTTATTTTCTGGGTTTATGTATGATAGTTTAGGAATTCAGCAGTGCATTTTGTTCTGGGTCTTTTTTTAATTGATATATAATGTTGCATTTGTTTTAGATGTACAATATAATGCTTTAATATATGTATATACTACAAAACTTTACCAAAATAAATTTAGTTAATAGTCATCACCACACCACATAGTCGCACTTTTTTCTTGTGATGAGAGCTTTTAAGATCTACTCTCTAAACAACTTTCAAATATACAATACAGTATTATTAACTATAGTCACCATGCTGCACATTACATTTTCAGGACTTATTTATCGCATAATCAAATAGCAACACCTTTTGATGATAGTTTTGCTCAGTCCAGTGGGCTATTGAATCTCTTTGGACATTTGTTTTTTCTTTGAGTGAATGCAACCATTTGTGACAGTGACATATTTTCTGCCCTGTTACAGACTCTTAAATATTTTTTCTCATAGTAATTAATACCTTTATTCTGTTCAAAACTCTAAAAAATATTTATTTTAAATCTCACTCATAGAAATGCTCAGTTCTCAGATGAGCAGAATAAGTGTTTATTTCTATGCAAGAGAATAAAGTAAACCAATAAATGGACCTCTTGGATCTGGTGGGAAGCCAACAGAAAGGGATGGCGGCAGGAAGAAGGTGGGTGGGGGGAATATGGTGTGTCAGTGTGTTTGTGGGTCTGTGTTCCATAGGGGTTGGTACCCACACCCCTTCCTCAGGAGGAGGAAACAAAGAGAGCAGGTGAAGTGTGTGGGCGAGAAATTTCTCAGAGCAATAGATGAAATAAATCAGAGCTCTGTGAGAATTAGTGGGAAACTATTAAAAGAAACAACAAACAGCTGTTTAAAACAAAACAAAAAAACCCTTACGCTCCCATTTCAAAGAACTGTCTTCTCATCAGGAAGAATAGCAATTAGTTTTCTTTCAAATGTGCCCCCAAATTAAAAGTATAAACTATGTTAATTTTTAAAAAAAGTATTTGTTTGATATGTCAAACAAATTTGGGGCTAGTGATTTATTAACCATAAGTCAGCCTTGTGTTTTCATAGCAGAGGGCTGAAGTGGGCGTGGAGCCTGACTCATAGGCCAGTGATACACTTGCGACTAATGGGGGTACTTGCTGCTCGGTTCAATGTGAGGTTCCTTATAGGGTTTTATCATTTGGGGCCTTTGCTGGAGATGAAAATCAATGCTCCGCAACGGACTCCTTAAGCAAAGGAGATGTTGCAGGAAAAAGAAAAAAAAATACCAATTATCTGTCAATTATGTCAAATAAAGGAGTTTTGGGTTGTTGGTGGGTTGCTGTTGTTTGAGGATTATGTTTATTTGTCTGTTTGCTCTCAGAATTGGATTTTTTTTACTTATATTCTCTATGTGGGTGTTGGCAATTTTGTTTTTCCTTAAGGGAGTAAAAGAAATATATATATATATAATGGTTTCATGGGCCACATACAGCCTCTGCCTCTCTGCTGGTGCTCCGTTGTCCTACACGCCTCTCTCTCTCCCTTACCCTTTCACCTCTTGATCCCTAATTCCCTCTTAAAATGCTCCAATTGTTTGTCTCATACAATACAGTAATGCAGCCCTTAGATGCTACTTTCTTATTAAAAACATTAAAATACTGATCATGGGACTATGTACCATTATTAATAAAAATGACTTTAACATCACTTTATTTAACACTAATTTGTTTCCAAAGGTGTTTTATTTTCTGATGATCACACCTACTCAGAGAACAAGAGTTGAACCATCAAATGAATATTTGATGGTTCATGAAAAATGAACCCCCCATTTACTGGTTAATGAGTTTTGTGGAATTGGGATTAGAGTAAATAACCCCTTATAAAATGCTCCTTGAAAGATGATATATTTTAACATAAACACTTTTTATAATTTCACTAGTTATATATAACATTTGATGTTATTCAAGAGTTGGCCATACGTTGTTGTCTTCTATAATTCTGTATTATGATACCAGGTAGGTTTTAAGTCATCAATCTTAAATCAATGCCAGTTCTCTTTTTTCAGTATTTCTAAAGTGTTAGCATCTCACCAAGATACTAATTTTGTAAATATAATTAACAATAACGTTGAGCCCTGGCTAGGTAGTTCAGTTGGCTAGGGCATTGTCCTATATGCCAAGGTTGAGGGTTCAATCCCCGGTCAGGACCCATACAGGAGTCAACCCATGAATACATAAATAAATGGAACAACAATCAATGTTTCTCCTCCCCCTTCTTCTCTCTAAAAATCAATCAATAAATTAATTAATTACAAAAATAAGGTTGAAAAATAAATATGTGTCAAAGCTGCATTGAACAATATGTTTACAAAGTAGAAATTATAACTAGTGTTTATGTTAAAATATATCATCTTTCAAGGAGCATTTTATAAGGGGTTATTTACTCTAATCCCAATTCCACAAAACTCATTAACCAGTAAATGGGGGGTTCATTTTTCATGAACCATCAAATATTCTGTCTGTTATCTTTCTTTTTTTACTTTTCACAGGTTTCTTGAATGATCTCACCAATAATAATAATTTTATATCTAGTTTCCCAAATAGCCCAACCTTTAAAACTGAAGTCCTGACTCCTGATTTCTCTCTTGATCTGTGTATATAGTTGTCTGATAGACATCTTTTCTTGAAGTTACCAACATGTGTCATAAACAATACATGCTCAAAATATAACTATTTCTTATTTTCCCAAACCCCCTCCACCATCTGCATAACAATATCAATTCCATCCAGATTCCCAACCCTGAATGTTTTAATCACCCTGCTTAATCTATCTAACCCCCATTATCCATGCCAAAACACTTACTGCACTCTGTTGATTTTATCTCTTCTGTATCCTTTATATCCATCTCATTTTCATTTCTACTACTATGAACTTACTGCAGGACCTCTTTATCCTGGCTTATGCTGGTTCAATAATCTTCCTGCCAGCAGCCTTGACCCTCTCTAATCCATACCTGACATTGCAGCTACAGTAATCTTTTAAAATGCAAATTTAATCATCTTATTTCCCTGCTTAAATCCTTCAAATGATCTCTCATTTAAATGATCTCTCATTTCCTATAGGTTAAAGTCCAAAAGCTTTTATATGGCATACAAAGCATTTCTGTAACCACACACCCAAATTCATCTCTTGCTTTTATCCTTCCTTCCATCCATCACAACCACCAAACTTGATAGTCCAAAGGGAACTTCTTGGAGTTTCTGCACAACCCAATTCTAATTTCTCTTTCTCTACATATAAAGTCCTTTATATCTTTATCTACTTCTCAATCTCACACTTTAATATTTAGCATAAGTAGCATACTTTGTATTAGTCAGGATTCTCAAGCAAAAGAAAACCAATTAGAATTACAGATATATATATATATATATATATATATATATATATATATATATATATATATGAGTTGTTGTTAAGGAATTGGCTCATGCAATTATGGAGAAGGCCGGTGAGTCCAATTATGCAGAGTGGGCTAACGGTCCAGGAGACCTGGGGAGAGTTGATGTTCTAGTTTGAGGACCATCAAGCAGAAAGAGCTGATGATGTGGATGAGACCAAAGACAGGCAGCTAGAGAATGCTCTCTATTCAGGGAGGGTCAATGTTTCAGTTCTATTCCGGCCTTCAGCTGACTGGATAAAACCCCCCACAATGGGAAGGCAGGCAGTATGCTTCACTCAGGTTCACTGATTTAAATACTGATCTCAGGCCCTGGCCGGTTTGCTCAGTGGTAGAGCATCGGCCTGGCGTGCAGAAGTCCCGGGTTTGTTCCCAGCCAGGGCACACAGGAGAGGCACCCATCTGCTTCTCCACCCCTCCCCCTCTCCTTCCTCTCTGTCTCTCTCTTCCCCTCCCGCAGCCGAGGCTCCATTGGAGCAAAAGATGGCCCAGGCGCTGGGGATGGCTCTGTGGCCTCTGCCCCAGGTGCTAGAGTGGCTCTGGTCGCAACAGAGCGATGCCCCAGATGGGCAGAGCATCGCCTCCTGGTGGGCATGCCGGGTGGATCCCGGTCGGGCGCATGCAGGAGTCTGTCTGACTGCCTCCTCATTTCCAGCTTCAGAAAAATACAAAATAAATAAATAAATAAAATAAAAATAATAAATAAATAAATAAATAAATACTGATCTCATCTGGGAACACACTCACAGAAACACCCAGAATGTTTGATCAACAATCTGGGAACTCTGTGGCCCAGCCAAATTGACACATAAGATTAATCATCACACTTTCTATGAAGTAAATCTTCACTCCTCCAACTTAATTGAACTTTACTCCTCCATAGTTAATTGTATATTCTCTCACTGTGGCATAAACATGCCTATTATATGTCTCTATTTTTATATATGATATTTATTACCATTAATTATATCAGTCTCTTCTGTCAGATATGAGGTCCATGAGGAAAGGTACCATACTTGATATTATATATGACAAATTCAGTGTTTGATAAATGACTGAATTAATAAAATAAAACATATGGTTGAGAAATATATGTGGAAATAATTACATAAGTAATTATATTAATGAAACCATATTGTAATGGCCAACAGTAGTAGTTACAAAGATAAGAATAAGACCGGATGTTATAGAGACCTCTTCCATTTACAGAATCCCTTATTTCATTTGATTCTCACGTTAATTATGCTTATATACAAATGGCTGGTACTTTTCCCATCTGAGAGATATGGCAACTGAGGCTTGGAGAAGATATGAATCTGACCAATGTCACCGAGATAGCAACTGTCACTGCCAAGACTTCAGGAATCAATCTATTTAGCACTTTTCCCCACCTCAGTCAGGTTTCAATAAAAGCTGTGCTAATCTCTTATTTTATGATTTCTTTTTAGCTAAGTGTCTTTTACTTAGTTATTAATTTTTAGACTCTCCACTATACATGGTGAAGTGATATGCTGATACTTGGATCAGTATGTTGGAACGTGCTACTGCTTGACTCATTTCCAATTTTCAATATCTGTAAAAAATGGAAGTGGTTCAAATAACTTCAAATTAAAGCATAATTTAAAACCACTGTATCATATCAAACCTATCTGTGCTTCAGTTTATAAGTGCATACTGCCTGTGCATGTATAATCTATCATAACTTAAATTAGAAAAAGACTTGCAGCAGGTCACCGATTTTTCTGAAAACATGACCTTCTAAATACTTCTCACGCTAAATAGATGTGTTTTCCTCTCAATGTTTTCAAATCAAGATACTTTCAATGGAGGCACACTTCTGTCCGGGAAGCCCATTCTAGCCCTCATTTAATTAAACTGGTATTGGCATTTAGTAAGCAGATGTATCCAAGGGCAAAGGCATCTAATCATACGTGGGCCCTAGTTCTATAATGGAGATGTGCACATCTGTCAAGGTTGTTGAAACTGAAGCCATGCATCCTCTGATGTTGGATGGTATTCTGCACACACTGCTTTAGCTTGCCCATGGAGCAGTGTCGGATTTCACAGGGATAAAAGGCTTCTGTACTGAGATGTGGTCATATGGAGTTTGCTCAGTATTTCTTATCTGCTTTTTAATAAACTGTTTTTATTACGTTTATTTTTTATAAACACTTAGAAATTCTGGGATAACTCTAATTGTCACTATTCATGATACCCAACCCATATCAAATATCCAGCTAATATCAAATATCCAGCTATTTAAAAACATGTGGATGAGTAACCAAAGTTTTGCTCCTCACAAAGATATTTAGAATTGTACAAATACAGTCTCCTTTCTAGACTCAAAAGCCATCTTATTCTGTTAAATCAATTGTTTTCTTTGTTTATGTGAATGGCATTCAGATAATATTCTCTTTAGCATGAATTATTTTATACAACCACTTTCCCAAATTTGTATCTCCTCCACCCCCTATACTCACAACCATTTTAAATCTTTATAGCATTAAATTAAAGGCATAGAGGACGATATCTTCCAAGGCCTTGTGGGCTTCTTGCATGACAAAGGTAGTGATATATATATATTTTTTTAGCCAGGATCATCATAATCTCAACTATGAATGGAGGAATGTTTCTTGAGGATAAAAGCGAGGTGTCCTTGGCCAGCGGTGAGGAAGATTTAAAAAGTGTGAGATGAAGCTATAGGTTTTTTCCTGGGAGCTGTCCCAGGAAGTTGTGCAGCTGAGATATTTGGGGCTTCCTTCACAGGGAGGTAGTGTAAAAATGAGAGACTGGAGAATAAGATGGGGGTAGGGAGACTCTGCCACAGCTGTGGGGAATTGCCGACTTCTTTTTGTTTAATGAGAGGGATACAGAAGAAGCATCTGGCAGCAGAGAGGGGCTATGTTTTAGTATAGACAGAAATAGAAGATAAAAAGATATAGTAGATGGACTACATGCACTTTCGTAAAGCATTTGATACAGTGTGTGGTGAAACTGCACTTTAAAATATTTCTGGTAGGTATTCCTAGCTAAACAAATGAGAAACACATGAGAAAATGTGCCGAAAGGAAAGGGCATCATAGCCCTGCATGGTTGGCATAGGGCTGCTAGGGGCTCTTGGGGCCGCTCTGTGGTGTCTGATGGCAATGGTGGTGTGCCTGCCTGGTTCATCACCTGCTCCAGTGACTGGAAAGGGTGACCGGAGGGGGTTTGCTCATAACTCAAGGATGACGTTGAGTGGGGAAGTGATATGTACACATATAAATCCTACAACAGGATTTAAAGAACTAAGGGGTACGGATGTCAGAGGCTAGGAGGTCATGGGAAGTAGGATCTGTGTTCCTCCTATGTTCTGAGCAGTACCTGGTTCACGTGTGTGATTCAGCAATCATTCATGTAAGCCAAATTGTCAAAATCCATTCCGAATAAAGACTTATTTTTGTTAATCTATCTTGACAAAAATAGCAAGAGCCAATAACAGCAAGTGGAAACTGCTCTTTCCTTAATATGAAAACCAAAAACAAGTAAAAATATAGCATTTATTTTTTAAAAAGCCACAGAAATGTAAATTTCTATGTAGAATGCAATAAAAAGTCATAATTATACCACAGAATAGAAGTTATTTGTTATATTTTTAAAACACTTAGTGTGAAAATTAAATTCCTAAACTTAGTAACTAGAATATCTCCTACTTAAGGAAAAGACACAAACTGAATTTAAGTGCACAGAAGTTATATTTTTAGGTTTTGTTACAAGGACAATCATTTAAAATATAAAGGCAATTGTAATGTTAAATTACTGCAGAGTATTTTTATTACAAAGAGTAAGTTGGTATATGCTAATGGAAGAGACAGGATGTGATAAGATATTTTGATAGCTTCTCAGAGGTAGGACAAAGGCCATATGGTAAAATCAATATATATCTCACTTTCTAAATCTTGTTTTGTTTCAAAGTGGTTTTTAAAAATCATCTGTCTTAGAAAGGGACACGTGTTCCTTTAATGGAAAGCAATGTGCATCTGAGCTCAATCTGTGACTTTAATCTGATTGCTAATAAGAAGAAAACTTTATATAAATAAATATAAGGCAAATAATTGATGAGAGAGAGAGAGAGAGAGAAAGAGTAAATCTAACACAAATTTTTTTTTTTCTTTTGGCCCTGGAAAAGAAAAGATGCAGAAGTCCTCAAGCTGCAGGGAGATGTAAGCAAGGCAGAGTAAGGCTTTATCTCTAATTTACAGAGAGCTGTCATGGATGAGACTCGCACTCAAGCGAAAGAGCAAAGCAGTTGATGGATATTGGCCTAAAGCCCTGGAGCGGTGCATGCACTTTGAAAACATTTTAACTTTAATTTAAAATATTCAAAATGGTTGAAAGAGCCATCTCCTCAAAACAGGGTGTAAGCTACGACTAGAAGAATTAGTCATTATTAACAATTCAGGATCAAAGTCAAAATGTAATAAAATTGTATGTATTGGTTATGGTATGTAAAAAGATAAATCTTTTTTAAGACCAAAAACAATATTTTCATAGTTACACTTATATTTTAAAGAAAATAATGGCTATTCCCCTCTCACCACCACTACAAGAAAGGTTCTCTGTTAATTATGTTTTTAGGAAAGCTTGGTATTCCAGTGAATGACTGCTCTCAACATAATCTAAATTAGTAATTTTAGTATTAAGTATGCAATGTTGAACCTATAAATGGTGATGAATAGAACCTGCCTAGATACAAAACCTTCAAATTTAATCATAGAGGGAAACTTTGTGATTAAAAAATTACAACTGACTTTAAATATATTTTTATTTTTTAATTTTATCTTTTACTTCTTTTATTCTTTATTATTAACATGTACAACTATTATTATTTTCTTTATCCAATTCTTTTTTTTAATTATTCCTTCTATCTCTGGATGGAGCCTAAACAAAGGGAATAAACCAACACTGGGAGTTTTGTGAAGCCTGATCCCAGCACTGACTGAGGGCCTGCATCCCACTCACCAGATTTCCCATCCACCTGGGTTCTTTCATCCCAGCCGTTTGGCCTGCCCTAATCAGGAAAGTTTCCTGCATCAGGGTATCACACACCCAGAAGAACTGCCTATTGCCTTCTACTAGCAATAATAAGGTCAAATTTATTGCATTCTTTTTGGGGGAAGAAGGGGTTCTACTCTACTATTTAACAGTTCCTATGGGGATTCAAGATTTTTAGTGTATGTGTCAGGAGGTGAGAGACCATTGATACAGAAAGAGCGAAAGCCTTTCTTGTGGCTATTGTCTAGTCTGATACCCTTTTTCATGTGGCCATTAGTCAAGTCATCTCATGAATGAATGTTCTCATAATACTCTTCTGCCCTCGGGATGCTCAGTTGGTACAGACTTCTTCTGGACTACTCTGTCTCTCCTAGTCTGGAGCATCACCTATCCATTTTGCAAATGATTAAGTAATTATATTTGAAAATAAAACCTTTAAACTAATTTTCAAAACACAGCTATGATGATCAATTCAATATTACCATAGAATAATAAGCCTCACAATATTATAATTATATATGATATAAAATAAACATTTCTATATTCTTTAAAATTTTAATATCATTATATTGATGATAGATAAAGGTCATTATGAATAATACATTATTGAAAACAAGAGTAATTATGAAGACCAAAGCAAAATGTAAAACATTTTCTGCTTAGGATCTGTGAATCATATAACATAATACACATTTT
The DNA here is from genome assembly GCF_036850765.1 of Saccopteryx bilineata. Taxonomy (NCBI): domain Eukaryota; kingdom Metazoa; phylum Chordata; class Mammalia; order Chiroptera; family Emballonuridae; genus Saccopteryx; species Saccopteryx bilineata. The sequence continues at coordinate 67,280,934 of NC_089490.1, read as the reverse complement.
AATTGTCTTTTGAGAAAAAACATTACATATCAGAAAGTGACTATATTTAATATTAGATTCTATCATTTAGTAAATAATAATATGGCTGACATAAAATTTAAGTCTAGATTATTAATCTGAGAAATAAATTCAATTTTATTTTATTCTTGAATAAATAAAATATTAAATTTAGTGCAATTATTCAAGACATTTGAACCACAATTGTTAATTGCTTTAACAATGATCTTTATGATTCACACAATGTCAACTTTCTTTGGAAGCATATTCATTGCAAAATAAAAGAATGCAGTAGAGCCTGACCAGGAGGTGATGCAGTGGATAAAGCATCAGACCAAACCACAGAAGACCCAGGTTCGAAACCCCGAGGTCGCTGGCTTGAGCACAGGCTCATCTGGCTTGAGAGCAGGCTCACCAGCTTTAACATGGGGTCACTGGCTTGAGCATGAGATCATAGACATGACCCCATGGTCACTGGCTTGAGCCCAAAGGTAGCTAGCTTAAAGCCCCAGGTCATTGGCTTGATCAAGGAGTCACTTGCTCCACTCTAGTCCCTCCCCCCATCAAGGCACATATGATTAAGCAATCAATGAACAACTAAGGAACTGCAATGAAGAATTGATGTTTCTCATTTCTATCCCTTCCTGTCTGTCTGATCCTATCTGTCCCTCTCTCTGTCTCTGCAACATACACACACACACAAAGAATTCAGTAGAAATGACAGATAAAGTTGTCTGGGATTTGAAAGACTTAGTGATTCATCTATTAATTCAAGAAATACTTCCTGGTATCTATCATATACTCAACAACTATGCAAATTGCCAAAAATGAAAGATAAGACATAATGCTAATAGTCAAAATATGGTGTCTTTTAACCACTATAGTTTAATAGGTATTAAGAAAAAGACAGCTTCAGTGTTCCTTGTTGACAGTGACAGATTAGGGCCCTTGTTGGCTATTATTGTTCCTCTTTGCTTTGCACTCCAAATGGCCCCCTCTTTTTTGTCTTCTAGACGTAAACCTTATTATCGTAATATGTTGCTTTTGGTTTATTTGAAGCTTTGTCCATAACTGACTGTAGATTTATAACTAACTCTCAAAATGATAGTTCTAGTTATTTTGGATATGTTTTATGTTTCAGCCATCTGAGTAAAAAAAAACATTCCCTTTTGTTTACTGAATTCCAGTCCTGAGATTCCCCTTCTAACTACTACGCTTTTCTAAGCATTTTTTCATCAGATCTTTAAGCAAGATCTGAAAGTTAAACAAAAGAAACAAACAAATGAATAGATAATGAAACCATGCATGTGGGATATTACTCTGTAGAAGTCTATGAAGTATATTTATGGCAGAAAGAATAAGAAATACATAAAAAAAATTTAACTGTATAAACAAAGGTAATTTTGTCACAATTTTAAAAGTATTTTCTATATCCTTTAGCATAATTATTTATTCATTTGCTAAGGACATTTATTTGTCTTCTATGGTATGCTCTGGGTATACAATGGTGAAAAAGGCCCTACCTCATAGAGATTATAGTTTAGAAATGAAAACAAACATTTAAAAGAATCATAAGGATGCTATATACTAGGGTTAGGATCCTTGAAACTTCTGATAGGTGGCCTTTCCCTAGCCAGGCTTCTAGAAAGAAATAAGGATTAAACTGTGGCTTCACATAATAATATTTCAATTTCTTGCACACCATAATCCATTTCTATTAACCCACTGTAATTCACCAGAGACTAAGATTCAACATGATCTACATTTTAATTATCTTTTAAGATAAGTCTCTACATTATTCAGAAATAAATATATTTACTGTTTGATTACATCAGTTAATGTCTAAAACCTTTCTCTTGATGATTTTATAACAGGGGTTGGGAACCTATGGCTCACGAGCCAGATGTGGCTCTCTTGATGGCTGCATCTGGCTCGCAAACAAATCTTTAATAAAAAATTAATAACATTAAAAATATAAAACATTCTATGTGTTACAATTTATTCATTTCCTACCACTCATGTTCATGGTTGCAGGTGGCTGGAGCCAATCACAATTGTCCTCCAGGACAACACCAAATTTTTATTGGATAATGCATAACGTACATGGGTTGTTGTGAGGTCAAGAAGTAATCTTCCCTCCTTTTAATCAAGTAGTCAGCTAGCTAATTGCAGAAACCCTTCTGATAAAGAAGATGGCTAAAAGAAAAAAAGATGAGGAGTATCGTACTTTTCAGCAGGAATGGACCGAGGAATTTACCTGTGTGGAGAGAGCAGGTTCTGCAGTGTGTCTAATATGCAATAATAAAATTGCATCGATGAAATGGTCAAAACTAAAGTGACACTTCGACACATGCCAAACTACATTTGCCATTTGCATCGAAATATCCAGCAGGAAGAAAGCATGTCAAAAGCTACTGTGCAGAGTGCAAGTTAGTCAGCAGCAACTCCGTGTTTGGACCCAACAAGGTGACTGGAATTTGACTAGCTTTGCTGGTGCTTTAGCAATTGTGAGAAACAGAAAGCCATTCACAGATGGGGAGTATGCCAAAACATTCATGCTTGATGTTGCCAATGAACTTTTTGATGACTTTTTGAATAAAGACAAGATAATCAAATGAATAAAAGACATGTCTCTGTCAGCAAGAACTGTTCACGATTGTACCATCATGATGTCAAATCAAATTGAGGCAACACAAGTGAAGGACATAAATACAGCACCATTCTTTTCTCTCGCTTTGGATGAGTCAACATACGTAAGCCATTTATCCCACTTCAGCATGATTTCAAGGTATGCTGTCGGTGACACACTACATGAGGATAGTCTTGCTGTTTTGCCTATGAAAGAGACAACAAGAGGGGAGGATTTATTCAAGTCTTTCACTGAGTTCACTAAAGAAAATATCTACCAATGGATAAACTTATTTCGGTGTGTACTGATGATGCTCTGTGCATGGTGGGGAGAAACAGAGGATTCGTAGCGCTTCTTTGTGAACATGTAAAGAGACCCATCCTAAGTTTTCACTGCATCCTACATCAGGAGGCGCTTTGTGCTCAGATGTGTGGCGAGCGGCTTGGTGAGGTGATGTCGCTGGTCATTCAGGTAGTCAACTTTATTGTTGCCCGAGCTTTAAATGATCATTTAAAACACTGCTGGATGAAATTGGGAATAATTATCCTGGTCTGCTTCTGCACAGCAATGTGCATTGGTTGTCAAGAGGGAAGGTGCTCAGCTGTTTCACAACTTGTCTGAGCAAAATCCGGACTTTTCTTGAAATGAAAAACATCAAGCATCCTGAGTTAGCTAACACTGAGTGGCTCCTGAAGTTCTACTATCTCATGGACATGACTGAACATCTGAACCAGCTCAATGTGAAAATGCAAGGCATTGGAAATACAGTCTTATCCCTTCAACAAGCAGTGTTTGCATTTGAAAACAAGCTGGAACTCTTTATCGTGGACATTGAAACAGGTTGTTTACTACACTTTGAAAAACTGGGAGAGTTTAAAAATGCATGCACAGCAAGTGACCCTGCTCAACATCTTAATCTCCAGTAGCTAGCAAGCTTCACATCTAATCTCCTGCAGTCATTCAAAGTGCGCTTTGGAGAATTTCGTGAGTGCACTCATCTTTTTGAGTTCATCACCCATCCTCACGAGTGTGCAGTGGACAAGCGCCTACCTGAGTTACATCCCCGGTGTCTCTGTCAGAGATTTTGAGCTACAAGCTGCTGACCTGATGGCCTCAGACATGTGGGTGAATAAGTTCAAGTCACTGAATGAAGATTTGGAAAGACTTGCATGACAGCAAGCAGAGTTGGCGAGCAAACACAAGTGGGAAGAAATGAAAAAACTTCAACCCGCGGACCAGCTGATTGTTAAAACTTGGAACGCGCTTCCCATCACATACCACACACTGCAGCATGTGAGTATTGCTGTACTGACAATGTTTGGCTCTACATATGCATGTGAGCAGTCTTTCTCACATCTAAAGAACGTTAAGACCAACCTATGATCACGTTTAATGGATGGAAGTCTCAATGCCTGCTTGAAGCTTAACCTCACCACATATCAAAACCATGCAGCACTAGAAGTCGCATTAATGGTAAGAAGTACTTTATTTATCATTGGTTAGCAACAGTATAACAATATTATTAAAAAGAATTCAGACACTTATTGTACTTTAAAGGTGTTGGTCTTACATAAAATGCACACATTTACCTGTATTTAGTGTTAAACATATTGTATGGCTCTCATGGAATTACATTTTAAAATATGTGGTGTTCATGGCTCTCTCAGCCAAAAAGAGTCCCAACCCCTGTCTTATAACAACTAAAAAACAAATGAACCAAAACTTAATGGACACAAGTACATTCAGCTCTTTCTATAATATGTGACCCAAAGCACTGAGGTGATAAATAATTTGACAATCCACAAATACTTTTTGTTTCATATAGATAGACAAGAATAAGTAGATGCACAAACTTAGTCAAGTGTCCAAGATATTATGTACATCTTTTTTTGACAAAAAAACTACTGAAATTCTCAAATCCCACCCTTTTTATTAAATTAGAAATCTACATGTAAATATGGATAAATCTATGTTCTATTATTTTTAGCATTTATTACATATTTTTTTCTCTGTATCAGTTTTTTCTTAAACGTGGATCAGTCTACAGCATTTGAGAATCCTCTGCTACTGAGTACTTGTTTATTTCTCTTTTAGAATTTCATCAGGAGCACTAGTATAGTCTCTGTGGTATAGTGAGAATTTAGCAACTTCTTCATGGGTTAACTGGAATGTAATGGAATTAAGTTAAATGTCTATAAAATCAGTCATACTAATGATTTTGAAGTAATTGATGTATAAAAAATGCCCAGAACAGAAAGTTACAATTGTATAAACATCCTAAACATAATTATAATTATTTTTCTACAGAACATGAGGACATAAAAATTGAATCACTAAATTATTTATTTTGATTACTTTTTTCCCCCAACCAATCATTTCATTAGAACTGGTAACTTATTGTCTTAGTTAAGAATTGCTTTTATCCAACTAATTTATGTATAAAGGGAGCATGAGTGGAATGATTAAATACTGGAAAAAGAAAAAAAATGTACTCAGCCTGTAGATGACATACATGCCCTGAATTATCAAGGTTTTCTTGTTAATTTCAGCCCAATTACAACAGATTTAGGTGTTGCTATGTCAGAAGGAAGAGAGTCAAAAAACCAAGAGATCTTAACACTAAACAGGCATAGAGAACACACACAGCTCACAGGAAAGACTGTTGTCAATACAGTTCCTTCCTCTGTGGAAAATGTTTTGCTAACTAGCATTATTTTATAGGCAGAGGCTTTTCTAGAAGGAACAGAGATTCAAAGAAATACCCCAGTCTAAGAAGAACACTAAATGTGATGAAGAGATCATTGAGCAGAGATCAAAAGAAATTTGCAGCTGTTCTATTCTGGTTGTCCTGGGGTATTCTTTGATGTCTATATAAGTGTTGCGGCTAAATATCAGTCCTGTGGAGAGAGAGCCACTCCCATTTCTCCCACCTACTTCTACTGGTTTTTCCTAGAAGTTAAGAATTAGGTAAAAACCCAAGCATATTGACTATTTAAGCATTTAGAGTTACAGAAACTTTCTTACTTTTGAGGAGAGGTGCAGTAGAAAATTAAATAGAAAATGTACACAAGTTTTAAAAATTTTTTATTTTTTCTATGTTAGTAGAAAATTTCATAAATGAGAACCCCAGACATTCCATGATAAATCTGATTCCTCTTTCAAGTTGCATATGCAGTGCCTATTACTCAGAAAATGATCTAACTTTATTGGTGTGTCTTTTAGACATATTCCTAGAAATTATGAGGTTAATATTGAACTAGGTAAGTATATTAGCCACAATTAATGCTATGTATTATGATGACATTATGGTTTGTCTTGCTAACATTTTGTATGTTTTTTTAATTTAGCTATTACTTTATTTAGATATACTGTTTTTGCTAATGATCCCTAAAATGTGAAAGGTTTAATTGTGAGAGTAAAAGAGTATCTATATGTGTTCAGGGATTTAAGGATAAATTTAAAATCCCCAATTTTCTTAAACTAATTGAGTGTGTATTTCCTAGATCATTTACTATGGCAACAGTATCAGCAGGTTCATTCAGACCAAAATGTCACAACACTGGTACCTGTTGGCACAGTTTCATAGCCAAAGTCAAATTGAAGATAATTATTAAATAACTCAAGAAAAATGCCCTATCCCAGAATTTCTTTAACTATTTAGCTAATAGGTTTCTGTCTGAAACATCCCAATTAATCACAACACTTCATACTTTATTCTGACTGTGAAGACTTGCCAATTTAATGACATTAGTTTGTCCTCTGTGCATGCAAATGTCTCCATAGCAAGGGAGTGCTTTCTAAAAAGTGACTATACCAGGAACCATAGAATATGAGGCAATCCAAACAGCATTGCAAAGTGGGTCTGTTTTATTTCTGTTTAAAAGCCAGAGAGACAGCACCAAGAAGCCAACCTTTTTCCTCAACTGGGAAATTTCACTTAATCTCTGTGACACTAAAGGAACATAGTATTTAGAAAGTGTCTGATTAATGTGAGCAATGAAAACCTCCAATGTAGACCATATATGAAGAATCTGACCCAAATGACCAGTTAGCAATTTACTCTAAAACTCACTATATCTGCATTTATACTCTATGAACAAAATCTGACTCAATAAATAACATGCTGACCAATAGACAGATGACAGAAACAGAATTTGCTTTTTTAATCAAAGACTCTGAAGATGAAGAAATAACTATTTTAAAAATGGCTTTTTCTATCTTTATTGCAATTCAAGGATAGTCCACCCGTTACCCACTTTACTGCAGTTTCTAAATACGATTTTTTTTTCTAAATAATAAGAAAAAAAAGTTTGCTTCATCTCAGCTGGGTTTTTGTCTTATTTGATTTTCCTCAGAAAGGAAACAAGAAACTTTAAAGTTAAACTTTTCATGGATTTTTTTTAAAGCTCTGATGCATTCTATTTCCTTTCAAAGTTTTTTTTGAGCAGTTATTTTAAGGATAGAAAAATTAATTACAATTATAGTGATAACAAAATGGAAGGGGAAAAGAGACTGTGTTATGTCATATGCGAAGTCCAGGGCCTGGTTTATTTAAGAATTTTATACAATACTCCTGCACTACCAATCACACTGTGCAAGAGTAGCTATAGGGTAGCCAGTAGAAGAGATTAAGGGATCAAAGGCATATTCCCTTCTGTGAAGCTCACCATAGATAAAGCTGTTGCAATGTTGCTTTCGCTCTTAGTTTCAAGGGGAGTGTTGGCTCTGAGCTGGCTCTGGAGATTATATTTTGGTGGCAGCACACTGAACACTCTGGCTTGTGTGTTCAGTATCTCAAGTGGGAACTGAGTGACTATGCCATGGCACTCGCTTGCCCTGCCCATTTAACCTGTCTCTGCCAGGATGGGAGGAGAGAGCACTGAGGATGAATTCTGGGAAAGTGAAAGAGACGCCTAAAGGGCAGAGGGGCAAAGCAGCATCGCAGTCAGGCATAAACATTTCCCCAGCTGTCAATTTGGACAACACACACTAATTTTAAAGTAGAAAGATAAACCTTAGAAAGTTGTATGCTTTCCCCAACTGAATTTATGTGAACGTGCTAGCCTCATTCTTACAAAAACAGACAAAAGCTTACATTTGTCATTCACATCTAATAAATTAAAAACTGAGGAAATGATGTACTGCTCTTCCACCGTTTGGTGGTTGTCTCAATCCTTTCACACATAGATGCGTAGGTTCCTCCAGCTGCCATGTGAATGCTTCTTCTGTATCAATCATCACTACTAGTCTGTGTGTAAGGTTATGTATCATAGTCATGGTTTAATCTCCGTTTATGATTCTGTTCAAAGGTAATTTTTTGGCTTCACTGTATGCTATTTTTGAAACATCCTAAGCATAAAACAAAATTTCTCCAGATAGATGAAAATTAAAATATAATGCTTTAGTAAAAAGGAAATCACCATCCTGCCCTAATAACTTAGGGTATATCTGGTGACAAGAGCCCACCATTTTGCAGAGCTGGGAAACGTATCTGTTAACAAACTTTATTTGAATCTTCACTTTCAACCATCTCCACTTTTGAACCTGTAGTACAGGCCACAGTACTTGCCACAGTTTAATACAGTGGGGTTTCTGTTTCTTCCTCGTAAGCTGGCAATACAGACGCTACGTTGATCTCTGGGCCACTCATTCAGCAGACCTTCATTCAGCAAAAATTTATTGAGTGTCTCCTATGTGCTCAGCATTTTATGTTCCGGTTAGACTGAACTACTTGCCATTCCTGACACATGCCACCTTTTCTAGTCTTCATTTCTTTGGTTGTAACAACTCCTCTGTCCAAATCACTCTCCCTCATTACTCCATCACATGTTTCTCTGTTCAGATATTGCTCATTTATCAAGGCACAGCTCAAATGCTTCTTCCTTTTGAGAACTATATTTTCTTTCTTTCTGTGGGAGGTGTTTTCTCCCTTGTTTATGCCCAATAAGACCTAATCTTTACCCAGCTACGTAATTTGTGGAGTCTAAAACAAAATGGAAATGAAATGCCCATTGTTCAAAACTTAAGAATTTCAGCAGCAACAGAGCATCAAACAGAGTGTGGGCCCTTTTCAACGTGGGACCCTGTGGGACTGCATAGGTCTCACGCACATGAAGCCAGCCCTTTCTGTGCTTCCCTATGCACTAATTGCTGTCAATTTGGTTAATGCATGAGCTACTTTTTACTTGCAGATTGAATTTTTTTTAATATACTATAGGCTCCTTGAAACAGAGTATGCATCTAAAGAGTTAGATCTTGCAAAATATCACATTATAGTTCTTGCTACTAAAATGTAGATAGACCAGGAACTGACATCATCTGGAAGCTTTTTAATATCTAGAATCTCTGACCCTACCCAGACCAACTGAATCAAATCTGCATTTTGTAAGATTTCCATAAGATTGTACACATATTCAAGTCTGAGAAGTACTGTTGAATTAGTAAAGGAATAGTTCTCTAGGACAGAAGGCACACATGAAGTGGGAGAAATATCTATTAAGGGTATTAACATAGAAGGAAGATTTCTGCCACTCTCAACAAGAAGGAAGATTTGGATTCAAAGCTTCCTATTCTTTTTTTTTAACCCTCCCAATTTCTCATCCCTTTGACAGAAGGGTTAATTTTCTCATATAATATATGCAAGAGTCTGTTAACTCCTGGGCTCATTTTATTAGAAAGTGGTGCCTTATAAGACAGGTATAGGAACAGATCTAGAAATTCCAATTTTCTCCTTTCTTCTCTCTCTCTCTCTCATATCTTTCTTTCTCCTGTGATCACTAGTACACTGATCTACTAATGACTCATTATTAAACAAATAGCCAAATAGTTTTGTCGGTATGACAAAAGTCAAAGGAATAAAACAGGCTTATGAATTGATATACTCAGATTTCACCAGAAAACACAGGTGTTATGTCCACTACAGTGCTCTATCTTTGCATCTCTGATTCCCAGCAGAAATTTCTAAATTAAGCCTCTTTCAGAGCAGTCAATATAGCAGTTGTGTGGGAAGATGAAATATTTTGAAAATTTTCAAAAACTTCCAGGTCTCCATTCTGGAAGATACTGTATACATTCTTGAAAATATTATTAGAAGACTTGCACAATTATGTAGATCACTCTATTATAATAACAGCTGAGTGCTTTAGGTTTTAAAGAAAACATTAAATAAATACATAAATAAATAGAAATGTGGTAGAAAACAATCAATTTAATTATATTAAAAATTATTAAAGGATCTAAATATACCAATTTAAGGGGGGCATCCATTAAATAATTATTTCAATGATGCCAAAAAGAAAACATAATTTTATTCAGAGGACATGATGACATCTTCTCACTGTTGCCACTTGCTTACTTGCTTCGAAAATAGTTTATTTTAGCAAGAATTAGATGTTAGGACTCTGAATTATCTAAAAATATAATCAGAGTTTAGAAACCCAATACACATGGACTTTAAGAAAATTCACAAGACTTTATAAAATTTTAATGCCAAAATGAGGTTCTGTAATATGTAACAGACCATATTTATACATAAAAGTCTACTAAAGGGAACTTCTAGCAGCTTTTTTTCCCTGGATATATCTCAGTTGTTTTAACCTTCATTTGATTTGTTCATGTTCACAGAAGTCAATTTTTTTTGTAATTAACTTTCAGAAGATATTAATTGTAATTAATAACATAGTGAGTACTGTTGTTCAAGCTCCAGAATACAAAATTTCAGAGAATAAGTAAACAGAATGACACAGTACAGATCAATAATGTACGTGGAAGAGCATGGGATGGTATGTTGAGTTGCTTAGCAGAGACAACCTGATTCAAGTCTTTCATCAGATTAACAGCGGCCTGTAGGTTCAGATGAAACTGAAACAAGCCAAATTTCCCTTGGCTGGCTGTGTTTTGCTAATTGGTAGCAGAAGATGGCTAGAGTTTTACAATAAAAATGTTGATTCTGTTGTTTCAATACTGATACAGATTCCACTCTTATGTACAGGGGATCCTTGGATTCTGACCCAGTTCCATCCCTTCAACAGTGACCTAACCTGAATTTTGGTGTAAATCAAGACACACCCTAGCGTAAGTCACTTCCCTATCCTAATACAGTTGTAAAATCTTAGCCTAGAACATAAAAACACAACTAAGCCACAGAAAAAGAAAGAAGACATAAATATACTGTACAGTACACTGTACTGCATTCAGAGGCGGAGAAGGTCGGTGGAGGCCCCGGGCGCAGAAGAAAATATTGGGCCCCTTAAGAAAAAGAGACAGAGAAAATAAAAATACATGTTAACCATATTTTTAAATAAATAAAAAATATTATGTGCTATTAATGTTAAAATTGCACATGTGAAACCAAACTTGGTGTCATTAGAAAAGTGTGAAGTTGGGGTTTTGCGGGGCCCTTCAGAAGTCGGGGCCCAGGGGGTGTTCCCAGTGCGCCTGCCATTAAATCTGCCTCTCTGCAACCAAACTAGTTTGCCAAAATTGTCCGTAAGTATGATGCTAATGCTGTAAGCTGAAACACTCATGTCTCCATTTTTTTAAGTTTTTATGGGAGTGAGCATCATAAACTTGAAACATCGTATGTCGAGACAATCATACCCAAGGACCCCTGTATTGTTATCAGTGTCTGTGTAATATACTGAAAAATTTAGCAACTTAAAACAATACTTATATATTGTTTTGTCTCTTCTGTAATTCATCAATCTGTTTATCTAGGTGTCTACGTATACCTCAAACTTTCTCATAATGTTGCAGTCAATAAATTATCTGAAAATGCAGCCTGACCTGGAAACTCAACTGTGGGGAGGGTGATCTTATTCATTCTCATACATGTGGACTCCCTCCACAGGACAGTTTTATGACACGATGGGAAGTCCAAGAAAGAGCAAAGAGAAGATCTTCACGAGGAAGCCACTGTTTATAACCTAATTGCAGAAGTGACATTACATCACCCTTGCAGGTTTCTATTGATTTAGAAATGAGTCACTAAATCCAGCCCACATTCAAGATGAGGAGATTATACAAAAGCAGTATACTATGAATGAATTATTGGGGGTCACCTTAAGGACCATCTATTGTACCTTCCCACTTAAAAGGAAATAAGAGGCCCTGGCCGGTTGGCTCAGTGGTAGAGTGTCGGCCTAGCGTGCGGAGGACCCGGGTTCGATTCCCGGCCAGGGCACACAGGAGAAGCGCCCATTTGCTTCTCCACCCCTCCGCCACGCTTTCCCTCTCTGTCTCTCTCTTCCCCTCCCGCAGCCAAGGCTCCATTGGAGCAAAGATGGCCCGGGCGCTGGGGATGGCTCTGTGGCCGCTGCCTCAGGCGCTAGAGTAGCTCTGGTCGCAACATGGCGACGCCCCGGAGGGGCAGAGCATCGCCCCCTGGTGGGCAGAGCGTCGCCCCATGGTGGGCGTGTGGGTGGATCCCGGTCGGGCGCATGCGGGAGTCTGTCTGACTGTCTCTCCCTGTTTCCAGCTTCAGAAAAATGGAAAAAAAAAAAAAAAAAGGAAATAAGAGCTACAAATATATATATATTTATTATATATATTTAAATAATATATCTTTATTATATGCGGCTTAAGTGTCTGTTTGTTGCCGATAGCTTATTGGTTGCTTGTGTAACTGTACTAGCCAATGGGGTGAAGTTGCCACGGCATTCAAATAGTCCTGCCTTCTGGCATGCCACCTCACAAATTGAGGTTAAAGATTGGAGCAATTATTATGCTGTTAAGAAATCTTAACACCAGAAGGGGTCTTTGCAATGGTACAAGACTAGAGGTTCTCCAACTGAAAAATAATGTCATAATAGCTAAGTCTTTGACTGGCTCTTCTAAAGGTGAAATACATGTCATTCCAAGAATTGATTTGGCTCCATCTCAAACAGGGTTGCCGTTTCAATTGAGACATAGACAATTTCCTGTAAAACTTGCCTTTGCTATGACCATCAATAAGTCTTAGGGCCAAACGCTTAAGCATGTTGGCATTTTTTTACCTGAGCCTGCATTTGGACACGGTCAACTTTATGTTGCCTGTTCAAGAGTTCATGAAAGGACAGACGTAAAATTAAAAATAATTGATGGTCCTCTGCAAGGCAAGCTTAAAAATGATGGAAAGATCTACACAAGAAATGTTGTGTACAAAGAGATCTTTGACATGTGAATTAATATTTTATTATTTAAATCACCTTTATTTATTGAGTTAGTGGTGGCTCTTAAGAAATGTACCGCCAGTGGTTTCCTTCACTGCACTCTACTTTAAGCAATTAAGCAAGTAGAAGGGGGAAACCCCGTGGGGCAGAAAGCAAAGGGGCGTCCTCGCTGCCTGCCCTGGGTAATTCAGTTTGAATTAGCAGACACCTTTGCACAAATCATTTTAATTACAATTTATAATATCTAGAACAGCGGTCATTTTGTATGACCGCCGGGCTTTCTAGTGTGTGTGTGTGTGTGTGTGTGTATATATATATTATATATATATATATATAATATATATATATATTTTATACTAAAATGAAATATATATATTTCATTTTAGCTTTCTACAGACATTTTCTTAAGTATTTTAATTTGATCTTTCAAAGAAATGTATGCACAACTCTCCCATCTCATCCTAGGAATATGACATATCTATTTGGTACATTTTTGTTTCATGAATAGAACACACCATTCAGTGAGAAATATGAAACAATTTAAAATGTATTAATCAGAAGTCTTTCATTTGTGAGTAACCATAATCCAATTCAGAAAACTATAAATCAAAAATATTTGATTGAATGCCTGAAAAATACAGAAGTGTGTTTGGCTTTAGGCATGGCAGAATGCCAGAGGTATTCAGCTAATTTTATCGGTCTATCCTGCTCTCACTCGGTCTCTTTTTCTTTCTGTACTTTTTTTTTTCTCCCTGTTTTGAACTCGTTCCCAAACAGACACTGTTGATGTGAAGAAACTTGACATTTCCAGACTCCTGTCATTTTTAAAGCCAGAATTTCTGTTAAATAGCATGGTTTTTTTTTCTCAAAAATTCCACTGACATCCTAGAATTAAATGTTTATTATACTGGTTTAATTTGCATACCTATTTTGTCCAGGGAAGGATACATGTAAAATATGTAAAGAATCATGCCTGAGTGATGTGTCTATGGTTTAGGTTGAGGCATAGGGTCAGTCTCACTCAGGTAACATGTACTAAGTGTAGAGGAAGAATAAATTCCTGAGGAAAAATTGGGTGCCAAAATTGGAATGGGGGCTGGTCCACCAAAAACTGCATATGCCAACTACAAATATTTATTCATTGCCTGTAATGTGCCAGGTACAATGTTGATGTTAGGTACAATTCTACTGCTAACTTGAATAGTTTTCTTCAACTCGTGAGAGAGAGGCTCAAGAAAGCTGAATAAATATTAATATGGTGCACCATATTTCTACAGTTCAGATGGTGGAAAAAAGTCTAAGTGACTATTTTTCATCATAGAAATTTCTATAAATGTGTATGGTTTTAAACAGTTATAGTAACATAATTAGTAGCTTATAATAGAGATAAAATATTTTTGAAGCAACATTGTAAGCTAAAAATTAGGGTCCCACACTACCGGCTTCATAAAGATAGAAACTCTGTTACCACCTCCTCTTTTGCTACATTGTCATGAAAAGAACACTCCTTCCCATCCTGATTTGTCTTTCTCCCTTTTTGGTAACTTGGTGCCTCTTTCAAGGGAACCCTACTGAGGTCAGGTTAGGGTTAAAATAACTACAATGATGAAATATCATGGTAATTATTTTTCCTAGGAAATATGACCCTTAGATAAGTCTTATACATTTCTAAGTTTGGTTTTGTTGAGGGTGGCACGTTAATTCATGCAACAGATAGATGGAGCCTTTATGTAACGTGCTGTAGGGCAGTCATGCTGCCCACATTTATTTTCTTATGCTTTGTTAGGAGATAAAGATCTAAGGGAACACTAGAAGAATGCTAAAACTTACCCAAATAGACATGTTATTTTTCTTGTTTTCACCCAAAAGATTAAACTGGAGAAGAGTGAAGGGTCAGTATATGCATGCAGTTGTCCAGGGAACAGACATGTGTTCATTTTTATTTGCTTAAGATTATGAGCTGCTGGATCACTGCAGCACTTGTAAATGATTTATGGAATGAGACACATTCTTGCGTAGTGCACAAAGACTATCAACCGTACTAGCAATTACAGACACAGGGTGCTATTTTTAGTGATACAGTTACACTGGAACCACATTATTATTATATGAAATATCATGAAATATAAAGTAAGCTTCTACACAATGGAGTTCTTATCAAGTTATGCCTAATAGAAAAGTAGTGAGAGAATGGCTATATTTCTTTGCAGTCTGTCTACACATGCAAAATGAAGTAATTAACAGAAATTATACATAGTCTTAGTTTTAGTTGTAGCACTTGCTTCTGCATGAAACTTTAGCGTTCATGCGTTATATGTAACCCAAGTATTGGTATCACATCCCCCTTCCGGAGCACACATCCTCTAATATATTTAGGAAAAATATCTGCACCACAGCTTCACTTCCCAGCATGCATTTGCCATCAGCGTCTCTGCTCATACTGTCTTCTGGGCCTGGTTTCATTTTGACAGCATTCCACCTCCAGGTAAAACCTTGATCATTTCATTCTCTAAGGCACCAGTAAATCATGGATGTGTGTGTTGCAAATATTGCCTGGATTTTGGACAGTGGGGGGCAGGGATAATTTTCAGAGCATCAGAGCCCAGTGAGAGATTTAAAGAAATAAAAAGAAATTATTATTATTATTAATTATTATTCATTTTTCCAAAGCTGGAAACCGGGAGGCAGTCAGACAGACTCCCGCATGAGCCCGACCGGGATCCACCCGGCATGCCCACCAGGGGGCGATGCTTTGCCCTTCTGGGGCGTCACTCTGTTGCGTCCAGAGCCATTCCAGTGCCTGAGGCAGAGGCCACAGAGCCATCCCCAGCGCCCAGGCCAACTTTACTCAAATGGAGCTTTGGCTAAGGGAGGGGAAGAGAGAGACAGAGAGGAAGGAGAGGAGGAGGGGTGGAGAAGCAAATGGGCACCTCTCCTGTGTGCCCTGGCCGGTAATCGAACCCGGGACTCCTGCACGCCAGGCCTATGCTCTACCGCTGAGCCAACCGGCCAGGGCCAAGAAATTATTTTTCTTAGATAGTTTTCTAGTATTTCTTCCATGGAATTTTCACACTTGTCTCTTACTTTCAAGCTTCATCTTCACCCCCTGACTGCATACCTCTCCTTCTGCCCCTCACGTCTTTGCCACTGCTCTCAAGCATTCCTTTCCTCAAACCCCAGTTCTCTGTTAATTAATAGACTCTGCATACAAAGTTATCATTTTATCTTTATGGGGCTATGGACCCATTAAAGTAGTTTCCCTGAAACATATGTAATTGGTTACACAGTTGCATAAAACTAATACACAGAGATAAGAAGCAAGATTGAGTGACACAGAAACACACACACAAAGAAAACAAGATATAGAAAATATATAGGCACAAGCATGATGTATACACATCACACACACACAAACTCAACAAATGAATAACAAAATAAGACTGGAACAGAAAAAAATGTTTTTTTATTTTGGTTGTTACCACTCATTTAAATCAACTTTTCTTGAAGTATAATTTATGAGTTTATTGTAATCCAGAGATTTAAAAAAAAATTAATGTTGTAAACATCTAAAATATAATGGTTAATAAATAAACAGGGATCAGAAGATCAAAACAGTTATTAAATAAACAAGATTCAGCTGCACCATACTAAAGTAAAAACACAGAATGAAAACATCCAAACACACATACACACACACACACTACAGAGCCAGGGCAACAATATATACAATAATTATGCCATCACATGACAAGTATAATAGAAAGATTTTTATCATTTAAGTAGCCATTGCCTTGTTTCTACATCTTTTGATGTCTTTGTATTGTCATTTTTAACCTGGTGTCTGAAAACCATCATCATTCTTAGTAGAGAAAAGGACCCTCTAAAGCGAGAGGGATTCCAGTTATCATCATTATTCTAGGTTTTTCTCTCCTTGTTGCGTATGTTCATTTTTACTGTTTCTCTATTTCCCACTCCCCTGCTACTGTATCTGCAATCCTCTCGCTTTCTTTATGAGACCTTCCTCCCTAAGATGAATAACTCAGAACTGATCAGATCCTGGCCGCTTCTCTCTGACCGCTCTGCGCTCTCTCTGCTTTTCCTCTCTCACACACTTATGTAGCTTTCACACAGAAGACTCCCTACCTGCTCTCTGCTCACAGTTCTCCTCAATCCACCCTCCCAAGGCTGTTGGGTTAATGATCCCCTCCCTTAAAATATGGCTCGTTCTCTGATTGATTGTGATTATATATAGTTTGAATGACTATCTTTTCTTCAGAAAAATCCATTCCTTGAGCAAAAAAGATCCTTTGAGGGTTTTGTGGTTGATGAGGTTGTTTTGCTTTATTTTTAAACAATGTTCCCCGAGAAACCAATACTCTGAAGTTCCTTTCATTTACTTAAAAGAATCCTCCCCACACCTAAAAAAATAATGTCAAAACTTGTTAGCTCTTTATGAATAGTAAAAGTTCTGCTTAAAGACTAATCACATAAGAATTGATTGACCAGTTTATGTGTATAGGACTCTGCTAGACTCTAAGGAAATGGTGATCCTTTGATTGAGCTTTCAAAGAGACTGGGAAATTTACTTAATTTTACAATAGATACTCCCAGAACAACCAAATTGGAGGCTATTGTTTTTGTTTATCACATAGTGTATTTAAATGATTATGTGACTTGTTTATTTCAGATATCAGAAAAAAAAATTGTTTCTTTAGATCTTAATAAAATCATTTAAAATCTCTATTCAATATATCATGGAAAATCAATTCTCATCAAAATTTCTGTGAGTTTCTAAAGATTTTTTTTTATTTTCAACTGTTTTTGTACTTATATTTTGAGATTAACTTAGTATATAGATGGTTTTATCCTGTTAAATGTTAACATTGAGGAGCAACTCGGTATATTTTGTGTATAAAACTTTATTAAGGGTTAAAAGGATAGGGGTGCCTAGCAACACCACAACTTAAAATTCCTATCTGGATGGTTAGGTGAAAGGGGGCTTAATGGGTGGAACACAGAGGATACTTAGGGCACTGAAACTACTCTGTTTGAAATTTTAATGGTGGGTGATGTTAGTATACAGTATACAATACTAATGTATAGTCTTTTAATGATAATGATGAATCAGTGAATTTTAATTGATTGTAACAAACATACCAAGTTCCATACTGGTGGAAAATGCTGATATAAAAGAGCTTCTCTCTCTCTCTCTCTCTCTCTCTCTGTGTGTGTGTGTGTGTGTGTGTGTGTGTGCAACAAGAAAACAAGGGAGCATATGAGAATCTCTGTACTTTTGCTGTGAACTTAAAACTGTTCTTAAAAAAGTAAATTTTAAAAGTATTTTACACTGGAAATATTCCTGTTTCTAAAGCTTTGCAGCCGTTTCCTTCCTTCAGGTTTTATCCTCTCCACACTGCCTAGCCATTTCCTCTCTTCCCCTTCTCCAAACTCGCACACACATCCCAACATGGTTTATATCCAATGCAAGGCAGTATTGCACTCACATTTACCAGCATAGTTCTGCAACCCTTTCCTTCCTTCAGGTTTATCCTCTCCACACTGCCTAGCCATTTCCTCTCTCCCCCTTCTCCAAACTCGCACACACACCCCTAACATGGTTTATATCCAATGCGAGGCAGTATTGCACTCACATTTACCAGCATAGCTCTGCAACCCTTTCCTTCCTTCAAGTTTATCCTCTCCACACTGCCTAGCCATTTCCTCTCTCCCCCTTCTCCAAACTCGCACACACATCCTAACATGGTTTGTATCCAATGCCAGGCAGTATAGCACTCATGTTTACCAGCATAGCTCTGCAGCCCTTTCCTTCCTTCAGGTTTATACTCTCCACACTGCCTAGCCATTTCCTCTCTCCCCCTTCTCCAAACTCGCACACACACCCCTAACATGGTTTATATCCAATGCGAGGCAGTATTGCACTCACATTTACCAGCATAGCTCTGCAACCCTTTCCTTCCTTCAGGTTTATCCTCTCCACACTGCCTAGCCATTTCCTCTCTCCCCCTTCTCCAAACCCGCACACACACCCTAACATGGTTTGTATCCAATGCAAGGCAGTATCGCACTCATGTTTACCAGCATACCTTCTATGGAACCATGTTGTCAGAGTCTCACCTACAACAACCAAGTGGTTTAAAAAGATATTTTCTTTAAACAAAGACAGCTCTCCTAAAGTTAGAATTCTGGAGCCAGAAGTTTAGGTAATTTAATTCTCAAACTTCACTCTCTACAAATTGTGACCAAGGCTCAGATTGGTTGAAAGCAACCTTGTACTCTTACATGATTTTGACTATTTTAATGCCTAAAATAGTGGTGATAAGCACATTCTGGTTCTACCTCTTCCCTTCTCATCACACAGTAAAAAGGTGAATTTCCCAAGCCCTTTCTGTCTTTGAATTATAATTTTAAAAAAGATGAGTCATTTGAAATCCTTAGACATTCCAAGCCACTTAATTTTTGAGCATATCTCTGTTAGAGTAAAGTTAAATATTTCTTATTCTGAACTTGAAGATGATTATTTTCCTTAGTCCTCTTCTGCCTCTCGAGGTTCCAAATATTCAGTGTTCATCTTGACAATTTGAGTGAAGAATTCCAACACCATAATTTTTATTCAATATACATATCAAATAAGAGGAGTTAGACTATAGGTTAAGTTTCCAATTCACCTCCACAATTCTCATATGAGTGATGCTGACTTTTGGTCCAAGGTGATATCCAAATATTGACTAAATTAGCTTTAACAGTGATCCTACTACCTTTTTGTCATTGACTTTTCTACTAAATAGGGACTTATTTAATATTGAAAATGGAAGTAAAATAATTCTCAGTTGAATTGGTACATACAGGAGCACACTCATGGTCTGTATATTCTGTGTAGTTTCATTTCATTTGTTAGACACAGTGGTCAGTAAGATGTGAAACTAAAATTAATATACTGAGATTACTATTGTTATAATTATCTAAACAGAGGTTTTTAAAAAATTTATT
Source organism: Saccopteryx bilineata (assembly GCF_036850765.1). Lineage (NCBI taxonomy): Eukaryota > Metazoa > Chordata > Mammalia > Chiroptera > Emballonuridae > Saccopteryx > Saccopteryx bilineata. The sequence continues at coordinate 67,261,152 of NC_089490.1, read as the reverse complement.
TAGAAATTAAATTTGATGGGGTGACATTGGTCCATAAGAACATACAGGTTCCAAGTAAACATCTCTATAGCATTTGAATTGTACATTGAATTGTGTGCCCATCACCCAAAGCCAAATCATTTTCCATCACCATATATTTGGCATTCTTTACTCCTCTCTGCAAACCCCTTTCCTCTGGTAACCACTTCACTTTTACAAAAAATGTTTTCTCAGGTATAAATATGCTTTATTTTGAAGAAATTATTGTAAGGTGGATTTGGGGGGGTGTTTTGTTTTGTTTTGTTTATTTGTTTGCTTGTTCTAGTGAGAGAGAAAGAATACAGAGAGGGACAGACAGGAAGGGAGAGAGATGAGAAACATCAATTCACAGTTGCAGCACCTTAGTTATTCATTGACTGCTTTCTTATATGTGCTGTGACCGGGGAAAGGGGTTCCAGCTAAGCCAGTGATCCACTGCTCAAGCCAGTGACCTTTGGGCCTGAGCCAGCAACCATGGGGTCAAGTCAGTAATCCCATGCTCAAACCAGTAACCTTGGAGTTTCGAACCTGGGTCCTCAGTGTCCCAAACTCATACTCTATCCACTCTACTACTACTTGGTCAGGAGAAATTATTGTAAGTTTAAAGCCAAATTTATAGTGTTATTTATTCTTCCTGTTGGTACTGGTTAATTAATTGTACTTGATTATAATTCATTTTTAAACCTAGTCATTATGAAGTAGTAGTTAATTATTCTACAATATAGATATAAAATAATGTATTCAATGAACATCTAAACATTCTGAAGTAAATATTTTCCAGTGTTTGGGTAATTAATACCCTCTACTGTAGAAAATTCTATAAAATTATTTATTTTCAATATATAAGCCCAAATTTAAAGTCATTGAAAGAAATAATTTATTATTTATATTTTATATATGCATTTCATTTTTTTCTGCTAAGTATGTATGTATACATTTATTTAAAATGTGATTGAATAATAGTTGTACTAACCAATTTTGCAAATTAAATAAAAATAAAAAAGAATGCAATAATAGTATGACTTTTTAATGACTTTAGCTAAATTGGAAAAAGAGATATTTGTAAAATGATTTTATAGGAAGTGAGATCATACATTGGAAAGGTTAAAAGCCATTGTTAAAAGCTCTGTCTTGTATTCTACATGATAGCACTGTTTTAGTTATCTATCACTACAGAACAAATCACCCCAAAATTTAGTGAGTTAAAAAGACCACCACCAATTTTTATCTGTCATCTTTCAACAGCTTACAGGCATCCTGTCTCTGCCCTGCATTTATTTGTTGTCTATGTGGCTTGACTAGGGCTTGAAGATCAGACATGGCTTCACTGACATGTGTGATATGGCAGACAGAGTAGGTAAAAGTGCTGTCGGCCTAGCCAGAACTCTCTCTGTACCCACAGGCTTTCATCACTCAGAAATCTTGCACACATTTCTTTTTAGGGAAACTGAATGCCAAGAGTGCAAAAATAAAGCAATCGGGATTCTAAAGGCATAGATCTGGATCTGGCACAATGTCAGCTCTACCACATTCTGTTGGTCAAAGCTAGTCACAAGGTCAACCCAGATTCTAAGAGAGGGGAAATGGGTTCCACCTTGTGGCAGGGGTTAAACATGCATTTAGGGGAATATGATGAATTGTTGGCAGCCATCTTTGCAGCCATCTCTGACAATCACTATCAAGCTAGCACTTGAAAAGAGAAGTTAACAGGAATTTCAAAGTGTGACACTTTGGATGTCAAATGAAAAACCAATATATTTTAGACAAAGCTGGTACTTTTTAAGAATTCTGAGACTCAAAAATAATATTTTAAGATGATAACAAACATACTGACATGTTGGCAAAGTTAGAAGCCAGTTAAAAACTACTAGTTGGCAGAAGTTCATCCAATACCAGTTCTTACCAGTTTGGTATTGTTAGTAATCTACTTTAGGCACTCAATATTTTCATCACAAGGATATAAAAATATTATAAACATTGATTGGTATACTAATAACCAAAATTACATGTCAATATCACATTTTCAATTATGTATCACATTTTAAATTAATATTTAGTTAATCATCTATTTTCCAATGTGTTGTACCTTTCTAAAGTAATGGCTTACCCCCTATCTTTAAAAACTTACTGTTTACCATTGATGAATATATCATCATTTCCTAAGTTTTAAATTTGATTTAGAACTGTCTTGTGGTAATGAATTCACCTCAAGCAGGATTTGTTTATAGAGTAGTGTACATATGTGAGATCAGACATTCCAAGTGACAGTTTTGTGATTTGGATGTCCTCAATATACAAATAATAGGCCAAAAAAGGATTCACAGACATTAAGGAAGAATTTTTTATTATTATTATTAAATTTAATGCAGTGACATTGATAAATCAGGGTACATATGTTGAGAGAAAATATCTCCAGATTATTTTGACATTTGATTATGCTCCATGTCCCTCACCCAAAGTCAAATTGTCTTCTGTCACCTTCTATTTGGTTTTCTTTGTGCCTCTCCCCTCCCCCCACCCCCTCTCTCTCCTTCCTCGCCCCCTCCCCCCCACCCCTCCATTACCATCACATTCTTGTCCATGTCTCTGAGTCTCATTTTTATGTCCCATCTATATATGGATTCATATAGTTCTTAGTTTTTTCTGATTTACTTATTTCACTCCATATAATGTTATCAAGGTCCATCCATGTTATTGTAAATGATCCGACGTCATCATTTCTTATGGCTGAGTAGTATTCCATAGTATATATGTACCAAAGCTTTTTAATCCACTCGTCCTCTGATGGACACTTGGGCTGTTTCCAGATCTTTGCTATTGTGAATAAGAAAGAATTTTTAATGATGTTTATTTGGCAGTCAGAGAGCTTCTTATAGGAGTGTTTTTATAGCAATGTAAGGATAGAATGTTATTTTGATTAATATGAAATCATATAAACTGAGCTTTGGAATAATATTCCAAATGCAGTATTCTTTGTGCATTTTGACAATGAAGTATGATGTAGTAGAAAGTACATGGATTTTGACAGCTCAAACTTCAAATCTTAACTTCTCCATTTATTAGGGAATATGTCAGCTATTGCTTCTTAATGCTACCTAACAGACCACCCCCAACTCTAACAGCAAACATTTTATTTTTCTTTAGTTTGTATGACTAGAGTTCAAGGCAGTTGGGCTCTATAGGATTTTATTGTCTGGGCAGCTCTTCTTCACACAGTGATCAGGATGAGCTTGAGTCATCATACAGGTTGGGTTTAGGTACAGCCTTCATGGGTCAGTGCCCACCTAGAGTATACTCTTATTATGGTAGATAGCATAAAGCAAAAGTCAGGCTAAACTACACAACACATTTAAAGTGTCTGCTCACATAATATTCAACTGTGAATATCCCATTCCCAAAGTCATTTGGGGAAATTAAAATGAGGCATAGACTGTACTGCGCCCCAAGAAGGGAACAGAGATATAAGTTAATATTTTCTAAATATAAATATTACCCTTGTCCACTTTGGGGCACTTTCCTAACTGTCTCTGAGTTTTTGTGTTATCATTTATAAAATAGGAATAATAATACAAAATGTTTAGAACTATGTGAGAATTTGCATGCTCCTGACATGAAGTTGATTGGATAAAAATAAACTGGTAGTGTTATTCAGTTCAACAAGAATCTGTGTGATGCAACGGATTTAGATGAAATTGAAAGAAGTGAAACCTTGGCTATTTTGAATTTACTGTCACCAACTAGTGAATTGCATTTACTTCTGTTAAAATCAATGTTAATTTCAGGCTGTTCATGAAAGTTCACATAAAATTATTAAGTTCCATTTACTATAGTCATAAAGCCATATCCCTTAGATGTATGAATTGTCTCATTAATATATCAGTAGATAACTCAAACAAAAAATCTATACTAAATACTCTGCAAATTTTTGAAATCATCATTGTAGCAAAGAACTGACAGATATAATAAATTTCCCTTCCAGCAGCTTCTACTCTTAATTTGGAGTATAAAACAGCAGAGTTCAAAACAAAATTAGTAAGGTAGATAATTACATTGTGGAATTTGGGAGGCCAAAAGTCTCAATAAGTGGATAATAAACATGAAAAAACTCATAAGAGAAGAAAGACTATTGTAACTTAGTTGAAGGATTGAACTTAAGTAATGAAATTGATTGGAAATTAGTAGTTGGGAGAATTTGACACTACTTATGCTACTACTACCAACTCCCTTTAAAGGGTATCTACCATGCCTTAAACCAGGGGTCCCCAAACTACGGCCCGCGGGCCACATGTGGCCCCCTGAGGCCATTTATCCGGCCCCCGCCGCACTTCCAGAAGGGGCACCTCTTTCATTGGTGGTCAGTGAGAGGAGCATAGTTCCCATTGAAATACTGGTCAGTTGGTTGATTTAAATTTACTTGTTCTTTATTTTAAATATTGTATTTGTTCCTGTTTTGTTTTTTGTTTTTTTACATTAAAATAAGATCTGTGCAGTGTGCATAGGGATTTGTTCATAGTTTTTTTTATAGTCTGGCCCTCCAATGGACAGTGAACTGGCCCCCTGTGTAAAAAGTTTGGGGACCCCTGCCTTAAACTCTATGAAGGCACTTTATTTACCTTTACTAGTTTATTAATCCAGCAAAGGTAGTAGTTGTTCTCATTGTAGAAGATACTCATAACTTAATAATTTATAGAAATGCGTCATAGGAGGTAAAACTAATGTTAAATCTACAGATCTTTTCAACTCTACACTCTAAGTTTGACTACACAACTTTCTCTCACATGGGTGACTTACTTGGCTAAAGAAGAAAGTATATGTAGCATAGCAGAAAGAAATAATAATTATGAGGTAAACTTAGTTCATATTACAAAGAACTTTGAATATCAGGCTAAAGAAGTTGAATGCTTTGTGTTAATGGTGGGGCATTGATGGATTCTGAGCAAGAGGCTGATAAGAACAAAAATGTGCTCTAAGCAAGCTAGTATGACATAGACACATTAGTCCACATTAGAGATGTGGAGATTAGTTTAGCACTATAAATGAAGGAGATGCTACAACATGAGAGGAGTGGAAGACAAAAGGGATATTACAGAGGCAGAATTAACAGGATCTCAAGAAAGGAGATTACTTTTTAAAATACCTCATTCAGTTATATTTTATATAACATGCAAAAGGAAAAATTTTCTTGGGATGATCATATAATGGACAGCCTTAATGTTTCTGTGACAATAAATTTATTACCTTTCCCCTGTTAAGACATTCCACATTGGCTCCCATACATTATTGTTGAAAGACAGAAGCAGATGTTAATAGAAATGATGTTTAATGATCTCTGACCCTATATACAAAGAATACAGACTTCATCGTCATCTGCTAACCACATCCGTGCAAAGTGCCAGAGCAACAGAATTCATGACCTTCAGATCTCAAGCACCAGCCTCTTTCCAGTGAGTTGAAAGGACTCAGCTGGAAAAAGAATAAAAAAAGAGAGTAAACATTTGAACAAGTGTGATATCCCTCGTATTGGGGCTAAGTGATATACACACAGGCTTTCCTTTACCTCCCATTTCCCCTGCAATTCAGGTGAAGCCTGTTCTCAAGGTGCAGAGCAGCTGGGGTTCACAAAAGGGCATTACCACAGCTGGGTGCCAGTTTTTAATGATGCAACACTGCCTATGTACACAGACATCAAGGGCTTTAGTAAATATGTGAAAATAATCACAGGTTTCTATGAAAAGCATCAATAATCATTCAATGACCAAAGGAAGAGATTCACTTTCTTAACATATGTGACATTATATATGAAAGGAAAGGGCAGTATATATATCAGTTGGAGAGTAAATCTCCGCAAAGTAGGTTTTATAGGTTTTGTTAATTATTACTAAAATGAAAGTTTCACTTTGACACCGAAAATCACCAAGAGAGAAGCAGTTCCAAATTTTAGGCATCCTGCCATGTTATGATTAATTTCACAGTCCATGCATGGATGTTTAGTTAGAGAGGAGACTGTAGATATCTTGTACAATCCATCAAAATAGTAGGAATAAACTGTCACTCTCAACCTGAGCCGTGAACATGTTTATTTATGAGCCACTCTGTTGAAATTGAAAAAAAAGAAAATCAAGACAGCAATGCAAAGAGAGGCATCTGCAATGTTGTCTGTTAAGCAACAGCTAATGAAAAGCATGCAAAGAAGAAAACGTGGCTTATTTCCAGTTATCAAAATGGTTGAGGACATTGGTTCAAATGGTTTATGTTTCTCTTTTGACCCACCTTAAAACCCGTAAAATCTAATGTAATTTTCTTCAGAATTTAGTTTTTTATCTTTAAAAGAAGAGTAAAATATATTTTTTCAAATCTTTACATTTAAACCTTAATAGGAAAAATTGAAAATAAATATAACTACATGGCAAGTGGTCAATAGTAGTATAGATAATTTTGTATCTTATTAGTTATGTGTATTTTTTCTCTTTTTCTACATTATAAATTACATATATAGTTCTACATAAAGCCAGGATCTTCTTTCTCTTTTATAGCATCTTTATCCCCATGTTTTGGGATAATAATGACCACAAGGTAGGGGTGCAATAGATATCTGTTAAATAAAGGAATGAATTAGTTAACCAGAATTACATCAAGCTAATAGCTTATGAGAAAATTGCTATTAAGTTCCAACTAATATAATTACAGATATAAATAAAAGTATGCAGGTTTATATAAACATTGAAATTTTCACCTGAAAAAATTTGCTTATTTGTAGCAACTGGAAGAAGTTTTTACAATCTACAAGGCCAATCAAACTATAAACAAGTAAAAGTTAATTGGTGACCCAAATGTGTTATGCATAACTAAAAACCATCTAAACACAAAATTAATTCATTCTCCTATTAGATAAAAATGAGTCAAATGGAAGGCAAAACTTTGATTACTGAAACATTAGTATAAAAAGTTATGAGATGATGTCAAAGTGATTTTTTTTGATGGAGAGAACAATTTATTCTCTAAAAAATTAGATCTAAGTTGTTAAAAAAAAAAAGGAAAATCAAAATACTCAAAGAAATAAGTTAAAGAATCCCAAAGTGAAAGAAAGAGAAAATATGATGATTCACGTTCTGATACTTTGCAAAAAGATGATAACAAAAAAATAAAAAGAAAAACAGCAAACAAGAAATTCTTTCAGAAGAAATGAAGAGTATTACTTGACAAAATTAATTACAAAAGAACTAGCAATCACAGAGGGTACATTAGCATCATGAGAGAATATTCCATACATAAAGGAAATGATTTTGAAAACAAGTATTTGTTTGAAAAAGTATCAAAATAGTTTTTTAAAACAGTAGAAAACCTAAGAGTTAACAAATAACAAAAAAATATGAAGTAGAAAATGTATCAAGGAAACACCATACCAGATAAAGCCAGATTGTAGTGATTTTTCTGGCAAATACTATCTAACTTTCAGCAAGTAAATAAACTCTATTCCACTGAAACATACCCCATAAAACAAAAATTCTAAAATTTTTTCAATAAGTTTATGATTAGCTCACTACTAATCTAAAAATTTATGTAAATAACTAATCACCACTTTCTTGGGACTTTTGGTTCTTGCCTTTTCCCTGGAATATTCTGATGAGAGTGTGAATCCCTCTCATCAGGCAGTCTCAAATGGCCGCTTCCCAGAGTTCAGAGTCCTCCCTGAACGCTCCCTTGAAGATTGTGCTGCCCATACCCTCCATCCAATTCAACCAACCTTATTTTACTTACTGAAACACAATGCAAATTTTTTTTTAAAGAAAACACACGATTTTTTTATACATCACTGGCCACAGAAGGGTAAACTCTATAAACACGTAGCTGAAACCTCAGTGTTCTGTGTAAGGTCGGTGGATGGAGGGATGGTCGTGTGGGGAACTCAGACCCGCCCACTTTGGCTAGGACCGCCCACAATCAAGCCCGCCAAAGGAAGCTTCCCAGGAACCATTTGGAAAGAAGCGATCGTCTGCCAGCCAGTGAAATTTCACCACGTCACAGTAGCTCCACTTCCCTAGAGGGACCCTTTAAATATCTGCCAAGCGGTTTAATCTTTGCAACTTCCCTAGCCTCCATGTTTCTTTCCTCGGGGCCAGGGAACCTTGCCGGGTGGGGTGTGTGCTCTGTACTCAATAAAGCCATTTACTTATTCCACACTTTGCGGCTTCGGCCCTCTTCCTTCCTTCTCGGTGGGGAAAAATACCTTACATTCTGAACACTGTTGACTATATAGTAGGTACTTGTAAAGCCAGTAGCCACAGCCACCACCACAGCCGCCTGGCCCATGCAGGTTCAGGTTTGATTTGGACAGACAGTAATGAAACGATGGAGCCAAGAACTGGTGAGCCATTAGCTTTAATCCTAGCTTGCACCCATGGGCAAGAAATAACACATAGTGGGAAAACACTTCCCTTTCCATTCAGGGCTCCCAAAGCCACTGAATTTCCTAGAATCAAAGGTTTCTAGCTCACCAACCTTAATCACCTCTGTTCCCCATCTCCTTCTGTCTGAATAAACTCTGCACTAACTGGCTTTTCCTTTAGCACCCTGCCATCTTGGCCACCTCACTTTGCAGTGCTAGTTTCAGGAACCAAGAGAGCAAGCCCCTGGTCTGCCCCATTTTATAGTGTAGAAATCCAAACCTTTAAGCCAATATATAAATAAGGAAGTCTCTGATAGAAAGTCACTTATCTGAGGCATAATGGGATTCTTTATAAGAATGCACCACCGACATCATGCAACAGTCAAGGGTGTGAGAAAAGCTTAGTTTTAAAAAGATCTTAGTATTAAAAGAACAGTAAAAACTTAGTCTTAAAACTAAGACTTAGGCTATAATGACTTTGCTGGCTTACAGCCTGTTTCCCACACCCAATGCAAACTATAAGCAAGCAAACATATATATCATATTTGCAAACTTATTTGACCCACAGCACTTAACAGATATTTGCAAGTGTTGAATCTCATTTATAAGTAGACATGCAAACATATTAAGCAGATATAAATTAATTATTAATAAGTAAAATTCTACTTTTGGAAATGTACATAAATTAAATAATTAAATAAGTGTGAAGACATGTTGGGCAAATAAGTTTGTAAAATTTGTGCTTTTTGAGTTTTCTCACTTTTAGTGTTAAAAAATGGTGCTGGGTAGCGCCAGGTATGTGATCTGTGAAGTTACAAATTACCTTCCTGCTTGGGAAGAGCCATTGTCTTGCTAATGTGTGCTGGGAGAGGGAGAGGCCATGTTTTTGCAGAGTTTGTGCAGAGAGAAAAGAGAAGGAGGAAATGGGGAACAGAAGTGAGGGGCTTTTGCAAGCTCCGCTGCACTAGTTGGGCCTTTGATTCTAGGAGAAACCGGAGGAGAATCTCCTGGTTGTGGAACCGGAGAATGTATCATTGGCTCTGGGAGCCCTGAGTGAAAGGGGAGTGTTTTTTCCCTGTGTGTTTCCTCACCGGCTGGTGCAAGACTTGGTTAAAGGAACAGCCCACTATTTTTTAGCTCCACTGTTTCTTTACCGTCTACTCAAATCCAATGAGAACCTGCATGTGAATGGCCACGACAGCCGTGACTGCTGGCCTTACACATGTATATAAGGTGTCTATACCAGTGCTGTTTTGTGTGGGTGTGTGTGTGTGTGTGTGTGTGTGAGAGAGAGAGAGAGAGAGAGAGAGAGAGAGAGAGAGAGACATCAATTTGTTGTTTCACTTATTTATGGATTCATTGGTTGATTCTTGTATGTACCCTGACTGGGTATTGAACTTGCAACCTTGTCCTATTGGTACAATGCTCTAACCAACTGAGCTACCTGGGCAAGGCTCAGTGCTATTTTCTAATAGATAAAGTGGGATACAATTGAAATGCCCATCAGCATTGAACCACTTAAAAAATGCTGTATATCTGTGCATGGGAACTCCATTCAATCATGGTACTCAGAGTTATGGATGTGTGAATGTTTTTACTGTCCCTTTATATATACAAAAAATAAAAAATATAGACAATAATATTAACATTTTGTACTTATTAAAGTAATACATCAATCTTCATTTTCTTCTATTTTATATATAGAATGATATATAATGACAAACATAAAAATCTTTAATCAGAAAAACTGAGTTGAGTAGTAATAAAATAAATAAAATAAGACTTGTCTTTGGGATATTAAATCATAGCACAAAGTTTTAATAATTTATATAATGTAGTAATAGTATAAGAATCAAGAAATATAGTTGATATTTAGATAATTTAAGAGAAGGGGTTGATTATTCACCAAATGGTATAAACAAATGTGTTTAATTAGAAGAAAGTTTCAATTTTGATTCTAATTTTATACTATATACTACATTTTAGAATAAATTAAATCTGAAAATAAAATAGAAAATTGAAGGTATTTTGATTTGTTTAAGAATTTAAAAGTATTTCCTAAACATGGAAGTAGTGGATAATATTATAAAGGAATGTAACTATTTATCTAAATACATCAAATTTTGCCTGACCAGGTGGTAGTGCAATGGATAGATCATCAGCCCAGACCCAGAGGACCCAGGTTCAAAACCCCAAAGTCACCAGCTTGAGCATGGGATCATAGAATGACCCCATGGTCACTGGCTTGAGCAAGAAGTAATTTTCTTAGCTGTAGCTCCCCCCAAGGCATATATGAGAAAGCAATCAATGAACAACTAAAGTGCCACAACAAAGAATTGATGCTTCTCATCTCTTTCCCTTCTTGTCTGTCTGTCCCTAGCTGTCTCTCTGTCTGTCTGTCTGTCTCCCTAAAATATTTATTAAATTAATTAATTAATTAAATAAAATGTTAAAGCATTGTGTGCTGAACAACGCAATTTTGTAATATAATTCTTTATTTATTCAATCAAATATAAGGACAGAACAAAGGCATTCTATGTGTGAAAAGACTCTCACTTTCTAAGTATCTTTTGTAGGAAGATACTGAGGATATACTTTAATAAACACAGAAATACAACAGAAAAAAAGCCATTAAGAGATCCAAAATTGAGTTAATCTAACCCTTTCGACCTATTATACTCGAAAATACCAAGGTTAGAAAGAGAAATGCTCCATAGAATAATCACTGTAATAGAGACATTGTAAGAAATAAGGCATGAAAAAGACACAAAACACCAGAGAAAAAAATGGACAATTAGATTAGAAACTTCAGAAGAAACAAATAATTGTAATCGAAAGCCACAGATCAATTTTACAGAAGCCAGTCCATGACAAAGCAAGAAGACTTACTTGTTCAAGAAAAAAAAAAAAGGAATAAGGACAGTAAAAATAAAAAATAGAATGGCATTAAACAAACATGAATTTAGAGTGATGGAGAAAAACGCATGTATTAATTTTATCTAACAAAACAAAAGGAAAGCAATTAACAACTCCAAGAGAAAACTACAATTAAAAATGAACTCTGATACAAGACGAAAGAGAGCAAAAATGGTATTATATTAGACACGCACTAAGTTTTTTAAAAAGAATAATCCTTTGAGTGGCCCTGGAGTTCAGTCATTGAAAATGTAGGGAAGGTAGTCTAACGTGGTAGCCTATATAGCATGGTAGTGATTTCTATCTACCTAGTCATAATCACATAAATAATGTCTCTTTATTTCAATTTTTAGAACCAACTTAAAGCTAAAGCAAGAAACATTTAATAAAGTATGCAAAATACAAAAGAAAGAGAATGAAATGGCAGAGTCCTTGATAAATTTGCTCACAAGCAACAAGGGAATCAAGCAGTATTTATTACTTATAGGTGCAAGGATATGATTTAAATATCAAATAATAATCAATAGAGGAATTAAAGATGGGCTTATAGAATTAATTGAAGTTGGAGATAGAGATGGAAGGGGATATAAGTTAGCAAAATTCATTTATTAAGGATTCAAATGATGAGACTTACCATGAGCTACTTATTTGGACATCCATATATGTGTCAAAAAAAAGGGTTAAATCAGGAAAGTGGCCCTGAAATCTGGAAGTACTGAGCATTAAACTGTTGCTACTTAAACGAAAACTGTAAACTTCCAAATTATATATAATAGCCTTAGAAATAAAATGAAAAGGAGATGCATACTCAGAAAATATTTGCAGTACCCAGGATATTTTCAGGATTAAAAACATAAATATCCTCTAAATAAATAAGAAAAATATGAATCTACCAATTTTAGACAGGAAAGAAATCTAAACTAATAATTAATAAAAGCAAGAATATAGTGCATAAAGATAAGTATATATTTTATCATCTAACTAAAACAATACAACAAACAAAACTGGTATTTATTTTAAACAATTAAGTTTACACAATATATTAAATATTATAATACCAATGCTATGGAAGGAATGATAATATTTATATTTCTATACATTGCAGTTAGGAATGTTAAAAAGTGAGACTATAGGTTAAAGAAAGTATATTTATCTGGTGGCTTGACTTAATAAATTTAGTTTAGAAATTCCTCTTAAACATATAATCTTAACATTCAAAAATTTATAAACAAACATGTATATATCAATATTATTATTATTATTTTATTTTTTTTTTTTTAGAGAGAGAAACAGGAATATCAAGCTGTTCTTGTATGAGCCCTGACTGGTGATTGCACCGGCAACTCTGCACTTCCAGATGACACTTCAACCAACTGAGCTATCTGGCAACGGCTTATATTTTTATTTATTGACTGATTTTTAGAGAGACAGAGAGTGGAAGGGAAGGAATAGGGGAAGCATTCATTTGCTGTTCTATTCAGTTGTGCACTCATTGGTTACTTCCAGTGTGTGCTTTGACCAGAAATCAAACCCGCAACTTTGTTATTTTGGTACAACTCTCTAACGGACAGCTAACCAGCTAGGGCTCAATATTATTATTATTATTATTATTACTGTATTTTTCTGAAGTTGGAAATGGGGAGGCAGTCAGACCTACTCCTCATGTGCCGGACCGGGATCCACCTGACATGCCCACCAGGGGGCGATGCTCTGCCCATCTGGGGCGTCGCTCCATTGCAACCAGAGCCATTCTAGCACCTGAGACTGAGGCCATAGAGCCATCCTCAGCGCCCGGGCCAACTTTTCTCCAATGGAGCCTCGGCTGCAGGAGGGGAAGAGAGAGACAGAGAGGAAGGAGAGGGGGAGGGGTGGAGAAGCAGATGGGTGCTTCTCCTGTGTGCCCTGGCCAGGAATTGAACCCAAGACTCCTGCACGCCAGGCTGATGCTCTACCACTGAGCCAACCGGCCAGGGCCTTCAATATTATTTTTAATAATCAATATTTAAAAACAAACTATAGCCAACTAAATAATTACAGGTGAAGTTCTAATTCATGTTTTTGTAAACTATAAAAAAAGTAAAAAAAAGCAGGTACAATATAAGATTATTAAAATATCAGGCTGCTTACAATCTCAATTTTAATCTAATTTTATTATACAAAAATGTTTAAATAATTTATTTATAAACTATAATATGTATTTATATGTGATTACTGTTACATGTAAGCATGTATATACCATATGAACTGAGGAACAACTGCAAAATTTTACCATATTCTCAGTTTATGGTTAATATTTATCATGTTCCTTATATTTCTATAAGATTTCAAATTTTAAGTGTGTCCCTTTATGTTAAATTAGAGATAATACATACTATTTATAATAAATTAAATAAAATTAAATCAAATAAAAATAAGTTACTTTTATTTCACAAAGCCAAATGTGAATTATATAGTAACTTTATACTTAGCTCAAAGCATATCACTTGAACTAAGTTGCCAAGTATTTTCAAGAACTTTAAGAGAATTATTGATCAGTGAATATATATAACTAATTTAAATTTATGTAGCACACTCCCTTATTCATAAACAGAATTGAGTGGTCTCTGAACACATGATCAAAAATTAGTAAAGATTCACATTATAAAGTTTAACTGGTTCCATAAAAATTTTTAAATACCTATTTAGGCTTAATTATAATTATGGAATCCTTCCTGACACAGTTAACATATGCATTTATAAATTTTTAAATTAAACACATTTTTTATTGTCATGAAAATTTAACATTAGTATCCCAGTAATTTTGTTCCAGTATCTATTCTGATTAATTTATCAAAGAAAAAATAATAGTTTTTTTAAATTCAATTTCAGTGTTTTTTAATTAAATCAGTAGACTATATAAGTTATACACCCACACATAAAAAACTAGAATTTGTTGTAATATAATTTATTGTAGTAAAGAGTTTTATACAGCCATATCTTTTATAAACTTCAAAGAGTCTTAGATTATAGCCTGAGACCAGATACATTGAGGGAAATATTATTTAAGTTGTACATGTACAACAATATCTTCACTAAAAAGACAAAAGTTAATTGTTCAAAAAACTGGAGGCATGAGTACCTGAATTATTTGAAAAATAAAGACATTCTGTTTTCTTCTATTGGAAAGGGGGAAAATAAAAAAGAGTATAAATGAATAATTAAAATAGAATGGGGTTAATTTCAAGAAGGAATTATAAACTGTGCTGGAATATGAACTACATTCTGCAAGTCAAAGGAAGAGACTGTAGGGTTTTTGATAGGGACATGACAAGCTTGGGTCTAGACTGTCAGAATATCTATCCCACAGAGATGCTCTGTGAATGAAGCATTCTTGATTTAAAAATTTAGTAACTGCATTCTAAGCTTATAGACATCTGTTTGGATAATTACAGTGAATTTTATGATAGAAAAGGCTCTGAAAGGTATTGCAATAAAATGTAAAATAAGTTTAACTTTATTAAACTCAGTTCTTGCTAAAAACATTTTATTAGAGATTAGTTTCAGAAATAACATCTCATCCTCTAAATCATCTTTGGAAACAGCTGCTTTATAATGACATCAATGTATTCTATAATGCAGAGTCTGAAAAAGCGATAGAAGCCTTTACATTATGCATCATTTTAATGGTTTACCAAGAGGATTTATTTTTAGAAATGTTCTACATTAGGTCTCACTTCTTGATCTAAAGCTTGTTGTTTGTGTAAAAATTAAGTATATAAAAAAGTATATTCCAATAAATTGAGATGTATCTAAAACTTATAAAAATAATTGTTTTAAAATATTTATTTTCTTTATGTGATTTGTTGTAGTCTATTAAATTTCTTAAAGGAGTTATTAAATCTTAAAAATCACCCAGAGAATTTTTTATTTTAGTATTATTATAATTATAAATCAATAGGAATTCTTTTCAAACCTAAGTCAATCCCTACACTTTCTCCTTATAATAATATTAATAACCACTAAAAACCACAGAATTCATCCAAACTAAAATGACAATTTAGGATTTATGAAGGATTTAATTTATATTTTTTACACAGAATAGATATTGTGAGAATAAAAAAACTATTTTACCAAATCACTTGCTCTGAGCAGAACTCTGTTCACACAGGCAGAATCGGAAAAGAGAAATATTAACATCTTTGAATGCCAGTGTTTGAAATATATCTTATACTATTGACAATTCTGCCTGACAGATCTCTCTGACCACCTCATGAATTAGGAGAATGAACATATCCTTGAAATTTAGCCTGTTTTGGAAAAGTCATATTCAGAATGACTTGTCATCTCCCATTGTAAAACTCCTTCTCCATGAAAGTTCTCTTGTGTCTATATTTTCACTATTACAAGAGACCAACTCATTATGTTATTTAACACCTTGAACGAGACAGCAACTTGGCACAGGAAAGGAGCAGCCAGCATTATATTCACCATTAAATACAGGCACCTTTTAAACTATTCAAAGTACAATTTTATTAAGCAAAAGGCATATTATTGGCATAGGGCCATTTACTATAAATATTTCCTGGTCAAGATCAATTGATGTAAAATTTCTTAAATAATGCTGAAGGAAATGTAAAATAAGGCCTAGATGTCAGATGATAAAAAATATTACATAAATGTCCAAATCTAAAGTTAAATTATTTCTAAATTATCCCTTGCATATGATCTAGATATCATCAAAATAAGGAATATAGAATCCAGTCCTAGATATTATGAGAAGGTTGAATTTATATAATATATAGGATATGCAAAATTCTCTCTTCTCCACATGTTCTCAAAGTGGAATCTATAAAAAGCAAATCAATTTTTGACTCAAGAGAGAATGTACCTTTCCCTTCAAATTTGGGAACACTAACAAATCAATATTATTTTGGATGTTCATTTTTTTTTCTTTGTTACTCTAAACCAAGAGTCCTGAAAATTAAGCATTATTAATGGAGGAAAAGCTGAACACCCTATAATGAAATTTTACTGAAGCCAAAAATTTATTTCAGTGGCTACTATGTGGTTAATATCAATTTATTAAAAGGTAGTAACTTAGTTATTCTTGCTTGTTTCCAAAAAGATACAGAGCAGCAATAAGACTTCATGAGACTATGAACAAAAAAGAGGCATAACTACTTTGGAATAAATAAGAATTGAAAGTTTTTGTTTAAATTTAATAGGGATCTAAAAGCAAAGTTCTTATACACAGCTGTAATTTTGATAAATAATACTTTTTGCTAGATATTGTCTGTTGTTTGATAATGCAATTTTAGCATTGGTGTATAAAGAAAGTGAAAAAAGTCTATTTTGGGCTCACATAATACATTCTAGGGCTGATATGAAAAGTTATTTTGATTTATAAATATATTTTCAATATATTTATAACACATTTTATCTGAACACATATTTGCTGTATTTGCCCAATTTAGGTTCAAAATTTTAATGATTTTTGCTCAATAAAGAAAATAATTTTATCATTTGCTGTCTCTGAAATTAGCAATCAGTTTCATGTAATTTTAGTTAATTTTTTTTCTTCATACAGGAGGTAAACAATGTAGAAAGCAAAATATACAAGAAAAACAGGAATCTAAAATCTAGACACCCTCCTCCTCACATAACCCCCTCACTAAGAAGATAACCACACCTGCTGGAATTTTGTAAATAAAACATCAATTCCTTAATTGATTATCCTTCTACACACTTAAATTCTGACAAATCAGCAAATTGTGTGTACCAAAGAATAACTTAATTATCTACTAATTATATTAAAGGTAAAATAAAGTCTAATAATGACTACTAATTATATATGAACTCCCAAATTTCAACTTAATTAAATGGGCATAACACAAGACAGAGTATAAAGATTAATTGCCAAGTGCAGTGAACTTGGGGACCTTGGGGAAGTTCTCACCTCTGTACAACTCAGTTCTGTCTAAATTAAAATGACGATAAAACAACACCTACTACACGGTTTTTATAAGACTGCAGTCAGAAATATGTTAAAATTCTCTGTCTACTAAAATCACTACATATATAAATAAAGTATGCATTATTATTCATGCTTAAAATTTATTGGCAAATCAGCAGTATTACAAATTTTCAATAAAACTTAGGTTAGCTAATGATAATTATTACCTCTATTTTTAAAAGGAAATAGAGTATTCTTGATTGAGAACACTTAAACATAAGACTCTAGATTAGAAATTTATAATTAAAACTAGGGAAATATATATACTATTCAATATATCACAAAGTCCTGAACAAAGATTTGGTGAAGTTTACACATTTAAATAAATTTGTTAAAAAAAGAATTAAAACTAAAAATTTTAAAAATAAGTTCTAAGGAACAGAGGAATAGTTATATTTTCAGAATCTGTTATGATTTCTTTAGTGTAATTGCTAGTCAAATTCCATCTGAGCTTTAACAAATTGTTGCTATGGACAGATTGAGTGAGACCAATTTCCCACAGCTGGTGTGAACGTCCTCATGAAGGGTGCACAGCTGTAAGCCCTTGGACATGATTTTGCAGAGTCTTGCACACTCCCCAGTGAGTCTTCTACATTTTACCTACACTTTTGGGCTTCCAGCCACAAATTACAGTTTCTTCATAACGAGGAAAGCAGCTCATCCTGGACTTTATTCTGAGCTAGGATATTTAACTCTATGTTCCTCAAATTTATTCTATCTTATCTGAAAATATCCATATGTTTTCACCGATTGTCTCCTCATTCCCTTATTGAGTTAGAGAAAAACATAAAATTCTTCCTGTTTTCCAAGGCCAATTCTCCACCCATAACCATGACTGTCTTCTAGCCCCCCTGTGACATCCCCTCTCTTCATTATACTTCAGACTCTCACTCCCTCTCCCTCAGTGACTTTGTTTCAACTCAGTAAAGTATTGATTTTTCTTATTATAAAAATTACATTTCTCTGTAAAGTAGTACAACCATTATGGAGGAGTGTATGGTGGTTCCTCCAAAAACTGCAATCCCTCTACTGGGTATATACCCCAAAACCTCAGAATCATTGATATGTAAAGACACATGTAGCCCCATGTTCATTGCAGCACTGTTCACAGTGGTCAAGACATGGAAACAACCAAAAAGCCCTTCAATAGAAGACTGGATAAAGAAGATGTGGCACTTATACACTATGGAATACTACTCAGCCATAAGAAATAATGACATCGTATCATTTACAGCGAAATGGTGGGATCTTGATAACATTATAAGGAGTGAAATAAGTAAATCAGAAAAAAACAAGACCTGCATGATTCCATACATTGGTGGAACATAAAAACGAGACTAAGAGACAAGGACAAGAGTGTGGTGGTTACCAGGTGTGGGGGGAGGGAGGACACAGGAGGGAGGGAGGGAGAGAGTTAGGAGGAGAAGGAGGGGCACAGAGAAAACTAGATAGAGGGTGATGGAGGACAATCTGACTCTGGGCGAGGGGTATGCAACATAATTTAATGACAAGATAACCTAGACATGTTTTCTTTGAATATATGTACCCTGAATTATTAATGTCATCCCATTAACATTAATAAAAATTTATAAATAAAAAAATTACATTTCTCAATTTCTATATCATCCTAAAGTAGAAAAAAATACAAACAACCCAGAATATAAACTGAATTGATCTTGAATACTAGTAACTCCAACCCATCCCAAGTATCCACTTGAAGTCATATTTTTTATTTCTCTCCCCTTCCAACCATATTTGAACCTAGTACATTGTGTCACTGAGCTTGTTTTCTTTCTAATACATTTGCTTTGATGCCTTCCTGCTGGTTCCTGCCATAATCACACAAAGTTATGTTTTGATTGAATACTTATTATTGACATTGCCTATCAATTGATTTTCCTATCCCTAACTTCCTTGTTTCTGTTCTGTATTTCACATTATTATAAGAATAATTGCCCAAATCACATTTCTCATCTAATTTTTTATCTTTATGACAAAGACAGAGAGAGAAACAAAGAGAGGGACAGATAGGGACAGACAGACAGGAAGGGAGAGAGATGAGAAGCATCAATTCTTCATTGCAGCACCTTAGTTGTTCATTGATTGCTTTCTCATATGTGCCTTGTCTGGGGAGGCTTCAGCAGAGCAAATGACCCCTTGCTCAAGCCAGCGACCTGGAGCTCAAGCCAGCGACCTTGGACTTTAAGCCCGTGACCTTTAGGCTCAAGCCAGTGACCACAGGGTTACGTCAATGACCCCACGCTCAAAGCAGAGACCCTGTGCTCAAGCTGGTGAGCCTGTCCTCATGCCTAACAAGCACATATTCAAGCCAGGTGAGCTGGCTTAGGGTTTCTCACCTGGGTCCTCTGCATCCCTGTCCAACACTATTCACTGCTCCACTGCCTGGTCAGGCTCTCATCTAATTTTTGTAGTAAAAAATCTTAGTTTCTTAGAAATAAATTATTTCCTATGTAAGGCATTTGAAAAATTCTAAAATATATCCCACCTGATTTTCCAATACTCTGATTGCAGCTGAGTTTTACGTACGTTCACTTTACAATCAGCACTCAATAAAATTGGCCTGTGCTTTCCTCCTTCTGTGACTGAAATTATATATTTTCAATGACAGGTTCACCCTTTTAAACTTCTCAAATACCAGAGTGTCTTTGATGCACATTTAAAGACTTCCTTTTAAGTCTTCCTCCTCCAGAAAGTTTTCTAGGTTTCTCAGCCAGAACTTCTTCTCATCCTTTAATTTCCAAAAGACTTTATGTTTTTCCTTCAACATTTATCCTCTACCTTATACTTCTTTTTATATATATATATATAATTTCCTTGGTTGGTAGATTCAAGCGCATCAACATCAGTCATCATGCCAATTTTATATCTGACTCACTCCTCATCAAATCTCCTTTTACTTTGAAAATACTTGGGTTTGGCTCTGCCAAATGGCTCAGTGAATGAAGCATCGTCCCTATGTGCCAGTGGTTGTGGGTTAGACCCAATTTCAGGGCACATAAAACAATCAATGAATGCATAAGTAGATGGAACAACTAAGTGAAACAAGAGTTGGGAGTTCTCTCTCTCTCTCTCTCTGAAAGCAATTGAGGAATTGAAAATACTTGGGGATCAATGTAAAGTAAATGAATGTTGACTTTGTATATATCTGCAAAATGCAGAATAAAGCACCATTTTTTCCTCTTCTCTCACATTAAAACAGAAGTTCACAATTTGCAGCATGTTTGTGCACGCCTATAGACACAAAGAGCCCATGAGATCTCATCAAAATCAGAAGTGAAATCTTGTGCCAAACTAATGTTTACATGGTGGGGTGCAAAGAGAGTACTAGATGACAGGAAGGATGACAAGTCAAGTGAACCAAACCCTAAGTGGTAATTTTTACAACCTGAGTAATCTGCTCTCCATATGTTTCCTGCAAATCCTAGGAAAGGTACTATAATCATGATCTTTGCATTACAGTAGAGCACATAAAGATTCACCTCTTAGCAGGAATAAATTTAGAAACAGAGAAATAAGAGGAAAGCTTTTTGGCAACTTTTCCTGTAAGAGTGTGCAAAGCTGAAAAGCCGAATGGAAAGAGGAGTCTGTTAACCTTTATCACGCACCACATGCAAAGTAATCGCACATCATAATGCTTTCATATCATATGTTCATTTCACATTCTCGGACATGGCACCACATAGTTAAGCTTCCTGCAGCTGGAGAAATTAAAATGCAGCAATGGTCAAACCACAGAGTTCAGTGCTTCCTTTAGAGTTCTCGGCTTCAATAGCTTGAGACAAATATGAAGCTTTATGCTCATAGGTTGAATCCAGACTGTGACTTAAATTAATTTTTCTTACATAATCTTAAAAAGTTGCAACTACTATAAGTCAAAAGGATCCTGTACTAAATTAGGGAAAGTAAAGTGAGTTTACCCACTCAGGGAAGTGTTAATGCAAATTTTCATATTTCGATTATATATATATTTTATTTTTCCACCTTGTCCTCTTTTGATACTCATTTCTTTCTTTATCAGTTGGGGAATATGGGTTGCCATTTGGGGATAAAATATATTTTAAATGATTTGTTCACATTTCAAGGTATGATTTGGTTACTATCATTTTCAAATATACACTCTTTTGGTAATTTTCTTGAGGCAATATCCTCATTATTAAGAAAATATGAATATTTTTTAAACTTGTATGGTGCTTTAGTTATTAGTTATGAAATATATATTGTAATAAAACTAACACATCAAAGGTGTTAATATTTGGGCTTCTGTGTTAATAAGAATCTATCCTCCTTAGGAATTTTACTCCAAAGCAGACAAAGACCCTTGTTCTTGCCCCTGTATTTATTTCATGGGTTAGCAGAAGTCCTCAGAAAAGAATAAGCAAATTGCTAATATAAGTCTACATGGCATTTACTAGTTGTATTAGAGTGGTGGTATGATTGGTGGAGCACGTTCTTGGTTTGATGATATGGATTTGTTTGATTCTTAATTTCTCCTCTTCTTTTGTTGTGCAATGTTGAACAATTTATTTAGAATACTTATTTTGCATCTATTTAATCATCTTCTGTGAAGTGAGAATAATAAAACTTACTTTCAAGTTGTCCTAAGGAATTAATAATATGACATAAGTAAAGCTGTCTAATTTCCTCATTAAATGGTGAGTTGGTTTTCTTCTTCATCTTTCCCCCACCCTTATTATCAATATAAAATCAATTCAACCAACATTTTACCTTTCAGATAGATTACATGTGAGGACCTGATTTTTAATTTTATCTCACATATGGTCAGCGTACCCATCTCGGTGCATATATATATTTCTTTCTTTTTTTTTTTAAAGAAGATTTTATTTATTCATTTTAGAAAGAAGAGAGAAAGAGAGAGAGAGAGAGAGAGAGAGAAGGGGGAAGAGCAGGAAGCATCAACTCTCATATGGGTCTTGACCAGGAAAACCAAAGGGTTTCGAACCGGCGACCTCAGCGTTCCAGGTTGATGCCCTATCCATTGTGCCACCACAGGTCAGGCCTGTGATATATATTTCTAAAGCACTGGCCTTTTTCCAGTTAAAAGAAAAATGCTTATTTTAAAAAAATATAGTGCTAGTATACAAGCCACTTATACCTAAAATGCTTCACTTGGTTCTCCTAATAGTTATTCAAAATATTTATCTCTAATCTATTAATGAGGAAACTAAGATGTAATGGGCTAAGTGACTTTTATAATAGCACGAAGGCTACACAGATTATGGGGCTTCTGTAATGCACTAACACAGAAGCAGCAGTTCTGGGAACTGGACTCACGTTTCCCAGTTTCAAGCTGAGTGACCTTTCTCCTCTTCCATCCTGGCAGAGCTTTACTTCACACAGTTTCCCTCCTCCCTCTTTAAAATACTTCTAAAATTTCTATTTTAAACCCAATATTTACCTTCATCAGCTTCGCCTTTCTACTCTCCTAGAGGAACCTGGAGAAAAATCTGCCTATTGCTCTAAATAGAAATCTTTAGTCAAAGTTATGTTGAGGCATTTAACAGACTTTTAACTGGGGAAAATATTTCAAGCTACAGTGTTTGAGCCAAACCAGAAGAAAATAAAGTGCTTCTAAATTATATGAAACAACTTTTTGGGTAAATGGCAAAATATTATATTTTTTAAACAACACTTTTAGTTGTTATATCATTATTATTTACAGAGAATATATTAAATAAATGGTAGTAGAGAATATAACTACTTGCACAATTAATGCTTAACATTAGCAAACTTAGAAATAAGGCTGTGATAATTATTATTAGGTCAGTAACAAGGTATAGCTTTTGGGAGAAAAGGAATATGCAGTATGGAATTGGAATGACTGGGTAAGGTTTTGATTGCTTGTATAGGGTTTCTGTGCAGTTTGTTTTTGTTAAATAATTTATTCCTATAGTTATTGGGAGCTAAAATGAAAGAGATAAAAAAAGAATGACCGGAGAAGGAATAAATGGAAGGAAGGAAGGAAGGAAGGAAGGAAGGAAGGAAGGAAGGAAGGAAGGAAGGAAGGAAGGAAGGAAGGGAGGGAGGAAGGAAGGGAGAGAGGGAGGAAGGAGAGAGAGGAAGGAATGAGGGAGGGAGGGAGGAAGAAAAAAAGAAGGAAGAAGGGATGAAGAAATAAAGAGAAAGATAGAGAAAGGAAGAAGAAAATTAAGAAACTGAACTATTGAAGAATCATCCTCATCACAAACAGCATGAACAGAATGGATTACAGATTATATTAGTATGTTTAATCCTTTTGAGTATATGCCACTTAGTAAATTTGCCATTGGGCCAAATTTATATATAGGTATCTTAATAAATAAGATATCACTAAACTTCCTAAAAATTCTGAAGAATAGATTTTATTATATCCATTCCTAAAAATGCTATAAAATAGCTTTATTATTGTAAATAAGAAAACAGTCACAGTGAAGTTAAATAACTTGCTTAAAATGACAGCATAAATTGGCAATGCAATGACTGAAAGCTTCTCAGTGTTGATGTAAAATGAATGTTTCTCTATAATACCAAACAGTCTTTCCATAAAAATAAATAATGTATCTCATTACTAAATAGTAGATATGAACATGAAGAACTTTTCTTAAGCTACCAAGGGTCCTTAAATATTAAAGTACATTTTTCTAAGTATTTCTATTATAAATACATAATCATTTTTTTTTAAATTGCTCTAATAAAATTAGTATCAAGACATTATAAAAGACTATGATGTCACCTGAAAGAAGAAACTGTACGCCTGATTCTTTTTGAGATGGTGACTACCAAACCACACATAACATGGACCCTTATGAAATACAAAAGGCAGAAAGTCCGTGGTTTCAGCAAATAGGACTGGAAAGAAAAATGAGCTAGTCTCTCCACTTTTCACAAAAATGTTTAAAGTTTCAGACATTCTTATTCTAAACTCTGATAAATAAAGTGCTTTTTATAAATATGATTCGCAAATAAACTCTGGGACAGTCTCAAGATTAAGTTACCAAATCTATAAATACAATGAGAAAAAAAGGTCTATAAAACAATGAGGATTGTTAGTAGTATATTTAGTTAAAAATGACAATGTACCAAAAAATATAGACTAAGGCACCATCTTTGCCTATAATTTTTAAATATAGATACATGATTGAAAAAATAATTGTTTAGAAATATATAAATGAAGTATTAATAGAGGTTATATCTGAAATAATATGGCTATGCATAATTCTACATTTTATTTTGGGCTAGTTTAAGTTTCCTAAAAACGGACACATATTAATCTTGTGTAACAAAAGATAATAAAGCTTACATCAAAGTTCAGAGTTTACTTAGTTCTATTTTGGATGCTGATCATTCAGATATGGCTCACGCATTTCTTACATTCAGGGAGATGCACTACCAACTGACTGACAGAAAAAAAATTTTAAAACTACTTTTTCAAAAAAAAAGAAAGAAAAGAAAAGAAAGAAAGCAGCCCCTTTTTGGTTGTCAATGTGATCACATCAGACTCTAAGACCCATGTAGAGAGACATTTCATTTCGACTCTGTGCTGCGCATAGAGCTACTGGTGCTATACACACAATTATGATCACTGACAGTCACTCAATCTCTTTCCCTTTATTCTGTGCCATTGTTGCCCCAGTGCTGCTTCGGCAGCATATTTAGGTTTTAAGTTGTCAATCATGATTTTTTATATTCCCCTAAAATGATAAAAATTTATAATATAAAAAGATGTCTGGTAGGACAAAGCTTTTGCTGGACAGTTACATTCCATTCCCATGTAAGTTATTCTGTCAAAGTCTAATGCACCGAATGTGTCATAATCCAATCAAAACAAGTGTCCTTGTTGCAGTTTCCATATAATACATTGTATTTCAAAAACTCAGCTCATTTTTTTAAAGAATATTCAATGATTGCTCCACAACTTCCTGAGACAGTCTTGAGATTAAACAGGGAAATCAGTCAGAACAAAACAAGATTCCCTTTGCCCTTCTATATCAAAACACTTTCAATCTATTCTCTAACTGTCCCCAGGAGTAAAATCTTCATTAAGCAGAAATATATACATTGCCCTACATCAAAGCAAATATCTATCTCTGCTTTGTACCTTCTGTCTTAGGCTGAGAGATCAATCCTACTTATCATTTTTTGAAAGAAAATATGTTTTGTGTTTTTTATTTATTTTCTGTTTCAAATGGAATTTCCAGAAAATCTGAAAGCTGAAGAAAAGCGATACAAGAACTAGATTAACATTATAATGAATAGACTTTGTGTGAACTTAAAATTGAATTCTAAGTGCAGTGTGTGCATTTGTGTGTGTGTGTGTTTTCATCATTAACCAACATAACCTAAGAGATGTTTCCTACCCAAGAGATAAATTTTGAAAGCCGTAGAAGATTACTACAAGGAGGTGGTAATCTTGGAATTTTAGGAATACCCACCTCGGGTATAAACAATAGCTTGTTTCAGGAATTTCCCATCCCACTCTTAAGGCCAGTTGACTAGATACATGGCTGGCCATTCTGAATAATAAAGTTTGAGACCAGATTGTCCCTTTGAAATGCATGAACTGCTTGACCTTCAATATTACCAGAGTTCTTCATGCACACACTTCTTAGTAACTGTGAACCATTTACTGTACCTAAAATTGTGTGGAACATTTACCTTAATTGACAATGGGAAATACTTTATTTCATACCAGAGTTTTGTTTATTTTCACATAATTAATCATATCTGCATAAAACAACAAAAAACCTTACCATTATTACTCATAATTTAGGTTTTATTTTTATTTTAACCTATTTAGTTTCATATGTATAGATTCAAATGTAGTGTTTTACCAAAAGCTTGTTCCTGGAAAATGAACCAAATATTCACCGTAATATTTATTTATTGTTTTAAATAAATGTTTCACATCTGATATTTTTAAGTGCTGAAAGATTAGTGTACAATGTATTTCAGTAAGTGCTGTGAGAAGTAGTTAGGACTTTGATTATATGTCTCATCTCAGCAAATCACCTTCTAAAGTGCCCTAACTTGAGTATAGGGCACTATTGAAATTACGTTTAAAAAGAAGGGGAAATGTAGTTACAAGGTAAAAATGTAAGAGTAGTAATTATTTGGTCTATGTTAAGGCAAAGTCATGAGACAGAGTCACAGAATGAAACCCAACTAGCAGAGGTTATAAAAAGAAATAAGGAAACACTTATTGTAAGTGCCTGAGAATCAAAAGAATGTCACCAAAGAGTATTAAGTCTTCTACTTAATAGGAAAAGGGAAAATTATAGACTACAAGAAGGCCAACACATCTAATTGCTCCTTGGGTTATTATTTTCTAAATACTAATAATTGTAAAAGGTTGCTTAATGTGATAATAGTTATCAAGGTTGAAGAGATCAAAAGGCAATGTCAGAGAATAGATTGAGGTAAGTAAACACTATTGTGAATGTATTAATGGTACCCTGAGATGTACCAAGGATTCAGCAATAGTTGATGCTGAGTTGACTGTAAGAGTATAAACTGATAAAATAAATAGAAAATATTCATTTCTATTTTAGTGTTCTAAAGACAAGGTTACTAAAAAAAACCTTTAAAATTGATAATCATAAAATCAATCAAATGAAAATGTTGAATATTTTTATGCTGCATTCTAATAACATTGCAGAACATTTCTGTGCATTAGAGTTTTTAACAGGGTTCAGTTCCCTTTGAAAAAATATGATGGGTAAATAAATAGTTATTGATGGAGCAGAGCAGATAAATATACATTCTGACCTCCTTAGGTCACTATGTACTTTGCTTTATTAAAATAGTAGTAAAAAGATGCTCTTTTTCCTTCATTTACTGACATTTCTTCAAACTGTTCAAAGAATAGGATTCTTAAAAGGAAGTTCAAAATATAACACAACTATCAAAACTTATAGGGATTTTATGTACATTTTGTCTTTAAAATAGTGCTTGTTTAATTATTTATAGAAATTTGAAGCAATAATTAATAATTGTGTATTTATTGCATTTCTAATACTCAACTGCTTCAACTTACTATTTATATTCTGTAATTGAGTGCAAAACAGACCATGATAATAATAACTGGCAACGTTTTGGTATTCTATCAATACAATAAAATAAAGTTAAGTAAATCATAAATCATCTGGTAAAATAAAATTGAAATCTCTATAATTAATTTTAGGATAGCCTGTAAATAAATGAAAATCAATTTAAAAGTAAATGCAGTGAATAGTTTCACCAAAAGAGTGTAACTATTGATTCAAAATTACACAAGGCTTTAAAGAGTAAAATATATAAAAATAAAGAACAACAGTCTGACCAGGCCATGGAGCAGTGGAGAGAGCATCAGCAGGAATGCTAAAGACCCAGGTCACAAGCTTGAACACGGTCTCATCCAACTTGAGCACAGACTCACCAGCTTGAGCATGGGATCGCCGGCTTGAGCATGGTATCATAGACATGACCCCATGGTCTCTGACTTGAGCCCAAAGGTCAAGGGCTTGAGTCCAAGGTTGCTGGCTTGAGCAAGGGGTCAATCACTCTGCTGGAACACCCTCCCTCCATCAAGGCACATATAAGAAAGCAATCAGTGAACAAATAAGTTGCCACAACAAAGAATTAATGCTTTGCATCTCTCTCCCTTCCTGTCTATCCCTCCCTCTCTCTCTTTTTCTCTATTTCTCTCATGAAAAAAAAAAAGAATAAATAACAGAACTGAGCAAAATCCAGAAAAAATTGGGTAAAAAAGACTTCTAGATAGTTTGATAGGTGAATTGTTTATTGCTTCTAATTAAAGTAATAAATGGCATTTATTCAAGAGTAAATAAGTGATTTGATTTAACAAATTTATTAGTAAAATACATTTTATTTCTTTCTCAATTTAAAT
This sequence comes from Saccopteryx bilineata, assembly GCF_036850765.1. NCBI lineage: Eukaryota > Metazoa > Chordata > Mammalia > Chiroptera > Emballonuridae > Saccopteryx > Saccopteryx bilineata. The sequence continues at coordinate 67,232,937 of NC_089490.1, read as the reverse complement.
AAAAATTATATGCAAAATAATTAGGTTATAAAAGTTCATTTAAAAATCTCTTTCAAAATCTGAAAATTCCTCAAAAAAATATTGGCAAACCAAATCCAACAGTACATAAAAAAGATGATACACAATGATCGAGTGGAATTTAATCCAGCAATGCAAGGATAGCTCAACATCAGCAAATCAGTCAATGTAACTTACCACATTAACAAAATTAAAGATAAAAATCATATAATTATCTCAAAAATGCAAAAAAAATTTATAAAAATCAATATCCATTTATGATTTTTAAAACTCTCAACAAAGTGAATATAGACATAACACTCCTCAAGTAAGTAATAAAGATCATAAATTACAAACTCACAGCTAACATTATATTTAATGGCGATGCTGAAAGCCTTTCCTCTAATATAAGAACAAGACAATGATGCCTACTCTCACCACTTCTTTTTCTTATGCTACCCTTTTTTGTTATGTGTTTATCAAGAATTATACATCAGAACCAGTTGGATTTTATTCTAAAAATACAAGGCTTATTTAATTTTCTAAAATCAATCAATGTAATCCACCTTATTCACTGACTGAAGAAGAAAACTGCTAGAATCATATTACTGCCAATATAGCATTTAAAAAATTCAATATTTTGGAAGTTTCAGTCATTAGTTTTTCTTTGCACGTTGTAACACCTTAATTGTTCATTGATTGCTTTCTCATACATGCCTTGATCGCAGACCTTCAGCAGACTGAGTAACCCCTTGCTTGAGCCAGAGACCTTGGGCTCAAGCTGGTGAGATTTTGCTCAAACTAGATGAGACCTCGCTCAAGCTGGCGACCTCGGGGTCTCGAACATGGGTCTTTTGCATCCCAGTCTGATGCTCTATCCACTGCGCCACTGCCCGGTCAGGCTATTTTGGAAGTTTTAATAATAAAAATGCTCAGAAAAATAAGAATAGCAGGAAACTTCCTAAATGTTATCAAAGGCATCTACAAAAACCTACAACTAGCATTACACTGAAAGACTGAAATCTTTCCACCTGAAATCAATATCAAAGTAGAGATGTCAGCTCTTTTCATCATAGTCAATAGAGTGCTGAGAGTTCTAGCAAGTACATTAAGTTGAGAAAAGGAAACAACAGTGTGCAGATCAGAAGGGAAGAAATAAAACTATCTTGTATTGCAGATGACATAGTCTACATACAGTATCCCAAACAATGTACCAAAAAAAAACACAACAAAATAATTCCTAGCATACTGAGTTTTGCAAAGTCTCATGAACTCAGAATTCAAAAAAGCAACTGTACTTATATTTACTAGTAATAAATATGAGGACACCACAACTAAAAAATGCAATACTGTTTACAGTTACTCAAAAACATAAATTAGATACAATGCTGACAAAATATATGCAGAACTTGACATGAAAACATGAATACAGTGCTGATGGAAGAAGATCTAAATAAATAGAGACATATCAAGTTCATGGATTAGAAGGCTGAACATAGTAAAAAAGCCAATTTTACCCAAGTTTAATGTTAAAGGAGCAAAGAATATGAATGGAGAAAAGACAGTCACATGTAAAATAATGAAAATAAACCACTATTGTACAACATACAGAAAAAATTAACTCATATGGATTAAAGACTTAAATATAAGACTTGAAACCATAAAAATATAAAACTGTACTGCCACATGCAAAAGAATGAAACCAAAACATTATCTTACACCATATACAAAAATTAATTCAAAATAAAGACTTGAACATAGGACCTTAAACCATAAAACATAACACCTGAAACCATTAAACTCTTAGTAAAAAACATAAGTGGTAAGCTCCTTAATATAGGTTTTGGCAATAATTTTTTTGAATCTGACACCAAAAGCAAAAGCAACAAAAGCTAAAATAAATGGGACTACATAAACTAAAACACTTCTACACAAGAAAGGAAATAATCAACAAAATAAAAATGCAACCTGAATGGGAAAAATACTTACAAATTACATATCCGATAAGGGGCTGATATCTAAAATATGTAAATAACTCATACAACTCAGCAAAAAAAAAAAAAAAAAAAAAAACAGTCCAATTTAAAAAATAAGAGGAGAATCTGAACAAACATTTTTTTTCTGAAGAAGACATAGAGATTGACCCACAGATGCATAAAATTATGCTCAACATCATTAATTATCAGGGAAATGTATTAATTATCAGGGAAAAATTTTTTTTTTATTCATTTTTTTTTTTTAGAGAGGAGAGAGAGAGAGAGAGAGAGAGAGAGAGAGAGAGAGAGAGACGGGGGGAGGAGCTGGAAGCATCAACTCCCATATGTGCCTTGACCAGGCAAGCCCAGGGTTTTGAACCGGCGACCTCAGCATTTCCAGGTCGACACTTTATCCACTGCGCCACCACAGGTCAGGCCGAAAATTTTTAATTGAATGTCTTTAGTTCCCTCTCTCTTTAGACACTACTAAGTCACAATAAGCTCCTGTATTTCTTCCCCAGTATCAAATTTGAACTGATTACTTTTAGTCCCAGTTTATATCTGTGAAGTAATCAGTGAGCTCATTCTACTTTCATGGAATCTTCCCATTCCTTCTTATAGCTATGGCATTAATTTTATACTGTGATATATTTCTGTCGTCTCTATGCCCATTAGTTAGTTGTAAATATAAAGTTAAATATACGTTCATCAATAATTCCCATCACAAATTTTCATCAATCATCTTTTAAATAGTTGAATCTTATTTTCTAGTTGGTTCTTCAGGATAGTCACATGGGAAAAATTTCCTTAAATATTTTTTATGTCCATGAATGTTTACTATAATTAAAGCGCTCTAGCATCAATACTATACTATCTTAATAATTTTGCTTTAATATAAATTTTAATTTATGATGTTATATCTCCCCACCTATATTCTTTCAAAACTTTCATAGCAATCTAAGTGGAAAGCTACACCAGTGCTATATGGCAGTGTTTTTCAACTGCAAGTCCACAGACTGGTCTGCCAGAAATTTCATGGTGATCCACAAAAAGTTAACCACCCGATATATGAAGATATAGTTGAAATCACTGGTGTTTATTGTGATTTCTGCCTTAGCAGTCCCCAAAATGATACTCCTATTTGAACTTCTATTTGAACCAGTCTCCAAGTGTAAAAGGTTGAAAACCACTGCTATATGGGAGAGTATAATGGCACAAATAAAAAATATATATCTTCTTTATCTGTGACACTTGGACTTGGATTTATAATCTTGGCCTCTCAACAAATATCCCCCTTGCCACACACACAAAGTAACATTTGTTTCATCCTGGAGATGTTTTCTCTGAACATATGTACCCTGATTTATCAATGTCATCCCATTAAAATTAATACTACTACTAATAATAAAAACATTTGTTTCATGAGTTTGTCAGTTTCCAGAGATTTTATATGAGATTCCTGAGAGCTTGATACCCTCCTGGATAGGCATGATTAACTTGGCCCATTTCACAAATGACAAAACTGAGGTTAATTGATTTTAAGTTAATTGACCAACCAACTAGATTATAAATTTATCAGGTATATTTCTGTATACTTCAGAACATCCAGTATAACCTGTTTGTAAAGAACACAGCCCTGGCCGGTTGGCTCAGCGGTAGAGCGTCGGCCTAGCGTGCGGAGGACCCGGGGTTCGATTCTGGCCAGGGCACACAGGAGAAGCGCCCATTTGCTTCTCCACCCCTCCGCCATGCTTTCCTCTCTGTCTCTCTCTTCCCCTCCCGCAGCCAAGGCTCCATTGGAGCAAAGATGGCCCGGGTGCTGGGGATGGCTCTGTGGCCTCTGCCTCAGGCGCTAGAGTGGCTCTGGTCACAACATGGCGATGCCCAGGATGGGCAGAACATCGCCCCCTGGTGGGCAGAGCCTCGCCCCTGGTGGGCGTGCCGGGTGGATCCCGGTCGGGCGCATGCGGGAGTCTGTCTGACTGTCTCTCCCTGTTTCCAGTTTCAGAAAAATGAAAAAAAAAAAAAAGAAAAAAGATAAGAACACAAAAGTTTGATCATTGATTTGTTATCTACTTTTTAAATAAATCTATAATTATGAATCATTGAATTTATTGTGGAAAGGAAATCAACAGAACACTCCTACTTTTTTGACTAATAAACATCAGGAAGGAATATACTCTAGTCTCTAGTTTGAACATATAAAGTTAAGTGTTATGAAAATCATATACTAATTGTCTTTTAAGCAAGAGCTGAGATTTAGCAAGCATATATATATATATATATATATATATATAGTGATGATTATCATGTGCAATCTATTTATATCAATAATAATGCACTCTGTGGAGGAGGTTTTCAGAGCACTTCCATTCTTCTGCTGCATGTTCTATTTGTGAAGATCGGTTTTTAGTTTGAAGCTGCAGCCATGGGCTATTTTCATCAAACTCTCCTAGATTATATTTTAAGCGATTATTCTTGTTGAAAAATGTGTGCTATCTTTGATTACCTAATTTCTAATTGTGCTTTCTGCCCTTGCTTTTTTATAGCAATTTATCTAGGAATGCTTCATGTGAAATTGTACTTAAATTTTATTTAAAAATTTCTTTCCATACCTCTTAGGTTATACAATCAAAGTGAAATTGTAAATGATCACTTATTGAAGATGATCTCCTTCAGAAACTTTTCTGAAATGTATCTGAGAGAATTCTTTAGTGGAGAATCTTTTGTGCATCAAATTTTAGTAAAATGACTGACACAGAGCTGGTAAGCTCATCAAAATATCCGGAAGTCCAACAAAAAAGTTCAACAGATCAGGTGTATTAAAAAGTGTTTCTATTAAAAGTCATAACTTGAAATTAAATTTATTAACTGTTAGACTTACTCAAATACTTTTCAAATGAATACATACAGAATTCAGATCTTACTCCATCTGATTTTGTCCACAGTATTAATTGTATAATAAGTAGAATGATCATTATCAACTCACAAGAATTCAGGCAAGAGTTATATATTCTAGATCATTTGAGAGAAAAGCATTTTGGTCTTTGATTTCTCTTAAGATAACACCCAATCAATTTCTAATGATTAAGTGCTTTGTTTCCCTTTTTATCACTATTTATTAAAATGAATAGTGGAACTCATATATTATATAACCCAACATATAAGCTAGGTTACTTTACAATATTATCAGTTAATTATTACTTAAATCATTCTACTCAAATCAATCACAGCATAATTCTACACTTGACCTTAGCCCAAAGTCCAAGAAGTGATCACACACATTTCTTTATCAACCAACCATATGAATCATTCTAAATTTATCACATACCTTGAGTCTTACCTTTTTTAAAAAAAAAATAGAGTCCTCCAAAGACAAAATTTTCTATGTCACTTCTAATATTAGTCCAACACTTACAAATAAGTAAAAATAGGTATGTATAAAATAAACATTTCCACCCTGGCCAGGTGGCTCAGTGGTAGAGTGCCCAGTGTGTGGATGTTCTGGGTTAGATTCTCTGTCAGGACACACAGGAGAGGCAACCATCTGATTCTCCACCCCTCTCCCTTCATTCTCTCTCTCTCTCTCTCTCTCTCTACCCCTCCCACAGCCATGGCTTGATTGGTTCGAGCACATCAGCACTGGGCACTAAGAATGGCTCTGTGCAGCCTCCACCTCAGGTGCTGAAAATAGCTCAGTTGCAAGCCTGGCCCCAGATAGGCAGAACATCAGCATCAGATGGGGATTTCCAGGTGGATCCTTGTTGGAGTGCATGTGGGAGTCTGTCTATCTCCTTTCCTCTCAGTTGAAAAAAAGAAAAATAAATAAACATTCCCAAAAAAGATTAGTAAGCCTGCCTTATTTATAAAGATATGTTTAATGATATTGATAATAACAATAGTAATAATTTGTACACTACTTATTCTTTGGAATAAGTACTACTAAGATCTACATTTTTGTGATAAAGAAATGAGCTGAAATAATTACATGACTTAGTGAAGATCGTGCATCTAGCTAGTTGAGAAAGAAAATGTAGTTTGGTAACTACATTTGGAATAAAAATCAATTTTTACTCAAAAACCATATCGTTATGCTAAAAGTGAGGGCTAATCAAAGTATGGAAGCCTTGAGTGACAATACTAAGTATATCTTGGCCTTTTATAAGAGCTGTCAAAAACAGTATTCTCATCTACTGCTATAGAGGAAGCTAGAATAAAGTATAACAGTTGTACATTATTAAAAACAAACCAATCAACAACCAAAGTAACTTTTGAATCTGTCATGATATCATACATTTGTAAGGATGTGTTTCTTCCCCAGATGAAAGAAAATAGTTGCAAACTCCTATACAGATGCACTGATACTTAAATCAAAGTGTAGCTTTATTACACACATGGCTTTTATACCTAGACATGGTGATTGACATATTAGGAGCAGATTTAAGCTCTTCTGTGCTCTGAAAATTATCATTGTGGCTTCAGCAGAGATTTGTCAGAACCCAACAGATAATGACATTTACCAACCATGAAATGTGCTGGGAAGTGGAGTTAAACAATCTACATTTTCTTTCTCAAGAATTACTTTTGGTGGCCTTGGCTGGTTGGCTCAGTGATAGAATATCGGCCTGGTGTGTGGATGTCCTAAATTTGATTCCCGGTCAGGATGTACAGAAGTGACCATCTTCTTCTCCACCCCTTCCCTTCTCTTTCTTTCTCTCTCTCTACCCCTCCTGCATCCATGGCTCGAATGATTCGAGCAAGTTGGCCCCAGGTGCTGAGGATGGCTCCATGGCCTTGCCCCAGAAAGAGAGAGAAAGAGAACAAGAAGGAGTGGAGAAGCAGGTGGTTGCTTCTCCTGTGTGCAGTGTCAGGAACTGAACTGGGAAAATCCACACACTGGGCAGACGATCTACCACTGAGCCAAGTGGCCAGGGCCTTTCTTTTTACTTACACTTTTAAAATGAAAGTTAATGGGGTGATATTTATCAATAAGAATACATAGGTTTCAGGTAAACATCTCTATAGCATTTGAATTGTCGATTGCATTGTGTGCCCATCATCCAAAGTTAAGTCATATTCTATCACTGTATATTTCTCCTTCTTTACTCCCATCCCCACCATCCCCTCTCCTGGGTAATTATTTCACTTTATCTGTGTCATGTGTCTCAGTTTTATATCCTACTTGTGTGGGATATATATTTGTCCCTCTTTACTCCTATATGCTTTCAATAATGCTTTATTTTCAAAATTACTATTGTGCCCTTTCTCAAAACACCAAAAACTGATGAATAAAAGTTGTGAATCATAGGTAGAAAGTAATTGATATAAAAAATAATTTAAGTGTGTACTAACTGCTCTCTGTGGAAATCTGTAACAAACAAATTTCACTAGTACTCACCTTCTTATCAGAAATATGTGTACAGCACAATCCAGTGGTCATTACAAGTATTTAAAACTATTTACTTTGAAAAGGTGCATATTTATATCATGAAAACAAATGTTCATTAATATTTTTTTAAATATCCAAACAAAGGTGGTAATTAGGTTTGGTCAACTGTCAAGTATTTGTGTAACTTTTGAATAATTTTTATTAATTGCTTTGACCTACACTAAAAGAAACTAGTATGCTTTTTATTCTTTTCTATAATTGTTAGTGAAATGACTGCTCTCATTTTATTTATATTGCTTATATAAGTTATTTATCATTTATCATGCATGGTCAGGCATGCCTTCTTAACAGGATTCATGTTAATAATCTTAGCTAAATGTTTTTAATATCTAACAAACATGGCCTCTTGTGATTTTGTTAAATAGTGACATGGATCTGGAATAGAAATGTCTGTATGTAGACTTCCATAAGCCTAAAGGATAATCAGTATCTTTCTTCTTAAACCAAAGAAATGATTTTTATTTAAATCAACAGAGGAAAACCAGCTTCCTCTTTAGAAAACCATGGTATAAGCTCAGATATGACTATAATATATCTTTTAAATAATTATTAAGTATTGTGTGGACTACTATATCAGTGGTGGTCTAGTCAAAAAAACAGAAATGATATCTGTTATTTCAATACAAAAGAAGTTAACATAAGGAATCGCTTAAATATTTGAAAACAAACTGGAATTATGAAAAGAAAATACTGAGGTAAAAGAGAAACAGTATCTGCTGGAAGCGGGCACCATCTTTGGGGTTGGGGGGACAATGAGAAACGGTGGATGGAGGGTTGAGAGCTGCGATTCTAAACTCTGATCCAAGGGCAGGGGTCTTGGCAAATCTGAGAAGTCTAGGTATGAGCACAAACTAGGCCCTGGCATCAGCTACCCAGCCAGGGTGCGGGGTTATTACTGGACTACACTATCAGGACCAGCAATAAAGAGGGCAGTGGAAGCCATCTCTTCTGTTTCAGGCCCCTTCCTGTGTCCCCTATTGATGAATCCTAATGGGGAGCAGCCAGCAGGACGGTTTGCAAGGTCTCCACCTCCGCATCATGATACAGAAAGATGTGCTTGGAGTTAAGAGAAAGACTAGGTCAGTAAGTGACCCTTATCTTTATTATTGTTATTATTATAGAATTTTCCTTAAAAATCTGAGAATTTAAATTTCATGATATAATAGATGCTTTTTAAAGATATACAGATAATGTATCATAGAAACCCATAGAAACTTAAAACCCATACAGTATAATCTTATTAACCAATATCATCCAATAAATTTAATAAAAAATTAGAACATAAACAGTGTAGAAGGAAAATAAATCAAGTTTGATGTACATTATCAATGTATATTTTTGTAAATCTTCATATTTTAATGCTTTTCTTATACAAAGAAATGGCTCTTTTTTAAAAGTATTTTTCTTTGGTACTTCTTTTTTTAATTTTTTTTAAATTAATTTTAATGGGGTGACATTAATCAATCAGGGTACATAGGTTCAGAGAATAAAATCTTCATATTATTTTCATATTTTATTATGTTGCATACCCATCACCCAAAGTTATATAGTCTTCCGTCATCTTCTATCTGGTTTTCTTTGTGCCCCTCCTATCCCCCACCCCCTCCCTTCCCCTCCTCACCCCCAGTAACCACCACACTCTTGTCCATGTCCCTGAGTCTCATTTTTATGTCCCACCTATGTATGGAATCATATAGTTCTTAGTTTTTTCTGATTTACTTATTTCACTCCATATGTTATCAAGGTACATTCATGTTGTTGTAAATGATCCACTGTCGTAATTTCTTATGTCTGAGAAGTATTCCATAGTATATATGTACTGCATCTTCTTTATCCAATCATCTATTGTAGGAATTTTTGGTTGTTGTCATGTCTTAGCCACTGAGAACAATGCTGCAATGAACATGGGGCTGCATGTGTCTTTACATACCAGTGTTTTTGAGTTATGGGCGTATATTCCCAGTAGAAGGATTGCTAGGTCATATGGTAGTTCTATTTTTAATTTTTTGAGGAACCACCATAATTTCTTCCATAGTGGTTGTACTACTTTACATTCCCACCAACAGTGGATGAGGGTTCCTTTTTCTCCACAGCCTCTTCAACACTTGTTATTACCTGTCTTGTTGACAATAGTTAATCTAACAGGTGTGAGGTGCTATCTCATTGTAGTTTTAATTTGCATTTCTCTAATAGCTAATGAAGATGAGCATCTTTTCATATATCTGTTGGCCATTTGTATTTCTTCCTGGGAGAAGTGTCTGTTCATGTCCTCTTCCCATTTTTTTATTGGATTGTTTCCTTGTTTGTTGTTGAGTTTTGTGAGTTCTTTGTATATTTTTGGATATTAGGCTCTTATCTGAGCTGTTGTTTGAAAATATCATCTCCCATTTAGTTGGCTGTATGTTTGTGTTTTCGTCACTTTCTCTTGCTGTGCAAAAGCTTTTTAGTTTGATGTAGTCCCATTTCATTTATCTTTGCCTTCACTTCCCTTGCCTTTGAAGTCAAATTCATTTGACTTGCTCTTTGTAACCAAGGTCCATGAGTTTAGTACCTATGCTTTTTTCTATGTAATTTATTGTATCAGGTCTTATATTTAGATCTTTGACCCATTTTGAATTAATTTTAGTACAAGGGGACAAACTGTAGTCGAGTTTCATTCTTTTGCATGTGGCTTTCCAGTTTTCCCAGCACCATTTATTGAAGAGGCTTTCTTTTCTCCATTGTGTGTTGTTGGCCCCTTTATCAAAAATCATTTGACCATATACATGTGGTTTTATTTCTGGGCTTTCTATTCTGTTCCAATGGTCTGAGTGTTTATTTTTCTGCCAATACCATGCTGTTTTGATTATCGTGGCTCTATAATATAATTTGAAGTCAGGTATTGTAATTCAAAGAAGACTTGGTTCCTATTCTACTCAAAATCTTCCAAAAAATTAAAGAAGAAGCAATACTGCCAAACACATTTTATGAGGCCAACATAACCCTCATACCAAAACCTGGTAAGCACAACACAAAAAAGAAAACTACAGACCAATATCTCTAATGAATACAGATGCTAAAATACTAAACAAAATACTAGCAAATCAAATACAACAACACATTAAAGTGAGTAATTCATCATGATTAAGTGGGATTCATCTCAGAATCACAAGGATGGTTCAACATATGTAAAACAGTTAATGTAATACAACATATCAATAAAACAAAGAACAAAAACTATATGATCTTATCAATAGATGCAGAAAAGTCATTTGATAAAATACAACATTATTTTATGTTCAAACACTTAACAAAATGGGTATAGAAGGAAAATATCTCAACATAATAAAGGCCATCTATGATAAACCATCAGCTAACATCATATTAAATGGCATAAAACTGAGGACTTTTCCCCTAAAATCAGGAACAAAACAAGGTTGTCCACTCTCTCCACTCTTATTCAATGTAGTGCTGGAAGTTCTAGCCAGAGCAATCAGACAAGAGAGAGAAATAAAAGGCATTTATATTGGGAAAGAAGAAGTAAAGGTTTTACTTTTTGCAGATGATATGATCCTGTACATCAAAAACCCCAAAGATTCCACAAAAAGACTACTAGAAACAATAAACCAATACAATAAGGTCACAGGATACAAAATTAATATACAAAAGTCCATTACCTTTCTATATGCCAACATGAAACATCAGAAAACGAGCTCAAAAGAACAATGAGCTTCATGGTTGCAACAAAAAAATAAAATAAAATACCCAGGAATAAACATAACAAAGAATGTAAAGGATGTATATAATGAAAACTACAAAGCATTGTTAAGGAAAATCGAAAAAGATATAATGAAATGGAAAAATATTCCTTGTTCTTGGATAGGAAGAATAAATATAATCAAAATGATTATATTACCCAAAGCGATATACAAATTTAATACAATTCCCATCAAATTTCCAATGTCATTTTTTTAAAGAAATGGAACAAAAAATCATCAGGTTTATATGGAACTATAAAAAACAAACAAACCCGAATAGCCCTGGCTGGTTGGCTCAGCGGTAGAGCGTCGGCCTGGCGTGCGGGGGACCCGGGTTCGATTCCCGGCCAGGGCACATAGGAGAAGCGCCCATTTGCTTCTCCACCCCCACTCCCTCCTTCCTCTCTGTCTCTCTCTTCCCCTCCCACAGCCAAAGTTCCATTGGAGCAAAGATGGCCCGGGCGCTGGGGATGGCTCCGTGGCCTCTGCCCCAGGCGCTAGAGTGGCTCTGGTCACGGCAGAGCGACGCCCCAGAGGGGCAGAGCATCGCCCCCTGGTGGGCAGAGCTTCGCCCCTGGTGGGCATGCCGGGTGGATCCCGGTCGGGTGCATGCGGGAGTCTGTCTGGCTGTCTCTCCCCGTTTCCGGACTCAGAAAAATAAAAAAAAGAAAAAGAAAAAAAAAAAAACCCGAATAGCCAGAGCAATCCTAAGGAAAAAGAACAAAGCTGGGGGCATTACAATACCTGTCTTTGGTACTTCTTTACTCAGTCTCAAGTTCCCTCCGGATTTCTCCACTTGAAGAAAAGTGACAGAAGCGTTTCATATCCCTGTTCCCTTCTCTGCTCCTCCCCATAAGAAAGGCAGGTTGACTGGCTGAGCTGTGCCATTTGTCAAGTTTGTCAAGGAATGAGTGAGCAGTACCTTTAGATGTAAGCTGCTCCTCTCTTAGCCATGAAACTATTGTATTTACATATCTCTATTGTCAGTGATGACTAGTACAAAATTGATGATTGAATTTCCTATAATGTTTATATTTCCATTGAATTTATGATACTAATTTTAAGCCACTAATAAAAATATTTTATTTATCACTATTTAGATGTAGCAAAAATAACTGATCAATTGAAGTTTTCTTTTCCCAGTCAAACAGTAGTGGCGATTTCTATGAAATATAAGATAGAAGATATTTTTATTTTGAAATTAAGAAAATTGTCATTAAGGTTTTGTGATTAGGAAAGTTATTAAGTTCATACTGGCAACTGTATTTGTGGCAAATTTGATGTTAGATATTTCTCTTAGGTTGTCCACTTTGGCTCTCTTACTTTGTCCACTAGCAGGTACAAATGATGCTAAGTAAAAAATGCTTGAATAAGGGTCTCAAGAACTATTGCCTCCCAAGTAAAAGATCAGCTCAAATCAATTTATAAATTTCTATTTTGAATGCTGATGGATTTACCAGTTTGCAAGTAGGGCCCTTAGTTAAAATTCCTAAGTATTCTTCAAGCAGTCTTTACATCTAAATCAGTAGATAAGTTCTTTGACCTGACCAGGCAGTGGCACAGTGGATAGAGTATTGGACTGGGATGTGGAGGACCCAGGTTTGAGACCCTGAGGTCACCAACTTGAGCACGGGCTCATCTGGTTTGAGCAAGGCTCACCAGCTTGTGCCCAAGGTCACTGGCTCGAGCAAGGGGTCACTCGGTCTGCGGTATGCCCCCCCCCATCAAGGCACATATGAGAAATCAATCAATGAAAAACTAAGGAACTGCAACGAAGTATTGATGATTCTCATCTCTCTCCCTTCCTGTCTGTTTGTCCCTCTCTCTGACTCTCTCTCTCTCTCCCCACAAGAAGGAAAAAAACGAAGTTCTTTGGAGTTGTAGAGCATGTGATTCCATTGAGAACATGAGGTTGAAGAAATTCGGATGACTGTATAAATATATATATATTATATATAACATATATTGCATTCCTGTAGCGCATTTTTACAATTGATGGACCCATATTGATATTTTGTGACTAACTGAAGTTTATAGTTTACATTAAGATGCCTCTTTGTGTTGGACATTCAGTGGTTTGGATAAATGTATAACAACATTATCCGCCATTACAGTATCAAACATAGTTTCATTGCCCTAAAATTTTTTATGACCTTCTATTTTTTTAATTTAAAAGATATTTTTATTGTAAAAATTATATTTTTAGAAAAATGCACAGAACATGTACAATCTAATGAATAATCATAAAATAATTATTAACATAATTTCCACCAAGGTCAAGAAATTGACAATTGACAACTAACTGTAAGATCGACCTCAGGAACACCTGCCTTTTATTTATTTGTGCTCTCATAAAGACTGGGTTTAGTGACTTGCTTCTAGTAAAAACAGAACAAAACAAAACAAAATGAGGCAGAAGTGATGGGATGCCACTTCTGAGATTAGATAATTAAAAGACAGTGGCTTCCTTCTTGGCATTCCCTCTCTTGTTCTCCTTTAAATCACTCACACTGATGGAAGTCAGCTGCAAAGTCACCAGGCAGCCCTGGGGAGAGACCCACATGAGTGAGCTTGGAAGCACAGTTCAGATGCCTGCCAAAACCACATCAGTGATCTTGGAATAAGATACTTCAGGCTCAATCAAGATTTGAAAGAATTGTCCTGGCTGACACATTAATTCACCCTCATGAAAGACACTGAGACAGAGGCATCCAGGTAAGTAGAACCCTGATTCCTGACACAAAGCAACCAATAAAATACATATGTTATTTTAAATGCTAAGTTTTAGAGTAATTAATTACACAACAGTAGATAACTAATACTCTATCACCCAAAGAGCCTTTACATGTCCCCTCTTAATTGTTTTTCTTTTCCTCTTGCCCGTTCCTCAAAGTAACCACTATTCCTACTTCTAAGTTTTGGCTTTTCTGATTTTGAGCTCCTTATGAATTCACATCCCAGTTTATGTTCTTTTGTGCCTGGCATCCTTTACTGTGCATTATATTTGTCAACTTCATTTTCATTATTATATAGTTTCAGTTTGAGGCTTTTAAGGTTTTTCTGTGAACATTTTTATGAATGTCTCTTGACGCTCAGATTTATATTATTTCTGATTAGTATAAACCTTCACCTAGAATTCCTGTATCAGAAAGTACACATATCTTCAGTGTTGGTATAGAATGACAAACTTTTCTGAAGTGGGATTATATCAGTTTATGCTACCAGTGTGTACGGTTCTCACTGCCCCACATTCTCATCCAATTTTGCTATTTAACTTTTTAAATTTTAAACCTTCTGCAATGGGAGTAGTAATAACTCAGTGTGTGCTTAACCTCTATCTCTGATGACTAATGTGGTTAAGCATTCTTTGACTATAGATTCTTGCCACTTAGTCTGTGGATTTGTGCTTTCTTTACTGATTTGTTGTAGTCCATTATAAATTCTGGATACAAACTTTCTTTTAGGTATATATATTTAACATCATCTTACCCTTTTTTGGGGTAGATGGGCTTGTATTTTTTTTTTCAAAAAATGTCTTCTGGCCCTGGCCGGTTGGCTCAGCGGTAGAACGACGGCCTGGTGTACAGGAGTCCTGGGTTCGATTCCTGGCCAGGGCACACAGGAGAAGCACCCATCTGCTTCTCTACCCCTCCCCCTCTCCTTCCTCTCTGTCTCTCTCTTCCCTTCCCGCAGCCAAGGCTCCATTGGAGCAAAGATGTCCCGGGCGCTAAGGATGGCTCTGTGGCCTCTGTCTCAGGGCTAGAATGGCTCTGGATGCAACAGAGCGATGCCCCAGAGGGCAGAGCACTGCCCCCTGGTGGGCATGCCGGATGGATCCCGGTTGGGCCCATGCGGGAGTCTGTCTGACTGCCTCCCCGTTTCCAGCTTCGGAAAAATGAAAAAAAAAAAAAGTCTTCTGATAGAGTAGTTTTTACATCAAATTGATTTCTCAGTCTATTTATTATGCTTAGCATTTTGTTTTGAATGTATTGAGGTGACACTGATTAATAAAATTATACAGGCTTCAGGTGTACAATTCTATAACACATTTGTATATTGTATTGTGTGTTCACCACCCCTTTAGGCCTCCTTGATCACCATTTATCTTCCCTTTACCTTCTTATACTTCCTCCCACCCCTCTTTCCCTCTTGGAATCACCAAACTGTTGTCTGGGCCTATGATTTTTTTTTTTTTTTTTTTTTGCTTAGTCACTTTTATGACTACAGAAGAGATCTTTTTCTTTCCCAGGGTCCCCTTATAATATCTTAGAAGTTATATCACTTTTTTTTCATAATTACATTGTCCCTCCCCATATTACCGTTCACTTTTTGTAGTCTCACTATATTGCAGATTTTTAAATTGTATATATCTAATATTGTATCATGGATTTTTCACTATATCACAGGATTTTTCAGTATATGGGTATTTTTATATATTTATTATTTTAATTAGATTTGCAATAAGATAAGCATTTTCTATCCTAAAAAGTTGAAAACAATATAAAAATATTAATTAAAACATATTAAAGAATATTAAATAGAAATAAAATACTACTGGTGAGTACCTATATAGAATTTTATAGGCTGTTAAAATTACATAGACTATAGGAAGTGTTGAAAAGCATAGAACATGTATATAAGAGTGTGGGAAAGGTTTGTAAGAGTATGAGGAGGGTTTATAAAGCCTTAAAATATATATAAATAATAAAATAAATATAAGGTTGCAACCACAAACTTTTGCCTATGGTAGGGGGTTCTGACCTCACCCCACGATAGATGAGGGGCCACTGTATACGTACAGTCCACCAGAAAGTGATTTTTGTAAAGGAGCTTGAGTATTGCTATTTGATAGTATAGGTTCTGGAATTTTATATTTCCTCTTCAAAACTTTGTCTTTTGCACTTGTATATTTATTTTTTAATCAGTTTATCAATTTCCCCTGAAAAATCCACCCTTCAAGATTATGGTTGGGATTGCATTGAATCCTTAGATAAGCTTAAGGAAAATTGACATATTCACATTAACTGGCTTTCCAGTTCAAAAGTGTAGAGTATTGACTTTTTTCTTTTAGGTATTTGTCAGTCAAATAAGTTTGTAAATACATATGATATATATGTTTTGTTCGCTTATAGTTTGCATTGGGTGTGGGAGACAGGCTGTAAGCCGGCAAAGTCATTATAGCCTAAGGCTTAGTTTTAAGACTAAGCTTTTCCTAACCTTTTAATACAAAGATCATTTCAAAACAAAACTTTTCCCCACAGCCTTAATTGTTGCATGATTTGGGGTGGTGCACTGTTATGAGGAATCCCAATTATGTCTCAGATAAGTGACTTTGTATCAGAGACTTCTTTATTTGTATATTGGCTTTAAGGTTTTGATTTCTACACTATAAAATGGGGCAGACCTGGGGTACTTTCACTCAAATCCTGCTACCAGCATTGCAGAGGAGAGGCAACCAAGATGGCAGAGTGCTGAAGGAGAAGCCAGAGAGATGGGGAACAGAGGTGAATAAGGCTGGTGAGGTAGGAACCTTTTATTCCAGGGATACTCAGATGAGTCAGTGGCTTTGGGAGTCCTTAATGGAAAGGGAAGTGTTTCCCCACTGTGTGTATTTCACACCTGCCAGGTGAAAACTAGGATTAAAGTTAATGGCCCACCAGTTCTTGGCTCTATTGTTTCATTACCGACTGTCTGAATCAAATGCGAACCTGCATGGGCCAGGAAGCTGTGATGATGGCCGTGGCTACTGGTTTTACACCCACCATTTATTGGCTCCACTGTTTCTTTACCATCTGCCCGAATCCAATGAGAATCTGCATGGCTATGACAGCAGTGACCACCATAAGGAAGGAGAGGTCAGGCCCCCCTACCCCTCCTCCCTGAGGAGGAATGCAAGGTGAAGGGAGCCTGCAGGAGATTAACTGCTTCCTATAGTTCTCTCTAAGGGTGCTTGGGGCCACTTGCTACACAGAGAAAGGAATAGAACTTAACCGAAAACCCTTTCCTCTTTTCTTAAAAGTTTTTAAGACCTTAATTTACAAATTCCAACGCTTATTCTGACCTCACCTAAACTCACCCTCCCATCCTAGAGTCATGAGAGTGACCTATATCTCTAGGCAAAGGGATCATGAGACCCTTGCATGAAAACCTGTATTCTGTAAAAGGTATATAAGATGTAAGAAATCTAACTTTGGGGAGTACATGTTTGGTTGCCTCTTTTGGGATCTATAAAGCCAGTAGCAACGGCCACCATCAGAGCCGCCTGGCCCATGCAGGTTTGCATTTGATTCGGACAGTCGGTAATAAAACAACAGAGCCAAGAACTGGTGGGCCATTACCTTTAATCTTAGCTTGCACACAGCGGGCAAGTAAAAACACACACTGGGCTCCAAAACCCACTCATTCAGTGCTCACAAAGCTACTGACTTATCCCAGGTTTCCTAGAATCAAAGGTTTCTAGCTCACCAGACTTATTCACCTCTGTTCCCCATCTCCTTCCTTCTCTCTGCACAAACTCTGCACAAACTGGCTTCTCCCTCAGCACTCCACTATCTTGGCTGCATCTCCTGGCCTCCTCCACGTGGCCTTTCTCTACTCTCTCCTTTAATGCTAATCTAAGGAACCAAGAGATAGCAAGCTCCCGGTCTGCCCTCATTTTATAGTGTAGAAATTAAAACCTTTAATCCAATATACAAGGAAGTCTCTGATACAAAGTCACTTATCTGAGACATAAATGGGATTCCTCATGAAAATGCATCACTCCGCATCATGCAATCAGTCAAGGGTGTGGGGTAAAGCTTAGTCTTAAAACTAAACCTTAGACTATAATGACCCAGCCTGCTTACAGCCTGTCTCCCACACCCAATACAAACTATAAGCGAGCTAACATATATATCATATTTAAAAACTTGTTTGACCAACAGGGTCATGCTGCTCCAATGGCTAAATTAATCCTACTTCATCAAGTTGTCTTGATATTTTTGTCCTCCTTTTATTCCTGCAAGAACTGGCCATACAGGCCACCAGCCATGTTTGAGTTCTCTGTAACTTCCAATTATGTCACCTCAATCCTGTGTGATCCCCTCAAAATTTCTGCTGGTCACTCTGTCCTTCTAGTAGTGACCCTATGTGCAGGTTAACACAAGAGTCTTTGTTTTGGTCTTATTGGTCAAATAAGTTTGTAAATATGATATATATATGTTTGCTCACTATTGGGCAGATAAAATATATTATGCTCACTTTGTTAAAGATGACGCTACCCCCGAGGAGGCCATCACCCAGGTGATATTAATGTGTGTTGGGGGCGGGCTGTGGGCAGGCAGAATCCTGTAGCCTGCGGCTTGGTTTGGGGATTAAGCCTTTCCCACCCTTTTTGATGTGGGGTGGTACAATCCTGTCATGCCTCAGAAAGTGACTTTGTATTAGAGACTTCCCTATTTTGTATATTGGATTAAAGGTTGTGAATCTACACTATAAAATAGGGGCAGAGCAAGAGCTTGCTCTCTTGGTTCCTGGGATTATTAGCATCAGAGCAGAGAGCAGAAGGAGGCCATGTGGAGTAGGCCAGGAGAAGCAGCCAAGATGGCAGAGTGTTGAGTGAGAGGCCAGTTTGTGCAGTTTATGCAGGGAGAAGGAAGGAGATGGGGAACAGAGGTGAATAAGTCTGGTGAGCTAGAAACCTTTGATTCTAGGAAACCTGGGATAAGTCAGTAGCTTTGTGAGCACTGAATGAGTGGGTTTTGGAGCCCAGTGTATATTTTTTACTTGCCCACCGGGTGCAAGCTAGAATTAAAGATGAAGGCCCATCAGTTTTTGGCTCCGTTGTTTCTTTACCGACTGTCTGAATCCAATGTGAACCTGCATGTGAATGGCCATGATGGTGGCTCCTGGCCTTACACTCACTTATAGTTTGCATTGGGTGTGGGGGACAGACTGTAAGCAGGCAGGGTCGTTATAGACTAAGGTTTAGTTTTAAGATTAAGCCTTTCCCACCCTTAACTGACTTTGTATCAGAGACTTCCTTGTTTGTATATTGGATTAAAGGTTTTGATTTATACACTATAAAATGGGCAGAGGAGCCCATGCTGGAGGAGAGCAGAGAAAGGCCACGTGGAGGAGAGGAGAAGAAGCCAAGATGGCAGAGTGCTAAAGGAGAAACCAGTTAGTGCAGAGTTTGTGCAGAGAGAAGGAGATGGGGAACAGAGGTGAATAAGGCTGGTGAGGTAGAGACACCTTTGATTCTAGGAAACTCAGATAAGTCAGTGGCTTTGGGAGCCCTGAGTGGAAAGGGAATTGTTTTCCCACTGTGTGTATTTCTTGCCTGCCAGGTGCAAGCTAGGATTAAAGCTAATGGCCCACAAGTTCTTGGCTCCTGTTGGGCACATACAATATTTTATGCTCACTTTGTTAAAGATGGCGCTGCCCACGTGGAAGCCATGGCCCAGGTGATATTAATGTGTGTTGGGGGTGGTCTGTGGGCAGGCAGGATCCTTGTAGCCTTGGGCTTGCTCTTAGGACTAAGCCTTTCCCACTCTTTTTTGATGTGGGGTGGCACAATCCCATCATGCCTCAGATAAGTGACTTTGTATTAGAGACTTCCCCTATTTTGTGTATTGGATTAAAGGTTTTTGGTTTCTGCACGATAAAGTGGAGCAGACTGGGAGCTTGCTCTCTCTTGGTTCTTGAGATTAGCATTAGAGAGCAGAGAGCAGAGTAAGGCCACATGGAGGAGAGGAGAGGCAGTCAAGATGTCAGAGAAGCCAGTCAAGAAAGAGAAGCCAGTTAGTGCAGAGTTTGTGCAGAGAGAAGGAGATGGGGAACAAAGGAGAATGAGGCTAGTGAGCTAGAAATCTTTGATTCTAGGAAACTCAGATAATATAGATAAGCCACCAGTTTTTGGCTTTGTTGTTTCATTACCGTCTGTCTGAATCAAATGCAAATCTGCATTGGCCAGGTGGCTGTGACGATGGTCATGGCTACTGGCTTCACAGGTCTCAAACATACAACCAACAAATGCCTGCAAGGACAGATGTAGCCCCTTTCCTCTTTCCATCCTCCTGGTAGAGTTGTACTCTTTTTAGTCTTTGTTGCCTTTGGATTTTTCCAATGCCTTAAAATAAATGATTTTCTATTTTTTCCTGGATATTCCACTTTCTAACCATTTTTGATCTGCTTTAAAATGCTCTGTCTTACCTGGAAGTGAACCTCTCTGAGGATTTATATCTGATTTAGACCAGCAGCAACTGGTGATCACGTTAATCAAATATCTGAGATTGAGATGGTTCAAATTGTGGCTTCAATTCCTGTTAAGGCCAAGATATTTATTATTTCTGTTTTACCATTCTCTCTGCAGTGTAGTCCTTCTGAGATCCTAATTCAAATGAAAGGGGTTTTCTAGGGCTCCTATTTTGACATGCATAGATTTAAACTTTCGTTTGTCGACATTGCTCATTTATCAAAAGTTCTGCCTAGTTTGCCTCTAATAGAATCTACTAATGCCTCTAAACCTAGAAGAAAGTCAATTTCAAATACTGGGTTTACTTCTTGGCGTCTCCTTCTCTTCCTGGAACTCGGCCCTGTAATTCTTCTTGTCTTGTTAGATCTCTAATGTCTCAAAGGAATTGTTTTTATATTTTTTTCCTCAACATTTCTAGTTCCCCAAATGAGGAAACCTGACTGTATTACCTAGTTGATATTTCTTTAACAAAACTCAAAGTCATAAAAAAAAGTTATTAATGAGTTACTTTCACAATGAGGAAGGTATCACTTTCTGGACTTGACTGAATAAAAATAAAGTAGTCTTATTTGGTTTGTCATCATTTCATTTCGTTTGTGTTGTGGGTTTTAGTTTTTATGCATTTGGCTACAGTGCCAAAGATCTGCTCTGTAAGGTCAAGTGTTGCCAAGACAGTGACTTCTCGAAGACTTTGCAGCAAGCAACGAGGGACCAGGGGAGACTGCTTCACAATCTCCTATACAGGTTTCATGAGACACCCCGACCCCTAGTCCTTATGGGCATTTATTGATGATACACACAAAATAGAAGCAGAGAAGGAATGAGGAAGCCAGGAAGCAGAGAAGAGAATGAGGAAGTCGGGAAGAGGAACTTCTTTAGAGCAGATTAAAGGGCAAGCAAAGTAGCTCAAATGCTAACTCTATCCCTATTGTGCTGCGTTCAGCACAGTATTGCATTCAGTACTTTTGTCAGTAACATCACCGTGGCCTTTGCCTCAGAGTTCTGAACTCTGTCTCTGTTACTTTTCTATTCAGGGTCTCTACATTCAAGTATCTGGAATGAATTTTTCATTTGAAAAACTGGTAGCAGGGACACATTAAACATAACCCTGGTTTTAATTTTTGAAGTCTCATTTAGTGCCTTCATTTGGTTGATCTTCTGCCAGTTAAAAAAAAATACTCAAACATTTTAGCTTTGCACATGCTCTGCATCTACAAAACTGCTTATAAAAATTTATAAAGTGTGCTCTTTAGGGACAAAGAAGTATTCCATTTTATTGCCAATAATACCTCAGCCCAGACAACATAGTTCTATGTTTTATTATTGAACATGAATTAACTTTACAAATGTTTATATACTAGAACCCTGAAAAAATCCATAATCCTCAATATTCATAATCCCCCATTTTCTGGGTATCACTCTACCCTTGTTCACAGTGTTTGCATCCTCACAACCTTTGTATCAAGTTAAAGACCTTCAGCTCACCATGTTTACCATTGCTCTGAGGGTTAGAATATGCTTTCAAAATATCACACAGGCATCTCTGTATTAGCTATTGTAAAGCCAGTATCCACGGCCAGGGCCGGAGCCACCATCAAAGCAGCCCGGCTCTTGCAGGTTAGCATTGGATTCGGACAGTCAGTAAAGAAACAGCGGAGGCAAAAACTGGTGGGTCATAGTCTTTAATTCTAGCTTGCACCCGGCGGGCAAGTAAAAATACACACTGGGCTCCAAAACCCAGTCACATTCAGTGCTCACAAAGCCACTGACTTATTCGAGTTTCCTAGAATCAAAGGTTTCTAGCTCACCAGACTTATTCACCTCTGTTCCCCAACTCCTTCCTTATCCCAAATACAAACTCTACACAAACTGGTATCTTACTCAGCACTCCACCATCTTGGCTGCTTCTCCTGGCCTCCTCCACGTGGCCTTTCTCTGCTCTCCTCTGCTCTCTCTTCTAATGATAATCTCAGGAACCAAGAGCACAAACTCCCGTTCCGCCCCCACTTTATACTGTAGCTTCACAACCTCTAATCCAATATACAAAGTAGGGAAGTCTCTAATACAAAGTCACTTCTCTGAGGCATGATGGGATTGTACCACCCCACATCAAAATGGGGTGGGAAAGGCTTAATCCCAAAACCAAGCCCCAGGCTACAAGGATTCTCAACACACATTAATATCACCTGGGCAACGGCCTCTTCGTGGGCAGCGTCATATTTAACAAAGTGAGCATAATATACTCTATCTGCCCAACAGCTATCTATCCCTCTGTAACAACTTGCCACAAATGATAACAACTTAAAACAACACTTTAATTATTTTCTACGTCTCCTAGTTCAGAAACCCAGGGCTGGAATAGTAGGGTCCTCCACCTCAGGGTCTCTTATAGGCTGAACTCCATGGGAAAGCTGGGATATAGTTATTTGTAAGGCCAGTAGCCGTGGCCACCATCACAGCTGTCTGGCCAATTCAGGTTAGCATTTGATTTGGACAAACAGTAATGAAGCAACAAAGCCAAAAACTGGTGGGCCATTAACTTTAATCCTAGCTTGTACCCAGCGGGCAAGAAATACACACAGTGGGAAAACACTTCTCTGTCCATTCAGGGCTTCCAAAGCCACTGACTTATCCGAATTTCCTAGAATCAAAGGTGTCTCTACCTCACCAGCCTTATTCACCTCTGTTGCCCATCTCCTTCTCTCTGCACAAACTCTGCACTAACTAACTGGTTTCTTCTTTAGCACTCTGACATTTTGGCTGCTTCTCCTCTCCTCCATGTGGCCTTTCTCTGCTCTCCTCCAGCATGGGCTCCTCTGCTCCATTTTATAGTGTAGAAATAAAACCCTTTAATCCAATATACAAACAAGGAAGTCTCTGATACAAAGTCAGTTAGGGTGGGAAAGGTTTAGTCTTAAAACTAAACCTTAGGGCCATGGCTGGTTGGCTCAGTGGTAGAGCGTCAGCCTGGCATGCAGGAGTCCTGGGTTCAATTCCTGGCCAGGGCACACAGGAGAAGCGCCCATCTGCTTCTCCACCCCTCCCCCTCTCTTTCCTCTCTGTCTCTCTCTTCCCCTCCCGCAGCCAAGGCTCCATTGGCGCAAAGTTGGCCCGGGCGCTGAGGATGGCTCTATGGCCTCTGCCTCAGGTGCTAGAATGGCTTTGGATGCAACAGAGCAACACCTCAGATGGGCAGAGCATCGCATCCTGGTGGGCGTGCCAGGTGGATCCCGGTCGGGCGCATGCGGGTGTCTATCTGACTGCCTCCCCATTTCCAACTTCAGAAAAATAAACAAACAAACAAACAAAACACTAAGCCTTAGGCTATAACAATCCTACCTGCTTCCAGCCTCTCCCCTACTCCCAATGTAAACTATAAGCGAGCAAACATATATATCATATTTACAAATTTATTTGACCAACATTATCTCAAGACTTAAGTTCACATCTTAAGTTCACATGGTTGTTGGCAGTGTTCAGTTTTACAAACTGTCAGACTGAAGGTCTCAAGTTTCTTTCTGGTGGTTGACCAGCAAGAACATTATGTACCTTGCATAGAGTCCTTTTCCCAGGCGCTATCTTGCTTCATGAAACCACAAAAACTGAGAAGGTGAATTCATTATTTTTTTTAGGACAGAAATCACAATCTTTTGTAATCTAATTTTAATGTAACATCCCAGCACTTCTATTGTATTCTATTGGTTAAAATCTAGTTACTAAATCTAGCCTACATTCAAAGAAAGGGGTTTACACAGAGCTGGAATGCAGAAATAATAACATATAGAGGAAATAACTGACCATAAATTCATATACAAATCGGACTCATGCTCTACTACATGGTTAGTTATGTCCTGAGCAATCTTCCTAAAGCAGATTTCTGATCATATCATTATATTGCCCAATAAAAATATCAAAGATTCTCTTGCCTACAACTTTCCACAATCAGATTCCAGTCTTCATTTCCAACTTTATATTTTCTTTCACCACTCCTCATGAATTCTATGCTTTAGTCAATGCTCTTAGCTTAATTCATATGGTGCATGCTCTGCATGTTTGTTCATGTTGTTACCCCTGCCGGAAATAACATGTCCTTCTCCTGACATAAAGTAAGGATTATGAGTCTGGAAAACAGAATGGGAAGTGGAGGGCACAGCATTTTTCTTTTCACTTATTTAAAAATCTAGCATCAAACAAGCCAATATAGAAAACTAAAAAAGCAGGGTTTCAGGTATAGAGGATTCCTACCCAACAGTGAAATAAACTGTCTCAAAACAGTGAGTTTTCCATGTTTTATGTGGTTAAATGAACAAAAATACCTGTCCATTACGGAGATAAAGGGATTTCAGTGTTCAGTAAGAGTTAAAATGAAAAGAACAGCCCAACTCTCATAGATCCATAAATTTATATAAGGATAAGAAAGCAAAACTATTTCCTTTGACATTCAAAGATGAGAAAAATGATTTTCATAATAAAATTTCAATATTAATTATATTTGATATTTCATTTTAAACTGTTGGTTAAGTGAATGTTCCAATTTTCACCTACAAATTAGCTCTTTGTACAAACTCTGAAACCTCCATATTGCAATATTTTCCTATTTCTCATTCATAATTGTCATAACAAACAATAAAATTACTTAACATTCTCAATTTTAAAATAAATATATTATAACCAATGTACACAAATAAAAGGTTTTATCTAAATATTTTTTAAATTTTTTGTTTTAATTTATTCATTTTTAAAGAGAGGAGAGAGAGAAAGGTAGAGGTAGAGAAGCAGGAAGCATCAACTCCCAGTTGCTTCTTATATATGCCTTGACTGGGCAAGCTCAGAGTTTCAGCATTCCAGGTCAACGCTTTATCCACTGTGCCACCACAGGTCAGGCAAAAAGTTTTATTTATAAAGGAGGACAGATACTGCTACGTAAAGACCTTGTTCTTATCAAACATACTTTTAAGAATTTTCATAAAGGGAACTCAGCTCATAACGACACATAATCTTGAGTTATTTTCCATTTTAGGCTTATTGAGATGGACCTTCAGAAAAATATTTACCTTGCTTTAGGAAAATTCACAGATACAACAGCTGCCCAAATTCTTGTAGCTATTTCTCTGGATAAGTTGAAACAAGTGGTGCTATGAGTGATGCTATAAATCACTGCATGGGTAAAGACACTTCAAAAAGCATGCCTTTTAGTTCTTGCAAAGAGACAAAGAGAGATGCATAGAGAAAGAAAGAAAGACAAAGAGAGGTCAGAGCAGACAAGGATGTCCATTTCTTTTTGAAGCACTGGGTTAACCATCCCATTGGATGGTACCCAGTAGAAGAGACCCAATCTCTTCTGTAGGTGAAAAATAGAACACTTTATTTAAAATGAGAAATTATGGCAATTGCTTTTATTTTACTTTATCTAAACTATAAGATGACTGAAGGCAGGGACCCTGTCAAATTTGCTGTTGTGGTATGGCTCAGTAACCACCACACTCACAAAGACAAGCATTTAAATTAATGTTTAATAATTTAGTAATTGAGTGAATGAATACAATGACAGGTACACAAGACTCAAACAACATTCCAGTGTATTATTGGGCCTTTGAACTTTAGATTCTGTTGAGTGGCCTGTTATCATGGACCCGAGGATCATATATCACAGAAACAAGGAAGCTTGTGTGAGCCTACACACTAGTATGTACTAACTCCTTGATGAAGAGAAATAGAATTTGGTGCAGAATCATATGGCTAGACTGTTTCTGTCATATACATGATGTTATTCAAGTCAAATAAACCAGATATAATGAATTTGACTACTGTGTAAATTTGGTGTTATGGCCATGAGATGACACATACTCTTGCAGATGAGAACAGAATTCCCTCTAAGAGAAATGGAAACTGCCTGACTGGTGGTGGTGCTGTGGATAGAGCATTGACCTGGAACACTAAGGACCCAGGTTTGAAACTCTGAGGTCACCAGCTTGAGTATAGGCTTATCCAGTTTGAATGCAGGCTCACCAGCTTGAGCGCAGGATCGCTGGCTTGAGCATGCAATCATAGACATGACCCCATGGTCACTGGTTTGAGCTAGAGCACCCCTCCTCCCCGTCAAGGCACATATGAGAAAACAATCAATAATCAACTAAAGTGTCACAACTACCAGTTGATGCTTCTCAACTCTCTCCTTTCCTGTCTGTCTGTCTCTCTTTCTCTCTCAAAAGTAAAATATAAAGTAAATAAAATAAAATAATAGAGAGAGAAATAGAAGCTTCCATCTTGGAAAAAAGTTAATTTTGGTGCCTATGGAGGTTGATTTTAGATGAAGTGAAGAAAAATTGTTCTGGTCTTCCTGGAGCCTAGAGTAGGTCAGACACGGAGATATGGTAAGAGATGAACTGTCTAGCAGGTTAAGAGTAAGACAAGAGACAGCCAATAAGGGGAACCTGTGATGGGTCTGGACCTGGGCAGTTGTTAAAAGTTACTTTGTACTCTACTCCTACTTTCCCAAATGGTTGGTAAGAATCTCATTACAATTTGCAGTGTGGGTTCTGCCTTGTGTTTGGGGAGAAATGAGCTCTTTCTTGAGTGTCTCAGTCATGGTAGCAAGCGTAGTCACCAGAGGAGCAGTGACTCTAGTGCTCAGTGGCAACAGAAACAGCTCAGGGGACAAACACTGTGGAATTCCAGGAGAAAAAAGTCCCTGACAAATTGTTTAAAATTATTCTGGAGACCTTTAAAGAGTGGTCATTTGGTAAGCAGTTACCTCATCTGTAAAATGGGGTACTAATAATTGTCCCTCCTTCCCTTCAGGGAAGTTAAAAAATGTAAAATAATGAATGACTGTAATGTGTTTGAACACCTTGGAAGAAATATTATATATAAGCATATGATATCATGATTACCTCCATAATGAAAAGAAAGGAAAATATTGAAATAACAATAATATGTACGTTTTCAACACCTGCAGTTGTATATGAAATATATAACTTTTTTATTGTTTTCTGTCTAATCCACTGCACCTGCATTAAAAAATGTACCCCAATGGTCTGTTTTAAGAAGTACATAAAATTTAGACAAGTACTTATTGTTTTATTCACCCCATTGTGCCTAGGTCTCACAGAACATATTTTAAATAATATACAACCACAAAGAGACCACTTCAAAACACGTCTCAATAGTGTGGGTTAGTAAAAATTACTTTTAAAGGCAAACATCTGGCACCTCATAAATATATATCAGCTTTCATCAAGAGTTTTTAAAACTCTCCCCATATATATTAAACTTATAAGCATTATTAATTCAGCATATTGTATGTAGGTTTTTAAAGTAGTCCCCAAGCAGAATTACATATGTAAAATATGTGCTGCAATATCTAGGACCGTGCAGATCATAAAGAACAAGACATTAACCACAATGCTAACTCCTCTTGATTTAATATGTTCTGCTAGCTAATAGGGATGATTTTTAAAGCACAGATACAAGAAAATGCTATAGTTAAGCTTAAAGGCAGCTATCTATTCCAACTAAGTTTTTTCTCTCTTGTGACATTTAGCACAAATTATTCTAGGCTTACATTTAGCTTGTGTCAAAAATATGTCGGAATATTTTACTCTAATTTATTTCCACATCTGAAAGAAATTTTAAGAGACGATTTGCCTTTGTAAAGGCTGGATTCAAAACACCTAACTGGTAACTCTCTTTTTCCAGAAGATATTGAGAGAGGGAAAAAAAGAAATCCATTTACTAATATAGCAACATGTGGAAGACTTAATTGTGTATCATGACAGTAAGACAACTATATGTGATCCCACCAAGTCTCAGTGAGTGTTCTGTTACTGTTTGCCTTACATGTCTGGATCCCACAACACTTACAGTATATCCTTGGAAGTGTCCCTACTTCAGCTGCCAGGGTAGATGCTGCCACGATAAACATAAAAAGGTAGTCTTTGATACAGAGAGAAGCTTCCTGCTGCAAAGTCCACAGCATTGGCTTTCTCGCTCTCCAGACCTTTGGTAATGGAACTTGAAACTGACAAAGTAAAACTATAAAACATAGGAAATTTATCCCCACCCCCACACTTTATTTGAGCTTGAAAGACAGTCTCCCAACCTCTGACATGTCTCATTTCACACCAGAGCAGGATGGTCCTAGAAAGAGCCCCGTAAGAATAAACTAGTATAAAAATACATCCCTGGGAATATGAAATGATATGGAAGTTCTGTCCTCAGAAGAGCAGTCAGAAGAGTTATGTTTTCAAAAAATAATTTTTTAGAAAAATACAATAGATGTTCTTTTATAGAAGTCAAGGCTATCATACAACTATGAGGCAGACAACCAAAGGGAAAATCTGATCCAGAAGCAGCTTCACAGAATAGAAAAATACAATCACCAAGTTCAGAACCTCAGTGAAGCAGAGATTAGCAGATTGAAAGGACAGAAACTATATGACCAACATGGTCATTAAAAAAAAAAAGAGAGAAAATGAAGAAAGAAAACCCTGCATTTTATGGTAACATGGATAAATGTCAAAGGCATAATGCTAAGTGAAGTGTTACAGAGAAAGATATTCTCTGTACATTCTTACATGTAGAATCTAAAAAAGCCAAAACTGATTGCCTAACCACTATATCATACACTGAAATAATACAAAATGTTGAAAGTAAACAATAATTGAAAAATAAAAATAAAAACAAAAATCAATAAATGAAAAAGCTGAGCTCATAGAAACAGAAATAATACACTCTGTCAGGGGCTAGGAGAGTTGGGAAAATGAAGAGATATTAGTCAAGGGTCTCAATATTTTAGCTATAAGATGAATCAGTTCTGGGGATATAATATATTAAATATAATACAAATGTTGACTTTAGTTAACAATGGTACTAATGATAATATATACATGAAACTTAAGAGAGTAAATCTTAAATGTATCACCATAGAAAAAAATATTAATAATCTAAGAAGATGGAGGTGTTAAGTAATCCTTTTTATTATTTTGTTATTTATTTCACAATATATTTGTGTATCAAATCATCACAATGTATACTTGAACTTACATATGTTATTTGTCAATAATATCTCAATAAAGCTGGGGGAGAAAATAAAAGATAATATCAAAAAAAATGCCTGAGGCCCTGGCCGTTTGGCTCAGTGGTGGAGCATCGGCCTGGCGTGCAGGAGTCCCAGGTTCAATTCCAAGCCAGGGCACACAGGAGAGGTGCCCATCTGCTTCTCCACCCCTCCCCCTCTCCTTCCTCTCTGTCTCTCTCTTCCCCTCCCGCAGCCAAGGCTCCATTGGAGCAGAGTTGGCCCGGGCACTGAGGATGGCTCTGTGGCCTCTGCCTCAGGCACTAGAATGGCTCTGATTGCGGTATAGCAACGCCCCAAGATGGGCAGAGCATCACCCCCTGGTGGGCGTGCCGGGTGGATCCCCGTCGGGTGCATGCAGGAGTCTGTCTGCCTCCTCATTTCCAGTTTCGGAAAAATACAAAAAAAAAAAAAAAAAAAAAAAAAAGAAAAACAACAAAAACAAAAAATGCCTGAGAATTTCTATGACGAAATCCTCACATTAACAAAGCACAATGAGAAAAATACAGAATAAATAAAAGTAAATTCAAATTCAAACATTTGGTAAAACCTCTAAAGAGTAAAACTGAGACTGTGTGCACTTAAAGAACAATTAGAGAGCAAAATTATTTCTCAAAAACAATAAAAGCTGAAGACTTATCTTCAAAATGTTGAACTTAGAATTGTATACCTAGATAAACCGTTGCTTCAGACCAAAGGATAAATAAAGGCAACTTCAGAGAGACAGAGAATCTTACTTTCTATAAGTTCTTACTGGAAGTATTGTCAAAGAACATGTATCTAAAAGCAGTAAATTGAACCATAAGGTAAGAATAGAAGGGTCATCAAAGGCATTGAAAAATGAAGAAAACTCTTATAAAAACATTGGTTGCAAATAACAATAATATCAAAATGACAATTTATAAGAAAAAAATGAGTAATTCCCTTAATCTGTGGTGTCACAGTAGATAAAGTGTTGACCTGGAACCCTGAGGTCACTGGTTGGAAACCCTGGGCTTGCCTGGTCAACAAACATATGAGAAGTAACTATGAGTTGATGCTTCCCATTCCTCCTCACACTTTCTCTCTCTTTCTCTCTCTCTCTCTCTCCCCTCTCTCTAAAATTAATAAATAAAAAATATTAACTGAATGATTAAAGGGGAACATCAAAATGAAAACATTTGAATAGCCTAAGATCCTACTAAATACTATGTTCTCAAAATACATAAAGCAAATCTGAAAAAGAAAAAATCAGAGGGAAGTTGAATGAAAAAATGGAGCAGTAAAAACAGCTTAAGGATTCTTGCTGTATTGGCCAAGAGTTTGCTTAAAGCCTTTAATCACTGTAAAAAAAAAAAATAGAAGACTGGATAAAGAAGATGTGGCACATATACACCATGGTATACTATTCAGCCATAAGAAATGATGACATCGGATCACTTACAACAAAATGATGGGATCTTGATAACGTTAAACGGAGTGAAATAAGAAAATCAGAAGAAAACAAGAACTGCAGGATTCCATACATTGGTGGGACATAAAAACGAGACTAAGAGACATGGTCAAGAGTATGGTGGTTACGGGGGGTGGGGGGAGGGGCACAAAGAAAACTAGATAGAAGGTGACGGAGGACAATCTGACTTTGGGTGATGGGTATGCAACAGAATTGAATGACAAGATAACCTGGACATGTTTTCTTTGAATATATGTACCCTGATTTATTGATGTCACCCCATTAAAATAAAAATTTATTTATAAAAATAAACAATAGAGTGACGTCACGGAAATGGCGCCATGAGAAGTGCGTCCGACAGCTCTCCCCTAAATCACAACAAATTTATCAACTAGAAACAGAAAAATTTATCCTCGGAGCATTCCGGAGTTCCACACAAACTGAAAGCAAAAGGACTGTTACTTGAATCTGAGAGACGAGGGTGTGGAGGAAGCTACCGCAGCGACGCTCATTCAAGCCGCCAGGGAGTGCGCCTGCGGTGAGTCAGCCCATATACTTGGGAACCTCGAGCCACCGCAGTGAGTGGCGGACACGAGCCGCCGCTGCCGCGAGCGGCTGCCGCAAGCAGCCGCGCACGCGCCCGGTCCGGTTGAGCACCGCTGACGTTCCCAGCGGCCCGCACACTGCGAGTGGGGGTCGCCGGCCACCGGTGCCCGGAGCGCCCCATTCGCGCGTGTGCCTTGGGCATTCCACGCGCCCAGGGTGCCCTGCTGGCCCGCACACCCAGGGGGCTCCATTATCCTGCGCCTGGGGCGGTCCAGCCGCCAGCCGCGGGGCGAGCGGGAGAGGCTTGGGAGATTCTCTCCGTGGGCGGGGCACCTCACCCAGCCATTCAAGCTAACAATCAAGCGTTGGGGGAGGTGCACACGCAAATCAGCCTAAAATACCTTCGGAAGCACAGCTGCGACCCAATCACTGAAATTAGCTTAACCCATAAAATCTGCGCACCCTCGGTTCTAATTGATAAGATCTCTCTCAGTTCAGCGATCCAAGACAAGAGGCGTGATATTTTTTAAGTGCCTCTCGCTAAAGGGGCGGGGGCAACTTCTGATTGATAGAGCCTCCATATTCAGGGATAAACGCTAACAAGAAGGACTTGGCAGATAATAAGGTCTATACTACACTAGTCGTAAGCAGAGACTAGTGCCTCTTCTTCCCTGCAAAAACAGGCTACAAAGTGTGGAAAGCCTGGGTTGAGAGGTCCAACTAAATGATAGGCACTGAACAGTCACCTTGACAACAATTGACTCCCACCCCCGCCTGATTACACTGGAGGCCCTGACTCTCAGAGCCTTTCCCAAAGCCTTGCACTCAGTGGGGATAGAGTGGGGATTTCCCAGCTCTTTGAGCCTCTTACTCCCCAGGCAGAAGCAGTTGCAGCCTTATAGCTGGATCACCAGGCTGCTAATTCAGAAAGGGGGGACTAGGAGAGAGAATCCAGGAAAGCAAACTCTCTCATCGTTGGACCCTGCAAACGCCAACAAGCCTTTACTTCCAGCAAGACTAAAGCCAATTAAATGACATTGCCATAGAATCCCATCAACTGCAAATCCCTACCTAAGAGTGACACAGGGGCAGAGCCTGGGGTACAGAGTCACCGACTAGGAAGAGGGAGAGAAAAGAAAAAGGAAGAAGTTAACCTCTCAAAATCAAGAAAAACCCACAGACTTTACAACTTGATCCACTAATTTTTTGTTGTTGTTGTTGTTGTTTGTTTCTTCTATCTTTTTGCCTTTATTCCTCCACCTCGGTCCTTCTATTCTCTTCCCATCTTATGCTTCCCCTTTCTTGAACTACACTACCCATAAGTGTTGCATTTTATTTTTCTTCTTCATCCTCACCCTCCTTTAAGGTTATACTCCAAAACACTTAACTCTCACTCTCTCCTCTTTTGTTTTTTTTTTGTTTTTTTTTTTTGTCTTGCTTTATTTTGTTTTTTTCTCCTCCTATTTTATTTCTTCCTTCGTTTTTCTCTTTTTCTTATTTTTTCCTTTCTATTCGTTTTTTCTTTTCTCATTTTACTTTCCTCCCATATAATCCTCAATCACGAACAAATTAGTTAATTTGGGACTCAAGGCTTTTTTTTGGCTTTATTTCTCTTTTTTGCTTTTGTTTTTATTTTTTTTTCTCTTGTTTGTTTATTTTTGTGGAATTTTGGGTCCTCCCAACCCAAGGTCTCCATTGTATTTAGTCTTTGCTCCACTTAATACAACAGATTTTTACTTATTATTTTTATTTTTTCTTCTTTATTATTCTTTTTTGGTCCTTTTTTCTGATTCCATCTTATCCCTCTCATTATATCTCTTAGTTGACCATCACTTACAAGCAAATCATCTTATGCTTGTCTAAGATTTTCTTCCTTTTTTTTTTTTTTTTTTTTTGCATTTAGTAGGTCCCTACTCCCTTTTTTTTGCCCCTTGAACTCTTCACCCCAAATCAGGCCCTCCATTATAGGCACGATATTTCCCTGAGGAGGGGAGAGGAGGGAAAGACAAGAGAGAAAAAAAGGGGGAAATAATAAATTATTACTGTTTTTTTTTTGTGGGGTGTTTTACCCTTTTTTTTTTTTCTTTTTACTCTTTATTAATTCTAATTAGTGCTATCAATAAGACCACCCTCAGATGCCGATAAGAAAGAGGAAATCGAATATTATGGATACAAAAGAAAGAGAGGTAACACAAATAGATGTGGAAAAATCTATGGAGAAAAGACTTAACATATTGGAAGCCTTGGAGCTAAATGACAGAGAATTTAAAATAGAAATCTTAAAAATACTCAGAGATATACAAGAAAACACAGAAAGGCAATATAGGGAGATCAGAAAACAACTCAATGAACACAAAGAATATATTACCAAGGAAATTGAAACTATAAAAACAAATCAAACAGAAATGAAAAACTCAATTCACGAGCTGAAAAACGAGGTAACAAGCTTAGCTAACAGAACAGCCCAGATTGAAGATAGGATTAGTGAAATAGAAGACAAACAACTTGAGGCACAACAGAGAGAAGAAGAAAGAGACTCAAAAATAATAAAAAACGAGAAAGCCCTACAGGAATTGTCTGACTCCATCAGAAAGAATAACATAAGAATAATAGGTATATCAGAGGGAGAAGAGAAAGAAAATGGAATGGAGAATATACTCAAACAAATAATAGACGAGAACTTCCCAAGCCTGTGGAAGGAACTAAAGCCTCAAATTCAAGAAGCAAACAGAACACCAAGTTTTCTTAACCCCAACAAACCCACTCCAAGGCACATCATAATAAAGATGACACAAACCAATGACAAAGAAAAAATTCTCAAGGCAGCCAGGGAAAAGAAGAGTACAACATATAAAGGAAGGCCTCTTAGATTATCATCAGATTTCTCAGCAGAAACTCTACAAGCTAGAAGAGAGTGGACCCCAATATTTAAAGCCCTGAAAGAGAGGAACTTTCAGCCAAGAATACTATACCCATCAAAGCTATCCTTCAAGTATGAAGGAGATATAAAAACATTCACAAATACAGAAAAGATGAGAGAATTTATCAACAGAAAGCCCCCACTCCAGGAAATACTAAGGGGGGTTTTCCAACCAGATTCAAAGAACAAAAGAAAACAACACCACAAGTAACAGCTCCACCAAGAACACAATAAAACCAAACTTAAACTGTGACAACAAAGGAAAAAAAGGGGGGAGAGGATGGAGATTAACAGTAGCAAAGGACGATGAAGTGCAGAAATACTTATAAGATAGGGTACTACAATGAATATGGTAGGTACCCTTTTCATTACTTAATGGTAACCACCCTTAAAAAAACCACCACAAAAACACTTGACTTAAAAAAGGTAGCAACAGAGGAAAGAAGTATGGAACACAAACAAACAAAAACAAATGATAGAAAAACAAAAGAGAAGAATCAAACTAGATACAAAACTAACAGAAAGCAATTTATAAAATGGCAGTAGGGAACCCACAAGTGTCAATAATTACACTAAATGTAAATGGATTAAACTTACCAATAAAAAGACACAGAGTAGCAGAATGGATTAAAAAAGAAAATCCAACTATATGCTGCCTACAAGAAACACATCTAAGCAACAAGGATAAAAACAAATTCAAAGTGAAAGGCTGGAAAACAATACTCCAAGCAAACAACACCCAAAAAAAAGCAGGTGTAGCAATACTCATATCTAATAATGCTGACTACAAGACAAAAAAAGTACTCAGAGACAAAAATGGTCATTTCATAATGATTAAGGGGAAGTTGAATCAAGAAGACATAACAATCCTTAATATATATGCACCAAACCAAGGAGCACCAAAATATATAAGACAGCTACTTATTGACCTTAAAACAAAAACTAACAAAAATACAATCATACTTGGAGACCTCAATACACCGCTGACGGCTCTAGATCGGTCATCCAAACAGAGAATCAATAAAGATATAGTGGCCTTAAACGAAATACTAGAACACCTGGATATGATAGACATCTACAGGACACTTCATCCCAAAGCGACAGAGTATACATTTTTCTCTAGTGTACATGGAACATTCTCAAGAATTGACCATATGTTGGGCCACAAAGACAATATCAGCAAATTTAGAAAAATTGAAATTGTACCAAGCATATTTTCTGATCATAAAGCCTTGAAACTAGAATTCAACTGCAAAAAAGAGGGGGAAAAACCCACAAAAATGTGGAAACTAAACAACATACTTCTAAAAAATGAATGGGTCAAAGAAGAAATAAGCGCAGAAATCAAAAGATATATACAGACAAATGAAAATGAAAATACGACATATCAGAATCTCTGGGATGCAGCAAAAGCAGTAATAAGAGGAAAGTTCATATCACTTCAGGCCTATATGAACAAACAAGAGAGAGCTGAAGTAAACCACTTAACTTCACACCCTAAGGAACTAGAAAAAGAAGAACAAAGACAACCCAAAACCAGCCGAAGAAAGGAGATAATAAAAATCAGAGCAGAAATAAATGAAATAGAGAACAGAAAAACTATAGAAAAAATCAATAAAACAAGGAGCTGGTTCTTTGAAAAGATCAACAAAATTGACAAACCCTTGGCAAGACTCACCAAGGAAAAAAGACACAGGACTCAAATAAATAAAATCCAAAATGAAAGAGGAGAGATCACCACAGACATCATAGATATACAAAGAATTATTGTAGAATACTATGAAAAATTATATGCCACCAAATACAACAATCTAGAAGAAATGGATAAATTCCTAGAACAATACAACCTTCCTAGACTGAGTCATGAAGAAGCAGAAAGCCTAAACAGACCAATCAGCAGGGAGGAAATAGAAAAAACTATTAAAAATCTCCCCAAAAATAAAAGTCCAGGCCCAGACGGTTATACTAGTGAATTCTATCAAACATTCAAAGAAGACTTGGTTCCTATTCTACTCAAAGTCTTCCAAAAAATTGAAGAAGAAGCAATACTTCCAAACACATTTTATGAGGCCAACATAACCCTCATACCAAAACCTGGCAAGGATGGCACAAAAAAAGGAAACTACAGACCAATATCTCTAATGAATACAGATGCTAAAATACTAAACAAAATACTGGCAAACCGAATACAACAACATATTAAAAAAATAATACATCATGATCAAGTGGGATTCATCCCAGAATCTCAAGGATGGTTCAACATACGCAAAACGGTTAACGTAATACACCATATCAACAAAACAAAGAACAAAAACCACATGATCTTATCAATAGATGCAGAAAAGGCTTTTGATAAAATACAACACAATTTTATGTTTAAGACTCTCAACAAAATGGGTATAGAAGGAAAATATCTCAACATGATAAAGGCCATATATGATAAGCCATCAGCCAACATCCTATTAAACGGCATAAAACTGAGGACTTTCTACCTTAAATCAGGAACAAGACAGGGTTGTCCACTCTCTCCATTCTTATTCAACGTGGTGCTAGAAGTTCTGGCCAGAGCAATCAGACAAGACAAAGAAATAAAAGGCATCCATATCGGAAAAGAAGAAGTAAAGCTATCACTTTTTGCTGATGATATGATCCTATACATCGAAAACCCCAAGGACTCCACAAAAAGATTATTAGAAACAATAAACCAATACAGTAAGGTCGCAGGATACAAAATTAACATACAAAAGTCCATAGCCTTTCTATATGCCAACAATGAAATATTAGAAAACGAACTCAAAAAAATAATCCCCTTCACGATTGCAACAAAAAAAATAAAATACCTAGGAATAAACATAACAAAGAACGTAAAGGACCTATATAATGAAAATTACAAAGCATTGTTAAGGGAAATCGAAAAAGATACAATGAGATGGAAAAATATTCCTTGTTCTTGGATAGGAAGAATAAATATAATCAAAATGGCCATATTACCCAAAGCAATATACAAATTTAATGCAATTCCCATCAAAATCTCTATGAGATTTTTTAAAGAAATGGAACAAAAAATCATCAGATTTATATGGAACTATAAAAAACCCCGAATAGCCAAAACAATCCTAAGGAAAAAGAATGAAGCTGGGGGCATTACAATACCTGACTTTAAACTATATTATAGGGCCACGATAATCAAAACAGCATGGTATTGGCAAAAAAATAGACACTCAGACCAATGGAACAG
The DNA here is from genome assembly GCF_036850765.1 of Saccopteryx bilineata. Lineage (NCBI taxonomy): Eukaryota > Metazoa > Chordata > Mammalia > Chiroptera > Emballonuridae > Saccopteryx > Saccopteryx bilineata. Next base: position 67,195,331 of record NC_089490.1, on the reverse strand, counting down.
AATAGAAAGCCCAGAAATAAAACCACATATATATGGTCAAATAATCTTTGATAAAGGGGCCAACAACACACAATGGAGAAAAGAAAGCCTCTTCAACAAATGGTGTTGGGAAAACTGGAAAGCCACATGCAAAAGAATGAAACTCGACTACAGCCTGTCCCCGTGTACTAAAATTAATTCAAAATGGATCAAAGACCTAAATATAAGACCTGAAACAATAAAGTACATAGAAGAAGACATAGGTACTAAAATCATGGACCTGGGTTTTAAAGAACATTTTATGAACTTGACTCCAATGGCAAGAGAAGTGAAGGCAAAGATAAATGAATGGGACTACATCAGAATTAAAAGTTTTTGCTCAGCAAGAGAAACTGATATCAAAATAAAGAGACAGTCAACTATATGGGAACTGATATTTTCAAACGACAGCTCAGATAAGGGCCTAATATCCAAAATTTACAAAGAACTCATAAAACTCAACAACAAACAAACAAACAACCCAATAAAAAAATGGGAAGAGGACATGAACAGACACTTTTCCCAGGAAGAGATACAAATGGCCAACAGATATATGAAAAGATGCTCAGCTTCATTAGTTATTAGACAAATGCAAATCAAAACTACAATGAGATACCACCTCACTCCTGTTAGATTAGCTATTATCAACAAGACGGGTAATAGCAAATGTTGGAGAGGCTGTGGAGAAAAAGGAACCCTCATTCACTGTTGGTGGGACTGTAAAGTAGTACAACCATTATGGAGGAAAGTATGGTGGTTCCTCAAAAAACTGCAAATAGAACTACCTTATGACCCAGCAATCCCTCTACTGGGTATATACCCCAAAACCTCAGAAACATTGATACGTGAAGACACATGTAGCCCCATGTTCATTGCAGCACTGTTCACAGTGGCCAAGACATGGAAACAACCAAAAAGCCCTTCAATAGAAGACTGGATAAAGAAGATGTGGCACATATACACTATGGAATACTACTCAGCCATAAGAAATGATGACATCAGATCATTTACAGCAAAATGGTGGGATCTTGATAACATTATAAGGAGTGAAATAAGTAAATCAGAAAAAAACAAGAACTACATGATTCCATACATTGGTGGAACATAAAAATGAGACTAAGAGACATGGACAAGAGTGTGGTGGTTACCAAGGGTGGGGGGGGAGGGAGGACATGGGAGGGAGGGAGGGAGAGAGTTAGGGGGAGGGGGAGGGGCACAGAGAACTAGATAGAGGGTGATGGAGAACAATCTGACTTTGGGCGAGGGGTTTGCAACATAATTTGATGACAAAATAACCTAGACATGTTTTCTTTGAATATATGTACCCTGATTTATTAATGTCATCCCATTACCATTAATAAAAATTTATTAAAAAAAAATAAAATAAAATAAACAATAGCTTAAGAGGTCAAGTGGGCTTGATAACCTTAAATTCTTCCACTAAGGACCATTAATAGCAAAAGAAAATTCAGTATTCTACTCAATATATATCCATATTTGTTTAAATATAAAGATAATGATTCCTCAGCAGGAAAAAAGTATTTTAGTAAAATTGATAATGTTTCATATTTCTATTGTGGCTTTACCTAATCCATTTATATTTCGGAAAGGCTCTGAGTTGTGTTCTTCATAGAAAATGTCCTTGTCTTCAAGAGCCTACAGTACAGTTTTACAGCTGCATTTCTCAAGCTGTCATGAAACATATTATTCTCAGGATGGTAAATACTGAGACCTAAAAAGTAACACATAGCATGTACATATAAACGATGGTTCAAACATGCTTTTGATGTCCAAAATACTAGCATATGCTTTATTATTTTTTTATTTCTTTTGTGTGTGTGTGTGTGTGTGTATGTGTGTGTGTGTGTGACAAAGACAGAAAGAGGGACAGACAGACAGGAAGGGACAGAGATGAGAAGCATCAATTCTTCATTTAGGCACCTTAGTTGTTCATTGATTGCTTTCTCATATGTGCCTTGACCAGGGGGCTACAGCAGACTGAGTGACCCCTTGCTCAAGCCAGTGACCTTGGGCTCAAGCTGGTGAGCCTTGCTCAAACCAGATGAGCCCACGCTCAAGCTGGCCACATTGACGTTTCAAACCTGAGTCCTTCACATCACAGTCCGACGCTCTATCCATTGCGCCACCTCCTGGCCAAGCATAGCATATGCTTTTCAGAAGTTTTTCAAAAGAATTTTACTTCATAATGAATTAAAATATATACAGGAACAAAAGGATGGTCCCAAAACAAGTATTTTATTAGTAAAATACTTTAATACTTTAAAAGGGAAGAAAATGACCAAAAGATACCAAGAAAGTGTCATCTTTAGAAAGTTAAATGTAGAATGGTACTCTCCCCTTATACCGCCACATTATTTGAAAATTCTTGTCAATGTGGTGAATAAATAGTACAAATAACTTGTAAAGAAAAACTTTGAGAAGATGCCATTATCTACCTTAAAAGTACACAAAAAATCAACTTAAAAGAAGAAAATTCTATATGTTAGATGGAAATGTAAATATAAGGAAATCAAAAGATTTCTTGCATACCCAACAGTACCTAAGATGTCAGTAACTATAGCAACCAAGGTCTAAAATATATAGAAATTAATTGTATAAGAAATAGTTGTGAAAATATAAAAAAACTTCAGTGACAAACAAAATATTTTGAAAGATAAAAAAGGAGGGAGTCATACCAGATTTCAGAATAAAGAAATTTTATAAAGGTATCAGTTTCCTCAAAATTATCTGTATATATAATGAAATTTTAACTAACACCCTAAAAGAATGTATTTTGACCTTGACAAAAATATTTCTAAGCTAACAAAAAAAGTTGATTAAAAAAATGGGCAAAGACCTGAATAGACACTTTTCTAAAGAGGAGATATAAATGGCAAATAGACATAAGAAAATATTCTCAATGTCACTAATTATCAGAGAAATACAAATGAAAACCACAGTGAGATATTACCTCACACCCATAAGAATGCCTGACCAGGCAGTGGCACAATGAACACAGCATCAGACTGGGACACAGAGGACTCAGGTTCGAAACCCCAAGGTTGCCAGCTTGAGCACAGTTCATCTGGTTTGAGCAAGGCTCATCAGCTTGAGTTCAAGGTCACTGGCTTGAGCAAGGAGTCACTCGGTCTGCTGTAGCCCCCAGTCAAGGCACATATGAGAAAGCAATCAATGAACAACTAAGGTGCCGCAATGAAGAATTGATACTTCTCATCTCTCTCCCTTTCTGTCTGTCCATCTCTCTGTCTCTCTCTGTCCCCCCCACACACACACACACAAATAAATAAATAAAAATAAATAAATAAAAAATATTGGCTATCATCAATAAATCAACCAGCAACAAGTGCTGGTGTGGGTGTGGAGAAAAGGGAATTCCTGTGCACTCTTGGTGGGAGTACAGATAGGTGCAGTCACTGTGGGAAGCAGTGAGCTCAAAAAATTGAAAATAGAACTGGTTTTTAACCCAGTGATGCCACTTCCTGGATTTTAAGAATCCCGAAACACTTATTCAAAAGAATATATGCACCCCGATGTTCATTGCAGCATTATTTACAATAGCTAAGATTTGGAAACAGTCCAAGTGCCCATCAGTAGATGAGTGGATAAAAGAGCAGTGGCACTACTATACACAGCCATAAAAGAGAAGGAAATCTTACCTTCTGTGACAGCATGGATGGGCCCAGAGAGCATTATGTTAAGTGAAATAAGCCAGAAATAAGCCAGGCAGAGAAAGACAAGTACCATATAATTTCACTTATATGTGGAATCTAACCAACAAAATGAACTAATAGTCAAAATAAATACAAACTCATACATAGAGAGCAGGCTGACAGCTGAGTGGGGGTGGTCTGGGTGAGGTAGCTGGAGGGATTGAGCAAAAAGCCCCTCATAATCACAAACAAGTGTTGTGATTGCCAGAGGTGAGGGGGGTAGAAGAGGGTATAAAGGTGATAGTGATGGACGAAGAGTTTACTTGGGGGGGGGTGAATACACAATAAAATGTACAGAGATGTGTTGTAGAATTGGGGACCTGAAACCTGTATAAATTCAATTAAGAAATAAAAAAGAAATAAAAATCAGCTAGATCTGGAAAAATTGATTGTGCTGTTCTTGTGCCCTCTCCCCTAGAAAAGGCCATGCTGGAAGAAAACATTGAAACTATTTTACACCTCCCAGAAGAAGGTATTGCATATGTAAGTGGAGAGAAAATGTATATCTGACCATTGTTATTAAACTGCATATCTTGATAGATGAACTACTCTAAACTAATTTTTTGCATTGCTACTATTAGGGAAGCTGTTTCAAAACTTTAATGTCCATTAAATAGACCTTGATATCTAGAACTGCAAATAAAAAAGACCAAGATTCAACTTCTTACTCCTTCATAAAGGGATTGTTAGATAAACACTAATATTTACAGAGCACTTCTAATTCCTTAAGAACTTCACATGCGTTTTCTCATGCAACTTTTATACAAACACCCTCTGAGAGTTATATCAATAATTCCATGAGAAAATTAAAGCTCAGAGAAATTAATCACCTGTTGTTCAATTACTTATTGATAGATTCAGTCAATCCCAGGTTTTTTGGCTCCAATTTCAGGCTTTTTCATTTTGCTGTTATTTCTTATTGTTTTATGATTTCTTTTATCTTTTTAATCATTTTTAATGTTATATTTTAAATTTTATTTCTAGTTTAGTAATTTTTTCTCTTCATTGTCTGCCAATTCTCACATTGCTTTAGTTGTTATGCATGAATAATTAGTCAAAAATCTGTTAGTATTTATTTATTTATTTATTTTCTTTTGAAAGCTGTAGAGTTGTTGTGGAAGTGTCACTTTAGAGATAATTTTGGCTCATTTATTCAGAGAATTTGAAGGATTTCATTGATCTTGGAACAATTTTTATGTTGAGTTTTTGCCCTGTAATTCTCAAACCACTCAAGCATATGCAGTATCACTCCATATTTATACGTAAGGTAGGCTTGTGATTTCAATTTCTCTTCAGTGATACTCTCCCCTCAGGGATGGAGGGGGACAGGAAATACCCTTGATATTTCTCAGAAAGAGGTAAATTGAGGAGCGCCTAGTTTCCTGCAGGAGCGGACCCCACCTGCATCTCCTGCAGCTGGAGGCCAAGCTGCCTATCCTTGCATATCTTCTTCATAGCTTCAAAGCCAGCTTCTCCAGTCCCTGAAAGACCCTCAAGAACCCCAGCCCCTCAGCCACCTTTGCATCAGCCTTGACCTACCACTTTTGCACTGGTTTTATAATGGATTTCAGCAAATGTGGATGCATTTTATTAGTTATAGATCAGATGTTTAGCTCTTTTAGCCTAGAATGTCCATAAGCTTATAAAGGGACCATTGCTCTCCTCTCCCTCTCAATCTCAGCGAAGGCTTGGCACCCCTCGCTCTTCCCTCATTTTTTAGTTCCATTAAAAATTGTTTCTGTCCTCACTTTTTTTTTATTTCCTTCCAAATATTTTCTGTTCCCTTACCTCTTCCTTATATCTTGCTTTCTTGCATCTTCTCCTTTCTTCCTGCGGTGGCTCTTCTTCTTTACTTATCTTCAGCATCAGTCAGCACCTTTGACCATCAGTTTTTTTTTTTCCAATTTTGCATATAATTTACTGAGTTATCTATAAATTTTGTTTTGTTATTTCTTGTTGTACAAGTAACAGCTGGAATACTGTGCTACTTTTTATGTGCCTTATTGGTTATCTCCGAACACTACAAGAAAATGTAACCAAAATCGGGCTTAAGGAATCAAATTATAATGAAAGATTAATTAAGCTAATTAACTGCAACTTGGAGTTTGAATATACAAAACTCAGGTCATCTCTCCTATGGGCTAGGGGCTCTTAGTACTTTGGATGAAAGAAAGTGTAAAGTTTAAACTGAAATCAGGTAAATTATCCAAAAAAAATGCTCAACTATACATAATAAATGAATATAAAACATTTCATTTTGAAGGTAAGGTTTGTTATACATGTCAACACAATTTTTATAATGAAGATATTCTGCAAATGTGGTTCTCGTTCTAATGTATAAAAGTGGTAAAAATTGCAGGAAAATTTGACTGATAAAGGGATGGTGTCCCTCTATCATTTGATGGTCAACATCTCACAGGATCTGTTTGTTCAATAGAAATATTAGCTCATACTTACTCTGCACTTCCTAAGTGTCAGGGACTATTTTAAGTGACTTAACTTCAATCACTCATCTCTTTCCACAATGATCCTAAGAAGTAGGTCATGTTGTTATTTCATCCGACATATGAGGGAATGAGGCACAAACAGGTTAGGTCATTTGTTTAAGGAAACAAAGGTATTTGTGTTAGAAGGTAGGACTTGAAATTAGACAAATAAGTTTCAGATTGTGACCTTTTAAGAATCACTTTACTTTAAGAACTATACTTGAAGTCTAAAGCAACCACATTATAACAACTATAGAATCCTCAGATAATTAATATTAATGACAACCTATCTATGTGTTCTTTGAGCAAAGTGGATATTAATATTTTATTTATTTCAGAAGTATTTATATTTTACATGAAGAGATAACATGTGAACATCTCTTTTTTTTTTAACTAAAAAGCAATTCCTTACTGTATGCCATAACAGATGTATGTTGTGCAAAATAAATTCAGGAATTTTAGTAATACCATTAGAAGCAGAGATTATTAGCATAATCTATTAGTATCGTCTAAGAGGAAATAGAGAAAACACTCATCATAGGGCCATCTTTACTTGGCTTTGGTTCAAGCATTTATTATAACCACTTGTGACTTAAGATAAATACAAAGAGAGAAACAAAAAAAAATGTAAGACTACATTTAAGAAAATTATTTTTGACAATCTCCATACTCAGGAGTTAATATTAAAATACTGCAAAAAGTGTTCATTTTTCATGCTTGACCAGGTGGTGGTGCAGTGGATAGAGCATCAGACTGGGATGCAGAGAATCCAGGTTTGAAACTCTGAAGTCGCCAGCTTGAGTGCGTGGTTATTGGCTTGAGCATGGGCTCACAAGCTTGAGTGTGGGGTTACTGGCTTGAGCATGTCTGTGATTCTATGGTCACTGACTTGAAGCCCAAGGTTGCTGGCTTGAGCAAAAGGTCACTCCCTCTGCTGTAGCCCCCCAGTGAAGGCACATATGAGAAAGCAATCAATGAACATCTAAGGGGCCGCAATGAAGAGTTGATGCTTTTCATCTCTCTCCCTTCCAGTCTGTCTGTCCCTATCTGTCCCTCTCTCTGTCTTTCTCTCTGTCTCTGTCACAAAAAATAAAAAAAATTTTCCTTATGCAACATGTTTTACTTTGTGTTATTTTATAATTATTGTACTGTTTCTTGATTGCAAAGCAATATATGCTAATTGTTGGGGGGGAGTACAGAAAAGAAAAAATAGAGAGGCAAGGAAAAGAAATAAAAAAATGAAGAATGGGAGGAATTCAAGAATAAAGGCTGCAAGAGAAGAATGAAGAGGGAAAGAGGAAAAGAGGGAGACAGAAAGGGAAAGGGAAGGAAGGAATAAAAGGAAGATAGAGGGAAGGAAGAGAAATAAAAAAAGAGAAAAATGAAAGAAAGTGAGAGAAATAAAGAAAAGGAAAAGAAAAAATAAAGTAAAAAAAAACACAAAGGAAAAAATCACTTGTAATTCCACATTTGAAAGGTAATTACTCTCAATATTTTCTACATTCTTTCTAGTAGATACTATACATCTCATTTAAAATATTCGCAGACACAGTGGTATGTCCATAAGCATTTGTAGTCTGCTTCTTTTTCAGATATCACTGCACTATTTTTTGAAACTGGGAACTGACTTAATCATAATTTGTTTTCAAGCAATAACACATGTTCTGTGCCATTAATCAATTATTTATTTCTTTCAATTCTCATTTTGAAATAATTCTCAATTTACAAAAACATTTTTAAATTAATACAAGAAGTTTGTATCTTCTACTCATCTTCTCCAAATGCTTACATCTTTACATAACACATTAAAATGATCAAAATCATGAAATTTCAAGTACCACTTATACAAAATCAAGTACCATTTATACAAAAGTAGTACTAGTCTAGTGATCTCACTAAAATTTCATCATCTGTCCTACTCATGTCCTTCTTCTGGTCCAGTGTTCAACCAGGATCACACATTGCATTAATTTAAATGTTATTTAGTTCATTTAGACTGCTTTAATCCAAGTCAGTTCCTTAGTTTTTATTTTTCATGATATTTAATCTTTTGAAGAGTACTGGCCAGTTATCTTGTGGAATGTCCCTCAATGCAAGGTTGTCTGATAGCACAGGTTATACACATTTTTTAAAATTGGTTTTAGAGTAAGAGGGAGGGAGAAAGAAAAAGAGAGAAAAACATCAATTTGTTATTTGACTTTTTTATGCGCTCATTGGTTGATTCTTGTGTCCTGACTGGGGCATTGAATGCACAACCTTGGTGTATTGTGACAATGCTCTAACCCATTGGTCCCCAACCCCCGGGCCATGGATCGGTACTGGTCCATGGGCCATTTGGTACCGGTTCACAGAGAAAGAATAAATAACTTAAATTATTTTTGTTTTATTTATATTTAAGTCTTAATGATGTTTTATTTTTTTAAAAAATGACCAGATTCCCTCTGTTACATCCATCTTAGATTCACTTTTGACACTTGTCTCCGTCATGTGATACATTTATCCGTCCCACCCTAAAGACCAGATCGTGAAAATATTTTCTGACATTAAACTGGTCCGTGGCCCAAAAAAGGTTGGGGGCCACTGCTCTAACCCACTGAAGTACCTGGCCAAGGCCAGGTTATAAACATTTTTGCCAAGTATATCACAAAAGTAATGTTGTGCCCTTCTCAGTGCATTAGAAAGTTCAAGCTTCTAGTATGTCCTATCACTGCACTGTTGACATTAATATTTTTACCAAGATAGGATCTGCTAAATCTCTCTACTACAAAGCTAGCACTTTTTCCCTTTGCATTTAGTATTATATGAAAACATTATGTAAATAATTTCTCATCATACTTTCACCTACTAATTTTAGCATCCATTGGTAAATCTTAATTAAACCCGTTATAACTGCATTGTTTACTGTTGGTCAAATAAGTCTGTAAATATGATATATATGTTTGTTCATTTATAGTTTGCATTGGGTATGGAAGACAGGTTATAAGCAGGCAGGGTCATTATAGCCTAAGGCTTAGTTTTAAGACTAAGCTATTCCCCACACCCTTCACTGTTGCATGATGTGGGGTGGTGCACTCTTAGGAGGAATCCCATTTATGCCTCAGATAAATGACTTTGTACAGAGACTTTCTTATTTGTATATTGGATTAAAGGTTTTAATTTCTACAGTATAAAATGGGGCAGAGGATCCCATGCTGGAGGAGAGCAGAGAAAGGCCACGTGGAGGAGAGGAGAAGCAGCCAAGATGGCAGAATGCTGAAGGAGAAGCCAGTTTGTGCAGTTTGTGCAGAGAGAAGGAGATGGGGAACAGAGGTGAATAAGGCTGGTGAGGCACAAACCTTTTATTCTAGGAAACTTGGATAAGTCAGTGGCTTTGGGAGCCCTGAATGGAAAGGGAAGTGTTTTCCCACTGTGTGTATTTCTTGCCTGCTGGGTGCAAGCTAAGATAAAGCAAATGGCCCACCAGTTCTCAGATCCATTGTTTCATTACCATCCGTCTGAATCAAATGCAAACCTGCATGGGCCAGGCAGCTGTGATAGTGGCCGCGACTACTGGCCTTACATTTGGCGTAGTCTGTGGCAGGATTCGAAAATCAGTATGAAGCCACCACCCTTAAGGTGCACAGTAGAGGACTGGCTACTGTTTTGGTTCCCCATGACTGTCCTTTTTGAGGGCCGTAGGCTGGCTGACTTTTAGATTCATGTGTGAGGAAACAGAGAGCTCTGTGGAAGAGGCTGCCCAGTACCTGAAAACTGAGCACTGGAAAGAGCTGGAGCAAACATAGGAGAAAGAGATGCCAACTCTGAAGCTGGAGCAAGCACCAGAGGAGGATCACCAGTTCATGAGATTTGCTTGGAAATAGAGCAGCCGCTGGAGAAGGAATCATAGGTTCGTGAGTTGCAGATTTTCCTGGATGTTGTGGAGAGCCAGCAGTGGCAGGAGGCCGGGGCTGAGGCCGGAGCTAGGGATGCAAGGCCCGCAGAGCAGAAGGCAGCAGCAGCCCAGGACTTGAGCCTGTTGGTGGAACCTGGTGTTTTCAGTTCCTCTTTGGAGGAAGAGGAGAATCCGGCTGGAGTTGCAATCCACAGTCTCCAGAAGATGAGAGCCCAGCAGCAAGGAGTACCTACTATGCCCCTGATAGATCTGCGATTTTCGGACATAAGGGTCAATGCCATCATGCTCTCTGGAGCAGAGGTGGAAATGCTGACTGCCATTGCCATGTGCTCCTCTTTGTGACAGTGTAAGACCTGCCAGAATGGCAGGATGAGGGGGCGGTTGAGACCCCATGTGCGTGGACTGATTCCTGGACTACGACCCAAGTGAACACAGGCTCCATTGTTGGATGGACTTATGGATTTTGGACAATGTGAAATAACCTGATAGGGGTGGGGGACGGCTTTGCTGGAGGCCCTTCCTCTGTCCTGGGAAGCTTTTCCCATGGCTAGAAAGAAGTCTAGGGACATTTTGCACTTTTGGCAAAGTGCTCAGAGACTGATGAAGTGTACCTTTGTAATTGTTGAAACTGTATGATTTGTGCTGTTGTTGTAATTTGTGTAATGTGCTTAATTTTCTTGTACAAGAATACCTGTGCTTCAGTGGCCAGGACATGGAAACAACCAAAAAGCCCATCAATAGATGACTGGATAAAGAAGATGTGGCACATATACACTATGGAATACTACTCAGCCATAAGAAATGATGACATCGGAACATTTACAGCAAAATGGTGGGATCTTGATAACATGATACGAAGCGAAATAAGTAAATCAGAAAAAACCAGGAACTGTATTATTCCATACGTAGGTGGGACATAATACTGAAACTAAGAGACATTGACAAGAGTGTGGTGGTTACGGGGGGGAGGGGGGAATGGGAGAGGGATAGGGGGTGGGGAGGGGCACAAAGAAAACAAGATAGAAGGTGACAGAGGACAATCTGACTTTGGGTGGTGGGTATGCAACATAATTGAACGACAAGATAACCTGGACTTGTTATCTTTGAATATATGTATCCTGATTTATTGATGTCACCCCATTAAAAAAATAAAATTATAAAAAAAAAAAAAAAAGAATACCTGTGCTTTAGATTGTAAGTGAGCAAAAGGTGTGGAATGTTGGTCAAATAAGTTTGTAAATATGATATATATGTTTGCTCGCTTATAGTTTGCATTGGGTGTGTAAAACAGGCTGTAATCAGGCAGGGTTATTATAGCCTAAGGCTTAGTTTTAAGACTAAGCTTTTCCCTACACCCTTGACTGTTGCATGATATGGGGTGGTGCACTCTTATGAGATTCCATTTATGCCTCAGATAAGTGACTTTGTATCAGAGACTTCCTTATTTGTATATTGGATTAAAGGTTTTGATTTATACACTATAAAATGGGGCAGAGGGTCCTATGCTGGAGGAGAGCAGAGAAAGGACATGTGGAGGAGAGGAGAAACAGCCAAGTTGATGGAGTGCTGAAGGAGAAGCCAGTTTGTGCAGAGTTTGTACAGAGAGAAGGAGATGGGAACAGAGGTGAATAAGGCTGGTGAAGTACAGACTTTTGATTGTAGGTAACTCGAATAAGTCAGTGGCTTTGGGAGCCCTGAATGAAAAGGAATGTATTTTTCCACTGTGTGTATTTCTTGCCTGCCAGGTGCAAGCTAGGATTAAAGCTAATGGCCCACTAGTTCTTGGCTCCTGTTGGGCAGATAAAATATATTATGCTCACTTTGTTAAAGGTAGTGCTGCCCACGTGGAAGCCGTCGCCCAGGTGATATTAATGTGTGTTGGGGGTGGGCTGTGAGCCGGCAGAATCCTTGTAACCTGGGGCTTGCTCTTAGAACTAAGCCTTTCCCACTCTTTTTTGATGTGGGGTGGTACAATCCCATCATGCCTCAGATAAGTGACTTTGTATTAGAAACTTCCCTATTTTGTATATTGGATTAAAGGCTTTTGGTTTCCGCACTATAAAGTGGAGCAGACTGGGAGCTTGCTCTCTCTTGGTTCCTGAGATTAGCATTGGAGAGCAGAGTAAGGCCACGTGGAGGAGAGGAGAGGCAGTCAAGATGGCAGAACGCTGAAAGAGAAGCCAGGTAGTGCAGAGTTTGTGCTGAGAGAAGGAGATGGGGAACAAAGGAGAATGAGGCTAGTGAGCTAGAAACCTTTGATTCTAGGAAACTCGGATAAGTCAGTAGCTTTGTGAGCACTGAATGAGTGGGTTTTGGAGCCCAGTGTGTGTTTTTACTTGCCCACTGGGTGCAAGCTAGGATTAAAGCTAATAGCCCACCAGTTTGTGCCTCCATTGTTTCATTACTGTCTGTCCAAATCCAATGGGAACCTGCATGGGCCAGGTGGCTGTGATTGTGGCTGTGACTACCAGCTTTACAGCTCCGTTGTTTCATTACCATCTGTCCGAATCAAATGTGAACCGGCCTGGGCCAGGCGGATGTGACAGTAGCCGTGGCTACTGGTCTTATATTTACCAAATAACAATTTTCTTTTTCCATCAGCTTTTTTATAATTTTTAATTTGCATTTACTATAAAGAACTGTCACTTCTTTGTTATTTATTTATTTAAATATTTATTATTATGGGCTTGTAAGGCCAGCGGTCGCCGCCATCATGGTGGCCATTCACACGCAGGTTCTTATTAAATTCAGGCAGATGGTAAAGAAAAGGTGAAGCTGGAAGACGGTGGGCCATTCTATTTACTGGTGTCTCAACAAGGCAGGCAAGCCACAAGAAAAGCCCAGGAAGGCAAGGGATCAGGGAGCAGAGAAAGAAGAAATCCTCCTTCACCTCTTCGTGGTGGGGACAGAATCTCCCTTCCAGTAAACATTAGCAAGATGTTAGCCCCTCCCAATCACAAAGGCAATGTGCCAGCTCACAGACCAGTATATCTGGCATTGCCCAGCCCCTAATGCAAACTATAAGCAAGCAAACATATACATCATATTTATAAACTTAGTTGACCAACATTCCACCCCTTTGCTCGCTTTACAATCTAAACCACAGGTATCTCCCACGATGGTCACTGTGCAAGGAGTGAGGTCATTGCATAAACACAAATAGTACGAACTACAGAAATAGAAATACCAAATCATAAGCTATGGGCAAAATGAGAGAGTTGTCAGCAGCACAAAGAGAGGCAAATCTTTTCCCTCTGGCAGAATATAGGCCAGAATTTTGTCTGCAGACAGCACAGTAGCTGGTACAAGAGTCCGCCCTGAGCAGGCATACCAAACTTTATTGGCCAATACACCAGAATCTGCTGGTTCTATGTGTAAGTGAAATAGGACAACTCATTATTGGCCACAAAGATATTACAAAGGTGCCCTTGATAATGCTGTTCCCCTGAGCACTCAAGGGATAATACATGTATGGCCAGAATACACGGCCACCATCACAGCCACCTGGCCCACGCAGGTTCGCATTAGATTCGGACAGATGGTAATGAAATAATGGAGCCAAGAACTGGTGGGCCATTACCTTTTATCCTAGCTTGCACCCGGCGGGCAAGTAAAAACACACACTGGGCTCCAAAACCCACTCATTCAGTGCTCACAAAGCTACTGACTTATCCGAGTTTCCTAGAATCAAAGGTTTCTAGTTCACTAGCCTTATTCACCTCTTTCCCCATCTCCTTCTCTTTGTACAAACTCTGCACAAACTGGCTTATCCTTCAACACTCCGCCATCTTGGCTGCTTCTCCTGGCCTCCTCCATGTGGCCTGTCTCTGCTCTCTGCTCTCCAATGCTAATCTCAGGAACCAAGAGAGAGCAAGCTTCCATTCTGCTCCACTTTATAGTGTAGAAATCCAAACATTTAATACAACATACAAACAAGGAAGTCTGATACAAAGTCACTTATCTGAGGCATAATGGGATTCCTCATGAGAGTGCACCACCCCACATCAGGCAATCAGTCAAGGGTGTGGGGAAGAGATTAGACTTAAAACTAAGCCTTAGGATATAATGATCCGGCCTGCTTACAGCCTGTCCCCCACACCCAATACAAACTATAAGCAAGCAAACATATATATCATATTTACAAACTTATTTGACCAACAATACACTTTTGCCTTAGGTGGCCAGGTGCTGGTTGCCCAAGGAGTTAACTGGAGGTCCACCTCTAGCCCCTTTCCCCATGGTGCCAACAGACCAACCATTTCAGATGGGGGACCTGTATGGTCCAGAGCCAAGACCATTGAAGCTGTTGGTCTTCAAGGAGGGCTGTTGGGGCAGGCAAGAGCATGTTGCCCTGCTGTCCAAAACCTGGCTTGAGTAAAATGTCCTTGGTGCATATCTGCAACTGAATGGGGACAGCTGCCCAATACAGGAGGGCTTCCACTGGAACAGGGCTCTCCGTTGAGGTCTCTTATTCAAAATATAAAGTATCATCTATAAACGGTGTGTCCATTCAGTAAGGGAGCTGGTGTACCCCTCCTGTCACAGTCCCTGCTTTAAGAGTCCATTATACTGCTCAATGATATCAGCAGCCTGGGGGTGGTAGGGAACATGGTACTTCCAGTCCACCCCTAGCTCTTGAGCCCATTGCCTCACCATTGAACCAGTGAAGTGGGTACCATTGTCACTTTAAAGGACCAGCGGCAGCCCATATGCAGCACTCAAGTAATCCAGAGCCTGTGTGACTGCCCAGCCACATGCTTTCAAATGGGATAGCAGGGTAGAGACTGCTTGCTCCAATTCTGGAAGAGAATGACTAGTTAGCATAATATCATCAATATAATGGTACATGTGAACTGCCTCTGGCTGTTTCCATTTAGCCAGGTCAGCAGCTACCAGCCCATGGCACAAGGTGGGCTATGCAAATAGCCCTGGGGTAACACTGTAAAGATCCATTGTCTTCCTTCCCAACTGAAGGAAGATTGGTCTTGACTCTGCAGCTATATCAACAGAGAAAAAGGTATTGGCCAAGTCTGCTACAAAGTGGTATTTCCCAACTCATGGCTTAGCTGATCCATCATGTTAGTTATTGAGGGAACAGCAGCGTGCAAAGGAGGAACAACTTTATTAAGTTCTTTGTAATCCAATGTCATTCTCCAGGTTCCGTCTGGTTTGCACACAGGCCACACCAGGGAGTTGTAAGGCCTGTGCACTGGCCAGATGATCCTTACCTTTTCTAGTTCGAGGATTTTCCCTGTGATTTCTTCATAAGCACCTGGCAGGCGGTACTGCTTGGTGTTAGTCACACGCCGAGGGATGGGTAATTGCAAAGGGGAATGTGATGCGTGTTCCCGCAACACTGCCTTCACAACCCTGATCCACAGCCGGAACTCCCCGGCTTTGTTTCCAACCACATTCACTGCAAGACATCTACCCCCAAAATATATTCAGGAATAGGAGATACATACACCTTATATGGCTTAGGAGGCAGTCTTCCTATTCCCAATGGAACAGTTATTGGCTTCACTCAAACAGTTTGGCCTCCATAACCATTAGTGGCCACTGGGGTCACAGCAAACCACTCTAGGTTCCCATAGAGGAGGGAACATTCTGCCCCTGTATCCACCAAGGCCAACACCCATTGTACATTGGAAGTGGGCATGAGTGGCTTCCAGTCCCCGCCCATCCCTGTTACTCAGGTCCCTTGGCCGTTTTCCTATTCAAGCTGGTACAATGGGTCTTGGGAGTTCTCCTCTCCTTCAGCTGTCTCTATCATATAATCTATAACCGAGCTGCCTGCACACTAAATGTTTTATTGGTAACTGTTGGGGCCTTTTGTCTCAGTGGCTGAAACTTCTGTTCTGGTTTAAGGTGCCGCTAAAGCTCCAAAATAATTTTATTAGATTGGCCATCCAATTTCCCCTTATCTCCTCCAGCCACAATCAAATCTACTGTAAAGCCAATAAGCCACGGCCACCATCACAGCTGCCTGGCCCATGCAGCTTTGCATTAGATTCAAACAGACGGTAATGAAACAACAGAGCCAAGAACTGTGGGCCATTACCTTTACTCTTAGCTTGCACCCAGTGGGCAAGTAAAAACACATAGTGGGCTCCAAAACCCACTCATTCAGTGCTCACAAAGCTACTGACTTATCCGTGTTTCCTAGAATCAAAGGTTTCTAGTTCACTAGCCTTATTCACCTCTTTCCCCATCTCCTTCTTTCTGCACAAACTTTGCACAAACTGTCTTCTCCTTCAACACTCTGCCATCTTGGTTGCTTCTCCTGGCCTCCTCCACATGGCCTTTTTTTGCTCTCCTCTTTAAAGCTAATCTCAGGAACTGAGAAAGCAAGCTCCCAGTCTGCCCCACTTTATAGTGTAGAAATCCAAACCTTTAATCCAGTATACAAACAAGGAAGTATCTGATACAAAGTCACTTACCTGAGGCATAATGGGATTCCTCAGGAGAGTGCACCACTCCACATCATGCAATCAATCAAGGGTGGGAAAGACTTAGTCCTATAACCAAGCCCCAGTTTACAAGGATCCTGCCTGCCCACAGCCCACCCCCAATACACATTAAAATAATCATGCCCATCACAAGCAAGAAGGGCAGCTAATATCATCACTTGGATGACAGGTTTCCATATGGGCAGTGCCATGTTTAACAAAGTGAGCATAATATATTTTATCTGCCCAACATCTACCCACATCTGTGTTCGGGTAACCTTTATAGGCCTGTTTCTCTTGTTAGTCGGGATGGGTGGGCAACATAAGCAGCAGCCCTCACTGCTTTATGATCTCAAGCAGCCTTCAGCTCTCCCAAATCTGCTACCATCTGTATAAACACATTGATGGCCTGGCCCACCTAGGGGCCCAAGATAGCCACAAGTGACCCAAAAATGGCTTACGGGGCACTAGCAAGGATAAAGTCCCTCATTTTTGCCATAAACACTTCCTCGTCTGGCCCACGGGACCTAGGGTTGAAAGCAGCATTCTTCATATCTAGTTCCCGAAGGACTTTTACTAACTCACTGTAGCACTGCCACTGACTCACTGCACCTGGCAATTCTCTAGCATTCTGCCAGACCATAGAAATGTCAGCCATCACCCATAGAGTATGGTTTCCTGGGTTGTCACAGCAGTTCTGAAGATGCTGCCTCAAGGAAGAATGGGTGGTAATGGCGGCCAATTTTTCCATTTCTGTTCAGGAGAACATGATGCCATTCACACCTGCGTCCTATAAGTATCGCAACCAGACTACCAGGGACTCAGTAGGTTTCTGCCTAAACTGTGCCCCCCAACCCCATCAGCTCTGCCTGGGTATAGGGCCAAACTACAGAGTGTTTCATTACCTGTAATGAAACAGGAGGCTGTGGCTTCCCCTGAGGGACTCTTTGTTGCTGGGATTTTACCTTCCTGGTGACCACTGGTGGCTCTGAGTGTGTGCATGGCAGCTTCAGCCTGAGCCTTCTCATCCTCAGAAGAGGAGGTGGAAGTGCCGGCTCCCACTGACTCAAAGACAATCCATCGGCACAGATCCTTCTGCTCCTTTGGTGACCATTTAGGCTCCTGTGGCTGCTGGTCTTTGGCCAGAAGCTGAGACTTGAGCTCTTGAACTGCAATTGTTTCTCCAACAACTCCCGGAGCCCACGTTCAGCTTCCAGGGCAAACTGCTACTCACGAACCCATAATTCCTTCTCCAGTGCTCGCTCCGATTCCAGCCTTTTCTGCCATTTGATTTGCAATTGATCCTGGAGCTTTTGATCTCAGGCAGCTTCTAGCACAGAACTCATGGTTTCCTCTTTAATAAAAAAACACACCCAGCACACAGCTTCTAAAAGGACAGCTGTGGGGAGCCAGAACAGCAACCAGTTCACTACCCTAACCCTCAAGGGCCATACCGATCTGATCCGAATCCTGCCGTAAACTATGACAGTTGTAAGGCCAGGGGCTGCTGCCACCATGGTGGCTATTTATATGCAGGTTCTCATTAAATTCAGGCAGACAGTAAAGAAACAGCAGAGTTGGAGGATGGTGGGCCATTCTGTTTATTGGTGCTCACCAAGGCAAGTAAGCCACAAGAAAAGCCCATAGAGGACAAGGGATCAGGGAGGAGAGAAAGAAAAAATCCTCCTTCACCTCTTGGTGGTGGGGACAGAATCTCCCTTCCAGTAAACATTAGCAAGATGCTGGCCCCTCCCAATCAGGAAGGCAGCCTGCGAGCTCACAGACCACTATATCTGGCTGCCCAGTGCCCAATGCAAACTATAAGGGAACAAACATATACATCATATTTACAAACTTATTTGACCAACAGGGCTCATGAATATTTGTTTTCTTTTATATTTTATTATTCATTATTGTTTTAGGAAATCACCCATCTAACCTTGAACCCTCTATGACTTAGATTGGGAAATTTTAGCTAAAAGCCCTGAGTCTCTTGGATGCAAACACCAAGAAGCTGTGTGAGTGAGTGACCTTTGTGCAGACAATAAGGAATATATGTGAACGGGCTTTAGAAAATTAACTTAGAGCAGTGGTTCTCAAGCTTTTTGAAGTCAGGGTGCATTTAAAAGCCTACAAATTGTAGGCGCACTATATACAAGTTTCTGAGAAATATGTTATAATAATTAAGTCAAATATTAAAGAAAAAATATGAAGTCCAAGCATGTTTTTATGGTAATTAAACAAAATATGACAAAATTAAATTTATTCTGACATTAAAAAACATTTTTATGTTACACTTTTTGAGTTATGCTTTTTAGAATTCATAAAAAAAGGGTTAAAGAGTTATCTTTATATATATGGATACATTCTTAGTAAGATTTAGTAAATTTGGCAGGTCTGAGCACAAATGTGTTAAGTTTTTTCATTCTTGTGTTTATGAGAAACATGAACCTGATGTGTCCTACTGATTTCTTCAATGTTTGGGCATATATTTGAAAGGTAAATGCTCACTTCCTCATCAATACATTGAAGAATTCCTCTCTTTTTACTCTTAATTGTGTTGAGTGCAGAAAACCCCCACCATACATATCATCTTAACTTTACACCAAATAAAGGATAGAAGAACTTGCATCCAGTTTTTCCAGGGAACATGGGGGGTAATGTAAACAATCCAGCACCACAGCTTAACAGCCTTTTGCAATCTAATCAAGCAAGTGAGATGGGGGGTTGGGCCGACTATCAGCTTACAGCCAATTCCCCACACCTCTGTCCCCCAAAAACCTAAACTCCAAAATCCCTGTTGGTTTTTTGGTCCCCAACAGGCACATGTTTCTGTGGAATGCCATAGGGCACACCTGGAAATCTTCTAGGGTGCACCGGTGTGCCCTGGTCACACTTTGAGAACCACTGGCCTAGAGGTTCTAGATTACTCCTTCCTTTGTGCTTGTTAATTAGCAAAAGAAAAAACTGTACTGACCAAATTATCCCTTTCTCCATGTCTGCAAAATGGCCATTAGTCATTCTTTCCCTTTATCATGTGATCTCCCTCCCCTGTAATCCCTCTTCTTGTAAAAAGGTTTTGCACACTATCCCTAATTTCTCCATTCTCCTTGAAAATGTCTTCATTGTTAATAACTTTTTCTACTTGAAATATTCTCCTTCACTTCCATTCATGATATAACACATTTTTCCCACTCTTTTCTGATGCTTCCATCCCTCAACTCCCCTGTCGCCTTTTTCTGGATATAAAAGTGGCATGTAATTTAAGGCTCAATCCAATCCTCAATAAGAAGAAAAAGAGTGGTAGGAGAATTTAATGGCAGAATGCAGAAGTGGAATCCAGAACCAATGGGAGTTCTGGAGAAGAGCAAAAACCTGACTTCTCCAAACTTTACAACAGAAATCCAGAAACCTCTCCCCAAGGTTTTCTTTCCTTCTTTTTTTTTTTTTTTGTGTGTGTGTGTGTGTGTGTATGTGTGACAGAGAGAGAGACAGAGAGAGAGAGACAGATAGAGACAGACAGGCAGAAAGGAAGAGAGATGAGAAGCATCAATTCTTCATTGCAGCTCCTTAGTGTTCTTACATTGATTGCTTTCTCATATGTGCCATGACTGGGGGAGGGGGCTACAGCAGACTGAGTGACCCCTTGCACAAGCCAACGACCCTGGGTTCAAGCTGTGCTCAAACCAGATGAGCCAGTGCTCAAGCCGGTGACCTCAGCGTTTTGAACCTGGTTCCTCTGCATCGCAGTCTGATGCTCCCTCCACTGCGCCACTGCCTGGTGCCTGGTCAGGCTCTCCAGGGTTTTCTTACTGAAGTGCTTCAGTCCAGTGATTCCTAACATTGTGTGAGTTTTCAAGTTCCCCAAAGAGAATATCTGATTGAAGCATCTCATGCCTTGAATTAATAGTTTTTGGCCCCATTAAGACTAGGGAAGAGTCATAGTCTTAGAGGCTGGAAAATCTCCAGTTAATATCTCTTGCAAATATTCACGGCCAAGAATTTCCTACACTGAAGAAACTATTTCTGCCTTTTTATTCATTTTGTGTGATATAGTTTATAACAGACATTGAAAACTTTACCAGTAAGTATCCAGAAAAAAGTACCTAAATTAATATAAAATCTAAAAAATATATATCTCAGTTAAGAGAAGAGTTATATTATAGGGAAGAAAAGATAGAATAACAGTTTTCAAATACTTTAAAGTTATTATGAGTTAGAAATAGTCAACTAATTTTCATAGCTGCAGGAAACAGAAATGAATGTCACAATGTAAAATATGTGTGATCATATTTCTGAAGCTCAAAGTAAGAAGAACATTTTTAAATTACAAAGTTTTTTATTAACAATATTATGAGAATTTGAGCACCCAATAAATAATAGGGGCAAACTCAAATTTTCCTTTCACTGGAGATGTTCAAACTGAATGTTAATCATCTAATGAGGAATATTTGGAGAAATATGCTGATATTATTTGAATATCCATAGTAATCATTGCTCCAAAATATAATTATATAACGTTGGCATTGGAATGGGTATTAGGTAATCTAGTCTACTTACATCACTCTGTAAATGAACAACTGAGCCTCTATGAGGTTATATGGCCACAAGATTGGTTAGTGACAGAACCAGAGAAGAAATACCATTTAGGAATGCCCCACAAACCTGGAACAGAGTACATCTACAATGAACAGAGGAACATAATAGGTCACATGCAGAAACACTGGTTAATTTTAGTCCTTAATGTCAAAGTTATTCTGACAGGCTAAAGCTATAAAATTTGCCAGAGCGTTCTGTTATGTGGAGTAATAGCCTAAGCTGGCATTTTTTTCTACCCAGGATAATAAAAAAATGTTTACATAATTTTTAAAATATAAAAATAATATAAAAACCCAAAGAAAATGTAGAAAACAGGCAAGAAAAATCATTGACAGACTCACTCAAAGAGAATTATTGTGGTACTTCAGTTAAATTAATTTCAATATTTATATATGCTCTTATATTTACATTTTTATATTATGTATATGTTTTTACCTGGTTTATACACACACACTTCCCATATGTAAAATTTTTACACTTTTATTCTTCTCATAAGTATTATCACATCCTTTTAAATAGTTCTCTACTTTTCCTTTAAAGGAGTTATTAGAAAACAATTTTAAGAAAATATCTTAATGAAGTGTTTTTAAATAAAGTATTAAAATACAATAACATTGTTTTTATATTATAGCAATGTTCAGGTATAGCTAAACCTCCATATTTAACTTAGAAGACTCTGTAACTACTTGGGATGGAAGACTGTGTCTTTCCTCCACTGTCATTCTCATCTGGGACTACATAAAGGCTGAGCAGATTTTTGAGTGTACTCCTACCAATACATTGTCCATGGACCATAACTTGTTTTCACAGGTAATGTTTCACCTCTCCAGAATGATACATATGGTGTCTTACTTACCCGCCCCCACCACAATAAATAGTGCAAAGGAATGTAAAATACCCCGTGTAAACCTGCACGTGCATTTAAAGCACATAGAAAATCTTATGTTTTTCTGCTTGGAAAACAAATATCTCTTTCTTTCAGAGATGAGCTGCATTTTTCCAGAACATTCTCTTTTTAAGGTTAATTCCTGGTGATAATTGAGCAAAAAAATGTATGGGAATTGTCATCATGATGAAAATGAGCACATGGACTATAGGCGGGCTATGAGAGTTCAGAATGACAGAAAGAGTGACCATGCAGGTGAATGTTAGAGAAAGGGTAAAGAAGCCAGAAAAAATATTTTATTTTTTAATATTTTTAACAGTATTTGAATTCTGAAACCAATGAGGGATGAAAATATCCAATTGTTCATCTTTTATTTAACATCAAACATTACCTATGTGTGTGTAAGATCAATACTTATCTGAATCTCACCACCACCGTTACCATTATTACCACTTCCAACAGTACTAATTAAGAGCAGAAGATTTGCTTAGTGAGGATATGAAAGATTATTAAAGGGGGTCTTTACTATCAATGGGCCTCACTGTAGAACAGTAAAATATAATAAGGAATTATAAAGATGATACATAAATTAAACATTTTATTTTAACTTAAAATATATAAATGACATGCATTTACCAATCTTTTGGTGTAAAAACTTTATTTTTTTAATTTAATTGAGAGGAGGAAAGATAGAGAGACAGACTCCCACATGCGTCTGAACTGGGATCCACCTGGCACCCTCCCCCCTCCCCCCAGTCTGGAGCCATACTCACAATGTAGCTATTTTTAGTGCCTGAAGCAGAGGCTCCATGGAGCCATCCTCAGCATCAAGGGCCAACATGTTCATATCAATCAAGCCATGACTGTGGGAGGGGGAAAGAAAGAGAGAGAGAAAGAGAAAGAGAAGGGAGAAGGGAGAAGCAGAGGGTTGCTTCACCTGTGTGTCCCTACTGGTAATCAAACCCAGGACTTCCACATGCCAGGTTGATACTCTAACACTGAGCCAACTTCTCAGGGTCATAAACACTTTTTTTTTCCTGACAGAGAGAGAGTCAGAGAGAGAGACAGATAGAGACAGACAGGAAAAGAGAGAGATGAGAATCATCAACTCTTCATTGCAGCTCCTTAGTTGTTCCTTGATTGCTTTCTCATATGTGCCTTGACCAGGGGGCTACAGCAGAGTGAAGACCCCTTGCTCAAGCCAGCAACCTTGGGCTTCAAGCCAGCGACCTTGGGCTCAAGCCAGCGACCATAGGGTCATGTCTATGATCCCACACTGAAGCCATTGACTTCACACTCAAGCTGGTGAGACTGTGCTTAAGCTGGATGAGCCCGTGCTCAAGCTGGTGACCTCAGGGTTTTGAATCTGGGTCCTCCGCATCCCAGTCCGATGCTCTATCCAGTGCACCACCACCTGGTCAGGCCATAAAACTTTTAAGAATATTTATGTCTAGTGATTGGAACAAAATATATTATTTGTAATTTTTAGTCTTCATTTCTTTGAAATAAAGTGAGAATTTACAGACTTTTCTGAAGATCTTCGTGCTAAATCCTTCTTAACTTTTTTTGTTTTGTTTTCTTTTTCCAATCTGTTACTACTTACATATGAATTTAAGGATATTTTTCTTTGGTGACTACATATTAATCATATTGAGTCTTTTTAAAGCATTTCACTTAGTTTTCATATATCCAACTCTTGTTACACTTAATTTTATAACTTTTGTAATATATAATTATATTATGTAATTACAATTTTATAACTATTATAAGAAGGAGTAAGAACAAATTCAACTGACTCTTGGTAAGCATATGAGTATTTCGTGTGAACAGAAATGCTCAGGTACACTGGAAAGTGGCTTACAGGTAGAGAATAGTCACTATGCCCTGGGAAGCGGTTACTGTCATTTGCAGAGGGACTGTAAGTACCTGTGAATCCAGCAGTTATGCTCAGTAGAGATTGTGTAAGAAAGCATCTATTCTATTTGTAGTAACACATAAGTGTGTAAAAATATGAACAGAGTGTAAAAACATGATAGAAAATTTGATATAGAGTGTTAAAATATTATAAAAATCACTATTTAACAATGTAGTCAATATATAAGTATATATAATATAATACATGATAACTAATTGGACAGTGTTTGTTAATGAGTCAAGAAAGAACATTTCGAGGTAAAGAATATTAGGAGGTAATTTGTTTCCCGCTCCAAAATATTTCCTTTCATGTAACAGTAAATATAATTATTGGAACACTCTGTCCAATCTCTGTCTCTATAATCTTCCCATTTGGGGGAAACACAATGCTTTACTCACCTTGGAACATTTGAGCTTAACATTTCCCTTCTTCCCTTTTGGGAATGGCCTCCTGTCTGAGTGGGTCTGCTCTCTCAGAATTGGACTCTGCCCCAGGGAGTAGAGGAAACTTGCTTCAGCAAAGAGCTACCTATGGTTTGGGATTTGATATGAGCAAGCACAACTGTCAACACAAATTAGACACATTCTTCAGGCCAGTCTTGATCAACAATAAAGTCATATTTTGGCTTCCAACAGCTTATCTATTGTCTGTTTTTTAATTTAATTTAAAATTTGAGTGAAGAAAAGAAAGTGGATCAATGGTGGGATTCAAATAATTTAACAACAGGTTCTCTGCCCTAATGACCGGCTTAAGCATAAAAAAACAATATACCGAAAGGTAGTTTATTATTTCATGCATTTAATACTTCAATCTGAACAACAAAAGAGGTACACAAAACTAGATTATAAGAAAGTTTTAAAATACTAATGAAAAAATATTAAATAATACCTGACAAAAAACAATAAAACTTATTTAATATATTTCCATACTGCTTCTTGTTTGGTGTCCTCACTTGTGATTTTTTTCACCTATAGACAGAATAAACATTATTAGAGGCACTTAGAATATGCTGTTGTGTCGATGAATGTTAAAAAAGAGTAAGGAATGTAAATTTGTGATTTCCACATTGGGTGGCTGCTCAGGTGCCCACCTTAGAGAGAACCCTGATTACAAGTGCCATTTTAACAACTAATTCACTGAACTAAAAAAAAAAAAATAGGTATTGGTTCTGCCAAACCGGTGCAAATCAACTGAATCTGACCACAGTAGTGGACCCATTGATGAATCTGGAAGATCAAAGAAAGATTCATGAAGTACATGGAGACAAGAATGAAGAGTTCTTGGTACTCACCCATTTCATTGAAATTGCCTTATAGTAGGTCTGTCACTCTCAATTCTTTGTAAGGCTACCCTTTTCCACTCTATTACCAGAATAATTATTTTAATGTTCCTGTGACTAAATATCTCAGTTACTTCCTAAATTTAACATTCAAGGCTCTTTATGACTAAGATGACCATTTACCCTCTTTTGTTAAGAAAGCCCCTAACAAAATAACAAGTGTTAATCTCTTATTTTGTTGTCATTATTTAAAGCATCTTTTTTACTTTCAATTTCAAACAGTTTTATTTTCACCATACTTATTATCTACATGTTATTTTTCAGTCCCTTCTGCTAGTGTTTAACTTGTACTTTTAGCTTCATGCAATATAATCTACTCAGCAATTCCAAACAATGCATGTGCATTGAGTCCTCTGACCCTTTGTCTAAACTGCTTCTCTTATTATAGACTGCCTTTTTCTACCTCTTAAATTTGGTAAAATCCTACTTATTGAAAGGTCACTACTTCTGTCAAGTCTTCTATGATCCTGTCTGCTCACCATTGCACCTAGTCTGGCTGCCACTTGAATGGAATGCACCAGTATATTTTAATCAATGTATACAATTTAATATTTGCTAAAATAGAATATCCATAATGTTTAAGTGTCTAACGAGTGAACACTGAGAGGAGAAGGTCCTTCATTATGCTTCAAAGTTGGGTACAAGATGCTCTGTGTAAGAGTTAAGCAGAGTCAGATGTTAAGTGAATAACAAAGAACAAGCTCAGGTTAAGCATGTTGGATGAGAACGCTCCCTGGTGAGTATATAACAGAGCTTGTTTAGATGGACAGTAAACAGTGCAGCTCCAACAGTGGCCTGTGCTGGAGAACAGTGGTTCCTTTTATAGACACTGTGAAGACATTGTTATACTGTGGTAGTGATTGCACTATAATTATTGCTAACCTGTTTAGTGTTCTATTGAGTCTTTTAATCACTTCAAGTGTCCTGTCAAAAATTATAGTATTCAAAACTGTACTGTGATGACAAAAAAACAATGAGAGCTACTAGTATAGTAACTAAGAACATTGGTATTTTTGAATAAAAAAAGAACTGAGAAAATATTCCATCCACAGCTTAAGTGTGACCTTGGACAAGTTTATTAAATTCTCTACACCAGGGTTTTTCAAACACTGATCCACAGACAGGTCCACCAGAACTATCATGTCAGTTCATAAAAGAGTTAACCACCTGATGCTGTATGAAGATTATAGACTCAATGATCTTAGTCAATTCTGCTTATGCTTAGGATGATTTCTGCCTTGGTGATTCCCAAAATAATTTTCCTATTTTCACCCAACCCCAAGAGTAGAAAGTTTAAAAATCATTGCTCTAAACTTTCTTCTTCATTAAAAGAGAAGAAACATAACTATTGTATAAGGGTTGTTATTTTGATCACATATAATCATGTTTGTAAAGGACTCATGGAATAAGAAGTCACTAAATGGTGTTGACCCTGCCTAGATAATATTTGCATACTCCAGTCAGTTGTGTAATAATACCATAGGACAGTGGTTCTCAAAGTGTGTGCCAGGGTGCACTGATGTGCCCTAGAAGATTTCCAGGTATACCCTATGGCATTCCAGAGAAATATATGCCTGTTGGGGACCAAAAAATCAACAGGGTTTTTGGAGTTTATATTTTTGGGGGACAGAAGTATGGGGAATTGGCTGTAAAATGACAGTCTGCCCAAGCCCTCACCTCACTTGCCTGATTAGATTGCAAAAGGCTGTTAAGCTGTGGTGCTGGATTGTTTACACTACCTCCATGTCCCCTGGAAAGACTGGAGGCAAGTTCTTCTATCCTTTGTTTGGTGTAAAGTCAAGGTGATATGTATGGTGGGGGTTTTCTGCACTTGGTAAAATTCTTGGGTTGCCTTAGAAACATGATTAAAGATCTCATTGATTTGCTAATGGCCTACTTTGTCCTATAAATAAAGCAAGATGTAGTTTTTGGGCATGCTTTGTTCTTGCCAGCAGCAATTACAGAGCCCTCCCAACCCTGTATTTTCTTAATTTCACGTATTTTCTTAACTCTGCACTGTTCCCACTCGGGACCTGGAATTACTAGCTACGGTGGTTTGCGGCATGTGCTCAGATATAAAAATAAATATAGTTACTCTATTATACCATTTCATTATGGAAATACCACTCTATTTGTTAACACATCATTGTTATATTTATTATTAACACATCATTATATTATTTTAGATAAATAACCCCAAATAAAATGGATAGATTTCTCAAAAAGAAGCCTGATATTGAAGAATTCGGTTCTGGAAGTGAGCAAAAGGTAAATGTAAATAAAATAGGATTTGAAGGCTGACGAGCAGAATTTAATTTATAGCATTTCCATCACTTAACACTGAACAATACGATTGGATTATAAACCCATTCATGGAAGCTTCAAGTGATTTTGGTTTAACACTAACAGAAGAAGAACTGGCAGCTAAATCCACTGATCGTGGATTGATAATTAAACATAAGGAATTGTCTTTTGAAGCTTTTTGGATTTCTATAAAAGAAAAATATATGGCAATATATAAAAAAGCTTTGAACATTTTACTACCATTTTCAACATCTTATTTATGTGAATTAGGATTTTCTACCCTGAACACAATTAAGAGTAAAGAGAGAGGAATTTTTTAAAGTATTGATGAGGAAATGAGAGTTTGCCCTTTAAATATATGCCCAAACATTGAAGAAATTGCTAGGACATATCAGGCTCATGTTTCTTATAAACACAAGAATGAAAAAACTTAGCACATTCGTGCTGGACCTACCTGCCGAATTTACTAAATCTTTTTAAGAGTGTATCTATATATATATATAAAGATAACTTTTTTGTTGTTTTTTTAATTTTTTAACCTCTTTTTTATGAATTCTAAAAAGCATAACTCAAAAAATTTAACATAAAAATGTTTTTATGTGAGAATAAATTTAATTTTGTCAGAATAAATTTAATTTATTTTATTTAATTACCATAAAAGCATGCTTGGACTTTATATTTTTATTTAATATTTTACTTAATTATTATAACATATTTCTCAGAAATTTGTATATAGTGTGCCTACAAATATTTGTAGGATTTTAAATGAGCCCCGACTTCAAAAAGTTTGAAAACCACTGCCATAGGCACTAACCAACTGGTCCATCTTTATGTTTGTGGGGGGAGAATGAGCAAAAGGAAACTATATATTTGGAACAGAAGTCTCCTCTAAAGAACTTTGCAGCCAAAGCTGACTGAGCCATCAACTCAGTTTTCATAATTTGGCTCAAGTGGGTAGGTCACTGAGGGACTAACAGAGAGGCCAAGACACCTGGTAGTGAACTTTCCTGGGAATAGTTCTCAAACTTGAACACCTTTACATTATTTCTCTCTCTTTCTATATCACTCTCACTCTTGCTCCTGCTCTTTCCCTTCTTTCCCTGTTTATATTTTTATTTTTTAAGAAAGCCAAGTATTTACCTGGCAAGATTCTTTTTTCTTTTTCTTTTTTTTTTGGAAGTGAGAAGCAGTGGGAAGCGAAGGGAGGCAAACAGACAAGACTCCAGCATTTGCCTGACCAGGATCCACCAGCATGCCCACCAGGGGGTGATGCTCTGCTCACCAGGGGGCATTGCTCTGTTGCAACCAGAGCCATTCTAGTGCCTGAGACGGAGGCCATGGAGCCATCCTCAGTGCCCGGAGCAACTTTGCTCCAATGGAGCCCTGGCTGCAAGAGGGGAAGAGAGAGACAGAGAGAAAGGAGAGGAGGAAGGGTGGAGAAGCAGATGGATGCCTCTTCTGTGTTTTCTGGCCCGGAATTGAACCCGGGACTTCCACACACTGGACCAACACTCTTCCGCTGAGACAACCGGCCAGGGCCCATGGTAAGGTTCTTTTTGCAACTACTTTCCAACAAAGGTTTCTGTATCTTTGGACTCAGACTTGGTTAGGTAATAATTCCCTGTCTTCTCCCCTCAATCTATTTCTTAGCAAAATACACACAATATTGAAGTTTTTATTGCAATGTTATTGCTATTAATGATGGCAAAAAGATTAAATAACCTTATTCTAATGTCTTCCTCCTCCTTATCATAATGTATGAAAAATAAAAATTAAGAATAGTATCCCTTTATTAGGGCTAATGCTAGATTTGTGTATACAAACATTAGAAAGGAATAAATCCTACTCCCTTTTGAAATGAAAAATCATTCTGAGAATATCTGAGCATTTCTTCTCTGCTAGGGCTGCAAGCCAGCACCTTGAAAAATCTCTGGATAAGTGCAGTAGAGAAGATGGAGGTAAAGATGGGTAGACAACAGCTGTAACTGCTAGAAGCAGTAGCAGACGGTTCATGGAAGATCAACTTTACACAGTTATTTCTCTTTCTTCTACCCATTGTTCCCACCCAGCTCTATATAACTCCTCATAACTTGTTCTTTAGCTTGCTCATGATAGCATAATATCTACTTCATAGGATCTTTGCGAGAATTAAACAAGATAATAATACAAAACTCTAAAAACAATATATTGAACATGTAAAAACTCAATGGTGTAGTCATTATTTTCATTATTTTAATTTTTATTGTTGGCCCTACCCTACAGCGATACTGAGGCAGAATGAAAACCTGGATGGGCTGTGTCATAAGTCTGAGATGGGATCAAGAGAAACAGTGTTACCTTGTACTGAGATAGGAGTTCACAGAAGAACAATGAAAGCCAAAAATGCAAACATCACTCTACTACCAGGGAAAGGGTGATCCCATGCCCATAAACTTAGGAAGATGAGTGTTTGATTCCAGCCTGGGAGTCAAAAATACCTGGGATGCAAGATGGTGAGAGAGCAAAAAAAGGAATTTTACCAGAATGGAAGTGTATCCGAGTCAGCAGGAAAGCAAGATGATGCAGGATCCCAGGGATAGTGGAAGCTTCCTAGAGGATGACCTTGGGAATGGGTGCAGGTAATTAATCCAGGTCCAAGCCACACTCCTAAGATTAGAGAGCAGAAGGGTGCTAGAGAAAATAGCTCTTCTCCAAAAGCAGTGTGATGGCAGAGCAGCAATATCAATGCAAAGCAAAGACAGGGAACTTACCAGAAGTGATTCAAGTCATCCCAAGAGACATATCAGAAAATTGAAGGAGATCATGGAGTGGAAAAGTATTTAGAGTTCAGTCCATGGAAAATGAGTCAAATTTTAAAAAGAGAGAAGTATATGACCTTAATCAAAAGGGGCTGAGAAATCAATATTCTTTAAGAACTAATATAAAATGAGCTCATAAAAGACTGGGATCAAATAATTAGCTTAATCTCCCAGGGAGAGTTTTTGAGACAGCCTGTTGCCACCCAATCAGCAGTGAAATGTTTCTAAGAACAGCTTATGAATAAAATAATTAACTAGGCCTTTATCTTCCTAAGAAAATAAATGGGGCATCCTCCACATGCTTGAATGTCCATTTGACCTTGATTGGGGCAAAGATAGTGCCAACCCTCTCACATGCTGAAGCTTTTACATTCATGTAAAACCAGTTCCTACAATGCTTGTCTTAGTATCATATAAATGCTGAATACATGTTGACTGCATCTAAAACAGAGTACATTTGTATTTTAACCATATCTTTAACCCTAAAACATAGCAGTGATTGGTGGGGGAGTTTATAGTACACTGGCAGGACTAAAAATGGAGATTTTTGGAGCCAAGCTGACTTTTGCATCTTTTCAAACCCCATTGTAAATCTGTATATTCCTATGACCAGATCTTACCACAGGCAGATGTTATAGAAGGTTCTGAGAGTTGCCAAGGGCGCCGCAAAGAAGTAATATACACATTGTTATCTACATTACCTGGGGAAAAGTAAGTCACATCACTTACCATTTGAGGAGAAAACTGAAATTTTGAGGTTGTAAAAAAGTTACCAAAATTCTGACACGGGATTGTGTGAGCTTTTAAAGTTTCTTTTCATTTGAAGGATAAAGGATACATTAAAATTCTTATTAGCTAAAATAAAGGTAAAGAAAGCAAGGTATGAAACTGTACATGTTTATGTAGAAATTAAATATATATGCAATTTGACTAACAATATATTTGGAGAACTTTACACCTGTGGGAAGTTTAGAAAATGAAGTTCAGGGTTAGCTGAGAATAAGGGACTGGCTTTATTTTACTCATCCATGTAATAAAACTATCTATATCTTTGCAAATAACCCCCAGTTCTATGAATTCCTCTGGATTTAACTCAGATTTCTAATGCTGTTTTAACATTTTGCACAGTGGTCTAATAATAGAGTTTTCAGCTAAAAAAACAAACAAAACAAAACAACTTAGGAGCAGATGGTGAGAATGGACTCATTCCCATTCCCGATGTGCACTTTGTTATACTTCTTTCGAAGTGACTTAAAGCACATTCCAAACACATACAGTAGGTGTATGGATTGCGTCTCTTGAGAAATGACTCTTTTGTGCAGTATTTCTAGCTTTGTTTTAACATGTACTGGGATAGCTTTAGATAGAAAACAAAGTAAATTAATACTTAGTGAGGCAAATGCCCAACACACTTTTTTTAACTCAAAAATAATGTTTGATGTTTGTGTCTCTTTGCAAAATAAAAAGTCTAGTCAAAAAGGACTTTTTATAACACTATCTCACGACAGTGGAATGTTGGTTTTTTTTAATTTGTAATTCTTTAAGCAAGCGAGCAAGCAAAGAGAGAGAGAAAGAGAAAGAGACAGAGACAGGAAAGGAGAGAGGAAAAGCATCAACTCATATTTGCGTCACTTTAGTTGTTCACTGTGATTGTTTCTCATATGTGCCTTGACAGGGGCTGGGGGGTACTCCAGCAAAGTCAGGGACCCCTTGCTCAAACCAGCAACCTTGGGCTTCAAACTAGCGACCATGGGATCATGTCTGTGATCCAATGCTCAATTCAGTGACCCCTCACACAAGCGGGTGAGCCTGAGCTCAAGCTGGCGACCTCAGGGTTTCGAAACTGGGACTTCAGTGTCCCAGCTCACCACTACCCACTGTCCCACCACTGGTCATGCTATTTTCTAATTTTTTTGTTGAGCTATAATTGAGATATAATGTTATATTTGTTGTAGGTATATAGTGTAGCTTGATATTTGTCTATAGTAATCATCACAATAAACAGGATCTTTTGAAAATTCCTGATTTCATAAGTTAATTATAAAATGGTAAATAAAAATAGTAACAGCATTAGTTAATATTGGGTAAGCAATTGTTATTTGCCAGAAATTGTTTTAATTACTGTACATTTTAAAATCTCATTTATTGCTCAAGATTATTCCAATTTTAAGGGACAAGTTTTAGGGATAAATTTATCCCCAATTCATAGATGAGAAAACTGAGATAAAAATTAATATTTTTCTTTCTAAGGTATATAAATAACATATTTGTTAGATGGCAATTAATAACACTATTTGTTCACTAGTAGAACACCTACAGAGCAGAAGAACATTTCTGCTCTCTGAAGGTATTTACTACTATATTACATTATAGTTGTGTGTATCAGAAATACAGATAGCAATGGGTAAGCTTTCCCAAAGTATCCCATTGGCTCAATGTACTTCCACCATATCCCAACAAAGTCACTAGAATTGTGTTTAAAAGTTAATATTCTGCTTCTTATTTCATAGCTTTTTTATTAGAATAAACAGAGGGCAGAAGTTGAGAGAGGCGGATGCGTCTTTATAGTGCTACTACTTTGCTATGAGCATTCTGCTAGGAGGTGAGAGAAGGTAAATATATATGTGAAAAAAATATATAACAGCAATGAATGTCTGATCTTATAATGATATTCCCCATAAACACTACTGAAGTGATCTGGACAGAATATACTTTTGTGTTCTTGAGTCATACCTCCTCTAAGAGAGATTGTTCAAAATAACATCTTGTCTTGGAACACTAAATATTTTCTTCATGTGACATCCAAAAGATCATGCTTGCTTGAGAAATAAAAGACAGACAGTGAAGGAAGAGGTTCTTGTCTTCATTTCATCAAGTGACCAAGGGTTGGCTTGAAATTCCTCTGGATTTACAATTTGGAAGACTACACTTGTGTAGGCTCAGAATTAGTTCTAGACAACTTTGTATGTTGCATGAACCAGCCGTTATCAAACAGTGTATCCAAGAATTACATGGAGGCTTGTTAAAATTCAGTTTAACTCTGACCCAGAGGTTTTTTTGTAATTAAATTTATTGGGGTAACATTGGTTAATAGCATTATATAAATTTCAGGTGTACAACTTTATAATACAACATCTGTATACACAATTGTGTGCTGAGTTTTTGATTCAGTAGGCCTAGGATGGGGCTGAAGAATTTTCATTTCTAGTAAGTTCCCTGGTAATGCTGATAGCGCTAGCTGAGCGATTAGGCTTTGAGAACCACAACTCAGTGTGTGTTACATGGGTCTTAAAGCCAAGCCTCAGCCATTTTGATTTGCATATGATTTTTAATATCTCTCATTATTCTCTCTTAGGATTGATATTATTTAATATTTCATAATTGGTTGTGATAGAGATAGATACATAGATGGATAAATAGGTAGATATTTAAGTTTATACCTCCTTTTTTTCAAGAATGGTTGCCCTATATTCTCTTCTGGGGTACTTGTATCCTAGATTAGAACAATAGAAATGTAAGATATTGTGAAGGGATACATTCACATATGTAATCTTCTTTTTTACATTACCGCCAATTTTGAGTGATAGTTGTGTTCAAGTGAAAAGATTTTTTTTAAAGCAAGAAAATAGTTATATGCTTCAGGTTGATTTTCTTTCTAAATAGATAATATTACTAAAACTTATCATTTGCAGCTTTCCAAAGTATATGCAGCCCATATAAAGTTACTGAGATACTGTGTTAGTCACTTCCATTATTTTCTTTTTTATAAAATAGCCACTTCTTTTAATAAATAAGTAGCAAAATTTCTATCAAGTTCTGAGAGCAAAATCTTGGTATTGCTTAGGTAAGCCTTCCTTTGTCAAGGAATATGACCCTCTAAATTTAATCTTGAAATTAAAGAGGCTTATTAATGATTACACATTAAAAGTTGGTCAGAGATTATTTTCCTTAAATAACTTATTCAATTTTAATTTATATTCACTCATATCTGAGGCTTAATATAGAATTTCTTTTATCAGATGTTGACATATTATTATAAATGTAACAAATTAGATATTCTCTTTATCAGGTTATTCTAAACACAGCCATGTTATTAAGGTATTTAAAGAAATGCTTACAAACTTAAAAAAAAATGTCTAACATCTATTTGCAAAGTAATTTTGCAGTCACTAAGAGTAAAACTGTATTACCATTAGGAGACACAAAAGACCAAAAGCGTGGTATTTTCTTGGCTTGTTTGTATTGTGAAGAACAATTAAACAAATAGTGTCTCCTTTTCAAAGGCTCAGAACCCCAGCCAATATTACAACTGAGTCTGAAACTATTTGAAAGGGAGATGTGGCTTTTGTTGGGAACTGGCTGGATGACATTGCTTAGTGGAAAGCAAAACTGCTTTTGCTCTATCACAAATACTTTACAAGGCAAGGAACTTTAGAAAGGGAGGACAGCAGAAACTATCAGAAGATTAATGAGAATCCCCATGGCCTATTCTTTTATGGATTGCCAGGAACTCTTTCATCAACCATACTTACCAGGCAAGTAAATCTACTGGGGGGAAAAAATATTTTTTTTCCTATAAGTCTGGTTTAAGGTAAGATCCTAAACAAAAGAAATAATAACATTTTATCTACAATGAAAGGCTCAAGAAAAAAATTCAGAGTAAAAGCTAGAAAAACTTTTATTTTGCATGCCGATTAGTTATTTGCTATTCATGCCAATGGCTTCTTTTGGGTTTTCTCACAAATATAAAGTAAAATATAGGATGGATGTGAAATATATCATACTAATGATGAGCAAACGTACAAGTTAAATAATCTTAAAACTGCTTTACCAGTAGTAGTTGGTATTTAAACAATAAAATATACACATATTTTATTTAAAATTATAAAATTTATTTAAAATTCATTACATAAAATTAATAAAAAGTAGTATTTAAAAAAAATTAACGTTTGATATCAAGTTTATATACTACCCATATAAATCTATAAAAAACAATAAACAGACTGAACTAGTCTTAATCTGTTTATTTTTTTGAGCAACACAATAAATTTAACTTCATATTTCAAGTAAAAATGTCAGCATAAACCATGCAGTTCTATATTAGTTTTTAAGTAAATCCATCGCCAGGAGAGAGCCCTTTTCCTTTGTAGACACAATCTTCCCTTCCTTACTGCCTTTCAACAGGGGCAGGATGTAAAGCTCTAGCAGAAAATATGCAAATGCTAAAGACAAGCGCTCTGTTCTGTTGACAGGAGCAATGGTTGCAACAAAGTTGAACTACTTTTAGATAACTGTTTTTGGTAACCAGATGTTATAAAGTTTAAAGTAAATGTTATGTTGCCTTTAAACTATTTTGGATCACTTTACACATTTTATTTTCTTTTTTTGGACAACAGTTCTAAATAAGATAGTATCCCAAATGCAGATGTACATTGACCCAGGACATAATTCACTTATGGAAAGAAACCAAATTAGAGTAATGGAGTCAGAAGAAATGAAGCAGAAATTGAAGCAGCACCATCAAACATGATGCGACCCTAGTTACATACCCATGGGAAAGGCATAGCATACACATCATGAAAGGTACTTCCTGCATCATCATGAGTAGAAGACCACCATGAGTATCAACTACATAGAGTTTGGAACAAAATTAAATACTTATATTTAAATATGAATGTGCTTGGTCTCCTTAAAATTTATTGTATTTCAGAAATACTACTGCTTATATTGTCGCATTATATCCATGTGCCTCTTATTTAACCAAATCTTAAGCTACTTTCATTAATTAGGTAAGTGATTAGTATCATTTACCAGATTAATAAAAAGTATAAACCAGCAGATCTGTCCTCTTTCTTTCTGAACCAATCCTTCTTTAATCATGGTAATAAAGTGCTTAAACTTAAAGACTTTTCCTGTTGGGCAACTGGAAAAACACAAAACTAATTCCATTTACTAAGAATTGAAAGTAATATTTCTAAAAAATAAGAATAAAAGAAACAAATTTATTTATTGAATTAAGATTATTTTAAGTTTTTGTCTAATACTGGTTTATTCTTCTATATACTAATATAATATACATTGTAGTAAAAATGATTTCACCCTAAATAGTATGTATTCTAATTCTACTCTGTTAAACTTATAACAAAATATTTTATAGATTTAACAGTTAACAGTTTGCTATATTAGCTGCAGATATTTTTCCTTCCTTCCTTCCTTCCTTCCTTCCTTCCTTCCTTCCTTCCTTCCTTCCTTCCTTCCTTCCT
The DNA here is from genome assembly GCF_036850765.1 of Saccopteryx bilineata. NCBI lineage: Eukaryota > Metazoa > Chordata > Mammalia > Chiroptera > Emballonuridae > Saccopteryx > Saccopteryx bilineata. The sequence goes on along the minus strand of NC_089490.1, from coordinate 67,158,651 downwards.
TCTTCCCTCTTCTGCCTCTGATTCCCTTCCTCCCTCCATCCCTTGTTTTCTTTTCCCCTTTCTCTCTTTTATTTTTCTGTTTAAGTAAACCTTATACTTACTTCTCAAGCCTATTTACAATATGTGCTAATCTCAGTCCCTTATCTCCCACTGACAACCATTACCCAAAACTTGGTGTGTATTATTCCTACCAATACGTTATTTTTTTTCTATTACACACTCAGTTATTCACAGACAATATATAGCATTGTTTTGAATTGCTCTATATGTTTATACACCTCATATAAATATCATTCTATACTTGCTATCTTTTATTAATATATTTTTAAAATTCAGTCACATTGGGACAGACATAGAGATTGAACTAATTTGTTTTAGCTCCAAATAATATTTTATTATATAAATACAATATAACTTCATTTTTTATTTTTTCATTAATTAATGTTTGGGTTGCTTCTACCGTCTTTTACAATTTTTACCCTATGAATAAAACAAAATTTTCTGATATAGTTATAAAATTTTGGCTCAAATTTCAGACATCTTTCTTCTATAAATATTCTCTTCTCCTTTCTTTTTCTCACTACTTGTATTCTCTTTCTTTTCTGTCTCTCTCTCTCTCTCACACACACACACACACACTTTCTCTTTCTTTCTTTTTTTTCTTTTTCTCTTTATTTCTTTTCTTCTCCTCCTCCTCCTTCTTCTTTCTCTCTCAACATTAACTGGTTTATCTCATTTTCTGATGATGGATAATGGATAACATTTTCTATATTTAGAATAGTCAAATATATCCTCCCATAAGAAGTAAAACTTTTTTTTGAAGAATTTGAAAATTATGCCATATCAGAAAAAAAAATCCAAAGAGATTTATATTTGAGAGGAGATTATAAGGATACATAAAACACTTCTATTTGTATAGTTTTACTTTATTTCATTGACACTTGGTAATGGAACAAGTTAGTACCATTACCCCTTTTCTCCATGGAGTAACTGATGTTCACTAGTCTGTGTCACTTGCTCAAGATCACAGAACCAATTTAGAAAAATGAAGCTTGGATTAGAACTCAAATCCTTCCACACTTGTACTTGCTGCTTGGTCACTGTATTATATCACATTCTGAAACTGCAGTTATAAATACCACAAACTGCATGACTTAAAACAACAGATATTTATTCACTCACAGTTCTGGAGGCCAGAGATCCAAGATCAAGGTGTCGCATTCCCTTGGAAAGCTCAAAAGGAGAACCCTTCTTTGAGTCCACATACGCTGGTTTATGGCTGCACAACTCTGGCTTACTTTTCTATTTATATCTCCTCTCTTTTCCCCTCTTCTGTGCATCTCTTATAAAGACACTTACTATTTGACTTTGTGCCCACTTGGAATATTCAAGATGATTATCTTGGATTATTACCTTTAAGTTAATTATATCTGCAAAATCATATTTCTAAAACCAAACACATTCAAAGGTTTTCAGGATTAGGAAGTGGACAGGTCCTTTGAGGGGCCCTTACAGTCACTTGTACAAGGCATTTATTGAGTACTCATAGGATAATAAATAGCAGTTGGCAATAATAAATTAACAAAAATACAGGGGGTCCTTGGGTTACAACAGTCTCGACATATGATGTTTCAAGTTTACGATGTTCACTCCCATAAAAACTTTAAAAATTTGAGATAAGAGTGCTTCAGTTTACACCATTAGTGTCATAATTATGGACTACTTGGCCAAACTAGTTTGGTTTCATGTGGCTGAAGAATATGCCGGAACGTGGCATATGAGTGAGGGAGTTGGCATCCCCCAGGTAAGCTTACCTACACCATTTTGGACTGGTAAAAGCACAAGTGTTTTGTCTGTGTTGCTTTGGTGACTTTTTGGCCCTTATTATGGCTCCTAAACAAAAGTCAGAGTCTTCAGATGGTAGTGCTTTGAAGACAGGAAAGTCATCACAATGATGTCACAGAGCTACTGGCATCCCATGGAGAGGAGCTGTGTCTGCTGAGGACCTCATTCAGCTGGAAAAGCACCTGATTGAAGAGAAAACCCCAGAACCCAGGAGACTTACTACCAAGGGTTTGGCAGAAGTATTTTCTATGGTAGAGGATGAGATGGCAAAATATCAGAGTGAGGACCCCAGCGATGACAGATTCAGTAAGGTCTACAGAGCTGTTATGGATGCTTTGCAATGCTATAACCAGATTTTGGAAGAGAAGAAGTGATCAACCTTCCAGACTAGCCTGTAATAATTCTTTTAGAAGGTAAAGAGGCCTGTAATAGATCCTGTACCCTCTACATCAGCTGCTTCTTGAGAAGAAACACCTGTAGGACAGACAGGTAGAATTGTCTCCTGCATCTCCTGCATGTTCCTTAGGCAATCCTGATTCACCTGACATAGCATCTCCAGCATCTTCTGCAGGATCTCCTGCCTCTCTACCTTCCTCTTCCCAATAGGTCACTCTCTCCCACCTTACAATGTCCCTTTTAGTGTGCAAGCCAACCACAGAAATAAAGGTATATTTTTACACTAATTTTTTTCCTGTTACTACAGTACAATGTACAGTACAGTATATTTATGTACTTTTCCTTTTTCTATGAATTAGTTGTATCTTTATGTTCTAGATAATGATTTTACAACTGTGTTAGGATAGATAAGTAACTTAGGCTAGGCTATGTTTAGACTTACACCAAAATTCAGGTTACATCACTGTCGTAGGAATAGAACTGTGTCGTAACCCAAGGATTCCTGTATATGAGTATTATGAGTAATGCTCAAATGTTCACTGTTCTAACTAAAATAGAGAAAATAAATTGAGATAATTGCTTTGAAATTCTAAATCAGTGAAAGACATTTTAATGATGTAATTATTCTAATCCATGAACATAGTATATGCTTTCACTTATTTGTATCTTCCTCAATTTCTTTCTCCAATGTCTTATAATTTTCCAAGTACAGGTCTTTTACTTCTTATTAAATTTATTCTGAGGTACCTTATTTAGTTATTGTTGTAATAATAAATGTGATTACTTTTATAATTTCTCTTTCTAATAGTTCACCTAATAGTGTATAAGAATGCCACTAATATCCAACTATTAATTTTATATCTTGACACTTTGCCAGATTCATTATTAAATCTATTAATTTTTTCGGTACTGTTTTTAGGTTTTCCATATACAATACCATGTCATCTGAAAATAATGAGTTTTCCTTCCTTCTTTCCAACTTGGTTGTTTTTGTTTCTTCATCCCACCTAATTGCTGGAGTTAGAACTTCCAGAAATATGTTAAATAAGAGTGGTAAAAGTAGACATCACTTTCTTGTTCCTGATCTTAGGGGGAAATGGTACATTTATATAATGGAATACTATGCAGCCTTTAAAAATGTAAACTTTACCTTTTGTGACAGCACAGGTAGACCTGGAGAGCATAATGTTAAGTGAAAACTGCCAGGCATAGAGAGGCAAATACCATATGATCTCACTTATATGTAGAATCTAACAAACAAATTAAACTGATGAACAAAATAGAAACAGAGGCAGGGATACATGGAACAGATCAAAAGCTGTCAAAGTGCAGGGGTGTTGGGAAATTGGATGACAGAAGGTGGGAAGTTAAACAAAACAAAACAAATATATATATATATATATAACATGTAAAGACAGACAACAATGTGATGATAACCACAGGGAAAGGGGTGTGGGGATAGGTAGGGTTGGGCAAAGGGTGGGGGGAATGGAAATAAAAGTGACTTTGCTTGGGGTGATGGGCACATGATGTGATATGCAGATGATGTTTTATTGAGTTGCACACCTAAACCTGTACCCCAATAAATTCAATTTAAAAAATAAAAAAAAAATAAATCAGTAGAAGAACTGTTTATATTTTAAAGTATTGATTTAATACCCTTACTTTTCTTTCTAAAATCCTGTTTGTTGTACATTGAAAAATAAATACAGAATCTAATTATTACTAATAAAGTTACACTATTAAGCAATAATAATTCAATTATTATGCTTTGGTTTATAAAAGAAGATATATAGGCAAAATAACATTCCCTAATAAAATTTTAACTCACATAAATATTTAAATATCTAAATAACCATGCAGTAGGCTGATTCATATGAGTAATACAGAATAATTTCAGCATTTAATAAATTACTAATAGTGATTGCCTTTAATGAAGGTCATGCAGTTTTTTTCTTCAGTCAATATAATAATTTTGAGGTTGTGTAACTCAGGGAAAAATTATACGGACACCTGAAAACTATTAAAGTCATGAATAACATAGGTACACTTTACTCTTGGAAATGTTATCATGTAAAATAAACATGGTTATGATTTGATTTGTGCAGTCTTATATCTATAAATACTCTAAATGTTGGCTATTAATTCTTAGAATTATATTAAATATCCTGAAGAAAGATTGGTTGATATCCCTTGATATTTTCATGAAAAAATAAATGTCTTTTTCATTTGGTTTGGTTAGTCAGGTGGAAAAACAATACACACAAAGTTCATACTAATTTACATAACATATTGTGCTGTTTCCAAAGGTTCAAGAATATTTGTTTTTCCTGATAGTAATAATCCTTTCCACTTTATAGTTTGCAAATCACATCACATACATTATTTCATTTGAGCCTTATAACAATTATGTGAGGTAAGTATAACTGTATTATTTCATTTTTACAAAAGAGAAAAAAATACGAGGATCAACAATATAAGTAATTTTTTCCAAATTGCATGGCTAAAAATGGACAAACTAACTATATAGCCCAGGGTTGACAGTTCAATCCCAGTGCTCTTTTCATCATACCATCCCCCTCTGTTAATTTCCTGACAAGTAGGACAGAAAGTAATTAAAGAATAGTGCCTTGAGCTATTGCTACCCATAGAAGTGTCATGATATCCATGTTTCCCTGCAACAGCAGATCCAGTTCTGATTCTAAGCAGGAAGTGACTCTTAAAAGCAAGGGGCTAGAAAACCCTCTTGTATCAACAAAGTAAAGAACAGAATACTAATTCTACAAGGAGAAAGCAGCTGCCAGTAGACAGAGCTCTCAGATTAGAAGAGCAGAAAGCAGCTAGCTGGAAGTTACGCTCAGACAACAGTTTCCAGAACAGACTGAAGTGAAACACAGCTTTTTGTAGAAATCAATGACGAAGTTCCGTGCTTAAAAATTATACATAGAGGGAGAAAAATAGGAAAAGATTGAAAATCTTGTATTAAAGAGCCTGGTGCTAGATTAGGTAGATTGGGTAAGAGAAACTTGATACAGAAAATTCAGAACCCAGACTGGGCCATATCATATTGTTAAATATTATAAGTCTTCCGTGAGGGGGATTTCGAAATATCAGAGCATTTACTATACCTATTATAGATCTACTCAACTATGCTATAAATGATATAAAATCTTCCTTTGATGTATGAATTTAGTTATTCTGAAAAAATAAATTTGCTATCTGTAAATTCCAATATAAAGAGACTTCTCTGGAAATGTTTATGTAAGATACCTAGAAACACAGGTCCTATTAGACCTAAAATTCTAGAGCCAGATTTGATTTCTTTTTTAGGCTGTGTCCCCTCTGCCCATGGTCATTGCTTCCCTTAGGGCCAAGATTGATCATGACTATGTCTCTCAAGGCTTCAGAAAGTGCTTCCTCCCCTACTCCCCCAGGGCATAAGTGTAATAATAATTTGTCTGCTACTATGCCCCAGATTATTGCAATATCCGTTGTGGGTACCATACACCTACAACTTTATAATTAGTATATCTATAAATACATCATTCTAGAATTAAGTGTGCCATCTGCTTCCTGTTGCTACTCTTAACAGATATAGACCCACACAGACAGCTCTTTGTTACATAGCTCATCACATACATAACAAAACATATATATTTTAGTAGTTCCTATTGACACCAGTGGCACTCGAGCTGGTAGAATTTAAATAATTTACCAAATGTCACTGAGATAGTAAGGTAGTACCAGAATTTTGAAGAGATAGTCTGAGCCCAAAGCTCTGATATTTCCACTATACTGCATTGACTCTTATTTGTGAGATACACACACACACACCCGTTTTATTAGTAACAAAGACTGTCATAAAGTTACAGAATATTTGAGTGAGAAAAATAGAAGAGGTAAGTTATCTTAAACCCTTTATAAATAAATGAGGTAAGAAAACTGGGGCAGAAGAAAGAAATTTGTTCAAATTCACAAAGGTATTGACTGCCAGCCGAGCTTCCCCACACAAAACTTAAATAAAGAGATACATAATATTCAATGACCTACTGACACCAAGAGGTAAAGTGACTTGACAAAGGTGACATACTCAAAGGTCACAACGTGCTTATTCTCAAACATCTGTTATAGGAGCAGTAGGGCAGAGTAGTTGCTCATAACTCTGTTCAATACAGTTCAACAAATTTGGGTTTATTGAATGTACCCATTAATTTATTTCTCTGATCATCTTATAGTGTTTTTTTCTTTTTAAGTGAGAGAGGAGGGAAGATGGTGAGACAGACTCTCACATGTGCCCTGACCTGGATCCACCCAGCAACCCCGTCTGTGGCCAATGCTCAAGTACTGAGCTATTTTTTTTTTTTTTAGCACCTGAGGCTGATGCTCAGACCAACCAAGCTATCCTAATGTGGCCAGGGCCACATTCAAACCAACTGAGCCACTGGCTATGGGAGGGGAAGAGAGAGAGAGAAGAGAGAGATGGTGGGGGAGAAACAGATGGTGGCTTCTCCTGTGTGCCCTGACCGGAAATTGAACCTGGGACATCCATATGCCAGGCTGACTCTCTATCCACTGAGCCACCAACCAGGGCCATAGTTTTAATTATAAATAAAAATCAATTTCTAATTATAATTATAATCTAGCAAACAGATTTAACATTTTGAAATGCTATAGTTTTTATTATTATCCTCACATGACATTTAGAGAATGACTATCTGATCAAATGAGGAAGACTTGAAAATTTTTCAGTAAAACTTACTACTAACTTTAGAATTCAAAATAAAAAAGCAATAGCTAATTTCATGCTAAATATTAAACACTAATAAAATCAAGGAAAAAAACTGTTCTAACTTTAACTGCCTTTGGAAGTTCTAAGCAGTATAATTTAATCAAAAATAAGATTAAAGAGTAAACATAAGGATATAAAGAAAGAAATAAAATTATCATATATAAGTAATATAATTTTTATAGCTATGAAATTCAAAAGAATCAATAGAAACACTAAAATTAACAAGAAAATTCAATAAGGTGAATGGACACAACATAAACAACATAAACAAATGACATAAATTCTCTATACTAGAATTAAATAATTAAAATATTATATAATTAAAAAGCATACATACTAGTTTAACATATAAGGTATTTAGAAAATGAGCAAGAAATATATGAGATCTATTTGAAATGAACTGTAAACTTCCTGAAAGCCATTAAGAATATTTTAATGAATTAAAAGTCATGCATTATTCTGGTATAAGAATACAAAATATACAGATTTGAAATTCTTTCCAAACTATTGTATTTTTAAGTTGTAATGCAATTTTAATCAAAACTCTAAAAAAAGCTTATCTTAATTTGAAAAAAAATTAACATTCATAAACATAAAAATAGAAATAAAACAGATTTTTGGAAAATTTACAGGAAGGAATTAGTTACATAAAGGAATATGTGATAAAGAAAACATGGGAAACAATAAAGAAAGGATAATCAGCCAATTATCTTGAACAAATGGTCAACTAATAGAAAAATATCAATTAAAATCTTTTTTTATACTATATACCAAAATATACCCCAAATTAATTTAAAATTTAAATATAAAACAAAGTCATACAAAACTAAAAACAAATAAAAATTTTTTCTACATTTAAAGTCATTGGAAGAAATCATGAAGGATACAATTAATACACTGGCAACATAAAATGTAAAACTGCATATTAAATGTATTATAAACATTATTAAAAGATAAACTGAAGAAATATTTGCAATGACAGGATTTAATGACTGTGACATAGAGTTCAATCAAACAATTAAGGAAAAAATTGAGAATAGATAAATAAGTAAAGAATACAAGAGAAGATTCATAAAAATTTCACATAATAATTGTATAACCAAGTTTAAATATCAAGAGTAGTGGAAAATATTTTAATTAAAATAAAAATAATTTTTTAACAAATAAAATCACTCAAGTTAATAATTTTATGTTTATGAAAAAAGGAAATCTCATCCATTGTCAGAAGTTGTATACATAGTACAATGGTTATTGGAAGTGATTTGAAAATATGTATTGATATACCCAGTATTTTTATCCTGGTAGTCCATAATCTAAAACACAAATATTTATGCACTAAATTATTCCACACTTAGGGTAAAAATGGGATTAAAATGTATATGCCATATGATATTAATTCTGTTCAACTAGATAGGAAAATCGTAGAAAGTTTTGTAAATTAAAGTTCATGTTGATTCTTTTTTTCTTTTTCAGATTTTATTTATTCACTTTAGAGAGGGGAGGGAGGGAGAAAGAGAGAGAGAAAGAGAAAAGAAGGGAGGAGCAGAAAGCATCAACTCTCATATGTGCCTTGACCAGACAAGCCCTGGGTTTCAAACTGTGACCTCAGCGTTCTACATTGACACTTGATCCACTGCGCCACCACAGGTCAGGCTCATGCTGATTCTTATATGAATCAAAATGTGGAAAATAATTTGTATTTCCTTAATGACTAATGATGCTGAGCATTTCATGTACTTATTTACCTTCAGTACATCTTTTTTAGTAAAATGTCTATTCAAACCTTTTCCATATTTTTATTGGATGTCTTTTTATTACTGAGGTTTAAATGTTAAATATACAATGAGCACACTGTGAGGAACCACTACACATCTATTATGGTAAAGACTAATCCAAGTGCTGGGAGGATGTAGAGGAACTGAACTCTCATATACTGCTGCTGGTAAAATGGTACAACCACTTTGAAAAACAGATTAGCAGTTTCTTAAAATATTTACTGTATGATCCAGAGATACTACTCCTAGCATTTATTACTCCCTCCCCTAAATCATACTGTTACAGCAGGCAGTTAGTTATTAATGAAAAGGAAGGGAGCAAACATCCGATTAAGTCAGATTAACTAGGAAGGGGTAGTTTCACAACTGCCCTGGGGAACAGTAGGCACTCTCCTCTGATTAACATGGGAGTGGGGAGAAAGGCTGAATGGAATGTCCTTTTACAAAGTGCATTTGCAGTAGAAGTCAAAAGGTGACCATAAAGGGTAGGAGACTATCCTGGGGAAATCTGGGAAGTGAAGACTGGAGGGCACAAAGGCACAAAAGCCAGTAAGCTCCAGGAAAGGCATTGGATGGGGGAGGGCACTCACACAGGGCTTGGAAAAAAAACAGGAAAGAGATTGGGTAGTTTGAAAGAACACCTGAGTTTTCTCCAAACCCAAGGAAATGCCTGGAAATTGAACAAAGGTCCGTCTCCAGGTGGTAGCCGCACAGGCTGGAGCTCAGCACTGACTAGAGCCTGGGTGCTATTGAACTTTGGCAGCTGACATGCAGACAGCGAGGTGAGGCACCGAGAAGTTAAGTAACTTGCCCAAGGTTTTCCCTACAATACTGCAAGAACCTATTTCCTGACCAGTCTTCCTCTGGTAACAGTATGTCTGCATAAAGACTTGAATACAAATATTCATAGCAACTTCATCTGTAATAGTGAAAAACTAAAATCAACCCAATGTCCATCATCAGATCAAAAGGTTAACAAACTCTGGTAATTCCATACAATAGACTAGGACTCAGCAATAGATAGTAATGAATACATACTGATACATGCAACAATGTAATGAGCCTCAAAATAATGTGCTAAGTAAAAAACGCCAGGCATAAAACAATACATTTTCTAATTCCACTTATATAAACGTCCTAGAAAATACAAGATAATACATAGTATCAGAAAACAAATGAGTGGTACCTAGAGACTGGGAAAGAGGGAAAGGAGTGTGGGAAGGATGGAAAACAGGAAGTACAAAGGGTTATGAGATTAATTTAGGGAATGAAAGTTATGTTCATTATCTTGGTCTTGTTGATGAATTTACAAGTGTATACATATGTTAACTTATCAAAATGTATACTTTATATGTGTGTAACATTTATTGTACGTAATGTATGCCATAATAAAGATGCTTAGAAATTAAGAGTGACCATGTATTACATTTTATATTTAATTGTGATTACATTATTATGTATCCAAATTCTGACCTAGTAGCAGTAACATTGTGGGTGAAGAGTTTTCCTCAAGGGAAAGATATATGGAAAGAAATTCCATGTGGCCAGTTAGGCAAGGGATATTACCCAGAAGTCTCACAATGAAATCTGGGCATAAGAGGGAAGACAGAGAAGTAGTTAATAGAGGAGACCAGAGGACTAAGAACAATGAACATAGGTTGGCAGGTGGAAATGGGTTTGGAAAGGTCCAGAAGCACATGAAGACCAATATCAGTAGTTGAATATCTAAGAAATCTTCCATGCTGGTCATCTAATAGGTACAGTCTAGACAGTGTTTAATTAAATTTTTGGGGTGATCCTAGCATATTTCATTGGACTGGGAAGCCAACTGACATATCTATTCTAAACTAGGTAATGAATTAACCAATTTACTAGAAAAATATCTCTCTCGATACTCCTTCAAAGGAAGAGAAGTCTCCATATTAGACTAGGAAAAACACTATTTATATTATGTAAAAATGACTGTGTTTATAAAGTTAAATTTTGACTAAAAAAGAAGATACATGAACATTTTCTTTCTTTGCTATGTATATAAAATAATTGCTCTTTTTAAAAATGAAATCTCAATTTAATGATAATGCTTAGGGATTAAGAGTTCTTGTTAATTTCTTTATTTATGCAATCATTGATAACAATCATAGGATTTCACAGCTGGAAATGACCTTGGAGATCATTTAGCCCAACCTCATTTTATAGATTAGGTAATAGAGGACCAAAAGGTTAAGTAAACGGCCCAAGGTAGCAGTCAATTAGTGACAGAATTTGGATTACAAGAGAAACCTAACTAAAACATGCTTTTTGTGTTAATCCTTGTGATTGAAATTTTTTTCCACTCAAAAATGCATTCATCTACTTAAATGTTTTAATATGAAAATACAGGAACTTTGAACGTACAATGAGGTTATGCCCCCAGTTTTGTCTTTTATTAATTTATTTAACTCATACTTGTTGAGTGCTTACTATGTTCTAGGGACTGATTAAGTTCTGAGAATAAAGAAATAAAATATACAGAGCTCACAGTCTAAGGGGTTGACGGAAAGAAAATGTGATCAATTCTATGGCAAATGTCAGCACAGGGGCTCTGAAATGGCACCCAAAGGGTATCTGCTGAGATGGAAAAGACTTGTGACAAATGTAGCATTAGTATAAACAATGCGTGAATTAGGAACACACACACACACATAAAACCATAAGGGAAAAACAATAAAGGAAATGATTGTCACAAACTTTAGCATAGTGATTACCGCTAGGATGGAATAAGTAATGGCACTTGCCAGCAGCCCATTCATTTGTATTAGTCACAATCTATTGCTTCACCTGAAGGGTACATGAATGCTCAACTGTATTATTTTTTTTTAAATAAGGATATACATACACTTTTTGATATACAGACTGTACCATATTAAGAAAAAAAACAATCTTTTAAGGAACTGAAAGCTAAAATATTAGAAGAGTGAGTGAAAACCACAGTTCCTCTCATTAGTGAAAGATAAAAAGGAGATTCTACAGGAGCTCATGGGGTACAAAAGGCAAAGAAAAGCAGTTTTTCTGGTGAGCAAGATGAAATAATCAAAAAATTAAGTTGTGTGGACTTGATCAATAAATATAAAATGATCAATAAAAAAAAATAAATGTTAAAGAAGCTGTGTTTTAGGATGACGGCCAGGTACTCTTTTCTGTTAGATAAAAGAAAAATGGATAAGAGCTAATTGTGAGAAATTTTATGGGAGAAAAAAGACATATGGTTCTCTTAGCAAAAATAAGCAAGCTATGTTTCTTGTTTGCTCAGAGGTGAAAGGCAAGAAGTGGTGAGGGAGGAACAGGGCAGTGGAGGGGTGTGGATAGGGACCAGAGTTTTCTTAGAAACTGCAAAGAAATGAAAAAGTGTGAAATCACCCCTGATGGATACAGAAATTATCATTAAAGTATATCTGAAAAGTAACAATGAATCCGTAGTTGATTACATTGTCAGTCTTCTTTTTTTCTTTTTCTAAAGCAATGAAAAGCAAGCTGGCCTCTGAGGTAGAAAGCTCTGGAAAATGAGAACAACACAGATCATGCCTATGGATTTGACAACAGGAGCGTGGGGACATGTCATACATTGCACTAGGGCCGTGATTGCAAAGCTTTTTATAAAAACTGCCCACTTTTGCAGTGCTGGTCAACCTGGTCCCTCCCACCCACTAGTGGGTGTTCCAGCTTTCTTGATGGGCCAATTGCAGCATGATTGGTTGCTCTGCTACCTCCCACCATGAAAGCTGGAAGGCCCACTAGTGAGTGAGAGGGACCAGGTTGACCAGCACTGCAAAAGTGGACAGTTTTTATAAAAAGGTTTGCCCTCACGGCACTAGGGTGTGAGATGTGAGCTCCCATCAGGCAAACAGAGAATGCAAAGAATGAAGCCACCTGGACCTTAATCCGAACCCATCAGAGCAGAACAGGTGTGGACATTATGAATAGGATTCAATAGTTAGATTTGCTGTGAGACTAACTACAAAGTATACTTGAAAAGAAAAGAGAAGGTGTGTAGGAGGTAGTATGAGCCATGAACAATGTACAAAGAATGTCATAAACTCAATTTGGATTCAGACAAAAGTCAAAAGGGGTTTGCAAGAGCAGGTGTTAGATCCCAGCAGGAAAGCAAAGCAAAGCTATAATCTGGTTGATGACCAAGGAAATTTAGGAAGAAAATAAAACTTATTATTCAGAAATAGGTCTATAGGTGGGAAATAAGGACCCATTTAATAAGTGGATATTTAGGAACAACACTTTTGTACTTCTAGGAAGAAGTACAAAAAAAGAGGGTAAAAAGAACTAAATTATTAATTAGCCTTGTTCTGGGAACTGAACCCCTAGGGATGAGAGCAAGTTTAATTCTGAAGTCTCTGGCCCAGAGCCTCTGGCTAGAAGGGCCAATAATATGGCTAAATGTCTTTTGATTTCTGTCTTAAACTGTTCAGTAATTCTTTCATAAATTAGACGGTCTCAGAAATGAGGGAATATGAAGGTGTACAAGTTATATACAAGCAGACTCGGTCCTGTACTAGTTAGGAGAATTGAGGTGGATACTGTCAAAGAGAGATATGTTGCTAAAAGTGGGATAGCTGGGTCTAAAGGCCATTCTATTTTTAATTTTTTTTTTGAGGAAATGCCATACTGTTTTCCACAGTGGCTGCATAAGTCAGCTTTCCCACGAGCAACGCAGGAGGGTTCCCTTTTCTCCACATCCTCTCCAGCACTTGTTGTGTGTTGATTTGTTAATAAGAGGCATTCTGACAGGTGTAAGGTGGTATCTCATTGTGGTTTTAATTTGCATTTTTCTGATGTTGAACATTTTTTCATATGCTTATTGACCATCTGAATGTCCTCTTTGGAGAAGTGTCTATTCAGTTCCTTTGCCCATTTTTAATTAGATTGTTTACCTTCCTGGTGTTGAATTTTAGAAGTTCTTTATAAATTTTGGTTATTAACCTATTATCAGATGTATCAGCAAATATCTTCTCCCACCATGTATGTTGTCTTTTATTTTGTTTATGGTGTCTATTGCTGTGCAAAAGTTTTTTAGTTTAATATAGTCCCATTTGTTTATTTTGTCCTTTATTTCACTTGACTGTGGAGATATACCGGCAAAAAATATTGCTACCAGAGATATCGGAGAGTTTACTGCCTATGTTTTCTTCTAAGATTTTTTATGGTTTTGTGGCTTACATTTAAGTCTCTTATCTATTTTGAGTTTATTTTAGTGAATGGTGTAAGTTGGTGGTCTAGTTTTATTTTTTTTGCATGTACCTGTCCAATTTTCCCAACACCATTTATTAAAGAGACTGTCTTCACTCCATTGTATAGTCTTGCCTCTTTTTTTAAATATCAGTTGACCATAAAGGTGTCGGTTTATTTCTAGGTTCTCTGTTCTGTTCCATTGATCGGTATGCCTGTTCTTATGCCAATATCAAGCTGGTTTGATTTTAATGGCCTTGTAGTGTAACTTGATATCAGAAAGTGTGATGCCTCCCACTTTGTTCTTCATTTTCAAGATTGTGGAGGCAATTCAGGTTCTTTTTTGGTTCCATATAAATTTTTGGAATATTTGTTCTAGATCTGTGAAGTATGCCATTGTTATTTTAATAGAAATTGCATTGAATCTATAGACTGCCCTGGGTAAAATGGACACTTTATTGATGTCAATTCTTTTTTTTCCATGAACACACTATATGCTTCCACTTGTTTGTATCTTTCTTGATTTCATTTTTCAGTGTCTTATAATTTTCTGAGTACAAATCTTTTATCTCCTTGGTTAAATTTATTCCTAGGTACTTTATTTTTTGGTTGCAATAGTGAAGGAGATTGTTTCCTTAATTTCTCTTTCTGACAATTTGTTGTTGGTGTGTAAAAATGCCACTGATCTGAATATTAATTTTATATCCTGCCACCTTGCCAATTCATTTATCAGGTCTAGTACGTTTTCTTTAAATATAAAGGATTGAATCTTTAAAAGTTTCCTGTGAGAACTTTACTGCATTGTTCTTCACTTTAGAATACACTACAGAGAAAGCAATTCTAGTTGAGCATCATATGGAGGAGGAGTATCCAGTCAATTACCAAGAAAATCTAAAACTAATTTTACTAAAGACAGTCTCACAGCAGAAACCATGAGAACCATGTTTTAATAAAGTTCCAGTATACATTTGTATTTTAACAATTTTGAATCACAACTAGAACAATTTGCCTAGAAATCAAAATGATACACTATGAATCTATAATGATAATACTTAAAAGTTCTCTATTTTCTTAAAAAACTTAAGTAATATTTTATAATTTTACAACTATTGGTTATATATTTAATCTTCTCTTTAAAATATATGTAAAATATTTTAAGATTAGGTAAATTATTAATATCTTCTTTAATATTAATTTTAATAGCTATCTACAGAAAGTTTAAAATTAAGTTTTATTTTAAAAATAATTTTCATGAAACCTCTTTGTAATCTTATATACTTTAAGAAATACTCTAATGCATCTTAATTTGATTTATGCTCTTGAATAAATAATATCACTTAATAGAAAATTTTCTTAAAATGTAAATGTTATTCAACGTGAATCTATATAATTTTGAACAATTGTTCTATCATAAAACACATTTTGTGAAAATGTGATTGTTCATTTTTAGGTTAGTATTGTGCAAACACACACACACACATTGCCAAAAAATGAACAAAACTTGTGGCTGTATAAAATGAAAAAAAAAAGCCATCTACTTAGAATTTTTTCGATAGAATAAGTAATCATGGAAATAGAAGAGAATTATATCAATCAGGTTCCCAACAAGAAACAGATGTTACAATAAAATCACGATAACTCAATAAGCTACATGAATTTTGGTCTATTTACAGAGACAAGGCTAGAGGAATCACCAAGTATTATGCAGCAATGCAGGCTTAGTAGTAACTGGGGAGGGGCTCCACTCTTACAAATTGAAGAAAAGAGAGAGCAGTTACTGACCACTGCAGAGAGAGAGCCAAGAGAATATTCCCTTGAGTTCATTCTCTTTCATCCCTTTGAGCTTCTATAGGGCTCGCCAATGGCAGACCCAGTTAGTAACCTTTGGGCATAAGAACCCTAGGTATGACAGGCCAAGTTGTTCATTTTCCTCAGACAGAAAACTAGTTAGAGAAGAGAACAGAGGATCTAGGGGTGTGAACCAACAATGTTCAAGCCAAAAAATACATAGCTAACCTGTGATGGCTCAGTGGATCAAGTGTCAGCCTGGAATGCTGAGGTCACTGGTTGGAAATCCTGGGCTTGCCCAGTCAAGGCTCATATGGGAAACAACTACTATGAGTGATGCTTCCTGCTTCTCCCTCCCCTCTCTATGCTCTATCTAAAAATCAATGAATAATTTTTTTTAAAAAAAAAGGATGACCCCTCATTTAAAAACAACACATAGCTAATTTTCTCCTAAATTAAGATGTAACGTGTTTAAGTCTTAATAATTATTGAACGGTATTACAACCAAGAAGTACTAGGCTGAATTACTTCTAATATCTGTTGCCATTATTGACAGAGTTCATAATCATTCTAGTCCAATATAATTGTCATTGCTCAATCACAGTTAGAAGAGATAGTTTCAGGGATTTGTTTCACACATACACACACACAAAAATTAATGTATTCAACAAGGTTCACCATTCATTTTTTTAATCATTAATGTGCACTCTGGTCAGCACTGTGGTTTAGAAAGAGGATCTCCACTTTCCACTTTCCAGAAATTCACAGTATAGTGAGATTGACAAATTTAGCAGCTATTAGAAGACAACAGATGTGAGATGACCGCTGAACAGGGAAGCTTTCATCAAAAGCTAACTTTTGACCTGAAGTAAGACTTGAAGTAAGATCTGAAGTACGACCTGAAGTAAGACTTATCTAGACAGGAGAGAGAGAGCTTTTGAAAAAGAATAAAGTAAGAAGGTCGTATGTTTGGGAAACCACAAAAAAATTCATAGTCATTTGGTAAACATTGTGAGTGATGATGAGAAATGCAGATGAGACAGAAAAGGTGAATTGGGACCCAATTATTAAGGCCTTGTATGCTATGAAAATAGCTTAAATTTTTTCCTGATGATAATGCATTTCAAACTTTTTGCAATAATAAAAATACAGACAGATGATAGTGAACTTATAAACGTGCAGGTCTGTCAGCAACATCTGCAGCAAAACTCCACTGCAAGCAGAAAAACATTTTAAAGTCTTATACCTTACTGTGAAAATTAATGAGAATCTTGCATTCTTCTCTTTTATTTGTAATAACATGAAAGTGATGTTTTGACCTACTTACAAATGAGTAAAATGGGTATTACAGCAAGGTCAGCTAAAGTTAGTTTGGGGATTCTAAAAACTCCCGTGCATAATCTGAGAGAGCACCCTCTTCAGTAAGTCTAAGATGCAGATTTGAAGTCTTATAAGGCAGTAGAGAGACAATGGAGGTTTAAAGACACACTTTAAGGGGATGGCTAAAGAATGAGGAAATACTGCAAAAACATAGAGACAGAATGTCGTAAAGAGAACTTATTCAAGAAATAAAGGATCTTGTGTCTGGCAACATTGGGAGATAAAGAATGAAACGAAGATGGTTTCAAGGTTTCTATCTTGGGTAACTGGTCACAGTGCTGATGACATTTTTGAAAATCACAAATAAAGGGAAGAAAGTTTGTGAATAAATGTAGTGATCATAACTTGGGAACATACTGAGTGAGTTCCAACAGGAAGAAAAACAGATAAAGCATTACAGAAGAATGACACAAAATCAGGCCTAGAATTCTAAAAATAAAAGGTTGGGATTAAACATCAACAATTAGTCACTCTCAAACCAAATATGGCCTACACAAGTGTTTTGTTTGACATGCACGATATTAAAATGTTTTTTGAATTAACATCTAAACATTTGGAGACTAATTTCAATTTCTGAAATACTATTGTATATGTTCAAGGAGAACCTAGACTCCATGACAAATTTCCTGCTTACTAAGTAGAGTCTGCCCCTTTAGAATAGGTACACAATCTCCTTCACTGCACTTCTCATTAAGGAGGCACATACCTTTCTCTCCATCTGCCTCACTCATTTGTATTACCTGTAAGCTCCTGATGATGTTTAAATTTGCAGTCTCCATTCTAGGTGAAAGCTAAGGCTTTTATAGTTAAATTAATCACTTATAGGAGCTAAATGATGGGGACAAAAAAGGAGAAAGGAAAGAGATGAGAGGCAATAAAAGAAAAGTGGAAGGGAGAGGAAGAAAGAAGAATGTGTTCCCTGATAAATGGTTGAAAATTTGGAAAAAGAAGTTCCAGAAAATGATTGTAAGGATGGTCAAGCAAGTAAGAAAACAGAGATGGTGCTGTCATGAAATCTAAGGGAGGGAAGATTTCCAATAAAGAAATGAAAAATCCCACGGAGTCAAGAGGTTCAATACATTTTAGGGGAATGGAAAGCGAGATAAAAGATGCAAGTAATTCAAACCATTCTTTTAGTAAGTGATTTTGTGTGTTTTTGAAAAGTTTAGTCTACATGATAGAGTACATGAATGCATTATAAATGATTTTTTAATTATTTAATATTTAAACATTTATGAAAAGAGTAGAAATTAATATACCATATTTTTAATCTGTTCTTAAACTTGAACTTAAATAAATTTTATTTTCGGGATACACATAGCACACAAGAAGGACTGATAAAGAGAACAATGACTCATACTTTATTCTAGAACATTATTTGAATATGAGGATAGATGGGAACTTGAAATAAACCAACTTCAAGACAAGATTAAAGAGATTGTTTTTTTACTTGATCTTTTTTTTTTTTTTTTTTTTTTTCTCTGAAGCTGGAAACCGGGAGAGACAGTCAGACAGACTCCCGCATGCGCCCGACCGGAATCCACCAGGCACGCCCACCAGGGGCGAGGCTCTGCCCACCAGGGGGCGTCGCTCTGCCACCACCAGAGCCACTCTAGCGCCTGGGGCAGAGGCCAAGGAGCCATCCCCAGTGCCTGGGCCATCTTTGCTCCAATGGAGCCTCGGCTGCGGGAAGGGAAGAGAGAGACAGAGAGGAAGGAGAAGGGGAGGGGTGGAGAAGCAGATGGGTGCTTCTCCTGTGTGCCCTGGCCGGAAATCGAACCCAGGACTTCTGCACGCCAGGCCGATGCTCTACCACTGAGCCAACCGGCCAGGGCTTTTTACTTGATCTTGATACTGATTCATCCTAATCTTATAGAAATGAAAAAAAATAGTGGAAGCATGTATTATGCCCAAGATTTTACAGGTTATTTTCTCACCCGAATACTAACAAATACATTTGTGGAAGAGTAGGACGTCCATTCATAGCTAATGATCTGTCCTGTAGCTTGCCAGTGTCAGGTAGGTTATGGCAGGGAACCAAAGACATACTCCAAAGGAGTGTTTGTGAAGATGATTTATGGAAGAAACTATTTTCTAAGGCTTCAGCACGTGTAAAGGAAAACAATTAAGAATGGTATAGCATCCAAAGTTAGTGATAATGGAAAGAAGGCCCAGGCTTGAGTAAGCAGAAGAGGGAATATTCACTAGAACCCAGGTAAACATATAACTGTAGGCGGAAAAAAAACATATAACTGTGTTTTTAAGAGAAAAATAGCTACAGCTAACCAGAATGAAGACTGGCAGAAAGGGAGCTAGGAAAATATATATCTCAAACTCATTGTCCTCCTAATCTCCAATTTCTAGCCTTTTCTCCACTTTCTAAACCCAATCAGAAGACAAGGGAGATCAGTTGATATGGCCACAAAAGTCAGCTTTCCTTAGTACAGATCAGCATAGAGAAGGGGCAGACAGACATTTGTGTCACATCTTCCAGAAAGAAAATAAATGCTTTCCTTCAGCAATTGCCCAGACCCTACACTATTGCATTTTCTTCAAGCAATAATGAAATGGATTCCCTGTCCCAACAATAAAGATGTTTGATTTTTTCTCTCTCATTGTTTGGAAGACTCACACATAGGTAGGTGCCATAGCCTTGTGGTTTGCTTGCTTTTTTTAAATACCATCTTAACAGCCAGTAGTCGCAGCTGCCACAGCCACCCGGCTCATGCAGGTTCCCATTAGATTCGGACAGACGGTAATGAAACAACGGAGCCAAGAAATGGTAGGCCATTACCTTTGTTCTAGCTTGCACCTGGCAGGCGAGTAAACACAAACACACTGGGCTCCAAAACCCACTCATTCAGTGCTCATAAAGCTACTGACACATCAGGGTTTTCCTAGAATCGAAAGCCCCCACTAGCTCAGTCACCTCTTTTTCCCCATCTCCTTCTCTCTGCACAAACTCTGCACAAACTGGCTTCCCCTTCAGCATCCCGCCATCTTGGCTGCCTCTCCTCTCTGCAACAATGTGGCCTCTCCAAAACTGGCCTCCTAACTCCTCCTTCCTTTAAAACTTTTTGGGGCAACAATCCCTCCTCCAGCACACATTAGCATAACAAAGCCCCTTCCCAAGCACAAAGGTTAATTAGAACTATCATGTTGCAGCATCATCACATGAGCAGCGGCCATTTTTAACAAAGTGAGCAAACCCAGAAAATACAGATTTTACAAACTTATTTACTCAACACCATCCAACCTCCTTTCTTATTTTAAATGAATTTTCCATTTTTATTGTCTCTGTCATGAAGTATAGTGAAGTAGTGAAATGCCAGAGGGGCAGACCTTTCCTATAGCAGCCCTCCTAAGACTCTAAATCTGGAGGAAGTAAGCAATATTAACTAGGGAGTTCAGATTTACTCAAGAGAGAGGAAGCTCAGCTCATTTCCTTAGCAGTGACAGTAGCTGCCTGGCCGGGTTATTCCTGCTAAAAACACTTATAGTATTTTTTCTGTTCTTTTACTACTGGGAAGTCCTTAATTCAATCCATTTCCCTAGCCTAGCCTTCCAGCTTATCGACAATTACATAAGCTCCAAAAATCTTTACAATAAATGCTCTTCTTGGCTTCCGTTATGTGCACTCAAGAGCATCCTAAAGAATATAATTCCTGTTTGCAATACTGAGTTGCTAGCTCAATGATAACCATGGATAATAACCGCTTTCCCCATGGAGTAGGTGGGGCTACTTCTTTGCATACCTAGCCTGGACCTGTCCTTATTTGTTTTGTCCCCCTTACCCAGCCACTCAGTGCCCTTCTCAGTACCATGCTGAGTCCTTCCTTTGCTCCGATTTTGCCCTTATCCACAGCCTTTTTTCCCATCTCCAACTTTCTTTCTTTCCTTTCCTTCCATCCTTCCTTCCCTCCGTCCTTTATTTCTTTCTTCTCCTTCTTTCTTTTTTGAAGTATTTTTTAAATCTTGATGCTCATCTTTAGAAATATTTTCATTCCAAACATTTTAATTCGATATTTGAATTCAGTTCGATGTGTATAACTGATAAAAGCTTGATATAATAACCAATAGATTTTTAGGTATCAGAAGCTAGCTGTCAGTTGAGATATTTGGGGCATAGAAAGATCATCCTGGTAGTCTTAAAACTCTCAGCAGTTAGACAACTGACTACTCTGTTTAACATTTTTAGTGCAAGGGAAAGATGGAAAATAACAGTTTATATTTGGCTACTCTGAGTCAACTGCACTGTGTTGGCCATTTTTTTGAAGTTAACACCTTTCATTCTCACAAGAGAGTTTAGGTAAATGCTCCAAGACACAGACAGATGTTTAGTGATAGAGCTGGGACTTCAATATGGAAGTCCCTCCCTCAGCTCCTGCCTCACTATTACCCTGCTGAAAAATGACAGCTGCCTCTTAAAAGATCCTGACACTCACATGTGAGTGTGAGAAAATTAGTGGCAGCAGTCAGCTCAATAACAAAGGTACAAGAGACGACATGGCACCTCAAATTTCAAGACGAATTTTTGACAGCACAAAAGACACTTTATTAAGGAGTTATCAATTCGATTGGATTATGCTTAAAACATCTGCTAGCAAACCATCTATTAAATTACCATTTTATGTGCTATGGTATTGATGGAAAGGAAATGGTATAATTTGCTCATGTGTCAGAGGGAGTCTGCTTGTGTATCGTTAACTATAATCAAAATATCTGACATGTAATACCATTCTGGTAACACTTAAATCAACCTGATTATACTGCAAACCTAATAAACAGCAACTAGAGAGTTTTTTTAATATGCTTCTGGCTGAAGTACTGCCAATCTATAAAATATTTGAGTTACAAACCACAATGGATGTGTATTCGATTATATAATCAAAATAGAGGAAATAAAAATGCAGCTTTGATTGAGTAGACTTTTAACATGAAATTAAAGAAAAATAACTGGAAATCATATTTTGAATGCTAATTTTAGGAAATTAATATTATTTTATGGCCAAGATGAGTTTCTTTAGTGTAACTGCGTTCTTTTCAGTAATCGGTTTTGTAGGTGTGACTGGAAACAGCTGCAAAAGCAAAGCAAGCTTGCTCAGGAAGATATTAATGGCATTTCGGAATGCCTATTCCCAGGAGGAGAGTAAAATTTTAAGCTAAATACTTGAAAGAATACTCATCTTACATGTTTCTGTTATTAGTGATGAGAGTTGCTTATTAATCAGTGTTTAACAATGTAATTACAGCTGTTTTAGTCTCAGCAGATAACATAGAAATAAATGACCTGCAACTAGTGAAGTGTGCAGATAGGGTAATGAATTCTTTCCATCAGCACGCTAATTTATTTGTAATAAACAAAGACCATGATGAATTATCAGAATTGTAGAGTTTCTTAAAATCAAATTTCCAGATGAAAGCATTTAATCATTCAGTATTTATTTATTTATTTATTTATTGTGACAGAGACAAACAGAAAGAGGGACAGATAGGGACAAACAGACAGGAAAAGAGAGAGATGAGAAGATGAGAAGCATCAACTCTTTGTTGCGGCATCTTAGTTACTCATTGATTGCTTTCTCATACGTGCCTTGACTGGAGGGCTACAGAAGACTGAGTGACCCTTTGTTCAAGCCAGCGACCTTGGGCTCAAGCTGGTGAGCCTTGCTCAAACCAAATGAGCCTGCATTCAAGCTGGCGACCTCGAGGTTTTGAACTTGGGTCCCCCATGTCTTAGTCCACACTCTATCCACTGCTCCACTGCCAGGACAAGCCCTTCATTTATTTCCTTTCATGTCTGATAATGGATTGAGATTTGCCTTTTTGGACTGCATTAAATAGTTCACCTAATGTTCATCTTTTGAACTATTTACAAATTTACATTGATCCAACTCTTATTATTATATATTAGTTTTATGTAACACAGAAAGTAGCGTAACTTTGATTTCAACTAATTGAATTATAATGTAGAATAGTTCCTTATTATGAGTCAACCAAGCACTATTTGATTAGCCTGGTTTTCTCAACACTGACTTTATATGCAATTCTATTTGAAGATTTCGCTTAACTCCAAGGAGAAAGACCCTAACACAAGAGCCCTATGGTATATATCAGTGATTTTCAACCTTTTTTGAGCTGCGGCACATTTTTTACATTTACAAAATCCTGGGGCACACCACCTACCAAAATGACACAAAATGATACTCTAACACAGTACATATTATACATATAGTTAATAATATAGTTTCTAAATGTATTTATACTCACTTAGTGTGAAACCTGGGCCTGTTTCGATGAACACAAAAGGGATATCCTGGCAGGAATGGTAGAAAGACACACACGAAGCTTTCCCTCAACAGTTCTCAGTCTCTCTCTGTCAAGCTTGAGAAGCTCAGCTCACATAGATATGTGTTTGAAAACGGGAGCAATGTCAAAATAGCTATGTTGGCCAGAATGGGGAACTCCTTGGCAACAGATAACCAAAAACTGTCCAAAGGAATATCAGCAAACTTTAGCTTTAAAGTTAGATAACATTGTGATGCATTGTATATCACCCTCTGCAGGGGCCTCTTTTAAAAAGAAAAAGGTCAAATATCTATATACACCATCAGGATAGACATAACCAGCTGAGGCTGAGGCTTCATCGTGGTGGCAACATTTACCTCCAGTCCTGACCAGGATTAGAAATCGGGACCATGCGGAGGAGTAGCAGCTTCAACTATTCACCTCGGCCACACAATGACAAGTACGTGACAGCCTGAGCAGGGACCCTCCTGGGTGTGGATGAGAGGCGGCCTACTATTGGTTCATTGCTAGTGGTCGGGATGAATCCTAGAAGGTGATTGGTCCGTGAGCGTTCCCTGTGCCTCCACTCTTCCTGTTGCTGATAGCTGGAGGGATTGTGAGGGGAATGTTTATGTTCGGATGGAGGCAGCTGGCAGCGGGCTGGATAAATAGCCTCCACGGGCCCTATCCGGCATGCAGGCCGTAGTTTTGGGACCCATGTTTAATATCCCCATGGCACATCTGACCATGTCTCACAGCACACTAGTGTGCCGCGGCACACTGGTTGAAAAACACTGGTATATATCACCAAAATCTTACAGCAAAGGGCAGTTACCAGTAACACACATCCAAAAGAAATATTGTACAATGTTTGTGATTTTATAAACACGCTTAGTTTTCACTTTTTCCCTCTTTTACACATCAGTAGCATACAGTTATTCAAATATGAACTTTACTGGTGGCATATATCACATAAGTACTCCTTCAATTACCAATGTGAGGGTGAGAGAGTGGAAGGAGGTCCACCTAAATCTGAATTACTAAGTTGGAAATGCCAGATTGCTTTAAAAGAAAAGAGTTAGAAGACTGAACCACTGAATGTTTTCTTAAATTATTTCAGAAAAGTAAAAAATTATTGCATTTAAACCTATATTCTGTTGAACTGTATTTTAAGATGTGGATTCTAAAAGAAAGATAGGAATCCTTCTAAGAAGCAGGATGGAGAGTAAGCTAGAAGTGGGAAAAGTCAAAAGATAAGAATGTCAAGCAAAATAAATTCCTACACTAACTTTCTGCCCAGAATGGAAATGAGTCTAGCAAGGAAATTACTATTTCCTGATGAGAAAGGATAAATCAGAATTTTCAAAGACACGAACAGGTGACACTGCCCCCTGTCTGTATCTGTGGGAAACAGTTGGAGAAATTCTCTCTTCTACTTCTAGGTTAACCTGATGCAACAGAAAACTTTTTTTCTTCACGTAAAAGAGGCGAGTAAGCAGAAGGAGCATGAGCAGAAGGTACCTTAGTGCGTTCTCTCCATGATAACTTATAAAGAGCCTTAAATGCTTCAACTGGAGAGTGCAGTCTTCAAGGCCAGAGAAATTAGAACAGCCATACATTGTTAGTAGAAATGCAAAATGGGGTTCAGGTGCTATGGAAAACAGTTTGATAACTCCTCAAAAGGTTAAACATAAAATACAATACAACCCAGCAAATCCATTCAGTAAACACCCAAGAGAAAGAAAACTAGGTACCTAAATGAATACATATTCTGGTGTGTTCATAGTAACACTGTTCACAATAACTAAAAGGTGAAAATCCATTAAAGGATAAATGGATAAACAAATTGTGGTATACAGTGGACTATATTATTCAGACATAAAATGTCATGAAGTCCTGATATATGCTACAACTGGTTTGAACATTAAAAACATTAGTCTAAATGAGAGTAGTTTGTCACAAAACACCACATATTGTATGATTCTATTTATGTGAAATTTACTGAATAGGTAAAATGCACAGAGACAGAGAACAGATTGGTGGTTGTGAGCAGGTGGGAGAAGGGGAGAATGAGAATGGCGCTAAGTACTTAATGAGTTTCCTTTTGGCTGATGAAAATGTTTCAGAACTAGAGAAAGGTGGAAGTTGCACAATATTGTAAAGGTACTAAATACCAGTGAATTGACTTAAAAATGGTCAATTTTCTGTTATATGAATTTTTTTCCATAAAACCAAAGGCAAAACTCCCCCCCAAACAATGGCTAAATAGGGTTTATTCCAAAAAGAATGATCAAAATCAGGATATCTGTTTACTAAAAAATTCATAGATTACACAGTACCATAAAGTTCAACAGCTAATACATAAAAAAAATCTAAATGTAATAGACATAGAGGAAAATGATTTAGCATTGATAAACATTGATAATAGATAGTTATCAAAACCTACCATTATAGTGAATGGTGAAATGTTAAAATCAAAATATAAAAGTCAAGAACAAGACAAAGAATGCTTATGCCAGCTATTATGATTGTGAAAATTACTTTGGACAGTTTGGTTAATGTAACTGGAACTAAAAAATGAAAATAAATTTAAATATTGAAAGAATAAGACTATAACTAGTGATATAATATATAATAGTTTTATATATATTATTCTATATATTATAATCCAATAGATACTATAGTAGTAGATTTAAAAATAGAATTCAATAAGTTAGGTATATATCAAAAAATATGCAGGCCCTGGCTGGTTTGCTCAGTGGATAGAATATTAGCCTGGCGTGTGGACATCCTGGGTTTAATCTCTGGGCAGGGCACACATGAAAAGTGACCATTTGTTTCTCTTCTTCTCCTTCTCTCCTTCTGTCTCTCTTCCCCTCTCACAGACAGTGGGTCATTTGCTTCAAGCATCAGCCCTGGGTGCTGAGGATAGCTCAGCTGGTTCAAGCATTGACCTGGGTCACTGAGGATAGCTTGGTTAATTTGATCATCAGCCCAGACAGGGCTTGCCATGTGGGTCCTGGTCAAGGTACATGCAAGAGTCTATCTCCACTCCTCTCACTTAAAAAAAAAAATACACACACACACAAAATACACACATACACACATGCCTCGGTCATTAGGTAATTCCCAATAAGTTAGAAAATACAGCTATTTTATTTTATTATTTAGTGAGAGGAGGGGAGGCTGAGACAGACTCCTACATGCACCCTGACCAGGATCCACCAGGCAAACCCACGTGATGCTTGGCTCATCTGGGCCCTTGCTCCCTTGCAACTGGAGCCATTTCTTAGCACCTGAAGTAGAGGCCATGGAGCCATCCTCAGCATCTGGGGCCAACTCGGTCTAATTGAGCCATGGTTGCAGGAGGAGAGGAGAAGAAGGAGAGACAAATGAGAGGGGGAGAGGTAGAGAAGCAGATGGTCACTTCTCCTGTGTGCCCTGACTGAGATTTGAACCTGGGACATCCACATGCTGGGCTGATGCTCTACCACAGAGCCAACTAGCCGGGGCCTAAAAACGTAACATCTCAGTTACAATTTAAAAATTACAAAATGCAGGAATAATTTTTTAAAGTATAGTACCTATGTGAAGGAAATTATAACATATTACTGCAAGAAATAAGGCAAAATCTAAACAATTGCAGAAATAGAATTTTCTCTGGATGAGAGCATTTTATATCATTTTTATTAATTTAATTCTAATTCAGTCATCATCCTTAAATATTCATATGGAATAATGCATAATCTATAAAGAGGTAACAAAATAAAGAAAAATAATAATGACTGGGAAAATATTTTTAAAAATATACTAGCTTCCTTAAATGCTAAAAACACTATAAAACATTTCATAATAAAAATGTGGCATGGGAAGATAAAAATAAACCAGAGAAATAAAATAGAAATTCATGTATTAAGTATACATGAAGAATCATAATACTGTAGCTGTTTAAACAGTTAGATACCTAAGAAAAAAATAAAGATGGAGTCCAATCTCACCATATGTAATATTAATTTTGAAATAAATTTAATGTTTAAAATTTTTAAATAAATTAAAATATAAGAGCAATACTTATTTATAGAAATGAAGAGATTTCCTTGAATGTAATATTAAATGCAAATAATTGCAGAGTCAGATGTTCTGACTTTTCTTAAATCAATTTTGCAAGCCTAATAAAATGACTGTATAATTGTAAGAGGATGGATAAAGCTGTGGTTAAGAAGCCCCCAAAATGTTAACATATTTATATGGGATTACACTGAAGGATGGGAAGGCAATGAAGTGAGGATACTGAGAAATTATCAACATTTCTTTGTACATCTTGGCATTATTTAATTGGCTTGGTTAGCTCATGTTTTTTTTTTTATTACTTGAAAAACAATTTACAATAATAACACAAGGTAAATCCTTCCGAAATAGTAGAGTGGTTTGAAATATGTGAGAGTAGAAGACTCAGACTGAAGAGAAGATATTAGAAATTTGAACCAGCAAGAAGGAAAGAATTCATCAAGCCCAGGCCAAGAATGGAAATTCAGGACATTCTCACCACTTTAGGCACCAACAGCATTTACAGTAGATAAATCTGTTGTACCAAAGTTCCCAAAGAGTGAGCAGAATGACACAGATCCACCAGTATCCATTCCACAGAAGGATTCAGGGATTGGAGCTCCTCAAACTTACCACAGAAAAATAAAGATTCCAGCATGGCAAAGACTATAACTAGCTCCAAGCCAGAGACAGGAAAGACTGGAGAGAATGATGGAGTCTGAATCTGGGCAAAGAAACATGCGCTCATTTAGAAAATTATGCTCCATATCAATTAGGCTAGTGAGTATAGACACACACACACACAATTATATATACATCATTTTTTAAAAGACCGCTGGCCTAATCTGTCTGCTAAATGACAAGTTTTGTCAAATTTGACTACAAAACACTGTGTTCAGTGAGTTACATTCATCATTTCGAGTTGTTACAATTACTCTGAGAGATACATATTTTTATCCTATTAGACAAATAAAAAAACTTACATTCAACAGCTATAAGAAACATGCCCTAAATCACAAAGTAAATAAGAATGGAGCTTGAATTTTACCCTGGGTATACATGCATGTATCATTATGTATCATTCAACACTGTACCCCAGAGTAAGACTATAACAACTTTTTTGATAGTGTTGCTTGAATATTTATCTTGAAGCTGTATGCCTTGAACTAAGAGCTGGACATATTACAAAAATCGCATTCAATTAGTGAACAGGCACTATCAATTTTTTTCCCTTTCATACAATTTTTCTAACAGTATGATCTAGCAACTCAAACCTGAGTTATTGAAGCTATAGTTATTAAAAAACTTTTGAGAAAGATAAATGAAAACAAATAGTGAGATGGAACAGAAAATTCATTATCAATTTCTATATGACGAAAACACAGGGAACAGAACAAGAGCTCAGAAAATTTAAAGAGCACTATTTGAGGTTAGGTGATGGTAGAACTTATACCTGAAGATAAGACAAAGAGAGAGGGTTATATGGAAACAAACACTGAATTGATATAACCATCAAACAAACATAGTACCAAGAAATTATACCAAAAATCATAAACCAATAAAGACACCCTGCTGGAAGACATAATATTAAAACATACTTGTTTCCCAGATTGTCCAGATAGTACACAGGGCAAATCATTAGTTGGTTTAATAATTCCTTTTTTAGCAAGTAGAAGTCTTTTAGTCTTTGAGAGACATTGAAATGTCTACAACATGTTGCAACTACATTCACTGTTGAACCAAATTCAAACAAGGTTATTAAAATGACACATAAATTGTGGGATCTGCATCATACAGGAAGAATTTGTGAGTAGTCCTCTGAGTGTACAGAACAGGTTTACCCAGTGGTTCTCAAACTTTTTGAATTTGCGGCGTGTTTAAAATCCTACAAATAATTGTAGGCATACTATAAACAAATTTCTGAGAAATATTTATAATAATTAAGACAAATATTAAAGAAAAATAGTCCAAGTGTGCTTCTCTGGTAATTAAACAAAATAAATACAACAAAATTAAATTTATTCTGACATTAAAAAAAACATTTTTATGTTACATTTTTTGTTATGCTTTTTTAGAATTTGTAGAAAAGGAGTTAAAAATTTTTTAAAATGACAAAAAGTTATCTTTTTATATATATAGATACATTCTTAGTAAGATTTAGTAAATTCGGCAGGTCCCCGCACCAATGTGTTAAGCTTTTTTATTCTTGTGTTTATGAGAAACATGAGCCTGGTGTGTCCTAGCAATTTCTTCAATGTTTGGGCATATATTTGAAAGGCAAACTCTCATTTCCTCATCAATCCATTGAAGAATTCCTCTCTTTTTATTCTTAATTCTGTTGAGTGCAGAAAATCCCCACCATACATATCATCTTAACTTTACACCAAACAAAGGATAGAAGAAACTTGCCTCCAGTCTTTCCAGGGGACATGGAGGTAGTGTAAACAATCCAGCACCACAGCTTAACAGCCTTTTGCAACCTAATCAGGCAAGTGAGATGGGGGGTTGGGCAGACTGTCAGCTTACAGCCAAGTCCCCACACCTCTGTCCCCCATAAATCTAAACTCCAAAAACCCTGTTAGTTTTTTGGTTCCCAACAGGCACATATTTCTCTGGAATACCATAGGGCACACCTGGAAATCCTCTAGGGTGCACCAGTGTGCCCTGGCTCACACTTTGAGAACCACTGGGTTAACCTGTAACAGTCATGTGGAGTATGTTTTCTGGTCAACCACAGATGTATATATAAAATTAGACCACAAAATTTACTGCTACCAAGGCTTAAGGATGTGCAATAAGCTAAAAGAATCTTGCTTTATCAAGCTCTGACAGGGTACTCTGTTGGGAACTTTGGCTTCAGGTTCTTTCCTTTAAGATGTTTTCCTTGCAAAGAACTTCAGCCTTGTCACAGCAGATGCAAAAGGAATTTTCAGTGGCATTTGACTATCTTATATTTCAAAAAGGGCTGAAGATCCTGACCACGTGGTGGCGCAGTGGATGGAGTGTCAGACTGGGATGCAGAGGACCCAGGTTTGAGACCCCGAGGTTGCCAGCTTAAGCATGGGTTCATCTGGTTTTGGGGGTTTTTTTTTGTATTTTTCTGAAGCTAGAAACGGGGAGAGACAGTCAGACAGAGTCCTGCATGCGCCCGACCGGGATCCACCTGGCACGCCCACCAGGGGGCGACGCTCCGCCCACCAGGGGGCAATGCTCTGCCCCTCCGGGGCGTCGCTCTGTTGCGACCAGAGCCACTCTAGCGCCTGGGGCAGAGGCCAAGGAGCCATCCCCAGCACCCGGGCCATCTTTGCTCCAATGGAGCCTCGGCTGTGGGAGGGGAAGAGAGAGACAGAGAGGAAGGAGAGGGGGAGGCATGGAGAAGCAGGGCGCTTCTCCTGTGTGCCCTGGCCGGGAATCGAATCCGGGACTTCTGCACGCCAGGCCAATGCTCTACCACTGAGCCAACCGGCCAGGGCCTCGTCTGGTTTTGAACAATGCTCACCAGTTTGGATCCAAGGTCGCTGGTTTGAGCAAGGAGTAACTCAGTATGCTGTAACCCCATGGTCAAGGCACATATGAGAAAGCACTCAATGAACAACTAAGGTGTCACAATGAAAAACTAATGATTGATGCTTCTCATTCCTCTCCCTTCCTGTCTGTCTGTCCCTTTCTATCCCTCTCTCTGACTCTTTCTCTCTGTAAAAAAATTAAATTAAATTAAAAAAAAACAAGAAAGGCTGAAGAGTTAGAATAGGAATTGGGCTTGATGCAATTTCAAATTAGAATATGTTGTTTCTTTGTATCTACTTTTCCTTTAGTGGGTTATCTTTTGACTTGTTTTGTTTTTTAATTTGTTCAGCTACATTTTGAAAATAGTGATCAACACATACATGCTTAATATAGTTTATTATGAGGGTAGTTGAGCCTTAAAGAATACAGCAAGCTTTATATCATAAAGATATGCCCTCTCTTTAAACAGGTCCCATTTGGGGCCTTGAGTGTGTTCCTGTGTTTGCTTCATATTAAAATAATATTATTTCCCAGTCCTTTTCAGAGGTAGTTCAGGCACCTACTAAAACAATGCTACTACCTGCTCTCAGAAACACTCTGTATTTCAATTTAAAAAAAATGCAAATCATATAAGACATCTATTTGTGTGTGTATATACAGTTCCCTAAAAAGGACTTTGCTTACATCTTTTTTTTTTTTTTTTAGTGAGAGGAGGGGAGGCAGTGAGACCGACTCTCACCCACATGCACCCCAACCAGGATCCACTCAACAAGCCTACTAGGGGGCGATGTTCTGCCCATCTGGGGCTGTTGCTCCACTGCAACCGAAGCCATTTTTTTAGTGCCTGAGGCAGAGGCCATAGAGCCATCCTCAGCCCCAGGGGCAAACTCGCTGGAGTCAATCGAGCCATGGCTACAGGAGAGGAAGAGAAAAAAGAGGGAGGGGTGGAGAAGCAGATGGGTGCCCTGATTGGGAATCTAACTGGGACATCTATATGACAGGCCAACGCTCTACCACTGAGCCAACTGGCCAGAGCCAGCTTACATCTTGATTTAAAGCATTCTTGTCATCTAATGAACTTTATAGTATAAGAAATATTTACGAGTTTGAAAACACTTATTAGTCTCTGAATCTGTATTATTTTGATTGTTTACATTATTTGACTCTCATGCATAGTGTAAGTTCCATTAAGACAAGTAGAATTTGAGAGTAGAGGAGTAAAAGAAAGGTGAGGAGGAAGATAAAAGGAAATGAGAAAAGGAAGAAAGGTGAAGAAGAGAGTGAAGAAATGTATTTAAAAAGCTGAACTTCAACTCAAAATACTCAAATTAGCCAAACCCCATGTGTGTTAGTAAGTCTGGAACCTTACGACCATTGTAACATACTTCCTAATGCCTTGTAGAATGCACCAAAAAGGTAACTTAGATGCAAAGATATTAATCTGCCAAGTTTCCAATGGTTTTCAGATTTTGCTGGGGAAATGTTTTTAACCAATGGTGCTGGAACAATTGAAGCACAGGTCCAAATAAATGAACCTATACCTAATTGGCATAACTTATAAAAAAGCATTAGCTCCAAAAGGTCACAGATATACAATGTAAAACTATCAAATATTTAGTAAATACATAGCAGAAAGTCTTAAATGTAGGGCTGGCAAAGAGATTGACAACAAAGGCGCAATTCATAAAAGAAAAAAATTGATAAATTGGACATCACCAAAATTTGAAACATTTCTCTGTGAAAGACCTTCTGAAGAGAATGAAATAACAAGCTACAGACTGGGAGATAACATTTGTAAACACATATCCATAATAGGTCTTGCATCTAGAAGATGTGGAAAAAACAAACAAACAAACAAACAAAAAACAACAAAAAGCCTCTCACAAGTCAACAGCACCGTAACAAAGCAATCTAATTGGAAAATGGAAACAAAGATCTGAAGAGTAATTTCACCAAAAAGGATAAACAGATGGCAAATAAGCACATAGGAAAATATTCAGTATCGTTAGCCATTGATGATGTGTAAATTACACAAGATATCACTCCATACCTAAATGAGTGGTTAAAAAAGCAATTGTGATAATACCAAATGCTGACAAGTATACAGAAAAATTGAATTGCTCATATGTTGCAGATCAGAATGTAAAATGGTACAGCTACATTAAGAAAGAATTTAGCAGTTTCAATTTCTTACACAACTAAAACATGTGACACAACAGTTGCATTCTTGGGCATTATCCCAGAGAAATAGAAACTTATGTGATACAAAAACCTGTATATGAATGTTTATTTAGTGGCCAAAATTTGGAAACAACCCAAATGTCTTTCAATGGGTGCATGGGTAAATAAACTGTGGTATACTCACACAATGGAATGCTTCTTATCAATGAAAAGAATGAATTATTAACACACTCAATAACATGGATGACCTCATGGATATTATGCTGAGTATAATGGTCAATCTCAAAAAGTCACATACTCTATATGATTCCATTTGTATCACATTCTTGAAATCACAAAATGATAGAGTGGAGAAGGTATTCATGGTTGCCAAGGATTAAGATGCTGGGGAAAAGAGGTGAGTGTGACTACCAAAAAGGAGCATGTGGGGTCTTAGTGGTGATATAATAATTATGCATCTGGATTATGGTGGTGGCTGCGTTAATCTACATGTTGGATAAATAGCACAGAATTATATATATGCACACACAGTGTGTAAAATTGATCAGATCTAATATGCTCTGTGGATTGTACTGCTGTCAATTTCATGGTTTTAATACTGCACTACAGTTTCACAAGTCGTGAATACTGAAGGAAACTGGGTAAGTAAGATAGTGTCCTTTGTATGTTTTTTGCAACATACATGTGAAATATAAATAAATATATATGTAAATTTATAATTATTTAAAAAGGAAAAGTTAGGATCTGACCAGAGATGGCAGCAGAGTAGGCGGATGCACAGACACCCAGCTCTCAACACCAAACTGGAATACAAATCAATTTAGAAAAAAATCAGCATGAAAAACCAACACTGAACTGCAAGAACAGCTCTCAAAAACCAAGGAGCAAAGAGGAAGCCACAATAATCCTGGTAAGGAGTGCCTGAATCTCCTCTGCTTACAGGAAGGGAAGGAGGGGGGTGAGGCTGAGAGCCCAGAGAGGATTTCACAGAGGAAAAAGAGCAGAAACTACTGCTCACAGCCACTTACCTGGCGACCAGGGAGCAAGGTGGGTTGAAAAGACCAGCTTATCTCCCAAGTGGAAAAGACAGGGAGAGGGACAGACTGTGAGGGGCTAAGGTATGCAAGAAACAAAATTAAAAAGCTGACTCATTCGTGCTGGAGGCGGCCATAGCTGAGGGAGGGACTGAACCTTTCACAAAACAGAGCTGAAGTGCTTCTGGATCAGAGATCTCCGGCATCTATCCAGCTCCAATCAGCACAACAAGACACAGCTGAAAACAAGAAGTGGGGAGGAGGGGCAGTAACTCAGGTCTCCATGGAGATCTGAGATACACCTCCCCCTACTGAAGCTGAGAGAAAAAACCCTGCCCCCAGTGAGATTAGTTGGAGGAAGAGACCTTCAGCGTCTCAGGTTACACCCACAGCATTCCTGGATACAGTTTCAAGGAAGCCCCCTGCTGAGATCAGCTAACAAGACTATCACCTGTTAAGAAAACAAACAAATCAAGACTTCATGGCCTGACCTGTGGTGGCGCAGTGGATAAAGCATCAACCTGGAAACGCTGAGGTTGCCGGTTCAAAACCCTGGGCTTGCCTGGTCAAGGCACATATGGGAGTTGATGCTTCCTGCTCCTCCCCCCTTCTCTCTCTCTCTCTCTCTCTCTCTCTCTCTCTCCCCTCTCTATAATGAAATAAATAAAATCTATAAAAAGAAAAGTATAAAAAAAAAAAAAAAAGACTTCAAAGCTGCCCAAATCCGAAAGTGGATTACAAATAATAGCTGATACCAACCTACAAAGACCTAAAAATAACACAACTGAAAACTGGAGGCAGACAACACCAAGCCTAGACTCAATCAACTCTACAAATAAAAAAAAAAAAGAAGAAGATGAGAAAACAAAGGAGTGCAATCCAAATGAAACCACAAGAGACACTTTCGAGAGATGAACTGAGTGATATGGAAATAATCAAACTTCCAGATGCGGAGTTCAAAATAATGATTGTAAGGATGCTTAGGGATCTTAGAACAACAATGGAGGGGGAGTTTGAAAACCTAAATAAAGAAATAGCAAGTATAAAAAAGAATCAGTTGGAGACGACAAATACAATATCAGAAATAAAGACCACAATGGAAGGAATTAAAAACAGGATAGATAGAGCAGAGGATCGAATCAGCGAGTTAGAAGACAACTGGAATGAAGGCATGAAAGCAGAGAAGAAAAGAGAAAAAAGACTCAAAAAGTCAGAGGAAACTCTTAGAGAGCTCTGTGACAACATGAAGAGAAATAACATCCGCATCAAAGGGGTTCCTGAAGAAGAAGAAAAAGAACAAGGGATAGAGACTTTGTTCAATCATATCATAGCTGAAAACTTCCCTAAATTAATGCAAGAGAAACTCTCACAAATCCAAGAAGCACAGAGGACTCCATTAAAGAGAAACCCAAAGAAACCTACACCAAGACACATCAT
This sequence comes from Saccopteryx bilineata, assembly GCF_036850765.1. Lineage (NCBI taxonomy): Eukaryota > Metazoa > Chordata > Mammalia > Chiroptera > Emballonuridae > Saccopteryx > Saccopteryx bilineata. Next base: position 67,122,967 of record NC_089490.1, on the reverse strand, counting down.
AATTAAAATACCAAAGCTAAGCGATAAAGAGAAAATATTAAAAGCTGCAAGAGAAAAAAAAGTTATCACCTACAAAGGAGCCCCCATAAGGATGACATCTGACTTCTCAACAGAAACACTTGAGGCCAGAAGGGAATGGCAAGAAATATTCAAAGTAATGCAGAACAAGAACCTACAACCAAGACTACTTTATCCAGCAAGGCTATCGTTTAAAATTGAAGGAGAAATAAAAAGCTTCCCAGACAAAAAACAACTCAAGGAATTCATTACAACCAAACCAATGCTGCAGGAAATATTAAGGGGCCTGGTGTAAACAGATAAAGTGGGAAAAGAATACAGAAAAAAAAAAAAAGAAAAAGGAATACACCTTTAAAGAAGAAAATGGCAATAAACAACTACATATCAATAATAACCTTAAATGTAAATGGATTAAATGATCCAATCAAAAGACATAGGGTAGCTGCGTGGATAAGAAAACAGGACCCATACATATGTTGTCTACAAGAGACACACCTTAGAACAAAAGACACACACAGATTGAAGGTAAAAGGATGGAAAAAAATGTTTCATGCAAACGGAAATGAAAAAAAAGCTGGAGTAGCAATACTTATATCAGACAAATTGGACTTTAAAACAAAGGATATAGTAAGAGATAAAGAAGGCCACTACATAATGATAAAGGGAGTAATCCAACAGGAAGATATAACTATTATAAATATCTATGCACCTAATATAGGAGCACCCAAATATATAAAACAGATTTTGATGGATTTAAAGGGCAAGATCAACAGCAATACTATAATAGTAGGGGATTTCAATACCCCACTAACATCACTAGATAGATCCTCAAGAAAGAAAATTAACAAAGAAACAGCAGACTTATTGGAAACACTAGATCAACTCGATTTAATAGATATCTTCAGAACCTTTCACCCTAAAGCAGCAGATTATACATTCTTTTCAAGTGCTCATGGTACATTCTCTAGGATAGACCACATGTTAGGGCACAAAAGTGCTCTCAACAAATTTAAGAAGACTGAAATCATATCAAGCACTTTCTCCGATCACAACGGCATGAAACTAGAAATAAATCACAGCAGAAAAGCTCAAAAATTCTCAAACACATGGAAACTAAATAGCAGGGTGTTAAATAATGAATGGATTAAGAATGAGATCAAAGAAGAAATAAAGAAATTCCTAGAAACGAATGACAATGAGCATACAACAACTCAAAATTTATGGGACACAGCGAAAGCAGTGCTGAGAGGGAAGTTCATAGCACTACAGGCACACTTTCAGAAGCTAGAAAAAGCTCAAATAAACAACTTAACCCTGCATCTAAAAGAATTAGAAAAAGAACAGCAAGTAAAGCCCAAATGTAGTAGAAGGAAGGAAATAATAAAGATCAGAGCAGAAATAAATGACATAGAGGCTAAAGAAACAATACAGAGGATCAATGAAACTAGGAGCTGGTTCTTTGAAAAGGTAAACAAGATTGATGCACCTTTAAGTAGACTCACCAAGAAAAAGAGAGAGAGGACTCAAATAAATAAAATTAGAAATGAGAGAGGAGAAATAACAACTGACACAACAGAAATACAAAATATTGTAAGAAAATACTATGAAGAACTGTATGCCAAAAAACTAGACAACCTAGATGAAATGAACAAATTCCTTGAAACGTACAATCTTCCAAAAATCAATCTGGAAGAATCAGAAAACTTAAACAGACCAATTACACCAAAGGAGATCGAAACAGTTATCAAAAAACTCCCAACAGGCCCTAGCCGGTTGGCTCAGCGGTAGAGCGTCGGCCTAGCATGCGGAGGACCTGGGTTCGATTCCCAGCCAGGGCACACAGGAGAAGCGCCCATTTGCTTCTCCACCCCTCCGCCGCGCTTTCCTCTCTGTCTCTCTCTTCCCCTCCCGCAGCCAAGGCTCCATTGGAGCAAAGATGGCCCGGGCGCTGGGGATGGCTCTGTGGCCTCTGCCCCAGGTGCTAGAGTGGCTCTGGTCGCAACATGGCGACGCCCAGGATGGGCAGATTATTGCCCCCTGGTGGGCAGAGCGTCGCCCCTGGTGGGCGTGCCAGGTGGATCCCGGTCGGGCGCATGCGGGAGTCTGTCTGACTGTCTCTCCCCATTTCCAGCTTCAGAAAAAATGAAAAAAAAAAAAAACTCCCAACAAAGAAAAGTCCGGGGCCCGTTGGCTTCACAACAGAATTCTACCAAATATTCAAAGAAGAACTAACTCCTATCCTTCTCAAACTATTTCAAAAAATTCAAGAGGAAGGAAGACTTCCAAACTCCTTTTACGAGGCGAGCATAATTCTGATTCCAAAACCAGGCAAAGACCACACAAAGAAAGAAAATTATAGGCCAATATCTCTGATGAATATAGATGCTAAAATCCTCAACAAAATATTAGCAAACCGGATCCAACAATATATGGAAAAAAATCATACACCATGATCAAGTGGGATTTATTCTGGGGAGGCAAGGCTGGTACAATATTCGTAAATCAATCAATGTGATTCATCACATAAACAAAAAGGAGAAAAACCATATGATAATTTCAATAGATGCAGAAAAAGCATTTGATAAAATCCAGCACCCATTCATGATCAAAACTCTCAGCAAAGTGGGAATACAGGGAACATACCTCAACATGATAAAAGCCATCTATGAGAAACCCACAGCCAACATCATACTCAATGGGCAAAAATTAAAAGCAATACCCTTAAGATCAGGAACAAGGCAGGGGTGCCCCCTTTCACCACTCTTATTTAACATAGTCCTGGAAGTCCTAGCCACAGCAATCAGACAAGAAGAAGAAATAAAAGGCATTCAAGTTGGAAAAGAAGAAGTAAAACTATCATTATTTGCAGATGATATGATATTGTATATAGAAAACCCTAAAGTCTCAGTCAAAAACTACTGGACCTGATAAATAAATTCAGCAAAGTGGCAGGATATAAAATCAATACTCAGAAATCAGAAGCATTTTTATACACCAACAATGAACAGTCAGAAAGAGAAATTAAGGAAACAATCCCCTTCACAATTACAACCAAAAAAATAAAGTACCTAGGAGTAAACTTAACCAAGGAGACTAAAGACTTGTACTCAGAAAATTACAAAACATTGATAAAAGAAATCAAGGAAGATACTAACAAGTGGAAGCATATACCGTGCTCATGGTTAGGAAGAATAAACATCATTAAAATGTCTATATTACCCAAAGCAATTTATAAATTCAATGCAATACCAATTAAAATACCAATGACATACTTCAAAGATATAGAACACATATTCCAAAAATTTATATGGAACCAAAAAAGGACACGAATAGCCTCAGCAATCTTAAAAAAGAAGAATAAAGTGGGAGGTATCACACTTCCTGATATCAAGTTATACTACAAGGCCATTGTACTCAAAACAGCCTGGTACTGGCATAAGAACAGGCATATAGATCAATGGAATAGAACAGAGAACCCAGAAATAAACCCACAGTTCTATGGACAACTGATATTTGACAAAGGAGGTAAGGAAATACAATGGAGTAAAGACAGCCTCTTTAACAAATGGTGTTGGGAAAATTGGACAGCTACCTGCAAAAAAATGAAACTAGATCACCAGCTTACACCACTCACAAAAATAAACTCAAAATGGATAAAAGACTTGAATGTAGGCCGTGAAACCATAAGCATCTTAGAAGAAAACATAGGCAGTAAGCTCTCCGACATCTCTCGGAGCAATATATTTGCTGATTTATCTCCACGGGGAAGTGAAATAAAAGACAGGATAAACAAATGGGACTATATCAAACTAAAAAGCTTTTGCACAGCTAAAGACAACAAGAACAGAATAAAAAGACAAACTACACAATGGGAGAACATATTTGACAATACGTCTGATAAGGGGTTAATAACCAAAATTTATAAAGAACTTGTAAAACTCAACACCAGGAAGACAAACAACCCAATCCAAAAATGGGCAAAAGAGATGAATAGACACTTCTCCAAAGAGGACATACAGATGGCCAATAGGCATATGAAAAAATGCTCAACATCACTAATCATTAGAGAAATGCAAATTAAAACCACAATGAGATATCACCTTACACCAGTCAGAATGGCGCTTATCAACAAAACAACACAGAATAAGTGCTGGCGAGGATGTGGAGAAAAGGGGACCCTCCTGAACTGTTGGTGGGAATGCAGACTGGTGCAGCCACTGTGGAAAACAGTATGGAGATTCCTCAAAAAACTGAAAATCGAACCGCCTTTTGACCCAGCTATCCCACTTTTAGGAATATACCCCAAGGACACCATAGAACGGCTCGAAAAGGAGAAATGCACCCGCATGTTTGTGGCAGCATTGTTCACAATAGCGAAGATCTGGAAACAGCCCAAGTGTCCGTCAGAGGACAAGTGGATTAAAAAACTTTGGTACATATATACTATGGAATACTACTCAGCCATAAGAAATGATGACATCGGATCATTTACAATAACATGGATGGACCTTGATAACATTATACGGAGTGAAATAAGTAAATCAGAAAAAAAACTGAGATGAATCCATACATAGAAGGGACATAAAAATGAGACTCAGAGACATGAACAAGAATGTGATGGCAACAGGGGTGGGGGGGGGTTGGGGGAAGGGGGAGGGGGTGAAGAAGGAGAGAGGGGTTAGGGGAGGGGAGGGGCACAAAGAAAACCAGATAGAAGGTGACAGAAGACAATTTAACTTTGCGGGAGGGGTATACAGCACAATCAAATGTCAAAATAATCTAGAGATATTTTCTCTCAACATATGTACCCTGATTTATCAATGTCACTGCATTAAATTTAATAAAAAAATATTAATATTAAAAAAAAAAAAAGGAAAAGTTAAAAAAAATCACCTAAAAATCTTATTAAAAACCCAAGCAAGACTTCCTTTCACACAAATTAAGTCAGAATTTCTAGTAGGATCCAGGTAGCAGTAGCATGTTAAAAACTCCCCAAGTGATTTCAAAAAACAGCCAATGTTAAAAAATAATACTCTAAAGTTCTTATGGTATGATCCCAAAATCAGAAGCCAAAAAAATATCTCAGAAATGTGTTAATCATGCAAATTCTCAGGCCTCACCCAAGGCCTGCTGGTTCAGAAACTCTGAGACTGGAAATTAGCAAGCTGTGTTTTAACAAAACTAGGTCACTCTGATATATAGTATATCTAATATGGTAGTCACTAGTTACATGTAGCTATTGAACACTTGAAATGTGGCTAAGGCCACATGTTGAAATAATAATATTTTGACATAATTAGGTTAAGTCAAATGTATTATTAATATAACATTGTATTAGTTTAAGGCAGGGGTCTCAAACTCGCGGCCCGCCGAACAATTTTGTGCGGCCCGCAGACTAATCCACGAAGTTCAAAATATTTTGGATAAAATTAAGTAAGCCTAGGGGCCTACTTGTATTTTTCATTTCTCTAGCATCCTAGCTAGATATTAGCTTAGTTAAGAGCAGTTGTGATGCGAACTACAGTTTCTGGTCATTTTGTGACACTGAGTAAACTGCATGTACGATTGTGCTTGTTGTACTGATTTTTTTTTTGTTTTCAACTGCAGTGAGAAAAGTCTGGCATAACAGTTGCCTTTTGTAGACCTAGTGCGGCCCGCCGAACAGCTGTGATCTTGCTCTGCGGCCTACATGCTGAGTTGAGTTTGAGACCCCTGGTTTAAGGTGTACAGACTGATTTTATAAACATGTACTGTGAAATGATTGCTACAATTAGGTTAGTTAACACATTTATCACCTCACAGTACTATCTTTTGTGATGAGAACATTTAAGATATACTCTTTTAACAACTTTAGGTATATAATAGTATTGTTAACTGTAGTCACCATGCTTCACATTACCTCCTCAGAGCACATTCACACACAACTGAGAGATTGTACCCTTTGGACAACAAATTCCTTACCTATTTCTTCTGAATATTGTGATGTGGCTACTACAAAATTTAAATTACATATTGCTTGCATTATACACATGCCTACTGAACAATGCTGCTCCACAGCAATTATTCTCAGCTTTGAGTATAAAGTAGAATGACCCAAGGAACTTAAAATACTAGTGCACATACTCCGCCCCAGCTTAACTGATCAAATTGCCAATAATCAGGTACTGTGGATGATTATTTTCCAAAGCTTCTTGGATGATTTTAATGTGTTGCCAGGTATTAGAATCACTGATCTAAACCAGGTTCTTAATTTTTTGAGCTTGAATTTCTTGGATTTGGGAACCTCCCTTCACCCCAAAAATGCACATTCACACAGGATTCACATATATTTCAAGGTTTTTATCAACATCATACAGAAAACCTCTATTTGAAGACTTTTATATGGTTTCCTTCTAAGAAACATGAATTATAGAGAATAACATTTTTTTTATGGTTTTACATTTAGACTTTATTATCACTCTTCATTTTAAGGAGGTAATTTGGAGCTAGGGTGAATGGCCAACAGATATATTTTTAAAAATGCACATCTTCACTAAAGCTATTAGAAAAATGCAAACAAAAACTTCAGTGAAATACCACCTCACACCTGTTAGAATGGCTATTATCAGCAAGACAGGTAATAACAAGTGTTAGAGAGGGTGTGGAGAAAAAGGAACCCTCATTCACTGCTGGTGGGAATGTAAACTGATATAGCCACTATGGAAGAAAGTATGGCAATTCCTCAAAAAATTAAGAATAGAACTACCATATGACCCAGCAATCCCTCTACTGGGTATCTACCCCCAAAACTTAAAAATATTGGTACGTAAAGACACATGCAGCCCCATGTTCATTGCAGCATTATTCACAGTGGTCAAGACTTGGAAACAACCAAAGTGTCCTTCAATAGAAGATTGAATAAAGAATATGTGAGATATATATACACACACATACATACAATGGAATACTACTCAGCCATAAGAAATGATAACAGTGACATTTACAACATGGATGGACCTTGAGAACATTATACTGAGTGAAATATGTAAATCATAAAAAGCTAAGAACTATGATTTCACGCATAAGTGGGACATAAAACTGAACTCATGGACGTAGATAAAAGTGAAGTGGTTATCAGAGGGTGAGACCCACAGGAGAGGGGCAGAGGAAGGGAAGTAAAGAAGGACAAATATATTGTGACAAAAAATGATTTGACTGTGGGTGATGGGTATACAAAATAATCAACAGTTCAAATGCTATAAAAATATTTGCCTGAAACCTATATGTTCTTATTAGTCAATGTTACTCCATTTTCTAAATAAAATTTTTTACAAATGCTTAGGGTACTTTCTGTTTCTTTAATAAACCATAACATATAGTCCCTGCTATGCTCTCTGCATATCACTGTTCTCTGAATTCCCTTTCCCCAATCACCTTTGCTTATCTAGCCATCTATTCCTGGCAACCCGAGACCAATCTACAATGCCTGGCTCTTCTACTGTATGAAGCTCTCCCTAGTCTGATTTGTCGTTCTGAATAATCTTTCCGAACACCTATCTCCTTGAAAAGGTATTGTCTGTTAATTTTGTGTATTTTTTGCCAAAGGCAAACAGTAGAATGTATTTTGTAAAGAAATGGAAAGAAGAAAGAAGTAATAGAGGGGGAGGTGGGGGAAAGAAGGGCAAAAGGAAGAGATGACAGGCCCTGGGCATTTAGCTCAGTTGGTGAGTGTTGTTCTGATACACCAAGGTCTTGGGTTTGTTCCCCAGTCAGGGCACACACAAGTATCAACTAATTAATGCACAAACAAGTGGAACAACAAATTAATGTTTTTTTTTCTCTCTCTCCCTTTCCCTCTTCCTCTCTCTCTAAAAAAAAAAAAAAGAAAATCGGTTAAAAAAACAAGGAATGAGTAACTCTAAAACCAGACCTATCCTAGGTGTAGTAATTTTCAGTGAGGTTTTACAATCAGGGGGATAGCACATTCTGTGGCATCTCATGATGTGGAAAACACTGCAGAACCTAAATGTACAAGAATATGATGCAGTGAGTGGAAGGGGTCCAAATGGGTAGGCAGGCCTATGTGGCCTAAGGCATAAAGCTAGATTCTAGAGCAAGGATCTCATTAGAGGAATGGGGAAGTGGAAAATTCACACAGGGGACTCAAACTTCTATGCCAAGATAAGGATTTGACCACCAGATTTAGAAAGCCAGATATAGTCCTTGATTCAAAAATTAATCGCTGATCCCCCAAGTGTGTAACTCATGATCCTTGAATTCTGCCTTCCTAAAGCTAGGCTTGGCTTGAATAGAGACTGAGGTGCACCCCAGCGAGCTTGTACCAGGTGCAGAGAGAAATGAGCAAACTCTCTGAGCCCAGTAGACATTGGAAACAATGCATTAAATATGTATCTGAAGAGCTGAATATTTCTGGATCTGTTTTTATTATTCAAATAAAATACCTTTAAGTAAAAATGTGACATGATAAGCATTTACTTTTAATTTGAGGATAAATGCCTTATAATGATAATCTCTGAAAAAATCAAATTTTGAATAAGATATTGCTAGAGAATATATTTCATGCTATAAAATATGAAAAAGATATACACATTGCACAATTGTACAAAAATATATATATGTAAATTTCATATGCAACTTTAAAGATTTATATATATCTATAACACTAAAATTTATATAAAAGGTATACTTTTTTGTCAAAAATGGATCTATATCTTTATGGCTTAAACTTTATTAAAGAGATGGAAATGGGTGAATATACACCAATTTTTAAAAATTTTATCTTTGAAATATGTATAAAGGTAGAATTCTAACACTGACCCTAATTTGGAAACTACATTTTTTTCCCTTTTCATTCAGTATCCTTCACTATCCTGCCTTGTGAACAAAAATAACTGATTAATTCATGTCAGTATTCTCTGAAATGGATACAACTACCATTTATCTGAAATGTGATAATATAGCCTGACCAGGCAGTGGCACAGTGGATAGTACATCGGACTGGGATGCAGAGGACCCAGGTTCAAAACTCCTAGGTCATTAGCTTGAAAGCGGGCTCATCTGGCTTGAGCACAGGCTCACCAGCTTGATCAAGGGTCGCTGGCCTGAAGCCCAAGGTTGCTGGCTTGAGACCAAGGTTTCTGATTTAGGCATGAGGTCACTCGTTCTGCTGGAGCCCCTTGGTCAAGGCACATATGGGAAAGCAATCACTGAACAACTAAGAGCTGCAACAAACAATTGATGCTTCTCATCTCTCTCCATTCCTGCCTATCTGTCCCTCTCTCTGATTCTCTCTGTCTCTGTCAAAAAATAAATAAATAAAATGTGATGATGATTTGACTTCAGGTGATGGGTATACAACATAATCAACTGTCCAAACGATGTGGAGATGTTTTCTCTAAATCTACATACTGTACTGTGTCAACCTGTTAAATTTGTCTAAATAAAAAAATGCCAAAAAAATGAAAATAAAATGTGATAATATAGTGCACAGCTTCCAAAAGTATCTGAGGACATTTGCATAATTATAGCATACCTTTATTCAAACTTAGAAAGCAATCGTTCTCTCAAAAATTTAACTCAAAGATATATGTAAATATATGATAAATTGTTAAAATATAGAGATGTGATATAAAAACATAAATCCAAGTTAAGATATGAAAGAATTAAAAAAAAAGATATGAAAGAATTCTCATAAGGGGTCCTGTGCTTCTTTATGGGATGAAAGATAATTTCTTCTTCCTCTGTACTTTTGAGGTACATAAAGTAGGTTTTATCTTCTATGGTTATTATCTAATCTTAAATAAGCCAAATTTCTTCCATATTTTTCACCTCTTTAGTTTTACAGAATTTGCAGAGAGAGTGACTATCAGATATTAAAATATTTAATTAAACTGACCTCATTCATTTCATCAATATAAAATCAACCAGAGAGTGTGCGAGGTTAACTCTGTAGCTTTAGCTAAATGCATCTATAAAATCAAACAATGATAATAAGGACCTCACAGAATCTGAGATGCAGTACACATATTCATGAATTTTTTAAATCTGATATGAGTGCAGAGAAGGAAAAAGAAAACAACCTTGAACAAGCCAGATGATAGAAGCCATATTGAGCACTGAATCAGCTTGTAGTTTATGGTCAATAGAGTGATTATGAAGACATCATCGTTTTGATATGACTGAAATCAACACTGAGTGAAACTGGATATTTACCTGTTTCTCTAAACATATGATTTTTTTCTGCTTTTCTAAAAGGGGACATGAGTTACAAAGAAATCCTGTTGGGTATTAGGTCTCTAGAGTATTGGAATATGTTTTGTCTGCATAGGCCTTTGTAAATATTTAATAAATACTTAAAAATCTTTTTTTAAGCTTATTTTTCTTTTTTATTGTTAGTGGAGTACAGAAATGATTCAAATTATAAGTTCTAATTGGCTAGACATTTTTCATAGCAAGTGTCTAAGAAACATTTTGGGAACAAACCCACAAATTAGAACATGCACTTAAAATTTTAAGTCACTTTGGTAACAAATGTAGAAAATCCTTTTTTTTTAACTAAGGCTTCTATAATTATATTCTTTCAGGAATACACTGCTATTTAGATTGTGAATCTAATTAATTTGATCCACATCATCAAGAAAAAATATAGTCACTTATTTCTTTTAAGTTGGCTTATCCAACTTAAGTGAAAATCCAGCACCTCTATCTTGAGGCTTTCTCTTCTCTAATTGTCTAAGAATTCTAGGAGCACACAAAGAAATCGGATTTCTTCTAACAATAAGTAGTTCAGTCCACTAATAGCTTGATTTTCATCACTCATTCTGTATAACTTTAAAAACTGGCTTTGCACAGAATTGATCCAGTGTTGCCTTGTTCAATAGATCCCTCCCCAGCTGTAGTGTCACTCCTATTTTAGTTACAGTAGTATATAGCTCTTTTAATTATCATTATCTTTTGTGGAAAAGTCCTGCTGGAAGTGACGACAATGGAGACGCAAAGACCCGACTCCAGGGACCAGGATCAGTGACACAGATCCACTTTATTCAGGAAGTAAGCTAGCTTATATACATGGGTTCAGCCTATAGGGTGTTACAGCATGTCCTTCATAGCCAATGGCTGAAAAGATCAGGGAGCTGCGTGGTTGGTGCTAAGTCACTTCCTTATAGCGGGTGAGATCCCTTCCTGGGTGTGCCGAGGAGGGTTCTGCGAGCTGGAGTATTCTCACAGCATTGCATCAGCCACAGCTGCTAGGAATGCGCTCTGCGCTCCACCCACATCTCCCCTTTCTCTTTTAATTAAGGCCAATTGGACTTGATGAATGACAGCTTGCTGTTGCTGTAGCTTCTGAATGTTATACATTATGCAACAGAACCCTAGTAGAACTAAAACAACTGTAATACTTATTATACTATATGCTAATAGATCAGCTATATTAAACAATGAGGCAAGCTTCTGTAATGTTTGACTAGTTAGGAAATAGAACGGGGGTCTTAAACAGGGGATTCCTCCTAGGGGTTGGGATGTCATTTCCCTCCCATTGTGTTACAGAGAACTTCTAGGTGCTGTTAAACACAGTTCCACTTTGATTGTATAAAATGGACATAGGTCCATGCACGCCCCCTTCCCACAAAGGTCCCAGCATCCAAACACGAAACAGATGGCTTGTCATGGGCTGCGTACTGCATATGGTTGCAAGGCACATTACACAAATTATAACAACATGACAAATCATACAATTTCAACAATTACAAAGGTACATTTCACTAGTCTCTGAGCACTTTGCCAAAAGCACAAAATGTCCTTGGCCTTCTTTCTAGCCATGGGGAAAGCTTCCCGGAGCAGGGGAAGGGCCTCCAGAAAAGATGCCCCCCCCACCCCCATCAGGGTATTTCACATTGTCCAAAATCTGTAAGTCCATCCAACAAAGGAGCCAGTGCTCACTCCGGTCATAGTCCAGGAATCAGTCCATGTACATGAGGCATCAACCACCCCCCTCATTCCTGCTGTCCTGGCAGGTCTTACACTGTCTCAAAGAGGAGCATGTGGCAATGACAGTCAGCATTTTCATCTCTGCTCTGGAGAGTATGATGGCATTCACCCCTATGTCCCAAAATGTCAGCAAACCCACCAGTGGCTTAGCAGGCACTCCCTGCCATTTCAGAAGCCACTCGGTGTCTGTGAATCACAACTCCGGCACAATTCTCCTCATCCTCCAAAGATGAACTGAAAACACCAGCTCATGCTGCCGGGCTCAAGCCCCGAGCTGCCGCTGCCTGCGTCTGGGAGTCAGCGGTCACTATAGCACACATAAGCAAGAACAGAGCACCAGGGTCTGGGGGCCGTCAGGGTTAATTCTCTGGGCCTGCCCGCCAAAGCTTCCACATTCCCCCAGGTGATAGGGCATGCATGCCGGCTGTGAGATCTTCTTCTGGAGCGCTGAGGACCTCTTCCCATCAGGTGTAGTCAGCGTGGAGGAGGCCTTGGGCTGGGGCTTTGGATGGTTGAAGACTAAACCACTTAATGGGTGCCCAAGAAACCCTGTCAAGCAGGTTGGGGGGTTCCTGGGATCCAAATTGGCTGAAAAACACAAGCATAACCTCTCCCTTGTATTAGAAGAGGGTGTGATCCCTACCACTATGCTGTGCTGGGTCCCTCCAGCGTCATTTCAGAGAGAGGGGCAGAGGAGAGAGAGAGAGAGCGAGAGATACAGAAAAATAGACAAGACAGACAGAAAGAAAAAAGACACATGGGGGTGTATAGGCTAGCCCATGGGTCTGCAGCAGGAACACATGTTGGAGTTAAAGCTGGGGTAGAAAATGGTGTCTGAGAGGCTGGGGTGGGGCACTGAGCCCTGGCAGGGAATGCGGAAGTAACGCCTTCCGCTTTTTCCAGTGGCAGAGCTGATGGCGCAGTTTCTAATGTATCTAGTTTCGTTTCCGCATGCTCGGCTGCAAGTCCATCAACCTCAGTGGCCCAACCCTTTTCTTCCTCAACAGGGGTAGGCGAATAGGGAGGTAGGGGTTCCTCTGAAAGAGGAGTAGCCTGTAGGACCTTAGGGACCGGCGGAGGGTCCCCAGCAGGAGCACTGGTCAGGCAGGCGTGTATTGCCAATAAGGCAGGAGTGAGGCCGAGAGGGAAGGTTTGTCCCCCATATACCTCAGCTGAACAAACATGCCAGCTCAGGCTCAAGTATCCAGGTCCCAGAGAGGCACATCCCTAATACAGACATTGAAACCAGAGAGGATCTCCCAGTAAGTACAGAGATCCTTTTCACTAACTTCAACTCGCCTACTCTGCAATAGGGCGTGCAGGGCTCGAGCCTGCGGGGCTCTAGAGTGGGGGAGAAGGTTTCCCATTGCAGAGGGTCACTCACCCGTCCCTTGGATGCCGGTTAGGTCCCTGCCCGACTTTAGGCACCAATTGTGGACAAGTCCTGCCGGGGGTGAGGACGACAAAGACACAAAGACCCGACTCCGAGGACCAGGTTCAGTGACGCAGATCCACTTTATTCAGGAAGTAAGCTAGCTTATATACATGGGTTCAGCCAATAGTATGTTACAGCATGTCCTTCATAGCCAATGGTTCAAAAGATCAGGGAGCTGCGTGGTTGGCTCTAAGTCACTTCTTTATAGCGGGCGGGCTTCCTTCCTGGGTATGCCCAGGAGGCTTCTGGGAGCTGGAGTATTCTCACAGCATTGCATCAGCCGCAGCTGCTAGGAATGCGCTCTGCGCTCCACCCACATTTTTTGACCAAGACAGAGTCAGAGAGAGCAATAGAGAGACAGGAAGGACAGAGAGATGAAAAGCATCAATTCTTCGTTGCGGCACCTTAGTTGTTCATTGATTGCTTTCTCATCTGTGCCTTGACCGTGGGCCTTCAGTAGACCGAGTAACCCTTGCTCTAGTCAGCGACCTTGGGTCCAAGCAACTGAGCTTTGCTCAAACTATCAATAGATGAACCGCGCTCAAGCTGGCAACCTCGGGGTCTCGAACCTGGGTCCTCGCAGTGGACAAAGTCTGAGACTTTATCCACTGCACCACCACCTGGTCAGGCTTTAATTTTTATTCAATTAGTAGAAACACCACACCTGGGTTGCTGGGTTTGGCGGCACTTTGAGCCTCAGGCATATGTCTCCAACCAGAAATTTTAAAACACAGAATTCTCTTTCCCTCACAATGAATACCTCTTGAGGTGCTTGGCCTCATTTTCTTCTCAGTCAGAGCCATCCTAATAGTTCAGTTTCTAATACGGTTGATTCTCAAATGGGAATGGTTTGGAGACTTGTGACATCTCTCCTACCAGGAGAGTCTTTGTTTCATACAAATTTTCCTAATTCCTCCATAGAGACCAACTCTCAGCCCAGTCAAGGGGTATTAGGCACCACCATTGGCAGCATATGGCATCCCACCCTTAGTCAGGGGAGAGAGTACCCACAACTTTATACTTTTACAGCTAGAGGACACTAGTCATGAATTGTTTTCCCCATAACACAGAAACTCTGTTTCTAAATTACTTAGACACAGAAATTAATATCGTTTAGACCTTTTCTTAGACTTCCTTGAGAGTAGTCAGGACAATTTTGATACACTGTTATTTTTAAGTATTAGCCATGGCAGAACACTGCTATGCCAAGTGGTCTCTGAAATGCTTCTCAACTAGAGAGTCCTAGCAACTTCACAAGGTCCTTTAAAGTTTGTAACTGTCAAGTCCGAGAGAACAATCAATCCCACGCAGGTACTGTTTCTAGGGCAAAAAAAACTTTGGGAGTTAAGTGGGTGGAAAATAAGGAAGAGTGTAGCTAAGGTCTATCTGAGTTCTTCAGGTATTTGGTTTTTAAAAATTAGAGAGCATTTTTCTGTAATATAATTCACCTCCTATGGTGTCTGTGGAGGAGTCCCTTTAGTCCTCTTGGCCTCTGTAGATGGAAATAGACTATAGAACATTTTGCACATTTTTTTGGAAGGTATTTAGCAGGCTAACATAGGTACAGTGAGAATAAAAGTATCAATGATATATATATATATGTATAAAGCTGTATAGATATTAATACATAATTATACATGCATATAATTTCATAATTACCTCATTCTTACTCAGTTTAGACTTGATTGGTCAAGACATCCAGAGAGTGTGGTGCCCCCTGGTGGTGATTCAATTATTACAGGTCTTGACACCTAAAACTGGGTTTGAAGAGCTAAAACATCTCAAGATGAAAAACATGGTTTGCAAGATAAAAAAAGCATGGAAATAAAGAACCCAGGAAAAATCAAATTTAAAAAAAATTCTAAAGAGTAGTGAACATGTGCTGAGTGATTTTGAATATAATGTGCAACATTTTTCTGCTATATTAGGAGTTTTTTGAATGTTAGTCAAATAATAAATCTTATTTTACTTACACTTTTGAATATCTTAAGAGATTAGAAAATTTCAGATTGATAGGTTGGCAATATTCAACTGGCCTCTTATAATTTGGATATAAACTGTATTTTTGTTAAGCTGTCTTAAGTTAACTCAGAATTGCAGTTAAAAATTATAATTGCACTCTTCTGAACATTATAATTTATCTGACCTCACAAATGTAAATGAACTTTTATAAAGCACAAAATATAGTCTGACGATTTAATTTCTGACCTCTGCCTTCCTCTATGACCAGCTAAATCTAAGCTTAGAAGAATAAATTAAATTATTACTTTTAAAAAGTGAGCTTAGCTTATGTACATGTTTTACATTGGACTGCAAATAAATATTTTATGGACTACATAAATCATGCCAATGTAAATATGTAAGTGATTTTTCTGCACAGTAGAAAGATTGTTTACATTTTGACTGAAATCAGAGAGAACTCAATTTTCTATAATATCTATTAACTGAGACAGAGCATTTCTTTTCTGTTTATAATCAGTTTCTTCTGCACAGTACCTTCTCTAATTCAGTCTAAATGGCCCTCTTTCCTGTGATGAACTTCCATTTTCACATTTACCAGCCGTGAATGCATTTAGACAGTAAATGCAAAAGCTGTAGGTTCAGAAACAGCCCTTAGATTTCACTTTTGCTGTTGTACCTACCTACTTTGGCACCCTATACATGCAACATTCTAAAGTCTCAGTTTGTTCCTCTCCCCTCTGAAAGCTCCTTCATCACACCTTCCACTCAGGCATGCGTGCACACGCATGCACACACAACACAATCTTTTATTTGGAAATTCATTGAACTGATTTCCCAAAGTCTTCATTATTTACTTCTAAGTAACTATTTCTCTCTTAAAATCATAAATTGTCTCCCAGAGATAAGGAGTGAGGTAACTGTTAGTACTGAAGAAAATTAAAAGAAAATAACTTCTGTACCCTCATTTGGTATTTGTCTTGAATTTGTACATTTATTTTCATATATGTATAGTTAAGTGAGATTATTAGTAAACAGCTAGATAAAAATAACAGAGTACATAAAAACTGGGTATATTATCTTTGAATCTGAAAATAGTCATTTTTCATCTTTCTTCTATATATTTATGATAGATATTTCAAAGCAAAGGACATAAATGTAAATATTAAGGTTTTAGTCTCCTTTTTCCCATTTAAAGTTAGCTGAATATATGTAGGCTATTCTACCAATCACATTGTACAATGAATACATAAAATTAAGCAATAGTTTTCACAATCTCTGCTTTAGCTCACGTATGTTGGCTATATATACCACTTAATATGGCTCAGGAAAATAGCTTCTTGTCCTAACTTATTTTATATACACATGTACATTTATAGTACTTTTTAATGATTTGCTGTAGAGATAATATGCAAAAATCATAAATATAAAGCTAAAACAAACCACTTTAAAATTATATAAAGTAATTAACTATTACATGTTATCTTAAAATGTTTTTATAAACTGAATTTTTTATTTTAACGACAAATAGGTTTATATGTTCTGCTGCCAATCAAATACAGTGTAATGCCAATATATATACTAAAATGCATGCTGTATAATATTGCATAATGAACTTTTTTTCTTAAAGCATTCACTTTTATTTATTGCCATGATGTCTTTATTAATATGCCTAGATACAGAAAGAAGAAGAAGAAAGAGGAGGAGGAGGAGGAGGAGGAGGAGAAGGAGAAGAAGAGGAGAAAGAAGAAGATGAGGAGGAGGAGGAGGAGGAAGAAGAAGAAGGAGGAGGAGGAGGAGGAAGAAGGAAGAGGAGGAGGAGGAGGAGGAGGAGGAGGAGAAAGAAAAAAGAAGAAAAGCTTGGTAAACTTAGGAGTATCACTGTGCAACTCTACAGAGAAAACTGTCAGAAGCCTGGCACATGTGCATTTGATGTGAAGCCTCTTGTCTCTAAAAATAAAAGCTAGGCTGCACATACCCCTCTGTCTGACAGAGAGAGGGAACACAATAAGGGGTCTCCCTACACCACCTACACTCATCAGAGTGAAGGATATTACTTCTTTGGTTTCCTGGTTAAATGGAAAGGTATTTGTATTCACATCACTGAGTACTAGTCATTCAATAGATGAAAGGAATATTTTAAACTTTAAAGGCTATCTTGGCGTCATTCTAAGAAGTGGGGATGAGACCCTGGGGAAAGTGTTGAAATCCTGAAAAATTATTTTAACTATTAGAAGTGGTTTAATATTTGTTAGTTTGTGGTTCTGAGATTAATAGTTTTATAGCCTATGTGTGGGTATTTATGCTTTTATTTCTAATGTTTTACCTTACATTTTTAGTATTAAAGCATCTGTGTAAATACTGCTTGATTTTCTCTGTAACAAGTGTACTCTTTGGGGGGGGGTCTCTTTTCAAAGTTAATCTACTAAGCAGTTTATCTTTTCTTTAACATCCTTTAAAAAAATTAGGATGCTTTTAGATATAATTTCTAAATATTTAATTGGTGTAATGGCTAGGAACAAGTAACATTTAAGGAAAAAAAAAAAAACCCTACGGAACCAAAGAGAGGTTAGAGGCTAAGGAAATGGGATTTTTATTTCTTTCTTTGTAATTGCAGTAGTTAAGTAAAAACTACAGGAGATAACTTACTCTACAGTAAAATTTAAAAATCTAGGGATCTGTCATCTCTAAGAAGTCTTTGCTAAAAATATCAGAAATAATTCAATTTACATTATATTTCCCAACAGAGAGACAAGGAAAGTTTGGAGTTTTAGGCAAGATCAAACTTTGTACCTATCATAAAGATTAATCATGACTGACAGATTTTCTTTTAAACGGTAAAGATGAGAAGAAATTAAAGCTCATGTTAAACATGTGATCCAGTTACTTTGCGTGACCTTTAAAATAGACGATTTGGCAATTAATGTTTTAAACTTATTATTATTATTACTATTATATTACTCACCTCTTGAATTGTGAAGAGTGCAAAACAAAACTGCCTAACGGTAAACGTATTTCTCTTTACACAGTGGCCCTTAGACCTTTTAGTTGGATTAACTCAACTGGAGGTGTTGGTTACACTTTTTACTCTCAGTTTCCCTTTGAGAGATAATTATTGAATAATTATAGGAAAGTAGTAGTTGATATTTGCGAAAGACGTTTTACTTTATGAATATAATTAGTAGCATTCTTTACAATTAAATGTATTTCATGCCGTGACGTGAAAACGATTAAAGTGGGGAAATCCAAGAAAAACCTTGGAAAATGCTAAACACGTAAAAAGATAATATAGAAACATCAGAAGATTTTAATGTCCTGCTTCATCCAACAAACTATTGTGAAAAGATGGAGCGGGGTGATGGGGACCCATAAAACAAAAGACTTCCTTTCTCCACTCCCCTTTCCTCTGTTTCTTTTGCCAGAGCCTTTTACAAACTCTTGGAAACACTGTTTGAATATAGTACATGTGGTTACTTTTATTCTTCCGGGGACTGTACCGGGTGGTGCCTAGAATTGACTGCAGTTGAAGTAACAAAAAAGAGAAGTGGAAACCCTTCACGAAAGGAACAGAACAGTTTATCCGACCCGCGGAGGTTTACTTTCTTTTACTGAGAAAGTAAAAGACACTTCACTTACACGCACAGCTCATTTCACTGTCCCAGCTCCGTGCTTGGCAGCTGAGACACCGCTTGTATTACCTCTTGTTTCTACAAAATGTAGAGTAGTAACGCTATATAGGGGGCTATAAATTGGGAGCGTTCTTCTTGGATTGATTCTACTCCACGAAAGCTGCGGTTGCTAAAAGCTGAGCCCTCACGGCAGAATGCACTTCGGCTGCTGTGCACGTCCTCCCTCTCGGAGCATCTAGCAGGAGCCGGGTGCGCGAAGCCCGGAACCGAGAGGGAATCCTGGACCCGCAACCTGACTCCGCTCGCCGATGATTGGCCCGCTCCCCGAACACCGCCCCCATGGCCGGGGCGGTGATTTCGTGAAGACCCGCCCCTCAGTCCTGGGAATCGCTGCCTGGCGG
Organism: Saccopteryx bilineata; assembly: GCF_036850765.1. NCBI lineage: Eukaryota > Metazoa > Chordata > Mammalia > Chiroptera > Emballonuridae > Saccopteryx > Saccopteryx bilineata. The sequence goes on along the minus strand of NC_089490.1, from coordinate 67,103,537 downwards.
GCCGGCTGCGCCTGCCACTCAGTTTGAGTGGCGGAGGCTCACCGCTAGGAGCCCCGCCTCCTCCCCCTTAATTGATATTATTGGAGTGTGGAGCAAGCGGCGGGTCTGCAGTCGGAGACTTGCAGGCAGCGAACGCGGTGCTATCGGACAGGAGGGGGGGAATTTCTTAAAAAGCGAAGCGTGGAGTCGTCGCCCAGAGATAGAGAAGGGAAATCGATGTGAGGAGAGCAATAGAAAAAGAGCCCACTTCGGAGCAAACAGCATTTTAAAAGCCAGGACTCAACTGAAACCTAAAATAAAACCTGCTCATGCACCATGGTTTTTCAAACTCGGCACCCTTCATGGATTATTTTATGCTACATCTGGCTGCTCCGTTTTGCACACACTGGGGAAGCGCAGGCTGCAAAGGAAGGTAAGGTGATGGAAAAGCAAAGTTTGTTCGGACTTATTTATTTAGTTGTCTACCTGCGTGAGCCGGCTTGTCTTCGGGGCTGCCAGCCGCGCCTCCGGCTTCGGGCGACCCTCCCCCGCTGGCTCCCCGCCCCCTCACCGCTCCCGCTGCCTTTGGCTGGCTGGCGGGCGGACAGGAGGGTAGCCGGGCTGCTCCCAACCTCCTGGCAGCCCCGAGCCCGGGGCTCTTCGGCCAGACAGGAGCGGGATTTTTGGCGCGGGCAGCCTGGAGGGCGTGAGCAGCGACAGAGGGCGATGGGATAATGTGGGTGGGTGGTACGGCCGGCGTGCTCTTTCTTTAGGAGCTGGGGCGGGTCAGATCGCCTCCTTTAGCCCTCTCACCTTCCTCGACTCTGTTCGCCTGCGGTGGGTTAAGCTGCGGCTGGAGTTGATCGGAGACTGGAGAGTGTAGTCTCCAGTATCTCGGCCAGCCCGCCGGCCGAGCGGGTAAGTCCGGAGCCTTCCAAGAGGAACCGTGACTTGAGTAAGCTTTGAACGCTCGGGTTACTAATGAAGTGCTCACTGCGTCGGAGGAGGAAGCGCGGGCCTGCGGTTGGCGCTCGGCCGCCGGCGCGGAACAATAACGCCGCGGAGGTGGAACCGACCAGGGGTACGCGCTCCGCGGCGGGGTACGTCTCCGTTCTACGCGCGCTGCTCTCAGGTGCCGGCAGCCGGGGCGGCCGGAGACCAGACGGATCGGCCGGGCCAGGGAGGCTGGGGGCAGGTTGAGGCGTGCTGTTGATAACGTGCTGCCGCCTAGGCCACTGGAAGTCACCAAACATCTGCCCCAAGTTCGGCAGTTCAGTTCGGGTGGTTAAACCCTGCCAAAGACCTGGATCCTGAGGGTTAGCTGTGGATGAAGAGAGCAGGTTTCATTTCATTTGGGCAGCCAGATCGCTTTTATATGGTTGTTATTAATATTTTTTCTTCTCCTTTGAACCACTGACTGAAGGTAAAATACCTTTCGGTGCCTGTAGCTGGAGCTGGGGAAAAATAAATACTGTCAATGGAAATGTCTTGATCCGAGCAGTGTCACAATTTAGCCCCCACACCACCTCGTGTCTTCTAGGTTGTAAGTCTAAGATTGATTTTCTGATATTTTAAAGTAGAATACTAATCATTACTTGCTCCTCAAGTGTGGAGGATGGAGGAATATGATACCAGATTTAGCTTATAGTGGTGATGGGGGGGGCACATATTGGTACTCCAGCTATCCCTGAAAACTTAGTGCTGGTTCGCCCCCACCTCATTCTTTTCATGCACCCCTCAAACCACTCCCAACCCAACTGTGTTCTGCTTCTTGATCCAGCCTGACCTTCTGACCTCAGTTTATACATCTGCATCCTGTTTTGATTCTGATCCCATCAGAGAATTTTTCAGAGAAAACCGTGACTCCAAACTGCCGGTTACGCGTTTGCAGATGAACCGACGCCTGCTGGAAACACACACCCAACCCCACGTATTTACTCGCATGATATTAGCGATTAGGAATATTCGATCCTGGAACCTTGTCCCGATTTCTTCGGAATAGCGGGAGCTGCGGAAAAGTTTGCGCCGCGTCGGCGAAGCGCGGCGCGCTAGGTCGGGCGGACCCAGGCGTTAGGTTGAGCTATAAATAACTGCATCACTAGGGGGAGAGGTTCCCGCAGTCAGGCTCGCTCGTTCGCTCGCCTTTCTCTCCCGGGCGCAGGGTACGTGGAGAGGATTCTGATCTAGGAGGCTTAATTCTTAAACGCTTGAGTGAGATACTGAAAAGGTGGGCGGGGTGGCGAATGCGCCTGGCTTCTCGGTGGCGGCGCTCCCAGCGCAGAGGCGATTAGGAGCTGCGGTTCTGGAAACGAGCAAGCCCCGAGGCCGGCCCGGGGCACTTTCTGGCGGGCGCTGGGAACCGCTTGGAGCAGTGCCTGGCCACCGGAGTGGACTGATGATTGGAAAAAGATGAGGGACCTCCCCTGTATTCTCCACTTTCTCCGTGCACTTTATCGAGCGCGAGTCTAAATCAGTGTCTGACGCTTGGAGGTGAAGTGCAGCTGCTGGTTTTCCTCTCCATAAAAGCTGCCGCCGCCGCTCCCTCACAGGGGACGCTTCCCGAAAGCCTCTCTCCTCCTCCCGTCTCCTTCTGGAGCGAGGGCGCCACTGGCTCCCTGGAGTGCCCAGGTCTGGCGGAGGCGTAATGGATGCTCGGCGCGGCTGCAGCGCCGGTCTGGCAGCCCCCGCCCCGCCCCGCCGGCGGCCCCGCCCCGGCCGCGCTGCTCGCCGCTGCCCGCGCGGCCCTTCGCTGGCTCCGCCAGTGCGCGCCCACCCTACGCCCAGTGTGGGCGCCCCGGATCCTGGCCGACCTCCCGGCTGCCCCTCCGCGGGCTTGAAGGGAGTACAAGTCCTGGTGCTCTGAGCGGGAGGGCAAAAGCGCGCTCTTGTGTATCCAGAGTGCGGACTGCAGGGAGCAAGACCAACTGATCACTTTTAGAGATGCTTTTGATTAAACGCTCGAGGGCCGTTTCCTTTTTTGTTTTTATTTGCTTATTTCCCAACTTGTTGGCTATCATCATCCCGCCTCGGTCCTTGCTGCCACCCTAGGCAGTGATGAGGTGTAATAGATTGACAATAAACAGTCCGCAGTGCTTATTTCACTGTCAAAAACGACCCAAGAAGGTCGCCTGGGTTTAAAATACACTTCTCTCTTGTCATTCCAAAAGACACAGGAAAAAAATAAATTATCTCAAAAGGAGAGTACCTGGCACCCACGTTGTTTCCTTGTGCTTCGTGTCTATTGAGAACAAAACCAATATAAACTTTAAAAATTACTTAATGTAAACTCACTAGTCCAATGATTTATTCATGTTCCAAGTGCAAATACAGTCTGTATTTTAAAAGTGTTTTTCCCCCTCTTTTGAAAGAAAATAAAACTGTGCTCAAACTTTGTGTTGTTATGGTCTCCCCTACAGTCTTAAATGCAAAAGTGTCTCAGTATCATATACACTTTTTTGAGTTACAGGGAATGACCTTGACTAGCGTGAAGGAGTTGAACACATAATCATTGTTCTGTTTTTTAAGCATAACGAATTTTCATTTCTTTTAAAAGACATTTTTTTTCCTCTAGTGATTATTTAAAAGTTCATATAAGCATGTATTTTTTTAACGTCCAAATTTTAACATTTTGCTGACGTTGATGTTAGCCATATTTACATACTCAAAAATATATTTCCTGTTATTTCTGGACAAACTGATACATTTGTTCAAAAGCTATAGAGAAAACTTAAGTAACAAACCAGTGAATGCTTTAGGAGGGCGATTGTCTTAAAAAACAATACAGTATATCAAGTTTGAAGTATGATATATGGCGTTTGAATATGTTCATTACATTTACATACATTTAAATTAGTTGTATTATGATTTTTGATAGCATAAAAGTGGAATAGAACTGTTTTAAAAAGACAAGTCAGAAAATTGTCAAGTTAGAGTTTAAATATATCATTTTGAGAATTAGCTAATGCTTTGAAATTTTTGGAAATTAAAAAAAATAGAAATATTGAAAACAAATGTTTGACTAACTCAGAAACATTCCTTGCAGATACTAGTTTATTTTCCTCAGGATAAGTTTGCTTAATACAGGTTTTAATCACTTCGGATTCAGAGAACACACTGTGTGAAAAGTTTTAAAAAATAAACCCCAATTCTCAAAAGGTGCTGGGAAATATTGTACTTACGGTAGAATATTATAAATTAATGATGACCTTAAGAATTATGTAGAAATACTCTTTATTGTGTCCATGTTAACATATTTGACAAAATTTGGAGGACCTAATGATTTACAAACTTTAAAATGTACAAAGACCAGAGAAATAATTATCACAGCAATTTTTATCCTCACATTTAGGTTACATAGTTTAGAGTTTTCAAATTTATTTTAATTACATATTCCAAATATAAGATGGAATTTTACTATATTTTCTTCCATAGAGTAGTATTATTATATAGGTAGGTATTCATTTCACCATTCATTGATATACATGACTATATATGTTGTCATAAAGTGATAATTATATAAGATTAGATTTACATTAGTAACTTTTACAAATGGATTTACATTTTTAATGTAATAGTTGAAAATAAAACTTTTTTTTGTTTGCAGTGTTACTGCTGGATTCTAAAGCACAACAAACAGAATTGGAATGGATTTCCTCACCACCAAATGGGGTAAGTGCTTCTCCTCATAAAATATCACCCTTTATTTTTTAAAGTAAGACCAAATTTTTCCTCTCTCCATAGTTACTCACATTCTTTATATTTAAAAAGTTTTAATTTCAAATATCTTATTTAATATTTTGTTGTGTTTGTCATGAGACATTGAATTCTTTAAGTAGAATTCTTTAGGTATACTTAGTGCTTCGGGACATGGATTTTAAAACACTTTATAACCATAATCCTTTGAGTTCTTAATGTGGGTGGAATCATACCTCAGGTTCCAGCTATAGATGATAATTACAGGGAACAGTCCTTGACAAACTCACTTAAATCTGTCTACTTGCTTTATACTTCCTTAGTGTAATCACCAGGTAGGTTGTATGTAGTTCTTTAAAACAGCATGTAATCTGTTTTCCTCTTTTAAAAACAGTTTTAGCATGATTCAAAATATATTTTACAACATACTAAAAATGTAAAAAAAGTCAATATTTTATTGTAGCATACAATTTGCTATAAATATTATTTGAATTTTCCAAATTTATATCATGTGTTATCTGCTCTTATTAATCAGAAGTGAAGGCAGCACATGCACATATTATAGTAAACATTTGTTACAATAAATATAAATGAAAGCAGTCAAATAAAAACCTACACAAATACAAGTAACCTCCTACCCTCAGTTTCTGACCATTATAATGTTTCATATATCAGAAAAGATATATTACTTAAAATGTCTTTGTCCTCAGATTTGTAATGGTGTGAGAGGACACATACTTTATCCCTTAAGGAAGAAGGCTCTGAGAAAGGAAAATGTACTTGAGTTAATTTTTGGCACAGTAAGAAATCTGGAATCAAAGAACATGAAGTATAAGTGAGGATATAAAAAGTGTAACAAATTTTGCAAAGAGAAGAACGAAAGTCCGAAAGGCATTTTTGAGTATAAGAACAGCATAAAGTCAGTGTCATGAAGTAGAAGTTGGTTTAAGAATGCAAAATGTGAAGGATGAAAATCTGTTTTAAATACTCAGATTTTCATTCAGTTAATATTTGAGAGATTACATAAGATTATATTGTACTTTACTGTATAGGTCAGTATAAATTATGAAAAGTAACACATCTTACAGATTAATTATAAAATGTATAGGATGTCTAAGGTAGGCATGCAGTACTTTTCTTGCAAGAGGAAGTTTTTCATGAATAAAGTATTATACCTTACAGGAAGACATTCATGATAAAAATAAAAAATAAAAAAAAGGCCCTGGTAGGGTAGCTCAGCTGGTTAGAGTGTAGTCCTAATATGCTAAGGATGCAGGTTTGATCCCCTACGAGGGCACACACAAGAACAAACCAATGAACGCATAAATGAGTAGAACAAGAAATCAATGTTTCTTGCTCCCTCTAATAAGTTTAAAAAAATGAAACACCTTTCTTGCCAAAGACAGATGTAGCCTATTTTCTACCATCCATCAACTAAAACAAATAGAGATAGAGGGTGGTTTTTATCTCTGAGGAGAAGTAAACTGATATATGATTGTAGTATTTCATCCATGTACTTCATGAAATTGATAAATTATGACTGTCTATGTTGTCTTGGACTCAAAAGGATGTTTTGTCAGTCCAGTATCTTAGTAGCAGTTAATGCTACATATCTAAAGAAATCAACAGATAATATTAGAAGATGATGATTGATAATATTTTCTATATGTGAAATGGATTGGCTTACATGTGATTTAATATCTAACTGGAAATAAATCGTTTTTAAGAGACAAGTTTCTAGAAAATATTTTTATAAGCAAACCATAAAAGCACAGTATCTGAATTAAGACTTCTTTCCCAGTGCTGTCATTTGTAGAAATCATTGCAGTCTCTTAGACAGTAAGGTAATAAAACAAGACTTGTGTTAAATGCATTCTTGTAGTCTATTTGTTATTTATACATAGTTGTCTTGAAATTTTCCCCTCAGGAATAATTTTTAAGTAAAAATTAAAATCAGCTTGGATTCATATGTTAGTAAAATGGACTTTTCATAGATAGAACATACAATAGTAATGTAATTGTTCTTAAAGTTAGAAAAAGGAATTCTTGAGATATATTCCTTTATAGTAATTAGTCTTGGTTTCATCAAACTGGGAAGTTATTAAAAATAGTATATTTTATCTTTGGAGCTTTTGATTTTTAAGTAGATACTATTACTCATTTTATTTCTTTTACTAATTTCAATCTAATTTAGAGACTAAAATCTAAGTGTCTAAATGGAGAAATTTGGGTATATTTCTCTAATTGCTATTCAAACAGATTATAAGCAGCTAATGAAAACAAAGGGAAAAAATACCATTAATCAAAAACTCAAGTTGTGTTAAGTAAAATCTTCACATGATAATGTGTTTTTTGCTGTAGTTGAGGATCTTTGATGATTTGTATAATAAAATGGTAGCAGTTATGGAACATCACGTAAGAAATTTCTAAATTGCTAATTTTTCAGTTTTGTTAGTTTTCTTAAAGTAGATATGACTACTTTATAGAGCATTTAAATAAATTGATTCTCAATCAAGTTTTACAGATAAAACTTATTAGCACATGCTTATTAGTTTATGTTCATATCTGCTTTTCTTAAAACGGTATTTTAAATATTGCATACTATATGAATTTGGACTTTAGTATTAACATATTTTTATATTTGGCATTTCATATTGGGGAAATGAATAAAAGTAGGTGACAATTTTATTAATAAGGCAGCATAAATATAAAGTAAGTAATTTTGTAATGATGGTAAGAAGGACATAAACAACTGTTATTTTAGACTTTTTGGGCTCTTTCAGGTGAATTGACTTTAATTTCTAATAGTGATATAGGTAATATTGTAATGGTTTAATTATCTTTAAATTGTTGCTACTTCTGTTAAACTTAATTATTTTATTTTATTTTTTGTGAATATATATTATACAAGTTTGCTATAGCATGCTTTGTATTAACATATGAATGGGCATTTTGAAACATCCGGTATTTTTCCTGTCAGAAAGTTTATTACTGAAATATGATTCAGGATGCTGATTTGCCACGTACATTTGATTCTCTGTTGAAAGCAATTTATTTAGAAAGATAAATCTTACTTTTATACAAACACTTTATATAGTTATATAGATTTATGTACAATATTGTTCATAACATTGCAATAAATAAATAGCTCTGTAAAATGTTATCCTCTTATGTCTCATTTTGAAAAGATTGTAAAAGAATCTGCATTATGAATATCAATTTGTGGTGGAATGCTTTTACATTTCAGGGTATTTTTGGCGTATCTTTCCCTATGTTTTTAGGCACTTTCTAAGTTTAAACATAACATTTACACTTAAAATGTCAACTGAGTTATAAAAAAAATTCTGCCATGTATTCATATGTATATGCATTAAACTGTAATGTAAGTAATTGTGTTGTACACTTTAGTCCATAAATATTATAATCTCAATAGAAAATATAGATGTAAGCAAACCTATAAAAAGAAACACTAATATAGTACACTAGCAAACAGATATTAAACAAAATGAAATATTTATTGTATGTACAAACAGTGCATGCAATCTAAATGATATTGCACCACAAAGATGAGGCTGAAGTGGGAATGCTCTATTCTCAAGTGGTCAGGGTAGAAATCACACTCTTTCAAAGACATGCATTTGTGCTGTAAAAGACTTCTCATGCACTCTTGAAATCAGAATGTTATTTTTTGCTGAGTGACTGATGGCCTTTATTTAATTTTACAGTGGGAAGAAATTAGTGGTTTGGATGAGAACTATACCCCAATACGAACGTACCAGGTGTGCCAGGTCATGGAGCCCAACCAAAACAACTGGCTGCGGACTAACTGGATTTCGAAAGGCAACGCACAAAGGATTTTTGTAGAACTGAAATTCACCCTGAGGGATTGTAACAGTCTTCCTGGAGTACTGGGAACTTGCAAGGAAACCTTTAATTTGTACTATTATGAAACAGACTACGACACTGGCAGGAATATAAGAGAAAACCTCTATGTAAAAATAGACACCATTGCTGCAGATGAAAGTTTTACCCAAGGTGACCTTGGTGAAAGAAAGATGAAGCTTAATACTGAGGTGAGAGAGATTGGACCTTTGTCCAAAAAGGGATTCTATCTTGCCTTTCAGGATGTAGGGGCTTGCATAGCATTAGTTTCTGTTAAAGTATACTACAAGAAGTGCTGGTCCATTATTGAGAACTTAGCTATCTTTCCAGATACAGTGACTGGTTCAGAATTCTCCTCTTTAGTTGAGGTTCGAGGGACATGTGTCAGCAGTGCGGAGGAAGAGGCGGAAAACTCCCCCAGGATGCACTGCAGTGCAGAAGGAGAATGGTTAGTGCCCATTGGAAAATGTATCTGCAAAGCAGGCTACCAGCAAAAAGGGGACACTTGTGAACGTAAGTAATATGTGCTCTTAAAATTCTACTTTGCATTTTTTTCTCTTCCAGTATCAGTCTTGAAGTAATAATAATCATTTGAACATGTGAGTCTACTCTATACCAGCAGCCTGATTCAGTGGATCTTAATCCAAATCATTATTGAACTTACCAGTGATTCCCTACTGTGATGTCTGTACTATAAATATTGACAACAATGGTATTTGTTATTAAAATTTAATTTACCCTATGCTTGACATAGAAGTCAACAGTAGCACATTGAGCTATGAGATTTAACAGAGGAGAGAGATGTGACGTTGATCAGGATTTAAAGATATCTGATTCCTTCTGTTTTGAAATCTGTCGTCATCTGGACTTGTGAGTAGCAGGAAAAAAAGCAGATTATGGGGGCTGTAACAAGACTTTCACTCACAGGGAAAGTTCAAATACATTTGCAAACTTTAAGAAATATTTTTTATAAATACTAAAATTTTGATACAAAATCATCGCATTTCACTTGATAAATCTATGAGGTTACTTTGCTCAAAACTATATTTCTTTTATGGGCTAAATAATAAAATGAGTGTTTTTCTGATAAGTTATATTACAGTGGACTATATTTCTGTAGAAATGGGCCAAAGTAAAGTTTTAGTTATCGTAATACATCAGCTTTGTTTTCTATTTGTTTTGAAACAATAATATCCTATGAATTAGTGAACCTTTACATTTTGTAAAACCGTATTTTTATTACATAACATTATGTGGTCATAATAATTGACCATTATTTTTAAATTTAATATTATATCAGATGGATCTTTAGAATTGATAAATAATTTTCTGTTTGTGGCTCTCCTGAAAATTTTTTTCTTATACGATTACACTACTTATATCATTTTAATTTGTAAATTATAAAGCATAATACCTTCAAAAAGTAACTTTTAGATATTTCTTTTACCACTAGCTAGCAGCATAATTTTAATATTTGCTAATATTATATAATTTAGAGAGGACTGTAACCAACAATAATTGTTATAAGTAAATTTGGAGGGGTAACAGTATGTGCAGATACTCTCGCATGTACTTCACACACATTAGTTCATTTAATGAGGTAGAGATCATTATCTCCATTTTACAGAATGAAAAATTGGGGCTATCCAGGATAATGGCTTGCTTGTAGTTACTTTAGTAAGTAATATTTGTCTTAGCTTAGATTCAAACTCAGAGCCTTCTAGTTCCAGAGCCTGGGCTTTTAACAACAATATTGCTCTAGTTTCCTTCACAAAGCAGGGAAAATCCTAGCAAACAGTGTTCCATTGCTGAACTTAAATGACTTGCAAATAGTAATTTGGTATATAAATCACATTACTTCCACATAAAATGCTCTTTCTATTCTAGTATTTAAAGAAATAATAACAACAATATATTTAGATCTGTAGTGTTCAACATGGTAGCCAGTAGCTCTTTGGGTTCTGAAAAGTGGCTTTTCACAATTGAGATATGGTGTATGTAAGTACAAATTGTTCTCTGGATCTCAAAGGCTTACTACAAAAAACAGAATGTAACATACATCAGTACTAATTTTTTTAGATAAATTGGGTTGAATAAAATATATGTTAGTCTGACCAGGTGGTGGCGCAGAAGATAAAGCATCGGACTGGGATGTAGAGGACCCAGGTTCGAAACCCTGAGGTTGCTGATGAGTGCAGACTCATTGGGCTTGAGTGCAGGCTTACCAGCTTTAGCATGGTCATTAGCTTGAACCCAAGGTTGCTGGCTTGAGCAAGGGGTCACTTGCTCAGCTGTAGCACCCCCCCCCCAATCAAGGCACACGTGAGAAAACTATCAATGAACAGCTAAGGTGCCACAACAGGGACTTGATGCATCTCGTCTCTCTCTCTTCCTGTCTGTCCCTCTCACTGTCTCTGTCACCAGAAACAAACAAAAAAATACATACATATATACATATTTCTACAGGACATACCATTTAAATGGATCAACTGGGCAAGAATATTTTCCTGTCCTGGTTGAAGAGTTAAATACCTCATGTGGATGATCTTTAGCGTATAAAATACTTACGACCTAGCATTCAATTATAATTGTCTCCATAGCTGACATTGTGAAGTGAACTCTGTGCACAATAAATGGACATGTTATAGTTTCAGGTCTCACAGGCAAGGTTAGTGGCCTTCTCTTACACCCCCTGGAGGAGCCAATGCTGTCTACGCACTGTCCTCTTCCCCTTTCTGTCACTGGCAGCATTTCTTACAGAGTAGAAAATCCTGCAGGTTCCATTTATGTGGAAATCAGAAAGTGAAGATTTACCACTGCTAGTAGGCAGAATGCTATTGCACTGGGTAAGTAGAGGAATATTCTTACTTAACTAATCAATTTAATGAAAGGCAGTATTCTTACTGACTAGAGTGTAGTGACAGTTACTTGAAATTGATGGTGGACTCATGAAAATACAGTGTAAAACTAACAAAAATAGGAAACATAAGAAGTAAAACAGGAATACATATAAAAGTACACCATAAAATTTGTTTAAGGAAAGACTAGGAAATAATAAAAAAGTTTTAATGTTCAAAGATTTTAAAGAAAATTACAGTATTCCTTGTTTCATTTTGTGTAACTTAGTTCATATGATTTCTACATTTACTTGTTAAGCAAAATAAACAGGAATTTTTTTGAGTTCTGTGCTTCTGAGTATAAAATTTAGTAAGAAAAGCAGTCTTTAACTGCAGTAAAGAGATAGATTACCATGAAGAAAGGTCTCCAATTTCTTCCACATGAGCAAAATTTTCTCATTAAATATAGTACTATTAAAATTATTCATATTCCTTTATTTTGTCTCCACGAATTGGAACCTCATTTAAATACTAAAATTATTGTCACCTGAAAAATACACTAATGTACTTAAAAATAAAATAAAATTACCTCGCTGTCATCTACTTTAATGAGGTATTAGAATAGGTGGAATTAGGTATTGATAGTAAGAGTTCATTAAAGAAAATGTGATTAAACGAGTAAAAAGGCCTTTTTATCGTTCAACTGAAAGAATATGGCTGCACTTTTATAACTCTAAGTAAGTTGTTTATCAAATGACTTTCTTTTTAACCTTGGTGATATTGATGAAAGAATTAAACAGCTTATACTTAAATATGGTACCATGTTCATTTGCAGAATCACTTCCCTCCTTGGCATAATTTCTTGGCATCACTGTGAGAGTGCTTGCCCCTGGAATCAATCCAGAGCTGCCTTTATAGTATTTCTCCTGTTTCCTTTCGGTGATTCTGTTAAGAGTTTGAAAACAAATTCTAGTCCCATATTGGGGAAAACTAAAGTGTTTACAAGAGAGTGTTAGTGAGTCCCTAGCCAAATTAGGGTGGTTAGCCGCTTACATGCAAGCTTTTCTGGACACTGTCTAAAATTTTTGAACTGTGAACAACTATAGAAACCCATCAGAGAAGTGATCAGTTGATGTAAAAGTTTTTCTCTTTGTGATTTTGCAAAATAACTCAGATTTCAAAAGCAAATTATTTCCCAAGTACAGTATAATATATGAAAAGCTCCTGTCCTTATTCCTTAATATAGTGCTTTTATGAACACATCTTTTTACAGTCATTTAAAAACAATGATTCCAGGTAGTTAACACACTTTTATTGTCAAAAAACCCTTTTTAAAAAAATTACCAAGATGTTCTCACTTTTATGAAACTAGCCAATATATATTCTTAGATAGAATATCTTTGAGAGATTATATATTTTACATATAGAAATAATTTCAGAAGACTAATAAAATTACATTATGAAATATATTTTAAAAATTGTGGAACTTTGTACAGTTTGAGTCATTTAGAAATTAGAATATTTGTCAAATTGTGGAGCTTAGTAGGATAACTTGGATTTGTATAGGTAATTTTCAGGTTACGCTCAACAGTCCTGTTCATGTTCTCATTTCATCTGTAGCCTGTCACTGACAGGTGGAATGTACATATTTTGTTTTTCTCCTTTGACATATAAGAAACTGCCACTCAGGGATATTAAAAAGGAATGAAACTGCATAAGAACCCAGGACCTGTCTACCAATTCAAGTCTTTTTCCCCACTATACCACACTGCTTCCTAAAATTTGTCCTGTACTTCAACTAATGGATTTTAGTTACTGAAGAACTGATGAAACTGTATTCTAAGTAGGGTGACCATATGCCTAATTTGTCTGGAATAATTATTTTACTTATTAACACTGCTTCTTTCTGCTTTCAGAAGTGCTCTGATTTGGATGGTAAATCCAAATTGGTCATTCTAATTGTAAACAAAAATCTAAAGGTGTAATGCAGTTTTATATGCATGAGTGAACATGGGGATGCGATTTACTTCTGCTATTTATATTGCGTAATTTAAATTTTCTGAATTAAAACAAAGATTTAGAAATTGTATTTCTATAATTTCATGTAAAGGAGAATTCAGATAATTATGCACTTCTCAATTTTATTTTAATGAATTTTCTTTATAGCTGTTTCTAAATATTTTCTGTTAATAAATTAACAGATCTTCATTATTTTAATATATAATTTATGGACAGTAACATACAATTCAATAAATTAAAACATTCAATTTGATATTAATATTAAAATTCCTTCTTGATTAGATTTTTGAAAACTTTTTTCACAGGATAATAGTTTATAATATATACTATTTACAATCAAGTATATACGGAAAGGTAAGATACACTACAGAGTTAATAGCTCTGATGCTGGAGTCACAGAGCTTTAAAATTCTGCCTTCACAATATAGCAGGTATATAAACTAGGACAATCTCTCTAAGCCTTAATTTCAGTAAGTATAAAATGGGGCTAATAAAAATAGTATGTCCCTCATAGGGTTCTTGTCACAATTGAATGCAATAATGTGTGATAAAACCCTAAGAGTATTATATGGGACATAGCAAATATTCAATGAACACTTGCTATTACCTTTTATTTATAATGAAACAAGTTTGCAAAGTAAAGAATTCTCATGGCAATGAGTGAATTAACATAGATCTCAGGGGCCACAAATAGTTCAGTATATCTTTAGCCAGTAAATCCTATCCTTAATTTACCTGAGGAGCTTCCCCCTACACAATTTATGTAATTTGAAATATTGGAAATTACATTAATGTTCAAAATGCATCACTTTGATTGAACCCAAAATATCAACAATGTGATGCAGGAATTTTAAATTTTTTTATTAAAATTTTGAATGAAAATAAAAATAAAATTTTGTATACACTGATATTTAGAAGTATGTAAAATACGCATATGGAAAAGAATAGGTGGGAACATAAATACCGCATAAAATGTCAGTGGTGGGATTGTGGGTGATCTTTTGCTCTCTGTATTTTTTAAAATCTTGATTATTAACTCCCCCCCCCTTTTATTGAATTTATTGGTGTGGCACTGATTAAAATGATACAGGTTTCAGATGCATAATTCCACAACACATCTTTTTTTTTAACAATATAATTATTGATTATATGTAAGCTAATAATAGTTCACACAAAGACAAATTGAATTGCATCTCCAAACTACAGGATTTTAAATTCAGTGTCCATGCTAAATATAGGACTCAGGAGACAGAACAATAGTAATTTAGAGGTAGAGTTTAAATCACTTAAAAGTGGGGAGATTCAAGGCATTCAACAAAAAGAGTTAATACATTTTGTTTTTTTAATTCTTAATAGATAACAAGAGTTATTTTAAATGCTTCACATGTGTTCATTTAATCTTATAGCAAGATGTTACTAACTCATTTAATCTGGCAGATAAGCACTATTATAACACAGTTTAAAGGAGAAAAATACTGTTACTGAAGTATTACATTGTTTCTGCGTTAAGTTACATTTATCTATAAGGTGTATGCACACATTTTTTAATATAAGGAAACGGAAGCACCATGAGGGGTGGGTTAAGTTCCTACCATCACATGAGGAGTAGCCGACTGTTGTTAAAACTATCTTGTTCTAGAATCCTTGTCCGTAATGAATACAGAGGACTGCATTTTTATAGATAAGCATGCTATCTATGGCAGTCTTTCATAAAAATAAACTTTTTTTTTTAGGATATATGAAAAGGTGATACAAATCTGAACATATTCTGTCCATTGTTAAAATTTTAAAATACTTATATCTCTGTCTTCCCAGCATCCTAAATATTTCACCTGCTTTGCCCTTCTCTTTACCGGTTATTTTATTCATACGGCACACAAAATGTGCTTTGTGAAACAACATAGAGAGTATCACTTTATTATTCAGAAAGCTTCAGGCCTTGTAATTGCCAGTCAAAATGTCCTACTATTTAGGCTGGCATTTAAAGCTTTCACAACATGACTCTAATCTTTCTTCTAACTTTCAATCACAAATATTATCATCCTTGAAGCCCCTGCTCCCACTTCCCCACTTCATCCACGGGTGTGCTTAAGGGTGGAACGAGAGACAATATATATTTAGAATGTATCTTGAAGTGTGTTTATGGTTATCTTAGAAGGAAGATGACTTTTACTATCAGATTGTTTTGCTTCCAAATTATAGATTGTAAATATTTTCTTGAATTGTAAAACCAGTAGAAAAAAATAATAGTAATAAAACCTGAGAAATCAATTCCTAAATTACTATTACACTCTATAAATCGGAAATTACCTACATTTTGTATCATTTCCAGATATATTTCTTCGATTTGAGTTATAAAAACATTGCATTATAATTTTTATACTATTTTTTCAATCATTCACTTTTAGATGCTCCTAATACTTGCGTGAAGACATTTTTGACTAGGTGATGCGTGTAGATCTAGAGCAAGCCACTCCCTGAACTCCAGCCCCACAGCCCTTTTCCCCAGGAGCAGTGGCTATTTTCAGTTACTTCTGTCCTTTTCAGAGATATTTGCTCATAATTCCTTAAAGAAAAAAAAAATTGGAGAAAGATCATTGTGAATCTTAAATTAGAAACATCACACAGTTTTCTACTAGAAGGTTGTAGACTTGTTTAAAATTATACTGCTTTTTACTTATCTTTGTGTGTACCCACCATGCATTTAACTACTCAGTAAATAAAGGACAGGAAGATGGAAGATCTGATCACAGTGAGACAATAATAATGAAAGAAGGAAATTTGAAATTAATGTGTGTGATTTCATTTTCTATGATTGATAAGCTCAGTTCATAACCTCAGAACTTTTCTATTATCCTACCTTTGGCAAGTATATGGTCTCACTTCTACATTTACAGTGGAAGTTTAAATTGACATTAATTTATGGCAGGCAGTGTCATAATGTAAATCAGTGATACGTTAAAGCGTTGCTTGTACTTTGATTTTTGTATCCAGCTTTTAGTCATTTCCCCTTAAACAACTGTCACTATAATTATAGTCTATAAACTATTTATTATGATATTGTGTATAATGTGGTTCTTTTGTACAAACTATAATATTATCTTTAAGGGAGAAATTTAACCCTGCTATATACATTTTTCTATATATTTATCTCAGTGTGCCTGAATCAACAGAAAATTTTAGTAAATTTTTTTTTTTTTTTTTGTATTTTTCCGAAGCTGGAAACGGGGAGAGACAGTCAGACAGACACCCACATGGGCCCTACCGGGATCCACCCGGCACGCCCACCAGGGGGCGATGCTCTGCCCCTCCGGGCGTCGCTCTGTTGCGACCAGAGCCACTCTAGCGCCTGGGGCAGAGGCCAAGGAGCCATCCCCAGTGCCCGGGCCGTCCTTGCTCCAATGGAGCCTCGCTGCGGGAGGGGAAGAGAGAGACAGAGAGGAAGGAGAGCGGGAGGGGTAGAGAAACAGATGGGCGCTTGTCCTGTGTGCCCTGGCCGGGAATCGAACCTGGGACCCCTTGCACGCCAGGCTGACGCTCTACCACTGAGCCAACTGGCCAGGGCTGGTAAATTTTTTTTATTTCATTTTTTTTCTCTCATTTAAGTTATCCCATCCTCTGCAATATATCTCACAAATTTAGTTTAAAATTCTTTTTAATTGATTTTAGAGAGAGAGGAAGAGGGTAGAAAGAGAAAGAGAGAGCGACACAGAGCGACAGACACATCTGTCTGTTTCTGTATATGTCCTGATCAGGAATCGAACCAGTAACCACTGTGCATCCAGTGGATACCCTAATCAGACGAGCTCACAATTTAGTTTGTGAGGATGTCTTTATTAGGATATTCATATGATGTTAATGCTTGGAAAGTAGAAGGTTACATGTATATATAATGTGTGTTTTTTTAAAAAAAAATCTAGTAACAAAAATGATCCAACTTTGAGTTTAGTTAGGTATAGACATTGTTTTTTGTTTTCTACCTGGGATACCAACTTGGTTAAAAGTTATAGAATCTAAGTATCTGTATGGATAGATCATAGTATTAATCCCAAATAACACAATTTCATAGGAACAGATCCAGCATAATACATACCTCAATTAAATTAAATGTGTAGTGTCTCATAAATTCTGTGGTCTTATGAAGAAATATGGGAGGTTTATTATTTAGCTTACTTTGTTTAGTTGGAGGTCAATGACTGGCATTAAAAAAACAAAGAAAATACATTCTGGGGTGTAGTAATTTGATAATTTTTAATGATTACATGTTATATACAGTAGTCTTCCCTTATCTGCTACTTAGCTTTTCAAAGTTTCAGTTACCCATAGTCACCTGCAGTCTGAAAATATTAAATAGAAAATTCCAGAAATAGACAACCTATAAGTTTTCCATTGCACGCTGTTATGGCTGAATGGTGTGAGGAAATCTCATGTGTCTGTCTCCATCCTGTTTGGCACACGAATCATTCTTTCCTCCAGAATATCCACACTACACTACCCACTTGGTTGTCACTTGTAGCTATCTCTTTTATCAGATCACCTGTCCTTGTATTCAGGGAACCCTTATTTTATTTCGTAATGGCCCTAACATACAAGAGTAGTGATGCTGGCAATTCAAGTATACCAAAGAGAAGCTGTAAAGCAGTGGTCCCCAACCTCTTTTGGGCCATGGACCACTTTAATGTCAGAAAATATTTTCACGGACCGGCCTTTAGGGTGGGATGGATAAATGTATCACGTGACCGAGACAAGCTTCAAGAGTGAGTCTTAGACGGATGTAACAGAGGGAATCTGGTCATTTTTTAAAAATAAAACATTGTTCAGACTTAAATATAAATAAAGCGGAAATAATGTAAGTTATTTATTCTTTCTCTGTGGAACAGTACCAAATGGCCCACGGACCAACACTGGCCCACGGCCTGGGGATTGGGGACCACTGCTGTAAAGTACTTCCTTTAAGTAAAAAGGTGCGTACAATTCAATGAGATATTTTGGGAGACCACGTTCACATAATTTTTATTACAATATATTACTAAAATTGTTTTATTATAATTGTCATTAATCTCTTTGTCTAATTTATAAATTAAATTTTATCATAGCTATGTATATGTAGGGAAAAAATAGCATATATGTATAGGGTTTGACACTGTCCACGGTTTTAGGCATCCACTGGAGATCTTGGAAGTTTTTCTCAGGATGAGGTCTACTGAACTGTGGATCTTGAATGTTTTTACTTGGCTTCTCATTTATATTATTTACTGTTGATTATATTGTCTCTTGCTTCCAGTGTATTGTAAACTCAGGAGGCTTTGAAGGGACACATTATGCGTTTTATATTTTGTTTTCTGTGTTACCCAATTAACACCTGGTTTGGCCCCTCACCTGTGGGGATGTAAGATCTGCAACTGAAGCCATTCACACTGAATTCTCAATTACAGCCTTTGTAGAAAACCTAGATCAGGGGAGGGGAATACTGAGATGCTTTTATTAACAAAATATAATAGTGATCAGATGTAATTATTGTCTATGCATCTTGCATTTATTTCTTTTTAAAGTTGGTCAGCACTCTATTATGTTACTGTTACCTGCTCTACCTTGTAAGAAGAGCACTCCCTCTGAAAGAGTGGCGTAAGAGCAGGGCATAGGTGTGGAGGGTAAAATGCATTCTAAAGCATTATTGGATATAATGAAAGTTATTTGAAACATCATTAAGTTCACTGTACTGTTTTATATTTTCAACTGATTTATATGTATTATGTTTATTTTAGTAATGCTTTACTAGTTTAGTAATACTAAACTAGTTCCCATGTAGACAAGGACACCTAATGGCATTAACTTACCTAAATTAATAACATGAATTTAAAGTAGTAGATGGGTTAAATAAATAATCTTTTTATTTTTTATATTTGATTTATTCATTTTTAGAGAGAGGGGAGAAAAGAGAGAAAGAACGGGGGCGGGGGGGGGGGGGAGCAGGAAGCATCAACTCCCGTATTTGCCTTGACCAGGCAAGCCCAGGGTTTAGAACCAGCGACCTCACTCAGTGTTACAGGTCTATTCTTTATCCACTGCGCTATCACAGGTCAGGCTAAATAAATAATCTTAATTGATTTATCCTCTCAAGTACATATGTAAGTTTATTTTAACACAACTGTTCTGTGAACATGCTTACATTCTTTGAGGTTGTAATCTATTCCAAGAAAATTAGAATCATAAATTCTTAGAGTTTGAGTGTAATTTACAGATTTCAAAAGTTAAATTAGAGGTGGTTTTTGGCCTCTTTTTTTTCTTTCTAAAGAAATGGCACAAAAAAACCCCTCATTTATAGTTCTAACAGGTCATTCATGACAGATTTGAAAATAAAATCAGAATTTATTCAACTTTTTCACACAATACCCACACAAATATGTACGTATGATATGCACATATGTACACACGCACACATATACACACATATACTGTCCATTTCTATCCCCACTAGGGGAAATAAAGCACAAGTTAACAAAACGTCATAAAAAAATTAAATATATTTTTGTCTTTTACCCAATTTTAGATTTCTAAATTGCTGTGCACTAATATTTTCATTTTAAGTGCTGAATAGTTAAGATTTTTTTTATCTGTGAAAAACTCAATTGACAATTACAAAGTGACTGAAAAACTAATACAGGATATTCTCGGATTATTGCATATTTTTAAAAGAGAAAAACCAAGCTGCTTTAGCAATACCTTAACATTGTCTTTCACAAAGCAAAAAAAATTTATAAACAAACTTTTGCTTCTTGATTTTCAAGTAGACTATTTAAGCTCCTTTTACTCAAAAATGGTTATCTTTTTTTTTTATTTTTAGTTTTTGTAGGTTTTATCAGATCAGAAGGAGGTAAATTTTTAGCAATTAGCACATTTTGGATATTGTGACATTTGTATGTAAGTGTTTAACATGAGAATAGTGGCCACCTCTTCCAGTATTAGAAACCTAAAAACCTAGAAACTCTGCTGTTTAACCTTGTGGTTTCTGACTGGGTCTCCTCTGAGAAACCTGCAGACTTTATAGCCCCTCAGGCTTTGCTTCTACAAAATCTTTTCTTCAAAACTGAGCTTTAAAATTAACACATGCTAAGCTTAGGCATTCAGGCTATGATCTGAAGCTGGGGAAGCGTGTGACTCCGGGTTTTTTATGTTGAGACAGTATTTTAGTTTGCAAAGGAAACCTGAGAGGAACTTTTTAACTTCGTTGCTTCAGCCGCACTCCTGTGTCTAATGTTCATTCTGCACAAACGTACGAGAGCCCTGTGTTTTTCAAGGCTGAACATAATTGCTTGATCATTTTCCCTTTTGTAAATTTCAAAATAAGACAGCATTGCTTCTCACTTTAAGTTCAAACAGCTCTCTCTGATTTTCAAAATAATAAGCAAGCCGTCACCATCTGTGTAGTCATTTTTCTAATGTACTTTATCCTTCAATGTGGTATAGTGGGTTTTCTTTGCCATTCTCATGCTCTGTATTTTTAATTTATTTTTTGTATTTTTCTGCATCTTTTCTGAGATTTTTGTAGACTTTGGCAATAGCTTTTCATTTACTTTCAGGAAATTCTACATCATCCCCTGGTTTAAAACTTTTTAGAACATACCTTCCCATCGATGACCTGGTAGTAGTGGAAGTACGTCTCTCTTCCAAGCTCTGTGTTTTTACTGAAATAGAAATACATGGCCTACAATATTTTACCCTTTTGCCTCTACAGGACAGTGATTTTACTTATTATTATTTAATGTTGTACAAGTTAATAGTCAATTAGTACAAATATTGAACCTTATTAATAACTATTACTTATTATTGTGAAGTTTTGATCTAATCCAGGCATGTCTTTCTGTGTTCAACTATAATTCATCCTTTTACATATCTGTTCAAATTCTTAATTAGGTATGATAAGAAATCTAGTTTTTACCTCTTCAAATCATTTCATGATGTTCATGATTTATAAAAATTTATAGTTAAACTTTTAATATTAAACTGAGAAAAGAGTTTCATAATGGAGAGGTAGATGGTATATGTAAAAATGAAAACATTTATCATAATATATGACAAAACTTGTGTAATTTGAATTTTAGCTGATTTTTATGGAGCTGAGAAAATAATTCACATTTTGGTTATAGTCTCTTTTGTAACATTTAGACTGTGACTATAATTGTAGAATTACATCTATCCCTCAGTACCATCAAGGAACTCAGTCAAGGTGTATATATATATCATATATATATATATATATATGATATATATGAATGCCTAGTCAAAGTTCTTAATCTTTATTTTTTTCAAAAAAGCTGTATGTAACAATTTTTGTTACTGTTTGCTTAAATCAGAGAATGATGGAGACTTAACAACAAAGGAGAGTGTACCAATAATTTAATACTTTTTTCTGCAGGGAGGCAGATTAAGTGTGAATATGAAAGAGGTGCAAGGTTAGAATACTGACACAACTTCCAATCTTGAGTTTTTTTAAGGATTTTCTGTCATTATATGCTCTATTGGAGAGACAACAAACTACGTGTTTGGTCTATAAAAGACAGCATAAATATTCAGGAGCCTGTGAATACAGCTCATTTAAGCTTATATGATACAAGCTGAGACAAGGTTGACTTGGTGAAAAACAAACCACTAATGTATACTAGGGTTCACATTAAGCGCTTCTCTTACTGCAACCAACATCTTTTTTAACCATTTCCTAATATATGATATGAAAATAAACAAAAACAACACAAAAACCAAGTCTGCTTCTGCATATAGGCTAATCTACACTGAATAGCACTATACGTTTTATTCCTATAAACCAAGAGGGCGTGGTTATTCATTATTCATTAATGTCTATAGATGACTGACTGTCACTTGAATCAGAGTGGAGTCTGATAGAATGCTGACACTGATTGATGGACATCCTCCTGAGAACCTGCGTAGGCAGACTGAGTAGGTCAGTTGAACACAGAAAACCATCCTGGACCCAATTGGGCATGCAGAAGCTTGTTGCTATTTGTCTTTATTTTTTTTAAAAAATCATAGCATAATATCAAGAATTCATTTGATTTTAAGATTAATTATATATTTCTAGCCATCCTGATTATCAAATAAGAGTAGTAATTGATTTGATTGTAAACAAAGTCTGGTCCCAGGTGTTCTGGCTCACATTTAGAGGAAGAATTTTGATTTTGTTTATTCTGTCTTAACAGAAAGATAAATAAGAAAAAAAATCAAAATTCAGAATTGATTTGCATATACATACTTGAAAATAGTTTTTTTAAATAGAAGTATTATTTACTGGAGAGAATAAAAATGTCATTGGTGTATAGACTATATAATATAAAGTTAAAGTGAGCTATGTTTTTGAATTCTCCTTGAATGACTGTCAACATTGTAATATTTTCAATGAATTCTTCAACCAGAATTATACTTATTTTAAGGATAGTTAATAATATATCAAAATGTTGGCAGATTTAAAGTTATTTTCAACTATAATTTGTTAATTTTCTTAATTTGAATGAAAGTATCAACACTTGAAAAAATACACTGCTCAAAAAAATTAGAGGATATTTTATTGCTTCATATTTATTTTGAAATATACCCCAATTCTGCTCACAAAAATTAGGGGAAGCACTGGCTGGTTGGCTTAGTGGTAGAGCGTCTGCCCGGCATGTGGAGTTCTTGGGTTTGATTCCCGGCCAGGGCACACAGGAGAAGTGCCCCTCTGCTTCTCCACCCTTTCCCCTCTCCTTCCTCTCTATCTCTCTCTTCCTCCCCCACAGCTGAGACTCCATTGGAGCAAAGTTGGCTGGGGTGCTGAGGATGGCTCCATGGCCTCAGCCTCAGAAGCTATGGCTCCAGCCGCAAGGCAGCAACGCCCCAAATGGGCAGAGCATTGCCCCCGGTGAGCATGCTGGTAGATCTCAGTTGGGCACATGTTGGGAATCTGCCTCCCCGCTTCTAACTTCAGAAAAAAAAATAAAATAAAATAAATTAAGGGATATTGTATTGCTTCATACTCATTTTGAAATATCTCTGATTTTTGTGAGCAGTATATATGGAATTTTGCAATCATTTAATAAGGGTTAATAGGTTTTATCTCAAAATAGAAGAAATGATCACATTAGACTTTATCTGCAATTCAATAAAAAGGTTAACTTGAACCATAATTGGTACATCGCTTACCTTTATTTTTGTGAAATTTGATTTTATTTTTCAGTCCTTTTTTTTTAATACTCAGTTTGGTATATTTTATATATACACATTTATTAGCTAACTATAATTTTAGATATATAAATATGTTAAATTCTATTTTGCATGGAATAAATTATGTTGGCAGTTATATTATTTTAGAGCTTCTGAGTTATAAGTTCATATATATTCAAAATATTTATTTTTAAAAATTTATTCATAAGAACTTTTTATCATGTTTGCATATGCATTTTAGAGCATTTGAATTTGAGGTTAATGTCCTCATTATTCAAAATCTAACAAATCTTTAACATATTAAAGTAGCTCACAGTATCTTAAAACAACATACAATTTATTATTATATCATTATAGCATCTTTGTTAAACAGTAAATAATTTATATATTTTTTAGTCAAGGAAAGCCATATTTCACAGTGTTAACCACTAAAAATAGCAAAATAGAGTTCTGAAGATTATATGAAATATTATATTCAAGTACATTCATTTTATAATATGCTTATATAAAGTAATTCAGAAGCACTTTCCCCCTACCTACTGAATAGTTTTGTATAACATATTTTACATGCTAATCATCACATAGATATGAAATTTTGATTTTCCATGAAGAAGTATACTTTGAGATTACCTAAGAGTTAATTTCTACATTGAAACAAATGACATTGGGAAACAGATAGTTTAGCATTTTCTGTTTTGACATGTTTTCCTGTCTGAATGCATCTTTTCCAATAGACAGCAGAGATGCATTATGAAAAAAGACATCTGTGCCAAGTTTTAGTTAGCCAAAGAGGCAAGCTCTTGTGTTTGAAAGATAGTGAATCAAATCGATGAAAATGTCTGGACCCTTTTAGCACGAATAAAGTAGAAGGCTACTGGGAAGCTCAGAGAGGGTCTTTTGTTGTAGTGATGGAAAGAGACCCAAACGATGACACTTCAGGGGAGCAGGGTCAGCAAAGAAGATCATCCATCTTCTTCAGTGGCAGCTCTCTGTCAGATTCTAACCCTGTTTAGTGGAGGAACTAAGCTTCCACTGTTGACACCAACTGATTCTCAGCCAAGTGTAAATGAAGCTAATATTCACTGACCTTATGCATAGTAAATGAAGCCTTAGGTGTCATTTGAGAAATAATGTTATCTGACACTTCAAAAAGTGAGTGATGGACAGAGTGTGTATGTGTGTGTTTGTTTTTTTCTGTTGATCATGTAAGCAAATATATATCCTTGAGCCATTCTACATTTTAACTGCTTTTCACAATAGCTACAGATACACTGTTTTGACACCAGTTTAGCTTTGTATTATTTTCATTTAAACATCTAGATGCTGTTACAAGCAGAACTTGACTATACTGCAGAAAAAGCTTATTTGGCTTCCTTTAGTTTCTGGAAC
The DNA here is from genome assembly GCF_036850765.1 of Saccopteryx bilineata. Lineage (NCBI taxonomy): Eukaryota > Metazoa > Chordata > Mammalia > Chiroptera > Emballonuridae > Saccopteryx > Saccopteryx bilineata. The sequence goes on along the minus strand of NC_089490.1, from coordinate 67,078,527 downwards.
ATCGAGTCACAGAAGAGAAGGTTCAGTTTTCACTAATAAAAGACATAAATTTCAAGAAAATTCTGAGTTACTAGTTCACATTCAAAACACAATGAAGCAGAATATATTTCTTTATGAATATAAAGAGTAGATTGCTCATTAGAGAGCAAGTCAGAAAGGCTGTATTTTGTCATTTTAAAACATTGTCTAAAAGCTCTTTTTCATTTTAGTTAGTAATGTCTTTTACAACCTAATAGTTTTTCTTAGTCTGTAAAGCAAGACTCCTATTTTTATCTTACTGCAGACTATATTTTAAATTGTATATTGTGTTTATTCTTGCTCTAAAGGATTTTCCATAGTACTTTAAAAAAATTCTCACAAAAATGTATCAGTGCTCATAAACATCCACTATATCAATCATATTAAGTAGTTATGTATACTATAACTAATACATTACCACTGAAAAAATAAAATACTTGTGATAAATATAAAATAATCATTTTAAAGAACCTGTGGAACTGATGATATAGGGAAATGGTACATTAAAGCAGACTGTTGAATTTTCAAAGAGTTCCGTGAAGGTGACTATCTGACATAGTAGAGTTGATGAGAATCACCAGGACAGATCTGCATATAATGGACATCAATCATGTTAGAACTGAACATAAACAGTTGTAAAATTTTTGGAATCTGTGTATTGATTTTTGTTCACCTCATCAGTCCTGATTATTTGTACTTATTAAAGGAGGAGACATGTTTTTTGTTCTTCTAAACTTGAACAGTCAGCATTTGATCAGTAAGCTGTATTCTCTTTTTTTTTTACAAGTAACTGAAATCAGACAAGATCATACACAAAGTTTTCTCCTGGCAGTGTTCCAGAACGTAATCATACAAAAGACACTGAACATGTGTTTAGTCAAATGTTATTTGTTCCCTTGTATTTGTTTGAATCTAAGCACCCTCCTAAGTAAATCATCCCTGTTGATAGTAACTTCACTGAGTTACTATCATCTCTCTTTCTCACTCTCTCTCATCAGTTATCTTCTGCAGGATTTAACAGTGATGTATATATAAAACACAAATGTTAGAGTTGTAGCTTCCTTTATGAACTGTGTGGACTATCTACACATGCAGATGCTAAATTCAGTCCATGCATTAATTCTTTTCCAAACAGTACTCTGACAACAAGTAACTTCACAAGTTAGAGGTGTTGGTGGTGATGGTGGTGCGTGTCGAAGGTGAACTAAATAAATCTGTCTTTCACATATCTTGAATTACATTATTTGTACAAAGAATCCTCCAGATAAATCCAATGGACACAAATTACACATAAACATACTTCAGATGATAGCAGCCTCCTGGTTCTGTTTTTTCTAAATGATCTACTACACAGTGTAGTCACTCTCATAAACATTTGTGAAAAGCTGTCTTCAGTACAGATACAATTTTGTTTAAATTTTTTACATTACATTGTTGTAGATTTTCTTGATTTCTTCAGAAATATCATTCAAAGAGTTTCCATAATAGAAAATAAGGAAGAGTTAGTTAAAAGACAGTAGATTTTGCTTCATGGAATCATTGGTTAATGCAGTGGTCCCCAGGCCGCGGGCCGGTACCGGTCCATGGGCCATTTGGTACCGTTCCTCAGAGAAAGAATAAATAACTTACATTATTTCCGTTTTATTTATATTTAAGTCTGAACAATGTTTTTTATTTTTAAAAAATAACCAGATTCCCTCTGTCACATCCGTCTAAGACTCACTCTTGACGCTTGTCTTGGTCACGTGATACATTTATCTGTCCCACCCTAAAGGCTGGTCCATGAAAATATTTTCTGACATTAAACCGGTCCGGCCCAAAAAAGGTTGTTTGAATGTAAATTGAAAAGGCCAATTGTACTTGATGATCTGCATGACTCAAATTAGATTAGTTACAGTAAAGTTTAGAGACCAAAGTGTCATTTCATCTGGCTGTTCAATAAGTCTCAATCCCTTTGCCCTTAGAATTTACAGTCAGTCAAGGCCTGCTAGTTTTTAAAATGTACAAATCAAGTGTAATAAATGCTTCTGGCAACTTTCTAAAATTATTCCTTGTTGAATAATCTAAATCAGTGATGTCATCTCACAGGATTTCTTGCCTTTTTTTTTTTTTTTTTTTTTTTGATAGAGACAGAGAGGTACAGACCGGGAAACAGGGACAGACAAACAGGAAGGTAGAGAGTTAAGAAGCATCAATTCTTTGTTGTGGCACCTTTGTTCATTGATTGCTATCTCATATGTGCCTTGACTTGGTGGGGGGGCTACAGCAGAGTGAGTGACCCCTTGCTCAAGCCAACAACTTTGGAATCGAGCTAGCGACCTCATGCTCAAGCTGGTGACTTCAGGGTTTTGAACCTGGGTCCTCTGCGTCCCAGTTTGAAACTCTATCCACTGTGCCACTGCCTGGTCTGGCCCTTGGCTTATTCTTATAAACATTATTTATATTGGAAACTTCTTCGAGATGAGGAAGGTTCTAAACATCACTCATATACCTAATATAGCAATCATTAATCGAGCAAACATTACTCAACATTATACTAGGACTATATTTACATACAATACTGATTATATTTTATGTCTTTAGGAGCTAAACAGTGTCTGGAATAGTTGGGATTCCTAGATTCTTGTCAGAAACCACAATTGCTGAGGGCTGTGATTTTGAAAAAGGATGCCAATAAAGGGTTATTAAAGATGTCTAAACATCATGTTACTTCAGTATGAATTATGATTTGCTAGAAAACATCTTAAAATGAGTTTCAGAGATCTTTAAATTCAATCAGACTATAAATTAAAGCTTCCCTTTCCAGAGTCGATTGTTATTATTGCCATATATTACAAGTGAAATGAGATATTTTGTCCTAACTACAAATAGTATTAGATATGTGCTCTGTAAAGTAGATTGCTATACATTTTTAATAAGTAAATTTATTATATATATTAAAGTTATACCCAATAGAAACTTATTTCTAGTATTTTCAAAGGAAAATTGAAACATTTCATGTAAAAATTAATTCTTAATTTTACACTTGATCATTTTACTATTTATTTTTAAGACCTTACATGGGAAATATATGATATCAAAATGGACATGTTTGTAAAATAATAAATTGTGCTTTATTTTGTAAAGGAGGGCCTAGCACACTTATATTTTTAAATATGAAAAAAATTACTTTGGCCTGACCCGGCAGTGGCGCAGTGGATAGAGCGTTGGCTTGGGACACAAAGGACCCAGTTTCAAAATCCCAAGGTCGCAGATTTGAGCATAGGCTCACCAATTTGAGCATGGGGTCACTGGTATGAGTGTGAGATTATAAGACAGGACCTTATGGTCGCTGGATTGAAGCCCAAAGGTCACTGGCTTGGCTGGAGCCCGCTGGTCAAGGCACATATGCAAAAGCAATCAATGAATAACGAAGGTGCCGCAACAAAGAATTGATGCTTCTCATCTCTCTCCCTTCCTGTCTTGTCTGTCCCTATCTGTCCCCCTGTCTGTCCCTCTCTCTGTCCCTATCACTAAAAAAAAAAAAAAAAAAAAAGGCCCTAGCCGGTTGGCTCAGTGGTAGAGCATCGACCTGGCGTACAGAAGTCCCAGGTTCAATTCCCGGCCAGGGCACAGAGGAGAAGCGCCCATCTGCTTCTCCATCCCTCCCCCTCTCCTTCCTCTCGTCTCTCTCTTCCCCTCCCGCAGCCAAGGCTCCATTGGAGCAAAGATGGCCCGGGCGCTGGGGATGGCTCCTTGGCCTCTGCCCCAGGCGCTAGAGCGGCTCTGGTCTCAACAGAGCGATGCCCAGGAGGGGCAGAGCATCGCCCCCTGGTGGGCAGAGCGTCGCCCCTGGTGGGCTTGCCGGGTGGATCTCCCCATTTCCAGCTTCAGAAAAATATAAAAGAAAAAAAAAAGAAAAATTGCATTTAACCCTCCCGCCTAAAGTAAGTCTTTTCCTTGGTAGTGATGTTACAATATACTGTCTTACTTTTATATCTTGAAGAAACAATTTATGGAAAAATCCAGTGATTCTGTTTGTTCATCCTGTTTATGAAGTTAAAAAAAAAAGGGTGGGAGGACCAGTTATTTGTAGTATAATACGATAGAGAATCATCAGGTGGCTAGTGACATCTCTGAAAACCATGGGAATTTATCCCTTCGTGTCAATCTGGAGTAAAAAATAAACCAGTAGTTCCAACACTTGGTCTACATTTCACAGGACAGCTGAAAAGGTCACCATCTCTTGAGGGCATGGTTGATTTTACTTCTGATTCGTGCTGTGCTGTAGGAATCAAGGATTTCTGGTGAAGGGTGACCTGTGTTTGTGGTCAGGAAAAGTGGGTGATTCTCCCTTTCTATCCGTGCAGGTGTCTGAAGGGATGTGTAGATCGGCATTTACTCTGCACTGCTTTGTCAGCAGTTTTGACAGTTGGCTTCTTTGAGAGTTGTTAAAAAATCCTGGGATGGAAGGATATGGGTGTAAAAATTGTTTTTTTTGGTAGAGCAGGAAAGTATAATTTTTAAAAATGTGGAGACTACTATATAATTTTTAAAAAATATTAAAAAAAATTAGCAAATCTTATTGACAGAGATGGTATCAAGTTATCTATCTAAATATGGTTGTAGATGTGTAATTACATTAAATTGTAATGTGTAATTTTGAAAAAAATTTGTCCCGTTTTATATTGAAGGAAATTGTCTAATGCTGATTGATGCTTGAAAGTGTAATCAGTATAATGGGTTTACATGCAATTCACAGTTCACATCTTGGGTTTTTAGTTTTAGACTTTCTATTCTCTTAAACCATGAGAAGTTTATATTTTATTCTACTTTTCTACTTTTAGTTTGCCTGGAAGTTAAAAGAGGAAAGAAGTAGATTAGGTTAGTTGATTATTTACACTGCTCACAAAACTTAGGGGATATTTTATAGCTCATGTTCATTTTGAAATATCCCCTAATTTTTGTGAGCAGTATGTTTTATTACTTTTTTAGCTAGTGAACTACATAACTAAACAGCTTTCTCTTAACTTCATTTCTTGCTCCTTTCACCTTTCCTTCTGTTATTTATTTATTTATTTATTTATTTATTTATTTAATTTTACTGATTGACTTTACTGAGGGAGGGTGCACTGATCGGGGATTGTACTGGCAACTTCTGTGCTGTGTTCAGTTTAGTGGTACTTCTTGCAAGTGACTTGGGTGTGTTAGGTCCTTGTCAGAGATTTTGTGAAAACAGTACTAGTAGAAAAAGCTGGGAAGAAAAGTTAGTTTAAATCTTGAGGAGGAGCCTGACCAGGCAGTGGCGCAGTGGATAGAGCGTTGGACTGGGATGCGGAAGTACCCAGGTTCGAGACTCCGAGGTCCCGCGCGGGCTCATCTGGCTTGAGCAAAGAGCTCGCCAGCTTGGACCCAAGGTCGCTGGCTCCAGCAAGGGGTTACTCGGTCTGCTGAAGGCCCACGGTCAAGGCACATGTGAGAAAGCAATCAATGAACAACTAAGAGGTCGCAACGCACAACGAGAAACTGATGATTGATGCTTCTCATCTCTCTCTGTTCCTGTCTGTCTGTCCCTGTCTATCTCTGCCTCTGTAAAAAAAAAAAAAATCTTGAGGAGGAGAGTTTTTCCTGGAGAACTGTGTAGCAGGCAGTGTCTCATTCCATCATCTGGCAGTGGTGATGGCAGGAACCAAATTTAAGTGAGCCAAGGAATGAACACTAACCTGAGAAAATGGCTGGAAAGGAAACAGTCGTCATGGGGAAAGGAGATCATTGACAGTGTACCCTTATTAGAAAAGTGTATAAAAATGTCTCTGATTATTTGGGTGGTCCACATCAAAATAGTTTTATGTCCTCATGGAGAGTGTATAATGTGAGATGAAATTTTTGCAAGGTGGTATTAAAGACGTTTTGTGTCCAAAGTTTTCTAAATTTATATGATTGATAGAAGGTGGATGTGTGATATCATGTGATCTGTGGTAATAGTTGGAGCAGTGTTTGCAGAAACAGTTGGGGAAATGATAGTCAAGGATCCTTCAAGGAGATGAGCGAAATAGCAGGATAAAAGTGGGAAAGGAGCAAGATTCAAAGTCGATATCAAAGTATGGACTTTCAGAGTTTGTGACTGCGAAATGAAAGAATTCTGCATGGTGATGGCCTAACCGGGGCTGTGCTTGATGACAGAGATGCTATCAAGTTGTCTGTTCAGATACGGTGCAGAGGATCTGGGATGAGAGGGTCACACCATATATATGAAAAGGAAAGAAAAAAAGAATAATCTGCCACAGAATTCCAGAATATAATTGTCTGTCCTCTTAACTTATTAGCTCATTTGTTTCAACAACCTTTGATATAAATTTTCTAAGCTTTTTATTTTGTGATTTAATTTTTAATTCATTTGCTAATGTTTATTCTTCAGTGGTTAGAATTACTAAATATATGTGTTAATAATACAGTATGAAAAGCAGCTTATCCGCCCTATAGATCAAACTGAAAAGTCCTTGTTTTTAAGGACATATTTTGAAACGAAAAGGATTTTTTAAAATAGAAATCTTGAGTTTGTTTCAGAGAGGGTAGTATAACATATTGCATTAGATCTTACCTGTGTTTCCCATCATTTCTCTTCAGTTTCCAGTTATAAAAATGAGATATGTATCATTATTTTAACCTATGTAATAACTTAAAATAATGGCTTGCTTGTGTTGCTTATTTTCCTTTGAACTTAAAGTGTATCACTATAGAATTTTCTCGATTTATAATTGCATTGTCAAGGACAGACTGCATTGAGCACTGACAGTAAGTAAATTTGTAAATAGCAAATGTGATCTTTTGAAATGAATATATCTGTGACTAGAACAGTGAAATGTTTTTCAGAAAAACCCACTACATATGGCCATCTTTCTAAAGAAGACTTCATTATTTTTAAAGAGGAGGCTTTCTGAAAATGTTCAGGATTAATTGCTTAATGGTAACTGAAACAAACAAAAAGCAAATGAACACAAGGCAGTACCTTCTGCAGAGCTTTTAATAGTTACAGTGAAAAATCAGGGCCACTGGCCATGTTGAATTTTGTAAGTATGAATGATGTAGAGGTACTTGCTAATACATTCATGAATAAGTGAAAAAAGAGGGGTTTTATATAGTAAGGCAAACCTTCAAATGGAGTTAATAAAAGACAAGGCTTTTCTTTACTGGGTGGAAAGTTATCTGCTATATAGAAAGGCCTACTGAATGAAACATTTGTCCTCAAATTCCTTTTAATCTGCTGTGAGGTTCTGCCTGTTACCTCACTTGGAATAATGTGCCAATTTTGTAAGGATAAAGAGAATTATATCCTTTTTTTCATTCCTCTAGCTTTTTGATGCAGCATTTCCTTGAATTTCATAGTACCTGCCTTTTATTAGCAGCTCTAATTTCAGACTATCACTTTCCTAGACTAAAGTGTAAAAACTGATATTCTCATCTTCATGACAGAGAATATTCAAGAAATGCAATCCCAGTGAGAATCCTGCTTACTAATAGATATTTCTTTCTCTAGGCATCTTTAAAAATTCTGTTTCTGTTTCACCTCTTTAATACCTCCTGTTCTTTACAAAATGAATTAAAATGTCTGCTATCCGTGGAGGAATGCTTTTGTGGTAGCATATTAGTTTTGTATGACGTATTGTAAGTTATCATTGTTCACAACTTATACCTAATAGTTTGAGTTAAAATTTTCTCTTTGCCAAGGAAATACAAAAATATTTACTTTGTCCTGTGACTGTTTAGAATTAAAGTGTAAGAATTAGAAGAGGTATAATAGGGTTTGATTTTTTGGTATTTTATGCTTTGCTTTTCAAAGTTAATTGGTATTGGTCTTATAGATTGAGAAGTGTTCAATGGAAATAATAAAAGATTTTGTAAATGCATTAGAAATTGAAATTGTTTTGTAATGGAAGCAAGGAACCCAAGTTCTTAACAACAAACAAGGGTTACTTTAATTAGTGTGGAGAAAGATTAAAAACAACAAAAACTTGTTACAGTTTTAAAATGAGTTTTAAGCAAGTTGTTACTGTGAAATATATTGATTCTATCTCAACTCTAAAAATATTGGTAGAGGAACTGGCTGGTAAAATTTCAAAAATCTCCAAATTTCATATAAGTTTGGTGTAAATCTAGGTTATTTAGTTATTATATATGGTTGTGTACAAAAGCTAATTTTACTAAAGGGGCTTATCGTTGTAATTTCAGGACCTCTCAGAAAGCCATTTCCCTTTGTTATCTCACTAGTGATTAAGGTGACACTATTTTGTTGTTATTATTAATAGCTCCTTTTTCACTCTTGAAAGGGTCCTAGTTTGGATAATAAATTAAGTAGTCATTTTTCATAAAAGGGTTTGGCGGCCTCTTTCAACACATTTTGTATGTTTCCACAGGAATCACTTTTTAAACTGTATCCTTGTAAACTATAACTTTTTAAAATATAAGTTCATTGTTACTCATCATATCCAAAACTAATTTATATAATGAGTTACTGGTAGTTATATCCATTAACAAAAGTAATTATATTCCCCTACAGTTAACTTATTAAACTGTGACTCAGGACTTTATATTTCAGCAAACTGGTTAATTATAATTTTTTTGGAGTCAAATTTAGAGCTGAAAATAGAAGGTACCTTATAAGATTACTTGTCAAATGCAGCTAAATGGAAAAAAAATTATGTTTTGGAGGAAGAGGCAATTCAACTTTTTTACTTCACTGGAATTACTGTGCATTTAGAGTGAACTTGCATGAAGGCAAATTTGATTTTCATATTTCATTAAATATTGATGTTCTGATCATACTGTCACCTAACTCGTGTAAAATGTAATTTTAGCCTGGACAGTCCTATTAAATCTCTTCTTCCTGTATTCCTTATATTAATATAAATATCTATTTATACTTTTATTCATTTAGTTATATTCATTATAATAAGGGTTTATGCTTCCATTTCTATGTGTAATGGTCACTGAATATAATATATTGTACATTTATGAAATGATTAGAAAATTATACTTAACAGTAATTAGGTGCTAGAGTATGTAATGTACGCCAAATAACACAAAATTTTGGCTGAGGCCTGGATCTGGGAGAAACACACTGCTAGGAACAGGAGTGGATTCAGACACTGAGTTGAATTCTAAGCCTTTATTTACTATTCGGTAACATTGTAAATTGGCATAAATTAGTTAATCTTTCAGAGCCTCCAGTTTCATCATCTGTCAAAGGAGGGAATTTTGCTACTTCTCCTGTGATGTTGCGAAGTTTGCTTTTTGTAAATCAGACTGCATTTTAATTTACAGTATTTCAAAATTGAATCTGCTGGTATGTGATGGAAAATTGGAAAGTGTAGGAGTAGAGACTCAAGGCTTTCTACTAAAAATCTCTTGATTCTTCTCGCAAGATCTACAGAATGCCCAGTTCTCTGTAAGCAAACGCTGGGGTCCTGTTCCAGTCCATCGTCATCTTTCATGGGATCAGAGCTGCAGCCTCCTCTCTGTTCTCTTCAGCCTCTTACTAATTTGTTGTAGCTAGAGTGATTTTTCTAAATGTGAGTCTGATCACAGCCCTCTCTTTTTAAAATCTTTTAGTGGTTCTCTGTTCCTTTTAGAATAAAATAAAAACTTCTTAACTCCCACCCCTGCCTTTTTTTCTAGTAGCTTCATCACTTGCTTCCTTTCCACTGAAATTCTGCGTTCTGGTGTATTGACAATTCTGCCGTTGCCTCAGCTGTGCCACGATCTTTTCCCGCTTTGTTCTTTCTTTACAATATGTAAAAGAAAATGTGTCTTACTTATTCTGCAGTTTTCAGTTATATGGGAAGAGATGCCACCTATTGGTGTTCTTACAGTGATCCCCTTTCCTAACACATTCTAGTACATTATAATTGCTTGTTTAATTATTGGCCTTTTACTAGACTGAGTGCTCTGTTAGGACAAGGACTGTGTCTGTTTTTCTTCCCACAATGCTTGTAATTCTCTTAATATGCACACTTAAGAAATATTCAAACTATTTGTTGAATGAATAAGTGAATGGCTACAGGAAGATAGTGTACTAAGTAAGATAAGCTGTGATAAACATTTGGCCTAGGGCAGCGGTTCTCAACCTGTGGGTCGCCTAAAGCAATGAGAATACATAATGCATATCAGGTATTTACATTTCGAATCATAACTGTAGCAAAATCACAGTTATGAAGTAGCCACCCAAATTATTTTTTGGTTTGGGGTCACCGCAACATGAGGAACTGTATTGCGGGGTCACGGCATTAGAAAGGTTGAGAACCACTGGCCTAGGGTTACTGTAATAATTGTATCAAAAGAGTAATGGACCTGAGTTAACTTAATATGAGAGTCATAAGAAAGATCCTTCCTATTGAAGGATTGACAAGTTTGGTGCTTTTTTATTTTCTTTTTGAATTTTAGGTTACTACAGGCTTTATAAATAGAGACACCTTACATACAGCTGGACATTTGAGATAGAAGACACTGATATGAGAGGAGGAATGATGGTGATGACAATAGTCCGTCAACCTGAATCTTTATTTTCTGAACAAAACTCTTTTGTAACAAAGTTATCTTCTCTCTTTGTTTAAATATGAAAAAACTTCTAGTCATTTTTCCTTTTTATTTTGCTTAGTTAGGAAGAACTTACTAACAAGGAGATAATAGGGCTCAGAAATATATTTGTAGTGAAGCAGGGTTTCTTAGCAGGAATACTATTGACATTTTGTGCCAGATAATTATTTGTTGTGGGAGCCCTGTAGGGAGTTCAGCAGCATCTCTGATGTCTGTCTACTACATTCCAGTAACCCCCCTTGTAGTTAAAATAAAAATATCTGTAGTCATTGTGGAATATTTCTTGGAACCAAAATATTCCCACTTGAAAAGTAGAGCACAATGATTTTTTTGTCATTGATAGGAAGACTTTTTAATATATTGGAGTCATGTAATTCCCATGTAAGTTATTTCTAGATATTTGGTCATTATTAATAAAATATGAGGACTAGTGTGACTACTCTAAATATTTTTAGGAATGAAGTGGTGAGGACTCCTGGCTACCTGTCTCAGAAAGCAAAAGAATTTTGAGAAACAGAATTAATGATGGGAACCTTAAAAAACAATGAACAATTTGTGGTTTAAGGATCTGTCTCAAAATGTGCATGAATCTGCCTGCATCTTTGACTTGGGGCTCAGTATTGACTGATTGAAGAAAACTTACATTTCTCCAATGGCGAGTCTTCAGTAATAGGGTGTGGACTTACATATATGTATATACTAGTCTTCTTTATTTTTGTTCAGAGGCATTGATATGGAAAATAGTGCATATTGATCATGTAATGGAAGGACATGATTTTCCAAAAAATTCCGCCACATCTATTTCTATAGGTGGGAGAAGCGTCTTCGGCCTTCTCTTCTCATATATTATTATCGTTAGCTTTCTCAAAGGATTCATGGCAGTTGTTTTGCTGAAGACTGCCAGTGTTGTGTTAATATATGAAAATGAATCACAATTTTTCACTTGGTTACTGCTGGTGATGGCATGGCTTTCTGGAGTATGTCCTCTTTCTCTTGCTTCTTATTATGAGAAGGCTCTTATTTCTTCTGCCTAACTTCTCTCAATTTTTTTTTTTTTTTGTATTTTTCCGAAGTTGGAAATGGGGAGGCAGTCAGACAGACTCCCGCATGCGCCCGACTGGGATCCACCCGGCATGCCCACCAGGGGGCAATGCTCTGCCCATCTGGGGCGTCACTCTGTTGCAACCAGAGCCATTCTGGCACCTGAGGCAGAGGCCATGGAGCTATCCTCAGCGCCCGGGCCAACTTTGCTCCAATGGAGCCTTGGCTGTGGGAGGGGAAGAGAGAGACAGAGAGGAAGGAGAGAGGGACGGGTGGAGAAGCAGGTGGGCACCTCTCCAGTGTGCCCTGGCCGGGAATTGAACCCGGGACTCCTGCACGCCAGGCCGATGCTCTACCACTGAGACATCCGGCCAGGGCTTCTCTCAAATTTTTATATCATAAATCTCTTATCATGAATGGTCTGTGAGCATACTGGCTAAGGGAAATAATGACAGAAGAAGCCCTAAAAGTCTCATGATTTTATTACTCTTTTGTGGTCATAAAGGAAGAGCATGGTAGTTTTCATTTTTCTTAGTCCTTAGGAAAAAAAATTATCAGGCTTTGCAAATGTAGATGGAAAGCAGATTGATATTAAAATGTATATGCACTATTAATGTCACTATAAGGGTAGCATAGAAAAAGCATGACCTGATTGGAAAAAACGTCATATTATCATAGAAATCTGTTCTTGCCCTGGCCGTTTGACTCAGTGGTAGAGCGTTGTCTCGGCTTGTGGATGTCCCAAGTTCGATTCCTGGTCAGGGCACACAGGAGAAGTGACCATCTGCTTCTCCACCCCTCCCCTCGCGCTTCTCTCTCACTCTCTATTTATCTATCTCTCTCAATCTCTCTTCCCCTCCTGCTCCATTAGAGAGAGTTGGCCCCGGGCTTTGAGGATGGCTCCATGGCCTCCGCATCAGGGGCTAAGAAGAGTTCTGTTGCTGAGCAACTGAGCAATGCACCAGATGGGCAGAACATCGCCCCCTAGAGAGTTTACTGGGTGAATCCCAGTCAGGATGCATGAGGAAGTCTGTCTCTGCCTCCCTTCCTCTCACTGAATAAAAAAAATAAAATAAAATAAATCTGTTCTTTTTTATTATTATTATTTTTCCCTCTCTCTCAGTGACTTTAAATACTACAGTTTTTCTTTACCCTTTCATATCTCTGACTTTATTTTCTTATGTTGTTTTATTTTGGTATTAAAAGGCAAGTTGCACAAATTGATATGTGTTTGGCATATTTCATTTTATTATAGAATATGAGGTAGATTTGTATCTCTAGCCAAGTAACATTAAACAAAGTAACTTTATCTAGAACAAAAACATCAGAAGGGAAAATAGGTTAATTTTCAAATGAAGATTTTTTAATGATGTTATCTTTAAAAATTCAGTATATATGATTTTTTTTATTTGTTGAAAGTATTAAAGGAATTCCTAAGTTGAAACTTTCAGACATTTAGCTACATGATTTACATATTCATGCAGGTAAACAAATTTGAAAAAAATATTGGAGAATATTCAGAAGTTTTTGTATGTTTTAGTGGAAGCTAAATTATCTTTTAAAAGTACTCTTCTTTGCTATGTTCACTTAGTAATGATCATAATTTAACTGACATGTATAAAGCACTTAGTATATGTTAGATACTGTTATAAGTTCTTTAATTTAGTCCATATATAGTAATCTATTAGGCAAGAACTATTATTATTCTTAGGCTGTTTCTTACCTATCTTGGTCTAGTGATAGGTCTTAGCATTTGATCCTAGGGTTTAAACTCTAGGTGTTTGGCTTGATAGCCTGCATTCTTAAAGACTATTCTTTACTGCTCTATAAACTTTTTCTTAATCATCAATACATATTCACACATAAAGGTTTCTTCTATTTTGGCAAATAAAATTGCAGTGTACATAAAACACCAACATTCTAGGCAGTATTAAAGACATAGTTAGTGATACATGACAATCAAATGGAAGACTTTAAAGGACCAGACTCTTTTTTTAAATTTTTAAAAATTTTTCAAAAGTAAGAAGTGGGGAGACAGTCAGACAGACTCCCGCATGCACCTGACTTGGACTTACCTGGCATGCCCCCTAGGGGGCGATGCTTTGCTCATCTGGGGCATTGCTCCGTTGGGGCTGCAGCCATTCTAGCACCTGAGGTGGAGGCCATGGAGCCGTCTTCAGTGCCCTGGCCAACTTTGCTCCAGTGGAGCCTTGGCTGCAGGAGGGGAAGAGAGAAATAGAGAGGAAGGGGAGGGGGAAGGGTGGAGAAGCAAATAGGTGCTTCTCCTGTGTGCCCTTGTCAGGAATCGAACCCGGGACTTCCACATGCTGGGCCAACTGGCTAGGGCTCAGACTCTTTTGAAATACAAAGGAAATATAATTAACACTTCTGTATTTAATTGGAAGACTATGTTAACTATCTTGTAAGATTTTAATGAGGGTGTAATATATCCAGATTTAGAACTATAGAGATATAAAGACAATAGATATAGATATAGACATGGACAGATATAGATACAGATATTAATATAAACATTGACATAAATCATATCTATAGTGCTTGATTGTAGGAATGCAAAGAGAGGAGGAGGGATTCAGTTGCCTAAACCGGAGGATATGGTTTGGGGTTTTAGCAAACATGTAGATAATGAATTTTCTTTAGGAGGTTCAGTACCACATAGCTACTTCTTGATAAAAATATCTCTAAATTTGAGTCTGACTCTGAAAAAAAGAATAATGCTCTACTTAAATACATTTTCCTGAGACTCCATATTGTTTTTGCATTTTCTGTTAGTGGAGAATTTAATACTCCACAGACTACATGTCATTTGGGGATATAACTTAGATGGAAAATTTATAAAGGAAGGATATAATGAACATAATAGGTAAAGAATAATAATTGTACCATATCTTGATTTAAATAACTTTCCCCCAAATTCTAATTTTACACAATATCTTATATTACTCAACACTGTATATTTTTATATATTTGTATGATAACAGGAGAGTTTTATTTTGGGAAAAATCTAAGAACTTTAAAACTTGTATTGACACTCTGGCTAGACATATTTCTATAATAGCTTGAAAAGATATCCCTTTTAAGCCTGTAACTTAAAGGACTGCAAATTTAAACAACAAAATAATCATGTTGAAAACTGGGAAAAAAAAAAAAATAGTCATATTCTTCTAAGGTTAGGCCTCTCTTATTTTACAACTGTTCGCTTTTGGCAAGGATGACCCTGCGCTTGTAATGCCACAGTTATGTTCATTGTGGTGAAATGAAATGAAAGCACATAAAAATTTTCAAGCATCTGATACCCCATCTTTCTATTAGTATACATCCTCTCACGAAAGTTTGTTTTTCACAAGTTCTTATACAGTTCTAGATTATCCCTATACGGTGTTACATAAGACTAAGGCAGTTACACCTTGGACTTTAGACAATCCATTTATTTAGACATATATACAACTAGTATTCTTATTGGTCTTGTTGAACGTGTACACCAAAGGGTAATTCAGCTTAAATGTTGAAAAAGAAAAAAGAAATCTATTCTGAAAATACTGTCTGGCCCATTCCACCTGGATAGTATGTCTTCACAGTCTGCCATCTGCTTTGCTCCTGTATATTTTATGTTATTTAATTTGGGCACAATCTTTGAACTTTTTCTTAACTTTCTTATTTGTATTATGGCTAGTATAAATTTATATTTCTGAACCTTAGGTAGGTTTTGAGATGACTTGATAATAATTAGGAAGATTTTATGTAATTCTGTATACAATATTATATTATAGCACCATTAGTATAGAAGTATATAGAATCAATCATTATATTCCAGAGAACTTTCAACAAATTTTTATTTGGAAATAATTATATTTAAATTATTATCCTTTACCTTAAAAAAATCAATAATTCACTTTTAAATTTCTCAGTTGTTTCAGATTGAAATATGCAGGAGTATATATTGAGTCTGATACGCTGTAGTGCTTTTCTGACTTTACCCTTAATGTTAAGGGTCTTTATGTTTTTATCCAGTTTTTCTGTTACGTTTAAGTTTTAACTTGAAAAAAAGTTAAATAATATATATGTATATAAATAGGCTTTTAACCCTTAGTTTTGTCATACCCCTCACTCCACAGGTCATAGGTTAAATGAATTAATTTACCTTAGTAACATATGAAATTGAATGGAAAAAAAATCTACAGAAAGGTATGTGGGCATCTGTGTGTGGCTGTGCTCATAAATGATGTAATATCCTATTGTATTAAAATAAGTTTTTATTTACTGTACAATAATTGTTTATAAAATATGAAAGAGAGCCAGTAATAATTAAATTGAAATCATTTTTCTTAATGTAAGGCATTAGTGATATTTCTCTGTTTTTTCAATAGAAATGTTAATTAGAAGAATTTATTTTAATTGTGGCCTTTCTAGTTCTAAAGTACTACCAGAAGTGAAAGAATTTGTGTACACTCTAGAATATAGCAATTCTAGATTATCTAAAACTAGAATATTCTTGTTTTGATTTTGGAGAATGAGTTATTCTTAAAGAACTAAACTATATGTCTTTTTCATATTTAACATTACTTTTTCTAGACTTTACTAAAAATTATATTAAATTATTATTTTAGTGGTGCCTACATTATTTATTTGAAAAATGCTACAAGATGCAAAGTGGATAGAGCTGTGACAGATTATTTGGTTATTGTAAACATAAAAATTACTGATGTGCTGCTATTCTATAACAAAGAATAGAAAGTATGGGAATCCACTTAAATAATTTTACTATTTTATATCTCTAATGATTCTTTATCTCATAGATATATGTATATAAATATATATACATCTCTATATATGTCTGTTTGCTTTGTGTGTGCATAGCTAGCGTCCTATATTGATTGATTGATTTTAGAGAGGAAGGGAAAGAGAGAGAAAGATATCAATTTGTTGTTTCACTTATTTATGCATTTATTGCTTGATTCTTGTATGTGTCCTAACTGGGGATCCAAACTGCAACCTTGCTGTGTTGGGGTGATGCTCTAACCAACTGAGCTATCTGGCCAGGGCCACTAGGTTCTTTTTTTGAATAAAGAATTGAGCTTAGCAACATCATTTATTGTTTTGTTTTGCCTATTATTTTCTTTTATTTCTTAATGTTAAGGATTGAGTAAATCTCCTCATGTTCTGATGCATCTTTTTTAAATGTCATGCTTCAGGGTAAACTGATTTCTTTTATGATCTTCAGAAAATTTTTTCCTGACATAACAGAAATGATTATTTATTTCCCCATATGTTCAAATGGCATTAAACTGCTTTAGGGTTATTTGCTTCACAAGACTTAGTATTGATCCATATTTTATAACTGACTACATAAGGAAAAAATAATCTTTACAAAATAGCTAGAAAGATTACTTTAACTGATTATTTTATTTTAATCATTTTTGAAATCATTGCAGAAAACTGATGTCGAAAAGGCACGTCTAAGACTGCTTGAAATGGGAGGAGTGCTCCTTAAGAAATTAAGATGGAATTAATTCTTTATTTAGACTATGGATTTTTAAGACTTTTCTACATATATGTAGATTTAAGTATATTGTAGGCGAAAAACCTATTATTGATGAATTACAAAATTGTCTAATTTATTTATTTATTTATTTATTTAATAAATTTTTATTAATGGTAATGGGATGACATTAATGAATCAGGGTACATATATTCAAAGAAAACATGTCTAGGTTATTTTGTCATTAAATTATGTTGCATACCCCTCGCCCAAAGTCAGATTGTCCTCAGCCACCCTCTATCTAGTTCTCTGTGCCCCTCCCCCTCCCCCTAACTCTCTCCCTCCCTCCCTCCCATGTCCTCCCTCCCCCCCCCCCCCCCGTAACCACCACACTCTTGTCCATGTCTCTTAGTCTCGTTTTTATGTTCCACCAATGTATGGAATCATGTAGTTCTTGTTTTTTTCTGATTTACTTATTTCACTCCGTATAATGTTATCAAGTTCCCACCATTTTGCTGTAAATGATCTGATGTCATCATTTCTTATGGCTGAGTAGTATTCCATAGTGTATATGTGCCACATCTTCTTTATCCAGTCTTCTATTGAAGGGCTTTTTGTTTGTTTCCATGTCTTGGCCACTGTGAACAGTGCTGCAATGAACATGGGGCTACATGTGTCTTCACGTATCAATGTTTCTGAGGTTTTGGGGTATATACCCAGTAGAGGGATTGCTGGGCCATAAGGTAGTTCTATTTGCAGTTCAACATACGCAAAACGGTTAACGTAATACACCATATCAACAAAACAAAGAACAAAAACCACATGATCTTATCAATAGATGCAGAAAAGGCTTTTGATAAAATACAACACAATTTTATGTTTAAGACTCTCAACAAAATGGGTATAGAAGGAAAATATCTCAACATGATAAAGGCCATATATGATAAACCATCAGCCAACATCATATTAAACGGCATAAAACTGAGGACTTTCTACCTTCAATCAGGAACAAGACAGGGTTGTCCACTCTCTCCACTCTTATTTAACGTGGTTCTAGAAATTCTGGCCAGAGCAATCAGACAAGACAAAGAAATAAAAGGCATCCATATCGGAAAAGAAGAAGTAAAGGTATCACTTTTTGCTGATGATATGATCCTATACATCGAAAACCCGAAGGACTCCACAAAAAGATTATTAGAAACAATAAACCAATACAGTAAGGTCGCAGGATACAAAATTAACATACAAAAGTCCATAGCCTTTCTATATGCCAACAATGAAATATTAGAAAACGAACTCAAAAAAATAATCCCCTTCACGATTGCAACAAAAAAAATATAATACCTAGGAATAAACATAACAAAGAATGTAAAGGACCTTTATAATGAAAATTACAAAGCATTGTTAAGGGAAATCGAAAAAGATACAATGAGATGGAAAAATATTCCTTGTTCTTGGATAGGAAGAATAAATATAATCAAAATGGCCATATTACCCAAAGCAATATACAAATTTAATGCAATTTCCATCAAAATTCCTATGAGATTTTTTAAAGAAATGGAACAAAAAATCATCAGATTTATATGGAACTATAAAAATTGTCTAATTTAAATTCTTTGAATTGAACTAAAGTACAGTATGTTCACTTTATTAAACACAATGAAATCTCAAATATTTGTATTTATATGTATATTTCTTGTTTAGCTCAAGTTCTTTGAATTTGAAATAACCTGCCTTTACGGTATATTCTGGTATTGCTAGAGTCACAATTAGCCTCATTAAAAAACAAGTCTATAACTTCCACAAATAGCTCTCCAGTTTAAATATAATTGGTCAATCATATTCCTTACACAAATCTTCTGCGTGTCTACCTGTGTTGAGTAGTTTTCTCACTTCACATTGATAAAATACTACAGCTTGGCAGGATAGGTGACTTTAGAATCTATATTCACCCCTGAAATAGGAGTTAATTAAGTACATTATGAAAGGTACAAATTAAGACAATATTTATAATTTACATAAGTATTTTTTAATATCAGAATTTTAATTAGCTGAAGCACATAATGAAATGCTCATACATACCATTTATTTGCAGATCAAAGGTAATGTGATATTTTGATATCAGCATGTTTGTCTTTTAGCAGATATATCTTTGGTCCATTTACGTCTGACAAGGCAAAAGAATAGGAAAACAGTAATTATTTAATCAGGGAGTGAGTAATTGGCTATACTTGCCTAATATTTGTGTTTCTTGTTTACATACACATCTGGAAATAGAGAAGAGGCTCATTGTTTATCAGGGTAGGAATTACAGTCAGATCAAAACTTTGCATAAAAATATCACATTGTGAAATAATCATTAATAGTTATTTCGTGAGTGCTTATTCTCCCACATGGCACTGTGCTTCACATGAATTATCTACTTCAATTCGCAACAATCTTATGAGGTCATCTTACTAGGTTTCTCTGTTTCAGATATGGAAAATCTGTGCTCCGAGAACTTAAGCAAATTTACAAAGGTCATGCAGCTAGTACATGCTGGAGGCGAGGTCAAACTGATGATTTATATAAAAGAAAAGTCATGTTGCCTTTTCATATTCTTGAAGTGAGATCTTCTGTGAAGAAACTATCAGTATCTATTATTCAGAATATACACTTAATATTTTAAGATACGTTTGTTTTAAAAATGATTAAGAATATTCATCTTTCAAAAAGGAACTGTTCCCCTTTTTGTACATAGAGCCTACATTGTCTGACTTACTGATATGTTTTCAAGACTGTGAGAAATAATTTAGCATAATTAGAATGAATAATAAAACTAAAGTTACAAAACTTATAATAAATGTAAGAGAAATATTTGAAAATAGGCTAGACAGGGGCATGAGTGCAGCAGTAACTTGTGCCCTGTGTCTAATATCTTCCTAACATCGGTTGCTGTTTAAGAACTCTCCTGGTGCAGCCTTTTATGTTCCTAATGACATGACCTGAAGAAAATTTTTTAGAAACATAAAATAATACTGTCAAATATAAATCACATTTCTTAGTTACTATGAGTAAGTGATGGAATGTGTTGAGTTTTATCAATTAGCTTCTCCTAACCTGTGTTTTTAGTCCATGGCAAGCCTCACTAGTTATATAGATTTGAATTGGAGTTGAGATTACTGAAATTTTAGTTTATTTCCGGTGGGGTTACTAAGTTCTGAGATTTCATAGATAATTCATTATTTTTTAATATATAGGTTGATCTCTCAGAATGGAGTCACTATGAGGACAGTAGTGACTGAGATCCAGAAGGGTCTGATATCATTTTGAATCCTTTCTTTTATGGGAGTTGATTTTAAGTAACTTAATTTTCAAAACTTATTTCTTGATCCTTATTGGCATGAATCAAAATAAATGGGCACATCTCTGAGAACACAGATAGGGATTGGCAACAATACAGTGAGAGTTATGAGTTGTTAGGTAGAGAGATTTCTGACACAGGCCACATCTCTGTCAGGGATGGCATGCAGAGGCCAGGTCACCTTTTGTTTTGTGTGTGTGTGTGTGTGTGTGTGTGTGTGTGTGTTACAGTTGAGAGAAGGGGAGATAGTGAGGTAGACTCCCACATGTGCCCCAATTGGGATCTACCCAGCAACCCTGTCTGGGCCAGATGCTCTAGTACTGAGCTATTTTTAGTGCCTGAGGCTGATGCACTCCAACGGAGCCATCCTCAGTGCCTGGTGCCACACTTGAACCAATAGAGCCACTGGCTGTGGGAGGGGAAGTGGAAGAGAAGGAAGCGGGGAGGGGGGTAGAGAACCAGATGGTTACTTCTCCTGTGTGCTATGACTGGGAATTGAACCTGGAATGTCTGTACGCCAGACCAGTGCTCTATCCACTGAGCCACCAGCCTGGGCCTGGGTTGCCCTTTTAGAGCCTGTCTTTCACAGTCTTGCTAAGGCATCACTGAAAGACTATGGGGGTGTCCGTTTGTATGTGGCGTTTTGTTTTTAAAGCATTTCATTCAAGACAGTTGTATGGAAGTTTTAACACAGAGATGACTGATTACTGTGTTATTGTTAAAACAACCTTTTACAAATAGAATTATAAAAATAATTAGTATGTGTCTAGCACTTCCTAATTAATAACAAGAACATGGAAGCTTAGGAATATGAAGTGGCTTTGACCAAATCACATGCCAACAAGTGGTGGAGTATATTTGAACACAGATCATTTTGGTTAAAATTCAGTTCTCAGCCTGGCCAGTGGTGGTACAGTGGATAGAGTGCCCGACTGGGACGCAGAGGACCCAGGTTCTAACCCCTGAGGTTGCTGGCTTGAGCACAGGCTCATCTGGCTTAAGCGCAGGCTCACCAGCTTGAGCGTGGGATCAAAGACATGACCCTATGGTTGCTGGCTTGAGCCCGAAGGTTGCTGGCTTGAGCCTGAAGGTTGCTGGCTTGAGCCAGGGATCACTCGCTCTGCTGGAGTCGCCCCTTTCCAAGGCACATATCAGAAAGCAATTAATGAACAACTAAGGTGCCACAACAAAGACTTAATGCTTCTCATCTCTCTCCCTTCCTGTCTGTCAGTCCCTATCTGTCCCTTTCTCTGTATCTCCCTCTGTCTCTGTCACACACCCACACACACAAAAAATAAAACAAAAAAAAGAAAAATCCAATTCTCCCTTTCTGTACCACATTACAGCTTTAATATAGCCTAATATTTATAAAGTAGAACAGGAATACAAAAGAGATTTTGAATGTTCCAACTTGACATCTTTTTATTCCTTTTAAATCATTTTTTGTAATATCAGAATTAAGCTGATATTCTGATAAAATAAAGATTATTTTAATGCCATACCTCACAAAATCTATAGCATATTCCAAACTGGTCATTTAATAAAGACAAAAGTGCTGTGTCTACATAATGCTTTATTTTCTTTTATAGTCTAAGTTTTAAATATAAACATTTTTTTTTTTTTTTGAGAAAGAGGACATGACAGAGAGAGAGAGAAGCATCAACTTGTTATTCCACTTAGTTTTGCCATTGATTGCTTCTCACATGTGCTCTGACCTGGGCTCTGACCTGACTTCACTCGGCGCCCCTGAATGAAGTTGGAGACCCCGGGATCAAACTGGCTACCTCAGTGCTCCGGGTTGATGCTGTCCATTGCACCACCGACCAGGGCAGAAAATAAATAAATACATAATTTTTTTAAAGTTCCTTTTTATCTGTTTCTTTTCCACTCCTTGTTATCAATAAAAGTACAGTAATAGTTTAACACAATTAATAACACCTATTCATAATGCCCTGAAATTCATTTTTGGTTTTAGCTTTAAAAATCCCCCAATTGAGCACCTGTTATCACAAACTTTATGTTGTGCATTGTTTCTGTTCTAAACCCTTACAAGTTATTGCAGGGTAATTTGAATGGTGCCTCACAAACTGGAATAAACTCATTACATCATGTTGTTTTTATCCTCCCTGCCCACTGTTCATTCTCAATGTGAGAAATCATAGCGTATCAGTGACAGGAGGTCTGGCTTTCAGGCAGACTTATGTAATTATTCCCACTGAGGCCCTATCAATAGGATTAAAATACAGAATCTGGAACTGTCTATCCCAGATGAGGTCAGCACTTTGAGCAGTGGGAGTACTATTTCTACAAGCCCAGCTTTCCCCTTTGTGTTATAGAAACATAGACATTAATATGACACAAATATTTAAAAGCTCCTATGGAAACAGACTCACTTTGCCTGAATTAAGTAAAATGTCCGTCTGCAATAAATAAAATAGCAGCATTAGTTAGAATCTCTAACTATGTATGTATGTAAATTCAACAATAATATTAAAGCCCAGAAACTTTCAATTACAGAACAATTCACTTATAGTTCATAATTAATAAACTTTTTGCAGCTGCATAACTGTAACCAGAAACATCTGCAAAGTTTCGTATTTTACACACAGACACACATAATTCCTTCAGAAAAAGTTCAATTGTACTTAAAATCACAGGTCTGGAAACAGGAGTAAGACCTGAGGAAGCTGAATCTAGTTGTATTCAATTAGCTCGAGGAAGAATTGAGGGAGCTAGGAAGTAAATCAGCCTTTGTCTGGCAAAATGAAAAATAAGTCTTGAGAGCTATTCAGATAGTCAAAACTCATTTTGTATATATACAATGTATCAAAAATCTCCCCTAAATATAGGCTTGGTATTAAGAATGTATTTCTTTTTAGTTATAAAATTACTCAGATAAAATTGTTAGTCAAATAAAAGAAATGATTATTTGTGACTCTAAAAGTAACAATGGGCAAAAAGAGTGTTGATTATAGATTTTCCAAATTTAAAATTATTTATAGTTCATTTATTTTACCTAAATACAGCCTTATAAAAATAAGTAAATATAGAATATATGTGTTAAAAGGCAAAATCATATATTATCAACAGATAAAATTTGGTCCTTTTTTTCTTTTGATTACTTAAATAATTAGTTTGAAGTTGCATTATTAATGAATTTATTATATATAACAGCTTTACTGAGATATAATTCACATGCCATACAATTTACCCATTACAGTGAACAATTTAGCGGGGTTTTTTGTATAGTCATAGAGTCGTATAAACCACAGTGTAAATTAATTTTAGAACATTTTCATCACCCCCAAAAGAAACCCTGTACCCATTGATACTCACTTGCCAAGTTTCCTCACTGTTTTAGCCCCTAGTAACTACTAATCTACTTTCTGTCTCTCTAAATTTGCCTATTTTGAGTAGTTCACATAAGTGGAATTATATATGATTTTTTTGTGACTGGATTTCTTCACCTATCATAATGTTTTGCAGGTTTGTCCTTGTTGTAATGTGTTAGTATTTAACTTCTTTTGATTGATGAATAATGCTCCATTGTGTTTATTCATTTATTATTTGATGAGCATTTTGGTTGTTTCTATTTTTTTTTGTTTATTATAAGTTTGCTATGACCATTAATATACAAGTTCTTGTGTTGATAATATGTTTTCATTTTTCTTGAGTATATACCTAGGGTATATGTAACTATGTTAACCTTTGGAGGAACTGCCAGTATTTTTTTCAAAGTGGCTGCAATGTTTTACATTTCTTTCTTTCTTTTTTTTTTAAGACTTTATTAGTTTGTGAGAGAAAGAGAAGAGGAGGGGTGGGTGGAGTGGGGGGAGGAGCAGGAAGCATCAACTACCATGTGTGCTTTGACCTGGCAAGCTCAGGTTTCTAACCAGCCACCTCAGCATTCCAGGTCCACGCTTTATCCACTGCGCCACCACAGGTCAGGTGCATTTTACATTTCTAGCAGCAGTGTAAAGGGTTCTTTCTGATATCTTTGTATTCTTACCAACACTTGTTTTATCTTTTTTATTATAGCCATTCTACTTGTTATGAGTGATATTTCATTGTGGTTTTGATTTGCATTTCCCTGAAGGCTAATGATGTTGAACATTTTTTTGAATGTTTATTGACTATTTGTATATCTTCCATTGACAATTATCTATTCAGAATCTTTGCCTATTTTTTGATTGGCTTATTAATGAATGTTAATTTAAAATTTTTTCATTGTTTTTAAATTCAAATTTTTACATTTCTAAATATCTCATTTTACTCTCATCATTGATTTTATGGTGGAGATATTTTGTTATAAATTCTTTGGAGATTTTGATAATCTGAGAAAAGACTTGGAACCTACTGAATAATGATTTTAAAACCTGGAGACCTTTTAAAATATAGAAATGTCCAGGTGCTAGGAATGGTTCAATTGCTGCGATAGGCCCAAATCATGAGTGTCTTATGAAAGCATCCCTAATGTGCAGTCATGGAGCATAGCTGATTAAGACAATGGATTCTCAGTGCCTTGGTGTCCAGGATGGTATCAAGTATGTCTGGGATTAAAATTGGAGTTTAAGATATCCAAGAAAATAACCCATTAAGGACCAGGAAATTTTTCTTGGCTCTAGAACTCTAAGAAGTATGTGGATTTCCTGGGATAGGGTCCTTAGATATATAGTCAGATAAGATAACCCCTATGCTTACCCTTCTGAGTAATAAACCTAAAGAACCAGGGCAAGTCTGAGTATCTGCACCCTCCCTCAAAAGGAAGAGATACTCCATTTCACCTAATTGCTTAGTCTAGAGGTTGAAATTTTGTCTATGAGTTTTAGGAAAGCTTTAGGATTGTTCATTGAGAACACAGATTTTACACCAGTACCCCGATGGTTCCACAGTCTGCTTCATGCAGGTAGGTAGGTATGTCTGTACTCAGAGACCTGGCATTCAACCGCTTAGTAAACACTTGGCATCCAGTGAAGATGGCTATTGGAATGTGCGGTTGTTAGCAGAATTTAATTGAGAATCAGAGTATTGTACTAGGTTTCAGTATCAGTTCTCTTATATAGTTAAATATTTCTGTGTTCAGAGTTTTACTGCAGTTTTATAATTCTTGAGTAATTGATTTATAAATGAGAAACCCTTTGCCTTTTGTGTTCTTTTTAAAGGAATTTAAAATCCAAATTCTTTTGAACCAATTAGTTACATAGGAAAATATTCTTATTTAAGATAATTGAAATTAAATAGATTGTTATATGTAGGTCATTGTAATAGATACTCTAACAGACCTTGTGATATGGTCTATTTTAATGTATTTCAGTGGATATATTGAAGTAGATAATATGTTACTATCTAGCAAACAAGTTTCATGTGCTTTCTTGATTCCCTTTTTTGATATTTTTTTATTCAAAGAGTAGACTAAATGAAGTCTGACATTATGGTTCTTGGCTTTAGGATAATGAATTTGATATTTTATTCATTAAAATTCTAAATCAAAAGATTCAGCCTCAAGCATTTGTGGTAACACAGAAAAATACTATTACTAAAATAATAGGTGAATGATTTTTTTTTGCAAAAGTAATGAAATGTTGAAATAGTTTTATAAATATTTCTAATTTCCATCAATACAATGAAACATTACCTCAAGGGGTGGTGAACACAGAGTACAATATACAGATGATGTATTATCGAATTGAACACCTGAAAACTATATAATTGTATTAACCAATGTCACCTTAATAAATACAATAAAAGAGAAAAAACTATATAAATACAATAAAATGTTAACTTAAAAAAGCACAAAACATCAAAAGGCAGGAAATTAAAGTGGTACGTTACCTAACTTTACCATAAGCACATCTGTATTAATTAAAGTTTGCTTTGAATTCAAATGCAATTGAACAAATTGAGAAATAAAGGAAGAAGTTTTAAAACTGCCATTGGGCAATTTCTAGAGAGTTATTCCTGTATGTTTCATAGTTACATATGACAAGAATTTCTCTTTGATTGAGGTTTCAGATGTCACCCCTAAAATTTTTTTACTAGTACTTTTTGAAAAACCAGCTGCATTTATACAGGAGAAATTGCCTTGATTTCCATGTAGCCTTTTGGGGAGCAGTTTGGAGAACTCATCACATTTTTTCCTATCTGGTTAATTCTCAAATATATCACTTCACCCCGGTTTCTGTCATTGAATATTTTTCTCAAGCTATTTCATGTATATATTTCATCTAAAACTTTAATTTTTAAAGCATCTGTGACTTCCCATCTTTTAACCATCCAGTTGCTCGCTGTTATTGTAAGAGACACACAGCTTTTGTTATTGAGTGTTCTTGACTTAACACCATAGCTCCAATGATTTTGTACAGTGGTCCCCCTTCTCTGTGGGGACATGTTCCCAGAGCTCCAGTAGATGCCCCAAACCAGGAGCACTATATACCCTACATTTTTTCTCTATACATATGTACCTATAATAAAATTTAACTTATAAATTAGGCACAGTAGATTAACAATAATTAATAATAAAACAGAACAATTATAACAATGTGCTATAAATAAAAATTATGTAAATGTGGATTCTCTCTCTCAAAATCCTATTGTGTTATACTCATCCACCTCCTTATGATGATGTTAGATGATACAGTGATGAGATGAAATACAGTGAATGAAGTAGGCAATGTGACATTGATTGGTTAGGTTACTTTTGACATACTGACAGTACATCAGAAGGAAGATCATTTGCTTTGGGTGATCCTGCATCATGGAGCCATGCCAGTTAACCATGGGTAACCGAAATTGTCGAAAGTGAAACCACAAAAAGCAAAACCACAAATAATCAGGGCAACTCCTGTACTTCTTTTTAATAACTCTAAATTAACAGTTTCCATACAGGTTAAGTCAAAACTGTCTGTTACAACTCATTATTTTTAATATTAACTGAACTGGAACAAAATATTACTTCAGAGAAAAAATGTTAAGACTTTTATGACCACATTTTTCCAATATTGCTTCTATCATTATTTAATAATAGCATGCATGTATTCTATAATTTTGCAGGCATTGTGAGTGCCAAAAATCTATAGTGAAATTGAGAATACCTATTTAATATCTCTTCTTAAGGTGTGCTAGGACATTATTTCATAGTTTTCTAAATTAAAATAATAGCTTTAAGTTAGTAAAAATATAATAAAAGACTACGGATGCATTGAAAATTAATTTTTAGGGTTGCCATAGCCCTTGAGGACCATTGAATAAGTGCCAAACTTTAACTCATTCAGCAGTCAACACTGGTGGATAGCACGTGGTTGAGTATCAGGAGTCCTGTGTTCTAAATTCAGTTTTAACCTAGACGAAGGGAATTATTTGAAGAACTCAGATTACTTTTGCTTCAAATCTGTGTTCCCGTCTGTTAAAGTGGTAACAGAATTTAATATAATTTGAAAGTTGAATGATAAGGATTTTAAATTTCTCTACCTCAGGTACTGTGTGTGCGTGTGTGTGCTTGTGTGTGTGTGTGTCTGTATTCTACAATCATGTATGTTGAGCAAAAAAAAGTACCTCCTCGTTTGTGAGAAAAATGGGGTTAAGTCTTTAAGTAGAGGCTTTTATTTGCAATGGGAGAAGGAGGATTCTAAGGGGTTCCGTTAGGTAGTTTGCTGCCTGGTTATTCTGGAAGACTCACCTGCTGGACATTAAGTCATATTGCCATTGTGCTCCCCATCTCCCTGCTTTCTGACCCGCGCTCCCTGTAACAATTAAGTAAACACACATATAATGCCATCAAAGACTCTCAACGTACCTCCTCTTTTTCTCTCTTAATGTCTCTCCTTTTAAATTTTCTGGGCCTTAATGTTATCAAGCTGCAGGTTGTGAATAAAGCATTGCCTTCTCTATCTTACGGATCTTATATCTGAATCTTGAATTACAGATAATAAGTGAAAGAAGCAGTGAGTACTTAAAAAAAGGGGTTTCCCCATCCTGAGAAAGCCATGCTAAATTCTTTGTCCCCACAACTCACCATTCTTTTATGTGGCAAGATCTTATCTTTAGAAATATTTTTAAATGTTATATTTTTGTTATATTATTTTGTAATCAATCTCATTGTTCTCTTTGTGTCTTAAATGTGTAGCAGTTGCTACTGAGAATGTGAAATTACATTAAGCTTCTTTGCCTAATATGTGATGAGTGTTTTTCCTCTTGTATTAATTGAAGAAGCCTACTAGAGGCAGACTGGCTTCTGAGGGCAGTAGTGAGTGCTTTATTTACACAGAGATGATTGTAGTTGTTTTCATATTTAGCACTTATCTATCACAATACAACATATCTTTCAATTAAGTTTCTAAGTTATCTAAAATACCTATCTGTGCATGTAAAACAGACTTATTTTCTTAAAAGTCAGAAAATGATTTTGAGCTCTCAAACATAGCAGAATTACATGTTAAATATTCAGCATGTGAACAAAAGTAGAGAATGAGTCAACTTTTTTTTCAGGAGAATATACCTTCTCGATAAGATTGTTTTTCCCACCAAGGAGTGCAAATGTGATTAAGTTACTGAATAATACCCAATTTAAGAACATTAAATAAATTTGAACATAATAAATTAAAAGTTGTAATTAAATTTATGTTAAATATCCACTAATCTTTATAGATATTATTTCTTAATGTCTACTAAATTTGAAGGTTCCTGAAATTTAAATAGATATTTATTTAAAAATATGAAGGACAAATT
Source organism: Saccopteryx bilineata (assembly GCF_036850765.1). Classification (NCBI taxonomy): domain Eukaryota; kingdom Metazoa; phylum Chordata; class Mammalia; order Chiroptera; family Emballonuridae; genus Saccopteryx; species Saccopteryx bilineata. The sequence continues at coordinate 67,049,329 of NC_089490.1, read as the reverse complement.
AACTTAATGTATTGAGTTTTTAATATCAATTAATAATTATTGAAATAATAAACATTGAATTTGCTAAGTAATATATAAAAAAGAGTGATAATAAATGGTTCAAGGTTATTTGAACTAATAAGAAATAGTATGTAAGTGAGTAAGACCCATTTTACTAGGAAGCAATGAGAGATGCTTTCTGTGCCTGTCTGCTCATTGCTGAGAGCAGTTGCTGTGTTACTGTGACTGCCCTGAGCCACTTTCCACAGAGGAGAAACAGTCCTCATCTGTTTACAGCTGGTGGTTTTCTTCCTGATTCTGGTGGAACCGGCTTCTCTTACTTATGGGACTTCATTATTTTTAGCAGCAAGGAATTCACTTAGTGGAAAGCAACCTGCTTTATAGGATAAACCGGCTGAAATTACATTTTGAAGTTTTCTGAAAATTTGAAGGAAATACATTTCTGTCTTTTTCAGATGAAATTTTTACATCATTTTTTTTCTAGTAGGTAATTAAAATTACTCATATTTTTTATTCTAAATCAAATTAACACAAAAAGTTCATTTACAGCTATATTTGATGAAGAAAACATAATGCAGTTTAACAAACTAGTTAATTGAAATCAGAATTACCTTAATTAAATATCCTAAGATTTGGTCTCAATAAACTGTACTTGTGTTCAGTGTTGGGCTCTGGACTTCCAACTGATGCCAGCTATAGGTACAAGTTTGTCATATCATTTGGTTTTTATTACTTTATCTGAAAATGTAGTAGTATAAAACTGGGTTATAGATATGCACTAAAAAAATTATCATAAACAGCTTGTTTTTCATAAGTCATATTTCATATTTTGTTCTTTGCTAAATATTACTAAAATGTTATAAAGGTCTGTTTGGTCTTATGGTGCTATTTTCACTTTTCTTTTGCATGCCCAGCCTGTGGCCGGGGGTTCTACAAATCTTCCTCTCAAGATCTCCAGTGCTCTCGTTGTCCAACTCACAGTTTTTCTGATAAAGAAGGCTCTTCAAGATGTGAATGTGAGGATGGATATTACAGGGCTCCATCTGACCCACCATATGTTGCATGCACAAGTAAGTTCATAATAGAAACGTTTTAAAAAAGACTTTCAGATTCCTTTCTCTCATTTGAACTATTGTGACATCATTGAGACAGACATAGAATTTGTGATACATCATAATTATTATTAAATATTTAAAATTTTTTATGAGCCTCTAAGGCTAAACAGTCGTATGTAAAATGCTTCTTACTTCAACTTCAGTGTATTTTTTATGTCTACAAAATCAAGATGCATTCTAATATTTTTCACATATATTTAATAGGAATCATAAACTTGTAAAGTTATTGGAGTCTTTCATGTATATGAAATGTGATTAAAAAGTAATGGTTTCTAAATTAAAATTCCATCACTAAATAGAGCAAATCTCACATCTTGATGCTTCAATTAATGACTGTTTTAAGAAACCCAAATCCAAACCAAATTCCAGACAGTCCTATAAATCATTCTTGAACACATTAAAAATGAATAGATGTATTCTCTGTTATATGGTTAAAAGGAAACCTATTTTAAACAACTGCGCAACTGTTTTTGTTTTTTTTTTAGGTGTATTAACTGTTCTTTTTTAATTGCTTGGAAGTAAAGTAGCTAAAGACCGTGGCACAAGTATAAAGACAGTTGTTATCCTGTTTTCATTTTGACATATTAAATGGAAAATAAACAAAGCCTCTTGCCAAGTGAATTCAAGGAGGCTTTTATATAGCTTCTCTAGGAAAGGTAATGAAATGTTTATGTGGAGGAAAGCATTTCAAGTAATTTTCTGTATGGTAATTGAGCTTAATGCCTCATATGGTCCTTTTCTTGATTTTATATGCTTGTTTCTATTTTTGTTTATTTGTTTATTTATTTTTGGTTTCCAAAGGGCCTCCATCTGCACCACAGAACCTCATTTTCAACATAAATCAAACCACAGTAAGTTTGGAATGGAGTCCTCCAGCGGACAATGGGGGAAGAAACGATGTGACCTACAGAATATTGTGTAAGCGGTGCAGTTGGGAACAGGGCGAATGTGTTCCTTGTGGGAGTAACATTGGATACATGCCCCAGCAGACCGGATTAGAGGATAACTATGTCACAGTCATGGACCTGCTAGCCCACGCTAATTATACTTTTGAAGTTGAAGCTGTAAATGGAGTTTCTGACTTAAGCCGATCCCAGAGGCTCTTTGCAGCTGTCAGTATCACCACTGGTCAAGCAGGTATGTTTTTCTGTTTGCCTTTAGTAAGTGAATAATGTCCCTACATAAGTGAGGTGTCTCACTTGAATATTTAGTTAACTTGGCTACACAGAACTCAATTATTCCAGCTTGTTGATTATTCACACCTTTAACTTTTCTTTGTTATTTCTCCTGTTGCCTGTTAAACCATTACTAGACTCATTAACATCTCCTCCAGAGATCTGGCAGGAGAAATAAAAGGGATAAATTGTAAACCAGTTAAGACTGCTCCAAGGCAAGAAACTGTTAGATCTAGAGGAGGAAAGTGGATGTATTGGATGAAATGGAATACAGGGTATTTCTTGCATTTTTACCTCTTTGTGTGCTCATGTGCTCATGATCAAAATCTACATGATAATTAAGAATAATGAAAGAGTTGGTTGTGATGTCTCTTGTAGTGTTAACCAATTTTTTACTAGATGGAATGTGATATTTGTAATATATGCCAAGTCTGCATTAAATTTTGCATGAGGGAATTTTAAGTTCATTGATAGATTTGATTATAATATTGAAATAAGTATTTGGCAAATCTCATGATGATTTCAAAAGAAATGAATTGGGAAATATGACAACCATGATTATGAACTTGTAGTTTAGCCTAAAAGTAGTTCTCACTTATTTTTCTTTTCCTGTTTTTGTAAATTTTATTTAGAAAATTAACTTATAACAGAGTGCCATTGATCAATAAGAGTACATAGGTTTTGGTTAAACATTTCTATAGCATTTGAACTGTTGATTATGTCGTATACCCATCACCCAAAGTCAAATCATTTTCTGTCACCTTGTATTTGTTCCTTTTTGCTCCCTTCCCCCACACCTCCCTCACATCCCCTCCCCCTGGTAAACACTTCACTTTTATCTATGTCCATGAGTCTCAGTTTTATATCCCACTTATGTGTGAAATCATACAGTTCTTAGCTTTTTCTGATTTATTTATTTTACTCACTATAATGTTCTCAAGATCCATCCATGTTGTCATAAATGTCACTATGTCATCATTTCTTATGGCTGAGTAGTATTCCATTGTATATATGTACCACATCTTCTTTATCCAGTCCTCTATCGAAGGACACTTTGGTTGTTTCCATATTTTGGCCACTGTGAATACTGCTGTGATGAATATGGGGGCTCATGTCTCTTTACATACCAATCTTTTTCAGTTTTATAGGTAAATACCCAGTAAAGGGATTGCTGGGTCATATGGTAATTCTGGTCTATTTTTTTTTTTTTTGACAGAGACAGAGAGAGAGAGAAGGACAGATAGGGACAGACAGACAGATGGCAGAGAGATGAGAAGCATCAATTCTTTATTGTGGCACCTTAGTTCATTGATTGCATTCTCATATGTGCCTTGATGGGATGGGGAGGCTCCAGCTGAGCAAATGACCCCTTGCTCAAGTCAGGTGAGCCTACACTCAAGCTGGCAACCTTGGGGTTTTGAATCTCGGTCCTCTATATCCTAGTCTTTGCTTAATCTACTGTGCCACTGCCTGGTCAGGCTGGAAATTCTATTCTTAATTTTTTGAGAAACCACCATATTTTCTTCCATAATGGTACTAATTTTTGAATGAAAGTTCCTTTTTTTCCACAACCTCTCCCACACTTGTTATTACCTGTCTTGTTGATAATAGCCAATCTAACAGGTGTGTAGTGCTATCTTTGTAGTTTTGATTTGCATTTCTCGAATAGCTAGTGAAGATGAGCATCTTTTCATATATCTGTTGGCCATTTGTATGTCCATTATACAGAGAAATGTTTGTTCATGTTCTCTCCCCATTTTTTTTTTCTTGAAATTTTAGTGAGAAGCAGAGAAAGAGAGACAGACTTCCGCATGTGCCCCAACCGAGATCCACCCGGCAAGCCCACACGGGGGTGATGTTCTGCCCATCTGGGACTTTTGCTCCTTTTAACTGGTGCCATTTTTTTAGAACCTGAGGTGGAAGCCATGGACCCATCCTCGGCGCCCAGGGCCACCTTGCTCCAATTGAGCCTTGGCTGTAGGAGGGTAGGAGGAGGAGGAGGAGGAGGAGGAGGAGGAAGAGGAGGAGGAGGAGGAGAGAATGAGAGAGAGAGAGAGAGAGAGAGAGAGAGAGAGAGAGGGAGAGGAGGGGTGGAGAAGCAGATGTGCACTTCTCCTGTGTGCCCTGACCAGGAATCAAACCAAGAACATCACACACGGGGCTGACACTCGACCACCGAGCCAACTGTCCAGGGCCTCTCCCCATTTTTTAGTCAGATTGTTTGTTTATTTGTTGCTGTGCTTTGTGAGTTCTTTATATCAATATATTTTGGATAGTAACCCCTTATCAGAGCTGTTGTTTGCAATATCATCTCCCTTTTAGTTGGCTTGCTGTTTGTTGTCCGTTTCTTTTGCTGTATGGAAGCTTTATAGTATGATATAGTCCCATTCATTTATTTTTGCCTTTAGGGTCAAATTCATAAATTGTTCTCTGCGGCCAAGGTCCATGAGCTTAGTACCTATGTTTTCATCTATGTAACATGTTGTTTCAGATCTTATATTTAGGTCTTTGATTCATTTGAATTAATATTTGTGCTTGGGGACAAACTAGTCAAGATTTATCTTTTGCAAGTGGCTTTTCAATTTTCCCAACACCATTTATTGAAGAGGCTTTCTTTTCCCCATTGTGTGTTTTTGGCTCCATTATTGAAGATTATTTGTCATTTATGTGGTTTTCTTCTGGGCTGTCTATTCTGTTCCATTGGTTTGTACGTCTGTTTTTCTGCACATACCATGTTGTTTTGATTATCGTGGCTCTATAGTATAATTTGAATTCAGGTAGTATGATACATCTAGCTTCATTCTTTTTCCTCAGGATTGCTTTGGCTATTCTGAGTTTCTTATAATGACATACAAACTTGGTTATTTTTTGTATTGTTTTTTTTAAAAATGACATTGGGATTTTGATGGGGATTGCATTAAATTTGTATATTGCTTTGGGTAAAATGGCCATTTTAAGTATGTTGATTCTTCTAATCCATGAGCACGTAATATTTTCCCATTATATTGAGTCTTTTTCAGTTTCTTTCAATAATGTTTTATAGTCTTCAGTATATAGATCCTTCGCATAATCATTAAGTTTATTCCTAGGTATTTCATTTTTTGTTGTTGCAATTGTAAAAGGAATTTTTTTTCTTAGTTCATTTTGCAAAGTTTTATTATTGGTATATAGGAAAGCGGTAAACTTTTGTATGTTGATTTTGTATCCTGTAACTTTATTGTATTGGTTTATTGTTTCTAATAGTTTTTTGGTGTAGTCATTGGGGCTTTCTATGTACAGCATCATATCATCTGCAAAAAGTGATACCTTTACTTCTTCTTTCCCAATATGGGTGTCTTTTATTTCTTTCTGTTGCTTGATTGCTCTGGCTAAAACTTCCAGAATTATGCTGAATAAGAGAGTGAACAGCCTTTTATTATTCTTGATTTTATAGGAAAAACCTTCATTGTCTCACTATTTAGTGAAATTTGCTACTACATGCCTCTTTATCGGTGAGTTCAGTCCTTTTACATTTAGGGTAGTTACTGACACTTGAGTATTTCCTGTAGCCATTTTATGTTTTGTTTTCTGGTAGTTCTGTGCCTTGTTTGGTTCTTCTCTTTTCTGTCAGTTGCTTTTTTTTGGTGGTTTTCCATACTTCTTTTCCCGGTTTCTTCTTTTCTTAAACTCTGTATTTCAGTAGTTGCTTTTTTTGTGGGTGTTTAACATTAGGTTTTTAAGAGAAAAATGTTCATATGTATAAGAGTCCTTTGTCTTGTGAATGGTTCTGCACTCCATCCTCCTTTGCTATTGCAGATCTTTAGTCTCTTCCCATTTATGTTATTGTAGTCACAGATTATCCTTGTTTTTATTGTGACTTGTTGGGAGCATTTACTTGTACTTTTGATTTGTTTTGTTCTTTATATCTAGTCAAATAACCCCCTATTTCCTGCAGTGGGCATTTTCTGGTAATAAATTTCCTCAGCTTCTGTATGTCTATAAAAGTTTTTATTTCTCCTTCATATTTGAAGGACAACTTTGATTCCTAGCTGGTAGTTTCTCTCTTTCAGTGCTTTGAATATTTGGGTCCACTCTCTTCTGGCTTGAAGAGTTTCTGCTGAAAAGTCTGATGATAACTTAATAGGCTCTCCTTTATATGTTATATTCTTCCTTTCCCTAGCTGCCTTGAGGATTCTTTCTTTGTCATTGATTTTTACAATTTTATTACCATGTGCCTTGGAGTAGATCGAGTAGATCTGTTTGAGTTGAGTTAACAACACAGCATTCTGGTTTTTTTTTTGTTTTGTTTTTTTTTGTTTTGTTTTTTTGAGATAGAGAATATTTTCAAACCTTCAGTTTTGAATTCTCTATCATTTTACTCCAAGGTTTTCATGTGATTGAGATTTCTTTTTCTGGAGCTTTTTTATTTTCTTTCTGAACTATGTATGTCTCTGACTTGTGTAGCCATGGAATTCAATTTCTTCTTTTATGACATTTAAGAGTGGTAGTGTTAATAACCACTAAAGAAAAAAACCACTAAAAAAGAAAAATTTAGAGTGACTCTGGTCGCGGCAGAGCAACGCCCCAGAGGGGCAGAGCATCGCCCCCTGGTGGGCAGAGCATCACCCCTGGTGGGCGTGCCAGGTGGATCCCGGTCGGGCGCATGCGGGAGTCTGTCTGGCTGTCTCTCCCCGTTTCCAGCTTCAGAAAAAAATACAAAAAAAAAAATTGAAATTTAAAAAATCCAATAAAAATATAAAAATTAAAAAAATTATAAGAAAAACCACAGAAAAAGATTGAAAACAAACAAAAAGATACTCAAAAAATAAGAATAAAAAATATAAAAATTAAGGACAATGAAATTCAAAAGAAAAAAAGCATTTAATAAAGGAGGAAAAATAGAAAAAGAAAAAGAAATATCAGTTTTGAGAGACTTCTTCCAGCAGTGTCGTTATAATACAGGTTTTAGCTCTGTGAAGTTCCTGGGCTGCCCTCTGCTGAGATGTTGCTGTCACAGTGATGTAGGTGGAGCTGCACATGCATTGGTGTGTGGGCATGTTGTGAGGGCTTTAAGGTTTCAGTTTTCTGTCTTTCTGGCTGTGGGAATGGCAATCTCAGGTCTCTGGGCATTCCTCCCCACATCTGAACAGACCTGGGGACCAGATGCAGAGCATCTCTGTTCCTCAGAGGAGAGAGTGGCTCTGGAGAGCTAACTGTGGGGTTTGTCTCTGCCCCTCTCCATACCATGAGGTGAGGGAGGTGGGATCTGGAAGGCTGGCGGTTGCACCTTAGCTTTCTCTCTCTCTGTCAAGTGTGGGCTGCAGGCAGACTGCAGGAACACTGGCCACGACCCCACACTCTGGCTGCTTAGGTTTATCTCCCCTGCCCCCAGCCCTTCTATCGCACCGCTCCTCCTGGCAGAAATAGACCCAGTCACTCCAAGTTTCCTTCTCCGTACCTCTCTGACAAAATCCAGACAGCCAGAGCTTCTCTCCTCCCTGTAGTTCAGCAGAGAGAAAAAAAATCCAGTCACACCAGATTTGTCTCCTCAGAGCTGACTGCCAGTGTGTTTTATCTTCCACTGCCCCCCCCCCTTTCAACCAGACCCACCTTTAATCCATTCAGTGAGTAGATCTTTCAAGTATGCCTGCAAGCTCAGCTGGTGATCCTTTGTTGTGTTATAGTTGTTCAATTTGTTGAAATTTCAAGGGGAGAGATCAGGAGTATCTCTCACACCACAATTACACTGACATTATCTTCGAGGCCCACCCACTTATTTTCTTACTGGCTCTTGAGATGTTCTATTCAGTCGTTCTTTGCTGTGGTAAGTATACCTTGAGAAATACTAATTGGGAAGGAAGTTTCAAAACTTGGAGAATTTCTAAACCTTCGGAAAAATCTATTACTATAGGAAGTTTCAGAAATTTAGAACTTTCTCAACCTTTTGAAAATTCTTGCTGCTGAAGAAAGATGCTGTGTGATAGATGTAGCCAAGTGTTCTGTCATTGTCATTAATAAAATTGGGCCTCCACTGGCATCCTGAGTTGTATGAGCATCGTAATAAGCTTATAACAAGATCTTCCTGAGGTTTGGCTGTCAAAAACCAGTATTATCCCAAATTCCTGGACATGGACTAATGTATTCCTCATGTCTATGCCAATTTTAACAGAATGTTACCTATTTAAATTACTATATATCTGCAGAATGAAAACTGTGCATATGATTTCCTGCTTACCATTTTGTACAGATTAGTAGGTTCTTATTCTAAAGGTTTCTTCTTGGTATTTAAAAGGCTATTGAAAATCAGGTTACCCATGTAAAAGCAGAAGTTCTAGAGGTAAAACAACATAGAAACTTTTAAATCTTCATACATTGGGCAAAAGAAATAACTGATTTGACTGATATTTGGATTGATGTATTTTATTTAGCCTTACTCTATTTACTGGTCTTTTAAAATGCTGTTTTCATTACTTATTTTTACTTATGTTGATTTATATTTAATTTTGTCATCATAACTCTATAGTTACTGTATTTGAGAAACTAGGTTCATGATTGTGACTCTTTTGATATCTTTGGAACCATTAATAGGAGTCTGAGGTCTACTGAGCTAGAATAACTGCTTTACTCCTGCTGATATCAAGTATAAAAAGGCATATTTTATTTACTTTTTGAATACAACGTAAAGATGCTGAACTGGCACCACAAACAGAATTTGCCAGATAGGTTGCCTTTGGAATTGGTTTTCTTGCTCTTTAAAATCAGTGTTTAATTTTTCAAGTTTATATTCCACCAGCTAAATGGGTCATAGATTTTTCATAAATTTCCAAATCAAATATATCACAGTGTTAGGTAAAGTGGCTTTGAACATCGATTTTCTTCTGGTTAAAAGCATACCAGATTTGTTTGTTTTTCAGGGAGGAGGTAAGTTAAATGTGCAAAAATTAGATTTTGATAGTTGCACAACTCTGTAAATATACTAAAAAAATACTGAGTTGTGTACTTAAAATGAATGAATTTTAGTGTACATAAACCATTCCCCAATAAAACTGTTAAACTTTTTATGAAGAATAACTATAATAAAGTTAAAAAGCAAACTTAGGTGTGCACTTTTATTAGTGCATAATTGCCTAGTCTCTATTATATCTCAAATTCTAAAAACCCCAGAATTTTTTGTTACACTGTTAGCTTTTACTACTTTTAAAAAAATGTATTTAAATATGGCAGCAAGCTGTGGTAATTTTAAACATTTTAATTTCTTTTTAAAGAGAAGAAATGGAGACTATATGTTAGCGACTGTTGTTCTATTCAATTTGTCTACCCACTTTCCCTGCCCCATCTGCTTCACCAACATTTTTGCTCTTTTTAAAGGGAGAATGACTAAGACTTTGTCCATATTCAGGACTATCATGGAAGCCTACGCTGATCCTTGAAATTCTCATTCTCCATTAACCAAACCGCCTTACCTCCTACCTAGTTTATGCTGTAGTCACTTGAATAATGACATTAAATCCTGATCTATGGTTCGTTATCCCCCTCATCAACAATCCACTGATGTCCATAGAAAAAGAGAGTCTGTGTGTGAAGCGCAAGAATACAGAATAAGAATGAAATATAATCATCACGTGTTTGAAAGGCAGTGTGTGCACCCGGTAGTTTCTTCTCTATTACGTTTAGGGTCTGAAACTGAAGACCCTCCCTACCATTGTCTTACATTGAAGACACTGTCCTTTGTTCAGGGTAGTCATAAGGTTATTGGTGTTAAAGGACTTGTGCTTCAACCCCAGTTCTGACACTTCCAAGGTATGTGCATGATGAATCACTAAAGTTCTTTATCAGTAAAGTGGGAATAAAATAGTGTCTGGATTTCTGTATTATCCTGATAAATTAGTTAATATTAGAGAAAACTTCAACTCTTCATTACTACAAAAATGTCATTCAGTGAGTAGCAAGATGAATGCTGATTAATCCTCTTTTTATGTTAATTCTTTTTGAACATATCAAGGCAACACATTCTAAAATCTTTATCTATTGCAATCTGGGGGGTGGGGGGAAATAACGGAGACCCAGAATTGGCAATGATGTCGTAAAACAGTGAAGGAGAGAGAAATTAATTTTATTTGACCTGTATAAAATGTGACTATTAGCTAGTTACAAGTTATCTTAAGATTGGGACTGAAGACCTCCAAAATCCCATCTTATGTTCATAATTAAATGGACATACTCATAATACAATACAAAAATATACATTGTGCAGTCTTGTTTGCCAATTATTGATAGTTGAGTAGTATGTGTACATATAATGTAATTTTTAATGAAGTTGATAACTATTGAAAACATTGGGAAGCAGAGGGATGAAATTGTAGCCTCTTGGAAAAGGTTCTAATTTCCCAAATTTGGCTCCGCAGGAAGCAGACATTTAGGTGGAGACTGATGTGCAGAAGTTGTTTTAGGGCGTGTACTTATGACTGGCACCATTGGAAGAGAGAGGGAGGGAGTGTTACTGAGCGGAGATGAGCTATGAGGCAGTCTCATTGTAACCTTCAGCCTGTACCACCGGAAGCTCTCCACCTATTCGGGACCTTATGATTGTCCAGAGTTAAAGAGAGACTGGCAGGCTCTTATTCCTCTGTGATGTCTAGACATTGGCTATATGCTGCTGCAGTGAGAAGCTAAGTGTCATTTTTTTCAGACAAGGTTATTCTGAAGAGGGGCAGGGAACTGACTGAGCTTTGCCTTCTGGCAGCTGTCTCAGCTGTTGGGCAGTAAGTTCTTCAGTCCTTCTCCAACGGGGGATGTGGGCAGTTCATCACAACATCTGTGACAGATAGTTAAATCATGCAAAAGAATAGTAGGTCAAAAAGAGTGTGTTTAGAGAATACTGGTATAAGTTAGTGAGACACCTTAATTTTTCTACCACAATATCTTAGAGTCTCTCAAAAAAAGATTTTCTTTTCCCTCATCACCAATTTTGTATATACAGATGAATAGTTCATAAAATAATTAAACACATATTATATCATTAAAACTTCAAGTAAATTGGTGAAGTTGGTAAGCAAGTATTAATAATACTTACAGGTACAATATTGGAAGTTTACAATATATGACTTAACAAAGGTCACGTGGTAAACATCAGTGCTGACCTAGATTATTGCAGTTAAATACACTGTTTATTTCAGAATTTTTGTTATGTAATTTTATCATGCATTTTTAAAGAATCTAGTTCTATAATCCTTTATATGGGAATTTGCAGATTGATTCAATGGCCTGGTGATAAATTACCGTTCAGTAATTTAAAAGGGAACCTACTAAGAAGTGTTATTTCCTGATGCTATTAATAACAAAACCAATCTCTGGGAGAGAGCATTGACAACTGTAGTATTTACCTTTTGGCTGCTATTGTATTGTCTTTCAAGACACTACGGAAATAACTGCAGATCTGACGATTCCCTTATGTTTTCAAGTACCCAAATCATCTTTCACTGTCAAAATTAAGATTTGCTTCATGTTTCCTTTACTTAGTCTGTAATGTACATATAAAGTGTTGACTGAAATATAAGTGTAGAGTTATATGATATAGCCTACGTACTGAAAATTACTTTTAAAAAAGACAGTACCAGAAGTCATTTCCTATATTGATCAGGAATATCTTTACTCATATTTGTCAATGTGACTGAACTTTGACTTTCTTTCATAAATTAACTCAGATCCTTTTTTTCAGTGATTTGAAATTGTAGTCCAAGTTATAAATTAAAAAATTATTCTATTCAGGTTTATATATTTTGATAGGTCTTGGGAATTTATAAGCTTGATTTATATTTTAAGGGCACTTGATGTTAAGAAAAATAGTTTTCTTATTTGAGAGCATTGACTGATTATATTGAATAATATTAATGTACCAGCCTCCATAAGTGAAATTAGATATAAATGCAAGAAAAGCCACCACCAACCACACTATTTTATAGAAATAGTTTTAGTGTTGTTATAATACACAAACATACTGTCACTTATGCAGTCTGCAACACAAAGATCAACTGAATAAGATTTCCTTTAATAGTAAACCATTCAAAATACAGTTCTGTTTGTTTCTAGTTATTTTATAAACGTGATATAGCTGAAAGGCAAAGCAAATTCATTCATGCTAATTCATGCCATAGGGAATGATTGTTTAGAAATTTATGTGCTTTCCTTAGCAAGTAAGAGTTTTAGTTTATTTTAGTGAAATTTAATGCTTTATATTTAACTATTTTTGTGATACCATTAATTTAAAATTTTCATGTAGATACATTTACAGTTTTTCTTTTTGTAGTCATCATTAATTGAAACATATAGAAAGGAAGATTTTTGGATACTCTTTCAATAAAATTATTATTATTGGAAATGCAGCCATGTTGGCACTAATACTGGCAATTACAGCTTTTTGAGTGCTTGCTACAGTCTGGCCACGTTACATAGAAAGACTGATGTGCCTACACAGTATCTTTATATCCCAAACTTAATATAGAAATTTAGGAGAAAATTATGTATGTGTGATACAGTTTTACAGTATCTTATGCACTTTATTATAGCATTCTTTACATATTATCTGGGAAATGTTGCTTTCCTATTAGACTTGACATTGTAAGAAAACAGTGGCAGCCCTGACTGGTTGGCTCAGTGGTAGAGCGTCGGCCTGGCGTGTTGAAGTCCCAGGTTTAATCCCCGGTTGGGGCACACAGGAGAAGCGCCCATCAGCTTCTCCACCCTTCCTCCTCCTCTTCCTCTCTATCTCTCTCTTCCCTTCACGCAGCCAAAGGGTACATTGGGGCAAAGTTGGACTGGGCGCTAGAATGTCTCCAGCCACAGCAGAGTAATGCTGCAGAGGGGCTGAGCATTGCCCCCTGGTGGACATGCCAGGTGGATCCGGGTCGGTGCATTCAGGAGTCTATCTCCCCGCTTCTAACTTTGGGAAAATATTAAAAAATAATAATAAGCAAGAAAGAAAACAGTGGCATCTTACTTTTATTCTCCAGCCCTTCTAACATATTAGGCTCAGGATATGTCTTTAGTGAATTTGTTGAACAAATTCATACATTCTTTATAGAATTTTATAATATGGAAAAAGGCTTTATAAGATTATCAAGATTAATATATGAAGGGTTAGTTTTATTCAAATTCAATTTAATTTTCTTTAAATTATGCAATGAATACATAGTATTTCAAGTATAAAAATTTTGTGATTGGTCTTGAAACTGTAGATACGCTTAAAATCTTCAAATGAGTTTTCAGCCATTACTTCATATTTACATAGAGATTTAGAACAAAAGCTTAAGGTAATGCTATTATAAAATATAATCCAAATAACCTTTAATTTTGAAAACTTAGAATTCTTCATATTTTGAAAATCAGAAAATAGAATTAATTCCTATCTTTACATAGGACAGTGTAGTGGAAACGCGCAAGGAAATATTCGAGATCTTTTTCATGGTGCATAGGACTGCTTTAAACACAATAGCAGCTTTTCATATGTTATTTTAACTGTTTTTCTGTTTTGTTACTTGCTGACTGCTTCAGACTATAGCATATAGCTGTTCTGTGATTTTTCTTATTTAAAATATGTATAAAAGAATGCCCCTGAACCACCTGTGTTCTCATCCCCTAACCTTCATCTTCATCTCACCTCCACGCTTGTTCCCACAACCTTTGTGAGTTGTCACATCCTCCTTTTTCTTTGCTTTTGTAAATATTTATAATGAGCTACTTCTGCTCATGTTGGGGTGAGGTGGAGAAATTGATTTTCTTACTGTTCAAAGGAAAGATTCAGTAGACATTTGAAAGAAACCTAGTACAGTATCAGGTTTTAAGCAGCCTGTTGTATTTTCAGTTTAATACATCTAATCTTTTCTTAGATTTTTTTTTTTTTAATCTCAGAATTGCTGTTTTGTGGATAATGATATTTCAGATCTGAGGAGAAAGAGCTAATTTGTTCATTAGCTTAGTTTTAATACTGCTGTGAACTGAATTGTATCCCCACCACAAATTCTATGGGAAAGCCCTGACCCCCAACGTGATAGAATTAGAATGTAGAGACTGTAAGGAGATAATTAAGGTTAAATGAGGTCATAGAGTTGAGGCCCTCATCCTATAGGATTAGTCTTCATATAAGAAGAGACCATCGAGAGCTCACACTCTCTCTGCTTTCTTGCATCAAGAAAAGGCCATGAGGTTATACAGTCATAACGTGGCCATCCATAAGCCAGAAAGAGAGGCCTCATCAGAGTCTGAAGTCGGCTGAGCCTTGTTCTGGGAATTCCAGACAACATAACTGTGAGGAAATAAGTTTCTGGTTTTTTGTTTTTTGTTTGTGTTTGTTTGTTAGTTTTTAAAGACACCCAGTTGTTGGGTATTTTGTTATAGCAGCCTGAGCAGAATAGAACAAATATCCATGCTTGAGGTAATTTGTTTTGATAAGATTATTTTGAAGGAAAGTATTTTCCATATTCTTGAGGATAGCTAAGGTGTACACACTTTTGTGGATGGGACAAGCAATGGGAATTGTAGAAATTTTATACATTTTTTTATAATTTTTCCCCCTCAAAGGGTATTAAACTTATTTAGAACAGTGCATTAGTAAGTGGCAGAATGACCAATGGTAATATTTTTCATTTGATATTCAAGACTTTTTTTTAAACAGACCCAATTCATTATCTAGTAAATGTGCTACACAGATGGTAGTAGAACATTTGATACAAAAAAAGTTATGAGTTTTGTCCCTGAGTTTTCAAGCTTGAGCAAGTTTATCATATTCTTGGCAATGTTAAACTAGAAATTTCTACATGATTTAGAATTGAGTGCTGTTTCAGGATTTTCTAGTGAAAAAGTTTTTGTAACTCTGCATTTTGGAGATTGTAACTTGTTAAATTTAAGTTTCCTGTAAAGAAGCTCTTCAGAAAATATATGACTGCCCATTAGGATCATTATCCTGAAACAGTCCATAATGACTGAATTATGTAAAATAATTCTTATTATATGTGTTGTTCTTAATAGGAGAGCCTTCATATTGCCACTGTCAGTTTATCGGGTAGAGATTGCAGCAGATTAAAAATGCATCCCCTAGATTATTAGCTATAAAAAAATAGCCACTTTATTTTTTGTTTTTAATTTTTTTTGACAGAGACAGAGAGTCAGAGAGAGGGACAGTCAGGAGGGGGAGCAAGGAGAAGCATCAGGTCTTCATTTTGGCAACTTAGTTGTTCATTGATTGCTTTCTCATATGTGCCTTGATCAGAGGGCTCCAACAGAGTGAGTGTCCCATTGTTCAAGCCAGAGACCTTGGGCTTAAGCCAGTGACCCTGGGCTTCAAGCCAGTGATCGTTGGGCCAAGCCAGTGACCACGGGGTCATGTCCATGATCTCATGCTTAAGCCAGTGACCCTGTGCTCAAGCTGGGTGAGCCTGCTCTCAAGCCTGCAACCTCGGGTTTTTAACCTAGGTCCTCTGCACTCCAATCTGATGCTCCATCCACTGCATCACCGCCTGGAAGGTTACTTTATTTTTAAAGTCAAGAAGTTTGTTCAATTACGATATAGAAAATCTGTTTTAATTAAAGCATGACTAATGAGACTACCTGCTTTATATTTTTAGGGAAAAATATACAAAACAAATTAATAGCATGGACTAAAGTAAAATATGCAGATTTTCTTTGTGTACAATCCTAGATCAATATTCACAGGTGGGCAAAAGTAGGTTTTACAGCTGTAATATAAAATATATATATACAGATGATATAAGAATAATCTTTTGTGTATGCACCACTCACAACTGTAAATCTGCTTTTGCCCACCCCTGTATGTTTGATTCAGTCTCTCGTCTAGAGATATTAAACAATTAAGTAGTAAAATAGCAAAGTATATATAATACGGGGTGGCATTATCATACGAGAGTATGAACTAACTCATTTGTGAGCTATTTTTAATACTGATTGAATCAAGAGGTGATTTTTTTTTTTTCTTAGTTGAATGAAACTGGTTACTTTATTTACTCGGTATTGTTTCACAGTACAAAAATGTTTTTATCTATGAGTTTGCGTAGTTCCTCTAGAGCAGGCGTCCCCAAACTACAGCCCCCGGGCCGCAATGCGGCCCCCTGAGGCCATTTATCCAGCCCCCACTGCACTTCTGGAAGGGGCACCTCTTTCATTGGTGGTCAGTGAGAGGACCACTGTATTTGGCAGCCCTCCAGTGGTCTGAGGGACAATGAACTGGCCCCCTGTGTAAAAAGTTTGGAGACCCCTGCTAGAGCCAACTATATTAACCATTTCCCCAAAGTGTTATTAAGGAATAGCATTGATTTTCCCCCCCAAAACCAGACATAGTTTCAGAAAAAATTTATTTAAATTAATACTCAAAAATCAATAAGCTGCATTTCAGATAATGAAAAACCAGTGAATGGTAATTTCATACATTATTTATATATAATCGAGTACATATAATGTGGATTAATGGTGATGATGCTGATAAAAACTTGGGCCCATAAATTTGAAGTACATATTTAGGGTCCCCCCCCACCCTAGTCCTGTTTTCTGCACACTGCTATACCCAACCATATATACCATTTCAAGCCCTGAATAAACTGAGGGACATAGCTTTGCGAAAGGTGGGAGGTAGTCCTTAAATTGACAAGCATTTATTTGTTGTTCTATTTTCAGTACCGGTGTAAAGAGAGAGTAAATGTTGATTATTTTATTCTTGCTTCATTGATGATGAATTGAAGCAAATTTGACTCAGGCAAGCAATCTGGTGGAATAATGCAGAGCCACCCACAAAAACATCTGTTCTAATCAACCAGTGCAGCGTGTTAGAGCTACAAGGAAAAGACATTGATCCAAGAGGATCATTAACAGTTTTAACCAAATGATCTAAGGAAAAGGGTAAAAGAGAGAACACTATCAGATTTTGCTGTTCAGATCTGTCTATTACCACTGCAAAAGCCTGATTGCTACTTGTTTCTATTTCAACTGTTTTATGACTTTGACCCCTTTTGTACTATTGTAAGCAAGATAAAAGGATTAATTACATAGTAAAAACCCAGGAAAAAAATATCCCTATTTCCTGCACTCCATTTACAAAGAGTGCAGTCAAAAAGAGGGGACCAGCAAGATTCCTCCTGGAGAAGACATAGGGCATGATGTATGTTCTGTGATGAAGTGTGTGGTGGAGATGTACATACAGGCCTGCGGCTGCCTGCCTGTTTAAGACACAGGGCTGGAGAAGGAGATCTGAGAAGCAGCATAGGTTGTACGCACAGTTCTTAATTATCTAGAACATGTTGACATCGAATAATTAGTGTCCCAATTTTTAGTAATATTTGACCATGAACTTCAGCATGTGTAAAAATGCAAATCATTGTCTGGGCATAGCATTCATAGTGGCAATCATATATGATAATAAATGCAAAGATCCTGGTGAAGCCTTTTCATTATTGAAGCACCACTGATTTTAAGTGGTGCTAATACTCGTAGAGCATCCTTACTTTCTGTTACATCAGGCTATACAGTGTGATCTGATGTATTTATGCATGTAGACGTGTATATAGAATTTATAGCTATATGTACTTTTTAACTTCATACATTTTATAAGTGCATAAATATTCCTAAAAGAATGGCATTAGGATAGTAGTGGAAAATAAATGTCATACATCTAAGAATCATAAACCTCTGGATGGTGAGTTAATGAATGATATTACTTGGGAATAGAAGATGGAGGTATAATTAAAAAGTTTGAGAGAGAAGTTTTGAGAAGACCCCGAGTAAGGAGCTGACAGAATATGAAAAGCACATGATAAGGGACAGAAAAAAGTGCCAACTCCAGTTAGATAGGGGTTCTATGACAGTGTTGGGTGGAGTGGATATTTCCTGAGATCAAATTTTACAGAAGGTCAGTAGAATGAAGACAAAAGAAAGGCCATTGGATTTGACAATTTTGAGCTCTGAGAAACAATTTTGATGGACAACTTGGGGTAGAAAATGTTATAATCAAATTTGTCATGGTTGAAAACAAAGCCTAACACTATGGCATATGTGGTATATGTGCTCACTTTGGGCTGAATTGAATTATAATAGATTATTTTTTATGCTGATTTCATACAACATTTATCAGACTGGTAAAGACTTTTAGACAGACAGTGAGTCTGAATTTTATTTGAAAAAAAATTATTGCCTTTGTTCTTTGCTAATCCATTTGTCGTAACCTTGTTTTCTCCTTGTTTTGACATTTCATCTTATTTTCGCATATCCCTGACATCACTAAGAAACCAGATTTAGCCTCACATAAATTTCATTTCTGAGAACTTGATCATCTCAGCAATAGAGGTCATAAAAGAAAGCTGTTAACTGTCTAAAAATAAACTGTGTATTTATAGCAATGTCTCCTCTAATATATTTATTATTAATATAAAGCATTGCTATAAATTAAATGGCTTATTACATCTCATGAAGACTAGTCCTATTTACTATTCATAGTGTATATATAGTATTCTTAGTTATATTCATACATTTTTGTGTGCTTTTGGTATTCATATTTCTTTCTAATTCTAGTTTCTTATCTTTCTCCCAGACATTTTAAATCATGCCCCATATCATGTGCTCCGTTTAAAAAGTAGGAGATCGACCTAAAAGTTTGGAAATTTTATTTTTGCTATTTATATATGTTAATACTTATGAGCCTTTATGTTTTATTTTAGTCACATGTCCATTACCTTTAAAAATTACATAGACAAAGAACAGAAAGTCATGGTGCCATTTCAACAAACCTTAGCTAGCAGTAGGATTTGTAAGGCACTTCTCATGCACCTGCTACATTAAATATTGGTGTTATGTTTGAAAAGATGCTAACTGGCCTCCTTTAGAATGCTGTCAGACTACTTTGATGTTTCATTATTTTCTTCAGTGCAGGGATGAAATGGATGAATGGATCTTAATTATAGTGTACTGGTGACTTCTTTTTGAAGCACATTTTCCTGGATAAGCATCAGCTAATCTGACAAATCATGAACAGTTTACTTTATAGTTTGGTTAGGATTAAGTTACTAACTGGAACCTAGAGGGAACATAAAGAGCAGTGTGTGCTGATAAAGTGAGTTGAGTGTTTACCAGCCTGTTTTCAATTTTAATCAGTAACCTTTAAGAATAGAGAACTATAAACAGATGATTCTCTGACATAGGTATTTTTATACGGTTACCTGTAGTGCTTCAAACATAAACCAGCCCATGTACTGAATTTACATACCTAAAATTTAATTGTGTGTTTGCCTAAGAATTTTCTTCAAGTCATTACCATGCAGAAAGAGCTTCTTTGCAAAATTTACTTTTATTTACAACAATGTTAGAAATATTTATTAGAATTAGATAGGAACATTTGTAACAAGCCCTTTAATTGCCTATTGGTAATAGTGCAACATAAGTTTTATTTTAATTGAAATTAAAGGATTTTTATTTGATACTGGGACGGATGATTTATTGAGGGGAATTTAATTTCATATTTTGGATTTTTTAAGTTTAAATAAAACAGTAAACATTTAGAAAAGTTATGCACTTATTTTAGGCTTTATAATAGTACTTTAACATTTACATTGTTATTTAAAGATTTCTGTCAAAAATTATTTCAACTTTTATGCTGGTTTTTTTTCTGATAATAATTATCCTTTTTTTGTTCTTTTTTAAATTACATATACCTATGAAATTCCATATACCAGATAGCATGGTTTTTCTATTCAGTATTAAATTTGTTGTTACAGAAAAGAAAACTGTTGGTCTTTTTTTTTTTCAGCGTTAGGGTTTTTTTTTTTACTTTTTTATTTAAATAAGGATAATTCTTTCATGTGGAAAAAATTACTACAATAGTACAATCATATTTGAAAGGAGAAACATTAGGTACTGAACCGTGGCCACCATGGCCTAGTGAATCCATATTTCCATTTCCTATGCAAGGTAAAGGCTTCCCCAAAATAATGTGTAAACAAGCTGCATATTATTACATTTTTAGCAGTTGTCTGTCCTTTCAAATATCTGGCCTACAGGAAAAGACAAACTTTATGCAGGTCACTAAAAGCAAAATGTTCATTAGTTAGAGCGAGCACATGAGTAACATGTAAAGCCATATTTTTTAGTGACTATCATTTAATTGGACATTTTGTTTCATCTATCTGCTCTTAGGTGTATAATAAACACACCTAAGAGAACCCAAAGTGGAAATTAGATTTAGTATCCCTCTGAGTAACTAAAATTACCCTGCTGTTGTTATAAAACAATGTTTTATTTTTTTACTTTTAGACTGTAAATAAATGTATTGACAATAAAGAAGTAACAGCACATCCAGGAAGACTTTATTTAATAATGATGATATAAAATATTTTATGCCATTCAATTTATCTAGTTTATAACTCTGTTTGATTACCCCAGCATGTCTTTCATCAGCAAGAATTGCACCCTGGGGACTAGTCAACTTATTAATTCATCACTTGTTCTTTTATGGTTGCAATCCCCATTGTAGAATGAACATAGAGTGATATTTTCTTCTGAAAGCGGCCAGCCAACTGGTTCCAGTCTAGTTGACCTTTTGTTTGTAACTATGATCCTTATGGTTTTTCTATTGGCTTCTGTTTCTAATAGGTTACATTACAATCTGCCTTTTTGTCTTATGGTATCATGATATGAGGATAGGACAGCAAGAGTGAATTCCACACCTGCAATTACAGAGTTTTATAAAAAGGAAAGACCTGCTTCAAGTTAACCTGTAGGCTTTTGTAAAATGCCTTTTGATTTATCTGTCACCTGATCCATCAGCAATGAATAATTTTCATGGAAGGTGCACTTTAATTACATTCCCATTTGACTTGCATTATCAAGCCCTATCTAGGTAATTAATCTCCCCAAGTATCCAATTTCGGCCTTTATTGCTGGCAGGCAGGCCTCCTGAATTATGTGTGCTTGAATGGGTCTTAGGTCTTTAACCAGGCAGACCCCGAAAGAGAGCTGGGGTCTTCCACATGCTGGAATCATGTCTTAGAAGTTTTTTTTTTTCTTGGATATTATGATTAAATTAATTTGTTGACATCACAAGTGCACTTCTGTATTCAGTGAAATCTATAGGTTGTTATCATAAAGCCTCCACTTCTAGGTGTAGCCAATCTGCATGTCATTTTATATGTTGTGATACAGGCTAAACTGTTAACTATAGCTCACATAGGTATCAATCTACAGTTATACATTTGCCAGTTACCACCAAAATTTAAGTATATCCTTAGGTGATTTTGGGGGTAAAAAGATAGATCAAAGTTAGGATGACTTACAATTAACATGCTTTCTATAGTATACTCTTTATTCTACAATTTTCTTTATTCTGAATTAACAGATATCTCCCATGTTTTTCTGTCCTTTAGTCCTTAATTACATAAACTGATTAATGCTACCGTTCAATGATATTACCAACTTACTTTACACACATACACATAGTTTTGTTAAATATATATTTTGCCTTTCTGTTATAGTCTTGTTTTATAATTTAGTAAAAGCTAAATTATATTTTATAATTTTTCAATTTAGAAATTATGTTTACATTATATATGGTGTTTTACTTCTCTACTCTGAAGGGATTTGAAAAAATACTGAAACTTCTTGCCTGACCTGTGACACAATGGATAAAGCATCAATCTAGAATGCTGAGGTCACCAGTTCGAAACTCTGGGCTTGCCTGGTGAAGGCACAGATGAGAAGCAACTACTATGAGTAGATGCTTCCCGCTCTACTCTCCCCATTTCTTTTTTATTTTATTTTATAGTTTGTTTTGTTTTTGTTTTTGTTTTGTATTTTTCTGAAGCTGGAAACAGGGAGAGACAGTCAGACAGACTCCCACATGCACCTGACCGGGATCCACCCGGCACGCCCACCAGGGGCGAAGCTCTGCCCACCAGGGGGCGATGCTCTGCCCCTCCGGGGCGTCGCTCTGCCGCGACCAGAGCCACTCTAGCATCTGGGGCAGAGGCCAAGAAGCCATCCCCAGCGCCCAGGCCATCTTTGCTCCAATGGAGCCTTGGCTGCCGGAGGGGAAGAGAGGGACAGAGAGGAAGGGGGGGGTGGAGGTGGAGAAGCAAATGGGCACTTCTCCTATGTGCCCTGGCCGGGAATCGAACCTGGGTTCCCCACATTCCCCACATGCCAGGCCGACGCTCTACCACTGAGCCAACCGGCCAGGGCTCTACTCTCCTCATTTCTCTCTCTCTCTCCTCTCTCTAAAATCAATAATTAATATTTTTTAAAAAAAATAGTGGAGCTTTTTGAGAGTCAATTAGAATATAATATCAATAGATTAGCTGCCTGTTTGAAAGTGATCTAAATATCAGACAACATTTTAAGCCATAGATTGCCAGGTTAGGAGAAGAGAAGACAGTTCAATCTGTAGTATACCAAATAAGTTATAATTTTTACACAATAAGATATTTTGGAAAATTTGGACTGATGATACTGATAAAAAGATGAGTACTTTTTCAATTTCTACTATCAACCCTAAATAATTAACTCCATAAATCTCTACTTCTAGCTCTCTCTCTCTCAAAGCCCTGTCTTGTACCTACACAAGGCTATAGGTTATAAGTTGTAAGTATTCCATCATCAAACCAAAAGTCTGCATAGCTAAAATTTAACTTTGTTTTTTAAAACATACGTCAGTGTATAATTTCAATTTGACCCTTTTTAAATAAAAATAATTGAATATGTTTTAATGTAACATATATTAAATATGGGTACATAAAACATTTAACATTCATTTATAAAAATCGCATAGTATTTCTTTATCCCCGTGTTTTTCTTGTGATTTAGAAATGAACCTTCTGAGTTTTTTTTTAACAGTGATTTAATTGGAAGAATATACAGATATTTTACCGTCCATGATATTTCTGGAATGGAGATGCAATAATTTAGTTTAATATTATTTCAAGGCCCTGGCTGGTTGGCTCAGTGGTAGAGCGTCGGCCTGGCGTGCGGAAGTCCCGGGTTCAGTTCCCGACCAGGGCACACAGGAGAGGCACCGATCTGCTTCTCCACCCCTCCCCCTCTCCTTCCTCTCTGTCTCTTTCTTCCCCTCCTGCAGCCAAGGCTCCATTGGAGCAAAAGATGGCCCGGGTGCTGGGAATGGCTCCTTGACCTCTGCCCCAGGCGCTAGAATGGCTCTGGTCGCGACAGAGCGACACCCCGGAGGGGCAGAGCATCGCCCCCTGGTGGGCGTGCTGGGTGGATCCCGATCGGGCACATGCGGGAGTCTGTCTGACTGCCTCCCCGTTTCCAGCTTCAGAAAAATAAAAAAAAAAATATATATATATATATTATTTTGACTAGATATGTTTATACTAGTTACTGTGAGCTACAAGACAATTTAACTCAGGATTTAAATACGTCAGGAAGATTCATTAATTAAATGGTTCACTATTATGTATTCCTCAGTAAAGTGTGTGCATGCACACATGTATACATGGACATAAATACAAACACCCAGATATGTATATATCATGTATGAGTATGTATGAATCCATAGTATACATTTTAAATAAATTATTTTCTCCTGAATACACTATTAACATTTCCTACCACTAATAATTGGGTATATATTATCTCTTAAGTAGTTAGATTTCCTCATTGATACCCAACCAAATAATTTATGGCCTTTTAACATCTGTCTGTACCATTTAGTTTCTTTTTTGTACTTCTGTATCATGAGAGTTTATATTTTTTAGTAAAGGGTATGTTTCCTGTAACATCAATTTGAATTTGAATAAAACAAATATATATAATTTAATGTTTATAGATAAAGGAATTCAGGCTTAAGTAAGAGGGACTATTTGAATGAAATCTTTTAGTGGATCAGTAGAGTCTAGTTTAGAATTTTAGGAATGGTTTGTTAATGAAAAACATTTCATCTGAGTTATTTTGCTTTTCTTCTCTCTATTGTTGGATGTAGATTCTTCTCAGTGTATTGACTTGCCAAAAATATATTGCTTAGGCTATTTACATAGTCAATAAATACATTAAGCTGAGCAGGTTATTTACCTACATCAAAATAAAATCAGTTTTTAAATAACAGTCTATTTTTATAGAAAAATAGACATAAAAGTTGTATCAGAGAAGTCGGAGTTAAAATTGTGGATTTAGGATCAGAATGTTTCAGTCCAAGTTAACAAGTTGCATTTTGACTTTGGGCAAGTAATGCAATCTATATTTTATTAGTTAATCTCAGTAGTGCATGAAGCAATGCATGAAAAAGTGTTTTATAAAATAAAAATAAAAACACAGTAGACTTTAATAGGTGATGTTAGTATATGAGAATGGAATTTTGAACAGCTGTGTTGTAAATTTGACTGGCAAAGCACAACATTGATAAAATTAGCAAACTAATGCTGATTATATCACAAATTGATGGCTTACTTCTCACAAAATGTAGCCCTCTGAATAACTAGGAATAACAAATACAAACATTTCTATAAATCCATTTCTGAGCAAAAGATACTTCTTTTCAGGGAATTCCGGAAATTAATAAGAGGTGTATTAGGTATAATTGATTTCCTAAAATTAACTTGGAATTATTAAGACACTATTTTTGCAATAAATTATTTTTCATATTGTTATACTTTTAGAAATTGATGGTAAATATCAATGTTATATTTTGTCCCTATATTTTTGAAAAATTAAGTAGTGTGAAAATACGTTATGGTACTATATGTGTATGTATATATAAAATTTAATGTTTATTTAACTTTTTATAAAATTTAATTTCCTAGATATATAGATAAATATTATAACTACATACATTTTTTTTTTTTACTGCTTTTTCCACTACTGGGCTCAATCTGTGTTTCATTCTGTGAATAAGATAATATACAGCTGGAAGAGGATGATTTGATAGAAACAATTGAAAAGATTCTAAAAATCAATGCTATTTAGTTGTTTGAGTTTTTAAGAGATTCTAGTATGCACCTCCATTAAATAATAAGAGAACAGAAAATGACTCATCTTTGTTTTTCGTTACTATATAATAGTTAGATAACTTTGAGGAAATTTTAAATGTTTGGGAACATTTATGTTTGAAATTTAAGCACATTATGATACACGGGTTCAGAGAAATATGATTTATTGAAATACTAATTTAGAGAGAAAGTTTAATTTTGATGGTTAAAATATGGTATGGAACCACAAGAATATTCCCTTGTGTAGCTCTCTATCAGCTTATTAAAGTACTGGAAGATTGTTCTCATTCGATGTATCTGATTGGCTTCTAGTACTTTTCCATTGTTTTTTTCTTTGTTGGCTGGAAAATGAGCCCGCGAATACACCCTTCATGCACACACACATTGCTTAGTTCACTTTAAACGACTGAGGGAAAATAGCAAGAAGTCGGAAACTAAAAGATGTAAAACACAAGGAAAAAAAAGCAGGGAGAAGAACGTGCATTCTATTTTTGGACAGAATAATATATGACAGCAGTTTCGGACTGACCTATAACTCAGAGTTGTTTTCTTTGGCTTTTACATTTCTACTCCCGGGAGTGTTACTGATGGGGATTTTTGGCAACATAACACTATTCTTGAGCCTCCTGTTTTAGACTTTTATGCTGTTTGACATAATCTCTCTCTTTTCTTTTTTTCCTCCCTCCCACCCCCTCCCCTCTTTTTCTCTCTCCTTCCTACCCTTTCTGCCTTCCCATTTGTTTTGGTGGTGATAGCCAATAGGTACAAGAAAAAGTATGCTACAATATGAAACCATGAAACCAATATCACAAGAGTCATATAAATGGTGAACAAAGAACAAGTTGTTTTCTGAGAATTCATTTCTTTGTCTCTAGGATGCTGCTGCCCTTTTTTTTTTTTTTATCCTGTGATACTTTTCTGAGGTACATCGAACTCGAAAGCTGTAGGTTTGAAATCAGTGGTGAGAATAACAACAGGCTTGTTGGTGAAACTATACTGTTTGATTTGGAATTATTTTATTTTTCTACTAGCTTTCTGTGACAGAAATCTGACAGTTATCTACTCTGAATACATTTATAGAAATCTAAATGAGTGTTTATAAAAAAATAGTTGGTTGAGGCCCTTTGAAAAACAGACTTTCTTTCCTTCATACACTTAAAAATTCTAATAAATAAAAAGCATCACTATGTCCAAACTCATTTTTTATTTGTAGAAGTAACTCTAAGGGTTGATTTGTCAGAGACCTACCCATAGAAAAGATCTCATTTCTAATCTGTATTCCAAAGAATAAAAGTGACCACTTTTGTTACAGTCTTAGTCAATCAGTGTGTAAACACGTTCACTTATTACAAGATCTTGTGATTCTGACCCTTTGAAAACGGTGTGTGGTCACTGGAAGCGGTCCTTCTGGTCCTGGACAGGACTGTGCAGTGTTATATCCTTGAGGATCTTTCTCTAGTGTTCTGGGTCAGCCTCCCATGGGAGAAAAGTGAGGTTTTGAATTCTGGATTTGAAAACAAAGCAGCATTACACTCTTCATGATAACTTCTGTAAAGATTCTCACTGTAGTGAATGTGTCTTCAGCCAAGTACAGTAAAAAGACACCATCAGTCACTTTTAATTACTAGGTTATACTTCACACGTGCCTTTTTCCTAAACACTCCCAACCCTCATCCCTATAGATGGCAAACAAAGGAACAGGCTGGCTGATAGAAGCTCCTTTGTTTTTTTTTCTTCTTTCTTTTCTTTAGTATATTTTAAAGGATATCCAATTTATCTCACTCTAAACATCCTTCAGATTTATGGTAAAATCGTTAACTTTGAAGAAGGATGCCATTCAAAGTAAGAGGTTACTCTTGGCTGCTGAAGCGGTGGCTGCCAAAGGAGCTGGTTTGCGGGAAAAATTGTTCTGTTTTTACAAGGTATAAAAAGGCTTTTTCTAGCTGTGCATTTAAGAACCCACTAGGGCCTGACCAGGTGGTGGCGCAGTGGATAGAGCGTCGGACTGGGATGCGGAAGGACCCAGGTTCGAGACCCCGAGGTCGCCAGCTTGAGTGCAGGCTCATCTGGCTTGAGCAAAGAGCTCACCAGCTTGGACCCAAGGTCCCTGGCTCCAGCAAGGGGTTGCTCGGTCTGCTGAAGGCCCACAGTCAAGGCACATGTGAGAAAGCAATCAATGAACAACTAAGAAGTCACAGCGCGCAAGGAGAAACTGATGATTGATGCTTCTCATCTCTCTCTGTTCCTGTCTGTCTATCCCTGTCTATCTCTGCCTCTGTAAAAAAAAAAAAAAAAAAAAAAAAAAAAAAAAAAAAAAGAACCCACTAGGTTTTCAAAGGGATGGACACACTGTGTCAAAACTGTTTGTAACATGGCAAATGAATAGAATCTAAAACTTTCATGTATGCCTTGAACTTGCCTGGTTACTGATGATCAAGTCATTGAGGGGAGTGTAAGGAATATCCCTCAGGGCAACCCTAAAAATCAAGTGCAGTGTTTTAAATAAAGTTATATGATGGTTGTTATTATTTTTTTCCTTATATTAAAAGGCTTTGTAGAAGTTGAAAGGCTTAACCATTTTGGTACTTAAAACACTGTGTAAACTATTTAACTTTTTACCGTTTTGTGATACGACTTTATGTATGCTTTTAAAACATATATATTAATAGTTAAACATTATCTGTTTTGCTATGGGTACTAAGGATCATGTCTGTGCCTGTTTTCTAAGTTATAGAGAGAGAGATCCATCATCTGTCTCTCTATCCTGGATTCAAGTTCAGATGTGTCCCACCATCTCTAGAATATCAAGAGATGAAATGGGAGCTGCCCCTGAATAATGTGTATCTTAATCTTTATTTCATCATTGAAAAAATAGTTTCTCTTTCTCCAACTTTTCACTAAATGCAAAGGGAATTCATGTAATTTATAGTTATTTATGTTAGTGTAAAGCCAGTAGCCATGGCCACCATTACAGCTGCCTGGCCCATTCAGGTTCACATTTGATTCGGACAGACGGTAATGAAACAATGGAACCAAGAACTTGTGGGCCATTAGCTTTAATCCTAGCTTGCACTCGGTGGGTGAGAAATACACAGTGAGAAAACACTTCCCTTTCCATTCAGGGATCCCAAAGCCACTGACTCATCTGAGAATTCCTAGAATCAAGTGCCCCACCAGCCTTATTCACCTCTGTTCCCCATTTCTTTTTCTCTGCACAAAATCTGAACAAACTGGCTTCTCCCTCAGCACTCCACCATCTTGGCTGCTTCTCCTATTCTGCACATGGCCTTTCTCTGCTCTCCTCTCTAATGCTAATCTCAGGAACTGAGAGAGAGCAAGCTCCCAGTCTGCCCCATTTTATAATGTAGAAATCAAAACTTTTAATCCAATATACAAACAAGGAAGTCTGTGGTACAAAGTCACTTAGGGTGGAAAATGCTTAATCTTAAAACTAAGCCTTAGGCTATAACGACCCTGCCTCCTTACAGCCTGTCCCCCACACCCAATGCAAACTATAAGCAAGCAAACATATTTATTATATTTACAAACTTATTTGACCAACAGTTAGTAAAATATTATTAGCATAAGAATTTAGAAAGTATAATTTGTTTCTAGGTATCTGTATTAATTGGTAAAAATAGTGTGGGATTTAAAAATAAAAAACAAAAACTGTAAGATTGTTGCAGTGACACTGAATGGGTTAATTTAAGGTCCAATAGTTTTTTCGCTCTTGCCCCTCTATATATTTTCTGTTGATTTCCCTCACGAAACACAGATGCTTTTAAATACAATTATTTCAAGGCATGTTTTTACGTTATACTTTATGTTCCAAATGACACCCAGAATTTTAAATAATCCATTGTAATTATATTGTAAATACCAATGATATTGTAAAATTTAAAGTACAATTCATGTCTCAGGTTTGGTCAGGGCAAAAAGCTTATATTACAACCCTAGACCGATAATACATCACACATGCAGATGCTTATATACTTTACTTTGGATGAAAAGTCTCATTTCATTTTGTTCTAATACTAAAAACAGAAGTAGAATATTTATAGTATTTTTGAGCACCTTCATACATTTTAGGAGTAGAAAAAGTAAGATTGTAGTTATGTAAAAGAGATGTAAGTATTCAGTTCTGCCTGTTTACAAATTATTGACTCTCTAGGTATCAAACCTACAGCATTTTTTTTTTGAGACACATATTATTATTCAGAATGCAGGCAGAAGTTAAGCAAATTGCCCAAGGTGATGAGGCTATAAAATGGCTGGATAATGTGTCAGTGGGGTAGCACAGGCCCTGCAGTCTATATACTCTTATTTCCTACATGCTATTACCACTCTTTTTCTAGATTTCTATAGCTGTGCTGTCCGATTTCTGGGGGAAAAAAGCTAATTATATATATTAAAAAATGATGAAAATGATGCATACTCATACTGGAAAATTTCTGATTACTGTCTGAATATCATGACCTACACTATTTTTGGATTAAGTGTAAAGGTGAAATGTGCAAATATATTTGTGGTTATCAAAGAAAGAAATGTATTTGCATCACACTTTTAACCTCCACATTTGTGGGTTTGATTCAGAATGTCCTAGTTGTAATGCATGGAGGACCTCCACCCAGAGTTGGAGCAAAGATAACATCTAACACAGTGGTCCCCAATCCCTGGGCTGTGGACCGGTACCGGTCCTCAGAGAAAGAATAAATAACTTACATTATTTATGTTTTATTTATATTTAAGTCTGAACGATGTTTTTTTTTTTTTTTAAATGACCAGATTCCCTCTGTTACATACGTCTAAGACTCACTCTTGACGCTTGTCTCGGTCATGTGATAAATTTATCTGTTCCACCCTAAAGGCCAGTCCGTGAAAATATTTTCTGACATTAAACCAGTACGTGGCGCAAAAAAGGTTGGGGACCACTGATCTAACATGCTTCTTTGGACATTTTTTCTAACATTAAGTGTTAAATTTGCTTTCTAGTAGTTGGAAAGTATTTCTAACTGTAGGTGTAGTTTATGCAAGTTAGAGGATTATCTAAAGAAATATATAATTCATATAACTATAAATAAAATTAGTTTTATTATTTTGATGAATTTAAATCAACATATTTAATTAACACTTTCAACAATTATTTGCTTTAAATCTTTGCCAGATCATATTGTTGACCATATCAGTTTACTTGAAAAATGTTAAATATCCTAAATAATATTTTTCTTAATTGCATTGAATAGTTAAGCACTTTAAAAAAATACGTCTTGCTTTTGCCTTCAAAATTTAAGGTGTATTATTAGAATGTGTACAAGACCAGTGCAGTACTAATATGTATACAAACTTGCTTACTTTTGCCTTACACAAATATATTCCTGTGTAGCACAAAAATTAAATTTTGTGAAATTTAGAGTGGAATTCCTATGTACAAACTGCATATACTAAACATGTAAGCTGCCTGATCTGTGGTGGCGCTGTGAATAGAGTATCAACCTGGAATGCTGAGGTTTCAGGTTCAAAACCCCGGGCTTGCCTGGTAAAGGCACATATGAGAAACAACTATGAGTTGATGTTTCCCATTCCTATCCCCCATCTTTTTTTCTCTTTCTCCTCTCTCTAAAAGTCACAAAAAAAAATCCTTAAATACAATCCTATGAATACACACACACACACACACACACACCACTTAGCAAAGAGAGCAATGGAAGTTGCCATTATTGTAAAAGTTTATATCAGATTAACGATTACAAATATGCAAAGTTCTTGATCTTCAAATAGCTGAAATTTTTATAGTGTATTTTCTTCATAGTCATAGCCAGAATTAGCAGAAGTGTAACTTGTCAAAGTGAGGTTAAGAAGAGTTATAATTTTGATTACTACATTTAATTTATGACATCATTTATTAATTTTCTCAAGACTTTGAAATTTATTTTTATTTATTGTGTGCTTGTTTCATTTCTACTCCTCAGCTCCCACCAGGTTCACTGAGCTACACTGTAAACATGTTTTGAGTCCAATTCTGTAAGAATATTTTAAACAAGTGCTCTTATTAGACATGTTTTCTAAAGTCAAACTCCAAACAATATTAGGTGTATAATAAATATTTCTTGACAAAATATATTAATGCATGAATTATATGACGAAATATGACTTACGTAGATTTGTCTGTGTTCCCCTTCAAGCAGATTTGATGTAATGAAAACCCTACATTCAGTATCGGCTTGTGGATACTACAGAACAGATAAAATGAAGAGTGCTTCACATGAGCCGTGAAAAGTGAAAAATACATACCTTTGAAAAAAATAATACATTGATATGTTAAATGTATAATGTCATTGAATTGCTCTTTGCTACACACACACAGATTATATTGAGGAATTTACTGGGTGAGAAAACACCATTACCTCAATTGTTTGTATATTCAAGTAAAGTATTTGTTCTCATATAATCCACACAATTTCTTTAACTCTCCACGATCATTTCTTTCCAAAATATTTATGTATGTGTACATAAATAAATTTGCAATGCATTCTAGAAGAAATCTCTGTCTCTAAAAAGTTCTAAAAGAAGACCTATGTCAATGTCTGATTCGAATGATCTTCAAAACATTCTATTTACATTTGTTTGCAGCAAAGATAAAATCTGCATGTTTCAAGAAAGCATGTGTTCAAGAGTTGCAGAATTTGAAAAGGGTTTATGAGGGGAAAAAACTGAGAAAAGACATTTGGATTTAGTTAGAGGGATATCAGTGAAGACCCTAGAACACATGGTTTTATTATAGTGGTGTGAACATATATGTGGAAAATAAAACCAGCTAAAAACTACTAGGCCATTTTTGTTTACTTCCTTTTCTAAAGTAAAGTGAAATCCTTATTTGTAGTATTCTGATTTATATATTCTTTGCCAAAAGTTATACCTAAACACGTACAGGTCAGGTCAGCTTCCTTCCCATGTTACCGATTTACATACATTTCCCCTATGTTTCTTCAAACAGCCATTGCTGTATTGAAATGTTTGCTCTATAAGACCACTTTCAAATATGAACATGATCAGAAAGAGCTTCTAATTAAAGCCACTTAAGAAATACTCAGCATTGCCTGACCAGGCGGTGGCGCAGTGGATAGAGCGTCAGACTGGGATGCAGAAGGACCCAGGTTCGAGACCCTGAGGTAGCCAGCTTGAGCGCTGGTTCATCTGGCTTGAGCAAAAAGCTCACCAGCTTGTACCCAAGGTCACTGGCTTGAGCAAGAGGTTACTCGGTCTGCTGAAGGCCCGCGGTCAAGGCACATATGAGAAAGCAATCAGTGAACAACTAAGGTGTCGCAACAAAAAACTGATGATTGATGCTTCTCATCTCTCTCTCCATTCCTGTCTGTCTGTCCCTATCTATCCCTCTCTCTGACTCTCTCTCTGTCCCTGTAAAAAAAAAAAAAAAATACTCAGCATTGATTGGGTGTGTCTCTTCTCCATAATGTGAAGTCCTAAGTTCAGTTCCTGAGTGAAGAGTCTAGAAATGTTCGGCCCTTTTTGAGGTACCTTCTCAGCTGAAGTCCAAGCTAACAAAGAAGAGAAGAAATAAATTTTTTTGTCCTTAAGAGAAAATGCTGTTGATAACCTTAGATAAAGAGTCACCATATTACTATGATTACTTTATGCACTGTTTTAAAAATCATTTTAATGACTGTTTAATATTGTATAACAAGGATTATTCCAATTCCTTTTAGCAATCTTGTCCTCTCATCCCACTGACTGTGACAGCCCTCCAAAGCAGTTTTTCTTTAGACCACTGTAAAATGGTAGGTCTGGTTATACTTCAGGTGAGAGTTTACATTGTAATATAGACAGAACTCACGTTATTGTGCTTTGTTTTATCACACTTCACAGTATTTTTTACAAATTGAAGGCAGGCTCCTCTCCGGACAAGATTATTATGATTTGTTTTATTGCACTACTTATTTTTTCAGTGGTTTAGAACGGAATCTGCAATATTTCTGAAGTATGCTTATAATTAATTCAGTATTAATGCTTAGTATCTTCTGCGCCAAGCGTGTCTTTGTTTATTTGTTGTTTGTTGTTGTTGTTTTCCACTTCAACTGTTAAGTGTACTGGAAAAATCATGGCCCCTCTAGCAAACTGATCTAGTTTTCTTGCTGGTTGAGCACCATTCTCATTGTGTGATGTAGATCTTGCATACAAAAGATTGATTTCTAGTGTAGTTATCACAAATATTTGAGAAAATGACAAAAATGAGAACATGTAGGAATTCACGAAATTTATTTAACCTCAGACATATGTTTTAATGCTTGCAGTGTATACTTTGGGTAATGTCCCTTCGTTTTAAAAATTCTACAAAGAATAGCTATGTTGGAAAAGTACATGAAAAAATCGAATATATCAGAATTTATAATTTATGGTATAGCACTTACATTTTTTTACTAGGTATGGAGCAAAATTCTTGGAAGAGCTCTTGAACCATATGCTGTTGCTGTGTTAGTGTGTCTAAAAATGACATTTTTATTTCCATATTTGCATTAATACTACTTATGCTCTTACTTAGTTCTTTATTGACAGAAGTTTTCAAACTTTGATGTCTGAAATAAATGTACTTATGATTGGCAATTTAAAATTTTAGTTTATTTTTCTTAAAAGATAAATGATAAATTTTTAGTGACCAGTGCCTCATTCAGAATTTGAGAAATATACTCTGTAGTTGTACATCTTAGGTATGAATTACTGATGTCATTATAGTAAAGATCTGAAAAAAGAAGGTATTTATTCAGTGTAACTGATACTAAAATAGAAAATTTCTAATTGAGACAAAAGTTAAAAGTTAATCATAACCAAAAAACATATTACTCAATTAGCCTCAGTTCCAGGAGGATTTAGTTGTGTGTATGTTAAAATGATGACCTTGCCTGACCTGTGGTGATGCATTGGAGAGAGCACTGACCCTGAATGCTGAAGTCCCTGGTTCAAAACCCCAAGATCACTGCCTTTTTAGCACAGGCATGCCAGCTTGAGCACAGGATGGCTGGTTTGAGCCCAAAGGTCGCTGGCTTGAAACCCAAGTGCGTTGGCTTGAGCAAGGGGTCACTGGCTCAGCTTGAGCGCCCCCTGGTCAAGGCACATATTAGAAGCAATCAGTGAACAACTGAAGTGGAATAATTACAAATGGCTGCTTCTCATCTCTTTTCTCCTTCTTTCTCTTCCTTCCTGTCTCTCTCTTTCTCTCTCTAAAAAAATATAAATAAAAGAAAAAAAATGAGACTTTCACAATTATGATGCTTCACAACAAGTTGGTTTTGATAATGAAAGATGAACATGAATTTTTATAATGCGGTTTGGTTAATTTGGTCTACAAAATGTATCCTTTTTTTTCTCATGCTTTCTTAATTTTATCTTTAAATTAGGAACATAGAACTTTGCTTATTTTATTTAGTCAGAGCATCATTTTGACCATGGTGTGTGTGTGGTTTGCTTAAGGAGACAATGCTATTTATCACCCTTGGTTCCCTGGAGAATCTTTCTCCTATAGCTAAGTTATGTGCTTAAAGGGGATGCATTAATTATGTAGGTAGGGCTTCCATGGGAGTTCTCTAATGAGAATGTAGTATTGCCCAGAGTGAAGAGTGACCCACTGATATTTTACAATTTCTATAACTCAGGAACCAATGACCTAGGAGAAATCTTGTTATCCAAAGATAATAAAGCTGGGTAAGATGAGCTACCTCTACTTTGAGTGGAAAAAATCAGTAGACGGTTTCACTTTTAGGAAGATGTGGATTTCATCACAGCAGAATTCTTTCCAACTGGTGAAAATTCAATAGTGAAATGTTTTCTCTTAAAATTTTCATTCATTCTTTTATTATTCAATAAATCTTTATTCAGCATTCATATATGTCATTTCTTGCCTTGTTTTAGGTGCCGGGAAAAGGCAGTAGACCAAAAAAAACAAAACAAAACAAAACCCTGCCCTTAGCTTTTAAGTGGGGAAAAAGTATATTAGATGTATAAAACATTTAAAAATCAGATGATGAACAGTGTATGAAAGGCATGATCCAAATTTTAGAGGGGTTGCAGTTTTTAACAGGTTGTCAGGAAAGGCTTTATTGAGAAGGTGACAATTGAATAGAGCCTGAGTACAATGGAAAAGCAAAACCAAAAGAAAGAAGAGTGTTCAGTCAGAAGTGCAAGCGTGCAAGGTCCCGAGGAGAGAACACACTCGGCGTGCTCAATGGAGAGGTGGGTATAGCTGGTGTGGAGAGTTGGAGGGGAGTAGAAGTGGAGTTCAGAGTGAGGTTGGAGGGTATTGTGTCGGTCCTTGTAGGTGATTATAATCACTGGCTCTAGATGGAGATGGAAAGTCACAGGAGTGACATCAATCTATTTCCATTGTGACAATATCATTCAGTCTCTGTTGAGAATAGATAAGAGGAGCTCAGGGTTGGAAGCAGGAGATTAGTTTGGAGACTAAAGCAGTACTTTAGAAGTGAGGTGACGTTGACCTGTGTAAACTGTTAGCAAGGGGCTGGACGGTAAGGAGTGGTGGTTGGAGTCTGGATGCATTTTGAATATAGGGTCAAAAGATTAGCTGACTGTAGAATGTGAGCTATGAGAGAAAGAGAGATCAAGAGTAACTTGAGTATTTTAGTCTAAGTAACTGAAAAGGTGAAATTGCTAATAACTCAGATGCAGGGGTACAGGTTTTTTGTTTGTTTGTTCTCCCCATGGTTGGATTTTTTTACACTTTATTTCTTTGGTTCATTACCTTGATCTGTATCATGAGAATACAACAGAGAAGGCCTATTTTCAGGAACGGTAGATTTGCAGGGGACAGGTTTGAAGAAGTTTAGGATCTCAGTTTGGGGCATGTAAAGTTTAAGATGTCTATAGAGTTGCTTCCATTTGGGTAAACAAATCTGGAGTTTGTGTGTGAAGTCTGGACTAGTGATATAAATCTGGCATTATTAGCATAGATATGGAATGCATAGATATGGCATTTAAAGTAGTGAAACAAAGTAAGATAATAGAGTCAGTATGATGAAATAAAAAAAGAAGGTATAGATTTAAATGACAGGACACTGGGTGATGTGCAATTCAAAAATTCAGGTTAATGCCATGAGAGCAAAGAAAGTGTTTCAAGGAGGAGTCAGTGATCAGTGTCAAATGTTAATAACCTGGCAAAGGGAGGAGTGAGAACTGAACTTTGGATATAATGAACTCCATATGAGTCTAGTGGCCATCAGAACATCTCATATGTTTTAGATCACACTAATCTATAAACAAAGGGTGGCTGCCATTCACCTCTGCTCTACACTTGTCACCTCCAACTCAGAGTGTTGTGCCCCATTATGAAGCGACTCACAATCATATAATATGAATGCAAGTTGAAAGAATTGGTTTAGCCAACTTGGAGAAAATACAGGAAAATAATTACATTAATCTTCAAAAAATTTCTGGTTTATATTGTAGAAAGTTCTATTTAGTTCTAATTTGTCTGTTGTTTCTGTACATTCAGTTTGTTTGTTCAGTAAATATGATGTGCCTGAGAGGTGTCGAGCACTCCGCTAGCCACTGGAGATCAAGTATTATGCAAGGAAGACAAGATTTCTCTATTCGTGGAGTAGATTGAAGAAGTTTAGTCCAAAACTGTGATATGCGATGGTGAGAGCCCAAGGTCTCTGTGTATTCCTGCGGAAACAGGAAACTCACTAACAGTGATGAAGAGGGAAGAAAGAGTATAACCCGAATTTAAACATTCAATGAAAAGATGATTTCTTAGTTTTAAAAAATTGCTTTCTGTACTTGATCTGGCTTATAATTTTCAGCGAATTACTGGAAATCATCACAAATGGACAACTTTAAATAATAGGACAATCAGCCTTTCTTCTCTAAGTTCAAGTTAATAGTATTCATTAGACATTTAATCTTCATATTAAATTCATTTAGGATCACTTCTTATATATGCTTAAATGACACAGAAGATTGTGGCAATGTTATTGAGATTTGGGTTGTGTTTTTTACTCATTTGTTAAACAGTTATTGAGTGCTTACTGTAAGCCAGGTAATTTTCAGAGGATTGGGGATTCAGTGATGAAATGGTCATAGTGTCTCATGGAACCTAGGTTATTGTGGGAGGTAGTTATCATTCTCTTTCTTTTTTTCCTTCCACTATCACTGCGAGGTTATTGTGCAGTGTTCTTATGAGGTGTTCATTAACTGTTCTTAGCCAGTCATTAGAATTATCTGTTTAGGTGGCTAATGTTTGGTAAAAACATCAGTGTCTAAATCTAGAATTATTGGTCTGGAGTTTTTGACGGATCTCATTGATGGGAAAGACAGAGTGATATGTCATTTTCTCAAAAAACGTAGGCATCAGCTCTACATCTATCTTGAGCCAGCAAAGAAAACAGATAATTATTTAATCTCATGTGTTTGATGATAACCATTTTTCTTGGCAAATACTTGTATAAAGCAAGTTTTCTTCATGGATATTTCTGATTCATAGTCCTTTTTTCCAGCCAATTAAATATGTTCAGATTCTGCAAATTGCATCTGAGTAAATAAAGAATATTAAGTATACCAGTATGTTCAAAACAGTTTCTTTTTTTTTCCTACAAATTTTAAATGTACATCTGTTTTTAATAGTAAGAAAAGTGGTAGCTCATTTTGTTGGAATATATTAAAAATTTTCGGATTGCATTTTTGTTTCACCTGGGTAGATATATTTTGGCAAAATCAGGACTGGGTAGAGATTGCGAAGGAGGGTAGTTCAGTAGGATGTTGTATCCTAACCTTTACTGTTTTAAACAAAGCTTGCTATTATGGAAACCTTTAGATAATTGATCCAACATACTTCTTTTGAGTCAAGTGCTCATCCCTGTTTTGGCCTATGTTGTTGTGCAGCTGAAGAGGCCTGGCATTTGTTTTAATA
Organism: Saccopteryx bilineata; assembly: GCF_036850765.1. NCBI lineage: Eukaryota > Metazoa > Chordata > Mammalia > Chiroptera > Emballonuridae > Saccopteryx > Saccopteryx bilineata. The sequence goes on along the minus strand of NC_089490.1, from coordinate 67,011,141 downwards.
AAGGAGCACATTTTCTCTTTTAGAAGGATAGGTGAAAACTTTTCCACTTAAAGAGTTTTGATTATTAAAACAACATAAAAGTGACATATTGTTGATATTTCTGTGGAATAATAGCCACTTAGAACTAACTAATTCTTTCTAAATTCTATTGGTCTCCCATTTAAAATTTAGGATTAGAATTGAGCTATTTTTACAAGTGTTTTCCTATGTAGATATATTATACTTGGTAATTCTTTTCTGTGCTGGTAAACAGTTAAAAGAAATTTTGGTCTAAAATGTGGGTGTTTGTATGCGTTGCTGTGAGTTAGATCTTTGGTTTCTTCTCCCTAGGGGAATTTCAGAGATGAAAGCTAAAAAGTGTTTTTCTTATAAAATTCTTACCTGAAGAAAATATCTACCATATTTCTCCATATTTCTCTGTATATAAGATGCTGCCATGTATAAGACGCTCTCTAATTTGGGGGCCTGAAATTTGGAAAAAAAAAACAACTGTATTACATAGAGTTATTGAACTCAAATTTTATTCATCATGAAACTCATACAACTCAACAAACATGAAAAAGTGGGAAATACAAGTAAAAAAAACTACAACCACTGCATAAGACACACCCAGTTTTTAGACCCCAAATTTTTGGAAAAGGGTGCGTACAATACATGGGAAAATACGGTATGTGTGCTCCCTCTCTATCTCACTCTTCTCCCATTCTCACCCATTTTTTTTAAATCTTATGTAACGTCAGTCTTAGAAAAGGGTTACTTACTGAAAAGAATGTCTTTTTAAGGATTGTTATTAATAAGCAGAGAATAAATAGGGGGTGAAAATCTGTACCCCTTTGCCTCCTACAAAATGAACCTCTTTCTACTCTTTTTATGAGCGCACACGCATTTCCTGCTGCTTCCTGGCGAGGACTTGATTTGTAAGAAAGCTCAAAGTTCTAAATGCTCAAAGTTAGCTTGCTTAGATGCTAAAAATTCAGATTTGTGTTTCTCTGTATAACTGTTGCAGTTATCTCTGATTCTTTTCTTGACTGTGCTTTTCTAATCAGAAAGAATGGACCCGTCTTACTTGCCTGAACATGCACACATATATATGTTTTAAAGCGTGGCCATTATATTTAGATATAAATAAACACATTTCAGAGAATATGCAATTTTCAGTTTCCAAACTTTTCCTATTATGTTGTGTGAGTTTTCAGTAATAAATTGTATGGGTTCTGTGATCCTGTTTTTGCCTCAATGACAATACTGCTTTATTTTTACTTTATGCCTTTCATCTTCTCTATGGTTTCCTAAAATCTAATAATAGTTTATAGATGATTCTTCCTCAAGCTAGAATATCTTAGCCACTAAGATTTATGTAGTATTCTTTAGAATCATCTTATATTAATTTGATTTTCCGGTCAAAACTTTTTTAATGATTTGAGATTTCTTTGGCCACTCTACATAACTGAGGCCCAATTTAAAAGATTTTTAACTATGTATAAACATATTTCTTGCTAATAAATTCATATATAGGAAAAAGAAGAAAAGTTATCCCTGAACAAACTTGATGCAGATTAAAAAAAATTTATTCTATTCATTAACATTAATTTTACAATTTATTTCCCCTAAGAAAACACATCAAAAGGCACTATAGCACCTGACTAGGTGGTGGCGCAGTGGCTAGAGTGTCGGACTGGGATACAGAAGGACCCAGGTTCAAGACCCCAAGGTTGCCAGCTTGAGTGGGGGGCTCATCTGGCTTGAGCAAAAAGCTCACCAGCTTGGACCCAAGGTCACTGGCTCGAGCAAGGGGTTACTCAGTCTGCTAAAGGCCCGCAGTCAAGGCACATACGAGAGAGCAATCAATGAACAACTAAGGTGTCGACAACGAAAAACTAATGATTGATGCTTCTCATCTCTCTCCGTTCTTGTCTGTCTGTCCCTATCTATCCCTCTCTCTGACTCTCTGTCCCTGTAAAAAAAAAAAAAAAAAAAAAAAAAAAAAAAAAAAAAAAAAGACACTTTATCAATACTTCTGTGAAAACCTCTAAAGTATTCCCTGTGCTCACAAAACTTCATCTGCCCCTTTGTGAATGGTGGAAGATAACTTTTAGCAAAATAGAGCAAGCAGAGCTCTGATAATTCTTGGAGGTGGTTTTGTATTCATGATTAAATGCATGTGAAATATGTAAGTGGAAGGACTCCTGGAGTTAAGATTTTAATATTTCAGTTGTAGATAACTGTCTTTGAAAATATAGCTTTTTATACAGATTTGGTGTGAAAATATTTAGTTGAGCAGATGGAGATCCAGCTGGTAGAGTGTATGTTTGTCAGGGTATCTGGCATTTAGCTACATCCAAAAATGATATCAAACTGAAAGACGCTAAAGAGCAGCACTGTATGAGCGCCAGTGGGATCAGTTATCAGTGAGGGGTAGTGCTCCCTCATTTCTGATTTTCTAACCTTGCAGGAACATGTTTTCTTTCAAATGGCATTTTTTATTTCAAAAAATAAAAACTGAGACTATGTAACTATATTTGTCAAACAGCTGCCTTTCCACAATCCTGATTACAGTAGGCCAGGAAACACTACATGCATTGCGTGTTGAAAATTAGTATCTAATGAATGGTATATATCTGTAAGCATACAAAATCACACACGTTTCCTAGAACTTGATATTCTGTATACTTAACATCGTTATTTTGATTTCAAGAGCTAAGCTGTAAGAAGTAGCAGAGGATAATGAGTAGAATACTGAGAAAAGGAAGGAAAGCATTTGGGGAAGAATGGCAGGAGTCCCAAATATATTTGAAAACATTTTTACTCTATTGGATGCCAGTATTTAAGCCCATACTGAGGTGGATAAAAGGCCAGCTGAATATAGAATAATAACATGTATGTTTCTAAGTTTTATAGCATATACATTTGGTTGATGAATATGTAGTCTGCTTATTTGTTTCTTTCCTAGCGATGAGTAGTTATAAATAACCTATTTTTACCAAAATTCTTAAGTACATATACTCAAAATGTTCTGTTACATGCATAAAAGCGTTTGTTTGAATTGCTCTCAGTGTATAACTGCAGTTACCAAAAATTTTCACATCATGTTTTTTGTTTGCTTTCCCCCTTGGATACTGTTTTAGTAAAATCTGAATTCAAACTTTTAAATTAAGTTTACTGAAAATGACCAGTTTGATTGGCTGTTGTTTTATATGAGTCCTACCATTACTAAACATATTGACTAGAACTGTTAAAACTCAGAGGCACATGCACCCAGGTGTTCATATACACACACACAAACATACAAAATAGGGAAGAGAATGTCCCCTAAATACTTGAAACTACTCACCATAGTGAGTAAAAGTATTGCATTTGGAAGGTTTAACGTAGAGATTTATATGAATCACTGAATCCAAACAGAAGGTTTCATTCTTATTTGACCCAATGACTATCCTCTAGATTTAGGAACACAAGTTTTAAAGGTATGAATTAGGATAAGATAGTCATTAATATGCTTCTTTGTTCAGCTTTTGATATAACCAGGGCTAACTGCACTGCTTTAAAATATTCCCTTACCAAAACTTGGGCTAGGAAAAACATATTCTTTATTGAGCATTGAATAGTTAGTTCAGATTTTAAATTGTTTAAGGAAGAGTGCATTTTTATAAAACTCTAGTATTTTTATCAGAAAAGCACCCCTTTAAAATAAAATTTTATTTGGCCTCTCTAGGGAGCTTTATATGTTATAGAACAAGGTAGAAAAAGAATTGCTATGAGTAGACTATAAAAGATACCTGCTTTTGATTTCTAATGTAATTCTTTATTGAAGTATTTTTTCCTGAATTAAAAAAATACAAATTAATACTATATTTCCTCTCTTGAAAGACCCATTTTAAACTTGTATATATCACTTTTCTACAGTATAAATTATACACAGTATATTATAGATATGTAAGATACGTTACATACAGCATAATGATATGTATCATTATGTACAGAGCAGGGCAAAAGTAGGTTTATAGTTGTTTATATGGAAAATAATACAATAAAAATACAAAAATAAACTGTAGTTTGAGTACTTAAACTGTAAAACCTACTTTTGTCCACATTATATGTGTGTGTATAATATATGTATTTTATATATATAATGTGTAAGTGTATGTATCTCTGTAGTGTGAAAACCTGATTGCTTAATTTACTTTATACTAAGTTCTGTATTAGGTTCTTGGCATTCATTATTTCAGTAAACTCTTGAAATAATTACTATAATGTAAGTGATGCTAATTTCCCCATTGTATAAATGGAGAAATAAGGCATTTGGGTAATCCAAGCTTGTACAAACTCAGGAATCAAACTCTAAATCATGCTTTTAATCACCATACTTTATGGCCTTTTCAATTTTCTGGTGCTTTTACAAACCATATAAGTCTTAAAGGATATAGTTTAGAATTCAGTGGTAGTCAACCTGGTCCCTACCACCCACTAGTGGGCCTTTCAGCTTTGATGGTGGGCTGTAGCAGAGCAACCAAAGTATAAATAAAAAGATAGATTTAACTATAGTAAGTTGTTTTATAAAGATTTATTCTGCCAAACAGCAAAAATCCAACATAACGTACTTGGTAAGTAATTATTATTATATGCTTTAACTTTCTGTAACTCTGCTTTATAAAATTTTTAAAATAAAGTTACTTCCCTACTTTATAAATCACCATTACTATGGAACCGGTGGGCGGTTAGAAAATTTTACTACTAACAGATATACAAAAGTAGGCGGTAGGTATAAAAAGGTTGACTAGTTTAGATATTTACCTAGGTAACTGACCAATTAGGTTAAACAAATTTCTAAACAATTAGCCTTTTGATGTTGATGCTAGTATGGAGTTGTGCAGACCATGGGGACCTAGAGAGGAAAGACTCCCGTGAAAGCAGTGAAGTGTACTGAGTATGCTTACATGCCCAGTGGGGCCAGCTATGTCCATTTCACAAGGCAAACCAGAAATCTAGGTGTTCCCGTGAAATTTTCAGCTTTTATAACTTTTGTCTGATAACTCAGTTTAAAAACAAACAGTACCCTTATTTTGTCAAACACCACAGAGGTATAGGAAGGAAATGAGAAAGAAGTGCATGACTTTTTGAAAATAGCTACACAGGCATTGTGGGTTGAATTCCAAAGGTAAATTGGGTCTGAGGCAGAGATATGTATGCAGGAAACTTACTGCATACTGCTCTTAAGATCAAGATCTGGTGCAGAGGTTCCAAGACTAGGTAGAGGAACCCTTTAAGCTAAGATCCTACGACAGTGGCTTTAGGCAGTGCCATTAATTAGGGTTGGGAGGACACTGTTGAGGTTCTGAATTGGAGCAAAGAGCCAGAACTTGATGTCATCTCCCCTTCTGTTATTAAGTGGTCATTGGCTGTGCCCCTGCTCGGGGGGTATGACCTTGCCCAGGTGGCTTTTGTCAGCCTAGAACACTTTTCAGAAAGACACTAATCAAAATTATTTTGGAAAACTTCTGACTTAGTAAGCTCCTACTATCCTATATTTAAGCATTTTAATGCCGCCCCAGGACTTGGCTAATTGTGTTGGGCCATCTTGTCTCTAAAGCGTTTAAATACTACTAACACGGTGTAAGTTTTAAATATAATTTTCCAGATTATATTTTCTGACTGATGCTGATGAAATTTCATATATTATCATAAATGCAATAGCTTTCTTTATTATAAAATACATTTCCCTCAGTTTTAATTTCATATCAGACCTGTGTCTAATACCATTTTTTTTTAAATCATGCAAGAGAAAAGTAAGCATTATACATCTACTGAACCTAGTTTTTCTAGCTACATTCTTAAATATACGTATTTACTAAATATGAAAGAGAATTGTTTTTCTCCCCAGTGAAGTAAAATTGCACTACAAATCATTTTGTGCTAATGATTGTATCTTTTAAAATAGCCAAGCATATTTAGTCTCTAATCACTTTGACTATCACTGTAATACAATGTTAATTTAAATAATTCTCTTTTGGAATGAAAGAACTAATATGCTGAATCTTGATTCATATACTATCATATCAAAGTGCTTCACTAAGCTTTTATTATATCTGCAGAATAGTCTAACATGCTGAAGCTTCTTAGTATGAAAATGTAAGATTTATTAAAGTATCTCTATGTGAAATAAAGCCAGACATGAAAATATAATATCAGATAAAATTTCTAGGAGGTTAATCAATGAGATGGATCAGTAATTTATTTTCTTTAAATGAGTGACATATTTATTCTTGCGCACAGTACATTCCGCACATTTCACATCTTTAATTATCTACCATGCTTTCTTGTTGCAGTGTCTTACCCAACTTTATACAATTCTTCATCTACTTTTCTAGTAAATAAGTATTAATGAGAGGGATTGTCAGCATAGAAAATTTATCTTTTTAGCTTACCACAGAAACAAAAAATTATAAAATATACTATTTTTTTCCTTATTGGTTACTACATAAAGATTTTAAGACTTTTAATGCTTGGTTGTTAATATTTATGCTCTGAGAAAATCCTGTTGACTCTGCCTTCAACATATTTATATATTTGACCACTTTTTTTCATTTCAGTGGCTGTTGGGCTGTTCCAGGCCACCAGCATTTTTTTTTTACCTGGATGACTGTAAAACTTCTTGATAGGGTCTCTGTTCTTCTACACTTGACTCCTGATGGTCCATTCTCAACATGCAAGCTAGATTTTTTTTTTTAAGCATAGACCGTTTTATTCTCTTCTAAGAAAGCTGCTGTCACTCCCCATATCGCTCAGAGCAGGAGTGAAATCCACCAGGCCTGAAGTGATCTGCTTCCTGCCACACCTTACTCTGTCCGGTCAGCTCCTGCCATTGTCCTCCTCACTTATTCCAAACAGGTCAGTCTCTGCTGGTCCTTAAATACACCAGAAACGCTCCCACATTTGGACCGTGGTTCTGGCTGTTCTTGCTGCCTAAAAATTTTCTTCAGCTGGATATTTGTTTGGCTAACCAGTTCAGTCTCCTTCACGTTATTGTTCAGGTGCTACTACGTTCTCAATGAGGCTGTCTAAACTACCTCTTTAATGTGACAATTTGTAGCTTTTCAATATGCAGACGTCCCCACTTTGCTCTGCAGTTTCTCTCTCCTGACCGCGTTTCACCCTCTGCACTATCCAGTGTCTTCGTTGCTGGGTTTACTGTCTCTCTCACTGTGGGTGATGTAAGCTTCATGGGGCTCTGGATCTTTCTTTTCCTTGATTTTATTTCCGTAACACAACAATGGTAGGGCTATAATAAGCCCTTAATAAATATTTGTTATTTTGAATTGCATGATGACATTAGCAGGAAGAAAGAACTCTAAAGCGTATTATTTATGCTGAAGAATTTAAATATGGATTGAAATAACAGCAAAGATTGAGAAATTGAGACAGCAGAAGAATTACTTATGTTTATCAGAAAAGACCACCACCTTTTTCTTTCAGCAACAGTAAATAGTTTTCTAGTTCTACAATTTTAGACAACTTAAAAAAAATTTTTTTTTAAAGGAAAGGCTGATAGATGAGGAAAACTACATAAGGCTTTCAGGACTAATACCAGTATACTATCACCATAAGTAATATGGTAATGATATAGATATATAAAAACAAATCCTTTTAAATGATGGTACTGTTTTAGCACCATTATTTTATTAATTAAAAATGTTTAAATACTGCTGAAATACAATATTGTATTAGTTTCAGATGTACAACATAGTGATCAGACATTTATCTAACTTAAGAAGTGAGCACCCAATAATCTACAATTTCTTAAAATTGTGTTCAAAAATTGAGCAAAAAATAAAATTGCATGATTAAGGACATCTTTCAAATTAAATACATCTGCCTGTATTTAAAAGATTCTAATTTACAAGTTTATCTGTCTTTATTTACAGTTCTTTTGAAAACTGCATTAAGCAATATCTCTAGTCCACAAATCTACATTTAAATGCCATGAATGAGTGAACTCATTGGCTCCAGAACTCCTGTTTCTAAGTAGTTTCTCTCTGCACATATCTTTCACGTTCTCACCAAGCAGATGGCAGCATAGTGGCAAGCTCTGGAGACATGCAGGCCAATTTATTCTGCCATGAACTGAAAATTGTGCTAGAATCTGTAGGCAAAATAACAAACAGCAAGAGAAAAAACTTAACACTTTTGAGAGTCATATTATGTACCAAGCACTGTGTTAGTGTTTTCATATATATTCTTTATTTAAGAAAGCTACGAATTAGCAAGAGAGAGACATTAGCATGTAGCCATGCAGTACGTGTTATAAGTACATTTTTCTTCTGAGAAGGTTAATGCCATGACTGAATTAGCTCTTCAGGCTTCATGCAGGTTAATGTTTTGGCCAAAAGGAAATCATAGGGCATTCCAGATACAGAAAATGATTATGAGGAAGATATGAGAATGAGAACTATGGTTATGGGGTGGCTCACTTAAAGGAAGATGAGGAGTTCCAACTCATACTGTAACCTCACTAGATGAGCTGTATCATTTCTTTCTATAGCTAATGACTCTCCAAGGGATTCTTATGCCAGCTGTGATGGCAGCAGGAGCCAGTTTCACATCGTGTTGGTACTAGACAGGGTCAAGGATTTCTGCTTTTATAACAGCTGAAGGTATTAGGGGTGGGTAGCATTGTTGTGGAAAGAGGATACAGCTTCGCTATGCTTCAATTTGGGTAAAATTGGTTTTGCCAAAGCAGTTAGTATTTAAACCTATAATTAGGTATACGGTAACTGTGACCAAATATAAATGCTGCTTATGACTGAATCATCATCTTACAGGGCCTTGTTAAGAAATAGATCATAAATGAATTAATCCCTTTGCTAATGTTCAAACAGAATACTCTGAAAAATGTGTATGAGAATCCACCATGGTTCATAATTTATATATAAAAAGTGCCAAACCAGCACAAAACTGGGCTCTATATAACTGTGTCCCCCAAATTACAAACTTTTCTTTTTGAACAACCTTGTTATTAGGCTAGTTTATATTGTGGATTATCTCTAGGAATGAGTTCTACTTATCGGTCATGGAGAAATGTGAATTCATTTTCACATTAGCTTACTTAAAATATAATTAAAATGATAAATTTTTTAAAATCCCTATAGTAAATTTCAAAGCCAGAAGGTGATGGGATTGTTGCAAGATTGTTTTATATCTACCTAGGCAAACATACAACTTACACAGTAGAGAATAAAGCCCTCACGACCATCTTCTCTGAACCTTACTCTCATCCTACCCGAAAAAGAGCTAAAAAAAAAAAAAAAAAATGGTGTAGGTATTCACACTCAAGTTGTATTGCACAGAACTAAGAAATTTTTCTGAGTAGTCCATAATCAAATACAAACAATTTCAAAACAGTAGCTTTCAAGGTCTCTAAAAATATCTGTAGCTGTACCGGGAAGAACTCTAAATAGTTTCAGGTTGAGTGTACAAGAGTCCACTCTAATGTTATAAACTACCTGACATGTTCAGCTCAGCAAAAGAAAAATTTATAAGGATTTGGTTTTCAACATTAAGCTATTTAGGAAGTTGGAAAGGGCATGTTATGTTCTTATTCTTAAACATAGTTAATCTGCTACATATGCATTATTAAATAGCAAAGATTTTTAGAAGTCAACTCCCGCCTGCCTTACCAGTCGTGATTTGAGCTAGTAAAATAGGCTTATCTAATTATCTGTTGGCTTCATTTTATTATCAAAACTATGGCAAAACAGAACCTTCCTATGATAGCATAAATAAATCATATGCTCCCTTTTAAATTGTTTTCATTGGATTGCTAAACATTAAATATTTTATTTTTAAGTTGCTTGAATTTTTATGATTTCAGCGCCTGAAGATAGAGATAGACCACACAACTGCTGAACATTCTGGTGACTATGTTCTTTATTCTTAATTAGGGGTATATCTATAATAGAAGGTATCTGTCACACATTACCCTAGTTTTTATTCAGTGCCAGTGTCTATGGGTTTCATATTTTAATCATAGACTTAAACCCCCTGGAAGAATTTAATATTCAGGTTTTTAAGATTTTGAAATTGTGTATATCCACTTATGGACATATCATTTAGTGCTATTTATTTAATAAATCTTATTGTCAGTCAGCTTAATGTTAATTTTTAAGTTTTTGTATATACCATAGTGATTTCTAATATTTTAAAGAAAAATTTACTAACATCACCACAATAGTTATTAAATAACGAATATTTTATAAAACTCATACTTCAGTGTGATAGTATTATCAGCTAAAATATATAGAAATATATATAGAAATGAAATTCAGGGTTTTTGTTTTATTGAGGTATAATTAGCATTTAACATTATATTAAAATTCAGTTTTCTTAAGTAAACATTTTCTATCGCCCCCCCTCCCCCCATCCCTGCTTGCTTGTATTCTTAGAAAAATGCCCATAAACGTGGTTTTCAGGTTGTGGTTCTAATGCTTGATCATAGTTGCAGGTTATTTACATAAGATGGACTTGCTACTCTCTTGGTTGAACTAAGATTTCTGTAACTGTTCAGTAAGTGAACTCTAACTAATGACTGAGAGGCAGGCTGGGAGATGGGGGGTGAGGAGGGCTGGGAAAGTGCTCTGCCCCTCTGTAGTCTGATGTCCTTATACTGCCCTGTTAAATGCTGATTCAGTTCTGAAAGTCTTCATAGTTGTAGTTACTAGGATGATTACTTTGTCATCTTATAACAGGAATAGCAATAATGGATGTGGTATTACATAGGATTTTTTCCACACTTAATTTTTTTATATTAAAAAAAGCATGTTTACCAAACTGTAACTTCTCAACAATTATTTTCTAATGTAATTTATTTTTTTTTGTTATTTTTATTTTTTTAGTGAGAGGATAGGGAGGCAGAGACAGATTCCCGCATGCTCCTGAACGGGATCCAACCAGCTAGCCCACTAGGGGACGATGCCCTGCCCATCTGGGGACCTTGCTCCATTGCAACTAGAGCCATTTTTAGCACCTGAGGCCAAGACCATGGAGACATCCACAGTGCCCAGGAGCCAAATCACTCCAATTGAGTCATGGCAGCTGAAGGGGAGGAAAAGAGAGAGAGAGAAACAGAGAAAAGCAAGATGGGCACTTCTCTTGTGTTCCCTGACCAGGAATTGAACCTGGGACATCCATACTCTGGGCCAATGCTCTACCACTGAGCCAGCTAGCTGGGGTCATAATTTAGTATTATGTATTAGAAAAACCAAGTTACTTAGATATTTTTCTGAATTAAAAGAATTATTTTCTAAGGATATGCACATTTAGCCTCGGGGAAAAATGCGAAAGTAATAAGACTGTTTCAATACTATCAAAACAATCTAAGTAGCCAGAACAACGCATGTTGAGACAGCCTTTGTTAAATGGAACTCACATCTTATAGAAACCATACAGTGGAATAAATTGATGAAGAGAGGGTAAGAATGATGATGGAAAAAAATAATGGAGGAAGAAGTATAGACAATAAGACCTAAGCAGAAGAATTGAAAAGAGATGAATGAGAATATAAAATAGGACGCAGATATAGAAAAGATAAAGATAAACCTCTTTCTAAATTCTTCATGATGTCTAATGTATTTGCTGCCATCTGTGTTTGGCTCCTTGTGCTAGGTAAGGTACTATTGCCCCAAATTTCCCTCTTTTCTTCTCTAAGACCTCCTTTCCTAGTCTGATCCTCTTCCTTGACTATCATGTCATCAAGACTAAGGAATCCTTCCGCCTGAATCTTTATACTGTGTGTGCCATCTCTCAATAATACCTAACTTTGATGATTAATACCTATTTTTTTAAAAGCTCTTTTCTTTAAAATTATAAATTGTATGACAAATACTTTGGGTTTAAGTTAGTAATCTTAAAAAAATTGAATTTGGCAATTGTTTAAGAAATGAAAGTATTTTATTCTGCTTGGATATCTATGTTAAATTTTGTTTGAATCCCTGATTATACAAAATAAGAATGTTTTACTATATGGTTTCCCTTATAACATTTATTGTTTCTGGCTTTAAAGCAATGCATGTTTGCTAAAGAAAATAGGAAACCCAGATGTGTACAATGTACAAACAAGAAAAAATAAAACACCAACTCTCAAAATTTTCCCAAATTTTCATTAATAGCATATATTAATAGTTGATCTTATAGGCCACTTTTTCCTCAACACTACATAGTATCATTTCCTCATGAAGTAAAATATTACTTCATAACATTATTTTCTGTGGTTTTATTGTATAATATAGGTAGGATATTTAGATGGCTTTCAACTCTCCGCCACTGTCGATAACCCCTTAATATTTCCCTAAATATATGCCTTTTACAATATTAGCATCTATTTACTCAGTAAGACACTTGGTGCTTATTGTTAAACTGTTTTACAAAGGGCTTATTTCAGTGTACACTGTAGGTAACAGAAGAGGAGAGAACTTGCTATGAGTTTTATTTTGCTTTGTTTTGTTTTTAACTTCTATGAGATTACAGAGTGAAACAACTATGTAAAAAATTGGGAGATTTTTTCCTTTGATGATTTTCATTCCATTTTCAATGTGTTTCATAATGAAACTGAAAAATCACTTTGGAGTGGAGGGGTACAGCTTTATTCACTGAGGCTGTAACCAAAATTTATATGAACTTGACTCATGTCACAGGCCAAGTAATTTATCCAAAACTCAGCACCATGAAAATGTAAATTAATTATAATGATTCATCTTTATTGTAGACTTTTCATAAACATACCTCTTTTAAGTCTTTTTAAATGTACTTGTTAGTTGTCCAATAAAGCACTAAACCCAGGGATAAGGACTGTGAACCAAATATAAAGTGACTAAAGTTGTTAAAATTGATCTCTTAAAACTTATTCTCCATATCCCTGATCTCTCTTTCTTAGTTTGACTTTGAAAAAAAATAAAAGCTGAAAATGGTATTTTCTAATGTTACTGAATTTAATAGAACATTCATCTCCATTGTTCTTTTTATTGTGCAACTACATACTTGTGCCCATTAATATTAGAAGTTTGTTAGTGCTTTTAATTTCTGGTCTCTACATGAACATGTGTTTTATTCTTTATATTTATCTCAGAATAACATGTCTTATGACAAGATATTTTATAATAGTTTATTATTTGGGTAGGGATATATTCATTTTTTAATATATTTATATTTATGTTTAATAATATAAAATATAAAGAACCATAATTTATGAAATTTGAAAAACAGACTTCATTTGAATGCCATATATAATAAAGATATCTCTGTTCAGCTTTATTAGGCACCAGAAACTTTTTGCTTTGTTTAAATAAAAGCGACCATTTCTTTGTAAGTCATTATTTTTTATCAAGATTAACTTTTCTCATGGTAAGGTATTTAATATAGAACATCATTATAGTAGCAGTTATTATGAATAAGTTCAGAAATTAAGCTTATTAAGTTTATTCTATATATAGTCTTTGAAGAAAACATGATCTCTGAAATTTATTAAGATATTTGAATTGTTTATAAAAATTGCCAAATTAAGTGGGTTTTTAAAGTGCCATATGATTTCACTTATATGTGAAATCTAAAAAAACAAATAAAGGAACAATCAAAACAGAAACAAACTCATAGACACAGAGAGAGAACATTTTGATGGTTACCAGATGGGAGGAGGGTTGGGGAATGGGTGAAAAAGGGAAAAGGATTAAGTACAAATTGGTGATTACAAAATAGTCATAGTCATGGGGATGTAAAGTACAACACAGGGAATATAGTGGAGAATATTGTAATTATGTATGCTGTCAGATAGGTAATAGATTTATCAGAGCACTCATTTTATAAGTTACATAATGTCTAATCTCCATGTTGTACACCTAAAACTAATATTATAGTGTATGCCAAATCTAATTGAAAAATGAAAAAGTATTTTAAAAGATATTTCAATAAATAAATCTACATGTAAGTATTCAACTAACGGTGAACCTTTATAAGGATTAATAGTGCATTGGTTCTACTAATTATAACAGCAGTGACATTTTTTTTTTTATTTTGTGTATTAAAAATCTGTTACATGGTAGCTAGAGCAGGTGTTGAAGGGCCAGTATGCTCAGCTGTACTACTAGCTACAGTGGAAAGGTTCTAGTATCCTGAGCAAGAGGGAAAGGGGATGGTCAGGGCCTGAGAGGAGTTTGAGTTATTGTGTAGCATATCACTCAATAGTGATTAAACCTCAAAAGATTAAAAATGGTCAGCATTTCATGAGACACAAAGAATATGCTGTTTGGATTGTGTCAGGTTTCTTTGGCTTCAGTACTGTTAGCCTGATACTGTAAGCTTACTCTGCTCACACAGCACCTCTCCCACCCTACGCCCTTCACCAAGACGCTGCAAATAGGAGAGTTCGGGATAATGTTCTCTCTGTGTTTTGGTAGTGCTGACATCTGAACAAAAATGCCACATTCCTATTCTTTGTAAAGAAATAATTGATATTTGAGAACTAAGTAGAGACTGTTTATTACCTTTGCTATTTTCAGGTAACTATAAAAGGTACTTTTGTTATTAATAAATCTTCCTGGTTTCATCCAAACTCAAAGAATGGTTGTGGGCTTTCACCAGAATGAAAGGGACAGGTTGTGAATACACGGTCATCAGGGGATAAGGAACACAGCCATATGCTTGGGCTATATTAATATGTAACCTAAGTGAATATATATTTTACCATACTTGTTCCCATTTTACCACTGTCTGCTAACTGATCTGATCTGAACGCCATGAAATTAAATTTGTATTAATCAAACTAAGGGGAGAAGAGATAAACTTGACTCAATTAATATATAGTGCAAAATTTACAATTAACTATTTTAGTTTGTATTGAATAGATTCCACTCCTTAGAAAATTTCTATTTTAAGGAGGAGGAATAAAAAGTGAGGTTAAATAATCTTCTTTCAAAATACGTGTACCTGTTGCTTAAGGTATTATGGGTGGAATTTAGTACAGAGACAGAAAAAAGGATAGAAGAAAGGTTATTCAAAATAAATTTGTTATCAAGAGTCTGAACAACTCTGTTCATTATCTGACTAGGTTTCAAAGATTATTATCTTTGACTTATTTCTGCTCTATAGTGTAGACAGTATCTTCTCAACTAGAATTTTGTGTTTTTTTGTGAAAATCAAGGGGAACAATTCATTTAAAAAGGTGACTTGTAGAACATAGGTGGGGCCCTCTGGACATACATAGAAGAAAAAGAATGTTCCTTCGCTTTGCTTTTATGTGCTTCAGAAATACAACTGTGAACCTCCCATTTTTACAGAACTATAAATCACCTATCTATAGACAAGGTGAAATTAACATTTTTCCAGTAAAAGTATGTTTAATTTAAAGATGTAGAATAGATAGTATGCTGATCCATATGCTTTTGTCTCATTTATTTTTCTTTTTGCTTCTTAAAAGGAATATATTGTAAGGTTTAATTTTTCAGGTAATCTATACACTAGATCTGAAATTTCAGTCATCAACAATATTTCTCATATCTCTCTCGTGCCTTATTTTTTCTTGTTAACACTTCTCACTATTAGCACAGTATATAGTCATTGCTTGGAAGTCTTCATTCTGTAAATGTATCAAGCCTTCTCAAATGGATTTTCATATGCAATGTGATTATAATCAAAACTCCAGTCGAATGTGTGTTTGTGTATAAACAATCAGTTAATCATATTCCTGAGTTGAATGAAAAAGGGAAAATAGGAATAGCTAAAACAATTTTGAAGGAAAAGGTGTGGAGATGTATTATAAAGCCATAGAATAAAAAAAAATAAACTCTCAGCAAAATCACAGGGAAGTAGCCTAATAAAACAGAACATCTCAAACACATATAGACATCTATGAGAGAAGTGATATAATTAAATAAATAAAAAGTACTGTATGTATTGCACATTGTAAATAGCAATCAATTTCAGAGAAGAAAGACAACTGTGAAAATAATACTTGAACAGTTTTGAGAAAAATACAGCGGGCTCTCTTTATGACCTTTGATTAGAGTAGGAAACCAAGTCCATAAAGCAAAGATTGATAAAGTTGACTATAAAATTGAAGAGAAGCTTCACAGTGGGAGGTAATGTATATCTGATAAAGGAGAAGTACCCAGTGTTTATTTAAAAAAAAAAGAAAAATTACAAAATACTAAGAAAAAGAAAAACAACCTACCAAGAATATAAATTCATGAAATACGAATGGCTCATAAAATTAGGGAAGTATATAAACGAATAGCAACAAAAGATGATTTAACACATAAGAATAAATGTTAATTGAAAATATAATATCGAGTGTACTCTAGAATATAGAAATATGGAAAATTTTATAAATTTTGGATTGAAATAGAAATTTATAAAACTTCTTAGAGTAATATAGTAATATCTATCAAACTGAAAATTATCTTACTAATGTAACTCTACACACACACATGTTCAAAGCGATTCACTGTTATCATTGTATTCAGTCAACTGATTGCAAATAAAAATGAAAATCATCTTAAATGTCTATTAGGAAACTGGCTATTGCGTAACCTTTTCTTGTTTTTAGATTATGTAGGACTTTAGAAAAAAATTTTAACCAAATTTTGTTAAAGATACCCCCCCATTTCAAAAAGTTTGCACATTTTTTAGGATTTGAAAGAATTTTTTTAGAAAAAAATTTATTTGAAACATTTAAACTTTGAGAAGGTGGCTATTAAAGGAGCCCAGTCCAGTATTAGTATAATGTATGCCAGCAAAAAACAATAGTATTGATTGTGTGATAATTTCTGTAGACCTTCAGAACTTTGACTTATTATCAATGCCATATGTGAAGCCTTACTTATTAATATAAGCATTGAAAAAGTAAGATTTAAGCTAAACATGTAAAATTAATAATTAAACAAAGTATATATGTTTTTGAGAACTGGTAAACTGCAGTTAATATAATCATAGTTTCTGATAATGATACATATTTGTATATTCTTTAAAACAAGGCAACATTTAACTACAAGTGTATAGCACCATAATCATATGGTGGAAAACATTCCAGTGAATAGCAAGGTACACACTAGTTACCCGTGAAAAAAATGTGCATTTCTCCAACAAATATTCTTCAGTTTTAGTTTAGTAGTATAGGTATATATATATATATATAAGTCAGCTTTTAGATATATCTGGATGGAGTTTATATTCTTAACCGAATTTGTCACTGGATTTAAAGTCAGGCTACCTTGACACATTGTCCCTGATGAACTGTCCATTTAAGGGGTCAGGAAAATCGTTATCTTTACATGAAAAAAATTACTTTAGTATATTCCATTCAGAGCCCAGAGTTTAAACCCGAACTATACTGTCATCTCCTCATTCAGAATCATAGTGTATTAAGACTTTTTCCAGAGCGGATATCCTTGAGGTTGACATCTTCTTGTGACTGAGTAGAGAGGAGCAAGAAATTCAATTACCTCAAAGCCGGCTCCGTCAGTGCACCTGTCTGCTTGCTCAGGAAATGATTTGTAAATTGGGCTTTATCTTCCCCATCCCATAAATCTCCTGTCCATAATTGACACTTGTCACCTAGATGAATAGTGGGAGAAAGAAAACAGAAAGTAAATGAGTAGCCCACCTGGGAAAACCATGTCTTGTTGCCTTTGGGAGTCATTTACAAACAGCAGTACCTACAGGCCAAAGTTTTTATCTACAAGCAGGTGGCAAACATTTTGCTACTAAACAAAATTGCCATGCCTGACCTGAATCGCAACAAAGGCAGAGGAACAATAACTAATATATAACATGTTTTCCAGAGAATATAAACATGTCTCCCAAGGTACTAGAAGCTTTTGTTTGCTATTTGTGATGCTCAGTTATCGCTGCTACACATTTGTAAGTATCAGGTTTTTGTCACGAATGTCAAAAGGCATTCGTGAAGCAAGTATTTTGGCTGTCTTGGGAGTTGATATTGTCATTTGTTACACAATTCAACATCAGTTCAAAGTTATTTGGTACCAGTGTCAACAGATTGATCTAAAAAAAACATGTAAGAATGACAGTGTTTTCTTACAAATGTCAAAGAAAAGAAACAAGGGATTTCATAAACATGATCTTGGGAGGAAGCAGTAACTATAAAACACATGACAGACAAACCTGCATATCTGATTTTCTTAAATGTTCAGTTAATTTTACATATCTTTCTGAAGCTTATCCTATACCGTGCACTGAGGGACCTAGGGGGGACCTAGGGGAGACTGTCTCCTCACAATCCTCTGTATGGGTTTCATGACAGGGCCCTGACCCCGGTCATTGTGGGTGTTTATTGGTTCACACAAAACAGAAGTAGGGACAAGAATGAGGAAGTCAGGAAGCAGAAAAGGGAATGAGGAGAAGAGAATGAGGAAGTAGGGAAGAAGAACTTCTTTAGAGCACATTAAAGGACAAGCAAAGTAACTCAAATATCCACACTTATTGATCAATCGGAATCGCTAATTCTACCCCTACTGTGCTGCGTTCAGCACAGTACTGCATTTAATATTTTTGTCAGTAAAGTCACTGTGGCCTTTGCTTCAGGGCACTGAACTCTGTCCCTGTGTTATTTTTCTATTCAGGGCCTCTACACACTTATATTTGAAAACAAGAAAAATTCAGAATTTATTAATAATCTCTTAATACTAAAAGACCTCTCCAAAAAAAATATTTTAAATTGTTTTTAAATTATGACCAAAATTGAGAGTATTAAATAAAAATTATAAACACAAGTTCAAATAAATTTAAGTAACAGACTGAGTATTTTACAAACTAAATTATGAATAATAAAACGTGTAACTTGTATAGCTTTTGCATAGTCTCTTTCACATATTCCTGCTTTTTTAGTAATTTAATTTTGAAGTGCACATAATTTTATTAACATTTTTTAAAATCTTCAACTTACTATTAGGAAAATAATTCATTTCTTTTGAATTCTGTAAGATCTGAGATTACTTCATCTATATGATTTACAAATATATTCCAATTTAACAGGATAAAATCTTCGTCACTCTCTTTGCTCCCACAGGTCGGGACAATATACAAAGAGTTTATATTTCCTCTAAAATTATACCAAAGATTAAGAATGGATCATTGGCAGGGAAATAGATTGAACTTAAATACCTTTGCGCTAGTTACTACTCCTATTTCCTGTGGTTCAGTGGTCTGTCTGCCTGTCTACCTAGTGTTTACAGAAGTTGTAAGCCATCTGTTATTTTCATACTAGAAAATGAAAATTTGTTGAAGGAAGTTAAGTTGCATCTCTGTTTGTAAGCCATCTGTTATTTTCATACTAAAAAATGAAAATTTATTGAAGGAAGTTAAGTTGCATCTCTGTAAATCCCTGTTAGTGTAAAATAGATGTTTCTTTATGCCTCCTTTAGTATGCTGGTCTTTTAAAAAAACAGGGAATCTTGTGGATATTGACCTAAAGCAACAGGTACATAGTATCGTACATATAGCATAGTTCAGTGGTATTCCATAACCCTTTATCAGGGTCAGCCTTGTCATTAGGAACTTAACTGAGTAACACAGAAAAACTTTTCAATACAAGTAAATGTTACAGTTTTATCTCCATTTAAAAAAAAAATTAGCTGCTTTTCAATAACAAGTATATATATTTGCTACTGTCAGTCTAATGAATATCATTGGTCTGGACATTGATATTTAAATTATTAGCAAATATCAACAATATTGGGCAGCACTGAAAACAGATGTGAATATTTACATGTAAAAATCATTATAGAGCTTATTTAAGGAGATGCATTGCTTGTCAGTATAGCAAATAAATAATAATAATAATTCCACAAACATGTATAAAAGTGCCTGCTTTCTGTGTTACTATGCAAAGTCTGAGGATGTAACCATGAACAAAGATAGTTTCTATCCCAGTGGAGCTCATATTTTGGTAAGGATATAAACAGGTAATTACCCCAGGTAAAATATATAACAAGTACAGTGAAGCTGAGCCTTTGGTTTTCTTGAAGTTGTGAGCAGAAGTTTGCTAGCAGGGGAGGGCATAAAAGATTTTCATGTAGAGGAAATTGGGCAGCCATAACCATAAAATCATAAAATGGAATGTATAGTTAAAAAAGAGACAGTTTTCCCTGTTAATGGAACTTCGAGGTGTTTTGCAGTCCTAGCATATAGATGTGAGAAGGAAATAACAGGTAATGATGCTGGAAATTAAACAGAGGCCAACCATGACAGACCTTGTGTGCTGTACTAATATTATGACAGCTACCATTCATTTTGTAGTTAGTATGCTAGGCATTCCCATGCTTTCAACAGCCCCTTAAACCTTGATAATATTATCTCCATTTAAAGGATGAGAAAACAGAGGCTCACATGAAATGAAGTAATGTGTCTGTATTCACACAACTCAAAGTACCCAATGCTATGATTGTTAATTGGGAGTTATTAAAGGCACTTAAAATCATCAGAATAACAATAGAAATATTTTTATAGGGTTATAATTGATGTTGTAAAGAAGTGTTAAAGTCATGCTTTCAGATCACTTAAAATAATAACAAATCAGTTTACTAGCAGAGAATATTTCTTCTAATCAAAAAATTGTAGCTTATATTTATTATCTGGAGTTCAAGTTATAATACTTTATATAGTATATATCATCTTTACATGTGAATGGATGAATTCACATTTTGTAGAGCATTTACCACGTCATATTTTCTATTAACGCACAAATGAAAAGAAAACATAATAACTGAATAAGACACTGTATCTCTGCACCTCAACGGATGCCTAACTATAGCATATCTCTGTAGACATAAGTTAGAATACTCAAGGTTTCAAATATTTATATATTGTACTTAAAATATTTAAGTTAAATTTTAAAATGCCAGCTTTCATTAGAAGAAAATAATGTAAATGAATTGAATAGTAATGTTTCTTGATGTGCTGTTTTATAAAGTTAATTTGGCAGGTTTATTTAATTTTTTTTCTTACTACTATTATTTATTAAAGTATTGCTAATTGCTAAGCATTGTGCTAAGTAATTCGCATTCATTATACTTTTGAATTCTTATAACTTTCTTATTATTCTCATTTTGCAGATGAAAAAATACGCAGCTCCAAGTAGTTTAGCAAGTTGAACAAGATGACATAACTAATGTCTAATAAGCAGAGCTGGGATTCAGGCTTTTCTGTATGACTTCATAGCTTATAGAATTGGGAGAGGATCACCTTTAGCAATAATTATACATACACACACGTGTGGGTAATTATACTAAACAAATAAATTATAATCAATATACACACAAACAATACCTAATCTGTGTATGTGGTGGTGGTGGTGGTGGTAACTTTAAGCATGGGAAATCACATTTAACTTAGACTGGTTTGAAAATACTTTTCGTTTAACGCTTGGATATATGGAGTTATATTTCCAGTGTGCATGCCTGTGTGTGTGTGTGTGTGTGTGTGTGTGTGTGTGTGTGTGTATTCCAAGTGGCCAGATAATATACAGATTTCCAAATGAATCATTGGGTAAGAGTTAACAAATGTTTCTTGTTTCTTGAACACATAATCTGATCATCTAACACCAGAAAATTATTTGTTGACTATTATTTAGTAGTCTCCGGTTTGACTGAAGGTCATCCATCAGATAGTCCACACCCTTATATTCTCAATTCCTCTGTACATGATTCAAAAGGTTGGCAGTGAGGAAGGCTGAAACAGAAAAAAAAATCCTTTGTTTGAAATATGGTGCCTGACCTGTGGTGGCACAGTGGATAAAGCATCAACCTGGAATGCTGAGGTTGCTGGTTCGAAACCCCAGGCTTGCCTGGTCAAGGCACATATGAGAAGCAACTACTATGAGTTGATGCTTCCCATTTCTCTGTCTCTCTCTCCCTCTTCTCTCTAAAATCAATAAATAAAATTTTTTAAAAATATATGGTGTTGGAGGAGAGCATCTAACTGGACTGATGACCAAGTGGGTGCTAGAACAAATTAAGTCTAAAACCTCATGGGAGGTAAAAAAAAAATAACACAACTGAAGCTGTCCTACTTTGAGCACATCATCAGAAGCTGGGTTCTTTGGAAAAGACAACAACAGAAGGTGGCAGGAAAAGAGAAAAACTAAGTGTGAGGTGGGTTTGACTCCATAAAAGCAGCCACAGGCATGAGTCTACAGGAGCTGAGCAAGCTGTTGAGGACAGGACGTTGTGGACATCACTCATTCATAGAGACCTGGGAACTGAGTCAGCAGCATGTTGTAACAACTGCTATTTAGTGATTAAATATTAAATTTATTTTGCAGCTTTAATCAAATATATTACTCGGCTGTGTAGTTAGATGATTAGTGATAATTCTTGTCTTTGGCTTAAAAAAAAAAAGCAAACACCATAACACTAGAGCTTTGTTAAATTGAAACGTTTTTATTTGAAAATAGGTAATATAAAAGTCTTTCATTCGATATACATTCTTAATAAGTACAAACCATACAGAATCTGCTTTTCATTTTTCAATGGTCTATAGAACAAAATATGTTACACAATTGTTTTTGTTTGCCATCCAAGAGACTGTAGAACAGAAATGAGGGATATCAAAAACATGGTGCAGTTTTCTAAATAAGAGTACCACAGGACAGATTTTATTACTGGGCAGAATAGAAAATGTACTCATTTTACACATCAGTTAAGCATTTGTCAGTCAGTGAATTGCAAATGTTAAGTGAACATCAGTAGGGTGAATTTGCAATATAGACAATCAGGATGTGTTTGAATGTATTTATTGCCTGCTGGCGTATGTTTTTTTGTTTTGCCTTATTTTATGCTAATGAGGAATCAGATTAGTAATAAGCAGGAAGTAGAATTACCTTTAATGAATCAATCATTCATGCAACTTTCTGCCAGGCCCCTCAACTGAAAATGCCAGGACACTGGGCACTCTGCAGAGCCTTGCTGTATTGCATTGAGTGAGATCTGATTGTTATGTGAATGTGTAATGAAAGGGTCTCAGGACCCTGTCTTGCTTCATTCTCAGGGAACAAAAGCTGCTCCAAGCCTTGGTGTTGTGGTTTGTGGATAGTCTCCCGATTTAAGGCAAAAGCTAAAAAATGAAATAATTAACCTAAAACTAAAAATAAGAAAAAAAGTGGAGTAAAGAATTTTTTTTCGATTTTAGGGGAAAATTTTAGATTTGAATTTTATTGTATAAAAATTCAACTATGGTGACAGTAGTTCCTCAAAATTACACCCGGCAAATTGATCCACAGAGTTGAGGAAACGTTTAATTATGTTTCTCATTTTTGTATTGGCTACTGTTTGAATAGAAAGCTGAAGAGTTACCAATTCCATGCCTTTATTCAATATGCAGTTTATTTTTAGGAAATATAAGCCACTAAAATTTCTGAGACTGACTTATGTAAATGAGAAAGATCTTTTGAGAATGTACAAATCATTTATTTCACAATACTTTTCTGTAGGTAAACATTATGAAATTATTAGCCATGGATTTTCCAAAATATGTTGTTCATAAATTGCTTTTAACAAAAATACAATTTTTATATAACTATTATATATATAATAATATATGTTTAGATATTATAAATGAAAATTATAAGTATTTTATTACATGGGGAATTACATAGAAGAAACATTTAGAAGATAAATTTTGTGTATGTATATAAATATGAAGTGTGCATCAATTTGGATTTAAAAAATTGGTTCTCTTATAGTTTTTGAACATTTTTTTTCTCCAGTTGCAAGACAGAATAGATTTAAACTAAAATTCTTCATCATAATTACCATTTAAATGAAAGGGGAATTAAAACTAATATTTTGATGAACTTTGTTTTATTAACAAGTATATTATATATGACCAATAATTTTATGTCCTGTTTGATCCCCATAAATCCTATGCAGGTGCATGGTACAAAATGTAATGAGAGGGCCCTGGCTGGTTGGCTCAGCGGTAGAGCGTCGGCCTGGCTTGCGGGGGACCCGGGTTTGATTCCCGGCCAGGGCACATGGGAGAGGCACCCATTTGCTTCTCCACCCCCACCCCCCTCCCTCCTCTCTGTCTCTCTCTTCCCCTCCTGCAGCTGAGGCTCCATTGGAGCAAAGATGGCCCGGGCGCTGGGGATGGCTCCTTGGCCTCTGCCCCAGGCACTAGAGTGGCTCTGGTCGCAGCAGAGCGACGCCCCGGAGGGGCAGAGCATCGCCCCCTGGTGGGCAGAGCGTAGTCCCTGGTGGGCGTGCCGGGTGGATTCCGGTCGGGCGCATGCGGGAGTCTGTCTGACTGTCTCTCCCCGTTTCCAGCTTCAGAAAAATACAAAAAAAAAAAAATGTAATGAGAGAACTCAGTTGCATTTGGAATTTTTTTAAATAAAATAAAGCGTCAGAATACTATGAGCAAATTTATGCCAGGTTTTAAAATATATGAGCTGAAAAACTATTTTGAGTTAATAGTTGAACTCATTAGTATAAAAATATATCTTAATGATATTTTGAAAATTACCAAAAAATTGCTGCCTTTGAATTTATTATCTTAACTAACATTCTATAGATTGGTATCACTAGCTTGTTTTTTCTTCTTCTTACTCATTTGGGATTTTATTATCTTTTCCTTAAAAAATGCAATATACATAGCAATCAGTAGTCAAAAAAAGTCTGGTCTTAAGATACCATATATATATATTAATATTGTTAATATTAATATTGTTCCCTTGTATTTATTTCATTTATATATATGTAAACTTTACAAAGTTTTAAGAGATATTTTAGTACTTTAATTTGAGAGAGTAATTAACTTAGAACTAAAAACAAATTTGCCTCCTAGAGAAAAATTTTAGATATTGAGAGTTGTTATTTAGTAAACCAAAATTTATGTATACCCAAAGCTTGGAAACTGTAATAAAAAGTAGAGGTGTTATTTATTACCAGAACCAAACATGACCTCATTCCAAACCTTATGGAGCCTTCTAATGAGGAAAACAGATATTCATCAAATAATCATACACATGTCAATTTCTACCTGTACAGATTTATAAAGGGCTATTTCCTAATTTCACGAGAACACTTAAACTGGATTTATATTCAGTCAGAGAAATGGGAAAGATACCATAAGAGAAACAGTCAGAAAGGGGTTTCTATTCATCATAAAATTCATACAACTTCTCATCACTGTCAAAACTCCCATCCATTAGCTTGTCCTCATCTGTGTCTGATGATGAATCACTGTCTTCGTATATGGCATTTGAAATGCCGCAACCACTGTATATGACACACCCAGTTTTTAGACCCCAAATATTTGAAAAAGTGTATGTCTTTTACACAGGGAAATATGGTATATATGGTGAGACAACAGATAGATGGAGGGTAGGCAGTAAGTCATGTTAAAGATTTTGGTCCTTTTTCTAAAAGTTATGAAAGCCTATTTTTAACAACTTTTTATTAAAAAGTAATTTGATACCATAAAATTTACCTATTTTAAGTGGTATAATTCAGTGATTTTTAGTAATTACAGAATTGTGTAACCATTACCACAATCCAGTATTGAAACATTTTTGTTACCCCAAGAAGATCCCTCCTGCCCACTTACAGTCACTTCCCATCCCCACACCTGACCTAGCTAACTGCTAATCTACTTTGTCTCTCTATAGGGTTGTCTTTCTAAACATTTCATATAAATGAAGTCATACATTTTGAGTCATGCATTTGACGTTTTTCACTTAGCATGTTTTTTAACATTTATCTATGTTGTACCATATAGCAAGTTCATCATTGTTGTGGATTAATATTGTTAATCCTGCCCTGGCCGGTTGCCTCAGCGGTAGAGCGTCGGCCTAGTGTGCGGAGGACCTGGGTTCGATTCCTGGCCAGGGCACACAGGAGAAGCGCCCATTTGCTTCTCCACCCCTCCGCCGCGCTTTCCTCTCTGTCTCTCTCTTCCCCTCCCGCAGCTGAGGCTCCATTGGAGCAAAGATGGCCCGGGCGCTGGGGATGGCTCTGTGGCCTCTGCCTCAGGTGCTAGAGTGGCTCTGGTCGCGACATGGCGACGCCCTGGAGGGGCAGAGCATCGCCCCCTGGTGGGCAGAGCGTCGCCCCATGGTGGGCGTGCCGGGTGGATCCCGGTCGGGCGCATGCGGGAGTCTATCTGACTGTCTCTCCCTGTTTCCAGCTTCAGAAAAATGAAAAAAAAAAAATATTGTTAATCCTTGTATTTATTCCATTTTATCTGTACACCAGTGGCTGAACCTTAATGTTGTTTAACTTTTTGACTTTACAAATAATGTTTCTATGAACATTCATATCTAAGTCTTTACTTGGACTTAGGTTTTCGTTTCTTCTGGGTAAACAACTAAGTGGAATTATTGGGTCATATGGTAACTTTATATTTCAGTATTTAAAAATTATCAAACTCCTTTGCCTAAATGGTTGCCCCCCATTTACGTTTTCACCAAGATAGTATGAGAACATCCTTGTCAACACTTGTTATTCTCTTTTTTTTTCTGAAGTGAGAAGCAGGGAGGCAGAGAAACAGATTCTCACATGCGCCTAACCGGGATCCACCCGGCATGCCCACCAGGGGGTGATGCTCTGCCCATTTGTGCTGTTGCTCCACTGCAACCGGAGCCATCCTAGTGCCTGAGGCGGAAGCCATGGAGCAATCCTCAGCACCCGGGCCAACTTTGCTCCAATGGAGCCTTGGCTGCGGGAGGAGAAGACAAGGGGAAGGGTGAAGAAGCAGATGGGCTCTTCTCCTGTGTGCCTTTGGTGGGAATTGAACCCGGGACTTCCACACATCAGGCTGATGCTCTACCACTGAGCCAAACAGCCAGGGCTTATTATCTGTCTTTTTTATTGTAGCCAATCTAGTGGGTATCAAGTGGTATTTTAATATGGTTATGAGTATCCTTCTATGCAACCTCGAGGAACTTTGAGTGTTGATTGAGTACAGCCTTGCTAAGGAAACAAAATAATTAGCCAGACAGAGAAAAACTAGCAGTGTATGTCATGGAAGCCAAGGAGAAAAGGAGAGAGAGATTAACAGTACTAATGCTACCAAGAATCCAAGAAAAAAAGATTCTGATTGTATAAAAGAGAAAGGGTAATTTGCAACGTAATGTATTTATCCAGTTATTTAGCATATACTAAATGCCTGAATATGCATCGTGGAGAGTTCCTTGCTAGTACTGTGAATCAGTTTGAGACTCTTTTTCATATATGACTTTCTCAAGTAATATGGTAACTGAATTGAATAATGTTATTGAAAGTTGTTGTAAAAAGTTCTACATTTATGGTTATATTCATGCTGCCTAGTAAATGGCTTCTCTCACTGAAAATCTGTTTAAATCACCTGAGATGATGTTTTCAGGATTGTGGTCATTGCCCTTTCTAGGTTTTCTTCAACAGTCTGGTCTTACAGAGAAAAAAAGCTTTACCTGAAATAACTATTTGATGCAGCCTAACAGAAAAAAGAAATTGATGTTCTCCCCTCTCTTCAACTTGACAGATAAGGATTTAGTGGTATCATAAATTTCTCTCCAAGTCCTACTTTACATAACCTTCTTTTTCATCTATAAGCTGGTGCCACTTTGGAATCTGAATCATCTCCCTAGGTCCTTTCTGTTCTATATTTAGAAAGTAATTGAGGAGGTTGTGAGACCAGGAATCAACTTGGCGAACGCTCTTCCCATCCCAAGTCCCCAGCTATTAGGAAGATGAGGGTTACAGACATTGATCATTTCCTCTGTAATACCAAGTTCTTTCTTATTGTTTGCTATCTTGTTTGTTTGTTTGTTTGTTTGTTTTTTAAAGGCAGCAGTGCACCCGGCTTAAATTTTTAAAAATCCATACTTAGCCCAGGGAATGAGATGAAAGAAACAGAAACAGGAGATTGATTGCTGGAGCTTGCTGAAGTTGGCTGTCCTAATTTAGGTCCTGCGCATCCCCGCACTGCCATTTTGTTGCATGCTGGCAGCTGGGATGCGAGAGCTTTACAGTAGCAGCAGCAGCAGCAGCATACTGCAACTGTGAGAGAAAGGCCACGAGAATCATCTTTACATCCACCTTTTAAAACTCGTAACTAGGCAAAACCAAAAAGCAATACAGGGGATAAAATTTATTTGCTAGTATATTCAATATAGGTGCTGCAATACTGTAATTAAGAAGTTCCCAAATCCTCCTGAAATTCTCATGTCTCTTAGCCAAAAGTAGAAACTGATCAGCTTGGTTGGCCTCCTGCTTCTTCCCTCTTCTTGCCATATATGAAGCTTTGAATTTATTCCTAGTTTCTAGCCACCAGGAAATAACCATCTCAATAACTAACAAGTTAGAACATAAATAGTTTCACCTTTCATCAGAGCAAAGGTCTACAATCATGGGCCAAAAAAAAGGCTAGTCACCTGTTTTTGTAAATAGTTTCATGGGAACATAGCTGCATCGATCTGTTTACATATTGCCTATGGCTGTTATCATGATAAAATATCAGAGGTGAGGAATTAGAACAGAAAATACGGCCCACAGAGCGTGAAACATTTATTATCTGTTTTTTTTTCTGGAAAAGTTTGCCTACTTGTGAGTTACAGTCTGTCTGTCTGCAAGAAAGAGAACCCAAATAAACAGTGGTTTAGGATTCGTTCATTTGTTTTCTTGTGCAAAAAAAAATGTATTCCATAAATAGGCAGCTGGTTCTTCCCCCTCATCCTCCTCTACTTCCTTCATGTTTCACTCTTCTTCCTTCCTTTGTTGTTCTCGCTTCTTGTCCTTGAATAATTCGGCTTATAATAGGATGGTAAATTAAAATCAAGTTAAGTGTGAAGAGTACCAGAGGGATGACTTAGGGAAAAAAGGGTTAAAATATAAAAGGACAAAACAAGTAATAGGCAATCTCTACAAAAATTAATACTGTTAAATAATATTTAAGAAAGTAAATTGATTTGGATACATATGTGTTTTAGGCCTAGAAAGAATACATTAAAAAAAAATTACTCCAGAGTTAGAAGACACAAAGGAAAAAAATAGAAGAAACCACAAAGAGGAAAAGTATGAAATTGATAGTAGCCAGAACATAACAGAATTGTTCATCTTCTTCAACCATCATCAAGAAGTTTGGATAAAGTTAAAAAATGGTGTAATAAGGAACTGCAAACATGTTTGCTTCATTATGTTTTGTTTTGTTTTGTTTTTTACAGAGACAGTGAGTCAGAGAGAGGAATAGACAGGGACAGACAGAAATGGAGAGAGATGAGAAGCATCAATCATTAGTTTTTCATTGCGCGTTGCAACACCTTAGTTGTTCATTGATTGCTTTCTCATATGTGCCTTGACCGCGGGCCTTCAGCAGACCGAGTAACCCCTTGTTGGACCCAGCGACCTTGGGTTCAAGCTGGTGGGCTTTTTTTTTTTTTTTTTGCTCAAACCAGATGAGCCCGCGCTCAAGCTGGCGACCTCGGGGTCTCGAACCTTGGTCCTCTGCATCCCAGTCCGATGCTCTATCCACTGCGCCACCGCCTGGTCAGGCACTTCATTATGTTTTATATGGTGTTATTTTATACACATGTATATCACTATAAACATATCCTCAATTATATCACTGTAAACATGTATGTCCTTAATTATAGATCATATAATGAAGTGGCCTTTCACAAAGTGTTTAAAATAATAATTCACAGATACATACTGTAGAATGTTACAATGGTATATTTATACATACACACACATGTGAAACAAACATTTTATGAAAGAGGTGTGATGAACTCTATTTTATTCTATTTTATGTTTTTAAATTTTTTGTTGCAGTATATTATATTAATTTTAAGGTCATGAAAAAACAGTGGTGTACTAGGATAGGACTTGGGAGTTATAAATGCAGTGTAGTCACACAGTGAATATAGACTTGGAATTTAGTGATGCAGGTTTTATTCTAATGGGAAATATGGTTTATTCTGACTTTCTATGATACATAATGCTTTAAGGCAAATCTCACCTCTCCTCTGTCTTTAATATTCTTCTTAATGACAATGTTTCTCTTAATAAACAACGTACTTATTGTTTAAGTGTGTACTGGATTACTCCTGAAAAGTGAACCACATTTGTGGAGTTCCAGAATGTTGTTACAATATACAGAACAAATACTTTAAACATTGTGTAGATATTTAGGAAGAGGAACTAGTGAGCTTACTTAACCACCTAATTATTTATGTGAATATTAGTGTACATAATATAAAAATAATTCAGGATATATATTATACAATAGTATATAAATTAAACTTAATCTAAATAAGGGATTGCGCTCATGTATGCATTATAAGGAAATATAGTTACAGTATATCAAATACAAGATAATTTAGACTTTAATATAAATTAATGGAAAGAATATCGACTATAAAGAATTTAGCTATGAAATTATAATTAAAGATATTCATAACAGAAACATTTCAAATAACCTAACATTTCAAATATTGTCAACTGGTATTAAAATATTTTTATAATTGAAAGATGACACAATTCTCTATTTGTGAACAACATATTCCAAGGTTAAAGAAGATATACATCACTAAGCATGTTATTTTATGACATATAAGGGAGATTTTGGTCATTAAGAAATTTATGTATGCATATATTTTACTTTACTTGAGTTTATTTTTTGTTACTAAAACGGTATAGCTGTGGGCTGCTGCACCTAGTCGGCCTTATAAATCAGCTAGTCGTTAGCCATGGATTCATGGAGAAGTAGAAATGGAGTCAGAGGACCTGACGGGCCAGATTTAAAAGTGGTTTTTGTTTGTTTGTTTTTTATTATAAAAATGTTAGTTTTCTCATCACCCAAAATAGAGATTGCTTCATCTATACTTTTTTCTTAACTTAATGGATCATAATATTTTGAAAAAGATGTATGTGTCAGTCCACTCCCCACTGTGGTATTTATTTATTTTTTCACAATGACAAGTTCCTTCTAAAAGATTTAGCATAAATGCATTTCTAGTATATATAGAATGCAGAGCATAAATATAGAAGTTGCCGACTTCTAAATTCTAGAAATTGAATAAAGACTGCCAATATAATATTTTAAATCTAAAATTTGCCAGCGTTTTTTTTATTTAGAGGACTAGAATCCCACCTGGAAATAATTTATGTTCCTGCCAAAGTTTCGAGAGAATTGTTCTCAAACTCAGCTATAAGAAGCTTCATCTGAGGGACCTTTGAAACCCCTGGTGCCTGAATTTGACCTCAGAATCAGAGTATTCTGGATAGGTCCCTGGTGTCAGTAAGCCTAATAAAGACAAAGTGGAGAATAATAATACAAAATAATTTTTTTCTGTGTGCCACGAAAGGTTTTAAGTGTTTAACATGAATTTATATGTTAAATTTCCAAAACAATTCTGTTTCTGAAGCATGTAGTCTGATTATTGCTATTTTAAATCTGAGAAAACTGAAGCACAGGGAAGTTTAGTTCCTTGTTCAAGGTCATACACTTTGCAAATAAGCATTGGAACCCAGGTACAGACTTACCTTGTCTTACGCTCTCCTGCTTCTCTAAATTACCTGCTCTCAAGGGACATAAGAATCACTGAGGAGATAAACAACTACATAATAATTAAATGCTATTTTGTTTAGTACTATATGCAAAGGAAATAAGTTCTTATGGGGAAATAATCTATATTAAATCACAACCACAAAGAAATAGCACCCACACCTGTCAGAATGGCTATCATCAAAAAGTCAACAAAGTGTTGGTGAGGATGTGGAGAAATAGGAATCCTCATGCACTGTTGGTGAAATTCAGATTGGTGCAACTACAAAGGAAAGCAGTATGGAGTTTCCTCAAAAAATTAAAAATGGAACTGCCTTAGAACCCAGCAATTCCACTTCTCAGTATTTATCCGAAGAAACCAAAAACACTAATTCAAAAGAATATATTCACACCTATGTCAGAGCAGCATTATTTACAATAGGCGAGATATGGCAGCAACCCAATTGCATGTCTGTAGGTGATTGGATTAAAAAAGAAAAAACTAGTACATTTACACAATGGAATACAACTTGGCAAAAAAAATAATAATAATAAAATAAGAATGAAGTCTTACCTTTTACAACAGGATGGATGGACCCAGAAGGTATTATGCTAAGTGAAGTAAATCAAACGGATAAAGACAAATCCCATATAATTTAACTGATACGTGGAATGTAATGAACAAAATAAACTAACAAAATAGAAACAGACTCATAGAGAATAGACTAACAGCTTTCAGTGGGGAGGGAGGCTTGAGAGCTGGATGAAAGAGGTGAGGGGAAAAGTACAGATTGATAACTGCAGAATAGTCACAGGCATGTAGAATGCAGCATAGGGAACATGGTTAGTAGTAAGTATCAGAATAACCTTGTATGGGGCTGTGTGTGTTCTTGAAACATTGAGGGGGGGCAACTCTGTAAAGTGCATGATTCTCTAGTCACTATGCTGTACATCTGAAACTAAAACAGAATAATATTGAATGTAAACTGTAATTGGAAAATATCTATAAAGCTGAAGCAAAGGAAATTCAATGAATTGTGACTTATTGGTGGAAGCTACTAGAGAGAAATTCATGGGCCTAGTCTCTAACCTGGCTCTGTAATTATTGATTGATATAAAATTATCTCTTGTAGGTTATAAACAAAATGGCAATGTTACTGATAATTAGTTAAATATAGTTATACCCATCAAACACTGAGTTATAAGGAATTTTTTGTATGTTTTTCTCTTTATTGCCTTCCACGAATTTGCTAGCATTTGGTTCATATTTCATCCATGCCATAATGTTTAATTGTGCATTCAAATTTAGTACATTTTTATTCTAATTTACTGTGTGTGTTTGTGTGTATGTGTGTGTGACAGTGACAGAGAGAGGGACAGATAGGGACAGACAGACAGGAAGGGAGAGAAATGGAGATGAGAAGCATCAATTCTTTGTTGCAGCACCTTAGTTGTTTATTGATTGCTTTCTCACATGTGCCTTGACCAAAGAATTACAGCAGACCCAGTGACCCCTTGCTCAAGCCAGCAACCTTGGGCTCAAGCTGGTGAGCCTTGCTCAAACCAGATGACCCTGCGCTCAAGCCAGCAACCTCGGGGTTTCAAACCTGGGTCCTCCGCATCCCAGTCCAATGCTCTATCCACTGCGCCACCACCTGGTCAAGCTCTAACCTGCTTTCTACAATAAAAATCTCCTTGAAAAAGGGAACTGTGACCTCATCATTTTTGTAGCCCATGTAATTCTTTGTTTATACTCTTATGATTTTATAAACAAACAAAAATTCCATCAGAAGTCATTAAAATGTTGTTATAGTGATCTTACCTTCTAAGCATTTTAGTATAACATTAAGGGTACTTAGATTAATGCTAGACTACTTTTAAAAGACGTTCAACTTGAACATGCTAGTATAAGATAAGTAGATTGCACCAGAAAGAAAATTGTCAAGGATTCTGCAAAGAAAAAGAAATACTTCTTAAATCCAGAAAAGTTTTCTGAGAAAAAAATCTCAGCTGAACAGCAAAAAATAAAATGTTGTAGGTATTCATCTGACCCAACTTTCTATCCCCTCATAGGCCAATAACTTGTAACTACTGTTTACAAAGTATTGTTTATTTTATTTACATTGAAAGTTACAATTACATTGTAATTATATGAAAATTTTGTACAAATGCACCAGGAGTCACCAATTATTTCCTCATCAATTAAAATTTTAGTCATTACTTGAACAGAGTAGCAGCAGGCCCAATATGGGTTTAGAACTGACCAATGGACACAGTTGCTCTTCCACAACCCTCTCTTTGACCTGAAAACATTTTACTTAGAGATTTCACTAGGAAGTGCTAACTCCTATAGAATTCATTAAATATCTAAACAATTAGTTACTAATCAACTGATAACAGAGAAGAAAACTTAATTCTCAGAAAAATGTGTTGTCAGATCATGTTGTAACTATTGCTTTAAAGAACAAGGCTATTCTTATTCAAATAGTAGAATAGTAACTGTTATTCCTGTTATGTTTTATTACCCTACTGAAAATGTATTGACTTAATTTAAAAATATACTTGACTAGAACTTCAATCCAGGATGCTTTCTTTATTCTGCTTGGTCAGTTCAACATCATATTTATTTTTCAAAGGAATTTCAGATATTTTTTTTTTTTTTTTTTTACAGAGCCAGAGATAGAGTCAGAGAGAGGGATAAATAGGGACAGACAGACAGGAACGGAGAGAGATGAGAAGCATCAATCATTAGTTTTTTGTTGCAACACCTTAGTTGTTCATTGATTGCTTTCTCATGTATGCCTTGACCATGGGGCTACAGCAAACCGAGTAACCCCTTGCTTGAGCCAGTGACCTTGGGTCCAAGCTGGTGAGCTTTGCTCAAACCAGATGAGCCCGTGCTCAAGCTGGTGACCTCGGGGTCTCGAACCTGGGTCCTCCACATCCCAGTCCGATGCTGTATCCACTGCGCCACTGCCTGGTCAGGCAGGAATTTGAGATCTTTTTTTTTTTTTTTTTAATTTTTAATTTTATTTATTCATTTTTAGAGAGGACAGAGAGAGGGAGAGAGATAGAGAGGGAGAGAGAGGAAAGAGAGAGAGAGAAGGGGGGAGGAGCTGGAAGCATCAATTCCCATATGTGCCTTGACCAGGCAAGCTCAGGGTTTTTTGAACTGGCGACCTCAGCATTTCCAGGTCGACGCTTTATCCACTGCGCCACCACAGGTCAGGCCAGGAATTTGAGATCTTAATTTTACCCTTAAGTTGTCTTTTCAGTTATTGTGCTTAAATTTATTTAGAAATCCACTGTGTTTATTATATTGTAAATTTTGCATTTTGAATAAGAATCATACTATATGGTATGTTAAAAAGATAGCAGTGCAAATAATAATTTAATTTTGAAAATATAAATTTATTTCCTACTGGTGTTTTTCTTCAAGTATATATTATAGAATGAGATTTTATGTTTGTTTTAGTTGCAAATCATGCTTCTTTCCAACCAAGAACCATTTGACAGACATCTATTACAAATTGCTTGCTCATAATTGCTGCGGGTCCAGTTACCCTTAGTTCCTGTTATTCTTCTTTTTAGATAAAATTTTATATTTATTGTTCATAATATTATTACTAACCCCTTTTGTATAGTCAGGAAATTAAAGTTTAGTGAAATCACATATTAGAATTTTTTACATATTCTTATGTACCCCCAAAATGGAATCGATGTGTTACATAATACTCAACTATGTGCATATGGTCCAGTGTTTTGTTATTGAAATAAATTTATATGTATTTTTATATGTTTTTTTTCTGTAGTGCCAAAATGAAACACCTGTGGGGAAGAGTAAAGAAGCTAAAAGTTGTGTTATAAAATACTAAGCTTCTAATACACGTATTTATGATTTCCCAGGATTGCTAAAAGTAAATTCCATACTGTATAGCAGGGGTCCCCAAACTATGGCCCGTGGGCCTCATTCAGCCCCCTGAGGCCATTTATCCGGCCCTACCGCACTTCTGGAAGGGGCACTTCTTTCACTGGTGGTCAGTGAGAGGAGCATAGTTCCCATTGAAATACTGGTTAGTTTGTTGATTTAAATTTACTTGTTCTTATTTTAAATATTGTATTTTGTTTTTTTTTTACTTTAAAATAAGATATGTGCAGTGTGCATAGGGATTTGTTCATAGTTTTTTTTATAGTCCGGCCCTCCAGTGGTCTGAGGGACAGTGAACTGGCCCCCTGTGTAAAAAGTTTGGGGACCCCTGCTGTATAGCAACAAATGTATTCAGTAAAGACTATTATTCTATTATTGTCAGTTTTGCATTTAACTGTTCTAAAGATTTGTTCAATTTCACTTGTATTTATTCAGTGGAAACCTAACAAACAAATGTCAACAGGCTTAACAACTTGAAAAGCATAGCAAAAGCTCATTTCTTGTTTATTGACCCATCTTACCTCATAGTATGTTTAGAAATACAAATATTACTTTTCCACTCACCATTCTTTGTTGAAATTCAATGAGAGCTTTTAAGTTTTGTAACAATGAGGACTAGTAGAAGTAAATTACTTTTTAAATCTTTGAGCTTCACTGAAGTTCTACCACACAGAATGTTTTTTTTAAATGTATAGTGAAGGTTTCTTTCCTATAAGACATTGTGTTTTGAGTATTAAGATAAAAACGTCTTGACTTCATTTTATTTCAAAATGAAATTTGACATACACATTATTGAACTATCCTATCACTAACCTTTTTTCATCGACTTCATAAATAGACTAGTAAGTCAGTTTTTTGCTTTACTATCTATATGGGTTGGTTTTCAGTTGCTACCATAAAAATTACTACAAAAACTCAAAAACAACACCTTTTTTATTATCTCCCAGTTCTGTGGGTTAGAAATATGTGCACAGCGGGGCTCTCAGCTTGATGCTGTATTGACAGCCTCCCTGAGTGAAATCAGGTAGGTTGTCAGCAGGGCTGGGCTCTTGTCTGGTAACCCTGAGAAAACTCACTTCCAAGCTCATTCAGATTGTTGTCAGAATTCAGGGCTTTTGCACTTGTAAAATTGAAGTCTCTCCATTTTCCTGCCTCTGCCAACCCGGACCAGTCTTTTTTTTTTTTTTTAAGTGAGAGGAGAAGAGGCAGAGACAGACTGCCACATGTGCCCAGAATGAGATCCACCTGGCCAGCCTAGGGGGCGATGCTGTGCCCATCTTGACTCTTGCTTCCTGACAACAGGAGCCATTTTTTTTTAGCACCTGAGGCAGAGTCCATGGAGCCATCCTCAGCACCTGGGCCAACTCATTTCATCGAACCATGGCTGCAGGAGAGGAGAAGAGAGACATAGAGAGAGAGAGAAGTGAGAGAGGGAGGTATGGAGAAGCATATGGGTGTTTATCCTATGTGCCCTGGCTGGAAATAGAACCCAGGACATCTATACTTCATGTAATGCTCTACCACTGAGCCAACCGGCCAGGGCCTTATACTGAAGATATTTAAGGGCAGAAAAATTTCATCTGTTTCTTAAGAGGAAATTAATTTTTATATCTCAGTGTTTCTAGAAACTTTAGTGAGAGATGAATCTGTTAATTTTTTGTTAGAAACTGTCCTAAAACATTGTTTAAAAGCTCCTCTATGTGAAATATTTGTTTTCCTATTTTTTCAAATTCAAGGAATTTATTATTGTTGGTTACTATTTATTAGCTTCACATCAGTTCCAATTATAATATATTTTATTTTACTTTGATAATTGTAGAAATTACAACTTAAATGTCATAGCACCTAACCGGTTGTTAACTATGTACATAATTTAATTGTATACATATTCTTTTCAGAATGAACTTCATGTTATAGTAAATTAAATATTTTGGTGTAAGCATGAGTGTATTCTTAGTGAAATTATAACAGTGTATTTAATTTAGTAGATCATGTGTATATTAACCATAGAAATCATTGAGTTTTAAGATTAGAGTATATTTTATACAACTTCAATTTTACTTGTACATACATGTTTATTCAAAAATAATGAGCCTACTAGAATCTGACTAGCTTAGCCATATATCTTTTGAGTTGTTATACTTTATGCCCAAAATGTTGAAACTGAAGGGAAAATATTATCAGTTTTCCTGTATCAAAATATTTTTTGTTTTTTTGTTTTGTTTTTTGTTTTGACAGTAACAGAGTCAGAGAGAGGGACAGACAGACAGGAAGGGAGAGAGATGAGAAACATCAATCCTTGTTGCTTCACCTTAGTTGTTCATTGACTGCTTTCTCTTATGTGTCTTGAAGGGGGAGGAGGGCTAAGCAGAGCAAGTGACCCCTTGCTCAAGCCAGTGACCTTGGGTTTCAAGCCAGTAATCTTTAGGCTCAAGCCAGCAAACATGGAGTCTATGATCCCACGCTCAAGCCAGCGACCCCACGCTCAAGCTGATGAGCTTGCGCTAAACCAGCAACCTTGGGCCTCAAAACTGGGTCCTCTGCATCCCAATCCAATGCTCTATCCACTGTGCCACCGCGTAGTCAGGCCAAAATATTGTATTTGAAGGATGCAAGACTGGTAAAGATTTTTCTTATCAATCAGTTTATCTATTTTCAAAGGCCATATGCTAGCACTTCTGTCTTTGATCCTCCTACATGTTTGACTTGCCAAAGTATCAGCAAGGGATAGTTTTTTTTAAAAAAAGAAAATATATGGAAATTCAAAGGTATGAGTTCTTGTGCAAAGTGGGGGAACTGTAGTGTATTTTACTGTTAGTGAGGAGATATGAGTTTCAAAGTACTATCTATTTGAAAAGTACTTTTAAGTATCTTTTTCCCCCCAACCTTAAGTTACCATAACTCATAACTTTGTTGGTAAAAGTCTTTTTTCCAGATGAAACAGTGAAAATCATTTTAGTGTGTAGCTAGCAGAAATCAAGTTTCATTCTATACTTAGATCTTGCTGCAACATATCAGAAGCTGAATGAGGTACATTTATACACCAAGTTCCTCCATGCCTTGGAGAATTCAGTGTCTCCTGCCTCCTTCACCTTAATATGTAAGGACACAGCTAATCAAAATGTCATACAGTTTGACTTAACTAAAAGTCACATTCATTACGGTGTGTTCATTATTTGAAGGAGGCCTCAAGATTGCCACCCACTAGCTCTCTAACCTATTTTCAGCTAACCCATTTCCAAATAGCACACATCATGTAAACCAGAAGCTTTATTGGGTAATTACATGTGTTGACTATTAACAGTATTCTTACGTGTGCTGCATTCTACTTTTTTATTAATTAGAGTTAAAGCACAGATTTTTGGGAATGATTTTAAGTAAATTAGACTATTAGAGATTATTTGCTAATAATCATGATCAGTTGGGGTTTGCATTGCCAACAGTATGGTCAACCTCTTGGACACAACAGTGGGCTGAGATATGTTAAGCATGGTCTGGGTGGAGAGGCGAGTTCTTCTCCACTGCATATATTCAGGTTTTAATAGCTGTGGCAAAAATAAGATTTCTCTATAGGAAATGGCTTCATTGGAAACATATAAAAAACACATTTATTCTGTAAACACAACATGTTGAATACTTCAGCTGCATCTCCTGAAAGCGAAAGTTGTTCCACTCCTAGTTACATTTTTGTTAATAATCTGCGAGAAAATGGGAGTCATGCATCTTTCTGTCCTTCCCTTACCACCACCAAGCCAGAAAGAAGTAAAAAAATGTTTTTCTTTTCTAGACAGTGATACAAGAAAATATTAAAAAGTAGAAGAAACAAAATAAAGCCAAAGGGATAAACATTAGAAGCTTGCTTAAACAGCTTTGGCCCCATATAATTGCTTTTCTGTCAGCAGGATTATTAACAAATTTGGACATCTGAAAATTAAATTAACAGCCCGAAAATATTTTACAAAATGAGGTAGAGCATGATACATGGAACATAATGACCCCACTGAAATTCAGCCAAGCCAGTGCAGCTACTCATCTAGACAGAGGAGACAACTAGTTAATCATCACTGAGCAAATTAGACAGAGCAAATTATTGCTGCATTCCACAGTCTTAGCTCCCAAAAAAGAGTCTATCCACTAATTAGAATGAAAGAACTCTAAGCATATTATTATCTATATAGAAAGAGAAAGCAAAATTATTTTTTGAACTGCTTCTAAGTTTGGAGCCTAGGTTATGTAGGTAGAAATTACACCTGCAAGGGTGTGTGTGTTTTCACACACAAAGCTAAACAGCAGTTTTTGCATTCTCTTGCCCTTGACTGAATGAAATATAAAAAATTTTTTCCAAGATTAGTTGGAATTCTTTGGGAACACACACACACACACATGAAACATAAAACAGTTTTCAAAAGTGTGAGCCCTTTCACTGAAGATTGTATTAGCCATTTCATATGCTTTTCCTTGCACAATTTTAAATTATTTTTTCTTTTAAAAGAAAATATATTGCTGTTGCATGTGAAATAAATATTTGGACTTAGTGCATCAGTGGAGATTAATCTGAAATCTTTGTAGCCTTAATTAGTATTCATTTGCTTAATTGTCATTCTCAGCCCCATCATTTCCATTTTTTACTAACTTGAACAATGCTATCTTCTGCTGTTTGCACTTTAATTTAAATTTCCATTAAGGTTTATGAACAGTAATAAGGTCCTGTTTGAATATTCATTAGCTTCTGAATTGTGAGCTATGAAAATGTGCTTTCTTTTACCTTAATGAAACTGGCACAGCATGGGACTGATCAGTTGTGACATTTGATATGAGGCATCCAGTGAATTTCCTCATTGTTTATTGACACATCTTGTCCAAACAGCTCCCTCGCAAGTGAGCGGAGTAATGAAGGAGAGAGTACTACAGCGGAGTGTCGAGCTTTCCTGGCAGGAACCGGAGCATCCCAATGGAGTCATCACCGAATATGAAATCAAGTATTACGAGAAAGTAAGTGCTAAGAACAGGAAATGTACAGCAATGTGTGGTGTGTCTCGTGTCATCCCACTTCGCTATAAACTAAAGTTGGTTATTATTCCAACTGTTTGGAGGTACTTACAATCCATACTTAATTTTAGCCTGTTTTGATAACTTGCTTCCTGAATCTCTGGTTCATTATTATAATTTGTATTAAATTTCTATTACACAAATGAAAATATTCTAGTAATAGTGTATTTATTTCTTCAGTGTTTTAAAATCATAATAATTAGATGGAGGGTGTTTTAGTACCACAAAAACCAATGCGTTCTTGGAAAATGTTTTAGGGTGTCTCTTTGGGCTTTTAATGATTTATTAATGTGGTTTCAGTGATAATGATGGTGGCCTCAAATTATTTAGTAATTTTAAATATAAGAATATTTGCTGCAATAACTTTGTAGTGTTCTCTAAGCTTTAGAATCAGGTAATGCTATTTTACGCTTTTAAATTCCTCCTGACATTTACTTCATACATGTTATGTTAATCATGTCCACTAATAATTCTTGATTCTCTTCTCTTTGTGACAAAGAGTATTGCTAAAACCCAGTGCTGCACATTTAATCAGCATAATGGCTAAATTTTAATAAATAGTGATATATCTGAGACTGAGTACATTTATTTCTGACCCATCTGGAGAGAAGGGGAGTGTAGTACATCCTGGTCACAAATTATTGAGTAGGCTCCACCTCACAGAAGGACCTGGTTCAGGTTGGAAACATGTTTTCATTACTAGTAGTAATAAGTGTTATTATTATTGATTTAAATGAGTTAACCGAAGTATTGTAATATACATGTAATCATTTTAACCATTTAGACAGGATTTCAAAATAGGAGCTGAAAGCTTTGGAAA
The DNA here is from genome assembly GCF_036850765.1 of Saccopteryx bilineata. Classification (NCBI taxonomy): domain Eukaryota; kingdom Metazoa; phylum Chordata; class Mammalia; order Chiroptera; family Emballonuridae; genus Saccopteryx; species Saccopteryx bilineata. The sequence continues at coordinate 66,969,829 of NC_089490.1, read as the reverse complement.
AACTTGGAGACTGATTGACTTAATTGAATCATTAACATACATATGGTGCATTGGTCTTTTTCCCCCCCCTTTGAAGAAAAAAACAGTTTAAGATTAGTTTCAGTGTTCAGATTACGTTTGTAAAATTTTGGCTTATTATTGCCATTATAAATTCATGATTTCACTGCCAAAGTTATACTTTAAATACCTCATTTCATACCAGGGAGTACGTTTTTTTCTTCCTCCATCAAATGTGTATCTGAAGTAATCCGTGTTCTTAATGTCGGTTTTATGTCTGTTTGCTAATGAGCTCTAACACTTATGGTCTCTTCTGAAATTTCATCAAATCTCAAAAGCAATAAAATACATTTTAAAAATGTAAATATGTGGTAAATGAGAGTGAAATTTCTCTTTTCAAATAGTTACTTTTTGATTTTTAATGACAAAATGTATCTACAGTCACTGAATTTACAAACTACACAGTCATTAAAAGTGAATAACTGTATTGTATTCTACTATAACACATGTAAGCATATTATCTTTATATATATCATTGCCATCTCATATTAGTTATGTCTAGTTTTTTGAGATAAATGTTTAATATCAACTACCATTTTTATGAATGATTATAATGAAAACAATCATAAGTCAGTTTTACTAAATCCAGTTTAAATATAAATTTATTTATACTTTTTATAAATGCTAATGTGAAGACACATCAAACAACTAGACTGAAATTTTTTAATTTCAGTGAGTAGTTTTATTAACAGTCACAGTTGAGCACAGACATTCATTATAGAACAAATGAGAAATTGTCCTAAATTGTATATTTGGATGAGTAGTTTTTATAACATTTTTCATAAATAGTCCATTAGAGGCATATCAATTAAGCTTTAAATTTTTACTCATTTGAATATTGGCGATGGATTTTCTTATATTCCTGAATTTTTAAATTTATTTTAATCTTAGGCTTATCATATTTAATATAAACACATTTTTAAACTTTGAAAGCCTTAGTTTATATATCTAAAAAATAAAAAATATTGAACCAAACTATGTTTTAAAATATTGTCAAACCATGAATTATATAATACTTTGACTTACATTGATAATTCTAATTTAAAATATTCTTTTAAATACTATATTATGAAAGTAGTTTTATTTTGTTATAAATGCAATTTTAATTAAAACAATTAATAATGTCATTGTGGGAGCCATTTCAACCTTTTTCATTTCATGGCACACAAACTAATTTCTAAAATTCTGCAGCACACCAAAAAATGCATATTTTTGTCGATCTGACAAAAAATAGGTATGATTGTGATTGATTTACAAAAAAATAATAATAATTACTTATGCTTTTTGCTCCAAAAAAAAATAATAATAATAATAATCAGGTGTCTATACTTGTATATAAGGATTTCTGGTACCAAGAATTAACCAATCAGATGCAACCTTATTATGCGATATGACCAATAAGATGTTATATGACCTATGTTTTTATGGTTCAAGACAGGGTGGTCATATTAGACACTATTGTTGTGTTGGCTGTTGTCATTTTTTATTTGACAATGTAAGGGAAAAGAGGTCAGTGCCCCTGACTAAATAGTCTGGTATTGCATATTTTAAAAATTCCTGTATCACACCAGTTGAAAATTGCTGTACTGTAGTAGTGGTGTTAGCTAAATTTCTTGATCTAATAACTTTCTTCATTTTTAACATATGGGTTTTTTTGTTTGCTAAATAAAGTCAGAAAAGGCCCTGGCCAGTTGGCTCAGTGTAGAGCGTCAGCCTGGTGTGCGGGAGTCCTGGGTTCGATTCCCAGCCAGGGCACACAGGAGAAGCACCCATCTGCTTCTCCACCCCTCCCCCTCTCTGTCTCTCTCTTCCCCTCCTGCAGCCAAGGCACCATTGAAGCAAAGTTGGCCCGGGCGCTGAGGATGGCTCCTTGGCCTCTGCCTCAGGTGCTAGAATAGCTCTGGTTTCAACAGAGCAACACCCCAGATGAACAGAGCATCACCCCCTGGTGGGCGTGCCGGGTGGATCCCGGTCGGGTGCATGCGGGAGTCTGTCTGACTGCCTCCCCGTTTCCGACTTCAGAAAAATACAAAAAAATAAAAATAAATAAAGTCAGAAAATATATTACTAGAAGTGTATTATGAAGTGAAGGCCTCTATTAAACCACAGATTTTACAGGTGTACCCATGTCTTGATCATTATGACATGTGATTTTCTTTAGAGCTAAATAGTTCTTGCCAGTATGCCCTCTACCAACAAAGTAAAAGCTCAAAAATCATAAATGTTTTAACAAAATTATTTCTCTTAGAAATTTATAGAACAAAGGCATATGGTCACATTTACATTTTATATTATCTGAGAAACAACTCAATGTTACAGTATTCTACAGAGCGTACAACATAGCCTTTATAATAACAATGCAGCAAATTGAAATAAATTGCAAAAATTGGCTGTCAAACAGCCTGTTTATAATCACAATTAAATGTATCCTGTATATGTTTTTTCTAGGATCAAAGAGAACGTACCTACTCCACAGTAAAAACCAAGTCCACATCAGCCTCTATTAATAACCTGAAGCCAGGAACAGTGTATGTTTTCCAGATTCGGGCTTTTACTGCTGCTGGTTATGGAAATTACAGTCCCAGACTTGATGTTGCTACACTAGAGGAAGCTACAGGTAAAATGTTTGAAGGTAATTACCATCTTTGATTTGGATTCCTACTCTCTATAATGCTGGCTTTTAAAAATATATATTTAGGATGATTTGGTTCAAGAAAAATTTTAATTTTCTAGGTGAATATATGTGCACATATATGTACTTTGTAAAATTTTATTCAGAGTAATTTTAAGTGTGCTGTTTTGTTTTGCAATGTTAGAAACTGGTGAATTCTATTATTCTCTTTAGTACATGCTAAGCTTATTTGAAAAAGACAAAGTTAGGAACAGAAGCAAGACTTGTTCAGTTGTCTATTGACACAGCCTGGTTGGTAGACCCCAAAATGAGTTTGTTCTAGTTGTGTCAGTCAGAGCCGCACCGTTACAGAAACCCCAGGTGAAACCAGGGTGGGCCACAGAAAGATGATATGTACGAATGTGTTTTCAGTGACTTGGCCCTCAGCAATTACTTCAAAAGTTGAGTTCAGGAAGATCTTAGAACTGGCATTTCTTTTTATTTTAATCCTCCCTGTTTTTCATTTTCGTGTGTGAAATATTTCAAGCATACTAAAGAACATATTTAAAGTATACATGAAATATTAAGTATATTTAAATTAATTTCTCTGTGTCTACCTCTCAGCTTAAAAATGTCTTCAATATCTTGAGTTCCCTTTATCATTTTGCTTATATCTTATAATGCAGTATAGGAACACAACAATACATATGCCCATAGTGTATTGCAAATAAGCAGATTTTCTTGGAAGGTGTCTTTGTACCACTGCTGGTTGTTCTTCAGCTAGCTGAGGTCTCAGGTTGTATTTCTGTGTTTTTAATTTTTTTATTTCTCTTGATGTTACTGCTTATGCTCAGCAACTGTTACCTCCTCATCATCTTGCAAATCTAGCATTCCCACAATATTCTACATAAAAATGAACAAATATATATCGTATGACCCTTCTTTCCTCAATTTTAATAAAATGTTTTTAAATAAAATAAATTATTTTGCCTTCAGAAAAGATGTTATATATATATATTTTTAAAAGGTAAATGGGTAAATATCCTTTATATTAGCTAATAATGATTGTTAAGTTTCCTAACAGTATTGTTTCAACATTATTTTTATATTTTTAAACTAAACAGTATATCTCAGAGCATCATATAATAAAACATATTGAAATAAACTTGAAATATAAATTATTTTATATAGTTTTAGACAGAAAAGCATTAATTTTAAAAAGTCACATAATTTGGTGTTATGATATTAATACTATCTTCTTTATTATTTTTTAAATGGAGTAGGTAAGATTAAAAATGAGAGTAAGTTCACTGGCCCCCCAAAACATTAAAGAATTTTAAGATTTCAGCATTTAAACAATTGAGTGGCCCTATGTTAAATGTGTTTTCATAGTCTTCGTCTTAGATTGATTTATGATATTTGTGATTGCTAATGTAATATAATAAAACACTTCAAATGATGTTTTTTCATCATTTAAAATTTTTAAATTTAGAAAAGTTTAAAATTAAATTAAAAACATCAATTAGTTATCTCACGTTTACCTACATATTTTGTATCGGTTAAATCTTTAGGTTTGAAAACTTGCAAAATATTTTCATAATACGTTTGAATATATTTTCAAAATAGGTTTCAAATTTGTTTCAACATATTTTCAAAATAGGTTTCAAATTTTTCTAAACTATTCTGTGCTGAGATTCATACATACTATTTTCGTTATTTAAAAATCAAGTAATTAAGATGAACTAGTGGAACCTGAATGATCACATGAAATAAATGTTAAAAAATAGATTTTTTCATTAGAATTTGGTGATATTTTAGCTAATTATCTCTCTCCATCTTAATATGTCACAGACACCAATTTAGAACAGATTAGCAGTATCAATCAGTGCTAGTAGACATATTCCTGGTTTCCTATCTCAGCTCTGCTGTGTCCAGATTTGGTACTTTGGGTGAGCTACTTCTCTGCATATAATTTCTAACATAGCAGTACCCAACCTCAGGGCATCCTGAGGAGTCAGTAGATTAATGTACCCAAAGTGCCAAATACAGTACCCAACACGTGGCAGTCTCAAGTATCACCTTTTATTATTGAGCACAACCATTTCAAGCTTTTTGGTCTCAGGAACTCTTACAGGCTCTTAAAAATATTGAGGATTCCCAAAGAGATTTTAAAGATTTGGATTATATCTATCCATATTCACTCACTGCATTCTAAGTGAAAACTGAGTAAAATACACAAACACACATTTCATGGCTAATCGGAGTAATGATGTCATCCTACATCATATTAACTTCCTTGAAAACTCTGTACACATGTGAACAAACAGGAGTAAAAAAAGATCAAATAACATTTCATATTATATGAAAATAGGGTTGACTTTTCAGATTCTCTGGAGAAGAACTCTTGAGGGACTGTCAAGGGTTTCCAGATGATCTTTTGAGAAATACTGATTTAGCACAGGTACTGTGCTAAGAATTAGAGATCTACAGACACATGACACAGTTGATGCTTTTCAATTTAATAAATAAAGTTTTAGTGAAAGACAGACTTGTACACAAATGCTGGCCATGAAATTAAGTGCGGTAGGGTTCATGGCCCAGTGCAATTAGAGTGTCAGGAAAACAAGGAAGGAGAGCAAGGGGGACAGTGCCACTGAAGAGAAGTCACCAGAGCACTGTTTGAGAAGAGGAGTGAAACAGCTTATTTCATTGCATGTCCCTCCTGAAAACCCCTTCCTTGCAAAGCCAACTCCAATGTTTTTATAACTGTTAAACCATGGTATGTTGATTGGGCACTTATTAATTAGTTTTAAAATTTATTACCCATGATATAGATGAAGATATTAATCGTAAATGTTCACTGTGGAAAGATTAAAGTGTTACCCTGATTGTATATAAAAACATTTAAATAAATATTCACAAATTCTATTCCGTCCTTCACCTGAGTTGTTTTCTCATTGCATGTCTGCTTCTGAAGCTAAAGGCAGAACTGAACTAAGACAAGGAAAGGGTTAGACCCGTGAGACACACTGATTGAATGGAAACAATTTGCACACACATGTGTATAATTTTTCCTTCCTCATAAGCAGACTATTCTTTTTTCCTATCTGACTATATATATAAAAAGATAAAAACAAAAAACAACCAAACCAAACAAACAAAAGCTTGTCATCATTTCTTTGTTGAGTGATGTAAGCTATAAATCAGAAATAGAACTTGAAAGTTGTTTTATTTTTTTCTCTCCTCATTTAGGTCCCTTGAGGAGTATATCAGCAGGTCTGAACTGAGGAGTGTATATAAAACCTTTGTTCAGAAACTCTTATACCAGAGCTATTTATGCTATTTTTAAGTGTAAAAACGATCTCTAGTGAGCATAGGTATACAAGAGAGCTGAGTTGTCAACAGGAGGAAGACATAGATAAACTAAAGGAAGGCAAATCAAAAAAATAAAAAGAACAATAACTTTATGCCACCTGTTGCAGTGAGACATACTTTGCCTACATATAATTGACTGCTCTGGGGACGCAATCCCTTGCCACCAGCATGAAGGAGTAGTATTTTCCATCCTGCCATAAATTAAAGATTATAGCCATTGATCGTTTCAGAAATAAGCAAACTGCAATATATTAATTTGACATTATGTATTATATATTTGAACTGAATCATTTATTGGAATATGCATCTATTGTTTTATATTTCTTAGATTATTTTATAAAGTCTGTACTGGCATTGAAAATCAAATACTCTGGGGGAAATATGACAATTGTGAATTGCTCTATACGTAAAACTTCACTAATTTGGAAAAGTAGAAGTAGGAAGGCCATGTGGTTTGATGAAGAGTTGCAATCAGAAGCTACTTTAAAGGACGTGTAAACACACTGTTCCCAAAGAGACTCTCAGAGAGGCCAGCTGGGCTTGCCTTAATGAGCATAGAAGAATCATTTAGCATCCTACAGGAAGTGTCTACCATTAGGTAATGTTGAAAGGTTTTCAAAGTACTTGCAGAAGGTTTGCTCTTCCACTTCCTCTATATCTACAATCTTAAACTCTCATAGTGTATGGCATACTTTGTCAAATTAATACAAGTAATTCTGCTCTTCTTCCTTAATTATGGTGCACTGCAAGTTCATAATGACTTCTTATGATCACATGATGATTTTTATTTTATATCGACAATATGAAGGTTAAAGCGCTTAAGGTGCTTTGAAAAATGTAAGGAACAAAAGAAATAAGGAAAAATGCACAGAATATGTATTTTGGTTCCATTGGTATATTACCAGAAAAATAGGCATAGAGGGATCAAACACCTTGCTGAGAAAAAAAAAAAAAAGGGATTTAATAGCAATTATAGATCAAAGATATCTATCTCATTCATAATTTAGTTTCCAACAACTAAACATGCACTCAGTAAGACACTTTATTAGGTATCTTTTATGGCTGAGGAATATGCCACTTTTTTAAAATGCAAAACTAAATATTTTAATTCACATTGTTACAGTAGAATAATGCATTTATTTAAAATTATAGGTGAATTCAAACCTTATCTTGTTGATAAGGTTTTGTTTAACCTCTCAAGATTTTGCACGGTATTGTTTCTAAGCCTATGTCCCCTGTTTGCAGCGACAGCAGTCTCCAGTGAACAGAACCCTGTTATTATCATCGCTGTGGTTGCGGTGGCAGGGACCATCATTCTGGTGTTCATGGTCTTTGGCTTCATCATTGGGAGAAGGTAGAACAAAATTTCTTCTAATCTCTAAGATAAAATGTATTGATTTTTCAGAATTATGTCACTCATTACCTATTCTTTAGTAATTAGAATAGTAAATGCAAACATTCTTCATCTGATAAGGACATTAAAGGTTTTTATTCTCCCAAGGTCAAAACGCAGTTTGAGCTTACTCATTGTCTTTAGTTTAAGAGGATGAGTATTATAATTTCTCTTGGAAAAACTTATTCTTTTAGTTAATGGTTGTAGAAACCATTTGAAATCTGTTGTTGTTTCCCAGAAAAAAAAAATCTGTAAGGAAATATTTACTCACTGATAAATATCTAAATAAGCAAATTATGTTTCTTCTACATTGTCTCACACGAATACTTTTTATTCTGTGCCTTTTTTAATTATACGAATTGCTGTATTATTATTAACTTTATAAACGTGGACATCAAATTTTTGAATTTTGTTTATAGATCTAACATGTTATAAACTAAGTTATATTTTACTAAATTTAAATACATATCATACTAAAGTAAGGTCATTGATTGTATTTGTCACAGGTTGGATTTTTTTTTTTTTCCAGGCACTGTGGTTATAGCAAAGCTGACCAAGAAGGGGATGAAGAACTTTACTTTCATTGTAAGTGTTCGGCTTTTCTTTACTTTTATGTATCCCAATTAATACAGAAACCTGGTTGTTAATATTGGCACAAAAAACTTCGTAATGTCTCATGCTTAAAATCATATCACGAGCTCAAAGTATTGCTTTAAAGCTTTTGACACTATATTTAGAATTAAAGTAATATATTATGAATTTTAAAAAAATATAATGCAACCTAATAAAAAATTTTGATATAACTGTTAGGTATTAGGCTTCTTTTATGTCATAATTTTTCCTTTTGCAAACTATGCTCATATGTTTTCTACTAATCTAATAACCCACTAAATGTTGCATGGCTCCTGTTCTAGCTAAGGTATTCATAGCAAATTAGAAAGAGTTTCCACCTAATGAGTGATGCTTCCTTGAAAGACTAAGGAACCTCTTTCTTTTCAGCTACTTACATTCTCTATCACTGATAGATATTTTTGCTAGACATAAAAAGTATAATAAAAAGATTTAACCCTCCAATATTTTCCTGTGGATTTGGGTTACCCAATTCCTAAAATTTCATTTTAGAAGTCATATTTGGAAGGGAGATTAGGGAACCAAAAAAAATAGATGTCCATTTGTATTACATACTCTTATTCTTGTTCAGCATGGATGGCAAGTGAAAAAAAATGAGAGTCATGTAAGTAAAGGTTAGGACTTTATTTAGCCAAAGTAAAAACCTAACAATCAAATGATTTGAGTTCTGATAATCCTTTAAACTATTAAGAAACATTTTTTTTATAATTTTTAAAAATTTTAGTAGCAGTAATCTTTATTAGAATTTTTATGGGTAGAAAATATCTTAAATGGCATAAGAATTATATATATGTATTATTGCATTATTTAATAAATCATTTTGTCAGTATTTAAGAAGATATTGTCATGTACTTAGTCTATGGTTACAAGATTATATAAATTCTACCGGAAAGTTCTGTCCATTTTTGGAATAAAACAAAATACAAATTTTTCTTACCGTCAATAAACTTTATTAAATAATATAATTGCCATTATTATTAATGATTTCTTGCCAGGGTGAGGGCAATTTGTATATCCCATTTTTGAAAAATGTTTTATCTTTTGATGCGATAAATTAAACCAGTGCTTGTTTGATATCTTCTTCATTTTTGAATTTTTTGCCCTTCAAAAAATTTTGTAAGGACAAAAGCAAGTGATAGTTGGAGGGTGCTAAGTCCGGGGAATATGGAGGATGCGACAGACATGCTTCTGTAGCATTTCTTCCTTGTTGAAATTCATAAAAATTACAGCGGCGTAAATGAACTTTATCAGTAGCCATGAGTACTCTATCGCTTCACACATAAGACTAACGTAAATCAACTTTGTTTTAGTTAATTTGCTATGTCAGTATGTATACATTAAGTGTTAAAAATAGGCACACATGCGCCAAATAAACATGTGCTTACGTGTCGAAACTTGTGATAGAAACAGACAAAACTTTCCAGTAGACCTTATATAAGCATCAATCAAGAAAATGTGTTGTTTAAAGGCACAAATTGTGAATTCTATTATTCTGATTCTTGAGTTTCTTTAGTGTGTTTTTATTTGTTGAACCAGCAGTTACTATGACTTTAGTTTTCAAAATAGATATGCCTTTAGATAATATATATCAACATTGATTTCAAAACTCTTTAGAATTCTAACCACTTAATGCAAGTAGAGTATTTAGAATATTATAAATTAAAGTAAAATGTATGACCAGAGGTAGCTTTATTGTGAAGTCTAAGCTTCAGGGTGAAGTAAAGTCTAAGCCTCACTTTCATAGACCCCTGTTAAGAACCTGATAAAGCCCTACCAATTTTGTATGTTTAATCTCTTTTTACTTAAAGAGGGTATCCCAATTGTAGAAAATTTAAATCTCATAAAACTGAAGTTGCCCCTGATTATGACTGAATAAACGAGATTCCATCACTTCCCCTTCTGGGATTATTTGATGTGTTCCCAGTGTTGGTGCTTCCTGTTGCTAACCCAGCAGAGATTTCTCCTGTGCTGAGCAAGCCTCAGTGATAAGAGCGCCATAGGCTGTTAGAGAATGTACCCCAAAAATAGAGGTTACCTTTTTCTCTCTGATGACACAAGAGAATATTTTTAACACATCTGCAGACAGGAAGAAGAAGATCCAAACTTGAATGCCTAAATTTTTATATCTAGTTTAAAATATATACAGAAGAGTAACATGAGACTATATAATTTCTAGAATTGCTGATTCTGCCCATGTGTGAATAATTTGATGGCAGAAATATTTAATATCACCTTAATCAGTATGTCACTTTTGTTTCCATTATTGAGGATATCTGCAACATCTCAAAATTATCAAATACATTTTACTTTATGTGGTTTTAGCTTGCAGGTTAATGCAGAAGTAAACTGAAATATGGCTTCTATAAAACTTGTATAGCCTTATGCTTAATTGTCATCACTCAGGTTTGATATTTTAATGTCATTTGATTTTTTTACATTTGACATTCAGTCTGCAATTAGAAAAAATAGAGCTGCATGTTTTACTTGCTATCATAGACAAGAGAAGCTTGATAAATATACAGCTTTTATCTCTAGAGCAAACATATCAGTGGTGGTTTTAAGATATTTAACATTCATGAGAAATGTAAATGAGCCACTAAAACACAGAAGAGCTCACTGAGATAAGCAACAGATCAAAATACTCATAAATTTTGTCAATTGTTTTGTTTTGTTTTTTTAATTTTAGAAGTCCAGTTTAAGTGAATAATGGAACTAAATGCGTTTAACATATTCTATTCTGGTAAATCCTTGATATTTTTGAATCACCCTTTTTACAAGGATTTTTATTTTATCATTTGGTGGAAACTAGGCATTTTATTTGATTTTAGGACTATATCTAAAATATATAAAGTACAATACTATGGTTACCAGCTATTTACAAGTTGGTGCCCTTTTATTCTTTTAGTATACAAATGATTTCCTTAGGTTCTAAGACACCGGATTGAACTTTTATAGAAACATGAATGCAGCCATTTAACTAGCTTTTAGAACACTGAACTTAATAGGATGCCCAGTCATTTCTACCAGGCACCCTCAGCTCTGCATGCCCACAAGTGCTAAATTTAAAGATGCAAACACAATGGAGGAGTTTGGTGAAGCAGTACCAATTTACATTTGTTTTCCTCCTATGATTTCTTCTAACAGTGTCTTTGAACCGAAGCTGGGCATTATTTCATGTTTTTATGCCAAAATTGTTCTGGCCTGTCAAAGTATTTTGTAACAGCTTAAAAAAAGAACCATCAGTGACCCTGTTTGAGGTATAGAAGGTTACCTCCACTCTAGCTCCCTTATCACAAAACAAAACCAGAAAATAAAAATAAATAAATAACTATGAAAGAAAGAATAAAAAGGGAGAAGATGGCTCATTCTCCATCTGCCTGCCAATCGAGGAGGTTAACCTATTGTTTTCTTCCCTTCTCTCTTTTTCTCTCTCCCCCTCTTCCCTGTACTCTTTCTCTCTTTTCTCTTCCTATCCCTTCTCTCTTTTCTTGTGTTTTTTTTTCATGTTCAGCTTTAGTAACAAATGAGCATCTGTCAGTTTTATAAACTGCAACAATAATTGTTTAAGACAATCAATTTTGGATAAACAATCAACTACTGCAGAATAAATCAAGATTTTTTAAATCCCATTTTCCTTTATACATTCTGCTTCTTTTTGTTTGTTATATGTTTATTTTGAAAGTACAATTTTAATTTAATGTGATGACATAAGCACAGTTAGGCACAGTGTAATACATAAGAAAATATATTGTTCTCCAAATAGTAAGATTTAAGATTGTTCAGTGGCTTTGTTAAAAACAATAAAGTGTTTTTGAGGATATAGTGTAATTCTTTTCATTGCATTAATATAACCAAATATATGCCTGTCTATCATATCTTTGTCTTTAACCAAATGGTTGATTTGGAATATATTATTGTAATTGAATTTGATTTAAGGTTAACATAGCATTATCTGTTATCTGCATGCTTCTGGGTGCATTTTAAGAAGATTTTAACTTTTGAAACGTTTATGATTCTATGTTGTTTTAATCTTGACTACCCTTTCTGAGGCTTATTGACTGCCTCCTTCTAGTACCTTATAATTAAAAGTTCATATAGGCCCTGGCCAGTTGGCTCAGTGTTAGAGTGTCAGCCTGGCATGTGGATGTCCCAGGTTCGATTCCTGGTCAAGGCACATAGGAGAAGTGACCATCTGCTTCTCCATTCCTCCCCCTTCTCTCTCTCTCTCTCTCTCTCTCTCTCTCTCTCTCTCTCTCTCGCTTTCTATCTCTGTTCCCTTCCTGCAGCCATGGCTTGATTGGTTTGAGCGAGTTGGCCTCGGGCTCTATGGCATCTGGCTCAGGGGCTAAAAAAATGACTCTGTTGCTGAGCAATAGAGTAACAGCCCCAGATGGGCAGAGCATCTCCCCCTAGTGGGCTTGCTGGGTGGATCCCGTTTGGGGTTCATGGGGGAGTCTGTCTCTGCCTCCTCTCTTCTCACTAAAATAAAAAAAATAAATAAAAAAAGAAAGTTCATATAAACCATTCTTCTTTCAAATTGTGTCATACATGGTTAGCAGATCCCAGGAATATTGTAAATTTTCTAACTTTATTTTGGACTTTGTACATCTGGCCTCTATTGCCCTGTAAGTTGAAGATGAAACTGTGTTTTTAGATTTCTCTCTGAGTCTGTGATAACAGCCCTCACACCTTGTATTAATTTTATGTATATGTCAACAGTGGTTGGTCTTTTAAAAATAAATCAAAAGAATAAGTAAGCTGTCTAAATGTTTTTAATATTGCTGTCAGTGTAGTAGGCTACCTGTATATAAGATGTCTTCTTTTCCCAGTGTATGTATTTGATTGATTGACTGACTGATAAATTTACAAATGTGTTTCCAAGTCCATTACGAACCTCAGTATGGCTTGAACTATGACATGATAGCAGTGAATTTAATTAAATCTCCAGGCCGATAAGTCATGTCAGAGAATCTTGGTGATGTCTTTTGTTGATTTACTGAACAGCAGTTAGTAACCTATGAACTGGATCCTATGTTACCTATAGAAGCTTGCAGATAATACCTATACGCCAGCAGACTGAAGTAGTCTGTTAAAACTGCTGTGAAGCAGATGATGTGGAAGCAAGTTCACTGTTCCAAGGAGCACTCTGCATAATGAAATTCCTGGGCTGACTGCACAAAAAGTGCTTTGCTTCATCACAGTCATGCTTTCTTACATCATTACAGTTAAATTTCCAGGCACCAAAACCTACATTGACCCTGAAACCTATGAGGACCCAAATAGAGCTGTCCATCAATTCGCCAAGGAGCTAGATGCCTCCTGTATTAAAATTGAGCGTGTGATTGGTGCAGGTAAGGCATTTGTAGCTTCCTTATTCAGCTGTTCCATTTAGCTGAGATCGAAAGTCATACATCATAATGACAAGCACATAATTATGCCTCAAGTATAGAACTTTTGCATTTATCTGAACTGTTGGAAGCAGTGAGGCTATACTTGTTTATGAAATCTTAAGAAAAAAAAGTGAAAAAGAATCATGTGTAACAGAGAATCTGTGTATCTTTTGTCTTCTGCTGGATTTTTAAGATACCGTTTTGTTTGTTTGTTTTGTTTGTAAGCTATTTTTTAAGTTTGGGCTTATTCAAGAAATGACTTAGTGTTTTAAAACCTTAGGATGTTTTTGAATTTTGCTTGAATATATTTCCTCTTACTTGATTTACCATTTTCTTGCTAGGCTTTCATTTTTATATTCTTTCTTGCATTTTTAGGTATTAACTAGCCCTTATACTAGTAAATTTTATGTCAAAAATTAATATGTATGAATTATTTAAAAGAAATATTAGTTTTTATGTCTACAATATATTTTCATAAAAATTTTATGTTTTTCAGCCAACACCTTTAATCTAGCCATCATAGTGATACCAGGGGTCAGGAACCTATTGCTCGTGAGCCAGATGTGGCTCTTTTGATGGCTGCATCTGGCTTGCAGACAAATCTTTAATAAAAAAAATAATAACATTAAAAATATAACATTCGCATGTATTACAATCCATTCATTTCCTACCGCTCATGTTCATGGTTGCGAGTGGCTGGAGCCAATCACAGCTGTCCTTCAGGACAACACCAAATTTTTATTGGATAATGTATAACGTACATGGGTCATTGTATGGCTCTCGCGAAATTACATTTTAAAATATGTGGCGTTCATGGCTCTCTCAGCCAAAAAGGTTCCTGACCCCTGGTGTATACAAATTCCAGACTCTTAAATCTTTAAAAACTATTTTGTCCTTAAACCATAAAAGCAGAAGCAGTGTTTACAGTTTGCTGATGCGCTTTTACCTTTTGTAGGCAGTGTACATTATACAGCATATTTCAAATCTCAATTATTTTTCTGAGTTTTTGTTAATCCATTAAAAAATAGTAGTTTGCGAAACAGTTTAGTAAAACTTAAAAGTACTTTTACAGAATTATTTATATAATATTTACTTTGAGAGGGAAGTATTTCGGAAATTAAAATACATCTCCTGTTCTGTTACTTTAGGAGAATTTGGAGAAGTCTGCAGTGGTCGTTTGAAACTTCCAGGGAAGAGAGATGTTGCGGTAGCCATAAAAACCCTGAAAGTCGGTTATACAGAAAAACAAAGGAGAGACTTTTTATGTGAAGCAAGCATCATGGGGCAGTTTGACCACCCAAACGTTGTCCATTTGGAAGGGGTTGTTACAAGAGGTAGATATTAATAATTCTTTCATTTATCAGGAGGACTATCAAAAATTAGTGTCATTGCATATGTAATCAAAACATCAAATTATGAACAAATTATATATTCTAAATGAATGTTTTTTCTTGATATGGACTGACTAAACAATTCTTCTTTTGTGTCACCACCTCAGGGGAAAAAAATCAAATAAATTCAGGATTTGAATGAAAGAATAACTCTGATAGAACAACTGATACATACTTCATTTAGCTCAAAAGCCATAAAAGTGACACACTTTAGTCTTCACATTTTCTATGAAGCGTCATTTTCTGAGTTTTGTTCACAAAGCAAGGCTCAGAAGAACACACTGATTTTTATTGTTCAATTTTATGAATCATGACCATGATCCAGACATTTAATGACTCTTTGACCTTAGCAACAGTGCCGAAAACATTCAAAACACTTGTAGCTCACCCATTCAGTCTTTTAGAAGAGCATCATGTCCTTTATTTGGGATGAGAAAGAAAATAACCCTGAAGTTGAGGCTGAGGTTTCTGAAGCAACACTTTTATATTCTTATGTTACATGTATTTTTAATTTTAGGGAAACCAGTCATGATTGTCATAGAATTCATGGAAAATGGAGCCCTAGATGCATTTCTCAGGGTAAGTAACAAAATTATTCTCTCAATCTAAATATGTATATGTGCTACCAAAATAATTTTCTGGACTTTTATTTATTTATTTTTTTGCAATATAAAATGTGAACTTTAATAAGTTAGAAGGTTGTCTGAAAAGCAGAATAAAATTCTCAGTCCTAGACTGGATTGAACTAGATAGAATCTTTTTGATCATTTAAGTGATACAATGTAGTTTAAAAAAATAGCTTCCACTAATATATTACTCAAGTACAGAGGAGACCTGACGCCCTATAACTTGAATACAGGTTGTAGGGTAGCATTTTTCTATTCTAGTACAGTTATAAATGAAATACAATGAAAAAGTGAAAAAACCACTTACTATTGGCACCGTGAACCCACTTCTACTCTGTGGAACCATTTCTATTACAGTGTTAACCTGAACACCAAGCATAAAATGTAGAATTATTAACTTTTTTTTTTTTTTGTATTTTTCTGAAGCTAGAAACGGGGAGAGACAGTCAGACAGACTCCCACATGCGCCCGACCAGGATCCACCCGGCACGCCCACCAGGGGCGATGCTCTGCCCACCAGGGGGCGATGCTCTGCCGCTCAGGGGGGGGGGGGTTCACTCTGCTGCGACCAGAGCCACTCTAGCGCCTGGGGCAGAGGCCAAAGAGCCATCCCCAGCGCCCGGGCCATCTTTGCTCCAATGGAGCCTTGGCTGCGGGAGGGGAAGAGAGAGACAGAGAGGAAGGAGGGGGGGTGGAGAAGCAAATGGGTGCTTCTCTTATGTGCCCTGGCTGGGAATCGAACCCAGGTCCCCCGCACGCCAGGCCGACGCTCTACCGCTGAGCCAACCGGCTAGGGCCTAACATTTTTAAATTAATAGTATGTCATTATTTTTTTAAATGATAAATTCTAAATGTATAAACATATTTATATTCTCAAAGAGTTTCTACCTAAGAACATGAACACACGTTAACATTTTTTAATGGCAAAGACAAATTAATCTATACAATAAAAGGACATGCAGTATTATCATACCTGATTTAGAATGATAACTAAAACCCAGACTTAGAAGCATTCAGAAGACTTAGACACATCTGTGTTGCTGCTCTTTATGATCTGCATAACTATCAGCTCTCTGAAGGAAAGCACCACCGAGCAAGTTGAGCTAAAACCGGTGTCCTTGTACACCATATTTGTAATTCAGTCAGAGAAATCTGCAGGTTTAAAATAGGTTAAAAATATGTGATAGCCAGTTCAATTGCAAATATTGTTTAATCCCATTTAACTAGTACTTCTATTTTAGAGACTCTTTGTTGCAAGTGATATTTCTGCAAATAACAAAACAAAGAAACATAAAACAAAAACAAAGCAACCCAATGTAATAATTTTCTACTTCTTAGTTGTTTATCTTTAATCAAAAAATTCTCCCTCTTTATTTCTTACCATTTGGAGAAAACATCTTAATATACATGTCTTTATACCTTTATATATTTTTAGGTTATATATATATATATATATATATATATAATTTTTTAGCTAGTGAGGAAAACATTTATCTATCAGGGATATGTTTGGACATTCCATTCACTAATTTTCACTTAAAATTAGCATATACTTTTGAATTTGTATAATCTGAAACTATTATTTATATTAATTAGATATCAATATAAATGATTACAAAAACTCTGTTTTGTATTATTTGACTGTCAGTTAAATTAACATTTGTTATTTTCACAAATGTCTATTATATAGAAAATTAATAATTCCTATTATACAGTAATCAGTGATTGTGCAGATGTTTTTCACTGTGATATTTTTCCCCTTCAAAATACAGTTAACTGGGCTTTTACTTTTGTCTTCCTGTAGAAACATGATGGGCAGTTCACAGTCATTCAGTTAGTAGGGATGCTAAGAGGCATTGCTGCTGGAATGAGATACTTGGCTGATATGGGATATGTTCACCGGGACCTTGCAGCTCGCAATATTCTTGTCAACAGCAATCTTGTTTGTAAAGTATCAGATTTTGGCCTTTCTCGGGTTATAGAAGATGATCCAGAAGCTGTCTATACAACAACTGTAAGAAAAAGCTTATTACTGCATCTCTTCACATTCCCTAGATTTTCCTACCAAGAAAGAAAAGTTCAAAACTAACAGGAAAAGAAAGGCAAATTGACTTCAACTTTTTTGTTGTTGTTCCTATTTTTTTCATTTTGGAAGAATCATCATTGTTTTTATAAACAGAATAAGAGAAGAACTAATGATAAGAATGACAACATGCTTATCTGATTATTAGGATGTTCATATAAATAATATATAGTCATTTAGAACCCATAGAGCACTCATACTTGTAGAAAAATATGTCAATTTTTAAATAAATATTTTAACAGAATATTAATTATGCTAATTCTTATAACTTTTACAAGATTAGATAAAAAGTTAATATGTGAAGATTTACTTAAATACTCCATATTTCATTCCATTGTAGTAGTTATTTTGCCTAATTTACCATTGTCTTTTGACTAGACTCTTGCCCTAAGGCCATATAAGGCCCATTAAATTGAGTCATATTACAATGAAATCTTGTAATGATTTTAAGAAACAGGGGTAGAAACTTTAAGTACACTTAGATTCAAGATGGATAGACATGATACTGCTAAATTGCCAACCCAAATATATAGATGTTTACCAGTAGCTTTATAGTTCTGTGATAAATGATCATAAATTATACATATTTAAAATGTTGATTTCTTTTTATAACAGGGTGGGAAAATTCCAGTAAGGTGGACAGCACCTGAAGCCATCCAATACCGAAAATTCACTTCAGCCAGTGATGTATGGAGCTATGGAATAGTTATGTGGGAAGTTATGTCTTATGGAGAAAGACCTTATTGGGACATGTCGAATCAAGATGTAGGTGTTACACTATTTAAACAAAAAGGATTTAATACAATAGTATATTCATTATTATTGGAACGTGTAGGTAATGGCTCATAAGGAGAAACATTTATGGAATTATAAAAATACGATTGCTGAGTTTACACAATTATTACCACAAATTACCATGATAATTTCCATAATTTAGTGGTTCAGTTAACTTAATATTCATTTTAATTATGAAGAATTGATTTTTTTTTATTTAAATTCTCTGGATACAATAGAAGCCTACACAGGATATTTTCTCCTTAATATAGATAATGATGCTTTGCTTACACAGCTATATAGTGGGACAGTGATGTGAGTAAAAAAATCACTTGTGGAGAGGAGGGAGAAGAATGTTGTAGTTGTGTTTTTTTTTTTATCTTTGAAGCTTATTTTTCTTTTTCTTTAATGTTCTGAGAAAATACCTTTAAATTATTTTTTTTTTTTTGTATTTCTCTGAAGTGAGAAGTGAAGAGGCAGAGAGACAGACTCCTGCATGTGCCCTACTGGGATCCACCAGCATGCCCACTAGGGGGCGATGCTCTGCCCATCTGAAGCATTGCTCCATTGCAACTGGAGCCATTCTAGTGCCTGAGGCAGGAGCTGTGCAGCCATCCTCAACTCCCCCCCCCACCCCGCCCCGGGCCAACTTTGCTCCAATGGAGCCTTGGCTGCAAGAGGGGAAGAAATAGACAGAGAGAAAGGTGAGGGGGAAGGATGGAGAAGCAGATGGGCTCTTCTCCTGCATGCCCTGGCCAGGAATTGAACCCGGGATTTCACATGCCAGGCCAACGCTCTACCACTGAGCCAACCAGCCAGAGTTAAATTATTCTTAATTGCTTAATTAAATTTTAATTTCTTGAGACAATCTAGATTTTATAATCAATATTGATTAGTGTTTCATAGTGATGTTTTAGAATGTAATCACAATGGAAGTATCTTTAGAAATTTCTGGAAAAAAAAACATTGTACTCATGTATTCTGTTACATACTAGGATATAAAAAATACTGTTATTCTTTAATTAAAGAAGCTGATAGCACATCTTGGTGGGTATACATCTCACAATAAGAGACCATTTATAAAACAATAAAGGATAAATAAATCTGAATTTTTGCTTCTGTTAGATTGAATTTTATGAAACTGACATTTTTATAGGTCAGAAACTTTCAAATACTGGCAGATACAAGTATATAGTTCAATTTACTGACATGAATGAAATTTAGAAAAAAAAGTAGATAATGTGTAAATCTAGGAACTAGATTTCTGAAGGAAATCTGAGGGAACTAGATTTCTGAAGAAGACCTTGGTTTTTATCTGATGAGAAAATTCTCCAAGGAAACACACTGGCAAGTTCAGAAAGATAAGCTTAGTGAGGTGGGTGGGGACCAACCAAATAGACTCATTTTTCTACAACAAAGATGCACATATGGTAGTGATTCAAAATGAAGATTAGGGTGGAATAGGTTTATGAAAGGCCTTTTTTGAAGGAATTCGAAAATGTTACAAATGCATGTTCTTGAGAAATAAAGTAAAAAACAAGTAGTGCTTGAGGAAATTGTCTATATTGCTATTTAGAAATAGTGTGACTAACAAACTGTTTGAATTAGTCAATTCTGTAAACAAAGACAGCAAGAGTAGCTGTCTAAAGTGAAAATGGTATTATTTTTCAAAAAGATATTATGACCATTGTTATATTAAATTAGTAAATTTGTTCTTGATTTTAATTTTCCACTTCAAGTTTCTATGATTCTTGAAACTTATCATTATTTTCAGACAACAAAAATCAAGTCTGACTGTTGATCAGGTTATTTTCAATATATTTTTCTCCCAGTTTCTGCATAACCTGAAAAGTTCACAGCCTGAAAAGGTAAAACTTTTAAGTCATTTAAATCTTCTGATATTTTAAATTGAGAGATAACAGGAAACATTAGTTTTAGTTTTTGTTTTTCAAAGACAAAAGTCTAATGATGAATCCGTTTGGCAGAGGCAAAGTTGTTAATATTTGACAGGCCTTGGTGTCAAAGATTTCATGGACTGTCAAAATTGAGGGCTAACAAATCCTTGAGGCAGAGAAAGAGAAATATTTGCATTCCCTAGACAGTCAGTAGAGTCTCGTTTCTTTTGACACCTTCCATCTGCACTAGATTCAGATATAAAGGGGATGACAGGAGTATGATAACTTCAATGCAAAAGTTCGCTTAACTCCTAAAAACAAGTAATAGAAATGGTTAAAAAGAAGAAATAAATATCTTCAGTTTTCATTTTTAGAATTTCCTAAGTATTGTTTCTTTGTTTTTCTTGAAAATGAACTATCATGACTATGTAATTAGTAGCCCGTGGCTTGGGGGGAGCCTTGGTCCCAAGCACAGAGGATAGCTCGGTGGTCCGTGGTCCCAGCCGGGGGTTGCCAGGTGGATCCCAGTTGGGGCGCATGCAGGAGTCTGTCTCACTGTCTCTCCTCCTCTCACTTAAAAAAAAAAAAGAAAAATCTTTATATATGTTAAATGCAGTCAAATGTAATAAATATTACAGAAACTGAAAATAATCATAATTAGCATTGACAGCAGCTGTCTTTTAATTGAATTTGTCTTAATTCAAATAAAATTCTTACTCGAATTTTGAAATTCTTCATTGAATAGATTAGATTTTTTTTTCTGTGTATAGTACTTAAAGTTATTTCTTCTCACTTTAAGTTAGGCCAATAAAGTTTTAGTTTTACTAGTAGAGAGTAATGAGGATTATAAAAAAGAAGCTTCTTTAAAGATATGGGACATAAAGATAAATTCTTAAAGTGGTCCATTTTAAGACATTTAAAAGCTTTGAGGCCCTGGCCGGTTGGCTTAGTGGTATAGCATTGGCCTGGCGTGCGGGGGACCCAGGTTCGATTCCCGGCCAGGGCACATAGGAGAAGCACCCATTTGCTTCTCCACTCCTCCCCCTCCTTCCTCTCTGTCTCTCTGTTCCCCTCCCGCAGCCAAGGCTCCATTGGAGCAAAGATGGCCCGGGCGCTGGGGATGGCTCCTTGGCCTCTGCCCCAGGCACTAGAGTGGCTCTGGTCGTGGCAGAGCGACGCCCCGGAGGGGCAGAGCATCGCCCCCTGGTGGGCAGAGCGTCGCCCCTGGTGGGCGTACCGGGTGGATCCCAGTCGGGCGCATGCGGGAGTCTGTCTGACTGTCTCTCCCCATTTCCAGCTTCAGAAAAATACAAAAAAAAAAAGCTTTGAAAATATAATATATTGTAACTAAGTTTATTTTCAGCTAAATTGTGATCCTTCAATTTTTTCTTTTAAAAGTCACCACTAATTTATATTTTTGTGTTTTTTATATTAAGATAGAAACAAAACTCTGTGTGTGGGAGGGGGAGTTGTTCATTTGTTTGTTTTTGGTAAAACTTTGGCATAATCCCCATGAGGTAAGGGTCTGAAATATTAATTGTATAAAATATGGTTTGTGTAATGTGAAGTTAATGAAATGAAAATGGGCAAGAGCAGAACACAAAAGCCAATCATGTTATATCCCACCTTTATGGGTCATTCTTTGTTTGTTTGTTTTCTCTTAATTACAATGGTGATATTATAATCATACTGAAACACTTTCCAACAAGCAACTTTGTTTTTGTTTCTAAGTTTTGGGTTTTTGTTTTTTTTTACAGTATATACCAAAGTACTCCCTATTGTGTCCTAGTAGTTTTTTATAAATGGCATTTACCCTAGTCACTTTTTAATCCTCAAGGAACTATCTAGAATTAGAAATTGCTTATGGCCTGACCTGTGGTGGCGCAGTGGATAAAGCGTCGACCTGGAAATGCTGAGGTCGCCGGTTCAAAACCCTGGGCTTGCCTGGTCAAGGCACATATGGGAGTTGATGCTTCCAGCTCCTCCCCCCTTCTCTCTCTATCTCTCTCCTCCCTCCCTCCCTCTCTCTCTCTCTCTCTCTCTCTCTCTCTCTCTCTCCTTTCTAAAATGAATAAATAAAATAAAAAAAAATTAAAAAAAAAAAAAGAAATTGCTTATGAATGTTTTTTCTTTGCTTTTTATTATAGTATCAAGGCTAAATTTGAACAGGTAAAACCAAGATATGTCTGGTAATTTCACAAAAAGATGTTTCGAATGAATTCTATGAACAATTAATTACATAATGCTCTAAGAAGTCTAGGTTCAGGCATCTTAACCGTGTGCCTTGTTATTTCCAAGAATGTGGAACAATCTGCCGAAGGTAATTTTTATTTTCCCAATGGAAACATAATGAAGCTAACCAAATTAAAAACTGCAGAATCTCTAGCTTCAGTGTGTGCCCAAATCATCCACTTTGGGCTGGTTTATCCTCAAAGGGTATGTATGCCAAATTATGCTCTGTAGAGCGACAGAGGCCAAGGTCCCTAGCAAGTATCTCTAGTGCTCTTACAGGTGGGATCGTAATATATACTTAATGGTAACATTAGGGTCCCAAAATTGACTCCCAATCTAGAGCATCTCTTATTTTAAATGTTATGTAATGCTGCTGCTCCTTTTAAAGTATGTAAATCACTGTATCTTTGAGAGCCACAAGTTTCATTTTATATTGCAGTAAATTTTTCTCTGCTATAATAATAGGAATCATGACATTTCCTATAGTGCAATAACAACTACAGAGGCTTATTAACCCTTTTATTCCTGTGGAAGTCATTTAATGCTACTAAACTGTGTTTATTGATATAAAAACAAGGATTTCTTGTGTTCAAAACTGAAGCAGCCTATGGGATAGCTATTGAGGAATATTATGTCAGATTAGATTTGGTTTAAATTTACATTTTAAAGGATTATTTAGAGGATAAGAAACAAAGGAAAGCTCATTCTACCTACATTGCTTCATTCCAGATATTGGAAGGAGGAACAGGTTAGGAGGTGATAATGAGGACTGCACTCATGTTATGGGCATGGAAATGGAGTCCCGTCCAATCAGATACTGTATACGTTCAAATATAAGCAGCCTCAAATACAAGGGAAGCCACTCCCTTCCCAGTGGAGAAATAAAATACCCCCTAATTGTTTGTTATTTGCTCATTTTGAACACATGAAGTTTTACAGGTTTTATTTACTTATGTATAATTTGTTTATGTAACTTAACCCAGCTTTCCAAAGGACATTCTTTTTGCTTTTTTCTAAGTTTCTAACATAGAACACTTTTGCATCCAAGTATAGTGTCATCACTGGAATGATGTACAAAGCCACATTAAACTGTTTGCTTTTGTCAGTGTTTTTTTTTTTTATTTAATTCCTTTTATAGTTACACATTTATGATCTTTGCTGAGTAGCCATTTGTGTATGATTGCTTATAATGAACTATGAGATGCCCATGGAAATGCAGGTGAAGATGTCTGGTAAACTCATGTATATGAGATAGTGATCAGGGGAGAATTGGAACTGAAGCTTTTATATTTACAGTACTTCTCAAAAATTACTGTAAATAAGTTAATTTGCCTTTTAAACTATTAATTTGCATATATAAATTTTTCTTAAATTCAAGTGGGCTCCTTTTTTTTTTATTTTTACAAAGGTTTTTTTTTTCTCTAAAAATTGTTGATGCTAGCTACTTTATTCATTCTATCCTACAACCTTTTACATTTGAATGTGCTATTCTTGAATGTCAACAAGCATTGTAAGGATAAGATTTCCTACTAATACTAACTTTACCAATGTTTCTTAAAGCCAGCTTATTTTGCCTACTTTTGACCTTATATTTTTCAAAAAAGGAGGGCCACCTCTTTTTTCAGGCATTTTTTTTTCTTACATTTAGTAGAAATACTGTGTGAGTATCAAAGGATTTGCTAATCCCCCTTGAATATTATGTTTTGCATGTCCTTAGTTATATTGTTTGCCTTCGTATTATTTTCCTTGTGCTGCTCAGGTTTGTAACAATTTCTGATACTTAAGATCTATTTTTTTGCTTTCCATATAAATAAAAAACAACTCTGAATATGTAATTTTTAGGCCTTCTGATTACAACATACAGATGCTTATGGAAGCCTATTTTTCATTAACATTCAAAGCTTGATATGTAAATAGCATTGTAGGCTGTTATTAGATATCAATAGGCAGCTATACACTGATAAAAGGTTAACAACAAGGACTCTGGGTGGGAAAGCCCTGATTTGTAACCTTCCTCAGTTTCCTGGTGTGACCCTTTTCCCCTCTCCTCCCCCAAGGCTGACTTCCATCTGCCAATGTGAAGTGACTGGGTGTTGCAGGGTGATTTAATCACCTTCATGAACTAGTACGAATTGACTCCAGCACACCATTGCATTTTATAAAACTATACTCTCTAAGCATATAAACTTCACATTATTTAAAGTAATAGTGTGCTTGGTCATATTTTCTGTCATAGTGTGTTCACATATTTTGATATCTTGTTTAAAAGTGTTATTTGAACTTTGCAAAAAGTGACATTTTGCGGATTCAATTTGGGGGAACATAGAACTTTCTCTTACAACTGGAAAAAATTTATATATTTATAGGCAAATGTGTACAGCCCAGCTTTATACAAGCAAAATAGTTCTGTAATAGATTCCCTTTTGAAAACTTCTGGGATGACATTAAAAATTTTTCTGTCTATTGCAACCTGAGTGAACTTAATTGCTGCTCCCTATTGCTGAAATAACTAAAAAATGTCATTTATATCCTGCACTTCATGCACCCCTTAATAACATGCTTAATATTCATGGAGGTTTTTGGGTCAAAAAAAAAAAGTCTTTTGCAATGTAGCGAGCTTTGCTTTTATCAGGATAAATCACTTTGCCTACCGGGCAATTCATTTCATTATACTTAAACCTCAGTCAGTAATATTGTTAATGTCCTTTTGGCTATTAGGTTATAAAAGCGATAGAAGAAGGTTACCGATTACCAGCGCCCATGGACTGCCCTGCTGGCCTTCACCAGCTGATGCTGGACTGTTGGCAGAAGGAACGCGCCGAAAGGCCAAAGTTTGAACAGATAGTTGGAATTCTAGACAAAATGATTCGAAACCCGAATAGTCTGAAGACACCCTTGGGAACCTGTAGTAGGTAAGAAATACCTAATGGAATGGGATCTGGTAGAAATTAAACTATTCACATGAAACCATGTATCTCCTCAGCCCCACCCCAATAGTAGATAGGCATTTGTGTTAAATTATAAATTCATATTAAATATATTTGTTTACAGAAGTTTTCTTTCCAGATGGCTTACCTCAATTGAATTAGTACTTAAAGAGACCTATTAATCATAATTGCTTTTTTTTTTTAAGTTATGATAGCCATCAGTGGCTGTCATTTAGAAAAACTTTTATTTAAACTGAAATTTTGTGATATGGTGGTATTCACATTTTCAGATCATTATTACTATTATTGTATGGCTTTTTATTACTATTGCTCTAGTTTGTCATCTATTTTATTGTTTTGCTTTGAGTTAGTAAAATGATTATCTGAAGTTACCATTTATATAAGTAATTGGATACATGATTAAAGAGGTATAGCCACCTGACCAGGAGGTGGTACAATGAATAGACCATCTGCCTGTCACGCAAAGGACCCAGGTTTGAAAACCTGAGGTGTGGCTTGATCATGGGCTCATCTGGCTTGAGCACGGGGTCACTAGCTTGAGCCCAAAAGGTCACTTGTTTGAAGCCCAAGGTTATTGGCTTGAGCAAGGGGTCACTCCGTCTGCTGTAGCCCCCCCAGTCAAGGCACACATGAGAAAGCAATCAATGAACAACTAAGTAGCACAGTGAAGAATTGATGCTTCTCGACTCTCTCCCTTCCTGTCTGTCCCTATCCGTCTGTCTCTCTGTCTTTCTCACTAAAAAAAAAAAAAAGGTAATAGTTAAAAAGAGTCTGAAACACTGTTCTTTGCACTTGGCTTCCTTCATTTTAATGCAGATTAGTAGCTATTCAGCCTCAGCGGCCAGGTGAGCTGGCAGCTGTGGACTGTGCAGGCAGGCAGGCAGGGCCTGTGGAGGTGTGGGAACTCCCAGGGTGCTCACAGGGAGCCTCAGGACAGTGGACACATAGGGATCCTAATAGCACCCTTGTGGTCTAAGTCACTTTTGGAGAAGCAAATGAACAAATATTTACTGTTTAAAAATACTGTTGGTTGTGCTTTTCTAAATTTTGTATTTCAAAGGAAGGATAAAACTGAATTGAACATGGAGAAAGTTGTAGAATAACATAGTAATTACATTATAGTAATTATAATGTATAAAAATGAAGAATATTTTATATCTCAGTTGTAGAAATACATATTATCATGAAGAGTATAATGAAAAATTATACAGTATAATCTTGAATTCATTTAATGCTAAGTTCAATAGTATACCACAGAGTTTTAGAAACAAGGGTAATTGTTATTTAATATAGACATTGAAAGTCAAAATGAAACATTCATAGATTTTATATGTTTTGCTTCTTCATGTTTACTATAATACCACCAACCCACTAGGAAGATAATGATAAATGTAGAAATACCTTTTTCCAAAATTCTAAGTGGTAGGATATCATATCTTTAACTATGATTCTATTGGGGAAAAAACCTGACTTTTAAGATAAAAAAATGTGTATAAGGAAAAAAATGCATTGAACATGCAATCTAGTGGTTATCAAATATAAATAAAACATAAATTTTGGACTCTGTAGTTATTGGGTAATATTTATGTGTTAGATTTTATTATTATAATATCAATTTAAATATGTAATTTTATTTTCTAAACCCTTATTTTTATTTGAGACCAGACACTTTTCTTAGTAGTTCAAGGAAAAAAATTATTGGGTTTTTTTGTGTTTTTTTGTTTGTTTGTTTGTTTGCTTTATTTTTATCTAGGCCAATAAGCCCTCTTCTGGATCAAAACACTCCTGACTTCACTACCTTTTGTTCAGTTGGAGAATGGCTACAAGCTATTAAGATGGAAAGATACAAAGATAACTTCACAGCAGCTGGCTATAACTCCCTTGAATCAGTTGCCAGAATGACTATTGAGTAAGCTTAAACTTTAAAAATTATATCTAATAATGTATAAGCTGTGGTACATTTACACAATGGAATACTACTGGGCCATAAAAAGAGGGGGAGAGAATCTTACCTTTTGCAACAATATGGATGGACCTGGAGAGCATTATGCTAAGTGAAATAAGCCAGTCAGAGAAACACAAGTACCATATGATTTCACTTATATGTGGACTCTGATGAACAACAAACAAACAAACTAACAAAATAGAAACTGACTCAGATATGGAGAATAGACTGACAGCTGTAAGAGGGGAGAGGAGTTGGAGACTGGGTGAAAAAGTAAATGTATTAAGCAAATAAGAATACCTACAAACACAGACTATAGTGTGGGAAGGGAAAGGTGGAACAGGGTTGGGGGGGGGTAGGTGGTGATGGAGGGAGACTCAACCTGAGGTGGTGAACACACAGTACAATATACAGATGATGTATTGTAAAATTGTGCACCTGGAATCTGTATAATTTTATTAACCAATGTCACTCCAATAAATCCAATAAAAATTTTTAAAAATAAAGAATGTATTAGGTACAATCCAGGCTTTACACATTAGAGGTACATTCAAGAGATATGAACCACAAAACCTGGGGGGGAAAGTATCTCTTTAATAAGTGCCTACTATGTGCCAGGTATTGTACTAAACAGACCTTTTAACATATGGTATCTTTTTTTTTTTTTTTTTGTATTTTTCTGAAGCTGGAAACGGGGAGAGACAGTCAGACAGACTCCCGCATGCGCCCGACCGGGATCCACCCGGCACGCCCACCAGGGGCGACGCTCTGCCCACCAGGGGGCGATGCTCTGCCCCTCCGGGGCATTGCTCTGCTGCGACCAGAGCCACTCTAGCGCCTGGGGCAGAGGCCAAGGAGCCATCCCCAGCACCTGGGCCATCCTTGCTCCAATGGAGCCTTGGCTGCGGGAGGGGAAGAGAGACAGAGAGGAAGGAGGAGGGGG
Source organism: Saccopteryx bilineata (assembly GCF_036850765.1). Taxonomy (NCBI): domain Eukaryota; kingdom Metazoa; phylum Chordata; class Mammalia; order Chiroptera; family Emballonuridae; genus Saccopteryx; species Saccopteryx bilineata. Next base: position 66,941,536 of record NC_089490.1, on the reverse strand, counting down.
GGTGGAGAAGCAAATGGGCGCTTCTCCTATGTGCCCTGGCCGAGAATCAAACCCTGGTCCCCCTCACGCCAGCCGATGCTCTACCGCTGAGCCAACCGGCCAGGGCCACAGTATCTTTTTTAACCCTTGCAGCAACACCTTCAGTAAGTCAATAGGTTCATATGCAACAAATGTTAAGGCTCAGAGAATTTGAATATTATTCCCAAATTAACTCAACTAGTTAAGTGATAGCTAATTTGTCTTCATAGCCAATGTTCTAAACATCACTTTAGTGAGACTTCCTTTTTCATTAACCACTCTATCACTTAGGTTCTTAATTTTTCTTCATTGGAGGATTTCTTTCATCACATTTGTATTGGACATGTAAAATCTCAGTGTTTCAAAACCAATAGCCAAATGCATTAGGACAGTCAATATGATTATTTTCTGAAGAGGTCAAAGGGACACATAATTTAATTCACTGAAAGAGTTTAGTTTAATTTGCCTTTTGGAAAGTGTGTGATTAACTGAGTTGATTTTTTTTTTTTTTTTTTAACCTTAAGAATCACCTGATAAAAGCAACTTTGAAATTGCTGTGAACTGGAAGTAAAAACGAATTTTCTTTTTCGGCTCTGTCACTGATTATGTGATCTCATGAAATCTATTTAATATGCCCCAGCCTCGGCTTCCGTGACTGCTGCGTAACTCTTACGGATGATGCAGTTCCTCTCAGTCAATGTGTTTAAAAATGGAAACAATTATCAAGGTCCCGTTAGTGGGGTCCTTTCTACGTGCTGTTGTGAGAATGGTTTCATACTTTTAGGATGAAATAAAGGCCAGCACTCAGATGCTGCTGCTCCCTGGCATGTCAGGAAAAGGCATGTATGTTAATTTAAGCATGTGCGTGATAACCTTGTCTGGTTTCCTGCTAGTCACCACATGGCTGGATCTGACAGAATTATCCGTGTCTCTCCAAAGTCATCTACCTGACAGAGTGTGTCTCTCCGTCTTATTTGACCACTGCTATGAAATACTGCAGCATGGTCTTGCTATATTTTACTTGTCTTTCTGACTACGGTACTAGGGAAGGTAAAGCACATAGACCAATCCAGTTAGCCTGTGTCACATTTGAGCTATTAAACATGGGTAATGGGTATTGTACTCTTTAAAAAAGTTTTTTTCTGAAATGCAGTCAAATGATTGAACTGAACTGAAAGTAAGTATATACTGAACTGAAAGTAAGTATACAACCAATAATACGATCAGAGTTACCATATTATTAGTCTCAGTATAAAATTTTTTTATGATCATTGATGATTCTTGATCTACTAGAGCCCAGAATTGTTTCTATTTAATACTGTATTTTAATAGTTTAAAATGTTTAAACTTCACTCAGGTTCAAAAGTACATTTCAAATAACATTTTCTAATCTTACCCGAAGTTAATAATAATGTTAAGACATAACATAAATTATTTCCTATGTGAAATTTTACATCTCTTTAAAACTAACTTATCTTGGCAAATTGAGACCCTGAGCAGTTAGGTTTTCACAAAGGAGAATGTGGAAGATGGTGGCCAGTCTGACCTGGTGCAGGAGTATGATCGTAATACCCAAGAACACTAGGATAAGATCTGATTGCATAAGAACGGATTATTTAATTAAAGAGTTGATGACAGTTTAGTGCCAAAACAATGCTTGGTAAAGTAACTAATGAAATAAAAATGCATTTGTCTTTTTCAGGGATGTGATGAGTTTAGGGATCACGCTGGTTGGCCATCAAAAGAAAATTATGAGCAGCATTCAGACTATGAGAGCACAGATGCTGCATTTACACGGGACCGGCATCCAAGTGTGATAAGCATGTCTCCCTTCCGAGGGAGATGGCGGACTGTGAGAGAACAGTGCTTGGCCTTCAGTATATGCATAGAATGCTGCTAAAAGACAGTTGATGTCCTGGGTCCTTCCTACAGTGAAGAGAAGACTTAAGAAGCACCTATAGACTTGAACTCCTAAGTGCCACCAGAATACATAAAAAGGGAATTTAGGATCCACCACTGGTGGCCAAGAAAACAGCAGTGACAATAAACAAAGTACTACCTGAAAAACATCCAAACACCTTGAGCTCTCTAACCTCCTTTTTATCTTTTAGAATTTTTAAAATGTACATAAAGAATTTAAGAAAGAATATATTTGTCAAATAAAATCATGATCTTATTGTTAAAAATCAATGAAATATTTTCCTTAAATATGTGATTTCAGATTATTCCTTTTTAAAGTCATTTGTGTTTATTCATAAGGACTTTGTTTTAGAAAGTTGTTTATAGCTTTGGACCTTTTTAGTGTTAATCTACAACACATTACTACACTGGGTATTTTTGAAAGAAATTCAAATTTGAAAAAACATAGCATGATTGACAATATCACTGTCAGAACATTGGTATCGTTTTTGTGCCATTTTATTTAATCAGTGCTGTTTTGATATTGTTTGCTAATTGGCAGGTAGTCAAGAAAATGCAAGTTGCCAAGAGCTCTGCTATTTTTTGAAAAGAATTTTTTTTGTAAAGAGCAGACAACACTATCTTTTCGATGATAGAAAAAGCAATAATGATCCATAAATACTATAAGGCACTTTTAACGGATTGTTTATAGAATGATTTTACTAGACTGAATTTACTTTAACAAAAAAACAAAAAAATTCAAATTGTAGTTTTATGATCATAAAAAAATGTATGTGTGAGTGAGGCACTTCATCTAAAGAATGTTGGTGAAGGCAAGTCTCTTGAGAGCAAGAACTATCCAGTGTTACCTAAAGCTTAGTGTGAGCACATCAAGATTTTTTTAATATCGTGACATTAGGAAATTTAGGAGAAATAGTTGGCATATGTTTTATATCCTGCTCTGTTTAATGCAGTCCAAACACAAGAGGAAAGAATTAAGTTTTCTATTAGAACTCTGAAGCATGATAAAAGGGGCAGTTCGCAGTTTCTACTTTTCAAAACAAATTAGCCGCCCAGGATACCACCAATGCAGTTAAAGAAAAACAACAAAACAAAACAAAAAAACTTATTTTTATTTGTGAACGCTGATAGGACTAACATAAGTGAAACAACACTTTTTACCAAGGAAGAAAGAGGTGAACGATCTGACTTTTTTTAAAGCTTTATTTATTCCATATTATTTGATTACCTGTTAGGATTTCACAAGCAATAATTAAATGTGTCTTTATAGCTGTTTCAGGAATGTATACATATTGTGAATACTGCTATCCAGAGTGAGGAAAATAATGAACTACCCCAGAAGTGAACTGTTGGACTTCCAAAGAGAATTGGGCTGTTTATAGTGATTTTAATAGAAAAAGATCCCAGGGATCGGTCGTAATTGGTCTTGTTTGATAATGTGGGCATCCACAAACAAACAGATAACAGAAACAAAAATCTGTAAATGTTTCTTTGTAAAACTTGTAAATTTTATTTATACTGTCTTGTTTTGTACACACATTTCTCTGTAGTGGGCTCTGAATACATTGAAAATGCACTATATTTTTCTATTTTACTTGCAGAGCATCACAAAAGAACAGGTATTTTCAGTGCTACATAATGTGTTTTCCCACATTTAGGACCAAAGATGGCTATAGAAAAACTCAAATGGATTGCTTCCCCAACCCCTCCCCACCCTTTCTTTTTTATTTTGAATCACTGTACAGTGTTTTTGATATTTTAATTTATTTTTTGATTGACTAGAAAAATCATTTTAATTTCACTAAAATGTTTTTTGTCCCTAAGGAAAAATAATCTGTAAAATAATTTTAATTAGCGTAATACAGTCACCTAGACACTTCCATTTGTAATCTTTGTAATAGACTGTAAATATATTTTTGGAACTATAACACAATGTGCTTGAGGGTTATTTTTCAGTGTCTGCAGTGTACACAAGTGTTTATACTAAGTACAGCACTTTACGATTCTAATCAGTAGTGTTGGCCTTTTGTGAGAATGATTGAAAGCGTTTGAGTGGATGTTCTTAATTCCGTTTAGATTCTAGACTCACTGATAATGAAGTTCTTTTCTTGTTCATAGCTTAAGGTGCTCATTTTTTCTATTAAAAGTAAATTAACAAAAAGCCATTCTAGAAATAGAAGACATAGTATGGTACATGCAAATGGTGTCTTTCCTGCTTTTTTCTAGCACTAGATTTATAGCTGAGTAATCTTTCTTGAGTAGAAGGTTAGAATAAAAGAAGTTTTTTTGGAGTTGTTGTTTTTTTTCAAAAGTAACTTTTTTCTTCAGCAATATACCTCATCTGCCTTAAATTTTTTACAGCTCTTTACAGGGAAAGGGGAGAAGGGATGGGAAAGACACACAGCACAATAGGAAGTGTATGATGACATCACTCTCTCGTTTGTAGGTTTCTTTTCCCAACCGACAATATGATTTTGAAATACATATATGTGAAACAGATATTCTGAGGAAATGAATTAACATTGTAATGCTGATTGTAATACTCTCTTCCAGAAAGAGAGGAAATGGTTTAACAATAAGAATGTACAACTTGCACCTTGAAATCTTTTTTTTTTAATAAATTAGTGCTCATGGGAGGAAAAGTAGAGAAAGCAGATGTCAAAAATAGACTTCAAAAATCATAAAAATGCAAAAGGAAATGGCGTCCTTGCTTTCATAGAGCCACCTTTTTTAGAACACTGTCTTCAAGACAGTTGACTCATGTTTTTGCATTCAGTACTGAAATAAAAGTAACATTTGTTACATCTGAATGGAACACTTTCTCAGCAACTGATCTGGGCCTTGTTTACTACAACTGGTGGTTTATGCTTATCAGAGCACTATTAGTTGAATCATATTGTGTACTTATGTAATCTACATTAGCTAGGACTATTTAAGACTATATTTTAATTGCTCCTCTTATCCGTGTTTTGAAGACAATTAATATGGTGTAATCCACCTCTCTTTTTTTTTTTTATTTAGGTAATGCTGATATTCTCCCTTTTGTTTCCTGAGTAGCCTAGAACTCTGCTACTCCCAGATGTGCATGTTCAAATAAATTACTGATGTGTATTTTTTTTTTTGCTATATATGGAGAAATCATGGGGAACTCGGGGCGAGATGTGCTTTTTGTTGGTTGAATTTGTCCCTCCTTGCCTAAAAAGTACTACAGGGGTCCTTTTATAAGGACAAACTGCTTTTGAACAGTGTCTTTCTTCAATGTATCAAGCACAAATAACTCTTTCTTCAACACAAATCATAAGTCTCTTTTTACCAGCTTAAAATAATAAACGAGTCTATTAGACAATGTAAAGAAAAACCTGTCTCCAGTCATTGGTGGATTCCTTTATGTCCCTTACTTGTTCATTTTCTTACACAATACCATGAAGGGAGATGTTTAGATAAAGGTTTTATTGACATATGTACTGGATCCATCAGAATATGAAGAGAATAAATATCCTTTGCTTCCCTTCATCTTTTTACACACTGACTTAATTCCACTCTAATTATTACAGAACAACAAGAAAATGTCTACAAAGATCCATACTGTCAGACATTTTAGTTAAAACATTTTTTGTTCCTTTTTGAAACTACAGTTCCATGGAACTATTAAATATTTATATTTGTATGGGGAAGGTAATATTTCATCATTGGACTCTGACAAATATTTTGCCCATTTGATGTAGTACAGCAACTTGGAGCATCTTGGCATTTTAGATTCTGCAGATGCACATGGTCCAGAGCAGATGGGAGCAGTGAGCTATCAGGTGGTCTGATTGAGTTGTGTTGCGTTGTCACGGACTTAGGGATCATTTCAACTTGCACCTGAGATGAAGAAAACTAAACACTCCCTGTTCTGAGCATCACTATCTTAAATTCTGCAAGCACTTAACAAATATCCAAATGTGTTCCAAAAAATGAAACCAGGCAAATACCAGATGAGGTGTTACTGCCGTCTGTCACACTTGTGAGGCTGAGGTTCAAGCTAGGCTGAACTGAAAGTCAAAAGTAATCTGGAAGTCTCGGCTCACCCTGACTAGTCAATAAGCAGTGCCCCTGTTCACACAGTGTCGCTTGAAACACTGAAGGGCACGCAAAAGATCTCATAACTACTGGATTCATAAGTGGCACAAAGGTACACTACCTTACCAGCACTATTCCAAAATTATAAAGCCATTATTAAGGATCTATAAGTTATATCACTAAGTAAAAAATTAGATTTAATACTTTTAATCATCAGTAAAAACTTGGTTGAAGGACTTTTTTTATCTCCTGCTGTTACCCATTTTTTTGCTATTACCTGCAATAAAAATATTCAGTATCAATTTTGAGGAAAGCTACTGAGAGCAAGCACATAAAGCAAAGAGGTGACCAAATTTCTGAATGCAAAAGATCATAACTAGTGATATTAACAAATGCTAAAAGACAATGCATGGGGACTGGCAAACTTTCCAGCTGCTTGTAGGGAACAGCTTCCCCGGGGCTTTGGGTCAGCCCCTTCAGAAGCCCCTGCCTAGCTGCTGTCACTGTTCTGTCCAAAGCATCTTCACGTCTCTTGAAGAATAAGGACAGGAGGATAAAATATGTCAACAGGAATACTTCTGTGAGCCTCATTAGATTTCAGTCCTCTAAAGCGGTGTTTTTTTCAGGTTTGATGATTGAAATAAATTAAATCTATAATTAAACAATTAAAGACCTAATTGACCTTGAGGTTAAAATAAATGTAATTAATTGATCTTACTAGGCCTCTTGCACAAAGTTTGGTACGTAGCAATAGTAACTCTAGACCAGGGTTCTGTAGTTACTGAACAGCACTTTTAAGTACTGGGTGGGTCAGAAGTACTGGTGTAAGTACGTGAGATAGTTCATTCATGTAGTATAATTTATTAATTATGAACAGCTGTAAATTAACTTTTGTCCCACTGTGTATGTAACAGTAGCAGGGATCCCTAATTTGCCAGCATTTGCTTATTTGGGGACAGTAACAAGGGAAGTGTTGTCTATTCTAAACCTTCATAAATAACAAATAAAGCTTAATCAGATATAACTTACAACATTAATGTCATTATTTTAAATATCCCAGTTTTCTACAAGTGAAGATTAGTTTTGTTTCCCTTTTGAAATTCACCATCTTTAAGTATATTTGTAGATTTTATATATAGCTATAAGAATGCACAATACATTTTTAAATGTGTCATTAATCACAGATCTTTATTAAAGACACACAGGCACATTTAAGTAATGTTGGTTCTAGTGTGAAAAAGGACAGACATGCACTGTTCAGGTCTCATCATTCCACTGTAGAACCAAAACTCAATAGAGTGACTGCCTGGAAAACAACCTCTTGAAAAACAAATAGAGAAAATTAAACTACATATGCTAAACTAGAGTTCATCTCAATTACAAGCTTTTAAAAATATTTCCCAATTCAATGACACAAACAATTCCAGAATGCTTTTATATTATTACACAGGTGGGATAGACTCTATAGCAAATTACAAAAGGAAGTTCTCAGTTTAATCTGATATCCTCTGTCAGTTTGTTAGAGACATGCATCGCTAACATTGAAAGCCAAACAGGATATGAGGCTAAAATGTGCTCTTTCCAGATGAAAGACACACCTTTCTTCAGCTCTGACATTAGCACAAGTGTTTTGGAAAACCTACTGGGCAGATCTGTTGGCCATGCCTTTACATTATTCCATGTTTTCAGCCTGGCCTGTGGTGGCGCAGTGGATAAAGTGTCGACCTGGAAATGCTGAGGTCGCCAGTTTGAAACCCTGGGTTTGCCTGGTCAGAGCACATATGGGAGTTGATGGTTTCTGCTCCTCCTCCCTTCTCTCTCAGTCTCTCTTTCCTCTCTAAAAAATGAATAAAGACATATTCCATGTTTTCACTAGATCTTTGCACTTTCTACTCCAGCTCCAAGTATATTCACCAGAACCCAACAGCACACAAAAAACAGCAACCTGATGCTACAAACAGATCTGTTCAGCTTTACCTGAGAAATAGACAGGAGTTAATCCATGGGCTGGTGCAACTTCAGTGATCCCACTTACTGTAAAGAAGCACTTGTTAGGTTAGGTGTGGTGTGTGGCCAGGAGACCAAGAGCAATTAAACCTCTTCTGACCTACTTACAAAGCAAAGGCAGCAAACACTGAAAACATTATCCTTCAGATTTTGAGGAGAAATAATGATACTGTATATAAAAGTGTATATAAAAGGCATAGATGAATTACAAGAAATCTGTAGAATCAGATAAGAGAAGCGAAATTTAAAGGAAGAGACATTGAGGGGCAATTAGCAAGTCTCACCAGAAAAGAAATGTGATGGAAATGAAGTTTAAGAAACCAAGGTCTGGAGATTGTGCCTGAAATATGAATTAATTTAATTATTATTTATTTCTGGATCAGAGCAATAGAATATACACTTCTATGCTTTACCCTCCTCTCTCACTATCTGCCTTACTTTTCTAAATGGGAGAAATTCCTCTCTTCAAGACACAACTCAAACCTTATTTCCTCCAAGCCTTCACTGACACCCCAAAACCAGAATTCTCTCTCCTGTGTTTTGTTTACACTGCTGGTGGTGTGATTATCCTACTGTGCTGTGGCAGGTCATGTGTTTGTCTTTGTCTCTCCCACTAGATCTTGGAGGGCAGAAGCCAGATGAAGATCTTTGCATTATGTCTTTTGGGACTTAACAGTTTCTGGCACTCAGTAGAAACTCTATAAATTTTTTAGAATCTTTGAAGTGCAAATTAATTCAAATTGCTTTTTGTCTTAAAAGGTAGCAAGAATGAGTTTCTGTGAAGGATGAATGGGGTGCATTGAAGGTGGTAGTAAACGGATATTGAGGAAAAAGAAAGTCATTTCAAAGCACGGATGGATGCTTCTGTGATGGGCTGGGGCAGCAGGGGTCCCCGAGGGACTGAGCTGAGGATCTCAGAAATATGGGCCTGGTAAGGAAGGGAGGTGGGAAGAGCTGATTAGTAAACAAGACCAGGATCCATCAAATAGCAGTATCTTCCAGATGTTGAATGTTAGAGGTATCTGATTATAAATAACAGAACAAGATTAAAGAAGAATTTGAAATGGAGTAAAAATAATTGAAATTGATGAGAGAAACAATGAAGGGTTATTTACCAATATCTTGTTTGATGAAGCAAAGACATGATGAGAAGAATTTTTTTTTTAATTAACTGTAATCTGCAGAAATAACTGAGGTGTGATTGTGGCTATTTTTAAATTAAGTCTAAACAAGGGAAAAGAATACTTTTTTTTGTTTCTATAATGAAAACTTCCCTCTTTCCATCTCTCAACCTCAAGATAGTATCAGTAATTCTATAGTTAAGTAAAAAGATCATGAAGTCAACTTTTGCAGGCCAGCCTGAACATCTGCTTACCAGTTACACCATGAAAAGGCAGTACCATGGGTGATTGCAAAATTTGCAGCCATACTATGTGGCACATGCCTATCATTACATGTGTAACACAGGGACAATAATATAATTTTTTTTCCTCTTTCTTCTCTCTTACCTATAAAACAGGAATAAATAGTAACAATCCACTTCAAGAGTTGTTAAATTTATCAACTGATGCTTGGAAAGTACTTATAACAAAAATGCTCAATAGATGTTGGTTCTTACAATTTTGGTAAGAAATATTTTTTCTCTGCATTTTCTTTTATTTTAAAAACACAAACACACTGTTGTGAATTCTGAACAACCATAAGAATAAATTTTTAGTATAAATTATGTGTCTGCCCCAAACTCATTTTTATCCTTTCCTCAAATTTTTAAAATTTATTTATTGATTTTTAGAGGGAGGAAAGGAGAGAGAAACAGAAACACTGGTCTGTTCCTGTATGTGCCCTGACCAGGGATCAAACCTGCAACATTTACATTCTGGATGACACCAACCAACCAAACTACCCGGCCAAAACTCTCGTTGAACAAAAAGTTTATAAAATTTGTGTTATTTGATTTTTCTCACTTTTATTGTTAAAAATGGCCGCTGCCTATGTGAAATGGCTGATTACCTTCCTGCTTGGGAAGGGGCTTGTTTATGCTAATGTGTGCTGGAGGAGGGGTTTTTGCAGAGAAGAAGCAGCCAAGATGGAGGGGTGCTGAAGGAGAAGCCGGTTTGTGCAGTTTGTGCAGAGAGAAAGAGATGGGGAACCACAGAGGACTGAGCTGGTGAGGGTTCTTTGATTCTAGGAAAACCCGGATGTGTCAGTAATTTTGTGAGCACTAAATGAGTGGGTTTTGCTGCCCTGTGTGTTTTTACTTGCCTGCCAGGTCTGAAGCTAGAATAAAAAATTGCCCACCAGTTTTTGGCTCCACTGTTTTTCTACTGTCTGCCCAAATTCAATGTGAACCTGCATGAGCACAGCCACGACGACTGACAGCCGCGACTTACAGCTCTTTATTTTTTGTTAATCATCATTAGTCATTATTGTAAAGCCAGTAGCCACGGCCATCATCAGAGCCGCCTGGCCCATGCAGGTTCGCATTCGATTCGGACAGATGGTAATGAAACAATGGAACCAAGAACTGGTGGGCCATTAGCTTTAATCCTAGCTTGCACCAGACGGGCAAGAAATACACACAGTGTGAAAACACTTCCCTTTCCATTCAGGGCTCCCTTCCACTGCTTAGTTTGCAGGTCCCGGGCAGCCTCTTCCACAGAGCTCTCGGTTTCCTCATGCATGGCTATAAAAGTCAGCCAGTTTACAGTCCCCAAAAGGACAGCCATGGGAAACCATAACAGCAGCCAGTCCTCTATTCCACCACTCAAAGGTGGTGGTGGCTCCATACTCATCTGTATTGAATCCTGCAACAGACTACACCAAATGTATGGCCAGGAGCCGCCATCATGGCCATTCACATTCAGGTTCGCATTGGATTGGGACAGTCGGTAAAGAAACAATGGAGCCAAAAACTAATGGGTCATCATCTTTAATCCTAGCTTGCACCCGGTGGGCAAGTAAAAACACACACTTGGCTCCAAAACCCACTCATTCAGTGCTCACAAAGCTACGGACTTTATCCGAGTTTACTAGAATCAAAGGTTTCTAGCTCACCAGCCTTACTCACCTCTCTTCCCCATGTCCTTCCTTCTCTCTGCACAAACTGGCTTCTCCCTCAGCACTCCACCATCTTGGGTGCTTCTCCTGACTTCTTCCATGTGACCTTTCTCTGCTCTCCTACAGCATGGGCTACTCCTAGAAAGTAATCACTCTTCCCCAGAACAACATTGTAAAGCCAGGAGCCATGGCTGCCACTATCACAGCAGCCTCCCGGCCCATGCAGGTTCACATTGGATTCAGACAGTCGGTAAAGAAACAACGGAGCCAAAAACTGATAGGCCATTTTCTTTAATTCTAGCTTGCACCCAGCGAGCAAGTAAAAACACACACTGGGCTCCAAAACCCACTCACATTCAGTGCTCACAAAGCCACTGACTTATCTGAGTTTCCTAGAATCAAAGGTTTCTAGCTCACCAGCCTTATTCTCCTCAGTTCCCCATCTCCTTCCTTATCCCAGATACAAACTCTGCACAAAATGGCATCTCACTCATCACTCCGCCATCTTGGCTGCTTCTCCTGGCCACATGGCCTCTTTCTGCTCTCTGCTCTGCTCCCTCTGCTCTCTCATGCTAATCATCCAGGAACCAAGAGCGCAAGCTCCCGCTCCGTCCCCATTTTATAGTGTAGAAATCCAAACTCTTAATCCAATATACAAAATAGGGAAGTCTCTAACACAGTCACTTTTCTGAGGCATGATTGGATTGTACTGCCCTACATCAAAAAGGGTGGGAAAGGCTTAATTCCAAAACCAAGCCCCAGGCTACAAGGATTCTACCTGCCCACAGAGACACACATTAATATCACCTGGGCGACAGCTTCCTCATGGGCAGCGCCGTCTTTAACAAAGTGAGCATAATATATTTTATTTGCCCAACAAACATGATCTCTCCTTTTAAAACCTTTTGGCGCGAAAGCCCTCCCCCAACACACATTAACATAATCACGCCCATTCCAAGCAAGAAGGGCAACTAATATCATCACCTGGGTGACGGACTTCCACGTGGGTAGTGCCATCTTTAACAAAGTGAGCATAATATATTTTATCTGCCCAACAGTTATCTCTAAAATCAGTACATAAAATATCAAACTTTATTCCGGCCATAAACAATTACTACTCCAGGTGATTTTGGACCATCAGTGTCTCTATAGCCTATCCCCACTCTCACAGCCACTGTATTAAATTAGGTTCTTGTCATCTCTCACCCAGATTAATGTTATATGCTCCAATATGTTTCTCTTCCCCTAATCATGTTTAAGTATGACTGTTGGGCAGATAAAATATATTATGCTCACTTTGTTAAAGATGGTGCTGCCCAAGTGAAAGCTGTCGCCCAGGTGATATTAATGTGTGTTGGGGGCTGGCTGTGGGCAGGCAGAATCGTTGTAGCCTGGGGCTTGGTTTTGGGATTAAGTCTTTCCCACCTTTTTTGATGTGGGATGTGGTACAATCCAATCATGCCTCAGAGAAGTGACTTTGTATTAGAGACTTCCCTATTTTGTATATTGGATTAAAGGTTTGGATTTCTACACTATAAAATAGAGGCAGAATAGGAGCTTGTTCTCTTGGTTCCTGAGATTAACATGAGAGAGCAGAGAGCAGAGGAAGGCCACGTGGAGTAGGCCAGGAGAAGCAGCCAAGATGGCGGAGTGTTGAGTGAGAAGCCAGTTTGTGTAGAGTTTGTGCAGGGAGAAGGAAGGAGATGGGGAACAGAGGTAAATAAGTCTGGTGAGCTAGAAACCTTTGATTCTAGGAAACTCGGATAAGTCAGTAGCTTTGTGAGCACTGAATGTGAGTGGGTTTTGGAGCCCAGTGTGTGTTTTTACTTGCTGTAAAGCCAGTATCCATGGCCAGGGTCACTATCACAGCCGCCTGGCCCATGCAGGTTCGCATTGGATTCGGACAGTCGGTAAAGAAACAACGGAGCCACAAACTGGTGGGCCATAGTCTTTAATCCTAGCTTGCACCCGGCGGGTAAGCAAAAGCACACACTGGGCTCCAAAACCCACTCACATTCAGTGCTCACAAAGCTACTGACTTATCCGAGTTTCCTAGAATCAAAGGTTTCTAGCTCACCAGATTTATTCACCTCTGTTCTCCATCTCCTTCTCCCTGCACAAACTCTGCACAAACTGGCTTCTCACTCAACACTCCCCATCTTGGCTGCTTCTCCTGGCCTCCTCCATGTGGCCTTTCTCTGCTCTCCTTTCTGCTCTCTCCTCTAATATTAATTTTCAGGAACCAAGAGAACAAGCTCCCATTCTGCCCCCATTTTATAGTGTAGATTTATGACCTTTAATCCAATATACAAAATAGGAAAGTTTCTAATACAAAGTCACTTATCTGGGGCATGATGGGATTGTACCACCCCACATCAAAACGGGTGGGAAAGGCTTAATCCTAAAACCAAGCCCCAGGCTACAAGGATCCTGCCTGCCCACAGCTCACAGAGACACACATTAATATCACCTGGCAACGGCCTCCATGTGGGCAGTGCCATCTTTAACAAAGTGAGCATAATACATTTTATCTGCCCAACACGTGACAAAATACTTACAGAGGACTTGGAAATTGCAACATTTGTAATGATTTTATCTGATGCATCAAATCATAATGAAATTAAATTGTATCCAATAATAGTAAGATATTTTAATGTTACCAAGAGCATTCAAGTAAAAATTTTACATTTAGAAATCATTAAGGGTAAAATTTCTGAAATTTTGTCAAACCATCTATACAGAGTAATAAATGAAAACAATTCAAAATCCAAAGTTGTTACACTAATGGCTGATAATACAAATACAAATTTTGATGGGGAAAGACACAGAGGGGTGAATAATGTGTATGTAAAATTACAAGAGTTCCTAAAAATAATACTAGGAATAGGTTGTTATTCAAATATTTTGTCAAATGCAATCAACACAGCATCATGTGTTATGCCAATTAGAGTAGAAGTAATAGTAAATACAATTTATTTGTATTTTAGTCATTTTACCGTTTGTATTGCTACTTTAAAACAATTTTTTTGAAGAAGCAAAGGTTGAATACAGAAAACTTTTAGGATATTCAAAAAAACTTTTAGATGCCTTGCTCTAACACCTGCTATAGAGCATATTCTACAATTATTTGAGTCTCTCCACTCATATTTTTTAAAGTTTAGACAAATGTCCTAAAATCCTGAAAATGTTTTTCAATAATAAAATATCTGAAATATTAATGTATTTTGTACGTAATCAAGCATCTATTTTTCACAAAATGATTCAAAAGATTGAAGGTGAACACATTTCAGCTATGAAAGTTAGTCTTATTTTGAATGAACTTATCTTTCAATATAAATCTTGTTTTGAAGAAAGATTTTTTCCTTTAATTATAAAAAAAAAATTTTCAGACTTAGAGGAATCAAATCCAGACATAACAGAAAAGTTTATCAAAGAAGTCAGAATTTTTACCAGACATGTTTTCAATATATTAAAGAATGATCTGAAACAAACATCATGTAAATAAGTTTTTAATGGTGTTTTTTTGCTTCATCGCAAGTATATTGGACAGATATTGAATCTTGTCTTGAGTTTTTATCTAAAGAAATTCCACACATCAAAATAGATAATTGTCTCTTTGAAGAAATTAGAAGACTGAATGTGTATTTAAATTCTGAAAAATTAATACAGTGGAAAAATGAACACATCAAAATTGATAAAAGATGGGTGAAAATATTCAGCCATTTCAAAAATGAACATATATTATGTGAAAATTTATTTATTTTTGTTCAATTTACATTATTCTGCCCTGGAACTAATGCCGCAGTTGAAAGAGTTTTTTCAATTGCTAATGATTTTTGGACAAATGAGATTGAATGTTGATACTCTAGCTGCAGCACTTACCGTAAAATTCAATATGAAGAATACTTCTTGTTCAGATATTTCCAATACATTGTTACAAGATGTATTGGAAAAAATATTATATTACATTAACAAAAAATATTCATTCAATGGAAAAGTACTCATTTAGATAATATTATTTAAATGAGTACTTTTTTCTTACAATTATTATTAAAATTAATAGGCATGTAAGCATATTTATAATATAAAATATTACAAATGTTTTTATTATGTATTTATTATATTATAGTTACAATGAATAAAATGTTTCTTTTATTTACAATATTGTTTTCTTCAATTTATTTTTGTCCTTTTCATTGTAAAGAAGTTGGTCACCTTATTGATGAAGGAAGTAGGATTTTTTTCAGCCAGCAGAGCAGCATGACCCCAAGAGAGGCAACCAAAAATGTGCTCCCTGAAGTTAGATTTATTACATCTAATATACCTTTTACAGAATACAGGTTTTCGTGCAAGGGTCTTATGATCCATTTGTCTAGAGGTCACTCACATGACTCTAGGATGGGAGGGTGAGTTTAGGTGAGGTCAGAGAATAAGCAATGGAATTTGTAAATTAAGGTCTTAAAAACTTTTAAGAAAAGAGAAGAGGAAGAGATTTTCAGATAATTTCTATCTTCCTTTCTCTGTGTAGCAACTGGCCCTAAGCACCCTTTCAGAGAACTATAGGAAGTAGTTAATTCATAATTGGTTGACTCAGCTACCCCTGCTGGTTCCTCTCCCTTGAATTTCTTCTTCTTTCTTCCTCCTCAGTGGAGGAGGGTGGGGGGGGGGTCTGACTTCTCCTTCCTGATTACCCCTTTTGAGAACTCCAGACTTTTTATTATACTAGAGTCTCACTTTATTATTTTTTTTTCTGAACAAACCTTCTATAACTTGCACAAATTTTCTGCAACTTACACAAACCTTTAGCTTTTATGAACTTTCTTTACTATTCATATATAACTAGCATTCACAACTTACTTTTTCCTTTTCCTTTTAAAAGTACTTCTATACCTTATACATTTTATCATTAAAACTATACAATTCCTTTCTAATTAATCAGAATTCTTAATTTCTAAAAAGTTTAATCTTCAGTTAGGACTAAATTAGTAATAAGTAATCCTCTTTTAAAATATACTTCTTTTTGGAGGCATCCTTTCTCCTAGTAGCCTATTGGACACATTATCAATATTCACAGGTTATTATTCTACAGTGGTAGCTATGAGCATATATATACTTTTCATTTACCATGTAGCTTCTCTCCTAGCCAAGGAACTTAAACCCCTTTCTTTATGACTCATTGAAGCACATGCATCAAACCTTAAGATGACTTATCCTGGCTTTCCTTTGGCCTTAGTTTCCCTCCCACCCCAGAGTCTAATTATTAGGAACCCCATGGTGAGGTTCCTCAGGCTTCAGTAGTACATGAACCAGCCAGGTTCTGGTTGTGGCTGGCTGGAGCAGGGCATGTTGTCCTTTGCAGGGTCAACTTACAGTGATTGGTAGGGTCAGTCTCTACTCTCCACAGAAGTGTCTCTGCTGGGGCTTCAGGCTTCAGCTGGCTGTGGTATATCCAGGCCCTATGCCTTCTACCTTGGCCGCAGTGGAAGCGGTCAGGATCATGGGGTAGGATTACTTCCACCTGTGTTGTTGGTGAATTCCAATCCTTGACCCACACTAGATTTTCTGGAGAAAAAGAATGGACAGGGGCAAAGAATCTGATCAGAGCCCTATCTATCACCACCTACTTGGATATGGTACTGGCCACCTTGCCTAAAGCTTCTAATTGTCTATGTAGTTCTGTTTCTCCTAATTCACGGGAAGTCCCTGGTAAACTATGTAATACTGGAGGAGGCCTATTGTATAATACCTCATAAGGTGAATAACCAATGTTCTTGGAGGGGGTGCACCGAATCTTAAACATTAGAAGTAAAGCTTGCACCTTTTCAAGACCTGTTTCCTGACATCATTGTCTAAGCCCTAACTTCAGTTCTATTCATGTGTTCCACCTTTCCTGAGCTCTGAGGTCTGTATGCCACATGAAGCTCCAGGTGATGTCCAATGCTTGAGCTATTCCTTTGACTGCCTTAGCCATGAAGGCCAGGCCATTGTCAGAGCCTACCTGAAGTGGCATTCCAAACATTAGAATCACTTCTCTGAGTAGTGCCTTTTAAGTCTGGGTGAGATAAGTTTCTACCTATCCTGCCTTCTGCTATCCTTGGTGGTGGATTACTGCTATCTGTTTTGGCTTCTAGACTGTTTCCAGCAGCTGAAGAATTTTTCCTGGATATTTGAGGTCCTTGCTCCCAGCTCTCAGGAGCCCTCTTTCCTTATATATGGCTTCATGGACTTGCAGAATAAGAAAGGCAAAGCGGGAATTGGTAAAAACATTCACTTTATTTCTTTACTGAGCTCTAGGGCCTGAGTCAGAGCTTTCAGTTCTGCCAGCTGAGCAGAAGTTCCTTGGGGTAGAGGCCATGCCTACACAGTCTCTGTTAAAGTCACTGCTGCACACCCTGTCTGCCTTTCCCCTGGTGAGTTGACAGAGCTGTTTCTATCTGCATACAACTCCTAATCTGGGCCTCCTATGGGTTGATCTTACAGTCCTGGCTGGCTGACAGTGTGCTGCTGCTCTCCCTCCTCTACTGGGAGCAGTGTCGCTGAGTTTAAAGTGGTACACATCTCTATTGCCAGCCATGGGTTTTCACAGAGTAAACTCTGGTAGTTGGTGAGACGGGCATCCGTGAGCCAACTATGCCCTCCTGTACTCAACAAAGTCACCAGTGCACAAGGCATTCTCACTTCCAATCCCTGTCCCGCAGTCAGCCTGTCTGCCTCTTGTACCAACACTGCTTCAGCCGCCAAGGCCCCCAGTCAGGGCTGCCAGCCCCCAGCAATTCCGTCTGACTGGAGAGGCAAGCCAGCGGTCCAGACCACGATCCTAAGTCCTGGGTTAATACACCCACTGCTGTCTTGCTTCTCTCTGAGACATACAGCACAAAAGGTTTCACTAAGTTAGGAAGACCTCGTGCTGCGGCAACTTGTGATTCTTTTTTAAGAGTCTGAAAAGCACAGTCCTGTTCTGGCCCCAAGTTCATGGGCTCTTTTTCTTCCCTTCTTTGAGACTTCATAGAGGGGTTTGGCTAGTACTGCAAAGTTGAGGATCTACAAATGACAGAATCCTACTGCACCCAGGAACACCTAACCTCCTCTCTGGGGATGGTTAGAGTTAAAACAAGCCTAGACTTTGGCACCTGCAAGACTAGCCAGCCATCATCAGCAAAAGAGATAATAGCCCTCAGTTTGCTTAGCAGATCAGGCCCCAGCAAGGGCACTGGACAGTCAGGCATGTACAAAATTGATGCATAACCTCATAACCTCCTACTGTACATTTACAGGGCAGGCAAAAGCCTGTTCTGCCTGTTTCCCGGTGGCTCCTACAATGCCCACTCTATGGGTGGAGAGTGGCACTCCTGGCCGAGTCATCACTGAGTCTTCAGCCTCTACATCAATTAAGAAGCCCATCTGTTGACTTCCTAACACCATGCGGACCAAGAACTCAGTGGGGGCCCCTGAGTCCAGTCGCCCTCAGTCCATGAGGGACTCCCCAGCTATGTTGAACAGGGTGCCTTCCCCTTGGGAGGTGGCTGGCAAGCATGCCTTCTCCTTGTCCAGGTTGGGACGTTCATTTTTCTAATGACCGGTCCCTGGCAGATGGCACACTGATCATGTTGCAGGGGAGCTCTACTTGATGGTCCTTTCTCGCCCTTGCCTGTTTTCTTCCCTTTTTTGAACAGGGGACATTTTCCTTTTCTCTTCTGTTGAAGGGCTGCCACTATGAATTCTGCCTTTTTGTGGATTTGATGCTCACCTTCCTGCCTCTTTGCAAACTCTCCATTGACATCAATCTTGTTGGCACTGTGTTTCTCACTCCTCTGAAAGGCATCTTCACTTCCATACCCTGTCTTTGAGCACAGCCTCCTGGCTAGGGGAGGACAGCCTGGACCTGCTTCCTGCATGGCAGTGAGAGGCACCTCCTGCCTGGGTGAGTTTCTGCTGCTGCTTCTGCTGCAGCAGCTCTCTGGGTCTGGTGGAATGATTCCTTGCCTTTGCTATCAGTACTGTAAAGGCCTGACCTCTGAGCTAAGTGGGAGGGTGAAAAACTAGTATAAGCAAAGTGTCTATGTAGAGAAACTGATCGGGGTGGCCTGGATTTCTATGACTACCTGCTACACCTTCTCTTTCCCTGCCAACATGGCTTCTCTCTAGCACTATTCTCCTTCTCAACTTTCTGGCTTGAAAACCTCTCCTCTAGCAATCATTAGCAAAACAATGGCCTTTCCCAGCAGGAAGGTAATTTGCAATTTTACAAACCACATATATCTGGTCCTCACTGCCCAGCACCATTTTCTTTCTTTTTTTTTCCCCAGCACCATTTTCTAACAATAAAAGTGAGCAAACTCAAAAAATACAAATTTTACAAACTCATTTGCCAAACATTCTACCTTTTTTGCTCACTTTGCAATCTATACTACAGGCATTCCTGTTCAAGGAATGAGGTACATTAGTACATTATATAAACAAATTATAGTAACAGTACCAGTCATACAATTTGAACAATTACAAAGGTGTCCTTCACCGTGTCTCTCTGAGCACTTTGCCCAAAGCACAAAATGTCCTTGGAGCTTCTCTCCAACTGAATGAAAAGTGTAAAGCCAGTAGCCACAGCCACCTGGCAGGTTCGCATTTGATTCAGACAGACGGTAATGAAACAACGAAGCCAAGAACTGGTGGGCCATTAGCTTTAATCCTAGCTTGCACCCAGCAGGCAAGAAATGCACACAGTGGGAAAACACTTCCCTTTCCATTCAGGGCTCCCAAAGCCACTGACTTATCCGAGTTTTCCTAGGATCAAAGGTTTGTACCTCACCAGCCTTATACACCTCTATTCCCCATCTCCTTCTCTCTGCACAAACTGGCTTCTCCTTCAGCACTCTGCCATCTTGGCTGCTTCTCCTCTCCTCCACGTGGCCTTTCTCTGCTCTCCTCCAGCATGGGCTCCTCTGCCCCATTTTATAGTGTAGAAATCAAAACCTTTAATCCAATATATGCCAATATGAGGCATAAATGGGATTCCTCATGAGAGTGCACCACCCCACATCATGCAACAATAAAGGGAAAAGCTTAGTTTTAAAACTAAGCCTTAGGCTATAAGGATCCTGCCTGCTTACAGGCTGTCTTACACACCCAATGCAAACTATAAGCAAGCAAACATATACATCATATTTACAATCTTATTTGACCCACAGCACCACTCCCCACACCTGGCCAATGCACTATATATTGCAGGAATCAAAAGAGGACAAAAACACCCAGATAACTTGATGAAGGAAGTAGGATTTATTCAACTGGTGGAGCAGCATGACCCCAACAGAGGTAACCAAAGATATGCTCCTGGAAGTTAGATTTCTTACATCTTATAAACCTTTTACAGCATACAGGTTTTCATACAAGGGTCTTGTGATCCCTTTGTCTAGAGGTCACTCACATGACTCTAGGATGGGAGGGTGAGTTTAGGTGAGGTCAGAGAATAAGCAATGGAATTTGTAAACTAAGGTCTTAAAAACTTTTAAGAAAAGAGAAGAGGAAGAGATTTTCTGATAATTTCTATCTTCCATTCTCTGTGTAGTAAGTGGCCCTAAGCAGCTTTCCAGAGAACTTTAGGAAGTTAATCCATAATTGGTTGACTCAGCTACCACTGCTGGCTCCTCTCCCTTGCATTCTTCTTGTTTCTTCCTCCCCAGTGGAGGAGGGGTGGAGGGTTCTGACTTCTTCTTTACTGTTTTCTGCTCCCCAAAGCAGTAGCCGACCCTGTGACTTGTCTGGGCAATGTGCTTGGGAATAAGGTTGAAGAGGTTCTGTATCTACTATTTTCATGCATTCAACAACTTAATTATAAAAAGCAAAATCTGCTCCTAGAAACACACATTAAATTGTATGATTTTGCTATTTTTTCAAAGTAAAAATATCATTTCTTTCTTTTCTTTTATAAAGACTTAATTTGTCCTTAAAGTAGTGCAGAGTTCCTGTAAGCATGAACTATAAACCTAAAGTTAGTGCAAGGGATCTTTCTTTCCATATACTGTAATTTTTGCTACATAAGATGCACCTGACCATAAGGCACACCTAGGGTTTTAAGGAGGAAAATAAGAAAGAAAAAATATTCTGAACCAAATGGTCTGTTAAAATATTTAATAAAATATACCACAATAATATTTCAACAATGTAAACTCAACAGCAGAATTAACAACAATTAGCACTGTTATTAACAAATGAGAAGAGACTTTAAAATTCAGATACTCTTCTAGTTGTCTGGGAACCCCAAGAACTCATCATCCCTAGTGTCAGAATTTAAGAAGCTCAGTTGCTCACAATCACTGGTATCACTGTCTTCACTATTTTTATTTATGATTCCATCTTCAGTGCCATCTAAGGCATTGCTAATGCCACAGTTTTTGAATGACCATACCACAGTGTCATTCTTCACTGATTGCCATGATGTTTCCACCCACTCACAAACTTGAGTGATATTGGGTCTCTTCTTTTGTCCAGATGGTGCCAGATCTTGATTACCAGCAGCCATCTATTCCACTCTTCTCTCATAAAGACTTTAAACAGTTTGTTGATGGAAATGTTGAGAGGTTGCAACTGGCTGGTAAGTCCCCCTGGAATTACAGCTAGATGAGTCTTCACTTCTCTAAAGTTTTTTTTTTTGTGTGTGTGTGGTTTCGCTAATATGTGCTCTAAACTGGTCAAGCACTAATACGGTATATTTTTTCAGAAGCCCTGTAGCACCTTTGGCCCCTGCCCTATCTGCCAGCCAGCCAGTCAATGAAATGCTATTAGGCTGACAAGTGACACCAGCACTTCACACAGAGCTCCAGCAGCTACAGCTCAGCCTTCCACCGTTGCAGTGCGCCTCTCATGTCTGCCCTCGATGTCAGATGAATGCGCCCACACAACCTCACTTGCCTTCCTTCCTGCGCTCCATGCAACTGTGGAAACTGGAACCAGGAGATCACTCAGGAGATGCCAGGGTTCTGCACGCCGCCGTGGCAGGTATGATTATGCTCCCGCTGGCGCTCATTCTACATATGTTTACTGGCACAGTGCCCCACAGCAGCTAAAGAAATGAACATTCACTCCATAAGACTCACGAACATTTTCCCCTTCACTTTTTGGGGAAAAAATTGTGTCTTATGGAGTGAAAAATATGGTATTCACCCAGGACCGCATATAGCGTAAATAAAAAGGTCCTTGCACATAGTAGGTACACAATCAGCAATTTTGACTGAATGAACAACTTTGTAGCTGCTATTGAGTTTAAGAACATACATTTCAAGTACAAGTGAAATATAGTCTTTCACTTAAATGGTAGTATTTCAATTTTGACTACTAAATGTCAACTACTATTATATACTGCTCCATATAAATGTAGTAACAAAGAAGATTCTTCACATTTAAGGGAATAAGAATAACCAAAGTAGAGGAAAAAGTAGAGGCTCTCAGATGTAGATGTATCATTCCTGGTCCCATAATTTACTGATCCCTTGGTATCACCAGAACAGTTAAACTCTTCGAAACTTAGGTTTCTTCTCCATTGGTTTGGGCATATTGGCCTTGCTTTTTCTCCTAACAGTAATTTTATGAAGAACACATGAAATTACATAGATGCATGAGCTTTAAATTTTAAGTAACATTATGATGATTTTATTTCTTTGAATTGAATTTAAATGCTATCTTCTCATTGATTGTTTTCTAGTAGTTTCAATTTAGCTTGGTAAATTCAAATGTATGTGTGTAGGGAGTGATATTGATGGTTTTTAAATTCATTAATGATTTTGGAATATTGTCTGTTGATCTGGGTTGCTATTTCCTAACTTCATTGTAGCTCTTCAAGCTTTATGACTTGTACATTACACAGTCTAAGAATTCATCTGCTTTCCTGTCAGTTCAGTGGCTTCTATTCAAGCACAGGTTCAAATTTAAGGTTTTTGTTTTTGCTTCTAAGGTTTCTTGTGATCTTGCAGCATGTAACCTGCAAAGACTCTAAATCCCATAAACTCTAAATCACAGCCCCTACTCTCCAAACTATATACCTTTTATCTGCTTGTTGGTAAGATAAGTTTCTAAAATATGATTTTTATGTTTGCTCACTTATAGTTTGCATTGGCGACTGGGCAGCTCCAGGTATATGTGGTCTGTGAAATTGCAAATTACCTTCCTGCTTGGGAAAGGCCATTGTTTTGCTAATGTTTGCTGGAGGAGAGGTTTTTGGTACCAGAAAGTTTTAAAAAGAGAGAGAAGAAAAAGAGGCAGAGAAAGAAGCCATGTTTTCAGACAGCAGACAGAATGCAGAGTGCTGGGAAAGAAGCCATGTTGGCAAAAAAGAAAAGGTGTGCAGATGGGGATCCAGAGCTGAGGGGTTTTGTGAACTCCACTGAGACTGGTGGGGCCTTTGATTCTAGGAGAAATCGAAGAAGATTCTCTTGGTATGGAACTGGAGGGAAGTGTTTTCCCTGTGTGTTTGCTCACTGGCTGGTGTGAGTCTTTAATAAAGGAATGGCCCACCTTTTTGTGGCTCCACTGTTTCTTTACCATCTACCCGAATCCAATGTGAACCTGCATGTGCATGGCCATGATAGACTTGGCCATATATCTGGCATAGTCAGTGACAGGATTCAGATCAGATCGGTATGGAGCCGCCACCACCTTGAGGGGTGGGGTAAAGGACTGGTTGTTGTTATGGTTCATCATAGCTGTACTTTTGGGGACTGTGGGCTGGATGTTTTTTACAGTCCTGCGAGAGGAAACCAAGAGCTCTGTGCAGGAGGTTGCCTGATACCTGCAAACAGAGCAGCAGCAATAGAAGGAGCTGGAATGGCCACAGGAGAAACAGATGCAGATCCTGGAACTGGAGCAAGTGCTGGAGAAGGAAGCCATATGGGTTTCTGAGTTGCAGTTGAACGTTGGCAGAAGCAGTTGTTGGAGGAACATTTGTGAATTCAGCTTCATGAAAGCTGGCAGCCGCTGGAGCCTAAGATGGAGCCATTCTGGCAGAGTGGCTAAGAGTAGGTGGGGGCAAGCGTACCCAGTTCCTTTTCTGAGAATGAGGAGACTTGGGCTAGACTGCCATTTGTAGACTCCAGACGGTAAAAGCCCAGCAAAAAAGAGTACCTACTAAGCCCCTGGTAGGTTTGCTGCAATTGTGGGACAAAGGGGTGGATGGCAGCATGCTCTCTGGAGCAAAAGGGGAAACGTTGGCCACCATTGCCATGTGCTCCTCCTTGGGACAGCATCTTAAGAGCTGCCAGGATGGCAGGGATGAGGGAGGAAGCCTGAGGCCCCATGAGTGTAGACTGTCTCTTGAACTGCTGCCAGAGGGCACACCAGCTCCCTTGTTAGATAGACATGTGGCTTTTGGATAACATGAGAGACCCTCATGAGGGGTGGTGGGCTCTGGTGGGGGCCCTCCTGCACCAGGAAGATTTTCATCCAGTTGGAGAGAAGCTCCAAGGAAATTTTGTGCTTTGGGCAAAGTGCTCAGAGAGACGTTGTGAAAGACACCTTTATAATTGTTAAAATTGTATGACTTGTACTATCACTGTAATTTGTTTGTATAATGTACCTCATTCTTTGCACAGAAATACTTGTGATAGAATGTTAGTCAAATAAGTTTGTAAAACATAATTTCTATGTTTGCTCGCTTATAGTTTGCATTGGGGGCTGGGCAGCTCTAGGTATATGTGGTCTGTGAAATTGCAAATTACCTTCCTGCTTGGGAAGGACCATTGTTTTGCTAATGTTTGCTGGAGGAGAGGTTTTTGCACCACAAAGTTTTGAAAAGATAGAGGAGAACGAGAAGAGGCAGAAAAAGAAGCCATGTTTGCAGAGTGAGAGCAGAGAGAATGCAGAGTGCTGAGAGAGAAGCCGTGTTGGCAGGGAAAGAGAAGGTGTGCAGATGGGGAACCAGAGCTGAGGGGCTTTGCAAGCTTCGCTGAGACTGATGGGGCCTGTGATTTTAGGAGGAAGCGGAGAAGATTCTCATGGTTATGGAACCAGAGGGAAGTGTTTTCCCTGTGTGGTTTGCTGATCTGCTGGTGTGAGACTTTAATAAAGGAATGTCCCACCCTTTGTGGCTCTACAGATTCTTTACCATCTGCCCGAATCCAATGTGAACCTGCATGTGCATGGCCGTAATGGCGGCGGCCTCTGGCCATACACTGCTCTTATAGCTCATCTTTAGTTTCTTGACATCATGAATTCTGCATGTTGGCCTCTAGGTTACAGGAGATGAGTGTCACTCAGCACAGGTGTGAGCTGCGTGAATTTAATAACTGACTTCTGCGTGAATAAATAGTTTGCTTGTTTGGTAGTGCTCCAGAGTACAGTAAATTTTGATTTCTTTATTTTAATCCTGTTTGTATGCATGTCTAATTATGCTTGCTGGTTTAGGACTGTGTGGAGAGTGTTAAGTAATGTCATTACCTAGGGTTTGCTCATCTTGTAATGTCGGCCACAAAAGTAGAGCAGAGCAGAACTAGAGTTGAAACCACATGACCAAGGTTGGGTCAATATTGTTTTTAAGACCCTGTATAATTTTAGAGGTTTATAATGTGAATGTAAATATTCACATCAGACTCAACCACAGCAGGCCTTTTCTGTGCTTTTTCCCCAGATTTCAGAGGATTTAAAAATCAAGTAAGAAGATGACTGGCATTTTTGAAATTTTTGTTTGTTACTCTTTGGATTTTTCAAATCGCTCACTCCATTCAAGATAAAATAGACTGCATTACTACCTTTTGATTTGAATATATTTCAAACAGGTAGAAATATGTATGCATATGTATAAAAGCAATGTTTTAAAGCTAACCACTTCAAAACTATTGTGGCTGAATAAATTAGTACATAAAAGCTATTGACACTAGAGAAACACAATTCAAAATGTTATTGAACTAAAATTTGATTTACTTGGTAGTTTCTCCACATTTGACTATAAAATTATAACTATTGTCATGTGTATTAATATAATTTGATAATATATGGCATATTGTGTTCTGATTTGCATTTTGCTGTTTTTGAAATCTTGGGCAATTCTCTTTCCCAAAACTCACACCTTGGTTATCAAATTTGCAACATTGTTTCTCAATTTAACTTTTAAAAATGTGATAGAAGGTGAGAATATGCCTTATTTTCATTTCAGAAGCAGAGGTATGATTTTGTTACCTTTATGGAATTCCAAGATATGACAAGTCTCTTCTGTTATCAATTTTGGCAAGGCAGGCTTCCACAAATATATACTTGAGTTTGGCTGGAGAAAAGGGTTAGAATGTTTGTATCTCAGGAAGGTAGGAAACTCTTTTGGTTTTACTTTCAAACTCCAGTTCTATCAATTACTAGTGATCTGATCTTAGAGGCTAGTTGCGTAGCCATATTTTGCCTCATTTTCAGCTTTGTTAAATGGGAATGATAAATAGTACCCGTTTTATAGGTTGCTCTTAGAATTACATAAATTAATATATGTAAAGATCTTAGGAATACTGGCTATTATTATTTTAATCTTTAAACTCTGTGACTAAAGACCCCTCAGTATTTATAAGACGTAGAAACTCATCAGAGGACGGTACACTCCATTTTAAACATCCAAAGACATTTTGTTGAGAATGACTTAAATGTCACTCATTCCACTAACCCTCAGGCCCTATGGTTATGGAAGAGTTTATGATAAAATTTATAGAGAACCCAGAAAATAACTTCAGAAAACTTTTGAAAGAAGGAGATATACCTGAATATGTGGATTTCTGGAGCAGAGCATGGACTCCAGAAAGAATGGAATACACCAGCTTAGGCATTGCCTTAGGCTACAAATGTGAACTGTGGATTTCTTAAATCCCTTCCTAATAAGTTGTAGACGAGACAATTGCACTGATCTTAAAGTAAGACACATTTTGCTTATAGTGCAGACATGGCCTCTCACTAATCGTGACTTTGAGAAAACCCCTCAAACTTTTTGAACCTGTTTTATCACCAACCAAGCAAAGCTAATATGCCTGCTTCAAAGTGCTGCTTTTGAGAAAAAGAGACACACACACACAGAAAACATAGCATACTGTTTGCTAAAATAACACAGTTTCTTCCCCTTGACTGCACCAAGCCTGTAACAGTGCACGCTGAGGTATAGAATTCACCCTTTCCTTGATTTACCAGTGTTTGTCCCCAAAGAAAGACATGATGGCAGCCCAGAGAGGTATAGTAGTGACCATATCTCTACAATGTACATAAAACCCTGACTAGTCTCTTTTTCCCAAAGAATCTGAGGGAGCAAACTTTTTTAGTCTATCTCCACCCAAAATTGCCTTCCTGGAACAGAACAGCCAGGGTGTGATACAGCCAAAGTTCTTTACTATCACCATATCTAATTTTTGTTATGATATGCAGAAGTCTTTCTGTAGGAAAGCAGAAGTGAAACAGTCTCCACTAATAGTTCCTAAACCCATGATATAATCAGGATACTAGGTTTTAAAAATGTATCGGCCCTGGCTGGTTGGCTCAGTGGTAGAGCATCGGCCTGGCATGCAGGAGTCCCGGGTTTGATTCCCGGCCAGGGAACACAGGAGAAGTGCCCATCTGCTTCTCCACCCCTCCCCCTCTCCTTCCTCTCTGTCTCTCTCTTCCCCTCCTGCAGCCAAGGCTCCATTGGAGCAAAGTTGGCCCGGGCGCTGAGGATGGCTCTATGGTCTCTGCCTCGGGTGCTAGAATGGCTCTGGTTGCAACAGAGCAATGGCCCAGAGGGGCAGAGCATCTCCCCCTGGTGGGCATGCCGGGTGGATCCCAGTCAGGGGCATGCGGGAGTCTGTTTGACTGCCTCCCCGTTTGCAACTTCAGAAAATATACCAAAAAAAAAAAAGTATCAAAAATATTTTAATTACTCAGAGTTAACAATATTTTCTAAAACTCAGCTGACTTCATAAATGTGTAGAGTCTAAATAAAAAAAAGAAAAAAGTCAAGGTGAAATAGATAAAAGCCAGTTAGTTGTTGAAGCAGACGTATATTGATGAAATACACACAAACACACAAGAAATAAGCTCATTGAATGAAGAATTGTAACTACAAATTATTATGCTCATAAGCATAATCCAATCCAATAACAGGTAGTGTGGATAACACAATAGTTTAACTGCCTTTCAAAACTTGATGTTTAATAGTGAAGAAATGTAAGCCAAAGAAAGAGAAATACCTAATTATTGTTTTTATAATTTAATTTCCCATTGTACCTAAATTCCCTTTTCCTTTCACTACCACAACCTACTGAAAGTTAACTTTCAAGGAAGTATACCAATAACCTGCCTTTCTAAAACCACGTAGGTTTACAAAACTCATTTCTTTCGTGTTTTCCAAATAGCTGTAAACAGAATCGTAAAAATTATAGAAAAACACAACCTTCCTGTAGTTTATCTTTATATTCATTCTCTACTCTGTCACTAGTAGGAAAGATAATACCTTGCCTTCATGCACACTTCATCATATAAAATGAAATCTATTTGAATAACTATGCAGAGTTTCAGATAAACAATAAAATACACATAAAGAAAGTCTCTAAGCCTTATCCTTATAAGAATGTTTACTATGGAAGTGTGTAAACTTCTAGCTGGCTAGCAGGCAGTCATTGACCTTACCAACCTAGTTAGACTAATGCTGTGCTTGGCAAAATCGAGATTTGAAATACTGATAAAAGCTTAAAAGTTGTCTTTCAACTTTCAGTAACTAGATTTTCCTGTGTTTACTAAGGAATTTGTAGCAGTGTTGTCAAGACTTCCATATTTTAAAATATAAAATATATAAAAAATAAAAAATATAAAATATGCAAAATATATAAAATAATATAAAAGTTACAACTTATTTTTGGTATTTCCACTTATTTATCAAGCTTTTAAATTAGAATGTTTCTAATTTCTTTCTTTCATTTGCAAGGTAGTAGTTAAAGCGTGTTTGAAATAATTTATTTTTTACAAATGTTCATCTCTTAACTATTTTTCAGGGAAAAGCTATACTAGCTTAGTTGTACAGATTCTAAAGATAAAAAAGTTTGCTTGTGTTTTAAATAAAAATAATCACATAAAGAAAATGTTACACAGTATTAGATAACCTAAGATTACCTTAAGAAAAATATAATTTTTATTTATTCTTCAAATCATTTTTATGAGGTTATTAAGAAACAGTGGCAATTTGCTATCAGTCTTTAGAATTAAAGAGAAGCACCATTAGTTACTGTCCCTCTGATACCTAATACTTTCTTACATCATTTATTGTATGGGCATCATTTATCAAAAACCTAGGGGACTCTGGAATGTAAAAAAAAATAATAATTTTACTTTAAAAAATCTATGTTTATATTTGAAAACAGTTTCTACCGCTTAATAAACTATAAATTAAATGTTTTATATGACTACCTATACCCACACATTCTAATTCTCTGGTCAGTTCTACAGCTGCAGCACCCCATGACTTCTCTAGCAGCCCTGATCATGCTGCTGATAAAATTTGAACTTATGCCAGATACTAGCATCTTTTTTTTCTATTTCCTACTTACTTATGTGAGTACTGTTTCACAGAAAAGCAAAATCTTGTTGAAATGAACCAACTCCAAATGCTTTTACCTATATGTTTGTTTTAATATAAAAATCATAAGTTTGCAAAAGTAGTGGTGTCTAGTGTTGAGGTCTCCAAACTCACATTTATACCAGTTGACTCCCAAACTAGGACACGGAAAAATCCACTGGGAGTCTTTAAAAAATACTGATTGATGCCTTGCTCTTGCTGCAGCATTTTGCTATAGCTCCTCTGGGTGCAATCTGCACGTTGGGATTTTTCTTTGCTTAAATCCAGGTGATTTCATTGTTCAGCAAATTTTGTAAACCACTGAGTTGGATCCAGGAGTTACAGGCTTTGGGACGGGACTGGGTAACACTCTCCCAGCTTTTTCTTTACTTAAAAGAAATGATATATAAATGATGATTGCTTGCAAGTCATCTTTCCACACCCACCACTCATAATCTCAGAAAGAATGAAACAGTTTCCTCTGACTCGTGATTTTTCATAAAGCTTTAGACATGTCTACCATGGAGGAATGCGTGGAGAAGGAGTATATTCATCTCAATTATGTTAATCCTCCTTAACCAAGAAATGGAAAGTTGAGGTCATCTTTCTGGATCAACAGAGAATATGTTTATTATTGTCATAAAATTGTTTTGGGGTCATTTAAATACAACCTTCAGGTTTGTAAAAGATTCATGAGAAAGCATTATATAGTTCCCTGCACACCACTCTATACCATGTAGAATACTGAAGGCTCTGACTTCTTCCCTCCCACGTTATTATTTCAGATTTCTAAATGATTCAGTATAAATACATTAATTTAAATTTATAATAGTCAACATGACTCTGCCTCTTCATAGAAAATATTTTTGGCAACTTCAAATATGTAATACTAGTGCTTTGTAATTTCATCACAAGAAAGTTTAGGTAAATGCTTATAAAGGTCAATGGCAGTTTATTGGACATTATGAGGTAAATAAATATGTTTAGGACCATTTTACATGGGCTAAAAATGAGCCAGTTATTTCTGGAGACCTTATAGTTTCAAAACTGTTTTGTGAAACCTAATATTCTAAATATCAGAAGTCTTCATTTTTTATATGATATGTATAACACTGGGGAACAAAAGTTTTGCTGCATCTACAAAAACACTTGTTCTTACCTAATTCGAGTGTGCTGATCTCAAATCTGACATTAGTTTTTCTCTGTAAGCTACAGTTCTTTTGCAATTCAAGATTTAGGTTTTCATCTTATTGTAAAATTTTCAACATTTAGTTTAACATAATGTAGTAGAATGTCTTCTTGGGCATCATCTTTGTGAAAATATAATAATTTATATAATGCGGTAAATACATTAATACACTAAAAGATATGAATGCATCAGAATTTGTCTACAATTTTGAAATAGAACATATTAAAATACTTATTTTAATCATAAAATTCACACAAAACTTATTTAAATTCTATTTAGAAAAATTTGCGTTTATAGCTCTTGCATTTATGTACTTGTTGAGGACAATCTCATTTGATGCTCCAGCAGTAGTCTGCTTATCACTAACAGCTCCAAGATTTTTGGGAAACTTATCAAGGTGACTGTTCAGGAAGTGAATCTTAACCCTCATGTTACATCCAATGTTGTGGAAAGCCAACAGTATCCTTTGAACCAGAAGTTCATACTTTTCTGCCACAAAAGACTGCCATGCTGCTTTCTCATCCTTATTCATCTTCCTGGCAAATTATTTGTCACTTATGAGGGTTTGAATTTGAGGTCCATCAAATACACCTGCTTTTATCTTCTCAAAAGACAAGGCAGGAAAAGCAGAAATAATATGTTGAAAGCATTCACTTTCTCTATTCAAAGCCTGAACAAACTGCTTCATTAAGCCAAGTTTGATGTGAAGTGGGGAGAAAATTATCCTGTCTCGATTAACTACAGGTTCATTCACAATATTTTGTATCCATACTTCCAGAGTTTCATGTTTTGGCCACTCGTTCTGTGTCCAGTGTTTCTCCTGAGCTCAGCTGTCCCACAAACACAGAAAGCAAGAATATTTCGTGAAACTTCTCTGTTGTCCTAGCAGGAAATTTACCATTTTAAGATCAACACAAATGATTCAGTTATGCTCCTCATACTTCAGAAAGTCAAGGACAATTTTTATGTCATTATAACCTTCTCGCAGATGAGTTGAATAACCAATTGGAACTGCTGCATAAACATTACCGTTGTGTAGGAGAACACATTTCAGACTCCGTTTAGAGCTGTCAAGAAATAGCCGCCATTCTGTTGGACTGTAAGTGGTAACACCTAGTTGGCTGAGAAGACTACTAATATCATGACAGTAAACAAAGTGTTTGTCTTTGGAAAAAAAGTCCACAAAAATTTGTTCCTGCTTCCTGAAATGGAATACTTTAGCTGACCGGTGAAGTACATTCTTTTCTTGAAGCCTGGAGGCTAATAACTCAGCTGCTTTCTTTGATAGGCCCAAATCTCTTACTAAGTCATTCAATTTGGGTTGGCTAAACTACCGAGGGGTTAATAACTGCTTGGCATCAGAAGAAGACCTTTTAGATTCTACAACCATTTCCTCATGCATCTTATCAAAATACACTTGATCACCATGTTCACTTTCTTCGTCCTTAGAAGAAATAAAACCATTGAAAACTGGAACCGGGAGTGTCTCAGAGTGTGCAATAGGTCGTATTGCTGAAGGAGTAGTAGGATATTCAATCATATGCTGTTTTTTCTTCCAATGCCCTTTGTATGGATCAGACAGAAATAACAGTCACTGCTGTGGTCCTTAGGTTCACGCCAAACCATGGAAATACCAAAAGGCATTCCTTTGTGTTTTCCTTTTGTCCAGTCATGAAGCATTTCCTCACAATTACCACACACATCATAAGGAGCCCCCAATTCTTGTCTTGATTGCCAAGGGGAACTTGAAAATAGGCAATATATGCATGTGTCACAAATGATGAACTATTACGCCTTTGAGGTTGAAGTGTGTGTAACAGCACATATATAACAGAAGATGTCCGGACTATTCTTACATTTACACCTACTCGAAGAAGCCATAATTCAATCTTAAAACAAAATAAGAGGGTATTTTTATCAGATAATAATTTTTTACATTTAAAAACAACTACAATTATGTAAAAGTGATGTTTGTAAAACATTGATTGCCTTGTGGTTATGTTCAATCCAAGAGTCGTTGCCCTCTAACTTCAATTTAAAAACCAATGCATGCCATTAACTGTAACAAAACAAAATTAAAATTGCATAAAAACTAGAGCATTCACCGAAAAACAGATTTCAGATTTGGAATCAGCGATGCAGAAATATATAGAAACAGTTTCAAAATCTCATGCAACAAAAAATGAAATAAAATTTCTTTCCCAGTGTAATCAATATTACAAATTTAATTTATTGACTATGTCAAGCACTCTAGAGTGTGTTTGTGTTCCTTCTTTCCTTAACTAGGATTAACTAAACATTGTTTTCAAATATATTTAAATATTCAATAATAAAAGTAATGGTTAATATTCTATTAGTAATCATAATAATAGTTAACATTTTGCCAAGAATCTGCAAAACATGGTACATGAATTATTTTAACTCTGTCTTCTAAAATTCAGTAAGGTGAAGATTTTGTTATTCCCATTTCCTAGATATGGAAATAGGATTAAAGAGGTAAAATGATTTCCCAAATTCACACAGAATAAACTGTGAGAGCCAGTATTCAAACCTGGATAGATTAGCTCCAGAATCCAGGTTCAATATGTTGTAATAAAATTAAGGTCAAACCTTTGCAATGTGTGCAATATCTAAACATCTTGAAGTAATGTTTAAAATCCAGTCACTCTTATTGGTCAATGTAATAGTTTATCTAGATATTTAGAAACATGAATGTGTGATAATTTTATTTTTAACCAAATACTTGTGTTCAAGTATTTGCAGTTTTCATTTTTATATAAATGGATTAACAATTACAAAATTCAATTTGTTTTCAGAATAAATGCATTGACCTGACCTGTGGTGGCGCAGTGGATAAAGCGTCGACCTGGAAATGCTGAGGTTGCCGGTTCGAAACCCTGGGCTTGCCTGGTCAAGGCACATATGGGAGTTGATGCTTCCAGCTCCTCCCCCCTTCTCTCTCTCTGTCCTCTCTCTCTCTCTCTCTCTCTCTCCCTCTCCTCTCTAAAAATAAATAAATTAAAAAAAAAAAAGAATAAATGCATAAACATTTTTTTAAAAATTATTTATTTATTTATTCATTTTAGAGGGGAGGGATGGAGAGAAAGAGAGAGAGAGAGAGAGAGAAGGGGGGAGGAGCAAGAAGCATCAACTCCCATATGTGCCTTGACCCGGCAAGCCCAAGGTTTTGAACCGCCAACCTCAGCATTCCAGGTCAGTGCTTGATCCACTGCGCCACCACAGGTCAGGCCGCATAAACATTTTAAATACTAAAGACTCTATTTGAATTATTAGCATCTGCATATAAATTAGTGAGGCTTTCTTTTCTTAAAAATATAAACTTAAAAGTTAAATAAAAGACTACTTATTGCCCATTTGAACCATAAACCTCATATTCTTTCTTTGCCCTTCTCTTATCTAGAAGTCACAGTAGAATAAAAGTCCAGGCTCATTAGATCATCAACCTCAAGCAGCTTACCCCATAACTGTTTCCTTTCAAGGACTTTTGATAACTCAAACAGCTGTTAGGTTTTCCTAGTAACTACATTCACAAAGTAGTATGTGTTCTGATGTGCTTAGGCAATGCTTAAACTGAACAGTTCCTCTTATAAATTTTTGTCACTCCATAATTACAGTAGAAATTATTATACATTTTAGATGGAATCTCTAATAAACTAATAGTCTATAAATTCCGAGAAGAAAAGTTACCACTTAAAAATATATATATACTACATTTGAGATACAAATTTAAAATACCGTATCAGGAATATTAATAAACATGAACAAAATTACAAGATAAAAATTGTCTCCATTTAAGAAGATGCTGACCCTGGCTGGTTGGCTTAGCAGTAGGGCGTCTGCCTGGCCTGTGGAAGTCCCGGGTTCGATTACCAGTCAGGGCACACAAGAGAAGCACCCATCTGCTTCTCCACCCTTTCCCCTCTCCTTTCTTTCTATCTCTCTCTTCCCCTCCTGCAGCCAAGGCTCCAGTGTAGCCAAGTTGGCCCTGGTGCTGAGGATGGCTTCATGGCCTCTGCCTCAGGCACTAGAATAACTTCAATTGCAGCATAGCAATGCCCCAGATGGGCAGAGCATCACCCCCTGGTGGGTATGCCAGATGGATCCCGGTCGGGCACATGCGGAGTCTGTCTGTCTGCTTCTCCTCTGCTTCTCACTTTGGAAAAATACAAAAAGAAAAAAAAAATATAAGATGCTGCTGAAAATACAGACACAACCACACGTACCAATTCAAGTGTGAGGAACACACACGTAAAATTATGTAGTGTTTGGATGAAAGATAAAAACATATAAATCTAATACCCTGTTCCCCGAAAATAAGACAGTGTCTTACATTAATTTTTGCTCCAAAAGACATGCTAAGTCTTATTTTCAGGGGAGACCTTATATTTCTAAGCTTGAAAAAAATTGCACTAGGTCTTATTTCAGGGAAACAGGGTAGCTGAAATTCAACGGCTATTTACTGCTGAACATTACATCATAGCCATCTGTAGGAAAGTAGATTGCTAAACTCAATATGTGGTCTCTTTATTTATCATAATACTTCTTTGAGGCAGATATTATAACCATTCTCAGTCCACAAATGAGAACATCAAGATCTAGAGCAGTTAAGTAACACAAAGTCTGATGGCCTGAATGACTTTATTTCATGCTGAAATGCCACACTCTTCTTTGCATACATTAACTAAAATTATTTGCTTTTTTCCTGCTTTTCTGATTCTAAGTGGTCTCCTGCTTGAATGGGAGGGAAATACAGATGTGTATCTCTAGAATGCTGTCTTAAGAGCTTCTCAGAACCATAGAATGTATCTTACACTTAAATGTAAATTTAAAAAAACTTTTATTTAAATATTTCTTTCATGCTTGTTGAATGATGGGTTTATTTTTTTAAATACCTTCCAAGTACAAAAGTAAAGATCAGTTAGTATCTTGCAGTTCCCAAATTAGAAAAATAGTTTTTAAATAGTGAAAGAAAACTTTAATAAAATTCAATAAGCAACATGAACACATTTCAAAAATTAAATAAATGATAAAATGACTCTATCTTCTCAGTATATGTTGTAAAAGTCTTCTTGATCAAATGGCAAAAAATATAAGAAAAACTATAATCAACTGTACAGAGTAGAAAAGACTACAGTGATTTTATAATCATGAAATAAAACCTAAAACAAATGTTATCAGTGCCCTAAAGTTATAATGGAATGCTGGGGCTGTGAGACAGTCTGAGAAGGATCCAAGACTAAAATGCGCAAGAAACACGTTATCCTGAAACTGTGGTTCTGCCCTCTGCTCCCATCCTGCAGACCTGTCAAACCTCCAACTTCTCACTGGCATTCTTTAAAGAAAACTATTACCTAATTCATAACAGAAGTTCAAGGTGTAGGTATGAAAGGAATAAATAGCCCTGGCAAAAGAGACTTGGTTTATAATTTCTCCTTGCCCAAAATAATGAATCTGCTAACCTTTCTGAGACTTAGTTTCCTGTCTGTCAAGTGAAGACCTTGAATTAGATTAGTGCCTCTCAAAGGGACATCACAATCACCAGGAGGGCTTGTTAAATTCATACTGCTGGACCCCACCTGAGTTTCTGAGTCTCTGGGTTTGAAGTCAGTTAAGGGATTTACATGTCTAGGTTCCCAAAGTGTGCTGATGCTATTGGTCAGGGACCATACTTTGAGAGCCACTTAATTAGATGGCCTAAGGTCCAATTATGTCTAACATTCTGATATTCCCACTGGAGGTTTCAAATTTGTTTTCTATTTTTCTCTCCAATAATATCTAATGCTGACCTTTTCATATTTCTATTACATAAATAATGGAATAAACACATCTTTATACTGGGCACTCGTAGACAGGCTTCAGTATTTTCTAAGACCCTTTTAGGGAAATGAAACCTATACTATACTCAACCTATTGCTTTTACCTATTATTTTTATATTATTAACATTAACAGATATAAAGGCAGATAAGTTAAGTTACTTCCTCAAAACTTTGCTAATGAAAAAAAATAAAAAACAAGTTTAACTCAAGTTCTTTTCTCCTATGTCACTAAATTGTGCTTTAGTTCAATTTTGCTTTAGAGATGTGCCTGATACTATATCTTCTACTGAGGAAGGATTTTGAAATTATTTTGATATCTTTATATGCTCTAGACATGAATAGATTCAAACCTGAATCAACACAACAATCTCAAGGTGCAATTTTTCTGGGTAATAGTGTGAACACAATGATGCCAACAGTCAGAATAATTATTATCACAGCCCAGCATAGTAGTTTGAATGTGTATCTGACGTGTCAGCTTTGATATGAGTTCTGGGTATACATATCAGTTTCTTAACGCTTTTTTTTTTCCCTTTCAAAGAGACAAGTTCAACAAGAGCTCTTTAGCAGTCATGAGGCTGGGGCAAGGTTATATAATTGCCTGATATTTCCAACGCTCTTCTGTCACCCAGCTCTTTCTGTAATACTTAGCAAATCATTGTCAGCAAGGCGCCAAAGGAGGTATCCAAGGGCAGATTCATAAACCCAGAAGGTGATTCTGTCACAACAGCTATGGGGCTCAGAATGCTTTGATCAGTTTCTTCACAGTGAATCCAACTTTGCTTTTTCACTTATATAAGTCTATACGGAAAGATTACATTACATTTTCCCCCTTTTATAATCAATCCGCAAAAATTACTGGTGTCTGCCTTTAGACCAGTTCTTTGCATGGGAACACAGGTTTAATTTAAGACACCATCATATCAGGGCAAGATTCTTTTTCGTCATCTAATTTTCTGAGGCGGCTGTGAGACATTTTACTAGTCTAGTCTCTTATCCTGGGCTGGTCCAGGCAGCAGGGTGGGTGCCAAATATGTCAGCCTCCCAGGAAGTGAGAGAATAAGAGAGCCTCATTCACTCCACCAGTCTTCATGTCATCCTTGTACTTGACCTGACATTTCTGTACTCTCTTCTGGCTCCTGAGCACTGGCTAGGACCTTTAGTCTTACAGTTTGGTATCCACGGTTTCTCATCTGGCCTTTGCCATTAAATAGTCTGCTTCTGACAATTAAATAGAATTTCTTATTATAAACAATGTTGTAACAAATAATATAAAAATAAAATTAAGAACTGTAAGATTGCTAAAGATTTCAGACACTGAGATAGAGTTTGAGCGGGGAAACACATAGATCTTTAAATGTCCTTCAGTTACCAGCAGTTTTTGACCTCAGTATGGTGGCACGAATAACAGAGAGCCAAAGTAATGACAATTCTACTCATGTCACACTGTGTCAGAAAACACTCCCAATAGATTATTGTGTGTGTAAAACCACACTAATTGCCTGGCATGAAACAAATGTTTAATAAGTGAAGTCAATAACTGTGGTTATCAAATTAGGCATATAAACTTATTTGTGATGAAAATTCTCTATAATGAGACTAAATACTGCTTTAATACACACTTCAGCCAAATATGTTCTCCACAAAAGGCTGCCATCCCCCTTGGTATTTATTACATGTGTCTGGCACACTCTGGTCCTGCAATAGTGTTTCCTGCTTCCTAACTAAGCAACCCTCTTTCTCCTGTGAATGTGCCATGATGTTTTGTTCTTCTCTTATGAATGTTTAAATAGTTTTTGGAGATGAACAGTTTAAATTTCAACTCCACCATGAACTAATCATAACACGCTTAGGGAAATTCATTTAATATCTCTGAATCAAAGGTTTCTTATCTAAAAAATTGGATAGTAGTACCTGCCTTACAAAGTTGTTGAGATAAATAAAAATTAAAGTTTGTAAACTAACTGCACAGAGCACATAAATACTTTTTTATTATTTAAAAACCAAACAGGCTTGATTATAAAGGTTATCACGGAGAACGTTGATACTAAGAAAATTGGGAAAGGGAATCTTTTAAGAAATTTTAGAGATTCCCTTTAATATCTGGACAGAACTAATTAGAGCATAACTAAACATTTTATTCCATCAGATGGATCGAAATGTAAGTCTAGTTACACATGCACATGTATGTGTACATGTTTTTATTATTTAAACTGTGCTACAAAAAATTAATATATGAAAAATAACCCCTCCTGTATTTTTGTGAATATTCCTACTATTAATTTAAGAGGACATAGATATTGTTTACAATTTCAAATAAGGTTAACGATGCCAAGCACCCTGGGGAAGGGAAAACGTGGAGTTACCACGCACAGGTGTGCATGTGGCGCGTTCCTTTTCTGGGCGGCTTTCGTGGAGAGCTGGCATGGGGTGAGAACACGGGACGCAGCTCAAGCCGGCCTGAGAGATAAGGGTGCAGCATCAGCACACTTCACGTCTGTCCCCTCCCCACCCCAGTTTCCTACTGGAGAGAACTACCCTGCCAGGTAGTTCTCCTTGTCTCATCTTCACTGCACTCCAAGAGTAATTTTTTACTCCATTACATTTTTAATTTGTAATTTATTTTTTTATTACCTATTTGCTTATATTTTTAAAATTCATAGGTTTGAATGAACAATCCTAGACTTTGATGCTTATTTCATTGGTTTAAACATGCCCACTTTTATTTATTCAGTTAATATATAGTTGAATACTGTCACAAGACCATGGACCTAATATCTCAAAGGTCTAGCTATCAAACTGCTAGTATACTGGTCATTATTTCTTATATCGCTTTTGCCAAAAGGTCAAATAAATAGGTCAAATAAATATAGGTGTTATACTCTGACCACCTAATAAAATAAGTGATAGTGGACAATCAGCTTTTGTTCTCTTGTTGCTCAGAGCCTTCCTTTGGGAAACTTCTGGTAATTCCAGTGGGCTGCCAATCAGAAGACCACACTCACTTAGCCACAGGAATGGGTATGTGCTCCAGGCCAGACCAACCATGGCAAACTACTATCTGGTTACTGTGATGGACCAAGGATGGACATCACATCAGAGAGGGACAATCAGAATGTTACACCCTATTGCTGACAGAGAGTGAGTCCTTCCTTCCGTAGGGTTTGCTAAACCGGGATTTTATGATTCTTATGTTGTTGCCAATCTCCCTTCACTTGCTGCCTTGTAAAATGTTTACCTGCAAGGAAAAAAAATAGTAAAGCAAATGTGCTCAGAAAAGCAGAGATTATTTAAGTGGAAGGAAAGTCCTGGAGATAAAATTTGAGTTCCCTCAATTGACTGAGAACAGTCCCATCTTTGTTAAATGTGACAATAAATTTCCTTTGGTCTGCAAACTAATTTGTCTTGGAATGCTGTCATTAGAAAATAAAATTGTTCTCAATATTTATTTATTTTTTTTATATATATTTTAAATTTTTTCTTTATTAATTTTTAGAGAGGAGAGAGAGAGAAGGGGGAGGGAGGAGCAGGAAGCATCAACTCCCATATGTGCCTTGACTAGGCAAGCCCAGGGTTTATTTTTTTTAATTAATTAATTAATTAATTTTTTTGGGTATTTTTCCGAAGCTGGAAACGGGGAGGCAGTCAGACAGACTCCCACATGTGCCCGACCGGGATCCACCCGGCATGTCCACCAGGGGCTGATGCTCTGCCCATCTGGGGCGTTGCTCTGTTGCAACCAGAGCCATTCTAGCGTCTGAGGCAGAGGCCACAGAGCCATCCTCAGCACCTGGGCAAACTTTGCCCTAGTGCAGGGGTCCCCAAACTACGGCCCTCGGGCCGCATGCAGCCCCCTGAGGCCATTTATCCGGCCCCCGCTGCACTTCTGGAAGGGGCACCTCTTTCATTGGTGGTCAGTGAGAGGAGCATAGTTCCCATTGAAATACTGGTCAGTTTGTTGATTTAAATTTACTTGTTCTTTATTTTAAATATTGTATTTGTTCCCGTTTTGTTTTTTTACTTTAAAATAAGATATGTGCAATGTGCATAGGGATTTGTTCATAGTTTTTTTTATAGTCCGGCCCTCCAACAGTCTGAGGGACAGTGGACTGGCCCCCTGTGTAAAAAGTTTGGGAACCGCTGCTCTAGTGGAACCTTGGCTGCAGAAGGAAAAGAGAGAGAGACAGAGAGGAAGGAGAGGGGGAGGGGTGGAGCAGATGGGCGCCTCTCTGTGTGCCCTGGCTGGAATCGAACCTGGGACTCTTCTACCACTGAGCCAACTGGCCAGGGCCTGTTCTCAATATTTAATATAAGGTTTAATCTTCTACTGTCGACAGGTCATGTATCTTGCTGTTTAAGAGCATAAACGCTAAAACTATGCTACTTGGATAAATATCTCATATATGTCACCTACTAATTCTGAAACTTTGCACACTCAGTGTATCTGTCCCCACAGGCTTTTGTAAGAATGAACCAAGTAAATTTTTATAAATAACTTTAAACATTATTAAAGCATTTTTAGTGATTAATAAGTCTAATAATTATGATATTATCTCTTTTCAGACTCTTATTATAGGGGTTTCCAATACAATCCATATTTCCAGGAAGAATTGAGTATAATAATAGAGTCACATATTCTTAACACATTTATATCTGCATTTATTCAACAACTATTTTTTAAAAGCCTACTATGTGCAAGAAGCAATGCTATAGGCTGGATTATAGCAGTTAATTGAAGTCTACAATAACATATATTTTACATTCTGGTCCTTAAAGAGGCAACAAACAAACAAAGTGACTAAATAAAATATGTTGTTTGTTAACTGTTGGTAATACTTAAAGAAAAAACACACTGGAAAGGCAGGAAAGTAGTACAGATTGCGTTGAAGGCCTGAGAATGTGTCAGATTTAAATAGGATGGTCAGGAAAGACTTCAGAGAGAAGACCATATTGAAGCAAACTTAATGGAGGTTTATAAGCAAGAACATTCCAGTCAGAGGTATTTCAGGAAGAGCAAAGCAAAGTTTTAGAGTGGGAGCAAGCTGGATAAATTTGAGGAACACAAAGGAATAAATAAACCTAGACTAACAGAATATCCAAATGGTGAGAGGGGACATAGATTATGTAGAACCTTCTTGGCCATTGGAATGGCTATGGCTTTTATTTTAAGGGAAATGAGGAGGCACTGGGGTTTGAGCAGAGAAGTGTTATGCTCTGCTGTACTGTTTAAAATTACTCTGGCTGCTCCGTGGAGAATAGTATCAGGAGCAGGTCAATAGTGTTTTGAGGGAAGGGTCCTAGCACAGCTCAACACCTCTTCTGTATTTCCAAGATGAACCCTGTGCTCTGTAAAGAACACCCTGGGAGGCTTATAAATAAAATTGCATGCAGAGAGTTCACAGCACAGTCAGGACACCCCTGTTCCCTCAACTCAAGGAAACATATCCTTTCCTTGGAACTGCTTGGCTATGCCCTCATCAGTGGCTCTCAGACGTGCCCCCAGACTTTTGTATTTCAGGAACAAGGTTGACATCTTTCTACTGCATGCAGCATAAAGTGGTGTGCCTGCCCAGCTGGCCTGGGAGATAGATCCACCGGCCATTGGGACCGACACATTGCAAAAGGCTGGATCTGTGGACTTTCTCTCTCCTCCTGTTGTACCACTTGAGGTATGAATGTTGTCTGTTCTCAGTGATCTCATGTCATGCACTGCTCTCCTTTCTGGGTGATACTTACTGGCACTTGACCTTGGTTGCATTCATGTTTATAGACAATCCTATGGCATAACCTGACCACATAATGAAAAAAGTTTCAAAAGAGAGGTGATGGTAGCTGGGAGCAGGAGGTGTTGGAGGAGTAGGTAAGAAGAATTAGGTTATAGGTATATTTTGAAGACAAGGCTACCTAACATATACTGATTCGAGTAAGATATGAGTTAAAAAAAAGCAGGGTAGTAAAGGGTGATTCAAAGGAAAAGAACTGAACAAATAAAAAAGGTGACTCAAAGGAAAAGAACCAATAAATGGGGAATACAGGAAGATAAGTCTGGGGTTAGGTAGAAATGAGTGTGATTTTGGATGTATTAACTGTGGGAAGCTTTTAGATATCCACAGATAACTGTGGGAGGTGGCAAGAAGTAGTCTAAAAGGTAAGTCTGGGGATTAGAGCAGGGATAAAAGTTCAGAGGGCATCAGCATGTAGATGGCAAGTAAAACCATGAAACCAGGAGATTATCAAGAAGGACTATAGATAGAGAATAAGCCAAAGACAAACCAAAGGCACTCCTAAAGCCAGAGAAAGGAAGAGATCCACCAAAGGAGAACAAGGAGGTGAGAAGAAAACCAGAAGAGAGGATAGTGCTAGAAAACAGGGAATGGAGGGACTTCATGCAGGAAGGAGTGATCAACCCCATGAAATGTCAAATAAAATAAGGACTGAGACTCAACCAAGAGTAATCTTGATAATGGTGGTGTTTGCAGAGTGGTAGGGAGAAATATTTATTGAAGTAGGTTCAAGGCAGAATGAGAACAGAGAAATTGAAGATAGTGAATATTGATTTTAGGCTTGCATCTTGAAGTTTATATCTTAATCTTCTGGAAAGATTTACTTACTGTTGGACATTTTACTAAATGTAAAACTTACATGGCAATTAACTTAATAAATTCCTTCTTAACATCTAATGAAACATCTGTGCCTTTTTGTCCACTGTGATGATTGAGATGTATGGCATGCAATAAAATTATTAATAATGTTATCCTTCTGAATAAGATCCACTCTTTGATTTACACCATTAAATAGCCTTTTAATCTTTGAGCCAAAAAGCCAACCAATACCTTGGACTGGGTCCTAAGGATATTGGTGGTATAAAAGAACATTCCTTAGCTAGTTTATTTTTCTTTAGTATTAGCGCTGGCTTGGCTCATCTCAACGTCTGTAGTAAATTGCTTTTTACCCAGGAATTTGCAAATAATTTAGTTGGAGAATTTCTAACCATATATATATATATATATATATATATATATTTCTTATTAAATTCTGGCTAGAATCCATCTGTTCTGGAGCTGTATTGTTTTACAGATTTTGTGACTGGTTTGTCACAGAAAGTAGAACAAAACCCAATCTTTTTCTTTGTTTTTGGGTATCAGTTTCACTTGGCAATGCTAGTATTTCAACAGCCTATACAAAATGCTTAATGTTGGGTCATAGCTGAGGCTGAGCCATTTTTGAGCATTTTTGATAGCATATTCATTATCCTAAGCCCAGTATATCACCAGACAGACCCAAAAGGTTGGCTTCTCTGAGTAATATGTCCCTAGCAATCTATTTAGCTTCAATTCCAGTACAAGCAGATGTACAATGATTTTAAAATACCAGAACCTAAATATCTATTACAAGTGTGCTTATGTATAAAAAAGAAATGACCAAATACATGGGAAGAGCAAGGACAC
This sequence comes from Saccopteryx bilineata, assembly GCF_036850765.1. Taxonomy (NCBI): domain Eukaryota; kingdom Metazoa; phylum Chordata; class Mammalia; order Chiroptera; family Emballonuridae; genus Saccopteryx; species Saccopteryx bilineata. The sequence continues at coordinate 66,897,462 of NC_089490.1, read as the reverse complement.
ATTTGACATATGTCAAATTTTACAGGAATCTTTATCATCTGTGTTACTTTGTTAGGGCTGCTGTAACAAATAACATAGACTGGGTGACTTACACAACAGAAATTTACTTCTTCAGTCTTGTAGGTTAGACGTCTGAGATCAAGGTGTTGACAAGGTTGGTTTCCTCTGAGGCCTCTCTCCCTGGGTTTGTAGATGGCCATCCTCTCCCAGGGTCTCCATCTGGTCTTCCTTCTGTGGCTCTCTGTGTCCAAATTTCTTCTTCTTACTAGGACATTAGTCATATTGAATACACTAATGACCTTATTTTAACTTAATCACATCTTTGGAGACCATATGTCCTCTCCAAATACTGTCACATTCTGAGATACTGGGGTTAAGAATCTGGGGTAGGGACACAATTTAGCCCATAACAATTTCTACCATATTAAACAATTTAAAACTTGTGTCTAGAGCAGTGGACATCAAGTGTATCTGAATGTATATCCTATCAGAAAAAAATATTTTAATATATACCCACATCGTTTATGCACATTTATTTATAAATTAGGACATCTAAAACAAACACACATATGGACAGCTTAAAGAATTACCTGAAGATAAAATGTATTACATGTTTCCTTTTTTGCCATTGCTTAATACTATTATTATCTAATTTCCCAAGGAGCAAAATGCTCTATAAAGAAGTTCGTCATGTCAACAATGAATACAGTTTTATATTTCAAATAACTCTTTGTCTATTCAATTTTAGGGGGAACAACTTCTAGTCAAATTATCGTTGTTTTTACTTCATAATGTGACTGGAGAAGAGGTACTGTCCAGTGTTATACTAGAGTACATCCCTTTGAACTCTAATAATTGGGGATTTGGGCAAAGATCGTGGCTTTATGAAGCTTACCTTCAAGCAGGTAGTACCTAAAGCAATAAGCAAATAAATATAGTGCCTAATGCAATACGGCAAGGAAGAAACAGTCAGCAAGATAAAGGGAGAAGAGCTATTTGAGTTGAAATTTCCATAGACAACTTATGTAAGGTGATATGAGAACAGAGACAGGAATAAAGTGAGGGGCATCGCCTCGGGAAGACAGGGGCTGGGCTCCAAATAGGCAACAGGTTTGCTTGCTGCCTGTCTCTTTCCTCAGGAGAATGTACGTATCACAAAGGCAGTTAATCTCGGCTGTCAGGCTAATGCAGATACCCCAGTACTTTAGTGGCACCTGGTAACAAAGTAAAAAATTAACACATATTTGATTAAGTAGTTTAAAAATTGCTTACATTTTGAAAAATTAGTTTGGTGTTACCTTATAAAAAGGAAGGATCATAAAAATGCGTTGGACAAAAAGTGTTTTAATAATAAATCTGCTACGTGAACGGCGATGTAAAAACGAGTCCAACATAAGCAGTAAAAAATATGCAGAAAATTTTAAGTGGAATGTTGTCTATGAAAGGTACAAGCAAACCAAAAGTAAATAACCAAGTAAAAAGAGAGAAAGGGAAGAAGTACTGTTTTTATTCAGTTTCTGTGGGAACCCAATTTCCAGGTCTCAGGTTTTAGTTCTTAGTCATTTTGTAGAGACTTTCTGTTACTTGAGTTCTCTGAAAAGCACAGGCTTAGGTGGAGTTACACGTTCCAGAGTTTCCTCAGGGGTAACACTTTTGAAAAAGCTAAAGAAGAATTAAGTAAGACAGCAAAGAAGCCTTCAGACCACAATGCAACGCCAAGCTGTCACGACCTGTGGAAAGGAAGGCAGAGGCAGGGAGAAGCAGGACTGGGCAGGGAGTATCTCCGACTGGCTTTCAGACCTGCAGATGTCTCCAGCATCCCAGGAGGAAGCTCCAGAGCAAAGAATGCCCTCAGAGGAATCCTGCATTGCGCAGCAATGGCTCGGCCCTCTGGGCTCGGTCATCTGGGGGCTATCAAGGGACAGCGGAGGCAGGCTTTGCAGCACAGATGCCCAGAGGCTGCAGCTAACTGCTCCTTGCAGCCCCACAGCAAGCTGTATCTCAACGCAGTTGGGAGAGGGCACGCCATGCCTACAGCTCTCACAGAAGTAGCCACAATGTCATTTTGTTTGGCTTTCAGGGGACTCATATTAGAGGTTTCACCCCGTCATCCTTTTTGTTCCCTTGTTGTTGGCATTATTAGCTTTAACAACAGCTGGACTGATTTGGAAGAAATCTTTTTAAGCCCTGTATTTTATGAGAGTTGATTTTGGTAAATTCAAAAATTCATACAATTGTCCACAGGTAAAATGCAAACACTGCAAATTGCTCAAAGCAAATGGAACAGTAAAGGTGTCCCAGGCCAACCCTACCTTTTTTTCATATTCCTTCTAGAGTCTCCATCACATGTGACTGTCCCACACGAGTGGAGAAAGGAACCAGTTCAAGCACCTATTAATATTAGCAGAGCCTGTTTCCTTATCTTTATCTTTCTCATTAAGTTGTACACAAGCACATACAACTGGAAATTCTATTTCCTCCCGGTGTCCATTTAGAGAGAGGAGAGATATAAGAGCATGAGTGGTTCTGTAGACCTTCTGGAGGCAGAATTCTTTGCAAGCTTTTGCTAACCACGTGTACCATGGTATCAGGGGAAATACATACAATTTGGAGAGTTACTGTTAGTGCTAGCACAGGTGGTTCCTGATACGGCAACTTCACCACCATTTTTTGAGGGCCCCATATGTGTCAGATTTCTTATGTATTCATTTCTTTTTGCCTGAAGAATAGTAAGATTATTTAAACCACTTTGTAGATGGTAAAATTGAGACATAAATAGTGATTACATATCTCACTTAAAATCACATAGCTGGCTTGTGGCAGAGCTGAGATTCAAATCAGGGTTTGATTTAAAATTTTAAATCCTCACCACTGATTTTTCTTTTCTCAGAATGAGAATTTACAAAGCTGACTTAAATATAATTTTTTTTTTGTATTTTTCTAAAGCTGGAAACGAGGAGAGACAGTCAGACTCCCACATGCACCCGACCGAGATCCATCCGGCACGCCCACCAGGGGGCAACACTCTGCCCACCAGGGGGCGATGCTCTGCCCCTCCGGGGCATCGCTCTGCTGCGACCAGAGCCACTCCAGCGCCTGGGGCAGAGGCCCAGGAGCCATCCCCAGCGCCTGGGCCATCTTTGCTCCAATGGAGCCTCGCTGCAGGAGGGGAAGACAGAGACAGAGAGGAAGGAGAGGGGGAGGGGTGGAGAAGCAGATGGACGCTTCTCCTGTGTGCCCTGGCCGGGAATCGAACCTGGGACTTCTGCACGCCAGGCCGACGCTCTACCACTGAGCCAACCAGCCAGGGCTTAAATATGATTTTTAAAAAATAGAAAGGAGAGTATCACTTTTGATCCATACTTAGAACATGAGGATATGTGCATTTATTTTTCTTTGTTTTGCAATATTTTTTTCTACCACATGACGTTAGACATTGTTTGCTAAGAGCAGCTACTCTTTCTATGCCCTATTTATATTTCAAAACTTCTATTGCTGTGATATTGAAAACAGGTTTTCATTAGTATTCAGGTTACAATGAGAGAAAGCTACCCAACAACGCGAATGAGAAAGGCAAGGCTGTCACTATACACTGAGCTTATGAGAAATGTCAGTCAGTGCTGGTTGCTCAGAGGCTTTTCTTTCTTGGTTGTTGCTGTTGTTATTGCTGCTGCTGCTCCTGATGTCTTTTAAACATGGGAACTGAGGCAAAGCAGCCTCTGCCTGCATGGTAACATGCCAAAAGCATTGGTAGTATTTGGGTGGGTTGAAACCAGAGAACAGAGTTTAAAAAAGATTAGGGAGCATGCCAGGTGTACAAAAGGAGCCTCTGGATTTCCATAGGGGTATAATTGAACTTTCACAGAAAGCAACAAGCTCTGCTCTCTTTGTTCTTGGAAAAATTACTCAGAATTGCCATATTCCTGACCATATTCAGAAATGCCTATGGAAAGTTCTGCTTTGACACCCTAATGAGATCCGCCATCTGTAACCAATGCAGCATTCATCAGTGAGCAGGACCCAGGATAGCAGTAGTTCCTTTCCTGGTGGTGAGGACCCTCTTGTGCTGAGATACGTGTGACTTCCCAGTGCTGAGCAGTGAGGGCTGTCAGGGAATAGTGATCCTTGGTTGGCTTCCACTCCTTAGTTTGTGCCCACCACAAGGGGTCTGGATTCCAGTCCCACCCACTGGGATACTACTGGGTGGTCATCTCTAGATAAGACAAAGGCAGGTGGAATGGCCTCTTGAACGGGAGGGAAATAAGTCAATGTCCCAGAAGAACTCTCCTTGCCCACCCTTGAGCATAACCCTGTGTGGCTGGTAGCTCAGTACATCTGCCCTAGAATGTGAAAAAAAGTAACTGGGTCTGTCTAGAGATGCAATATCTCCAGCACTCTGGCACCGAATTCATTGTAGGCAGTTGATAAATTTTTTTTTTTTTTTATAAATAACCCTGGGCAGTTGATAAATACTGATTTTTTAATGAATAGATGGGCTAAAAGAAAAGCAACTGATCTGCATTGGTAGGTTGATTGGCATCACCCACACATCAGACTGTTCGCAGACCTGCTGAGAAACCCCCGCGGAGCTGCCCGAGGCGCCTCTGCCGGCTTGGCTTCCACCCCGACCTGACTAGCTTCCCGCTGGCTCTTTCGGGCCCCGCCCCCAGGACTGATTGCTCAGCGCTCTGTATTTTCTCCGGCTCTGGCTGACGCTCCAGGCTCTGGCTTCCTGCTTTCTCTAATCTCTTATTCCTGTTTCTTAAAAATCCTACTTCTGCCGTCACGATCTTTACTTTCAAGGCCTGTCCAAGGAGTTTTCATAGCAAGTTGTGACTTTACAGAAACTTAATGATGCCCTGGCCAAATGACTTGGTTGGTTGGAATATCGTCCGGATATGCAAAGGTTGCCAGTTGAATCTCTGGTCAGGGCACATATGGAAACAGATCGATGTTTCTGTTTATCTTCCTTCCTCTCTCTCTAAAATCAATCAATAAATTAAAAAAAAAAAGCTCAGTGGCCAAACCAGTCTTCCCCTTGAAAAGCCTCTTTTTTGTCACTTCTCCTTCTCTAACTTTCATTTGTGTTCTTTAGGTGGAACTATGACAGGAACACTTGGATATTTTGGGAAGTAATGATGTTTTCTAATGTGAAATGCTCCCCTGGGAACAGAGACTGATGGGTAGAACACAGCTACAGAGCCCTTCGTCCCAGGTAGAAATGAAATGCAGTGTGGCTTCCCATTCCCTGGACTTTGAAGATATGCTCTCATCCCTCAGCCCTCTGAGCATATCACTAGGCCAGATTCCGGGAGGGATGCAGGGAAGCAGATTCCACACTGCTCAGTGGCCTGCGGGAAGAGCAGTGGAGTTGGGCTACCGATCTAGCAGGAGTATTAGGAGAAGAGCGTTGGTAAGAATCCCAAAGACCACAAAGCAATAATTGACCGAGGGCTGGTCTGCTTTTGCGCTGAAAGAACTGAGATCATCTTGGGAGAGTTTTCATGTGCTGGAAACATCCACTGGGACACATTCTAAACATTTTATCTATCATATTTCAAAAAGAGATAATGGGAAGTGTTTCTTTTAAAATGTCTGCATTAAAATATTTGCCCTTCCAACAACTTATACTGAAAATATTCTCCCATGTGTTTTCAATACATATTGTACTTAAAAAAAATCAATAGAGTTTACCTTAACATATATTAGTTATTTTTAAGAAATTGAGATGCAAACATTTGCGTAACCCACACCACAAGTCATGTAGATAATTCAAATCTTTTTGCAGTTGGAGAGTGTATTATCTCCCACACTGCAAAGTATTTGGCTCCTTAGTCAGTGACGTTTAGCAAAGGGAGTTGGAGAATGTAGGGTGATCTCCAGGGTCTGTTATAATTTGAGAGATGAAAATGTTTCGACTGCCACACCTCTGAAGTAACAATTCCTTTCTTCTGACAAAACAAAGGTTATTTACTGTTGTGTAACAAACTATCCCAAACCTTAGTGGCTTAAAACAACAATTGATTATCTCTTATTCTGGGTCTCATATTGCAGGCGGAGAGTGACTAAGCTAACAGTCATCTGAGTGTCAGCTGGGCTGAATAGGTAAGATGGCTCCTTCACATGACTGGCAGTTTGGGCTGAGAACTCCGCTAGGGTTGTTGACTAACACACATACATTTGGATTTTGGATGTGGCTTTTGGGCTTTCAATTGCATGACTCCTGGGTTTTGAGAGAGATTATAACAACAATGATAAATAATATGTATGTTTTATATATACACATATAAACTATATTGACTTTATATATATATTCATTGACTACATATATTTTATTATGCATATTTTTATATATTTATTATATATTATATATTTATATATATAATAAAATATAACATTATTTTACTTTGCTCACAACTTTGTATGTTGGAAACTTGGGGAGAACTTGGTTGGGAGGTTTGTCTCTGATTCATGTGATGTCATCGGGGCAGATTCCAAGAAGCTCAAGTAGAACTGAAAGGCTTCTTATGATCTAGCCTCGGGAGTCTCACAAAGTCATTTCCACTACATTCTATCAGTGAAATTACTGGGATTAGTTCATCAGTTCAAAGGAAAGGGCATTAGACTCGACCTCTTAATCTGAGAAGCAGCAAGTATTCAAGGAACGAGTCTATCAGTCTGCCTCTGGCCATTACAGTTCACATCTCTCCCACTTGCAAAACACACCCATCCCCATCTCAAGACCTGCATGTTTTCATTCCAGTGTGACATTAGCTCAAAGTCCCGGAGCTCACTATCTAAATCAGGTCCAAGTATGGCAGAGGTTTCCAAAGTGCTGTTGTTCTCAATCGGAGACCTGTGACTAAGGAGTCAAGTTATCTGCCTCCCACACACCCAACATCCAAATGCTGATGCAAGAGCAGGATAAAAGTAGTAAATGGTACAATGCCAGAAGTGAGGAAGTGTGAGATAGGATGTATGTAGCAATCACTGATCTAAAGCATTTCTGAAATCTTGCCAGGCACATATTGTCTTTTCCTTGAAACATACCTGATTCTGCTTCCTGGGAGTGATCTCTGTTCAGGCTCTGCTCTCTGGACTTTGATCTTTGGTCTATGTTTGCAGTAGTGTAGCTTTCTCAGCCTGCTTTCGGCCCTAGACGACTGGGGTCCCAAAAGCCTTTTTTCATTTTGCCCTGTCTCCGCCGTTTTCAATCTAAGCTAACAAGTAAAATTCTCTCGCAAACTTCATGAGTTTCTTATTAATCACATTGGTGTTTACTCTATTAGACAAAAGCCAGATCTGTCAATCTGTTAGCTACAGATTCCTCTACCCTGAAAGTCAGGTGCTATGGGACAACACCCTTCAGATCCATAAAAATCCTTTTGTCCAGCCCAGTATCTAAAAGGCATATCCTCAAGATTCTTAGAGGTCTCATTCTTTATTTCTGAGAGTCTTTGAACATACCCTTAAATCTTTCGGAGTTCTCGGCAAAAGGATGTTAGAGTTGTGCCTTTGACTTTATCTTTACCCTCCGGCTATGGGTTTTTTTTTTGTGGTTTTTTTTTTACTTTGAGAAACTCTTCCTGGAAATATTGGACTGGAAATACTGTCTCAGGCCCTCTATAATTCCATTTTAACTTCATTTCTCTCTCTTTTTACCACGCTGCTAAAAAAAAAAAAAAAAAAAATGTTGTAACTTTCATTATTCTGTCTGGAAATCTCCTTAGCAAAACAAACCAGGTAGGTACATTTTATTTTCCGTGTTATCATAGATGACAGTGTTGTCAGACTTTCCTTCATAATTTAACAGAGGGTGTCTTTTCCCCGGTTCTGATAACAATGTCCCCATTCTTCACTAACAGTCTACTAAAAGCTCTTTTAGCATCTGCCTGACTTCTAGTTGCAAAGCAAATGCTCTTTGTTTCAGGTTTTGGTTACAGCAGGACTTTATTTCTGCTTTATTTATTTATTTATTTATTTAGTGACAGAGAGAGAGAGACAGACAGGGACAAACAAGAAGGGAGAGAGAGGAGAAACATCAATTCTTCATTGCAGCACCTTAGTTATTCATTGATTGTTTTTTCATATGTGCCTTGTTGGGGGTGAGGGGGAGGCTACAGCAGAGCGAGTGACCCCTTGCTCAAACCAGTGAGTGACCTTGAGCTCAAGCCAGTGACCATGGGGTCATGTCTATGATCCCACTCTCAAGCCAGCGACCTCGCACTCAAACTGGTGAACCTCGAATTTTCGAACCTGGGTCCTCTCCCTCCCAGTCCGGTGCTCTGTCCACTGTGCCACCACCTGGTCAGGCTGTTTTAGTTACTTCTGGCTGGAAAACAAAAACTACTTTAAAACTTAGTAATTTATAAAAACCATTCTATTTTACTTACAAATCTGTACATCAGGAGGTTTGTTTCTGGTCCGTGTGATGTCATCTGGGCAGCTAGGGTACATGATTCATTTCCAATGCTTCTTCACTCACATGTCTGGTATCTCAATGCACTTTGGCCTCTTTCTCCCTCTCCATGTGGTTTCTCATCCTTTAGGGCCTCACCACGACTTGTTTGTTTTTTGTGTTTTTTTTTATAGCTTAGTGCTCTTAGCTAGTCCCACAGTTACATGACATATAGCTTCTAACTGGAAGGAAGCAGAAACTCCCATGATGGATAAGATCAGTGCCTGCAGGCACACAGCATTATTTCTGCAACTATTTTTATGAAGTGAAGAAATAGACTTTACTTTTGGGAAGACCAAAGTGTCATTGCAGAAGAGAATATGGTTGGGAAGGCAGAGTTATGAGCACCTATGCATGTAGAGTCTACCACTCTTTCTCTCTGGTCCTCTTTCTAAAATGCTCACTGCATAGTACCTTCTGGCTTCATCCTCCTACCTGTCTACCCTACTTGAAGCCATACTGAAAAACTGATGTTATCTTATTCCATTAAACAAGAAAATTAGCTTTCAATATGAAATTGACACTTTATTGTAGATTAGAATTTTATTTTATTTTATTTTATTTTTTTACAGAGACAGAGAGAGAGAGAGTCAGAGAGAGAGAGAGAGAGATAAGGACAGACAGACAGGAATGTAGAGAGAGATGAGAATCATCAATCATTAGTTTTTCATTGTGGCACTTTAGTTGTTCATTGATTGCTTTCTCATATGTGCCTTGACCGAAGAGCTACAGCAGACCCTTGAGCAGTAACCCCTTGCTCAAGCCAGCAACCTTGGGTTCAAGCTGGTGAGCTTTGCTCAAACCAGATGAGCCTGTGCTCAAGCTGGCGACCTCGAGGTCTTGAACCTGGGTCCTCCGCATCCCAGTCTGATGCACTGTGCCACCTCCTGGTCAGGCAGAATTTTATTTTTGAGACTAAAATTTAGATGTTAAAAGTAGATTAAGTGCTCCATCAAATACTTTATCATCTGTGATTCCTTCCAAATGTGATGAATATTTGGGAACACAAGTATTATCAGGTTAAATAAAATGAGTTTAGGTATTTGTTTTGTTTTATTTTGTTTTTAGAGAGAGAGAGAGAGAGACATATAGAAAGACAATAAGGAAGAAAAATGGAAGGAATCAACTCATACTTGCAGCACTTTAGTTGTTCGTTGATTGCTTCTCATATGTGCCTTGATGGTGGGGGTCTCCAGCCTAGCCAGTGACCCCTTGCTCAAGCCAGAGACCTTGGGCTCAAGCCAGCAACTATGAGATCACGTTGATGATCCCATGCTCAAGCCAGTGACCCCATGCTCAAGCCAGAAAAACCTTCATTCAAACCAGAGACTTTGGAGTTTTGAACCTGAGACCCTCTACCACTGCAGCTTCCCAGGTCAACACTCGACCACTGCACCACCACTGGTCAAGCCAGGTCTTTTCTTAACCTTAGAGGTATACCATAATATTGGGAGATATAAAAAATATTTATAAACTTCTGTTTAAATAAAAAATACACAAGTTCTTTGATAAAATTTTGTTACCTGCATTTATTTCTGAAGAAACTTTAAAAATCAGAACACAGCCAAGTAATCTGTGAAATGCACAGTATTCAGCATATAACTACATATATTATTGTAAATTCACTTCATGGTTTTTAATTTTCTCAACTTATAATTTTAAGAATAATTTCTTTAAATAATGATATAAACTTGTCATAGAAACAAAATGCAATTTGGGGTTCAAAGAGGATATTACTATGAAATGGACACAAATATGCTAACACTTGCCACTGTTTAAATTATAGTATTTTGATAACATCCTATAGCAACCAAAGAATGAAAGATAATTTGTATAATCTTTCGCTTTTTGCTCATTGATCATGATTTGTTCATTCTTGCTCCTATGTCTAAATTGTATATACTGTTTTCCTTATTTTATAACAGTTACTCTCATTACTTAATATTCTTTTGGGCCACTTTCTCCTGAAAGCAGCATTTTTGAGGTTATTTAAAGAAAATCAGAATATGTAAACTACATTGATTGGAATTTGCTTCTCTAATGTGGCTTTTGTTAGTAAGAACAATGTAGAGTATTTTATATATAAAAATGCTAGACCAATGTGCACAAATTCTGGAAGCAAGCCTAAATTTACTTCAGTCCAATAAAGACCATGCTATTATAATTCACTAGCTTGCAGAATCCACTATCAATATGGGAGTAAAGGATCAGATATTTCTGTATAGCATAAGTGGAGAGCATCCGGGATTTGGAAAACACAAAACCAGACATTCTAGAATTTATCTTAATGAGTTCGGAGTATTTTTTCTTAGTCTTCTTACTCCTTTTCTGTTTGTCTTCTTCCTATCTTCCTCCTTCTTCTTTTAACTTTATTAAAAGGTTTTCAAAAACTTTTAAATTTTCTTTAGAAACAGCTGTATTAGTATATAATTCACAAGCCTAAGTTGCAAATATTTAAAGTACAGTGGTACCTTGAGATACAAACAGACCAACATACAAATTTTTTTTTTTTTAAAGATACGAGCTGCGACTCGCTCCGCATTTATGTTCAAGATCTGAGCGAAATTCCGAGATACGAGTCATGATTCGGAAAGCTGCTGCTAGTTGGAGCATTGGCACACAGGTCCAGTATCAGCAATTTGATATATGAGTTGACTGACTCACGAGCTCAGTTACAGAATGAATTAAATTTGTATCTCAAGGTACCACTGTATAAAAAATTTGACTGATTGTACATCTGTGAAAATCTCACCACAATAAAAGTAATGAACATCATGTCACTGGGAAAAGCTTCTTGGTGTTCTTTTGTAATCCCTCCAAAACACCACCTACCTTCCCTTCCCCAGTCAACCACTGATCTCTGGGCTGCCACTAAAATTTAATTTGCATTTTCTAGAATTTCATAAAAATGGAAACATGTAAGATGTGCTCTGTTTCATCTGGATTTGTTCATGCAACATAATCAATTGCAGTTTTGTCTATATTATTGGGCATATCAATAGTTCATTACTTTTTATTATTAACATTCTATTGTACAGATATAACACAAATCAATTATTCATTCACTAGCTCTAGGATATTTGAGTTGTTATCAGACTACTACAAATAAAGTTGCTCTAAATAATAGCATACAAAACTTTGTGTGCGCACACACACACATATATGTATAGATCTTCATTTCTCTTAGGTGTACAAACAGGAGTGGAATGGCTAGATCATACGGTCTGAATATGTTTAACTTTTTAAAAAAGTGACAAATTGTTTTCCAAAATGGTTGCACCATTTCACATTTCCAAAAGCAATGTATTAGAGTTCTAGGTGCTTCTCATAAACTCCAGCGCTTCATGTGATCAGACATTTTCATTTTAGACATTGTACTATGTGTAAAGTAGCTCATTTTGGTTTTCCCCTGACTAATGATGTTGAATGTCTTTTCATAAGCTATTTTCCACCCACATGCCTTTTTTTTTTTTTTTTTGGTGAAGTATCTGTTCAAAACTTTGACCCATTTTATTTACTGGGGATTATTCTTATTGTTGAGTTATAAAGAAATTCTATACATTCTGGATAAAAGTCCTTTACCAGATATTTAGTTTGCAAATATTTTCTCCCAGGCTGTAGCTTACCTTATAATTCTCCCTTAACAGTGTCTTTTCTTTGTACATTGCGACACCTTAGTTGTTCATTGATTCTTTCTCAAACGTGCCTTGACCGCGGGCCTTCAGCAGACCAAGTAACCCCTTACTCGAACCAGCGACCTTGGGTCCAAGCTGGTGAGCTTTGCTCAAACCAGATGAGCCCACACTCAAGCTGGCGATCTCGGGGTCTTGAACCTGAGTCCTTCCGCATCCCAGTCCGATGCTCTATCCACTGCGCCACCGCCTGGTCAGGCAACAGTGTCTTTTGAGGAGAGCTTTTTAATTATGAATTCCAGTTTATCAACTTCTCTTTACATGTTATATTTTGGTGTTATAATAGCTAAGAAATTATTGCTTAACCGAAGGTCACAAAATATTCTCTTTTGACGTTCTTTGGAAGATTTATTGTTAAGGTTTTACATTTAAGATTGTGATACAGGCCCTGGCCGGTTGGCTCAGCGGTAGAGCGTCGGCCTGGCTTGCGGGGGACCCGGGTTCGATTCCCGGCCAGGGCACATAGGAGAAGCGCCCATTTGCTTCTCCACCCCCCCCCCTTCCTCTCTGTCTCTCTCTTCCCCTCCCACAGCCAAGGCTCCATTGGAGCAAAGATGGCCCGGGCGCTGGGGATGGCTCCTTGGCCTCTGCCCCAGGCGCTAGAGTGGCTCTGGCCGTGGCAGAGTAACGACCCGGAGGGGCAGAGCATCTCCCCCTGGTGGGCAGAGCATCGCCCCTGGTGGGAGTGCCGGTGGATCCCGGTCAGGCGCATGCAGGAGTCTGTCGGACTGTCTCTCCCCGTTTCCAGCTTCAGGAAAAAAAAAAAAAGATTGTGATACATTTTGAATTGAATTTTTTATATGGTACAAATTATGTCTTAATTTATTGTATGTGGAGATTCAATTATTTTAATAACATTTATTTAAAATATTATCTTTTCTCCACTCAATCTTTTAAAACTTTGTCAAAAATGAGTTGACCATATGTATAGCTTTATATCTAAACTTTTTAGTTAGTTCCATTGATCTATTTGTTCATCTTCATGTCAATACTACACTGTATTGATCACCATAACATTATAATGTTTTAAAATCTTTATCTTTTGTATACCTGCTGTAAGTTTTTCTTTTGTGATTATCATGAGGCTTTATATAAAACATCTTGTACATATACCTGTTCCTAGTTTGTATAAGCACCAGGTACTGATGTCTCTAATATTTCCAGGTGTTTCTTTCACTGGTTTGGGTAGTTTCCTTACTCAGATGTGTTCATCAATGTTATGCAGAATAATCAAGTAGGATACTCTTTAGCCTGCCTGACCAAGTGGTGGCACAGTGGATAGAGTGTCAGACTGGGATGCAGAGGACACAGATTCAAAACTCCGAGGTCGTCAGTTTGAGCTCGGGCTCATCTGGTTTGAGCAAGGCTCACCAGCTTGAACCCAAGGTTGCTGGCTTGAGCAAGGGGTCGCTTGATCTGCTGTAAACACCCCACCCCATCAAGGCACATATGGGAAAGCAATCAATGAACAGCTAAGGTACCGCAAAGAAGAATTGATGCTTCTCATCTCTCCTTGTCTGTCTGTCCCTGTCTGTCCCTCTCTCTGTCTCTCTCTGTCTCTGTCACAAAAAGAAAAAAAAAAAAAAAGAAAGATCATCTTTAGATCTTCAGAGTTCTCTTATTGTGCAGCACTTTCTTATTTACAAACTCCAGCACTTTGATCTCTCCAGACAATCAGCTTGACCTCTTTAACTTAGGAAGTCAGCAATTCTCTTCCTGGGGTCCCTCCTGAACCACCACCTGAAAGTTCTTTGAAGTAGAAAGATAAGGTGATGATAAGGCTCACCTTATTGGTTGCCAGTCTTCCAGAGATCACTCTTCTTTGTGGCCCAGTCTTCTTGAAATCTATTTTTCCATATATTTCCCCTTTTTGTGTGTGTTTGCTTTAGTGGAAACATAAATATGTTTCTTGTTGTTCCATTTGGCTGAAAGTATAAGTCTTAGATTTTTCTTTTATAAGTTATAATACCCACCTTTATCCAATTTAGGCAAAGTGTCATTTATCTGTTTTAGATTAAGAAAACAAATATAAACTGTAATATTATCCAGTATTTAAAAGAGAGTATAAAACTATTTTGAGCCCTTCTGTAGAGAGACACGGGATGGACCAGACAGGAATGCCATTCATAACTGATAACTGACTTACCTCCTCACAGCCCCTCTTCGGCTGGACCCCAGCCCTGGTCGCGCTCTGGACCCCAGCCCTGATTGCACTCTGGAACTCTCTGCAGACCCAGCCTGAGTAAGAGTTTCTCTTTCTCTCCCGACCTATATTGTTTACTGTATCTGTCTTTCTACTGTAAGTCAATACAAACTTTCCAGTCTTCTTTCAAATTCTCCTATACTCTCCTCATAGATACACATTTAAAAGACCTGCCTTCAAAGGAGGTAAAAATAAAAACCTCATAATAAAACGCTGCGTGTTTGTGTGCTTATGTCCATGTGTTTGTGAGAAAAAGGTTATGAGCATATATACTCGCACTTTTTAAATTTTATTTATGACCTACCTTAAACCTAGAAGAGTAAGAGGGTTCATTAATCACTCATAATTAGACAAATAACTTATCTGTCTGGTTCTACCTTCCAGATGGTTAAGATCTTTACAGCTTTAAAAAATTTATGAAGTCTTTTGGATGACTTCCAAGCCTTCTGTGTGGTTCTAAAGGTGTTTTTAGGGGACAGGAAACCTGGAGTGACAGAAAGTATCTCTGTGGGGCATCACAGGAAGGCAGGGATCCCAAAGGTCCCCTGCATATTTTCCCCTAGGGTCACCTCACCTGAGAGCGGTGCACCTGTGCTCACAGCCACCTCTGCCTTCTAGTTTAAAGGTAAGGCAAGAGTCAGCAGGGGAAGTTTAACTTTGCACTTTCCTGACAGTCTGTGAAATAAATTGCTCTGGCTTAGTCTCTGACACTGAGCTCAGCAGGGATAAAAAGCCTACTTGGAAAAAGCAGTCACATGCAGCTATAGAACTGAGAAACCTTTCTGGAGAGAAGTACCCGAGAAGGCAAACAGGGTTGTCATCCTGAAGGCTCCTTCACATCGTTTCATTTTGCCTTAATATCCATATCATGTCTCTTCTACAAGAGGATCTTTAAACTAGAAAATAGTAAAACAGTGTTATAGAGAAATTTAAGCTCAGAACAGATAAGAAAAAAAATACGCTGCATGATGGTAAGATGGCACTTAAATATTTTAAATTCATGTGTTTAGGCAGCAGCAAATCAAATCCTAGGTTAGAGTAACAACTCATTCACTGACTCAGTAAATACTCACTGAGTGCCTACCCTGTGCCAGCACTATTGTAACTATATGTTCATTCATCAGGAAGAAAATAGATAAACATCCTGCCCTTGAAGGCTTTTCTTTGTACTTGTGATTGCAAAAACCTTATCTCCAGTCTGAAATGTCCTGGGGAATGGGGATGGCTATGACTGGAGAGGCCAAATTCCTTCTCAATATTCAAAAGAAATGGCAGAGGTAGAATTCATAAACTCTGGGCCAGTGACAACTCTGGGTAAAATTACCCAATGGATTTGAGTCTTTAAAACAAGAAAAAGGAACTATCACATGCCCCTTTACACTATCAATGCTACAAAGATCCTTCTTATACATCTGTCTTTGTGAGGACATTATTCAGCAGTTAACATTCATAGTAATGAAACCAAGGATGTAGGTTAGGATAAGAATATGGTAAATATGCTTTCAATTTTAATTTTATAAAAAAAATAAGTGTTTAAAGAATGAAGTTTTTATGGATTTTAACCCTCATTAAAAGAAATAAATATTAATTATTAAATAATATTAAGCTATTTGTCTTTTAAAATAAGGTCATATGAAGAGCCTTGCTTTGCTTCATTTTGTCACTAAGTTATTAGGCAGGCAGATGGAGAACTCTATATGGGAAGTACATTTTGATTTCAGCAAGACATTTTATAGCAGTTTCATGTCACTTTGAGGACTGGTTACAAGGATATGGACGGGCAGAATAAACACCCTTTAACATCTAGATTGATGCCAACTTGAAAGATTTAAAATTTTAGCTGATATAAAAATGCCTTCCTCTGCTATAACAGGAGCTCTTGACATGAAAAACAAAAAAAGAGTATTTAATTGTGAACCATAGGCATAGGTATGAAGCAAAATAAAAACATTTACCTCATACAGTTTATATGATGATTAGAATTAAGATTTTATATGTTTATCAAATAATAAGAACTCCATAAGTATCAGTTTGATCCCTTACTCCTTGGCTCAAAACATAAAATTTACTTTAGCTTGTTCCTGAAGATATGCTTAAATATCCCTATTACTAAAGCAAACAATATACACAGTATGATTCAAACTTTGATAATATCTGACATTTCATTAGCTTAAAGAATAACCTAAAACCACATTCCATACAATATATTATATAAAATTACTTACATTCAAATGATTTACATTAAATATCCATTAACGTTGGATAGAAACTTATTTTAAAAGACAAATAGCTTAGTATTGTTAAATAATTAATATTTATTTCTTTTAATGAGGGTTAAAATACATAAAAACTCCATTCTTTTTATAAAATTAAAATTGAAAGCATATTTAGCATGTTCTTATCCTAACCTACATCCTTGGTTTCATTACTATGAATGTTAACTGCTGAATAATATCCTCACAAAGACAGATGTATAAGAAGGCTCTTTATAGCATTGATTGAGACAGGAAAAATGAAGCAAAATTGTGTGGTTTTTTTTAAGAGAGCAGCTATATAAATTATAGTACAACTAGTTTGACTGGTGGTGGCACAGTGGATAGAGCATTAATCCGGGATGGTGAGGTCCCAGGTTTGAAACCCAAGGTCACCGGCTTGGGTGCAGGCTCATTGGCTTGAACACAGATTTATGAGCTTGATCATGGGGTCACTAACTTGAGTGTGGAAATATCAACATGATCCCAAGGTTGCTGGCTTGAGTAGCAGGGTCCCTGGCTCAGCTGGAGCCCCCCAGTCAAGGCACGTATGAGAAGCAATAAATGAACAACTAAAGGTGCCACAACTACGAGTTGATGCTTCTCATCTTTCTCCCATCCTGTCTCTCTCTCTCACACACACACACAAAAATTATAACAGATCTTCGAAATGGAATTATATGCAACACTGAATGATGAAAAGTTGACCTATACATGTTGACATGGAGAGATCTCAAAATAATTAAGAAAAAATAAATTCTTAGAATAATGCTCTGCACTTTCAATAATGTGATAAGCAAAAGGACAATGGACCTGCACCTGCATGTGTGTGAATGCATAGGAACAGGGGTTAGAAGAAAACACTCAGTCTTTGGTTAGTGATTACTTCTAATGAGGGAAGAGGAAATCAATATAAGAAAGGTGAATGGAACATTTATATTTTATTCTCAGTACTTCTTTGTTAATCAAGTCTTTTAAATAAAAATGCACGCATGTTTTTCTAATTTATAAATAATGAAAAATAACACCGATATTAGTTATGAGGATTTATTTATTTTTTAAAATTATTTTTATTTTATTTATTCATTTCAAAGAAGAGAGAGAGAGAGAGAGAGAGAGAGAGAGAGAGAGAGAGAAGGTAGGGAGGAGCAGGAAGCATCAACTCCCATATGTGCCTTGACCAGGCAAGCCCAGGGTTTCAAACCAGCGACCTCAGCGTTCCAGGTCAAGGCTTTATCCACTGCGCCACCACAGGTCAGGCTAGTTATGAGGATTTAAGGTAAAAGTTTGACAAACACTCAGAATTATTGTCAAGAGAAAGATTATTCTTTAAGCCAAGTCTCAAAATGCACAAGGATAACCAGAAGAAAATTAAAGACTTAAATCCAAATTTACTTGTTTAAAGAGAATAATAAAATAATAACCTCATGATTAAAATTTTCTTTAGAAAGTCTAATTTGCCTATATAAAGAAGCAATGTTACATTTGCAATTAGTCTTCTTTAAACAATAAGAGCAAATATAATTACCATAGTTTCCTTTTTGCAACCATTCATGGGAAAAATCTAATCCAACAATATAAAAGGGAATGACATTAATTAGTTATTATCATTTTAATTAATTTGTCTAGATGACCCCCCTCCCCAAATGGAGTAAAATGTTATCTACTTTTGATATTCCCCAAAGGGATTCAGGCTGTAATGTTGGTTGCAACTATGATGTTTTCCTTCTTTACCCTGTTTCTCCTGTTATCTCTCTTGCTCCTCCTTCTTTTCCTCCCTCTCCATCTCCTTCTCTTCCTCCCTCTCCATTTCCTCCTGCTTCCTTTTTCCTCTTTCCTCTTCAAATAGCACTTCTTTGTTCATTTAGTGACCAAATTGAACATATATTGTCTTCAGCAATTTCAATTACATATTCTAACCTCTACCGTTTCCATTTTTGACTCATAAAGTTTCAGAGACTGCTGGGAGTTAAAAAAACAAAACAAAACACGTTCTGATGTCAATCAATTGTTTCACTGGAATTTAAGAATGTTGCAGAGAACTAATAGGTCTTTTCTCAGGGTAACATCTCTGATGCTGCTGGTGTCAAAAATGCCATCCCCTCCCCTCCTGCTACAGAGACCTGTATCCTTCTGAACAAGTCATAACTTTTCTCTCTATCTTGGCCACCTATCTATGTTTTAAAGAAGCTGGCAGTTTGGTCATAGGTCACCTGAAGTACTTATTTTGTAAATTGTGTGTGTTTTACTCTCTCAGAGGTATCAGAGTACTTTGTTCTGATTTCTTTCTAAATTTGCCATGAAGAAAAAGAGTTGTCATAAATCACCTTCTTTGACTTTCAATGGGTCAGTATTGTACCCTTCAACTTCAAGAAACAGTTAACTACCACACAGATTCTCTGTCCTTATGATTACAAAGAAATATAAATATTTTAGAAAATTATATGTGACTCTCAGTGTAATAAGCCTATTTCTAGTACAGGAATTGGTAACCATCCATGCTACTCTATAAGGACAGGGCTGCTCTGTTCCATTAGGCAAGGATGGAAACATTTCTCCATTTTCAACATCCTATCCAGAATCTATCAATGTTTCTAACCTGTTTGCACCATCCATCCCATGAATTCAAAAGCAGAGATGAGAGAGAAAAATCTTCTAGATTTGGACTTGACAAGTATTCATTTTCAGTTGAATTGTGAACATGTTCGTAAATTAGTCCAGGAAAGAAATTCCATTCCTTGGCACAGCATAGATTTTATGCCTGGCATCTAAGTAGATTCTAGTCCCCTGACACAAATCTAGTGACAGAAAAGTGCTAGGCATGACTGAGGTTAAATTCCAGCCATCTCATTTGAAATTAGAATTAGATGGGAGTTAAAAAATAAAAGGATGTTTTATTCACTCAAAAAATATTTACTGAGTATCTCCTTTGTTTTAAGCACAGTGTTAGAAACTGGAAATAGAGCTGATAGAGAAAGAACCAGGCAAAAATCTTTGACCTCACAGAGCATACATTCTGGTGCACACCTGAATGTGAACTGAGAAACTACCAATTATATGTTGGAACTGCTTGGGATTTGGTAACAGTTCTCCTTGACTAAATGTTTTTGCCCAATTTTCATCCCTGGACATTGGCTGTGATCTGAGACTTAAGGTGCAGAGATAACTGCAGATTGTCAAAACTAATTATAGATTTTAATTGTAATAAATACAGATATGAAAATGAAGTTAACAAGATTCTTTAAAACACTTGGACATATGTAGTGTGATAAGTATATGGCTGAAGAGAAACTTGTTAGAATTTTCCTTCTTTCTTTCTTTCTTTCTTTCTTTCTTTCTTTCTTTCTTTCTTTCTTTCTTTCTTTCTTTCTTTCTTTCTTTCTTTATTGTGTTTACATAGATTCTAGTGTCTCCCTGAGTGCATCCCCCCTCCCCCGTATTTCCCTCAACATCTCCTCTACCCCCCTCCCAACAGCTCCCTCACCCCTTCCCTTCAGGTTTAATTCCATTCCTCAGTTCACATTGTTCCTTGGATTCCTCAAATGAATGAGGTCATATGATATTTGTCTTTCTCTGCCTGGCTTATTTCACTTAACATAATAGTTTTCAGGTCCATCCATGTTGTTGCAAAAGGTAATATTTCCTTCTTTTTCATGGCCCCATAGTATTCCATTGTATATATGTACCACTGCTTTTTTTTTTATATCCTTTTATTTTTATTTTATATATATATATATTTTTTATTTTTTATTTTATAATTTTATTTTTTAATGGGGTGACATCAATAAATCAGGATACATATATTCAAAGATAACAAGTCCAGGTTATCTTGTCGTTCAATTATGTTGCATACCCACCACCCAAAGTCAGATTGTCCTCTGTCACCTTCTATCTTGTTTTCTTTGTGCCCCTCCCACCCCCTATCCCTCTCCCATTCCCCCCTCCCCCCCGTAACCACCACACTCTTATCAATGTCTCTTAGTTTCACTATTATGTCCCACCTACGTATGGAATAATACAGTTCCTGTTTTTTTCTGATTTACTTATTTCGCTTCGTATCATGTTATCAAGTTCCCACCATTTTGCTGTAAATGTTCCGATGTCATCATTTCTTATGGCTGAGTAGTATTCCATAGTGTATATGTGCCACATCTTCTTTATCCAGTCATCTATTGATGGGCTTTTTGGTTGTTTCCATGTCCTGGCCACTGTGAACAATGCTGCAATAAACATGGGGCTGCATGTGTCTTTACGTATCAATGTTTCTGAGTTTTGGGGATATATACCCAGTAGAGGGATTGCTGGGTCATAAGGTAGTTCTATTTTCAGTTTTTTGAGGAACCACCATACTTTCTTCCATAATGGTTGTACTACTTTACATTCCCACCAACAGTGGATGAGGGTTCCTTTTTCTCCACAGCCTCTCCAACATTTGCTATTACCTGACTTGCTAATAACAGCTAATCGAACAGGTGTGAGGTGGTATCTCATTGCCGTTTTGATTTGCATTTCTCTAATAGCTAAAGAAGATGAGCATCTTTTCATATATCTGTTGGCCATTTGTATTTCTTCCTGGGAGAAGTGTCTATTCATATCCTCTTCCCATTTTTTTATTGGATTGTTTGTTTGTTTGTTGTTGAGTTTTATGAGTTCTTTGTATATTTTGGATATTAGGCCCTTATCTGAGCTGTTGTTTGAAAATATCATTTCCCATTTAGTTGGCTTTCTGTTTATTTTGTTATCAGTTTCCCTTGCTGAGCAAAAACTTCTTAGTCTGATGTAGTCCCATTCATTAATTTTTGCCTTCACTTCTCTTGCCATTGGAGTCAAATTCATAAAATGCTCTTTAAAACCCAGGTCCATGAGTTGAGTACCTATGTCTTCTTCTATGTACTTAATTGTTTCAGGTCTTATGTTTAGATCTTTGATCCATTTTGAGTTAATTTTTGTACAGGGGGAGAGACTGTAGTCCAGTTTCATTCTTTTGCATGTGGCTTTCCAGTTTTCCCAGCACCATTTATTGAAGAGGCTTTCTTTTCTCCATTGTGTGTTGTTGGCCCCTTTATCAAAAATTATTTGACTATATATATGTGGTTTTATTTCTGGACTTTCTATTCTGTTCCATTGGTCTGAGTGTCTATTTTTCTGCCAATACCATGCTGTTTTGATTGTCGTGGCCCTATAATAGAGTTTGAAGTCAGGTATTGTTATGCCCCCAGCTTCATTCTTTTTCTTTAGAATTGCTTTGGCTATTCGGGGTTTTTTATAGTTCCATATAAATCTGATGATTTTTTGCTCTATTTCTTTAAAAAATGTCATTGGAATTTTGATGGGAATTGCATTAAATTTGTATATTGCTTTGGGTAATATAGCCATCTTGATTATATTTATTCTTCCTAGCCAAGAACAAGGTATATTCTTCCATCTCATTATATCTTTTTCGATTTCCCTTAACAATGGTTTATAGTTTTCATTATATAAGTCCTTTACATTCTTTGTTATGTTTATTCCTAAGTATTTTATTTTTTTTGTTGCAATCGTGAAGGGGATTATTCTTTTGAGTTCCTTCTCAGTTGTTTCATTGTTGGCATATAGAAAGGCTATTGACTTCTGTATGTTAATTTTGTATCCTGCGACCTTACTGTATTGGCTTATTGTTTCTAGTAGTCTTTTTGTGGATTCTTTGGGGTTTTCGATGTATAGGATCATATCATCTGCAAAAAGTGATACCTTTACTTCTTCTTTTCCGATATGGATGCCTTTTATTTCCTTGTCTTGTCTGATTGCTCTGGCTAGAACCTCTAGTACCACATTAAATAAGAGTGGAGAGAGTGGACAACCCTGTCTTGTTCCTGATTTAAAGGGGAAAGCCTTCAGTTTAGTGCCATTTAATATGATGTTAGCTGATGGTTTATCATATATAGCCTTTATCATGTTGAGATATTTTCCTTCTATACCCATTTTGTTGAGAGTTTTAAACATAAAATTGTGTTGTATTTTATCGAAAGCCTTTTCTGCGTCTATTGATAAGATCATGTGGTTTTTGTTCTTTGTTTTGTTGATATGGTGTATTACATTAACCGTTTTACGTATGTTGAACCATCCTTGAGATTCTGGGATGAATCCCACTTGATCATGATGTATTATTTTTTTAATATGTTGTTGTATTCGATTTGCTAGTATTTTGTTTAGTATTTTAGCATCTGTATTCATTAGAGATATTGGTCTGTAGTTTTCTTTTTTTGTGCCATCCTTGCCTGGTTTTGGTATGAGGGTTATGTTGGCCTCATAAAATGTGTTTGGAAGTATTGCTTCTTCTTCAATTTTTTGGAAGACTTTGAGTAGAATAGGAACCAAGTCTTCTTTGAATGTTTGATAAAATTCGCTGGTATAGCCGTCAGGGCCTGGACTTTTATTTTTGGGGAGGTTTTTAATGGTTTTTTCTATTTCTTCTCTACTGATAGGTCTGTTTAGGCTTTCTGCTTCTTCTTGACTCAGTCTAGGAAGGTTGTATTGTTCTAGGAATTTATCCATTTCTTCTAGGTTGTTGAATTTAGTGGCATAAAGTTTTTCATAGTATTCTACAATAATTCTTTGTATATCTACGGTGTCCGTGGTGATTTCTCCTCTTTCATTTTGGATTTTGTTTATATGAGTTCTTTCTCTTTTTTCCTTGGTAAGTCTTGCCAAGGGTTTGTCAATTTTGTTGATCTTTTCAAAGAACCAGCTCCTTGTTCTATTAATTTTTTCTATAGTTTTTCTGTTCTCTAATTCATTTATTTCTGCTCTGATTTTTATTATCTCCTTTCTTCGGCTGGTTTTGGGTTGTCTTTGTTCTTCTTTTTCTAGTTCCTTAAGGTGTGAAGTTAAGTGGTTCACATGGGCTCTCTCTTGTTTGTTCATATATGCCTGAAGCGATATGAACTTCCCTCTTATCACTGCTTTTGCTGCATCCCATAGATTCTGATATGTCGTATTGTCATTTTCATTAGTCTGTATATATCTTTTGATCTCTGCACTTATTTCTTCTTTGACCCATTCATTTTTTAAAAGTATGTTGTTTAGTTTCCACATTTTTGTGGGATTTTTTTCCTCTTTTTTGCAGTTGAATTTTAGTTTCAAGGCTTTATGATCAGAAAATATGCTTGGTACAACTTCAATTTTTCTGAATTTGCTGATATTGTTTTTGTGGCCCAACATATGGTCAATTCTTGAGAATGATCCATGTACACTAGAGAAAAATGTATACTCAGTCACTTTGGGATGAAATGTCCTGTAGATGTCTATCATATCCAGGTGCTCTAGTGTTTTGTTTAAGGCCACTATGTCTTTGTTGATTCTCTGTTTGGATGACCGATCTAGAGCCGTCAGCGGTGTATTGAGGTCTCCAAGTATGATTGTATTTTTGTCAGTTTTTGTTTTAAGATCAATAAGTAGCTGTCTTATATATTTTGGTGCTCCTTGGTTTGGTGCATATATATTAAGAATTGTTATGTCTTCTTGATTCAGTGTCCCCTTAGCCATTATGAAATGGCCATTTTTGTCTCTGAGTACTTTTCCTGTCTTGTAGTCAGCATTATCCGATATGAGTATTGCTACACCTGCTTTTTTTTGGATGTTATTTGCTTGGAGTATTGTTTTCCAGCCTTTCACTTTGAATTTGTTTTTATCCTTGTTACTTAGATGAGTTTCCTGTAGGCAGCATACAGTTGGATTTTCTTTTTTAATCCATTCTGCTACTCTGTGCCTTTTTATTGGTGAGTTTAATCCGTTTACATTTAGTGTAATTATTGATACTTGTGAGTTCCCTATTGCCATTTTATATCTTGCTTTCTGTTAGTTTTGTGTCTTGTTTGATCCTTCTCTTTCGTTTTTCTATCTTTTGTTTTTATTTGGCTGTATTCCATACATCTTTCCTCTGTTGCTATCTTTTTTATTTCATGTGCTTCTGTGGTGGTTTTTTCAATGGTGGTTACCTTTGAGTAATGAAAAGGGTCCCTACCCTGTTCATTGTAGCGAACTATTTTGTGAATACTTTTGCACTCCATCGTCCTTTGCTACTGTTAATCTCCGTCTTCTCCCCCTCTTTCTTTTTGTTGTTGTCACAGTTTAAATTTGGTTTTATTGTGTTCTTCTTGGAGCTTTTACTTGGGGCTCTGTTTTTTTTTGTTCTTTGTATCTGATTGGAGAACCCCCTTTAGTAATTCCTGGAGTGGGGGTTTTCTGGTGATAAATTCCCTCATCTTTTCTGTATCTGTGAATGTTTTTATTTCTCCTTCGTATTTGAAGGATAGCTTTGATGGGTATAGTATTCGTGGCTGAAAGTTCCTCTCTTTCAGGACTTTATATATTGGGGTCCACTCTCTTCTAGCTTGTAGAGTTTCTGCTGAGAAATCTGATGATAATCTAATGGGCCTTCCTTTATATGTTGTATTCTTCTTTTCCCTGGCTGCCTTGAGAATTTTTTCTTTGCTGTTGGTTTGTGTCAATTTCATTATGATATGCCTTGGAGTAGGTTTGTTGGGGTTAAGAAAACTTGGAGTTCTGTTTGCTTCTTGAACTTGAGGCTTTAGTTCTTTCCACAGGCTTGGGAAGTTCTCATCAATTATTTGTTTGAGTATGTTCTCCATTCCATTTTCTCTCTCTTCTCCCTCTGATATACCTATTATTCTTATGTTATTCTTTTTAATGGAGTCAGATAATTCTTGTAGGGCTATCTCATTTTTTTTAATTTTTGAGTCTCTTTCTTCTTCTCTCTTTTGTGCCTCAAGTTGCTTTTCTTCTATTTCACTAATCCTCTCTTCTATCTGACCTGTTCTATTAGCTAAGCTTGTTACTTCGTTTTTCAGCTCGTGAATTGAGTTTTTCATCTCTGTTTGATTTGTTTTTATAGTTTCAATTTCCTTGGACATATATTCTTTGTGTTCATGGAGTTGTTTTCTGAGCTCCCTATATTGCCTTTCTGTGTTTTCTTGTATATCTCGGAGGATTTTTTGGATTTCTATCTTGAACTCTCTGTCATTTAGCTCCAAGGTTTCCAATATATTAAATTTTTTCTCCATAGATTTTTTCTCATCTAGCTGTGTTACCTCTCTTTCTTTTGTATCCATGATATTTGATTTTCTTTTCCTTAATGGCATCTGAGGGTGGTTTTGTTGATAGTATTAATGAGATTTAATAAAGAATAAAAAGTTAAAAAAAATAAAAAAATAACAAATCGAAAAGAGTTGTTTTTTTTAAAAAAAATTAATAATGAAATAAAGAAAAATAAAATAAAATAAAAATTTAAAAAAAAAGGAAATTATTCCCCCCCTCTTTTTTTCCTCTCCTCTCCTCTCCCCTCTTTCTTGAGAAAATCTTGTGGTGGACTGTGAGTTATAACAAACAATGCCTGTGATGGAGGGCCTGAATTGGGGAAAAGTAATAAAGGGGCAAAAAAGAGAGAAAGAAAAAAAAAAAAAAAAAAGGAAAAAAAAAAAAAGAAAAAAGAAAAAAAAAGAGCGTATGGACCCACAAAAAGCAAATAAGGAAAAAATTTGGGTCAAGAATAAAATGATTTGCTTTTAGGTGTTGGTTTTCTAAGAGTTATGATGAGAGGAATAAGAGGAAAATGGAAAAATGGGGGGACAAATTAAAAACTTACTATTGTATTTAGTGGAACAAGAACTAGATAATATGGAGAACCAGGGATGGGAGTACTGCTAGTGAGTTAAAAAGGTGAAGTAAAAAACCCCCAAAATGCCACAAACATAGGTTTGAGTCCCAGATAAGATAATTTGTTTGTTATTGAGGTTTGAATGAGAGGAGATGTAAAGGAGAAAGGAAGAAACTAATATAGAGGGAGAAAAGAAAGAGAGAGAGAGAAAAAAAGAGGGAACCACTAAAAGAAGAAAAAAGAAAGGAGAGAGAGAGAGAGAGTTAAGGGTTTTGGAGTGCAACCCTCATAGAGAGAAAGGAAGAGAAGAGAAATGATAATGGGAGATGTAACACTTATGGGTAGTGTAGTTCAAGGAGAGGAGAGAGTATGACCGGTAGAGAGTTAATCGGCCAAATTGGAGGAGGAAAAAAAAGTCTCAAGAATGAAGATAAGAGAAACAAACGAACAAATATAATAAAATGGGATAGGTTATAAAGTCTGCAGATTATTCTTGATTTTGAGAGGTTATCTTCTTGCTTTTTCTTTTCTCTCCCTCTTCCTGGTCGGTGACTCTGTACCCCGGGTTCTGCCCCTTTGGCACGCTCAGGTAGAGGTTTGCAGTTGATAAGACTCTATGGCAATGTCATGTATTGTGCTTTATTCTCGTTGGGAGTCGAGGCTCATTAGCATTTATAGGCTCCGACAGTGAGAGAGTCCGTGTTCCTGGAGCCTTTCTCCTAGTCTTTCCTTCCTCAATTAGTAGCCTGATAGTCCAGGTATGGGGTTGCTGCTGCCTCTGCCTGGATAGTAAGAGGCTCAAATTGCTGGCAACTCCCCACTCTATTTCCACTCAGCACAGGGCTCTGGGTAAGGCTCAGTCAGTCAGAGCTGCTAGCATAATCAGGCGGGCTTTCCGCCCACTCGAAGACCTCTGGCTCTGCCACTCTATCCGGTAACACAAGCGGGCGCCCACTTCCGGGGCGCTTGGAGGAAACTCTCACTCACTGTCTGCAACCAGGATATCCGGCCAGCAGTCTCACGCTCTGAGTGAAACCCCCAACCGCAGGGAAAAGTTGCAGCGTTGGAATTGAGTCTCGCTCCGTCCCCGTGCGCGGCTTTTGCAAGGCGCTGGGGCGGCCCGAGATTCCGCTTTGGCCCACACAAAGGCCCCTGACTCTGCCCCTCTGTGCGATAACACGGGCGCGCACTGTCGAGGCACTCGGAGGAATCGCTCACTCCTTATCTGCGCGCGCAAACCAGGATATGAGGCCGGCCGCGGTTCCCTCTGAGTGAAACAGCCTCCAGCACGGAAAATCTCCACCGTTGGGATTAGTTCTCACTCCCTCCCGTGCGTGGCTTTCCCAGGGCGCTGGGGCTGCCCAGAGACTCTGCCCTCAGCCCACAGAAAGGCCTCTGACCCTGCCTCTCCGTGGGGCAACACGGGCACCCACTTCCGCGGCTTAGGAAGAAATCTCTCTTCCACTAACTGCGCACCGACCAGGAGACCGGGTAAAATGGCCGCTCCGCTTGTCTTTCTTTGTTTGGGTTTGGCGCGAGTGTTAGCTTGTATTGCCCGGGTTGCCACAGGATCAGATTTTCCTCGGCTTGGATCTCCGAGCCACAGCCTGGTTCGGCCGTTTTTGCTGCGGCGGCCTGGATCTATTCACCCCCTTTGCCCGCCTCAGTTTCTATATTCACAGTTACCAGAGAAAGCCGCCCTGTTTAGGTTAGTGAGGAAGGCGGAGCATTTCTTACTCCCTATTTCCTTCGGGGTTTGGTTATATATTTAGCCAATTTTTCACTCAATCATACCTTTGGGTGTATTGCGAAGAATCTGGAAGCTCCAAGTATAGGTTTTTCTGTTTCTGTTTGAAGATCTTGTTGAGTTTTGGGGGAGATTTATCGGTATCGCTTCCTACCCCGCCATTACTCTGACGTCATCGTACCACTGCTTTTTAATCCACTTGTCCACTGACAGACACTTGGGCTGTTTCCAGATCTTCACTATTGTGAACAATGCTGCCATAAACATGGGGGTACATTTCTTTTTTTGAATCAGTGATATGGTGTTCTTGGGTTATATTCCTATAAATGGGATGGTTGGGTCAAAAGGCAGTTCCATTTTTAATTTTTAGAGGAATCTCCATACTGTTTTCCACAGTGGCTGCACCAATCTGCATTACCACCAGCAGTGCAGGAGGGTTCCCTTTTCTCCACATTCTCTCCAGCACTTATTCTGTGTTGTTTTCTTAATGAGCACCATTCTGACTGGTGTGAGGTGATATCTCATTGTGGTTTTAATTTGCATTTCTCTAGTGATTAATGATGTTGAGCATTTTTTCATCTGTCTATTGGCCATCTGTATGTCCTCTTTATAGAAATGTCTATTCATTTCTTTGGCCCATTTTTTGATTGGATTGTTTGTCTTCCTGGTGTTGAGTTTTACAAGTTCTTTATAAATTTTGGTTATTAACCCCTTATCAGATGAATTGTTGAATATGTTCTCCCATTGTGTGGTTTGTCTTTTTATTCTGTTCTTATTGTCTTTAGCTGTATAAAAGCTTTTTAGTTTGATATAGTCCCATTTGTTTATCCTGTCCTTTATTTCCCTTGCCCGTGGAGATAAATCAGCAAATATATCGCTGCGAGAGATGTTGGAGAGCTTACTGCCTATGTTTTCTTCTAAGATGCTTATGGTTTCACGACTTACATTTAAGTCTTTTATCTATTTTGAGTCTATTTTTGTGTATGGTGTAACTTGATGGTCTAGTTTCATTTTTTTTTTGTTAGTTTTTTTTTTTTTTTTGCAGGTAGCTGTCCAATTTTCCCAACATTTGTTAAAGAGTCTCATTTGTTAAAGAGACTGTCTTTACTCCATTGTTTACTCTTACCTCCTTTGTCAAATACCAATTGTCCATTAAAGGTGTTTATTTCTGGGTTCTCAGTTCTGTTCCATTGATCTATATGCCTGTTCTTATGCCAGTACCAAGCTGCTTTGAGTACAATGGCCTTGTAATATAACTTGATATCAGGAAGTGTGATACCTCCCACTTTATTCTTCTTTTTCAAGATTGCTGAAGCTATTCATGTTCTTTTTTGGTTCTATATAAAATTTTTGGAATATGTGTTCTATATCTTTAAAGTATGTCATTGGTATTTTACTTGGTATTGCATTGAATTTAGAAATTGTTTTGGGTAATATAGACATTTTAATGATGTTTCTTCTTCCTAACCATGCACATGGTATATGCTTTTACTTGTTTGTATCTGCCTTGATTTCCTTTGTCAATGTTTTATAATTTTCTAAGTACAAGTCTTTAACCTCTTGGTTAAATTTACTCCTAGGTACTTTATTTTTTTTTGTTGCAATGGTGAAGGGGATTGTTTTCTTATTTCTCTTTCTGACAGTTCATTGTTGGTATATAAAAATACCTGTGATTTCTGTGTATTCATTTTATACCCTACCACTTTGCTAAATTCATTTATCAAGTCCAGTAGTTTTTTGACTGAGACTTTAGGGTTTTCTATGTACAGTATCATATCATCTGCAAATAATGATTGTTTTACTTCTTCTTTTCCAACTTAGATGCCTTTTATTTCTTCTTCTTGTCTGATTGCTGTAGCTAGGACTTCCAGCTACACTATGTTGAATAAGAATGGTGGAAGGGGGCACCCCTGCCTTGTTCCTGATCTTAAGGAGATTGCTTTTAATTTTTGCCCATTGAGTATGATGTTGGCTGTGGGTTTGTCATAGATGGCCTTTATCATGTTGAAGTATGTTCCCTATATGCCCACTTTGCTGAAAGTTTTTATCATAAATGGGTGCTGGATTTTATCAAACGCTTTTTCTGCATTTATTGAAATTATCACGTGGTTTTTCTCCTTCCTTTTGTTTATGTGATGAATCACATTGATTGATTTGTGAATACAGTATTGTACCATCCTTTCCTCCCCAGAATAAATCCCATGTGATCATGATGTATAATTTTTTTCATGTATCACTGGATCCAGTTTGTCAATATTTTGTTGAGGATTTTAGCATTTAAATTCATCAGGAATATTGCCTATAATTTTCTTTCTTTGTGTTGTCTTTGCCTGGTTTGGGCATCAGAATTATGCTTTCCTCATAAAAGGATCTTGGAAGTTTTCTTTCCTCTTAAAGTTTTTGAAATACTTTGAGAAGGATAGGAGTTAGTTCTTCTTTGTATATTTTGTAGAATTCACCAGTGAAGCCATCAGGCCCAAAACTTTTCTTTTTTGGGGAGTTTTTTGATAACTGTTTTGATCTCATTTGTTATAATTGGTCTGTTTAGGTTTTCTGATTCTTCCAGATTAATTTTTGGAGGATTATATGTTTCAAGAAATTTGTCTATTTTACCTAGAATGTTTAATTTTTTGGCATACAGTTCTTCATAGTATTTTCTTACAATATTTTGTATTTCTGTTTTGTCAGTTGTTATTTCTCCACTCTCATTTCTAATTTTATTTATTTGAGTCCTCTGTTTTCCTTGGTGTGTCTGGTTAAATGTTCATCAATCTTGTTTACACTTTCAAGGCTCCAGCTCTTCATTTCATTGATGCTCTGTATTGTTTCTTTAGTCTCTATGTCATTTATTTCTGCTCTGATCTTTATTATTTCCTTCCTTTTACTACCTCTGGGCTTTACTTGTTGTTCTTATTCTGGTTCTTTTAGATGCAGGATTAGGTTGTTTATTTGAGCTTTTTCTAGCTTCTTATGGTATGCCTGTAATGCTATGAACTTCCCTTTCAGGACTGCTTTTGTTGTGTCCCATAAATTTTGACTTGTATGCTTATTATCATTCATTTCTGGGAATTTTTTTTATTTATTCTTTGATCTCATTGTTAACCCATTCATTATTTAATAACATTCAATTTAGTTTCCATGTGTTTGCATATTTTTCTTTTTTACTGTTGTGGTTGATTTCTAGTTTCATGCCATTGTGATTAGAGAAAATGCTTGATATGATTTCAGTCTTCTTAAATTTGTTGAGACTGCTTTTGTGCCCTAACATGTGGTCTGTCCTAGAGAATGTAGCATGAGCACTTGAAAAGAATGTATATTCTGCTGTTTTAGGGTGAAAGGTTCTGAAGATATCATTTATTAAATCGAGTTGATCTAGTGTGTCCTTTAAGTCTGCTGTTTCTTGGTTAATTTTCTTTCTTGAGGATCTATCTAGTAATGTTAGTGGGGTATTGAAGTCCCCTACTATTGTAGTATTGCTGTTGATCTCGCTCTTTATATCCATCAAAGTCTGCTTTATATATTTAGGTGCTCCTATATTAGGTGCATAGATATTTATAATGGTTATATCTTCCTGTTGGATTGTTTTATCAATGTCCTTTTTGATGCTTGTTATCTCTTTATTTATGTGCTCACTGTGTCAATCCACTGTTGCTCTAAGATCTTTCAGCATTCTAATAATCATTTTAAACTCTGCATCTGGTAATTTGCTTATTTCCATCTCATTTAGTTCATTTTCTGGGGATTTCTCTTGTTGATACATTTGGATTGCACTTCTCTGTCTTCCCATTTTGTCTGTATTGCCCTGGACTTCCCTGGCCATGGCCTGGTGCAGATCAGTGGGGGTCACTGCCTATGACTGGTTGTTATTCACCTTTTGGGAGCTACAGGTTATCCCAGGGGTCCCCAAACATTTTACACAGGGGGCCAGTTCACTGTACCTCACACCATTGGAGGGCTGGACTATAAAAAAAACTATGAACAAATCCCTATGCACACTGCACATATTTTAAAGTAAAAAAACAAAATGGAAACAAATACAATATTTAAAATAAAGAACAAATAAATTTAAATCAACAATCTGACCAGTATTTCAATGGGAACTATGCTCCTTTCACTGACCACCAATGAAAGAGGTGCCCCTTCTGGAAGTGCAGCGGAGCCCGGATAAATGGCCTCAGGGGGCCGCATGTGGCCCCTGGGCCATAGTTTGGGGACCCCTGGGTTATCCAGGTCTTGTGGCTGCCTCTGCTGGGTCCAGGTGCCGTTGTACATATCAGCTGCACTGCTAGGCTTGCTTTCATCTACTCTTGGCCTGGGAGAAGTTCCTTTTAAAGTTCAAGTTCCCCTAAAATCTGCTTTCTGTTGTTTCTTATTGCTGGCTACTTGTTAGGCTCAGTACTGTAATTCAGTGATTAGGTATGGTATTAGATGTAGCCTACTCCTTAGCCTCAGGTGTCATTCTATCCAGACATATTATTTACTTATTTTATTTCTTTTATTTTGTTTTTTGTTCTTTTTCAGCACTCAGTAGGGCGTAGTCTCAGGACTCCAGTTGGTGTGGCCCCTATTCCCCTGTTGTGTGGAAGCAACCAGGCCACCTCTGCTGTTGCTTCCCCGGGGTCTTTGGGCTCAGGTGCTGCTGGCTCCAGTCCGCCTCTGCCACTACTGCTGCTGCCCTGGTTGGGCTCGTGCATGCACATGCTCCTGTTTGGACTGCTTCTGGGGCTGCTCCAGTCTGCTCAGATCTCAGCAGTCGCCTGGAGGGGGTAGTGCGCACCCTCTCAGATCACCGCCGAGGTCGCCTGTGCTTTTGCTGCCGTTGATGGCACTCCTACACCTTGAGCAGGTTTGCACGCCACCAGTATCCCTGCAGCAGCAGGAGCAACTTCCGTTGTTGCTGGCGGGCTCGCACATGCCCATGCATTCCCCCTCTACTGACTATTGGGTCTCCGTGCCCGCTAAGGGAAGGACACTCAGCGAACAAGACTGTGTGTGAGCCAGGGTTCCCCAGCGACAACGGCAGTTCCCAGCTCTGAAGGCCAGCTTGTGCATGCTCTATCGAACTTCCACAACTGTGCCTGCTGCCTCCGGCCTGCCTGCCCTGGGCAAGCACTCAGCAGCGTGGTAGGTGGTGTAGCTTAGACTTCTGCACTCTCTATTTGTGTCCCTATCATGGCGCCTGGCTCTAAGCGCCTTGTTCCAGCTAGAGTAGGGCAGGGCACTTTCTTTCCTTTGCTGGTGATGTTGGTTCACTTTAAATTTGGGGAGTGATTCAGCCCAGGGGTTAGGGCAGGTATGGCCAACATACGGCCCGCATAATGAGTTTATGTGGCCTGCAATTAAATTTTTAATAATCTCTGCTACTTTAAAATTTCAGCTAGTTAGAAGCGGAAGCATCTTTGATTATTGGAAATCAAGATATTTAAGAAGATAGTGATATGCAGAAAAGAATTCCACGTGTGACTAATGTAGGGTTAACTTCCAATAAGTGGTCAAATGGATTCGCGCTACTTCTTTATTTTTAATAATAATTCCGTTATAAAGTTTTACAACTTTTGTACTTGTCTGTACTTGAAATGAACTGTTTGAAGTTCAGCAGCAGCAATGTGAAACCCACATTCTTTTAGGCAGAGTTTGCCAGTGAGCACCCAAGATCAAACAATTTGTTATTTTTGTGGTCAAGTGTGCTGAATCAAGTGACATTGCAGCATAGACAATAGCTGCAGTTGATAACTGAAAACGTGTCCAGGCTGTTTGTAAAACGAAATAATTGTTTTATTTGCGATATAACCCCTTTAAGCTCATTCTATTAATTAAATATTGTTTCGATTGATTGTGAGACAGTTTGGATATTTATATCATATGTAATTATGTTTTTATTAAAAATATTTTTATTAAAATAATATTGTATATTAAATTTTTTTCACTCACATTTATTCATAAACAAATTATATAATAAAATTTTGTTTACTTAAATGAATCATTTTTGTATTTAACATTTTTTAATTTTAATATTTCATCTGGCCTGTGAGAAAAGTTTTCTTTCTAATCTAGCCTGGGAGCAAAACCTGTTGGCCACACCTGGATTAGGGTGTCCTCCTGGAGCTCTGGGAAAGTGGCTGTGAGTGAGGCTCTCCATGCAGTTTCTTTAATACAGAGCCTGGGCCTCAGAGTCTTGCCTCCTTCTCTCAAACTGCGTCTGGGCTTTTTTCTTAGCTCAGCATAATCCATAAGCCCCTTCCAGGCTCCAGGGCTCTAGGCTGGGATTCCGGATTTGGGGATAAGGACCTACAACTCGCTGGACAGCCCTCCCCAATGCAGAAGTTCTTCCCGGGCACTGCTACATGCTCCGGGGAGTGGGGCAGCCTTCTCTGCATCTCCACCTTTCCTACCAGACTCAGTGTGGTTCTTTGGTTGTCCTTGGCTGTAGAATCCTCTTAGTTTAGTCAAAAGTTTGTCTTTCATGATGAGTGTTCTCAAATTTAAGTTGTAATGTACCTTGGTTCTGGGAAGTGGAGGTTGGAGTGTCTGCCTACTCTGTGGCCATCTTGGAACCCCCTCAGAATTTTCTTACAATATTAAATTTCCTGTTATTAAAGAACATCTAAAAAGGGGTGGCATATGAAGCAATGGCAAGGCCTATAGCCCAGAATCAAAATGTCTTTAAAAAAATATTTAAACTCTGGTATATTACACGATAATGTTGTCAGAGTTCTGTGGAATATAAACATCCCTATTGCCTGGACACACTCTGAGGCTTTCATCAGAGCTAAGTAGTTGGGATAGGCTAATAGTATAATGGAAATAATAATTCTTGAGAAATATTTTTAGAGTTGAAAAAGAAAGACAATATTCTTAAAGGGAAACTCCTGCCATAAAAAAATTGAAATTTAATGAGCATTGGAGGCGTATTTCCTTGAAAGCAAGTATGTAAACTTGTCCCACCTAATGTAATATAACCTGAGCAGCACAGTCTTAGTGAATGGGCTCATGAAATGGATAATAGTTTAGCAATTGTGGATCAATAGTTTATTAATTTAAAAGAAACATTTGAGCATAACAAAAAAAAAGGATTTTCTAGAAAAATGTCCAAAGAACTTACGAGAAAGTCGATTAAGAAAAAAGAAAAGTAATAAAGTGCCAATATTCTTAAGAAGGTTAGACATTTTGGTCCAGACACCACAGGTTTATATCAGACAATATAAACCTACTAATTTCTAACAATTTTGACAGGACAGGGTCTAGGTAAAGTTCCATTCTGTTCTCAAGTTTTTCTTGACTGAATACAGGGACGTTCATCCTCAATGTCTCCTAACCACTAACGCAATTTAAAAAGAGAGAAGAAATGAAACTGCTCATGTGTACAAGCCACTAGCTCCAAGCTAAGGAAATTTGACAAGCAGCACCTCAGGCCATTTCAGGCAGGGATGAGGAACATTTTCTATAGCAGGTCAAGTCATTGCCTGGTATTCCGGGGGCTTTTGAGAAACATATAAAATTACTTTCAGCAGAGGTCCTGAGGATTAGTTGCCAAAGCAAAAGAATTCCAGTGTCCTAGAATATGGGTTTTCATAATATGCTACTCATGTATTGGCCAAATACCAGGATAGGATAACACTGTTGCAGAATATTAGCTGATAACCAAGAGTTATCAGCCTTACTGGAGAAGGTCAATATCATGAAAAAGACATTAAGAATTCCATGGACTGTCCCATGAAACAATGTTAATATGCTAAGAACCTCATAAACCAAACTTAATAGACCAAATACTGAATAAAAACAAAAAATAACCTTAGGTAAAACAGATACATAAAACTATAAAGAATATTATGTATAATTGCATGTCAATAAATGTGAAAATGTGAGTAAATTTGGGAAAAAATAATAAAATTCAAAAATTGATGTAAGAAATATAATAAATATGAATAAACTGATAACCAATACAGAAATATAAATGTAATAAAAAAGTCATTCTCTTCAAATACTTCTAGGCCTAGAGAGTATTACAGGTAAATGCTATCAAAAGGTCAATGGAAAGATTTTATTTCTCCTTCTCAATGTGTTTCAGCAAATTAAATTCATATATTAAATTGAGCAAAGTCTCTAACTCATTTAATTATGTGACTATAACTTTGATACTAAACTATTTAAGAAGACAAAATTATAGACAAATTTCAAATAAATATAGATTAAAATTTTAAATTATGTTTAGTTGATCAAAAAGAGCAGGATACATTATAACTGAGTAGATTTTATCATGAAAATGTAAGGGTAGTTAAGTAGCAGGTTATTTCTCAATATTTTAAACCATATTAATAAAAAAATTGCATGCTTTTTCATATATGAAGTAAAGTCATTTGAGAAATTTTCAGCACTTATGATAAAGGCTTGTAAAAAGCAGGAATAGACAAGATACTCCTTAACCTGAAACCAGTTGTCTTCTCCAAACTCAAAGCAAATGGACTAGGAGTTTTAGAAATATTATCTTTAAGATTTGGTAGAAGACATGAATTCTTGCTATTGACTTTGTTGGACAATGTATTACAGAAGGTTCTAGCAAAGGTAATTTGATAATCTATATGGAATAGAAAAGATACTATTGTCATTATTCCCAGATAATTTGGTAATGTACCTAGAAATCATAGTAAATAAACAGAAAAGCTATTAAAAACAATAAAAGACTCAGCAGGATGGTTGGATTCATAAAGGTAGCTAAAAGTACACAGTATCCTTCTATAACAATAATAACCAAAAATAATATAGTAGAATATTACAATAAATATGTGGAAATTAATCTAACAAAATTTTATTAAAAGACTCATTATAAAGCCCTAATAAATGGAGAATTAAATCATGTTCATATACTGCCCAACTTGGTGTCACAAAGAAGTGAATTTTCTTTGGAAGAAGGGAAAGTTTTTTAAAAAGCAAACCACAAGATTTTAAGCAATAAAAAAATCTTCATTTATTTTATAATACCAAATGAAATACTCCATTTAAAGTAAAAATCTAAAAGTAAGTGACAGCTAGACGATATCTTTAATATAGATAAGATGACTCAATATCAATAAAGTATAAGACTTCTACTAGATAAGAAAGAGGAAGCAACCTATAAGAAATTCAGTCACTGGTGGGAAAAGGCGATAGCAGGAGACAACCTCAGAATGCCAATAAAACATATAAAACTGTGGTTAACCTCAATAATAATTAGAGATAGTAATTTCTAAAGCATCAGTGGAATATCATTTTCACCTATCAAATAAAGAAAAATTATAAAGTCAGACATTATGAATGTGTTGACAAGACTTGTGGGCACTGGTTCTTAAACATTGCTATACACTGGAATTACCAGGGGGTCTTTAAAAAATCTAATGACAGGCTCCCATCCTAGCATTCTGATTTATTTGGTATGGATGTTCAAAACCATGCCTATGATTTAACATCCTGTAAAGAGATATCATGTGATATGTGCTATAAAATTTTAAATGTCAAAGGGATATGAGATAAAATATTAGATTGCCTGATATGAATCTAATGAAAAAACAGTAGTACTTACAAATAGAAGCTACAGAAAACATTAGACAAAACTTTTAGCAATAGTGTGTTGGGCACCAAAATATAAACAGAGTATTTTGCAATTTGGATATATCTTGGGGACAGAGGTGCTGGGCCTAACCCCCCACCTCACCTGCTTCATTAACAAAGAGCTATACCTGATTCTCGTTTTTCCCACCCATGTTCTCCAGAAGAGGCTGGAAGCTAGTTTCTCATTGGTGTAAAGTTAGATTTGATTGGTATGGTGGGGGTTGTCTTTGAGTAGTCTTGAAAACAATTGAATTGCTAATAGACCATGTTTTTTCCCTGAATAAAGTCGGATTTACTTTTGGGAGCAGCCATGTTAAGGCTCAGGAACAGTAGAGACTGTTTGCCGTGCCATCCTCTCGATCCCATCTGTATGTATATATCTTTAAGTCTCTGTCTATCATTCATTCAATTTCATACCTTTTCCTGTTCGAGACCCTGGAATAGACTTGTCGGCTAGACTGTGGCAATAGTAGCCAAGGAAAGAAGGACCTCCTTTGTGGCCCCAGCTGGCTAGCTCAATGAATAGAGCATCAGCTTGGCATGTGGACGTCTTGAGTTTGATTCAGGTCAGGGCACACGAGAAAAGTGACCATCTACTTCTCTTCCCCTCCCTCTCCCTCTTCTCTCCCTCTTCCACTCCTGAAGCCAGTGGCTCTATTCGTTGCCATGAACACTGAGGATAGCTCGGCTCAGTTGATTCAAACATAGGCTCCAGTCAGGGGTTTCTGGGTGGATCCCAGTCAGGGTGCATGTGAGAGTTTGTCTCACTGTCTCCTCTCTTCTCACTTAGAAAGAAAAAGAAAGAAAAAGAAAGAGAAGAAAGGAAAGAAAGAAAGAAAAAGAGAAAGAAAAAAAGAAAGAAGAAAGAAAGAAAGAAAA
Organism: Saccopteryx bilineata; assembly: GCF_036850765.1. Taxonomy (NCBI): domain Eukaryota; kingdom Metazoa; phylum Chordata; class Mammalia; order Chiroptera; family Emballonuridae; genus Saccopteryx; species Saccopteryx bilineata. The sequence continues at coordinate 66,858,991 of NC_089490.1, read as the reverse complement.
AGAAAGAGAAAGAGAAAAAAAAGAAAGAAAGGGAAAGAAAAAGGAAGGGAGGGAGGGAGGGAGGGAGGGAGAAAGGGAGGAAGGGGAAAAAGAGAGAAAGACCTGCTTTATAAGATATAAAGCTACATTTCAGTAGAAGTGTTCAAGCATATGGTGCCAACAACTTGGTAGGGTTTATACAGAAAAAAAAAAAAATCAAGTTATTATATAATATTTGTAGGTGGAATAGATCTTAAAATGACCCGTATGAATGTGATACTTGAAAAGCTAGTAACAGCCCAACCTGAATCTCTCTCTTTCACCTTTTTTTTTTCTTTTTCTTGCCTTTTAAGAGTTCCTGATTTATGACTTTCTTAGGGGATGGAGGAAGAATAATCTGGAAATGGCTGTGCATTTTCGACTCTTATTTCCACATGGTTTTAGTAGTCTTTCTAGCTAAGTAGTAAGATGCAAAATAGAAATACCCTTTCAGGTAGATTTAACAAAATGTTTTTTATCTGGAAAGAGAGTGGGGATCCCCTCCACCTTGGTGGATTACATGGGACTCCTGCTTCTGAGAGTGGATTTATGTTGGTCCTTGCACTGTTTGAAGGCTTTGGAACATTGGGCAGGCACGGCATCATGCAGGACCTGAGGTTTGCCAATGTGCAGCTAATAAAGACCACATTAATGATGTTTCACTTATTTACTAAGAACAAAGGCAACTAAATCCTCTGATCTTATACGCCAAAAATTGTACTTAGGGTCTGACCAGAATAGAGTTTCCAAGGCAAATAATCATATATCACCATTCAGACAACTTCTTTTCATGATCAATATTTTAATTGTTCATAATATTTCAATTAATAGGATGTATAAATACATATTTTTTTGGCAGATAAAATATATTATGCTCACTTTGTTAGAGATGGCGCTGCCCACATGGAAGCTGTCGCCCAGGTGATATTAATGTGTGTTGGGGGCGGGCTGTGGGCAGGCAGGATCCTTGTAGCCTGGGGCTTGGTTTTGGGATTAAGCCTTTCCCACCCTTTTTGATGTGGGGTGGTACAATCCCATCATGTCCCAGATAAGTGACTTTGTATTAGAGACTTTCCTATTTTGTATATTGGGTTCAAGGTTTGGATTTCTATACTATAAAATGGGGGCAGAACAGGAGCTTGCTCTCTTGGTTTGTGAGATTATCATTAGAGGAGAGAACAGAGAGGACAGCAGAGAAGGGCCACGTGGAGGAGGCCAGGAGAAGCAGCCAAGATGGCGGAGTGTTGAGTGAGAAGCCAGTTTGTGCAGAGTTTGTGCAGGGAGAAGGAAGGAGGTGGGGAACAGAGGTGAATAAGTCTGGTGAGCTAGAAACCTTTGATTCTAGGAAACTCGGATAAGTCAGTAGCTTTGTGAGCATTGAATGTGAGTGGGTTTTGGAGCCCAGTGTGTGTTTTTACTTGCCTGCCGGGTGCAAGCTAGGATTAAAGATGATGGCCCACCAGTTTTTGGCTCCGTTGTTTCTTTACCGACTGTCAGAATCCAATGTGAACCTGCATGTGAATGGCCACGATGGTGGCTCCTGGCTTTACAATATTAATATGTAATTATATAATTAAAATATAATTATATTTCATTATTATATGGTAATGGTTTTCTAAGAACATGGCAAATTTCTTTTACTATTTAATAAAAAGAAACAGGTTACATTTAATCCACATATATGCATATATATTAACATATGTATAATAATAATACACTGTAAATATATGTTTCCTTCTGATAATTTACTCCAAGAAGTTTAAATATAATTACAGAAAGGTGAAAGAAATTAAAGTATCTGAGACTACCAAAGGAAAAATATTCAAGCTTTTGAAAGAGCTTATTAAGCATTAGAAAAGACAATGATGTTGAGTTACTTACTTCTGACTATCATATTGATTTCTCATCTATTTGATCATTCTTGACATCTAGTTTTCTTAAATTTCCTAGTATCCTCTTTCATAAAACAATTTACCTCAAGTTCTTGGCTAGGTGAAGATGAGAAAGAGGTAGGGAAGTAGGACTAGACAGAGTTAAGATCTAGTGTGAATTATGATATGATGGGCATCATGCAAACTACTTCGCATGAATTTCTAATTGGAGTCTCACAACACCCATAGAGTGTTACTATTCTCTTCCTTTAACAGAGGAGGAAATTGAAGCTTAGAGAGATTAAAAAATCTGACCAAGGTCACAGAGCCTGTAACAAAACTGTGACTTGATCCCAAAGCATCTGACTTTGCTGTGGGTATATTAGTGTGTCTAAATTTTTTAAACATTGGTAGGAGAGAACTTAAAAAAAAATTACATATTACATACAAAGAGAGATGAAACCAAGTATCCATATTAATGAAGGTCTATGAGAAAATACTTTATGAAGTTTTTATTTAATTTCATAAAATACTCAGAAGTGACATAAACCTAAAATCAAATGCTGAAAAAACATCTTAGATTTATCATACCTTAAGTCAGAATTTATAAATAGTTATACTTAAGCTATATAAAATTTACCTGTGCACATTAAAGGAAAATATATTATACATAAAGTAACTAAAGTACATTTTTAACAAAGTTAAAGAATAAACTTAGTGTGTTTTCACATTCTCATGATTTGCTACCTATCAAATGGCACTGTTAAATTCAACCTATATTATTAAATTTAGAGTTGACATGATCTTTTTAGAAGTATATGTTAGTTCAAATTATACTAAGTACGTTAAAGCAATAAAATAAAATTTATTCAAAAATATTTAATAGTTCAGACATTTCTTAAAATCAAATGAAACTTCCATCCAGTAGTTTCAGGTTTAATGAGGTTTTATTGTCCATTTCAATTAAGCCTATAATTTCTATTACTTTTGAAGAGATACCAGAGTTTGTTAAATGCTTCAACTGTAGGATGCAATAAATGTTCAATTTTTTCTTTTATCAAGCATTTATTTTTATTAGTTGAAGATAATGTTGCAGTATTTCTTCATTTTTAGTTTTATATTCAAATTGGTTTTAAGTCTAAGCACCAGAGACTAAAGCTACTTCTTTTTTATTTTTTTTTTATTTTTATTTTTTTTTTGACTTTTCTGAAGCTGGAAACAGGGAGAGACAGTCAGACTCCCGCATGCGCCCGACCGGGATCCACCCGGCACGCCCACCAGGGGCAACGCTCTGCCCACCAGGGGGCGATGCTCTGCCCATCCTGGGCATCGCCATGTTGCGACCAGAGCCACTCTAGCGCCTGAGGAAGAGGCCACAGAGCCATCCCCAGCGCCCGGGCCATCTTTGCTCCAATGGAGCCTTGGCTGCGGGAGGGGAAGAGAGAGACAGAGAGGAAAGTGCGGCGGAGGGGTGGAGAAGCAAATGGGCGCTTCTCCTTTGTGCCCTGGCAGGGAATCGAACCCGGGTCCTCCGCACGCTAGGCCGACGCTCTACCGCTGAGCCAACCAGCCAGGGCTAAAGCTACTTCTTGAACTTTAAATTACACAAAAGTCTCTAAATTTGAAATGCATTGTTCTTCATTTGGGGATTCTGTTTAATAGATAACTAATAACTTGTCACAGCACTTGAGCAAAATTACTAGTGTCATTTTCAGTGATGTTCTTATTATGTTATTACCCCCCGCCCCTCGCTCACACACCCAAAAGCAAGAGTTAGGGCTAACACAGCATAGGTGCTTGTTCTCAGCCTGATCAAACAAGCTTAATTATGACCTCCAGATAAAGGTACTGCCATTAAGCCATTGAATTATCACAGATAAGGCTGAGTCTCTGTTACTGCCTGATGATAAATCAGCCAGCAATGGCAAAGGAGTCAGAGCTCACGCAGCTAATCCTTCTGAGGTTTTGGATGGGCTGGTTCTCCTACTGTTTTGCATCTATTTATATTGCACTCAGAACCCCCAAATGGCCTCTGCTTATCTCCAGCTTTAGATAATTTATGCTTTTTGGTGTGTCACCTCGTGGCTGAGGCTGTTATCAGGAATGAGGAGGTTTAGGAAATCCGATCCACTGTAATGCTAATCCTCTTGCCAATTACTACACAAAAACAAGTTTTCTTCACTGATTTGCTTTTGTTTATTTGATACTGCAAATGCGGATTTTATGATTACAGTTTAGGACAATTGTTTAGCTGCAAAACAAAATAAGCATTTAATTTGACTAGCTTCCTATTTTCACGAGAGTGGTTGAGCAATTTACACTGATTTAAATGGCCAGATGGTTTCCTCTCTGTCACTGACTAAATAGATGTGTAAATATTTTTATTTTCATAGAGGGCTGGTCTTGAGAAGAGAATTTGTTAAAACCCCTCTCAGTGGTGAGCTTCTGCTCTGAGCTGCACTCATCCTAATTTAGAGTCTTCGATGTAAAATGTCTTCTATGTGAAACTATTTCACATAGAAATATGATGCCTGTCTTGGAATTTCATTAAGATGAAATTTTTTTTTCATCTCTACTGCTGTCCAAGTTTTATGAAATCTTATCTCTGAGAATTTTATGAGGTTGTTTGACTAGTAGTTAAATGTATTACTTTCAGTGATATGAAGCATTCCTAAATGAGTAATTACAAGTCCATATAATTCTCATGTGCTTATTACCTTGGTATAATGAAAATTTGAAACACAATGTTAGACTGTACTTTCAAACAGTTGAATTAAACTTATAAATAGCTATAGTTATGTATAACTATTTACTTTTCCTAAACAAAATCTCTAAGGTTTTAAGTCTTGGAAAGAACGAAGTCACCCAATTGTCATGATTGATTACCAAGTATTCAAGTCTTCTTGTGTTGACTATTGATGTCAGTTATTGAGATAGCTATCTTTGGAGTGATAGGAAAGCTACAAAATTAATTCAACCTTGAGATTCTATTATAGTTAATGTCACCTAATGGAACATTTGATATTTTAAATCCTACTTAAAGGCTCTCTATTTAAGCTATTGCCAATGGCAGAAATGATGGAAAAGAAAAATATTTGACTTTTTAACTTCTGTGATTCTTTTTCCTCTGAGTATATTTCAGTGTAAAGCACTCATGTAGATGGTTTTTCACACAGCTCTTGATTTTTCAATAGGAATGTAAGGGAAGTGTCTATATTTTTAGGTTGAAAATTAAATGCTCATATTCCTTCTATATTAAACTACTTCTCTTAAAGGACTTATCTCTCAAAGGGTTCTAAATCTCAATTTAGAAAACTTTCTTAACTTATTCTTTTAAGGTATCACAATTAAAAAAAATCTGGATTAGTAAATCTATGCTATTCTAGGGACTACTAAAAATTGAATTTTAGGTGAGATTTAACTTATTACATATACCTTGAAGAAAACTATTAAGTCACTAGCCAAGTAATTATTCTATAGTTATCAGTAGGCACATTCTTTTCTAAATAGTTGTTTTTATTTACATTTGAACTTTGAACAACATGAGTTTGAACAGTGGAGGGCCACTTACACATGGATTTTAAAAAATATTATGTTTTCTCTTCCATATGATTTTCTTTATAACATTTTCTTTTCTTTAGCTTATTTTATTGGAAGAATAATTGTGCTACATATAACATACAAAATATATTTTAATCTACTGTTTATGTTATCAGCAGGGCTTCTGGTCAACTTATTAGACAGTCAAAAGTTACACGTGGATTTTTGACTTTGTAGTGGTCAGTGCCCTTAACCCTCTGGTGTTTAAGGGTCAACTGTACTTGGTTTATTTCTTTCCCATTTAACCATATTTTTGGATATTAATTTCAAATCCTTCAGGTACCAACAGAGTACTATGAACTTCCACATTTGTTCTATTGACATCCAGGTCAATGATAATTTAATTTATTGTTCTTTATGAAAATATATCATGTAAAGACCAAGAAAAGATCAAAATGTTAGATTCAGGAAAGTGTGCTGTGTTTGCCAGAGTGTAGGAGCAGAGACAGGGAGGTAATGATAGGGACCCTATAAGGCTGAGAACAAAGGAAGACAAACGTTTGCATTCCATTGGTCAGAGACCCTTATCAGAAGTTTATGTTTGAAATTCGCCAATGAGCTAGACCCAGCCCCTGTTGCTATGCTATGTGCAACTCCCTTAGCGAATAGGTAACTGCCACATGTGCTTCTGTATAATGCTTGCTTACTTAGGATATATAAGGAACTAGCTGTAAGCGCCAGGCGCGATTCCCGTTTGTAGCTCCTTGTGGGTACGGTGTCTCCAGACACCTGGGAATTCGCCTCTGCGCAGGTTAAACTGGCCAATAAAGAAACATCTATACTCCTGAAAGTCTCTGACGTTTGTTCTCGTACCCAGTGCATGCTACATATCATAGTAGCTAAGCAGAGCTGTCAGATTGTTTGCTACTCTATAAATGTAATGAAGTTTTCAAGGAAGAAAACAAGAGCATTGTTCATTTTACAGAACAAGTAAATCACATTGAGAATAGAAAGTTGGTGTTATTTTGATTTTAGAAATAACAATAGCTGCTGCCTTTTTTTTTTTTTTTGTCTCTAGTCACACAAAAATTAAGAAATAAGTAGCATTAAGGAATGTGCCTATGTGTGCATGTGCATTGCAATCTGTTCAACTCTTCTCAAATATTACAAAACACAGTTTGTGAGCCCATGTTTCAGAGTCCTGGTGAATAGAAGTTCCTTTGCCGAGTATAAAAACACAAACAAAATACAAAATAAACAAATGACAACAGAATACTTTGCCTTATTGCTGGTGATAACAGTTATTTTCTTCACAAGAGTGGAGAACAAATATGGTAAAAATAAATTAAGCCTAGAGGAGTGATAAAGTCCTATTTGTACAACTTAGAAGACTGTTCTTAATTTTTATTTGTCTGTTTTCAAAAGATAGCTTTCCTGTCCCTTGTCTGCTCTCAATCATCATCTTTTCTCTTTCTCTTGCTTTCTGTTTTTTCTAAGAGAAGTCCACCCAATTTTGGCATACACTTCTTTACTCTGCTACTGGGGGAAGAGTTCTTTTAGGGAACACATTTTCTTCTTATCTAAAACATTTTTTTCTTCTCTAATTCCCTTGTCCTATCTTCCTATCCCAGATATCCTGCTTTTCAAATCATCCTGCTTAGTTATCATTTTACACATAGACCTCACAGCAGTGGTGCCTCAAAAAGTTTTACTGTAAATTTTATCTTCTATGTGATAGTAAAACCCTAACTAAAGAAAGGAGAAGTTCTGTTCTTAATATGAAAACAATCATTTAAAGTTTTAATGTTATATTTTTGAAAAGAAGTGCTATCCTTATGACCTGACCCCAACCAGCAAAAGTCACTGAAATGTGACAAATCTCTATCAGCTGAGACAGAGTCAAAGAAAGAAAAAGAGATAGGGTAAGGAAGGAAGAGAGGGAGATGAGAGCAAAAGGGGGGAACTGGTCTATAAAAGAAAGCATGGAATTCAATTATTCTATTTCACATGACCTAGATGGGTAAGTCTGACAGGAATTTATCATAAGTAATACACACTAGTGCCTACATTGCAATTTTCTCTACTCAAGCTTGGGTCTCTTAGGATTAGTGAAAGGATTATTCAATACTCTGATTTCCCACTTTTCTAAATTTTTAACATATTTATTATCTGCACTACATGATTTGAGGCTTGGCTATAAATTATCTGATACCAATCCTTCGCTGTTCCATATATGTGAATTTTGTCTTTCCAAATCGATTCTGATCCCTTGAGAGTAGGAATTCATCTTTTTATTCTTTTATATCTTCCTAGCTCTGAGAATAGTTCTTTGCCTTTAGACATAAGCTATCTATATATATTTGGGGATTGACTGAAATGGGAAGATCACAGTCAAATATGAGTGGGCAGCTGCTTGAAGGTGGTCTCCACAAGGTACTACAAGGGCTTAGGCTCAAGAATAATGCATGTTTGCAGGAGGAGTTTGACAAAGGTAGCAATTAAAAACAATAAAACTTCAATTTTTCTGATAGGTCAAGTGACTGACTACAAAGCCAGGTAGTTGAAAAGCCAACATAGATTTGTTTAGCATACATAACTTCCTTATAGCCCAAACAATTTAAACCAGTTGCATCAGGTCCTGAGATAATATAAAGAATTCTCCTTGGACATATTTTTACTATTTTTCTATTGGTAATTTTGACAACTCAAAATAGTATTTTTTTTTGTTAAATATGTAACCATTAGAGTAGAGACCTATAAAATTATGTTTAGACCAAGAGGCATGGTAGCAAAAGTTTGTCATTGGCAACAGAGAGTGATTTTTTTAGGTGAGAGGAAGGGAGATAGTGAGGCAGACTCCCACATATGCCCTGACTGAGATCCCCCCAGCAACCCTCGTCAGGTCAGGGGCCCATGCTTGAGCACCAAGCTATTTTTAGTGCCTGAAGCTGATGAACTCGGACCAAATGAGCTATTCTCAGTGCCCATGACTGTAGCTTGAACTAGTCAAGCTACTGGCTGTGTGAGGGGAAGAGAGAGAGAAAAGAAAGAAGAAGGGGAAGAGAGAGAGAAAGGAAAGAAGGAGGGGAAGAGAAGCAGATGGTCACTTCTCCTTTGTGCCCTGACTGGGAATCTAACCTGGGATGTCATATGCTGGGTTGACATTCCATCTATTGAGCCACTGACCAGGGCTAGAGTGTGAATTTTTGTTATAAGTGTATCCAGTTCTGGAGAATTGCAATAATGTGGTTTGAATTAAGTAAACAACTGGAATTAAGTAAACATGGAAATCACCAGATATCTATGTAAACTTGCTGTTTGGTTTATGTATGTGTATTTATTTGAGGTATTGATTATTCTATGAAAGCTTGCTGAGGAAACAAATATTGGCTTTAGGATTTTATTAGATTTTATTTTCTAGAGGAAAGAAGTCCAAACCTTTTATAAAACCTACTAACCTCTCTAAAACTGCAAAAATATTAAAATACTCTAGAGCAAAGGTGAAAGTAGATGGGTTTATTTTTTTCTTTTGTTTTTCAACAGGGAAATCTCAATGGCTAAGACCCTCGTTAGTGTCTAGTTCACTGCTATGGAGACAGGGCTCTTTCGCTGGAGACTCTGGTTGCCTTTTCCAGTCTCTCTCACATTTATTTGGAAGAGATATCATGTTAAAGAGCAACCTCTAATGGAAGAAAGGACAAAAAACAAAGGAAGAAGACACCAAAGCTCAAGAGACATACTAGAAGCAATGGGGACAGAAAGACACAGCTACCATAATTATGATTGAAGATTGGAGCTGAAAGGGACTTTGAAAACCTGACACTCTGATTTTACAATTAAAGAAATGGAGTGCCTGACCTGTGGTGCCACAGTAGATAAAGCATTGACCTGGAATGCTGAAGTTGTCGGTTCAAAACCCTTGGCTTGCCCGGTCAAGGCACATGTGGGAGTTGATGTTTCCTGCTCCCCCCTTTTCTCTCTCTCTCTCATCTCTAAAATGAATAAATGGAAATAAAAGAAAAGAAAAAAAGGAGGAATTGATAACCAGAGTCTGTCAGGATCTTAAAAGTACTCACACAAGAAATGAATTAGAGGCCAATATGGAACTGGTCCTCCTTTTCCTAGCTTTTCCTCCTAATTATTGTGTTAAGGAGCAGGGAAGTCACATGGTATAAAACATTACTTAGGCTTTTAAACTGTTTGCTCTCAAAACCCTGAGTTTTGCCTCTCTTTGTCACTGCTAAGGGCAAATCCACAGGTTGAAGATCTAGTCCTATAATTCACAATAACCTAAAGAAAGGTTGGACCACAGGTTACCAAACTAATTATGGAGTACTAATAACTGATTGACTATAGATTAGCTTGGAAGGTAAACTAATGTTCGCTCATTCTCTAATGAAATAGAAAGCAGACTGTTTGTTGCATGCTGTGTACCTAGCAATATAGTGGGCCTGTGTGTTGTTCATGACTGGGAAGCAGGTATTCAGAAAATTGCTGAAGTAGGAGAAGGAAAGCATGGCTGGGTGGGGAGGGTGGGTGGGCAGTAAAGTCCTGCCTGAGATCAAGGGCATAGTGAGTCAAATGAGCTTGATCCACTTGCTTTTTTTGCTTCAAAAGCTCATGGCACTGAACTGAAAAGATGCAATGTTTTTGAGATAGAAAAAAGGGAGAATGTGTAAAAAATTTCACTGACGATGTTCATAGCTTGAAAAGAAGCAGATAGTACCATACCTACTCAATTTTGGAAGAGATGGTTATAATGAACATTCATTTCTTTCTGAACTCACCGAGTCACCAATATTTTAAACACCCCAAATCTTACACTTTCAGTCTCAAAGGCAATAGAAAGCCAAAAGCTCATGATCACTCATCTTTGTGCCCTTATTGTACAATAGTGCTGCATGCTTCTTTTTGATATTTATTTATTTACTTACTTATTTACTTATTTTAGATTGAGGAGGAGGGGAAGCAGGAAGCATTAACTCATAGTAGTTGCTTCCTGTATGTGCCCTGACCAGGCACACCCGGGGTTTCGAACTGGCAACCTCAGTATTCCAGATAGAGGCTTTATCCACTGTGCCACAGCAGGCCAGGCTCTTTTTGATCTTTAAAGCAAATGGACAGGAATGTGCAAAACAGATACTCTTCTCTGTGCCTTTATGAGAACTCAGGCAGCAAGCACATGATATTTCTGCAGCACAGTGTTGTGTGCTGCAGGTACTGGCTGAATGTAATGGAATAAATCTAAAGACAGGAGAAAGAAACACCAGTGTTCTTAACATGCTGTTTACTTTGGCTTTAAGTTTGCAAAAGATTTTGGTTAAGTGTTAATGTGGAGAAAGACTAAACAGATCTCAAACAAAAGCACATCATGATAAAGGAAGTTCCCTTTTAGCATCTGTGTACAATGTTCAGACTGCAAGAAATTAGCATAGAAGCTACGTCAGACCAACAGAAAGCATTTACTTAATCATTCCCTCATTTATCCATCGGTCTACAATTTATTTGATCTTATTCTAAAGTGAGGTCTAAGTGAGGTCTCAGTATTAGTAGAGGTGCAAATGAGTTCATGTGTTCTATGTTCCTTACAAAAAGAACATATTTAACTGAGGATAGCGATTATTTTTTCCTATCAAGATCCCATTTTTCTCTACCTCTGTAGTAGGAATCTCTAATCATTGTTTCATGACGTGTCACTGGAAATGACAAAGGGGAAAAGAGTGCCAGCAAATCAGCATTTTAATGAATTGGGAATTTGTTTTGATGTTTGGCTTCTGATATCTTGCAAACCCTACCCTTCTATTTTCTTTTTTCATTCCACTTCTTGGAAAATCATAGGGTTCTTACACTTCCCATCTTGCATCAGTGGGAGGTTCAAACTACCAAATTCCCTGTCTGTCACCTGGAAACCCTCACCGCAGACACACCCCCTAAGCACAATTAATCCCCAAGTCAATTGCCCCACCTGTCCCTCTTCCATCATTTTCAGACTTGCTTGGGAGCCATCCTGTCATCCCCAGAAGACCTCATTTTGTAAGCAATACACTGTTTAAAACTCTTTTCATGCATTCATGGTATCATCTGTTTCAATATGTGAACAAAATTTGGGGTGAAAAGTTGATTTTTTCACTCTTGTGGGACAACCACAGGTAGTACCTAATAACGCAGGCATTTACAAGGGTTGCATATAAACTGTCAAGTGTAATATTTATCACAAACTAGTGAAGTAGGCAAACCAGGGATGAAATAACAGACTTCATGTGATTAAATAAGTTGCACTTTTCATTTAAATTTAAATCTACCTAACCAGGCGGTGGTGCAGTGGATAGAGCATCGGACTGAGACTGGGAGGACCCAGGTTCAAAACCCCAAGGCCACCAGCTTGAAAGCAGGCTCATCTGGCTTTAGCACAGGCTCACCAACTTGAGCACAGGTTTGCTGGCTTGAGTGTGGGATCACAAACATGACCCTATGGTTGCTGGTTTGAACCCAAAAGTTGCTGGCTTAAAGCCCAAGGTCACTGGCTTGAACCCAAGGTCACTGGCTTGAGCAAGGGGTAACCCTCTCTGCTGGAGCCCCCCTAATCAAGGCACATATGAGAAAGCAATCAATTAACAACTAAGATGCTTCAACATAGAATTGATCTTCTCATCTCTCTCCCTTCCTGTCTGTCTGTCCCTATATATCCCTCTCTGTTTCTCTCAGTCTCTATCAAAAAAAAAAATAATAAAAATAAATAAATAAATAAATAAATAAAATAATTTAAATCTGTCCCCAAAGTTCTTCTTTACAATATGTATTTGTTTTTACAATATGTAGATTGTTTTTAGTAGCAAGTGTCAGAAGACCCATAAAGGTGTTCAAGTAATAAAGTGATGGATGGTTCAGAAAAGAATGCAAGCAAATTGGTAAATTTGAGGAGTAGCTATGGGAGGCATAATGACACTGAGTGAATGAGGGATATTTCCCAGATTGTATCTATTTTTATTAATGAGGAAACTTTTCCAGAAACCACCAAAGGGATTTCATCCCCCAAGGGAGAAGTCACATTTGCATGCCTCCGCCAGACACTGGCAAAAGGATGGACATGGACATTGTTATAAGTAGTTTCTATGGGTCATGATTCACCCTGGGAGGAGGAGAGGTCCTCTACCTCAGGCATATGAAAGGGTGAACATCTGAGAAGAATAGGGGCTTTGTCTCTAAGGACAAGAGAGAAAGTGATGCCTTTTTAGTAAACAATTGGTCTTATTCTGCCTTATGTAAGTGCCATGCTCATATGAATTCTAATAGCCTAGTTTATTATATATCTAATACACTGTTGTCTTTTTTTTATATAGTATTTTTTCCCTAAATCATATCTCCCCACGTTAGACAACGACAACAAAGAAGCAATTGCAAGCTATTTGTCATTTCTGAACCTGGTATCTACTGAGACTGGTAGGTGACTAAGGGCGGATGGATCACTGGCTCTGTGTAAGTCCCTCTCATGCGGGCTACTCAGTTGACTAAAGAACATCATCAAAACCCAGAGGAATGGGCGGGTGACTACTGGATCCAGGAAGAGCTCGGTGTTTGGGAATGTGTTGACTCTGTCACCAACGAAGGTATATGACCACTCTGTTTAAGTGACCCTGGTAAATTTGACCCTCTAAAGGTCAGAACTAGAGTTTTAGCTGAGTCATCTCTAATCTTGCACCTGTGAGAATGTAGGGAAAACAGAAAAAAGAGAGGCCATTCTGGTGTCCCAGGAAAAATCTGATAACCTGATATTACAGAAATGACAAGGTTGAGAGAGAGAGAAAAGAGATATATAACCTTTTGGTCTTTTATCCTTTAGAGAATTCCTGTTCTAAATAAATCTTAGCCACCAGAACTGAGTCCAGTGAGCTGCTTGAGAAAATATAACTGCTTATTTAAAAGGCCACAGCAGCCAGAGAGGAGAGGGTCAGCCTGAAATTCAGAATACTTGCCCAGTGACATATAGATAAATGAGCAACAGAATTGAAAGAAAAAAAAAAGAAAAAAAGAAAGGAAGAAGGAATAGAAAAAAGGTAACACAAACACACACACAGAAAGAGAAAAAGAGAGAAACCAAGTTCCTGATTTGGAAATAATGAATTAAATATATTAAAGGGAGATTGATACTGTTGAGACTTGATGATTTAAGTACAAGAAATTTCTCAACTCACAGAAAAGAAAGATAAAGAGAAACCACAAGAGAAAAAGAAACTGGGAGTCTTACCTTAAGAAAAAGAGCAGTTGAAGGTGATTCAGAAGGAAGAAAAAGGAGTGAATGGGAGAGATAATTACTAAATAACACTTAGAAATAAGTTTTTCTGAACTGAGGAAAGATTTGAGTCCAGAAGTTAAAAACCTGACTAAGTTCCAGGCTGATTTAATAAGAGATGCACAACCAAGTAATACTTGCAAAAAGTGTGAAGTCCAAAAATAAAGAAAATAATGCATGTTTCCAACTTAAGAGAACAAGTTACTAACAAAGGAAAATAATCACATTGGCATAAGTCTTATTGACACTGGACGCTAATAGATGATAGGAGATCATTTACTACACTATGGAGAATAAAAAAACAGCTTGCAAAAAATCCTATACTCTGTCATTTTCTTGTTAATGTAAAAACTCAGACCATTTACCAAACAAGTGTGCTATCCAAGGAAAACACTTGAGGAAAGACAATAAACAAAGAGAAGCAAAAGTCATAAGAGAGATGACAGGATGTAGAAAGAGGAAATAGTGAGCGATGACACTTAAAATGTGTGAATTCTGGAAATTAGGATACGAGGACTTTTGAAACCTAAGGAAGTGAATGCAAAAGCAATTCCAATAAGCACTAAATTATCCAGGATATCCTAGGTGTTGGGGGCCACATGGGTGTGAGTGAGAGAAGAGGTTGAAAATGTTATAGTGGTCTCAGGGGGGATGGGGAAAGGGATAAGGAGAGGGAGAAAACTAAATGCATTCCAAGGGTCCTGTCCTATGAGAATTAGACAAAATAAGTGAACAAAATTAAAGAACTGTGGGTGGGAGGGAAATAACACACCTTGAACCAACTAATAGGAAAGTCATATAGTCTGATTATGAGAGAAAGGAGAGGGACTGAAATTACTTAGGGAGTAGAATTAGAGTAGAAACTCTAAATTAATTTGCAAATGCATAGCAACTTTATCCACTCAGCCAAAATAGAAGAAATATATAAAATGTATATATGATATTATTCTTCATATAATTCTTAAGCATTACACCTCAATACCAAGTTATGATCAGGTATATGCATTTTGTTATTAGCATTGGTTCAAATATTTCTCTAAACTGCTGCTGTTTATCAATCAGAATAAGTAGCTATACAATATGTGATCTATTTTTGTAAATAACTTGCATGTACTGCAATGTAGTTATCTGTAAATATATGATGTTACCCATGGATGGTTCTTATAACTGATAAGAATAATATAATAAAATAGCTAGCAATTTTACAGCACTTATGATATGCCAGACTAAACACTTTAAAATCATTATGTCATTTAATCTCTACAATAACCTTAGAAATTAAGTACTATTCTATCCTTAATTATTTAGGAAGCCAAAGCACAGAAGAGTTATGTAAATAGCTCAAGGTCAAATAGCTCTTCCAGATGCTCATATATATATATATATATATATATATACATACATATATATATCATAATTTTATATCTGGTATGCCTTAAATGTTTTTATTCTTCTATTCATTACCAACATAATACTCAATGTCTCACTCAGGATACCATTTGCATGTGCATGCATGTGTTGTGTGCATATATGAAAAATATACAAAATGATGGAGGAGAAGAGTTTATATTTTTTCTAGCTTATGTTATTTTCATTCTTCTTGAAGTTTGACACTGAGAATTAAGGATGCATTAGCTCATGACTGAATACTTAAATACTAATTGGAATATTAATGCCACCATAATTCTGTGTACCATGTAGTTAAGGTTAATAAATGACATCATCGATTTGTTCTAGTTTTCTTTATGGATTTAACTGTGCAATGGGACTTACTTTAGAAATGTAAGACCAACATTTAAAGGTGACAAATAAGTTAACTAATAATTTATGTAACTACATGTTTTGCCCTAGAACTAATCATTTTCTCTATGAAGTGTCATTTTGCAATTATTTTCTTAGTTAGTGGACTGTGACTGATGAAATGTTTTTTGCTTCTTCTCCAGAGATTACTCTGAAAATAGATAGCCAGAGAAAAAGGTCACTTTAAGTAAAATACTGATTTATTCATAAATGTTTAGGTAATATGACCATCTCATCCATTCTGAAAAGGTAAAAAGGAAAGATTTAATGTAACATGTAAAATATCAATAAGTAATTATTATTGATAGATGCAAGGTCCTTGAACTGTGCTGCTTCATCAAAGAATTAACCAGGACAATACATTAAAATTTTCTTCAGAAATCACATGCTTTTTCCCTGGTTTTCTTATTTATTTATTTATTTATTTATTTATTTATTTTACTTATTCATTTTAGAGAGATAGAGAGAGAGAAGGGGGGAGGAGCAGGAAGCATCAAATCCCATATGTGCCTTAACCAGGCAGCCCAGGGTTTCGAACTGGCGACCTCAGCATTTCCAGGTCGACGCTTGATCCACTGCGCCACCAGAGGCCAGGCCAGAAATCACATGCTTTATTTACCTGTGCACACCAGGACTTAAGCTCAATGGCTATGCTAAAACAAGGATTCCTGTCTGTATTGAGAACAACCTAGAAGAGTGTCTGGCAGATAGTGAGTGCTCATGTCTTGACTGAGCTAAGAAATGGCACTTAGGAGGAATCCTCTATGAGAACCTAAACCGCTGAAGCATGGACACAAAGGAAGGTCCATTATGGAGACATCAGCATGGAGTTGTTAGTAGGGCTCGGTGCTTCTTGAACTTCAGTGTGATTTGTAACTAGTCTGGTGATTTTGTTAAAATGAAGATTCTGATTTAGTAGGTCAGGGGCCAGACCGGAGATTCTGCATTTCTAATAACTTCTCAGATGATGCCAGTGTTGCTGCATCCTGAGCCATAATTTGAATAGTAAAGGTATTTACTCACTTCTGCTTGAAAGTGGACCTTCTTACACTGTAACTCAGACAACTAATTACATCATTAAAGTGGCAAATACATTCTCTTCTGGGGATATTAAGATAAATAAAATATGATTCCATGTGATGGCTCATAGCTCTCTTTGTAAATTTGTTTGGTAGAACTTTATAGACTTAAAGTGATTATAAAGCCACAAAAAAGTGCGCTGTTTCTTCCAACAAGGGGGTCTAAGTCTTGATTGGGAAACAGACTAAAGCTGCTGTCAGTTGAGTTCATTGATGGTTCTTACTGGGACCTGTGAATTTCCTCAGATGAGCTCAGTGAAAAAAATCACTTTGTTTTAATAAAATAGCTGTTTTTTTTTAATTTTATTTATTTATTTTTATTAGTTTTACTAGGGTGACATCAATAAATCAGGGTACATATGTTCAAAGAAAACATGTCCAGGTTATCTTGTCGATCTTGCATACCCATCACCCAAAGTCAGATTGTCCTCCATCACCTTCTATCTAGTTTTCTTTGTGCCCCTCCCCCTCCCCCTTCCCCTCCCTCCCCCCCCCCCCGTAACCACCACACTCTTGTCCATGTCTCTTAGTTTCATTTTTATGTCCCACCTATGTATGGAATAATGCAGTTCTTGTTTTTTTTCTGATTTACTTATTTCACTCCGTATATCAAGATCTCCCATTTTGTTGTAAATGATCCGATGTCATCATTTCTTATGGCTGAGTAGTATTCCATAGTGTATATGTGCCACATCTTCTTTATCCAGTCTTCTATTGAAGGGCTTTTTGGTTGTTTCCATGTCTTGGCCACTGTGAACAATGCTGCAATGAACATGTATTTTACGTATCAATGTTTCTGAGT
Organism: Saccopteryx bilineata; assembly: GCF_036850765.1. Classification (NCBI taxonomy): domain Eukaryota; kingdom Metazoa; phylum Chordata; class Mammalia; order Chiroptera; family Emballonuridae; genus Saccopteryx; species Saccopteryx bilineata. The sequence goes on along the minus strand of NC_089490.1, from coordinate 66,841,591 downwards.
TTTTTGGGTATATACGCAGTAGAGGGATTGCTGGGTCATAAGGTAGTTCTATTTTCAGTTTTTTGAGGAACCCCATACTTTCTTCCATAATGGTTGTACTACTTTACATTCCCACCAACAGTGAATGAGGGTTCCTTTTTCTCCACAGCTTCTCCAACATTTGCTATTACCTATCTTGTTGATAATAGCTAATCTAACAGGTGTGAGGTGGTATCTCATTGCAGTTTTGATTTGCATTTCTCTAATAACTAATGAAGATGAGCATCTTTTTATATATCTGTTGGCCATTTGTATTTCTTCCTGGGAGAAAAAATAGCTGGTTTATGCTTTAGATTTTCACTCACTTTTCCTTCCCACAAACTTTATGTGCTTTATTTCCTTTGAATAAGACTTCTCTATTTAGGAAGTTTTTAGTGAGTTTAGAACTTGGCAGAGCTGACCCAACTTTCTTTTGTATGAGCATACAGAAAGTAAATGTTTTGTGTTGGCAGAACTGTAATCCATCCAAACTCATGGAACAGACAGAGCTATAAAATATACCGTAGTTGTCTGGAATAAAGTAATCATACTTGGTATGTAATGCACAGAAGAAAGAGAACTCTGAGCAGGGTCTATGAAACATTTAATCATACTGAAAACAGGATATGCAAACAACGATACAACATCCTACTGCTTTTAAAGTTTGAGTGGCTTGATGATATACAATTTATTGAACAAATACACTAGATAATCCTCAAGCTACTCATTTTTCAAGGTCAAGTCCATACTAGCAATTACAATTGTTGTTGAAGTCACTTGAATGACATGTATAAAGGCTGCCACTTAACCAAACTGGTTGGATGGGTGACTTCATGAATTTTTCTACTCACTTTTGCTAAAAGAATCACATATGCAAAAAGAAAAACGAGTTATTGGCCTAGCCCAATGAGCCATAAAGCTAACAGATAAACTTGCCAAGTTTTCTCACAGAATTAAACAAAATCCATTCACATTTAATTGAACTCAATTTTAGATTCTCACCATATTGACTGCCCAAGATTTAAGAATAGAAAGAGTCACTGGTGCTCTTATGATTATATTAACTGAAATAGGAACCAATGACAACTTAATCTCAATACATGAGATTAGATTTTTAAGTTTGGGGACAGATAGGGCTTTTTGTGTTGGAGCCTTTAAGTCCTAACATCTTCTCATTCCCCTCCAAGGCTACTCTTGGATGCCTGTATCTATTAGATGATCTGGAACAAAACTCACCCTATCTAGCACTGCCATAAATGGAAGATAATGTTTTTGGAAAGTTTTACTTTTTCTGTATAAAACAAGTATATTAAGAAGAATAACATTTTAATGGTGACCTTAAATGATAAAACAAATCTTTTAAATAAACTTGAAATGTATTGTTTATCACAATGTTTATTTTAATATAATTAATTATAGAAACTATAAAATAGGCCTTGATTATCAATACTATCACAGATCATCATTTGATTGAATGACTTTTACAGGATTGTTATACATATTCATCCATTATTAAAATAAATATTTGTTCTGAGCATCAGCTACTCATTACATGCTTTATCAATACTAAAGATATTAAATTCTCTTTGTCATAGATAACCAAAAATACTGTTATTTGTGAAAAAAGTTGTAAATTAATATTTATACTACCATCTCAATTTTGAAGGAACAAAATTAAAAGTATCGTATATGCTTTTGTTTGTCTCTATATATGCATATTATATGCATAGGTATACTTTTCAGTATGAAAAAGGTTTTACTGTGGTAAGACATAATCTTTAAAAATCAGTGATTTGAAGCAACAAGAATTTATAGCTTACTGTTGTGAATTCATTGTGAGTGTGGCTTACTGCACAGGGTAGCTGTCTGGCCCAGCGACTCAGTGATCCTGACCCTTCAAACCTCTGCTCTGCTACCTGAACAAAGGATTGATTGGTTGACTTAGCCCGAGAAAAAGAGAAACTGCAGGACTATAAAGGACTTGGGCACTGTTTTTGCTTGAAAAGGACACATAATTTCTACTCATTTATAGACATAATCATAATGGACTTGCCTAACTGCAAGAAAGCTGAGAACCACAGTGGAGTTCATGGGATGTGGAGTCTTTTTTATTTCCATAATAAAAAGGGGTTAAAAAGAGACATGCCTAATTGTTTCTATAGTTGAGTCTACAATGTTTGGGAGTGGAGGAGAAGTGGCAAGGAATGGCAACCTTTTATTTAAACCTAAATTAATTTTTCCAAGAATTCTGTTTTCTTTGAAATTAAAATATATTTTAAAGCTTACAAATTCTTATCATTACTCCTGAGAGAGCAGGGGAATTCTCTTTAGCTTAATTTGTAGAAGTGTTATGACAACTTCAGCATCTTGTTTGACATTTAGACTCTTTCCCCCTAATTGTCCTTTTAGTTTTTGTTTCTACTTAACATTTTTACAATATTATCAATTATCATTTTATAACTGAAATGTCCTGAGCTTTGTTTCCATAGGTCAATGATTTTCAATAGCCAACTTGCTCCTACATCCTTAATAAAATAACCAGAGGTGGGCATGTCTAGTAAGTCCTCCATGAATCTCACTGGAGTTTCCTCAGAAAGAATGACCTGTAACTACAGGAGTGTTTCCAATGATAAAAACTTCAGATATATTGTATATTTAATGTGATTGAGAGAATCAGAATCTAAAATTGTGTGTGTGTAGAATAAAGCCCTAGGAAGTCACAGTCAGAAAGAGAAAGCTGATGAATTTGCATGGGAAATGGCTTCAGGAAAATCCCAATTTGTATTTGGTATTTGAAGAGTGTATAATCTTACCCGGGCTTTTCTGTTCCCCTGGCTCACTGTAAAGCTAAATAATTTCTTATTCTTTTAGAAGTGCATTATGAGTTCTTAGATATGAAGAGTGTCACATGAATGTAATTTTTAACAAGTGTTATTTATGTAAGCATGCTTATTTTAGGTATAATAAAATTATTAAACAATTGCCACTCCCAACCTTTAAAAAAATGCATACAGGGTAGGGCAAAGTACATGCCCCACCCTGTAAATAAGTCAGGCAAGAAAGGATACGCTGAAGATAAAAAAAAACCATGGAGGAAATTTGAGAACTCAATAGTTTTTAAAGGGTCATTTGCATGAACAAAAGAAATATTAATCTGTGCTGAATCACCATTGGAGTAAGTGTATAATCTATTGAAAAGCAAGCAAGGGCCTACAAGTGCAAGCAAAATGCAAGCTGAAGCCTGAATTTCAAATAACAGTGTGACTTAAAGTCTGATGTTTCCCTGACCACTGCATAATATTATCAGGGAACAATTCCCATGTAAAAGCTGCATTAGTTACAGAAAACAAGCTTTTTTGTAGGTAATATAATAAAAAAGGGGGTTGTATAATTAAGAGAATCTTTTGAAAACTCAAAGAATCAGGTTTAGACACTATTATAGCTCAGAAAAAAACACAACTAGGAAAAATGCCCAAGAACCTAGGGTAGTACTATTCAGGATGTGTGGTCTGTGGAGCACCTGCTGATCCACATTCTCTTATTAGTCTAGGATGAGAAAAAGTCTTTATACCGTTATTGCAAATGAACAGTGTCGATAGGCACACTATATAGTTTAGTTAGCAATTTGTTTCATAGTGAGGTTTTCTCAATAAGGAAGTAGTGTGTTAATTTGTATGCAGGTGCAAGCTCTTGTCATATAAATACATTAAGTGGCACTGTTTTGAGGGTATACCATTGACTTAATCACCCACCACATGTCACCTATGATTCTACAAAATGAAGAACAAACACTTCACCACACCAACCCCAGAAGAACCAAATAATTCCATCACCTTACTTGCCAGAAAATGCCATCTGTTATTGAGCTACACAAGCCCCCAGGCTTCTCTCTGCCTTTAGGTCTTCTGCATGGGTTTCTCTTGGGAGAACCGAATGAGTTCCTAGGACCTAATCTGCAAGGGAGTCTAAAAAGTTTAGTTTTTAAGCTCTCCAGCATCTATAACATAACAAGTTAGAAGGAGATTAGAAATGGGGACATCCATGGAACACACTACCTATTCCTAGCGACCAATCCAAGGCAAGGACATATTGAAAAAAAGATAAAAGATAGCAATGAACAAACAGTGTTATTTCTGGTGTCTCAGACACAGGAAGGGGAAGAAATACATGAGTAACCAGGAAAAGGGGGATATCAGTCACATAAATGTACATGTGGCATTTCAGCCCCAAATGGGTTCATTTCCTTGAGAAAGCATACCGTACTGTTTCTCATAGAATTTTTTAGAAGTACATTTATAATTTACTTGAGTAATACTTGTTTCTTTAAATAAAAATTCTGAACCATCCACGTGAATCAGAACTTAAAGTATATTACCATATTAGAAGGAAATCTTGAGGCTAACTAGTTCAACCTTCCCAATTAAAATTTTTTGAAAAATAATGTTCATGTTTATCAATATAAATAATCACCACTAACTAATAAAACATTGTCAAATAAATTTCTTTGGACATGTTTTTATAATAATATGTTATATAATTAACATTTTTTTCATGTAAATAGGTGATTCTTAAAAATTAGTTGGCTTAAGTGTAATAAGCTTTTATTTTGAAAGTTATGATTACTTAGTGGACCAAGTGATATTATTACTTAATATTACTTTAAAAATTTAGTGTCAAATTAATTAGTTTTATTATACTTAGGAAATGCAAAACTAAGTTCTATTACTCATATATTCTTAGCATCGGACACTGGTTTTACATACAAACTATGGCAAATAAAAAGTCGTAAGAAAATGTACTGGTTTAATAAAATATTTTGAGTAATGAAAAACTATCATCTAGAACATTGCTTCATACCCTTTTTAGATCATGAACTATTTTGAGATGATGATAAAAGCCACGGATGCTGTTTCCAATAAATTATATATTCACACAATTGCTGTGGTCTCATAGAAGATTTATGGACCTTTCAAAGGCTAGCCTTAAACTGAAGTTTGAAAAATTTTGATCCAGAGCCAAGCAGAAATGACCAATTTTATCAATAATTTGATTTTAATATGTAACTATATTTTTTATAATGAAATTGCAATTTGGAGCTAAAAATTACAATTTGATTTATAACACTTACTGTCAATATTATCTGGGCATATAAATTCTGACTTAATTATCTCACTTGTACATTAGAGACAATAATTTTGTCATAAGATTACTGTATTTACTTTCATATGTATCTAGCATAGTACCTATCACAAAGATATTTAACAAATGTTCATTCACTCACTTATTCATTCATTTATTTATTTTTGATTTATTAATAAGTTTCCACAGAATGTCTTAATTACTTTGTGGTTGTGCAATCATGTTCAACTAATATTTACTAAATGCTCACTTTGTACCAGGAGTTATGGTCAATCCATACACAGATGATTAAAAAGAAATCTCTGCTCCAAAGAACTTAAACTACAGCAGTATGTGAAAAGAAAATGTCAACACATTGTAGTAGATGATTTAAGAAATGGACATACATTAGTATGGGAGCCCATTAGAGAAGCAGTAACAGATGTTGAGGATTCATGGAAGAATCCATAGAAGAGATAATACTTAAGGTATACCAATAATATTAATAAAATAAACTTTTGATTGCTTAGTACATGTTGATTATTTTGATGTGCACTAGATATGCTAACGTGATCCTTGTAAAAACTTTATAAAATATATAGCTATTTCTTTTGCAAATGTCCATTTAACAGATGTGTCTACTATCTTAAAACAGAATGAACAAAATTTCAGTGACAGAATTGGAATTAGCTTTAACCTTAAGTCTTTGTTCTTTAACAATCAGTTCAAGAAAGTTGGGGATAACATTTTAGTTAAGGGATATATAAATATATATCATATATAACTCCAATGAGTGCATGGAGATGTGGAATGACTTTTATAAGGAAAACTATACAGAATAATAATAACAATTATTATTAACACAAATAATAATAAATTGCAAAACATAATTAAGAAAAATATGACATAAATGAAGATTGATTGGCTTTTAAATAGAGGAAAAAAGCAAATAGTTCTAGTTGAACTATTAGTGTCTCATTTGCAGAGTCTAGCTCTGACCGGGACAGGAACTATATAGTTTGTGAAGATTCTGCATACAGTGTTGGATGTTAGGATATTCAGAAGGCAGTTGGAGCTATATAATTTTGTAGCCCAAGATATGGTTAAAATTAGAGATAAACTATGATTAATATTAGTTCAGAGATAGCAATAAAAAAATCATTAGAGTGTATGAAATCCAGTAGCATAGAAAAAACATGGCATTAAATATTTACTTTGACCAAAACACAACTATATTCCAAATATGTACAAGTAATTTCACTCATTTTTTGTGAGTTAATTATAAATAATTTTATATTTTCTGTTTATAAAAAGTGTGGTAAAAGTGGACTCCATAGCTAAAGAAAGTTAAAAAAATATTTGTTTCAAAGTTAACGGATTAAAAAATTAATACATTCACCAAATGAGAGTAGGCTTGACAAGAGGACCTCTATAGATGAGTTTATTGAAGTTCATACTTAAATAAGTAACAATTAAAACAAACAAAACAAAAACAAAACTAACAATAACAACAACAAAAATCTTTCGGTGTTTTTTTTTGCTGGGAATTTAAGCTAAGCTAGGAAAGAATGATTGACAGCAGTTTAATTTTTTTAGAGTAGTTATGCCCAAATTTCTCTAGATGACCCTATTAATATTCTCCCTCTTGATATTTTGTAAGCTTTAACTTATCATGAAGAATACCTGAAGGTAATATATGGCAGCTGAAGGCAATTTGGACTGTTTCTTAAAAATACAGTCCCTTTGTAGAATGCACTACTTACAAGACAGCTTTGTTAACAAGACTGCATTTCTTATGTTGATAACTAAAGGTTAAAGGCGATCTTATGAATAGGCAGTTTTTACTTTCCATTGCATTTATTTTCAAACAATCTCAATATTGGAGTAGTAAATATTGTTGAAACACAAAGAAATTGATGACTTGTAAAAAAGACTTCTGTAATTGCATGGTTAGCTTTCTTCAGACTTATCATTTCAGCTATATGTATAGGTCCATTGATCACAAATTTGATACATATTAAATGAACAGATGTACAGTTATTAATCTTGGATGAGATCCATATGCAATTTCAACAGAAATCAGAGAAGGCAATGAAAAAATGATATAGCATCTTGTGTTTAATACTTCAGCAACTCCATGTGAACCTAAAAGTACCGAGAAGGAAAATCTGTGTAATCAACTTTTTTCCATTGATATTTGAATTCCTAACGAAAATTTTTCATTTGAATATGTAGTTCAAACATCTGTGTACCGACTGAAGCTTTGCATGTTTCCAAATGTGTAACTTGCATGTTTGCAAATGTATGATTCGTTTTAGGCTTCTCAAAGTTTTTATCTTTTAACTTTCAACTTTCCTGTGGTTTCATTGTTTGGACAGAGAAAAGGAGGTAAAAGCAAGATGGTTATTCCATTTGTACATAAGAGAAGAAAGTCCAAAGCCAAGTTAGAAAGATATTAAGCAAAGGCCAAGTAGAACTGTTCATGAGGTTATTAAAAAAAATAAATAAAAAATGACCTCAACAGCAGGAATAAACCACTCTTATGAGAGATTAATATTTCAGATATGAGGTTGGCTGCAGAGGTAGTGTAGTAAGTACAATGCTATGTGCCCAGAAAACCCCAAATGCTAGCTTATTGAAAACATGTTGAGTGTGCATTTATAATAGAAATAAAATCCGCAATGTGGTTATGGGCTATATTAAATACTTTAGCTTGAAAATGTTTTTAATAATGACACTCAGTATTTTCTTGAGTCATAATATAGCTAATGGCTGTTTGTATATTTTAATTATGAACAAATAATCTATGAAATATAACTTATCTGTAGATTTTATTTTTGGCTATTTAACTACCAGTCCACATGCAGTACAGTAAATTGGATTGGGATAAATAATTGGCAATGATAAGAAGAGAATTGGAGGCCATGGCCGGTTGGCTCAGCGGTAGAGCGGCGGCCTGGCATGCGGGGGACCCGGGTTCGATTCCCGGCCAGGGCACATAGGAGAAGCACCCATTTGCTTCTCCACCCCCCCCCTCTTTCTTCTCTGTCTCTCTCTTCCCCTCATGCAGCTAAGGCTCCATTGGAGCAAAGATGGCCCGGGCGCTGGGGATGGCTCCTTGGCCTCTGCCCCAGGCGCTAGAGTGGCTCTGGTCGCGGCAGAGCGACCCCCCAGGAGGGGCAGAGCATCGCCCCCTGGTGGGTGGAGCATCGCCCCTGGTGGGCGTGCCGGGTGGATCCTGGTCGGACGCATGTGGGAGTCTGTCTGACTGTCTCTCCCCGTTTCCAGCTTCAGAAAAATACAAAAAAAAAAAGAAGAGAATTGGACTTTAAAAAATATTCTATCCTTTTGACACAGAACTAATTCTTCTGTTAACCATTTAATTCTTTATGTGTTTTTATTATCTCTACTAACAAAGTACCAACTTATATTCATGCTTAATGGAATATAGTTTTAAGAGACATGATCAGGGAAATTAATGTGTGTGGAATCATCCCACTGGAAACCACAGAAATTCCAAGCTGAGAGATAAGTTGTTTATTCCCAAAGTATCATATAAAGGGTATATTTCAACTTTTGGGTACTTAATAGAAAAGGGGCTGTGCATTACAGTTAAGAAACAGAATATGTGATATGTATGAGTCATAGATAGCTACAGTTTAATGTAAGTTAACAAAGCTTGGCCATCTAATGGGAAAGCTAATAATTTAATAGCTATTACAACTACTTACCGTATTTTTTGCTCCTTAAGATGTACTTTTCCCCCCCAAAGTGGAAGGGAAAATTCCCATGCATCTTATGGAGCAAAAAATACCGTATTTTATTAAATATTTTAACACACCATTTGGTTCAGAATATTTTTTTTGCTTATTTTCCTCCTTAAAACCGTAGGTGTGGCTTATGGTCAGGTGCATCTTATAGAGTAAAACATGCGGGATCTTAGATTCTGAAAACCTTTACTGTTTGTTAAGAATCAACTGTGATAGCTAAAGACTGTTAAAAATAGACTACAAGCAGACTCTAATCAGCTTTATTATAAAACTTTACCTAAACTTTATTGTTTATATTTAATATAGACAAAAGAAATGTAAGAATGATGATATGTATTAACAATATGTATTAATAATAATTTTCTGTTTGTGGAAAGTGCCTATTGGTGTTTAGAACTAGCTAATATTTGAACAAGCTTTCTCTCTTCACTCTCCCCTCCACCTAAAGAAATAAATAACAACTAAATGTTTTTCACATATATGTGTCAAGTTTCTTTTGTGGAAATGTAAAAGAAGTTTATTGAGTCTGATTATAGATCAAGAAGATGTTGGTGAGCTAGCTAACTAGTAAATTTTACACTTTACATTTTATTCTTTATTACTAGCAATTGATAGACTTCTTTTTGTCTTTTAAAAATATTGATAGTGTAGGCATATTTTCTCCCGCAAAAGATGTCTTTTTTCCTCTATAATTGCATGTAAAGCACTTGTGAAATACACTGGTATATAAATAGAACATAATTTTGACAACTTTAACTTTGGAATTTATGTATGCAGATCAACAGACTTCAAATAATCTAGGTGATACTTAACCCACTCAATGTATATATAGAAGAACATTTCTACAGTATCCAGGTCCATTAAAAATGACACTATTTCTAATTTTAAGACTTTTCAAGCAACCCTAATTTTTTATCTTTTATAACACTTTAAAAAAAATCTCAGTGGTTTCAACTCTCATTTTGATCAAGTTCTTTTTTTTTTTTAATCTATTCTACATGTTTAGGGTCTCTTGTTCATCAAATGAATGCCTAAACCAGTCTGAGCTCTAAACTGTCTACAAGTAGAAAAGAGCCCCAAGGCCAGAGCAGAAACATTCACCAATTCAGAGCCTGCAGGGAAGATAGTAAAAGCCAAATTAATAATGAAGAGAAAAAATAAAAAGGTTATTCTCTATTCTTTTAGTTTAAATTTCTCCCAGCAAATTGTAAAATTACCAAATTAAAAATTGAAAAAAAAAAAAGACCCTACAAACAGTTGCCTAATGCAAATCTTTAAGACTATATGATTTGCAGAGATCCTTTTAAATACATCAATTGGGTCAAATGGCTGTGTATTTGTAGTTGGTTTTCATTCAGCCTTTTAACTGAAAAATTGAAAAGCATAATTTGGTAACAAGGAGACTCATGTAAAATTTGAGATATGCTTGAATAAAGATGTAAAATATTTTTGTTAAGACACGAAATACTTTCCCAATGTTACATTTATTCAGACATCATCAAAAGCAGGTAGTGTTTTATATTTTTATACTCAGGTTTGTAATTTCTGTATAAACATATGGCTCTATAAAATTCAGATTTTAAAAAATCTAATGGGAGATCTTTAACAGTTGTAAAGAACTTTCAGGTTAAATATCTTTAGTAATGTTACGTAGTGAGGTTTGGATTAGAGTCTTCATTAATAAGATAGACTGTTGGGTTTTACCAAACCCATATATCTCTAACAATAGTAAAAAGAGTTTAGGTTTAATTGAAATAAAGCGTTAACACATAGAGTAGATGTTACAAATAAATTTTAAAGAGAATTTCTCTTATGTTACCCCTTACATCTTTACAAATTTAATTTTTAAATATTACTTGCATTGTTCCTCCTTGCAGTTTTATCTTTCTAAGTTTGTTTAATTTGAAATCGAACAGTCATTTCAGTGGGAGTAAAGTTTTTGCAACCTTTTCAAAAAGAGATTTAATTAGGAGAAAGGGAACACAAATTGAAAAGAAGTGTGTCTGGTTATTTTATGTTTGACTCACACCACTGGCTGGCATGGAGATGAGACCAGTCAGTAATCACCACATTTCTTAAAGCAGACCACAGCAATTGATTTCATTATCTAGCACAGCATCTATTACTGTGCAGAACTATTACATTTTAAAGGACACAGACTTTTAAACAGAAAACGCTAACTTAAAAGAATATATCTTCATCTACTTTATTTCCTCTTTTTTGGATTTTTTTTTGCTTAGTCTTAAAACATATGATTATAAGATAAAATAACTATAGGTGGTAAACATGTTGTAATGTATAAATGTATCAAATAAACATGTACACCTTTAAAGAGCTATATTTAGCTCTTTAGTTAGAAAAAGAAAATTAGTAATTACCTACTGTTTATTCAATTACTTTTAGAACTGTTAATACTGTGCCAACAAGATAGTTTCATAGGATGCAGTTACTACCATGGAAGAAACTGTAAAGAGATTGAGCCTTAACAAAAATAAATACTATTTTATATTAGCTATTAATTTTAAATGTAGGATTATGATTTTGTTCAGCAAGGAGGCAGCATCTAGAAAAATCTTTTGGAACTATGCAACAAATCTCTTGATTCTTAATATGTCTCATGCAAGACAGTTTTGCTTTTTCAAGTTTATAAAAATACTGTACATCTAAATGACTTAAAGATTCTATAATACATGTTTAGCTTTAATATTGACACCATTTTGAAGAAGTATGTGAATAATGAATATGCATACTTTCATTCAATTTGCATATGTATAAAGTAAACAGGAATGCAAGAGTGAAGCTGTTGAGAATTTTTCCTCCAGATAAATCTTGTTTTAGTGGCTTTGTTTAACTGCCTCAAAAACATACTTCATTCTGTCATCACCTCTGTGTTCTTTCATCTTACCTGACTGACATGCAAACTATTGGACAAAGGTGGAGATATTTCAAATGGAGAAAAATGTAAAATTTTAGTTAAAAATAAGGCATTTGATATGTGTACATTTTCTTGACCTATTACTACCTTTCAAAACATTATCTTTCATTAAAAATGAGTGCTGTAGAGTGTCGGCCTGGCGTGTGGAAGTCCTGGGTTCAATTCCCGGTCAGGGCACACAGGAGAAGCCCCTATTTGCTTCTCCATCCTTCCCTCTCATTTCTCTTTATTTCTCTCTTCCCCTCCTGCAGCCAAGGTTTCACTGGAGCAAAGTTGGCCCGGACACTGAGGACGGCTCCATGGCCTCCATCTCATGTGCTAGAATGACTCCAGTTGCAATGAAGCAATGCCCCAGATGGGCAGAGCATCACCCCCTGGTGGGTATGTCAGGTGGGTCTTGGTCAAGCACATGTGGGAGTTTGTCTTTCTGCCTCCCTGCTTCTCACTTCAGAAAAATACAAAAAACAAAACAAAACTAAAATGAGGTCCTAGCCCTGGCCAGATGGCTCAGTTGGTTAGAGCATTGTCCCAAAGCACAAAGGTTCAATCTTTGGTTAGGGCACATACAGGTACAGATTAATGTTTCTGTTTCTGTCTCATTCTTTCTCTTCCTCTCTCTCTAAAATCAATCAATAAATAAAAAATTGTAAATCTAGTTTTGTATATTCATGGTACCTAATAAATAATAAAAAGCTATGGCTCAATAGATATAATGCTAGAAATTTCAAACTAAAACCCCTGCAACACTCTATGTAGAAGAGAAATGATGCAAACAGAAAGATCCGAATTTTCCAGTAAGTCTTATGCATTTTCTACTAATTGCGTGTTTGGAAAAGAGCCGGGAGATCACCTGCTTGGCTGTATGGAAGAGTCTGCTGTCCTGGAATACCTGCTACACAAGTCAGCTCTTAACCTTATAGCCACAATGGTTCTCTTGCTCTCTTTTTCCAAGAAAGTTGTGGAGCCAAACAGGCAGCTTGACTCCTCTATGTCAACTGTTCTATGGTGAAAACAAAGGTTTTCAAGGCACAGATGAAGGTGGTAGCAGCTATAGTTGTTCTTCCTCCCGCAGTAATTTTCAAAACCAATGTCATGGCAGTTTAATGTGTAAGATTCTGATGTGGGTGCTCATTCTCTTTGGTTATGAGGCTAATACTGAAGGAAGTTCCCTCCCTGAGGTCATCATTGGTGAGTCAGTTCTTCACTTAACTTTCAGTGCTTAGTTCACAGGCTCACAGGAATATCTCTTATTTCTCCAGTCTGCCCAAACCTTCATTTTCATTCATGAGACCTGAGTCATGTCATCCACGGTGATGACCAACCATATGTTCTATTTTCTGCCTTTCAGTTTTATTTTTACTTAAATTATGAAGCATAAATAAGTATAAATTTAGTGCTGATATTAACAAATACCTTAGAGATCAACCAGTTTACATTCTATTGATAAGAAAATAAAGATATCAGAAGATCCAACGATTTGTCCAAAACCCAGTTGCAATTTTAATAGTTAACAGTTTTCTATAGTTTTGTGCCTTACTACTTACTGATTAGTAACTACTTCCTCTTGTGGTGCTCATATCTGTCCCGTGGAATATTTTCTGTCCTTTATGAGCAAACACCTTTGGAGATGTCAGTAGATGGGCTTAAGGGCCCAGAGTTGGATCAAGGCAGAACAAGGATGAGAATAGCTCCAACTATTTTTACTGTATCATGTTTCCTCCCACACTTATAGCTTGAAAAAAGCAGTGAGAAATGCTGGAAGGGTCTGATTTACTACTGTTATTAGTATAAGGTGAGAGGAACTAAAATATTTTTTAATGTAGCAATCATGTAGCATTACCATATGTGCTACTTATTAAACATCTCAAGGATTTAACTAGCTTATATAACTGAAATATTTTCAGCAAAGGTATGTGAAGTGGAATATAGCTTAAATGAAAAGTATTTATATATCACCCAATTCTATTACTCCAAATACCTACGGGGTCCTGGATGTCCCTCTCTCCCCAAATGCCAGAAGCTCAGTAGAGAATATAAGAATAAACAAAACTCAGCACTGCTCTTTATCCTCTTGAGGAGAATAGACAGGCTTATCAGGAACTGAGGTAAAAGATAGCCTCAAATAGGGAGTGATTCAGTGGGAAAGCGTTGGTTGTAAGGATTCTCCCTTCCTTTTAGAAACTTAGTAAGTCTTAAGGAAGCCAGCAATAATCCAGGTTCTTCTGAGAGTCTAGTCAAGCTTGATTCAAAACTTCCAAAGGGATAAATGAGAACATCATATCAGTATCACTTTAATTTTTTATTTTACTTTGAAACAGGCTAAGAGGATGCCATGTTATTACTTTAAGACCTAACCTATGTGTTTAAGGGTCTTTTGACTCTCATGGTCTACAAATTTGATGAAAAAATTTCGAGTAAAATTCATGGTAAATTGGCTTGACTTTAACTCTAACTTTAAGGGTTACCTCCAAATATTGGGGAAAGTTGTATGTGCAAGTAAACTTATTTTTTCTTCTCCATTCTTTGGTATGGCTCTTTTAAATAAGTCACTCCCAGTTAAAACTTTATATTTCTGTTTTTATAGATATGAATTTAGTTTAAAATACTTTTACAGTTTAAACACGAAACAGAGTGTCAAGATCATTTTTGGTTACTTAGTTTTGCTCACCAAGATTCGTCTGAAAACCAGTTTACAAGTCTGGATAAGCTCATAAAAACCATTGATGAAAGAACACATATCTGTTCATTTAGGCGATACACTGATAATATTCTGCATCCTATCTTGAATATGACTTTATCTGTTTCTGGCTGTATAGTTGTGTAGTTCTTGAAGGTGAAAGGAGGAATAGAAAAGGAAGAAAAGAAAAGGATCAGATTCTTAGGTCACAGTGAAATCGCAATGCTTCTTTTAATACATTGATAAGTTATAGATATCTGAAACCATGTAAAAGATATTATAGAAACATTAGCATGTTGAAAATGCTGACAAAAACTAAAGATCTAGCCTGTGTTTTCTTGTTAAATATTTAATATATTTAACATTTATTTATTTAATATTAATAATATTAAATATTTAAATATAAAAATTATTTAATAAAACTCTGTCAGGCAAAAAAAATCTTTCCCCTTCAACTCTGGCAATAGATGGATTCCAATGAATGTAGCTAGTTATTCCAAGCACTTTAAAGTAGATATTTAAAGTCTAAAAAAAGTCATACAATTACTGTATTAAAAAGCTGCGAACATTTTCTTAAAAAGGAATAATGATTGAATACATTTCTCATCAAAGTGAAGGATTAATAGCACCGAATAAAAGTTTTCTACGAAGTTTCACACAATCACACAATGTGCTACGAAAATTAATTTCCTTCTTTTTGCTCTCTGTTGTTTTGGCTCCTGCCTTTTTTACAGCTAACACATTTAGTTTTGTCAAATTGAGGAAAGCAGAGTCGACCATTTTATATGTGAACTGCTATTTGTGGGGAGGTGTGTGCTCTTTGTTGTTGTTCTCGAAGAAGAGTACCTACTCTGTGGTTGTTTGTTTCTTTGTGTGTTCATGTTTTTTGTTTTTTTGCCAAATGATGATTTCAGCTAACTGTACCTGATTTGCATTTATTATTTATGTGGTTGGTAAAATTTTATCAGTGAGTTGAAAATTTTCACTAACATTGAAATAAACATTCTCTGACACATTTAGATACTCTCACTGGACATTTCAAAGCCTTTTGTATGATCTCTCTGATTTACTAGCTTCAGATCGTTCATTTTAATTAAAAGCAGAGGAAACTTCAACTCGATAAATGGAAGAGACGTTTAGCTAGCATATGTCTAAAGAAGTAATAGTTTCTAACCGTAACTAATTTTTTATCTATGCACTTAAAAATACCACCATTTTATTTAAGTTTTTATAGACAAAATTCTTATATAACAGAAAATAATAATTCATCTCACTAAATGTGAAATTAAAAGATTTCTTTCAGTGAGAAAAACAAAACAAAACTTCTCTTCCTGGTTAAAGAGAGACCAATTTTAAAGAAGATTTTAAAAAAAGATTATTTCAGTGTTTCCAAAGAATCTATTGTTTAATCTGCCAAGAAATTCTGTTCCTACATCAGTAGAAATTTTAAAACTCCAACACAACCATGCTATTTCCTCAATAATGGCAAGGGAATTAACTTTAATGCAGTAAATTCTCAAGAAACCCCTATAATAAAAAGATGCCTCTCACTCCTTTTATTTAATTGATCTTTTTGGAACAGTTCATTTGTAATCCAGAAAAAAAATAATTAAGTGGGTTATTAACTTCTTTCAAATGTATGAAAACAATGGTGACTAATACCCAGATATCTTTTTATGAAAGGCTTTTGTGTTTGAACCTTCTAAATTCTAATCTCTAATAGGTAGTTCTAGGCTTACTATTATTATTATTTTAAGCCTAAAACTTCCTTAGCAGAATTGAAATACATTTGATTTAAATTCCTTTTATTCATTTAAGGATGCATGAAATGGATTTTACTTGCACAATGGAAAATATGTTAAATTTCAAAGCATTATACTTTACTCTTCATTTCCTGTCTGATCATTTAGAGAAAGCCACACTGTGTGGCAGAAAAAACACCAATTGAGCAGACAGGAGACATAGCTATTTGACCTTGAATTAAACTTCAATTAACTTCTTTGTGCCTCAGGGCCCATATCTGTTACATGAAGGGGTCCTTAGAGATTGAAAATCAGCTGTCTTAGCTAAATTCAACAGGAAGATATGTTTTGTATGACCCACATGATATTTTAAAAATATGAATGATGGTTGTATCAACTTACACTCCTATCAGCAGTGCATGTGAGTCACAGCTACTCTACTGCCTTACCAATGCAGGATATTGTCAACCTTTTTCATTCTAGATATTTTGGTGTGTTAGTAGGCATATTTTATTATGGATTTAATTTTGAATTTTCCTGATGACTAATAAAGTGAAGCGCATTTTCATATATTTTCCAGCCACTCAGATAGCACCTTTTGTAAGTAGCCTTTGATTTTTTTCTTTTGGCCAATTTTTTAAAAGTTGTATTGTCTGGGTATTTTTTGATATGCTAATGAGTTCTTTAGATATTCTGGAATGAGTCTTGTTAGATAAATTAATTCAAAGCATGTTCTCCCATTATGTCTTGCTTCTCACTCTCTTAAAGGTGACTTTTGATAAATTGAAATTCTTAATTTTAGTGATTAATTTTTCAATTTTTTCCTTTATACTTAGTGGTTTATTAAAAAAATTTTAAGGAAATATTTGTTTCCCATAAGTTCTAAAAACATGTTCTTTTTTATCTTCTAGAAGCTTTTCCTATAAACTATCTGGACTGATTTAGCAAATATTCCTTAACACATATTATGTACGATTCAGGTCATTCCATTTCATTACATATACCCAGTAGAAATGTATACATTTATACACCAAATAAAATGTGCAAAAATGTTTAAAACAGTTTTACTCATAATGGCCAAAAATTGGAAGCACCTATTATTCCTCACTTATAAAACAGATTGTGATATATTTGTACAGTGGGATAGTATACAGCAAGAAGAAAGAAGGGACTACTGTTACATGCATCAGCATGGGTGAATCTGATCGCTATAAAGTGAAAGAAGCCATGCACCAAAGAGTAAATGCTGTGTGATTTTATTTATATAAAATTCAAAACTAAGCAAACCATTTGGGAAGATGATTACTGAATCGTGGTTACTTTCTAAAAGGTGAAGGTTAGGCCCTGGCCGGTTGGCTCAGTGGTAGAGTGTCGGCCTGGCGTGCAGGGGTCCTGGGTTCAATTCCCCGCCAGGGCACACAGGAGAAGCGCCCATCTGCTTCTCCACCCCTCTCCCTCTCCTTCCTCTCTGTCTCTCTCTTCCCCTCCCGCAGCCACGGCTCCATTGCAGCAAAGATGGCCCGGGCGCTGGGGATGGCTCCTTGGCCTCTGCCCCAGGCGCTAGAGGTGCTCTGGTCGCAACAGAGCGAGGCCCTGGAGGGGCAGAGCATCGCCCCCTGGTGGGCGTGCCGGGTGGATCCTGGTCGGGCGTATGCGGGAGTCTGTCTGACTGTCTCTCCCCGTTTCCAGCTTCAGAAAAATACAAAAAAAAAAAAAAAAAAAAAAAAAAGGTGAAGGTTAGTCCTGAGATAAAACACTAAGCAAATATCTGTGTGGCTGGAAAATGTTCTCTATCTACAATAGATCTAGGTAGAGTGTGCTGTGTTTTTGGTAACAATGATCAGGTCTGTACATTAGGTAAAAATTCATCATGTTGTACATGTAAGAGCTGCCCTTTCAATTATTATTAAGTACTAAAGAAGAAAAATACTTGTTGGAGCTAATATTTCAGGCATATGTAAAGATTAAAGTATCATTAATAAATGTATTGATACTAAAACCAAGATATAAGTTCAGAGTAAAGTAATCTCTAGTAATCTGTCTACCTTCCCATAAGGCTTCTAGTCAGTCTCTCTTCTAATTTTTTTGCACAATAAAGCAGATTAATTTTTTTAAATGCTCGATTTTGAACTGATTGACTGCCTATTTAGAAATGTTTGATTATTTCCCTCCACCTAGATAATAAATAGCAAATTTTAATTACTTAAAGTATCTGTAATATGGTACTGATATGTGTGGGAATTAACCAATATACATTGGAAATTAATTACCGTACACATCAGGTGCATTAAATTGCTTCCTTTAGCGAATTTAACACTTACATCGTATCTGTAAGTAAAATAACATTATGCCATAGTTGAGGTACTCTAGTTTGAAGATACTGATTGAATTTCTACACAGTCTGAAGTTACAAAGTTAATGGGGGGCAGCAACAAAATAAAATATATGTCACTAGGATGCCAAAGCAAACAATATTTTATTTACACCATGTTGCTTCTACAATCACATATAAGTTCCCAATTATTCAATTTCTCATCTTCCTAAACTCTTCACTCTAAACTAACTTATTCAAAACCTGGCTCTTACAATCAGTCTTACACTTTCTGAACTCCTAATTTTTCTTAATTCCAGTTCCTCCAAAGAAGTGGAATTTTTATTTTTGGATTTTCTGTCTATGAATATGATATTCTTTCTTTCTGACAACTTTTAAAATCTACCTTTATTCTAAAATTTTGATTAACCACAACAGTTTGAAAAATCTCTTTCTTCACTGAAATCTTAACGGTAATTATGGTTGGTTACAAATAATTTAATATGTATAACATTTGTGATGTTTCTTCTATGTTGCTTTAAATATTATTTAAATTCAGGTTTTTGACTTGATGCTTGTCGTATTTTCATAATTATATTCAAAGTTCCTGAGTAGAGAGAAAATGTTTATATTTTTTCAACTCTTCCCTCAAAAGTGTTCAAATAATGATGAAGATTGAATTAAAGTATAGAAAGGATACTATATTAATTGGAGTTTTATAAGAGTAGGGTAAAAATAAAATTTGTGGAGGTCAGTTTTACATGACTACAATTATGCTCTTTATTTGGATAGATATATGAAATATACATGTTAAATAAATTAACACTGTAGAGATTATTCTAATTTACTAAAAAAAAACAATTCTTCCTTATTTCCTATTTACTTTCTCATTTATTCCCATTTGTCTTTGACCCCACCAATGTGCTTATGTGATGGCTCCTTTCAACATCAGTAACAAATACCACATTATCCTCATTGGCTGCTTGGCCCCTTAGCAGTTTTCACCACATTTGACCAGACTTCCTTTGGAACACTATTCTCTACATTTCCAATGGAAACACGCTTGATTTTTCTCCCTCTTCTTTTT
Source organism: Saccopteryx bilineata (assembly GCF_036850765.1). Lineage (NCBI taxonomy): Eukaryota > Metazoa > Chordata > Mammalia > Chiroptera > Emballonuridae > Saccopteryx > Saccopteryx bilineata. Next base: position 66,821,933 of record NC_089490.1, on the reverse strand, counting down.
TTTTTTTTAAATTTTTAAAAAAAATTTATTTATTCATTTTTAGAGAGGAGAGAGAGAGACAAAGAGGGAGAGAGAAGAGAGAGAGACAGAGAAAGAGAAGGGGGAAGGAGCTGGAAGCATCAACTCCCATATGTGCCTTGACCAGGCAAGCCCAGGGTTTCAAACTGGCAACCTCAGTATTTCCAGGTCGACGCTTTATCCACTGCGCCACCACAGGTCCTCCCTCTTCTGAATACTCCATCATTCTCCTTCCCTTGTTTTTTCTTTTATATCTTAACTCCTGACATCAAAATTCATTCAGTCATTTATTTCTACTTTTATTTAAAAATCCTAATTGAGCATCTACAGCGTGCCAGTCATAGAAGTACTGGAAACACAACAATGAACAATATTTTCTATATCTTGCTCTTATGAAGTTTTGATGGAGAGATACAATAATAAAATACAGTGAATTAGAAGTTGACACATATTGTGAAGAAAAAAAAAATCAGAGTAGGGAAGAAGATAGGGAATACTGGAGCTGGTGGTTCTAGAACTGGCTATATCGTTTCTGGGGCCCAACACAAAATAAAAATTTAGGGCCTCTGTTTAAATATTGTTAAGAATTTTAAGACAATAGCAGCAATGCATTAAACCAAGCAATGGACACTTTTCACATGCCCATAAAGATGGCCCTTGGAGTTTGAAGATATCACTGAGGTAATATTTGAGTGGAAACTAGAAAGAGGCAAAAATTTGAGGCACACACACACACACACAAGAGAGCAATGTTCCAGAAGAGTAATAAGTGAAAAGGCACTGAGGCAGGAGGGCATCTGGTAGATATACGCAATGGTAAGATGAGTAGCAGGGTTGGCTGGTTGAAGGGAAGAGAGAAAGGAGATTAAGCCCAAGAGATAACTGTGGGCCAGATCAGGTAAATTCTCACTGGTTGATATAAATATCTTATTTTGGGATTTAAAGAGAGTTTAGAATACATCTGACTTAATTTTCCCCAGAGTCATCTTGTTCCTCTGTTACAAAATAGAATGTAAGAGGCAAGAGTGAAAATAGATGGCAGATGATAGTGGATTGAATTAGCCAGGTGAAAGGTGACTGTGGTAGCAAAGGTTAGGTAGAGAGAAGTGTTTGGATTTGGCCTGTGGTTTGAAGAACTTTGGTATTTGGTTCTAAGACTTCTTTTCTTCTCTATCTCTTTGTGATGTTTTCCCATTTTCATTACCTTAGATGATATTTAAAAAGAGCTGATGTTTCTCCTGTATATTTCCAGTCAAGCCAGACATGGAAAGTCCTACCTAACATTCTTCATTTGGATTTCTCATGGTCATTTTAAATGTTACATGTCCAGTGAAGAATGTGATCAATACCTTCTCTCCCAAATTGTTTCTACTAAATCTTCCTCCTATCAGAAAATGGCATCTGTATTTCTTTATTCAGTTGTTCAAGCTAGAAACCTTGATTCTTTCACTCATCCTAGACACAGGTTTCTCCTGTACTGTAATAACCTCCTCACTGTGTTCTCCACTTCTACTCACACTGTTTGTAGTAGCTAAGGTATTCACTTTAAGATTCAAATACAATTGTATCTTTTTCTACTTAGAGCCCTTCGATAGATTCCCCTTGTATTTTGAGTATAGTTAAAGTTGCTTGGGTGCAATGTTCTACAAGGTCTTACATGATCTAGTGTTGTCTAGATTCTCCTGTTTTCTCTCTTGTCTGTCTCCATTAATGCACTCACTCTACACTATCCATGATGCTCTATTAAATGAAGAACTAGGGAAAAGACTATACCAAACATTTTTAGGTTGTCCATATATTTAATAACACAGTACTGTATTTAGGAAAATCATTTTTAATTCATTTTGCAAAAATTTCTTTCCGTTTGGGTTCTTAGATACACAAGAATACTGAAGGAGAGATTTTTGAAGTAAAAGTAGAGTAACTTTAATAATGGTTTTTCTCACAGGAGAACACAGTTGCCTTCTGAGCATCAGTATTTCCCTCCATCTTTATTAATGTATACATGAAAACATGGGAAGGAATTAAGGGACAACAAGATGATGTAAAATTAAAACCATGCATTTGATTATTTCTCACATATCAGTTATTACCTTATTGGATGATGACTATAGTTGATAGACTTTTCATGTCAATAGGGGTTTTTAAAGGAACTGATATAGTCAACACGTGAATGTGCCCTCAGTTCTACTTCTCAGTGGTTCTAAAAGACTCATTAGTGAATTGAGGTGATCAAGGTGGAAATGAATCCTCTTGTGGACCAGGATTAAAAACTTCCAGAAAATTTTAATCTTATGACATTCAGCAATCTTTTACCCTACCTATAATACCAAAATAATTTGAGGATGTAAGCAAGTATATAATGGTAATATTGGTTAGGAAGTAGGATATAAGATAGAGAAGCATTTAACCCAGTCTGGGGAAGGTATCTTAAGGTCAAGAAAGTCTCTGTAATGAGATTATAAGTAATAAGTGTGAAGAAAAAGAAAAAGTGAAGAAAAAGAAACAGTGTTTGTCAAATAGTAAAAGCAAACTTGATAGCTGGTCCTTTGATAGATGACACATTTAAGAAAGTGCATTTTCATGGACAGGCAAGAATGTGGTCATATTATAATGAAAAGAGCTTCCAAAATATAAGATAAGATTGGGAAACCTATTCCATATCCAAACCTTCTCCTTTTGGTGCAGACCAAAGGCATCGTCTTAAAAATGTTTCTGTCTTGGCTTTCTTAGAATAAGCGTGTTCTAAGAAATACCCTTATCTCCAGCAGCCCACTTTGGAGAAGAGGTAAAAATTCAAACTATTACAGTGTCTGCAGGACTTTATTGTTTTCCTATAATTCTACTCTGATAGCTTAAATATTTCTCCCTACAATGTCTCTATTCAAATACTAGCAAGTCAGAACATACACTAAAGTGGATACTTTACTTTTGCAAAGTCTATAATAATAAGATTATACATTTCAACACATGAATATGACACCTTCAAAAAAGTATTCCAATCTATCCTTATTAAAGAATCACGCAAGAAGAAAATGAAATTTGGACTCTTTTTCGCATTAGGTTTCTCACTTTTTTTTTAAGTATGTTGTACTTCCATGGAAAATTATCCTTTGATCTTCAGTGAGTTCAGATATTCTGTTTCTCATTTATGCTTAAGACAATGCAACATGTTTGTTTTGTCATTAATACTAATCTTACTTTGATTTCTTTGAACTTCTGGTAACAGGTAATTCAACTTAAGACTTTTCTAGACAATCTGTTCTTTTTTTTGTTGGATATTAAAATTTCTCTGGTGTTAACACTTAAAAAGACTGTCTACTTTTCCTTTCTTCTTCTAATTATTGGATATATTGTTAGACTGCATCCAAAAAGCTGATTTAGCATTTGAACTGAGAAAGAACCTATTAATTTAAGCAGCTTCTGACCTTTCTTACTAAGAGAAGTTCAAAAGACAATCAAAGAGTTAACTCAAAACCTCTAGTATATATAAAATGTTTGTTTGCAAATGGCACATGGGTATGATCCCTCATATGTCTTTTTCTTCATTTTACATTTAATACTGTTGTGCTGTAGGCACACTGAAAATTTCCAATGTAAAATGTCTTACAAATGAATTGTGGCCTTTGTTAAAGTATTAAAGATTTGGCAAAAGTGTACAATGGTGAACATAAATACATGCTTTTAGATTTTTCTAAACCAGTTCTACTTACCAAAATAGAATTTTAATTGATTTGAAAATTAAATCTCATTTATTCTAAAAATATTCCAGGCAACATATATTTGTGCAAACACCTGGCAATTTTCTATGTATCACAGTAGGTGTTGAGGAAATTCATTAGAGTAAGTTCATTAAGTATGTATGTTTGCCAAACCTTTTGATATAATGAACACTTATCCTTGATGGTAGCCATTCACTCTTTTTTAAAAAAATGATTTTATTTATTCAGTTTAGAGAGGAGAGGGAGAGGGAGAAAGAGGGGGGGAGAGAGAGAGAAGAGAAGAGGAGAGGAGAGGAGAAGAGAGGAGAGGAGAGGAGAGAAGAGAAGAGAAGAGAAGAGAAGAGAAGAGAAGAGAAGAGAAGAGAAGAGAAGAGAAGAGAAGAGAAGAGAAGAGAGCAGGAAGCATCAACTCCCATATGTGCCTTGACCAGGCAAGTCCAGGGTTTCAAACCAGCGACCTCGATGCTTTAATCCACTGCACCACCACAGGAAAGGTGGCCGCCATTCATTCTTCACAGGTTCTTAAGTGCTTCCTTGTAGCCCTGAACTGCATTTCCGCTGGCATTTGAAACATTGGTGACCACATCACTGTATACTTAAATACATATGCAGAGAGATTACTATCAATCCAAAATGGCAGAATCGGAGTTACAGTTTACAGAAGGTTGTTGAGCTAAAAGTCAGCAGAAGACTCTTGGCTTTCGGGAGAGAATTTTAACTTGTGCAGGAAGTACATGTACATTACTGAAGGACCACTTCTTGAGTATTTGATTACAGACAGAAATAGGCTTACTTAAAAGGTCTTTTATAAGGGTGAAGATAGGAGTCAGACAGTCTGATAACAGAAAAACTTCTGCTTTCTACTTTGGGGTCTCCCTATATGTAACTGGAAAATGTTCCACATTTTTCTTCAAGTGGATATGTAAACAAATGGTTATCATGGAAGCTATTTGCAGATATGACTTAGGTGCTAGGCAAAAGGGCTGACAAGGAAATGATTTGTTTTAAAGTGATCTGAAACAATGAAAACAAGATGCCCGTTGTTAAATTGGCTGTCTTTCTCAGTATATGTTTTGAAGAGATCCAGCCTTTATGGCTAAAGTAATGGATACTATTTGTAAAAATAGTGTAATGATATCTGTAGCAGATGGGAACAAAAAATATAAAATATATCATATTCCATATATATATATATATATATATTACAAAGTTAAACTGTAATAAAACCATGCCTCTATCACTTGCCAGATGATAAAAATAATTATGCTTTAGATTAGAACATATACCATCAGTGACCAAGTTTGACCCAGTCATTTTTTATTCCAGAATATACTCTGAAAGAGCATAAAACCAACTTATCTCCACTCTTGTAAGAAATGTCATCTTTGTGTACACTCTCCAAATCACATCAGAAAAAAAGTCTTTTGGGCCTCTGTATGATTTTGTTACTTAGAAAAGTCGTTACAAAAGCATTTGTAATACTAGTACATATTTATATGTGCTTATTTGTATACAGTAGGTATTGTTATTTTAAAGTTAAGGGATGAGGAGATTTTATATGTGGCACAATATTAAATTTTAATGAGTTAATAATTTCTACCATTGTCACTAACTAGATGTGAAATAGTTAGTTAAATAAAGTTTGGCTTGATACATGGAAAGTATAATGTCATCATACATTATCTGGGACTCACTGGGGAGACTTTGCTTATAAACAATGTCAAAATAACCAGTCATATTAGTAAAACAACCTTCAATTTAGTACAAATGACAGTCAAATTTAATGCTTGCCTCAAATTATATAACAAACTAAATAAAAACAGAACTAAATACAATTCAATTACATATTGATGATGTAGAGATCAAAACTCTCAGAAATTAATATAAGCTTATACATTTGCTGCTATGATAAAAATCAGAAAAGTCATAGAAATTTATGTTTAAAATTTAGTCATTCAAGAAATAATTTATCAAACATGCTCCCACACTGTCTGGGTCAGTCCTGCCCAGGGTTACTGTGTCATATACCCATTTCTTAAGCTTCCAATGATATTATAGACAGCCGCTGAGGGATTTTTAAGCAGCAAAGATGATGTGACTATTTCATTAGCTGCAAAATCAAAGAAAGACTTACATACATGTTAGAACTGTGTTTGGTAAAAAAATCCATTTAATGAATCATAAATTATATTCATTATTTGTTAATAATGCAGAACCACTTCAAATTTCTATCGTAGTTTTAAGTGAATCTCATTCTAGAATACATTTCACAGAAAAAAATATATATAATAAACTGTCTAGAAATCTAAAGCTAGATTACTAATAGTAGGTACTAGAATATATCAAAAAGAGTAAAAATTCTGAGAGAAATGTGATTTGAGCATAATAGGGTTATATCTATTTTTTAAAAATTAGTTAGCATTCTAATAAGAAGATATTCCATAAAAAGGTGACCCAAATCATATATAAAGAGTTTTTTAACACTTAATTTATTGACCAAAAATCATTTTCAGTTTCTGTCTTTAAGTATTCCAAATTCTCTGCACTACAAAATAAAGCTAGTTGTCAGGTGGTAAGAAATTTGGAGTACCTCTGAGTTCAAGAAGTCTTCTAATTCTTTATTTAAAAGGTACATTGCTGGAAATGGTGCCACCTTTTGATAGACTACCTATGTTTTGGGGCTGTGGTTTCCTTATTCTTGCTGCTTATACTGAACAGAGTTAATGTTCTATTATATAATAATTTATTCTCTAGCTCCTCTCAGAAGATAAATTTACTTCCAATTCTTCCAAGAAAATTAAGGGTGATTTGAACTTAATCAAATGTATTTTTTTTCCATAAATATAATTTCTTCAAAATCCATTTTTTCTTATTTCTATTCCAGTTTCATATAAAGCAATCTTTAATTTTCTTTGAAAAGCTAATACTTCAGCCTGCATTTTGACTCAGTTTTCCAATAATTTTTTTTTCCTGTTTTATATGTTGTTCCTTATGTCTCCAGTTTTCAACAGTTTACTCTGTATTTGCTACTTGCTACATCATCAATAATTTCAGGGATTTTTTTTCTCCATTGATTTGAGAGAGAAAAAAAGAAAAGGGAGAGAGAGAATGAGAAAGGGAAGCATCAACTCGTTGTTCTACTTAGTTGTGCATTCATTGGTTGTTTCATGTGTGTCCCGACTGGGAATCGAACTCACAACTTCAGAACTCTAGGGCAACACTCTATCTGCTGACCCACCTGGCCAGGGAGGTTTTTGGGATTTTTTCTCAGATGATAACATTAAGCAAAACAAGATCCATCAACATTACCACCAAAAAAATAAAAATAAAAAATAAAAAAATAAAAAAAAAAAAGAAAAAGAAAAAGAAAGAAAGAAAAAAGACAACATAATTCTGATCCTTATCCTGACCCTTAATCTGACCCTATATCCATGGTCTAATTAATCTCCTCAAATATCCATTTTTGCATTGTATGATCAATCTTTATTTTTATTTTATTTTATCTTAAATGATTTTATTTTATTTTATTAGTGAGAGAGGTGAGGGACAGATAAGGACAGACAATCAGAAAGGAAAAGAAATGAGAAGCATCAACTTGTAGTTGCAGCACCTTAGTTGGTCATTGATTGTTTTCTCATATGTGCCTTGACTGGGGGGCTCCATCTGAGCTAGTGATCCCTTGCTCAAGCCAGTGACCTTGGGTTTCAATTCAGTGGCCTTTGGACTCAAGCCAGCGATCATGGGGTTATGTCTGTGATCCCATGCTCAAGCTGGTGACCTGACACTCAAGCTGGGTGAGCCCATGCTCAATCAAGCTGGAAACTTCAAGGTTTGAACCTGGGTCCTCAGCGTCCCTGGTAGAGGCTCTATTCACTGCAACACTGCCTGGTCAGGCTTGTTTTAGCAATCTTAAATCTATTAAAATTTGCCTTCAATCTGCTTGACTTTATTAAGACTATATACTTTGCTGCACTTTACCCAGAGGATCATTCTATTTTGCAAGCCTTTTTCTGAGCATACTGATCTAGTTCTCTAACTTCAACTATTCCCTCCATGTTGATGATTCCAAAATTTTAATCTCCAGAGCTATATATCCAACTATTTGTGAATATCTCTATGCTCCATGTGTGCCTCAAACTAATATATATATAACACTGAACTCATCAACTTTGCCCCAGACCTGCTCCTCACCTAGGTTATCTACCTTGGTCAATAGCCACAGGTTTTACCCAAATAATCCACTCAGATAACTGAGCCTCAAACTAGATGATTTATTTTGTTTTACACTCTAATCCAACTAGTCTTCAACTCTGAAAGATATGACATCATTGGCATACTCAATACTACATCTTTCTCATCAGTCCTCTACACTTATCAGTTTAAAGATTTCATATTTCTTCAGGCTATTCCTTACTTGAAATCATCTAATAACTATACTATCTACCAGAAAAAGCACACAGGATAAGGATACTGTTTATGATTTGTCATGAGCTGGTCTGCACCCCTGTGCCACAGCATAATATTCTCTCTGCCTTTCATGCTCCTCTACTTAATATACTCAGCTATACTTTGTATACTGAATACAGCTCATTTTAATGCCTGGCTCAAACACTGTCAATGTTATAAGGTTCAGTAGAAGAAAATTACTGGATGAAATAGACACAAATTTTAAATGTGGTTCTACATTTTAATAGTTGTGTGCAGTCAAGTTTTATTTAAAGTTTAGAAATCTGTTTCTTCATCTCAAAATGAGGCAATTAATACTTCTAGAAAATAGTTGTTATGAGTTGTAAATGGGATAACATGTGTAAAGTACCCAGAAAGGTATCTGCTGTCATTAAACAAAAGCTAGTTCTCACTTGACTCCCTTTTCTAGTAATAATCTCTCCCTTGACACAGATTCAGCTCTCAGCTTTTTTTGTATGACCTTGGCCAAGTTACTTAACCTTTCTGTACTTCAGTTTCCTCACCTGTAAAGGTGGATGGTAAATGAACCTGCCTCTGAGAGGTGTTTTGATAACTAAATGACTTAATAAAGCCCATAGGTCTGCACTTAGCATATAGAAAGCACTATGTAAGAATTGCTGATATTTTTATGAGTATGGAACAAACTTATTTTCCTTTCTAATTGTAGTTACTTATGCATTTTTTTACATCATTATTATCCTGCAATGATGTAACCCAATATAAAGTAATATAGAAGAAATTAGTTTGATGAATGTACCTGAACCATTCTAAGAGTATAGTTAATATATATTAGTAATAGTTTTCATTACTTCCCTGTGTTTTCTTTTTCTTCTTCCTTTCTGAATTATTGATCCAAAGAAATAGAGTTGAACCAACAGGGTCAAGTCACATAGAGGAATGTTGGAGAGAAGCAGGATCTTGCTGACACAAAAGGAAAATTGCCTCTTTCATGATCAATACAGGTAGTTGGGGAGCGTAGATAGAGTCAAAGCGCAGGATAAAGCTTTCAGGGCAGCTTTGAAGATCAAATTAATGTAGAAAGGAAGGAAAAAAACCTCAACAAACTTAAAAAGAATGAGGTTTAAGATGAATAAAGTTAAAATGATAGAGAAATTACATATAAAGGTGTGTATATACATATATGTACAGATTGCCAAATCTAACTAGGGTCTTCAGACTTGTTTTGAAGTTTTCCTCCTGAGAAACAATTTTTTAGATACTAGTATGTATTATACACAAGATTCTGCATTGTAGTAGTTGGTACCTAGTGAAAGTATCTAAACAAATCATCACTGATTATTTTACACAGCTATGTAAATGAAACCTCCAAGTTATAAATGAATATATTTGAAATGTGAAACATGTCACACTTATCCATTTACCAATGTGATTTTTAATTGTTGCCTTGCTTGTTTGTTTGCCTTTGCTGAAAGGATGGAGAAGGCTTATCCAGACCTGTGGCAGAGTAACTGTGGCCACCACTACTGATGGGGGAGAGAAATAAGCCATGTAGCTGCATTCTTTCTCCTACTTGAAAGATAACTGCATGTTCTTATTTATACTCATGGAAGAAAATGTTCCTAGGATGAAAATTCACATGTAACTTACAGCCTAAGTTAGTGTCACTTCAAAATTCTGTTTTATTTATTAAATACCACCAATTCCTAATTGCTGAAATAGACTCATTCCCATATAATGGATGATAGGCTGCTGTGAAATGCTCAACAGATAAAAATCTTATTGCCTGACCAGGCGGTGACGCAGTGGATAGAGCATTGGACTGGGATGCAAAGGACCCAGGTTCGAGACCCCGAGGTCGCCAGCTTGAGCACGGGCTCATCTGGTTTGAACAAAAGTCCACCAGCTTGAACCCAACGTCACTGGCTCCAGCAAGAGGTTACTCAGTCTGCTGAAGGCCCTCGGTCAAGGCACATATGAGAAAGCAATCAATGAACAACGATGTTGCAACACGCAACAAAAAACGAATGATTGATGCTTCTCATCTCTCTCCGTTCCTGTCTGTCTGTCCCTGTCTATCCCTCTCTCTGACTCACTGTCTCTGTAAAATATAAATAAGTAAATAAAGTTAAAAAAAATCTTATTAAGTTCAGCAGAGAATTTACTGGTTTGGTTCTGGTAGGCACCCCACTATTTAAAGGAGACACAAAGCATAGATTAAGATTTAATAGGATAAAAAAAAGATTTAATAGGATATATACTACAAATTTAGCCATCAGTTAAAATCTAGCTAGAACATACCTTTAACTTCTTGATCTGTGGATGAAATTTTGAGATTAAAATTAAAATGAAAAATTAAGTATTCAAGAAGTATCTTTTTAGTATCATAGTTGATCAACAGCATAAGGATTGGAAAAGTTGTCAACCAGAATATAAACTAATTATTCTTTTGTAGTTTTTTGGTTCCCATTAATCATCAGGAAATGAAATTTAACAATGTGCTCAGTAACAGAATGTGTTGGTGGAAGTTCTAGTGTATTTAACATCTGACATCTGAACGCAACCCCAGAGGATCCCAGTTAGAACAGAAAGAGAATTGTGGACACGGTCAACCCACAGAACTGTAAGAGGAAGCAATGTGGTTAGTTTAAGGTACTAAATTTTAGAGTTGCATCTTTTTCAGCAATATATAACTCTAACAATAGCATTTAGTTATAATAAATAGAGGCAGAAAAGTGACATGCTAATTAAATATAATCTTTATCCATATATTTAATTTCTAATGAACTACTTCCAAGTGGGGTTGAAGCTGGTTTACTAAAAAAATGCATATAAACATAAAGCAATGCATCTTTAGAAGGACCCTTCCCAAACCCCAAAATAAACTCATTTAGGGGTATGTAATTTTCTATTTTTCTCATTTTATTTTATCTTTTTAGCATTGGACCATATAATCTTAAGATAATTCATAACAAACTCAAAATATAGATGCATTAAAATTGACCTGTTTTGAAAAGGCGATGTTGTAGCTTGCCCATTCTCTCTCCACAGAACCACTAAGACTCTACAGAATGCAAATTAAAAACATGGATTTGGAGAATAGAAATAAATATTTACACTGGGTACTTGGGGTTAACTCATTTAAACCCGAAATTACACAACAAAGGTTAGTTACCAGAATCCCCTTCCCCTCTGAGAGAGAGGAAACACGGTATGTTACAAACCATTGACTGATGAAAGAAGATTCTAAATTGGTCTGGAGAAACAAATTTAAACTGGATTGAATTATTTAATAATGGAAGGATTTTGTTACATACATCCTTTTGAAAGTGCTGTCTGTACATTAGTCCTGTCTAACTTGACAATTAAAAGAGATTTTTGCTTGAGTACATAAATTATGTCAGTAGGTAAAAAATCCTTTCATGAGTCTTACTGAAACACTGTAAAGAACAAATAAAATCAAAGAAATACCTTCAGTATAATCAAAAGACAAAAACAACTAAAGATTTCAAATTACTTAAGTAAAAAAAATTCCAGCAGAGGTACCTCTTGAGCTCCTATGTAACACTTTACAGATTGCTAAGGAGGTATGTGAAAGTTATATGGGAGTGAGAAGATATGAAATAAAATCACTTCTAAAAGAAGTCAACTTCAAGTATGAAAATAAAGAAAGAGCCCTGGTAAATCACAGTTCTGACTGCATGGAATATACTTAATAGTTTTTTGGGGGATTCAATAAGTTAGCTTTGATAGACAATGTTTCTGACCAAGGCAAAATGAAAGGAACAGGTAATTTTTAGAGACAGTAAAAATACGAGAAAAAAATTAGTACACTCTTGAAAAATTCAAAAGTTAATTTGAAAGGCATCTTTTGTTTTGCACTGGATGACTCAGCATCATAAAGATGTAACATCCCCCTAAGTTAATTTATAAATTTAACACTATATTAATTAAAAAGAAAACTAGGCCCTGGCCGGTTGGCTCAGTGGTAGAGCGTCGGCCTGGCGTGCAGAGGTCCAGGGTTCGATTCCTGGCCAGGGCACACAGGAGAAGCGCCCATCTGCTTCTCCACCCCTCCCCCTCTCCTTCCTCTCTCTCTCTTCCCCTCCCACAGCCACGGCTCCATTGCAGCAAAGATGGCCCGGGCGCTGGGGATGGCTCCTTGGCCTCTGCCCCAGGCACTGGAGTGGCTCTGGTCACAACAGAGCGATGCCCCGGAGGGAATTAAAAACAGGATGGGAAGAGCTGAGGATCGAATCAGCGAGTTGGAGGACAACTGGAATGAAGGCATGAAAGCAGATAAGAAGAAAGAAAAGAGACTCAAAAAGTCTGAGGAATCTCTTAGAGAGCTCTGTGACAACATAAAGAGAAATAACATCTGCATCATAGGGGTTCCTGAAGAAGAGAAAGAACAAAGGATCAAGACTTTGTTCAATCATATCATAGCTGAAAACTTCCCTAAATTAATGCAGGAGAAACTCTCACAAGTTCAAGAAGCACAGAGAACTCCATTAAAGAGAGACCCAAAGAAACCTATACCAAGACACATGATAATTAAAATACCAAAGCTAAGTGATAAAGAGAAAATATTAAAAGCTGATAGAGAAAAAAAGGCTATCACCTACAAAGAAGCCCCCATAAGGATGACATCAGACTTCTCAACAGAAACCCTTGAGGGCAGAAGGGAATGGCAAGAAATATTCAAAGTAATGCAGAACAAGAACCTACAACCAAGACTACTTTATGCAGCAAGGCTATCATTTAAACTTGAAGAAAAAATAAAAAGTTTCCCAGACAAAAAACAAAACAAAAAACTAAAGGAATTCATTACAACCAAACTAATGCTGCAGGAAATGTTAAGGGTGCATGATATAAACAGATCAAAGTGAGAAAAGAATATAGCAAAAGAGGAATACAGCTTTAAAGAATAAAATGGCAATAAACAACTACATATCAATGATAACCTTAAATATAAATGGATTAAATGATCCAATCAAAAGACATAGAGTAGCTGCATGGATAAGAAAACAGGACCTGTAGATATGCTGTCTACAAGAGACACACCTTAAAACAAGAGATGCACATAGGCTGAAGGTAAAAGTATGAAAAAAAAAACATTTCATGCAAATGGAAATGAAAAAAAAAGCTGGGGTAGCAATACTTATATCAGACAAAATGGACTTTAAAACAAAGGATATAGTAAAAGATAAAAAAGGCCACTACATAATGATAAAGGGAGCAACCCAACAGGAAGATATAACTATTATAAATATCTATGCACCTAATATAGAAGCATCTACATATACAAAGCAGACTTTGATGCATATAACGAGCAAGATCAACAGCAATACTATAATAGTAGGGAATTTTAATACCCCACTAACATCACTAGATAGATCCTCAAGAAAGAAAATTAACAAAGAAACAGCAGACTTAAAGGACACACTAGATTAACTCAATTTAATAGATATCTTCAGAACCTATCACCCTAAAGCAGCAGAATATATATACATTCTTTTCAAGTACTCATGGTACATTCTCTAGGATAGACCACATGTTAAGGCACAAAAGTGGTCTCAATAAATTTAAGAAGATTGAAATCATATCAACAAATTTAAGAAGATTGAAATCATATCAAGCACTTTCTCGGATCACAATGGTATGAAACTAGAAATCAACCACAACACAAAAGCTCAAAAATTCTGAAACACATAGAAACTAAATAGCAGGTTGTTAAATAACAAATGGATTAAGAATGAGATCAAAGAAGAAATAAAAAAATTTCCTAGAAACTAATGATAATGAGCATACAACAACTCAAAATTTATGGGACACAGTGAAAGCAGTACTGAGAGGGAAGTTCATAGCACTACAGGAACACTTTAAGAAGCTAGAAAAAGCTCAAATAAACAAATTAACCCTGCATCTAAAAGAACTAGAAAAAGAACAGCAAGTAAAGCCCAAATGTAGTAGAAGGAAGAAAATAATAAAGATCAGAGCAGAAATAAATGACATAGATACTAAAGAAACAAAACAGAGGATCAATGAAACTAGGAGCTGGTTCTTTGAAAAGGTAAACAAGATTGATGAACCTTTAACTAGACTCACCAAGAAAAAGAGAGAGAGTACTCAAATAAATAAAATTAGAAATGAGAGTGGAGAAATAACAACTGACACAATTGAAATACAAAATATTGTAAGAAAATACTATGAAGAACTGTATGCCAAAAAACTAGACAACCTAGGTGAAATGGACAAATTCCTTGAAACATACAATCTTCCAAAAATCAATCTGGAAGAATCAGAAAACCTAAATAGACCAATTACACCAAATGAGATCAAAACAGTTATCAAAAAACTCCCAACAAAGAAAAGTCCTGGGCCAGATGGCTTCACAAGTGAATTCTATCAAATATTCAAAAAAATAACTCCTATCCTTCTCAAGCTATTTCAAAAAATTCAAGATGAAGGAAGACTTCCAAGATCCTTTTATGAGGCGAGCATAATTCTGATTCAAAAACCAGGCAAAAACAATGCAAAGAAAGAAAATTATAGGCCAATATCTCTGATAAATATAGATGCTAAAATCCTCAATAAAATATTAGCAAACTGAATCCAACAATATATGGAAAAAATCATACACCATGATCAAGTGGGATTTATTCTGGGGAGGCAAGGCTGGTACAATATTTGCAAATCATTCAATGTGATTCATTACATAAACAAAAGGAAGGAGAAAAACCACATGGTAATTTCAATAGATGCAGAAAAAGCATTTGATAAAATCCAGCACCCATTCATGATCAAAACTCTCAGCAAAGTGGGAATACAGGGAACATACCTCAACATGATAAAAGCCATCTACGACAAACTCATAGCCAACATCATATTCAATGGGCAAAAGTTAAAAGTAATCCCCTTAAGATCAGGAAAAAGGCAGGAATGTCCCCTTTCACCACTCTTATTCAACATATTCTGGAAGTCCTAGCCACAGCAATCAGATAAGAAGAAGAAATAAAAGTCATTCAAGTTGGAAAAGAAGAAGTAAAGCTATCATTATTTGCAGATGATATAATATTGCATATAGAAAACCCTAAAGTCTCAGTGAAAAAACTACTGGACCTGATAAATGAATTCAGCAAGGTGGAAGGATATAAAATTAATACTCAGAAATCAGAGGCAATTTTCTTTTCTTTTTTTTAAATTTTTTTTTGGTATTTTTTTGTATTTTTCTGAAGTTGGAAACGGGGAGGCAGTCAGACAGACTCCTGCATGCGCCCGACCGGGATACACCCAGCATGCCCACCAGGAGGTGATGCTCTGCCCATCTGGGGTGTCGCTCTGTTGCAACCAGAGCCATTCTAGCACCTGAGGCAGAGGCCATGGAGCCATCCTCAGTGCCCAGGCTAACTTTGCTCCAATGGAGCCTTGGCTGCGGGAGGGGACGAGAGAGACAGAGAGGAAGAAGAGGGGGAGGGATGGAGAAGCAGATGGGCACTTCTCCTGTGTGCCCTGGCCAGGAATCGAACCCGGGACTCTTGCATGCCAGGCCGATGCTCTACCACTGAGCCAACCAGCCAGGGCCATCAGAGGCAATTTTATACACCAACAATGAACAGTCAGAAAGAGAAATTAAGGAAATAATACCCTTCACTATTACAACCAAAAAAAATAAAGTACCTAGGAGTACATTTAACCAAGGAGACTAAAGACTTGTACTCGAAAAATTATAAAACATTGATAAAAGAAATCAAGGAAGATACAGATACAAACACATGGACGCATATACCGTGCTCATGGTTAGGAAGAAGAAACATCATTAAAATGTTTATATTACCCAAAGCAATTTGTAAGTTTAATGCAATACCAATTAAAATACCAATGACATACTTTAAAGATATAGATCACATATTTCAAAATTTTATATGGAACCAAAAGAAAACACGAATAGCCTCAGCAATCTTAAAAAAGAAGAATAAAGGGGGAGATATCACACTTCTTGATATCAAGCTATACTACAAGGCCATTGTATTCAAAACAGCTTGGTGTTGGCATAACAAAGGCACACAGATCAATGGAACAGAACAAAGAACCCAGAAATAAACCCACATCTCTATGGACAACTGATATTTGACAAAGGAGGTAAGGGCATACAATGGAGTAAAGACAGCCTCTTCAACAAATGGTGTTGGGAAAATTGGACAGCAACCTGCAAAAAAATGAAACTAGACCACCAACTTACACCATTCACAAAAATAAACTCAAAATGGATAAAAGACTTAAATGTAATGCATGAAACCATAAGCATCTTAGAAGAAAACATAGTCAGTAAGCTCTCCAACATCTCTCGCAGCGATATATTTGCTGATTTATCTCCACAGGCAAGGGAAATAAAAGACAGGATAAACAAATGGGACTATATCAAACTAAAAAGCTTTTACATAGCCAAAGACAATGAGAACAGAATAAAAAGACAAACTACACAATGGGAGAACATATTTGACAGTACATCTGATAAGGGTTTAATAACCAAAATTTATAAAGAAGTTGTAAATCTCAACACCAGAAAGACAAACAATTCAATCAAAAAATGGGCAAAAGAAATGAATAGACACTTCTCTAAAGTGGACATGCAGATGGCCAATAGGTATATGAAAAAATGCTCAACATCACTAATCATTAGAGAAATGCAAATTAAAACCACAATGAGATATCATCTCACACTGGTCAGAATGGTGCTCATTAAGAAAACAACACAGAATAAGTGCTGGCGAGGATGTGGAGAAAAGGGAACCCTTCTACACTGCTGGTGGGAATGCAGACTGGTGCAACCTCTGTGGAAAACAGTATGGAGATTCCTCAAAAAATTGAAAATCAAACTGCCTTTTGACCCAGCCATCCCACTTTTAGGAATATACCCCAAGAACACCATAGAACGGTTCCAGAAGGAGAAATGTACCCCCATGTTTATAGCAACATTGTTCACAATAGCGAAGATCTGGAAACAGCCCAAGTGTCCGTCAGAGGACGAGTGGTTTAAAAAGCTTTGTTACATATATACTATGGAATACTACTCAGCCATAATAAATGATGACATCAGATCATTTACAATAACATGCATGGACCTTTATAACATTATACGGAGTGAAATAAGTAAATCAGAATAAAACTAAGAACTATATAAATCCATATATAGATGGGACATAAAAATGAGACTCAGAGACATGGACAAGAATGTGATAGTAACAGGGGGTGGAGTGGAGGGGTGGGGAGGGGGCGAGGAAGGAGAGGAAGTGGGTAGGGGGACGGTAGGGGCACAAAGAAAATCAGATAGAAGGTGACAGAAGACAATTTGACTTTGAGTGAGGGGTATACAGCACAATCAAATGTCAAAATAATCTGGAGATGTTTTCTCGGGACATCAGTACCCTAATTTATCAATGTCACTGCATTAAAATTAATAAAAATAAGATTAAAAAAGAACATAAGTGTACAAAAAAACCCCATGTTTTTAATTAAGAAACATACATGTATATGTTACCAATGCATAACAAAATATATGAAATAAAAGAAAAAAAGTGTTATTTAGTACTGTATTCTTACCTTGGAGACAGACAATTGTGCTATCGGAGGTGAAGGGCGGAGGAGGAGGGAGGGAAGAAAGGATGTAGGCACTGTAGACACATAAACTAAAACTGCACTTTCTTTACTTTAAACAAAACTAATACTGCATTTTCTTTACTTAAATTGAAACAACAAAAACTTAATTGTTAAAAAAAGTACTTTCTTAACTTTAAACTTAACCTAAGCTTAACATTACATATTTTTTATTTAATCATCACCTGTTTTTGCCTTTTTGGCTGCACTTTCTGCACTTTCCATTTGCAGGACATTTGAATAAAAATCTATTCAAAGAGGTTTGCTTTTGTCTGCCTTTTAAAATGTTATGGAAATGTGAAAAACAAGTGTCATTAAAAAGTGCTGAAGCATGACCAGTAGAAACTTTTTCTGAGTGTTTCTTTTCAATGAAACTTGAAAGCTTCTTTAATTTCACTTGTACAAATCACTTCCTACAACTCTACCTCCTCCTCACTACTAATCTCTTGCAGAAGCTCCATATCTTGCATCATCTGTATCTCCTTCAACTCCTTTGTTGAGAGTTCCTCCTCATGTTCCCTGAAGAGCTCGTTTAGTTCACCCTCATCTACCTCTAGACCCATCGACTTTCCAAGGGACAAAATCTCCTCCAACACTTCTATTTTGGTCTTGGTCTCTGGTTTGAATCTTTTGAAGTCCCTCTCTGCTACAACATTAGGCCACAACTTTTTCTGTGCCGAGTTCAAGGTTCTTCTTGTAACCTCTTGCCATGCCAAGTCAATAATGTGTAAGCATATCACGATGTTGTAGTGATCTTTCCAAAACTCTCGAAGGGTTAGATTTGTATTCTCAGTCACCTCAAAGCAGTGGTGGGACAAGTACTTTGTGTAAAGCTTTTTAAAGTTGGAAATGACCTGCTGATCTATAGGTTGCAAGATTGAAGTTGTGTTGGATGGGAGGTAAAGGACTTTCATGAATTTGAACTCATCGAGAATGTCATCTTCAAGACCAGGTGGGTGGGCTGGGGCATTTTCAAGGATTAGTAATGCTTTCATAGGAGTTTATTTTCTTGAAGATAGTTCTTCACTGCAGGACCAAAGACGAGATTTACCCATTCAATAAAAAACTGCTGCATAACCCATGCCCTAGCATTGGCACGCCATATAACCTGCAGTCTTTCTTTAAGAATCTTGTGAGTCTTAAAGGCTTGAGGATTTTTGGAATGATTCACTAGCAGTGGCTTTACTTTACAGTCACCACTAACATTTTCACACAATGCAAGGGTCAGACGGTCCTTCATGGGTTTAAGGCCTGGCAGCTTCTTCTCCTCTGTGGTGATGAAAGTCCTCCAGGGCATTTTTTTCCCAAAACAATCCTGTTTTTTCACAGTTGAACATTTGTTGGGGGATGTAGCCTTCCTTTGCGATAAACACAGCAAAATGTGCGATGTACTCCTCAGCTGCCTTATGTCAGCACTCTCAGCTTCACCATGCCTCACCACCCAGTGGATGCCAGATCTCTTCTGGAAATTTTCAAACCAGTTGTGACTTGCCTTAAATGTATCTTCTGCTGCCTCTTTTGAGGTTGATGGTTCTTTCTTCTTCAAGTCGCTGTAAATAATATGTGCCTTTTCGCATATTACAGTCTCTGTCACTGTATCTCCTGCCAGCTCTTTCTCTTTCACCCACACCAGCAGAAGCTTCTCCATTTCTTCATAGATATTTGTCCTTAATTGGAACAAAATTGTAGTTCCTTTCACTGGGTTTGCCCTTTTGATGGCATCTTTTTGTTTAAGGATGGTACAAATTGAAGGTGTATTGCAGCCATACAGCCTTGCCATTTCAATCACTCGTACACCATGCTCATGTTTTTCTATTATTTCTTGCTTTACTTCTATTGACATCTTTCTCTTCTTCTTCTCATCACTGTCCTTGACATTCACTTTCTTTGTCTCCATGATAACACACAAAAAAAGTTAGTAAAAAATGCAAAAGTGATGCAAGAATGAGTACAGCACAACAGATTTGACTCAATTCTGTGGGTAACATGTGAGAAAGAATGAGATGTTGGTGTTGTACTTCCGATACTGGACCCGTGTGCCAATGCCCCAACTAGCAGCAGCTTACCAAATCATGACTCAAATCTTGAAATTTTTCTCAGATCTGAAACAAAAATATGGACTGAATCGCAGCACGTATCTTAAAAATTCATATGTTGGTCTGCTCGTATCTCAATGTACCACTGTAGTTAACAGTATACATTAAATAAAAAACAGCAAAATAAAGAAAAAGTATAAGAAAAATTTATGTAACAAAAGAGGAAAATGTACTTTTAAAAAAAGACATAGGAATAATAAAACAGAAACTCATGATATTAGCTACCTAGAAAAGATGGTTTAAAATATGGTAGAAGGGTTGAGAGGTGACAACACAGTGGAAGGGAACTGAGGGGAAAAATGAGTGGAAGTGAGGGGTTGAAGAATACTTCTCTAAGTACACCTTTTAGTATAATGGCTCCTGGGCCATATGAAAGCTTTTCATACTAAATACCACCACCACCAACAATAATATTCTGCTCACAAAAATCTAACAGCAAAAGTGGGAAAGACTAATAATAAGTAGTAAGAGAAAGGAATAAATTAACTTTATTCCAAATGAATAATACAATTACATTAAAGGAGTAGAAAAATAACCAAGACTAACCAAAGTAATGTTGAAAGAGTATTTTGACTCTGTATCCTCAGGCTAAAGACAGAAAGAATTATAAAGAAATGTTGAACCCTAGTCAGTAGATAGAATTTTTCAGTGACAGGGTTGGCAGTTTTGAAACTATTCTCAGTGTATTTAAGGTTTAGCACAGAAGTAAATATGTTGAGAACAATGGGAGCCAGGTTTCTCACTGTTAGAGGTGAGAGTTACACATATGGAAAGCAGAAAGCTAGAATAAAGTCTTTGATGTTGGATTGGAATTGGAGGTGTCAGCATATACTTATGGCATATATAGATAAAATATAAATAACAGATATACATGTGTTGAAAAGAGAGAAAGAGGGAGAGAGAGAGAGAGTGAAAGAGAGAGGGAATTGTTAGCTCTGTCTGCTGAAAGACCCGGGAATCAATGTTTCTTCAGTGACAATGAGCATAGCTACCACTCATATCTTCATTTCTAAACCATTCTCTATCACAGGAAACCAAGATTATTTGGAGAAATGGCAGATTCTAAGCTGGCATAAGAAAAGGACAAGGTGGGCCTATGATTATCCTGGAATATAAAAATATACTCACATAGTGATAGGGGCAGGTAAAAAAGACTGAGGTTCCCACTTGAAAGGGATTCTACTGGCCAAAGGTAGGACAATTTAGTGATAATAATGAATTATAACCCATTAAAAAATTAAAATCTATAATTATACACTGATATAAATGAATGAATAATCTGGGAGAAAGAAAACTTTTTTCTCCTGAGCAGGCAGTGGCTCAGTGAATAGAGTGTTGAACTGGGATGCAGAGGACCCAAGTTCAAGATCCTGAGGTCACCAGCTTGAGCGCAAGCTCTCTGGCTTGAGCGTGAGATTATAAACATGACCCCGGGATCACTAGCTTGAGCCCAAGGTTACTGGGTTGAGCAATGGGTCACTCACTCTGCTGTAGCCCCTTGGTCAAGGCACATAGAGAAAGCAATCAGTGAACAGCTAAGGCACCACAATGAAGAATTGATGCTTCTCATCTCTCTTCCTTTCTGTTTGTCTGTCCCTATCTGTCGCTCTCTCTGACATTCACTCTCTGTCTCTGTTAAAAAAAAAAGGAAGAAAATTTCTTTCTCATAGCAGAATGCCAATGAATGAATTTAAAAGAAATGGTAATTAGGAAGAAAATCATCATTTAGCCTACATTACAATAATAAACATCAATGCAGCATAATGAATAAAAGTTTGATGAATAGTAGAATATTTATATATTTCAAAGTATCTCCCCACAAAATACATATTATTTGCAAGGAAAAACTAGTAGCTTTATAGTGGAGAAACACATTATATACCACATTAGCAAGTGTTCAAAATTAACACTGCCAATGATAAGCCACATGTACATAAGTATCTCTAAGATTCAGAAAGACACATCACTTCTGTATTACTGTCAAATAGGTATATTTGAATCAAATGACAAGAAAACATCAGACAACTTCAATTCGAGAAATATTTATAACACAACTGTTTGATATTATTCAAATATATACAGATCATGATTGCCAAATAAAATCTGTAGACCTTCTCCTTAATAAAGGAGACCAAAGATAAAACAATTAAATCTAATATTTTTTTCCTTTAAAAGACATGTTATTGTAGCCTGACCCACAGGTGGAGCAGTGTATAGAGCATTGGCCTAGAATGCTGAGGACCCAAGTTCAAAATCCCAAGTTTTCTGGCTTGAGTGTGGGCTCACCAGCTTGAGTACAGGGTCACCAGCTTGAGTGTGGGATTATAGACATAACCCCATGGTTGCTGGCTTGAGCTCAAAGGTCACTGGCTTGAAGCCCAAGGTTGCTGGCTTGAGTTCAAGGTCACTGGCTTGAGTCCAAGGTTGCTGGCAGGTCACAAGCTCACCTGGAACCCCTTGGTAGAGACACGATATAGGAAAGCAATCAATGAACAACTAAGATGTTGCAACTGTGAGTTGATGCTTCTCATTTCTCTTTTCCTGTCTGTTTCTCTCTCTCTGTCTCTCTCACACACAAAAAAATGTTATTATTGAAAAATTAAAAATTTTTGAATAAAAACTCTCAGTTATATAGTGCACTAATGCAAGCTTTATGAGTTTGGAAGTTAAAGTTAGTGCAGTTTTATAGTTAAGAGACTATCCTGAGATTCCAAGATGGCAACAAAGTAGGTGGACATTCCTACTGTCACCTCCCAGGACCAATTGGGATTAGAACTTAATTTAAGAACAATCATCCTGAAAAACCAACTTTGGACTTAATGAAGAGGCGTCTATAGCGAAGGATCACAGAAGAAGCCACACCTAGACTGGTAGGAAGAGCAGATGTGTGAAAAAGGCTGCTCTACTCCCAGGAGCCAGTGGCGGCTGAGAGTCCAGAGGGACTCTCACTTGAAGATGGTTGCTGTGAGAGATGTGGGTACTCAGCCCCAGGCCTGGAGCCCTAGTCTAGAGCCCCAGAGTCTATAAGAGTCACTTACACAGCATTTGGAGGTGAAAAGAGCTGGGTTTCTGTCTGCAAAAAAGAGACAGAGCTTTTGGAAATGCAGGCTCTGTCTTAAAAGGCCAGCACAGAAAATCTTGTTCACAGCTACTTACCTGGGGCTCTGGCAGAGGAAGAGCTGAGAGGACTAGAATTGCATCAGGAGAGTGTAAAGTTGGAGGCCCAGGGAGAGACGCTGTGGGGGATGGCCACCAGAACCCCTGTGCTGAATCATTCTCCAATGCTGCAGTTGTCATCTCTCTTGGGTGGAACAGTCCCCTCCCTGTGGCATCAGTCTGGGGAAAAGCAACTGCCCCACCCTTGGGAATCTCTTATACCCCATTCTATGAAGACTGGGCCATTTTGGGAAGTCAGCCAGAAAGTAGGGGGTACATCAGTGACTCAGTTTCCTGGTGTTGAGGCTGCAGCTTTCCCCCACATGCTCCTGAGTCTAAGACTGATAATTCCACCTCCATGGGAGACTCAGAAGAAACTGTACAGAGTATGGGCAGAGCACACCTCTGTGTCTCGGTGCCCACACCCACTGGACTCCTGGGGCCATACTCTACTGAGGTCTGTAAAAAAAAATCTGAAGAGATCAACACCTGGGACCTAGGGGCAAAGGCACACCCACCACACTTCTTAATCTCTGAATTGCCACAAATTCTAGACTCTACCAGAGGTTTTTAATCAGTGTCTGAGCCCAACAAGCAGCCAACACACAGAAGCTGCAGGTGGTGGGATTCATGGAACCTTGGCCTTTAGACCTTCCCCTAGGCACAGTGTGGGTAAAAGCCTGCCTAGGTACTAAAAGTTGCAATGTAACTAAACAAAAGTCAAAACTTATTTCTTCATATAAATTAAAAAATAAGCAAGTAAAAAATAATTTTTAAACGGTTACAATATCAATATTGACTTTGCAATATCACTAAAATTTAATAATAATTTTTGAAAAAATAATAAAAATTTAAAAGTTATATCAACATTCAATACCTGTAAAGCATAAGATTAATATAGATGATATAGTCATCTTTTTTTAATAGGATCAATAGCATCTATTTTGATACCTATGTTAATAGCTTTTCTCTGCTTCTTCATGCAGTGACTTTCTGTTAAGTTAATTGAGATTTTCTTGTTAAGATTTAATTTAAATTTTACAAGACAATGTTCAAAGAGTTCTTAAGGGTGAAACTATTTTACTGTTAGGTGGCAAATAGAGAATTGGAAGATATTTGTCATCTCACATCACGGTGGAAAACTGCTATTTTTTTCAAATCCCTTAACAAAACTTTATTTATTTTTATTTTTTTGTATTTTTCTGAAGCTGGAAACGGGGAGAGACAGTCAGACAGACTCCCGCATGTGCCCGACCGGGATCCACCCGGCACGCCCACCAGGGGTGACGCTCTGCCCACCAGGGGGCGATGCTCTGCCCCTCCAGGGCATCGCTCTGCTGCGACCAGAGCCATTCTAGAGCCTGGGGCAGAGGCCAAGGAGCCATCCCCAGCGCCCGGGCCATCTTTGCTCCAATGGAGCCTTGGCTGCGGGAATCAAACCTGGGTCTCCCGCACGCCAGGCCGATGCTCTACTGCTGAGCCAACCGGCCAGGGCCAAAACTTTATTTTTTAAAAGTAAACATATTTATTTATTTGTTCATGCATTCAAAAAATATTATTTATTACTTGTAAATTAAAACAAGTATTTAAGCAAAGAGAAAACATGACCAGCAATGAGTGTAAAGATTCTCATGAAAAAAAGAATTCTTGCCAAGAAAGATCTAGGAGATTGTTCCATAGTAAAGTCTACTCAAAGATCAGAAGACTAAACTCAATGCATCTACTGCAACTAGGTGAGTGCTATGAACAATTATTATTACCACCACAATATTTTTTAATATACTTGGTGTTTATACAACAAAATAAACCCAAAACCTCTTAAACAGAAAACTATTTCAGAGACTTTTTCCTAAAGTTGTAGGTGTACAGAAACATACTGCCCCTGAGGTTTCAATGAATTATTATAGGGTAATGTTGAAACACAAAATAAATTATAAAAAAGAAATTTAAAACCTAGAAAAAAGACAGGTGTAGATAAATAGATAGATAGTGATATCTAAGTAGTGACAGAATAAATTTACTTCAAGTAAATAATCTAATCATATCTATTTATTTATTTATCTATCTATTATCATCATCTAATACAGGGGTCCTCAAACTTTTTACACAGGGGGCCAGTTCACTGTCCCTCAGACTGTTGGAGGGCCAGACTATAAAAAAAAACTATGAACAAATCCCTATGCACACTGCACATATCTTATTTTAAACAAAAAGGGAACAAATACAATATTTAAAAGTAGCAAGGGACTTATACGGTGATGGAAAAAAATTTAACTTTAGGTGATGGGCACACAATGCAATCAACAGTTTAAACGCTATAGAAATGTTTACCTGAAACCTATGAACTCTTATTTATCAACATCACCCCATTAAATTTAATTTCTTAAAAAAAAAGTAACTTTCCTCACACATAAATCTAAAAGTGAAAGGTGATTGGTTCTACTCAGTGAGATACTATATTCCTTGTGATCATTCAAGGATCCAGGTTTTTTGTCTTACTGATCCAATTTTTCCTGGCAAGACCAAAACTAGGTTGCAACCACATAAGAAGAAAAAAAGATGAAGTCCATATAATTCACTGCATCCATTACATCCACCCACATTTCATTGGCAAGAACTTAGTCACATGGCCAAATCTCAGTGAAAAGGTGACTGAGAAATGTAGTTTCAATTGGCACAGACATGTGTCTAAGAAAGCCTATTGCCAAATGGGAGAAAAGGAGAATTAATACTGGGAAAAATTAGTAATACTTGCCTCGCATATTATTCTAGGAGATTGTAGGAGGTAGAATCTTGACTAGAACTGTTTGTTCAAAAACCCCAAAGTGGGAGAGAAAGTAAGTCCAGTAATCTGCTTTTAGACTTCAAAAGGAACTTAAATCCTGGAATAGACCAAGAAAAAAAATGAAGATACCAAGTGAACATTAGAGAGTTTGAAAATTCCTGCAGCACCTGTAATTATTTGGTGTAATGACTTACTGAAATTTAGGTATCTTAAAATAACTCTTTGAAATGTTTTTTTTCCTGTTTTACTTTAATTAAGCTTATCACTAACTTTTAAGATCCCAAAATGTTTTTAAAAACTTTTCAAAGGGAAAAGAAAACGAAGCACTTGTACCTGGTGAACCTGCTTCATAAAACTTATAACACTTAGTATTATTCAGATTGTATTCACATCAACACATATTTTTATTTGTATCATGATGATCATGTAAATGTAGTGAGCTTTCTGGGGGAAATAAAGAAACCATCAAAATTGTAACTGATTAGATGCCACTGCAATCATACATAACTAGTCCTTTTTGGAGGCACAGAGAGAGGGACTGTGTATTATTTCTACATGAATATAAAGTTTCATTTAATTAGAGATTATTTTGTTCTTATGAAGAAAAATGATTAGAAAAGTAGAGAGGTGATTTCATGTTTTGTGCTGCCGGGCTTCTGTTTGAGTAGGAGTGGTAACAATGTGAGTATCATCTCTCTGGTCCTAAGTACACTGTGTTCAATTCAACAAATGTTTATTTAACTCCCACTCTGGCCATGGCATCTAAGAATGAAAAACAGCTTTCTGCAGCTTTTCCCCACTGAGCGTTTCTTCCTTGGGAGTCAGTCTCCTTTACTACACTCACACGAAACTATTCATCTTTGGGTTGCCAAATATGTGGAGGTTTTACCTCACACCCAGCAATTTTTTTTTATGATACCAGCTAGGTGTCCAACAGTTTAACTCAATTCTGACATGCATAGGGTTTCAGGAGCTCTGTGTCAGGAACAGAGATCCAAGACCAATATAAGAACAAGAGATTTTCCTAGTGTTCTTCTTATCACTCAAGAAATTACAGGGGTTTTAGGAGCTCTGTGCCAGGAACCAGAGGTAGAGAACAATACAGTGTATCCGTGAAGTCATGGTGCACTTTTGACCGGTCACAGGAAAGCAACAAAAGACGATAGAAATGTGAAATCTGCACCAAATAAAAGAAAAACTCTCCCAGTTTCATAACTATTCAGTGCAGTTCGATGTGGGCTCATGCACAGATTTTTTAGGGCTCCTTAGGTAGCTATCCCGTATAGCCTCTACAGACTCGTCACTGACTGATGGCCTACCAGAACGGGGTTTCTCCACCAAACTGCCAGTTTCCTTCAACTGCTTATCCCACTAAGTAATGTTATTCCTATGTGGTGGTGCTTAGTTATAAACAAGCCGATATTCACGTTGCACTTTGGTCATGGATTTGAATTTAGCGAGCCACCAAACACACTGAACTTTCCTCTGTACCGTCCACATCTTGAATGGCATGGCCGTGGGCTGCTCTGCTGTATACACGGTGTTAAGTCACCATCTGTGCACGCACACATGCTGCCACATCATCCTACAGAAAGTGGGAGGGTTTTCCTTTTATTTGGTGCTGATTTCACATTTCTATCATCTTTTGTTGCTTTCCTGCGACCGGTCAAAAGTGCACCGTGACTTTATGGACACACAGTATATATATTTTCTATTATCTCATAGCAGATCCCCTGGTCTCTGGCCAGGGAGCCTTTATAACACAATAATACATAACTCAAAGATATTGGTATGTTTCTAGAATCCACACAATCATTAATAATCATTCCAGTCCTTCATCATGTCATATGACAAATGTCTCTCGAGCTGAGCCAACTCAGGTTTGCAGACTTTCATTCAATCCTGCCAGGTTCCAAAAGCAGGAGTGGTCTAGGGAAGCAGATGGCTTCATCCTTCAGGCATCTGATATAATTAAGCTAAGAGACAATATTGCCTCTTGCTCTAAACCTCATTTTAGATGTTAATGTAATATTGGATTTTCTTTATTATAGAACTCATTCATTCATTGCGCTTACCTATATTATTCCTCATTCTCCCCATTTATACTCAATTTTTTATTTTTAGCTTTGATTGGGACATTAGGTACAACCACTGTGCTGGTCTAGATTGCTAGCAGCATTATTAGTCTGGGAAGAGCTTCCTCCCCAGTCTATGTCCATTAGCAGAGAGTAAGGTCACACAGGTACACAAACAGTGGGCTATATTTACCACCAGACTATATGGCTGCATTAAATGTTAGCCCCACTTCTGCCAGAAGAAATGTAGGCACATCCTGCCCCATCAGGCATTTAGGAATTCCAACATAAGGATTAAAATTCAGATGCAATTTTTTGCTTTGGAATCATCCCTGCTTTTAGCCCTTGTAGTGGCAGCTGTGGTCCTATTCATCGAGTAGGAAAAAAAAAGTTGAGGTAATGTTGAGAAAAAAAAGTATACCAGAAACTTCCCCATCTCCTTTACATTAGACCCACCAGAAAACCAGAAGAATCTATCTGTTGGGGACATTCTTTTAGCTGCACTATGTTCATGTTGAGTGTAAGCACATACTTATGGAGGTGTGAAAGCATCAATTTAGAGACTAAGGGTAAGAGGTAGGCAGAGATTAGGCTTGGCCACCATTTGCTAGAAAGTTTATGTTTAATTAAGGGGTCTGGTAGATAAACATTTTTATTGATTATTCTTCATTACAAGTATTTAGTCAGATGGCAAAAAAAATTTATAAAATTAATTTTACTAAGTATAAAATAGTAATTAGATTATAAAGTAGTTTATTTTTCTATTTTGATATTATTATTGGCTGAAAATCATTCTTTAGGAATAAAAAATAAAAATAAGAGAAATTAAAGTGTTGAATTATAGTTCTGGTTTTTCATAGCCCCTATCATTACAAATGAAATAGACAATAGTTTAAGAAAAAATGATGTGGCTCAAATTGCTTTATTCTTACTAACAGAAAGCTAGCATGTTTCCCTCAAATAAAACTCAAAGTAACGTTTGTTATTTCAGAGAATTTATAGTAATCCAGGTTAGAAATGACATTTTTTTCAATAAATAAATAAATAAACAAACAAAATAAAACACATTCAAACATTGTATGGTAGATATTTGTACTAAAGACATATACTCACATATATTATATTGTAGGAATATGCTCTGAAAATATCCAGAGTTAGCACAACAATTAGAGACAGCAAGGTGCCTTAACGCAAAAGCCCTGAGCTGACAAGAGTCCGGGAGCCTCTCTGATCCTGAGCTGGAAACAGCGAAACAGCAGGGCAAGATTCAACAACAGAAATGTTTAGAGTCTCAGAACAAAGATTAAGTCAGCATGTTCCTTATTCTTTACTTCGCCCTCTGAAAACTTCTGCTGTCTGCTTCCTTGAATTCATTTGTTCTGCTAATAAATATCTGAGGACGGCTGAGGTCGAGGTTTCAGTCCTTCGGTCTGGTGACTGGGACTGTTGCCTCCCCTTGGCTCCTTGGAGCATTTCATCTGGTCTCTGGGTAGTTTGTTGTCACTGCAACAAGTGGTGCCCTGTGTGAGAATCAGGAACCAAATGGAAGGTTTACTACTTTGAGTTGTTCATTGTTGCAATGACAAGTAGTTTCCTACATGAGAAACCAGATGAAATGACCTCCCAAAGCCTGGCAAAGGAAAAGGATGTCCACTCATCCCATTTGGTTAAGGACACAAGTAGCAGGGAATTAGCCATTGAATGCTTGCAGCAAGGTCACTTTTAGGGATCAGGCCAGGGATTTCCTTTCCCCTTCATCCCTCCTTCATCATGGGGAATTACTTTTCACCCGAGCAGCAGAGTCACAAATTATAGCTACAAGAACTTCTCAGAGTTACAAGATGTCAGACCAGAATTTAAATGCCTTCTTGCTCAATGATTTGACAACAAAGCCCTTGGTATCCAAAGGAGAGAAGTTCAGATTTAGGAAATTGGGAAAGCACTTTTATCAAGGGGATAGCTAAAGCAATCAGGGCGGGATATAAAATGTTTCCTCAGGATTGAAAAGGGCTTGTGAAAACTGTTCTCACCACCTAGCCCAGGGGTAGGGAAACTTTTTGGCTGAGAGAGCCATGAATGCCACATATTTTAAAATGTAATTCCATGAAAGCCATACAATGACTGGGGTACGTTATGCATTATCCAATAAAAATTCGGTGTTGTCCCGGAGGACAGCTGTAATTGGCTCCAGCCACCCGCAACCATGAACATGAGTGGTAGGAAATGAATGGATTGTAATACATGAGAATATTTTATATTTTTAATGTTATTATTTTTTTAGTAAAGATTTTTCTGCGAGCCAGATGCAGCCATCAAAAGAGCCACATCTTGCTCGTGAGTCATAGGTTCCCTGTAGGTAGAGCGCAGAGTGCATTCCTAGCAGTTGTGGCTGATGCAATGCTGTGAGAACACTCCAGCACCTGAAACCCTCCTAGGCACACCCAGGAGGGAGCTTGCCTACTATAAGGAAGTGACTCAGCGCTAACCAGGCAGCTCCCTGATCTTTTTAGCTATTGGCTTTGAAGAACATGCTATAACACCCTATAGGCTGAACCTGTGTATATAAACTAGCTTACTTCCTGAATAAAGTGGATCTGCGTCACTAAACCTGGTCCCCAGAGTCAGGTACCTGCATCTCCATCATCCTCACCCCCGGTGGGCCCTGTCCACATACTGGTGCCTCGAACAGAGACTTAACCGGCATCCGAGGGATGGGTGAGTGACCCTCTGCATTGGGAAATCTTCTCCTTCACTCTCAAGCCTCGCATGCTCAAGCCCTGCATACCCTATTGCAGAGTAGGCGAGTTAAAGTTTGTGAAAAGAATCTCTGTATTTACTGGGAGATTCTCTCTGGTTTCAATCCCTGGATTGAGGATGCGCCCCTCTGGGACCCAGATACTTGGGCTCAAGCTCTCCAATGCATTCATTCAGCCAAGGTACATGAAGGACAAACCTTCCCTCTCGGCCTCACTCCTGCCTTATTATCAATACACGCCTGCCTGACCGGTGCTCCTGCTGGGGACCCTCTGCCTGTCCCTAAGGTCCTACAGGCTACTCCTCTTTCAGAGGAACCCCTACCTCCATATTTGCTTCCCCCTGTAGAGGAGGAAAAGGGTTGGACCATTGAGTTTGATGGACTTGCAGCTGAGTGTGAAGAAACGAAACAAGATACATTAGAAACTGCACCATCAGCTCTGCCACCTAAAGAAGCGGAAGTCACTACTTCCACATTCCCTGCCAGGGTCAATGCCCCACCCCAGCCTCTCAGATGCCATTTTCTACCCCAGCTTTAACTCCAACACGTGTTCCCACTGCAGACCCATGGGCCAGCCTATATGCCCCCATGTATCTTTTTTTCCTTCCCCCCTCGTTTGTCTGTCTGTCATGTCTATTTTTCTGTATCTCTTGCTCTCTCTCTCCCTCTCCCCTCTCTCTGAAATGACACTGGAAGGACCCAGCTACAGCACAGTGGCAGGGATCACACCTTCTTTTAACACAAGGGAAAAGGTTATTTGTGTTTTTCAACCAATTTTGATCCCAGGAACCCCTCAACCTGCTTGACAGGGTTTCTTGGGCACTGACTAAGTGGTTTAATCTTCACTCATCCAAAGCCACAGCCCTGGCCTCCTCCACACCAACTACGCCTGAGGGGAGGAGGTCCTCAGCGCTCTAGAAGAAGAACTCGCGGCCGGTGTGCACACCCCATCATCTGGGGGGATGTGGAGGTTTTGGTGGGGCAGGTTTAGAGAATGGCCCCTGATGGGCCCCCAGGCCCTGGTGCTCTGTTCTTGCTTGTGTGTGCTATAGTGACCACTGACTCCCAGATGTGGGCAGACCCCCACATCTGGGCTGCTGTTCCACATCCTGGCATAATTATGACTGTTGAAGTTAATAGCCTACAGTTTCCAGCAGTATATTCTAGTAACTGCTCCCTTAGTCTCCCTTGTGACAATAGTGGCCAGGAATCCCAACAGTGGAACGGCACTATATGGGGTAACCTCAGTGACCCAATGCTACTTAAATTTACTCTGAATAATAACACCATCCCCTCGGAGGGGTGGGTCATCCTTCGAAATCATACTATGGGGGACTTTGCTGAAAACAGTACTACCAACCAAGGCTCAGTACTTGGCCTACAAGCCCTCCTCCCCCTACCTACCAACAGCTGGGCCCACCCTGCTAACTTTGCCTTCCCAGGGTCACCTCTTTGCCTGTTCCTGTATGATGAACATCTAAGAACACTCCCGAGAGAAGGAATTCCCTGGAGAGACTGCCACATTGCCTCTGGCCTGAATGTGCAGACCATCAACCTCAGAGTTTGGCATCAGAAGCTGAGAGATGAAATGCAACCATATGCAGTACGCAGCCCACGGCAAGCCATCTGTTCTGTGTTTGGATGCTGGGACCTTTGTGGGAAGGGGGTGTGCATGGGCCTATGTCCATTTTTTTACAATCAAAATGGAACTGTGTTTAATGGCACCTAGAAGGTCTCTGTAACACAATGGGAGGGAAATGACATCCTGATCCCTAGGAGGAACCCCCTGTTTAAGACCCCTATTCTATTTCCTAACTAGTCAAACATTACAGAAGCTTGCCTCATTGTTTAATCCAGCTAATTATTAGCATATAGTATAATAGGTATTATAGTTGTTTTAGTTCTACTAGGGTTCCATTGCATAATGTGTAGCATTCAGAAGCTACAACAGCAACAAGCTATCATTCATCAAGTCCAATTGGCCTTAACTAAAAGAGAAGGGGGAAATGTAGGTAGAGTGCAGAGCACATTCCTAGCAGCTGTGGCTGATGCAATGCTGTGAGAACACTCCAGCACCTG
Organism: Saccopteryx bilineata; assembly: GCF_036850765.1. Taxonomy (NCBI): domain Eukaryota; kingdom Metazoa; phylum Chordata; class Mammalia; order Chiroptera; family Emballonuridae; genus Saccopteryx; species Saccopteryx bilineata. The sequence continues at coordinate 66,789,165 of NC_089490.1, read as the reverse complement.
AAACCCTCCTAGGCACACCCAGGAGGGAGCTCGCCACTATAAGGAAGTGACTCAGCGCTAACCAGGCAGCTCCATGACCTTTTCAGCCATTGGCTATGAAGGACATGCTGTAACACCCTATAGGCTGAACCTGTGTATATAAGCTAGCTTACTTCCTGAATAAAGTGGATCTGCGTCACTGAACCTGGTCCCTGGAATCGGGTCTTTGCGTCTCTGTCATCCTCACCCCCGGTGGGCCTTGTCCACAGTTTCTGACCCCTGACCGAGCCTGAATCTCAGACCAGCCCCTCCCCCCCCCCAGATATTTCACTGACCCTAACCAGAAGGAAGTAGCTACAGAAGAAGATACCTTATTCTCTTTTTCTTAAAAAACAAAAGACTGGAATGTTAGGTTTGGGTCAAGGGTGCCTTTAAACCCATGGCAAGCTATAAAAATGGGAGGGGTCATGCCAGGACCTCAATGTAAAGGGAAAAGAAAGGAACAGTTTTAAAATCTAAGCAGCTTAATAGCCCATTTCCTCTCTTCTTTTCAGTCATCCTGGAAGGCTGCCAAGGACAAATGAAGAGTATTGCTTCTCTGAAATTCTTAATAGTGTAAAATATAAAGTTATGACGAATATTTTTAAACAGGTGGTCAAGAAAAGTATTTGATATTAATACTAGTTTAAATTTGTTTACTATCTTTTAAAGTTCTTAACAAAAAGTATGTTTGTTTTCCCTAAATTTACAAAAAGTTTCTGTTTTCTCTGCTCTGTCTTATAAACTATGAGTTTGTTTGCCAATGAAAGAACTTGTTTCTAAAGGTCATGAAATATATTCATAAAAGTATCAATCTAAAATTACTTATTACTGACTTAGTTGTCATTGAAAATTAAGGTTTTTAGAACGTGAGAATTCTGATTAATTAGATAGAAATTGTATGGTTTTAATGATAAAATATATACGGTATAGAGGTACTTTTGAAAGGAAAAAGAAGAAAGTAAATAAGTTCTGAAAGCTAGTTATTTCTGAATAGATAAGAAAGTTTATTAAAATTGTAAAAATGTTTGTGTAAGTTGCAGAATGTTTGTGCAGAGGGAAGAAACAAAAAGAGAAAGAACTGAGAAGTAGACAAAGCTGAGAAAGGGAACAAAAAGGAAGGACTTTAGAAAAAAAGATTATCCTAAAAGAAAAATGAAAAGGAACATTCTTAGGGGCCTCAGGAGCTTGAGAAATTCACCCAAACTTATAGGTATTACAAAAGAAGCCAATAGTCTTCTTAAACTCCAACTACACATACTAACAAGGGGGAGCCAGGAGGAGAGACTTCACCCCACAAGAACAATTGCATAAGGCTCTTTATACTTCTAATTTTTTAAAAATTTCCTCATCTGAACTTATTGCATCCAAGAGGCATTTTATAACAACTGAGCAATGGTCTAACCCTCTCATGTTGTACTGAGATATACTAGCTGGCTTTGTGTGGCATAATCCAATCAAATTGCTATCCTAAGGGTGAGGGTATGGTCAATTTTGTCATCAACAAATCCTCTTTGAATACAAGCAAGAAACGTGAAGTCTTATCATGTGTTGACACTAGCTCTTAGAAAGCAACCCAGTTCCAGAGATCCAGAAGTTGATAGTGAATTCACCTGAAAATCAGAAGTGAACCTGAAAAAGAGGAGAAAACCTAACTTTCTCGCAAGCACTCAGAGAACACCTGACATCACCTGGGACACTTTAAAACATCTAGCCAGGCGAGTTGAAGAAGTTTTGCAAAATATAGGCACCCCTATAACCCCTGAAAACCAGTTTCTCTCTATGCTTGTCCTTCACCTTCCACTGCAACCACCTAACCATCTTAACCTCTGTTAATCTTTACTAAAACAAAAAAGGGAGGTATGTAGAATATGCTCTGGAAATATGCAGAGTTGGGACAACAATTAGAAACAGCAAGGCACCCCAGGGCAAAAGCCCTGAGTAGACAAGAGTCCAGGGGCCTCTCTGACCCTGTACTGGAAACAGCAGAACAGCAGGATAAAATTCAGCAACAGAAATGTTTAGAGTCCTCAGTACAGAGATTAGAAGTCAGTATGTCCCTTAGCCTTTACTTCACCCTCTGAAAACTTCTATCTGCTTCCTTGAGTTATTTGTACTGGCTAATAAATAGCTGAGTAAGGCTGCGGACAGAGCTCAGTACTTTAGTCTGCTGACCAGGGCTGTGGCCTCCCCTCGGCCCCTTGGAGCTTGTCATTTGGTCTCCAAGTAGTTCATTGTTGCCATGACATTATATACCTTTATAGCTATTTATAATATTATATATATTTATGTCTATATATATGCCATGTGATATTTAGATATATGTATATGTATGCATTTTATTGCAAATATATATAGTACAGTATATATACCATAATTATATATATGTATATATGTATTTAATTTAAATTATCCCATGCAATATTTGGTGTGTATTTAAATTTTATTCCTTATTTGTCTGAAACAGAGATATATCTGCATCCCCTATGATTTATGTGGCAAAGCTAGGCTACGGTCTGTTCCTCAGTTCTCTAGGTTAAGTGACAGAATGATGTTGGCACATTGGTAGCAGATTAACTCCTGGGAGGGAGCTTCATTAATGAGCCTCAATATCAATGTATTCAAGTACAGTATAGATGTATTTATTACTGGTGTGATTACAAGAATCCCAGTACTCATTTGCTTTACCTCTACAATCTGTTAATATGTCCACTACCATCATCCTGGTTTAATCCACCATAATTTCCTATTTGGACTACTGAGATAGTCTCCAAACTCCATACCGTTCATTTATTTAGTCAACAAGTATTTATTAAGTACTTGCTAAGTGCCTGGTAATAGTCTAAGCTGTGAGAACTTGATAATGAATGAAAGAAAAATCCTTTCATTCCTGGAGTCTATTTTAAAGTGGAAGGAGACAGGTAAGTATAATATATACTATGACAGATGGTGAAAAATAAAGTAGAAGAAAACTGAGGAGCATTGTTGGGACATTTTTGATGGTCATTGGTGAGGGCTTTTATAAAAAGGTGACATTTGAACAATGCCGTGAAAGAATAAAGGGAATAAACCATATGGCTTTCTGGGAGAATAATATTCCAGGCTGAGGTAAAATTCTGTAACAAGAGTTCTAAGAACAGCATAGATTCTATCGAGAAGTAGGCTGAGCAAGAGAAAATTATTTTTTTGAAGCCATTGCAAAGAATATAGACTTTGAATAAGATGGAAAGACTTTGTGGGTTTTAAGTAGAGTTGTGATATTATCTGACTTACCTATATTATATTACTTATGTGAATCATTCAATTTGGGAGACTATTGCAATAATCCAGATAGGATATGTTGATGGCTTAAGCCAGGTAGTAACAGTGGGAGTGATGAGAAATAGTATAATTCTGAATAAGTTTTGAAGATAGAACCAAATGATTTGCTGACAGATTTGAATTTTGTGACTGCGAGAAACAGAGGAAGCCATTATTTCAAAGGCATTGGCTGAACCACTGCAAAGATAGAGTTGCCATTCATTAAATTAAAGAAGAATATGTGAGGAGGAGGAGGTTTTGGAGGAATATCAGGAGTTTGGCATTGGATCAATTAATTTTGAATTATGTATCATTCTTCCAAATGGAGTGGTTAAGCTTGGAAAACAGAAAGGGACTGGCCTGAAGGTGTCCAAAAAAATTCACATTTTTTAAGGTTTTATTTATTGATTTTAGGGAGAGGAGAGAGAGAGGGAGAGAGAAAGGTGATGGCGGTGGAAGAATGGGAATCATCAACTCAAAGATGTTTCTCACATTTGCCTTGACCACGGCTTCAAACTGGTGACCTCAGTGTTTCAGGTCTATGCTTTATTCACTGTGCCACCACAGATTAGGCAAGGGTGTGTGAATTTGGGAGTCATTGATAGATATCTGGTATTTATTTATTTATTTGGGTGAGAGGAGGGGAGATAGTGAGGCAGACGCCAGCATTTGCCCCTACCAGGATCCACCTGACAACCCCATCTAGAGCCAATGCTTGATTACCAAGCTATTTTTAGATCCGGAGGCTGATGTGGTCAGACCAATCAAGCTATCCTCAACACCTGTGGCCATGCTAAAATCGAGCCACTGGCTGCGGGAGGGGAAGAGGGAGAGTAGGGGGAGAGGGAGAGGAGAGAAGCAGATGGTCAGTTCTCCTATGCACCCTGACTGAGAATCAAACCCAGGATATCCATATGTAGGGCAACGCTCTATCCACTGAACCTCCAGCCAGGGCCAATATCTGGTATTTAAAGCTTTTATACTGACAGATGAGTAAGGGAGTAAGTGTAGATAAAACAATAACAACAACATAGTAGATCAAAAAATGAACCTCAGTATGCTCTAAGATTAGAATAGGATACCTGAGAGATGAAGAGAAACCAAAAGTATTGTCAGATAGGAGGAAACCAGAAAAATATAGTGTCCTGGAAGTCAAGTGAAGAACTGTTTCATGAAGGAAAGGTTCCCCTAGTATTCCTTTAAAGAGTACTAGGACCAATGCTTGTGCTGGACTTTTAAGATTGAGAAGTGGCATGAGATTTATCAATCTGGTGACCAATTTACCATAATGGGTGACCTTGATAAGAGCAATGTTAAGGGAGCTCTGGGGTTAAAACGATGGCTAAGTGTTTATAAGATAAAATGATAAGAGGATTTGAAAGTCAGTATCAACAACTCTAGGGAGTTTTGCTGAAAAAAAAAAGAAGCATTTCATTCAGTAACTGGAGAGAGAAGTAGATCAAAAGATTATGAGTAAACCAAGAGATTATTATTTACTATAAGATTTGAATCTTAGCATATTCTTATTTCCTTTATTTTCAAAACTTGGGGGGCTGTCTGCTGAAGCAAACTAGTTGTTGATACACAGTATTGATAAGATAATAATATCAGAGGCAGATCTTTAGGTCGTACATGTTACCAACTTGGTAGATGGTACAAAAGTTCTTACATTATTACATAATTAATGAATTTATGTTAGAGCATCATTTTTCATTTTAAAATTATTTTTTAAAGAATAGTATCTTTTTTTTTTTTTAGTTCAAAATGATCTTAGTTGGTTACTACACCTCCTCAAAGGCTATAGTCTGGGTCTTTGTTTAAAATATATGAGCTCAATCCTACTTGCGTGAAGTCTGGGGTCTGTTCCGTTTTCATGCCTGGATAGAAGCAGACCTGACTTTGCTGTCAGCCTTCAGGATAACACCCCAGCTCTATCTTGGCCCTACTACCTAGGTCCCTAGTGGCTAGTCACTTCTGAACAAGTAACAAGAGCATCAAGCAGCTAAATTTAGAAACATCTCAGTGGAAAGGGAGTGTAAGGCAGGCTTAGCTGCAAAAGAATCATGACTAAGAGTCAGAGCTTGCCTCTACCAAGCTTACAATTCCCCAAGAGTTTTAATAAATGAGCCAAGAACTCAAATAAATGGAATGTGGCCAATGAAAAGAATGAAAGAGGAAAACTGGAGGAAGATGGTTTGAAAGAGCCCAAATGATAGATGTTAGCTTGTCCTTACATCCTTACCTGTGCATCTCTTAATTTAGAGACTTGACTTTTGCAAGTTTACCTTGGAAATACAGTTTGATTAGCCCCCCTCTTTCTAAACCTGGGAGGAGGACCCTGTTTATCATAACCCTGTTCCCTTCCTCCAAAACATAGTTAATTCCTGGGCCTGGCAGGAGTCATGCTTATAGAATTAACATACTAAGTGGGTGTATTTGTGAGACTCTGGACAAAGCTGTACCACGATCATAACATTGGGATACTAATGTGTATCTTGGGTTCATTTTACTCTGTACGAATTTTAAAGGTTAGTCAGAAATACACACAGCAATTTGTTCAAATGTTAATATATAAGTTAAGCATTTTTTTTCCCCAATAAAATGAAGAAAAATTGGCTTGGGTTAAGTAAGGTGGGAAAGAACACTTATAAACAGAATCAAGTATAGGATTAACTTCACAACTGGGCACCACAGAAATACTTCACAACTTAAATAATCAACGATAAGATAACAATCCAGTGAACTTTCTTATTTTCATATGATGCAGCAATTTGAAATGGTGCTTTATAAAGGAATACAACAATATATAAAACCACATATTCAAGGAAAATGTCAGAGTACAACATTTCGTATTACTGGGTCTTTAAACTACATACAAGTTTTTATATAATAATCTGGAAGAATTACTCTGAAATGATCTAGTAGTATTTATAGTATGTGCAAAATTAGGATGGAACATTTTCTCTTCTTTATTGTTCAAATTGCTAAAAGTATATGATATAACACTTACTTTTTTAGATGAAAGCATATCTAGGAAACAGACTGAATGGGTTAAGCAAACATTTATTTTTTCCTGGAAAACTGACTTGATCACTAACATTCTCCTGTCTTATGTAACTTTGAGTAACAGACCTAACTTATAACCAACTACTACTCCTCAACTCCAAACAAACAAGTACACCCACGCTTGTGTGCAGGGTTTATGGAGCTGAGCAGATGTCTGAAGCAGCAGACAAGACAGAAAGTGCCTTAGAGCTGATAACAATACCAGAGCACACACACTATTTAGAAATATCTTGTCTCGCTTTGCTCCGTCGGCAAGTTCAAGGAGTTAACAATCAAAACTGCCTCATGTATTTAAACTTTGTGCAGTGGGTCATATAAACATTCTCTGAGTTAAATGGTGTAATAGATCTAAAAAATCTCATACCCGTTTTCTTTTCTGTCTGAGATTTATCACACTGTGATATAAATACCCACAGTATTTTACATGACTATGAACTTGGCTTTTTTCTAAGACCAGTAATTTTTGCTGAGTAGTGGAAATCTAGAGAGCTGCCTGACACAATCTTGGGGCTTTTAGAAGTGCATCCTTAGAATTTATTTTAAATTGTGATAATGATCGTATTTCTAAAACTAAAAATGTTTGAATATACACGAATAGTCATAGAAAGGAAAAAGCATGCCAAAATCTTCTGACTGCTAAACCCTAACAAGTAGCCAACTCAGAAAACTTGTACTATTTAATCACCTTCATCTATTTTTTTTTCCTTTTCTTTTCTTGTATCTTACTCTTCTGGATGATAGGCTTGTGGGTTGAAGTTGAAGTAAAGGCTTTAAAGTGATTTTTCATGCTTGCCCATACGCAATGTCACACATCTGTCTGTTGCACTATTGCCAGTATTAGTTGAGACCTTCTGGGGAATTTCCTGGTCTCTGGGTACTTTTTTTTCCTCTTTCCCTTCTTTCCTTTTTCTCATTACAGAACCTGTGATGTCATCACAGCTCTATTAGCTCTACTCTGACAACAAAAGCACATTATCATAACAGAAGTGCCCCAGTGCTCATTACCAGGGCAGCGACTTGGTTCAGAAGTTGTCTTTTCTCTGTGGAGACTAACCTGCCTGCCAGGCCTCTCCCAGAGGAGTCCTGGGGAATGGAGACATCAAACGCTTTGGGATCCAATGGCATTCCTCTCTTTAGTCCTCACAGAGAAACCCTGTAAAGAGAGTTCCTACTTATTTTGGTTCCAACAAACTCTGAACAATGGGTGGCTGTGTGCAAAGCCTTTTTTTCCTGCCCGACCTATAGGCGTTATCCAAGGAATCTCCATTCACATGAGGATAATGCGCAGGGCTTCGCTTCTTGTTTAGATTACGGCTCACACTATCTGAGGCCTCCTCTCATTTTCTTTTTGGCATTTAAATCCTTAGACTTACAGGTTGACTTGAGAATTAAATAAACTAAATTAGAAGCAAATGCCTATGAGTCATCAAATCCTCAGATAAAAAAGCATCTAGTTTTCTCATATTTGTTAAACATCTTTAGTAGACACATTGTGAATGATCATTATAATTGCTGAGGGAACTCTGGGAAGCAATCACCCTCCTTTAGTGTCATATTTTTGCCTTTGCCCTGATCATTAAAGCCTTCAAAGAATACCAAGAGACAGAAAGAAGGAAAAAAAAAAAAAAAGCACAGTGGAAATATCACTTTTGATAAGATTGTTAACACTGTCCAACAGATGTCACACTGATCATTAGCTAGAGAACTCTCTGGTACCATTAAAAAGATCCTGGGGGCTTCCCAGCCTGTTGATGACACCACCCTCATGACATCATAGATGACATCAACAGTGGTGCAGTCAAATGTCCAGCTAGTAAAGAACTAGAAAGGAAAATATTTCAATTAAAGATCATTTAACAACCAACCAACCAAAAATTCCCCCAAAAACCTTTCAGTCCTTTGGGTGGATTAGAGCCGAAATCCAGTGATCTCCACTTTTTGCACCAGTATTATCCTAAGTTAAGGTGCCACTGTTCTATACCTGGCTACTTGTAATAGCTCTTAACTGGTCTCCCTGCTCCCGCTCCTGGCCCCTCACTCTGTATCTACCACAAAACAGCCAGATGATCATTTTACATCCAACTTCATTCATATAACTCCTATGCACACATCTTCCCAGTGGCATCCCCTCTCATTCAAAGTAGAACCGAAGTTCTTCAATGACCTATAAAGGCCTGTTAGAAACTTGTTCCCCAGCCCCTTTCTGATGGCATCCCTTATTACACTTCCTAAGCTCCCTCTGCTCCAGTCTTATGGGCCGCCTTATTCTTGAACATCAGCCCTGCTCCTGCCCTGTGGTCTTGAATTTACTGGATGTTCTGACTGAAATGTTTGCACCCAATTTCTCTAATCTTTTACTTTTATCAAGTCTTTAACTTAACCTTCTTAATCATATCTTCTTTGGCTATCCCAGGGATAGTCAACCTTTTTATACCTACCGCCCACTTTTGTATCTCTGTTAGTAGTAAAATTTTCTAACCGCCCACCGGTTCCACAGTAATGGTGAGTTATAAAGTAGGGAAGAAACTTTACTTTATACAATTTATAAAGCAGAGTAACAGCAAGTTAAAGCATATAATAATAATTACTTACCAAGTACTTTATGTCGGATTTTTGCTAAGTTTGGCAGAATAAATCTTTACGAAACAACTTACTATAGTTAAATCTATCTTTTTATTTATACTTTAGTTGCTCCGCTACCACCCACCATGAAAGCTGGAATGCCCACTAGTGGGTGGTAGGGACCAAGTTGACTACCACTGGGCTATCCTATCTAAAATTGCATCATCCTATCAATTGCTGACTTCTTTCTAACCTAATTTTTGTCCATAGCACTAATTAATATTTAATAATCCATGTAATTTACTTAATTATCTTATCTTTTCCATTTAGGTTCCCTGTCTAAAATAGTGCTTACCATACCATATACTAGGTACTCAATAAAAATCTGCAAAATAAATGAAGGGAAAACAAAAAGAAAAGAAAGAAAGAAAACAGAAATAAATAAAGAAAAAAATAAATTGTGGAAAATAAATAAATGGCTGAAGGAGAGGGAAGATTGCTAAATCAGAAGGGTTCAGGCCACTAGAACAGTACACTCACCTCAGGACAGAGCACGTGCGGCAGGAATGGAAGTTATACACTTAGAGTATACAGTGATAGGCCTGTACATATATAGCCGTGAACCTTGGTGTTTCTCCATGATATCTGGAGAAACTTTCTGCTTTGATCTGTTTTTGTTTCTATCTATCTATCTATCCATCTATCTATCATCTATCATCTATCTATTTACTACAGCAAATAGGGACACATGTTTATTGTTAGAGGAGAATGTGAACAAATATGAGTGGAAGAATTAAAGTTGGTAAAAATTTTGCAGTTTGTACAGGATTGAGGTTATGATGTTTATATAAGGCCGATCTAACCAGTCTATGGTACTTTTTAAAAAAGGAAGTAAGGTCATATCATTACAATAGCTATTCTACTCCTACAGCCCTTAAAAAAAATTTCCCAACATTATTCATAGGTAACATAAGGCAAAATTATGGTGATTTCAAGGTCTAATAAAAAAATTTTAAAAGTTGTTCATTTTTCTTTTTTAATTTCCAGTTCTTTTCTTTCTTTTCTTCTGGTAGATATTGTTCCCATAGTTAACAGAGAACTACCAATCATCCACACTATGTAATTACTATAATTTGTTACAGCAAACTGACCATTTCTCTGTTTGGATTAGTGTGAGGGTTGTACGTGTCGTATGTTAATCCGAAGCAGCCTTTCCAAGGGTGTTGAGTTATGAGCTTCACAGAAATCTTTTGATGTATAATTTCATCCAGCCTTACAATTTGCCAAGTTACATCCTTTCTTTTTCTAGCAAGTGAGTAGTCTATTAGCTCTTTTCCCCCAACACTGAACCCCCACACTTTTAAGATTATCATTTGGTCTTTGTTTTTTCAAAGTTTCACTATGATGTATCTAATGTGATTTCCAATATATTTAGCCTTGTCAGGGTTGTAGGGTGACTCTGAGGTCTAATATCTTTTGACAGTTTTGGAAAATTCTCAGCCAGTGACTATTCAAATACGATTACTGCCTGTTGTCTTTCTCTTCCTCTTCCAGGACTCTAATCATATTTCTTATTGGAACATTTTTACTGAGACCCATATGTCTCTTACCTATTTTTATTGCATATTTTCCATCATTTTTGCTCTCTGAGTAAGTCTGATATTTTCTGCTGACCTATTTTAGAGTTTACTAATCTTATCCCCTGCTACTAAACCCATTTACTGAGTTTCTAAATTTCTGTAATTACAATTTTAGTTCTCGAGTTTCCATTTGATTCTTAATTTTTTGTATCTATCATCTATTTTTTTAAAACACATTAATCAGTCTATAAGTGATAACTTCAGTGACTGGGTTGTCTTAGCCTGTTTGGGCTGCTAGAAAAAAATACCACAAACTGGGTAGCTATAAATAACAGAAATTTATTTATCACACTTCTGAAGGCTGGAATGACTAAGATCAAAGTGCTAGTAGCCACATTAAAAAAAGTATAGTTGCATATCAAATTAGTTTTATAAAATATTTTAGTAAACCCAAACTAAATATTTACCATATGTTGTCAACATAAAAATAAATGATATATTTTACATCTTTTTCTTTCAAACTAAGTCTGTGAAATATAGAGCATATTTTACTCTGAGATCTCAATTTGTATTAGCTATGTGCCAAGCACTCCATAGCCACATATGTCTAAATGGCTGTTTTGTATATGATCATGCAGATGTGGAGAGACGAGAATGAGTAGATTTGATAAAAAATAAGTTAAATGTATTTTTGAAGAAAGTTGTTACTTTGGTGATATTTCAAGGAACTATTAGGTTTCTATTTTTTCTAAATCTCTTAAAAAGTTGGAGAAAATAGAGAGGTAGAACTTATATGAAACCTCTATATAGAATAAAAATGAAAACCTAAATAAAATACATATAAAAATCTATTGTAAAACATTAAGAGTTATTGTTTTTGAAAAACACTGCCTCACCTGTGGTAGAACAGTGGATAAACTGTCGACCTAGAACTCTGAGGTTGCTGGTTCAAAACCCTGAACTTGCCTGGTTCAGACACAAATCGGAGTTGTGATGTTTCCTGCTCCTCCCCTCTTCTTCTCTCTCTCCTCTTTATCTAAAAATGATTAAATAAAATCTAAAAAAACCCCAAACAAACATAAAAACCAAGTTATAGAAAATCATGTACAAACTCCTCTTTTTTTTTTTTTTTTTTTTTTTTTTTTGAGAGTAGGGAAGATAGTGAGACAGACTTCTGTATGTGCCTTGACTGGGATCCACCTGCAACCCCCGTCTATGGCCAATGCTCGAATTAATTGAGCAATTTTTAGCGCCTGCGGATGATAGGTGCTCAGACCAACCAAGCTATCCTCAGCACCCGGGACTGTTGCTCAAACCAACTGAGCCACTGGTTGAGGGAGGGGAAGAGGGAGAGAAGAGGAAAAGGGAGGGGAAAAGAAGCAGATGGTCATTTCTCTTGTATATCCTGACCGGAACCAAATTGGGACCTCCATACGCCCTGCTGCTGTTCTATCCACTGAGCAACCGGGTCAGGGCCAAATTCTTATTTTTAAGCTTTGTTATCTGCTTTACATTCCTGTGAGTGTTTGGAAGACACAGGCCACAGGTGTAGGTTATATTAGTAAAGTAGGACTATTTTAATTAATATAAAATAGCACCTTTGGGCCTGAAATACTTTCAATCTCATTCAGAGCTATTGACATATCTGTGACAGATGGCATACTTTTAATTACTCTATTAGAGGAGTAAAAACCCTCAAAAATTAAGTAGCACTGAGAGAGGAAACACATTAACTTAAATTTTAAGGGAAGAATAAAGTTCTTTCTCAACCTTTCTTCCTTATAGGTGCTGGTGGTGATACAAGATGACTAAGTATTTAAACAATATGGAATAAAAGATGAGAGACTGAGCCTGGTGACGACAATTGGTCAACAATACTTGCTAATATTTATTCGGCACTTGTTATGTCCCAGACCTTGTTTTAAGATTTAATGTTAATTAAATCTTATAGCTTTATAACAATTGCTAACATAGATGTTATAATTATGCTCGACCACATTCTTCTGATTAAAAAATCAGGGCACGGAAAGGGTACTCGTTTAAAGTTATACAGAAAATAAATAATAAAAGTGGAATTTTAACTAGATTGACTACTCTAAAATCTGGTATCTGAACTACTGTTTCTTGCATATAACATACAATTTTACCTTGACCTTGATCACTTGTTAAAAACTGGCTTTTAATATTCATGTAATATATTGCCTAGAAATGTCAGAATGAATTTAGATTATCTATAAATACCTATTAGAAATGATTTAAATAATTCTATTTTATTTTTGAAATGTAAAATGGTATTTGAATTTCATAGGTTTTAAAAAACAAACAGAAAAAGGGTATCAATTCCCTGGGTTTTGAACAGATACATGTGAAATTTCTCCTACAATTCAGGGCTCTCTGACAGTCATGTCAATAAGGAAATATCTTCTTTTGCCCGTTATTCTCAACAATGCAATGCAACATTTCATAAAGGATCCTACTTTCACACTCCAAGATATTCTGTTATCAGACAGGTTCAAATTTAACCATCATTTCATTAAGATGTATCAGCTGTAAAGATAAACACAGACTGGACTGCACAGTGTTAGGATCAAAGAGTTCATTCAATTTTTTTGCACCTGGGTTCATATGCCTTGGTCTTTTATTTCATTTTAATGTATCACTTTAGCATTTAATACAGGGCATTTATAACAACCATGTCACCACTGTGCTATGTCCTATATCTTCTAGAAGTCTCATCTCCCCAGATTACTGCTATATACACTCATTTCCTAATGAAGTTCCTTCTCAAACTCCAATTTTCACGTGGGCTTTGTGCTTGTGAAAGGTGCCAGACTGACAGATGACACTGATCTCTTTGTCACAAGAGTGGATAAAAGAGGCAGGCAGCGCTCAATGTGGGAGCCTGCCACATGGCTGCTTCTGGCAGAAAAGGAGAGATGCTGCCTTGTAGGCCCTTTGCCAGTGGTATCTTGGCAAATGCCAACTGCAATTATGTGTTTGCTAGTCTCTAGCTTGAGGACTAATACAGGAGGAGGAAACTGATAAACAAAAACTTCTCTGGACCCCGGTATAATTATCTTCATGTCCTCCTGTTTCACCAAAGCAAGCTACTTTAGAAACACTGCCAATGCTACAGCGGGTCTGGCTGCTGTTTCACACCTGTTCCTTCAGAAGAGTAGAGACCTTATGAAAGTGCAGTGCTGGTTCTGAGTCCTGACTTTTAAAGTGAAAAGATGAAAAAGAAACTGCACTATTTATTGTCAATAAATACTTCTTTATTTTGCCTCTTTTGTAAAATGGACAAAATGATTAATTATCAAGACGATGTGAAGTCAGTTTGTTTTTAGAAAAATGACCACAGAGAACTTGAACTATATGTTGTGCACTTACTATCTATATATAGAACAGTGGTGGCTGCAGAATAATTTAGTACTGAGATGTGTAGCAAAGTGCAGTCTCAGAATGAGGAAACTTGACATGTAGTACTGTAAACTCAGTTTTCTTTCTTTCATTTAACTCTGAGAATAAACAAGTAAAATAAAATTCAAGAGGGTAACCTGAGGAAGATAGTAATCCCTTTGGTAAGTATATATATATTCATATTCTCTGGTCAACTAAGCATATATAAATACACTTGAAAATATTTTATTTTTTTTAAATAGACTTTAAAAATTTTTTAAGACTTTATTTTAGAGAGGAGAGAAAGAGGAAGAGAGAGAGAGAGAGAAAGAGAGAGAGAGAGAGAGAGAGAGAGAGAGAAAGAGAAGGGAGGAGCAGGAAGCATCAATCAACTCCCATATGTGCCTTAACTAGGCAAGCCCAGGGTTTTGAACCAGCAACCTCAGCATTCCAGGTTGATGCTTTATCCACTGTGCCACCACAGGTCAGGCTTTGAAAATATTTTATTCAACTCCATAAGAGGTAAAGTTTGGTGAGACTGGAATAAATTTAAAATTTTTTTTCCAACAAGGAAAAAGAAACAAGGAGATCTATAATGATATATATATATCCATCCTGTACTTTTTACACAGCAATTCTACCTTTATTACTCTATTTTATATATACATAAGTATATGCTACACATTAACATATGTGAACAAATATTTTTACTGTAGCAGTATTATAAGTGGGGAGAAAAAGGAATGTTCTCAATATTCTTTAATAGGAAAATTGTTGAACAAGATGTTATATTCCCTTTACAGAATATTTTGCAGCTCTTTATATAGATATATACAAATTTATATAGTTATATACAAATTGTTAATTTAGAAAGGAAAGGTGCAGGGGTCAAATATATAATCCCCAGTTCATAATTACCACTTAAAAAAAACCCCTTACAATTATAATTCCTTATATGTGCAAATAATGTTCTTAGATGAGCATGGAAAAGACATAGAAGGATACAATCCAAGGTATAGAAAAAGGTCGTGCAAGGAAGGAAATTAGGTAAATTTAGGTTAAAATATTAAAAAATAAAAAACCAACAAAAAGTTACTTAGACTCAACTCCATATGCTGTATTAGAAAATCAATTAAGGCCCTGGCCGGTTGGCTCAGCAGTAGAGCGTCGGCCTGGAGTGCAGAAGTCCCGGGTTCGATTCCCAGCCAGGGCACACAGGAGAAGCACCCATCTGCTTCTCCACCCCTCCCTCTCTCCTTCCTCTCTGTCTCTCTCTTCTCCTCCCGCATCTGAGGCTCCATTGGAGCAAAGATGGCCTGGGCGCTGGGGATGGCTCCTTGGCCTCTGCCCCAGGTGCTAGAGTGGCTCTGGTCTCAACAGAGCGACACCCTGGAGGGGCAGAGCATCGCCCCCTGGTGGGCGTGCCGGGTGGATCCCGGTCGGGCGAATACGGGAGTCTGTCTGACCGTCTCTCCCCATTTCCAGCTTCAGAAAAATACAAAAAAAAAAAAAAATGCTAGCTTAGGCAAATTAACATCCTAATTTTGAAATTGGGAAGGGACCATGAAACAGACAGCCACTCAATATCTGTGTAAAACCAATTGCTTAGTAAAAAACAATGCTATGTAAGTTTGGGGTGTTTTCCAATATCAGCAAGTAATTCTCCAATTCCCAGCAGACACCATCTGGTTGTCTTGGAAACTTAATGCAATTCTGATTCAATCTACCTAAAGATGGCATCAGATACCATGAGTCCCACAAAATAGCCCCCTCTTCAGACACTAATTGCCAGTACAGATTTTTACTTGTACTTTTGACTGGCTATAAGTTGGGTTCCTACAACTTCAAAATCAGGTTTCGTAATTTGTTGGAATAGCTCACTGTATGGCCAGTAGCCACGGCCATCATGGCCATGCAGGTGCAGGTTCCCATTTGATTTAGAAACAGCGGAGCCAAAAAATGGTGGGCCAATCCTTTATTCTAGCCTCACACCTGGCTGGTGATTAAAACACACATGAAGGGAAAACACTTCCCTTTCCATTCAGGGCTCCCAAAGCCACTGACACACCCAGGTTTTCCTAGAATCAAAGGCCCCCACCAGTCTCAGTCACCTCTGGTTCCCCATCTGCACACCTGTTTCCTCCTCTTCTCTGCACAAACTGGCTTCTCCTTCAGCACCCTGCCATCTTGGCTTCCTTCTCTGCAAAAATATGGCTTCCTTCTTCTTCACAAACTTTTTGGCATGAAACCTCTCCTCCAGCAACATTAGCATAACAATGACCCTTCCCAAACAGGAAGGTAATTAGCAGTTTCACCTGGCAGTGCCATTCATGTGGGCAGTGGCCATTTTTAACAATAAGAGTGAGCAAACATAAAAGTCACATTTTACAAACTCATTTGCCCAACATTCACAAAGCTTGGAGAACCATTTACTTATGTTTACCAGTTTATTTTAAAAAATGTTATAAAAGACACACATACACAAACACACAGGCAGATGAAGGGGTAGGTAAGGCAAGATCTAGAACAAGGGTAGTCAACCTTTTTATACCTGCCGCCCACTTTTGTATCTCTGTTAGTAGTAAAATTTTTAACCGCCCACTAGTTCCACAGTAATGGTGATTTATAAAGTAGGGAAGTAACTTTACTTTATAAAATTTATAAAGCAGAGTTACAGCAAGTTAAATCATATAGTAATAATTACTTACCAAGTACTTTATGTTGAATTTTCACTAAGTTTGGCAGAATAAATCTTTATAAAACAACTTACTATAGTTAAATCTATCTTTTTATTTATATTTTGGTTGCTCTTCTACTACCCACCATGAAAGCTGGAATGCCCACTAGTGGGCGGTAGGGACCAGGTTGACTACCACTGATCTAGAATGATGCCCTAAGCACAGGAGCTTCTGTCCCTGTGGAACAGAGCTACATGAAACACAGGCATGTGGTTATATTCACTAGCCAGGAAGCTCATCAAATCTTATTGTTCAAGAGTTTCTATAAAGTATAATCTCCATCCTCCTTCCCCCAAGCCCTTTCCCTTTCCTGGAGGTTGATGGTTGGGGCTGAAAGTTTCAGTCCACTAATTACTTGGTCTTTTAGATGAACAACCTCATCTAGAGGCTATCTAGGGGCTCAACCCTGTCCCCTAATTAGTATAAACTCAAGTTGTTCAAAAGAGATCTCTTATGAATAACAAACAGCATTCCTATCACTAAGGAAATGCAAAGGTTTCAGGAGCTATGTATGTGCCAGAAACTAAGGACAAGACCAATAAAATTTCTTTTATTGTGCAAGAAACAATGACTAGAGAATACACAATCAACATTGGCTGCCAAACTTCTATTTTATCTACTTCACTAAAGCTGCTTTGATTAAATGACTGTCCTTCTACTAAATTCAAAACCCTGGGTTTCAATTTAGTGTTGGGTTTGCTCTTTTTTATATCATTTGCACATAGCACTGGAAGAATACAATGAAAATAAATCTTAATTTATATAGTATTCAACAGTTTTGCTATATACCATTTTCTTCTTCCACCACATTGAAAAAAAAAAAAAGCTATCCTCAAGTCATTGGCAGTTAGTTAGTTGAATATAGTGGAAAAGTTTATTTTTGTTTTTTACTATAGAAAAGATTGTGAGCCACATAGCTAAATTTCTAGGTAATCTATTAAAAATTAATATTACATGTAATGAGGTAGTCTCTTTTGTAAAATAGATCATAGCATTTAAAAAATATATCATTTTTGATTTGAAATAAAATGATGTTGTTAAACTTTATTTGCTTAGTGATTTGAGTCACTTGAAAATAAATGACAAATATATTTTTTACTTCTTTTTTTTGTACAAATTCATGAGTCTACATTAACCTTTGTGTGTGTGTGTGTGTGTGTGTATGTGTTTTGCTAATTTTTAAAGGAATAAAAAAATAAGAAGACTTCATTGGCAAGTTCTCTTTTTTCAAAGTTATATTGAGCATTTACATTACATACCACACTTATAATTTTCCAGGACAATCTAACTTTCAAGGAGGGATTTTATATTAGTTCTGCCTTCTAATTTAAAAATATTAGATATCTATTGAGTTCTAATAACAAAACAAACACTGGATTAAGCTTTAGATAAATGGTCTTTAGAGAAATCAAATACTTATCTGTGAATAGCTTGTATCATATTTACTTTAATATTAATTTTGGATCAATATTTATTGCATTAAAGTTATGCTAATCTTTATTTTGAAAACGGAATAATATAAAATAAAAAGAGCTTGCAGAAATCATTTTATTTAAATAAAGTATGATGGGTAGAAAAATGTCTTAAACATGTTTCAGAAAAAGGAAGGCAACCTTACAGTTTTCCATGTATATATTTTATAAAATAAATATTATTGGAAACACAAAATTTTACAAAAAGTTGTATTCAAATTCTTGATATTCAGGTATGAATTAAAGTAAAAGTTGCATAGGTATCAAACTCTCCCTGATCTCTTTTCTATGAAAAGCATGTCATGTTTTTAGCTCTCACTCTCTCTCTCTCTTTCTTTACTTATTGTCTGCTAATCTTGCAAATAGTAAACTTGAATATGGGCAATTGGAACACCCTTAGCTTTCTAAAAGGTATCTTACTTACTTGGGATGCAACAATGATAGGATTAAATCTCTTGGAATTCTTCAATTAGACCACTGTTTTTCAACTGCCAGTCCATGGACCAGTCCGCCAGCAAGTTTATGCTGGTCCATAAAAGAGTTTATCACCCGGATGATATATAAAGATTATAGACCAAATGATGTTAGTAGAATTTGCTTATGCTCCGAGAGATTTCTTCTTTCTGATTCCTAAGATAATTCTATTTTCATTGGCCCCCAAGTGTATAAAGTTGAAAACCCCTGTATTAGACCATAAGAATCTTTATCTAGTGAAACACAGACTATCTATAGTCTAGATTCCTGTCTGGAGTGTAATGTTGCATTGAGTACTAGCAATTG
Organism: Saccopteryx bilineata; assembly: GCF_036850765.1. Classification (NCBI taxonomy): domain Eukaryota; kingdom Metazoa; phylum Chordata; class Mammalia; order Chiroptera; family Emballonuridae; genus Saccopteryx; species Saccopteryx bilineata. Next base: position 66,770,250 of record NC_089490.1, on the reverse strand, counting down.
TCTAACAAAGCTCAATTGAAAGGAATATTAGTGTGAGATCATTTGAAAGATATATGTTGTACTTATTGTTTTAGATAGTAAATAATATACTCAGGAAGTAAGCCAAGCCATCCAAAAACATGATAGCCTATTTGTAAGATGGCACTTACTGAACTGGGCCTTGGGAGGAAGTCATAGGACTAAAGAGAAGACAAGTATGATAAATAAATCTATGAAGCTCTTAGTGTTTCTTACTATGTGGTAAGTGACCGTGTTTATTGCTTAATATTATGAAGTGTATGAAGTGTCTCTATTTTAAGTATTAAAGAAGCTCAGAACAGGCTTCCCAAATGTGCTACTTTGACATGTGGATTATTTTGAGATGAAAGCAATAGAGACCTTGCAGGCTCACAAGAAACTTTTACCTCTCCTTTAAAAAATTTCAGTTTGTGTCTTGCTCTTAATAAGAGGTATCACCAGAAATAACTTTTTATGACCTACCTGTAGAGCTGAGTGGACTTCTAATTGATGAACATCAGCTCTTCTTATAATCCTGGGAAATTCCTCTCATCCCCTCTGAGCCTCAGGACATCTTGTCTGAATATCTTATATACTTAATTTTACCATTCTGTCTCTGAATCGTTCACCTATTTGGGATTCCTATATACACATATGTAATTAAATTTGGTTATTTTATTTTGTTAATCTGCCTAATGTCAATTAATTTTGAGACCAGATGAAAGAACCTAGTAGGGCAGAGTAAAATTCCTTCTTACCCTGTAATGTTATTGGAAGAAATGTTTTGCTTATTCTATGATCAGAGATACCTGTGGTTTACCAGCACAGAGGGTCCTATGACAGTCTCGACATATGAACTTTTGAGTTTGCAATGCTCACTCCCATGAAAACTTTAAAAAGTTGAGATGTGAGTGTTTTGGCTTACGTCCTTAGTGTCATACTTATGGACTATGTGGGCAAGTTAGTTTGGTTGTGTGGGGTGGCAGAATATGCAGTAATGTGGCATATAAGTGAGGGAGTTGGAGTCCCCCAGTACACTTACCTACTGTTAAAAGCACAAGTGTTCCATTTGTGTTGTTTTGTTTGGCAACTTTTTGGCCCTTATTATGGATCCTAAGTGAAAGTCAGTCTTGAGATGGTAGTGCTTCAAAGAGGAGAAAAGCCATCACGATGATGTCACAGAGCTACTGGCACCACATGGAGAGGAGCTGTCTGCTGAGGACCTCATTCAGCTGGAGAAGCAGCTGGTTGAGAGGAAAAGATAGAAATCTCAGAACCCAAGAGATTTACTACCATAATTTTGGGCAGGATTTTCTACAGTAAATGATGAGTTAGCAAAATTTCAGGCTGAGGACCCCAGCAATGACAGATTCAGTAAGGTCTACAGAGCTGTTATGGATGCATTGTAATGCTATAGGCAGATTTTGGAAGAGAAGAAGTGCCCAACCTTCTATACTAGCCTGTAACAATTCTTTAAAAATATAAAGAGTCCTGAAACATATCCTGTATCCTTGACATCAGCTGCTTCTTGACATGAAACACCTGTAGTACAGGTAGAAACATCTCCAGTGTCTCCTGCATGTGTTTTAGGCAATCCTGATTCACCTGACCCAGTATCTCCAGCACCTTCTGCAGGTTCTCCTGCCTCTCTAGCTTCCTCCTCCCAATAGGTCACTCTCTCCCACCTTGTAATGCCCCTTCCAGTGTGCAAACCAACCAGAGGAATAAAGGTGAGAAAATTTTTACACTCATTTTTTTTGTTAATACAATACAGTATATTTATGTCCTTTTCTTTTTTCTGTGGCTTACTTGTGTTTTTATATTCTAGATTATGATTTTATAACTGTGTTTGGATAGGTAAGTGACTTAGGCTAGGGTCTGTTTTGACTTACACCAAAATTTGGATTAAGTCACTGTCGTAGGAATGGAAGTGTGTTGTAACCTGAGGACCCCCTGTATTTAGATTTGCTCTTTTAAAAAAACATTGATGATTTAATCATATTATCAACCAAATTATTTTAATCCTGCTTAAAGTTAGTTTGCAGCTAACTTTTCGAAATTGAATTGAATAATAGAATACATTTTATGAGATTTTCATTTCTAGCTCTGATTCTTTTCCTTGGCTTATATTCTTTATGTTCCTGTAATTTTCTTTTTTACAGAGACAGCGAGAGAGAGAATCAGAGAAAGGGATAGATAGGGACAGATAGGAATGAAAAGAGATGAGAAGCATCAATCATCAGTTTTTCGTTGCGACACCTTACTTGTTCATTGATTGCTTTCTCATATGTGCCTTGACTATAGGGCTACAGCAGACTGAGTAACCCCTTGATAGAGCCAGTGACCTTGGGTCCAAGCTGGAGAGCTTTGCTCAAACCAGATGAGCCCACACTCAAGCTGGTGACCTTGGAGTCTTGAACCTGGGTCCTCCGCATCCACTGTGTCACTGCCTGGTCAGTCTGTTCCTGTAATTTTTAAAAAAATGGTTTTATCTTGTATATATTTTGTATATACAAGATATATTTTGTATATCTTTAAATCTATTCTGACTAAGATTCAAGATATATAGTTTGGGAAAGAAGAGAAGAGGCAAGAAGGAAGAAGAGAGGAGAAGTGAGGAGAGAAGAAGAGAGGAGAGTAAAGCACAGTACCATGCAACAGAGGGGATGGTAGAAATAAACTTGGTAGTTTCTCCTTCACTCACAAGTTGCACATATCTCCTGTGAAAATTTAAAGAATAGTCAATTTCTTAGATAATATTCAGCTTAACGTTTAGAAATCAATGGGATTGATAGATAGTTTGAATTTGAGTTCAAAACAAAAATGAAAGGTTTTAGCATTTGATGAATAGATTTTCTTTTTCTTTTTCTTCTTAGGTAAGAGGAGGGGAGAGAGTGAAGCACATGCACCCTGACCAGGATCCACTGGCAACCCCATCTAGGGCTGATGATTGAGTACCAAGCTATTTTTAGCATCTGAGGCAGATCTGCTAAGACCAACTAAGCTATCCTCAGTGCCTCAGACCATGCTCAAACCAATAAAGCTACAGGATATGGGAGGAAATGAGTGAGAAAGGGGGAGGGAGGGGAAAAGCAGATGGTCACTTCTCTTGAGTCACTGACTGGGAATCAAACCCAGGATGTCCATATGCCAAGCCAATGCTCTATACACTGAGCCAACAGCCAGGGCAAATAGATTTTCTTAACTATGTGTTTGGGCATGCCAACTTTAGTTATTAAACTTACATGCAAATTACACATTACACTATATTTGTGCACTTAAGCAAATAATTTACATTATTTTCAATCACAGATTTTATACTCTCTTTGTCTTTTGGTCATAAAGAAAACCGAATGAAGGGATGTTTCATTGAAACCCATTACTATGGTAGGGGAAAAAATCCCTTTAAGAAATTGTTGAAGGAGTGGCAAGATGGTGATGGAGTAGGCAGAAGTATCAACTTCCACCTCCCAGAACCAAAGTGGATTACAACTTAATTTCAAGAACCATCATCTGGAAAAACCAACTTTGGACTAAACTAAGAGGACTTTTTAACCAAAGAACACCGAAGAAGCCACACTGAGACTGGTAAGAAAAGCAGAAATGCGGAGAGGGCTGCCCAGCTCCTGGGAGTAAATGACAGCCCGGAGAGACTCACGTGGCAGGAAATGAGTTAGCAGAGAGGGGAGGGTCCTGAGACCCAGGAACAAAGTCCCAGCCTGCAGCCCCAGAGCCTAGAAGAGGCATACGGACAGTATTTAGCTGTGAAACAAGTCAGGATAATATTTGTGAGACAGAGACAGATTTCTCAGACCCAGGATTCTTCTTAAAGGGACCTCACAGAAAACCTCACTCACAACCACCCACCCGGGGCTCCAGGGGATGGGAGAGAGGAGAGGACCGGAGCAGTGAGAAGAGAGTGTAATCTAGGAGGCACAAGGAGAAACACTTTGAGGAACAGGCACCCTAACCCCTGGGCTGAGTCACTCCCCAAATCTGAAGCAAAAATTTCCCCTGGAAACAGCAATACCAGCAAAGGGAAGCAGGACACCAGCCAAACAAGCTCTCCTGAGGCACTCAGAGCAGAGTCACTTAGAAGGAGGGAGCTTCCAGGACTACATTATGGAGTGTTAGGGTCTGAGCTGCAGCGCCTCCACCCATATGGTTGAGGTCTCCTGGAGGGTGGGCAGCTGTGGGACATGGAAGTGCAGTTCTGTTGGTAAGAGCAGAAGCCAGCTGGCCAGGACTGAGTTCCGGGTGTGAGCTCAGTCTTGCCCTGCGGGGGTGGAAGGGATGCGTGAAAGAGGTCAGGCCCAACTGCAGGCCTCCTGAAATCCTGCCTGTGGGGGAAGGGCGGGAGCCCTGGAAGAGGTGGAGACCCACCACTAACCATGAAAGCTCAGGCGTGCAGCCTCGCCGAGCTTGCAGAACCATACATGCGACCTGACATGTGAGCCTGCTCCTCCCACGGAGGTGGGGTGAAAGACCAGAACTGGCAGTATCCCATAACTGAGTGTAGGCATGCAGCCAAGCCCAGCCTGCAGAGGGGAGGCTTGCAGCCGACCGGAAGCAGCTCTTCCGGCAGGGGCAGGGCAGGAGCTCAGGACAGGCAGAGACCCACGACTGAGTGCAGGTGTGCAGCTCCACCTGGCCTATGGAGCCAAGGCTTGCAGCCACCATCTAGAGGACTCCTCCTGCTGGGGCAAGGTGAAAGCCCGGAAACAGGCGGAGACCCGCAGCTGGGTAAAGGTGCTCAACCATGCCTGCAGTGCCAAGGCTTGCAGTTTAGGCACAGTGCATAACCCCACCCACAGGGGTGGGGCGAAGTCTGAGGTTGCTGAGGCTTGTAGACCTGGGCACGTGATCACAGTCCCTCCTGTGGAGGGGAGGAGGAAACTGCAGTGACAGCCTCAGCAGGCTGGCACCGGCAATGCCCATACCTGAATGCCCTAGGCAGCAGTGGCAGAGGGGGTGGTGGGCCTGCAGATAGACCACAGCTATGGAACACAGAGGCCACACCCATTGGACTCCAGTGGCCAAAACCTTCTTATACACAGACAAAATAGAAGGCAGAGAAATGCAACACAAATGAATCAAGAGAAATTCCAAGAAAAGGACCTGAATGAGTCAGATATAACCAAATTACCAGATACAGAGTTTAAAATAATGATTTTTAGGATACTCAAAGATCTTAGAACAACAATAGATGGTCATTACAAACACCTAAATAAAGAGATAGCAAATATAAAAAAAGAAATTGAAATAATAAAAAAGAATCAGTCAGAAATAAAAAATACAATATCAGAAATGAAGACCTCAATGGAAGGAATTAAAAGCAGGGTGGATGAAGCTGAGGATCAAATCAGCGAGTTGGAGGACAAGATGAACAAAGGCACAAAAGCAGAGCAGAGAAAAGAAAAGAGACTCAAAAAGTCTGAGGAAACTCTAAAAGAGTTCTGTGACAACATGAAGAGAAATAACATCTGCACCATAGGGGTTCCTGAAGAAGAAGAGAAAGAACAAGGGATAGAGATTTTGTTCAATCATATCATAGCTGAAAACGTCCCTAAATTAATGAAGAAAAAAGTCTCACAAGTTCAAGAAGCACAGAGAACTCCATTAAAGAGAAACCCTTAGAAATTTACACCAAGACACATCATAATTAAAATACTAAAGCTAAGTGATAAAGAGAAAATATTAAAAGCTGCTAGAGAAAAAAAGGCTATCACCTACAAAGGAGCTCCCATAAGGATGACATCCAACTTCTCAACAGAAACACTAGAGGCCAGAAGCAAATGGCAAGAAATAATCAAAGTAATTCAGAACAAGAACCTACAGCCAAGACTACTTTATCAAGCAAGGCTATTGTTTAAAATTGAAGGAGAAATGAAAAGCTTCCTAGACAAAAAAAACAACAAAAAAAACCTCAAGAATTCACTACTACCAAATGAATGCTGCAAGAAATGCTAAGGGGCCTGTTATAATCAGAACAAAAGAAAAAGAATATAGCAAAATAAGAATACAGCTTTAAAGAATAAAATGGCAATAAACAACTACATACCTATAATAACCTTAAATGTAAATGGATTAACTGATCCACTCAAAAGACATAGGATAGCTGCATGGATAAGAAGAAAATAGGACCCATGCATATGCTGTCTACAAGAGACACACCTTAAAACAAAAGATGCATATAGACTGAAGGTAAAAGGATGAAAAAAAATATTTCATACTAAAGGAAATGAAAAAAAAGCTGGGGTAGCAATACTTATATCAGACAAAATAAACTTAAAAAAAAAGGCTATAGTAAGAGATAAAGAAGGTCACTACATAATGATAAAGGAAGCAATCCAACAGGAAGATATAACCATTATAAATATCTATGCACCTAATAGAGGAACACCTAAATATATAAAGCAGAATTTGATGGATATAAAGGGTGAGATCAACAGCAATACTATAATAGTAGGGGATTTCAATACCCCACTAACATCACTAAATAGATCCTCAAGATAGAAAATTAACCAAGAAACAGCAGACTTAAAGGACACACTAGATCAACTAAATTTAATGGATATCTTCAGAACTTTTCACCCTAAAGCAGCAGAATATACATTCTTTTCAAGTGCTGATGGTACATTTTCTAGGATAGACCACATATTAGGGCATAAAAGCGGTCTCAACAAATTTAAGAAGATTGAAATCATATCAAGCATTTTTCTCTGATCAGAATGGCATGAAACTAGAAATCAACCACAACAGAAAAACTAAAAAATACTCAAACACTTGGAAACTAAATAGCATGTTATTAAATAATGAATGGGTTAACAATGAGATCAAAGAATAAATAAATAAATTTCTAGAAACAAATGATAATAAGCATACATCACTCAAAATTTATGGGACATAGCAAAAGCAATCCTGAGAGGGAAGTTCATAGCATTACAGGCATACCTTAAGAAGCTAGAAAAAGCTCAAATAAACAACTTGACCTTGCATCTAAAAGAACTAGAAAAAGAACAGCAAGTAAAGCCCAGAGGTAGTAGAAGGAAGGAAGTAATAAAGATCAGAGTGAAAATAAATGACATAGAGCTAAAGAAACAATATAGACGATCAATGAAACCAGGAGTTGGTTCTTTGAAAAATTAAACAAGATCAATGAACCTTTAACCAGACTCACCAAAAAAAAAAAAAAGAGAGAGGACTCAAATAAAATTAAAAATGAGAGTGGAGAAATAACAACTGACAAAACAAATGCAAAATATTGTAAGAAAATACTATGAAGAACTGTATGCCAAAAAATTAGACAACCTAGATGAAATGGACAAATTCTTTGAAACATATAATCTTCCAAAAATCAATCTGAAAGAATCAGAAAACCTAAACAGACCGATTATAACAAATGAGATCGAAACAGTTACCAAAAAACTCCCCCCCAAAAAAGGTCTGGGGCCTGATGGCTTCACAAATAAATTCTACCAAATATTCAAAAAAAAAAACAACTAACTCCTATCCTTCTCAAGCTATTTCAAAAAATTCAAGAGGAAGGAAGACTTCCAAGCTCCTTTTATGAGGCGAGCATAATTCTGATTCCAAAACCAGGCAAAAACAACACAAAGAAAGAAAATTATAGGCCAATATCACTGATGAATTTAGATGCTAAAATCCTCAACACAATATTAGCAAACTGGATCCAGCAGTATATGGAAAAAATCATACATCACGATCAAGTGGGATTTATTTTGGGGAGGCAAGGCTGGTACAATATTTGCAAATCAATCAATGTGATTCATCACATAAACAAAAAGAAGGAGAAAAACCATATGATAATTTCAATAGATGCAGAAAAAGCATTTGATAAAATCCAGCACCCATTCATAATCAAAACTCAGCAAAGTGGGAATACAGGGAACATACTTCAACATGATAAAGGCCATCTATGACAAACCCACAGCCAACATCATACTCAATGGGCAAAAATTAAAAGCAATCCCCTTAAGATCAGGAACAAGGCAGGGGTGCTACCTTTCACCACTCTTATTCAACATATTCCTGGAAGTCCTAGCCACAGCAATCAGACAAGAAGAAGAAATAAAAAGCATCCAAATAGGAAAAGAAGAAGTAAAGCTATCATTATTTGCAGATGATATGATATTGTATATAGAAAACCCTAAAGTTTCAGTCAAAAAACTATTTGACCTGATAAATGAATTCAGCAATGTGGCAAGATATAAAATTAATACTTAGAAATCAGGGGCATTTTTATACCCCAACAACAAACTGTCAAAAAAGAAATTAATGAAACAATCCTTTTCACTATTGCAACCAAAAAAATAAAGTACCTAGGAGTAAATTTAACCAAGGAGATTAAAGACTTGTACTCGGAGAATTATAAAATATTGATAAAAGAAATCAAGAAAGATAAAAACAAGTGGAAGCATATACTGTGCTCATGGTTAGGAAGAAGAAACATCATTAAAATGTCTATATTACCCAAAGCAATTTATAAGTTCAATGCAATACCAATTAAAATACCAATGACATAATTCAAAGATATAAAACACATATTCCAAAAATTTATATGGAACAACAACAAAAAAAACATAAATAGCCTCAGCAATCTTGAAAAGGAAGAATAAAGTGGGAGGTATCACACTTTCTGATATCAAGTTATACTATAAGGCCATTGTACTCAAAACTGCCTGGTACTGGCATAAGAACAGGCATAGAGATCAATGGAACACAACAGAGAACCCAGAAAGAAACCCACACCTTTATGGACAACTGATATTTGTCAAAGGAGGTAAGAGCATACAATGGAGTAAAGACAGCCTCTTCAACAAATGGTGTTGGGAAAATTGGACATCTACCTGCAAAAAAGCAAAACTAGACCACCACTTTACACTATTTACAAAAATAAACTCGAAATGGATAGAAGACTTAAATGTAAACCATGAAACCATAAGCATCTTAGAAAAAAACATAAGCAGTAAGCTCTCTGACATCTCTCGCAGCAATATATTTGTGTGACACTCCATGGACAAGTGAAATAAAAAACAGGATAAACAAATGAGACTGTATTAAAGTAAAAAGCTTTTGCACAGCTAAAGACAATAAGAACAGAATAAGAAGACAAAGTACACAATGGGAGAACATATTCGACAATACATCTGATAAGGGGTTAATAACCAAAATTAATAAAGAACTTGTAAAACTCAACAACAGGAAGACAAACAATCCAATCAAGAAATGGGCCAAAGAAATGAATAGACACTTCTCCAAAGAGGACATACAGATGGCCAATAGGCATATGAAAAAACGCTCAACATCACTATTTACTAGAGAAATGCAAATTAAAACCACAATGAGATATAACCTCACACTAGTCAGAATGGCGCTCATCAACAAAACAACACAGAATAAGTGCTGGCCAGGATGTGGAGAAAAGGGAACCCTCCTGCACTGCTGGTGGGAATGCAGACTGGTGCAGCCAGTATGGAAAACAGTATGGAAATTCCTCAAAAAATTAAAAATAGAACTGCGTTTCGACTCAGCTATACCACTTATAGGAATATACCCCAAGAACATCATAGCACTGATTCAAAAGGAGGAATGCACTCCATGTTTATGGCAGCATTGTTCACAATAGCAAAGATCTGGAAACAGCCCAAGTGTCTGTCAGTGGACAAATGGATTAAAAAGCTTGGTACATATATACTATGGAATACTATTCAGCTATAAGAAATGATGAATCGAATCATTTACAATAACATAAATGGACCTTGATAACATTATACTGAGTGAAATAAGTAAATCAGAAAAAGTAAGAACTATATGCTTCCATACATAGGTGGGACATAAAAATGAGACTCAGAGACATGGACAAGAGAGTGGTGTTTACCTGGGGGGGTAGGGGAGGGATGGAAGGGGCCCAAAGAAAACCAGTTAGAAGGTGATGGAAGACAATTTGACTTTGGGTGATGGGTATGCAACATAATCAAATGTCAAAATAACCTGGAGATATTTTCTGGAGATATTATAACCTGAACATATATGTACCCTGATTTATCAATGTCACCCCATTAAAATCAACAATAATAATAATAAAAGTTATTTCTAATATAAAAAAATGTTGAAGTATATGACCTTTTAACAAAGTAGTAAAAACAAGCAACTTTATTAGGTAATTTTTATCATGGACTTTACTGATAACTAAATTTTGTAAATAAAAGACAAATGGTTTGATTTGGATGGGATCAAAATGTATTTTAAGCTGTTTATATCACTTCTTTCCAAGATTGGGAAACTCTGACCTGATTCCAAAACTGGGGGTGGGGTGGGGTTGGGGGGGGGTCAGTGCTAAAGAATTCATGAGAGACATGCAGCCATTCAAGAAAGCTGAGTTCAAAATATGAGAATAAAAACAGTGCCTCTCAGACCACACCCTGCTCCCACTTTCTCCCATTGCCAATACAGTATTTCCATTATCAGAAGATCCATTTTTAAGTAATAGCTGCTGCTAAAACAGGCCAACGGGTAAGGGGGGTGGGGATAAAAAAAAGATAAAACTGTAAAAGGAATGCTTTGTAAATGACCCTTCCAAAGCTGTTCTGGGGGAATGTTCTATACCTCAGCATCTTAAATGTTTAGCCAATAATTTCAGCTGTGCATTCTAAATGCAGCTCTGCCTCCTTTACCTAATTACTGAAATATGTGCTGCACTTTGCAGAACTTCGCCACTGTCATAACTTTTCTTGAAGTTCAGCCAACCAATGATAATAAAGCTGTCATGAGATTAAAGGGGGCTGCAAGTCATTGCTTTTGACATTTATAGGTAACATGGGAGATGCAAACAAGTATGTGGAGTTATTTGTAATATTATGGTCTTTGAATCCTTAAAATAGAGTGCTTAAGAAATCTGCCTCAGCCAGGAGGGTGAGAATGAGGTAAATCCAAAGTGTGCCCTCCTTTGGTTTAAATGAGGCGAATGAGTCTGAGGCAGCTGGGAAGCCAGCAGTTCCTTTTCTTCTTGTAGCATCAGTATGGAGCATATGCCTCCAACGCCCACCCTCAGAAGGGATAATCTCAGCTGTGGAGAGAAGAAAGTTGTAAAACTTCACAAACAACCCTGGGACCTTTTCTTGGGGCCCCTTTCTGACCTGGTTGCCCTCACTGAATTCCAATCCAGAGAGCTGCCCAAGGCCGTGTGGAAAAGCAGGGTGTTGGTCAACTAAGTTTGTAAATATGATATATGTATATGTTTGCTCGCTTATAGTTTGCATTGGGTGTGGGGTACAGGCTGTAAGCAGGCAGGGTTGTTACAGCCTAAAGCTTAGTTTTAAGACAAAGCCTTTCCCATCCTAAGTGACGTTGTATCAGAGATTTCCTTGTTTGTATATTGGATTAAAGGTTTTGATTTCTACACTGTAAAATGGGGCAGAGGAGCCCATGCTAGAGGAGAGCAAAGAAAGGCCACATGGAGGAGGCCAGGAGAGACAGCCAAGATGGCAGAGTGCTGAAGGAGAAGCCAGTTTGTGCAGAGTTTGTGCAGGGAGAAGGAGATGGGGAACAGAGGTGAATAAGCCTGGTGAGGTACAAACCTTTGATTCTAGGATACTCAGATAAAAAGTATCCAAAGTCAGTGGCTTTGGGAGCCCTGAATGGAAAGGGAAGAGTTTTCCCACTAACGTGTATTTCTTGCCCGCCTGTGCAAGCTGGGATTAAAGGCAATGCCCACCAGTTCTTTTCTCTGTTGTTTCATTACTGTCTGTTTGAATCAAATGTGAACCTGAACGGGCCAGGCGGCTGTGATGGTGGCTGTGGTTACTGGCTTCACACAGGGGAAGTTTCCCCGCAGGGCTTGCTGCCATAGCTAAGTTTCTTTGGTTTGTTTTTGTTTAGCAAAGGAAACCACATTACAAAAAAGTGTGTAGTTAAAAAAGAAAATACTATGTTGTTTTAAAAACTGTGGAGAAAACTCCCATTTTCTCTTTGAGGTTTACCTTTTTTTCTTTATCGGCTTTATCCCCTCTTGGCACTACTGGGTTCAAGGTGCATCTAAAAGACAATCACGCAAGGTCTGGACTAGTTGTCCTTTGCTTCAATATGCGAAAAAGGCAACATATTTCATTGTCTTTGATGATGAATCACTATCAAAATCTATCTGGTTGGGCTCATTTGGAGATTTACTTCCTCAAACTAAAAACAAAAAACAAAACAAAACAACAACAAAAATAACCACTTTAACTTTTTAAGTTATTTTGGTGCTGATATTTAGGTATAAATTTGGCCTCTGGTGATGTCAGAAAAAAAGAAAGAAAGAAAAGCAAAAGAAATAGAAAAAGAATGACTATCTGTAGTTGAAATACTGAATAGTGTGAAACCAGGGCCTTTTCAGAGAATTCTAGACTATGATAATACCGCACATGAGCCTTCCTGATTTGTTTATCTCTCCCCTGCTCTTAGAAACTGCAGTTTGAGTGTGATTAGTACCAGGATGATGAATTGCCGAGAATGAGGTGCTGGAGGTTTACAAGGGAAGTAGGATATGGGGAACGGGAACGGGGAGACCTGGAGCCTTTGGTTTAGTTCCAATGCTGCTAATAACTATTATCACCAAATGAGCACCTACCATATGCAAAGCACTGCATTAGGTGCTTCCACAAATGGAATTGCATTTAATTAAGACTTCATTTTTATCTGCCATAATCTTATTTAAGAAAACAGTGTTTTGTTTTGTTTTTTCTTTTCCCTAAATGATTAAGCATTACTCAGACTTTTGTTTAAACCTAAATTCAGGACTAACTATTTCCATTTAGGGGATTAAAATAAATCTGACTAATTGCTCATAATGTTTGTTTTATTACTACTATTGTGAAGATGAATGAACTAAAATGGACTTGAGTCTCCCAGTGCTTCAGGAGAACACTGCTTATTTATAAAAGTTCATGGGTTGTTCTCTTAGTTAATAATTTATTTCTAGCCAACTAACTCTTGTAGTGAGTCATCAATATAAACTAGCATTTGTCTGACTAGAAAAGACCATTGAGTCTGCAATAGGTCAGACTAACAGAGATGTAATAATTTTGTGTAATATATTGAACACACCACTTAGACATTATGTTATCAATGGTTTAGCAGCTAAGATGAAAAAAATTTCCAGGGGTTCAATAAAAGTTGAGAGGTGAAATACAGAAAGTAACTACTAGGAAGGTCTCATTAGTGGCCGCTTATTAAATAGCCTCCTTCAAATACTGCACCCTCCCCCACCCCAGATTTCTCTATGTAGGACAGGATTGCCTGGCCACACTGTATATGCATATTAAATTATTCTCCATAGTTTTTTAGAAAGTGATATTAAATCTACGGGAGTGTTATTATGTGAAGAAACTATTGTCAAATGCAAAATTTCAGAGACATTGAGTTGTAGCTATGAATTCAAATTATAAGTAGGAGTGATATGGTTCAGTATAGTAAGCGAAGCAACTCAAAATTATCAAATACTAATTTATCTTTATGTTTTATTTTTTATTTCTATTAAGCAGAGACAGGTAAGCAGAGACAGACTCCTGCATGGATCCACCTGGCAAGCCCCCTACAGGGTGATGCTCTGCCTGTCTGGGGCCCTGCTCTGTTCTCAGCAACTGAGATATTCTAGTGCCTGAGGCAGAGGTGGTGGAGCCATCCTTAGCACCTGCCAGGAGCCAATTTTGCTGGAACCATTGGAGCTATGGCTGTGGGAGGAGAAGAGGGAGAAAGGTGTGTGTGTGTGTGTGTGTGTGTGTGTGGTGGAGGGAGAGCAGATGGTTGCTTTTCCTGTGTGCCTTGACCAGGAATCAAACACAGAACTTCCACATGCTGGGCTGACACTCTACCACTGAGCCAACCAGCCAGGTCTGTGCAAACTAACTTTTGAAAGAAGTAAATAGCCAGTTATGTATTTTTGTCAATTTAAATGTATTAATAGATTCCAAAACATTCAAAGAAACTGAAATGTTAGATTTCAAACCACAGGGGCAAAGCCTTTGGAGCCTTTACTCCAGCAGCCATGGCTTTCTCTGACTCGATGGATGTGCATTTTCTCATGACCTCTTCAGGGTTGGGACTAAGACTAAGAGGTTTTACCAATAAGGGAGAAGAAAAGAGGCAGGCAGAGGGGCAAAGCCGAAGTGTAAATAGTGAATGTAGTTTGGAATGAAGATATTTGAATCTGAATAGTGAGTTAATGATTCAATTAGTTTTTCACTTCGTTAACTACATTAATCCTTCTTTTCCAGGTCCCCATATTGAAGCCCTTTGAAAAGAAAAATGCTAAGGATCTTATGAAGAAAAATTCTAAGAGCCAGAACCTTTTAAAATCAATGATTCTCCCCAAATCCATGCTGCCTATTGGAAACAATAGAGATGCTGTGTAGATCTGAAGACTTCAATAGGGATAGTTCCAGTTTTTGGTACAGTAGTGGTGAAGTGTTTCCTATTTGAAGGAGGCTTACAAAATATGTCTTCTAGCTTTCAATCATGGAGTCAGTGATTTAAAGTTGAAAATACAAACTGGGGGGGGGGGATTTTAAAATAGAGGACTACAACTATAATCAGAATACTTCAAAATAAATAATTACTAAATTGGAAAAGCAAAAGTTACAGTGTTGGGAATGTTTTTGTCTTTTGATTATATTTTGGGTTCTTACATTTTCTGCATTCACTGCTTTAAATTCTTAAAAGAAACTCAGAAATTTAACATCTCAACCTTAGGGTATCTTTGTCATTTTTGTCATTCTCATAATCATCCTATCAAGCATTTTATTAAACTTTCAGGCTTACCTGATACTAGTCTAACAAGTAAAAAGGAAAGCCCAATCTTGGATATCTATGGCTTAACAGATGTTAAATTGGTTCACTAAATATATTAGGGGCATGAACAGAAATGGAAAATTACTAAAGATAATTATCCACAGGCAGTGAAACACAACCATGGCAGTCTAATGATATGGGTCTAATTACCTGTCGGAATTTAGGTTCTAAACTTTTAACAAAAATGGGTTTATTGTAAATATAAATAAAAAACTTAAAACCCTATTAAAGATAGTCTGTTGGATCTTGCTTTAGCTTTTAAATTAGGCTATATTGCTAATATATTAGTGTATAAATGTGTGTAGTAGACAAACATTTATTTTAGTATGTTAAGCTATTGTTTTCAGTGAAATCCTATTAATATCAGTTATTTTCCAAGTGATTATTTCAGTTAACTGGTAGATAGGTCAGCTCAGTTCAGTTCTATATTATTATACAGTGAACAATGACTGTTTTTGGTAATGTGGAGCTAGCAAATAAATTTAGTCAATACAGGAAAGAAAAGAAAGAAAGGAAAGAAGAAAGAAAAACAGAAGGAAAAAAGAATAAAAGAAAGGAAGCAAGAAAGGGAAAAATCATGGAAGTTGTGTATTTTGAATAAAAAAATAATATATATATATATTTAAATCTACTATCTGAATATCAGAGACTCTTTTGAATGGAGTCATTTTTATACTGATAATCAGTATAATTTTCACATGTACCCTATGCTTTAAATGAGAAAATATTTTGTATTTCATGAGAATACCAAGATATTAAATGATGCTTCTTAATTGTAAAGGTAGAGTCAGGAAGGAAGGTTAAAGTTAAAGTAAAAACTATTAAGGTGAAATTAGATCTGCAAATGATTCACAATTAACACAAATAAAAGAAATGGTGCCTCTGGTTTTATAAAACTGGGGATTACAGCCATAGGTTACAGAGCAAGGACTCTGAAGTCTGCCATCTTAGCGAATATTGAACAAGTCATTTAAACCTCTCTGACTTGGTTTTCTCATCTGTACTGTGAAGATGAACATAATTCTACATCTTAGACCTGTGCTGACTTTAGAAAAAAATGAATGTGAAATCCTTAAGTCAGTGTCACAATTAATCAACATATATATATATATGTCAGCTAGTATTTTAATGTAGATTTTCTTGAGCTATACACACCATGTGAATTTCTCATTTTAGGGCTAAAAATTATGACTCCAATAAGACATGTATGGAAAGAGTGGGAGGAGTTATTTGAGAGATTTCAATGGAAAGTTCTGGAAGTCTTTATCAAATATATAAAGAGAGTGGGTACAAGATCTCAAGTTAGCTATTAAGAAATTCTGTTACTTCATTTGTTAAGTTTTAAGAAACAAAATGTTCTACTCTCAATATCGTAAGAACTGTTTACACATCATTTTTTTATTAGGTGTATTTTTTTTGTTTTTTACTTTTTTTTTTGCCATACTAGTAAAATGAGTAAATGAGAAATTTTATAAGTCTAGATCTGTGCAAAATGAATCCAGATGAAAGCATTTTTTTCCTTTAATGATTAAGTATGGAAGGCTAATCTAAAACTCAGCTAATACGTGTGATTTGAAAAAAATATTTTTTAAAATACTTTTCAATGTGTTCTTATAATCCTACTGATCATAATTGCCAAGTTAACTATGTGTTAGAACCATTTTTTCCCCTACTGATCACATATTTCCTATATCATCCATTGTATAAAACTGACTAGGAATCTATATTCCCCCTTTTTCCTGGCTCCAAAGTGGGTTATTACACTCCATTTTGCCTCATAACAGCTTTTCTGGGAATCAAGCTACTTTTCTTTCTGATCCCAAAACCTAGTGTAAGATGAGTAAGTAACATGTCTTTGATCCCTACAGAGCAATTAGGCTTAAAAACATTGGGTCCTGTTATTCTATCAATGTAAAGTGTAGAGCACAGTTTATAACACATGGTTCCAACAAATCTTACCAAAGTATTCCCCAGAAACTCCAGTGCCAAGCATTTACAACTTTCACCAAATTAATAATACTTAGCTTCTTTGAGAAAACAATTAGAAATGTGGAACTGATTAGCTTGCAATAGGTTTTTATCAAAGTGACTTTAACAAAGGCTAAATACCTTCTCTTGGATGGATTCTTTTTTTTTTTTAAGACACTAGAAACAAAACAAAGGCTACAACATCTATAATTGTGAGTGTTCTTTGAAACACTGTAATACTTCATCAAAAGATAACTTTTGTTAGGACTACCATTTGCTAAACATTAATTCGTTGCTAAAGAGTTTTACAATGTTTTGTTTTATCTCAAGGCAAAACTTTACATCCTTTACAGACCTACCTAAGATTAAAACAGTTAAAACAACAATACAGGCCCATCCCTCTTTCTCACAAAGGTGAACCACATTCTATCATTGCTATAGAGTGAGCCTCTCTGAATTAAGAAAAAAAGGTAAAGAAAATGCAGAAACTGGTAACATCAGGTGGAACCTCAGGGATTTTCTTTCCTTCAGGTTCTTAAAATGAGAAGTCGTGTTCCCAATATTTAAAAAGCACTGGTCACAACTGTAAATAGCAGAATCCTTTTAGGCCAACTCTGGAATCATCATTCATACAAAAGCATCCCACCTACAAAAACTCAGTCATATCCTGCCTTTTACATCGTCCTCTCAATTGTCCCCAGGAGAGAGACTTTTACTTTACTGACAAGGTTGTTACCCCTGCTTTAGCACTTAACAGGTGAGAATCTGTAATTGTGACAAAACCCAAATCCGCGTGTATTTCTGGAATGTCTCTTCAGCATTTTTTTAAATGTCCACGCCCGTTTTGGCTTTTACAAGTTTAGCTAGTTAGTTGAGTAGAGTGTATAGGCTCAAGGCCGGTTTTTCCTGCGAGGCTATTGGTAATTAATTCTCCTGTATGAATCATCCTTGAGAGGAAGACATTGATGAAGATCAGCAGGACGTCCTTCTACAGATTGAGTTTATGCCTCATTTCTTTTAAACATCTTGTCTTCCCCCATGACCTTTTCCAGTATTAACCTCTTCTACACCTTGTTGCATGTGTGATTAAATTCTTTTCTTCCTAGTCTTAAAAACCTTCATTGGCTTGTCAGTTTGTGCCTGGCAATGGAACGTTTGGGCCCAGGCATAGCAGCACACTTATCGTTGTGCACAGCCCCATGTGCTGGAGCAGTGTGGCGTGTCTGCATTCCTTTAAAGACATGAGGTAGGGGTGGATGGAGAGAGAGGTGAGCAAAGCAAGATGTGTTTCAAAGGAGTTCTTGAATTCCACTTGGAAAGCATTTGATTTCTTATTCATTTGGAAACTCCAGACACATGTTCCTTCTTACTACCAGATAAGACTGACCTCAAAAGGTGAGTCGTCATTAATGACAGCACTTTATAAAAATTCAAAGGTCATGTGAAGTGAAAGATCCATCACAGACCTTTGAGTAGGGGAGGAAAAGTGGACAGGAGGCGAGAAGTAGGGGCTTTCTAATGTAGACAGCGCACTTTGAAGATGAAAAGACCTAATGAGCATTAATAATGATGATGATAACCGCAGTAGCACCGTCTTCAACATTTAGCAAGCTACCTCCTCCACACATTTTTGGGGTGTGGGATAAAGTGGTTTTGGTTAAAAAAAAAAAAAAGGAGGCACATTGACTGAAGAAGAAAAATTAGATGTGCGTAAATCATTGTAGGTACCCAAGCCAAAGTCTCAAGGACCCTTAATTAGTTCACCTTCAAAGCAGTAAAATAAGCATGGCCGGCATTGTATAAAAGGTAAATACAGAAACCAAACTGCTACTTGATTTACTGAAATTTCAGGGAATGAGGCTAACTAACATTTGTCATATTTTGTCAGTAGAAATATTTATGGTTATTGCAGACATGGATTTTTTTTATATAAATTACTCTCATATAATTTAAAATAATTTAGGCTCTGGCCTGGTAAACTCAGTTGGTTAGAGCATCATACTGATACACAGTGATAATGGGTTCCATCCCCAGTCAGGGCACATACAAGAAAGAACCGGTGAATGCGTAAGTAAGTAGAATCAGTTTCTCTCTCTCTCTCTCTTTTTTGCTCTCTCTCTAAAATAGAAAAGAAATCCTTTTTATACAAATTGGTAATTAAAAGATAGTGATGAGGATATAAAGTACAGCATCAGAAATATAGTTCAATTTTTGTAATAACTAAGTATGATGCCTGGTGAGTACTAGAAATATCAGGAAGAACTCTCTATAAAGTATATGATTGTCTAACCATTATACACATAAACTAATACAAAATAATATTGAATGTAAACTGTTATTAAAAAATAAAACTAAAATAAAGTAAAATTATTTAAAATGGTATGTTTTTTTTATCATTTGTTAATTTTCGTCATCTGTAAAAGCACTCATTGAAGGATTAACCTTTAGGATTATTACTAATTTATTGCTGGTAAGGTTATGTTGATTGAAAGACTTGCTAGGTTTAAACATTAATTGTAAGTAGTAAAAGAAAAATCTATTATTATTTATTTCACATATGGAAGTTAAAAGTTAATAAATCTCCAATTAATGAGTTAAAGTGGTTATTTAGTTCAATAAGCTCAAAACTTAGTTTAGTTTTTAAACCTTTTTATTTATTAATTTCAAAGAGAGAGGAAGGGAGAGAGAGAAACAACAATTTGTTGTTCTGCTTATTTATGCATTTATCAGTTGATGCTTTGTATGTGTCCTGACCAGGGATTGAACCCACAACCTTGGCATATCAGGATGATGCTCTAAACAACCGAACCACTCAGCCAGGGCTTGGCTTGGTTTTTAAACTCACAATTCTGGTACTGAATTTTAATAAAAATTTGTTTTTTAATGACAATAATGCTTATTAATTAAGTTTACTTCTGACTGAAGTGTTTGAGTATGTGAGTACACTCTATTAGGCAATTTACAAATGAAGTAATTTTTGTAAGTCCATTATTCAAAAAATGTATACATTTTCAGGAAAGGTAAGGGAATAATTGTTTTCTGGTTCTTACAATTCCTTCCACAAAGAGGGACTTCCATTAGTGGAACAAATATAGTGTCCTGTACCCCTGCCCACTACTTATCTGTAAAAGTAGGCACAGTACTGTGGGATTCAGGAGGTTTGTTATTGAGCAACTCTGGTCACAGGAAAAAAAGCTAATTCCATGATGAGGACTTTATCATGGCTTTCTCTGACTTGATTCTGAGCTTTATGAATGCTGGTCTCCTAACACATGTGCTCAAGCTCTTTAGGAAGCTTCGTAGACCCAAACATGCTTCAGGAGCCCAAACAAATTGTGAGGACAAGATTTATGGTAGAAAAAGCTCGTCTTTATAGGTCTTTATACATTGATAATGGTACAGAATTTATTATTTTAAATCACAAAGGTGCTAAGTTCTATGTTTGAAGCAGAGCACAGATGAAGTTCTAGAAAGAAGTTTTTGGCAACAGGCATATAGGTAAGCAATACAAAGATAAAATGTAAATCAAGGTTTTTCAACATAATGATGGAGAAGAAAAGGTACCTCAGATAGGACCTGTCATCATTGCAAATTTATAAACTTTGCAAGATATCTTCAATATCTCAAATACCACTTTCAGAGAGAAGACGCATGCTTAGAGAGAATTTTTCCCAGACAGTGGAACAATAGTGCAAAAAGTAATATCTTGCTAGGAGAATTCTCCCAGTTAAATAAATTCACAGGCAACCAGCAAAGACAGGCATCCTCATGAAGCTATAACCAGGAAGATTTACACCTGTTCTATTTTAGTCAAATACTTCCGAGTCTTTGCTACATCTTTGGGAACGTATGTACTGTTCTCTAGAAATATAATTGCATCTTGGATAATCGCTTTGGAGGCTGGGAAATGGCTTTCTTTGAGGAAAATTCTATGAACATCCTACAGATTCCATTAACTTATTGGAGTCTTTAAAACACGTGGCAGGTTAGACATTTGTCATTGATCTAATTCAACTTCTCAAACCTTTTAGGAAGCACACATATCTCCATGTGCTACAGTTGGCCAAAGAAACTGCAAATCTACCTCAGCATCAAAAATCCCTCTGGTGGGAATAAGACAATAAAAAAGTGTGTGTGGTAAAGGGGGAGGTATAATATCTTATTCTTTTAGCTCATAAGAGAAAAGTATTTGATTTTGTATTTTGATTACTTTTGGTCTTTAAACTTGGTTTTACAAGTGGTTTTTGAACTTGATCTCTCTTAGAAAATAAGAGAAATGTTTTGTTCAAATGAAGAGTTTCTTTCTGTTTCTGACGTTACATTATTAAAATGGGCTTGCTCATGTCATTATTGGAATATATCCACAATATTTGATTCCATTTTGCAGAATCTCTGAAGAAATAGAATGGAAAATTTGAAAATGCATGATATAGAATAGGAAATAGAACAACTGATGTATTTTAGCCTTAGGTACAAAGTGGTTTTGCAGCTGATTTTAATGTAGTGTTTAAAATGATTTGAAGCTCTTTTGGGGCAAAATCCTTATTTTCTACTATATGTTCCCCAAGGGAACACCCAGAGAAGTAGTGGTTGGCATAGGCCCAGGAAGGTACCAATAAGCCTGTCCAATAGTAGTAGCCTGTTGGTCTCCATTAGATCCCTCCATGCAATAGGCCCACCCTGGGAGACAGTAGTCTAAATGAGACAATAGTCTAGTCCAGGGATCCCCAAACTGTTTACACAGGGGGCCAGTTCACTATCCCTCAGACCGTCAGAGGGCTGGACTGTAAAAAAAAACTATAAACAAATCCTTATGTGCAGTGTGCATATCTTATTTTAAAGTAAAAAAAACAAAACGGGAACAAATACAATATTTAAAATAAAGAACAAGTAAATTTAAATCAACAAACTAACCAATATTTCTTTTTTTTTAATAAATTTTTATTAATGGTAATGGGATGACATTAATAAATCAGGGTACATATATTCAAAGAAAACATGTCTAGGTTATTTTGTCATCAAATTATGTTGCAAACCCCTCGCCCAAAGTCAGATTGTCCTCCGCCACCCTCTATCTAGTTCTCTGTGCCCCTCCCCCTCCCCCTAACTCTCTCCCTCCCTCCCTCCCATATCCTCCCTCCCCCCCCCCCCCCACCCTTGGTAACCACCACACTCTTGTCCATGTCTCTTAGTCTCATTTTTATGTTCCACCAATGTATGGAATCATGTAGTTCTTGTTTTTTTCTGATTTACTTATTTCACTCCTTATAATGTTATCAAGATCCCACCATTTTGCTGTAAATGATCTGATGTCATCATTTCTTATGGCTGAGTAGTATTCCATAGTGTATATGTGCCACATCTTCTTTATCCAGTCTTCTATTGAAGGGCTTTTTGGTTGTTTCCATGTCTTGGCCACTGTGAACAGTGCTGCAATGAACATGGGGCTACATGTGTCTTCACGTATCAATGTTTCTGAGGTTTTGGGGTATATACCCAGTAGAGGGATTGCTGGGTCATAAGGTAGTTCTATTTGCAGTTTTTTGAGGAACCACCATACTTTCCTCCATAATGGTTGTACTACTTTACATTCCCACCACCAGTGAATGAGGGTTCCTTTTTCTCCACAGCCTCTCCAACATTTGCTATTACCCGTCTTGTTGATAATAGCTAATCGAACAGGAGTGAGGTGGTATCTCATTGTAGTTTTGATTTGCATTTCTCTAATAACTAATGAAGCTGAGCATCTTTTCATATATCTGTTGGCCATTTGTATCTCTTCCTGGGAGAAGTGTCTGTTCATGTCCTCTTCCCATTTTTTTATTGGATTGTTTGTTTGTTTGTTGTTGAGTTTTATGAGTTCTTTGTAAATTTTGGATATTAGGCCCTTATCTGAGCTGTCGTTTGAAAATATCAGTTCCCATATAGTTGGCTGTCTCTTTATTTTGATATCAGTTTCTCTTGCTGAGCAAAAACTTTTAATTCTGATGTAGTCCCATTCATTTATCTTTGCCTTCACTTCTCTTGCCATTGGAGTCAAGTTCATAAAATGTTCTTTAAAACCCAGGTCCATGATTTTAGTACCTATGTCTTCTTCTATGTACTTTATTGTTTCAGGTCTTATATTTAGGTCTTTGATCCATTTTGAATTAATTTTAGTACACGGGGACAAGCTGTAGTCGAGTTTCATTCTTTTGCATGTGGCTTTCCAGTTTTCCCAACACCATTTGTTGAAGAGGCTTTCTTTTCTCCATTGTGTGTTGTTGGCCCCTTTATCAAAGATTATTTGACCATATATATGTGGTTTTATTTCTGGGCTTTCTATTCTGTTCCATTGGTCTGAGTGTCTATTTTTTTGCCAATCCCATGCTGTTTTGATTATCGTGGCCCTATAATATAGTTTAAAGTCAGGTATTGTAATGCCCCCAGCTTCATTCTTTTTCCTTAGGATTGTTTTGGCTATTCGGGGTTTTTTATAGTTCCATATAAATCTGATGATTTTTTGTTCCATTTCTTTAAAAAATCTCATAGGGATTTTGATGGGAATTGCATTAAATTTGTATATTGCTTTGGGTAATATGGCCATTTTGATTATATTTATTCTTCCTATCCAAGAACAAGGAATATTTTTCCATCTCATTGTATCTTTTTCGATTTCCCTTAACAATGCTTTGTAATTTTCATTATATAGCTCCTTTACGTTCTTTGTTATGTTTATTCCTAGGTATTTTATTTTTTTTTGTTGCAATCGTGAAGGGGATTATTTTTTTGAGTTCGTTTTCTAATATTTCATTGTTGGCATATAGAAAGGCTATGGACTTTTGTATGTTAATTTTGTATCCTGCGACCTTACTGTATTGGTTTATTGTTTCTAATAATCTTTTTGTGGAGTCCTTCGGGTTTTCGATGTATAGGATCATATCATCAGCAAAAAATGATAGCTTTACTTCTTCTTTTCCGATATGGATGCCTTTTATTTCTTTGTCTTGTCTGATTGCTCTGGCCAGAACTTCTAGCACCACGTTGAATAAGAGTGGAGAGAGTGGACAACCCTGTCTTGTTCCTGATTGAAGGTAGAAAGTCCTCAGTTTTATGCCGTTTAATAGGATGTTGGCTGATGGTTTATCATATATGGCCTTTATCATGTTGAGATATTTTCCTTCTATACCCATTTTGTTGAGAGTCTTAAACATAAAATTGTGCTGTATTTTATCAAAAGCCTTTTCTGCATCTATTGATAAGATCATGTGGTTTTTGTTCTTTGTTTTGTTGATATGGTGTATTACGTTAACCGTTTTGCGTATGTTGAACCATCCTTGAGATTCTGGGATGAATCCCACTTGATCATGATGTATTATTTTTTTAATATGTTGTTGTATTCGGTTTGCCAGTATTTTGTTTAGTATTTTAGCATCTGTATTCATTAGAGATATTGGTCTGTAGTTTTCCTTCTTTGTGCCATCCTTGCCAGGTTTTGGTATGAGGGTTATGTTGGCCTCATAAAATGTGTTTGGAAGTATTGCTTCTTCTTCAATTTTTTGGAAGACTTTGAGTAGAATAGGAACCAAGTCTTCTTTGAATGTTTGATAGAATTCACTAGTATAACCGTCTGGGCCTGGACTTTTATTTTTGGGGAGATTTTTAATAGTTTTTTCTATTTCCTCCCTGCTGATTGGTCTGTTTAGGCTTTCTGCTTCTTCATGACTCAGTCTAGGAAGGTTGTATTGTTCTAGGAATTTATCCATTTCTTCTAGATTGTTGTATTTGGTGGCATATAATTTTTCATAGTATTCTACAATAATTCTTTGTATTTCTATGATGTCTGTGGTGATCTCTCCTCTTTCATTTTGGATTTTATTTATTTGAGTCCTGTGTCTTTTTTCCTTGGTGAGTCTTGCCAAGGGTTTGTCAATTTTGTTGATCTTTTCAAAGAACCAGCTCCTTGTTTTATTGATTTTTTCTATAGTTTTTCTGTTCTCTATTTCATTTATTTCTGCTCTGATTTTTATTATCTCCTTTCTTCGGCTGGTTTTGGGTTGTCTTTGTTCTTCTTTTTCTAGTTCCTTAAGGTGTGAAGTTAAGTGGTTTACTTCGGCTCTCTCTTGTTTGTTCATATAGGCCTGAAGTGATATGAACTTTCCTCTTATTACTGCTTTTGCTGCATCCCAGAGATTCTGATATGTCGTATTTTCATTTTCATTTGTCTGTATATATCTTTTGATTTCTGCACTTATTTCTTCTTTGACCCATTCATTTTTTAGAAGTATGTTGTTTAGTTTCCACATTTTTGTGGGTTTTTCCCCCTCTTTTTTGCAGTTGAATTCTAGTTTCAAGGCTTTATGATCAGAAAATATGCTTGGTACAATTTCAATTTTTCTAAATTTGCTGATATTGTCTTTGTGGCCCAACATATGGTCAATTCTTGAGAATGTTCCATGTACACTAGAGAAAAATGTATACTCTGTCGCTTTGGGATGAAGTGTCCTGTAGATGTCTATCATATCCAGGTGTTCTAGTATTTCGTTTAAGGCCACTATATCTTTATTGATTCTCTGTTTGGATGACCGATCTAGAGCCATCAGCGGTGTGTTGAGGTCTCCAAGTATGATTGTATTTTTGTTAGTTTTTGTTTTAAGGTCAATAAGTAGCTGTCTTATATATTTTGGTGCTCCTTGGTTTGGTGCATATATATTAAGGATTGTTATGTCTTCTTGATTCAACTTCCCCTTAATCATTATGAAATGACCATTTTTGTCTCTGAGTACTTTTTCTGTCTTGTAGTCAGCATTATTAGATATGAGTATTGCTACGCCTGCTTTTTTTTGGGTGTTGTTTGCTTGGAGTATTGTTTTCCAGCCTTTCACTTTGAATTTGTTTTTATCCTTGTTGCTTAGATGTGTTTCTTGTAGGCAGCATATAGTTGGATTTTCTTTTTTAATCCATTCTGCTATTCTGTGTCTTTTTATTGGTAAGTTTAATCCATTTACATTTAGTGTAATTATTGACACTTGTGGGTTCCCTACTGCCATTTTATAAATTGCTTTCTGTTAGTTTTGTATCTAGTTTGATTCTTCTCCTTTGTTTTTCTATCATTTGTTTTTGTTTGTTTGTGTTCCATACTTCTTTCCTCTGTTGCTACCTTTTTTAAGTCAAGTGTTTTTGTGGTGGTTTTTTTAAGGGTGGTTACCATTAAGTAATGAAAAGGGTCCCTACCATATTCATTGTAGTACCCTATCTTATAAGTATTTCTGCACTTCATCATCCTTTGCTACTGTTAATCTCCATCCTCTCCCCCCTTTTTTTCCTTTGTTATCACAGTTTAAGTTTGGTTTTATTGTGTTCTTGGTGGAGGTGTTACTTGTGGTGTTGTTTTCTTTTGTTCTTTGAATCTGGTTGGAAAACCCCCCTTAGTATTTCCTGGAGTGGGGGCTTTCTGTTGATAAATTCTCTCATCTTTTCTGTATTTGTGAATGTTTTTATATCTCCTTCATACTTGAAGGATAGCTTTGATGGGTATAGTATTCTTGGCTGAAAGTTCCTCTCTTTCAGGGCTTTAAATATTGGGGTCCACTCTCTTCTAGCTTGTAGAGTTTCTGCTGAGAAATCTGATGATAATCTAATAGGCCTTCCTTTATATGTTGTACTCTTCTTTTCCCTGGCTGCCTTGAGAATTTTTTCTTTGTCATTGGTTTGTGTCATCTTTATTATGATGTGCCTTGGAGTGGGTTTGTTGGGGTTAAGAAAACTTGGTGTTCTGTTTGCTTCTTGAATTTGAGGCTTTAGTTCCTTCCACAGGCTTGGGAAGTTCTCGTCTATTATTTGTTTGAGTATATTCTCCATTCCATTTTCTTTCTCTTCTCCCTCTGATATACCTATTATTCTTATGTTATTCTTTCTGATGGAGTCAGACAATTCCTGTAGGGCTTTCTCGTTTTTTATTATTTTTGAGTCTCTTTCTTCTTCTCTCTGTTGTGCCTCAAGTTGTTTGTCTTCTATTTCACTAATCCTATCTTCAATCTGGGCTGTTCTGTTAGCTAAGCTTGTTACCTCGTTTTTTCAGCTCGTGAATTGAGTTTTTCATTTCTGTTTGATTTGTTTTTATAGTTTCAATTTCCTTGGTAATATATTCTTTGTGTTCATTGAGTTGTTTTCTGATCTCCCTATATTGCCTTTCTGTGTTTTCTTGTATCTCTCTGAGTATTTTTAAGATTTCTATTTTAAATTCTCTGTCATTTAGCTCCAAGGCTTCCAATATGTTAAGTCTTTTCTCCATAGATTTTCCCCCATCTATTTGTGTTACCTCTCTTTCTTTTGTATCCATAATATTCGATTTCCTCTTTCTTATCGGCATCTGAGGGTGGTCTTATTGATAGCACTAATTAGAATTAATAAAGAGTAAAAAGTAAAAAAAAAGGGTAAAATACCCCACAAAAAAAAACAGTAATAATTTATTATTTCCCCCTTTTTTTCTCTCTTCTCTTTCCCTCCTCTCCCCTCCTCAGGGAAATAGTGTGCCTATAATGGAGGGCCTGATTTGGGGTGAAGAGTTCAAGGGGCAAAAAGGGAGTAGGGACCTACTAAATGCAAAAAAAAAAAAAAAAAAAAAAAAGGAAGAAAATCTTAGACAAGCATAAGATGATTTGCTTGTAAGTGATGGTCAACTAAGAGATATAATGAGAGGGATAAGAGGGAACCAGAAAAAAGGACCAAAAAAGAATAATAAAGAAGAAAAAATAAAAATAATAAGTAAAAATCTGTTGTATTAAGTGGAGCGAAGACTAAATACAATGGAGACCTTGGGTTGGGAGGACCCAAAATGCCACAAAAATAAACAAACAAGAAAAAAAAAAATAAAAACAAAAGCAAAAAAGAAAAATAAAGCCAAAAAAAAGCCTTGAGTCCCAAATTAACTAATTTGTTCATGATTGAGGATTATATGGGAGGAAAGTAAAATGAGAAAAGAAAAAACGAATAGAAAGGAAAAAATAAGAAAAAGAGAAAACGAAGGAAGAAATAAAATAGGAGGAGAAAAAAACAAAATAAAGCAAGACAAAAAAAAACCACAAAAAAACAAAAGAGGAGAGAGTGAGAGTTAAGTGTTTTGGAGTATAACCTTAAAGGAGGGTGAGGATGAAGAAGAAAAATAAAATGCAACACTCATGGGTAGTGTAGTTCAAGAAAGGGGAAGCATAAGATGGGCAGAGAATAGAAGGACCGAGGTGGAGGAAATAAAGGCAAAAAGATAGAAGAAACAAACAACAACAACAACAAAAAAAAATTAGTGGATCAAGTTGTAAAGTCTGTGGGTTTTTCTTGATTTTGAGAGGTTAACTTCTTCCTTTTTCTTTTCTCTCCCTCTTCCTGGTCGGTGACTCTGTACCCCAGGCTCTGCCCCTGTGTCACTCTTAGGTAAGGATTTGCAATTGATGGGACTCTATGGCAATGTCATATATTTGGCTTTAGTCTTGCTGGAAGTAAAGGCTTGTTGGCGTTTGCAGGGTCCAACAATGAGAGAGTTTGCTTTCCTGGATTCCCTCTCCTAGTCCCCCCTTTCTGAATTAGCAGCCTGGTGATCCAGCTATAAGGCTGCAACTGCTTCTGCCTGGGGAGTAAGAGGCTCAAAGAGCTGGGAAATCCCCACTCTATCCCCACTCAGTGCAAGGCTTTGGGAAAGGCTCTGAGAGTCAGGGCCTCCAGTGTAATCAGGCGGGGGTGGGAGTCAATTGTTGTCAAGGTGACTGTTCAGCGCCTATCATTTAGTTGGACCTCTCAACCCAGGCTTTCCACACTTTGTAGCCTGTTTTTGCAGGGTAGAAGAGGCACTAGTCTCTGCTTACGACTAGTGTAGTATAGACCTTATTATCTGCCAAGTCCTTCTTGTTAGCGTTTATCCCTGAATATGGAGGCTCTATCAATCAGAAGTTGCCCCCGCCCCTTTAGCGAGAGGCACTAAAACATATCACGCCTCTTGTCTTGGATCGCTGAACTGAGAGAGATCTTATCAATTAGAACCGAGGGTGCGCAGATTTCATGGGTTAAGCTAATTTCAGTTATTGGGTCGCAGCTGTGCTTCCAAAGGTATTTTAGGCTGCCTGCGCGCGCCCCTCCCCCAACGCTTGATTGTTAGCTTGAATGGCTGGGTGAGGTGCCCCGCCCACGGAGAGAATCTCCCAAGCCTCTCCCGCTCGCCTTGCCACTGGCGGCTGGACCGCACCAGGCGCAGGATAATGGAGCCCCCTGGGTGTGCGGGCCAGCAGGGCGCCCTGGGCGCGTGGCGCGAGTGAATGGGGCGCTCAGGGCACCGGTGGCCAGCGACCCCCACTCGCAGTGTGCGGGCCGCTGGGAACGTCAGCGGTGCTCAACTGGACCGGGCGCGCACGGCTGCTCACAGCGGCTCACGGCGGCGGCTCGCGGGGGCTCGCGGTGGCGGCTCACGTCGGCCGCTTGCAGCGGCTCGCGGTTCCCAAGTATATGGGCTGACTCACCGCAGGCGCACTCCCTTGCGGTTTGAAAAACGTCCCTGTGGTAGATTCCTCCACACCCTCGTCTCTCAGATTCAAGTGATAACAGTCCTTTCGCTATCAGTTTGTGTGGAACTCCGGAATGCTCCGAGGATAAATTTTTCTGTTTCTAGTTGATAAATTTGTTGTGATTTAGGGGAGAACTGTCGGACGCGCTGCTCACAGCGCCATTTCCGTGACGTCACTCAAACTAACCAATATTTCAATGGGAACTATGGGCCTGCTTTTGGCTAATGAGATGGTTAATGTCTGGTTCCATATTTGTCATTGCTAGCCGTAACAAGTGATATGACGCGCTTCCGGAGCTGTGACATGTGTGTCCCGCGTCACTGGAAGTAGTACTGTACGTGAGTGCAGCCGCCACGCTTTGTGGCGCCGCCACATTTTGTGCTCCTCTCACTGACCACCAATGAAAGAGGTGCCCCTTCTGGAAGTGTGGTGGGGGCCGGATAAATGGCCTCAGGGGGCCGCATGCGGCCCATGGGCCGTAGTTTGGGGACCCCTGGTCTAGTCAATGGATTAAATTGGGGAATCCTAGTGAGGGATTCACTAAATCCTCCTTTCTAAAAAGTCCTTGTTAGAAACATACTAGCATAATACTTCTGGTAACCCTCTACCACCCCCATCATTCACTCCCTGGGAGGAGAGGGACCTAGCAGATGTAACTAACTGGTAAAGAGAAAAAGTGTCCAGGTCCCTCCTCTTCCCTTTCTTTGGGAATGAGTACCTGCAGAGCACTTGCTATGCTACATCACACTTTGGGCCCCTCAGAACAGGCTGGGAGGGGCAGGAGGGTTCAGGGACTGAGCAGATCGGGGAGCAAGCCTCACTGACATTGAGCAGCAGGACGTGCAATGATGCTGACTGTCAGTCTCTAATCTCAGCTTTACTAGAAATGGAGGAATTTTTTCTTCATCTTCCTTATTTTCTGGCTCTATTTATCAATTTGCTTTAAGCGTAGGTTATGTATGTCAGATTGAAGATGTTACCAGTCTTGCATGCATATTTAGCCACAAAGCTAGGGTAGAAAACCTGTTTCTTAGGTTTGATATTAATAAGTGGTTTTTATCTACCAAATCTTTGAAGTGGGTCAGTGTTAAGTTTAAAAATATATCAATTGAAAAGAGAAGAACACTACTTAGTAATTGGTTAAAAAATAGCAAAATTATTAGCTGCAAGAAAAGTTGAATTTCTTCCTCTAATTACATTTAATTTAATGATTTTTCCCCCAATATACAAAAAAAAAAAAAAAAAAAAAAAAGAAGAAGCTCTTATTAAGAAGTTGATTCCCTAGGTTGAATTTTCCAAGGTAGGGCTTAAAAGCAAATAACTTAATGGAATATTTTGGTAAAATGACATCCCCTCCCATTTTCCTTCCCCACCAAATGCACATATATACATAGTGTGAATATTAGCTAATGTTTATTGAATTCTGATCATGCTCAGGACAGTGTGCTAAACTTTCAGAGATGCATCATCTCACAATTCTTCGTGTAGGCACAATTTTTTCAGATGAGACACCTGAGGCTTTACAAGGTTAAATAAATTATCTGTAGTCACAAATATAGTGATTGAAGAGCCAGGATTCAAACCCAGGTTTGTCTGAATCCAAAGCCAGGATACTGAACCCCTAAACCATGCTGACTTTTGAACTAACATGTGCTTTGGCTGCAGCTGAGACTTCTTGCACTATCTGTGATGTTCCTTTCTCAATTAATTTTTTTAATTCACATATATTACTGCAGAGGGTATACAGCGTCTTTTGATAAAAACATAAATATTTGCATAATATCTCAAGTGATAATTTCTTCTTGTTCCATGAAGGTTAAGATTCTATGAATTCTCTCTCATGGATGTGATTTTTTTTTTCTCTTTAAGTCAGAGGGAAGCTCAGAGTGGCAGTCTAAGACAATTTATACATTCACCGTCCCCTTTTTAGAATAAGTCAGACAATTGTCTTGACTAGGCTGACACAAGATCTGTTCACAAAGGACATAACTGTGTCAAATAATTATAAAAGAACACCTTCTGAAAAAAATAGAAATGATTATGCAAAGCAAACTTTTCTAAGATTATCATAAAGGAAGTAGAACAAAATCAGGCAAAATCAGCATGATACAGTCAAGTCTAGATATCTCCCATTTCCTCCATAACCAAGTTTGATAGGAGACTGGAGGTTAGATGAAAAACTAACCTTCACAAGTTTCATTTTTTCTTGAAAATGCATTCGCTCACCATAAGCAGACTAATGGTTTGCATGAAAAAAATGCAGTTAATAATGTATTACGGAATACCACTAAATGCTTTATACTGTTAAACATATTTTCTTTTAAAAATACAATTCTACATACATAATTTAAGCTAAGTGAATATGCTAAGTGTGTACACTTAATTTTGATTTAGGTTTGTCACCTCATAAAGGACACAAAACATTTGGATTTTGAGTCAAAGATAATCAAAAAAAAGTTTATCTGTTATGATACATTGTGACACGTATTCATTTTGTGCATTGTTTGGGGTAGGGAGTCCTTATAGATTTATTGTCTACATTGCTTATCACAAGTCAGAAACTAGGTGTTATTAAAAATTCCCCGAAACATGTTGAGGTAAGTCATATTTACCCTAATTAATAGGAAATTAAAACTTGATCTCAGAGAGACTGCATAAAATAAGCAATGCCACACAACTGGTTAGTAACCAGGAGGAGCCAGGAACTATTATCTGGTTCCACACTCCATGTCTCTATTCACAAGGCTATTTTACCTCAGACTATGCTAAGAATTGAATCTCACTAACTTTTCTTGGTAGTCTACAGTTGCTACCTTTTTTATTTTTTAATTGCTGAGCTTCAATTCTTATGAGGTTTTCTTTTAGGTATCATTTCTTTTTCAGCCTTCTAGTACAAGGATTCTGGGGATAGAATTGAAAGCTGATTATTACTGCCAGTATTCTATGATCAGCTATCCAGTATTGTATGAAGTATAGTGAAAATGTTTACTTCCCTAAAGTATCACATACAGCAATGGTCCCCAACCTTTTTTGGGCCACGGACTGGTTTAATGTCAGAAAATATATTCAAGGACCAGCCTTTAGGGTGGGACGGATAAATGTATCACGTGACCAAGGCAAGCATCAAGAGTGAGTCTTAGATAGATGTAACAAAGGGAATCTGGTCATTTTTTAAAAATAAAACATTGTTCATACTTAAATATAAATAAAACGGAAATAATGTAAGTTATTTATTCTTTCTCTGCGGACCGGTACCAAATGGCCCATGGACCAGTACCGGTCGCTGACCCGGGGGTTGGGGACCACTGACATACAGTATTATATGTAGATATTCAGATATTCATGCGCTTTCAGTTCTATCCCCAGAATCCTTGTAACTACAAAACTGGATTAAAAACTTGACTCTAAATGAGATTAAAGATTAAGAAGCTTGAGGATAACAAGATAAACATTTAATGAGTTTTGTCCTCAGGTAGAAATATGTTAAAGCTTAAGCATGCAGAGAGATAGACAACAACTTGGCAACTGCTTTGGGCCTTTCATGAGTATAGAGATACTTCAATATCATAACAAGCAAGCCATGTTCCCAGACCTCTCCCAATTCAACCTCTTAGAGTTTCATAGATTTTGACACACCTCTAGGTCAGTGAAAAGAATGTCCTCAAGATAAAGAAATTCTAGCTTCTTAGAAATGATTTTCAATTGTTTTAGTCCTGTAGTACTGTATTATAGGTATAAAAACATTTCTTCCATCATCAGCAGTGAGATTTCTTTTAATTTAATTGCTCTCTACTCAAAGGAAACACAAATTCCATTATAACGTCAGCAGATACATAGTAGATCCCTGCCATTATTTTGTCATCAGCTTTCCAGTATTATATGAAGTATAGTAAAAATGCTTGCTTCCCTAAAATCTCACATATTATATGCAGATATCTACCAATAGTATTGACATTTTATAAAAAATAGTGTGAGCTCATACCATGGTGTTAAGCCTCGCCATTGGACACTATCAGCATTCTTTATAAAATGTAAATATTTAATGAAATGCTGAGGCATTTAGTAATCATAGGGTAATGCTAATTGATTTGTCACTTAACTACCTTTATGTCAATAAAGACCTGAAGGCATTGAAATTTTTGAGGAAAAAACTGCTGAAATATCTGTTATGAAATGAACAAAGGAGATATAGCATGGTATTGAGTCCAGACTACCAATCCATACTGCCCCTTTGAATTCTTCTGGAAGCTGCATCACATAGGGCCCACATGTGAGTCTCTTTCCAAACATGGGCCTCCTTTCGTTCCTCTTTCTTGACTGCTTAGAGGTTAGTAGGTCCCATCCTGATATCTGAGCTCTTATCCTCTTTCAAAGCATGTGGGTTTATTTATACCTTTAGAATGCCTTAAAAAAAGAGATTTATTAGATTTATTAGAAAGGATACCTTGTAGCAGAGATAAAATAATGTGATTAACTGCAGGCTAAATGATACCACATGCTGTCCTATTGACCATTTGGCCTCCTTAAAAGGTCACTCATTGGTTTTTCTGCCACAGTTGTCCTGGACATGCCACCATTCTATGACATTTCTGAGAAGGGTAATCAGAGGACTCAAGTGAAAGGCAGATCTAATTCCTGGTTGCAGTAAGTCCCATAGAGTATCTTTGGACAGATCAAAATTGTTTTGCATTTCTTATTCTACTCTTACCACTGTCATTTGCTTTTCTAGGTGTGAATCACAATCATTCTTCAAACAAGTAATGTGCGAGAATTGGAACAAATAAGTTAGTAATATAAGGAGTCTACAATCTGTTCCTTTCACTTAGGACCTAGTATCTTCTCAAATAAGCATGAAGATATAGGGAGGTGCTAGGAGACGCTGATTGCACAATTTATCCAAGGAACACAAGGTCCCACAGAACAAAAAATCATTGTTGCCACAATCTTTTCACACTAAAACCAAGGTATTTCTCTGTTTACAAAGGTGGAGTTATTTGGTAAAGGTCAGGAGGATGTAGTTTAATGAACGATTTGAAAAAAAATGTCAGAGTGAGTGTTTGGCAAGTATTTAAAAGAAACCTCTTGGACTACTTCAGTGTGTGGTTTACCAACTCTCCTTGTCTGGAAGAAAAGGTATGTCAAGGACTTCCATTTTTTTTTTTTTTTTTTAAGGACTTCCATTTTTAAAGAGGAGTGACGTTAAGGAAACAGGAATAGACATTTTAAGTTCCTTAAAAGCATTTCTTTCATATAGTTTATAGTTTGGGTTTGAATGCTTTAAAACATGCCATAGTAATGACTTCTCTTCACAGTGCTTCACAGATATCTATATGTATATCTATCTATCTGTATCTATATCTATATCATCTATCTATATTTATATTACAAAGTAAGGATTGTGGAAACCCTGTGCTGAACAAGTATGTTGTCATTTTTCTAACAGCATTTGCTCACTTCATGTCTTTGTCACATTTTTGTAAATCTCATATTTCAGACTTTATTATTATTATATTTGTTTGGTGATCTATGATCAGTAATATTACTATTGTTATTGTTTTGAGGCCCCATGAAACACACTCATGTAAGATGGTAAACTTAATTAATAATTGTTTATGTGTTCTCACTGCTCCACTGACTGCCCATTCCTTAGTCTCTCCCCTTCATCTGTGTTTATCTTTCTCTCTTCTAGCCTCTCTATTCCTTGAGACATAACAATTTTGAAAGTAGGCCAATTAATAACCCTACAATGAACTCTACATGTTCAAATAAAAGGGAGAGTCATCAATTTGGCAAACTTTCTTGTTGTCTACCTTAAGATATTGACACAGCCACCTCAAACTTCAGTAATTATCACCCTGATGAGTCAGCAACTGTCAACATCAAGGCAAGACCTTCCAGATGACCAAATGGTGGTGCAGTGGATAAACAATTGACCTGGGATGCTGAGGACCCAGGTTCGAATCCCCAAGGTAGCTGTCTTGAATGTGGGCTCATCTGGCTTGAGCACAGGCTCACCAGCTTGAGTGCAAGGTTGCTGGCTTGAGTATGGGATAATAGACATGACCCGTGGTCACTGGCTTAAGCCCAGAGGTCACTGACTTAAGCCCAGAGGTCACTGGCTTGAGCAAGGGGTCACTTGTTCTGCTGGAGCCTTCCCCACCCCCAGCAAAGGCACATATGAGAAATCAATCAATGAACAACTAAGATGCCTCAATGAAGAATTGATGCTTTTCATCTCTCTTTCAGCCTATCTGTTCCAGTCTTTCTGCCACCATCTCTCTTAAAAAGAAAAGAAAAGAAAAGCCAAGCTCCATGGGAGTGAAGTTGACTTGGAAGCTGAGGATGGCTCCATGGCCTCTGCTTCAGGTGCTAGAATGGCTATGGTTGCAGTGAAGCAACGTCCAAGATGGGCCAAGCATCACCCCCTGGTGGGCATGCGGGAGTCTGCCTGTCTGCTGCCCCTCTCTTCTCATATAGAAAAAATACAAAAAAAAAAAAAAAAGACAAGACCCTCTACCTGAAAAAAGATTATGACTCTCTTAAGGCTCAGATCATGTTAGCACTTTTAGCAATAAGCCATATTTTAATTAAGCTGGGTTTTTCTAAACATAATGTTATTTCACACTTAAACTACAGTATTGTATAAATATATACTTTTTATGTACTGGGAAACCAAAAATTTATTTGATTCACTTTATTGTGATTATTGCTTTATTGTGACAGTCTGGAACCAAATCTACCATATCTCTGAGGTATGCCTGTATTTAAAATAACTACTTGCGGAATCTTGATGACTTACGTTTCTTGTTTGCTATATTTATTTTTTATGTAAAAATATTGTTCACTTGTTATATGAGTCACAATAGGCTATGTTATGCTGCATAACTGAAAGCTCAATAAATTAACGCACAAGAAACCATGCATACTGCTATATATCCAAAGGTTCCCCAAGATAGCTCCCAAATGATGACTCAGGAATCCATTACCTCCATCTTTGGCTCTGTGACTTTAACATGTGGCTCTCAGGTCACCGTAGCATCCTAAGAAGTATAAGTATGGAACTCATATGTTCTCTTAATTTTTTTTTAACTCAATGGACACTTTTATTCTTATTGGGCTTTTTTTTTTTTTTGCTTAAATGCCTTGACTCATTAATGCCACATTATTTTTGTGTGCAGAAAAGATCACAAAATCTCCACCTCAATGAATAAGGCAAGGAAATGTTAAGCATCACATATAACATTTGGTAGGTAGTAAATGCTTCTACAGTATTTTACTTGGGCAAGATGTTTGCTCCTTAATATTAAACATATTTTAAAATCATTATTCCATATTAGGCTCCTTATTATTTAATGAGAAAGGATAATAAGCAGTAAATGTGTTCATTCTATTTAAGGAAGCCAAACATTACTAGTGATAATTTAGAAAAATCTTTTTAATGTTATTCTGTCACATAAAATATATGCTTCTAAATAATAGATATAAATGATGACCACAAAGGGTATCCAGAAATTTATTTTGAAGATGGAAGTTTAAGAGAGAGTTTCCAGAGAATTTGTCTTCATTGTTCTCCTAAAAAAAAAATCTGAAACAAATTCATTGAGTTATAAAATTCTTTCATTCATTTAAGTCTGAGCAACTTCAACACTTATATAAATGATATCTTGGCTCCCCAAATCTTTGCCATCACATCACCAATCACTCTTTACTCTAAAACAAATTATCAGCATATCTCCAAACTCTCATTCAGGAATTGTCAACACCAAAATATACTGTACCTTAACATCCATGTATTTCAATATTCTTAGAGGAGATTCCAAGATAGCAACGGAGTAAGCAGACATTCCAACAGCCACCTCCCAGGACCAAGTTGGATTACAACTTAATTTAAGAACCATAATCTTGAAAAAGCTACTTTGGACTAAAAGACGATAAGTCTATAACCAAGGATCACAGAAGAAGCCACATCGAGACTGGTAGCAAGGGCGAAGATGTGTAAAAGGCTGCCCTGCTCCTAGGAGCGAGCGGTGGCTGAGGGTCCGAAGGGACTCTCACTATGGGGAGGGTCACCCAGAGAGGTATGGGTCCTCAGCCCCAGACACAGAGCCCCAGCCTAGAGCCCCAGAGGCTAGAAAAGGTGCCCACATAGCACTTGGAGGTGAAAAGAGCTGGGTTTCTGTCTGCAAAAGAGACAGAGCTCTCAGAGACGCAGGCTCTGTCTTAAAGGGCCAGCACAGAAAATCTTGTTCACAGCCACTTACCCGGGGCTCTGGCAGAAGGAGGGCTGAGAGGACTAAGTTGCATAAGGAGAGTGTGAAGTTGGAGGCCCAGGGAGAGACACTGTGGGGGATGGCCACTGGAACCTCTGTGCTGAGTCTCTCTTCAATACTGCAGTTGCATCTTTCTTGGGTGAAGAAGTCCCCTCTTTGTGGCATCAGTCTCAAGGAAAGCAACTGCTCTGCCCTTAGGGGTCTCTCCTGCCTCACCCTATGGAGATTGGGCCATTATGAGAAGCCAGAAAGCAGGGGATGTGTCAGGGAGTCAGTTTTCTGGCATTGAGGCTGGAGCTGTAGCTTTCCCCCATGGTCTTCCAAGACTATGACTGGTACTTCAGCTTCATGGGAGACTCAGTAGAAATTGTCCAGACTGGGAGCAAACAACATCTCTGGGTGTAAGTGGCCACACCAACTGGACTCCTGGGGGCTACACCATCCTGACGTCTGTGAAAAAAGTCTCGACAAACTAACACCTGGTGCCATGAGGTGGGAACCACACCCACCACCCTTCTTAATCTCTGAATTGCCACAGGCTGTAGACTCTACCAGAGGTTTTATTTCAGTGAACGAGCCCAACAAGCAGCCAGCAGACAGAAGCTGCAGGAGGCAGGGCTAAGGAAACCTTGGCCTTTTGTGGACGTTCTCCCAGACACAGAGTAAGTAAAAGCCAAGTTAGGTGTGTGGCTTGGTATTTCCATGTGCACTTGGGAGCAGCAGAGGCAGGTACAAACTCTGGATTGTTTGTAACTTCAAGAGGGTTACTGAGGACCAGTCATGGGCAGTGTAACCCACTGGTCTGTGCCAGGTTCCCTCCAAGAAGGCCCAGGGTTAGCACATCCAGTGGCCAGCTGTGGAGAACATTGGTGCCGGACCTAACAACCCTTGCTGGTGGTATGTCCTAAGGAAGGGTTATTCACACCTGGCCCATCTGAGGCGAGTACCACTTTCTATGATCAGCACTGGTACAGTGGCTCATGTGTATGACAGGGTGGAACTTCACAATCAGCCAGCCCAGGTGCTGGATATCTTGCCCCACTGGGCTAGGTACCATAGGGGGAAGGGAGAGAGGCTTGCAGCACACACATTTAAAGTTGAGTCCTGTGAGCCTATTGTTGGTCAGAAGACCCAACGATAGAGGGGTTTAGCCACTTTCTGAAGGGGGCACAGTCAGCCCCAAGGGAGGACTCTCCTAGTCTTACTTCCTGAGACCAGAGGCTCACCAGCTGGAAGGACTTCAGAAGGAACCCACTCAGTCTGAACCTGCTGCTCACCTTGCTGGGGAGAAATAAAATTTGAGTATCCAGCAGTGGCTAAGGGATTAGGCTCTGAGGTAGGGGTCACTTTTCTCATACTGAGCTCCTGACCAAGAGGGGTTCCCACTGAAGTAGGGGTTCCCACTAATGTTGTATTCTCAACCTCAGTTTCCCTAACCCACCAAACTTGTAACCTGTAGAAGGGTTGGTTGGTGAGGCCATTCTAAGCCCACACCACAGTCTTTCTACAGAAGACTCTGTGGGAAGACCAGGCAGCCACAAAAGGAGGTGGAACAGCTGAAAAGTGGAGGCAAATCTTACAGAGTTAGGGCTTTTACAGAGCTGCTGTCATCTCTAAGCAGGAGCTAATCCTTATATACAGGTTGGCCCCTCCCACATTACCCAGGCACAGAAAACATAAACACAAACAGTAAACAGAGCAGTAGCTATAGATAAGTATCCCATGGAAAGTTACAAACAATGGCTGATGCTAAGCCAAGAAGACCTAAAACCAATACAACCAGCAGTGGGTGGCAGACAGCATAAGCGCTAGACTCAGCAAGCTACACAGGTAGCACACCCAAAAGATTAGTTCAATAGACACCAGAAACTGTGGACAGACACTGGACAGTGTGTAAACACATGATGAATGTTCACCCATAGAGCCAGTCAGCCTGAAGGGATAATCGCACCCACAAAAGGACCAACAGCATTCAATACTCACATACAACAGAAGGGTAAATACTACCCTCAAGAAACACTGCTAGAACAAGAAAATCAGTTAGCTTGAAGGTCAGTACCACCGAGCCCATCATTCTCATAAAGACACCCAACAAATTTCAAAGTCAGACAGCCCTACCTAATACACAGACAAAATGGATAGACAAAGAAATACAACACAAATGAATTAACAAGAAAACTCCCCAGAAAAAGAATAAAATGAAATGGAAGTAACCAAACTACCAGATGCAGAGGTTAAAATAATGACTTTTAGGTTGCTCAAGGATTTTAGAGCAATAATGGATAGTCACAATGAGAACTTAAACAAAGAGAGAGCAATATTTTTGTTGATTTATCTCCATGGGCAAGTGAAATAAAAGACAAATACACAAATCAGACTATATCAAACTAAAAAGCTTTTGCACAGCAAAAGACATCATGAGCAAAATAAAATGACAACCCACAAAATGGGAGAACATAGATATTTGTTGATACATCTGATAAGGGGTTAATAACCAAAATTTATAAAGAACTTTTAAAACTCAATACCAGGAAGGTAAACAATCCAATTAAAAAATGAGCAAAGGAACTGAATAGACACTTGTCCAAAGAGGACATACAGATGGCCAATAAGCATATGAAAAAATGTTCAACGTAAGTAATCATGAGGGAAATGCAAATTAAAACCACAATGAGATATCACCTCACACCTATCAGAATGGCACTCATTAACAAATCAACACACAAGTGCTGGCGAGGGTGTGGAGAAAAAGGAATCCCCTTGCACTGCTGGTGGGAATGCAGACTGGTGCAGCCACTGTGGAAAATAGTATATGTTTTCTCAAAAAATTAAAAATGGAACTGCCTTTTGACCCAGCTATCCCACTTTTAGTAATATATCCTAAGAATCTCAAAACACTGATTAAAAGAAAATATGCACCCTTATGTTTGTTTGTTAGTTTATTTATTTATTTATTGTGACAGAGACAAACAGAAACAGAGAAAGAGATAGATAAGGACAGACAGACAGGAAGGGAGAGATGAGAGGCATCAGTTTTTCTTTGTGGCACCTTAGTTGTTCATTGATTTTTTTCTCACATGTGCCTTGACCGAGGGACTACAGCAGATTGAATGACCCCTTGCTCAAGTCAGTGACCTTGGGCTCAATTTGGTGAGCCTTGCTCAAACCAAATGAGCCTGTGCTCATGCCAGTGATCTTGGGGTTTCAAACTTGGTTCCTCCGCATCCCAATCCAATGCTCTATCCCCTATCCCCTGTTACAGAGCCTGGTCAGGCTGCACCCTTATGTTTATTGCAGCATTGTTTACATTAGCCAAGATCTGGAATCAGTTCAAGTATCATCAGTGGATGAGTGGATTAAAAAGCTGTGGTACATATACACAATGGAATACTACATAGCTTTGAAAGAGAAGGAAATCGTACCTTTTACAATGGCATGGAGGGACCTGGAGGTTATTATGCTAAGTGAAATAATGCAGGCAAAGAAAAATATCATATAATTTTACTTATATGTGGAATCTAATGAACAGGGTGAACTGAGGGACAGAATAGAAGCATAGAGGAGGTCACGGGGAGCAGAGGGACAGCTGTCAGAGGGAAGGGAGATGATGGGAAGAGATTAGAGAAAGTGAAGGGATTAGTGAAACTATATATACATAACACATAGACACAGATAACAGGACAGCAAATTTCAGAATGAAGGGAGAGGGAGTTAGGGAGGGGGGACAAAGGGGGTGTAATGGAAACATATGGTTGGGGAGGTGAGGTGTTATATTGAGTGGGACATTTGAATCCATATTAACACAATAAATTAAAAGTTTTAATAAAAAATGAAACAATAAAAAATAAATATTTTTAGAGTAGTCATATAACTTATTTGAAATAGAAAAGTTTTGAGAATGAAAGGACAAGCTATTACTCATTTCACTAATCATATATTGGTATAGCAGGCATAAAGTGGTATTTATTTAGCAAGTAGGAATATTATTTTTCTAAATATTTGGCTTTCCAACCATATATTTTTACTTCTTTAATTCAAGGGCTGATTACTAAATTCTTAGACCTTATTTAGTGTTTTAATAAATTAACACTAGTATTTCCTTTCCATTAAACAGATTCCTCCAGTTTTTAATTCTTTCCTCTTAAATTCCATAGTTTACCATTATAATTAATCTGTGTAAAATACATCTTTATCCCCATTTTCCTCTATCATACTTGGCAAAATATTCCATCACTCTTTAACATCTATCTTCTCTGAGTACAGATAACACCACTAGAAAAAATAGTACTCATAGATATCATTTTATGATCTCTAACCTCTCTATCCTCAAACAAGCCTTAACACTACTTGGCAGTCTTACTTTTCATTTCTCTTCTGAACATCTAAGTGACCTTCATGTCACTAAATACAACAGACATTTTCCTTAACGACCTACCTCATCTTTCTTTCCCTTCCCTTCCCTTCCAAAAGTGGAAAAGTTTGTAAGTCCACTCCAGATTCAGATATCTGTCAGAACAGCAAAGGCATTCATTAAGACAATATCAGCTCAATTTCTCACTCTGCTAATCCAGCACTCTCTCTTCCCTTGTATGGATGTCGACTTTCTGGAGGTTAATCTCCATTTCAAAGTCTACTTTCCAGAGAATCCACTCTGTGATACTTACTGGCTTAGCCTTATTCTTCACGCCTTAGTTTAAGTGTTGCTTTCTAGGACAGCAGTTTTCTATTTGTGCATTTTCATGCAGACTCCAGCCCCTCCCAGCAGAAAAGCTCTCACATGGTACATACTCTCTACTCTTTCTATTCATAGTTCATATCACATTTTGCTATTATATATTTATATTTGTCATTTACTATCTATTTCTTTGCCTTTAAAGGAACACAACAAGAGCAATGTCTGTTTTGTTTGCCAGTATACCTGCCCCAGTGCCTAGCACAGGATTTAAGAGTTTGGGAGAATGATTACCCTATCATTCTTGATCACTGGTACCCCATTGCATTAAGAATGAATGAAAAAATACAGGATGCTTTCTAGACTAGCATTTTCCAATTTTTTTGGGGGGGGATATAACATTCTGAATATATATAGTATATACATTTAATCAGGAAATAAGAGTGAGAGAAAAGAGAATAAAGTCTAGTTGTTTATTTATCTAAAAAATATTTTTCACATAATGCCTATAACAGTTTTGCATAATACTAGGGTCTCTGTAGCAGAAATTTTAGCAACACTGAATTGAATCTCAAAGTGGGTGCTATATTTGAATACTCAGAGAGTGAAAATGACTATAATTTTCTTCTGAAGGTTAAATCTATATTGTTTCTATGTAAAAATAATATTTGCTATTCAAATTTATCTTGGAAAAATTATAATTAGCTCCATGAATTAAATCTTTTTGAGTAATTAACTACTTATTTACATTATTACAAAATTCTACATAGCAATGACAATAAGCTTTAGAGTGTGAATAAATAGATTTTAATGAAGTAATTCATACCTTGTTCTTGACTGACTAGATATTAAATGACACAAGAAGTCTTAGATAATTTGATGCAAAAAGTGGAAAACAAGATATTTTTTGATAGTTGCAAATGACAATAATAAATAATTGTGTCTAGTGATTTTCATTAGGTGATAAGTTTCTCAAAGGTATAATAGAGATTTACTCATCAATGAATGTCTGAAAAAACTCAATATCTGGCCCATAGTTAGTATATAATTAATGTTCATTGAATGGCTATATGAAGAAATCAATTAAAATTGTATAAATGCATGCACTTTCATACACATGTAATATTTTATTGTATTCCAACATTTATTCTAGCATTGAGATAGGTAATGGACCTGCTAGCAATGAGACAATGTAGAGTCAGTTAAGAAATTCAATGTCTTTGTCAGGAATTGTTGCCTAAAATGAACAGAAACTTAGTCGAATTCAGACAAAAGTGGTAGTTTTTTCAAGGACACAAGAATA
The DNA here is from genome assembly GCF_036850765.1 of Saccopteryx bilineata. Taxonomy (NCBI): domain Eukaryota; kingdom Metazoa; phylum Chordata; class Mammalia; order Chiroptera; family Emballonuridae; genus Saccopteryx; species Saccopteryx bilineata. Next base: position 66,726,660 of record NC_089490.1, on the reverse strand, counting down.
TAGAAAAAATGGAGCTGGAGATAGAGCAGGACTTGAGAAATTGAACAGTCGCAAGGTAACTAATCACACACTCTGTTCATTTGTGTCACCCTCTTGCTTTTCTTCTTTCTCTCTTTCTCCATAAACATGCTCCCTTATCTTTGTTTCTTATTCTATTTCTTTATTTCTTCTAGAAAAATTCTACTTATTCTTGGTTGCATTACTCAATGATTTTGGCTTCCTAGTATATATGCCTTGCCATGGTTCCAAACTGGGCTTTGATGGAGTTCATATGAGTGTAGTCTACTATTGTTTAAATAAAGCCCTTTAGTCTTATTATGGTTAAGAAAATCTGTGACCTGTAGATGGGCCATTGAATGTGCGGAATGTACCACCAAGGTACAATTATTCACGCAGCTGTTAATTTATAAGAATGCCCTTCTGTGGTCTCAGGGAAAACACACACACTCACTAATCCAAGTTCACACTATTATTAAGTATTCAAGTAGAAATTAAGAACATGGATTTCAATTTCTGGTTTAATCCTAATTCAGCCTGACCAGGCGGTGGCGCAGTGGATAGAGCATCGGACTGGGACGCGGAGGGACCCAGGTTCGAGACCCTGAGGTCGCCAGCTTGAGTGCAGACTCATTTGGTTTGAGCAAAGCTCACCAGCTTGGACCCAAGGTCGCTGGCTCCAGCAAGGGGTTGCTCGGTCTGCTGAAGGCCCGCGGTCAAGGCACATGTGAGAAAGCAATCAATGAACAATTAAGGTGTTGCAACGTGCAATGAAAAACTAATGATTGATGCTTCTCATCTCTCTCTGTTCCTGTCTGTCTGTCCCTGTCTATTCCCCTCTCTGACTCTCTCTCTGTCTCTGTAAAAAATAAATAAATAAATAAAATTAATCCTAATTCAAATGAGTTGATGAACAATAACTATATTCCACAAAATTTGCTAGGAAACAGGATATAATTTTAAGTGAAGCCAGACTCTATCTCATGAATTTGGTAACAGAGGTAGAAAGTAAAAGCAAAATCAAAAAGCTAAATGTGATAGGTGTAATGGAGAAGAGGTGCTTTATGATATAAGCAAGAAACGGAGCCTAAATGTGCCAGTTGCAGGATACACAGGAAGGGATGTTTGAGCTGACATGTTAACAGGTAAAGACTGGGAGCAGTGAGAATATTTCAGAAAGAAAAGGTAAGCAGGAAAAAGGTAAAATGTAAATGTTTGGCAATTTGTCCTGAGGATATTACTAGGTCATGGGTTTTGAATAGAGAAGAGACAGAATTGTATTTGTATCTTGGAAAAATCACCCCTAATGCGACGTGGAGGATAGACAGGAGGTTATTTGAGCAGTAATGGAAACAGTTAATGAATGACTGAATGATTTCCACATGATGCCATGGTGTATTAATACTGAGATCTAGTATATGGTCTGGGTTCTGCTCTTCTCTCCTACTAGGTGATTATTAATTTTATTGTCATCATATTCTGAACAATAAATACTGTGAGGTGATATGAGAAATCTAATCAAAACTTCCTATGTTCATACAAAAAGCATTGGCTCACAACTTCTTTGATTGGAATGTAGAGTGTTTAGTTAGTGTCAACTGCAACAGAATTATTAGAATAAGCAGCTTGACGCTAGAGCAAACTCAATTTTCCATAACATGAAATGACTTTTAATGAAGTTATGAGTATTTCTAAATTTGTTTGCAGTTTTTTATTTATAAACTTTAAGAATTGTGTGTGTGTATATATATATGATATATACACACTTCTGTGGGAAGTGAGGGGTGTGCCGACCCCAGCCCCATCCAAGGGCACTCTGGGCTCTCCAGTTCTCGGCTGGCAGTCCTGGGAGCATTGGGCAGGATGGGGAGAGGCCCAAACTGATCTTTGCCGAGCACAGAGAAGCCCAGCAGCAGAGAGAAGCAGGAGGGGAAACCTGAAGGCAGGGCGCTCAGGGGAGGTCACCAGCCTCTCTGATCCATCTTGGTTCCAGGGGCAGTGGACACCAGATGCCCCCTCCCTGCATTCCAAGGGGCTGACTAAACCAGTGGCACAGGAGGGGTGGCTCCCGCCACCCTTTGACTAAGGAGGTGTGGAATGCTGCGAGGGCCTGGCTCTCTGGCCGGACCACCTCAGCCTCCTTGCTGCTGTGAAGGGTAACAAATCACCCCAGTTTGCTCAGGATGTTTTAGCACTGAGAGTCTTGTGTTCCAGGAAATCCCTCAATCTGGGGAAATAGGGACAGTTGGTCACTGAATAGCCATGGGGGTCTGTTATAACCCACTTGGGGAAGGGACAGCTCTGAACACTGGCTGGTGCACACAGGTGGCTGAGAGCAGCTCAGAGGATCTCCCGAGGAAGGGTACCAAGTGGGATGGAAGATGCCCTCCCAAGAAGCTGCCTTCTAAAGCAGGCACCATCAGAGCCACCCCACCTGGGACATTATTCTGGGGATTTCATACTTGTTCTAACCCAACCTCTCATCACCTAGAGGCAGACAGATCCCACCCACCCATCACTAGAACACCAGAGGTCAGGTGTCCTCTTCCGTGGCCTCAGTTTTTCTAAGGTGAGCAGCTGCTGCTGCTTCCACCTGTCTCCACCCAAAGGCACTGATTCTCCAGGACGGAGGGTTGGCTAAAACCCAGCAGCTACAGAGTGGCTGAGTCCTCACATAGGAAACGTCCAGGGTTCCCAGGGACCTCACACAGCAGTGACCCGTGCTCCCCTCCATTCCCCTCTGGCCGTGAGGAATCCAAGGCCACAGTCACCTGACAGTCAGCATTGGAATTACGGTCCAGGATGCTCCATCCCTAGCTGTGTGCGGTCCCCATTGTCCTTGGTCTGGGTGGACACACAGGCACCTCCTCAGCATCAAGGAAGTGGGGCGAAAGCCCAAGTCTAACTTCTCTGTTAGGGGCCATGCCCTAAGGTCTGGACTGGAGAACTCAGTGAGAGGATGGGTGTGCCTCTCTGTGCTGTGTGCTTGAGGTGGCGCCCACGGTGGCATCTCATCACCTGGGCACCGGCTCTGCACTGTCGCTTCCTGCTCCAGCATGAGGACCATACTGTGAGGCACAGCAAGGCTGGTGTCCAGCCAGTCCTCGCAGTGCATCTTTCCCAAGAAAAGCATCCCTGGCTAGCAGTACAGCTGGCTTGGAGCGGGTGGGCATTCTGGACATAGGGCAGCTTGACCTTGCCGCATCTGGTGCTTCTGCCTGTGTCCTGGCAGTAGAGCCCCTTTCTGTGTGTGTGTGTGTGTGTGTGTGTGTGTGTGTGTGTGTATAAAACTTAAGGTTTAATTTTTATTTTGCAGTTAAATCTGATCTTTTATTGAGTTACAGTAAAAATTGATCTCTAAAAGATTTTTTTCCATCTGCTTAGTTGTTTATTTCTCTAGAGATATCCCCCCACCGGAACAGAAAACAGAGTGCTTATTGTTGTTGTTAGTTAACATATTGTAAACCTTCACACTAGTCATAGAAGAATTATGTTAATATTTCCCTTTCTAAATAACAAAAGAAGCCATTGCCGTATTTTAGACTAGAAGTCTTCTTATTAAAATGTGCCAAAATATGGGATTCCCTGATTACAGTGTAGCAGCTGCACTTGAACTCTCTCAGGCTAATGGATAAATAATTTGTTGTCAAAATTAGTTCTAATATAAACATACGTATTGATAGACTGCAGGGACTTTGAAGAAGTTGTTATGGTCTATTGGGTAATTAATGCATTTTAAAATAGGCATAATGTGTAAAATCACTTAGCTCTAAATGGTTAGTAATATGCTTTAATCCTGGTTAATCTGGTACATATTAATAAGTATATTGAAAACTTGGCTTTGACAATAGGCTATTTAGGCTTGTGAGAAGATGTGAAAAATAAAAATAAAAAGTTTTCTCAAAATAAATTTCAAATGTGAAATATATTGAGTTGCATATGATTAAGATGATAGCAGAAATATAAACAAGATCAATAAATTAATCAGAAATTTTTTATTGGCTGACAATTCTGTGAAAGAAATGTTAGTCATCAGTAGGTACAATTTCTAGAACTGGAGACAAATTAGAAAGCACTAAAAATAATCAGACTGTAATATAATAAAATATATGTGTTCCTAGGTCCATGATAACAAACTTGACTTAATGTAAATCATATGCTACTAGGAGTTTATAAGAACCTGAAAGTAGTTAGAAAGATGACTATAACTATCAAAAGAGGTCATTTATGCTAAAGAGCTTTGATTGAAAATTATATACAAAATTTTTATATTAGAAAAAAATACAGCCTGACCTGTGGTGGTGCAGTGGATAAAGCGTAGACCTGGAAATCCTGAGGTCGCCGGTTCGAAACCCTGGGCTTGCCTGGTCAAGGCACATATGGGAGTTGATGCTTCTAGCTCCTCCCCCCTTCTCTCTCTGTCTCTCCTCTCTCTTTCTCTCTGTTTCTCCCTCTCCTCTCTAAAATGAATAAACAAAAAATAAATAAAAATTTTAAAAAAATAAATGTTATATCAAAACTAAGTCTTCTCATGTATCAATATAATTTTATCTTTTTATTCCTAAACAACTGTTTTTGCAAATTATTTCAATCTTTATTGAAAAATAATTGATGTACATCACTGTTGAAGGTGTGCCACATGATAGTTTGATTTATATATGTTGTGAAGTGATTATCACAATAGGTTCAGGTAACTTCCATTTTCTCATGTAAATACAGTAAAAAGTAAAAAAAAGAATAAATGAAAAAAATTCCCCTTGTGGCAAAAACTCTTAGGATCTACTCTCTTAATAACTTTCTTATATTATACAGCAGTGTGAGCTATAGTCATTATGTTGTAGATTATATCCCTAGTACTTATTTATCTTACAACTGGAGGTTTGTAATTTTTGACCATATTCCTACCATTCCCACTCTCCCCGTTTCCCGCCTCTGTTTTTTTTTTATCTCTTTTTCTAAGTTTTCTTTTTTTAATTATTATTCCAAATATAAGTGAGAGCATATAGTATTTCTCTTTCTCTTATTTCACTTAACATAATGCTTTCAATGTCCATCCATGTTGTACATGATAGGATTATTCACTTTGTGTGTTTTTTTAAGAATTTTTTAAAAATTATTTTTACTTATTTATTCATTTTAGAGAAGAGAGACAGAGAGAGAGAGAGAGAGAAGAGGGGAAGGAGCAGGAAGCATCAACTCCCATATGTGCCTGGACTGGGCAAGCCCAAGGTTTTGAACCGGCAACCTCAGCATTCCAGGTCGACGCTTTATCCACTGCGCCACCACAGGCCAGGCCAGATTTATTCACTTTTTATGGATGAATAATATTTTATTATTTCGAGATTATTCAGCCATAAAGAGTGAAGAAATATATATCAACATTTCTTCCACTGATAGATACTCAGGTTGTTTCCTTTTCTTGGCTATTATAAATAGCACTACAATAAATATTGGGGTAGAGATATCTTTTCGAGTTAGTCTGTACATTTTTTGAGTTAGACTTTTGCTTTAACTTTCATTTCTAATTTTTTGTCATAAGGTTTTATTAAAGGGTTCCATGTTCCCTCACCTTCTTCAAGGAAAATAATTAAAAAATTTATAGTTTTCTCTAGAAAAAATAATTTCTATTTTATAATGGATTAAGTAATTCAAGAAATACTTTTCCATCTGTCATGTGTCCAGCACTGTGCAAGGTATTTAGCACATAAAGATGGGAAAAAAGCTCAGTTGGTTAGAGCATTGTCTGGAAGGACAGAGGTTGCTAGTTCGATACCTGATCAGGGCACATACAGGAACAGATCGGTGTTCCTCTGTCTTTCTCTCTTGCTAAAATCAATTTAGAAAATAAAAATTAAAAATTATGTCTGTAGGTGTTTAGTGGATAGGAATTCTACTGTGAAACTAATATTTCTATAAAGTTCAAGTATTAGATTTACTTTTCAAGTATTTGTTTTCATAGTCAGATGAATTGAAGATGTATTATTTATCACTTGGCCACTACTTCATTTCAATACTTTGAAAGAGTCCGGGACTCATATTGATATTCCCATGACTCAGAAGCCCCTTCTTCCTTCCCCCTCCTCCTTAATTGTCTTTATATATTAATTTCCCATTCACTATATAGAATTTAACATTGCCAACCTTACTGTGAACTCCTAGAGCATGCTACATTTTCCACTGGTACTTTTTTTTCCTGAAGTGAGAATTGGGGAGGTAGAGAGACAGACTCCTGCATGTGACCAACTGGGATCCACTCAGCATGCCCACTAGGGGGTGATGCTTTGCCCGTCTAGTCCTTAGACTCTAGGGCATTGCTCCATTGTAACTGGAGCCATTCTAGCCATGAGGTGGAGGCCATGTAGCCATCCTCAGCGCCTGGGCCAACTTGCTCCAATGGAGCCTTGGCTGCGGGAGCAGAAGAGAGAGATAGAGAGAAAGGAGAGGAAGAAGGGTGGAGAAGCAGATGGATGTTTCTCCTGTATGCCCTGGCCAGGAATTGAACCCAGGACATCCACATGCCAGGCTGACACTCTACTGCTGAGCCAACATGCCAGGGCTCATCCACTGGTATTTTTCATAACCAGGAATAAAAAAAGAAAATTTGTAGTAAATTGTTTAATGTTTGCCCCTGCTGCTCTAGTGAAACTTAATGAGTACATTGATCATGCTTGTGTTATTTTCCTTTGATTCGCTGGTTTTTAGCTCAACACTAGGCACAAAGTAGGTCATATTAAACATTTGGAAAATGGAAAAATAATAAATGGAATTGAAAATAGCTATCAACCAAATAAATAAAAACCAGATTTTTTTTAAAGAAGGAAACATGGTTTTGATAACTCTCTGCAATTTCAAAAAATTACAAGTAAATTCCTGACATAGACATTGAATGCAATTGTTTGAGTTATTGATTGAGCTCATTAGTGTCACTTATTGGTCTCTTATTTTAACATTACTTGAGTATTTATTGAGCATCTACCTTGTGGTGGTATGCAGTGATGCTGGGAAAATGAATAGGATATTTACAGTCACCAAGAAACTCAAAGCCTGGTGAAAGAGTAAAAAAGCATATGATTTAATGTTAACAACTCTTGTAAAAATAATAGACAAACAGTTATTGGACCCTGAGGTGCAAATAATAATTTGGACCTTGTAGAATCAGAAGGATTTTACCAATCCTGACATAAAGGAAAGTAGGACTTCAGGCAGAGAAAATGATATTTTGTATAGACATGGAGGTCCATGCCATTCGTAGGGTCGTATTCTCAGTTACTACAATGTGAAGAGGACTGTGGTAGCAGTAGAAACTTCCAAGGTAAGTGGAGGCAGCTTACGACATGATAAATGCACAATAAAACTACCAAATAAGAATAAAGAATATTAAAAGGTGATTTTAATAAGAAATAAACAGAAAATTCAGAAAAAAGGAATTTATTGCTTATAAACATAAAACAGTTTTGAGTTTTTTGGCAGCAAAAAAATATTTTAAAGGCAGGACACAAGATAATATTTTTTTACTATCTTACAACTAATTAATTCATTAAGTAAATCTAGCTCTTCATTAATACTAAATTCAAGGAAGAATTTATGCCATGAGTCTTTATTTCTTGTTGTTTAACATAATGGTTAATATATACAATAAAACCTTTTAGAGAGCTTCTCAATAGAGATAAAAAACAACTTGTTTCAAAAAGTTACATTCATTTTCTGATTATAAATTAATGTAGGTATACATGCTATGGAATACAGCCTATAGAATATTTGGAAACTACAACAGAAAATAAGAAAGAAACCAAAGTCCCTAAAATCATACCACCCAGCGATATTACTGTTGATATTTAGCAAATGTTACTTTCTGTCATTTTTCTCCCTAAGAGAAAATTAACCTCTCGGCTGACTTTCCAGACTACCCCCCAATTCTGACGCAAATTTAGTACTTTCAAAAACAAACCCCAAATCCCAAACTTATGGAGTATATGTTTACAATAATTTTTTTAAGGGAATAATTGAAAAACTTTCCTCAAGAAGTTTTATAGCATAACTGGAAATTGATGGCTTTGCAGGGGGGAGGCCCACTGCACCAGGCACCGCACTTTGCTGAGTGTATTCACAGTTGATGTCCTCTTCCAAAGTTTCTTCTCCCATCTCTCATTGCCTGATTTTGTCTGACACCTAACACCCAAAATCACAAACCGTCACCACAGAATGTACACATACACGCACACATGCACATTCACATTTAGTCTGCACACTAGAGGTTTGCAAAGCATGAGAAATTATCCAGATGTTTATGATTTACATAAAAAATCTACATTTCTATGTTGTTATCTTCAAACATACACTTCTAATGTCTATATAATTGTCAAAATAGGAGCATACAAAAATATATTTAACCATTGTCTTATTCTTGGGGACAGTGAAACGAAGACTTTTTATGTTGTTGTTTAATTCTTCACAGTAATAAATAGCATTATGAAGAAACCCATGTGTATTTAAAATTGAAGGTCACTGATTATTTCTTGAAGGCTGTTGATTACTTATTAGAAAGTTATGTCATTAGTTTAGCTGTATATATTTCATTTATATTTCCCTTATACTTTATCTTATGTTAATTTCTTGGTTCTTCTCTTTCTTATTCTCTTGGGATGTACATCATTTGGGCTAATCTGGATTTTTCTACAGCAGCTTTCAATGATAAAAGGTTTTATTTTGTTTTCTTTTTCCACTCCTGCTATATGTTCTGATGGGTTGACTGGAACTCTCTATTCCTTCTTATCCTGGTCATCATGCTGGGATCAAACTGCCAGAGTAGCCACTATCCGGAACTTACCCTGTTGTACATCTAATAAATATACCTTTATTGTAATACAGTTTATCTTCATATAACATTTAGAATTAAACTATAAATAAATAAAATTTAGAAAATTCACTGAAACTAAAATTTTGTTTATTTTCAAGAACATTTTTTTAGAGTCAGCAAAGAAGCAATTTTGTCTCCTGGAAATTAGAGTGCTGATATCCCAAAGGGATTCCAAATTTTCTAAAAAGACTTCTCAAGCAGGTAACTATGCTTCTCTCCCATTAAGAAAGAACAAAGCATGTAGGAAGGGAACTTGCCTCACCTTTTGAGAAACTCCACTCGGAACCTTCAGCAGTGGAGCTGTCAGCCTTAGCGCTGCTCTTCCGCTCCTGAGCAGGCACGTGCCACTCGCATTCCCTCCCACGGTCTCCTTCCTGCCCTTTCCGGATGCTCCTCTTGTTTACCCACCTGTCACATTTCTTCTCCTTCTCCCTTTCATGAGTGAAGCTCTCCACTTGGCTCCAAAGCCAGACCTCACCATCTGGAGCAAATGACACCTTTTCTTCTCCACTTACATGCAGAAGGAATATGGTCAATCAATCAGAAACAAAATTAACCAGCAACTTCATGTTGCCGTTTCCTTGCTGTCCTGAGATTCTGTTGAAGAAGGTAAGATCAATCATTCTTCATTGTCTGCAGGACAAGTGCCCCTTAACGACACTCCTCAAAGTCCCCTCACCCCAATTTGTAGCATTTTATAGATTGACATACATTACTTGATTTTTTTCTTTTTACTTTAGACTGATTCAATTTAAATGACTGCTTATGATTTACAAGGACTCTTTAAATGCTTTGATACAAATATTGAATTTTTAAAAGCACTCTATGGACATGGTTTAGGTACTGGGCTTCTCATTAAAACTTTGTTTTCAGTAGTAAAATAAGGGAAACACCCTAATTATTCAACAATAAAACTTAGTTAGAAAGCATGGCACACCTATGCAATCATTTAAAATGACTTGAAAAATATATCAATCATTATATTGCTAAGTAAAATAATGCACATAAAATATGTATTACATGAAGCCATAAAAATCACGTTCACCTGTGTACATAGAAAAATATGATATATTATGTAGAAAATACTCTTTTTAAAAAAATGTCTGGGGTATGATAGTCCACGCAATCTCTTTACTTTTTTGTAATGAAAAAATTACTTTGGTAAACAAACAACTAAAACAACAGTAAATGTCACAAAAACTTGCTACTTTCCCATGTGCATGTATTTATATAAATATATAGCAGACTTTCTTTCAAAACAATATTTTCAAAATTATCATGAAAAACTAACAAGACTCAAGGGTCAATGTAGTAAAATTATATTTAGGGCTCTCTTGCTCCTCCTTCCCCTTCACCTCCCCCAGGAATATTGACCACATTTTTGAAACACTGTCAAGTATTTCTCAAAATTAAAACTTTCTGGCAATGTACCTTTTTCTTTACTTTTATTTTCTTCTTGCTTTTTTCTCCCCCCCCTTCTTCTGCCTTTTCTGTATTCTTTCCTTATCCTTCTCTTCTCTCTTTTTGTTCTTTCCTTATGACTTCCTTTCTTCTTTCTGTCTTCCCTCCCTCCCTCCCTCCCTCCCTCCCTCCCTCCCTCCTATCCTTCCTTCCTCCCTCCTTCCTTCCTTCCTTCCTTCCTTCCTTCCTTCCTTCCTTCCTTCCTTCCTTCCTTCTTTCCTTCCTTCCTTCTTTCCTTCCTTCCTTCCCTCCTTCCCTCCTTCCCTCCCTCCCTCCTTCTTTCCTTCCTTCCTTCCTCCCTCCCTCCCTCCCTCCCTCCCTCCCTCCCTCCCTCCCTCCTTCCTTCTTTCCTTCCTCCCTCCTTCCTTCTTTCCTTCCTTCCTTCCTTCCTTCCTTCCTTCCTTCCTTCCTTCCTTCCTTCCTTCCTTCCTTCCTTCTTTCCTTCCTCCCTCCCTCCTTCCTTCCTTCCTTCCTTCCTTCCTTCCTTCCTTCCTTCCTTCCTCCCTTCCTTCCTTCCTCCCTTCCTTTTTTCCTTTCCTCCTTCCCTCCCTCCCTCCTTCCTTCCTTCCTTCCTTCCTTCCTTCCTTCCTCCCTCCCTCCCTCCCTCCCTCCCTCCCTCCCTCCCTCCTTCCTTCTTTCCTTCCTTCCTTCCTTCCTTCCTTCCTCCCTCCCTCCCTCCCTCCCTCCCTCCATTTTTTTTTCCATTAACTGGCTACAATAACTACCATATATACTAATATTTGTTACATGTTTTAAGTATTTAATGCAATTTTATCTTTTCACCAAGTCTGGCATTTTGATATTATCCCCAGTTTATAGCTTAGGAAAGTGAGGGTCAGAGATAAATAATATGCCAGGGTTATGCTAGAAAAATAGGAGTTAAAATTTAAACTCAGATTCTATCCAACTTTGGATAATACTATTGCCAGTATTCTTTCCTTTACCACTCTCTTACTTCTCCATATAGCTTTCTTATTTCTTACTAAATGTGCATATACCAAAGTGCATTTAATTCTCACAGCACTACCAATAAGCTCCATATTTGCACATTTTACTGATGAAAAATTGAGGTTTAGTTAAATTAAGTAAATTGTCCAAAGACACAAAGTTTGATATTTTCCTTTGGGTGATACTGCTTACACCATTAACAGGTGAGAACTTTCTAAAAAAGACAAAAATTTGTTGGGAATCATTGTCTGACCCCATGATTTAAAAGGCAGTATTTATTTGCATTTTCTACACATTTATATCTAGTTATGTCTAAATAGGAGACACTGACTTGTACTATTGGTTTGACATTGCAAACTGCTACATTCCAGAACTAGGAGGAATTTGGTGAGGCTCTGAGAGCCTCTGTGAGATTCTCCTCACAAACCCCTGTTATGTCAAAGTTGGAACTCTTACCCCATTCTAATGGGTCCTGGAAGGTGTAATTCTTATTTTAGGGGCTTTATAATTGACCATAGAGACCTCTGAGTCTATTGACCATGTGCTACACACTGTGCTTAGTACTGGGGAACTAATATATGTAAAATAAAAAGCTTCCCGACCTCACAGAACTTCTATTTATGATGAGGTAAAAGACATTCTATCTGTATTCAACTCAATTTTTTCCACCCTCAGGGCCAAAGTCAGATAGGCAAATGGTTGTGTTACTTTTTATGCTCACTTATAGACTTATGGCATAGCTATGGGTCTTAGAACATGACCTTAAGGCAGTCATATGAGACTGATGCAAGCCATCAAAAGAGCCACATTCATTTCCTATCGCTCATGTTCATGGTTGCAGGTGGCTAGAGCCAATCACAGCTGTCCTCCAGGACAACACCAAATTTTTATTGGATAATGCATAACGTACATGGGTCATTGTATGGCTCTCATGAATTACATTTTTTTTTTTTTCTACAGAGACAGAGAGAGAGTCAGAGAGAGGGATAGATAGGGACAGGAACGAAGAGAGATGAGAAGCATCAATTACCAGTTTTTTGTTGCAACACCTTAGTTGTTCATTGATTGCTTTCTCATATGTGCCTTGACTGTGGGCCTTCAGCAGACCGAGTAACCCCTTGCTCGAGCCAGTGATCTTGGGTCCAAGCTGGTGAGCTTTGCTCAAACCAATGAGCCCGTGTTCAAGCTGGTGACCTCGGGGTCTCAAACCTGGGTCCTCCGCTTCCCAGTTCAACACTCTATTCACTGTGCCACTGCCTGGTCAGGCTGGAATTACATTTTAAAATATGTGGCATTCATGGCTCTCTCAGCCAAAAAGGTTCCCGACCCCTTGATTATTTGGACAACTATAATGTTACTTAGTATAATTTTTGAAGAGGCAACCAAATTTTCCAATAGCATTATTTGGTAAGTAGTTTAGGTCAGGGACTTAACAAAAATATCATTCTTTTCATTAAGAATTAATATTTCTCATTAATATCTTAGAAGTTGCTCACTGTCAGAGAGTGACAAGAAGAAGCAGATTTTGATAGTTTATGTCTGTGTGTCTGCATGTTTACTTGTGCATTTTGTTTCTGAAAGAGCAGACAGTACTCTTTATTATTAATTGATGAATATTTTGCTCCAACATAAATCATTGATCCAGTCATTATAAAGTAATTGTGTTCACATAATGCTCTTAAATCAAATGAATATTGAAAACTACTATATAGTAGAAACTTGTCATTAAAAAACCTTTTATTTGGATACCTGCAATGCCATATTATAAACTGTTTCTGAATCAGATCGAGAAAAGGTAGGGCAAAAAAAAAAAAAAAAAAAAACAACAAGAAAAAAACATTGAAAATGAAAACAAAGGTAGTTATTTACAGTGTATTTTAATCCCATATTTCCAATTGCATTTTTTCTTTTTTCTTTCCTTCCTTTCTTTCACAGTATTGTGATCCAAATTATATCTTTCAGTTAAAACACATAAAGTAGTTTTAGCTATCGTTTGCATTGCAAAACTCCAGATTTAGAAAAATGAGTTTGTTAGAATTTTGCTATAACTTAATCCTCAGGGTCAATTCTATGTGCTTTTTTAATAAGTGAAAGGTTTGGGGTAAAATAAATAAGCCATTGTTCCCCCTGCCTCTATCCCCTTCTTCCCAACTTGATGGAAATACAGGTATTGTGAAAGGGGAAACAAAGGGGGTGAGAATTACAGCCCGTGCGGAGAACAAAGACAAGCTTTGTTGAATTGGTTTAAAAACATAAGATGTTTTCTGCAGAAGATATAAAAATGGAAAAGCATTGTATGAATATTTTTAACTGTATAACTTGTAAGTATGAAATAAACATATATGATATCTTTTAGTCTGTTTCTCAGATATGAGAATTTATTTATTTTATGGTTATCAATATAAACTGGAAATTGTCCTGACTCCTTTAAAATGAATACCAGGAAAATCAGCATTTTCATGAGTATCATTATTAAACAAATTTTAAAAATGATAATAGAATAAATATTCTATTATGTTAATCTATTACATAAAGTCGGAAAGAAGAACCTTTTTCTTCCCCGCAGGAAATAGTTTGAGGCTGATAAAACATATGTTGCAATAAGCTTTCGCTGCTCGTATTTTCTGCAAGTATGGTGGTGCCCATAAAAACTAATCCAGACTTTCTGTTCTCTGGGTAAGATTCATCCTTAAAAGGGTATAAATAAAATATAACAGAATAGAAGTTGTTTCAGGTCAAATTCTTGATTTTTTTAGATTCATTCTGACTTTTTATTATAGTTAATTTGAATATATTTTATATTGGTATTTAAATAATGATTTTGTATGGGTATATTTTATACTGTGTACTATTTGGCTTGTCAGGGGTCCCAGGATCAAAGTACTGTCTATGACAAAATGTGACTATATATGTGTATGCATCTGTGTGTAAATATTTATACATAATAAATATTTATGCATCTGTATGTACAGATACACTTATATGCTTTAACACATCGGTTTCAAAAAATATTAAAACTATTTCTAACAATGTTCCCCCAATAATACATATATTTGAAATACCAAGAATTCTAAACAATTCATCAGCAGCCATTAATAATGTAATGTTTCTGTACTGCCCCCTTCAAGAATAGTAGGCAGCTGAAGGTAAGTTGTATGTCTGGAAGAGATAATAAGCACATCTTCAGATTTTAACCTGGTTCATTTTGTTTTCTACTTTCTCAGAGAAAAAGAAACTAAAGTGCTTTCTTGTTTGGTTATGCACATGGGTGAGGGAGCATTTAACCTACGCATACTCTGGCAAAACAAATAAATAAATTTCAAGTAAAGGGGAGCTTCTTCGATTAATATGTGGTGTATAAAAGACATTTTTCCTCTTCCAGATTTGCCCTCTAATTAAAAAAATATAATTTCCTTCTTTTCGGTTTGCTTTTATAGTTTTCTTTTGCTTTTATTCCTTAGAAGTAGTTGGTTTCTACTCTGGAAATTGGAGGAAGATAAAACTAGTTTTAGTTAAACATGGAAAATTTCTTGTATGTAGCTTGTAATATACAGGCATTACTGTTTATATGTCCACCAGATTGAGGTTTCTTGGTTTCTTTCTTTTATCATATTGATATTATAAGAGCTTTTTATTTCTCTGTTTTAGGGAAAACAACTTCTTTTTGGTCATATTTTTTAAATTTGTCACACAAAGAAATGTCAAAAGAAAAAACCTTTTTTCTTATTTTTGATAAACTATAAGAGCCATTTGTTTCATATATTTTAATAAGAATTACCTTAAGGGTTAAATTAGCTTTGAAATGGTGAAACTATTCATAAAGGCAACATTAAATTAGGAATTTTATTTGCACTCTTTTGACCTTTATTTTATATTAGTATGTCCTGTTTTCTTTTCTTTGTGCTTCTGCCATTTTACTGGTTATACAACTGCATGAAAGTTAATAAACACTCTATGCTTCAGTTTCCAGTTCCCTGAGCTGTAAAATAGAGATATTAGAGAATAATGCATGTAAGAATATAAAGCATAATAAATTCCATATGTGCATGTGCAAACATCTTATATACATGTATAAACACAGTGTATATGCATATATAAGCATATGTAACACATATGTGTGTATCTATATACACACACTCATACACACACATATATAGTGTGAATATATATATATATGTCATTTAACAATTTTGTTTATAGTTCTGGTAATCTTGTATTCAATCATTTCTTTATATGGCTAATTTTAAATAAGGTGCCTGAAAAAAAACCATGTTATCTAATTAAGCAATCAATAAAACACACTGAATGTATCAAAATAAATATTTACTTTTTTTTTTTAGTATTTGGTAAAAGGCTATATGGCTCCTGGTTCTCAGTTGCAAATTTCGGTTCTAAAAGATATTCTGAGGAATTTTAAATTATGGGATGATGGTCATGTACTTCACAATAAGAAGGATACATTCTGAGAAATATGTTTGGAGAAAGGCAAATTTGTCCTTGTGTGACCACCATAGATCGTACTTACACAGAGCTAGATGGTAGAGCATACTGTACTCCCATATATCATCATCTTATACGAGGTCCCTCAACTGAAACATCATCATTCTATGGCTGATGACTGTGTTGAGAATGTGTATTGAGAATGATAGCCTGTTGCAAAAAAAGAAGAAAGACTATACAAACTTAAGGGAACACTTCTTAACCTGTATGTTATGTTTCTCTTTTCTCTCTCTTTTTATTTTAACAAGTTAAAAAAGGACAACATAGAAAAAAGGAGATGGAAATTGTAATGCCAATGGCCAACGCCAGGCAGGTCCACATTGGATTCTGGAGGACGGTAGAAAAACTGAGGAGCCAGAAAGGGTTGAGTCATTCTGTTTAATAAAGTCTTACAAGGGTGGACAGGCACACGGGCAGGAAAAACTGCCTCTCAGGCAAACAAACCGCAAAATGGCCCCTCACAGTGGTGAGCAGGCAATCTGCCTTCTGCAATCCCCCATCTCTCTTGAGTGCAAGCACCCATGGTCTTATACAGGCCGTACACATGTGTCGCAGCCACGTGCTCACATACCAGTCAGGCAAAGTGCTTGCAGCTGGTAACCCCACTCGCAAGCCTAACACAGCTGCCCCACAGAAATCAAAGATTTATTTGAAATAAGAGAATTGTGAAAGAGGTAAGAGGCCTTTAGATCACTTAAAATTGAATTACATTCTAATTTAAGTAAAGAAAGCTCAGAAAGTAGCCTACAGAAATTCCCCCTCAGGCTGAAGCCAGATATTCTTTGCTGATTTAGGCCCTTAATTAACATAAACTAATCATGCTGTGTGCTCTAGAGAAGAAATGACATATAATTGTTAGTACTAATTTCTTAATTGTTAGAAAGTGATACTTCAGTAGTGCTTCATCCAACAAGAATGATCTATTATGTGGCATCTCTTCTCCCCACATGTCGACAGTTTACACTTATAACACATCTAAAAGAGAATATTTACCAATACACCTAATTTTTTTTTTTGGTCTTTAAAACAAATTTGATGTTCTGAAATATAACCTCTACTCCCTTTTACTAATGGAATGACAGGCATGGCTCTCAGTTCCGAGAATGAGTAATCCAGTCAAAATGTATAAAACTATTGATATTTTTCATAGTAAATCACCAGTGCTAAATTATCCAATGGGAAGTTTAAATGGAATTTATTAAAGAATAAAATTCAACCAAGTAAATTTGAAAATTTAATTGGCTTCATTAAGGGATTAATGAACCGGGAAATATCCCACCTAGCAATCAAAAGAGAATGCTGAGAAGTTGTCCAATGTTTTATAGGAAGAATGGTGGGAGGCAGGGGCAAGGAAACTATTAACAAAAGAAAAGGAAGAATTATTTTTAGAGGAGGACACCTTTTGCAAGAGGAAATGGAAAGGGTTTTTATCCTGCAGATTGCCTCTTTCTGGGGGGGGGGTATGGAAGGTAGAGGGAGAAGGCACAAGTGACAGATTACCTCAGTGGTGTTGACTGGAAAATTTCAGACTAGTCAACATAAAGTTTCTGGGTGAGGTTAAGACATCAATTAGATCAGGTATGAAGTCTAGGTTTGGTATCATGGATTTCATCAATTTGGGGACTTGTGGTTTTCTCTTTAACACATTAGAGAACAAAAATATTGGATATACAAACTTTCTAAATGTGCCCTTTGCTTACATTCTCTTGAAGAAGATGAAATAACAGTCATTATTAATTCATATTTATTGTATTCTGTGACTTTAAAAGAGGTCAAGAAATCAAACATATAATGTAAATTAAATCTGTGTTTTCTCCTTTTGAAGAAGAGCTGGATTTCAGGAAGGCTGTAGTCAGTATACTAAGTGCTTTACTTACATGTTTTCGAATAAGTAACAAAATATAAAATTAAAAATTCTTGAAAGTGACAAGAAATTGGAAATGAGTGATAGGACATAAAAACAGGAATGTCATCATTTTTTTTTTTATTTTGGAGATTTTTTTAATAAGAACCAAGCAGGAACTGTTTTTAGGCCTGGCGTATTTAGACGGCATAATACAATGGTGGAACCACATATACTTACTAAGTGTTATACTGTCAATTCAAATTGTATAGTTTGGCTCAGTCCATGGCAGTACATTTTCTTCTTCCTTCCCATGTCTCCCCCACCCCATTTTTACCACTGAAAAGATCTTAAAGGAATGAAAAGAAAATAGCATAGCTGGAAGTAGTTTTGTATATTAGACTGAAATTAAATGAAAAGAAAAAACAAAAACAAAAAACCCAAAACCTAGACTTCAGGCATTGTTTTTAGTGAGTTTACATTACTGTACATTATAGTTTGCAAATATAGAATTGTTTTCTTTTCAAAATTAATTTCAGTGAGTATTTTCTTAGGCTAATAAGACACCAGTGTGCATCTATTTTGTGATATTCTAAGAGTAGAGTGCACATTGAGCACTATGAGAGCATGAATTTTTAAAGTCTGGGAAAAGTTATTGCAACTCAGCTCTCAGCAGTCCAGAGAGCCTGAACACAACCTGTGCTCCAAGGACAGGGACACAGAGATGACTGTCTCAGTGCTGCCCCCCAGGGGCGCCCAGCCTAGTGCCAGGGCTCTTCTCCAGAGCAAATAATAATGAGAGCTGTGTAATACCTATGTGCAGTGTTTGGGGAGCAGAGGAAAGGAAAAGACACTTGTTTTTTAATGTTTTTATCAACAGCACAGCTCCAGATGTTTTTCAGACCCTTTTCTTAACTTCCTACCAAACAAGTAATCTTGCATATAAAAATATTTTCATTTCAATATCAATATTTCTTATGATCTCCTGGAGTTTACCACTGATTCCTGGTATTTTTCTTTTCCATTAGAAAGTCTATTCCGTTCCTTACAGAATTCCAATGATAATGTTTAAATTTAATGGTTTAGCAGTATTGACAGATTTCTTATGAATTCACTCTAATTTGATCCTGATTTATATTTTTCTAGGAATAATATCCTCTTCTTTATACTTATCTTAAAGGTGTCTATTCTTTGAATAAACTATTGATAATAAAGACTAAATTAAACTTATACCTAGGTTATTCTTTGGTTTTCAAAGGAACTTAATGTCTATAATATCCATGTATTTTTAAAAGTATATATTGATGTTAATGACATTTGTAATGACAAATTATAAAGTGAAATGAAATATTCCAGATTACAACCATAGCAGCAGAAGAGGCTTCAGGGCAAGAGCACCACGGGATTCACAGGAAGCAGCCTTTAGGATATAGATGTGTATTAACAACAGTGACAGAGACTGTGGAGACCAGTTTGAACACTAAGTAGGGAAACAGTTTTACTGCTAAGCAACAGACCTAGCTCAACACAGAATTTCAGAAGGCTCTTGAAGATGAGGACATGGGGTAGGAAAAATAGAATGGAACTTTTTCATCTCAGAAACTCCAAAATCTCTTTCTCTTAGGAGAAAAGCAATGCCACTGAATGTGGCCGCAAGTTTGTTTGTTATTTACGCTCCGCATTAGCCGAAAATGGTCTGCTGTGTATGTGCACTACTTAACTTCACATTTTGGTAGCCAGGTGCTTCTGCTTTGCATGTGAGGGCTCCTCCACAGGCTCTGCTGTGTGTGTGATGTGCAGGAGTTGGGATTGTGCTGCCAGTCAGTCTGCCTCAATACCAGCAGACTGAGGGAGTGCCCCACTCCAGGCTTATCTGGTGAGTACGAGTAAAGAATGCCATTGTGAGTGTATTAATCTTAGCCTAGCCTCTGGGGAATAGGCCACATCTTTCTTGATGGAATCTGCACTTGGCACTGAAGGAAAATGATGTCAATTGTCATGGGATTTAAAAGGACCAAAGATGAAGGCAGGTGAGATTTCCTTAGTTTTAATTATGTGATTTCTAGAAATTAAATATTATAGTGATGATGTAAGATTGGTCTATAAAGTACAATTCCAGGATATAGTAGAGGTAGATACTTATATATAGGAAAACTTTTATCAAAGTTTGGCCTGAAAGCATGTAATTGTGTGTGTGTGTGTGTGTGTGTGTCCTACAAATTTAGCCAAGAGTAATTAAGATTATTGAAAAGATGATAAAGAAATGGAAGGAGATAGCACCAAATGTCTAACAGAAACATATACATATTTTTAAGAATTTAAGTGAAAGATATACATTGTTTCTCTTCTATTTATAACTACCTTAGTTATAAAGATTAGAAAATGAATATTCTCTAAAAACACGGAGATAAAAATAAATATAATCCAAGGCTTCCAAATGCCAAATATGCAAATGTTTACTGGATACCACACTCTGTGACATCCCAGATAGACGCAGCCAGTCACAACAGCTGCACTTATAATATGCCATCAGTTAAATTGATTTTGCAATATTAATAGTTTCTGAATTTGGAGAACCTGTGGGGCCAATGAGACCCAGAGCCTTTCAGCAAATGTTCCTGGGTCAGACCCAAATGTGTTTTGGTAGAAAAGTGTACTTTGTGTAAAATAGTTCTATGCAGAGAGAAAGGGCCTCAGAAGACACTATTTAATTGAATATTTAGTCAATTATGTATCATCTTGATCCATGCAGTTGAGACATTGAGTGGCAAGAATGAAAAACACTTCTCATTTCTAAAATCAAAAGTATAATTTTAATATGAGACATTATTTTATTTTGCTATGTTAAAAAAAGGAGACAATGGTTTTAAAAATAAAAGTGTGTTTCTTTACATTGTAAAATGTATAAAGTAATTTTATACTGGATAGTTTTTTTCTGTTTTTGAAAAAATTAAAACTGATAAAAAAAAACTTGAAGCAAACACAAATAAATCTTAACCACACTGAATGGAAAGAAAAAAATCTAATTCAAGTAGTTTATGAATGTATTTCAATATTTAGTGGTATTTTGGTGGGAAAAAAAACACAAACAAATCCTAAACTTTTTTTTATTTCTTTTTTTTTTGTGTGTGTGTGTGTGTTTTTCTGAAGTTGGAAACGGGGAGAGACAGTCAGACAGACTCTCGCATGCGCCGGACTGGGATCCACCCGGCACGCCCACCAGGGGGCTACCTCTGCCCACCAGGGGGCGTCGCTCTGCCGTGACCAGAGCCACTCTAGCGCCTGGGGCAGAGGCCATGGAGCAAGGAGCCATCCCCAGCGCCCGGGCCATCCTTGCTCCCATGGAGCCTCGGCTGCAGGAGGGGAAGAGAGAGACAGAGAGGAAGGAGAGGGGGAGGGGTGGAGAGGCAGATGGGCGCCTCTCCTGTGTGCCCTGGCTGGGAATCGAACCCGGGACCTCTGCATGCCAGGCCAACGCTCCACCATTGAGCCAACCGGCCAGGGCCTAAACTTTTTTTAAATAGTATGGACAAAGCAACTCTGAAGCTTTTTAAGATATATTAAGGGATTAAGCAAATAAGTAAATATGTTGATATTGTTAGGAGTCAGAGTTCTCACTATAGAAGATGGGACATTTAAATAAGGATTGGGGAAGACAACAAAGAATCTTTTGAGGGATGAAATTGAAGGTAGTGGAGTAGGCTCGTGATTTCTAAGATATATGTATATACTTCTAATGTATATGTTCATGTGACATGTATGTAAATAATGCAGTGTAGATTTTATATATATGCATAGCGCTAGCCTGACCAGGCAGTGGCGCAAGAGATAGCATCGGACTGGGACATGAAGGCATCCAGATTTGAAACCCTGAGATCACCGGCTTGAGCACGGGTTGCTGGCTTGAGCATGGGATCATAGACATGACCCTCCATGGTCACTGACTTGAGCCCAAAGGTCACTGGCTTGAAGCCCAATGTCACTAGTTTGAACCCAAGGTTGCTGGCTTGAGCAAGGGGTCACTCACTCTGCTGGAGCCCCTCCCCCCCATCAAGGCACATATGAGAAAGCAATCAATAAACAACTAAGGAGACTAAGGAGCCTCAATGAAGAATGAATGCTTCTCATCTCTCTCCTTTCCTGGCTGTCTGTCTCTATCTGTCCCTCTCTCTGTCTCTCTGTCTCTGTCACAAGAAAAAAAATATGCATAGCTCTAGATAGCAGCTAGGTCTAGAAACAAGAACACTCCAGCAGCAATGAATGTACCTGCCACTTCACATCTTGCTCTTTGTCATCCATCTCTCAGTAAAAGAACACAGGACTTCTAAATTGGGTCAAGGTGGGTACAGGGTGAGGCTGGGACATATTGTTATACCAAAAAATTAGGATGTGCTCAAAAAAGTGATGGAGCATGTCATAAAGATGCTAGCCTAGCTAAAAAATCTCCCCCTGGCCAAATATATATAAAACAATTTGTGCTCTAAAGTAATGAATGATGGTAATAAATTGTGCGTTAGCTCTAAAGAAATGAATATTCATTTTTAAACCAAAAGTAAATAGACAAATGAGAGAGAAGGAATGGTTTTACTTATTGTAGAGTGCCAAAGGCCAACAGGTAAGTGTGAATGGGGCCTGAGCTGGTTCAGGAAAGTATCAACGTGTGCTAGCTACATCTCAAGAGAAATTTTGAAGAGAGGAATATTTCTATCGTCATAAGGTGTCCTCTTAGAGACTGTTTTGTAATTGTAAGAGAAAAACAGTAACTATACAATGGAGAAACGGGAAGAAACGTTGACAATTTTGGACACAATGAGCATCACCAATAAAAGGCAGAAGGACATCACGTACCTCCCATGTAGTGCTCTGGGAAGGACCCCTTGACTAATCCAGCACTCCAGACAGCAGTGACTCTCAGTATAATCATGAAGAAACTTCAGACAAACCCCAAATGAAAACATTCTAAAAAGAGGGGAGGAGGCTATATTCCTCAAAAATGTCATTGTCACACAAAAAAAGGGAGATTGTAGAGCTTTTTCAAGTCAAAGGAGAAGTAATAGGTATGATAACTAAATACGATATCTGACTCAAAACTGGATTCTGTACTGGAGGAAAATTTTACTATCAAGAACATTATTCAGTTAATTAAAAATTTTAGAACATGGTTGTGAAATTTATAAAAACATTGTATTGATGTTAGAATTTACTCAGTGCATATCTATATCGTGATTATGTAAGAAAAAATCCTTATTGTTAGGAAAAAGTGCACTGGAGAATTTAGGATAAATGGCCGATATGTATGAAATGTACTCTCAAATGCATAATATATATATAATTATTATATAATATATTAATATATTATGTATAAATGTAATAATATAATGCATTATTTATTATCAAGTCTTACATAATATATTGTGTACTAATAATATTTCTTTCTTTATACATATAAAGGGAGAGAGAAAGAATATGGCAATGCAAATTAGGAAAACTGTTAACACAAGGTGAGTCTACTTATTTTTAAAAAATACATGGGTATTTTTTTCTACTTTCAATAATATTTTGTTTTGAATTAGTTGTAATAAATTATTATATTAGTTTCAGGGTGTACAAAATGGTGATTAGACATTATATCAGTGATCTCCAACCCCCAGGCTGCGGACTGGTACCGGTCCGTGGGTCATTTGGTACCGGTCCTCAGAGAAAGAATAAATAACTTACATTATTTCTGCTTTATTTATCGTTAAGTCTGAGTGATGTTTTATTTTTAAAAAATGACCAGATTGCCTCTGTTACATCTGTCTAAGACTCACTCTTGATGCTTGTCTTGGTCATGTGATACATTTATCTATCCCACCCTAAAGGTCGGTCCGTGAAAATATTTTATGACATTAAACCGGTCCGTGGCCCAAAAAAGGTTGGGGACCACTGCATTATATAACTTATGAAGTGATCACCCCAATATATCTCATACCCATCTGTCACCATACATAGTTATTACAATATTATTGATTATATTTCCTGTGCTATACTTTACATCCACATGACTATTCTCTAATTACATTGATATTTAATGAGCTTTTAATAAAATTTTGCCACAGTCTGCATGTTTTCAATTACTTCTAAATAGAAATTTTTAAAAAGACCATAAGTTTAACATCAGAGAAATAAAGGTTGATTTGAAGTCCTGAGTGATCCTACTTCACTTTTTTGCATCTCAGTGGTCTGTTCTTTAAAGCAGAGGTAGTCGTGTCACTTCACAATATTATAATGACAACATGAATTGCTATTTGGAACACAGCAAATAGGTGGTCAGCAAAGGTTGACCCTTCCCTCAGAGCCTTAATTCATCTCCTAGATAAATATCATCACTAAATCACAAATTTCTACAAGTTTGATTAAATCCTAATGTCTTTTTAATAAACTTTAGATTCCATATTTAAAAATTATATAGTAGTAGAGATTTTAAGTTTAAATAGTGGTCTTACTATAAAAGAATGTAAAGTTTTTAAGGTCAGAAATATTTTGTACTCAAATTGGTATTCCTAGCACATATTCCATATAATGATTGGCACTTAATAGATGCTCATGGTATGTTTATTGAAATGAGTTCAATGATCTACACAGTTATAACTATAATTTGACATAATTAGGGAGATCAAATGTTTTGACTACGGCATTGTTATATATGTGTCTGGATGTCCTCACCATTGAAGAGCCATTTGGCTGGTTTGAGATGAATTCAATACACTTAAGTGCCTGCCCCTAGTTCTATTCTAAATTGTTCAAACCTGAACCACAAACCAAGGCCATTTTTCCTTCTTCTGCAATCCATACTTTTTCTTTCAAAAAGACTCAATGCCAAACATTTTATGCATTCTATAGTCTTAAGCTTTAGAACAACTTGGTTCTAGTTTTTTCTTAAATTTTTTCTATACTTCTTTTTCTTGAAGAAAAATGCTATTTAAGTTAAAATCAGTCTTTGTTTATTTCTCATTTTGAGTTCAAGAAATGTGTTTAAATGGAACAAATTACAGCAAATATTGATCAAAGTTGCATGGGTGTGGTAGTGCATTTAACACAGTGGTTCTCAACTCGGGTGATTTTGCCTCTAGGGAACATAAGGTAATGTCTGGAGATATTTTTGGCTGTCGGTTGAAGGGGTGGTGGTGATGTAAGCATCTAATTGTTAGAAGCCAGGGATGCTGCTGAACATTCTCCTCGCAACCAAGAATTAACCAGCCCAAATTGTCCATAGTGCCGAAGTTGAGAAACCTTGATTTAAATGAAGGGAAAGATTGCCATTATGAATTGCCAGTTAATCTGATTTTCAAAGAGGTCAAGCTTTAAATGACCAAATTGAAGTTGTACTTGAGTTTTGTAGACAAGTTTAACTGCATTTCAACCTTGTATATTACCATCATAGCCTGCCCCAAACAGATGTTTACAGAATGTCCACACTCCCACACACTGATGCTTTACATTTATAACAATTTTTCTATTGCTTGTCTTATGGTAGAATATGCATGGCCTTTCAGCTGTCCTGGAGAAATACCCCTAGAGACAAGATGTTCATTCTTCAGCTGATTGTGCTGGCATACAGTTTTATGTATCTTTCTATCTGGCCTTTAAGCAGGGTTTTTAGAAACAGCTGAAGACTAGAACAAATCTCATATTTAATTTTCACGGAATATTTTACCTAATACACAGAGAGGAAAGAGTGAATCTGAAAAGCTTCAGAGAAGAGCTAGCAAAACGTCATGGAGAAATCTTCCTTTACCACCGTCTTACTGCTGTTCCTTGTTGACAGTATGAGAGGGGTTTTCTCAACAACTGTTCCGCCTTAGACTGCAATGTAAGACAGGGAGCGGCTTCAGACCACCTGACCGTCCAGCCACTTCCCAATTGTGTGGCATCAGCTCTTTCCCAGTAGTTCTTCAGTACTGTCAGAAATGGTCTTCACAGGCTCTTTGGGAACAGGGTTACACATGGGCAAGTCTAGGAAAGGAGTTTGGGCAGGGAACCCTGTTAGCTGGGTCCACTGAGTCTCAGGGGAGACAGGGTAACCAGCCTGAACTATGCTAGAAGCCACCTTGACTCTTGTGACAGTTCTTTTGAAAGTCTTGTTAGAAAATCAACGACTAATTTTTTTTTTTTTTTAAGCTGGAACACCAAAAGAAGCAGCTGGGTGGTGTATGGGGCCATGGTTTATAAAAACTAGGTGATTTAAACATTAGTTTCACTTTCAGAGTGACAACACATTCCCATTGATATCAGAACACATATTTGGAGAGTGAAAAAAGAGTGATGTGGGTTGAGAATTGGCCTAACATTTAATTTCCTATATGACTTTAAAAAGTAACAAATCCATGTTCGTTTTAAGCAGTTGTGCCCCCCAACCAGCCCCTTATGGTGCAGTGCTTGTAGTCTAGTGACCTTCACTTATTCAGGGTCACTCATTTTATCAGCTCACATCACCACAAGAAGAAGGGTGATCATAGCACAATAAGATACTTTTAGAGAGACCATATTCAGATACTTTCATTATAGCCCTTGTTATAATTGCTCTATTTTTTATCAGTTCTTGTTGTTAATCTCTTACTGTGTTTAGTTTAAACTTTTCTTTTAATTGAATTTTTAAAAAATGTCTTTTCTTCTAAATATGCTTGGTGGTCATTTTAACACAGAAATAGTAGCAAAGGTTTGTGTATTATTTTTTAACTCTCGGGGCAGTTATGCATTAAATGTGCTTTGGCTTTTTTTTTTTTTTTTTTTTTTTTGTATTTTTCTGAAGCTAGAAACGGGGAGAGACAGTCAGACAGACTCCTGCATACGCCCGACCGGGATCCACCCGGCACGCCCACCAGGGGGCGATGCTCTGCCCCTCCGGGGCGTCGCTCTGTTGCGACCAGAGCCACTCTAGCACCTGAGGCAGAGGCCAAGGAGCCATCCCCAGCGCCTGGGCCATCTTTGCTCCAATGGAGCCTTGGCTGCGGGAGGGGAAGAGAGAGACAGAGAGGAAGGAGAGGGGGAGGGGTGGAGAAGCAGATGGGCGCTTCTCCTGTGTGCCCTGGCCGGAAATAGAACCTGGGACTTCTGTACGCCAGGCCGATGCTCTACCACTGAGCCAACTGGCCAGGGCCTGCTTTGGCTTTTGTATATAAAAGATTTGGTGAAATAATTTTATTTGCACTGTGCTCCAAATTAGATAAGTTAATTAGATGAAGAAATAAAGTAAGATTAAATATCTACTGGCACATAAATGTGTGAGCAGGGTATGGCATTGGGGCTTATATGACCAGAGCCATTTGCTTACTTCCTGTCATATAGGTGAATTCATTCTTACAGCCTTTGACTGCAGAGCTGCAGTCAGAGGCACATTTAATGGTGGACTCACCGGGCGTGTGCCCTGGGCCTTAACTTCTGAAGGGCTCTGCAAAACCCCAACTTTACACTTTTTTCTAATGTAAAGGGCTCAATATTTTCTTCTGTGCCTAGGGTTTCAACCACCTTAATCTGCCTCTGGCTGTAGTAACTTTCATCAACTAAATCACATTTCATTGTTCTGACTAAACTATTCTTTGCTCTCTGTCTCTCCTCACCCCAACCTCTCCCATATATATCCTAGTTTAAAAATTGTCAATCCAGATGACAATGACAAGATGTATATTTTTTCATGTTTGGCTACCACTCTGTCCTCTCTTATTTATGTCATGCTTTATTTTGGTCTTTGTGAAAACTAGCATTAATGTCATTTTTTCGCTACTTTTAATGGCTTATGGATTTGTATTTAAGCTATTTGATAATACCTTATTGTGAAACTGACTTAAATGCGAATAAAAAATAGCAACAGCAGCTTCGATTCTTTCCTTTCTTAGAATTTTTGTTCCAGAACATTGTGGCCCAGAAGAGGCTGTGACATTTAGAAAATGTTTTATCACGCTGCATTCAAAAGGATAGGAAGACGGTATATAAGGAGGAACATAACAATTTCAAGGTGAGCGGCAGAGCTAGAAGATGTCTGGGAAGGCAGACTGTCTTGGAATCTTTTCAGAAACCTGCTCCAGCTTCCTCATGATGGCAGCTAGACTGTCCCTGCACATATGTGAGTTCACAGGGCCTATGAGAAATGGCAGGATAGAGACGATCTAAAATTACACTACAGATTTAGGCTTCTAAAGGAAATTCTTTTTAACTATTCCTTGGAGTTTGATTAATTACTTGCCTATTGCTGAAGACAGAATAGAGTGACCAGAACTGGGATTTGAATGGAGAAAATGAGACAGCAGTTGCACACAGTTCTTAGTCCAGGAGATGTGATGCTGTAAAAATGTAAATGTTTTGGATTTAGTCTACTCCTTTTTAATTCCCAGAAGTAGCAGACCTTGAGGTTCCCTTGGCTGCTGTGGATTGCAATGAGATATTTAGCACTCACACGAGGATGCTAATCTCATTTGTTACATTTCATTTTAGAGCTATTTGGGCAGCTAGATTACCAGTCAGTAATCATGCACACAGTTTTTAGCATTATGCATCTTTAATAACCCAAGCATTTGTGTTGATGGGTTTAGGGTGAATTAGAATATATATTAGCTGCATATTAATATATTTAATCAATCTTTTTTCAAATTTATGAGATTTTTTTTCACTTGTAAATGCAAATTTAGGCTTTGATTTTTTTGATCACAGGCACTATAGGACAAAGTGAAATAATTTATTGTATCATCATCATCATCATCAATGTAAAATTTCATTTAATTTGTAATAAACATTGAGATCACTACATTGTTCTGGGGGGTGCTGTGTAAGCAAGATTCTGGTGAAGACCACTTGTTTTTCTTTCCAGTAACTCATGAACAGAGGCCTCACTCATACTTTTGGTCAGGCATCAGACAAATGTGAAATATTATCACAAAGCAAAAAATCCTTTGCTACTACAGACGAAGAAAAAAACCCCACAAGCATGATCTGCTGATAGAGTGCGCACACACATTTACACACATTTATATAAACATACACATATAAGAGAACATATATCATGCTCAGAATGACTGAACAAAAAAATGATGTAAGAAACACTACTTAGTTTTTATTACCTTGTTCAACTGAGCACAAACAAACTTTGAATGAGACCTCTTCTGGTGCCATCATTTGTTCTAGCTTTTAGGAGTAAGGAGAGTAAGAAAGGATGAATTCTGACTTTGTAGACCTTAAAGTCTAACATTGAAACTAACATGATTCACTGCTCAGGAATTGCACACTTACTATAGCTTATTTGTTGTTGTTCATTGGTTTTTCAAACTAGTGACTTGGTGAAAATATAGAACAGAACATTTTGTTGATGGAATAAGAAAGAGTTTCCCACTGTATTCTACATAATTAGAAGACTACAAGGGGTATACAGTTAATACTATCTTAGCAATTTTTTACAAGAGTATTGGTAACTGGCATTATTCAGTGACACAACAGTTCTAATCTAACAGTGTGTGTGTGTGTGTGTTTGTGCACGTGCGCGTACATCCAAGCTACTTTGTAAAATTTTTATCTAGAAAATCAAATTTAATGGGGTAAAATTGATCAACAAGTGCTTCGATTTTAAGTAAACATTTCTATAGCATTTGAACTGTTGATTGTGCTGTGTACCCATCACCCAAAGTCAAATCATTTTCTGTCACCTTATATTTGTCTTTCTTTACTCCCCTTCCTACTACCTCCTCCCCCTGGTAAATGCTTCATTTTTTTTTTTAATTTTTAAAAATATTTTATTTATTGATTTTTAGAGAGAGGGGGGGGGAGAGAGAGAGAGAGAGAGAGAGAGAAAGGGGAGGAGCAGGAAGCATCAACTCCTATATGTGCCTTGACCAGGCAAGCCCAGTTTTTCGAACCGGCAATCTCAGTGTTCCAGGTTGACGCTTTATCCCACTGCACCACCACAAGTCAGGCAAATGCTTCATTTTTATCTATGTCCATGAGTCTCAGTTTTATAGCCCACCTATGTATGAAATCATATAGTTTTTAGCTTTTTCTGATTTAATTATTTCACTCAGTATAATGTTCTCAAGGTCCATCCATGTTGTCGTAAATGGCAACTACTTTTCTTGTATGACCAATGATGTCAGTTTCCTTTTGTATTGCAGTTGTAACAAATGATAACAAATTCAGTGTATGAAAATACACAAATTTACTATTTTATGGATATAAAGGAAGGACTTTATATTCAGAAGGACTAAAATCAATGTGTCAGAAGGACTGTGTCACTTGTAAAGGCTGTAGGCAAGAGTATGTTTTGCCATGGCTGGCTCCTGACTACTTTCTTCATCTTCAAAGCCAATTGTAACATCTTCAAGTCTCTTTCTCTCTCTTCTTCTATCCCCACATCCCCTTCCTTGATTCTGATTCTTTTTGCCCCTCTTATAAGGACCTTTGTTACTAATTATATCAGATCCACAGTACAATATACAGATAATGATTATAGAACTGTACGCCTGAAACATAATTTTATTAACCAATGCCACTTCAATTAATTCAATAAAAAATTAAAAACTATATATCCTTAACCCAATCACATCTTTAAAGTCATTTTTTTTAAATTTATTTTATTTTATTTTTATTTTTTTTGTACTTTTCTGAAGCTGGAAACAGGGAGAGACAGTCAGACAGACTCCTGCATGCGCCCGACCGGGATCCAGCCGGCATGCCCACCAGGGGCGATGCTCTGCCCACCAGGGGGCGATGCTCTGCCCCTCCGGGGCATCGCTCTATCACGACCAGAGCTACTCCAGCGCCTGGGGCAAAGGCCAAGGAGCCATCCCCAGCGCCCAGGCCATCCCTGCTCCAATGGAGCCTCGGCTGCGGGAGGGGAAGAGTGAGACAGAGAGGAAGGAGGGGGTGGGAGTGGAGAAGCAAATGGGCACCTCTCCTATGTGCCCTGGCCGGGAATCAAACCCGGGTCCCCCGCATGCCAGGCCGACGCTCTACTGCTGAGCCAACCGGCCAGGGCCTAAAGTCATTTTCTTGCCATATTATGTAACACATTCACAAGTTTCAGGCATTAGGATATGGGCATCTTTAGGGGCCACAGTTCTATATATAACACTAATGCTACTAGCATTTTCCTTTTTGTTTGGGTTTCTATTATCAATTGCAGAAAGTTCAGTTGTGCACTTGCTTAATATATAAAGTTTTAGAATTGAATCGTTATCTGTTATTTGTATGTAAAATGTTTTCTTTATATATGCCTCACAAGCTAATGGCTCCCTGCTTTACTAAATTCCAAAAGAACACAGAATGAATTCTCATTGGTTATCAGCAGTTTGGGCCCTTGTTTGGAACTAGCTTTCTCTCTGTAGCAACTGGCAACCTCTTTCTATGTCAATTCTTGTTAGCAGGAAGAAACATTCCTATTTGGAGCTTAATCTGAAGCATCTCTATATCACATAGCACCAGGTGTGGATATTATTGGCTTTCTCCTTCTTTTTCTTAACCCATACCATGTGCAGCATAGAGAAGGAGAATCTACACTTACTTAGCGCTTAATGCTTTCCATGCATGTCCAGCACACTTCAACAGTATGAATCCATTAATTCCCACAACCTCCTATGATTGTCTTCTTGTATAGATAAGCAAATCCAGATGGTGTGGCTCCAATGATAATACTCTGGTTTGTATATAGTATTCCAAAGCCTCATTATTTTTCAGTGGTATCATTTAATCAGTTTATGCTCAATTTAGAGTCATGTTGTTGCGGGGAAAAAACAGCCACAAATTATGTCAATGGATTAAATTGATATTTGCAGAAATAGCCAATTTTAAGTACTTGTCAAAATTATAGACTTTGCCATTGGTTGCCAACATTGCACTGGTAAGTAGAATTTTTCTTGTTTTCTTGACTCTCTTTAAACTCTACTAACATTTCACAGAGATAAAGCAAAGAAGTTTGGTTTTGGTAATAGTGATAAAGCACAAGAAAATAAACAAATGTATCAAATGAAGTTACCCTTTCCTTAGCTGTAAATATGATGCTTGGTCTCACCATTGTATAACATTGTTCTGGGATTATAGTATCTTCGGGCATTTCTCGGGCAGCGGTCAAGGAGCATCTCTTTGCCCACACCTAATAAAAAATGACATAAACCACAGACTCACTTGGCAATTTCTTTGTATAACAAATTGTGTGGAAGAGACATTGTTAAAGTATTGCATTAATAAAGTATAAAACCAAGAGAGAAATTAGCAAGGAGATTTAGAGACTATAAAAGCTTTGGTTTAGGGAAAAAAACTTGGCGAAACTGTGCAATGCTTTCAGTATTCAGTATTTTTGGACTTTGAGGGATTCACTGATGCTATAAAAGCTTTCTTAATATTAAATATATTGAACTTATTTGAGTGTAGAAATTGTAATAATTATTGCAGATAAATATGTCTGTGTGTGTGAAGAATACAATGATGTACGGAGAGGAGCCACCTGCCAAGTCAAGTTACAGGTGAAGTAAAAGAAGAAAACACTTTCAGCCATTTTTTACAGATACATGGAAATGAATTATAGGAACTACCGGTTCATGCTGAATGGAGTTTAATTAAATAGTAAAATAAACTAAAAGATTAATCTGAGTATGAAGCTATCTTCACATTTCTCATTCATGAGTGGATTTGGTAATATCAAAGATGGAAATTATGAGCAATGAAAAAATTAAAGCTTTACCTTTTGCTGTTTATGAAATTCAAAGGAAGTTATAAAGAAAAGTACTTTTAATTTTAAAAACCCTTAATTTTTATCAAGAGACAACTAAAAAGTTTAGATGATCTAAAACTTTACAGTGTTAATATTTAATACTTGTTTGTAGTTAGAAATGTCATTTGAACGATCATTATATACCATTATAAAAATATATATTTGTGAATCAAGAAAACACTACAGTTATTTTAGAAAATAGATACTAAAGAAATAGATGAATCCATTATCATAGTTGAAGATTTACACATCCATCCATCACAAATAAACAGATGCAGCAGGAAAAAATCTGCAAAAACATAGTTGAGGTCAACAACACCATCATCACACAGGATATATTTGACATCAAGAGACTTATGTGTAGAACATTAATAGAATATGCATTTCTCTCAACCTCACATGTTACATTCACCAAAATAAAGCACATTCTGGGCCATAAAACACACCTTAAAAAATTTAAAGAACAAATCATATACTGTCTGTTCTCAGGTCATATTGAAATCAAATTAGAAATCAATAACAGAAAAATAACTGGAAAATTTCAAAATACATGAAAATAATGAATACATTACTAAATGACACATGAGTCAAAAAAGAAATGTCAAGAGAAGTTAAGAAATATTTTGAACTAAAAAAAGCACAATATACCAAAATTTGTGGGATGCAGTGACAGAGGTGCCTAGAGTAAAATTTATAACTTTGAATACATTATTTGAAAAAAATTCTAAAATCAATATGTCTAAGTTTATACTTTAGGAGACTAGTAAGAGAAGAGCAAATTAAGTCTAAAGAAGGCATAAAAAAGAAATAAAAATTACATCAATAATTAATGAATCTGAAAACAATAATCTCAATAGGATTAACAAAGTAAAAAGCTGTTTCTTTGAAAGGATTAACAAAATTAATAAGCTTCTAGCCAGGCTAACTAAGGAAATAAAAAAAAAAGAGAAAGAACATAAATTACTAATCTCATAAATGCAAAAAGAAATATCACTATAAATCCTGTGGACATTATAAAGATAATTTAAAAAATACTTAATATGAGAAACTTGAAGTTTTCCCACGAAGATTAGGTATAATGCAAGTCATTCCCTCTTTACCACTTTTTTTCAACAGCCCACAAATTTGATAATCCAGATGAAATGCACCAATTCCTTGAAAAACACAATTTGCCAGAACTCACACAAGAAGGAAAAGACAATTTTCATAGGTCTCTACCAATGAGAAATTTAACCAATAATAATCTTATTAAATAGAAAGCACCAGAAAGCACCAGTTCTATATGGGTTCATTGGTAATTCTACCAGACATTTAAGAAAGAAATTATACCAATTCTCTATAATCTCTTCCAAAACAAAGAAGCAGAGGGACTACTTCTAACTTTTTCTATGAGGCTAACATTACCCAATACCAAAATCAGACAAAATTATCACACAAAAAAGAAAACTATAGACCGATATTTTCATCAGCATAGATGTAAAAATCCTCAAAAAAATATTAGCAAATCAAATCCGACATTAAATGAAAAGAATTTCACACCCTAACCAAATGGAATTTATCCTAGGTATGCAAAGTTAGTTCAACCTTCAAAAACCAGTTAAGGTAAGTCAACATATTAGTCAGCTAAAAGAAAAATTATATAATTTTATTCATAGATACAGTAAAAATTTTTGATTTTTTTTTTATTTAGTGAGAGGAGAGGAGGCAGAGACAGACTCCTTCATGCACCCTGACTGGGATCCCACTGAGGAGCATGATCTGCCCATCTGAGACATTGCTACATTGCTCAACAACTGAGCTCTTCTTAGAACCTGAGGCAGAGACCATGGAGCCATCCTCAGCACCTGGGGCCAACTCTCTCTAACTGAGAGATGGCTGCAGGAGGGAAAGAGAAAGAGAGAGAGAGAGAGAGAGAGAGAGAAGTGAGAGGAGAAGTAGATGGGTAATTCCTGTGTGCCCTGACTGGGAATCAAACCTGAGACATCCACACATCAGGCCAATGCTCTACCACTGAACCAACTGGCTAGGACCACATTTGATTAATTTTAACACCCATTCATGATAAAAAAATTTCATTAAACCAAAAATAAGGCAAAGTATCTCAACTTGATAAACACTATCTATATAAAACCTATAGATAACATCATACTTAATATGAGAAACTTGAAGTTTTCCCACTAAGATTAGGTATAATGCAAGTCATTCCCTCTTTACCACTTTTTTTCAACAGCATACTGTCTTAACTAATGCAATAAGACAAGAAAAGGAAAGAAAAAGCATACAAATTGGGAAGGAATAAAATGGTCTTTGTTCACAGAATGACATGATCATCCAAGTAGAAAATCCAAAAGAATTGACAGAAAACACCCTGGAACTAATAAATGATTATAGCAAGGTTGCAGAAAGCAAGGTTCATATACAAAAGCAACTGCTTTTCTGTATGTCAACAATGAACAGGTGAAATTTGAAATTAAAAACAAAATGCCATTTATATTAGTATCTTCAAAATGAAATAGGTATTAATCTAACAAAATATAAACATAATTTATGAGGAAATTATAAGAGTCTGATGAATAAAAATCAAAGAACCAAGGAAATAAAGATACATTCCATGTTTTTGGATAGAAAAACTCAATGGTGTCAAGATGTCAATTCTTTTCAACTTGATTTATAGGTTTAATGCAATCCCAATTAAAATCTCAGCAAATTATTTTGTGAATATCAACAAACTCACTCTAAAGTTTATATGGAAAAGCTAATGACCCAGAAGAGCCAACACTATCTTGAAGAACAAAATTAGAGGATTGTTACTACCTTATTTGAAGACTTATTATAAAGCTACAGTAATCCAGACAGTATGGTGTTAGAGAAATAAAGAAGACAAATAAATCAATAGAACAGAATGAAAAGCTCACACATTGACTCAAATAAGTACAGCCACCTAGTTTGACAAAAGACCAAAGGCAATGAATGAAGCAAAGATTGTCTTTGCAACAGATGGTGTTGGAACAATTAGACATAACATGCAATAAAAAATAATAATAATCTAGAGACAAACTTTACATTCCTAAAAAAAAAAAAAAAATAACTCAAAATGGATCACTGACTTCAATGTAAAATAGACACCTAAAAATCTCTAAAAGGTAAAACATAGAAGAAAACCTAGATGATCTTGGGTACAGAGATGACATTTTATATGTGATGCCAAAGGCACAATAATGAAGCTGGACTTTATTAATATAAAAAGTATCTGCTCTGCAAAAAAGTGTTAACAGAATGAAAAGAAAGTCACAGACTAGAGAAAAATATTTGCAAAGAACATATCTAAAGAAACCCTATTATCAAAATATGCAAAGAACTCTGAAAACTCAATAAGAAAACAACCCATTGATGGGATTAAGCTGGTTTGCATTGGTTCGGCAGAACCGATGCTTAATTTTTTGTTCAGTTTGGTGAACCAGTTGTTAAAATGGCACTTGTAATCAGGGTTCTCTCTCACGTGGGCCCCTGGGCAGCTGCCCAATGTGGAAATCATAAATATATTCAATACATTCCTTACTCTTTTTTAATGTTCATCGGTGCAACAGCATATTCTAAGCGACCATAGTAATGTTCATTCCTCCTGTAGGTGAAAAAAACTGGACAGCACTATGCTCATTATATTTATTCATTTCATAAAACTCATTATACCTTTGATAAAATACTACATTTTAATTCCCTCACATTTGTTACTTCAGTAAACAAACATATAATTTAAAGAAAGTGCCAAACAGCCAGGGGGTGACAAGCCTCATTTGTCTCAGCTTTATATTACTCCCAAAATTCCCCTGAGATATTATGAGTGTGCTGGTGCTCCCTAAATGGTGAAACCAATAGGAAGCTAGGACACAATGGATCAAAATAAATATGAATTTTAAGGGTTATCTTTTTAAATTTTTTTGTGACAGAGTCAAAGCGAGAGATAGATGGCTCATGGATTGCTTTCTCATATGTGCCTTGACCGGGGGGGGGGGGGGGGGGGCTACAGCAGAGTAACAACCACTTGCTCAATCAAACCAGTGACCTTGGGTCCAAGCTGGTGAGCTTTGCTCAAACCAGATGAGCCCGCGCTCAAGCTCGCAACCTTGGGTTTCGAATCTGGATCCTCTGTGTTCCAGTCCGACGCTCTATCCACTGCAACACCACCTAGTCAGGCTTAAGGGTTATCTTATCAACCATTTCGGGAACCATAGAAGAAAGCTCACAGCTTTCCTTTGACAAACAGGTTTGTCGTACACATTATTCTGTTTTATTTAATCTGCATAGCCTAATCCATTTATCAACTTAGCCTGGAAATATTCATTTAGTATTGATAAAATGAAGAAAATGTATGTTCTGACTGATGTTTATCAATAGTATAAGCACACTTTTAATTACCAAATTGATATTAATGATTATTGAGATTTTGTGGAAAATGTTTTTAAAAATTCCCACAACTATGCAATTCCTGAAAGTGTTCAAAGAACTAAAGATATTGTCAGAATAATTGCTGTGAGTTCAGCAGAATTGTAAAGGAATTTTTCAAAGATGAACATGATATGTTCAGAGAAGAGAAGTCACCTCTTTCTAACATATCAAACACAATGACTATTAGTTTAATCGGCCTATCTCTAAACAAATGAAATCCAACTCCTACAGTAAAAAAATGGTTAAGGGTAAGTCGCACAGCTTATGATGCTCGAATAAAAGCAGAGAAAATTGAAAGTGAGGATGCCAATCATGAAGCAATATGAAAATACCTTAACAGTTTTATTGTTTTTTTTGCCAGGTATTATTTAATATTTTTTCATTAAGATTTTAAAACTCTTTCTTATAGCATAATCTAATTTTGTGTACCTCTTTTATTGTTCTTGTTTAAGTATTAAATGCATAAAATAATAAACTACCTTTTGGCATATCTTTTTTTATACTTAAAATGGCCATTAGGGTGGAGAACTGGTTGTTAAATTATTTGAATCCAACCACTGAAACAACTCTGTTTATAAAAAGAGGGACTTTAACAGACACTTTATAAAAAAAGATACACAGGTGGCCAATATGCATATGAAAAAATGTTCCTCGTAATATGTGGAAAATGCAAATTAAAACAACAGTGAGATGCCAGACCTACCTATTAGAATGGTCTAAATGTGGAACACTGGCAATACCAAACACGAGAAAGGATGTGCAGAACAGAAACTCATTCATTGCTGATAGAAATGCAAAATGGTATAGTTACTTTTGAAGATGGTTTATCAGTTTCTTATAAAACTAAACACACACTTATGATATGATCCAGCAATCACCATCCTTGGTGTTTACCCACAGTAGTTAAAATTTTATCTCTACTTAAAAACCTGGACACAGATGTTTATAGCAGCTTTATTCATAATTGATAAACTAGGAAGCAATCAAGATGCCTTTCAGTAGGTGAATACATAAATAATCTATAATACACCCAGACAATGGAATATTATACAGAGCAATGAAAAGACATGTAGAAAACTTAAATGCATATTAGTGAGTGAAAGAAGCTAATCTAAAAAGACTACATATTGTATGATTCCAACTATATAATATTCATGAAAAAACAAAACTGTGGAATGGTAAAAAAAAAAAAAAAATCTGTGGTTGCCAAAGTTTTGCAGGCAAATAGAAAGTATAGAGGATTTTAGGGTAATAAAAAAATTTTTTTATACCATAATAATGAAAACATGTCATTTACATTTCTCCAAACCCATACAAAGTACAACATCAAGAGTAAAAAATGGCCCTGGCCGGTTGGCTCAGCGGTAGAGCATCGGCATGGCGTGCGGGGGACCTGGGTTCGATTCCCGACCAGAGCACATAGGAGAAGCCGCAGCCAAGGCTCCATTGGAGCAAAGATGGCCCCTGGGTGCTGGGGATGCCTCCTTGGCCTCTGCCCCAGGCGCTGGAGTGGCTCTGGTCGTGGCAGAGCGACGCCCCGGAGGGGCAGAGCATCGCCCCCTGGTGGGCAGAGCGTCACCCCTGGTGGGCGTGCCAGGTGGATCCCGGTTGGGCGCATGCGGGTGTCTGTCTGACTGTCTCTCCCCATTTCCAGCTTCAGAAAAATACAAAAAAAAAAAAAAAAGAGTAAAAAATAATGTAAGTTATGATCTTTGGGTGATTATGACATTTATCAATTGGAACAAATATACCACACAGGTAGAAGATGTTTATAACGGAGGCTATGCATGTGTAGGGTGGAATGTTATGGGAATTCTTTGTACCTTACCCTACGTTTTTCTGTGCTTTAAAAAACTGGTGTAAATGAAGTCTTAAGAAGAACAAAAAAATACTGTATTTTGACACAAAGCACATTAACTTTCTCCTCTGATATTGTGAATAGAAACTTAAAGAACTGCACGTTCAGGAATTAAATACAGCTATAATTGCTTCTGGCAGGGTTGTGAAAAGAATCATACTGTTTTTGTGTAGAAGAAATCAACCTCCTGAATTAAGCTTGAGTTTCCAGCTTTATGAAGAAAATGGGTGAGAAAAACGTTTATGATGTTCTCCTCAAGGTATAGGTAAGTTGAATACTTAATAATCCAGACATCAATGTTACATAGCCTATGAGGGAAATTGCAATAAAACATTTATTTAAATTCTTTTTTTATTGTCCTTTAGTCAGCATATACCGGAAACTGATTGTATTTGATTTACTATAAAGTTGGAAAGAGATACTAAGGTATTAGAGAAAGAAATTAACATGGGAAGAGATACTTGAATGCATATTAAAGAATATTTTTATTATAAGGTGTCTTTAGTTTTTCTATATCACAAGATTTTAGTAGAGCTCCTGAAAGTTAATATTCATATAATAAAGATGCCTTGTAGTCAGTCAGTCAAAAAAGAGAAACAAATTATCAATCTTATTACAGAGATTGTTCCCATGAGTTGGGCATTTTTGGTTGGTTGGTTTTTTGGTAAATTGTGTAAATTATACATCAAATTTAACATGTCTTTACATATATAGGACAGTTAAGTATTTTGCAAAACCAGCACCTGAAGATCACAAATTCCTTTTTAAATCATTTTCAAGGTAATCTGTATGATATTTAATACAATAAATGAATTTAAGCTGATTATTTTAGCAATTGAAAGATAAGATTGATTTAAAATGTTTCTTTCTAATATGCAACTTTTCAACTATAAAGTAGTAAAATGGACAGATTAGTTATTTACTAACCTCAGTTTCAAAATGTGTGTGTGTGTATATATATATACATACATACATATATTTATATAAGAAAATATGCTGTTACTAATGAACTTAAAAGAAGAAATGGAAACAAGCTATATTTTTGTCTTTACTCTTCTTCTTACCCTTGTCGTACTGTCACCAAAACATTTGTGAAATAAAAATAGTAAAATACCCGTATTAAGGAAATTTCTTAAATTAAGAGACCACCATATTGTGGTTACTGGGACTTTCTTTTGAATCACAGAAGAGAATTTAACATTTTCCTTATAATATTATTAGTCACAAAATATTTATTACATAAAAAGTGCTAGACAGTGTGAACAAAATTTTATGGCCCAAGTAAGTACAGTATTTAGATATGGGCACTGATTTGCCTTGAAGTTGTGGGGACAGAGCTTTGACTCTTGGCTCTGCAATTTATTACCTGTGCAACATTGGGTTATCTGTTGAAACTCTGTTAACATTTGTCGTCAGTATAATTAACTAACAAAATAATACTCTCTACAAGTCTGTTGAGAAGTTTTAATTAGATAATGTCTGTTAAATACTTATTCTTTTATCTTATGCCTAGTAAATGCTCAAATAATGACATTCTGGTCCTTAGAGATAAAAAAGCCTTTCTTTGCATAGCTGTTTTCCACGGATAAAAGTGCAATTGTTTGATAAGTAATTTAGTGTGGGTAATATTTTTAAAAAATGAAAGAAGACATGATATTTTGACCCTCTTAAATTGTGCAAGTTCATATTCCTGGAAACAGGGGCAAATTTATTATTTAGGAATGCTGTTTTCACCACTGATTAATGCTGGAACATTAAAATATCAAATAGGATTTTCTTTAATTCTTTTTCAGGACCAGCAAAATATGTTTGAATTTCCTTGTTGAGAATTATGTACAGTTATTCTGCCATTTAGTTGCCTAGAAAAAACTTTTGCTAGCAGATGTTATTGTATTGTTGGATTAGATGCAGCTCTACAGAACCACTGTAAAATATAATTTAATATCAGAATGCATTAATACGTACTCTAGTTCATCACCACATGGCTATTTCCCACACAAAGCCTCTTAACATGCTTTGAAAATCAGCAGATACTATTAATTATCTTAAACAATACACTAGGCACTTGAGGCAACTGACTGCCATCCACTCTCAATCAAGTTATCTTTATTTTAGAACCTATGTAAATCCAGACTTCTGTTGGAAACCCAATGGCTCTTTGAATTTGAGGAAAATACCTGACAATTTATAATATCTGGGTCAATAAATTCTGGCAATGTGCCCATATGACAACTCTGATCTCAAAAAGGAAGATATACAACTTTTAAAATTATTCTCATTTTAGTGTTTTTTATGTATTTGTAAAGTAAAACTAGGCTTTATAATGCATGTCCTCTGGTCTGCAGCTTCCAGATACATTTATATTACCATTCATTAATGTGAAAAAACTTGATAAAAAAGCTTGACCTAAACATTTTAAAAATTAAAATGTATAACTTTTCATGACTCTGAGTTCTGAAAGAAATTTTTAATTCAAAGCCTGAATAAATTGTGATGGAAAATCTTGGGAGACATGAACGATATTAATTTGAAGATAGACTAAAATTGCTATAGTAACAGCAACCTCCTCTTGCTGATTTTTCTCATCCTGCTCCACTGCTTTTTCATGAAAGTCTGACTTCCACAACAAATAATCACCCCCAGAGAGACAAGCACGAGCAATCGCCTTCCAATCATTTGGGGGAAGGGCCTTTGCACTAACAGTATCTAATAAACCAAGTGTGAAAGGGGCAGTAGGCCCATACTGAGCACAAGCAAGTTTATGTTCTTTCAGAGTTTTAAAAGGTACAGGTTCATGTTCTCGCACTAGTTTCCCATTATCTTCCTGCCTTTCTACAACAGGAAAACAGGTAAGGCCATTTATTGTTTCCCCTATATTTTGAGTCTGGTCTATAGATTGTTGGAGCGGGGATTTCCCAGATTTTGAGCTATAGACCCTGGAATCAGCCCGATAAGGGTATGGAGGAGCAGAGAATTGAACATAGGAAGGAGCCGAGGGCGGTGGAGGCCCTGCAGTTAAGGCAGTCATAGTTGTGAAATTTTTATCTCTCAAGCCATCCTCAGATTCTAAGTTGTTCTCATATTCATATCCCTCCTTTTGAGCTCACCCTGATACTCTTCAGATGATTTGTCCTCATATGGAAACTATTCTATAAAAAGATACCTTATTTTTGATCCTAGTGTAAAGCCAGGAGGCACGGCCAGGGCCACCATCAGAGCAGCCCGGCCCATGCAGGTTCGCATTGGATTCGGACAGTCAGTAAAGAAACAACAGAGCCACAAACTGGTGGGCCATAGTCTTTAATCCTAGCTTGCACCCGGCGGGCAAGTAAAAACACACACTGGGCTCCAAAACCCAATCACATTCAGTGCTAACAAAGCCACTGAC
Source organism: Saccopteryx bilineata (assembly GCF_036850765.1). Classification (NCBI taxonomy): domain Eukaryota; kingdom Metazoa; phylum Chordata; class Mammalia; order Chiroptera; family Emballonuridae; genus Saccopteryx; species Saccopteryx bilineata. The sequence goes on along the minus strand of NC_089490.1, from coordinate 66,684,634 downwards.
TTATCCAAGTTTCCTAGAATCAAAGATTTCTAGCTCACCAGCCTTATTCTCCTCAGTTCCCCATCTCCTTCCTTATCCCAGATACAAACTGTACAAACTGGCATCTCACTCAGCACTCCGCCATCTTGGCTGCTTTTCCTGGCCACATGGCCTTTCTCTGCTGCTGGCTCTACTCTCTCTGCTCTCTCATGCTAACCTCAGGAATCAAGAGCGCAAGCTCCCACTTTGTTCCCATTTTATAGTGTAGAAATCCAAATCCTTAATCCAATATACAAAATAGGGAAGTCTCTAATACAAAGTCACTTTCTGAGGCATGATTGGATTGTACCACCCCACATCAAAAAGGGTAGGAAAGGCTTAATCCCAAAACCAAGCCCCAGGCTACAAGGATTCTGCCTGCCTTTAGCCCACCCCAACACACATTAATATATCACCTGGGTGAAGGCCTCCTCGTGTTATCTTTAACAAAGTGAGCATAATACATTTTATCTGCCCCACACCTAGCTATCACATAATTTATTACTTCCAACTATATTCTCCCCCAAAACTCACTGTGCACACTTGGGGAGTTCCATCACCTGCCTTTAGTTTAGTTTCTCATACCCAGGCCCCACATTGGGCACCACTTGCCTCAAACCAACACAGCCAGTAATTCCAGGTCCTGAGAGAGAATAGTGCAGAATTAAGAAAATAGACTTACTGAGAAAAGAGGATGGGATCGGGAGGCCTCTTCAATGCTGATGGCAATATCAGAGAGAGTAAGCCCATGGTCTTTGCTTTATTATATAGTACAGACAATTAAAGCCTTTAATCCAATATACAAATAGGGAAGTCTCTGATACAAAGCCACTCATGTGAGACATAAATTGGATTCCTCATAAGAGTGCACCACCCTACATCATGCAACAGTCAAGGTTGTGGAGAAAAGCTTAGTGTTGAGAAGATTTTAGGATTAAAAGGGTGGGAAAGGCTTAGTATTAAAACTAAGCCTTAGGCTACAATGACCCTGCTAGCCCACAGCCCATCTCCCACATATGCCCTTTTTTTAATATTTTTAAAATTTAACTCATGTGCTGACATTTGCACTTGTCTGATTTCCCAGATTCTAATACAGAGGCAGATAGGAAAAATACAGAATAAACAGAAAATTAGCATAGCCAATGTTAACAGATACTGAAACAAGAATCTTAATGTATTACAGGGATTAAAGCCTTTAAGCAAAGTCTTAGCCAATATAACAGGATCTATAATAGAGTCTTTGCTGTTTTGAATGTCCTTAACATGTTCACCAAGTCTATGCTGACACATCATCATTCTGCATTCCCTGCAAATGCAACCCAACCCCAGTTCAGTCCATTAAGAGCTGTCACAAGGAGCAGGAGTCCAGGAAACACATACAGGAAAAGTCCAGGAGTCCAGCAACATATCTAGGAAAAGTTTGTATGGCACTGGAATTGTTGTCACATTTCTATACTTTGTAGCTAGAGTCCAAGCCCCAATAACCACTGCTTCTAACTGGTAATGATTCAGGATTCAGGTAGACTGGAAAAGCCATCTGCAGGCATGTGTGGAGATTGAGTCCCTGTTCTCTTCAGCCTGGAGAGATGAGACTAGGGGGCCCTTTCCTGGAGTTTTGCAGCTGTGGAGGTGGTGAGGAGAACCTTGGGATACACTATGCTGGGTGACAAAGGTAAATTTGTCTAAATTATGAACAGGTCCCAGCTTAAAATAGGCATGGGACATTGAGGCAAAAGGAATAAAGGAGACACTATATATTAAATGAAGCAGCAGGAAATAAGACTATCAACACTCACAAAAGAGATCTTCAAGTGATGAATAAAAAAACAAATATTCAGGCAAGGCATAGTAAGTGGCCCTTGTGTCCATAAGAAATGAGATCAGTTTACCTGCTACTTGAAAGAAATACCCTAGGCTCGTCCACACTGACGTCATATGGGACCGATGGCCCTGGGCACATTTAGGTGTGAATTTGAATATAACTCAAGATCTCTAAACCTCAACTTCTTTATCTATAAACGGGCATAATCATGTCCATGTTACAGAATTATTATATACATTCAATGAAATATTGTCTAGAAAGTACATGCTGACAGTAAACAGTTTTGATAGTAATTTTTTTTCCTGATTACTACCTTATCAGAAAAAAACAAGACATATTCAGATAATAAAATACTCAATAAAACTGTGTACTTTTGTTCAATTTCACATAAGAAAGAAAGGCTAACGCTTTATTTTCTAATGAGATATTATTGTGCATCTTCCACCAATTCTAATCTATTCTATTCTAACTTCTAAGGTGAAATAAAATAGGATTTTTCATACTTCGTCCAAAACAGACCTGTTGGCCCTGGCCATTTGGCTCAGTGGTAGAGATTTGGCCTGGTGTGTAGAAGTCCCAGGTTTGATTCCCAACCAGGGCACACAGGAGAAGCACCCATCTGCTTCTCCACTCTTCTCCCTCCCCTTCATCTCTGTTTCTCTCTTCCCCTCCCACAGCCAAGCTCCATTAGAGTAAAGTTGGCTCAGGTGCTGAGAATAGCACCATGGCCTTCACCTCAGGCACTAGAATGGCTCCAGTTGCAATGGAGCAATGCCTCAGATGGGCAGAGCTTCACCGCCTAGTGGGCATGCCAGGTGGATCCCGGTCAGGTGCATGCAGTAGTCTGTCTCCCTGACTCTCTGCTTCTCACTTCAAAAAAATACAAAAAAACCCCAAAACAACCCATAAACAAAAATACAAAAACAAAAAACAAGACCTGTTATCTTGAAGAAAAAGGTAAAAAGAGATGATACCAGAAAAAGCTAGATATATTATATGTTTATTATATATTTTATTTTCAAGTTTAATTTTAAAAACCTGCCTAATTATTTTGTCCTTTTTAATAAGAATTCATTTATAGTAAAATACAATGACTTTCTATGTATATGGCCTTTTCATCAACTATGTAAATAATTATATCCATGAAAGTATCAGTCAGAACTTGAGTCTCATTCCTAGTGTACAGTCTAATTAACAGAGGATCTCTCTAAAACCTATCACTGGGGGAATATCAATCAAGACACACAAAAAAAGTAATCTCATGTCTGCCTGACTGGGTGTGGTGCAGTGGATAGAAGATCAACTTGGGACAGTGAGGACATAGGTTTGAAACCCCAAGGTCTCTGGCTTGAGCACAGGCTTGCCAGCTTTAGTGCATTGTCCCTGCTCTGAGTGTGGTATCGTAGACATGGCCTTATGGTCATTGGCTTGAAGCCCAAGGTTGTTGGTTTGAGCAAAGGGTACTGATTCAGCTGGAGCCTGTCCCCTCTACCCTGCTCCACTCAAGGCACATACAAGAAGCAATCAGTGAACAACTAAAGTGCCACAGCTACGAGTGGATATTTCTTATCTCTCTCTTGCTCTAGCTAAAAAAGTAAAATAAAATAAATTTTAAAAAGTAATCTCATGTCCATATGCATAGATCTGTTGATGCTTATTTTAACCAAGCTGCCCTATAGACTTGCTCATTTAGAATTGGTGGTGAGTTTCTTCCTCCTTGCTAAGAATCTAAACCAAAAATATCTTATTATAAAAAATGTCAGGAGATGACGTCAGAGTAATGGCGGAGTAGGAAGCGATACCGATAAATTTCCCCCAAAACTCAACAAGATCTTCAACCAGAAACAGAAAAACCTATACTTGGAGCCTCCAGATGCTTCGCAATACACTCAAAGGTATGGTCGAGTGAAAAATTGGCTAAATATATAACCAAACCCCAAAGGAAATAGGGAGTAAGAAATGCTCCGCCTTCCTCACTAACCTAAACAGGGCGGCTTTCTCTGGTAACTGTGAATATAGAAACTGAGGCAGGCAAAGGGGGTGAATAGATCCAGGCCACGGCACAAACGGCCAAACCAGGCTGTGGCATGGAGATCCAAGCCGAGGAAAAACTGATCCTGTGGCAACCCGGGCAATACAAGCTAACACTCGCGCCAAACCCAAACAAAGAAAGACAAGCAGGGCGGCCATTTTACCCAGTCTCCTGGTCAGTGCGCAGTTAGTGGGCGAGAGATTTCTTCCTAAGCCCCGGAAGTGGGTGCCCATGTTACCCCACAGAGAGGCAGAGTCAGAGGCCTTTCTGTGGGCCGAAAGCAGAATCTCTGGCCAGCCCCAGCGCCCTGGGGAAGTCGCGCACGGGAGGGAGTGAGAACTAATTCCAACGGTGGAAATTTTCCGTGCTGGTGAGGGTTTCACTCAGAGGGAAACACAGCCGGCCTCATATCCTGGTCTGCGCGCGCAGATAGTGAATGAGAGATTCCTCCGAGTGCCTCGGCAGTGCGCGCCCGTGTTATAGAACAGAGGGGCAGAGTCAGGGGCCTTTGTGTGGGCCAAAGCGGAATCTCGGGCCGCCCCAGCGCCTTGCAAAAGCCGCGCACGGGGACGGAGCGAGACTCAATTCCAACGCTGCAACTTTTCCATGCGGTTGGGGGTTTCACTCAGAGCGTGAGACTGCTGGCCGGATATCCTGGTCTGTGCACGCAGATAGTGAATGAGAGTTTCCTCCAAGCGCCCCGGAAGTGGGCGCCCGCCTGTGTTACCAGACAGAGTGGCAGAGCCAGAGATCTTTGAGTGGGCGGAAAGCCTGCCTGATTATGCTAGCAGCTCTGACTGACTGAGCCTTACCCAGAGCCCTGTGCTGAGTGGAAATAGAGTGGGGAGTTGCCAGCTCTTTGAGCCTCTTACTATCCAGGCAGAGGCAGCAGCAACCCCATAGCTGGATTATCAGGCTACTAATTGAGGAAGAAAAGACTAGGAGAAAGGCTCCAGGAACACGGACTCTCTCACTGTCGGAGCCTATAAATGCTAATGAGCCTCGACTGCCAATGAGACTAAAGCACAATACATGACATTGCCATAGAGACTTATCAACTGCAAACCTCTACCTGAGCATGCCAAAGGGACAGAACCCGGGGTACAGAGTCACCGACCAGGAAGAGGGAGAGAAAAGAAAAAGGAAGAAGATAACCTCTCAAAATCAAGAATAATCTGCAGACTTTATAACCTATCCCATTTTATTATATTTGTTTGGTTGTTTCTCTTATCTTCATTCTTGATACTTTTTTTTCCTCCTCCAATTTGGCCGATTAACTCTCTGCCGGTCTTACTCTCTCCTCTCCTTGAACTACACTACCCATAAGTGTTACATCTCCCATTATCTTTTCTCTCCTCTTCCTTTCTCTCTATGAGGGTTGCACTCCAAACCCCTTAACTCTCTCTCTCTCTCTCTCTCTCTCTCTCTCCTTTCTTTTTTCTTCTTTTAGTGGTTCCCTCTTTTTTTTCTCTCTCTCTCTCTTTCTTTTCTCCCTCTATATTAGTTTCTTCCTTTCTCCTTTACATCTCCTCTCATTCAAACCTCAATAACAAACAAATTATCTTATCTGGGACTCAAACTTATGTTTGTGGCATTTGGGGGGTTTTTACTTCACCTTTTTAACTCACTAGCAGTGCTCCCATCCCTGGCTCTCCATTTTATCTAGTTCTTGTTCCACTAAATACAATAGTAATTTTTTAATTTGTCCCTCCATTTTTCTGTTTTCCTCTTATTCCTCTCATCATAACTCTTAGACAACCAACACCTAAAAGCAAATCATTTTATTCTTGACCCAAATTTTTTTCTTATTTGCTTTTTGTGGGTCCATACGCTCTTTTTTTTTCTTTTTTGACCCTTTATTACTTTTCCCCAATTCAGGCCCTCCATCACAGGCATTGTTTGTTATAATTCACAGTTCACCACAAGATTTTCTCAAGAAAGAGGGGAGAGGAGAGGAGAGGAAAAAAGGAGGGGGGGGGAATAATTTCCTTTTTAAAAAATTTTTATTTTATTTTATTTTTCTTTATTTCATTATTATTTTTTTAAAAAAAACAACTCTTCGATTTTTTATTTTTTTATTTATTTTTTATTTTTTAACTTTTTATTCTTTATTAAATCTCATTAATACTATCAACAAAACCACCCTCAGATGCCATTAAGGAAGAGAAAATTGAATATCATGGATACAAAAGAAAGAGAGGTAACACAGCTAGATGAGGAAAAATCTATGGAGAAAAAATTTAATATATTGGAAACCTTGGAGCTAAATGACAGAGAATTCAAGATAGAAATCCTAAAAATCCTCTGAGATATACAAGAAAACACAGAAAGGCAATTTAGGGGACTCAGAAAACAATTCAATGAACACAAAGAATATATTTCCAAGGAAATTGAAACTATAAAAACAAATCAAACAGAGATGAAAAACTCAATTCACGAGCTGAAAAACGAAGTAACAAGCTTAGCTAATAGAACAGGTCAGATAGAAGAGAGGATTAGTGAAATAGAAGACAAGCAACTTGAGGCACAACAGAGAGAAGAAGAAAGAGACTCAAAAATTAAAAAAAAATGAGATAGCCCTACAAGAATTATCTGACTCCATCAAAAAGAATAACATAAGAATAATAGGTATATCAGAGGGAGAAGAGAGAGAAAATGGAATGGAGAACATACACAAACAAATAATAGATGAGAACTTCCCAAGCCTGTGGAAAGAACTAAAGCCTCAAATTCAAGAAGCAAACAGAACTCCGAGTTTTCTTAACCCCAACAAACCTACTCCAAGGCATATCATAATGAAATTGACACAAACCAACAGCAAAGAAAAAATTCTCAAGGCAGCCAGGGAAAAGAAGAATACAACATATAAAGGAAGGCCTATTAGATTATCATCAGATTTCTCAGCAGAAACTCTACAAGCTAGAAGAGAGTGGACCCCAATATTTAAAGTCCTGAAAGAGAGGAACTTTCAGCCACGAATACTGTACCCATCAAAGCTATCCTTCAAATATGAAGGAGAAATAAAAACATTCACAGATACAGAAAAGATGAGGGAATTTATCATCAGAAAACCCCCACTCCAGGAATTACTAAAGGGGGTTCTCCAATCAGATACAAAGAACAAAAAAATAACAGAGCCACAAGTAAAAGCTCCAAGAAGAACACAATAAAACCAAATTTAAACTGTGACAACAACAAGAAGAAAGAGGGGGAGAAGATGGAGATTAACAGTAGCAAAGGACGATGGAGTGCAAAAGTACTCACAAAATAGTTCGCTACAATGAACAGGGTAGGGACCCTTTTCATTACTCAAAGGTAACCACCATTGAAAAAACCACCACAGAAGCACATGAGATAAAAAAGATAGCAACAGAGGAAAGATGTATGGAATACAACCAAATAAAAACAAAAGATAGAAAAACGAAAGAGAAGGATCAAACAAGACACAAAACTAACAGAAAGCAAGATATAAAATGGCAATAGGGAACTCACAAGTATCAATAATTACACTAAATGTAAACGGATTAAACTCACCAATAAAAAGGCACAGAGTAGCAGAATGGATTAAAAAAGAAAATCCAACTGTATGCTGCCTACAGGAAACTCATCTAAGTAACAAGGATAAAAACAAATTCAAAGTGAAAGGCTGGAAAACAATACTCCAAGCAAATAACATCCAAAAAAAAGCAGGTGTAGCAATACTCATATTGGATAATGCTGACTACAAGACAGGAAAAGTACTCAGAGACAAAAATGGCCATTTCATAATGGCTAAGGGGACACTGAATCAAGAAGACATAACAATTCTTAATATATATGCACCAAACCAAGGAGCACCAAAATATATAAGACAGCTACTTATTGATCTTAAAACAAAACCTGACAAAAATACAATCATACTTGGAGACCTCAATACACCGCTGACGGCTCTAGATCGGTCATCCAAACAGAGAATCAACAAAGACATAGTGGCCTTAAACAGAACACTAGAGCACCTGGATATGATAGACATCTACAGGACATTTCATCCCAAAGTGACTGAGTATACATTTTTCTCCAGTGTACATGGATCATTCTCAAGAATTGACCATATGTTGGGTCACAAAAACAACATCAGCAAATTCAGAAAAATTGAAGTTGTACCAAGCATATTTTCTGATCATAAAGCCTTGAAACTAGAATTCAACTGCAAAAAAGAGGAAAAAATTCCCATAAAAATGTGGAAACTAAACAACACACTTTTAAAAAAATGAATGGGTCAAAGAAGAAATAAGTGCAGAGATCAAAAGATATATACAGACTAATGAAAATGACAATACGACATATCAGAATCTATGGGATGCAGCAAAAGCAGTGATAAGAGGGAAGTTCATATCACTTCAGGCATATATGAACAAACAAGAGAGAGCCCAAGTGAACCACTTAACTTCACACCTTAAGGAACTAGAAAAAGAAGAACAAAGTCAACCCAAAACTAGCCAAAGAAAGGAGATAATAAAAATCAGAGCAGAAATAAATGAATTAGAGAACAGAAAAACTATAGAAAAAATTAATAGAACAAGGAGCTGGTTCTTTGAAAAGATCAACAAAATTGACAAACCCTTGGCAAGACTTACCAAGGAAAAAAGAGAAAGAACTCATATAAACAAAATCCAAAATGAAAGAGGAGAAATCACCACGGACACCGTAGATATACAAAGAATTATTGTAGAATACTATGAAAAACTTTATGCCACTAAATTCAACAACCTAGAAGAAATGGATAAATTTCTAGAACAATACAACCTTCCTAGACTGAGTCAAGAAGAAGCAGAAAGCCTAAACAGACCTATCAGTAGAGAAGAAATAGAAAAAACCATTAAAAACCTCCCCAAAAATAAAAGTCCAGGCCCTGACGGCTATACCAGCGAATTTTATCAAACATTCAAAGAAGACTTGGTTCCTAGTCTACTCAAAGTTTTCCAAAAAATTGAAGAAGAAGCAATACTTCCAAACACATTTTATGAGGCCAACATAACCCTCATACCAAAACCAGGCAAGGATGGCACAAAAAAAGAAAACTACAGACCAATATCTCTAATGAATACAGATGCTAAAATACTAAACAAAATACTAGCAAATCGAATACAACATATTAAAAAAATAATACATCATGATCAAGTGGGATTCATCCCAGAATCTCAAGGATGGTTCAACATACGTAAAACGGTTAACGTAATACACCATATCAACAAAACAAAGAACAAAAACCACATGATCTTATCAATAGATGCAGAAAAGGCTTTCGATAAAATACAACACAATTTTATGTTTAAGACTCTCAACAAAATGGGTATAGAAGGAAAATATCTCAACATGATAAAGGCCATATATGATAAACCATCAGCTAACATCATATTAAATGGCACAAAACTGAAGGCTTTCCCCCTTAAATCAGGAACAAGACAGGGTTGTCCACTCTCTCCACTCTTATTTAATGTGGTACTAGAGGTTCTAGCCAGAGCAATCAGACAAGACAAAGAAATAAAAGGCATCCATATTGGAAAAGAAGAAGTCAAGGTATCACTTTTTGTAGATGATATGATCCTATACATCGAAAACCCCAAAGAATCCACAAAAAGACTACTAGAAACAATAAGCCAATACAGTAAGGTCGCAGGATACAAAATTAACATTCAGAAGTCAATAGCCTTTCTATATGCCAACAATGAAACAATTGAGAACGAACTCAAAAGAATAATCCCCTTCACGATTGCAAGAAAAAAAAATAAAATAATTAGGAATAAACATAACAAAGAATGTAAGGGACTTATATAATGAGAACTATAAACCATTGTTAAGGGAAATCGAAAAAGATATAATGAAATGGAAGAATATACCTTGTTCTTGACTAGGAAGAATAAATATAATCAAGATAGCTATATTACCCAAAGCAATATACAAATTTAATGCAATTCCCATCAAACTTCCAATGACGTTTTTTAAAGAAATAGAGCAAAAAATCATCAGATTTATATGAAACTATAAAAAACCCCGAATAGCCAAAGCAATCCTAAAGAAAAAGAATGAAGCTGGGGGCATTACAATACCTGACTTCAAACTATATTATAGGGCCACGACTATCAAAACAGCATGGTATTGGCAGAAAAATAGACACTCAGACCAATGGAACAGAATAGAAAACCCAGAAATAAAACCACATATATATAGTCAAATAATTTTTGATAAAGGGGCCAACAACACACAATGGAGAAAAGAAAGCCTCTTCAATAAATGGTGCTGGGAAAACTGGAAAGCCGCATGCAAAAGAATAAAACTGGACTACAGTCTCTCCCCCTGTACAAAAATTAACTCAAAATGGATCAGAGATCTAAACATAAGACCTGAAACAATTAAGTACATAGAAGAAGACATAGGTACTAAACTCATGGACCTGGGTTTTAAAGAGCATTTTATGAATTTGACTTCAAACGCAAGAGAAGTGAAGGCAAAAATTAATGAATGGGACTACATCAGACTAAGAAGTTTTTGCTCAGCAAGAGAAACTGATAACAAAATAAACAGAAAGCCAACTAAATGGGAAATGATATTTTCAAACAACAGCTCAGATAAGGGCCTAATATCCAAAATATACAAAGAACTCATAAAACTCAACAACAAACAAACAAACAAACAATCCCATAAAAAAATGGGAAGAGGATATGAACAGACACTTCTCCCAGGAAGAAATACAAATGGCCAATAGATATATGAAAAGATGCTCATCTTCTTTAGCTATTAGAGAAATGCAAATCAAAACGGCAATGAGATACCACCTCACACCTGTTCGATTAGCTATTATTAGCAAGACAGGTAATAGCAAATGTTGGAGAGGCTGTGGAGAAAAAGGAACCCTCATACACTGTTGGTGGGAATGTAAAGTAGTACAACCATTATGGAAGAAAGTATGGTGGTTCCTCAAAAAACTGAAAATAGAACTACCTTATGACCCAGCAATCCCTCTACTGGGTATATACCCCCAAATCTTAGAAACATTGATACATAAAGACACATGCAGCCCCATGCTCATTGCAGCATTGTTCACAGTGGCCAGGACATGGAAACAACCAAAAATCTAATCAATAGATGACTGGATAAAGAAGATGTGGCACATATACACTATGGAATACTACTCAGCCATAAGAAATGATGACATCGGAACATTTACAGCAAAATGGTGGGATCTTGATAACATGATACGAAGCGAAATAAATAAATCAGAAAAAACCAGGAACTGCATTATTCCATACGTAGGTGGGACATAAAAGTGAAACTAAGAGACATTGATAAGAGTGTGGTGGTTACGGGGGGGGGAGGGGGGAATGGGAGAGGGAAAGGGGGAGGGGGAGGGGCACAAAGAAAACAAGATAGAGGTTGACAGAGGACAATCTGACTTTGGGTGGTGGGTATGCAACATAATTGAACGACAAGATAACCTGGACTTGTTATCTTTGAATATATGTATCCTGACTTATTGATGTCATCCCATTAAAAAAATAAAATTATATAAAAAAAAATGTCAGAAGGCCTTAATATCAATAATACTTTATCTGTAATACTGTCTTCTGTTAGTGTGCTTTGTAGATTATTTTATTAAACAATATTGAGGTTTTAAAGCACTTTTATTACTAACCAGGAATGTATATCCATCTCTAAAACAACTCCTATGTATTTCTTATGTTACATTATCCAAGCGTTGCCATTAGGAGTCATGTATAGGATGGAATCACACAGGGATGTGGTTTGCTTTCACTTCCTGTTGGCCCCCAATGGGTTTGAATCAATTTTACATAGAAAAATAACCATTTCCTTTAAAAATTTTAACTCTCCCCCACAGATTTAAAATTTACATAGATAATTTTGTATAAATATTTTCCTTTGTAGGAAACAAGAAGAAAGAGTTATAAGAGAGATAGAGTAGGAGAGGAAGAGAAATGAGGCATGGCCCAGTCAGTGTTAGAGTATAAAAGGTAGAAAACAGACTTTCTACTTTTGCCTATAAAGAAGAAAAGGAACAGACTGATTTTTCTTCACTGGCATTCTCTTGTCCAGGAATCTCTTCTAGTCAGGTCATTTATACAGGTATGAAGTGAGGGAAGCCAGGTACAGACTGATTTCCTAAAATCTCGGACCTTGGATAAAGGTCCTGTTGTAGTTCTTCAGCCAGCTCTCCGGTTGCAGAATGAGAGCAGCTGCCTGATACAATTTTTCAAACCACACGCTTTCTTCAGTGTCTGGCCCTAAGAGCTATCACTGCAATCTTACTGGTTATCACCACCCCCTGTAGGATTCCTACTAAAATGTTCTTGCAGTTTTCTCTAGACTAAAGTAATCCAAACTTTAGTAAGTTATGTAACTTGTCATTTACATTTTATAACTACATTGAGCCCCTATTAAAATATACTCTCCTTAATTTCTAAAGCAATAGTATTGATTAGAGCACATGCAATTCTAGAAAACACAAATGGGAAATAATAGTAACTATGCTTTACCTTTGTTTAAATTGCTCTTATAAAACCTTTTGTTTAGGTTTTAATAACTAGGCTGATGCTCACATAGCATCATATATCTAGCTCATTATAATCATTCTTGTTATGAATCTTGCCAACATACCATTTTATTTTTATTTCAGATGATATATATATATATATTTATTCATGTGTGGAAATTTTTATTCCTGTTTTGTATTTTTTAATTAACTTAGACAATTAAATTTAACAGGATGACATTGGTCAGAGTACATAGATTTAGAGAAAAAAATCTCTATATCATTTGGACTGTCAATTATGCTGTATACCCATCACCCAAAGTCAAATAATCTTTTGTCACCCTATATTTTGTTTCTCTTTTTAAGCCTTTTCTTTTCCCCTCACCCTCCTCCATCTCCTCTTTTCCCTTCCCCCCGATAACCACTGCACTTTTATCTATGTCCATGAGTCTCATTTTTGTGTCCCAAACGTGTATTGAATCATACAGTTCTTAGCTTTTTCTGATTTACTTATTTCACCAAGTATAATGTTATCAAGGTCCATCCATGTTGTTGTAAATGATACTATATCATCATTTCTTATGGATGAGTAGTATTCCATTGTATATATGGACCACCTCTTCTTTATCCAATTCTATATTGAAGGGCATTTGGCGGTTTTCATGTCTTGGCCACCGTGAACAATGCTATGAGGAACATGGGGGTGCATGTGTCTTTACGTACCCATGTTTTTAAGTTTGGGGTGTATATACCCACTAGAGGGATTTCTGGGTCATATGGTAGTCCTATTATTAATTTTTTGAGGAACCACTATACTTTCTTCCATAATGGTTGCACTAATTTTCATTACACCAACAGTGAATGAGGGTTTCTTTTTCTCCACAGCCTCTCCTGCACTTGTTATTACCTGTCTTGTTGAGAAAAGGAATAAACATAACAAAGAATGTAGAGGATCTACATACTGAAAACTATAAAACATTATTAAAGGAAATTGAAAGAGACTCAATGAAATGGAAAAATATTCCTTGTTTGTGGATAGAAAAAAAATAAATATAGTTAAAATGGCCATATTACCCAAAGCAATATATAAATTTAATGCAATTCTCATCAAAATTCCAATGTCATTTTTTAAAGATAGGGAACAAAAAATCATCAGGTTTGTATGGAACCATAAAAAACCTTAAAAAACCAAACCAAACCAAACAAAACAAAAACAAAGCTGGAGGCATTACAATACCTAACTACAAACTATACTACAGAGCATGATACTCAAAACAGCATGGTACTCGTAGAAAAATAGACACACAGACCATTGGAACAGAATAGAGAGCCCAGAAATAAAACCACATATATATGGTCAGATCATCTTTGAAAAAGGAGCCAAAATCATACAATGGAGAAAAGAAAGCTTCTTCAACAAATGGTGCTGGGAAAATTGAAAAGCCACATGCAAAAGAATAAAACTTGACTACAATTTGTTTCCTTGCACAAAAATATTAATTAAAAATGGATCAAAGACCTAAATATAAGATCTGAATCAATAAATTACATAGAAAAAAACATAGGTACTAAACTCATGGACCTTGTCAGTAGAGAACATTTTATGAATTTGACCCCAAAGGCAAGGAAAATAAAGGCAAAGATAAATGAATGGGACCACATCAAACTAAGAAGCTTCTGCACAGCAAAAGAAGCTGTCAACAAAACAAATAGCCAACTAAATGGCAGATGATATTTTCAAACAGCAGCTCAGATAAGGGACTAATATCCAAAATATATAAAGAACTCACAAAACTCAGCAACAAATGAGCAAACAATCCAATAAAAAATGGGGAGAAGACCTGAACAGACACTTCTCCCAAGAAGAAACACAAATGGCCAACAGATATATGAAAAGATGCTCATCTTAACTAGCTATTAGAGAAATGCAAATCAAAACTACAATGTGATACCACCTCACACCTGTTAGATCAGCTATTATCAACAGATGATATGTATTTATATATTATATATATTTATTTATATATTTTTTTGTTTGTTTTGAAAATTTTCCAGCAACCTGCCTCAGAATTTTTTCTGAATGGATCACCTTAGCTTATATAAGCTGATTTGATTTTAGTTTTGCTTTCTCATATGAGTCATCTAGTTTCAGAATAATAAAATTTCAGGATTTGGAGGGAAATTTCTGATTATCTAGATCTCTTATTTTTGGGAGAAGAGTGAGTAGAGATGAGAGTATATATTATAAAGAAATGACAAGACATCACCATCTATTAGGATTTTATATTGTATGAAAGTTATTAAGCTACTTTACAACTTAGTTCTATCTATTCTAGTAAATTATTCCTAAATTCAGTGGTAATCAGTATGTAAAATAGTAAACATCAGCATCTAATATGTGGCCATCATTGGCTATGTGTTGTACATTACCAAAAAAATAATTTGGATATCATCATTGTCCTCAAAGAAAACAAAAAGAAACTGGTATTTGAAGCCATTAAAGAAAGAGCTTACAGTGGGTAAGTACAGACAACAAATGAAACAGGACTTCAAAGGGAAAATCTAAATGGAAGAAAATATCATGAAAGAAGAGAAACAAACTGGATATTTAAGATTATAATATTTTAATAGCTAAATGAATTAGAGAAAGTACATTTTATAGGTAGATGAATGAAATAGGTTTTATATAAGCAAAGTGATCATATGTATACAAAGTATATTACATATAGCACATAATAAGAGTGTAAACTATATTACGGAATAGTAAAAAATAATATTTACGGGAGAAAATAGATAATGTAAAGCTATACACACTCTTGAGCATAGATCTGATTCAATAAAAAGAGTGTTTTAAGGAAGTTTGCCTAAGTGAATAGTTTTAACATGTGTAACTTTAGGATATTGAAGATAAGAAGAGCAAATGGGAAACCAACTGATTTGGATGTTTGGAATAAAGACTGGATAACATAATGGTTGAGAATATGGAAAAGAAGAATAGAGAACTAAATTTTAGAGAAATAAATATAAGACTTTGTATTTATACATATGAGTGATTAAAAATTAGAGGGGGTAATTTCTATGAATTCTGATTTGAAATAAGAGGGTGAATGTTTTCCATTTGGGATCAAAGTGGTTTTTCAAGAACTGGAAAAATAGTGCTTGTTCATCATAATTTTAGGACTGAAATACCCTGCAAAGTCTATTGAGTTTGAGATGATAGTAGATATAGAATATGGGTAAAAGATAATAAATGATACCTGAATTTGGGAGTGAACCAAATGGAGGTGATAATCAAATTCAAGTAGGTATATAACATTTTATGTGCCTATTTATCTTTAGATTACAATGTCCATCTTCTTTTTTACTTCCCTGCTGTTCTTTTATATAGTGTTTTATTTTGACATTCTCCAGCCTCTACGCCAAGTTAGTCATAAATATATCACAGCAGAGTTTGAGAGTTCAGGGTATTCCTGGCCTCATTTTGAATTTACCATAGCTTTCTTCAATGGGGTAAAAAAAAAAAAGAGCCATCATATATACTTTATTACAAATCTTATCTCTTATCTCATGTATTTTCTCAACCATAAATATTTATAATTTAAGTCTTATCTCTATTAGCACTCTTAAATATTTTTGTCCCATGGTAAAATTATTTTAAACATTGTTGAACAGCCCTGGTTAGCCTAGGAGGTATGCCTCTGAAGTCACACTGGTAGATGGCCATGTGTAACTCTGGGCCCTCAATAAATGTCTCCTATAGTGCTAACTATGAGGCCACAAGGCAATGAACTATCTTCTGAGTTACTGCACTTTTAGAATATGGCTATGTATTCTGAATCCTTGAGAATACTATCTTAAGAAAGTAGATATCAAGTAATTGACAAGAAAGATCCTACTCACGACATAATATTTACGATGATGCTTTCAAATGTTTGGTAACTATTTATAAAGATTCAGGGTCAAAGGGTAAATCACATGATCAAATTTTAATCCATGGCACTGTTATGTTGTTGTTTGTTTGTTTGTTTTTGGTCATTGATATGTTAACTCTTCATTCTACTTAACTTATTTTTATTTTAGTCTTCATAACCAATCTTGATCTGACTCTTTTCCACGTGAAACTTGATGTCATGAAAAATTCAAAAAAAAGTTCTATTGATATTTTAAATTGGTGGAACTTCAAAATTGATTTATGTTATTATAAAAATGGCTACCATAGGAAAGAAATTTTCTGTTTCTGTTTCGGTTAGTTTTCTATATTCAACACTAATAATTTTCTGTTTGCTGATCTATAATTTTATTGGAAAAAAGTTAAAGGACCTTGTTTTTCCTGATCATGTATTATGGAAGTAAATATGGATACATTTTTTTAATTAAGCAATTAAAAAATGTTTTTTCACTGAGTATCACTTCAATGGATTGCATGTAGAAGTTTCTCTAAATAAATTTAAATAACTCTAAAAATGCCTAAGGCATGTGTAATCTGCAAACAAAACCAACAGTTATACTATAATGTAAGCATATGGTAGCTATATTGCTTCTAAAATTATGATGTAATTTCATTACTTTCATGCCAATTATACTGGCGCTAACCAAACTCAGTAAAAAATCACTATCAAAGACTCCATCCCGTTACTGACAGGCATGCCCAAAGAAGTACAAAATAATATTGAATACTAGTTTTATTTGCTACTGATATTTATTTATAGAAACTGGCAGCTATAATTAATGTAGTCAGAGTTCATAACATGTAAATGGGCTGCTAAAACACAGAGAAACTAGATATACTTCAAATATTGCAGCCAACTTGCCTCATAGAGGCACAGTTATTTATATTATACATTTGACTCTAAAATGGTACCCTGTAGAGGTTTAAACCTTTTGAATTTCCATTATTCCTTTGCATTTTCAGGACTGGCCAACTGGCATCAAGAGTCAATGGTATTACTTGCCTTGCCAATATTTATGCCATAATTTAATAACAGGCAAAGTCCAACAAGATTCATATCTATAACAGAAGAGCTGAGAAACAAACAGATAAAATTAGAGATTGTTGAATGTTGTACAATAACTAGTCTCTGTAGCCAAACAGACTAAGATTTAAATCTTGATTTGTCCATTTACCAGATGCGTAGATGCAGCTAAGTCCTTTAACCGTCATGGTCACAAGCTTGTTTCTCTACCTAAACATGTATATATACCTAACAACAAGGTTTTTGTCTGTATTGAATAAGACAATATTTGTGTAGTACCTAGCACAGTGCTTGGCACATAGTGGGTGTTCAAAAAATGATGCTTTTGGTGCTGTTATAATTAACAGTGTTTTATTATAATATAATAAGACAAACAGTTATAAGAACATTAACACATACCATTAGAAGTATAAAAAGAGCTAATTTCATAGAGAATGAAATGATTTTATTATATGGAAAAGGATAACACTTGGGTGAAAAAGCGAGAAAAGCAATTAGAATAAGTAGAATCATGAAGACATGGCTTGCACTTATTTTGGCTTTCCTGCATAAGTGTGATCATATGACTTGCTTTGCCAATACAATGGGAGCATAACTATATGCATCACTTCTGAATGGAAGCACACAAAACCCAGGAAAACGTGTTCTATATTCCCTTCTCCCAGCTCTTTTCTGCAGTTGTCAGCCTGCATCTTTGAGTGAGGAAGTCAGAAAGCAGAGTTCAAAGTCAATCTGAGATGATTATAAAATCAAGTTTTCTTCTTTTAAGTCACTGAGATTAAGGGATTGTTTGGTACCACAGCATATCCTATTCAATCCTGAGTCATATAGACTAGACATTCATGCCACATTCAAGGAATGAGTGTGCTTAGCATATAAAGTAAAGAGATTAGTAATAATCTGGAAATAAGACTGTCAATGACTATAAAGAAGCTAGAATGTCATGGAGTTTTATAAAGTTTTATAAAGACATGGAGTTTTTTCTTACAAACAGCATAAATACATCAGACTTACTTGATGCGTTTTTAGTACAGGTGTTTGGTCTAGTAGATTTATGCAGGAAACCATGTGACAGGAGCAGACTAGAGGCAGGAAGGAGCTCCTGCACTAAACAATAACATAAGAAATAAGAAAGTGAAAGGTAATAGAAAAAAAAATTAGGAAGACTTAAAAGTATTTGTGAAATAAGCTAGTTTCTTAAATTTATAAATTATGGAAGAGTTGAGAAACAAACAAAGAAAAAAACATCTATAACCTCTTGCTCCATTGACTGGTTAGGTGTTAATGACATTATCTAAATTAGGTAAAATAGAGGAAAATTATCGACCAATGCTTGTGATTTTAAAAGCCTAACTTTTGGAAAATTTGAGATATATATATTAATAGTTTTGTATATAAACAATAGAATTCATTTAAGAAATTATTAGATCCAATTTAAGTGCATAAACTTCATAAATAAATGTCACAACTTGTCACTTGAAAATTTTGACTTGTTATCTATCATTTATGAAGTGTTTGTAGTGAAGTAAACAGGAAAACTAGACCAAATAGAAGTGAGAGTAAATAATTATAATCTTTGTCATGGGTTCTGTGCCTAATGATTTTTGTAATTTCATTTAGAAACTATTTGCAATGAGATATTAAATCAAAATTTGTTATATGTGTGAAAAGCATTGGTTTTCTAAGACAATAAATTAGCTGGTATTATAATTCCTCTTCTGGAATACATGTGTTATCATTAGTATGCTTGCATAAACAATTTGAATAATAATGCTTTCTTTTGTATAATATTAATATGATGCTAACAAAATGTATTTAATCAGAAAAGAAATGAAATGTATATTATAAATCTTTAGTTGTTAAAATTCATTGCTTGAATGAATACTGGTCTCTCCTATTAGTCCTTGAACTTACTGATTATATGGTTTTCCTTCTTTGAAATACTGGCTCAAAGTAAGTATTCAATTAGTACTTGTTGGTTATAGCAACTGACTTAGTGATACCTTTTGTTGCAAAACATTCAAAGATGTATTCAATTGTCTAGTATAAATCCCCTGAGAAACAATTTTATGGCAATTTAGAGCACTACACATTAAACGAATGTCAAACAATAAATGTTCCTACAAATATCCATAATATCAGTGTGTAATTACAAAACATTAGTATAAATGCTTTAGAAAAAACTTCAAATTTTGGCTCTATTAGCATGAAGCAATTTTACTTTTCTCAATAATTTTTACCAACTACTTGTGGCTACCTTTTTTTCACTCTGGGTAGCAGACTTTATTAATAATAAATATATCAGTCTGGCTCCTTAGCTTCCATAACACTTGGAAAATTGTGGTAGTGGTTTTGTACCTCTTTGTACTCTTCTCACCCCATTTCATCATCTGTTTTGAAGGTCTGTTTATTAGTCTGTTTGGGCTGCTATAACAAATACCACAGACTTAAACAACAAAAATTTATTTTTTTCACCATTTTGGAGGCTAGATGTCTGAGATCCAGGTGCTATCATGGTTAGGTTCTGGTGGGAACTCTTATTTTAGATTGCTGAAGTCCACCTTCTCCCTGTGGTCTCACATGATAGGGAGAGAGAGGGAAAGAGAGAGAGAGAGAGAAAGAGAGCAAGCTCTTTGGTATCTCTTCTTATAAGACACTAATTCTATTATTAAAACTGACCTTTATGAGCTCCTCCAAGCTTAATCACCTCCCAAAGGCTCCATCTCCAAAGTCCATCACATTGGGATTAAGGCTTCAACATATGTATTTTGGAAGACAGTTTAGTCCAGGGGTAGTCAGCCTTTTTATACCTACTGCCCACTTTTGTATCTCTGTTAGTAGTAAAATTTTCTAACTGCCCACTGGTTCCACAGTAATGGTGATTTATAAAATAGGGAAGTAACTTTACTTTATAAAATTTATAAAGCAGAGTTACAGCAAGTTAAAGCATATAATAATAATTACTTACCAAATAATTTATGTCAGATTTTCACTAAGTTTGGCAGAATATATCTTTATAAAACAACTTACTATAGTTAAATCTATCTTTTTATTTATACTTTAGTTGCTCCACTACCGCCTACCATGAAAGTTGGAAGGCCCACTAGTGGGTGGTGGGGACCAGGTTGACTACCACTGGTTTAGTCCATAGCACTCTTCTAGTAGCAAGCTGGGCACCTTAGTGCTATTCAATCACACAACAAAAGGTACATTTGCCATAATTGCTCCCTAATTTGATGGGAAATTCTTTTCTTTTTTTTCTTTTTTCCTGAAGTTGGAAACGGGGAGGCAGTCAGACAGACTCCCGTGTGCCCAACCGGGATCCACCCAGCATGCCCACAAGGGGGTGATGTTCTGCCCCTCTGGGGCATTGCTCTGTCATAACCAGAGCCATTCTAGCACCTGAGGCAGAGGCCATGGAGCCATCCCCAGCGCCTGGGCCAACTTTGTTCCAATGAGGCCTTGGCTGTGGGAAGGGAAGAGAGAGACAGAGAGGAAGGAGGAGAGGGGTGGAGAAGCAGATGGGCTCTTCTCCTGTGTGCCCTGGCCGGGAATTGAACCTGGGACTCCTGCATGCCAGGCCGACACTCTACCACTGAGCCAACCAGCCAGGGCTCCTTTTTTTTATGAGCTTTATACCTAACTATTATGGGGAGGAGATGTACTACTTTTCCCTTATTCAGCAAGGATGTGAGTAGAGAGGATATCCTCTTTTGAAAAACACTGAGTTGACTGAAAACATGATTTTGCTCTTCAGTCTTCTCCTTATTGGTCTACTCGTGCTGCCCAGGAGCATAGTGAGCTGGGTCGTGCTAGTCCTTCTCAGGAAGGACTCATCAGTCTCAGAACTTGGAATGTGTTGTTCCTTGTGCTGCTTGTTCCCAGCTATGGTCTCTAAGTAGTGATTCTTAAGAAAGACAATCCCATTTAGAGTGTAACATGATTCATCTTAAATTTGAACTACACAAAAATTGCTAGTATTTTACTTTTTAAAACGGCAATGCTATATGCAGTATAACCCAATATATTGGTGTTTATCGAGATTTGTAATCTGCTCATGTTTTGAACTGTATGGGGACAAGGTAGAATGAGGAGTTATCCTTAAAACATTTTCCTTGTTTGGTAATTAGAAGCCATGAAATACAATGCTGTTGCAATTCACAGTAATGCACGGATCACCTCCCCATACCCTAGTCCCTAATGAAGTGGGGAGCATCAATTTGCCATAGTTTGACTGTAGCAGATGTGCTACATGTGACAAATGGCAAACATATTGGAAACTCTCTATTAAAACAATGCTGCCTCTATGCTCTGAATTTACATCCTAACGCAACGTCACCATCAATAGGAAGTGGTGTAATAACTAAATGACTGCATTCTCTCTGTCCATTTAAATCATTTCAACTTCAACTCAGTTTGAATTAAAGTATTTCTCATACCAAAAGCACAATTAACTTACTTCTAAGTTATTTCCAGATGCCACTTTTAGTTCCAATATAAGTGAATCAAATGTGTGCCAGTTTCCGTTAGACCGTGCTGCCCTCACACTCTTGGCATGCATCTACAGGATGTCTCTCTCACAGGTGGATAGCAGGCCAGCTTGACCATTGAAGTAGTTCCCAATTATGTTATCACTGAGATTAACTTCTCTCTCATCATTTAGTTAAAAATGAATTTTATGTTTCTCAATTATATTGTAAAAAGGTGAACATTTTATGTTATAATTCAAGAAAATTATAATTCTTGAACTAGATGTAAAATATAATTTGCTTCTAAATAAAATGATACTTGCTGAAATATGTGAAATATGCCCCATTACACCAGATGCTCTACATCATGAAGCCTCTGATGTTCACTCTCATGAGATGATGAATAACTATGAAATCTTGGTATCATGAAACAATGATATGACACATGCTTTCTAGTCTTTCTTTCTCTCTCCTTTCTTTCTTTCTTTCTTTCTTTCTTTCTTTCTTTCTTTCTTTCTTTCTTTCTTTCTTTCTTTCTCTCTTTCTTTTTTTCTGGAGAGAGAAACAGGAAGAAAGAAAGATGAGAAGCATCAACTCATAGTTGCAGCACCTTAGATGTTCATTGATTGCTTTCTCATATGTGCCTTGACCTAGGAGGGTGGGCTCCAGCCAAGCCAGTGACTCTTTGCTCAAGTCAGCAACCTTGGACTTCAAGTCAGTGACTTTAGGTATTGAGCCAGTGCCCATGGGGTCCTATTAATGATCCCACACTGAAGCTGATGTCCCTGCTCTCAAACTGATGAGCCTGTGCTCAAGCCAAAGACCTCGGGGTTTCAAACTGGGGTCCTCAGTGTCCCAGGCCAATGCTCTATCCACTGCACCACAACCTAGTCAAGTGACACATACCTTCTTTATTTTTTAGGGAGAGAGACAGACAGACAGGGACAAACAGGCTGGAAGGGAAAGAGATGAGAAATGAGAAGCATCAATTCTTCATTGTAGCATCTTAGTTGTTCATTGACTGCTTTCTCATATATGCCTTGACTGGAGGGGTACAGCAGAGAGAGTGACCCCTTGCTCACACCAGTAACCTTGGGCTTCAAGCCAGCAACCATGGGGTCATGTCTATGATCCCACGCTCAAACCGGTAACTCTGTTCTTAAGCTTGTGAACCCACGCTCAAGCTAGATGCACCCATACTCAAGCCGGTGACCTCGAGGTTTGAAACTGGGTTCTCAACTTCTTAGTCTAACACTCTATCCTCTGTGCCACTGCTTGGTCAGGCAACACCTGATTTATTTTAATCCTCATGATTATATTTCCTATTGACTAAATAAATCATATTTACATTTAGGCTAATTTAATACAATTTGCCAATTTAAAAAAAGCGGGAAAATTCTCAAATAAATTAAAAGTTGTAGTTAAAGGTGCTCTTTGTTATTATAAAACAAATTACTTTCTTCTTGTTTGTGTACAAACACCCACTGAATTTAATCACCATTAAAACAATTTTTTTATTCATCTTATTTAAACTCTGGATACTACTTTCTCAGGCTTTGTAATAGGCATTCTTTTTCTTTACAGATGCCTTTAGAGATTGCTTTCTTTTTTTGTCTTCATTCTTTCTCTCCTTTCTTTTTTTTTGGTCAGAGAGTGGAGGGGAAGCAGAGAGACAGACACTCCGCATGCGCCCAAACCGGATCCACCTGGCAAACCCACTAGAGGGCGATGCTTTGCCCATCTGAGGCCATTGCTCCTTTTGCAACCAGAGCCATTTCTTAGTGCCTGAGGTAGAGGCCATGGAGCCATCCTCAGTACAGGAGGTCAACTCGCTCGAGCCAATGGAGTCATGGCTATGGAAGGGGGAGGAGAAGAGAGAGGGAGAGAGAGAGATAGATAGGAGTGAGAGAGAAGGGAGAGGGATGGAGAAGTAGATGGTCACTTCTCCTGTATGCCCTGATGAGGATTCAAACCTGGGACCTCCACATGCTGACTGACACTCTACTGCTGAGCCAACTGGCCAGGGCCTAATGATTGCTTTCTATTCTGAACAATTTCTATACAACTGTGTTGTGTCTGCTCTGGGTAATTCATTTCAAGAGGCACACCAACCAATGCTGTAGACATAACAATAAAAATAAAAGTATGCTTATAAACTAGGAGTTTAACCTAAATAAGCTGTTAGAGTGTTCTTATAAGTTTAGCATGTAATGTTAATGGAGATATAACTAAATCTGAATAAATTTGAAGCAAGATTTCTAGTGTGTCTTCCCAAGAATACACTGTGAGCTGAAGTTTATTAGATAAGACCAAAGTAGTTCATTGTTTAAAATAGGGATGGAATAGTCTATATATAATAATTTCCCCCCCCCCCATTATTGCAATGTCAGTATTTAAATGATTATTTTTATCCAGTAAATTATCTTTAGTTCTGGAACTGCCAGTATTTATAACATATTTAAACTGAAGGTAAGTGTTCAACTATCCAGATAAGCAAAGATATTCCTCATATCTTAAAATATATGCCTATATAAGACAGTGTCTATTCTTGCTATTTCTTATATCAATTTTTTCCCTATGCTATTTCACTCATGGTGTAACCCAATGTAATGGAAAATAATTGGTTTCTTAAAGAATAATTAGTTTTGTTAAGACTTACTTAATAAAAAGTGCATTGTGATTTACTTGGAGGTCACTAATAAGAAAATTAAATCAGAAAAAAAAAGAAAATTAAATCATAAAATTCTAAAGATGAAGTGTACTTACTTGCATTATGTGAAGAAATAATAAATAGCCAGACTCTGAATTAAAAATACTTAATTTTAAAAGGACTGAATTTTGAGAATGTAACAAAGATTGCCAAAATTTGTCCAACTCATTTCTCTGTTCAGCCAGCTGATAAAATAGATCTGCATTTAGAAATTTGTCTAAGAGTCAAAGATACCTGTGGAATTTCAATTCAAACTCTGGACATTGTTGAATATAATTAACTATTAAATTTCAATATTTACTTTATGTTTTACCTCATGAAGTTGGTAGTTCTGGGAGTATCCCAAAATCACAAAATTTTGCCAGAAGTATACATTCATCATAACAAACTGTTTGTATTTTGACCTTGTGGAAACTAGTTTAAAGAATTCAATCCCAAACTGTTCAGAGTAGCACATGATACACTCAATATTTCTATGTATATCCATCTTATTTAGCTACTGAATGGTTTCATAACATATGAAAATTCAGAAGCAAATATGTCATGGAGAAGGAAATCATGAAAAAGATGTAAAACTGCTGAAACTCTTTAACATATTCTACTCTTTTTATTCAAGATGAATATCAATGCTGAAGATGCATTTGAAATATACACAATTCAATAAGGATTAATTACAAAATAATATAGTCAGTTTATTTTTAGCCTGAAACAAAATGATCACTATTACAGAATTTAAAATACGAAAAACGGATGTGAATATCCTATTAAAAAGTTGGTGT
Organism: Saccopteryx bilineata; assembly: GCF_036850765.1. Classification (NCBI taxonomy): domain Eukaryota; kingdom Metazoa; phylum Chordata; class Mammalia; order Chiroptera; family Emballonuridae; genus Saccopteryx; species Saccopteryx bilineata. The sequence continues at coordinate 66,659,304 of NC_089490.1, read as the reverse complement.
TCCTTTAAATGTTGACAGATATTTGAGGGAAAATCCAACCAATGAAAAAGGAGCTGTGCGGCAAACTGTCTCTAATTAGAGACTATCCGAGAACACCTTCTGGAAAAATAATTTTTTATAAGAATTCTAAAACAAGATATTGTTTCTATTTGTCTTTTACTTATTATATCCTTCACCTACATCAGTTCAGGCTATGATAGTTTTACAAATGCAATTATAAAATAGGTCTATGATATATGACTGAATCAAATAAAAAGGTATCATTACATTGTTTCATCATCAAAAAAGTCACTAGGAGCCTGAATAATGAATGCTAAAGCCTAATGCCATCTCAAGTGAGTCAATATGACCTCCTATCCAGTATCTGATTTTTAGGCAGTTTGAATGTAAAAATTTTAGTGATACCACTCTAACTGGAACAAAGCCCAGCGTCTTCATTGTCTAATATTCAGAGCTGGCCAATATTCCTGAAAGACTGTGTTTATAATCTACAGCATAGAACTACAAAGCCATTTTGAGTTAATTTTTGTACAGGGGGAGAGACTGTAGTCCAGTTTCATTCTTTTGCATGTGGCTTTCCAGTTTTCCCAGCACCATTTATTGAAGAGGCTTTCCTTTCTCCATTGTGTGTTGTTGGCCCCTTTATCAAAAATTATTTGACTATATATATGTGGTTTTATTTCTGGGTTTTCTATTCTGTTCCATTGGTCTGAGTGTCTATTTTTCTGCCAATACCATGCTGTTTTGATTGTCATGGCCCTATAATATAGTTTGAAGTCAGGTATTGTACTATGCCCCCAGCTTCATTCTTTTTCTTTAGGATTGCTTTGGCTATTCGGGGTTTTTTACAGTTCCATATAAATCTGATGATTTTTTGCTCCATTTCTTTAAAAAATGTCATTGGAATTTTAATGGGAATTGCATTAAATTTGTATATTGCTTTGGGTAATATGGCCATCTTGATTATATTTATTCTTCCTAACCAAGAACAAGAAATATTCTTCCATCTCATTATATCTTTTTTGATTTCCCTTAACAATGGCTTATAGTTCTCATTATATAAGTCCTTTACATTCTTTGTTATGTTTATTCCTAAGTATTTTATTTTTTTTGTTGCAATCGTGAAGGGGACTATTCTTTTAAGTTCATTCTCAAATGTTTCATTGTTGGCATATAAAAATGCTATTGACTTCTGAATGTTAATTTTGTATCCTGTGACCTTACTGTATTGGCTTATTGTTTCTAGTAGTCTTTTTGTGGATTCTTTGGGGTTTTCGATGTATAGGATCATATTATCTGCAAAAAGTGATACCTTGACTTCTTCTTTTCCAATATGGATGCCTTTTATTTCTTTGTCTTGTCTGATTGCTGTGGCTAGAACCTCTAGTACCACATTAAATAAGAGTGGAGAGAGCGGACAACCCTGTCTTATTCCTGATTTAAGGGGGAAAGCCTTCAGTTTTGTGCCATTTTATATGATGTTAGCTGATGGTTTATCATATATGGCCTTTATCATGTTGAGATATTTTTCTTCTATACCTATTTTGTTGAGAGTCTTAAACATAAAATTGTGTTGTATTTTATCGAAAGCCTTTTCTGCATCTATTGATAAGATCATGTGGTTTATGTTCTTTGTTTTGTTGATATGGTGTATTACGTTAACCGTTTTACGTATGTTGAACCATCCTTGAGATTCTGGGATGAATCCCACTTGATCATGATGTATTATTTTTTTAATATGTTGTTGTATTTGATTTGCTAGTATTTTGTTTAGTATTTTAGCATCTGTATTCATTAGAGATATTGGTCTGTAGTTTTCTTTTTTTGTGCCATCCTTGCCTGGTTTTGGTATGAGGGTTATGTTGGCCTCATAAAATGTATTTGGAAGTATTGCTTCTTCTTCAATTTTTTGGAAGACTTTCAGTAGAATAGGAACCAAGTCTTCTTTGAATGTTTAATAAAATTCGCTGGTATAGCCGTCAGGGCCTGGACTTTTATTTTTGGGGAGGTTTTTAATGGTTTTTTCTATTTCTTCTCTACTAATAGGTCTGTTTAGGCTTTCTGCTTCTTCTTGACTCAGTCTAGGAAGGTTGTATTGTTCTAAGAATTTATCCATTTCTTCTAGATTGTTGAATTTAGTGGCATAAAGTTTTTCATAGTATTCTACAATAATTCTTTGTATATCTACAGTGTCCGTGGTGATTTCTCCTCTTTCATTTTGGATTTTGTTTATATGAGTTCTTTCTCTTTCTTCCTTGGTAAGTCTTGCCAAGGGTTTGTCAATTTTGTTGATCTTTTCAAAGAACCAGCTCCTTGTTCTATTAATTTTTTCTATAGTTTTTCTGTTCTCTATTTCATTTATTTCTGCTCTGACTTTTATTATCTCCTTTCTTTGTCTGGTTTTGGGTTGTCTTTGTTCTTCTTTTTCTAGTTCCTTAAGGTGTGAAGTTAAGTGGTTCACTTGGGCTCTCTCTTGTTTGTTCATATATGCCTGAAGTGATATGAACTTTCCTCTTATCACTGCTTTTGCTGCATTCCATAGATTCTGATATGTCGTATTGTCATTTTCATTTGTCTGTATATATCTTTTGATCTCTGCACTTATTTCTTCTTTGACCCATTCATTTTTTTAAAAGTGTGTTGTTTAGTTTCTACATTTTTATGGGATTTTTTTCCTCTTTTTTGCAGTTGAATTCTAGTTTCAAGGCTTTATGATCAGAAAATATGCTTGGAACAACTTCGATTTTTCTGAATTTGCTGATGTTGTTTTTGTGGCCCAACATATGGTCAATTCTTGAGAATGATCCATGTACATTGGAGAAAAATGTATACTCAGTCACTTTGGGATGAAATGTCCTGTAGATGTCTATCATATCCAGGTGCTCTAGTGTTTTGTTTAAGGCCACTATATCTTTGTTGATTCTCTGTTTGGATGACCGATCTAGAGCCATCAGTGGTGTATTGAGGTCTCCAAGTATGATTGTATTTTTGTCAGTTTTTGTTTTAAGGTCAATAAGTAGCTGTCTTATATATTTTGGTGCTCCTTGGTTTGGTGCATATATATTAAGAATTGTTATGTCTTCTTGATTCAGTGTCCCTTAGCCATTATGAAATGGCCATTTTTGTCTCTGAGTACTTTTGCTGTCTTGTAGTCAGCATTATCGGATATGAGTATTGCTACGTCTGCTTTTTTTTTGGATGTTATTTGCTTGGAGTATTGTTTTCCAGCCTTTCACTTTGAATTTGTTTTTATCCTTGTTACTTAGATGAGTTTTCTGTAGGCAGCATACAGTTGGATTTTCTTTTTTAATCCATTCTGCTACTCTGTGCCTTTTTATTGGTGAGTTTAATTTGTTTACATTTAGTGTAATTATTGACACTTGTGAGTTCACTATTGCCATTTTATATATTGCTTTCTGTTAGTTTTGTGTCTTGTTTGTTTGATACTTCTCTTTCGTTTTTCTATCTTTTGTTTTTATTTGGTTGTATTCCATACATTTTTCCTCAGTTGCTATCTTTTTTAAATCATGTGCTTCTGTGGTGTTTTTTTCTATGGTGGTTACCTTTCAGTAATGAAAAGGGTTCCTACCCTGTTCATTGTAGTGCACTATTTTGTACTTTTGCACTCCATTGTCCTTTGCTACTGTTAATCTCCATCCTCTCCTCCCCCTTTCTTTTTGTTGTTGTCACAGTTTAAATTTGGTTTTATTGTGTTCTTTTTGGAGCTTTTACTTGTGGCTTTGTTTTTTTTTTTTTTTTGTTCTTTGTATCTGATTGGAGAACCCCCTTTAATAATTCCTGGAGTGGGGGTTTTCTGATGATAAATTCCCTCATCTTTTCTGTATCTGTGAATGTTTTTATTTCTCCTTCATATTTGAAGGATAGCTTTGATGGGTATAGTATTCGTGGCTGAAAGTTCCTCTCTTTCAGGACTTTAAATATTGGGGTTCACTGTCTTCTAGCTTGTAGAGTTTGTGTTGAGAAATCTGATGATAATCTAATGGGCCTTCCTTTATATGTTGTATTCTTCTTTTCCCTGGCTGCCTTGAGAATTTTTTCTTTGCCATTGGTTTGTGTCAATTTCATTATGATTTGCCTTGGAGTAGGTTTGTTGGGGTTAAGAAAACCCAGAGTTCTGTTTGCTTCTTGAATTTGAGGCTTTAGTTCTTTCCACAGGCTTAGGAAGTTCTCATCTATTATTTGTTTGAGTATGTTCTCCATTCCATTTTCTCTCTCTTCTCCCTTTGATATACCTATTATTCTTATGTTATTCTTTTTGATGGAATCAGATTATTCTTGTAGGGCTATTTCATTTTTTTAAATTTTTGAGTCTCTTTCTTCTTCTCTTTGTTGTGCGTCAAGTTGCTTGTCTTCTATTTCACTAATTCTACCTTCTATCTGGCCTGTTCTATTAGCTAAGCTTGTTACCTCGTTTTTCAGCTTGTGAATTGAGTTTTTCATCTCTGTTTGATTTGTTTTTATAGTTTCAATTTTCTTGGAAATATATTCTTTGTGTTCATTGAGTTGTTTTCTGAGCTCCCTAAATTGCCTTTCTGTGTTTTCTTGTATATCTCGGAGGATTTTTAGGATTTCTATTTTAAATTCTCTGTCATTTAACTCCAAGGTTCCCAATATATTAAATTTTTTCTCCATAGATTTTTCCTCATCTATCTGTGTTACCTCTCTTTCTTTTGTATCCATGATATTCGATTTTCTCTTCTTTAATGGCATCTGAGGGTGGTTTTGTTGATAGTATTAATGAGATTTAATAAAGAATAAAAAGTTAAAAAAATAAAAAAATCAAAGAGGTTTTTTAAAAATTAATAATTAAATAAAGAAAAATAAAATAAAAATTAAAAAAAGGAAATTATTCCCCACCCCTCCTTTTTTCCTCTCCTCTCCTCTTTCCTCTTTCTTGAGAGAATCTTGTGGTGAACTGTGAATTATATTGTACTAAATAGAACAAACAATGCCTGTAATGGAGGGCCTGAATTGGGAAAAAGTCATAAAGGGGCTAAAAAAAAAGAGGAAAAAAAAGGGGGTATGGATCCACAAAAAGCAAATAAGGAAAAAATTTGGGTCAAGAATAAAATGATTTGCTTTTAGGTGTTGGTTGACTAAGAATTATGATGAGAGGAATAAGAGGGACACAGGAAAATGGGGGGACAAATTAAAAAATTACTATTGTATTTAGTGGAACAAAAACTAAATAATGGAGAGCCAGGGATGGGAGCACTGCTAGTGAGTTAAAAAGGTGAAGTAGCCCTGGCCAGTTGGCTCAGTGGTAGAGCATCGGCCTGGCGTGCAAGGGGTCCCGGGTTCGATTCCCGGCCAGGGCACACAGGAGAAGCACCCATCGCTTCTCCACCCCTCCCCCTCTCCTTCCTCTCTGTCTTTCTCTTCCCTTCTCGCAGCGAGGCTCCATTGGAGCAAAGATGGCCCGGGCGCTGGGGATGGCTCCTTGGCCTCTGCCCCAGGTACTAGAGTGGCTCTGGTCACAACAGAGCGATGCCCCGGAGGGGCAGAGCATCGCCCCCTGGTGGGCAAAGCGTCGCCCCTTGGTGGGCGTGCCGGGTGGATCCCAGTCAGGCGCATGCGGGAGTCTGACTGTCTCTCCCTGTTTCCAGCTTCGGAAAAATACAAAAAAAAAAAAAACAAAAAAAAAAACAACAACAAAAGGTGAAGTAAGAACCACCCAAAATGCCACAAACATAAGTTTCAGTCCCAGAGAAGATAATTTGTTTGTTATTGAGGTTTGAATGAGAGGAGATGTAAAGGAGAAAGGAAGAAACTAATATAGAGGGAGAAAAGAAAGAGAGAGAAATAAAAGAGGGAACCACTAAAAGAAGAAAATAGAAAAAAGAGGAGAGAGAGACAGAGAGTTAAGGGTTTTGGAGTGCAACCCTCATAGAGAGAAAAGAAGAGGAAAGAAAAGATAATGGGAGATGTAACACTTATGGGTAGTATAGTTCAAGGAGAGGAGAGAGTAAAACCGGCAGAGAATTAAATGACCAAATTGGAGGAGGAAAAAAAAAATAAAGAATGAAGATAAAGAGAAAAAAATGAACAAATATACTAAAATGGGATATGTCTGTGGATTATTCTTGATTTTGAGAGGTTATCTTCTTGCTTTTCTTTTCTCTCTCTATTTCTGGTCAGTGACTCTGTACCCCAGGTTCTTCCCCTTTGGCACGCTCAGGTAGAGGTTTGCAGTTGATAAGTCTCTATGGCGATGTCATGTATTGTGCTTCAGTCTCGTGGGAGTCGAGGCTCATTAGCATTTATAGGCTCCGACAATGAGAGAGTCTGTGTTCCTGGAGCCTCTCTCCTAGTCTTTCCTTCCTCAATTAGTAGCCTGATAATCCAGCTATGGGGTTGCTGCTGCCTCTGCCTGGATAGTAAGTGGGTCAAAGAGCTGGCAACTCCCCACTCTATTTCCACTTGGCACAGGGTTCTGGGTAAGGCTCAGTCAGTCAGAGCTGCTAGCATAATCAGGCGGGGCTTCCACCCACTCAAAGACCTCTGGCTCTGCCACTCCGTCTGGTAACACTGGCGGGCGCCCACTCCTGGGGTGCTTGGAGGAAACTCTTGCTCACTATCTGTGCACAGACCAGGATATCCAGCCGGCAGTCTCACACTCTGAGTGAAACCCCCGCCCGCATGGAAAAATTCCAGCGTTGGAATTAGCTCTCACTCCCTCCCCGTGTGTGGCTTTTTCAGGGCGCTGGGGCGGCCAGGAGATTCCGCTTTTGGCCCACACAAAGGCCTCTGACTCTGCCCCTCTGTGGGATAACACAGGCACCCACTCTTGGGGCTTTCAAAGGAATCTCTCGCCTACTATCTGTGCGCGCCGACCAGGAGATCGGGGAAAATGGCTGCCCCACTTGTCTTTCTCTGTCTGGGTTTGGTGCGAGTGTTAGTTTGTATTGACTGGGTTGCCACAGGCACAGTTTTTCCTCAGCTTGGATCTCTGTGCCATAGCCTGGTTCGGCCGTTTTTGCCGCAGCCTGGATCTATTCACCCCCTTTGCCTGCCTTAGTTTCTATATTCTCAGTTCCCAGTGAAAGCAGCCCTATTTTGGTTAGTGAGGAAGGTGGAGCATTTCTTACTCCCTATTTCCTTTGGGGTTTGATTTTATATTTAGCCAATTTTTCACTCGACCATACCTTCGGGTGTTTTGCGAAACATCTGGAGGCTCCAAGGATAGGTTTTTCTGTTTCTGGTTGAAGATCTTGTTGAGTTTTGGGGGAGATTATCTGTATCACTTCCTACCGCGCCATTACTCTGACGTCATCTCCAGTGTTTTGGGATTCTTAGGATATATTCCTAAAAGTGGGATAGCAGGGTCAAAAGGCAGTTCTATTTTTAATTTTTTGAGGAAACACATACTATTTCCCACTGTGACTGCACAACTCTGTATTCCTACCAAAGTGCAGGAGGGTTCCCTTTTCTCCAAACCATCACCAGCACTTGTTATGTGTTGATTTGTTAATAAGTGCCATTGTGACAGGTGTGAGGTGATATCTCATTGTTTTTAATTTGCATTTCTCTCATGATTGGTGACATTGAACATTTTTTTATATGCCTGTTGGCCATGTGTATGTCTTCTTTAGGGAAGTGTCTATTCAGTTCCTTTTTCTATTTTTTTTTAATATACATAATTTTATTACACAACTTTTAAAAAAACAATGCAACATTCTAAATAACCCAAAATTTACTACTGAGACTAAACTAATTCCGAGTCTGCTTTGCCACCATACACAAGTCAAGAAATTAAAGAAACCATTAAATATTTAGAAACATTTAACATCAGAAGCCTTAAAATCTAACTGTATGCAGTAGCCCCTCAGAAAGCTACAATCTGCATTTTTAAAAAAGTATTTTCTCTACAAAGAACCTTATCAGCTATACAAAAATCTGTACAGTTTTTATACTGAAGCTAATATTGAGCTGCACTTGAATTCACATTCTTAGCCAAACAATTGCCTGAGCATACAAACATACTCCATACACATTACAGGACAGCCATTTATTCTTCATCTTCATCCTCTTCCTCCTCCTCATCATCTTCCTCTTCTTCCTCTTCCTCATCTTCTGGTTCGTTCTTCTTCTTTGAGCCTGTTGGCCTGCCAGGACCCTTCTTTCCCACTTCACTTTTGCCCTTGGCACGGTATGCGGCAATATCCTTTTCATATTTCTCCTTTAGCTTCGCTGCTTTTTGCTCATAGGGTTGCTTATCTTTGGCTGACTGTTCAGACCACATTTCACCCAGTTTTTTTGCAGTATCCCCAATGGACAAACCAGGGTGTTCACTTTTGATCTTTGGGTGATGTTCAGAGCAAAACAGGAAGAAGGCAGATGGAGGCCTTTTAGGCGCATTGGGATCTTTTTTCTTTCCCTTCTTGTCGCCTTTGGTAGGCACGTAGTTCTTCATCTCCCTGTCATAGCAAGCTTTGTCGCTCTTGGCCATGTCCTCGAACTTGGACTTTTCCTTTGCTGACATGGTCTTCCATCTCTCCAAGCACTGCTTGGAGAACTCGGAGAAGTTGACGGAAGAGTCCGGGTGCTTCTTCTTGTGCTCCTCCTGGCAGGTCTGCACGAAGAAGGCGTATGAGGACATCTTGCCCCTCAGCTTGTTGGGGTCTCCCTTCGCCATGGCTGACAGACGGCGTCTATCTGGTGGTAGGTTTTCCTCAGAGTTGCGCCGTGCGGCCGGGTCTGTCTGAGAGGCCTCTCTCGCTGAGCTCCGGCGTGAACTGGTTTCCTTTTTCTATTTTTTAATTGGATTGTTTATCTTCCTGGTATTGAGTTTTAGAAATTCTTTATAAATTTGGTTACTAACCCCTTATCAGATGTATCGGCCAATATGTTCTCTCATTGTGTGGGTTGTCTTTTTATTTTATTAATTGTGTCTTCTGGTATACAAAAGCTTTTTAGTTTGATATAATCTCATTGTTTATTTTCTCCTTTATTTCTTTTAAGATTTTTATGGTTTTGTGACTTACATTTAAGTCTTTTATCAATTTTGAGTTTACTTTTGTGAATGGTGTAAGTTGGTGGTTTAGTTTTATTTTTTTGCATGTACCTGTCCAATTTTCCCAACACCATTTATTAAAGAGATTGTCTTTATTCTATTGCATACTCTTGCGTCCTTTGTCAAATATCAATTGACCATAAAGGCATGGGTTTATTTCTGAGTTCTCTATTCTTTTTCATTGATCTATATGCCTGTTCTTATGCCAGTACCAAGCTGTTTTGTGTACAATAGCCTTGTAGTATAACTTGATATCAGGAAGCATGATACCTCCCACTTTGTTCTTCATTTTTAGGATTGCTGAGGCAACTCAGGTTCTTTTTTGGTTCCATATAAGTTTTTGGAATACTTGTTGTAGATCTGTGAGGTATGCCATTGGCATTTTAATAGGAACTGCATTGAATCTATAGATTGCTATGGGTAGTATAGACATTTAATGATGTATATTCTTTCTATATATGAACATGGTATATGCTTCCACATATTTGTTTATTTCTTGATTTCTTTTTTCAATGTCTTACAATTTTTTGAGTACAAGTCTTATACCTTGTTAATTAAATTTAATTCTAGGTACTTTATTTTTGTTGTTGCAATAGTGAAAGGGATTGTTTCCTTTATTCCTCTTTCTGACAGTTTATTGTTGGTATATCAAAATGTCAATGATTTCTGAATATTAATTTTATATCCTGCCACCTGGCTGAATCATTTAACAGGTCTAGTAATTTTTTTGACTGAGACTTTAGGGTTTTCTATGTGCAGTATCATGTCATCAGCAAATAATAAGAATTTTGGTTCTTCCTTTTTAGTTTGGATGCTTTTTATTTTTTCTTGTTGACTGATTGCTGTGGTTAGGATTTCTAGAACTATGTTGAATAAGAGTGGTGAAACTGGCCACCCTTGTCTTGTTTCTGATCTTAAGAGGATTGCTTTTAATTTTTTCCCATTAGGTATGACGTTGGCTGTTGGTTTGTCATAGATGGCCTTTCTTATGTTGAGATATGTTTCCTGTATACTCACATTGCTGAGAGTTTTGATCATAAATAGGTGCTGGATTTTATCAAATGCTTTTTCTGTATTCATTGATATAACCATGTGATTTTTATTTTTTATGTGATGAATCACATTTGTTAATTTGCAAATATTGTACCAACCTTGCCTTCCTGAAATAAATCCCACTTGATCATGATCTACAATCTTTTTACTGTATTGTTGGATCCAGTTTGCTAATATTTTCTTGAGAATTTTAGCATCTATATTCATCAGGAATATTGGCCTATAGTTTTCTTTCTTTGTAGTGACTTTACCTGGCTGTGGAATGAAGATAATGTTGCCTCATAAAATGAGCTTGTAAGTCTTCCCTCTTCTTTAATTTTTTGAAAAAGCTTGAGAATAATAGGTGTTAGTTCTTTGAATGCTTGGTAAAATCTGCCTATGAATCCATCTGGCCTAGAACTTTTGTTAGCTGGTAGTTTTTTTTAATTATTTTTATTTATTTATTCATTTTAAAGGAGACAGAGAGAGAGAGAGAGAGAGAGAGAGAGAGAGGGAAGGGGGAGGAGCAGAAAGCATCAACTCCCATATGTGCCTTGACCGGACAAGCCCAGGGATTTGAACCGGTTACCTCAGGGTTCCAGGTCAAAGCTTGATCCACTGTGCCACCACAGGTCAGGCTGGTAGTTTTTTAATAACTATTTCAATGTCATTTTTTGTAATCAGTCTGTTTTTGTTTTCTGATTTTTTCAGGTTGAGTTTTGTAAGACTGTATATTTCTAGGAATTTATCCATTGTCCCTAGGTTGTTCAATTTCTTGGCATATAGATCCTCATAGTATTTTCTTACAATCCTTTGTATTTCTGTGGTATCGGTTGTTACTTCTCCAATTTCATTTCTAATTTTATTTATTTAGGTCCTCTCTCTTTCTTTCTTGATCAGTCTTGTAAAGTTTCATCAATTTTATTTACCTTTTCAAAGAACCAGCTCTTGGTTTATTGATCTTTTATATTTTTTTTAGCATCTGTGTCATTTATTTCCATACTGATCTTTATTATTTCATTCTTCAACTTTCTCAGGGCTCTATTTGCTGTTCTTTTTCTCTTAGGTAAAGAGTTACATTGTTTATTTGACCTTTTTTCTTCTTAAAGTATGCCTGTAATGCTATATAAACTTCTGTCCTAAGACTGTTTTTGCTGTGTCCCATAGATTTGGGGTTGTTATATGTTTATTTTCATGTGTTTCAAGGAAATCTTTTATTTCTTCTTTGATCTCATTGTTAACCCATTTGTTGTTTAATACGATGCTATTTAGCCTCCAAGGGTTTTAATATTTTTCAGTTTTACTATTGTAGTTGATTTCTAGTTTTATGCCATTGTGATCAGAGAAGATGCTTGATATGATTTTAATCTTCTTAAATTTATTAAGACTTGTTTTGTGTCCTAACATGTGGTCTATTCTAGAGAATGTATCATGCACACTTGAAAAGAATGTTTACTCTGCTACTTTGCAGTGAAAGGTTCAGAAGATATCTATTAAATCCAGTTGATCTAATGTGTCATTTAAGACCGCTGTTTCTTTGTTAATTTTCTGTCTGGAAGATCTATCCATTGATGTTAGTGAGGAATTAAAATCCCCTACTATTTTAGTATTGCTGTCGATCTCACCCTTTATGTGTTTTATATACATATATTTAGGTGCTCCTATATTAGGTGCATAAATATTTACAATGGTTATATCCTCCTGTTGGGTTGCTCTTTTTATCATTATGTAGTGACATTCCTTATCCCTTACATTTAAATGTTATTTCGTTATTTTGTCAGATATAATTATTGCTATTCCAGCTTTTTTTTTTTCATTTCCATTTACATGAAATACGTTTTTCCATTTCTTCTCTTTCAGTCTATGTGTATCTTTTGTTCTGAGGTAGGACTCATAGCAGGCCCCTTAACATCTTTTATAGTACTGGTTGGGTTGTAATGCATTCCTTGAGCACTTGTTTGTCTTGGAAGTTTTTTATTTCTTCTTCAATTTTAAATGATAGCTTTGCTGGATAAAGTAGTCTTGGTTGTAGATTTTTGTTCTGCATACTTTGAATATTTCTTGCCAACCTCTCTGTCCTCAAGTGTTTCTGTTGAGAAGTCAAATGTCATCCTTATGGGGACTCCTCTGTAGGTAATTAACTATTTTTCTCTTGTAGCTTTTAGTATTCTTTCTTTGTCTCTTAACTTTGGCATGTTACTTATGATGTGTCTTGGTGTAGGCCTCCTTGGGTTCATCCTTAATGGGATTCTTTGTGCTTCTTGCACTTATATTACTTTCCTTCTTCAGTTTGGGAAATTTTTAGTTATGATTTCTTTAAACAGGTTCTCTATCCCTTGTTTGTTCTCTTCTCTTTTAGAAACCCCTATGATGTGTATGTTGTTTCTCTTCATGTTGTTGCAGAGGTCTCTTAGAGTTTTCTCAGTCTTTTTGAGCCTCTTTTCTTTTTGCTCCTTTGCATCTGTGCTTATGTTTATCTTGACCTCTAAATCACTGATTTGATCTTCTTCTTCATCTAGCCTGTTGTTGATTCCTTCTAGTACTGTCTTCATTTCTAATATTGTATTTGTCATTTCTGACTGGTTCTTTTCTATGACTTCAATGTCTTTTTTGATACTTTCTATCTTTTCATTTAAGGTCTCATTGTAATCATCCATTGTTGCTCTAAGATCCTTGAGCATTCTAAAAATTATTATTTTAAACATTGCATCTTTAGTTTTGTTACTTCCACTTCATTTCTTTATTTTTCTGGGGATTTCTCTTGTTGATTATTTATTTTATATTTCTTTGCCCATTTGTCTGTGTGTTAGGTAGCCCTGTATGACTTTCAAATTTGTGTGGTGTCTTTTGAGGAAGATGGGCTCAGTGGTACTGACCTTTAGGCCAGCTAAGTTTCTTGTTCTATGAATGCTTCTTAAGAGTAGTTTTTACTCTCCTGTTTTATGTGATTATTGAATGCAGTTGGTCCTTTCATGGATGCAGTTATCCCTTCAGGCTTGCTGGCTCTATGGGTCAACCTAGATCATGTGCATGAGACAATGTTCAGTGTCTGTTGTGTTGGGCATATTTATTCTTCACAGTGCCTGGTGACTGATGGACTCCTCCTTTGGTCATGCTGCTTGTGTATCTAGCTGATTCTAGTGTTTATGCTGTTTGCCACCCAATACTGGCTGTGTTAGTTCTGGGTCTTTTGGGGTTGGCGTCAACCCTTGTTGGTAACCTGCCATGGGCTACTTGTCCGGAGCTACTGCTCTGTCCACTGTTTGTGTTTGCATTTTCTGTCTGCACGTTACTAACTTCTTTATTTACAACATCTTATTTAGAAGAGTAAGTTTTAAAATTTTCTTGCTTAAATTTTTTTAAAAGCTCTGGCATTTAAAAAAATTTTATTTATTGATTTTAGTGAGAAAGGAAGAGAGAGAAAGAGAGAGAAAGAGACAGGAACATCAATCCTTTCCTGTATGTGCTCTGATTGGGGATCAAACCAACAACCTCTGTGTTTCAGGATGATGCTCCAACCAACTGATCTATTTGGCCAGGGCTTTTAAAAAATTTTTTTTAATTTTATTTTTATTTATTTATTCATTTTAGAGAAGAGAGACACAGAGAGAGAGAGAAAGAGAGAGAGAGAGAGAGAGAAGGGGGAGGAGCAGGAAGCATCAACTCCCACATGTGCCTTGACTTGGAAAACCCAGGGTTTGAACTGGTGACTCAATGTTCCAGGTCGACACTTGATCTACTGCACCTCCACAGGTCAGAAAATCTCTGCGATCTTTCAATGAAAGGCTTCAAATAATTTTTTTCATATCTTATAAATTTGCATATGGCTATAAATTATAAAGCTTTAAAATAAATAAATCTAAGTAGACATAATCATATACATTTATAAATTATTCTTGATTTATCACAGCTTGTATTATTTATTTGTAAAATTTATTTGTCCTAAACCTTTACAGTTGTCAACTTAAAAATTAGATTGTTTTGCTAATCAGATATTATAGATTCAGAGTAGACTGTTGCCTTTTTAGCATCTGAAAACTAGCTGGTAAGAAATACAGAGGATATGCTTTGCAATGCAAGATAGAATTTTATTACTATACTTATAAGATTCATATTGAGTTTTATACTGCTAGTATTTTATACTTTTTTTCTTTCGCCCTCCTGATCAGTTATTTTTAAAATAAAAACTACAATATTTTAATCTTACAATTTTCTAAGTAGTAGAAATCCTACTTTATATGGTTCACTATAAATTAAATTAAGAGATGCCAAATATACTTTTTTAATTTACAGAACCTGTTGGTATTTGCAATGGGTAATAGTAGCTCTAGTTCAATTTTTTTTGTATGTATGTGCTTGTAATACATCTTTTTTAAGAAAATGTAAAATCAATTTTATTTTGTCATTTGAAAGAAATAGTTTATTCTGACTAGTGGTTGTAGCACATTAAACTTCAATACATGGCTCCTAAGTAAAAACTCTTTCATTAATTCATCTTGAATAAATCATAAATGTACAGAAAAATATAGAAAATGGAGATGGGAAAATGCTGCAATTTATCTAGCTTATCCCCCAAGGCTATATAAAATTGTCACATTAAATATGTCCTCAAGTGTTTTATCTTCCTCATGTTAACCATTAAATGGCCCTAGTTCAATATATACTTAGTAATTTCAATGCTCAACTTAGCACAAAATACACACATGACAAACTCTAGTCCTTCGAGCAACATTTTGAGTTTATCACGTATACAAATATCACAAGCAGCAGACACTGTCATGCAGGAATTTACTTTTCAAGAGGCAATTTAAACATTGTGTAGAGAGGTGTTGGTTAACTATTGACAGTGGGCCAAATCCAACCCTACTGCCTAGTGCTGTGAATAGTGTTTTATTGGAAAACAGCTTTGATCATTAATATTTATGTATTGTCTATGGCTGCTTTTGCACTGATGTCGTTGAGTAGTTACAAGTGAGAATGACTCACAAAGCCAAAAATATGTGCAATTTTGTCCTTTACAAAAAAAATTGTTGACCAATTGAAGAAATTAAGACTGGCTTGCTTTTCTTATCCAAAATATTGCATCTTTGTGTGTATAGTGCATAATTTCATCCGATTTGTTAAATATATTTGGCCTCATGATACTGCTGGTTCTTTTTATTTCACAATTAACACGAGATAATTTAGTACTACAGGTTTATTATGCTTTTTTGTTTGTTATTTTAATGAAAATATTTCCTGCTGTTCTTTGCTGATTAGGTGATGTTAATGTGAAGAGCAGCTTTAGGCTTTGTCACACCCCTCCAGTGCCTAACACTGTGTTTTACACAAAACAGGAGCTCAATATGTGTTAAAATGATGTTATTTACACTTCAAATTGCTCTCTCTAATAGAAGGAATTCTGGCATAGTTAAAAAAATGACTGGGTTTTTTGGGGGTCATTTTATTAGATTTCCATAAGCTATTTTGTATTTAAATGACCATTTGAAATGCAAATATCCAACTAACTAAACCCGAAATAGTGAGTTAAGAATGTCCTTCTACCAAAGAAACTTTTTGGGGTAATAGGGTAAAGAAGATTTTTATTGACCTAGTCTGCAACCTACTATTTATTAATTCTCACAATCCCCTTAGAATCTTAGATCACATAAACCAAGAACACTTAAAAGTAGTCTTTCAAATTCTGTTGAATTCCCACTGGTTTTTATCTGTATTGTGATATTTTATTTTTTTAAAAAGAACAACTTTTCCTTTAACTTTCTCGCAAAGTTTAATTCCTTTTTATAAAACCCGAAAAAGCCCTCATTGTGGATATTACATGCATATAGCCTTTTAAAAAATATTGTAAGGGATTAAAGTTTATGCATGATGCTTGCAGCTGGAGTGGTTGCATTGGGAATGGGAAAGAGAAGTCACTGCTTTAATCCTAGAACATTTTTCATAGCATTCTTTGAAATGGAATTGCATCATTTTTATTTAATGTTAGTAACTTAGATTAGATTAAATGTCTTAATGCTAACCATTTGAACTGTATTACAATTCTAGTAATTTCAAATCAATGAGGCAACTTAAGTTTTGCTTATTAAATTATGATTACCTAGACACTTATATTTTACATTTTCTGCTTATTTTAACATTGGAAGACACCTGTCCTAGGCAGACACAATTAATGCTAGTTTCTGATTTTCTCAACACAACAAGTTGCACCCTATTGCTAGAAGTATGAGATTCATGAAGCTGCCTTGCAAGGCTTCCAGCAATTTAGCTGTCTACAAGAATTAGAAAATGGGCTGGGCTGTTACAGGCTCAATCTACTCAGGTACTGAGAAATTTGCAGTTGTCCTTCCCCATTTCGTGGTTCACTTTTTGCGGTCTCACTGTATTGTGCATTTTTAAATTGTATATATCTTATTTTGTATTGCGAATTTTTTGCTATATCGCGGGATTTTGCAGTATATCAATATTTTTATATGTTGTTAAAATTACGTAGGTTTAAGAGTGTAGAATGTGTTTAAGAGCATAAGAAGTGTTTATAAGAGTGTGAGAAAGGTTAGTCACAGTGTGGGAAAAGTTTATAGGAGTGTAGGGATGGTTTATAAAGCCTTAAAACATATACAAATAATAAAATAAATATAAGGTCGCTACTTCGCGGATTTTCACCTACCCCTGGGGGCTCTGGAACCTAACCCCTGAGATAGACGAGGGACCACTGTAATACACGATCACATTCTCACAAATCCAAATGGATTGTCTGTGACACGGATTCTTTCTACTGGTGTCAGTCCTCAGAAATCACCAACTTTTCTGGCTTCCCCTCCCCCTATTAAACAGAAGCAGAAACAGACCCCTATCACTCATATGTATGTTCGACTCAGTTTAGAAAATATGGTTAAAACTTGAAGAATCCTCCTTTGAGTAGTAATTATAGGGAAACTTTTATTATTTTTTATAAAAAAGATTAATAAAATATCTGGTAATAAAGCATAATTGTGGTGAATATGATAGACTAATAACATACCACAAGTTTTCAGAATTTTCTTATTTTATTGCTCAATGTCACTTATGAGATAGAATATTAAAAATAGATTTAGGAAAGAATCAAAAAAATAAGTGAGAGAAAGTTTGTTCTAAGCTATATTTTTTCCGGATTTCATACCAAGTTTTGTTATATTTTGTCTGCAGTTACAAATCCAAGTACGACCAGGGGAATTGAGAAACCATGTAAGTTTGACGGGAAGTTAAGAGGAGAATGTGTTTGCCTTGCCAAGGCTTCCCACTTGCGCACTTCAGAGAATGGCCGGGTGACATTCATATTCCAACTAGTTATCTCTGCCCAAAAGCTCCCTAAATCTGTGTATAAATGATTCCTGAAGAAAATGACTTTCAGTGATGTTTCCTATCTTGTAGCTCTTTGAGAGAATAAAAGAGCACATTTATGGTATTTTTCTCAAATCGGACCAAGGCAGTTATTTGTTGTGAATGATGCTTTTAGAATTGCACACTGGATTGTTTAGTATTACAGTACATACGATATATACAGAAGTGGAGCAAAAAGCAACAAAAGTAATGAAAATAAAGAAGGAGAACCACATGGCTACGCTAAATAGTGCAGATACATTTCAGAATGCTGTCTGACTGCTCTGCAGGTAAATCCACATACACAGAATGATTTCCACAACCGTGCAGGCTCTTCAGGAGGCAACAATTTGGATTTCTTCTGAAAGCAAAAAGATGCCTCTTTTAAAGACATGTTTGCGTTTCAACTTCAGAATGACTCATTGAGGAGACCAGTAACCCCGAACCACAAATTTAAAGAATTAAGCTCTGTTTTCACAAATTTCACCATACTATTCTACAGCAGAGGAAATATATTTACTCTCTCTGAGGGTTTAGGCTGAATAGCATAAAGTAAAGCAATATTGTAAAGCCATTGCTTTCAAACTTTCATGTACCTTCAAATGGGGATCTTAGTCACATACCCAGCTAATTCCCGTGCAGCAGGTCTGAGAGTGGGACAGGGATCCTGCCTTTTTGTAAGGGCCCAGATGGTGCTGGAGCTGCTGGTTTGAGGATCATATTTTGAGTAGCAAGGTATAAAGGCCTTCCAAAGTGTTAGTTGTTAAAATAAGATGCTGTTCAATGGGTACAAAGTTTCAGTTATGCAAGATGAAAGTGTTCTAGATATCTACAACATTATGCCTTTAGTTAACAATACTGTATTGTACACTTAACATTTTTGTTAAGAGGGTAGCTTTCACGTAATTTTTTTTTCACCATAATTAAAAAATGTTAGTGCTCTGCGGGTCATTTTCTCCACAGCTACAAATTTGTATTGATGTCTTCTCTGTTCTTATACCTCCCGTAGACTGGCAAAGTGAGCTCTATTTTCAGACTGGCTCTACCTTCTATTGACTAGTCTCTTGAGCAGGGGTCGGGAACCTATGGCTCTCAAGCCAGATGTGGTTCTTTTGATGGCTGCATCTGGCTCGCAGACAAATCTTTAATGAAAAAAATAATAATGTTAAAAATATAAAACATTCTCATGTATTACAATCCATTCATTTCCTGTTCATGGTTGTGGGTGGCTGGAACCAATCACAGCTGTCCTCCAGGACAACACCAATTTTTTATTGGATAATGCGTAATGTACACGGGTCGTTGTATGGTTCTCATGGAATTACATTTTAAAATATGTGGCATTCATGGCTCTCTCAGCCAAAAAGTTTCCCGACTCCTGCTCTTGAGGATTCTTAGAAAGTTTCAGGTATAAACAAAAGAAGTCATAAGACTTCAATATGGTAATTTAACCTGGGGAATTTTATTGTTCTCTTTTTACCTATTTTTCTTCAAGTCGATCAGTATCCCCTTAGTTTCAGAAAACCTGAACAAGTCTGTGTGTGGAAGGGACACAAAGATTGGTGGTTGATACAGATAAAAATTTGTGTTCTCTATTTAGTATATAGGACGTTTACAAGAAAGTTTGTTTGCTTTTTTTTTAAAAAAAAGATTTCAAAGATTTGGCAAAAATCTTTTCAAACTGTGCAGAAAAAAAAAGTCAATCTGTTTTCTGGCCTTAATATATTCATAAAATGATAGTAACATGTGTATAGTTAAGGAGAGAGCTTATTGTTGAATTTTTATTATTTATTTAGTTGTTTTCTATTCTTTGTGGTTTGTATTTAAATGACTATTAGCTGCTACATGGAAATTGATTTATTTTGGAACTTTATGCCTGACACAAAATTTATTACTAAAACTGGTTTCTTTTATATGTATCCTATTTTTATGATTAAACTACTATCAGGAAGTTACTTTTCTTATGAAAATATAGTTTAAAACCCAGCTAAAATCTTAGAGCATGGTGCAGATATTCATTATGAGAAATCAGCAAGACATAGAACAAATAAACAAAAAAAGTTAGATATAATCTTTATTTAAAATTAGTTTTGATAAAATAAAAATTTAAATAATAATAAATTCTGGAATACCCAAGTAATTAATTTATATTAATAATGAGAAACTATGTGCCTAGTGGAAAGTTTTACACTGCTCATAAAAATTAGGGAATCAGGGAATGTGCAGATACTCCAGTACCTTTAGCCTTTTGTATAGTGCATTTTCACCAATGAAATAAAAGCTGGTTTTGCATCTCATTTGCACAATCAAATTATTTTCTTTGAATTGTCATCTGCTTTTCTGATGCTCTTGTTTAATAAAAAATCGAATTCTTTTTTTATTGCTTCATATTCATTTTGAAATATCTCTTAATTTTTCTGGGCAGTATATTTTGATCAAGCCAGTTCAACATAAAAATTTTAAATGCTGTACATAATTAGTAATAAAACATGAGATTTTTGTATAAAATGGTAATTCTTTTTCTCAGAAAGCAAAAAGAAAGCTACTTTTAGAGAAAGCAATGGAAAATTATAAAATTTACTTGACTTGTGGTGGCACAATGGATAAAGTGACAACCTGGAAGGCTGAGGTCACCGGTTCGAATCCCTGGGTTTGCCTGGTCAGGGCACATGTGGGAGTTAATGCTTCCTGCTCCCCCCCTTCTGTGTCTCTCTTGCTTTTCTCTCTGAAATGAATAAATAAAAAAATTTAAAAAAGAAAATTATAAAATTTAACTAAAATTTTGAATAACCACTCCAATAAATACTGCAAAAACTGGTTTAAATACTTACCTGGCAGGGGAGATACCATGATCACGAAGGTGGTTTTCCCAGGGCGAGGCTTATCCATTGCACTCCGGATGTGCTGACCCCTGCGATTTCCCCAAATGTGGGAAACTCGACTGCATAATTTGTGGTAGTGGGGGACTGCGTTCGCGCTCTAAAAACAAACAAACAAAAAAAATTGGTTTAAAAAGAAAACACAAGAGGTGAAAAGGTATACATGGATGTTTAAGCAATATATAGTTAAAGGTTAGTATATGTGTCACACATGATGCTGAATGGAAATCATTAAGAAGATATTAATCTAAAATTGTTGTGGCCAAAAGTCTGTTTAACACTATCACACAAGTTCCAGAGAACGTACAATGGTTTCCATGAATCTGGCCAATGGGGAAAATCAGTTTTCAATTTGGATGCCAATCAGGAAGTTAGTTGCTTTTCAAAGTATTATAGAGCATAGATTCCTTCCCTATAGTCCGATCAGAATCATAGGAGACTGAGAGGAGACAGACAGGCAGGAAGCCAATGTACCTCATAAACAGAAAGAGAAAATCACAAGCTGTATGAGATGAAAGCTGTATGAGACTCAGAAAAAAAGACAGCAGAACTTGGAAGGAGGTGAAGGAATACTCATGGAACAAAAATGAAAAATAGACTCTTAGTAATAGTGGTGCATTCTAGCTTTTTAAGTTAGTGAGTGACTCAGAAACAGATATTGATATTAGGACTTTATTTAATAGTCAAGTTTTTTTAGAGATACTTATGCATATATTTATGTTTAACTTAACTGTATCACAATATATATGTTTCATTTTGTGTTTGAAATCACTCAGATTATATTACCTATGTTGTTGATAAAGTTGTGAATTAAAGAACTCCCCCCTCACCCCTCACTCACAGAAGTATTCCTGGGTCACAGTATTTTTATTGTGAAAACTGGGACCGTCCTTGCGCAAACTAGGGAAGTTGAACATCCTAAATAGCCATGAGCAGTTTGAATCTTTGGGGCTTGTTTTCCTCACATAAATTAGCGTGTACATTATTTTTTTCTCTCATTTTGAGGTATTTTTTTTTATTTGGGCAGGAAAATAGAAGGCCATCTCATCATTTACTTGGAGAAATAAAAAGAAGAAAGAGAAATATTTGAAAAATGCCATGAGTGACTCATTCAACTTCTGTATCTATTATTGTGGTGATGTTTTTTCATTTATGTTAACTGGTCTCATTCTATACAAATTTAAATCACTGCATTTATTTGTAAGGTTTAATTACCTTTATCAGAAAGAAGCCCTGGCATTAGGACATCTGGTCAGTTTCTCGCCTTTCTAAAGCGAAGGGAATCCAGGATTCCAGCCACATCTTGGCCCAGTTGGTTCAGTAACACGGTGTTGCTGTTCTGTGCAGCAACTGTGCTGCTTTGTAATTAAAACTCTGGTGAGTTAAGTGCATCAGGCTCAGTAACTGGTAGATTGGGAAAGAAAAAAAAAAACTTGAGAAATTTCCTTCACCACATGAGTCAAAAAGCTAAGAGAGAAAGAGAACAAAGATATGACCCTGAAAGTGCACTTACCTTTCAGTGCTGTTTCTTAGAGTCACATTGATTTATTTGACCTTGCCAGGATGCTCCTTTTTTAAAAGACCTAATTTACTAACAGCGTGGGTTTTTCCAAGTTTCTCACTCCCCTCAGATTGCATTTTCATTTGCTCTAGCAATAAAGACCACTAATGCAGAGACATCACAATTGCACTCAGTGTGGGAGTCTCTCTAAGGCAGAGAAATTCCCATATATCTTTTTGTCTCATATTGGAACCTTTGGAGAGTCTTAGGTCCTAGATAAATGGAGAGCAATTTGTCACTCGTTGCAATTTATTATCGATATTGACCTCCTTCGCTTTTTTGTACAGTTGAGAAAGTTGTGTCTATCTGGCTTTATTTTTAATAGACCAGATTAAATAACCATCATAATTCATCAGAAAGAAAAATCTGTAGTTGAACTTTTGCCTTTGTTCGGTACTCTAGATCTTAACAGTAATAAATTTTATTATTTTACTTTGAACTTGGAAGTGGAAAAGTTTCATCAGGGTAGTTCCAACTTAGAATAGGGGCACTAGATAATTTATCATCTAAACTTGGGCACTTTTCAGAGTGAAAAGGGATGTTATTAATAATTATTCTTGAACACCTGGTGCAAATCAAGTTTATTCCAGGAGAACCAGTACATGCAGTCATACTGAATGGCCTCTAGAGGGAGCATCAGAGTTCTCAACTCCAAACTGGATGAAAGTGGGTACCAAGCAAAGAAAGGGAGGTGGAGGGTAAGGAGGCCCTCCTGGTTAGGCTTGGTTCTGCTTACAGGCAGGAGCTCCTCACCAATTCTTCTCATGGTTCTGGATTTTGTTCACTGGAAGTTCTTTTTTTTTTTTTCCTTCCTCAAGTTGCCTTCGTAGTTACCTCTGAAGGGAAATTATAAAATCTGTCTTCCTTGGGAGCTGAGCAGATTTCTCTGTCTGCTTTCATCCAGTCAGGGTTGAGAATGCAAAAGTTGTTTTAAGAGTTAACTAGTTACTGTGCCATTTGGTCTGATGGTTCTTCTGACCATGGAGTTCTCTTAAGAACTTGAGTCAGTTTTTATCTACCTATTTTTTCTACAATTAGCTCTGCATGTAAATAGCTAAAACCCACATTTTTAATTAAATCAGTTTCTCATTCTCTCTCTCTCTCTCTCTCTCTCTCTCTCTGTTTTGCTGGTGATTTGAGTTGATTACATTTTTTTTAGGATAGTTATTCTTTTAGTTGATTACTTGAGCCCTTTTAACTAATTCAAAGGATTTTCTGCATGCCTAGATGTTCGTAGGCTTTCTTTCTCTTCTTTACTTTCTTTCCTTCCTTCCTCCTCCCCTTTTTTTTGAGTTACAAGAATGCCTTGATTTGCTCTTTTTTCTCGGGGAGACTAAGTTTTAATTATCTATTGTTTTTCAAAGTCCTTCTTGGTTATATCATTTACTTTTTGGAAATGAGAAGCAGTTATATCTTCTACCCCACATTTTCTGGAATTTCAGGACTTTCATAATTGTCTTCCAAATGTGTTTTCCGTTTGTTCCAATCTTTCCTGAACTTGTTGCATTTTGTAGTGCCCTGTCAAGTGCAACCCACTCAAGCTCTTAATATCCTATTTTCCTGCATTTACAACCAAAGCCCAACTACACATGAAATATAGCACCTGCTTTCTAAGATATAGCAGATGATAGTTTTACTGTTTTGCCACACTGCAAACATGTTGTCATCTTTCTAGCCTTCATTAATAGATTCCTCACCACCTACTATCTGATACTTCAAAGCCAATATATATATACTACTCACAAAAATTAAGGGATATCTTATAGCTTTATATTAATTTTGAAATATCCTCTAATTTTTGTGAGCAGTATATGTGTATGTGTGTGTGTGTGTGTGTGTGTTGTTCTTATTGTTATAGCAGAATTTAACTTCTGGGTATCACTTTTTTTTTTTCTGAAGTTGGAAACACGGAGGCAGTCAGACAGACTCCCGCATGCGCCTGACTGGGATCCACCCGGCATGCCCACCAGGGGGCAATGCTCTGCCCATCTTGGGGTGTCGCTCTGCCGCAATCAGAGCCATTCTAGCGCCTGAGGCAGAGGCCACAGAGCCATCCTAAGCACCCGGGCCAACTTTGCTCCAATGGAGCCTTGGCTGCAGGAGGGGAAGAGAGAGACAGAGAAGAAGGAGAGGGGCAGGGGTAGAGAAGCAGATGGGCGCTTCTCCTGTGTGCCCTGGCTGGGAATCGAACCTGGGACTCCCGCATGCCAGGCTGACACTCTACCACTGAGCCACCGGCCAGGGCTGACTTTTTGTTTAATCAGCTTTGCTAAACAGACTGTGGTAATAAATGACACTTCAAATCTCAGTGGTTTCACAATAACCATTTTTTTTTTTTGGTATTTTTCTGAAGCTGGAAATGGGGAGGCAGTCAGACAGACTCCCGCATGCGCCCGACGGGGATCCACCCGGCATGCCCACCAAGGGGCGATGCTCTGCCCATCTGGGGCGTCACTCTGTTGCAACAAGAGCCATTTAGTGCCTGAGGCAGAGGACATAGAGCCATCCTCAGTGCCCGGGCCAACCTTGCTCCAATGGAGCCTTGGCTGTGGGAGGGGAAGAGAGAGACAGAGAGGAAGGAGAGGAGGAGGGATGGAGAAGCAGATGGGCGCTTCTCCTGTGTGCCCTGGCCAGGAATTGAACCCAAGACTCCTGCACACCAGGCCGACACTCTACCACTGAGCCGACCGGCCAGGGCAACAACCATTTATTTTTACTCTTGCTAGTTGACTGTCACGAGTCAGTTTTGCTCTTCAATCCAGAGCCCATAGTAATGGAGCATCCCTTATCTTAGATATAAATAAGTGGAATAGTATACTGCTTACAAAAATTAGGGGATATTTCAAAATAAATATGAAGCTATAGACTATCCCCTAATTTTTGTGAGCAGTGCAGATTAACCAATAGTTTTTTAAAACCTCTTCAGAATAGTGTCACATGCCACATCCTCTTATATTTCATTGACCAAATCAACAATATGGGATAATTATTTTTTTTTTATTTTTATTTTTTCTGAAGCTGGAAACAGGGAGAGACAGTCAGACAGACTCCCGCATGCGCCCGACCGGGATCCACCCGGCAAGCCCACCATGGGGCAATGCTCTGCCCATCCTGGGTGTCGCCATGTTGTGACCAGAGCCACTCTAGTGCCTGAGGCAGAGGCCACAGAGCCATCCCCAGCGCCCGGGCCATCTTTGCTCCAATGGAGCCTCGGCTGCGGGAGGGGAAGAGAGAGACAGAGAGGAAAGCGCGGCGGAGGGGTGGAGAAGCAAATGGGCGCTTCTCCTGTGTGCCCTGGCCAGGAATCGAACCCGGGTCCTCTGCACTCTAGGCCGACGCTCTACTGCTGAGCCAACCGGCCAGGGCTTGGGATAATTATTTTTTTATCAGAATGAGTTCCATAAAGAAGTTTTGAATTTTGAGAAGATGAGACATTAGGTCATTACTGTGTTTTCCTCCACCCTGGCTGCCATTTCATTCTGTGCTCTCCCTTTCGAAACTGTTCCATTTCTACTTTTTTTTTGTCCAACAAGATAGTCTCAAAATATTATGGATGGGTTATAATAGTATATTTAATATAAAAGAATTCACTCTTGTTTATTTACCAGCAATCCAACCTCCTATTAAAAGATAAAGAGCTAGAAAAGTAAATGAAATCAATATGTCACTTTATGCTTTTTTCATAAACTTTATAGGCTTTAAAAGACTATTAGATTTATTTTTTCAATATGCTTAGAAAAGAACAAATATGATTCATGCATTTTGAGATGCAAAATATAAAGTAAAGAAGGAATATAGTTGAAACATAATATAAACCAGTTCCATATTTCATCAAACTAAATGAGTGACAATATATAATTTTATATGTATATTTTATCAAAACAATTCCATTACTTTTAAATTAATGAGAGATGATGCAGCATGATGCAAATGTTTGAATTTGAAACCATAGGATTAATAGAATAGAATCCCAGCTTTAGTATTTATTAGCTGTGTACTTAAGGAAAATTATTTGTGAAACCAATTTGCACCATTATACAAATTGGAGTTGAGAGAAAGACAAGAATTCTACTAAAACTATTTAATTTTTCTAATTAACCATTTGGTTCACCGTTATTCTTATCAGAGCCTTAACTTTGAGCCTCTCCCCCTCACTTTTTTCCAGGAGTTTATCTGTCCAAACCAATGTTTGCACTAGTTACAAGGGAACTTAAGTCTAGTCAGCTTATTAGTGTTTATCACTCTCGATGTTTCTGCCTTAATTATCCAAATTTGTGATATATTTTTATAATTTTTTGAAAGGGCTACTACTAACATAGAAACCTTTCCAGAGAGCTCACTGACTTGTAAAGGGACAGAGATCCTATTCCTTCAAGACTAAGCTTGATCTAGAAAGACTACACTTGAATCCTAAGGTAACAAGTGCATCACATCACATACTGTTCATCTACCAGGGACTTCACTAACCACGGAGGCGCAAATTATGAACACGTTCCAACATTCTTCACCTCAAAGACTCAAATTTCCTTTGCTTCCCCGGAAATCAATTCACTTGAGAGATAAGAAAAAAAAATTTTTTTAACTAAAATAGTAAAAAATAAAAGGTCTTATTACTATCTCTTTTCTAAATACTATCTACAGAAGTTTAAAGATAATTTTATATATTAACTTAAATTAAAATGAACTGGTAATTTTTTAAGTAAAGAAGAGAGGAGGAGACTTGGCCACATAGCCAGTTGGTTAGAGCATCATCCCAAAGTGGCAGAGGTTCTGGTTTGGTCCCCAGTCAGTGCACATACAGGAGCAGATCAATATCCCTCTCTCTTTATCACTTTCTTCCTTCCTCTCTCTCTCTCTCTCTAAAATCAATATAGTAAACATTAAAAAAAATAAGAGAGGAAGAAAATTCATCTCTGACAAAATACTGTTCTTTTTAAAATCTACACTATTTTTAGTCAGTCTAACCCTTAGTTTCCCACTATTAAAAATGGCAGTGACAATGTTTACTTTAAATTATAAATTTAAAATAAATAATATATGTAAAGCACATAGCTCATATAGTTCATTTTGGTTGTTCAGTAATTGTTGAGAGGTATTGTTTTAGTAAAGTTTATTTGAAAAAAGAGATATTTATATGAAAAAAGGGATATTTAGAAGGCCACAGAAGGAGTAGGACCCATGATAGTCAAACACTGCCATAATTACAACTCATACACCCTTCATAAAGTTTCCTCATTCTTTTCACTTCTTGTTGGTACTGGATATTTTTTTTCTTTTTTTCTTTTAATGGGGTGACATTAATCAATCAGGGTACATAGGTTCAGAGAAAACATCTCCAGGTTATTCTGACATTTGATTGTGCTGTATACCCATCACCCAAAGTCAAATTGTCTTCCGTCACCTTCTATATGGTTTTCTTTGTGCCCCTCTTCTCCTCCCACCCCCTCCCTTACCCTCCCCACTCCTGGTAACCAGCACACTCTTGTCCATGTCCCTGAGTCTCATTTTTATGAGACATAAAAATGGATATATTTTTTTCAATCTTAATTCTGTACAACTTGTCTCTACCTATGAGCTTCTTCTCATTCAGGATTTCATCATCTTTGTTATATTCCTTGAATCCTCATCATTTTATTATTCGAAGATGCCAGATAGCCATGGCGTACTTTTCATGCCATCATTATGCTTACAGATTTTATATCATTCTTTTGAGTTTTGGCACAATCACAGGAAAATTATCCATTGGCTTCCAAAGTAATATATTACCTCAGAGTTCTTTACACCTTCACATTGGTAGTGGCCATCTCACACTTTGAGCGAGTCTAATGTAACTACAAGATTAAATCAAAATGTCTAGAATAGTAAAAGTGGTCAGTATCCGATTGTTAAATGAAGAATACTTTAGGTAAAGGTTTCTCCATGGAAAAAGAGAGAGAAAGAGAAATAGTAGCGGGAAAAAACCTAGAATCTATTTTGGGTTTTAAGTGTTTCAAAACAGGAAGGACCAGTTTATCTGGGCAACATAGGAAAAGGAGGACTGGAGGACTTCTTTGGAAATTGCAGCAACACATGATCACAAGGAATAAATTTTACAGGTCCTCCAAAGCATGGTACACAATGGAGAAGCTGGAATTTGGGAACAAGTCTAACAAGGAAGCCATTAGCATGTATTATACTTTAAAGTCTCTGGTACCAAAAGGAAATTAGAAATTTTCACCCAAATGGCCAAGCTGAATTGGTGGTAAGCACAGAGCTGGTCTTAGAAGGAAGCAAATAAGGAATTTGTTGGGTAGCCAATAACCAGAGGATGATCAGTCACTGAGAAAACTGACACTCAGGGAGGAGGCTCCTGAGATTTTTTTTTTTAATGCAGTGATAGAAACAATGCCTCCCAGTTATTTTGCAAGAGATGCACCCTATGGGAGAGACAAGTTGGAACCCATGTATATAAGATGGGATTTTTCTAGGCTTGACATTTTACTTCACCGTTCTTTCCTTCCCCACCATCATCCTTACAGGCAGCTCCATAGCACAGGAAGGTAAGGGAAGTATGGAAAGTAAAATGCAATTTCAATGCTGTGTGGACTGAAGAGGCACTTTATAAATAAAAGCATAAAGCTGCTCAGCAATTTAATTTTATTTTGTAGGGCTTCAAGTTAGTTTTGAAATCATAAAATAGAGAACTTTAGGCCACCCTTGACATTTATGCTTTTGTTTTTTTTAATTTTGTTCATGTGAAATAGTTCAATGTAGAATTTTGCCAGGAGCTTTAATCAAGCATTTTTTGGCAATTTCCAGAACTGATTCTTTGCTGCCATTGCAAAAGCAGGGCACATGTGGACATTTTTAGTCCCCTGATGTGTCTCCTTTGTATAAGCAGTTTACTCAGATTCTTTAAATTATTTGGAAGTAATCTGGGTAGACCTGCCATCATGAAATTATTTAAAATACCCAAATTATTTTTTTATGGTCTCATTGCCTATCTTTTTTTTTCCTTTGGGTCTTCTTTTTATTTTTTTTTAATTATTTATTTATTAATTTATTTTTTTGTATTTTTCTGAAGCTGGAAATGGGGAGAGACAGTCAGACAGACTCCCACATGCACCCGACCGGGATCCACCCGGCACGCCCACCAGGGGCAACGCTCTGCCCACCAGGGGGCGATGCTCTGCCCCTCTGGGGCATCGCTCTGTTGCGACCAGAGCCACTCTAGCGCCTGGGGCAGAGGCCAAGGAGCCATCCCCAGTGCCCGGGCCATCTTTGCTCCAATGGAGCCTTGGCTGCAGGAGGGGAAGAAAGAGACAGAGAGGAAGGAGAGGGGGAGGGGTGGAGAAGCAGATGGGTGCTTCTCCTGTGTGCCCTGGCCGGGAATTGAACCTGGGACCTCTGCACGCCAGGCCGACGCTCTACCACTGAGCCAGCCAGCCAGGGCCTGGGTCTTCTTTTTATATTGCCCTAACTACTAGATTATATATGTATAAACTACACATCATCTTCTTGTTTACAGGCAATACAGTTAATAATTCAACTGCTGGCCAGTTTGCTCAGTGGTAGAGTGTCAACCTGGCATGTAGATGTCCTGGGTTTGATTCCTGGTCAGGGCACACAGGAGAAGTGACCATCTACTTCTCCACCCTCTCTCCTTCTATCTGTCTCCATCTCCCTACCCCTATTGCAGCCATTACTTGATTCAAGCAAATTGGTCCTGGGCGCCAAGTATGGCTCCATGGCCTAACCACAGGTCCTGAAATAGCTTGGTTGCTGAGCAACAGAGCAGTGGACCCATGTGAGTAGAGCATTGCCCTATAGGGAGCTTACTGGGTGGATCCCGGTTGGGGCTCATGCGAGAGTCTGTCTCATTATCTCCCCGCCTCTAAGTAAAAAAGAAAAAAAATTACAAAACTGTTTTGTAAATAAGCCATTCTTTTATATAAAATAAATAACATAGAATACACTGTTTGTAGTTTCCACAGTTTTTTATGCTTATCTAAGTGTGACTTATCTGCCTATGCCAATCTATTTAGGTACAGTTAATTTCCTATCAGAGAAGCACTTGATTTGAAATCAAAACTTCACAAAATGACTATTTGATGTTTTTTATTTTTATTTTTGAATTTTATCAGGGTGACACTGGCTAACATGATTATACAGGTTTCAGGTGCTCAATTCTATAACACATCTCTGTTCACCATATTGTGAGTTCACACCCCCACAACCCATCGCCAAGTCAAGTCTTCATCAGTGTTTTTTATTTTTATCTTTGGAATTATTCTACTTTTCTTTCTAACATTATATATATTTTAACTTTAGAGGAAATCCTATACAAATTATATTCTTATGAGTTGGCAATCTCTGAGAAGGGTTGGAATTTCCTTTTTAACAATACTTGGTGAATGATATGGTATCCTAAAGTGGAGAGAGAGTGAACTTATAAGAAAGGAGGTGATATTTATCAAAGTGCAGTTTTCCTTGGAGCTTACGTGTTGTTTCCCATCAGTGCTTAAAACCAGCAGGGTTTTTAGAACTAGTTGCAGTATTGCAGATGTTTCAAGACATTAACATATGATTTGAACACCATTGTGGTAGGATTTGCTACAGATAGAGTTTCAATTTGTAAACTACAAATTAAATGTTTCTCCATTAACTCACCAGTGTAATATTTATTTGTCCCCAGAAAAATCAAAGATTTAGTTTGCTATACTTTGTACTCAAACACAAGAGAGGTGACAAGGTTTGTTTGACATGTGTCAGTTCTTTCCATACCAAGTACGTGAGAAGATTCCCTAGGAAGCTGTTAGCTGAGTACTACATCTATTTGTGAAGTAGATGATAAACTATTGTTCCTCTTGTTTTATGACCACTAGGGAGATGAATGCAATTTGCACAGTGCAATGGTAATAACCAGTGTGACATTTTCAAAGGAATCTAATCATGGATTCTAAATATTCATACCCAAATTCATACCTCAGCTGAAAGCTTTTTTGTTTTTTTTTTGAAAAAGTGCTCTTTGAATGGACAAACTCATTGTATGCTTTCAGATAGGAAAATTTACACTTTTAAACATATAGGTCATGGAGCAGTATTTCTGCATGTTACTTAGGAACATATAATACTAGTCACCAAAATCTTATAATTAGATGACCATACAATTTATCGTTCAACCTTTGAGAATAGAAGACACCATTAATAACTTCACAAAACAAGAATCTTAAACTAACTCATCCTGGGCAAATCAGGAGATATAGTCAGTGTACATGTAACAGATTAAAAATTTTTTTAACATTATAAGCTATTTTGGAGGAAATAAAAATCATATTATTACTAGAAAGCTAGAAATTCATTGTGATCTAATGAACAGAGGTGAAATCTCAATTCTGTAATTATGCAGAATTTCTCATTAGGAAATTTTTACAATAAGAATAGCTCATTCTAAGAACTATAAAGAATTTCATTGGTATTTCAGGCTGGAGTCTATATATTCAGGATCATTATGGGGTGAAAATTTTCCACTCTCTTCACTGTCCTTGGTGACTGGCTCTCAGTATAAAAACTTGGAGGTACTTTGTGTCTCAAGGCATTTTATTTCCAGAGACCTGTATACCAGAATATCCCAAGAAAAAAATTTCAGGAAATTGTATGGACATGAAGAAAAAGATGCTTTCCAACTACTTTTTAAATCATTTCTTGTTCTTTTAATTTGTTAACATGGTAGAATTTAAAGTCTAGTGTGTCCTAACCTTAAGAAATGCTGCCTAAAAATATCCGGAGGGTGTGTATTGTTTCTATAAGTCACTTAGTATCAAGAAAGGCAGCATTTATATCCTGACCTAGCTCTGTTAATTTGCCTTAAGGTCAACAAAGAGAGTGTAGACTTGAAGGAGATAAAAATTTCCTTCCCCAGAGTCATTTTAGATTAAGAGACATGTCAACTCTGGATTAGGCTAAAGAAACTACTAAAATCAAGGTGCAGGGCAGATATTGGGTTTGTGGATGCTTGAAAGGAAAAATAACATGCAAATGTGATAGATGGGCATAGTAGGATAATGACAATCTATACAAATCTATACAAGGGAGAATAGGAGTCTCTGATAATTAAGTTTGGGCATCAAAACTATTAATTGGTTTGATGTAACAGAAGGTAAGGCATAAGAATAGAGAGAAGCTGGAAGAAGCTAAATGAGATGAAATGCTTAGATCAGAAAAAGTGGAGCATGTTGCTAAGAGCTCAGAACCAGAAAGTTCATTATAGTGTTCCTTTTGGAACATTTGATAAGATGATAGCAATTTACAATGCATATAGCTGCAAGGACAACAGTTTTGACCTGAAGCAGAAGTATAGCTCTGCAACCCAGAAAGCAAAAGATGTTTTACTTCTAAAGACAAAAATCTCACTAAAGGAATTTGTTGAACTTTGAACTAGAAACTGTCTATATAATTGTTCTTTCATTTTATCTCCAAAAGAAAACGGATTGTTTCTAGTCTCCAGTGCTAACATTCAGTTTTTAAAAAGGCATTCTGTTGCTTGACCAGGTGGTAGCACAGTGGATAAACCGTTGACCTAGGATGCTGATGACCCAGGTTTAAAACCCTGAGGTTGTTGTCTTATACATGGGCTCATAGGCATGAGCCCGGCTTGAGCATGGGATCACAGACATGACTCCATGGCTGCTGGTTTGAGCCCAAAGGTCATTGACTTGAAGCCCAAATTCCCTGGCTTGGTCAAGGGTTCATTGGCTCAGCTGGAACCGCCCCCTGCACCCTGGTCAAAGGGCATGCGAGAAAGCAACCACTGAACAACCGAAGTGCTGCAACTACAAAGTTGATGCTTCTCATTTTTCTTCCTTCCAGTGTCTGTCTGTCTCTCTCTCTCTCTCCAGTTAAAGAAAAAAGAGAGAGAGAGAAGAAAGGCATTTTGTTAATACAATGTACCAGGCATTGGGCTTTTCTTCTGTGGCTCATCCAGACCTTCTTCCCGTGTTTCTTATCTCTGTCATCTTTACATTGCCTTTTCATGTAATCTGTTTGTCTCTCTTCTAACTTGTGGATGTTTTTCATGTATTGGTTGACCCTTCATAGTTCTGACAATTTGTTAAAGTAAATTTTTATTTCATTTATCAAATTTCATGTTCATTTAATGAATACTTATTTAGTATATACTTTGTTCCAAGTCCTAGAGATACAGTGGTGAACAAATAAATGCTATTTTTCCCCTCATAAATTTTATAGTCTGATTGAACAATCAGATTAAGTAAATAATTACATAAGATAATGCCATATCACAATGATGCTCCTCTCAGTCAAGAGTTTGATACTATGAGCACCTAGAAAATGAGACATGAGAGTTGAGGTGAGAGCTGAAAAGAGATGAGTTCAATGATAGGCAGTGATAAAGAGGGAGGTGTCAAGAATACATTCAGTTTCTGTCTTCAACTATATTGTGTAGTGAGATAAGGACCTCTGGAAGGGAAACATTGTGCTGAGATGCTGAGATAATGCTCAAAGTTTAAATATGTTTTTGAAGTTCCTTAAAATAATCCAAATAAAGATATATGTGCTACATCTGGAGCTCAGAGAAAGGTTTGCACTACAGACATAAATTTCTGAATCAGTGATATGTAGGACTTAAGGTCTTGTGGAGCAACAAATTTAACAGTTTAGAAGGAAGTTGTTGGGTATGAGAAGAAAACAGAAGAATGCACAGAACAAAAAACTAAAAGAGCGTTATATCTTGAAAATCAAGAGAACAGGCTCTTTCAAGTAAAGAGTGTTCAAAAGTTTACAAGCTGCTGAAAGGTCAAGACAGAGATGGAAAAATACATTAGATTTAATAACCTGAAAGTCATTGGTGCCCTTAGCAAATGCTTCATACAGAGAGATGAGAGGGCAGAAAAGCCTATTGGCAGAGGTTGAAGAATGAGTCGTAGGAAAAAGCAGGGAGAATAGATAATCTCATTTTTTCATTTATAAAATATTGAATGTTTGTTATCTGTTGGAAAATGACTAAGAACTGAGAATTTATAGATGATAAAATCTCTGTTCCCAAGTAACTCACAAATTGGTCAAATGTCTCAAATGAGTGAGATTAGTACATTTATTTCTTCTTCCTTAATTAAGCACAGATTTCTTTACTTTATGTCCAAGAAACTGGTAAAACTACTTTTGTAAGTTTTAAACTAGAAATATATTAAATGACATTTCTTTAATTAATCCAGGAATATTAATATTAATCACTACATTTTCTTCTATAAATTTTATTTTTTCTTCTTTATTTTCTCAATAATGTGTTTTCTAGCTTCTGTCCTTCCCCTAACTATAGGTGTTCCACAAAATTTAGTCCTTGATCCCTTGCTGATGTTGCAGTAAATACTCTTCCTCAGGAAACATGCCCTTTTTTTTTTTTGGTTTTAATTATAATAATGGGGAAACACGGGAAAGAGCAGATGCTTATCAATGCTAATCAATCATCTTGCTCTCTCCTATCTTAGATCACCACCAAAGTTACAGATTCCTTCCTGAAGTAGCAGTGCAATTTCTCAGAGTAAAATTGGCTCACATGTTGATTTTCTTATTTCTCTTGTTCTTTTCTAAATTATTATTTTTTCTTTTTTTCTAAGTGAGAGGAGGAGAGATAGACTCTCACATGTGCCCCAACCAGGATTCACCTGGCAACCCCCATCTGGGGCCATACTCACAAGCTCTTTTTAGTGCCCTAGGTATAGGATCCATGGAGCCATTCTCAGTGCCCAAGGCCAGTGCACTTGAACCAGTTGAGCAATGGCTGAAAGAGGGGAGGTAAAAGAAAGAGGGAGAGAGAGAGAGCGAGCAAAGAGGGAGGTGTGTGGGTGAAGCAGATTGTGCCCTTACCAGGAATCAAAACTGGGACTTCCACAGGCCAGGCCCATGTTATACCAAAAAAACCAACTGGCCAGAGCCACATATGTTAATTTTCTTTTCTCTGATTACTAGTAATACTGGGTGTAATTTTTATAGGTTCACTAGCTCCTTTGTCTTCTTTCACTGACTTATAGTGTGTGGCATTTTTATTTTATTTGACTAATAGGAAGAATATCCTAAAGAATATCACTGGCACATTCTGGGCTGAATGTGAGAGAGCCCATAGGATAATATTATCTCCTAATTATCCTGGAAAATCTTTTTATTTCTTCAAATATTCTGCTCACAAAAATTAGGGGATATTTTAAAATGAATATGAGCTCGTTTAGGATGACTTTTTCTTTCTCCACCAATTTCTTTCTCTTTGGCAATAGTTTGCTTATCTCTACTTGGTCCCAGGGGTCTTGAGGGCAGAACCCAGATGATGGCTCATCTCAAGTACTATCCAGAAAGATTTCTTTGGTTCTTTTCTTGCAACAGCATTCAAGGAAAATTGTAGCTTCATTTTACAGGTTCTATAACCCCATCTCTGTCTAGGTTTCATGCCTCCGCTTTTCTTACATACACAGGGTAAATCTACCAGTCATTTCTACTAGTGGTACTTGAGTCCTCGATGTTATTGGCTAGGTTCTCCATATAACACTATGCATTTTTATTCTATTCTAGAATTATAAACCTCACCCTTTGAATAAGGTTATATATCTTTCATGTGCTAAAAATATTATTAATTTTTGGTATGTTTAAAACTGAGAAAGGAATTCAAAGCCATCCTGATATAAAGTCATTTGATATTTCTGGAAAAACAGAATATGTACATTTTTCTTTATGAATGCTATTGTTTGGAAATGGCTTTTCATACTATAGAATCATATCCAAATAGAGCAAGTTTTCTGTAGTCCTTTAATGACTTTATTTGAAAAATTTATTTCTTTAATCTGTGTTTATGGTATCTTGCCTCACATATATAAACACTAAGTTAATATTTTTCATTGATTAGAAAAATTATGTTTAAGAAATTTAAAGTAAACTTAAGTACTATTCCGCTGATCTAATTATTACTATATCAATATTATACTTTCTTAGTTTCTTTATAACTTTTTGCTTGTTTGTTTTTTTGTTAATAACAATACCAAATATTTTCTCCTTTATAGCCTTCTTTTTTTGTATATTTAATGCTTCTCTCACCTGCTTGTTCTTCCAAATAAAAAAAGAATTATTTCTCAAATTCCAAACATTAAATTGAGATTACATTTAATTAATTACGAGTTAACTGTAAAAAATTAACTTTTTATGCAATTAAACCTTTTTATCTGATAAAATGGTATGCTTCTCTCTGTTTTGCCCTACAGTAAAATTTTTGTTTTTTAAAATATTTTTTAATATTGCTAGCAATTTTATATTATTCTTTCTTTGTGACTTAATATTTGTTATATTATCCTATGGGTATTGTTTCTATAATGTGTCAAATACTTCTTATTAAATATTAGACAATACAAGAAACTATTAAAAAGTAAATAACAGACACTACTACCTTACTGCAAATAATAAACACTCCTAATATTTAGTAATATTTCAGACACTTATATCTACAAACTTACATGTTAAAGTATAGACAAGAAGATATGAAAATCACATTAATAATATAAAAACAGGAGCATGTTATATATGGGTTTCAATGAAAATATTATATTACATTTTATTATTGGAAGAAAAAGACGCAGATGTGAAAGTGAAAGAAACTAGATAGTGTTTTACCAAGACAATATATTACTGTCTAAAATATTTATCTTAGGTGAAGTTAAAAAAATATATTAAGAACATAATGATTGAAACAATTCTGTTGTTCTTTTTTTTTAAAAAAAATATTTTATTTATTGATTTTTTTAGAGAGAGAGGAGTGAGAGAGAGACAGAGAGAGAGAAGGGGGAGGAGCAGGAAGCATCAACTCCCATATGTGCCTTGACCAGGAAAGCCCAAGGTTTCGGGCCGGCAACCTCAGTGTTCCAGGTCGACGCTTTATCCCACTGCGCCACCACAGGTCAGGCAATTCTGTTGTTCTTTTCACTACATGTATCCCTTTTAATGCTAATTGACCTCTCGCTCATAAAAATTAATCTCTAGTTCTTGGAGACTTTCTTTTCTTCTCCTCTTCCATCCAGATATATAATGATTTTTCAAAATGCATCACATCTAGACTTTGTTCTGCAAACACAACACCTGTCATTTTATTTAAGTTCTATATTTAGAATGGATCTTGCTTTTACACTCAGCTTAAACCATGGTTTCTTTCCTAAGTCATATATGATGTTTTGATTCAACTTGCCAAGTGGTTTTTCAATAGGGACCCCTGGGTAGTATTTCCCTGAGTTATTTCATTTTTAGAATGTCTGCCTGTTGATTTATACCCTGAATGACAATTTGACTAAGCATAATACTCATGGACCAAATTGTCTTCTCAACACTGGGAGGCATTCTTCAGTTTTCTTTGGCATAGGGAATCAATGTGCCCAAGTATGAAGCTACTCTATTTTTCTCTTCTTATGACTGATCATTTTCTTTCTACCAAATCTCTAAATAATTTTCTTTATTTTTGAATTTGAAAAGAAACTATGATATGTCTCCTTATTGTTTTGTATTTTTTTTCTGTTTGAATGCAAGTTACTGTTTTTATTTTTGAATTTGGCACATTTCATTCTCTCTTTAAAGGAAATGTCACTATATTATGCTTCTAAGTATATTTTTTGTTCAAAATGTTGAGTTTCCTGTTGTTGTTTTTTTTATTATATCTCTGTCTCTCCACATTCACTGAAACATACATATGTTTATATATTGATAAATTTTATATATATATTACATAAACAAAGTACTTATGAATATGTGTTAACAATCCTCTGTAACTGTTCAAGTAGTTGCGTTTTTTTTCTGTGTTCATTGTTATTACCTCAAGCCTTTCACCTATGCATATGATTTGGTTTTATCTGTTTCTACTCAAGGCCCTGCTTTATCTAGTTATCAATTAGTTTCATAATTATAATGTTTCTTTCTAATTTGTTGCTTTGTAATCTCCTTGCTACATTGAATTCATATTTTTTATTAGACAGTTTTTAGCATGCAAGCTACATAACTTTATTTTTTTGTTATTTGTATTATAC
This sequence comes from Saccopteryx bilineata, assembly GCF_036850765.1. Taxonomy (NCBI): domain Eukaryota; kingdom Metazoa; phylum Chordata; class Mammalia; order Chiroptera; family Emballonuridae; genus Saccopteryx; species Saccopteryx bilineata. Next base: position 66,621,396 of record NC_089490.1, on the reverse strand, counting down.
GTTATAAAACACTTATAAACCATATTTTATATTTACAAAATGTCAGTATCATGTTTTTTAATTTTCAATTTCCTGTTTTCATTAATGGGCAGATATGCTAATTGCTTTAGTTGTCATAAAAATATTTACAATTTTTTTTTTTGACATCCATTACCTAAGAAGAGTATTGAAACATTATTGCTGGGGAGGGGGCAGGTATAACTTTAAATCCACTTTCTGTAGCCTTGTAGGACATGGTGAGGAGGGGAAGGGAGAATACATAGAAGTATGCTGGGATTTTCCCCTGCTGCATCATTTGTGCATCTCTTAAACACAAACACCTGCTGCCCTCCACTAAACTCTAACTACTGAGATTTTGTTTTCTCACTTTTGTTAATACTTTTTGAATTATGAAACAAAGTTGTATCCTTTTTCTTTGTTTTTTTTCTGTAGTGAAGCTTTACTATTTAAGTTAATATAATTTAATATGAATTGGGGATTCAGTGCTCTAATTTTTTTCTACTAACACAAAGACCTTCTAACACAGAATATTATTTTTCTGGATTTTCTCTATTATCCTTAATAATTTGTTAAAATCTCTGTCTTATTGCTTCTTTACTACTTTGTTTTGTGATCAACACAATTAAAAGTACCGGTTTCTTTTATAAAAAATTTCCAGTAAAAAAATTCTGACAATAAAACTTACATAAATTAAAGAGATCATAAAGTTATTATGAACTACTTAGTACTGGTGAATTTAAAATAAAGATTACATGGTTAAATTGCTAAAACAATTCAGTTGACCAAAACTAGTTTTAGAAAAATAGTACTATTTAGTTCTATTCTTTTTTCTCCCTTAATCATTATTCCCCCTCTCTTTTTTTTTTTTTGCTTTTGTGTTTTCTAAACTTTTGGAAGGTCTAGGTCATATTTTAAACTCTGTATGTGTTTGCTTACTTTCATATTTTTAAAGTACATTCTAAAATGCTCATTTTCATAATTGTTGGAATCAATTTTGAAATAATATCTTTTTTATTTCCGTTTTTTTCTTTGTTACTTGATTTTAGTGCTCACCATTAGTATGCATATGTTGTTTGTTCTTAAACTATTAATTTTAGTTTATGTCTTCTAATGTTAGATCCTATTTTAAAGAAATGAATATGAATACTTATAAAAGTTATTTTTTCCTTCTATGTTAACATTTGTGTCACTGTATTTCTCCATGAATTCTTAGGTAAATCTTTTCTATGCAGGCTTGGCATTTGAATCTGGTAACATATATAGCTTCTATTTCCCAGGTTTGCCAACTTGGGTGGCTGACAAACGTTTTTGCTCGGGAGCTGGAACGGAGTATGATGTGCATAGCTTTTGGTCTACTCCCAGAATGCACCACTTCACCAAGCAACCCCGTTCCGCAGTGAGGCTGCTGTACTCCCTGCACCGCTGATCTCTGTGAAGGGGAGGTAATACATGCGGGACATCCTCCAAGAATGTGGGTTGGGGCTCTCGTTAACCTTGGGCTGCTTCATACTTCTAGAGACTCTGAGATGATGAATAAAGGTGGGCTTGTCAGCACTTGTTCCAGATTCTGGCATTAGGTTTTCCATCCATCTCTTCATAACATAAAAGGTGGTGTAGCATAAAAGATATGCATTTTATCTTCTTTTCTGAGGTCTCATAGTTTTTTTGTTATGTTTGTATAGGAATATCTGCTTTATTTTTTTTTTTCTAGGAAAATTAAGAGATGCTGTGTTGTTGTACCCTACAATAGAGATACAATTTAAAAATGAGGGTTCCGCCCTGACTGGTTGGCTCAGTAGGAGAGCGTAGGCTGGACGTGTGGATGTGCCTGGTTCAATTCCCAGTCAGGGCACACAGGAGGAGTGACCATTTGCTTCTCCACCCCCCTTTTCTCTGTCTCTCTCTCTCTTTCTCTGTCTTTCTTTCTTCCCCTTCCACAGCCATGGCTCTATTGACTCCAGTGACTTGGTCTCAGGTGCTGAGGATGGCTCCGGGGCCTCTACCAGAGGCACTAAAAATGGCTCAGGTTTCAATGAAGCAGTAGCCTCAGATGGGCAGATTATTGCCCCCTAGTGGGCTTGTCAGTCCCTCACATGCAGGAATCTGTCTCTGTGCTTCCCTTCCTCTCACTAAAAAAAAAAAAAAAAAAAAAAATGTCCAAGTCTAAATTGAAAAGAAATTAAGTGTAATTAAAAAAAAAGAGAGATTCATTAGAACATAGGAATCATAAGGTGAGAGAGAGAGAGAGAGAGAGAGAGAGAGAGAGATATCTCAGTTTGTGGGAAGAGCTGTTATATATACTGCTTTTTTGGTATTTACTCATCAGTGCATCCAAATAAAAAGTGGACTAACACCTGTATCAATAATAACAATGCACACGGAAAATAATGGGGCTATACTTGAAGGATTTAAACCGAGGGTATCTTAAGATAAAAGAGTAAAGTAAATGTAGGGTCTACTGGAATGTACTGTTCGTTTTTGGAATAAAACAAAATAGAAATTTTTCTTACCATTAATAAACTTTATTAAATAATATAATTGCCATTATTATTAATGATTTCTTGCCAGTGTGAGGGTAATTTGTATATCCCATTTTTGAAAAATGTTTTACATTTTGATGAGAAAAATTGAACCAGTGCTTGTTTGATATCTTCTTCATTTTTGAATTTTTTGCCCTTCAAAAATTTTTTTAAGGACAAAAACAAGTGATAGTCGGAGGGTGCTAAGTCTGGGGAATATGGTGGATGCGACAGACATGCTTCTGTAGCATTTCTTCCTTGTTGAAATTCATAAAAATTACAGTGGCTTAAATTAACTTTATCAGTAGCCATGGGTACACTATCACTTCACACATAAGACTAACGTGAATCAACTTTGTTTTAGTTAATTTGCTACGTCAGTATGTATACATTAAGTGATAAAAATAGAGAGGCACACATGTGCCAAATAAACATGTGCTTATGTGTCGAAACTTATTGTGATAGAAACAGACAGAACTTTCTGGTAGACCTTATAATTAGATGAAGAAGAAATAAGAGAGATAATTAATGACCTGACAAATCATTGTTCATAGCCTTTTATCTTCTTTTTAATATACTTGCTCAATTGACTGTAGTGTGCCAAGTATCATAGGCATTATTTCATTTGATTTCTGCAATAATATTTTTAAGTAGGTATAATGTTGAGGAACATAAAGTTTAAATAATTTACCTAAGATCACAGAGCTGTCTTCATTTCCTGTCTGCTGTGTACTATGGTATCATAGTCGGCTTGATTCTACTTGGTAACATTAGTTTGGAAATATTGTTATTAAATATAAAATAAAGTTATAAAACATATATTTATTTAAATGTAAATGTAGTTTGGTGTTATATCCATGATTTTCTTAATCATGTAACCAAAGTAAATATAATGGGAAGGTCCTTCTTAATTATTCTAGATCAACCAGAACTCCCAGGTAAAGATATACTTCCATGAAAAACCAAAGATTATATCTTAGACTTTCTTGGAAACTTCAGATCTGTTTCTGTGAGAAAACATTAGGGAAATAAATTGGGATGATAATGGAAACATCCTGTCAGAAGCAAAAATAGATACACTTCACAAAGTGGTACTATTATCAAACAGCCTTTTTTTTCCTCTTCCTTCTTCTATTTTACCCAAGTTAAATTCCACCTAGCCTAAAAAGTTGACATTTGAAGATTTTTATTAATAACATAGGAAATAATAATACTAGATTATCTCACAGCCAAAGAAAAGGTAGAAATATTATTAATGTCATTATTAACTTTGTAAGGGCAGTGGATATTGAGTGGTAATTCATATACAATTGTTCTGATTAATTATATTAAATATATTAGCATGAGTTTGGAAGCCCAGCTTAATTTTAACCTTATTGTCAGAGTTGATGATATACCCTTAAGAGTCTTTGGTTAGAAAATGATTTTTGATATGCATCAAGAACCCCTTGGCTTGCCAAGAAATGCAATGTTAACACCCATGTAATGAATTTTAATAAGTTGGTTATATGCTACATACCCATATTTTTCCTTGAAACTCCCAAAACCTACCATAAAATCAAGACAGACAGTTAGGAATAAGTTGAACATCTCTGAAAGAGTGAAAATCAAACTTTTGATGTACTGCAATTGTTCACTTTCATACATGACAAAATATGGGACTTCTAGCTAAGAAATTCTGTAACTGCTCAAGTAATGCTCAATACTGAGCACCTCTGAGTGTCATATGACATAGGAGACACACTCTTACCACTAGGGTCGGGTTCCTGTAGCTAGGTAGCAGTGAATACAGTGGTAGGGATCCAGGTTTTAAACTTATTTTGCTCTCTTTTGTGTTTAAGAATAGAGATTTTACCTTGATAATAAATACAGTCCTAAAGAAGGAAAGGAGACTGTAATTATCAGGCTAAGTGCAAAACATGTTTTCTTGAACTTTCTGCAGAAGACATTTCTCTACACATTTATTTTTTCTATCACTTCTTACTTTCCACATGACTACACTGTGGAAAGTAATACCCAGATGATACTGAGTGACTCAGAGATGTCTTCATTTTCTTTAACCTTAGTTTAGAAAATATTTTGTGAAGTATAGTGGTCAAACTGGGAAACCAAATGTTAGGTAGAAGTGTGCTCCCTTATACAGGTGGCTATATTTCCCTCTTATCATACTGACTCTAATAAAGAATGGAGATGGAAAGACATAAGGGGAATAAATCAATGCATTTTTCCACACTGGCAGCTACTATGCAGATTACCAAGGATGAGTAAGATTTTATTTTCTTAAATCAGTTTACAAAGGAAGGAAACAATTGCAGTTAGTAACAGGGATCTGTAGGTGACCTTGGGCCCAAGTGAAGCTGATTATAACTCTCTTGCTGCTGTATGTTTGGTAGCAGAGCTTAGGAAGCTCCAAACAAGAGTATCTCATGCTCCATTCTTCTAACAGGACCTAACCCCAAACAGGTTGTCTGGTCAGTACTCCATTCAATGAAGAAAAGAAAAATAACAGAGAAGAAGATTCCCTTTTCCCTCCTGATGCATTCTTTTCTCTAAGTTTTTTAGGAGTAAAGCTTTGGACTGAATGCCCAATGGAGAAACTAACTTTACCTCATGATGTGGCTAATTTATAAGACGCTCAAAGGCTTGATCACTGTCATCTATTTCTGGTGCTCTGATTTAGCAGACAGATGAAGTGTACTTATAGCTGACAGATGTGGAAATCCATAGATAGCCAGCAACTCTCTAGTGGCTACTGATGCAAAATAATATAAGTTGTTTCTAAAAAGGTCAGTTGAAATTTGCATTTGAATTTTTCTTCCTGGTGTGCTTTTAATGATAGGATCAGGTCCTTAGGCTCTTCTAGTAAAATGTGCCCTCCAAATTTGTCAATTATGCTAAGGTAAAATCTGGGTTGAGGAAATGCTAAAGAAAAAATGTGCTCTGAATATTTACTACAGGCATAGAAAGTGGCTGTAAGAGAACTGAATAAGAATTCTGACATTAATCTACCCTTGCAATTACTTTGTTAATTGGCAACTCGATTATTAAAATTAGAGTTCATTAAAGGCAAAATGTTTCTTCTGTAAATTTCATCCTCTATACAAGATAATACAAAACATGGTGCACAGTGGGAAGACTATTTTATTCATTTGATTCTTTTTATAGCTACATTTCTGAACACTAAATTGTGATTATCTGATTCATTTCTTTTAAAAAAAAAACACCTCATCATCTCCATTATTTTTATTTATATAAAGTTAGATGGCTTTTATAAACTACCTAATCCCAACTCTCTGTACTGTATGGTGTGTGAGTACACTTAATTTCATTCACATTTTCACTTTTTACTGCTCAATAAATTAAAACAAAATTTTAATTAAGATTATTAAAAGCTCATTTAGGTCTTTATACCATTCCACTTATTGACCCAATTTAATAATTTTTAATTAGTCATTTCAATAGCTTGACTCTAAAGTTAAAGAAGTATTGATTGCATAAAAATAAAGGCATTATTTGATATTATCACTTAGTTTGAGTCCACTTGTTTTGCTTGTTGGAGTCTTCACTGTGAAAGATCCTAAGATTTTGCACAATAAAGAGAATATGGATTTTTTTCTTTTGTTTCCATATATACGACTGTTTGTTTGAATGCTATAATTTAAAAACAAAAATGGAAAAAACAACAAGGTAGTTTAATAAAATTGGTTCCTTGGCCACTGCCAGTTGTGATGCATAAGGACAGGACCTCAGAGCAGTAAACTTAGTTGAAACTTTTTCTATAATATCATAGAGATTTTCTTTGTATTGTTTACAGTGTCCATCTCAGTGCATAGCATATAACCGGCATTTGAGGAATATTTTACAGTGGATTAGTAAACATATAAAACAAATATTATACTTTCAATAAATAATCATAAAGCTGCTTTGAAAAGCTAGATAAGTAGTTATGGATATGTATCTATAGGCATCCATTAACATATATTTAATTTATTGCTGCAGAGTGTGCTGTTATGTGCTCAAGTGTATGAGTGGCTTTTCTAAAAATATATACATTTAGAGCCAGAATCAGAAGTTAATTCAAATGGAAAACTGTAATCCCTTGTTTTTCTCTGAGAAGCACTATACTGTAGTCTTCATTATAGTCAGAAATTTCTGGAAAAAGGGATTATTTTTTCTTGCCAGAAAAACATATTTCAATTAGAGTTGAAATGTCATTCTAATATTTTAATCTGAATCTCATCTGCTCTTCTCTTAACCTGCTTCTCTTTGTCTTGTCAGTGTAATCAGAATAGCTTTCACTCATAATTACTCATGACGATGATGACTTCAGTTATGCCTGCAGTGTCCTCAGATAGACGATATCAAGCTCGTGGACAACTGCCATGTTTAATGCAAATCTTTATCTAGTTTTGTGAATAGATTTTTGTGAAGGCTGATTTTTAAAGATATAATTTGCATATGATATAACAATAAAAGGTTATAATTTTAGTGTGTAAAACTTAAATATGCTTTCTGCTTCTTCATGACTCAGTCTAGGAAGGTTGTATTGTTCTAGGAATTTATCCATTTCTTCTAGATTATTGAATTTGGTCGCATATAGTTTTTCATAGTATTCTACAATAATTCTTTGTATATCTTTGATATCTGTGGTGATTTCTTCTCTTTCATTTTGGATTTTGTTTATATGAGTCTTTTCTCTTTTTTCCTTGGTGATTCTTGACAAGGATTTGTCAATTTTGTTGATCTTTTCAAAGAACCAGCTCCTTGTTTTATTAATTTTTTCTATAGTTTTTCTGTTCTCTATTTCATTTATTTCTGCTCTGATTTTTATTATTTCCTTTCTTTGGCTGGTTTTGGGTTGTCTTTGTTTTTTTTTTTCTAGTTCCTTAAGGTGTGAAGTTAAGTGGTTTACTTGGACTTTCTCTTGTTTGTTCATATAGGCCTGAAGTGATATGAACTTTCCTCTTATCACTGCTTTTGCTGCATCCCAAAGATTCTGATATGTTGTATTGTCATTTTCATTTGTCTGTATATATCTCTTGATCTTTGAGCTTATTTCTTCTTTGACTCAGTCATTTTTTAAAAGTATGTTGTTTAGTTTCCACATTTTTGTGGGGTTTTTTTTACCTCTTTTTTGCAGTTGAATTCTAGTTTCAAGGCTTTATGGTCAGAAAATATGCTTGGTACAATTTCAATTTTTCTCCAAAGGCAAGAGAAGTGAAGGCAAAGATAAATGAATGGGACCATATCAGACTAAGAAGTTTTTGCACAGCAAGAGAAGCTGACAACAAAATAAACAGACAACCAACTAAATGGGAGATAATATTTTCAAACAACAGCTCAGATAAGGGCCTAATATCCAAAATATACAAAGAACTCATAAAACTCAACAACAAATAAACAAACAAACAATCCAATAAAAAAAATGGGAAGAGGACATGAACAGATACTTCTCCCAGGAGGAAATACAAATGGCCAACAGATATATGAAAAGATGCTCATCTTCATTAATTATTAGAGAAATGCAAATCAAAACTACAATGAGATACCACCTCACACCTGTTAGATTAGCTATTATCAACAAGTAGGTAATAGCAAGTGTTGGAGAGACTGTGGAGAAAAAGGAACCCTCATCCACTGTTGGTGGAAATGTAAAGTAATACAACCATTATGGAAGTAAGTATGGTTATTCTTCAAAAAACTAAAAACAGAACTACCTTATGACCCAGCAATCACTCTACTGGGTATATACCCCCAAAACTCAAAAACATTGTTACGTAAAGACACATGCAGCCCCATGTTCATTGCAGCATTGTTCACAGTGGCCAAGACATGGAAACAACCAAAAAACCCTTCAATAGATGACTGGATAAAGAAGATGTGGTACATATATACTATGGAATACTACTCAGCCGTAAGAAATGATGACATCAGATCATTTACAACAAGGTGGATGGATCTTGATAACATTATATGGAGTGAAATAAGTAAATCAGAAAAAACTAAGAACTGCATGATTCCATACATAGGTGGGACATAAAAACGAGACTAAGAGACATGGACAAGAGTGTGGTGGTTACTGGGGGGGGGGAGGGAGGAGTGGGAGAGACAGGGGAGATGGGAGGGGCACAAAGAAAACCAGATAGAAGGTGACAGAGGACAATTTGACTTTGGGTGATGGGTATGCAACATAATGAAATAACAAGATAACCTGGAGATGTTTTCTTTGAACATATGTACCCTGATTTATTAATGTCACACCATTAAAATTAATAAAAGTTAAAAAAAAAACCTTAAACATATTTGCCATTAAATGCATTGGGACAGTGATCATATTTATTTTCTGGAAAATAAAGTCATGTTATCAAGTTATCTAGTTAGTTTCTTATTATTTTTAACTACTGGATATGAGAGGAAAACCAAACTTTTATTTCCCCCAATTTTTTCTATATTTACTTAGTTTAGTGTTGGGGATCAAGCACTACTTTTAGCTGTTATACATACATAAAGTGTAAAGGAGAACATTCAATCAACTGAATGTAATACATAAAAAATTAATCTTTTATTGTGATACTGACCTACTGATCACCTTTCCTTATTCAGGTGTTTTATGTTTTGTTTAATATTTCTATAAGGCTTTTTTTTCAATGTTAGAATGCAAGCCTCTTGAGAATAGGACTTTGCACAATTTGTTTTTGAATATCACACACACATATATATTACATATATATACATATATATCATGTATCATATATATCTATGTATTATATATATAATGCCATATATATATATATATATATAATATCATATCATCAACCACAATGCACTGCATATTCCAGGTGACCAAGACGTACTTATTTAATAAAACAAGTAAAATCTATTGCTGGGATTCCATTGGCTATAAGAAAAAGGAACTCACTCAAGAAAGCTCAAGTTGATAATAATTTATTATAGAGATAAATGTCAGAGTCAGAGAGAAGCTAACTAAAATTATAGTTGCAAAGTATATTGCAAAATATATTAGTATGTGGCCTTGGAGGTATCAGATTAGATCAAAGTTCTAAGTCTAAGACAGTTCTAACAATTTCAGCAGCAAAAATTCATGAAAATATTGCTTTAATGCTTCTTAACCACTTTTCAAAGTACATCTCTGAGTGTTTCTTACTTTCTGCTCTGACTCACTTACAAGATATTTTCAAGCTTATTTCATTCTTGCCCTAAGAATCTTTTTTTTCAGAAGGTATATTGCATATCCTTATTCATTGAAAACCACTGTTATAATGTGTACTCTTTCAATACTTTATTGTTTTAGTTTCTACATAATTTTTTATTGATTTCTAACTTATCTTAACTCTTGGAATGCAGTCTTTGCATTGTAGATTTTATAACTAAAATACTTTATTTTTTTATATTAATAGGTTCAAGAATAAGTATTGATTTGCTCAGCTAACTTAGGATGGTATATCATACCAGATCACTCTATAGATAAATAATGTATATATAACCAACATATATATAATTAGCCTGTGATCTGCTTGTTTTTTGGTCACATGTTTTCCCTTCAAGAGTAGAGAGAGAGCCCTGGCCAGTTGGCTCAGTGGTAGAGCATCGGCCTGGCGTGCAGAAGTCCCGGGTTTGACTCCCGGCCAGGGCACATAGGAGAAGCGCCCATCTACTTCTCCATCCCTCCCTCTCTCCTCCCTCTCTGTCTCTCTCTTCCTCTCCCGCAGCGAGGCTCCATTGGATCAAAGACGGCCTGGGCACTGAGGATGGCTCCTTGGCCTCTGCCCCAGGTGCTAGAGTGGCTCTGGTTGTGACAGATTGACACCCTGGTGCGCAGAGCGTCGACCCCTGGTGGGTGTGCCAGGTGGATCCCGGTCAGGCGCATGCGGGAGTCTGTCTGACTGTCTCTCTCCGTTTCCAGCTTCAGAAAAATACAAAAAAAAAAAAAAAAAAAGTAGGGAGAGGCATTCATGTGGTCTGCCTGTGATGGTCCCTCAGCTGACACTAGATTGAGAATTCTCCTATAGAAGTGACTTAAATATGGCCTTATATGTCAATGGTACGTCAAATCTAATACTTCTTATGCAATCTTATATAAGAATGAAAGATTTCAAACAATTTATTTTTTATCTTATATCTCTTCCTAATCATAGAGTATTTATAATTTCAAAATGATCAGCTACAGTTTAAATTGCTCTCTTTGAAGAAGTTTACTATTTTAAAGTTTCCATTAATCCTTACAAGCTATGGTCCTTATTGTTATTAGTGTTTGCTCTTGTTTTCGTAAAGTATATAAATAAATAATTAGGATCCAATTCATTACTCCATTTAAGTATTTAATATCTAAGGAGATAGAATGTAGTAGTAAAAGAATGTGTGAGCAAAACCAAAATGAATATTATAATATAAAGAACAGTAACATATATAGTTACATATGATGTTTGAGAACAATGGCTTGAGATGGGAAACTAAACTATGATGTTAACTATATTATATGAATTAAATTAATTTAAAATGTCTTGCTTGACCAGGCAGTGGTGCAGTGGATAGAGTATGGGACTGGGATGCAGAGGACCCAGGTTTAAAACCCCGAGGTTGCCGGCTTGAGCGCGGGCTCATCTGGCTTGAGCGCAGTGTCACTGGCTTGAGTGGGAGATCATAGCCGTGACCCCATGGGCATTGGAGCCCAAGTTTGCTGGCTGGAGCCCAAGGTCACTGGCTTGAGCAAGGGGTCAAGAAACTTCTCTTGTTTATATTAATTAGCCTGTAGTAAAACTGGTTTTGTTATATCATTTCACTTAAAGTCACAGTTTCCAAAAACCTATGAATGATGTATAGTGAAGACTTACTATATTTTCCATCAGTTTTAGGACTTCAATGTGTTAACCACATAATTCTCAGAATATTCCCTTGGTTAGGTGGAAAAAGTATTCCTTAATTGCCAGTGGAGTTAAATGATGAAAATGCAACTGCTGAAATTTTCTTAAAGAAAAAGAAAATTTTGAGTTGTTAGCCACTAAGTGGATGTTGCAATTTTGTAACATTGTCAAATAGTTCTTGTTGCAATTGATTTCATATAGAAAGAAGGCTGGATATAAAATGCATTGATCAATTAGTACAAAATGTTGCAGTGATACAAATCCATAATGGAGAAAAAAATAGAGGAAAGAACAGAGTAAGGTATGAGCCACAGAGAACTATTTAAATTTTAGAACTACAGAGGTTATATGTATATATTATATGTAATATATGTACTTGAGAAAGAGAGAGACGAAGGGAGAGAGAAAGGGAGGAGACAGATGAGAAGCATAAACTCATAGTTGCTTTACTTTAGTTGTTCATTGATTGTTTCTCATTGATTGTGCTTTTGCTGAGGTAGGTGGGGGGGTGTGTTTAGGTTGAGTCAGTGACCTCTTGCTCAAACCAGCACACTTTGTGTTCAAACCAGTGACCTTGTGATTGTGTCGATAATTCTGTGCTCAAGCTAGTGACCTTGTGCTCAAGCTGGTTAGTTTGCACTCTGGACGACCTCTGGATTTTGAACCAGGGACCTCAGCATCCCAGGTCGATGCTTTATCCACTGTGCCACCACCGGTCAGGCCAGAGGTTATATTTGGAACTGAATAAAACACAACTTTTCCCCTCTATTCCATATTCCTGTTTTGTAAACCAGAATATTGTAATGTATGTTGCTTAGATATTATTTGATACCTCTATGCATCAAGTCAAATTGAAGTAGTTAACATCTGTGTTTGATTTATGAGCATTATTAGCAATAATACCTCATGCACCTTTTCTGAATAATAGTAAAATATTTCACATTTATTTATATATATTTTTCAATTAGACAGAAAAAACAATAGTAATGAATTCACTCTACATTCAGTCTAAAACCCTGAAGTTGTTTTAAAATCTATATACTTAGAAAATCTATTGATTCTTACTAACACAAATTACCTATGGCACATGGGCAAATCAGATCTACCAAATGTGGAAATTAATGTGAAAAGGAATGATGGTGCTTGAGAAGAGCTGTGAACTTGTAGCAATTCAGTATTTTTTATTCTTAATTTTAAAAACCAGAAGTTGAAGGTAAATGTAGGACTTCTCAGTATAGTAGTGATTCATAAAGTGTAGTTCTAAGATGGGCAATGCCAGCATCTCCTGGAAACTGGTTAGAAATGAAGATTTTCAGGTTCTGCTTAGTTCTTACTGGTAGGGGCTCTGTGCAATAGCAAGCTCTTAATATAGTGATGTCTTGTAATAGATTCACTAATTTATTTATTCACTCTCCCAACTACTATTTAAGAATCTATGTTAGGCCATATTCTTGGTGCTGGAAATAAAATCATACAAAATAAATTTCTTGTTAATAATACATAATCTTTTTTGTGACAGAGACAGAGAGAGGGACAGACAGACAGGAAGGAAGAGAGATGAGAAGAATTAATTCTTTGTTGCAGCACCTTAGTTGTTCATTGATTGCTCTCTCATATGTGCCTAGACCGGGGGCTACAGCAGACTAAGGGATACCTTGCTCAAGGCAGCAACATTGGGCTCAAGCTGGTGAGCCTTGATCAAACCAGATGAGCCCGCACTCAAGCTGGAGACCTCAGGGCCTCGAACCCAGGTCCTCTGCGTCCCAGTTGCACACTCTATCTGCTGCACCACCGCCTGGTGAAGCAATAATACATAGTCTTAATGTCACCATTTAGAATTAAATTTTACCTCATGTCAATTGATCACAATGCTCTGATTTTTCATCTCCCTGGTAACATTATATTTTAATTTATATTTGAGTAGTGCAATATTTATTAAAGAAATAGAATGTTGGTAATATTTTGGTTCTAATTTATCTTCTATCAAGTGCCCTTCCTAAATGGACTAGATTTGGGTGCCAAATAAACCTAAAAATATTAACTGGATGACCTTGAGAAAGCTAATCTTCTGAACTTCATTAATTTCATTTGCATAATGGCACAGATAACAGCTCTGATTTTTACCCAAGATTATTGGAAGAGAAAATTAGATAATAACCTAGAAGTTTACTGTAACTGTTATAAAGTATTACATTACATGTATTGTTAGGTTTTCCTTTGTTTTATTATTTGTAACAAATCACCATTTGTAAATTAATTGATTGCCTGCATTTAAATTCTGGCACTGACATTTAGTAGCTCTTTGACCTTGGGTATATGACTTTAATTCTTTGTACTAGAATCTTTCAATTAATACGATGGTAATATTATGGAACTCATAGAATTGGTGTTTTTTTCAAAGATGGTATAACTAATATACTTAGAGTACTGTTTAGTTCATTGCTTACATTTATTAAGCACTTACCATCTTTGTTTCTAAATTAGCATTAAAATTATATTTAGGCTAAACTTAATACTTAGGACCTATAGTCCCTTATATCCATGTATATGAATATTAAATCTCTTCTTAGAAGTTTGGAGTTTCATTTAAACCTGACTCCTTGACATGTTTTAAGATGTTTGTTTTGAAGAAACAAAAGGAATAATTTTAACTTTTTTCTTGACTCTTTCTGATGGCTCAGTGTCTAGAAGATGATGAAGATACAGTCACACCGTGGAGATATGGCTGGTTCAAGTTCCAGACCACTGCAATAAAGTGAGTCATAATCGTGAGTCATAACCTGTGGATGGTCTAGCCTTCAATCTGTAAATCTGCAACATCTAGGAAACACAATAAAGTGAAGCACCGTAAAACAAGGCATGCATGTATACTTTTTGGTTCTTGAAATTTCAGATGAACTTATTTTCATTTGTTGATATAACCCTAGTGTTTGCCAAATTAAGTAAAATCCAACTTTTAGTTATGGGAATTAAAACAAACCTTTACCAAAGAGATGTGTGTTTGCTACTTCTTTATTTTACCTGTACACATCATGGTGATGTGTACAGTTTAGCACTGATGAGGGAGTCATAGTGTCTCAGAAGCCTGGACCCAAGACAGGAAAATATAGCGAAATAACTGAAAGACAATTGAAAGCATTATAAACAGAATCCACTTTTTGACTCGGTAATATAAATTTAACTAAATGGTGGTATTGCTCCCTAGCTGCAGGTAGCCCACAAAGCCACCTGGACAAGAATTATGTGGAACCTCTGCAGTTGTGGGAGGTGAGTGTGGTGGGAGCAGGACAGAGGTTGAGCAGCTGCAGCCAGACTGAGAACATCTCTTCTCCAGTGCAGCTGGCTTCCGAGGCTCCTGACCTGGTGAATCACGAACTATGTGTGGAGTGGTTTACCTCGTGAGGAGCATTTCAGACCTGGCCACTGAATACCAGGCATACTTAGATAACCAGGGAATTGACTAATCCCTGTTTCATAGAGCTGACTTATCCACCAGGGTTAATAAGGTAGCTCTTTGATGGATAACACATCTGGAAGGGAAGCAGCAGGAACCCACACACCTGCAGTTTAAATCTCAGAAGGTTTACTGTGTTTTCTGTTTTATATGCTATATTTCTGTGTAGATGTGAATAGGGTTCTTTCATTCCCAAGAAAAGTTTAAGAGTATTCTTTGTGTCATGGTGCATAGTTCTCCACTAAACCCAGGCTTTGTTTATTTATTTATTTTATTCAGACACTCCTACAAATTTACATAGTTTTATTTATTTATTTTTTTGTCATTTTCCATGATGTATTATCTCATTAGAACTCAATGGAAATGACTGCAGGCTGATTGACTCAAGCTGAATAGATTTGGCAGAGCACTGAACTTTTCCCTGGCCATCAGCAGATTTCAGGGTAGTTAGATGAATTATATTCACTCCAAATGCAGTTTTAAATGGATCACATGTAGTAGGTAAACTGATTGTTCCAAATATACAAAAAGTGAACATACAATCTCCTAAAAGATGAGGTCATGCTAAAAGTATTATAGAAAGTCATCTCCACAATAACCAGTGTGATTAAAAATACAGAGTTGGTGGAAGTAAAACATGTTTCTCCAAACAAGTTGGTCAACAACAGACAAAAACATCCACAAATTTCAGGGGAAAATAAAATAAATGAGTACTAAATTTTAGAAGCACAACTTGAAGCTTTCTTTTTTTATTTTAAAAGAAAAATTTGTTTTACTCAACATTTATTGTTATAGTTGCTTTCCTTCAGGTATGTACAAATTTTAAGAAAAAAGCTGTAGTAATATGAGCAGTAAGATATTGTATTGGGAAAAAATGTAAATGATCTCACTGTCTAACAGTAGCAGATATTAAAGTATTGTATGGTAATACTAATATTACACAGTTATTGAAAATATTAAGGAGTACATTTATGTATTGGTATAAAAATTGTTCAAAATATACTTTTATATAAAACGAAAGTTATAGAAGAGTATCTTATTGAGTGACAGTTATAAAATCTATCTATCTATCTTTTATTTATCTACCCATTGATCTATCTACCTACCTACCTACCTATCTATTCATCCATCTTTCTATCTAGCTATTGATCAAGATACATAAAATATCAGGAAGGATGAACAGTGAAAAATGTTAACAATGATAATTTCTGGGACATGAGGTAGAAAGAATTGGTTTAAGGAGAACTTTTACCTATTGTTTTACATTTTTCTATCTGTTTTAGTTGTCTCTTGCTATATAACAAAGCACCCTGAAGCCTGGTGACTTCAAACAACAACCACTGAATTCTTACAATCCTGTGGTTAGCAGTATAGTCAAGGTTTAACTGGGATGACTTGTCTTAGGCTACGTATTGTCTAGGTTGACTCCTCTGTCTACCATCAGAGGGTTTGGGACTGGTTAGTCTGGAATGACCTCATTCTCATGTGTGGGGCCTAAGCTGACAGGGCTGAGAAAGGCCTCTGTCTGCACCTGATCCCTCCCCCCCGCTTTGTTCACAGGCAGCAGTTTTCCAAAAGAGGAAAAAAAAAGAAAACTTCAGTTCCTCGGAAGCCAAGGCTTGGTATTCACCTAGAATCACTTTCTCTGTATTTTATTGTGAAAGCAAATAACAAGACTGGCCCAGACTGAAGGAATGGAGAGTTTGAGTCCATTTTTTCCCCCTCATTTTTTATGTAGCCCTTTTATTTAACTTCATTGATAATATCTACCTTTGACATTTGCTGGGGGAATCTACCCTTAAGATATTTGAATAACATTTACTTTCATCTGTTTTTCCTTGTATATTTGTGCTTTGAAAGTGAGGGGAAAATGTGTATAAAATAGAAAGTAAAGGGAAGTGCATTAGAACAGCTAAAATTATGATACTTAGCTGCAAGACTCCGTTTTTTCATGAGGGGAGCAGTTACAAATCTCTGGCCATGTAGGAGCCAATATACTCTACTATTTAAATGTTTTATTAAAGTCGTTCATTGTTTTAATATGAATAATAACAAAAATTAAAAAGATTAAAAGGTATTAAGCTTTTTTTAATTATCATGAATTACTGGTTTGTTCTAATGTTTTCTGCATCTTTGATGGGAAGAGCCTGTTTCTATTTTTATAATGGAATTTGGTTGCTGGTTAGTTAGGAGTAATTCTATAACTTATATACAGAACAGGTTTTGATTAAATTTCAATCTCTGCAAATAGTTTCATTGTAGATGTGAAATTCCACATACATGTAAAATGTGTAAATAGTTTCCTTTAGTAGGCATTAATGACATTTGATCATTGAGTAAATTGGCCTGATATGAAATCACATTATCTTTTGTGTGTGCGTGTGTGTCTGTGGTTACTTTTAATTAAATAAAAATATCTCTTCTTACAAAAACTTATCTTTCAACATTTTATTGATGTAATGTTCACCACTGTACACAGTGATGTCTTACTGAAATAAAATCAAAACAGAAAAATTATCAATTATTATACTTTAAATAATTATTTTTTAGTTTTCTACAAAAATGAATCCAATGATTGTCTTTTTTTTTTTTTTTTCAGACAGAGAGAGAGAGTCAGAGAGAGGGACAGATAGGCAGGAATGGAGAGAGATGAGAAACATCAATCATCAGTTT
Source organism: Saccopteryx bilineata (assembly GCF_036850765.1). Classification (NCBI taxonomy): domain Eukaryota; kingdom Metazoa; phylum Chordata; class Mammalia; order Chiroptera; family Emballonuridae; genus Saccopteryx; species Saccopteryx bilineata. The sequence continues at coordinate 66,603,868 of NC_089490.1, read as the reverse complement.
TTCGTTTCGACACCTTAGTTGTTCACTGATTGCTTTCTCATATATGCCTTGACTGCAGGCCTTCAGCAGACCGAGTAACCCCTTGCTCAAGCCAGCAACCTTGGGTCCAAGCTGGTGAGCTTTGCTCAAACCAGATGAGCCCGCACTCAAGCTGGAGACCTTGGGGTCTCGAACCTGGGTCTTCCGTATCCCAGTCTGAGGCTCTATCCACTGCGCCACTGCCTGGTCAGGCTAATTGCCATATTAAGAGTAAGTACCCTCTAATTTTTTAGTTTCAACTGTGGAAAAGAGCTGTCTTCTCCTGCCATGCTTATAGAATTTACCTAGCCCCTCATAGCTCCTCTACTTTCCTTCCTTCTCTGCCCTGAGTTTGAGTATAGAAATTTTGGCCAGTGCAGTAGGAATTAATTTTTTTTTAAATACTTTATTGATTTTACAGAGACAGGAGAGAAAGGGGAACATTGAATGGGAAGTAACAACTCATAGTTGTTTCAGGCTAGTTCATTGCTTGCTTGCGGTATGTGCCTTGACCAGGGAAGCCCAGGGTTTCGAACCGGCAACCTTGGCATTCCAGGCCGAAGGTTTATCCACTGCACCACCACAGGCCAGGCAGTAATTAATTTCTTATGGATGAATTACATCTTGGGTATGTCTCTTGTTTACTCTGTGTATACCTTTTCCTCTTTCCTCGCATTGGCACTCCAAAACCAGCTCCCTCTGCCATTCTTCACCCAAGAAAAAGAAGAGGCAGAAGCAAAAAATTTAAAGGAGCCAAATGACAAGTCTCAAGCAAACACTTGCTTGCCGAGCCTAGTTTTTTGTTCAGTTTGTTTGTTTTCTTTTGTCTCTGCAGTTTGATACAGTTTGCCCTAATAAAGAGAAAAGACAAATAGCCTAGAAGTAAAGCTAATATAAGAGTAAGAGAGAACTAAATGGTGAGGATTTCTTATAGCTGGAGATGAAATGTTTTGTTTCTCTGCAGAAAACAGAACATTCAAATTAAGACAATACAAGAGGAGGCTGATATTAAATAACTATGTTCAAAGGCTTAGTCTGTAAGTGTAGAGAAACTACAGTAATAGTGTAACACTCTACTCTGAGGCTGTTAGCATGGTAGGCATAAAGAAATAAAGAAAGAAGTTTTGTGACTCATTGGTCAAGGGACTTGGCCAACTGGAGATGATTCAGTAAAGTAGGAGCTAAGAGAAAATACACTGAACTCAATCTGCTTCCTTCTTTTTACTCTTGGTCTGGCTCCTCACTGGCCAAGCCCAAATGAAAAGTAGAGGGCAGGGAAGTCTAGTGATCCATTCAGGGTTAAGTCTTCTTATACAGGAACAAGATAAAAAAGGGCAGAGGCAGATTTCAGAAACACAGTGAAAATATATGGTCCAGGAAGGAAAGAGCAATAAACAGTAACTGGGAGTGAGAAAAGAAGAGGGAGGGGAGGATCAGGAGGAGAAGGTTCAATAGGAGGAGGAGGAGGAGAAACAGGAGGAGGAAGAGATAAAGGAAGTAAAGAAGGGGAAAAGTAGGGGAGAAAGAAGGAGAGAAGAGAGAGAGAGAGAGAGAAGAGAGAGAGAAGGAGGGAGAAAAAGATGGAGAGAGAAAATGAATTCATGAGATTATAGCTGGTTGTCAAATTTTTTATGATAAGCCCTAGAAATAGCTTTCATTACAAAAATTGTGAAAACTGATAATGGTAGTTACTATTTATTAACCTTGTTTACATTTTATTTCCCTTCATAGGTGGAATGGTAAGCTACCACTACAAAAATCTTATTGATCTATTTACTGAAGTCTCCTCATTAAATATTTGTTGAATCACATTGAATGATAAGTGTATTTTACTAATTTTGTTTTTAAAAAGTCAATAATAACTCACATTGTGATTGTTAAGGCTCTGTCACTTAGTTTCAGTGATACCATCTTAAAATGGACAAGAATGTTGCATCTGTTTAGCTGTCAACACTGTAATTATTAATTTACCACAACTTTTGCTGACAGTAGAGAATCTGTGCACTGACAACTATAATATAAGTTGGCTTGCCAGAGAAGTTTACCAACAGCTTGAAACTTTCATGATGAAATGACTGGTCAAGTTAGGGTTGATGGCATCTGACCAGAACCATCCATCACTAATCCTGGAAAGTGGGACTGTCTGATGGTTCCAGTTTTATTCAATCTATTTTATGCAGCCATGCTTGACTATGCAACAAGGGACCTCAGGGTTGATATTAGATATATTTTGATCTCCTAAAAGGCTTTTCCACTTCAACAACTTGCAATCCTCCTCAAAAGTCCTTGAGGCAGTTGTTCATGAACTATTGCTTCATGATGACAACATATCCAACATGAAATGGATTTCAAAAACTTTGTAGGGGTTGTGTTAGGAGTTGTCTAGAAGCTGAAGATGACTTAATGCATTCTTGATTTTACTAAAAAAAATCTACAACAGTTCAACAACACTAAACTTTTGGGAAGATGTTGTTAACAATTTGTTGCTTTGTAATTGTAATAATAATCATCAGGTAGATAAGAAAATTCAGAGTAAAAACAATATATTTGTAGCTAGCAGTATTACCAATAATTATTACTTTTCATAATATGGTAAAATAAATGTGTCTTCCTGAGTGTATAAATTGAGATCATTCAATGGGTTTGAACAAATCTTAGGATTTCCTTTTTAATAGCTAATAACTATTAGATATTTAATTTAAAATGGAAAGTTTATCTATTTACACAATATTCAAGCTAAAAGAGAGCTGAAAGTTTATTAACCAAAGCCTTTCATTTGCATATAAAAGTAACTGACTTGGTCAACATCTTTCTTTTAACTGATTTTAGGAACTAGACTAAAAATCATATGATCCTATCACCAGATGCAGAAAAGGCATTTAATAAGATACAAGTTCCCTTTATGTTTAAAACACTCAATAAAATTAGAATAGAAGAAGAGTACCTCAACAATTCAAAGGCCATATATGGCAAACTATAAGCTAGTGATAGATTTAGCTTTTCCACTAAAATCAAGAAAAGACAAGGCTACCCACTCTCCCCACTCTTATTCAACATAATTCTGGAACTTTTAGCTAGAACAATTAGGCAAGAGAAAGAAATTAAAAACATCCTTTATTGAGAAAGAAGAAGTAAAGGTATCACTTTTTGCAGATGACATGATCCTGTATATAAAAACCAGAAAGACTCCACCAAAATATTATTTGAAACAGAAAAATCAATACAATAAAATCACAGGATACAAAATCAATAAACAAAAGTCTCTTGCTTTCCCTATATGCCAGCAATGAAACTTCAGAAAATGAACTAAAAAAAACAACAAAAAAAATTATTTTAAAATTGCAACTAAAAAATAAAATATCTAGGAAAAATCTTAACAAAGGATGTGAAGGACCTATATACTGAAAACTATAAAGCACTGTTGAAAGAAATTGAAAAAGACACAATGAAATGGAAAAATATTCCATGTTCATGGATTAGAGGAATCAACATAGTTAATGGCCATATTATTTAAAGCAATATACAAATTTAATATAATCCCCATCAAAATCCCAATATCATTTTTTAAAGAAATAGAACAACAACAAAAAGGAACCTGGTTTGTATGGAACCATAAAAAACCCTAAATAACCAAAGCAATTCTGAGGTAAATGAGTGAAGCCAGAGGTATCACACTACCTGACTTCAAACTATATTATAGAGCCACAATAATTAGAACAGCATGATATTGGCACAAAAATAGTTATACAGATGAATAGAACAGAATTGAGAGCTCAGAAATAAAACCACATATTTATGGACAAGTAATCTTTGACAAAGCAATAAAAAACTCAGAATGGAGAAAAGAATGCCTCTTCAATAAATGGTGCTGGGGAAATTGGAAAGTCACATGCAAAAGAATGAAACTTAACTACAGCTTATCCCCCACACAAAACTTAATTCAAAATAGATCAAAGACCTAAATATAATATCTGGAACAATAAATTACATAGAATAAAATATACATACTAAACTTATGGATCTTGGTCTTAGAGTGTAATTTATTAATTTGACTCTGAAGGCAAGGGAAATAAAGGCAAAAGTAAATGAATGAGACTATATCAAATGGAAAAGCTTCTGCCAGCAAAGGAAACTGACAACAAAACAAATAAGCAGCCAACTAAATGGTAGATGATATTTGCAAACAACAGCTCTGAAAATGGCTATATAATTTCCAAAATACATAAAGAACTCAACAAAGCTCAGCAATAAATAAGCAAACAATCCAATTTAAAAAAATGGGGAGAGGACCTGAACAGACACTTCTCCCAAGAGGATATACAAATGGCCAACATATATATGAAAAGATGCTCATTTTCACTAGCTGCTTGAGAAATGCAAGTAAAAACTACAATGAGATATGACCCGTTAGATTGGCTATTATCAACAAGACAGGCAATAACAAGTGTTGGAGAGGATATGGGAAAAAGGGACCCTCATTCACTGCTGGTGGGAATGCAAATTAATACAACCCTTATGGAAGAAAGTATGGTGGCTCCTCAAAAAATTAAAAATAGAACTACAGTATGACACAGCAATCCCTCTACTTGAAAACATTGGTTTGTAAAGACACATGCAATCCCATGTTCTTCACAACATTCTTCATAGTAGTCAAGACATGGAAACAAGAAAAGTGTCCCTCAATAGAGGGTTGGATAAAGAAGATGTGGTACATATACACAATGAAATACTACTCAGCCATAAGAAATGATGACTTATTGCCACTTATGACAACATGGATAGACTTTGAGAACAGTACACTGAGTGAAATAAGTAAATCAGAAAAGGTTAAAAACTGTGTGATTTCATACATAGATGGGATATAAAACTGAGACTCATGGGCATAGATAGAAGTGAAGTGGTTACTAGGGGGAGGGGGATGTGGGAGAGTGGGTGGGGAGAAGGGTGTAAAGAGGGACAAATATACGATGACAGAAAATGATTTGACTTTGAGTGATGGGTATACAACATAATTAACAGTTCAATTGTTATAGAAATGTTTACCTGAAATCTATGTACTCTTATTGATCAATGTCACCCTGTTTAATTTAATCTTCCTAAATAAAATTTAAAAAATTAAAGAAATGAGACTATGCTCCGAATGCCTTGATAACTTCACTATTATGTTCATTATTCTCGTGTGAATGTTGTGGTAGGCAGTTTCCAGTAAGGTACCCTTTTGTGAAATCCTCTACCACATTATTTCAGTGTTGGTGTGTATGACTAATACACTCACACAGATTATTTCATTTTTGAGGCCAAAATGTGGCTTTCTCTTCACTCTGTTTTTTCTTCTCTTGGGAGAAGCCAGCGACCATGTCTGAGCAGTCTCATCAAGGGCCTGATGTGATAAGGAACTGAGGATGGAAGCCAATAGCCATTAAGAAAAAGACCTCTCCTCATCAGCTGTGTGAATGAGCTGAGAAGCAGATATTCCTGACCCAGAAAACTTCAAGGTGACTGCCTCACCAGCCATCTTACATGCAACCTCAAGAGAGATTTTGCACCAGAATCACTGAGCTTAGCTTCTCCAAGATTCCTGACTTTTAGAAACTATACAACATTAAATTTTTTGTCACTTTAGCTGATACATTTTAGAGTAGTTAAGATTTATACAGCAATATAACTAGTATAATGTTATAGTAAAAATTTCTTTAATATGTCAGGCAGCTATGAAATGAGAAATCGTGGTAGTTAATTGGGTATTGGAAGACCATCCAGGCAGTGGTTATAATCTGTGATCCACAGATCTCTGGGTACATGGGTAGGCTTTAGAAATATGTGAACCCTCAAAATAAATGTGGAATTATATGAGTATTTATGCAAATCTGCTTTTTTTTCTCTCACAAAAAGGCTCATAGTTTTTGTTTGATATTCAAATGTATATATGATTTTCTGCTCTGTGTCCTTACTATAATGTTACATACTGAAATCACTGAGTGAAGAATCAAGTATCTTTATAATTATAACTCTAGAAACTTTCCATTGTGCCTTACATAGTGGGTGCTCAACAGATAGATGCTGGATTAGGAATTGAGTAGATTTATGTATTTGTATAGACATACATCTATTATTTTTAGAAAGCTCTAGGCCCTGGCCAGTGACTCAGTGGATAGAGTGTGGACCCAGCATATGAATACCCTGGGTTCAATTCTTGGTCATAGCATACAGGAGAAGCAAACATCTGCTCCTCCCCCCTTTCTCTCTCCTTTCACTCCCTCTTTCCCTCCTGCAGCCAGTGGCTCTTTTGGTTCTAGTGTGGCCTGGGCACTGAGGATAGCTTTGTGGGTCCGAGTATGTCAGCCTTAGGTGCTAAAAATAGTTCAATACTTGAGCATCAGCCCTCAAAAGGGGTGCTGGGTAGATCCCTGTTGGGGCAAATGTGGAAATATGCCTCACTGTCTCCCCTCTTCTCACCTAAAAAAAAAAAAGAAAAGTAAAAGAAAAGAAAGAGAACTCTGAGTAGCCATCTACTTTTAGTTGTTTAGCTGTTTTCCTATGATGGTACTTCCATCATCTCTTGTCACAATTATTGTGTTTAATTCATGACTGTGAAACAATCTGAGACTAAGTGGCTCAAACTGAGATTGCTTCTTTGGTCTTCTTACATGGTATATTCAAATGCTAGAGAGTTAAGTAACCATTAAGTATGCATAAAATAAATTTCCTGGATACATTTTTGACCACTTTTGTCTAAGATTCACACACAAAGAGTTTGTTGTAACAAATGTAGACTTTATCTTCATGTTTTCCTTTGATTTTCAGCACTCGGAAAACCATTACCCCCAAAATTAAAAAAAAAAAAAATGTCATAGAGTCATTTGCTATTTTGACTGCTTATTGCTTCTGTCGCAACTTTAGAATTGAACCTACCACATTTACTAACATCCTGCCTTTCTTTCTTAAGTAGTTAATTATAATGTCATGCAATCTTTCTGGGAACCGGTATCCATTAACAAAATTGGTTTTCTTTCAATTGTGGTTCTAAGTTGATGGATCCCAGTTCACCTATGTTTTTACTAAGGGTAATGCTGTTCAGGCCCATACAAAGGACCCAAATGTGTTTATTTTAAAGAACTTTGTGGAATTAGACCCACTCCCATCTTCAAAGTACTGTTTGAAGTTCCTGCTGCAGTCTCGATGCGCCATTCACTACCCACCATTGTGCCGGTGTTTCACAGGCCCCGGTAACACATTCCTCTTCAATTCAACAAAAATTAGTTTCCATCTAAAAGTTACCTTTATTAAATTTCCCTTTGGAAAACATTATTTTCTCAGTTTTATTATTTTCAACATATTTACTTACATCTGGGAATGTTTCCAAAAGGAGCTTTAAGAAATTATTGTATACTCATTGGGAGCAAGGGGAATACATCTATGGGAAGGCTTGAATACTGCCACATGGCAAACAAATGAGGGCAATTAATCCTGGTAATTCTCAAAGTGAAAATACTTTATAACATGAAAAATATAGATTTAACAAATTGATTTTTTCATTGGAGATATATTTGCTCTCTTATCTTCAGGAAATACACATCATTGTATTTCTTTTGTCAAGATGGTAGTTAATATAAAGTACTAAGGAAAAAGAGAGAATGAAGCTGATACATATGTTTAAGCCATATAAATAATTTATAGCCTCACAATAATGCACTGTAATATAGGCCAGACTCAAAAGCATGGTAATTAAACTGCTCATTAAGTATCTGTTAATGCACATCCACATGTCTCTAACTCTTACAGGTCATTCACAGTTCTGCTCACTAGGCCCAGAGAGAATTACCCACTCTGGAATCCTGGTGGCTCCATTCATTCAAGTCAGGTATGTTTGTGTTGCCTGCTTTATGCTATCTGCACTGTGCTGGGCTATAGGATACAGAGGTAAAGAAGAAAGGGAAAATAAGATGGACTTAAAGACTGACCTCAATTATACCCCAGTCCAGTTTTTATCGTTTATGACAGTGGTCCCCAACCCCCGGGCCGTGGACCGGTAGCAGTTCGTGGGCCATTTGGTACCGGTTCACAGAGAAAGAATAAATAACTTACATTATTTTATTTATATTTAAGTCTGAACGATGTTTTAGTTTTTAAAAATGACCAGATTCTCTGTTACATCCGTCTAAGACTCACTCTTGACGCTTGTCTCAGTCACATGATACATTTATCCGTCCCACCCTAAAGCCCAATCCGTGAAAATATTTTCTGACATTGAACCTATCTGTGGCTCAAAAAAGGTTGGGGACCACTGGTTTATGAAACCAAAAAATGGTCTAAAAATGTATCCAGTAAATGTCTTTAATATATATTGAAGGGCTCCTTCACTGTCTAGCATTGTCATAAACTTTCACTGCATCATGATAGAAGAATTAACTAAAGTTTCCAAGTAGCATGTTCTAGGACTTGCATCCATATCCACTACTTTTGTCCTTAATCACTGAGGCTCAGAGAAGTCAGATGTACTCTTTTGAGTCTGTCTGATGTGGAGCTTATATTAGCCAAAATTTTTACCCTGAATTATTTGACAGACCACACAAGCTCCTTCTATTTATAATGCCCTAATTTAACTTGAGGATTGTTTATATCACCTTTATTTTTAGAATGTTTATGCATTGTGCTGAGGTTTAGAAATAAACATTTGATAGCATGTGAATAAAGGAGATGGATGAAGGGCATCTGTTGTCTAGATTGTACAAATGGGTAAGCTGATGATCATTGATTTTGATGTTTGCTTAGAATTTTTGAATTTGTGCCATATGCTCTATATTTTGTTTTCTACCTAGAAGTTTATTTTAGAGTAATTTTAAAGAAGCCAAAATCAAGAAAATCAATTTCTGAAATCTGAAGCTATAATGAAAGAAACAAAAGTAGGAGGGTAAATAAACACAGGTCAGAAATCAAGAGAAAATTAGTCATTTCAGAGAGAACATTGCTACAATATTCTTGGAAAGATAAAAAACTGACAGATAAAACTATCAACTGAGAAGGCAGGATTTTGTTATATAATGCAAAATCTATATCAGGGGCCAAATCACAGGTTCTGAAATTTTCAGTTTAAAAAATTTGCATATATAAAAATATAAGCCAGATGCTTAAAAACTTCACCGTTCACAATCTGTAAACTGAGCTTATACATTTCAAGCTACTTTAACTACCACTAGCAATACTCACCTAAAAAAAAACAAATTGTTTTGTTTTTATTATTTGTCGATTCATATCATACATATAGAAAAGCACACAGATCATAAGTCTGCACAGTGAATTTTCACAGGCTGAATGTAATTGTTTAACTAGCACCAAGATTACAAAGCATTACCACCATCCCAGAAGCCCCTCTCATATTGCTTCTAGTCTCTAACTGCATCCCACTCTCCTGGCTTCTAACGCTGTAGATTGTCTTGCCATATTTTGAACTTTACATAAATGGCATTGTGCAGTTTGAACTCTTGGTTCAGACTTCTGTTTTCTGCCCATGAGATTCACTCCTCTTTTTAAAATATATCTGTAATTTATGCATTTTCATTGTACAGTTCTGTACATATGCCACAGAGTAATGACCTATTCTACCACTGATGGACATAAACCAAGAGCATTTTGCAAACTAGCAGTTTGAGCCAATTGGGCACTATGCTGTTAGGAACATTCTAGTATGTGTCTTGTTCAGGGCCACAGGGATAACTCAGGTTCAGCTTTAGTAGATACTGCCAAAGAGTTTAAAAAAGTAGTTGTATATAGCTTGTGTTCTGAATACAATGAAGTCAGAAGTGCCTGGTAGAAGTCTGGTGGCTGAATTTGTGGACTAGAGACAAAATTGTGTGAGGGAATTAATGAAACATTGGGCTGTGCATGATTCCTCCCATTGCTGTCCTACCATGCTTTCTGTCAAAAAGCACATCTTTTGAGAAAGAAGGTATAGACAACAGCCATTACTTTCCTGACATCCACTTGGCACTAGCATGTCAGAAAGAGGGTCATTGAGACAGTCTAAATGTTTGGAAGTGACTCTGTGTCAAAACCTGCCTGTGGTTGGAGTGACAGGGGAAAAGATTCATATCAAATCATCTGCACTTCTTTGTAACCTATGCCAAATGGGTAAATTAGTAGAAGTATTTTTTTCAGCAAACAATAAAGGTAGCTGTATATATGTTATCCTTATAGTGGAAATGCAGAAACTGTAAGAAGGCTTAGCTACACAAGAGATATTTTTAAAGGAAAAATGATGGCTATTTGGAATTTTAAAAATAGTTCTGTTTCACCCTTATATCATCAAGTTTCTTAAAATAATAATTTTTAAATGGTGGTTTCTTCACTAAGTTGTTAGCATTTAATTTAGGGAGAAATCTTTTATATATTCCAAGACAAATACTCTGTTATGGTACACTAGAAAATAATGTAAAGTTTATTTACTCAGTTCTCACAGACATAATTTCTCTTAGTCCTTCTAGCATGACTAAAAACCAGTAAAATGTTTCGTGGTCATTGTTTGGACATCTTGGCTGAAAGTAGGTATTAGTGGACTTACTAGCAAAACGTAGCCCATTAACTTAGCCATGGAATATATCACAGGCTTTCTTTCTTCAACAAATACTTAAAATTGTTTAGGGTGTGATAGTCATAAAAATAAAGTACATTTTATTTCTTAAGCACTAACAGTTGCTCCAAGAGGATGATGATAATGAAAATTAGCTTAAAACATACGTTTGCCTGCCTGCACACATAAATAATCTTCACATGTGACTACTCAAACTGAAAAGTTTTTCATGTCATCTAAAAACAAGGAGAGTAAGGGGAGATAGCACTCAACTAAAACCAATCCAGTTAGATTTTTTTTTGAAACAAATTACTTTAAATGATTTTGCAACGAAGATTCTCTTCATTTTACTTTAACTTTACTAGGTGAGGATATGCAAGATTTTTGTTTTATTTATGCTAGTCTCACATAACCTCACCTAGTAAAGCTAAAAAATTCAAAAGTCATGTTTTGAAGTCTTAACTCCCAAAATGAATGAATTTGGAAACAGGGTCTTTAGGAAGTAATTAAGGTTAAAAGAGGTCATACAAGTAGAATCCTGATCTGATAGCATGGAGGTTCTTTTGAAGAAAAAATGCTAGAGAGCAATCTCTTCCTTTCCCTCCCTCCTCTCTGTCATGTGAAGACAAAGCGAGAAAGCAGCCATTTATAATCCAGGAGGAGCGCTCTCACCAGTCATACAACCTGCTGGACCTCAATCCGGCACTGCTAGCCTCTAGAACTCTGAGAAAAGAAATTAAAATACTACCATTCAGTTTGTGCTATTTTGTTATGGCAGCCCGAGCACACTAAGACAATTCGTTTAAAAACTTGAACTTGGCTCTGGCCGGTTGGCTCAGTAGTAGAGCGTCGGCCTGGCGTGCAGAAGTCCCGGGTTCAATTCCCGGCCAGGGCACACAGGAGAAGCGCCCATCTGCTTCTCCACCCCTCCCCCTCTCCTTCCTCTCTTTCTCTCTCTTCCCCTCCTGCAGCCAAGGCTCCATTGGAGCAAAGATGGCCCAGGCGCTGGGGATGGCTCCTTGGCCTCTGCCCCAGGCGCTGGAGTGGCTCTGGTCGCAACAGAGCGACGCCCTGGAGGGGCAGAGCATCGCCCCCTGGTGGGCAGAGCGTCGCCCCCTGGTGGGCGTGCCGGGTGGATCCCGGTCGGGCGCATGCGGGAGTCTGTCTGACTGTCTCTCCCCATTTCCAGCTTCAGAAAAATACAAAAAAAAACCCCAAAAACTTGAACTTATTTTCTTAGTTCATAGGGACATTCTCACTTTTAGAGAAGTCAGTTCATATGCATGCATATGAAACTGAAGGAAAAAAGTAAGGTGACACTTGAGATGTATATTATCCTTTCCCATTTAGCCTCCTAAAGGTCTTAGAAAACGGCCAACACAGATCGTAACTGCAATGTCCTCACCTCGCAGATCATGTGTTAATTTTCAACTGACATGCAGACATTTGGCAATTTGGGCTCTCAGTGAGCACTTCCTTTGGGGGAATGACTCTTCTGACAGTGATATACAAACATTTGATTTATATTTTATGCTTAATAAAATCCACACGAATCATGGTAATAACACATATACAGGCTTTATATTCACATTTTTTTTCATCCCCCTGACAATTTCCTAAGTAAGGGTGAACCAGCAATATAAAAACCAAATTCTTTCCACTCCCATCTGGCTCCCTTCTATCCAGGAATGTATCTCTTTACAGAAATTTCAGCTTCTGTCGCAGAACTTTTGAAGTTTCAGAGTCTTTATTTAGTTCTGCTTTTATACAAAGTTATTTTGAAATGGTAATATTACTTGTAAAGAGTCCTTCCTTCCTCTGGGACTAGTAATCATGTTTCGTATTGTTTCTGAAGTGTAACATGGGAAAGAGGTAATATATCTTTCAAGTTGAATGCTTTCATTGTCATTGGTTTTCATTTTTCACACAGACTTTGACATATTTCAGTACTGGTGGTGGAGATGCTGTGAAAAGCTAGAAGCCTGGTTCATCAATATCCCTGGCTTCCCACACTCTCGTATCATATAAAAATGGTAAAATTGAACAGATGATGACTAGCTGAGTGGTATCATTCCTTTAAAATTATTCATGAACCTTGTCTTATGGCTAGTATTGATTCCCTTTACCATTGTCAGTATAGTGGATTAAAACAATGGTGTGTGCTAACCTCCAAAAATCAGTATGTAACTTTTTCTATAGAATGACTTAAATTTGGGGATAGCATCTAATGATTCAAAAGATGTATGTGAAATTACACTAAAACAGTTCTTTGGTGGATGTTTAATAAGTTTATAAAAAGTTATAAAGAAAAACACTAAGTAGCATTATAATCTTATATATAAAAATGTAGAGACCTACTTAAGGGTCTTTTGATAAACCGCCCAAATTTGATGCCTTTCTGTATAATGAAATTTTACATACAGAGGGCAATATGATCATCTAAGTTTTCATTTTACTTTAAAAAGCAGCTTTTAATTAAAAAGTAATAACATTTATATCAAAAGATGAACAGAATGAAGAAATTATTATAACAGTATAAAACACTTTAAAAATAGACAATAATAATAATAATTCTATAATTGCATTACTTTTAAACAACAAATGTAGATCACTCTATTGACAAGTTTACTACTGCTATTTGCATTCTAACCTTTCAAAAATATTTACTAGTAGTGATATTTTATTTTTAATTAATCACATTTGTAATTAGAAATATTATAATCTGTCTTTTTAATTTTATATTTATTTTACAGGTATAAATACAAATTTAACCTAGGCTTCTAAGATGTATCATTGTTTTCAGGGGGACAAGTCACCCATGCATAAGAGCTCAATAGAACAATCATAAACAGAAGTGCCATGTTCTTAATACGTAATAAAATTAGTGGCCTGCTCCATCCCTTAAGTTATGATGGGTTGTTGTATTCTTTTCTTCATTGTTATAAGAAAAGAGGAGTTGCAATACTTCTTTTTTTATTAGATGATTAAATTTAACAGGGTGGCATTGGTCAACTATAATATATAGATTTTGGGCAAATATCACCATATCATTTGGACAGTCGATTATGTTGTATACCCATCACCCAAAGTCAAATCATCCTTTGTTACCTTATATTTGTTCCTCTTTATGTTTCTCCCTCTCCCCGCACTCCTCTCCTTTTCCTCCCTTCCCCTCCCCCGGTGATCACTGCACTCCTATCTATGTCTATGAATCTCAGTTTTATATCTCACCTATGTATGGAATCATACATTCTTAGCTTTTTCTGAATTACTTATTTTACTCAGTATAATGTTATCAAAGTCTGTCCATGTTGTCATAAATGATATTATAGCATCGCTTCTTATGGCTGAGTACTATTCCATAGTATATATGTACCACATCTTCTTTATACAATCCTCTATTAAAGGGCACTTTGGTTGTTTCCATGTCTTGGCCACTGTGAATAATGCTGTGATGAACATGGGGTGCATGTGTCTTTATGTACCAATTTTTCCAAGTGTTGGGGGTGTATAACCAGGGGAGAAATTGCTGGGTCATATGATAGTTCTATTCTTAATTTTTTTAGGAACCACCATAATTTCTTCCATAGTGGTTGTGCTAATTTGCATTCCCGCCAAAAATAAATGAAGGCTCCTTTTTCTCCACAGCCTCTCCAACTCTTATTATTAACTATCTTGTTGCTAATAGCTAATTTTGCAATTTTTTAGGTTCTTGATTAGCTTAAATGAGAATTCTCTAACCAGAATATTTAAAAGATTCAAGCCTGAAAGAAAATTCTCTTATAATAAACATCGTAACTTTCATTGTTAAAAAGACATGTTTAATAGTAACTCAGATGTATTTATATGGTGACAGTTGAAAATCAGGTAACTTTAGTGTATTTCTAAATTTCAAGTTGTTTTCTTTTTAGTATAGGAAATTATTTTTCTTCATAAAGCAATACCCTTTTTATTTTTTTATTTATTTTTTATTTTTTTAATTATTTATTTTTTAATTTTTTTTATTTTTTTATTAAATTTAATGCAGTGACATTGATAAATCAGGGTACATATGTTGAGAGAAAATATCTCTAGATTATTTTGACATTTGATTGTGCTGTATACCCCTCCCGCAAAGTTAAATTGTCTTCTGTCACCTTCTATCTGGTTTTCTTTGTGCCCCTCCCCTCCCCTAACCCCTCTCTCCTTCTTCACCCCCTCCCCCTCCCCCAACCCCCCCACCCCTGTTGCCATCACATTCTTGTTCATGTCTCTGAGTCTCATTTTTATATCCCTTCTATGTATGGATTCATCTCAGTTTTTTTTCTGATTTACTTATTTCACTCCGTATAATGTTATCAAGGTCAATCCATGCTATTGTAAATGATCCGATGTCATCATTTCTTATGGCTGAGTATTCCATAGTATATATGTACCAAAGTTTTTTAATCCACTCGTCCTCTGACGGACACTTGGGCTGTTTCCAGATCTTCGCTATTGTGAACAATGCTGCCACAAACATGCGGGTGCATTTCTCCTTTTCGAGCCGTTCTATGGTGTCCTTGGGGTATATTCCTAAAAGTGGGATAGCTGGGTCAAAAGGCGGTTAGATTTTCAGTTTTTTGAGGAATCTCCATACTGTTTTCCACAGTGGCTGCACCAGTCTGCATTCCCACCAGCAGTGCAGGAGGGTCCCCTTTTCTCCACATCCTCGCCAGCACTTATTCTGTGTTGTTTTGTTGATAAGCGCCATTCTGACTGGTGTGAGGTGATATCTCATTGTGGTTTTAATTTGCATTTCTCTAATGATTAGTGATGTTGAGCATTTTTTCATATGCCTATTGGCCATCTGTATGTCCTCTTTGGAGAAGTGTCTATTCATCTCTTTTGCCCATTTTTGGATTGGGTTGTTTGTCTTCCTGGTGTTGAGTTTTACAAGTTCTTTATAAATTTTGGTTATTAACCCCTTATCAGACGTATTGTCAAATATGTTCTCCCATTGTGTAGTTTGTCTTTTTATTCTGTTCTTATTGTCTTTAGCTGTGCAAAAGCTTTTTAGTTTGATATAGTCCCATTTGTTTATCCTGTCTTTTATTTCACTTCCCCGTGGAGATAAATCAGCAAATATATTGCTCCGAGAGATGTCGGAGAGCTTACTGCCTATGTTTTCTTCTAAGATGCTTATGGTTTCACGGCCTACATTCAAGTCTTTTATCCATTTTGAGTTTATTTTTGTGAGTGGTGTAAGCTGGTGATCTAGTTTCATTTTTTTGCAGGTAGCTGTCCAATTTTCCCAACACCATTTGTTAAAGAGGCTGTCTTTACTCCATTGTATTTCCTTACCTCCTTTGTCAAATATCAGTTGTCCATAGAACTGTGGGTTTATTTCTGGGTTCTCTGTTCTATTCCATTGATCTATATGCCTGTTCTTATGCCAGTACCATGCTGTTTTGAGTACAATGGCCTTGTAGTATAACTTGATATCAGGAAGTGTGATACCTCCCACTTTATTCTTCTTTTTTAAGATTGCTGAGGCTATTCGTGTCCTTTTTTGGTTCCATATAAATTTTTGGAATATGTGTTCTATATCTTTGAAGTATGTCATTGGTATTTTAATTGGTATTGCATTGAATTTATAAATTGCTTTGGGTAATATAGACATTTTAATGATGTTTATTCTTCCTAACCATGAGCACGGTATATGCTTCCACTTGTTAGTATCTTCCTTGATTTCTTTTATCAATGTTTTGTAATTTTCCGAGTACAAGTCTTTAGTCTCCTTGGTTAAGTTTACTCCTAGGTACTTTATTTATTTGGTTGTAATTGTGAAGGGGATTGTTTCCTTAATTTCTCTTTCTGACTGTTCATTGTTGGTGTATAAAAATGCCTCTGATTTCTGAGTATTGATTTTATATCCTGCCACTTTGCTGAATTTATTTATCAGGTCCAGTAGTTTTTTGACTGAGACTTTAGGGTTTTCTATATACAATATCATATCATCTGCAAATAATGATAGTTTTACTTCTTCTTTTCCAACTTGAATGCCTTTTATTTCTTCTTCTTGTCTGATTGCTGTGGCTAGGACTTCCAGGACTATGTTAAATAAGAGTGGTGAAAGGGGACACCCCTGCCTTGTTCCTGATCTTAAGGGTATTGCTTTTAATTTTTGCCCATTAAGTATGATGTTGGCTGTGGGTTTCTCATAGATGGCTTTTATCATGTTGAGGTATGTTCCCTGTATTCCCACTTTGCTGAGAGTTTTGATCATGAATGGGTGCTGGATTTTATCAAATGTTTTTCTGCATCTATTGAAATTATCATATGGTTTTTCTCCTTCTTTTTGTTTATGTGATGAATCACATTGATTGATTTACGAATATTGTACCAGCCTTGCCTCCCCAGAATAAATCCCACTTGATCATGGTGTATGATTTTTTCCATATATTGTTGGATCGGTTTGCTAATATTTTGTTGAGGATTTTAGCATCTATATTCATCAGAGATATTGGCCTATAATTTTCTTTCTTTGTGTGGTCTTTGCCTGGTTTTGGAATCAGAATTATGCTCACCTCATAAAAGGAGTTTGGAAGTCTTCCTTCCTCTTGAATTTTTTGAAATAGCTTGAGAAGGATAGGAGTTAGTTCTTCTTTGAATATTTGGTAGAATTCCGTTGTGAAGCCATCGGGCCCCGGACTTTTCTTTGTTGGGAGTTTTTTGATAACTGTTTCGATCTCCTTTGGTGTAATTGGTCTGTTTAAGTTTTCTGATTCTTCCAGATTGATTTTTGGAAGATTGTACTTTTCAAGAAATTTGTCCATTTCATCTAGGTTGTCTAGTTTTTTGGCATACAGTTCTTCATAGTATTTTCTTACAATATTTTGTATTTCTGTTGTGTCAGTTGTTATTTCTCCTCTCTCATTTCTAATTTTATTTATTTGAGTCCTCTCTCTCTTTTTCTTGGTGAGTCTACTTAAAGGTGCATCAATCTTGTTTACCTTTTCAAAGAACCAGCTCCTAGTTTCATTGATCTTCTGTATTGTTTCTTTAGCCTCTATGTCATTTATTTCTGCTCTGATCTTTATTATTTTCTTCCTTCTACTACATTTGGGCTTTACTTGCTGTTCTTTTTCTAATTCTTTTAGATGCAGGGTTAAGTTGTTTATTTGAGCTTTTTCTAGCTTCTGAAAGTGTGCCTGTAGTGCTATGAACTTCCCTCTCAGCACTGCTTTCGCTGTGTCCCATAAATTTTGAGTTGTTGTATGCTCATTGTCATTCGTTTCTAGGAATTTCTTCTTTGATCTCATTCTTAATCCATTCATTATTTAACACCCTGCTATTTAGTTTCCATGTGTTTGAGAATTTTTGAGCTTTTCTGCTGTGATTCATTTCTAGTTTCATGCCGTTGTGATCGGAGAAAGTGCTTGATATGATTTCAGTCTTCTTAAATTTGTTTAGAGCACTTTTGTGCCCTAACATGTGGTCTATCCTAGAGAATGTACCATGAGCACTTGAAAAGAATGTATATTCTGCTGCTTTAGGGTGAAAGGTTCTGAAGATATCTATTAAATCGAGTTGATCTAGTGTTTCCAATAAGTCTGCTGTTTCTTTGTTAATTTTCTTTCTTGAGGATCTATCTAGTGATGTTAGTGGGGTATTGAAATCCCCTACTATTATAGTATTGCTGTTGATCTCGCCCTTTAAATCCATCAAAGTTTGTTTTATATATTTGGGTGCTCCTATATTAGGTGCATAGATATTTATAATAGTTATATCTTCCTGTTGGATTACTCCCTTTATCATTATGTAGTGGCCTTCTTTATCTCTTACTATATCCTTTGTTTTAAAGTCCAATTTGTCTGATATAAGTATTGCTACCCCAGCTTTTTTTTCATTTCCGTTTGCATGAAACATTTTTTTCCATCCTTTTACCTTCAATCTGTGTGTGTCTTTTGTTCTAAGGTGTGTCTCTTGTAGACAACATATGTATGGGTCCTGTTTTCTTATCCATGCAGCTACCCTATGTCTTTTGATTGGATCATTTAATCCATTTACATTTAAGGTTATTATTGATATGTAGTTGTTTATTGCCATTTTCTTCTTTAAAGGTGTATTCCGGAGTGACGTCACGGAAATGGCGCCGTGAGAAGCGCGTCCGACAGCTCTCCCCTAAATCACAACAAATTTATCAACTAGAAACAGAAAAATTTATCCTCGGAGCATTCCGGAGTTCCACACAAACTGAAAGCAAAAGGACTGTTATCACTTGAATCTGAGAGACGAGGGTGTGGAGGAAGCTACCGCAGCAGCGACGCTCATTCAAGCCGCGAGGGAGTGCGCCTGCGTTAATTTGGGACTCAAGGCTTTTTTTTGGCTTTATTTCTCTTTTTTGCTTTTGTTTTTATTTTTTTTTCTCTTGTTTGTTTATTTTTGTGGCATTTTGGGTCCTCCCAACCCAAGGTCTCCATTGTATTTAGTCTTCGCTCCACTTAATACAACAGATTTTTACTTATTATTTTTATTTTTTCTTCTTTATTATTCTTTTTTGGTCCTTTTTTCTGATTCCCTCTTATCCCTCTCATTATATCTCTTAGTTGACCATCACTTACAAGCAAATCATCTTATGCTTGTCTAAGATTTTTTTCCCTTTTTTTTTTTTTTTTTGCATTTAGTAGGTCCCTACTCCCTTTTTTTTGCCCCTTGAACTCTTCACCCCAAATCAGGCCCTCCATTATAGGCACGATATTTCCCTGAGGAGGGGAGAGGAGGGAAAGAGAAGAGAGAAAAAAAGGGGGAAATAAGAAATTATTACTGTTTTTTTTTGTGGGGTGTTTTACCCTTTTTTTTTTTTTACTCTTTATTAATTCTAATTAGTGCTATCAATAAGACCACCCTCAGATGCTGATAAGAAAGAGGAAATCGAATATTATGGATACAAAAGAAAGAGAGGTAACACAAATAGATGTGGAAAAATCTATGGAGAAAAGACTTAACATATTGGAAGCCTTGGAGCTAAATGACAGAGAATTTAAAATAGAAATCTTAAAAATACTCAGAGATATACAAGAAAACACAGAAAGGCAATATAGGGAGATCAGAAAACAACTCAATGAACACAAAGAATATATTACCAAGGAAATTGAAACTATAAAAACAAATCAAACAGAAATGAAAAACTCAATTCACGAGCTGAAAAACGAGGTAACAAGCTGAGCTAACAGAACAGCCCAGATTGAGAATAGGATTAGTGAAATAGAAGACAAACAACTTGAGGCACAACAGAGAGAAGAAGAAAGAGACTCAAAAATAATAAAAAATGAGAAAGCCCTACAGGAATTATCTGACTCCATCAGAAAGAAAACATAAGAATAATAGGTATATCAGAGGGAGAAGAGAAAGAAAATGGAATGGAGAATATACTCAAACAAATAATAGACGAGAACTTCCCAAGCCTGTGGAAGGAACTAAAGCCTCAAATTCAAGAAGCAAACAGAACACCAAGTTTTCTTAACCCCAACAAACCCACTCCAAGGCACATCATAATAAAGATGACACAAACCAATGACAAAGAAAAAATTCTCAAGGCAGCCAGGGAAAACAAGAGTACAACATATAAAGGAAGGCCTATTAGATTATCATCAGATTTCTCAGCAGAAACTCTACAAGCTAGAAGAGAGTGGACCCCAATATTTAAAGCCCTGAAAGAGAGGAACTTTCAGCCAAGAATACTATACCCATCAAAGCTATCCTTCAAGTATGAAGGAGATATAAAAACATTCACAAATACAGAAAAGATGAGAGAATTTATCAACAGAAAGCCCCCACTCCAGGAAATACTAAGGGGGTTTTTCCAACCAGATTCAAAGAACAAAAGAAAACAACACCACAAGTAACAGCTCCACCAAGAACACAATAAAACCAAACTTAAACTGTGACAACAAAGGAAAAAAAGGGGGGAGAGGATGGAGATTAACAGTAGCAAAGAACCATGAAGTGCAGAAATACTTATAAGATAGGGTACTACAATGAATATGGTAGGTACCCTTTTCATTACTTAATGGTAACCACCCTTAAAAAAACCACCACAAAAACACTTGACTTAAAAAAGGTAGCAACAGAGGAAAGAAGTATGGAACACAAACAAACAAAAACAAATGATAGAAAAACAAAAGAGAAGAATCAAACTAGATACAAAACTAACAGAAAGCAATTTATAAAATGGCAGTAGGGAACCCACAAGTGTCAATAATTACACTAAATGTAAATGGATTAAACTTACCAATAAAAAGACACAGAGTAGCAGAATGGATTAAAAAAGAAAATCCAACTATATGCTGCCTACAAGAAACACATCTAAGCAACAAGGATAAAAACAAATTCAAAGTGAAAGGCTGGAAAACAATACTCCAAGCAAACAACACCCAAAAAAAAGCAGGTGTAGCAATACTCATATCTAATAATGCTGACTACAAGACAGAAAAAGTACTCAGAGACAAAAATGGTCATTTCATAATGATTAAGGGGAAGTTGAATCAAGAAGACATAACAATCCTTAATATATATGCACCAAACCAAGGAGCACCAAAATATATAAGACAGCTACTTATTGACCTTAAAACAAAAACTAACAAAAATACAATCATACTTGGAGACCTCAATACACCGCTGACGGCTCTAGATCGGTCATCCAAACAAAGAATCAATAAAGATATAGTGGCCTTAAACGAAATACTAGAACACCTGGATATGATAGACATCTACAGGACACTTCATCCCAAAGCAACACAGTATACATTTTTCTCTAGTGTACATGGAACATTCTCAAGAATTGACCATATGTTGGGCCACAAAGACAATATCAGCAAATTTAGAAAAATTGAAATTGTACCAAGCATATTTTCTGATCATAAAGCCTTGAAACTAGAATTCAACTGCAAAAAAGAGGGGGAAAAACCCACAAAAATGTGGAAACTAAACAACATACTTCTAAAAAATGAATGGGTCAAAGAAGAAATAAGAGCAGAAATCAAAAGATATATACATACAAATGAAAATGAAAATACGACATATCAGAATCTCTGGGATGCAGCAAAAGCAGTAATAAGAGGAAAGTTCATATCACTTCAGGCCTATATGAACAAACAAGAGAGAGCCGAAGTAAACCACTTAACTTCACACCTTAAGGAACTAGAAAAAGAAGAACAAAGACAACCCAAAACCAGCCGAAGAAAGGAGATAATAAAAATCAGAGCAGAAATAAATGAAATAGAGTACAGAAAAACTATAGAAAAAATCAATAAAACAAGGAGCTGGTTCTTTGAAAAGATCAACAAAATTGACAAACCCTTGGCAAGACTCACCAAGGAAAAAAGACACAGGACTCAAATAAATAAAATCCAAAATGAAAGAGGACAGATCACCACAGACATCATAGAAATACAAAGAATTATTGTAGAATACTATGAAAAATTATATGCCACCAAATACAACAATCTAGAAGAAATGGATAAATTCCTAGAACAATACAACCTTCCTAGACTGAGTCATGAAGAAGCAGAAAGCCTAAACAGACCAATCAGCAGGGAGGAAATAGAAAAAACTATTAAAAATCTCCCCAAAAATAAAAGTCCAGGCCCAGACGGTTATACTAGTGAATTCTATCAAACATTCAAAGAAGACTTGGTTCCTATTCTACTCAAAGTCTTCCAAAAAATTGAAGAAGAAGCAATACTTCCAAACACATTTTATGAGGCCAACATAACCCTCATACCAAAACCTGGCAAGGATGGCACAAAGAAAGAAAACTACAGACCAATATCTCTAATGAATACAGATGCTAAAATACTAAACAAAATACTGGCAAACCGAATACAACAACATATTAAAAAAATAATACATCATGATCAAGTGGGATTCATTCCACAATCTCAAGGATGGTTCAACATACGCAAAACGGTTAACGTAATACACCATATCAACAAAACAAAGAACAAAAACCACATGATCTTATCAATAGATGCAGAAAAGGCTTTTGATAAAATACAACACAATTTTATGTTTAAGACTCTCAACAAAATGGGTATAGAAGGAAAATATCTCAACATGATAAAGGCCATATATGATAAACCATCAGCCAACATCCTATTAAACGGCATAAAACTGAGGACTTTCTGCCTTAAATCAGGAACAAGACAGGGTTGTCCACTCTCTCCACTCTTATTCAACGTGGTGCTAGAAGTTCTGGCCAGAGCAATCAGACAAGACAAAGAAATAAAAGGCATCCATATCGGAAAAGAAGAAGTAAAGCTATCACTTTTTGCTGATGATATGATCCTATACATCGAAAACCCGAAGGACTCCACAAAAAGATTATTAGAAACAATAAACCAATACAGTCAGGTCGCAGGATACAAAATTAACATACAAAAGTCCATAGCCTTTCTATATGCCAACAATGAAATATTAGAAAACGAACTCAAAAAATAATCCCCTTCACGATTGCAACAAAAAAAATAAAATACCTAGGAATAAACATAACAAAGAACGTAAAGGACCTATATAATGAAAATTACAAAGCATTGTTAAGGGAAATTGAAAAAGATACAATGAGATGGAAAAATATTCCTTGTTCTTGGATAGGAAGAATAAATATAATCAAAATGGCCATATTACCCAAAGCAATATACAAATTTAATGCAATTCCCATCAAAATCCCTATGAGATTTTTTAAAGAAATGGAACAAAAAATCATCAGATTTATATGGAACTATAAAAAACCCTGAATAGCCAAAACAATCCTAAGGAAAAAGAATGAAGCTGGGGGCATTACAATACCTGACTTTAAACTATATTATAGGGCCATGATAATCAAAACAGCATGATATTGGCAAAAAAATAGACACTCAGACCAATGGAACAGAATAGAAAGCCCAGAAATAAAACCACATATATATGGTCAAATAATCTTTGATAAAGGGGCCAACAACACACAATGGAGAAAAGAAAGCCTCTTCAACAAATGGTGTTGGGAAAACTGGAAAGCCACATGCAAAAGAATGAAACTCGACTACAGCCTGTCCCCGTGTACTAAAATTAATTCAAAATGGATCAAAGACCTAAATATAAGACCTGAAACAATAAAGTACATAGAAGAAGACATAGGTACTAAAATCATGGACCTGGGTTTTAAAGAACATTTTATGAACTTGACTCCAATGGCAAGAGAAGTGAAGGCAAAGATAAATGAATGGGACTACATCAGAATTAAAAGTTTTTGCTCAGCAAGAGAAACTGATATCAAAATAAACAGACAGCCAACTATATGGGAACTGATATTTTCAAACGATAGCTCAGATAAGGGCCTAATATCCAAAATTTACAAAGAACTCATAAAACTCAACAACAAACAAAGAAACAATCCAATAAAAAAGTGGGAAGAGGACATGAACAGACACTTCTCCCAGGAAGAGATACAAATGGCCAACAGATATATGAAAAGATGCTCAGCTTCATTAGTTATTAGACAAATGCAAATCAAAACTACAATGAGATACCACCTCACTCCTGTTAGATTAGCTATTATCAACAAGACGGGTAATAGCAAATGTTGGAGAGGCTGTGGAGAAAAAGGAACCCTCATTCACTGTTGGTGGGACTGTAAAGTAGTACAACCATTATGGAGGAAAGTATGGTGGTTCCTCAAAAAACTGCAAATAGAACTACCTTATGACCCAGCAATCCCTCTACTGGGTATATACCCCAAAACCTCAGAAACATTGATACGTGAAGACACATGTAGCCCCATGTTCATTGCAGCACTGTTCACAGTGGCCAAGACATGGAAACAACCAAAAAGCCCTTCAATAGAAGACTGGATAAAGAAGATGTGGCACATATACACTATGGAATACTACTCAGCCATAAGAAATGATGACATCAGATCATTTACAGCAAAATGGTGGGATCTTGATAACATTATAAGGAGTGAAATAAGCAAATCAGAAAAAAACAAGAACTACATGATTCCATACATTGGTGGAACATAAAAATGAGACTAAGAGACATGGACAAGAGTGTGGTGGTTACCAAGGGTGGGGGGGGAGGGAGGACATGGGAGGGAGGGAGGGAGAGAGTTAGGGGTAGGGGGAGGGGCACAGAGAACTAGATAGAGGGTGACGGAGGACAATCTGACTTTGGGCGAGGGGTTTGCAACATAATTTGATGACAAAATAACCTAGACATGTTTTCTTTGAATATATGTACCCTGATTTATTAATGTCATCCCATTACCATTAATAAAAATTTATTAAAAAAAAATGGTGTATTCCTTTTTCTTTTTTTTTTTTCTGTATTCTTTTCCCACTTTATCTGTTTACACCAGGCCCCTTAATATTTCCTGCAGCATTGGTTTGGTTGTAATGAATTCCTTGAGTTGTTTTTTGTCTGGGAAGCTTTTTATTTCTCCTTCAATTTTAAACGATAGCCTTGCTGGATAAAGTAGTGTTGGTTGTAGGTTCTTGTTCTGCATTACTTTGAATATTTCTTGCCATTCCCTTCTGGCCTCAAGTGTTTCTGTTGAGAAGTCAGATGTCATCCTTATGGGGGCTCCTTTGTAAGTGATAACTTTTTTTTCTCTTGCAGCTTTTAATATTTTCTCTTTATCGCTTAGCTTTGGTATTTTAATTATGATGTGTCTTGGTGTAGGTTTCTTTGGATTTCTCTTTAATGGAGTCCTCTGTGCTTCTTGGATTTGTGAGAGTTTCTCTTGCATTAATTTAGGGAAGTTTTCAGCTATGATATGATTGAACAAAGTCTCTATCCCTTGTTCTTTTTCTTCTTCTTCAGGAACCCCTATGATGCGGATGTTATTTCTCTTCATGTTGTCACAGAGCTCTCTAAGAGTTTCCTCTGACTTTTTGAGTCTTTTTTCTCTTTTCTTCTCTGCTTTCATGCCTTCATTCCAGTTGTCTTCTAACTCGCTGATTCGATCCTCTGCTCTATCTATCCTGTTTTTAATTCCTTCCATTGTGGTCTTTATTTCTGATATTGTATTTGTCGTCTCCAACTGATTCTTTTTTATACTTGCTATTTCTTTATTTAGGTTTTCAAACTCCCCCTCCATTGTTGTTCTAAGATCCCTAAGCATCCTTACAATCATTATTTTGAACTCCGCATCTGGAAGTTTGATTATTTCCATATCACTCAGTTCATCTCTCGAAAGTGTCTCTTGTGGTTTCATTTGGATTGCACTCCTTTGTTTTCTCATCTTCTTCTTCTTTTTTTTTTATTTGTAGATTTGATTGAGTCTAGGCTTGGTGTTGTCTGCCTCCAGTTTTCAGTTGTGTTATTTTTAGGTCTTCGTGGGTTGGTATCAGCTATTATTTGTAATCCACTTTCGGATTTGGGCAGCTTTGAAGTCTTGATTTGTTTGTTTTCTTAACAGGTGATAGTCTTGTTAACTGATCTCAGCAGGGGGCTTCCTTGAAACTGTATCCAGGAATGCTGTGGGTGTAACCTGAGACGCTGAAGGTCTCTTCCTCCAACTAATCTCACTGGGGTCAGGGTTTTTTCTCTCAGCTTCAGTAGGGGGAGGTATATCTCAGATCTCCATGGAGACCTGAGTTACTGCCCCTCCTCCCCACTTCTTGTTTTCAGCTGTGTCTTGTTGTGCTGATTGGAGCTGGATAGATGTCTGGAGATCTCTGATCCGGAAGCACTTCAGCTCTGTTTTGTGAAAGGTTCAGTCCCTCCCCCAGCTATGGCCGCCTCCAGCACGAATGAGTCAGCTTTTTTATTTTGTTTCTTGCATACCTTAGCCCCTCACAGTCTGTCCCTCTCCCTGTCTTTTCCACTTGGGAGATAAGCTGGTCTTTTCAACCCACCTTGCTCCCTGGTCGCCAGGTAAGTGGCTGTGAGCAGTAGTTTCTGCTCTTTTTCCTCTGTGAAATCCTCTCTGGGCTCTCAGCCTCACCCCCCTCATTCCCTTCCTGTAAGCAGAGGAGATTCAGGCACTCCTTACCAGGATTATTGTGGCTTCCTCTTTGCTCCTTGGTTTTTGAGAGCTGTTCTTGCAGTTCAGTGTTGGTTTTTCATGCTGATTTTTTCTAAATTGATTTGTATTCCAGTTTGGTATTGAGAGCTGGGTGTCTGTGCATCCGCCTACTCCGCTGCCATCTTCTCTCTCCCAGCAATACCCTTTTTAAAGTGTCTTAGTTTCTTCAAGTGATTAAAGGGAAATTCTACCTACAATTTTAGTTAAGTCTTTGTCCATTTAAAAATATCATTGAAAAGATGCTTTTGCACAAATATCTCATTGAAAGGATTTATGTTTTGACATAAATGCATTACTATTCCTTTTCCCTACTGGCAATAACGATAACAATATATTGCTCTTAAATCTGTCACTTGATTACATGGAATGCCACTGAAGACATAAAACTTTGTTTTTTTAAATTATATAAGTAAAACATGTTGAGATATACATAGAAAATGTGTTTCTGCATACAAAAACATCAATATGAAAATATTATATATCAACATATATTTAAAGTGTGTGTGTGTTTGTATATATGTGTGTGGATATAATATTTTAAAACCAAGTTAAAGTAACTATAATTATTTTTCAGTTATTATTATTTTTTGGAAAATATTTTACATTGTTAAAATGTTCAAGATATAATTTTGATGATTTCATAATATTTAGCTTATGTACCATAATTTATTTGGACAATTTTTATTGTTGAGAATTTAGGTAATTTTAGTTTTTTACTTCTGTAAATAACAATGTGTTTATTTTTAAAAGCTAAATTTGAGATTTATGCATTCATAAATCATTTATACATTGATTGAATGTCTTTGGTTTGTCAGGCAAGCAGTCTGCTAGGGGCTGGGCACACAAGTGTGGAAACAAATAGAACATACATAGATATGCTTTGAAAACAAATGTGAGTGAGCATTTGAAAGTTTTTAAAATTCCACTTCCTCTTATCTGTTATGTTTTCCATATAATGGATTGCCAGAATATTTTGATCACCATAGTTCAAAAACTCAGGGAATAAATATCATGAAATATTACAGGAAGATATTTTCTTGTTACCAATTAGCAAAGCCAATAGAAAGCATATACCTCCTTCTTTTCTCACTAGGTAGGTATTTTATATATGAATAAAACCTTGAATTTGTTGAGCTCTGGACATCATGAATCTAAAAACCCTACAAAATGGTACTTTGCAGCTGTTATTTGACAGTGGTCCATTATGTTACACAGATTATGTTACAGCCACCACAACAATTTTCCCTCAAATTTTTAAAACCTAAAATTTGTCTTTTTGTTTTTATAGAAGGTATAGCTATTAATACTGAATTCAATTATTATACAGTTTTTAAATTCGAAGTACCTATGCTTACAGCCTAAAGAGTAATAAATGACCTACTTAAACATATAAATTACTATAATATGATTATGGGGGAAGAGATAAATTACATTCACATAGCTTACAAATTTAGTGCATCATAGTCTAATTTCCATAAAACCATAGTATTTTAAACCTATCAGGAGAAAAATATTTACTCTTTTTTATATGAATATCTTTTTTAAAAAACCATATTAAGAAATTAAACCTCAATGTAAAAATGTGAGCTCCTGAAAATTAGGCCGTCTTTTAGCTGTGTTTATGGAAGCATTAAATAAATTCTGATATTTCTATAGAGATCTCTCTGTAAATTTAAAATAAATATAAAGATCTCTCTGTAAATTTGAAATAAAGATTTTAAATTTAAATAAAATGAGTGAGAAAGCTTTTGCCAAAAAGGCATCAAAGTTCACAAATGAGTCTTATGCTATATATAATACATTGTCTCAATTGTGTAACTGTTTAAGCTATAATTTTTATTGAACATCTATGGAATTTTCTATTCCGTGGACCCTATTGTGTTAGGTTACAAGATGTAGAAATTGGCCTGACCTGTGGTGGCGCAGTGGATAAATTGTCGACCTGGAAATGCTGAGGTTGCCGGTTCGAAACCCTGGGCTTGCCTGGTCAAGGCACATATGGGAGTTGATGCTTCCAGCTCCTCCCCTCTTCTCTCTCTCTGTCTCTCCTCTCTCTCTGTCTCTCCCTCTCTCCTGTCTAAAATGAATAAATAAAAAATAAAGAAAAAATTAAAAAAAAAATGTAGAAATTAACAATTGAAAGTTTTTAAGCTTAATATATAAAAAGTTTCGGTGGCTTAAACCATGTCCAGCAAGCATATAGTAAAATGCTTACAATATAATGTGATAAATTTCCTCAGATAATTAATGTGAAATACATCTGGAATATACCAACATTCACAAAGGTATTATTTACAATAAGAAAAAGGTGGAGACAACCCAGATGTACATCAATGGATAAATAAAATGTAGCATATACATATGATGAAATAGTATTAAGCCTTAAAAGAATGACATTTTGTCATGTGTTACAACATGGATTAACCTTGAAAACATTATGTTAAGTAAAATAAGCCAGACACAAAAGGATAAATATTTTATGATTGCACTTATTATGTACCTAGAATAGTCAGATTCATAAAGACAGAGAGCAAAATAGTGGTTATCAAAGATTGCTGGGATGGGGAGGAGGGAGTGTTATTGTTTAATGGGTATCAAGATTTTGTCTGGGATGAAGAAGCTCTGATTATGGATGATGGTGATGGTTGCACAACAATATGAATGTATGTAATGCTACTGAATTGTACACTTACTGGTTAAAGTAGTAAATTTTATGTTATCTGTATAATGCCACAATAAATTTAAAAAGTTACAAAAAATTCCTCTGGGTCTCAGAGGAACATCCAGATTTTCTGCAAGAGTCAGGGTAGGATGTATATAAGACAGCTGGTTGAGAAGCTGAAAAAAATTTTCCTGGGTAGGCATTAAGGGAAAGCACAATTCATTTAGAGCAGTGATTTTCAACCTTTTTTGAGCCCACGGCACATTTTTACATTTACAAAATCCTGGGGCACACCACCTACCAAAAATGACACAAAATGACACTCTAACCCAGTTCATATTTTACATATAGTTAATAATATAGTTTCTAAATTTATTTATACTCACTTAGTGTGAAACGGCCTGTTTTGATGAACACAAAAGGGATATCCTGGCAGGAATGGTAGAAAGACACACACGAAGCTCTTCCTCAACAGTTCTCAGTCTCTCTCTGTTTTTAGTTTTTATTGCAGTCAAGCTTGAGAAACCCAGCTCACATAGATATGTGGTTGAAAACAGGAGCAATGTCAAAATAGCTTTGTTGGCCAGAATGGGGAACTCCTTGGCAACAGATAACCAAAAACTGTCCAAAGAAAGATCAGCAAACTTTAGCTTTAAAGTTAGATAACATTGTGATGCATTGTATATCACCCTCTGCGGGGACCTCTTTTAAAAAGAAAAAGGTTAAATATCTATATACACCATCAGGATAGACATAACCAGCTGAGGCAGAGGCTTCATCTAGTGGTGGCAACATTTACCTCCAGTCCTGACCAGGATTAGAAATCGAGACCATGGGGAGGAGTAGCAGCTTCAACTACTCGCCTCGGCCACACAATGACAAGTGCGCGGCAGCCTGAGCGGGGACCTTCCTGGGTGTGGATGAGAGGCAGCCTACTATTGGTTCATCGCTTGTGGTCGGGATGAATCCTAGAAGGTGATTGGTCAGTGAGCATTCCCTGTGCCTCCACTCTTCCTGTCGCTGATAGCTGGAGGGATTGTGAGGGGAATGTTTATGTTCGGATGGAGGCGGCTGGTGGTGGGCCGGATAAATAGCCTCCGTGGACCCTATCAGGCATACTGGCTGTAATTTGGGGACCCATGTTTAATTTCCCCACGGCACACCTGACCATGTCTCATGGCACACTAGTGTGCCATGGCACACTGGTTGAAAAACACTGATTTAGAGAAACAATACAATAGTCTTGGAGCAGGAAGATATGCAGAAATATAATAATATTTTATAATCCCAAATAGTTTCCAGTGACAGAAGATACATGGTTGTACATGAACAAATGGAAAGAATTAAGCTGGAAATGGTTAGCTGAAATCAGGGCATGAATGACATCTGTGACAGACTATTTTCCTAGGACAATAACACTATTTCTTGTCTCACTTAGTCTTTAGAACTTTGCCACTCCTCCACCAAGAAAGGACCTCTAATTCCTTTCCCTTCCAATTTAGGAAGATTTGTGATGTGCTTGTAAACAATGAAATATGGCATAAGCAGCATGCTGAATTTCTGCAGGACTTCTCAAATGAAATCGTAAAAGGTGAACCAACTTCTACCCAGTCCCCTAAGATGATTGCTCTTGGAGCCTCCAGCCATACTGTAAGCCATCTGACTGCCTACAGGCCACCATACTGTGAGGAAACCCAAATGAGCCCATGTGGAGTGACTACGTGGAGAGAACTTGACACTACATAGGACAGGCAGATGCTCAGTCTGCTCTCAGCTGCTTTAGCCTCATACTCCAAGCTCCAGCTACTCTGACTGCAACTTCATGGGAGACTTGAAGCCTGCACTGTCAAACTAAGTCCTCCCCCAATTCCTGACCCACAGCAACCTTAATAGACGATGAAATGATTTGTGTTTTTAAGCTACTGAGTGTTTGGGTGACTTGTCCCATAGTACACAACAATAGCTAACCTGAACAATGTCATATGTCAGGCTTTGGAGTTGGAACTTGACTACCCACTATTTTATGTGCATCCATTGCTTTTTACCTTTGTTCCTGCTCCTTTCTTCACCCGGAATGCTACCCACTGAGATTTCTCCCTACTATAAGTCTTTGTATTCTTTAAGGTGCAGTCACAAAATATGCCTTGATGACCCTAGCTCTCCTATCTGAAAATCATTGTCCTGCCTTTGAATAACAGTGTGTGTGTGTGTGTGTGTGTGTGTGTGTTTGCGTGCTCATGCAGGTGGTATTTATTTATACATCTTACATTTTTTTGATAAACCATATCGTCTTTTAAGAGAATGTGAAAGACTTGAGGCCAGGCATTGTACTCTACACATCATTACAAATTCTGCATTGTGCTTTAGAGTTTGCACACTGAAAATGTTTGAAAACATTGAAGGTTTAAGAAATACACAGAGGACAGAAAAATGCTTTAATTTATGGAAAGCAATTTTTCTTTATCTGGCTACTACTGACTGTCATGAGTTTATCTTTTTTTTTCTTATTTACATTTAAACTTGTATATGTTTTTACGATGTGTATTAGCTAAAGGAAGCTTTCAGAAAAAGCAAAGTGATTTTATTCAGCTTGTACCTAAGATATCTAATATGAGGAAGTAGCCAAAATATTCAGGAAGGTCACAGAATTCTTGGGATTGTTGTCCTAAATGTGTAATCAGAATTTATATGTCTACATAAACCAGGCAGACTTTATTTTTATTAACAACTCATCTAAACTTTGGAAATTGTCCAGGAAAATACTGGCTGTCCTAACATCCAAGTTTCCCACCAATTTTCTGCCAGCAGTGAACGTTGAGAAGTAAATGCAAGAATTACTTTTATATTCTAAAGCTTCATTGTCCTCTAAGCTAAACAAATGACAATCAAGCATGCTTCCAGAAAATACACTTTCCTCATATTGACCTCCACAAAATGATTCAGGAGACAGCAAGTACACATTTAGATTAAAAGGTTCTGCTAGACTTGAGATAATTAGTAGAGTAATAGAAACATCTAACAATGCAACGGCAAAATAATAAATGCATCAAAAATTATCAAATTTAAGAAACACTGATCTGACTTATACTAGAAGTTGGGATTTCATGCTTTCAGAGGAATTCTCATACTTGTTCAATGTCAGCGTTGGGTAAAAGAAGTTTGAGAATAATTCCTTTTTGGGGGGGGAAAGAAAAGAACAAAGAATAATGCAAAATCTGGTATCCCTATACATTTCACTCATCACTTTCAAGTTTTATTTCAAGGTCTCAGCTAGTAGTCTGTTGTGT
This sequence comes from Saccopteryx bilineata, assembly GCF_036850765.1. Classification (NCBI taxonomy): domain Eukaryota; kingdom Metazoa; phylum Chordata; class Mammalia; order Chiroptera; family Emballonuridae; genus Saccopteryx; species Saccopteryx bilineata. The sequence continues at coordinate 66,571,307 of NC_089490.1, read as the reverse complement.
CTAGAATTAATCTGTGAGGAGTGTGCTTAGAAATGAGAGACTTGAGATGAAATCAGTTTAATGTATAATGCAGGTTGAAGGGGAAATGGGAACAGTACAAGGAAGGACAGTTACATCAACAACATTTATGGAGAGTCAGCACGGCTCTTGAGGAAAAACAGTCAATGTCTGACCTTTGCTATTCTGCCATGACATGATTGTAATGGAAGAACAACCCAGAGACAGGTTGTTGTACAATATTTGGTCTTGCTTTTAACATACTTAATACCTTGAAAATTTAAAAAGTAAAAGATATTAAAACTATTGAGAGGGGTGAATTTTACTGTCTCAATAAAATATTTCTTTTCTAGTTGGCCTTTATCCTCCCTTATTTTTTCTAGAAGTTGATTTTTAAAAACTATGTAATAAAAATTATCTGATTTGAATTTTATTTTTATGACTGTTGAACATCCCCTACTTCAAATGTGCTTACTATGTTTACCTATAGTGATGACAGTTTTGTGATATTATTTCCCTCCTCATTATTCTCTACCTCCTTTAAACTTAACACAAATTAAGACAATCAAGAATAAAACTAAATAAAAAAAAACAATGGATAGAGATATTCTTTGTGTTTTGGACTGTTATCAGTTTAAACCCTATGTGTTTTCGGCCTGGTGTATGGATGTCCTGGGTTTGATTCCCAGAAAGGGCACAGAGGAGAAGCAACCATCTGCTCCTTTCCCTTCCATCTCCCCCTTCTCTCTTTCTTCTTCTCCCACAGCCATGTTGCTCCAGGCACTAAGGATAGCTCAGTTAGTCCCAGCATCAGCTTCAGGTGCTAAAAGTAGCATGATTGATTCAAGCATCAGACACCAGACAGGTGTTGTTGGGTTGATCCAGGTCAGGGCACATGTGGGAGTCTGTCTCTATCTCCCCTCCTCTCACTTAAAAAAACACACAAAAAACCCTATGTTTTATTTGAAGAAGGTTTGTACAGCAAGTTATTGCTCTACTGGTGGCTTAATTTGTCTACTTAGTCTTTCTTTAAAAATTACCTATTTTCTACCTTATAAAAGTATAAAGGCAGATTAATAATACAGGGATTGTGGTAAATGTTTGCAAAATTATTAACAATGTTCACGAAATGCACTTAAAAATTGATCTATATTATAGGAGAGAGCATTGGGGGCAATAAATGTTAACATTTTATTTATTTTGGAAGACACTACCTTTACTACAAGTGCAAAATAGAGAATCTTAATGATTATATTTTAAGTCCTCTGTTTATGTGCAAATGATTTGTTGACTTACACTTTCTAATAGTACTATAAATTACTTAGCAAAAGATATAATACAAGACCATTTTTGTTAGATGACTATTAACATTTTATATCTAGAAGAAAAAAGATTATGTGCCGAGATATTCAGAAGGAGGGACAGGAATAATTTAGAGATCAGGTTCAGTTGCTCTAATACTCTTGCTTTTCTTAAAGTAGGTCCTGGTGATGACGTTGCTAACTTGTGTGTTATAAAGAAACTCAATATCAAATAATTTTGAAAAGCACATTGAGTTTACATCTCTCCTTTTAGATTTTGCTGTGTTCTGTCCTGGTATCTATAACATTGAATATTGTGGGGTTTTTTTTGTTTGTTTGTTTTTTGTATTTTTCTGAAGCTGGAAATGGGGAGAGACAGTCAGACAGACTCCCGCATGCGCCCGACCGGGATTCACCCGGCACGCCCACCAGGGGCGACGCTCTGCCCACCAGGGGGCAATGCTCTGCCCATCCTGGGCATCGCCATATTGCGACCAGAGCCACTCTAGCGCCTGAGGGAGAGGCCACGGAGCCCTCCCCAGCGCCCGGGCCATCTTTGCTCCAATGGAGCCTTGGCTGCGGGAGGGGAAGAGAGAGACAGAGAGGAAAGCGCGGTGGAGGGGTGGAGAAGCAAATGGGCGCTTCTCCTGTGTGCCCTGGCCGGGAATCGAACCCGGGTCCTCCGCACGCTAGGCCGACGCTCTACCGCTGAGCCAACCGGCCAGGGCCAACATTGAATATTGTTAAAAGCACCTTAAGGAGATGTAGCAAACAAAACTTTCTGACGTACTACTTATGAGTTTTGCAAATTTAAAAAAAAAATGGTTTGGAAATAAGTTTTATTACAGATTGTATTGACACTCAAGGCAAACACACACATCTCTTAAATTCTGAAGAGACTTTCTAGAAAGATATAGTCATTCAAATAATTTTGAACCTATACCTGAATTATCAGATATGATTCTCAGAAGGAGGGCCCCTTAGCCTGGATGTCAGCATCCTTATTCTTACTCATCTTCTGTCCTCTGTGAGCAAGATGGCGGCCCTGCTGGTGGAGCTCAGGAGAGAGAGAGATTTTTGTCTTCAAATATTGACATCATTGAGAATTACTGACAATTGCCTTTGTACTTACACAGTGGAATTACTGTAAGAAATGTTATCTTGGGAATTTTAATAGAAAGGTTTATAGCTTTAAAATCTGCATGAAACTTATTATGCATTATTATAGAATTATTTCTGAATTACCTAGGGAAATTTGAAATTTTTTCAAAATTGCCCAGGGAAATTTGAAATAGTCCTTATGGGAATTTTCTTCTAAGTCAATTTTACTCTTTAGATAGGAATGGGGTTAGAACAAGGAGTAAAAAAGCAGAAGAATTAAAACAGTGGTCAAATAAGTCTTTCCCATGTAACAAGTAGGGTACTTAACCACTGTTATCTTGTTAAAAGTAAGAGACATCCATTGCTGAAATAAAATGTTCTATGTATAAAACTCACATTGGAAAATTACTATGTCTTGATTGCATTCATCTACTCATCAGGGATTTATAACTGAGATATAAATATTTCATTGAATGTTTAATAAAACCTTAATGTGCATGATATACAGAGTACACTACTACCTGAGAGCCCTGATGTATGGAAACTGCAGCACTTTTGAGGTGGATCAATAAATTTCATGACTTTGTGTTATGAGGGTTAGGTATCGTCTTGTCATTTACCATCCATTTTTCACAAGAAAATAACTACAATTGGAGTCTTAGACTGTGGTTTTGGTAAGAAATCAAATGTCTCCCAGCTATATGGCTTTTTTAAGTATTCTATGTCTGCTGTTTGACATATATATTTTTTAATTTCAGTTTTGCTCAGATTAAAATCAGGAGAGTGGATATTTCTTTGCTATATCATAAAACACGATGATAAACAGAGCCAGAAAATGAGTCTATGAGGGAATAGAATTTTTAGAGAATATCCAAAATGGTGTAGATTTTATAATACCAAGTGACAAGATCCCATAATTTGCAATCTCCTTTATTAATGCCACATGGGAAGTAAGATCATACTGCTTCTAAAGACTTTTGTTGGAGAGTTGTCAGGTCTCAAATTTATTCATCTTTAAAATGACAGCCTTGAATTGGATTATTTCTTAGGTTTTATTCTTGTTTCAAAATGCATTTTCCTCGTACTTATGCATAGAAGCTATACATTAAATTTAAAGCACCGTAGGCTCTAGAAGAAAAATTTCAAACCCCTTGAAAGATTCTATTTCATTTTATCTTATTTGTAGAAAGTCCCAGTAAACAGTATAAAACTCATGGGCCAAGAGAAGCAGGTAAACAGATATATCATTAAAACTTTCCTTATTACATTAAGGTCTATTTTTATAGTTCAAAATTGACCAGAGTATCTAGAATTCAGAATCTAGCTGATATATCAGTAAACTCATATTATGTTTTAATGAGATTCCAAACATTTATGTGTGATGCTCTGTGCTCTGTAAATTGGATAACATTGCAAAGTACTTCAGTGGAAAATATAAATTATTTATGTAATTCATTTGTCTTGACCTAAATTACTCAAAAGGCTTGGTAAGTTTGCATGGATATTCATTTTTTATTTTTGTAAAATGTCATATGCTGAAGAGTAGTTAAACACCTACACAGTTAGTTATAATTTTTTGTAATTAGAGTAGTGGGCATTAATTCTATAAGGTGACCTTAAATTATATAATATTTAAAAAGTGCCTTCTGTATGTTGTGCCAAACTCAGTTGGTTTACATACTCTATTGATATCATTCTGAAGATCAACCAATGTTTATCATTAGATTCTGTGTATTTCCCAAAGATTAAATGTTGAACTGGTTCTTACTCATTTTTTTTAAAATGTATTTCTTACAACCCTTAAAAAATACTTTCAAATAAGTTTATTTTTTGTATCATAGAATTTGGAGAATGACTGATATTAGAAGAAAGTAAACTGCTCAGTAAAGATTAAAGCAAACATCAGATTTAAATATTCTGATATTATCAATCCAATTTTAATCTTAGATTATTCATTGCATTATAAAAAATAATATCAGCTTTCCTTCTTTGGGTACTCTACTTCACTCTTAACTCCTTCTAGTTCATTGTGAACCTATTTGATGTAAATCAGGTCAAATATTTCAGTGCTCTTTGGGAAGAAAAAAATCTTTTACTGGGGAAAAATTCATATCTTATTTAATATTAATTATTTGCTTTAAGTTCCTGTTTAAGTTAAGTGTCATATTCATTTTTCCTTTGGAATTCTTTCAAATTTAGGTTTCTTTTATATGTGTTAAGGATATACTCTCTGGGGCAGAGAAGATGATAGCAAACTTAGAATTGTTTATAACTTTAATTCAACAAAGAAAAAAATATTTTAATGCATTCTCAGGCCAGGCACATGGTCTATTTTATAGGTTTTTAACAATGAATGAGTGGTTCATTTTATAGGTTTTCAAAAATAAATGAGTGGTTCTGCTCAAGAAACTTGACTTTCTTGGTTAAGGTCCTGTGGTCCTGTTTATTAGCTTAAATAATATTGTTGCTGTTAGTGTCTTAGATCTTTTTTTTTTTTTGTTTTTTTGTATTTTTCTGAAGCTAGAAATGGGGAGAGACAGACAGACTCCCGCATGCGCCCGACCGGGATCCACCTGGCACGCCCACCAGGGGGCGATGCTCTGCCCCTCCAGGGCGTCACTCTGTCGTGACCATAGCCACTCTAGCACCTGGGGTAGAGGCCAAGGAGCCATCCCCAGCGCCCGGGCCATCTTTGCTCCACTGGAGCCTCGGCTGCGGGAGGGGAAGAGAGAGACGGAGAGGGGGAGGGGTGGAGAAGCAGATGGGCGCTTCTCCTATGTGCCCTGGCCGGAAATCGAACCCGGGACTTCTGCATGCCAGGCCGACGCTCTACCACTGAGCCAACCGGCCAGGGCCAGTGTCTTAGATCTTTATCTAACTGAATCATACTTTACATCTTACTATAAAAATTAAAGTATACATGGACAGTGTTAAGTACTGATTCTTCAATATTAAACATATTAGCATGGTCATGACTTAAATTTGGAACTTTCAAATAGTAATTCTCAAGGTTGTATGTATCACAGTCATTCTTTGCCTCAGTTTTGCAATATTTAGATCACTCTACTGGCAATAGTTTGTGTTATCTTCAGCAATGCTTAGAAAGAAAAGAGATTAAGTAATCATTACGATGGTTTTGGTCCCTGGAAACAAAGAAAATAGATGATGTTGACTCTTAGACTAATTAGGAGTCTAGGTGAGAGTCAATGACCCCATTCAATAAGGGAAACAGCAAAGATGACCAAATCACTGGATACTTCGTTATGTTCAGAAGCACTGAAACTGGAAACTATAAACAAGATTTATTTTGGAGGGTAATGCATATTAGTCATTCTAAAAGGATGGTAGTTTTGTTGAAGATGGGAAGAGAAAGATTATTTCAGAACTTGAAAGAAGAAAGAGGAAGGAAGGAAGTAGGAAAAACTAATGTAGGTTACAAGGGTGGCAAGTATCTGGAGACCAATTTAAAAGGTTATTTAATACTAGTCATTTGGGCTTCATTCCTCTACTTTCTTTTTTTTTTTTTCATTTTTCTGAAGCTGGAAACGGGGAGAGACAGACAGACTCCCACATGCGCCCGACCGGGATCCACCCGGCACGCCCACCAGGGGCGATGCTCTGCCCACCAGGGGGCGATGCTCTGCCCATCCTGGGCGTCGCCATGTTGCGACCAGAGCCACTCTAGCGCCTGAGGCAGAGGCCACAGAGCCATCCCCAGTGCCCGCCCGGGCCATCCTTGCTCCAATGGAGCCCCGGCTGCGGGAGGGGAAGAGAGAGACAGAGAGGAAAGTGCGGCGGAGGGGTGGAGAAGCAAATGGGCGCTTCTCCTGTGTGCCCTGGCCGGGAATCGAACCCGGGTCCTCCGCACGCTAGGCCGACGCTCTACCGCTGAGCCAACCGGCCAGGGCTCCCCTACTTTCTTTATCTGTTCTAGAGAAAAGAGTTAAAGCAATGGGAAGGGATTCTGCCAAGCAAAATGTGAGCACTTACTGAGGTTACTTCTTACTTCTTTTCCTAATTCCTTTGCCCGCTTTTATATCTTCGTCATATCAGACAATCAGTTATCATAAGCTACCCGATGTTAGAAATGAAGGTTGTTCTTCACACAAAGTAAAATACAATTGATCTTGTATTGCCTGGTTATCACCAGCTATCACCTCTCTTCCCTGTGCTCAAATTGCTTCATTGACTTAAAAAATTTCAGAGGATAAAAGAGGTTGGGTTCTATTTTGAGATTAGTTTTTTGTTTGTTTGTTTTTTGGTCAATATTATCTATAAATTGTAAATTAACCAAGGTAAGGGACTTATCTGTACCTTTACCAACCTATGCACATCCCTAGGTTAGTGATGCATATGGTAAAGAATAACATTAAAGGACACAAGTGCTGGACCCAGACATCTGAGTTGGATCTGGCTTTCCTATTGTGTATTGGATGTCAAATTAATATCTCTCTGTCTCAGTGCAATGAAATACTGCATATCTTTTTAATACTATGATACCAAATGGGGATAATAATAGTTCTTAGCTTGCAAGACTGTTGTAAAAATTAAATAATTTAAATGCACAAAGCCCTTAGAAACCTATCTGACATGTATTCCTATCAATTTTGCTGTCATTATTATTATTGGTGTTGGTGGTAGTAGTACTTAATCACTAAGAAAGGAAGGAAGGAAGAAAGGGAGGGAGGGAGGGAGGGAAGGAGGGAGGGAGGAAGAAAGAAGAATTTTCAAAGACATGTAGGAATTGAATAAAATAACTTATAACAAAAGAAGAAATTGTTAACAATTACCATTGACAGAGACTTCCATATTGAGAATTAATGTCAAGAATCTTTGCTCTTCTTTACACTATAGTGCTGGCATAAGTGTATGGCTTTGCACACTTTCCCTTAGCCTGTAATATATTTAAAAACCTCTTCTTCTTGACACATTCTTCATAATGTTTTGACAGCCACGTCAAATATCTTTTTCTTACAATCTCACCGCAGTCCTTTCATCTAATCCCAACACATTGTCCTCCACATGCTATGCTGCAGCTTTTCTAGTGGTGATGTGTGGAATGTTCATGAGAGATATTAATAGGTGTTTCATTTCTTAAAAGTTTTCATTTGCAAGTTTGGCAGACCAGACTTGACTCCTCAAATTGTAGGCATTCTAGTACACTTTAGTACATTAAAGTATTTGGAGATTGTTTAAATTAAAAAGATAGTAGGCAATTTTTCAAATTTTCTTCAGCCTTTTACATTTTTTAATTTTTTTTTTTTTTTTTTGCAGAGACAGACAGAGTCAGAGAGAGGGACAGATAGGGATAGACAGACAGGAAGGGAGAGAGATGAGAAACATCAGTTCTTCATTGCGGCTCCTTAGTTGTTCATTGATTGATTTCTCATATGTGCTTTGACAGTGGGGCTACTGCAGACCGAGTGACTTCTTGTTCGAGCCAGCGACCTTGGGCTCAAGCTGGTGAGCCTTGCTCAAACCAGATGAGCCCGCGCTCAAGTTGGCGACCTCAGGGTCTCGAACCTGGGTCCTCCACATCTCAGTCTGATGCTCTACCAGGGGTCCCCAAACTTTTTATTTTACACAGGGGGGTCAGTTCACTGTCTCTCAAACCATTGGAGGGCCACCACATACAGTGCTCCTCTCACTGACCACCAATGAAAGAGGTGCCCCTTCTGGAAGTGTGGCGGGGCTGGATAAATGGCCTCAGGAGGCCGCATGAGGCCCACAGGCCATAGTTTGGGGATGCCTGTGCACTGCCTGGTCAGGCTACACTTTTTAATTCTTAAGAACATTTTTTAATATCATGAACAATAGCAAAATCTAGATTATCCAATGATTTTGATTACATGATTTTTGGTCTCCTCAAAAAAAAAGTAACCTTTAAAATTTTTCTTCAGTTTTTTGTACCTCTATTGCCTAACTAATGAATGGAACACTATGGATACTTTATTTAATAATGTTTTAGTATTAATTATAAGCTAGACCAAATACATGGCACTGGGAATGCAAAGATAAACAAGGTACAACTTACACACAGTTGAACTGATATTCTCAAGCATTGCTTCTTATAATTTTCATAGAAATAATGCTTTGTTGTAATCCTGGTTTCTAGAACCACTTCTGAGAGACTTATTCAACATATTTGGCAGAAAGTAGTCCTTTCTGGGAAGTTTGTGGTTAACTTCATGATAATGATACTGATACTGTGTATTATTTAGGTTTTTTTTTGTTTTTTGTTTTTTTTAGGGAAAATAACGAAAAAAATCTACTCACCTTGCCTTCAGTAAATACAGAAAATTTTACACAAGTTGGTAAAGTCTAGGCATGGTTAGGTCAGAGTCTTATAATGATATTGTAAGGAAATGGACTCTCTTCCTCTGTTGCCTGTTTATTTCTTCATTGTTGGAATACTTTTTCGGCAGGTTCTCCCACTCCAGGAGCCCTGAACAGCGTTAGGTGTTCATTCCCAAAGCTGAGCAGCTGGAGAGGGAAGAGTGCCCCTCTTTCCCATTTGTTTCAATACAAATACAATCTTGGAACTGAGGATCCCCTGACTCGGCTTCAGGCACCTGCCTACCTGTGAAGCTGATAGGCAGCTTTAAGCTCACCTCAACTATGTAGAAGTGGATGAAGAGAAAGTAATGTATTTTTGTTTAAAATTTTGTGTGTGTGTGTGTTTTTTTTCACTTCACAAGATGTATTTGTGTCAATTGAAGGATTGCAATTCATATCCAAATTTTAAAGCTGAATATTTTTTAAGAGAAGAGAAATTGAGTAACCCAATCAGTGTTATTGGCAGCTTGTGTTCATGCTGCATTTATTCACTCATAGGAAAATGGTTATAGAACATCGAGGAGATTATAATTTTTTCCTCACTTCACTGAGAATGGTATCATAAAATATATGGCGATATGTTTAAACATACATTTCTATATATGTAGCACATATGGACCACTGGACCTGAGCCAACAAACAAAAGAAAGTCATTCTCCATCCTTTGTTTTATTTGATTCTAACAATTAGTTAGTTATTTATGTAGTAAATGAAACAGCTGGATAGGTTCTAGTTTTCTGAATATCACAAATATATTAAAGTAAACTTAAGGCTACATTTCTCTGAGGTTTAGACAGCATACACATCTATGGGAAGACCTAATTCAGGAAAGTCACACTTACTAAGTTTTACTATAATGTTGGGTGAAGAGAAAAATCCAGTTTTGTTTTACATTTGCAAATATAAACTTCTGGCTTTGCTAAATTATTTTTCACTAACTTCTGAAGGCGAACAATAAAAACGATAGCACGCAATAGTTCAACACAGTTCTTCCTTCAAGAACTGCCAAATTGTGTCCCATTTCTTTCATAAACTTTGCTTGAAAATGCTACAAATGGCTAATGCTGAATGTACAGAAATATTTCTGTTGTTCCTTTCTCTGTATTAGTTTACAATTTATATCCCAAAGGATTACGGCACTGTTGTTTGTGGAAGGAGGTGACTAACGATAAAGTACTGGGCAGTAACATTAGAAATCAAATGATCGCACTTAGACATAGCAAAGGTATCTGAAGACAGTTTCCACTTTGAAAATGAAACATATGCATAGAGTGAATTAAAATTTGCAAAGGAAATCTAGAATTAGATTAAATTAGGTGGTTTGGGAAAAATCAATCAATCTAACTTTGCAGCTGATACTATTTTGAAAATTCCACCGAGTTAAGAAGTATTAAACAAACAGAGACAAAAAAGACAGAGAGAAGGGAGGGGGGAGACTTATGGTGAAATATGCTTAACATTGCAAATAAAAAGATCTCTTTAATGTCTGGCTGATAATACTTTAGCATTTTCTTCATATTTCAACATCTAATCCTTACTCTTGCTCACTGAGGATTTTGTCGAAGTTTTAAAGTTGATTGTGTTTAAACTGACTAATAATTAAAACACACACACAGTTCTGTCACTACCACAGAATAACAACTTACAATTAAATATACACATCATATCTGTTTCACCTGTCATCATTCATCCTATGGCACCTGGCATCATTCATGCCTCAATCATTCATCTTGACTTTCTTCATTGGTTGTATCTTGCTTCCTCTTTAATCTTCAACAGCTCATACAAAGCTTTAAATCAGTCGTCTCTCTCCTCTCCACCTAGTAAACACTTTTCCCATTTCTCATATTACAGCTGAGATGTCATATAACTGAATTTCTCACTGCCACTGCCCCTAAAAACTGGTTTATTGTCTCTGATTTACTTCCACAAGCACTGTTCTTCCACTACAATGAATTTCAGTTGTTACACTTGAGTGTGATTGCTTCTTTAATGATCTCATTCCCATACTAAAATGGAAGCTCAGGAAGAGTAAGAAACTTGCCCATTATATCTACACTTGTATCTCCAACAGCTAATATGGCAACTACAATGAATAATACTTAAATGAAGTAGCAAATGTAGATATTAAAATATCCAAATACAGAATAAATTATTCACCAATTCCATTAAATTACATGTAAAACTAAGACTAAGACTATTCTGGAATATTATTAGAAAAGAACATAAAATTTGGGTTTCTTCTGTGTTCTACAGATCTATAAGTAACATCAGGACCTTCCCATCAATTCTAGCTTTTTGGTTAAGGGAAAGATAAGGACTCTAGAATTTTTCAAAACATTTTTTCATTAGCATGTTCTTCAATTTCTCTCTTTTTGATTTTCTGATTATTTAATAAGAATTTACCCTCTTGCCCTGGCCGGTTGGCTCAGTGGTAGAGCGTCGGCCTGGCGTGCAGAAGTCCCGGGTTCAATTCCCGGCCAGGGCACACAGGAGAAGCGCCCATCTGCTTCTCCATCCCTCCCCCTCTCCTTCCTCTCTGTCTCTCTCTTCCCCTCCCACAGCCGAGGCTCCATTGGAACAAAGATGGCCCGGACGCTGGGGTGGCTCTGGTCGCAACAGAGCGATGCCCCGGATGGGCAGAGCATCGCCCCCTGGTGGGCAGAGCGTTGCCCCCTGGTGGGCGTGCCGGGTGGATCCCAGTCGGGTGCATGTGGGAGTCTGTCTGACTGTCTCTCCCTCTTTCCAGCTTCAGAAAAATACAAAAAAAAAAATTGTTAAAGAATTTACCCTCTTTATATTTATCATTATTTAAAAATATTATACCTTGGGCCTCCATTTTTGTTGGCTCCATATTTGGAACTCATGCTCTCAGGAAAAGGCTATTCGAACAGCAGTCATAAATCTGCTCCACCCTACCCCCCACCAAGGCAAGCAAGAATCTGGTAGGACCAGTGGGCTCACATCTCCTCTAAACCAGTTTCCTTCATTTGGAGAAAGAATTTAGCTAATTTTTTTATTGTAATAGGTAAAAATTTAATGGTGTTTTCAAATTGTGACTCAAAAATTCTCTGCACTCACCTGACAGGACAAGACATGGGCATCTCTAAGTAAGAACACCTATGATTACAATTCTATTTCTATAATTTGAAGGAGACACTTAAGAATTTACAAATTCACCTTCCATTCTTAAGAATGTCCTTTATTTTAGATCTTTCAGAGAAAAAACTACTCTTTAATTACAGAGTTGATACTTACCTTGTTAACACACTGCCTTATTTCTTACTGGTAAATGAGACACAGAGTGGAAGAAGCTTGACTTTTACCCCAAACTTAAAGAAAAAATCTATTCATTAAGTAACAGACTTAAATTTGTGTATTTTTTTCACTCCCTCTGTCTGTAAAAAAGATCATGAGAAGACAAGTGGTAGAAGAATGATAACACTTCACAGCATTATGGAAATGTCATCTGTCAAATTAGCATTGTGTGGACCTGGCCGGTGGCTCAGTGGATAGAGTGTCAGCCTGTTGTACGGACATCCAGTTCAATTCGGGTCAGGGCACACAGGAGAAGTGACCATTTGCTTCTTCCTCTTACCCCTTCAACACCCGCCCCCGCCCCCTGCCCTGGCAGTCATCAATTGGTTCGAGCATGGCCTGGTGTGCTGAGGATGGCTCTTGGTCACAGTGCATGGTCCTCAGAGGCTAAAAATAGATGGGTACTTGAGGATCAGCCCCAGACTGAGTTGCTGGGTAGATCTTGGTAGGGGTACACGTGGGAGTCTGCTTTACTAGCTCCCCTCCTCTCACCTAAAAACAAAAACAAAAACAAACAAAACAAAAACCAAATCAGCATCGTGGCTTGAAAAGAATAGATGTAAAAGAAAGGAATGTATTTGATGATTAAAATGTACATATTATTTAGCTTTTATATAACACTTTGCAAATAGTAAGTGTGACCTAAGCATGAAGAGCTCAGGTTGACTGGTTTCTTTGTGTGTGAATGAGGGTGGGGGGGTGTGAAGGAGAAGATGCAGGCTTGGGTGCACTAACTCTCTCTGACCACTAGGTTCCAATTTGTTTTAATAATAGAGGCAATTGAGCAAATGGACACTAGCAGAACATACAAGATAATGTGCTATCACGTGAAAAAATGACTTCAGTTTTTAAAATCAGCTCTATCAAGCCTACTAAATGATTTGTCGTTATTAAATTGTTTTCACCTCCCTTTTTCACCCCAGAGTTTAATAATTTTGTAGTTGTGTGGGAGGGAGTGGAGCAGGAGACATCCAAATACATGGAGGATAAAATGATGCGAATGTAATAAGGCGACAAGAACAGCTTCAAGTTTTCATGTTTAAGAGGATCAAATTAAATGTAAGTTTCCTCATTTGTTCTAGATTTCCATCTGGGATATAACACTGATAATGCTCTACTGGCTTCATGCATTATTGACTAATTAATTAGTTCCTGCACTGTGAAAAAATCTTTGAAATTCAACCTGCTTATGTAAAAGAGCAAAGTTTTCAATTTAAAAGGGAAACCTCTCAGCCATTCTTGCATTTGTTTTCATTTTACTATAATTATAAGTTTGACATATTTAAATTTGAAGGCACTTGCAGGACAAGTGCTGCTATGAGAAATGTACACATACATTTTAATACATCCTATTGGGGGAGATGTTTTTAAATGAGTATACTTTAAGTTATGACATTTTAAAGCAGGCCAAGTGGAAAGAAAAGAATTTATTTATATATAGTAAATTATAGCATTCTTATGTAGATATGTTTCCTTTGCATATTAAACTTAAGTGGAAAACAAAAGAACAAATCTTATTTTAAAGAGCCTTATAGAGTCAGGTTAAAACAAAGGCAAGGCAATATTGAATATGTTGTCATTAAATATATATATCTGGCTAATCCTTTACATAAGAATGTACACACACACACAAGTATATCTTCTGAAAACCATTTTAAAACAAGACATCAGGGTTTCCTATTTTTCTGTTTGGGCTTGACTAAAAATAAGAAATTTTTATTCTTACTACTGGAATTTTAGGACACTATTAACAAGAACTTAATTATCACGTCCAATTCTGACTTTGCCTCTAGAGTTACAAGAAATATTTTATTTAGAAAGTCTGGTGTTTATATAAACTATTCTTTCTAATTATCAAAATAACCACATGCCACATTAACAAAACCATAACAATGCCATAATGAAAATTTGTGTTTCTGAGTGCCTGTGGGGTCATCTTCCAGACTTCTCCAAATCACTACAATTAAGAAGCAATTGACAACTCAACTTCTTATTGGCCATCTTTTGATTTGCAAAATTTACTGAATTAGTTAACAGGCTCAGTATAAGAGGCAAAGTTAAAGGAAGCAACTTTACCAAATCCCTGTTTAAAGAGTTGGTATACATTATTAAAATTAGAAAGCTTACATTAAATTTTTATAACCCCATGCTTTTTTACTGTACAATTAAATATGGCATTTCAAAAGAAATATCCTTTCTTCATCACTCATCACATCGTGGTCACACTAGGTAAACAGTTCCTTTTGATTTGTCAACTCTTTATGGTTTATATAGTTGACCCTCCTTATCTGTGGGTTCTGCATCCATGGATTCAACCAACTGCTAATTAAAAATATTCTACAGGCCTGACCTGTGGTGGTGCAATGGATAAGGTGTCTACCTGGAATGTTGAGGTTGCCGGTTCAAAACCCTGGGCTTGCCCGGTCAAGGCACATATGGGAGTTGATGCTTCTTGCTCCTTCCCCCCTTCTCTCTCTCTCTATCTCTCTCTGTGTCTCTCTTCTCTAAAATGAATAAATAGATAAAAAAAATTTTTTTAAAAATATTCCACAAAATATTACGTGTTGTTGATACATAATAGGTAGTTAGGACTATGATGGTTGTGTCTGTATTGAACATGTACAGATATTGTTTTCTTGCCATTATTACCTAAACAATATAGTATAACAAGTACTTAAATACCATTTACATTGTATTAGGTATTAAAAGCAATCCAGGATGATTTTAAGTACCTAGGAGACAGTGTATAGTTATATGCAAACACTATGCCATTTTTTTTTAAGTCAGAGGAAGTGAGATAGACAGATTCCTGCATGCATCCCCACCAGGATCCACCTGGGAATATCCATCTATGGCTGATGCTGGAATCAACCTAGCTATTTTTAGTGCCTAAGGCTGACACTTAGGACCAACTCAGCTATTCTCAGTGCCCAGGCTGACGCTGGAACCAACTGAACCACTGATGATGGGAGGGTAAGAGGGAGAGAAGGGGGAGAGGGAGAGAAGGAAGTAGATTGTTGTTTCTCTTGTGTGCTCTGATGGAAAATTGAATCCGGGACATCCATATGTCAGGCAAATGCTCTATCCACTGAGCCAACTGTCTAAGGCCAACTATGCCAATTTATATAAAGAAATTAAGTATCTGTTGATTTTGGTATGGGTGGGGTCATGGAACCAATCCCCTGTGGATACCAAGGAGGACAGTAGCTGTTAGTGTTAGTATTCTATGTATTTAAAACATTTTGTCTTGTCTATATCAACATTTTTTTATTTTTTTATTTTTTCCAAGTGAGAAGCAGGGCGGAGTGTGGGGGAGGCAGAGAAACAGACTCCTACATGCACCCTACCAGGATCCACCCTGCATGCCCACCAGGAGGCAATGCTCAGCCCATCTGGGGTGTTGCTTTGCTGCAACCGGAGCTATTCTAGCACCTGAGGGGGAGGCCATGGAGCCATTCTCAGTGCCCCTGGGCCAACTTTGCTCCAATGGAGCCTTGGCTGCAGGAGGGGAAGAGAGAGACAGATGGAAAGGAGAAAGGGAAGGGTAGAGAAGCAGTTGGGCGCTTATCCTGTGTGTTCTGGCTGGGAATCGAACCCACGACTTCCACACACTGGGCTGATGCTCTACCGCTGAGCCAACTGGCCAGAGCCTATATCAACATTTTTGGATTGTCAGCTGATTGTTTTTGCATTTAAAATGTGTAATATTTAAATATTAATTTGTTTATCCATGATTACAGCCTAAGTTTATTGTGCATCAATTAATTATATTTTAAGTATTAAGCCATTTTCCTGGGCTACAATGTCAGAGAATGTCTTAGTAGTCAATAAAGCTTAATTTGAGAGTAAGAAAAAGAAACACCTATTTAATAAATTTTATTAATTGCTCTAATAGAGTTTTCCATAAACTACACCGAGTAAAGAGTTTTAAATTCAAATATGTGACCATGGAAAACTTGTACTGAGTTTTGGGAAATCGAGTAGTTATTATTTAATAAAGTAAGAGTGGAAGAGAGAAGACTTTAATGAGCTTAAAAAATAATTAGCATAAAATAGAGAATTTCTAAATAACAAATAATATTCTATGTTAAGCAATGGCATTTTAATATTATCCTGAAAGCTACAGGGAGTTACTGTGGGATTTTAAAATATCTAATAACATGATAAGATTTCAATATTTAAAAAGGTCACTCTAGGATCAGCTTGGAGAATGAATTGTAGTGGGATCCAGGCTGAAAGCAGAAATAAGCAGGGAAATTACAAGAATAACCTATTTGACAGGTAATGAGCTTTAAACTTAGGTATCAGTAATTGAGAAGAAGAGAAAAGAGATGTGACAGATCATGATAGATAGGTAGATAGATTGATAGATAGATGATAGATAGATGATATATACAGACATGAATACATGCATAGATACACATATAGAAGATAGATAAACATACACAAACATAGGGCATATATAATTCTTCATTCAGAAATTTAAACTTTGAGATATTTGCACATTTTTTGCATAATTTTTTTAAAAGTACACCTGGTTGTCATATGAAGCTGCCATCTGAGCAAAGGGGCACAGACACTGAGAGTATCAGTCAGGGAAGAGGAGAGGGTCCTGAGGGAGAAGGTACATTGAATGGACGTGATGACTCCTTGCAGGAGACTACCTAGAAGTAATCAGATGGAAAGTCAAGTCATAGATTCATCAAACAGAATAATGTACAGTAATACATAACCACCCAACAAGGCAATTTTATACATATTTCCCAAGATACCTAAAACTTTTAGTTATTTTTTTACTTCCTGGGATAATCCCACTAACAAGAATTCTGAAGTAGTAGGTGAAGTAGTAGGTATTAAAAATGGCAAAATTTCTTATTTATTTATTTGTTTATTTATTTATTTATTTATTTTCTTCTTTTCCAAGTGAGTGGAGGGGTGATAGTGAGAGAGACTCCCTCATGTTCCCAAACCAAGATCCACCGGGAACCCCGTTGGGAACTGATGCTCTGCCCATCTGGAGCCATGCTATTTCTAGTGCCTGAGGCCATGGCTCCACAAAGCCATCCTCAGTGCCAGAGGCTGTTATGCTTGAACCAATTGAGCCATTGGTACAGGAGGAGAAGAGAGAAAGAGAAAAAAGAGAGAGGGGAAAGGGTAAAGAAGCAGATGGTTGCTTCTCTTGTGTGCCCTGATAGGTAATCAAACCTAGGATATCCACGTGCTGGTCCAACACTCTACCACTGAGCCAAGTGGCCAAGGCTGCAAAATTTCATAACTTGACCAATTATCAAATAAAAGCAGAGATTGACTATAAAATCAGAAGATATTGTGGTAAGAGAAATGTCTCAAATTATGTCAATCAATTTATTAGGTATTTTCATATTATTATGCTAGGTTGATTCTAACAAATAAAAATAAATTTATGTTATATATAAATGATACCTAGATAGAGTACCTTCCTATGCAATTTGTTTTATTTATTTTTAAATTTTTTTTCTTATTAAGTGAGAGGAGAAGAGGCAGATACAGACTCCGGAGTGCTCCCCGACTGGGATCCACCTGGCAAACACCCTAAAGGGTGATACTCTGCCCATCTGGGGTATTGCTTTGTTGCTTAGCAACTGAACTATTCTTAGCACCTAAGTTAGAGGCCATGGAGCCATCCTCAGCTCCCGGGGACAACTCCTTCCAATTGAGCCATGGCTGAGGTAGGGGAAGAGAGAGAGAGAGAGAGAGAGAGAGAGAGAGAAGCGAGGGGGGAGGGATGGAGAAGCAGATGATTGCTTCTCCTGTGTACCCTGACCAGGACTCAATCCCGGACATCCACATGCCAAGACAATGCTCTACTAGTGAGCCAACCATCCAGTACCTTCCTATGCAGTTTAAACTAACAAAATGTTTGCATTCAGAATTACCTTAACCCAGTTTGACAGAAAAAAGCTCTTACAAACATCTCAGGATATATTTATATAAGTCTACATTTTGAATATATGGCTTCTTTTGTGAGCACTGTGTCATGAGACCAAATCCCAAATCTAGAGGGCAGTTGGGTCCCAGGTCCTTTCTGAATTCCAGTCAGAGCTCTCCCCTTCCTGGGAGCAAATCCTAGGTTCCCGACAAATATACACTCCATAGATACTGACAGGCAATAAGAACAAACCCCTTTCTTTCCACCTTCTCCATCTTTGTTTCTCCAGATTACCTGCATATAAAGTTTCTCCCGGTTTTTTAAGGTTTTTCTACTACCATTTACTACAAAAACACATATGAGTGGTCATAACAATGATAAACCTGGAAATATTTTAAAGTTTCTAAAAATACACCTATTCTTTCAAACAATTATTAATGAGAAAAGACTTCCTTAAGTCCCCCAATTCTCTGTAATTTTTATGCTACATTTTTCACATGTGGACCTTTTGAGAGGCTGTCTGAACACAACTATTTTTTTCTCTGGGTTCCTGTCACTTTCCTGGAGCTGCTGTGGAGCGATCCGCTCTGCTCTATGAAACTACAGAACAGCATCTTGCGAGAGAAGACCTTCGGAAACAAACCAAGTCATACAAAAACTCAAAGCACACTTTAACTGTCTCTGTTCTTATTTGGATTTAAGCAACCTGTCCCACTCTGGTTGTCGACTGTTGAATCAGGGAAACCTTATCTGGTAGAAGGGGCTCCACAATTCTCAGGTGCCAATCTTTTTCAAAAACAAATTAGTGTAAAAAAAATAGTGGGCTTCAATCTCGGAATTCAAGACTGGATTAAGATTTTCAAAACAATCAATGTACTTCACTAAAAAAAGAGAAAAATCATGAATATATAAAAGAACTTTAAAAGTTTTATTCTTAGTTTAAGTCAGACCACTCAACAAGAAATAGGCAAGAGAGTGATACTAACAGGACAAAGGCTTAAACAAAAAATGGACCTTGCTCTCATTAGCCACCAGGAGAAGGTAAAACCAAGAGAGCTGGGCTGGGTACCAATACACTTGAATGGCTAGAGGTGTAGTTGTGAGGAGACTAATAACAGAATAGCTGTTAATTTCTATATATGCTGCGTGTACTAAAATGTGTTCATCTTGTGAAAATATACAGAGTAGCATAGTTATGATTGACGTACTTTTATATGTGTTATACATCAATGAACATTTTAGGAAAAAGTGACAAGTGTGAAGTAGAGAGCATGGCTCCAGCTGTGATTTGAAACTGATTATAGGAAATTCAGGTCTATAGGAAGAAAAGGTCATGAAATTCCAGTTATTCTGCTGAAAGAGGTTCTGGGCCTAGATTATGGATGGTGAGGAAAGGACAGAAGTGAGGGTGTCCTGCTGGAAATCACAACCAGAAATAGCCACAGAGCACAAAGGAAGAATGCAGAAATTCGGGACAGCTTGCTGTGGCAAGGAGGAAATTTTTGTACAAGAAAAAGAACAATTTAATAAAGAAAAGATGAGCATTCCCACTTCCTGTTTAGGTTGTAATTTTCAATGGATCCTCATTTCCAGAACGTTAAACCCAGGTGCTTATGCTTTCCACATGCTTTGGGAGTGACGTACAGAACATACTCAGGCAATGGTGGGAGAGGACTGATATTTGACCATGTCTGTTCAATTTTCTTATTATACAATCACATAGGCCTTCCCTTCTATAGTTTTCTTTGGCACGTTTCCTCTCATTAGCTAAGAAGATATGGCTGTATGTTTCTATATAAAGAAAATACACAAATGAGGGAACCAAATGACTGACGTAGACATTTCTTTCAAAAGTGTTGACAGCTTTTTAAAAAAACATTCTCAATGGACACCAGTCATTACTATCCTTCATTAATAAGACAATTTCTACAAACCACAAGGAAATAATCCAAATTCTCCATTATAAACAATACATATTTTTTTACGTCTAAAATTTCCATGCATCTGCAAAATCATCTCTAAAAACTTCCTGTTTTCAAATCCTAATCAGACTTTTAAAAAAAGCTTCTTAAAGTTTAATGATATTTTTTTCCATTAAAATCAAGTTTCCACCTGCCTTTTTACTTGTAAACTCCTTTTTCCTCATTTTAAAGTATTGAATTTTGTCAAGCAATCAAATTAATCTAATTTAAGTACTTTTTTAATTAACTGTCATTGTAGCTAAATATGGTGCTTAATTTATTCTTTATGATGAGCTACATCCCCAAAGTTGTTCTGTTTATGGCCATTTAAAACTGGCAATCTGTACGGAAGGAATTCATTCATTCAGCAATGATTTACTTATATACAGTAGATGATAAAGCATATAGATAGATAAATAGAGAGATGGATAAATACATGATAGAGAGATAGAGAGATAGATAAAAAATATTTATTCATCATCTACTATGCACTAGGGACTGAAGCTCTGAATCAGTTCTTATCCTTGGCACAATGACAACATAGTCATCTGTTGGTTTATTATGAAAGCGCCTACCATGGATCTGTGCCCCAAAGAGGAGCTCGAGAAATGTTTATATATTTAAAGGGTCTGAGAAAGAGAGGAGAAATCTAACAAGTGTTATGAATTAATCAACCAAAGAAGAGAAAACAAAAAGAAAAAGAAAAAAATTAATATTGTACGATGCTTGCTATAGTCTCAAATGCTATTTTATTTTTTTATTGATTTCAATTTATTGTGTTTACATAGATTCCCTCCCTCCTCCGTATTTTCCTCCCCACAGCGCCCTCCCCCCTTCCCTTCAGGTTTATCCCTTGTCTCATACCCTGTTTTAAAAGGGAGTCCTTATTCACATATGCACTCTAAGTAGTAATTCAGAAATAAGATGACATATTCTTGATATATGATTTATCATAATTAAATAATATTCTTGCGGTTTATACAAGATATGGTGACTAAAATAATTCGACTGCACATGTGGGGAATGAACACTCAGCGGTCCCTGAGATGGTAAGCTTTGTTTGTTAGGACTGGGTAATATGGTCAAAGCATAAGCCAAGAGCGAGGCCCTCCTGCGTCACTGTGGCAGGGTTCTGCCAGATGACTTGGTTGCAGCAAACCCAGCCAACCCTAAATTATGGTGGATCTGACTGAACACTGATCTCAGGCTTTTGTTCTGCTAAAGCTGGCTCAAATTCCAGGGGTAAACAATTAAAGAAATGTGCCATTTACCAACTTAGCTGTGCAAACACACAATTAAACCACTGACTCCAAAAAAGACAAATCTAAAGACATAATGGCCTTCATAAGATCTGTAGTCCGTCAAGAGAAGGAACACACATGATCTACAAAAGAAAATAATTTAAACCAAAATGTCATCAGCATTGAGGCCTTCATGTATTTTGTGGTTTGTTTCACTGGAGCAGGAAGAGTATTCAATTTGTAACATATTGGTATGATTATGGTGAACTAAGTTGATCTTTGCTGAAGAAACTCTATTATGTTGCTGTTCTTTGGTTGTAAAGATTTCCCTGTCCAGTTAGGAAAAACCCATTTGACTCTTATTTGTCAAATTTAGTATATCCAGAGCAAACTATCCCTATGCAATGTGTAAGTTTTACTAATAAAAGAAAAAAATAACTTGGCTCTAGTATTATTATTCCTAGAATCAAAAAAGACATCTGTATAAAAATATTTGCATTGTTGGAAAAATACAGTTACATAAAATAGACAAAATGTCATAGTTTTGGCATAGCGTCTACCAATCACTTTTAAATTTATCTTTTTTCATTGAACTTTATTATACCTGATTCTATAAAATTCCATTTAGTGACATATATTTAATGTTAAAATTAGTCTGAGTAGATTTCTTTAAGAGAAAGGGTCATACTAATTATATTTTATTGTAAATGTTTGTTTGCCTTTATCTTGTGTTTATTTTAAGTACATTAAATAATTTTGTGAATATTCTTGTTTAGAAAGTGCTGATCCTACACATTCAAATTATTTAATATGTGAAAATATCATTTTTGGAATAATTCACATTCTTGCTCTTCTTTTTCAAGCAAAGGGGAAGAAAATGAATGCCCTTAGAGAGAGCTGCTGTCAGTACTGTTTTTTGGAAAGTTCATGCCACACAGTATGACTTTCATATCAGATTATAATAGCTGCTTTCAAGAGTTTTGATTGATTAGGGCTTACTAAAAATTCCAGTGTCAGTGCACCCTTAAAGGTAATAATTTCTCTGTATTTATAACAGTCTAGCCCTTCAGATTTTGACATTCTTTTCTCTCACCTTGAGGAGAGAGGTCTCTCTCACTGTCTCAGCTAAAGAATTGCATGAACTGGCTGTAATTTTTAGCCTTAAATTTATACAGATCTTTTTCTGTAAACTTAATACATACTCTTATTTTATCTTTTCCATTTTAAAAAGTTTCCAAAACATTAATCAGAATTTAAGTATTACTTTGAAATTAGATCCAAGTTGTTAAAATTTAAATCTGAATGTCAAGTTGTTTTGTTTGTTTGTTTGTTAAAGGGTAGAAGTTGCTGATTTTTATTTTTGTTTTGGTCAACTTTTCTGTATCTAATTTTTAAAAAGTTTTTACTTAATTTTTCTGAAGAATGAACAATTTATAATTAAAGTCAGATAGACATTTTATTTAAGATATGCTTATTAATAAGAAAGTAAATTATTTAGCAAAGTATTATGGACTGGCAAATTAATGAATGCCATGATATATTAATAAATTTGATCGTGAAATTTTATTTTTCATGACATGAAAAATTAAAAGGGAAGACAAAAAGTGTTACTGAGATTAAATAGAAAATTGCCAATGTGAATCTGTCAAATTTAATTACTGAGTTTGAATTTTTCCAATTCCAAAAAATTGACAAAACAGCAACATTTTGGGGTTAAACATTCAATGTACAGGGGGACCTCAGTTTACAAAACAGTTCTGTCCTATAACAGTGACGTAACCTTAAGCAGAAACACATCTCAATTTTTTACAGTTTTTATAGGAGTGTCGTAAACTAGAAACGTCGTATGTAGAGACTGTCTTAACTCAAGGACCCCTAGTAGTTATTTCAGTATGAGAAAGAAATCTGAGAGTAATCAAGCAAATAACACCGAGAACAATACTTTAACACAAGAATAATGCTCTACTTCTGGAAAATTGGCTCCTTACTTACAGAATGGATAAAGGGGAACATGCCAAAAGCTTTAATATTTTCAATGCTGTCATTATTAGTTGATTCAATAACGATATCCTGAGGGATTAGGCTACATTCCTATACTTAGCAGAAAATAGAATTAACTGGAGGGCAAAGAACTATGTACATACTTACTAAATTATTCTTTAAAGGTCATTTAATGAATTAAAGAAAGTAGATTCTAAAGAATTTGGCCAAGGTAAAGTCTTCAGATTTTTTTTTTTTTTAGTTATTAACTATCAAAGGAAAAATGATTAAAAAAAGGTTAAGTCTCTTTTTCAACAATTATACAGGTAATGTACACTTTGTAGATTTTCACAGATATAAGAAACTTATACATACTAAAGTGGACTTTTTTGTTTAGAATTTTTTTTTTTTTTGTATTTTTCTGAAGTTGGAAATGGGGAGGCAGTCAGACAGACTCCCGCATGTGCCCGACCAGGATCCACCTGGCATGCCTACCAGGGGGCGATGCTCTGCCCATCTGGGGCATTGCTCTGTTGCAACCAGGACCACTCCAGCGCCTGAGGCAGAAGCCACAGAACCATCCCCAGTGCCAGGGCCAACCTTGCTCCAATGGAGCCTTGGCTGCAGGAGGGGAAGAGAGAGACAGAGAGGGGGAGGGGTGGAGAAGCAGATGGGTGCCCCTCCTGTGTGCCTTGTCTGGGAATCGAACCTAGGACTCCTGCACTCCAGGCTGATGCTCTACCACTGAGCCAACCGGCCAGGGCTAGAATTTTTTTTAAAAGCTTTTTTTTTTTTTTGTAATGGGAAGGTGTTTTCTTTTCTTTTTTTTTTTTTTTTTTTTTTTTTTTTTTTGTATTTTTCTGAAGCTGGAAACGGGGAGAGACAGTCAGACAGACTCCCGCATGTGGCATGTGCCCCACTGGGATCCACCCGACATGCCCACCAGGGGGCGATGCTCTGCCCCTCGGGGGCATCGCTCTGCCACGACCAGAGCCACTCTAGCGCCTGGGGCAGAGGCCAAGGAGCCATCCCCAGTGCCTGGGCCATCTTTGCTCCAATGGAGCCTTGGCTGGGGGAGGGAAAGAGAGAGACAGAGAGGAAGGAGGGGGCGTGGGGGGTGGAGAAGCAAATGGGCGCTTCTCCTATGTGCCCTGGCCAGGAATCGAACCCGGGTCCCCCGCACGCCAGGCCGACGCTCTACCACTGAGCAACCGGCCAGGGCCGAAGGTGTTTTCTATATACTAAGAGTTCAATTTATCAAGATCCAATAGGTTGAGGTAGTTCTTAGCTCATGTTCAAATATCAGAACTTAATTCTCATTTGATTTTAAAAAAATGTCTCATTTATACTGGTAATGTAGGTTGATTATACATGTGACTAGCACCACAAGTAAATCTATTTTGAAAAATATCTAGCCTCTCCAGGTAATGGCACAGTGGATAAAGTGTCAGCTTGAGATGCTGAGGACCCAGGTTTGAAAACTTGAGCTTGCCTCATTGAACATGGGATCAAAGACATGACCCCATGGTCACTGACTTGAGCCCAAAGTTGCTGGCTTGAAACCCAAGTTTCTGGCTTGAGCAAAGGGTCACTGGCTGGCTGGAGCCCCCCCAGACAAGACACATATGAGAAAGCAATCAAAGAACAACTAAAATGCTGTACCTATGAGTTGATTCTTCTCATCTCTCTCCCTTCCTGTCTGTCTGTCCCTGTTGGTCCTTTTCTCTCTCTCTCACTCTCATTAAAAGAAGAAAAAAGAAATCTAGTATGTTCTTTGCCATCAGCAAATATTGACTAATATTCTAGGTTAATCAATGTGTAAAATTTATTTAATGATCAAAGTTCTGACTTGTTTATACTTAAAACATATTATGAAAGACTTATCTCCTGTTAAACAGTCTATTTCAAGTATGTAATCCAGAAAATATACCTTTGATTTCAAAATTCTTTATGTATATCTGATTTTATTCTCTCAGAATATAATTATATGACTTTATAATAAATACTCTACAATAGTACTTTAATAAATAAAGTAAGAATAGTTAGAGTGAAATTTATCGAATTTTGTTTCCCTGTTATCTAGATATATATACTGAGATAGTCACAATCACATAAGTATAAAAATCTTAATTTTGGTATTAGTTGTGCATTTAGATAAAAAACAAGTTATTTCTTACTCTTGTTCCTAAAATATATTCAATACAAGGTAACCCACTCTACACACACACACACACACACACACACACATATAAATATATATATATATATATATATATATATATTTTTTTTTTTTAATTTTGGTGAGAGTAGGGATGCCGAGGCAGACTCCTGCAGGTACCCTGATGGATATCCACCTGACAAGCCCATTAGGGAGCAATGCTCTGCCAATCTGGGACCCTTGCTCTGATGCAACAGAAACCATTTTTTAGCACCTTAGGTGGAGGCCATGGAGCCATTATCAGCGCCCGGGGCTAACTCTCTCTAATAGAGCCATGGCTGCAGGAGGGAAGGGAGAAGAGAGAGAGAAAGAAGCAAGAGGGGGAGGGGTGGAGAAGCAGATAGGTACTTCTTCTGTGTGCCCTGACCAGGAATCAAACTCAGGGCATCCACATGCAGTCCGATGCTCTACCACTGAGCCAATGGGTCAGGGCTCACATATTTTTTTATATTATTTATTTAATTTATGTTTGCATCATAATTTATCCCACCCTCACCCCCCCCAATGGGAAGAAATAAATTCAGGCATCAGGGAGAATATAGCATTTGAATCAGCAAAATAAAAATTTTGCTTTGAACTATGTACATGATATTAAATAAAATACTTCATTAATGGCTCTGGCTGGTTGGCTTAGCAGTAGAGCATCGGCCCGGCATGTGGAAGTCCTGGGTTCAATTCCTTGTCAGTGCACACAGGAGAAGTGCCCATCTGCTTCTACACCCTTCCCCCTCTCCTTTTCATCTCTCTCTTTCCTTCCTGCAGCCAAGGCTCCATTGGAGC
The DNA here is from genome assembly GCF_036850765.1 of Saccopteryx bilineata. NCBI lineage: Eukaryota > Metazoa > Chordata > Mammalia > Chiroptera > Emballonuridae > Saccopteryx > Saccopteryx bilineata. The sequence continues at coordinate 66,545,166 of NC_089490.1, read as the reverse complement.
AAAGTTGGCCCTGGCACTGAGGACAGCTCCATGGACTCCACCTCAGGCACTAGAATGGGTCTGGCTGCAATGGAGCAACGCCCCAGATGGGCAGAGCATCACCCCCTGGTGGGCATGCCAGGTGGATCTTGGTTAGGCACATGCAGGAGTCTGTCTGACTGCCTCCTCACTTCTAACTTTGGAAAAATACAAAAAAAAAAAAAATCCCAGAAAGAAAAAAATTAATTAATGCATATGGCAATATAATTTGAAAGTTCTTTCTGTGTATCTTTTATTTATTAGGGTATTATTATTATTATTATTATTTTACAAAGATAGTGAGAGAGTCAGAGAGAGGGATAGACAGGGACAGACAGACAGGAACGGAGAGAGATGAGAAGCATCAATCATTAGTTTTTCACTGCGCATTGCAACACCTTAGTTGTTCATTGATTGCTTTCTCATATGTGCCTTGACCGTGGGCCTTCAGCAGACCAAGTAACCCCTGGCTGGAACCAGCGACCTTGGGTTCAAGTTGGTGGGATTTTGCTCAAACCAGATGAGCTTGCGCTGAAGCTAGCAACCTCAGGGTCTCGAACCTGGGTCCTCTGCATCCCAGTCCAATGCTCTATCCACTGTGCCACCGCCTGGTCAGGCTGTGTATCTTTTAAATATGCAAAAATTAATGAGAACTTTCAAAAGGTCAAAGACTAACAAAGTTGTTCTGTAGTTTAAAATGGTTTGTAGGTTCACAGAATCTTATGCCAGAAAAATCTTTTATTTTTATTTTATTTATTTATTTATTTTTTTCATTTTCTGAAGCTGGAAACGGGGAGAGACAGTCAGACAGACTCCCGCATGCGCCCGACCGGGATCCACCCGGCACGCCCACCAGGGGCCACGCTCTGCCCACCAGGAGGCGATGCTCTGCCCCTCCGGGGTGTCACTCTGCCGTGACCAGAGCCACTCTAGCGCCTGGGGCAGAGGCCAAGGAGCCATCCCCAGCGCCTGGGCCATCTTTGCTCCAATGGAGCCTTGGCTGCAGGAGGGGAAGAGAGAGACAGAGAGGAAGGAGGGGGGGTGGGGGGTGGAGAAGCAAATGGGCGCTTCTCCTGTGTGCCCTGGCCGGGAATCGAACCTGGGTCCCCCGCATGCCAGGCCAACACTCTACCACTGAGCCAACCAGCCAGGGCCAGAAAAATCTTTTAAAGATGAGTAAATTTATACCATACACTATGGAATAAATTATTATATACATCTTATGGTCAACTGCCCATTCTTTTTGCTTAAACACTTATCTCTACCTCATAGGTCAGAACACTACTTTCGTGGTAGCCTGATAATGTTAGAAGACATTTTTTGTCCTCCTTATATTACTTAAAGACCAATGGCCACTCACTGATTTTAGTTCTAACCCTGGAAATTTCTAAATTTTTCATAACCCCTTTGCTGCTCTACAGTCTTTCATATATTTTAAAACTTGTGTATTTTCTCACATTTTTTCCACTAGAAAAAAACACTTCAGCTCTTTAAGTTCATTATAGTCTTTAGATTAGAAAGAATCAGGAAAAGGTGTCTCTAGAAAAAGGAAATTCTTGTACAGGGGTAAGGCCTGATTATCTCAAAGCAATTTGATTGCATCATAAGACTCAAGTAATCATTCAGGAAATATGCAAAACTAATGTGAATGACTCTTATTCTTAGTGAGATAAACTAGATCTCTCTTAATCCACATTACCCTAATATCCACCTCCTCAATACTTCGGTATCAATATAAATGTCCAACATTATACGTATTTACCAATTTGACCTGTCACCTAGCATTCCCAATAAATTCATTCTGAGATTTATCATTTCCTTACCCATTTTCAATGTTATAAAGACTAAAGCAGGCCCTGGCCGGTTGGCTCAGCGGTAGAGCGTCGGCCTGGCGTGCAGGGGACCCGGGTTCGATTCCCGGCCAGGGCACATAGGAGAAGCGCCCATTTGCTTCTCCACCCCCACCCCTTCCTTCCTCTCTGTCTCTCTCTTCTCCTCCCGCAGCCAAGGCTCCATTGGAGCAAAGATGGCCCGGGCGCTGGGGATGGCTCCTTGGCCTCTGCCCCAGGCGCTAGAGTGGCTCTGGTCGCGGCAGAGCGATGCCCCGGAGGGGCCGAGCATCGCCCCCTGGTGGGCAGAGCGTCGCCCTCTGGTGGGCGTGCCCGGTGGATCCCGGTTTGGCGCATGTGGGAGTCTGTCTGACTGTCTCTCCCCAATTCAAGCTTCAGAAAATTTAAGGAAAAAAAAAAAAAAAAAAAAAAAAAAGACTAAAGCAGCAATCACTGGTAGTTCCCACCTGTACCCTTCCATTCCCATTTTTGAGAGATACTGTGTTTGGATTTAATTAAGACATCATCTAGCATGTTAATTATCCCTCCTATTTTGTGTCAGCTGCAAATGTAATTATCATGTATCATATGTCTCAGCTAAGTCATTAATATGAAAAATGATGGTCTATAAAGTGAGGTGGTCTCATCCCTGGAATCTCACAAGATGATTTCAGCCATTGAGATGGAGAAGGTATTTTTATCTATATATATAGACTATATTAATTTTTGCTAACATTTCTAGTATTAATTGACGCATATTCCAATAAGGTTTTGATGTAAGAAAAAATGAGAGCTGTTTAACACAGAGAGTTTGATGATGACAACCTAAAGAGTTTGTTCGTATTTTGCACATTACTACATGTTGCAGTTTGTGTTGTAAGTAGATTTCCTGGTTATTTAAATGTACAAATAGCTTAAAATTTTCAATTAAGAAACTGCAAAATAAAAAATATTGTTTTGCAAATATAAGCAAGGAAGACGAAAATAGTAGAGCAGATGTTCACCTTTCAATGTAACCAGACACATTACACACATCATGAGAACCTAAGCATATTTGGCAATGTCAGCCTCCAAATTTTATAAATTTCTGAGAAGATTATTTCTAATATCTTCAATGGTTGGGAATAAACACAGCAATAAATGTACTTTGTGCCTTAATATCACTTAATAATGAAATAAAAGTATCACTAGTACCATTAAAAACATTTAGAATGTTAATAATATATATATTTTTTAGTGTGAGCAACATTTTATGTTCATGAATCAAATGTCATTTGCTCAATCTTTATCTCATCTTTGTAAACGTGACTTTTACGTGGGTTTTATAATCAACAAAATTTTAGCACAGAAATATGTAAATAATTTACATGTGAATAAAAAACTTCTCTCAACTAAATGACTGAAGATTTAGAAGAAATATTATTCAGGTAGATATGAATTTTCCCAGAAATCCATACCTATTTTTTCTGACCACAATGACATACAAGAGACTTGCCAAATAGCTGAATCCCAGCAAGGTGAAATTTCCTGATAGCTAGTTTGTTACCTAAGTAGAAAAGAAAATATGCTAATTTAGAACTGTCATGATTCTTACAGATCATTCTTCTTAAATATTTATAAACCATCTATTTAATTATCAAGGCTTGAAATTTTCCAGGATATAATATCAAGCTCACTGTTCAACTTTCTTTCTTTCTTTCTTTCTTTTTTTTAAACTTTTTATTCAGTGAGAGGAAGGGTGGCAGAGAGACACCTACTGGGATCTACCTGGCAAGTCCACTAGGGGGTGATGCTTTGCCCATTTAAGGTGTTGCTCTATTGCTCGGCAACTGAGCTCTTCTTAGGGCCTAAGGCAGAGGTCATGGAGCTATCCTCAGCCCAGGGGCCAACTCACACCAATCGAGCCATGGCTGCAGGAGGGGGAGAGAGAAAAAGAGAGAGAGAGAGAGAGAGAGGGAGGGAGAAGAGAGAAGGGGTGGAGTGGAGAAGCAAATGCGTGCTTCTTCTTAGTGCCCTGACAGAGAATCAAACCCGGGACATACACATACACTGAGAAATGGGCTCCACAGAACCATCCTCAGTGCCTAGGCAGATGCATTCGAACCAGTCAAACCATGAATACAGGAGAGAAAGAGAGAAAAAGAGAGAAGATGGGCAGGGGTGGAGAAGCAGATAGTCACTTCTCCTGTGTGTCTTGACTGGAAATCAAACCTAGGACATACATATTCTGGGCCGATGTTCTAACACTGAGCCAACTGGAAAGGAACAAAAATTTTTAACATTTAGGAAATTTAATTTGTATCATTTAAAATTGATAGATATGTTGTTACAAACTTTATTCTTTATTTTTTTAGGCCTGAATTTACCCTTTTCAGTGTTCTTATTATACCTTACAATAAATAACTATTCTAAACAATGTATTAAATGTTGAGTAGTTTTGCTTTAAGTATTTTCATTGCATCATTTAACAATATGCCTTCTCCTATTGTCCTGGCTATAGACTCCTTTGAATACTAATTTAAAAAACAGACACTATTAAAACCTGAAAAATAAACTGGGGAGATATATGCAATAAAAACAATATGTGATATTCTCCAAATAGTGACAATATGCTTTAAAAATATAACCATAAAGTTCTAATTGATAAGTGAGTAAAAGACATGTATTGCAATTTTACAATGAAGATTTATAAATAGTTTTAAAATATAAAAATATTTAACATATCCAGCCTGATCAGGTGGTGGCACAATGGATAAAGCGTCGAACTGGGATGTGGAGGACTCAGGTTGAAGACCTCAAGGTCGCCAGCTTCAGTGCCGGCTAATCTGGTTTGAGCAAGGCTCACCAGCTTGAGCCCAAGGTCGCTCGCTTGAGCAGGGGTCACTCAGTCTGCTGTAGCCCCCCAGTCAAGGCACAGATGAGAAAGTAATCAATGAACAGCTAAGGTGCTGCAATGAAGAATTGGTGCTTCTCATCTCTCTCTCTTCCTGTCTGTCTGTCCCTATCTGTCCCTCTCTCTGACTCTCTCTGTCTCTGTCACTATATATATATATATATATATATATATATATATATATATATATATATATATATATTTAACATATCCAAGAATTAGATAAATACAAATGGAAACCAAATGTCTTTTGTTAAGAATAAAAGTAGCCACAATTTAAAAAATTATAATCTATAGAACATAGCTATTTAATATATTGAAGAAAAAGTTGTTCAAAGTTCTATAAAAGTGTAGGTTTAATATTTGTTGTTCTAGAAAGTTCTTAAAATAGCTTCCAAAATACATCAATAAAAATAGTACGAAATAAGAATAAAAGCAAAGGAATAACTAAAACTAGGATTGAGACCATAAAATGCAATCAGATTAGGCCTTTAAAGATAATACTATGGTATGTCTAATTGTTCTCTCTTCCACCTTCAGGCTTCACGTGAAAGTGTCTGATTTGCAGAAGCTGAATCACATCCTGAAACTTGGTTGAAACAGAGTCTAGGAAGTATGGATTTTAGTTTCCCTGTTTCTGCAGCGCCCGATGACACAGGAGAGGAGGATGGAACGGATACTGAGTTAGTCTCTCCACCACATCTGCTACAACGCAGTAGGCAAGCATATTTTTAAGGTGAAGGAAGGGGAAAAATTTTATAATAGAAATGCTTGCTATTCCCCTTAGTAGTAACATAGGCCTCACCTCATTCAGAGATTGAATGACCTTTATAACCTCTCTTCAATTGGGTGCCACTCTTTTGTATTTGTCAACTTCTTCCCGTTTGGGGTTAACATTTTTTTCTTTCTTTCTTTTTTTTTTTTTTTTTTTTAGCAAAGTGAAGTTTCAATAAGTTCCCCTTATGCTCCATTGAAATTTTAGACTGCTTCTTGATATGTTCCTCAAAAGAATCATTGTGATTGCACCGGGGAAATGTTGTGATACTTGTGTAATAGAGGCTAAACAATAAATGGGCGGTGGAGAAAAGTCCATAATGTATGGGTCGTCAGTTTTCCTAGTCCTACGCTAGCTGCTTGCTCCGTCAAATCCTGGGGCATGTATTTCTACAGAATCAGAATAAATTGAAACTAAAAGGAGCACAGGGACGCCAGGCTTACTGCCACAGTGCAGAGCTTAGAGACAGTCGGGCTGTGAAAGCGAGGGGATATTAAACGTTGTACTTATATGTTTTCGGTGATGGGAGAAAAGAAATGGGTAGAATTAGTGGTCACAAACTGAATCTCCTATAAATATATTCTGAATGAAGAAGGCAATGATCGAATTACTTTTATTTTTGATTCACACCCTGTATTCTTTGAATTTAATAATTCCACAGGGAGGCTGCTCCAAATAGGCTACAGGCTCCTGTGTAAATTACATGTAAAGTCTAAGCAAAGTGGCTCAATTATAGAAAAAGGTTTTCTTACCACGCCTACATCAGGTTCCAGGTTCCTCCAATTTAAGCAGCATATGAAAATAGGACATTTTAAATGACAGATTATTAAAATATACTGCTCATAAAAATTAGGGGATATTGCAAAATGAATATGAAGCGATAAAAAAAGCATTTGATTTTTTTCATTAAACAAGAATATCAGAAAAACAAACAAGTTAAAGAAAGCTGTTTAATTATGCAGATGAGATACAAAATATTCATTGGTGAAGATTCACTATACAAAAGGCTGAAAGTACTGGAGTATCTGCATGCTCCCTAAGCCCCTAATTTTTGTGAGCAGTGTAAAAGTGGTACAAGATAAATCCTGTCAATAGTCTCATAGTACCTTTAACCCCCTGGATGCCTAGCAGTGTGGATGCCTTGCAGTGTGAATATAGGGGCGTTGAGGGATAAAGGTGTGGCTATATTAGGAAGGATCTTAAAGGAGGGTTTTATTTCATTCAAAGAGTAGTGGGTTCTAAGCAGGTCACCGACAGGATTAGATTGGCATTTCTAAAAGATCCCCCTGGCTGAAGTGTGGAGAATGTGGTTAGTAAAAAGGAACTAGAGTAGAGAAAGAAAAACCAGGTAGCTAATTATTACAAGAATCCAGAAAAGAGATAATGGTTTTATTTAGAGGTAGTGGGGCTAGAGGCAAGGGGATGAAGTTTAAAGATTTGCAGGTGTATTTTATTTCTTAAAATTTGGTGACTGCTTGCATATAGGATGAGAGGAAGTATAGGATAAGATAGCATCTAATCCTCTGGGCCAGGCAACAGGAAAGACTGTGAATTTTATTTATTGAGATAGGTAATTTATGAAAGGAAGCAAATTTTTTTTTTCTGGGAAGATAATATATTCACTTTGTGAATATAATGAGTTATTTTATATATAAAATTTAGGTATACAACATTATAATTTGACATCTGTTCATACTACAAAGTGACCACCACCAAAAGTGTAGTTACTATCCATCACCCTACAGTTGTGAGATGTGATGAATTTGAGGTTGCTGTCCAACTGAATATTTAAGTCAACAGCTGGCTTTTATACATAAAGTTACCATACCTTCTGATATTTATTGCTGATTCTACTGTTCCCCTCTCTGAAATGCTCTGAAATATATATATATATATATATATATATATATATATATATATATATATATATATTTTTTTTTTTTTTTTTTTTTTTTTTTTTTTTTTTTAAATTTCCATCACTTATTTCCCTAGCTGGTTGGCTCAGTGGTAGAGTGTGGACCTAGCATGTGGATGCCCCAAGTTCAGTTCTAAGTCAGGGCACACAGGAGAAGCCACCATCTGCTTTTCCACCCCTCCCGTTTCCCTTCTCTCTCTCTTCCTTTCCCTCCTACAGCCATGGCTAGATTGGTTCAAGCACATTGACCCAGGCAATGAGGATGGTTCCTTGGAGCCTCTGCCTCAGGTGCTAAAAATAGCTCAGTTGCCAACATGGCCCCAGATGGGCAGAGCACTGGCCCCAGATGTGGTTGCCGGGTGGATCCTAGTTAGGGAGCACGTGAGAGTCTATCTCTCTATCTCCCCTCCTCTTACTTGGAAAAGGAGGAAAAAAATATTTCCACCACTTCCTAATATTAAGTCATATTATGTCTGAATAATAAAACAGCTTTCTTCTGTCATCATGAGCAGTTTTAAACCTGCTTCTCTTATAGACCTAATTGTTCTTCAACAGAATTTCCATGCACTCATATAGGGTTATTTTATATTCTTAAGCGAAAACTTCCTTGAAGAATAGACAGTGAAATGTGTACTGAAAATGAATTCTGAGAATATACCCTAAGAAACCTGAAATATTAATTCAAAAGAATATATGCACCCCTATGTTCATTGCAATATCATTTACATTAGCCAAGATTTAGCAGCATCCCAAATGCCCTTCTGTAGATGAGCAGATAGAAAAAGCTGTGGTACCTTTACACAATGGAATACAACTCAGTCATAAAAAAAAAGAAATTTTGTCTTTTGTGAGAGCATGGATGGACCTGGAGGTTATTAGGCAAAGTGAAATAAACCAGTCAGAGGAAGACAAGTACCATATGATTTCACTTATATGTGGAATCTAATGAACAAAATAAACAAAACAGAAACAGACCCATAGATACAGAGAACAAACTGACAACTGTCAGGGGAGGAAATTGGGGGGTTGGGTTAAAAGGTAAAGGGATTAAGCAAAAAAAGAATTCATTGACACAGACAACAATATGGTGATTACCCGAGGGAAAAGGGGCGTTGGGAAAGAAGAGGGTAAAGGGAGGGATGGGGAAGATAAATGATGATGAACAAAAACTTGACTCAGGATGGTGAGCACACAGTACAAGGTATAGATATGATGTTTTATAGAACTGTGCACCTGAACCCTATATGATTTTATTAACCAATGTTACCTCAGTAAATTCAATAAAAACTGTTAAAAAATGAATTTATTGTACTAACCAACTTTTCTTTCCTTACTGCTCCTTTTTTTCTGACTTCTCGTCCTCTGTGTTTTTATAACCTGCTACTCAAAAGCAGCTACACAAAACCACCTGCTCCATCCTGTCAGTGTATTCCCACTAGAGATGGAAGCAAGTTTAAATGATCAGAAGTTGATGCCTATAAATTATGGCTTTTTACTTTGCTTTCAGTTTCTCTATTATTTTGTACCTTAGACTAACTATTAAGAATTTTGAGGCTGATATTATTATAATATTGCCTGTATGTAAAAAGAATTGAAGATCTAGTTTTAATGAGGGTTTCTAGGTTTCCATACACACACAAACATACAGAAGCATAACAAATCCTCTCTATGATGTAACAACTAGAATTTGAATTAAAGTCAAACCAAAAAACATAGACAACTAAGAATTAATGAGAATATCTTGATGATCAATTTTCATGTCAGCCATATTTTATTTTAGGATGAAGAAAACTAAGAATGTCATAAAAAACCTTATTTATTTCAATGACTACTGATTCACAGTCATAAAATATTTAGTTGACACTTAAAGTATCTCAACAATGTAATTGTTTTTTTGTTCAAAAAATATTAATTAAAAAGACAGTGACCATTATGTATTCATTAACTAACCACCCGTTTCTTGCCATAATTTATTCTAATCCTCCCTTAAACTATTTTATTCAATACAAATTGTCTACGTGATGAAGCTCACTGAAAAGCAAGTGATTAGCAATTTCAGAGCTGCTTTCCTTTGACATGCAAACACACAACTGAGAGCAGAGGGCTTTCTCTTAAGTTTAAGTTTGGAGTTGATTTGGCCTATTACATGCCTTACTGCATTTCGTTCAGAACATTGTATAACTCAGTTTGTTATTATCACTCCTGTTCTGTAGAGACTATTCAAACAGTCTAATTCACCCTTTGGTGCCAAAGACAGCATGAATAATGTGCTGTCTAGAATACAACCGAAGGAAATTATCTTCATGACTTTCCTGGATTCATTTCTTAAGCTGACTATATGGTTTATCAGGCTGCCTTCAGAGCATGCTACACACTATGGTCCATAGGGAGTAAGTAGCCTTTAGTGAGAGAGAGGCTCAGGGTGCCGGTGATTAACCCTTGCTTTTGTCTTCTCCTTCCCTTCTTCTACTCCCTGTCTCTTCTGCTGGGATCTGCCATGCACCAGGTGCAAGTTGACATTCACAATAGTGGTTAAAGTTTGGTGTAAGAAACAATATTATATAAAAAACAATACTGCAAATATAGAATGTACAAACTGTATTCTTCCTTAGGGTCAGCTTCTTGCTTGGGAGACTCCCCTGCAGCCGCCAACATTAAGAGCATGAAACAATGTCAAGGTAGGAAGTGGTATAAGCTATTTTTGTTTTATTTTTTAGGGAAAAGGTCTCTCTTTTTGTCCTCTTTCATCTTATACTGGAATGATGAAAACCAAAAGAGCAAGTTAGAGCAAAGGGGATTCTTAGGCCTCCTTTTACTCCAAGTCTTAAAAAAAGTAAGGTAGAGAGGTTTTTTATTATTTTTTTAATGTTTTATTTATTTTTTGTTGTTTTTTATCTTATTTTTATTAATTTTAATGCAGTGACATTGATAAATCAGGGTACATATGTTGAGAGAAAACATCTTCAGATTATTTTGACCTTTGATTATGCTGCATACCCCTCATTCAAAGTCAAATTGTCCTCCATCACCTTCTATCTGGTTTTCTTTGTGCCCCTACCCTCCCCCCACCCCCTCCCTCTCCTTCCTCGCCACCTCTCCCCCCTTCTCCCCCCCCCACTACCTGTTACCATCACATTCTTGTCCATGTCTCTGAGTCTCATTTTTATGTCTCATCTATGCATGGGTTCATATAGTTCTTAGTTTTTTCTGATTTACTTATTTCACTCCGTATATAGCAGCATTGTTCACAATAGCGAAGATCTGGAAACAGCCCAAGTGTCCGTCAGAGGACGAGTGGATTAAAAAGCTTTGGTACATATATACTATGGAACACTACTCAGCCATAAGAAATGATGACATCGGATCATTTGCAATAACATGGATGGACCTTGATAACATTATAAGGTAGAGAGGTTTTACCACTCATGTTGTTCATCTCACTAATCACTAAGTTAGGAAGACAGACCTAGCTGGTAATACAGAGTGTTTATCAGTCTTGGTACAATAGGAACAAAGGAACTTGTACTTTTGTTCAAGTATTCTTTGTGCTAAGCATATACCTAACACAGGTTATTGCAAGAACTCAGTAAGTATTCATTTAATTACTCGTATTATCTGATTATGGGTTCATTAATTTAATGGTGATATCATTGTCTGGTATGTTTTACATTTATATCATGGACATTCATTGAGAAGGAGACTATTAGGTGAATGAATAAGATTCGTAGAAAGACTGGTATATCTGGCTCCATCTGACATAACTAAATTACCCCAAAAAGAAACGTTAGCTAAACTGGTCATAGAAGATAGAGTGATGTCTCTTGAATATGTTGGTCTTTTTCCAGTGGTGGGATTCAACCAGTTCGCACCAGTTCGGCAGAACCGATATCTAATTTTTTGTTGAGTTCGGCAAACTGGTTGTTAAAATGGCACTTGTAATTTGAAGCGGGCACCTGGACAGCCCCCAATGTGGAAATCACAAATTTACATTTTTTTTTTTGTATTTTTCTGAAGCTGGAAACGGGGAGAGACAGTCAGACAGACTCCCGCATGCGCCCGACCGGGATCCACCCGGCACGCCCACCAGGGGCAACGCTCTGCCCACCAGGGGGCGATGCTCTGCCCCTCCGGGGCGTTGTTCTGCACTACCAGAGCCACTCTAGCACCTGAGGCAGAGGCCAAGGAACCATCCCCAGTGCCCCGGGCCATCTTTGCTCCAATGGAGCCTTGGTTGCGGGAGGGGAAGAGAGAGACAGAGAGGAAGGGTGGGGGGGGGGGGGGGTGGAGAAGCAAATGGGTGCTTCTCCTATGTGCCCTGGCCAGGAATCGAACCCAGGTCCCCCGCACGCCAGGCCGACGCTCTACCACTGAGCCAACCAGCCAGGGCCCTCTTCTTCTTTTTTTCTTTCTTTTTTTGTTAACGTTCATGTCTGCAACAGAGTATTCTAAGCACCCATAGTAATGATCATTCCATCCATGGGTAAAAACAATTGCAGGTGAGGAGGCCAATCAAGAAGCAATATGGAAATACATTAAATAATAGCTTCATTGTTTTTGTCTGGTATTATTTAATATTTTTTATAAATATTTTAAAACTTTATTATAACAATCTAGTTTTATGTACTTTTATTGTTCTTATTTAAGTATTAAATGCGTGAAATAATAAACTACCTTTTGGTACATCGTTTTTTTATGCTTAAAACAGTCATTAGGGTGGAGAACTGGTTGTTTAATTATTTGAATTCCCACCACTGCTCTTTTTCCAACAAAAGATGAAGTTCAGAAAATTATCTTTTGCCTGCTCTTTTACAATAAAAATAATGTTTTTCATTGTACCTGTTGGTTCCAATAAAAATAGACGCTATTTTGTAAAAATAAAATAAAAATAAAAGATGACCTGTGGCCTTAGGCCAAACCATCTGCATAAAAAGATAAGGTTATCACCTATAAGATGTGAAAAAGATACTAGCAAAAATGTACAGCCTGAAATGTTTTTTTTCTGACAACTCCCAACATGCCTAAAATTCCACAACTACAGATGTTTCACTTTAGGTAGTGGCTGCCTGCTAACTTGCTACTTACTGATTTTTTAAACTCATGCAAATACTTTTCAAATCCCATTACACATGTTTTTCCTATTTTCAAAATTGAATACTTTTATTAAGCTGCTAAAATTGATTAGAATTTTCAAACATAATATTTATATTATTATATTTTAATTTTATTGCCTTCTAGATAAAAATGTAATCCTAGTTTTCTTTCTAAAAACAACTGAATGGTATAAATTTTAAGAATGTAAAATAGAAACTCCAATATTAGTAATTCTTACTTCTTTCAATAATATTTCTGTAATATTCATGGCTACCTGACAAAATGTAAGCTTCTCCATGGTTCTTGAATCTTGACCTGTTTTTTATTTTATTCTGTTAAGTGTAGCGTATTTGAGAGTGATTTTCTTAAACCTCTAAAAATATTCATTTTCTTGATTGCTTTCCTTGATTATATAGGTAGACCACAGATGTTTGAAGATTAAATATGTTTATATATATTTAGAAATTTACTCTATTTTTGAAAATACGATTTTTATTTATTTTAAAACATAATGATAGCTTATGTTTTATAAAGTGTCTTTTTCTAAAGCACTTACTTTTTATTTCCTGGCATCTGGGAAGTGGAAAGGAAGAGAATATGCCATTAACTTTATTTTTACCCAAAATTGATTGCAATTTGTCCAAGCTGACATGACCATAAAACTCCAATGTGCCTTGCACTTTTTAAGTTTACTCTTTTAAACAATTTTATGTGCCGGTCTCATCTGGTTGCATCAGACCTGTGCTGTTGATATGCATGATATCAAGACACCACATGGATTGTCAAAGCATCACCCTAGGACAGTGGTAAGTCAATTGTCTTATCTAAGAACCAGACGATATGAGCAAACTTAGAAACACAAAAAAATTAAATTTGCCAAAAAGCATTCTGGAGAGAAACCAATTTGCAATGTAACTAAATTATCTATTCAATAAAAACAAATTTGCTAAAGTAGATGCAGGGTTTGGGCAGAGACAAAGAACAGGGACAGATTTAGGGGAAAAAACTATGGACAGACAAGAGCAAGGCTAAAACAACAACATGCAAGCAAGAAAGAAAAAAAAATACCTAAATTTAATTTGTAAAAGTAAAACCCACACATCTATACACACACATATACATATATAAGCTTAACAGAGACAGTTTAAAACACACCAAAATGTTTGAGTAGTCACATTATAAATGGCTAGAATGCCATTCTTAAAAAATAGGAATAATAATACAGAGATATTTATTTGGGCAGATTTAATGTCCTTAATACATTCACTTTTGAAATAAAAAAACAAGTGCCATGTAATACATTACTTGATCACAGTAAAGTGTTTTTCCTTTAAGAAGACCTATAGAATTTTTCAGAATAATATACATTAATTCAGGAATCTCAATCCTTGTTTATAATGAGAGTGTGATTATCTTTTTCACTGATTTTTGAGAAAGAGAGAGAGAGAGAGAGAGAGAGAGAGAGGAGAGGAGGGTGGTAAGGGAGAGAGAGAGAGAAGCATCAGAGAATATGATTACTATTCTGTTTGTATCATGCACAATTTACCATTTAACATCCAGTGAACTATTATAATCCTCCTTCCGCAATTAACTAGCAAACATCAGTATAGGTGACAGAAGTCAATTTCTAAGTTAGTAATAGTAGTAATAGCTCTAAAATCAACAAGAAAAGTAGACCAATGTTTAAGATGCTTCCTTTGAATTATAGATGATATATGAAGTCATGATTAGAAAAGTGGCCTCAAATCAGTTTCACATTTTACCTTTCCTTTTTCTAAATGCTGTTTATATTCATTTTGATTAATTTTTATTTCTACCCATAAATAAAACAAAGCCCAAATGAAAAGCATTAAAGTAATGCTATCACTTTATTCAAGAGCTGTAAAGTATGACATATATTTATCTATTAGATGATCCTTATTTCTGAATGTTTTGGTGAGAAATTTATTTTATCACTTATATGGTATTATCAAAAAGAACCCTGTAAAGGCAAAGTGCATAGATAATTTACATAGATATATAGATATATAGGTTTGAAATAATTTTAAAAACCTCTAGAAACTCTAGAAATAGGATAAATTATAGATAAACTGTTCACAATATTTCATAAGTAAGTGCCCTGTGGTCCCATTGGGAAGATGTCATACAAACTCACATAGAAGGTATAATAGCTGATGATTACAGGTATTGTTTTCAGCTCTACTTTTAATAAAATATAACATCCTTAGATACATTATTTAAAAGACAGTTGTAAATCTATATACATAATTCTGATTCATCTTCCTGTCCCTCCACAGTCCTCGAATAGTGAGACAACAAAAAGGGCAAGAAGGGAAATTAAGAAATGAAGGAAAGAAGAGAAGGAAGCCAAGAGGAAAGGAAAAGCAGAAAGGAGAGAAAATGTTCATACAGCCAACATGTTTCTTAATATATATAAAGAATACTCTAAAGAAATTAATTTCAAACTCAGTGTTAGGAGGCCAAATGCCACTCAATTCCATGAATTTATATTGCTTATGCACAGATAATGGATTCTAAAACTAAGTTAACTCCATGGCTACTTAGTTCTTTTTAATTGAATTTATTGAGGTGAGACTGGTTAACATAATTATACAGGTTTCAGGTGCTGAATTCTACAACACATCTCTTAAGGTGTTCACTCCTGCAAGTCAACTCTGTCCATCACCATTCACCCACCTATACACTCCTCTACCCCTCCACCCACAATCACCACACTGTTGTCTGTGTCCATGAGTTTTTTCTTCTTTATTTTGTCCTTTTTTACTTATTTTAATGCCCCACTGATTCTTTGATGCAGACCCCATGTGACCTTCCAGTTGCACGAATGTTCAGATGTTTCACTGGAACACATTTGAATACTTGGAAATATCCTAAGGTTCATAGATATTTCACTGTCACTTAATATAAAGTTTAACAAAGTGAGAACCAGAAATATAATGCCCAATGTAAATGTCATTATTCATCATTAAAAGGCCTCTTCAAAAATTTAGAAAGGAAAAAAATAATTTGAGATATACATTCGATGGAGATTATTCAAGTGGGTTCATATTATAGTTTTCCCCAGGCAGAATGCTTCTGGGATTGCATCTGAACGTGCTGACCTAGCAACTGCCCTGATGTTATTATATTGTGATAGCATCATAATATAAGGTTATTGTATTTACATGAGCATATCTCATTTTCTTTTTTCTTATTCTGCTTTTAGTGTGTGAATCCAGTAACCTTTAAGAAATCATTTTCAAGTACTGACCACTGATTCCCTGGGGTCCCAGAATTTAACTCTTGGGATCTAAGCTTACATACAAGACTATACAATTTGCTCCAGAAAATTCTTACCCATGAAGATAAGACTGTAAAACAATATATAATTTCATTGTTTTCTTCTGTAATTTTAGAAAAAGCAATTTATCTAACTAATGATGTGCTCAACCAACTCTCTTCTCAGAACAATAGACCACTCAACTGGTCAAAACCACTTGCCTATCAGACAACTACTTACTCACCAACAGGTATTCTTTGTTTTCTTCTGTCTTGCAACCCTAAACTATTAAATTAAAAACTTGACCAAAATCTCTAATACAATCTCACATTGAAAGATGTGCCTTAAACCAGTGGTCCCCAACCCCCGGGCGGCGGACCGCTACGGGTCTGTGGGCCATTTGGTACTGGTCCGCAGAGAAAGAATAAATAACTTACATTATTTCTGTTTTATTTATATTTAAGTCTAAACGATGTTTTATTTTTTAAAAATGACCAGATTCCCTCTGTTACATTTGTCTAAGACTCACTCTTGACGCTTGTCTCAGTCACGTGATACATTTATCCGTCCCACCCTAAAGGCCGGTCCGTGAAAATATTTTCTGACATTAAACCGGTCCATGGCCCAAAAAAGGTTGGGGACCACTGCCTTAAACCATTGGCAAAAAAGATCCCAAACCTTTAAAATACCAGCTCTAAACTCCTCTTTCAAGATATTACTAAACCTCAGTCAAGATGGTTTGCTGCAGTGAGTGATAAACGAGACTTTGCTGATCAACACCTCATTTTGGCCTTCTCTTTGGAAATGTGATAGACACTGCTTTTATTGTTAATAATCAAAAAAGTGTTAAATCTAGTGTAAGCTCTGTAGGAGAATATGTTCAGAATCTAGCCTTGCTTTATGAATAGTATCTAGTCTTAGTCTATAGACACACTGTATCATTATTCTGATAATTTAAAAAAATGGCTATAGAAAATGCAAGACAAGACTTTGGAATATATATATTTATATTTTTTTTAGTGAGAGAGAAAGAGACAGAGGGAGGGGGGACTGATTGGGACAGACAGTCAGGAAGGGAGAGAGATGAGAAGCATCAATCCTTTGTTGCAGCACTTTATTCATTGATTGCTTTCTCATATGTGCCTTGACCGGATGGGTGGGGGCTCCAGCCAAGCCAGTGACCTTGGGCTCAAGCAAGCAACCTGGGATTTCAACCCATCAACCATTGGGTCATGTCTATGGTCCCATTCCCAAGCCAGCAATGCCAGCTCAAGCCAGATGAGCCTGTGCTCAAGCTGGATGAACCTGCGCTCAATCCAGTGATCTCGAGGCTTTGAACCTGGGTCCTCTGTGTCCCAGGACGACACTCTATCCACTGTGCTGCCAACTGGTCAGGCAAAACTTTGGAATTTATCTACCCTAGTTTATATTCCTTAATTAGACTATGAAAATAATTGTTATTAATACTTTAAATACCAATTTTCTTTTAATAAAACCTAAGTACTATGTTAACTTGTGTTAAATATAGAAAAAATGTTGAAAATATTTTTATTTTATGTAAAAGTTTTAAATAGACTAATTTAAAATTCTATTTCATGTAGAGTGTACAGACTTTCAATTATAAGGCAAATTGATTTTCATAGAACTGCTTGTTCTTAAGTGTTTGTTTTAAAGATCTTTGTTTATGTTTCAGGGAATCTACAACACAATGCTTTCTTCTTAAACATATTTAAAGGACTTTCAACCTGTGGGATTCAAAGAATGGGAAATATTATTTATTTATTTATTTTTAAGTGAGAGGAGGGGAGATAGTGAGACAGATTCCCATGTGCACCTCGACCAGGATCCACCTGGCAATCTGTCTGGGGTAGATGCTCAAATACCAAGCTATTTATAACACCTGAGACTGACACCCTCAACCAACCAAGCTATCCTCAGTGCCCCGGGCCACACTTGAAATTTATAGAGTCACTGGCTGTGGAGGGGGACAAGGGAGACAAAGAGGAGAGGTAGTGGGGGAGAAGCAGAGTTCGCTTCTTCTGTGTGCCCTGCCTGGCAATAGAATCTGGGATCTGGGATCTGGGACGTCCATACGCTGAGCTGACACTCTATCTACTGAGCCACCAGCCAGTGCCAAAATGTTATTAAATGTTACAAAATATAAGGTGCAAAGTAAAATCTTGGGACATTTATAAGACCTAAAATTTAACAATATATTTTTTTCAAACAGCTGTTTAACAGTATCTATTAAACCCACTATAATTGGCTACGGCTTTCAGTATAAACTGCTATGATTTTGTGAACTTTTTCCCGAACAACTAGTTTTGGTTTTGAGTTGATGTTAAAGGAATATGATACCTCTGTAACTAGTTTTACATTTAAAGGAAATAACTAATAAATGATTCTTTCTTAAATAAAAGTTAACTGTAAGCATGTTGCTTTTAAGCTGGCCTTAAAATGTTAATTTACATTAAAAGAAAACCTTTTTTATATAATCTTTTGAAAATTGAGGTTTTAAAATAAAATCACATTAATTAGGACCATATTTATGACATCACAGGATAAATGTGATCCTGCAAATTTTCCCCTTTTATAAAGCCCTACATCCCATGGAAGTTTGACTGTGTTCAGGGTTAATTATTCTCCAGTTCATATATTTAAAAATGATGACATTTCTTTTTCAAAGTTATGCATCCAATAAATATATTTAAATTAATATTTCAATAATTTGCTGTTTTAGAATTCAATACCTATCTAAAAAGTAGACATTTTCTTTCATTCTAAAATAAAAAAATATTCATCAGAGCACTAAAATTTCTTACCAAAGATAATCACGTCGATTGCTACTGATATTTAATATATTTTGTAATGTCAACATTTAATTTTTTTCTTAACAGGAACCTTAATTTGCACTGATTTTAAAGTATTTGCAGAATAAATTAACTTTTTTTTAAAAAAAAGCAGCACTGATTTAAGCAAAATGTAAAACCTGGAAAACAATAACTGTTACAACTACTGTCAAGGTCACAGAGAAGATTGAAATAGACCCTTACTTTTGCCATTAATAGGCATATTGTATGTCACTTTTAACACTAAGTTCTGAGAAATATTTTCTTTTAAATTGTCATATCAAATAAGTAAATTGAACCTAAAAATAATTTATATTATTCAAGCTAAAATTAGTAATGGAATAGCCATGTGATACTGCTTAGGATGGCATGTAGCTAATGGAAAATATGGTAATGGATGCATCGTGAGTGTCACTCCTAGTCTAAATTCCATTTACTAAATAGTCAATAATAATTCTCTTTTGGTTTCTCACCACCAGCTTCTTCTTATGCTTTATTTTTGCATTGTTTCAGAATCAGTTTTATTTATAAAAATTTCAAATATCATATTTACATGTGACCTAGAGAAGGATCAGAATTCATCTCTCTAAGGCAGTGGTTCTCAAAGTGTGCACCAGGGCGCACTGGTGTGCCCTAGAAGATTTCCAGGTGTGCCCTATGGTATTCCAGAGAAATGTGTGCCTGTTGGGGACCAAAAAACCAACAGGGTTTTTGGAGTTTAGATTTTTGGGGGACAGAGGTGTGGGAAATTGGCTGTAAACTGACTGTCTGCCCAACCC
This sequence comes from Saccopteryx bilineata, assembly GCF_036850765.1. NCBI lineage: Eukaryota > Metazoa > Chordata > Mammalia > Chiroptera > Emballonuridae > Saccopteryx > Saccopteryx bilineata. The sequence continues at coordinate 66,525,737 of NC_089490.1, read as the reverse complement.
CCCACCTCACTTTCCTGATTAGATTGCAAAAGTCTGTTAAGCTGTGGTGCTGGATTGTTTACACTACCCCCATGCTCCCCGGAAAGACTGGAGGCAAGTTTCTTCTATCCTTTGTTTGGTGTAAAGTTAAGATGATATGTATGGTGGGGGTTTTCTGTACTCAACACAGTTAAGAGTAAAAAGAGAGGAATTCTTCAATTTATTGATGAGGAAATGAGAGTTTGCCTTTCAAATATGTGCCCAAACATTGAAGAAATCACTAGGACACATCAGGCTCACGTTTCTCATAAACACAAGAATGAAAAAGCTTAACACATTTATGCCGGGACCTGCCAAACTTACTAAATCTTACTAAGAATTTAGCTATATATATCAAAAGATAACTTTTTTTGCCATTTTTAAATTTTTAACCCCTCTTTTTTTATGAATTCTAAAAGCATGACTCAAAAAATGTAACATAGAAATGTTTTTTAATGTCAGAATAAATTTAATTTTGTCATATTTATTTCATTTAATTACTGTAAAAGCACACTTGGACTTTATTTTTTTTCTTTAATATTTGACTTAAGTATTACAACATATTTCTCAGAAATTTGAATATAGTGTGCCTACAATTATTTGTAGGATTTTAAATGTGCCCTGACTTCAAAAAGTTTGAGAACCACTGCTGTAAGGAAAAGATAATTATTTATGATACATTCCCAGCCTTCCCTTGATGAGATTGTTGCATCTAATGTTCACTTTTTTAGGATGGGTATATATAGCAGAAAGACAGGAACACACAAAAGGAGTTGTAGTCAAGGTAGATTATTTCAAAGGAGGGCTAAAGGGGCAAATCTTTGTAAAAGCGTGTCTCAAATTAGTAAAGTAAGATATCCAAACATTTACATTAGAGCTCCTGATTTGCTGCTGCTGCTGCTTCTTTTTTTAAAAAGTTTCATGTTTAGTTTTCTTTTTTTCTTCTTTTTTTTTTTTTTCTTTCTGAAGCTGAAAATGGGGAGAGACACTCAGACAGACTCCCGCACGCGCCCGACCGGGATGCACCCGGCACGCCCACCAGGGGCGACGCTCTGCCCACCAGGGGGCGATGCTCTGCCCCTCCGGGGCGTTGCTCTGCCGCGACCACAGCCACTCTAGTGCCTGGGGCAGAGGCCAAGGAGCCATCCCCAGCGCCCGGGCCATCTTTTGCTCCAATGGAGCTTTGGCTGCGGGAGGGGAAGAGAGAGACAGAGAGGAAGGAGGGGGTGAGGAGTGGAGAAGCAAATGGGCGCTTCTCCTATATGCCCTGGCCGGGAATCGAACCCGGGTCCCCTGCACGCCAGGCCGACGCTCTACCGCTGAGCCAACCGGCCAGGGCTAGTTTTCTTAATGATGTAAAAAACCAAAAAAATTCAAACACTGTTCTTTTTCTGCTATCTATAATGTGTTGGTAAATTTAAAACTTAGGAGGAGAGTTTACTTGTAGATATTGTTTAGCATTATTCCCCAAGAGATGAACATAAAAGAAAGAAGTTTATATGCTCTGTTTTAAAAATAGAATAAATCTGTGGCTTATGATTAGAAATTAACTATTTGGAATCCAGTTTGAGGACAAAAAATTGCTTCTTTAGTATATGATAATTTTCTGCATTTGCTGGTTAACATCAATTTGATCTATTCCTCACTCTTTATTATTTAAAATTTTTTATTGAAGGTGTCATCATCTTCATATATGTCTTAGATTCAGTATCAGATATATAAACAGGGTCTAAAATTTGTTGGACACCTATATATTAGATGCTGTACACTCCTTCTATGTTTAATTTTCACAATAATCCATCCATGCAAATAGTATTAATTACATCTTATATTCAAAGATGGTGAAACTCATAGAATACAAGTAAATGGTCTTTAAATAGAGCTAATGCATTTTGGAGACAAATGCAAATTTGTACCTGGATCTACTTAATTCTAACCACAATTCTGAATACAACAGACTTTCTCTCAGGAATTCTATGCTACATTCCACTTAATTTTGCCTTGACTTCCATTTATGGTTTTCTATTTCTAGAGTCAGTCTTATAATCCATGAAATCCTAGAATTTGTGTTCTAAGAGAACTCCTCTTTGCAGTGAGTACTCACTTGAAAATAACTAAATGATGCTTTTATAATTATGACTCTTTCATGTAGATATTTTTATTCCAATAATTTTATGTTTATATATTTCATATTTAAAATATATTAATTTCATATTTTTAATTTTTAAATATATTTGTATCTTATGTTTTATACTATACATTTAGTTTATATATCTATCATCTATCTATCTATCTATCTATCTATCTATCTATTTTTAAGGGAATATGGACTCACATTAGTAATGTGTGTGAATATTGACAAAATATCAATGTATCAGTTACATGCTTGGTGCCTGAGCTACCAAGTAACCATTGTCCCAACCACAAAAGTCTCCTAGGTCCAGGAAAGCATATAGACATGAATATAGGGTCATGGTCCTATGGCATGAATCTGTAACAGACGTCCTGATCAAAGACATGTGAACATACTTGACCACTCAAGTCTCAGCAACATTCCTCAATTCAGTCAGTTAATTTTAGAAAGCACTTTCTCTATGTCAATCTCATACAGATTTTGGGTTTGGAAATAAAATATTGCATTAGCTATTTAGATGAGTGGGTGTTAATCAGTGGTTTTACATAGGCAAGTCAAAGAGTAATAAAAATATAGGATATTTATAAAACTTATAAGTAGATCAACATTCCCAGAGTACTAAGTGAATGCATGTGAAAGGCAGGAGTCTAGAAAGTTTAGTGTCAGGACATTTTGGACTTGAGAACAGGGTTAAGGTGTGGACTTTACACTGAAAAAAGGAAATGGGAGAATGCTCAATGATCTTAGTAGGCAGTACTTTTTGCTTTATCTCTGGTCATTTAAAAGCAACAATTCATCTTCATAGTTTTTGTGAGGTCGGTTGGCAATGGGGGAAGGTCACATGAGAAACCACACATGCCTATGATTGCCAGAAGAAACGGCCACACCCATGCCCACCAAAAGAAATGGCCCAGGAGCATTTTGGTTTTGTTTTTTTTTTTTTAAATTTTATTTATTCATTATAGAAAGGGGAGAGAGAGAGAGAGAGAGAGAAGGGGGGAGGAGCAGGAAGCATCAACTCCCGTACGTGCCCTGACCAGGCAAGCCCAGGGTTTCGAACCGGCAACCTCAGTGTTTCCAGGTTGATGCTTTATCCACTGCGCCACCACAGGTCAGGCATGCCCAGGAGCATTTTGAAAAAGAACAACTGTCTGTCAGCCAATGCAATTTCGTCACCCACCACCATCCTACTAACACTATAAATTACCCCCGGGCGGGAGAAGCTGCACAACTTCCCTGGCGCCTGTCTTGCAGACCAGTGAACCTTGTCCGGGAGCACTCTAAATAAAGCTTTTGCTTGTCCACACTTGGTGGCTATGTCCTTCTTTCTTCCTCAGCAAAAAAATACCTTACATTTGGTGCTGAAACCCTGGAGGAGCTTGAGTCTGCAAGGGCTGCTCCTCTCCCCTTTCCTTCTGAGGAAGACCAGGACCTCCGACCTCCCACTCACTTTGGCACATGGTGTGGTAAGTCCCCTGCCTCTGGCCTCCCCTCAGTTCTTTCCAACTCTGAGACTTCCTGTTCATAATTGCAGCTGCGAAAGGGACCTTCTACCCTTTCCGAGTGCATGTGTGCCCATGGAGACATCCTGGACACTCCCACTGTGCCTGACTGACCAGTGGTCAGAGATTGAGTTGCAGGACTCCAATTCTCATCTCTGATCACCCCGAGGCTGAGGGCAGCCATGGGGGTACAGGAATCTAAACCTGGCTCAAAAACAACCCTGGGGTGCCTTATCCGGAATCTCTCAAACATTGATCTCTTCCTAAAGAAGAAGAAACTGATCTTCTTCTCCACTATGGCCTGGCCATGGTACCCACTGGATAACCAGACCAGGTGGCCTCGTGAAGGGACTTTTGACCTTTAACCCCCTCACTGATTTACGGAACTATTGCCAGAGAACTGGGAAATGGTCAGAGATCCCTTACATTCAAGGGCTTCTGGTATATGTGCTCCCATCCTAATCTCTGTGCCGCCTCTTCTACAGCGCAGGTCCTTTTAGCCAGAGAAACCTCAGCTAAATCCTCAATTCCTGATCTTTCCTCCTTCGCCGACCCCCTTGAGGAACTCTCTTCCCCTCCTGCACAACACCCTCCATCCTATCACGGTTCTCCTCTCCTTTCCTCGGATCCTGTTTCTCATCTGCCTGCAGATATCCATTCCTCTCTCTCCTCCCCTGATCTGTCTGCAATCGAAAAGCATTTAGGCTCCTACTCTTCTAATCTTACCAACTATACCAAGGAATTCCAATATCTCACTCAGGCATATGACCTCACTTGGCATGATCTCTATGTTATTATGTTTTCTACCCTTACCCCTGACGAACGGGACTGAATCTGGATGGTAGCACAAACTCACACAGATCAGGTACACAATGCCAACGCCCAGATGCTGGTTGGGGCAGATGCTGACCCAGACACTGACCCAAACTGGGATTACCAGACGGGACAGACAGGTAGGTGTGACCAAATGATTGAATGTCTCATAGCTGGAATGCAGAGCGCTGCACAAAAGGTAGTGAACTATGACAAATTGACAGAAATCACTCAAGGGCCTGAGGAAAACCTGGCCCTCTTTTTAAACTGCCTCACTGATGCTATGGTCCTCTATACTCATCTAGACCCTGCCTCTGATGTCGGTCCACTGTATTAGCCACCCACTTCATTTTCCAATCAGCCCCAGACATTTGGAAGAAACTAAAAAAGGGGAAGAGGGCCCCCAAACCCCTATTCGAGACCCGATGAACATGGCATTTAAAGTTTTTAATGGTCCAGAGGAAAAGGCCAAGGCTGCTTGCCAGGCCCACATGCAGCAGAAGGTAAAGCTCCAAACCCAGGCTCCTGTGGCAGCCCTGAGGCTGGCAGATCAACAGGGGCAAGGCATAGGAGGTGCCTGATCCAAGCTCAGGCCACAAAGAAGAACCCCACCGGGAACTTGTTTTAAATGCAGCAAAGAGGGTCACTGGGCCCAGCAGTGCCCCTACCTGAGGCCGCCCACTAAGGCCTGCCCTGACTGCAAGCAGCCCAGTCACTGGTGGAGTGATTGCACCCTTCAGGTAACAGGCTGTTCTTCGGTGTCTCCACGTGGAGAACAAGCTAGCCAGGCAGGCCCATAGATCGAACTTCTTGGTCTCATGGATGACTGACACGGCCCAGACTCAAGGACTCCCATCACCCTCGCTGAGCCCAGGGTAATGTTGCAGGTAGTGGGGTAATTAGAAGCCTTTCTCACCTCTTGAGAAATGGCAGACACCGTTGCCTCCATTCTCGATGAACATATCATCCCGTAATTTGGACTGCCTACTACCATCCAGTCAGACAATGGCCCGGCCTTCAAAGCCCAAATAGTCCAGCAGGTCGCCATCTCTCTCAACATCACCTGGAAGCTCCACATACCCTATCACCCTCAATCATCGGGTAAGGTGGAAGGGGCCCATGACATCCTGAAGGGTCAGCTATCCAAACTTTCCATTGAGACCAGACCCTCTTGGCCAAACCTCCTCCCCCTGGCACTCACCAGAATCAGAGCAACCCCACAAAACCCTGCTAGACTCAGCTCCTTTGAGCTGGTTTATGGTAGACAATTCCTAATTAATCACAACTTACCTGTCAATCCCCCTCCTCTTGTTACATACCTCCCCTTTCTATCCTTACTCCACCATCTTCTCAGAGAACACATGGACCAGACCTTTCCTCCCATAGGGGGTCCAGATGAAGCACACCCAGCAGTCCCCCTCCAGCCAGGAGACAGGGTTTTTCTGAGAGAGCTCCAGCCCAGCTCCCTACAGCCCAAATGGACGGGACCCCATACGGTAATATTGACTACTCCTACTGCAGCCAAGCTCTTAGGGCAAACACCTTGGTACCATGTCTCTTGCCTCAAGCTTGCCCCCATGCAGGACCGCTGGCAGTGGGAACCACTGGGCCCCACCCATCTTTGGCTCACCAAAAGTTTGGGCCCTGCAGATCCTCCTTTTACTTCTGTCTCTCCCACCAGTAACCTGCCGCCAGAGTGAATTAAAGCAGGGAACAATGCTGTTACTATATCAATGAGACTGGCCTGATGGAAGAGAACATCAATGTCCTCAACCATCTGCAAGAGAAACTGCTCAAGAATCTCTCTTCCTACAACCCGCTTAACTCCTGGTGGCAGCCACCTATCCTCACCTGGGCTGCCCCTATCCTAGGTCCTCTTCTAATTATCAGCATATTACTCATATTGGCTCCTCTTTTTTCTTAGATTCTTACAGGGCCGCATCCTTGAGGTTTCTAGAATCACAGTCAATCAGGTGCTCCTACACCCATATACACAACTCCCCTCAGAGCCACCTCCTTATGTCCTCCCTTCTCCATTCTGCCCCTAACCAGCAGAAAGTAGCCAGACGAATAGTGGCGCCCCTATCTAACATAAAGGTCAGAATGTGAGGTTGGTTGGCAATAGGGAAAGGTCACATGAGGAACCACACACATCCATGACCACCAAAAGAAATAGCCACACCCATGCCCACAGAAAGAAATAGCCCAGGAGCATTTTGAAAAAAAAAAAAAACAACTGTCAGCGAATGCAATTTTGCCACCCACCACCACCCTACCAACACTATAAATTACCCCTGGGCGGGAGAAGATGCACGACTTCCCTGGCCTCTGTCTTGCAGACCAGTGAACCTCGCCTGGGAGTGCTCTAAATAAAGCTTTTGCTTGTCCACACTTAGTGGCTATGTCCTTCTTTCTTCGTCAGTGGAAAATACCTTACAGTTTCGGCACAGGCCCCTATGTAGTTAACTATGCAGAACATCAAGGCCTCCGGCATTTGTTCTCAACTGCTTGCTTGCCTACTAAACACGTTTGTATTTCTGTGGCTTTTCGATTACCTGGCCTGCTGCTCTGAGTGTTGGGAGCTGCTTCCAGACCTCCTCTAAACGCAGGCATCTTTCCATGGTTTTGTAACATTAACACCTGTGCTCAGTGGCTTGTGATATATGAAATCATGACTGACTTGGATGAGGGGCATTAGCTTTTTTTTCCTTTTATTTTTTTTAATTTTAGTGAGAGGATGGGAGGCAGAGACAGACTTCCACATGCATCTGGACCAGGATCTACCAGACAGCCCCCTAGGGGGCATGCTCTGCCCATTTGCGGTGGTTCCTTTGTTGCAACCAGAGCCATTGTTTATAGTGCCTGAGACGAGGCTATGAAGCCATCCTCAGCACTGGAGGCCAACTTATGCAAGCCAACGGCGCCATGGCTGTAGGAAGGGAAAAGAGAGAAAGAGAGAGAGAGAAAGGGGAGGGTTGGAGAAGCAGATAGCTTCTCCTATGTTCTCTGGGAATCAAAGCCAGGGCTTCCACACCCCCAGCCAATGCTCTCCAGGGGCCCCCAAACTTTTTACACGGGCGGCCAGTTCACTGTCCCTCAGACTGTTGGAGGGCTGGGCTATAAAAAAAATATGAACAAACCCCAATGCACACTGCACATATCTTATTTTAAAGTAAAAAAACAAAATGGGAACAAATACAATATTTAAAATAAAGAACAAGTAAATTTAAATCAACAAACTGACCAGTATTTCAATGGGAACTATGGGCCTGCTTTTGGCTAACAAGATGGTCAATGTCCGGTTCCACATTTGTCACTGCTAGCCATAACAAGTGATATGATGCACTTCTGGAGCTGTGATGCGTGCGTCCTGCGTCACCGGAAATAGTACTGTACGTGAGCGACGATGCACTTTGTGGCACCGCCACATACAGTACTCACTGATCACCAATGAAAGAGGTGCCCTTCCGGAAGTGCGGCAGGGGCCAGATAAATGGCCTCAGGGGGCCACATGTGGCCCACAAGCCGTAGTTTGGGGACTCCTGTGAGTCTACACTGAGCTAACTGGCCAGGGCTTCCCACTAGCTTTCTTAGAAAGAGCATCAGTTTTTTTTTATTTAGAGGTCCTGATTGTCAGGACCTTCTGCCAATTATCGGAGATTGGAAAATGGTTGAAGTGCCATTCCCTTCTAGTGATCTGTGCTAGGCAAGATGGTATCATCAAATAAGAACATAACGAACCATATAATCAGTTGCACGGATGAAGACAGTTAATGAGTTTGTATTTGTGCATACCTTGGGAGAAGATGTAGCTTGAACCATGTGGCTTTGACCTTTTTGGAGAGTCTAGGAAGATTCCAGACTTAAGAAGAAAGAATAGCTGATCAGAACACCTTTTCCCTCTTCCAGGTTAGGCTCTTTGTAGGCTGAGTTAATAGAAGAATATATATATTATATATATATATATATTATATATATATATATTATATATATATATCTGACATAGGATCAGAAAAGGAGACTATATTTAAGAAATGCTCAAAGATAAGGTAGCTGAAAATATAATGTGACAACATGAGATGGCCATTCTTTCAGATTTTTCTTTTCATTCATTTATATATTTTGCCTGAGCTAGATTACTTTTTCCACTGTGGCCCCACTCCTCCAGCAGTAAAAAAGCATATGTCAGATGGGTTGTGATTGAAGGAGGGGTGGGCCTGAGGAAAAAGGTCTAGCAGGAATTTTGCTTTCCAAGGGATTGAGGGCAGGTAGAGGTGCCCTCTTGATGTCAACTCGATCTTGAAATGAGGTGAGATTTTATAATCTTCATGGGTGTGTGTGTGTGTGTGTGTGTGAAGATGGAAACCAAACTTTTGCCCTCTGATCTCCAATTACTGAAAATATCTTCATGATTGGTGTTACATAGGGGGACCTAAAACTCGAGTTTGCCAAAAATGGTCCTGGTTATACATGTCCCAATGTGTTTAGTATCATGCTTATCACTCAAAGTGTCATGATTGGTTAATAAATTAAAAGGTCTCTTTCATATTAAGGAATAAGTAAAAATCTCCATTTGAAAACAATAACTAGCTGTCATTGATATCTGACTCTTACTTACTGTTCAGTCTTTCTCCCTTTCTGGATAAATGGCATTGAACCAGTGTCCTCAGGGTATCCTTAAGGTGCCCCTTGCTTTCTGTTTTTCAGAGAAATATGAGAAGTTATGTATCTCTTACAATAGCTGGAGTACCTGGATATGGCATTTGGGTATGGTATTCATCTATGCTGCTCAAGGGAACATGTTTGACAGTCAGGTACAGAGGCCATGCATTATTTGTCATGATGTTACAAGAACCAAGCACTGGGTGCCAAGAAATTATATTTATGGGAAATGCCTTAATTTTCTTATGCCATCAGGAGACAAGTGCTGTCTTCCTAAATGTCTCAATGTGCTATTGAACCTGCCTCCTTGTTTACTACCTGGGATGGAAACATGAGGATCAAGGGTGCAAGTTAGAAACAACTACATAGAAAGGTTATGGTAGAAGGTTGGCAGGAGGAAACTTACACATTAAATAAATCAGATGGGAGGATGCGTTTATTCAAGTCAGGGAAGGAGAGTAATCTGTTAAATGAAAATTGTACCAGATGGAATTAACAAGCAAGGAAGACTTTAGTCTATACTATTGCAATAGGAGGAAGGACTGAACTCAACTCCACTGAAACAAAAGACGGGGAATGTTAAACTCTGGATTGATCTAAGGGAAAAAAATACCTGGGAAACATTAGGAGGGAGTTTAGTCAATATGATTAGGTCATCTGTTTGCCAATTTTCTCTTAACAATTAGGTTTCTGCCCTCCCTCAGTGACTGAGGGATTGGGGTAACAACTTTCTTAATAATTATATGTTGATGGCTCCTTGAGGATAACATTTTGAATGGTATGAGATTTACAGCTCAAAGGGACAGAGAAAGAGTTTACAACTTAAATTTTTTAAAGCAAATGTTCTAAGAAATAAGGGTGGTTAGAAGCCTAGAGTCAGAAAAAAACCTGTCCAAAGTTTAGTTAAACTAAAAGAAACTTTTTATTTTATTTTATTTAGAAAATTAACTATAACAGGGTAACATTGATCAACAAAAATACATACGTTCCAGGAAAACATCCCTATAGCATTTGAACTGTTGATTATGCTATATACCCATCATCCAAAATCCTGTCATTATCCATCACCTCATATTTGTCCCTCTATACACCCTTCTGCCCACTCTTCCCTGTCCCTCTCCTCCACGTGCCCTTCCCCCTGGTAACCACTTCACTTTTATCTTTGTCTTTTTTTTTTTGAGTCTCAGTTTTATAATCCCCCTATGTGTGAAATCATACAGCACTTGGATTTTTCTTATCTACATATTTTACACAGTATACTGCTCTCAAGATCAATCCACGTTGCCGTAAATGGCAGTGTGCCATCATTTCTTACGTCTGAGTACTATCTCATTGAATATATATATGTACCACATCTTCATTATTCATTCCTCTATCAAGGGACACTTTGATTGTTTCCATGTCTTGGCCACTGTGAATAATGCTGCAATGAACATTGGGGTGCATGTGTCTTTAAATGTCAATGTTTTCAAGTTTTGGGGTAATACTCAGTAGAGGAACTGCTGGGTCACATGGTAAGTCTATTCTTAATTTTTTGAGAAATCATCATATTTTCTTCAATAATAGTTGCACTACTTTGTGTTACCACCAGAAGTGAATGAGAGAACTTTTTTCTCCACAACTTCTCCAACACTTGTTATTACCTGTCTTGGTGATAATAGCCAATCTAAAAGTGTAAGGTGCTATCTCATTGTAGTGTTGATTTGCATTGCTTGAATAGCTAGTGAAGATGAGCATCTTTTCATATATCTGTGGGCCATTTGCATGTCCCCTTGACAGGCATGTCTGTTCAGGTCTTCCCCATTTTTTAAATTAATTTTAATGGGGTGACATTGATAAATTAGGGTACATATGTTCAGAGAAAACATCTCCAGATTATTTTTACATTTGATTAAGTTGCATAACCCTCACCCAAAGTCAAATTGTCTTCCATCACTTTCTATCTGGATTTCTTTGTGCCCACCCCTCCCCACCTCCCCCGTAACCATCATACTCTTGTCCATGTCTCTGAGTCTTGTTTTTTTTTTGTTTGTTTGTTTTTTTAAATAATTTTATTTTTTTAATGGGGTGACATCAATAAATCAGGATACATATATTCAAAGATAACAAGTCCAGGGTATCTTGTCGTTCAATTATGTTGCATACCCATCACCCAAACTCAGATTGTCCTCTGTCACCTTCTATCTTGTTTTCTTTGTGCCCCTCCCCCTCCCCCTTTCCCTCCCCCATTCCCCCCTCCTCCCCGTAACCACCACACTCTTATCAATGTCTCTTAGTTTCACTTTTATGTCCCACTTACGTATGGAATAATGCAGTTCCTGGTTTTTTCTGATTTACTTATTTCGCTTCGTATCATGTTATCAAGATCCCACCATTTTGCTGTAAATGTTCCGATGTCATCATTTCTTATGGCTGAGTAGTATTCCATAGTGTATATGTGCCACATCTTCTTTATCCAGTCATCTATTGATGGCTTTTTGGTTGTTTCCATGTCCTGGCCACTGTGAACAATGCTGCAATAAACATGGGGCTGCATGTGTCTTTACGTATCAATGTTTCTGAGTTTTTGGGGTATATACCCAGTAGAGGTATTGCTGGGTCATAAGGTAGTTCTATTTTCAGTTTTTTGAGGAACCACCATACTTTCTTCCATAATGGTTGTACTACTTTACATTCCCACCAACAGTGTATGTTAGTTCTTACCTTTTTCTGATTCACTTATTTCACTCAGTATAATGTTATCAAGGTCCATCCATGTTATTGTAAATGATCCAATGTCATCATTTCTTATGGCTGAGTAGTATTCCATAGTATATATGTACCAAAGCTTTGTAATCCACTCATCCACTGACGGACCCTTGGGCTGTTTCCAGATCTTCACTATTGTGAACAATGCTGCCATAAACATGGGGGTGCATTTCTCCTTTTGGAACAGTGCTATGGTGTTCTTAGGGTATATTCCTAAAAGTGGGATAGCTGGGTCAAAAGGCAGTTCGATTTTTAATTTTTTGAGGGATCTCCATACTGTTTTCCACAGTGGCTGCACCAGTCTGCATTCCTACCAGCAGCACCGGAGGGTTCCCTTTTCTCCACATCCTCGCCAGCACTTATTCTGTGTTGCTTTATTGATGAGCGCCATTCTGACTGGTGTGAGGTGATATCTCATTGTGGTTTTAATTTGCATTTCTCTAATGATTAGTGATTTTGAGCATTTTTTCATATCCCTATTGGCTATTTGTATGTCCTCGTTGGAGAAGTGTCTATTCATTTCTTTTCCCCATTTTTTGATTGGATTATCTGTCTTCCTGGTGTTGAGTTTTACAAATTCTTTATAAATTTTGGTTATTAACCCCTTATCAGACGCAATTTCAAATATATTCTCCCATTGTGTAGTTTGTCTTTTTATTCTGTTCTTATTGTCTTTAGCTGTGCAAAAGCTTTTTAGTTTAATATAGTCTGATTTGTTTATCCTGTCTTTTATTTCACTTGCCCGTGGAGATAAATCGGCAAATATATTGCTGCGAGAGATGTCAGAGAGCTCACTGCCTATGTTTTCTTCTAAGATGCTTATGGTTTCACGGCTTACATTTAAGTCTTTTATCCATTTTGAGTTTATTTTTGTGAATGCTGTAAGTTGGTGGTCTAGTTTTATTTTTTTGCAGATAGATGTCCAATTTTCCTAACACTACTTATTAAAGAGGCTGTCTTTACTCCATCGTATGCTCTTACCTCCTTTGTCAAATATCAGTTGTCCATAAAGGTGTGGGTTTATTTCTGGGTTCTCTGTTCTGTTCCATTGATCTGTATGCCTGTTTTTATGCCAATACCAGGCTGTTTTGAGTACAATGGCCTTGTAGTATAACTTGATATCGAGAAGTGTGATACCTCCCGCTTTATTCTTTCTTTTAAGATTGCTGAGGTTATTCGTGTTCTTTTCTGGTTCCATATAAATTATTGGAATATGTGTTCTATCTCTTTGAAGTATGTCATTGGTATTTTAATTGGTATTGCATAAAATATATAAATTGCTTTGGGTAATATAGACATTTTAATGATGTTTATTCTTCCTAACCATGAGGATGGTATATGCTTCCACTTGTTTGTATCTTCCTTGACATCTTTTATCAATGTTTATAATTTTCTGAGTACAAGTCTTTAATCTGCTTGGTTAAATTTACTCCTAGGTACTTTATTATTTTTTGTTGCAATAGCAAAGGGGATTGTTTCCTTAATTTCTCTTTCTGTCAGTTCATTGTTGGTGTATAAAAATGCCTCTGATTTCTGAGTATTAATTTTATATCCTGCCAACTTACTGAATTTATTTATCAGGTCCAGTAGTTTTTTGACTGAGACTTTAGGGTTTTCTATATACAATATCATATCATCTGCAAATAATGATAATTTTACTTCTTCCTTTCCAATTTGGATGCCTTTTATTTTGTCATCTTGTCTGATTGCTGTGGCTAGGACTTCCAGGACTATGTTAAATAAGAGTGTTGATAGGAGACACCCCTGCCTTGTTCCTGATCTTAAGGGGATTGCTTTTAATTTTTGCCCATTGAGTATGATGTTGGCTGTGGGTTTTTCATAGATGGTCTTTATCATGTTGAAGTGTGTTCCCTGTATTTTCACTTTGCTGAGAGTTTTGATTATGAATGGGTGCTGGATTTTACCAAATGCTTTTTCTGCATCTATTGAAATTATCATGTGGTTTTTCTCTTTCCTTTTGTTTATTTGATGAATCACATTGATTGATTTGCGAATACTGTACCAGCCTTGCCTCCCCAGAATAAATCTCACTTGATCATGATGTATGATTTTTTTCAGATATTGCTGGATGCAGTTTGCTAATATTTTGTTGAGGATTTTAGCATCTATATTCATCAGGGATATTAGATATTGGCCTATAATTTTCTTTCTTTCTGTTGTTTTTGCCTGGTTTTGGAATCAGAATTATGCTCACCTCATAAAAGGAGCTAGGAAGTCTTCCTTCATCTTGAACTTTTTGAAAAAGCTTGAGAAGGATAGGAGTTAGTTCTTCGTTGAATATTTGGTAGAATTCACTTGTGAAGCCATCAGGTGCAGGACTTTTCTTTGTTGGAAATTTTTTGAGAAGTCTTTGCATCTCATTTCTTGTAATCGGTCTGTTTAGGTTTTCTGATTCTTCCAGATTGATTTTGGGAAGACTGTATGTTTCAAGGAAATTGTCCATTTCATCTAAGTTGTCTAGATTTTTTGGCATACAGTTCTTCATAGTATTTTCTAACAATATTTTGTATTTCTGTTGTGTCAGTTGTTATTTCTCCATGCTCATTTCTAATTTTATTTATTTGAGTCCTCTCTCTTTTTTCTTTTCTTTTTTTTTTAAATACAAATGCACTTTCTTTAATAATAGCTTTACAAACATTCAGGAATTTCCAACATGTTTTAATAAATCTGCTTGCTATTTGACTGCCAAAATGGGAATGTACCTGTAAATTTCACCCCATCACCATACATTTTTTTAAATTTTAATAATTTTATTTTTTTAATGGGGTGACATCAATAAATCAGGATACATATATTCAAAGATAACATGTCCAGGTTATCTTGTCGTTCAATTATGTTGCATACCCATCACCCAAAGTAAGATTGTCCTCTGTCACCTTCTATCTAGCTTTCTTTGTGCCCCTCCCCCTTCCCCTTTCCCTCCCCTCTCCCCCATCCCCCTGTAACCACCACACTCTTATATGTCTCAGTCTCACTTTTATGTCTCACCTACATATGGAATAATGCAGTTCCTGGTTTTTTCTGATTTACTTATTTCACTTCGTATCATGTTATCAAGATCCCACCATTTTGCTGTAAATGATCTGATGTCATCATTTCTTATGGCTGAGTAGTATTCCATAGTGTATATGTGCCACATCTTCTTTATCCAGTCATCTATTGACGGGCTTTTTCGTTGTTTCCATGTCCTGGCCACTGTGAACAATGCTGCAATGAACATGGGGCTGCATGTGTCTTTACGATCAATGTTTCTGAGTTTTTGGGGTATATACCCAGTAGAGGGATTGCTGGGTCATAAGGTAGTTCTATTTGCAGTTTTTTGAGGAACCACCATACTTTCTTCCATAATGGTTGTACTACTTTACAGTCCCACCAACAGTGGATGAGGGTTCCTTTTTCTCCACAGCCTCTCCAACATTTGCTATTACCTGTCTTGTTAATAATAGCTAGTCTAACAGGTGTGAGGTGGTATCTCATTGCTGTTCTGATTTGCATTTCTCTAATAACTAAAGAAGATGAGCATCTTTTCATATATCTGTTGGCCACTTGTATTTCTTCCTGGGAGAAGTGTCTGTTCATGTCCTCTTCCCATTTTTTATTGGATTGTTTGTTTGTTTGTTGTTGAGTTTTATGAGTTCTTTGTGTATTTTGGATATTAGGCTCTTATCTGAGCTGTTGTTTGAAAATATCATTTCCCATTTAGTTGGCTGTCTGTTTATTTTGTTATCAGTTTCTCTTGCTGAGCAAAACTTCTTAGTTTGATGTAGTCCCATTCTTAATTTTTGCTTTCACTTCTCTTGCCTTTGGAGTCAAATTCATAAAATGCTCTTTAAAACCCAGGTCCATGAGTTGAGTACCTATGTCTTCTTCTATGTACTTAATTGTTTCAGGTCTTATGTTTAGATCTTTGATCCATTTTGAGTTAATTTTTGTACAGGGGGACAAACTGTAGTCCAGTTTCATTCTTTTGCATGTGGCTTTCCAGTTTTCCCATCACCATTTATTGAAGAGGCTTTATTTTCTCCATTGTGTGTTGTTGGCCCCTTTATCAAAAATTATTTGACTATATATATGTGGTTTTATTTCTGGGTTTTCTCATCTGTTCCATTGGTCTGAGTGTCTATTTTTCTGCCAATACCATGCTGTTTTGATTGTCGTGGCCTTATAATATAGTTTGAAGTCAGGTATTGTAATGCCCCAGCTTCATTCTTTTTCTTTAGGATTGCTTTGGATATTCGGGGTTTTTTATAGTTCCATATAAATCTGATAATTTTTTGCTCCATTTCTTTAAAAAATGTCATTGGAATTTTGATGGGAATTGCATTAAATTTGTATATTGCTTTGGGTAATATGGCCACCTTGATTATATTTATTCTTCCTAACCAAGAACAAGGAATATTCTTCCATCTCATTATATCTTTTTTGATTTCCCTTAACAATGGTTTATACTAGTCCTTTACATTTTTTTAAGTTATTTTTATTTATTTATTCATTTTAGAGGAGAGAGAGAAAGAGAGAGAAAGAGAGAGTGAGAGAGAGAAGAGGGGAGGAGCAGGAAGCATCAACTCCCGTATGTGCCTTGACCAGGCAAGCCCAGGGTTTCGAACTGGCGACCTCAGCATTTCCAGGTTGACGCTTTATCCACTGCACCACCCACAGGTCAGGCTCCTTTACATTCTTCGTTTTGTTTATTTCTAGGTATTTTATTTTTTTTGTTGCAATCGTGAAGGGGATTATTCTTTTGAGTTCGTTCTCAAATGTTTCACTGATGGCATATAGAAAGGCTATTGACTTCTGTATGTTAATTTTGCATCCTGCAACCTTACTGTATTGACTTACTATTTCTAGTAGTCTTTTTGTGGATTCTTTGGGGTTTTTGATGTATAGGATTATATCATCTGCAAAAAGTGATACCTTTACTTCTTCTTTTCCGATATGGATGCCTTTTATTTCTTTGTCTTGTCTGATTGCTCTGGCTAGAACCTCTAGTACCACATTAAATAAGAGTGGAGAGAGTGGACAACCCTGTCTTGTTCCTGATTTAAGGGGGAAAGCCTTCAGTTTAGTGCCATTTAATATGATGTTAGCTGATGGTTTATCATATATGGCCTTTATCATGTTGAGATATTTTCCTTCTATACCCATTTTGTTGAGAGTCTTAAACATAAAATTGTGTTGTATTTTATCAAAAGCCTTTTCTGCGTCTATTGATAAGATCATGTGGTTTTTGTTCTTTGTTTTGTTGATATGGTGTATTACATTAACCGTTTTACGTATGTTGAACCATCCTTGAGATTCTGGGATGAATCCCACTTGATCATGATGTATTTTTTTTAATATGTTGTTGTATTCGATTTGCTAGTATTTTGTTTAGTATCTTAGCATCTGTATTCATTAGAGATATTGGTCAGTAGTTTTCTTTTTTTGTGCCATCCTTGCCTGGTTTTGGTATGAGGGTTATGTTGGCCTCATAAAATGTGTTTGGAAGTACTGCTTCTTCTTCAATTTTTTGGAAGACTTTGAGTAGAATAGGAACCAAGTCTTCTTTGAATGTTTAATAAAATTTGCTAGTATAGCCGTCTGGGCCTGGACTTTTATTTTTGGGGAGGTTTTTAATGGTTTTTTCTATTTCTTCTCTACTAATAGGTCTGTTTAGGCTTTCTGCTTCTTCTTGACTCAGTCTAGGAAGGTTGTATTGTTCTAGGAATTTATCCATTTCTTCTAGGTTGTTGAATTTAGTGGCATAAAATTTTTCATGGTATTCTACAATAATTCTTTGTATATGTACGGTGTCCGTGGTGATTTCTCCTCTTTCATTTTGGATTTTGTTTATATGAGTTCTTTCTCTTTTTTCCGTGGTTAGTCTTGCCAAGGGTTTGTCAATTTTGTTGATCTTTTCAAAGAACCAGCTCCTTGTTCTATTAATTTTTTCTATACTGATTCTGTTCTCTATTTCATTTATTTCTGCTCTGATTTTTATTATCTCCTTTCTTCGGCTGGTTTTGGGTTGTCTTTGTTCTTCTTTTTCTAGTTCCTTAAGGTGGGAAGTTAAGTGGTTCACCTGGGCTCTCTCTTGTTTGTTCATATATGCCTGAAGTGATATGAACTTCCCTCTTATCACTGCTTTTGCTGCATCCCATAGATTCTGATATGTCGTATTGTCATTTTCATTTGCCTGTGTATATCTTTTGATCTCTGCACTTATTTCTTCTTTGACCCATTCATTTTTTAAAAGTATATTGTTTAGTTTCCACATTTTTGTGGGATTTTTTTCCTCTTTTTTGCAGTTGAATTCTAGTTTCAAGGCTTTATGATCAGAAAATATGCTTGGTACAACTTCAATTTTTCTGAATTTGCTGATGTTGTTTTTGTGGCCCAACATATGGTCATTTCTTGAGAATGATCCATGTACACTGGAGAAAAATGTATACTCAGTCACTTTGGGATGAAATGTCCTGTAGATGTCTATCATATCCAGGTGCTCTAATGTTTTGTTTAAGGCCACTATATCTTTTTTGATTCTTTGTTTGGATGACCGATCTAGAGCCATCAGCGGTGTATTGAGGTCTCCAAGTGTGATTGTATTTTTGTCAGTTTTTGTTTTAAGGTCAAAAAGTAGCTGTCTTATATATTTTGGTGCTCCTTGGTTTGGTGCACATATATTAAGAATTGTTATGTCTTCTTGATTCAGTGTCCCCTTAGCCATTATGAAATGGCCATTTTTGTCTCTATGTACTTTTGCTGTCTTGTAGTCATCATTATCAGATATGAGTATTGTTATGCCTGCCTTTTTTTGGATGTTATTTGCTTGGAGTATTGTTTTCCAGCCTTTCACTTTGAATTTGTTTTTATCCTTGTTACTTAGATGAATTTCCTTTAGACAGCATAAAATTTGATTTTCTTTTTTAATCCATTTTGCTTCTCTGTGCCTTTTTATTGGTGAGTTTAATCCGTTTACATTTAGTGTAATTATTGATACTTGTGAGTTCCCTATTGCCATTTTATAGATTGCTTTCTGTTAGTTTTGTGTCTTGTTTGATCCTTCTCTTTCGTTTTTTTATCTTTTGTTTTAATATGGTTGTATTCCATACATCTTTCCTCTCTTGCTATCTTTTTTATGTCATGTGCTTCTGTGGTGGTTTTTTCAATGGTGGTTACCTTTAAGTAATGAAAAGGGTTCCTACCCTGTTCATTGTAGTGCACTATTTTATGAGTACTTTTTCACTCCATTGTTTTTTGCTACTGTTAATCTCCATCCTCTCCCCCCCTTTCTTTTTGTTGTTGACACAGTTTAAATTTGGTTTTATTGTGTTCTTCTTGGAGCTTTTACTTGTGGCTTTGTTTGTTTTTGTTTGTTTGTTTTGTTCTTTCTATCTGGAGAACCCCATTTAGTAATTCCTGGAGTGGGGGTTTTCTGATGATAAATTCCCTCATCTTTTCTGTATCTGTGAATGTTTTTTATTTCTCCTTCATATTTGAAGGATAGCTTTGATTGGTGTAGAATTTGTGGCTGAAAGTTCCTCTCTTTAGGTCTTTAAATATTGGGGTCTACTCTCTTCTAGCTTGTAGAGTTTCTGTTGAGAAATCGGATGATAATCTAATAGGCCTTCTTTTATATGTTGTATTCTTCTTTTCCCTGGCTGCCTTGAGAATTTTTTCTTTGCCATTGGTTTGTGCCAATTTCATTATGATGTGCCTTGGAGTAGGTTTTTTGGGGTTAAGAAAACTCGGAGTTCTGTTTGCTTCCCGAATTTGAGGCTGTAGTTCTTTCCACAGGCTTGGGAAGTTCTCATCTATTATTTGTTTGAGTATGTTCTCCATTCCATTTTCTCTCTCTTCTCTCTCTATATACCTATTATTCTTATGTTATTCTTTTTGATGGCATCAGATAATTCCTGTAGGGCTATCTCATTGTTTTTAATATTTGAGTCTCTTTCTTCTTCCCTCTGTTGTGCCTCAAGTTGCTTGTCTTCTATTTCACTAATCCTATTTCTATCTGGCCTGTTCTATTAGTTAAGCTTGTTACCTCATTTTTCAGCTCGTGTATTGAGTTTTTCATCTCTGTTTGATTTGTTTTTATAGTTTCAATTTCCTTGGAAATATATTCTTTGTGTTCATTGAGTTGTTTTCTGAGCTCCCTAAATTGCCTTTCTGTGTTT
Organism: Saccopteryx bilineata; assembly: GCF_036850765.1. Classification (NCBI taxonomy): domain Eukaryota; kingdom Metazoa; phylum Chordata; class Mammalia; order Chiroptera; family Emballonuridae; genus Saccopteryx; species Saccopteryx bilineata. The sequence continues at coordinate 66,505,680 of NC_089490.1, read as the reverse complement.
TCTTGTATATCTCTGAGTATTTTTAGGATTTCTATTTTAAATTCTCTGTCGTTTAACTCCAAGGTTTCCAATATATTAAATTTTTTCTCCATAGATTTTTTTCCTCATCTATCTGTGTTACCTCTCTTTCTTTTGTATCCATGATATTCGATTTTCTCTTCCTTAATGGCATCTGAGGGTGGTTTTGTTGATAGTATTAATGAGATTTAATAAAGAATAAAGAGTTAAAAAAATAAAAAATCGAAGAGTTGTTTTTTAAAAATTAATAATTAAATAAAGAAAAATAAAATAAAATAAAAAATAAAAAAAGGAAATTATTCCCCTCCTCCTTTTTTCCTTTCCTCTCCTCTCCCCTCTTTCTTGAGAAAATCTTGTGGTGAACTGTGAATTATATTGTACTAAATAGAACAAACAATTCTTGTACTGGAGGGCCTGAATTGGGGAGAAGTAATAAAGGGGCAAAAAAAAAAAAAAACAGAAAAAAAGGGGGTATGGACCCACAAAAGCAAGTAAGGAAAAAATTTGGTTCAATAATAAAATGATTTGCTTTTAGGTGTTGGTTGACTAAGAGTTATGATGAGAGGAATAAGAGAGAAACAGGAAAATGGGGGGACAAATTAAAAAATTACTATTGTATTTAGTGGAACGAGATCTAGATAAAATGGAGAGCCAGGGGTGGGAGCACTGCTAGTGAGTTAAAAAGGTGAAGTAAAAACCTCCCAAAATGCCACAAACATAAGTTTGAGTCCCAGTTAAGATAATTTGTTCGTTATTGAGGTTTGAATGAGAGGAGACGTAAAGGAGAAAGAAAGAAACTAATATAAAGGGAGGAAAGAAAGAGAGAGAAAAAGAGGGAACCACTAAAAGAAGAAAAGGAAAAAAGAGGAGAGAGAGAGAGAGAGAGAGAGTTAAGGGTTTTGGAGTGCAACCCTCATAGAGAGAATGGAAGAGGAAAGAAAAGATAATGGGAGATGTAACACCTTTGGGTAGTGTAGTTCAAGGAGAGGAGAGAGTAAGACCAGCAGAGAGTTAAACGACCAAATTGGAGGAGGAAAAAAAAAATCAAGAATGAAGATAAGAGAAACAAATGAACAAATATAATAAAATGGGATAGGTTATAAAGTCTGTAGATTATTCTTGATTTTGAGAAGTTATCTTCTTGCTTTTTCTTTTTTCTCCCTCTTCCTGGTCGGTAACTCTGTACCTCAGGTTCTGCCCCTTTGGCATGCTCAGGTAGAGGTTTGCAGTTGATAAGTCTCTATGGCGATGTCATGTATTGTGCTTCAGTCTCGTTGGCAGTCGAGGCTCATTAGCATTTATAGGCTCCGACAGTAAGAGAGTCCGTGTTCCTGGAGCCTCTCTCCTAGTCTTTCCTTCCTCAATTAGTAGCCTGATAATCCAGATATGGGGTTGCTGCTGCCTCTGCCTAGATAGTAAGAGGCTCAAAGAGCTGGCAAGTCCCCACTCTATTCCCACTCAGCACAGGGCTCTGGGTAAGGCTCAGTCAGTCATAGCTGCTAGCATAATCAGGCGGGGCTTCCGCCCACTCAAAGACCTCTGGCTCTGCCACTCTGTCTGGTAACATGGGTGGGCGCCCACTCCTGGGGCGCTTGGAGGAAACTCTTGCTCACTATCTGTGCACAGACCAGGATATCAGGCCGGAAGTCTCACCCTCTGAGTGAAACTCCCACCCACACGGAAAAGTTGCAGCGTTGGAATTGGCTCTCGCTCCCTCCTCGTGCAAGGCTTTTTGAGGGCGCTGGAGCAGCGTGGAGATTTCGCTTTTGGCCCACACTAAGGCTCCTGACGCTGCCCCCTGTGGGATAACACGGGTGCGCACTGCCGAGGCACTTGGAGGAAACTCTCGCTCACTATCTGCGCGCGCAGACCAGGATATCAGGCCGGCCACCTCACCCTCTGAGTGAAACCCCCACCTGCACGGAAAAGTTCCAGCGTTGGAATTGGCTCTCACTCCCTCCCCATGCACGGCTTTTTCAGGGTGCTGGGGCAGCCCGAAGATTCCGCACAGAAAGGCCTCTGCCTCTGCCTCTCTGGGGTTACACGAGCACCCACTGCTGAGGCACTCGGAGGAATCTCTTGCCTACTATCTGAGCGCGCCAACCCGGAGATCGGGGAAAATGGCTGCCCCACTTGTCTTTCTTTGTCTGGGTTTGGTGCAAGTGTTAGCTTGTATTGACTGGGTTGCCACAGGCACAATTTTTCCTCGGCTTGGATCTCTATGCCACAGCCTGGTTAGGCCGTTTGTGCCATGGCCTGGATCTATTCACCCCCTATGCCGGCCTTAGTCTCTATATTCTCAGTTCCCAGTGAAAGCAGCCCTATTTAGGTTAGTGAGGAAAGCGGAGCATTTCTTACTCCCTATTTTCTTTGGGGTTTGATTATATATTTAGCCAATTTTTCGCTCGACCATACCTTCGGGTGTATTGCGAAACATCTGGAGGCTCCAAGGATAGGTTTTTCTGTTTCTGGTTGAAGATCTTGTTGAGTTTTGGGGAAGATTTATCGGTATCGCTTCCTACTGAGCCATTGCACTGACGTCATCTACCTCTCTTTTTTTCTTGTTGAGTCTTGTTAAAGGTTCATCGATCTTGTTTACCTTTTTAAAGAACCAGCTCCTGGTTTCATTGATCCTCTGTATTGTTTCTTCAGCCTCTATGTCATTTATTTCTGCTCTGATCTTTATTATTTCCTTCCTCTACTACCTCTGGGCTTTACTTGCTGTTCTTTTCCTAGTTCTTTTAGATGCAGGGTTAAGTTGTTTATCTGAGCTTTTTCTAGCTTCTTCAAGTATGCCTGTAGTGCTATGAACTTCCCTCACTGGACTGCTTTTGCTGTGTCCCATAAATTTTGAGTTGTTTTATGCTCATTATCATTCATTTCTAGGATTTTTTTATTTCTTCTTTGATCTCATTCTTAATCCATTCATTATTTAACAACCTGCTATTTAGTTTCCATGTGCTTGAGAATTTTTCAGTTTTTCTGTTGTGGTTGATTTCTAGTTTCATGCCATTGTGATCATAGAAAGTGCTTGATATGATTTCAATCTTCTTAAATTTGTTGAGACCAATTTTGTGCCCTAACATGTGATCTATACTAGAGAATGTACCATGAGGACTTGAAAAGAATGTATATTCTGCTGCTTTAGGGTAAAAGGATCTGAAGATACCTATTAAATAGAGTTGATCTAGTGAGTCCTTTAAGTCTGCTGTTTCTTTGTTAATTTTCTTTCTTGAGGATCTATCTAGTAATGTTAGTGGGGTATAGAAATCCCCTACTATTATAGTATTACTATTGATCTTACCCTTTATATCCATCAAAGTCTGCTTTATATATTTAGGTGCTTCTATATTAGGTATGTAGATATTTATAATGGTTATATATTTCTGTTGGATTGCTCCCTTTATCATTATGTAGTGGCCTTCTTTATCTCTTACTATAGCCTTTGTTTTAAAGTCCATTTTGTCTGATATAAGTATTGCTACCCCAGCTTTTTTTTTTCATTTCCATTTGCATGAAATATCTTTTTAATCCTTTTACCTTCAGTTTATGTGCATCTTTATTTTAAGGTGTGTCTCTTGTAGACAACATATGTATGGGTACCGTTTTCTTATCCATGCAGCTACCCTATAACTTTTGATTGGATCATTTAATCCATTTACATTTAAGGTTATTATTGATATGTAGTTGTTTATTGCCATTTTATTCTTTAAAGCTGTATTTCTCTTTTGCTACATTCATTTCCCACTTTGATCTGTTTACAACAGGCCCCTTAACATTTCCTGCAGCATTGGTTTGGTTTTAATGAATTCCTTGAGGTTTTTTGTTTGTTTGTTTGTTTGGGAAGCTTTTTGTTTGTCCTTCAATTTTAAATGATAGCCTTGCTGGATTAAGTAGTCTTGGTTGTAGGTTCTTGTTCTGCATTACTTTGAATATTTCTTGCCATTCCCTTCTGGCCTCAAGTGTTTCTATTGAGAAGTTGAATATCATCCCTATGGGGTCTCTTTTGTAGGTGTTAGCCTTTTTTTTCTCTAGCAGCTTTTAATATTTTCTCTTTATCACTTAGCTTTGGTATTTTAATTATGATGTGTCTTGATGTAGATTTCTTTGGGTTTGTCTTTAATGAAGTTCTCTGTGCTTCTTGAACTTGTGAGTGTTTTTCCTGCATTAATTTAGGTAAGTTTTCAGCTATGATATCATTGAACAAAGTCTCTGTCCCTTGTTCTTTCTCTTCTTCTTCAGGAACCCCAATGATGAGGATGTTATTTCTCTTCATGTTGTCACAGAGCTCTCTGTGAGTTTCTTCAGACTTTTTGAGTCTTTTTATTTTTTCTGCTCTGCTTTCATGCCGTTGTGCAACTTGTCCTCAAACTCACTGATTTGATCCGCAGCTTCATCCATCCTGTTTTTAATTCCTTCCATTGTGGTCTTCATTTCTGATATTGTATTTGTCATCTCCAACTGATTCTTTTTTAATATTTCAATGTTGCTTTTTATACTTGCTATTTCTTTATTTATTTGTTTGTAATGACCATCCATTGTTGTTCTAAGATCCCTAAGCATCCTAACAAACATTACTTTAATCTCTGCATCCAGAAGTTTGGTTATTTCCATATCACTCAGTTCATTTTCTGGAGTTTTCTCCTTTGGTTTCATTTGGATTGCACTGCTCTGTCTTCTCATTATGTCTGTGTGTTTGGGTGTATTGTTTGAAAATCTGGTTGAGTCTAGGCTTGGTGTTGTCTGCCTCCAGTTTTCAGTTGTGTTATTTCTATGTCTTCTTGAGTTGGCATCAACTGTTATTTGTAATCCACTGTGGGATTTGGCTTTTCTAGTGCAGCTGCTTTGAGGTCTTGATTTGTTTGTTTTCTTCTCAGTTTTCTTAACAGGTAGTAGTATTGTTTACTGATCTCAGCAGGGAGCTTATTTGAAACTGTATCCAGGAATGTGGTGGGTGTAACCTGAGACTCTGAAGGCCTGATTTGGCAGTTACTCTCTCTGGAGGGGGGTTGTTTTCTCAGCTTCAGTAGAGGGAGGTGTATCTCAGATCTCCATGGAGACCTGAGTTCCTGTCCTTCTTCCTCCCCACTTCTTGTTTTCAGCTGTGTCTTGTTGCACTGATTGGAGCTGTAGAGATGTCTGGAGATGGGTCACCTGAAACTACTTTAGTCTTGTATTGTGTGAAAGGATCAACTCCTCCCCCAGCTATGGCCACCTCCAGCACTAGGGGAATCAGCTTGTCAGGTCATCCCATGTATTCCTCTACTCCTCACTGTCTGTCTCTCTCTCTCTCCCCTCTCCTTTTGGAAGACAAGCCAGCCCTTTCAGCATATCTCGTTCCCAGGCCCCAGGGAAGTGACTTTGAGCGATATTTTCTGCTCTTTTCCTTGGAGTGAGAGCCCTTCTGGGCTCTCAGCCTCACCCCCCCCCCTTGGTTCCTGTAAGCAGGGGAGACCAACTGCCCCTCTGCGTTCCCTCCCAGGTTCGGTGTGGCTTCTTCTTTGCTCCTTGGTTTTGAGAGGTGTTCTTATAGTCCAGAGTTGGTTTTTCATGCTGATTGTTCCTAAATTAATTAATAGTCCTGTTTGGTGGTGTGAGCTGGGAGTCTGTGCATCTGCCTATTCCGCTGCCATCTTCCAGTTTCAAACTAAGAGAAACTTAAAACCATTTTAGTTATTCCTCACTATCTGAACAAATGCATACATATTTAAAACTATAGGATGAGAGGGAAAGAGTCTCTGTGGCTGCCAGCATTTCATGGTTCAAGGGAAGGCAGAGGGACTCATAAAACCAAAGCAGAGTAGAATATGCCATCGCAAAATGTGCCACCTTGGCATGTTGATTATTGTGAGCTAAAGACAGTCAAGACCCAGCAGACTCAGGAAGAGCTCTCTGTGTTCCCCTTATCTGCCTAAAACAATTAAGGTGGGGGCTTGTACCAGGAAGAGAGTTATTGCCAGAGATAACTTTGTAATTCAGGAAGACATCCATGTGGCATAGCAAACATTTGCTTACTAAATTTGCTCTTCTCATCTTCCTGTGAATAGACTTCCACCCCTTTGAAGCCAAAGGTCCCTACCTCCAGAGGCAGATTTAACTGTGGGCACACCAGGCACGTGCCCTGGGTCCCGATTTCTGAAGGGCTCCACAAAAACCCAACTTACACTTTTTTCTAATGACACCAAGTTTGGTTTCATATGTGCAATTTTTAACATTAATAGTACATAATATTTTTTATTGATTTAACATATATTTTTATTTTCTCTCTCTTTTTTTAAGGGGCCCAATATTTTCTTCTGCACTCGGTGCCTCAACTGACTTTAATTCACCTCCGCCTACCTCCTTCTTAGTTCAGGATGATATACCTATCATCCTGAATTGCTTGACTGCCTTTGAGTCTTGTGTCTTTCTGGGGCTTCCATACATATGTTGTCCCAGTAGAGCCTGAGTTTTACATTGATCAGGCATCCCCAATTGACTTCCCCATGCAGCGGGACACTCTTGCTGCTTATTAGCAGGGCTGGCAGCCTCTTAGAGACTACTCTTGAAGTGGCTATGAGGATTCTACTTATTGGTACCAAGACCAATCACCACAGGAAGAAAGACATGATCGACCCACAAGTTAGTTGCAAGAATCACACAGGCAATTTATTACTCACAAATCCTATGGCATGCCTGGGTATAGCTTAATGGAGCCCCATTGGCATGCTCTTCTCAGCTGTCCTTGGTCAGAGCATCATGGAGACAATACACATTCAACATTGGAGTCTGGATGACTAACTGCAGCTGGGGACCCCTCAGCTTTAGTACCATTTTCTGGCATATGCCTTGTAACAGGTGTTAATTTATGACATTATCACATTAAGCCACTTTTACAAAGTTCCTCGGAGGGAGCTCTTCTTATCTATATAATTTCATACACACACTAACTGAGTCCTGGGCAAAGGGCATAGTCTGCCTATCATATCTGTACACACTAGATTAGTTCCCACCCAGAGGGTTTAGCCTTATTCACTTTCCTTAATGGTTTTTAATATTATATCCTAACTTATTTCTCTATATCTTTTTATATTTCTATATATTTAATTACTATAACATTATATTATGGTAGCATACATAATTAAATCTGGCTTTCTCCCGTTAATCTGTCTTATACTAAGTCAGTTATTAGGTTCACCAACAGAACCTACAAGGGAAGAAGGGGATGTTTTTCCACCTTTACAAAACTCTCTGACAGTGAACTGTCCAGGGCAGAGGAAAGCTGCTGATGACCTTTCTGCTTTGGAGATAATTTTGGCTTTATAGTTTCCATCTTCTTGATGAGCAAAGAAGTGTCCACATAAGTGATGTATAAAAGGGGGGAAGGGCTGAAAGGGCTACAGGTGAGACAGGACAGTGTGGATAGGAATGTGTTGGGCCAGCAAGGCTTGGCAAGGACAAAGGGGGTTGCCAATTGTTGTTATGTTAGATCCCTGAAAATAAATTTGCTCATATCTTTGTCTTCCTTACAAATGTCCCAAAGAGTAAAAGAAAAAAAAAAAACTGAGCTGGCTTTTCTAGAACCAGTAGCATCAGTAGCACCTGTTCTCTGGTTTACCCTAGACCTAAGGAATTAGAAACTTTAAGGTTAGGGCCAGCAACCTGTGTTTAAGAAGCTCTCCAAGTGATTTCAATGCATCTTCAAATTTGAAAACCTACAAGTATACATAGATGACAAGTATGATGACATGAGGCTCAATTTTTTGTTTGTTTGTTTGTTTGATATATATAGATGTTAGCGAGAGTGAGAGAAAGACAGACAGGAAGGGAGAGAGATCAATTCTTCATTGTGATACCTTAGTTGTTCATGATTGCTTTCTCATTGTACCTTGACTGGGGCCTCCAGCCAAGCCAGTGGCCCCTTGCTCAAGCTAGCAACCTTGGGCTTCAATGCAGTAACCACTGGACTCAAGCCAGTGACCATGGGTTCATGTCTGTGATCTCACACACAAGCCAGTGACTCTGTGTACAAGCTGGTGAACCCGCACTAAAGACAGATGACCCCCTCACTCAGGCCCGCGACCTTGGGGTTTTGACCCTGGGCCCACCACTTCCCAGTCTGAAGCTCTATCCACTGTGCCACTGTCTGGTCAGGCTATTTTATTTTATTTGATAATTGATTATAGAGGAGACTACAATAAGAAATCCTCTCAGGCCTGGAGCTCTTGTTGGAACTGATTGTTATGTATAGAAAACTCCAACTGAACAACCTTGACAAAGGGATTGATAACAATTAACTTTAAGCACCAGTGATTAACCTTAAGTAGCCTAGGAGGCTGCTCCCCCAGGACCTACAATTTACTCAGAGGCTATGGAGAAGTTGCAGCTATTTAGCATGTAAATTGTTCTGAACACAAGCATTTTTCTATTTCTAATAGTCGGGGTGGTTTCTGTCACTTGCCATTACTTTTTCTTTTTTTAAATACAAGTACAGATTTGAGAGAAAGGACACTGAAAAATTAACTGCACTAAATCACTACTCTGTATTTGGCACTCACATAACATACTTATTTAACAGAAGAGGTAATTGACTCTCAAAATAGTTCAGTAGCAAGTCCCAGTTAGACAAGCACTGAGAGAAAACTTGGTCTAACTTTAAAGGTCATGCCAATGATTGGGGGTGGGAAATAAAATATGAGTAAAATCTTCTCCATCATACAACAAAATAGCAATTCCATGTCACACTTTGAGGAGCTTTAATATAATCACTAATTTGTAATATCTCCCAACTTTTTTTTCTGGCTTAACCATAATACAATTATAGAATTAACATTATTCTAAACAATTATTGAGTGTTTTGTATGTGTCGGGCACTGTGTTAAATATTTGGCACATATGAACCCATAGAAGGTGAATTCTGACACTACCATTCAGTCTCAGATTTACTACTGAGGATACTGGAGCAGTAAGAGGAATGACCCATCCACAGTCTTCCAGCAAACTAGTGTAGGAACTGGGATAAAAATCTGGACATACTGCCTCCTGAATGCTCTTAACATTGGTGACACCCCACTCCTACACTTTTTTTCTACTCACATATCTGACATGGCAGAACTTTCCTTAAGTGACACTGACCAGGTTGCCCTGGAGAACTGATACTGCTGATACTGTAGGGTTTGTCTCTCCCCAGAGAATCTACAAAAAACACCCAAGAAACACTTTTTTTTCTTTTCTTCACAAGGTGGTGGTTCTTGTGACTTTAGAGGCAAAAAAAGTCCCTCTTTGTCCACTTTCTATTATCTGGGGTCACCACACTTGATGGACCTAATGGGTCCTTTCTGAGGAACTGGCATCATCTATGCCAAATTCTTGTATATGTGTAAAGCCGGTGGCCGTGGCCACCATAACAGCCTCCTGGCCAATGCAGGTTTGCATTTGATTTGGACAGTCGGTAATGAAACAACAGAGCCAAGAACTGGTGGGCCAACATCTTTATCCTAGCTTGCACCCGGCGGGCAAGAAATACACACAGTAGGAAAACACTTCCCTTTCCATTCAGGGCTCCCAAAGCTACTGACTTATCCAAGTTTCCTAGAATCAAAGTTTTCTAGCTCACTAGCCTTATTCACCTCTGTTTCCCATCTCCTTCTCCCTGCACAAACTGGCTTCTCCTTTAGCACTCAGCCATCTTGGCTGCTTCTCTCTTCTCCTCCGTGTGGCCTTTCTCTGCTCTCCTACAGCATGGGCTCTTCCTAGAACGTAATCCCTCTTCTCCCTGAACAACATGATCTCTCTTCCTTTTAAAACCTTTTGGCGTGAAAGCCCTCCCCCAACACATATTAACATAATCACACCCATCCCAAGCAATCACCTGGGCGACAGGCTTCCACATAGGCAGCGACATCTTTAACAAAGTGAGCATAATATATTTTATCTGCCCAACAATATGCCTACTTCTCTCTCCCTTTAAGATACACCCCCTTCTTCTTTTCTTAAAAAAGGAGTTAATTAGTAGTTGTTGGGCAAATGAGTTTGTAAAATTTGTATTTCTTAATTTGCTCACTTTTAATATTAAAAAATGGCGCTGCGCAAGGCCACCTGTGTACTTGCCCTCAGAGCAGGGCAGTTGATTACAAATTGCGGATTGCATTACTGCTTAGGAAGGGCCATTGTTTTGCTAATGTTTACTGGAGCAGGGGTCTTTGTGGGCCCAGTGAGTTTTGCAGAGAGAGCAGAGAGAATGCAGGGGCTGAAGAAGAAACCAGTTTGTAAAGAGAGAGAGAAGGTGTGCAGATGGAGAACCAGAGGTGAGAGGCTTTGTGAGAGCTTTGCTGAGACTGATGGGACCTTTGATTCTAGAAGGAACCAGAGAAGATTCTCCTGGTTGTGGAACAAGAGAATGTGTCAGGGCTTTAGGAGCCCTGAATGAAAGGGAAGTGTTTTCCCTGTGTGTTTGCTTGTTGGCCGGTACAAGACTTTAATGAAGAAATGGCCCACCATTTTTTGGCTCCACTATTTTTTTTATCATTTTCCCAAATCCTATGTGAACCTGCATGGCCATGACAGCAGCAGCCACTGGCCAGACAGTAGTTCTTGCCATGGAATGGATGAGAATGATTTAGTTTTAGTCAGTCTAGGGATGACAATCTGATCTGAAATATACCCCCTCTTATCTTAAAACCTAGTGAGAACAGGCCCATAAAGATTATGCTTCACCAGGTGTTCAGCGAGAGACAAGATTATGTCAGTCCCTCTCACCCTATGTGGGGGTGGAGGTAGTGGTGGGGGGCAGTAAATGGATTTACCCTTATTATTTCTGGAAGGCTTAATCTCACCCTTTTTTTAGCAAGAATGTCTCTTCATCATGATTAGTTTAGACCCAGAAAAAAGACAGGTGTACTTGGCTGGGTACTTGGGGAAGAAAAAAGACAGGTGTACTTGGCTGGGTACTTGGGGAAGAAAAAAGACAGGTGTACTTGGCTGGGTACTTGGGGAAGAAAAAAGACAGGTGTACTTGGCTGGGTTGATGAAAAAAAACTGAAATTGATGAGTTTGATTATAGTTCTGGGAGTTCGTGGGAATATGGAAACATGGGTTCTGGCCATCAGAACAAGCCCTTATTGAATCCACGGGGCCATGTTGGTGGTAGTGAGGTAGTTGTCAAGAAAGGACAGAGGTGAATTAAGGTCGCTTGAGGCCCCAGGCACAGAAGAAAATATTGGGCCCCTTAAAAAAAAGAGACAGGGAAAACAAAAATACATGTTAACCATATTTTTAAAATAAAAAAATATTATGTGCTATTAATGTTCAAATTGCACATATGAAACCAACCTTGGTATCATTAGAAAAAAGTATAATGTCGGGGTTCAGTGGGGTCCTTCAGAAGTCAGGGTGCAGGGCCCGTGTCCGGTATGCCCGCCATTAAATCTGCCTCTGAGAAAGAAATCAAAAAGTCCTAGAATTTAGTCATAGTATTTTCAAGGAAAATGTCATTTGGATATTGTTACTAATGGAAAAGAGAACAGAATAGGAAGTAAGGCCTGGTTACAAATTATTGTGGCTAGCTAAAAAATCACCGACTATTTCTTAGTATAACAATGTTTTAAATGAATGTTTTCTATGCTTGTTCATACTACTTCTTTTTGCTTTATAATTATGTATGAAAAGTAATTCTATCACTTGACATTCCAAGAAACATTTAGGAGTGTGAGGTTTAATGCTTCTTGCAAGAAGGTATAGTAACCTGAGGCAAATCAATAGCTAAGTATCATTATTGGGTATAATGCTTAAATGTGTCTGTGTATAATTTTGATTCAGTTTTAATATGTGTCAGTTTTAACAACATCTCTACATAAATAAATTATGTGGTACAGCAGCATATAAAATCTTAGCTTCAAATGTTGTCATATTGACATATTGAAATAGATATTATTCAAAATTAATTTATTTTAAATAAATTTTTAATTATGACCATGAAGACATGCAGTCTTTTAGACTATAGGATGAAAGGATACACAGAGGCTCCTAAAATTTTAGGCAGATTATGATATCAAGTTATATTATAGCATAAGAGTCTTAGTCTCATTAAAACTAATTTGGTCATTAAATAAAATTTTATATTTGAATTAAAATAACTTGAAATTTTAGCATAGTAATCAAACATATTTTTTATTTTTAATGTTATATATACAATTTTTCAATTTAAAAAATAAAGTTCCAAAGATCGAAAGACTGCTCATATTGAAGTAGAGTTCATGATTCCTGCTCACTGTATCTGTAATCTATAGATCCAAGACTGGTTTCTATTGACAATCGTATCTCCTCAGCAAACTCAGGAGTTAGAAACCTAAGCCTTGAGGTTGCCCGAGGTTCTGCCATGGTTCAGATGGATACTTCCTCAGCCAGCATCTCGCTTACTCTGTCATTGCTAAATGTTGCAGGACTTGTGAGATGTGTCTTATCATAGCTATCAAATTGGGTGTTTTTATATCATAAAAGGCTTAGGATCAAATCTGAAATCTCATTTCTGGAGATGTTTGTATATAGCTGATTATACAATTGCATCCCTGCTCTACTGTGGTTCCCATCGCCTGTAAACAAATAGGGCCTTTGGGACACTCACTGTCACCTAAAAATTAATTTAGATTAAATATAATTTGTGATGCACGTGACAATAAACAAAAGCACTACTTACCCAATAATCCAACCACCAGTGATCAATCTACTTTTAAACAGATGGTGTAGTGACAAATTAGGCAAAATGTCGGAATCATGGCAAGATCCTGGGAAATGCAAGCAGCTGTTTACAGCACAATGACTGTGATCACGTTCTACTTATACATTCATGCAGTACTGGTGCCTTCTGCTGCAAAGGGATATTTATTTTGTGAAAGGAGTCTTAATGTCTACATGAGTGTAATCAACAGTTCCCTGAACATTAGAAACACTCACTTGTTGCCAATTTCGGCATCTCATACTACAAATATGTGTGTTTATTGGAGAGACGGAGCACGTATTTACTGCTCAACCCTTACTCTTTGGTGCCATATAATTTGGGGTTTGCATTTTTTCAATTTAATTTTCTGTTAGCTCAATGAGAGTGTAGCAATCATTACATGCATCATTATATAAATATATGCACACATAAATATTTACATATACATACATACTTATATATATTGAACCTGAAAATAACAAAAGTAGTCTGACTCTAATCTTTATCTTGCATGTTACTTTCTTGAGTCTACTATTAGAAATGACCACAAACTGAGAAGCTTAAAAGAACAGAAATGTATTACCTCACAGCTTTAGAAGTCAGAAATCTAATATCAAGGCATCTGCAGGGCAAAACACCCTCATAAACCCCTAGGAGAGAATTTGTTTCTTGCCTTTATAGCTTCTGGTAGCTGCAGACATTCCTTGGCTTGTGGTCACATCACTCCTATTTCTGCCTCTGTAGTCACATTGCAGATATATATATGTACACACACACACACACACACACACATATATACAGTGTATCCATAAAGTCATGGTGCACTTTTGACCGGTCACAGGCAAGCAACAAAAGATGATAGAAATGTGAAATCTGCATCAAATAAAAGGAAAACCCTCCCAGTTTCTTTAGGATGATGTGGCAGCATGTGCGCATGCACAGATGATGACGTAACACCATGTATACAGCGGAGCAGCCCACAGCCATGCCAGTTGAGATATGGACGGTACAGAGGAAAGTTCAGTCTGTTCTGTGGCTCACTAAATTCAAATCCATGACCAAAGTGCAATGTGAATATCGGTGCGTTTATAACGAAGCACCACCACATAGGAATAACATTACTCGGTGGGATAAGCAGTTGAAGGAAACCAGAAGTTTGGTGGAGAAACCCCGTTCTGGTAGGCCATCAGTCAGTGATGAGTCTGTAGAGGTTATACGGGATAGCTACCTAAGGAGCCCTAAAAAAAATCTGTGCGTGAGCCCAAACTGTACTGAATAGGTATGAAACTGGGAGAGTTTTCCTTTTATTTGGTGCAGATTTCACATTTCTATCGTTTTTTGTTGCTTTTCTATGACCGGTCAAAAGTGCACCATGACTTTATGGACACACTGTATATATATCTAAATATATATTGCTATATATTTATTAATCTTTATTTTTATATTAAAAATAAAAATTAAAGACAAATACAAAATTTGGTAAAAGTATCTATGATAAAACCCATAAACCTATACAATGGAATAAGTGAACCCTTAAAGTGCAAATTTTACTTAAAATGATACATCAATATTGACTCATCTATCTTCTCCTATGTGTTTCTATCTCAAAAGACCCTTGTATGAGACTGCATATGATTACATTTAGAGCACATCAGTATAATCCAGGATAAGCTGTTCCTCATATAACCATGTTATTTACCATATAAGGTAATATTTGCTCTTTGTCATATAATGTAATATTCACAGGTTTTAGGGATTGAGACGTGAACATAACTTTTTGGAGGCCACCATTTGGCCTATGTGTTTTTAATTTAATTATCCTCCTGAAAAGGGCATACATTTTGCCAGGCTGACAACTGTAGTCCTTCTCACACTAAAATAATATACACATAGCCATTTTGTATGTGCATCATTCATTTCACATTCAGGGTCCTTATTAATTTTTACCATGGATTTTACTTTTCCTCTTTGTCTTTTTTCTTTCTTTTCTGATTTAAAAGAAACATTTCTAATTCTAAGTTAGGAAGTAGGAGCCACCAGGGAGGTAGCCACCAGTGCTCTAAATTGCCAGGGTGGACTGACATTAAAGAGAATTAAGGCAGCAGCAACATTATATCAAAATATAGGAGCAAGAGAGAGAGAGGAAAAGAGAGAGAAACATAGAGATTTGGATGAAAAATACCTAGGGAAAAGCACATGTTTAAATACACAGGTTTATTCTAGAGTGAATGGCGCTGCACCCATGAAAATGCTTGCCTAGATTGCTTCCTTCTCAGCTTGGCACATACTTTCTTGGCAGAATGTGTGTCTCACACTGCGCTCTATTCTTTGTTCTTGTTTTCTAAGGTAGTGCTATAAGTAATAGCTATTCCTTCCCCATTACACACTGAAGGAAGGACATTTTCTTTCATTTATGGCTATCTTAAATGTGGTTGACATTTCAGCTTGTTCAATTGGTGTACCTTTTTTCTTTGTACCCATGATACACAAGGAGCCAGGAGCACATTCTGTGCTTTGAAGACATTCCAACGGCAATCAGATTTACAAAATGTTTTAATCCACATGTTAGGAGTTTATATCAGAAGTGTGGATGGGGAAGCATCTGGAAAAGGACTATCAAAGGATCCTAAACACAGAAAACACCCATTATGACACATGAAGCAAAAGGAATTCATCTAGAGCACAATCTTGCCCACATAACAATTTGGACATGCAAATTAAACAGGGCCAAATACCGCATCTTGAAACAATCTCTTAGCCTTGTTTCCTTGCTTAACACCCTTCCTGTTTATCTCATTTAATTTGCTGAGAAACCTCTGGAAGAAGTTGTTTACCCGTGCTGATGACATTTCCTATTTAGTCACTCTTTATCAGACTTCTAGCAAGCTGGTTCTCATCCCAAATTCATCAACCATACACTTACTCATTCAACAAATATCTGGTGCCAGACAGTATACTAAGTGCTGGTATACAGCGGTGAGCAAAACATGTGTCCACACTTATAGAACTTAACAGTTTAATGCAGCTATTTGAATATTTTGATTTGAAATATTAAAGACCTCAAAAACTTTTGTTATGCATATTATACGAATTGATATTTACTGAATTAGAAGTCAAAACATATATTTTAAAATATGATCATGGCTTGGATTAAGTTTGGGAGCAGTAATAAAGTTTTAAAATATATATTGAATGTAGATTCTATATGAATAATGGATTAAGTATGTTGAGATTGATTTCCCGATGACATTGATAACCAAGTGACTAGAGGTACTTTATTTATACTGAGCTATAAATAAGGTGTACATTAACAAATTTGGGAAGATATCAAGAGCTATAAATAAGGTGTACATTAACAAATTTGGGAAGATATTTGATATGTTAAGATTGAGGTACATGTGAAACATTCAAGTAGAGTTGACAAATAGTGTTGAAGCTTGGGTCTAAAGCTACAGAAAAGCATCCAGAATAGAAAAATTAAAATGTCTTACCTAGAAAATTTGCAAAGCCAGAGGGAAGCATGAAGGCAAATATACTCTGTGTGCATGTAAATCAAACTAAGATACTATTAAATATGATTTCTCCTACAATTTGACAAACATATCTTCATAATGACAAAAAATAAAAGTCATAATTTTTAAATTAGTAAAACTTAGCAAAAATAGCTAAGATAAATGACAGCAAAATATTCAAACTGTTTAAATTTCATTATTATTGTACATGTCTGGGTATTCTGTTGAAAGAACAACTTCTGAATTAACAGTATAACAAACATACATGGATTTAATAAATTAGTATATATTTACTCCATACAGATTATTTGACAATTATTGTTTCTGTAATAATACATTTTATATAATTTATGTTTGATTGTTAGTAATATAAAATTACACTAACTTTATAAGTTTTATTATTTCCCTTAAATTGAATTGGAAGAAACTTCAATCAACTGATATTATAGCAACTGGAATTCATAAATGAACCATGAATTTTACATATCATGTTAAAATTATTAACACAGCCTGACCAGGCGGTGGTGCAGTGGATAGAGCGTCGGACTGAGATGCGAGGACCCAGGTTCGAGACCCAGAGGTCGCCAGCTTGAGCGCTGGCTCATCTGGTTTGAGCAAGGCTCACCAGCTTGGACCCAAGGTTTCTGGCTCCAGCAAGGGGTTACTCAGTCTACCGAAGGCCCATGGTCAAGGCACATATGAGAAAGCAATCAATGAACAAGTAAGATGTCGCAAGGAAAAACTAATGATTGACGCTTCTCATCTCTCTCCATTCTTGTCTGTCTGTCTCTATCTATCCCTCTCTCTGTCTCTGTAAAAAATAATAATAATAATAATAATAATAATAATAAAATTGTTAACACAGAGAATATTAATGTACATACATTGTGGTCACCTACAGCATGATTTTCATCACTTTTTAATTACAGTGTTTCTTTCAATATATTCTTAATTTTTTTCACTGCTCTAAGTTTCAATATTATTTAAAAAAAAACACCAAAATTAGTTTTCTTTGGGTTCAAATAATGACTGATTGTGTTCTAATATCCTTTTTGAAAAAAAATTATACTATGTCAATAATGGGCAGAAAATAGCCCATCCTAAGTTAGTTTTGGACTTAACCTGTTTGTTAATCTTTTTCTTTATAGTCATGAACATGCTTTTATTTTATGATTCTAATATCTTTATATAATTTTTTGAATGTCACTTTTGTTGTGTATTTCTTATGTACTTTGTTTTAATTTAGAAAAAGTAATAATCACTGTTTAAATCTTTTAATAGTAAAATAGTCACTTTTACCTCTTTTTTCTTATCTATGTTAATACTGCTAATTGCAAGCCACAGATTATACCTCAAACTCTAGCTTATTGACATAAATTCAAAATCAATTTTATTCTCTCTCAGAGACCCTGATTGGCTTTCTTAGGAAAATCTATTCTTGAGCCTCAGTCTTTATTGTTGCTGGGCACTCCACGTCCAACAGCTTTAGTGGCATTTGGTCAGCCTTTCCAATTAATTCACTAGGAGTGATTATCAGGTTAAATTTAGTTAGTGTTTTAGCAAAATTCCTCATCTTTTGGCAGATACTAAAATATCTTCTAAAAAATTTTATCTTTCTGGCATAGTGAGACCATACATGGCATAAAGAATCCTGAAGAATTTTCACAAAAACACAAATTTTTTTTATTTTATTTAAATCACTTATATTGGTATAAAGCTGATTTTACATTTACTTTATCCCTATTAAGAATTTAATAAATATAACACTTTGTCACTTCTATCATTAAACGCTCATATGGTTACCCACTCATTTTAGCCTCAATGCTTCTGTGCTTGAAATTCTCCCATAATATTTCTGTTACCTAATGCAGTGGTCCCCAACCTTTTTTGGGCCACAGACTGGTTTAATGTCAGAAAATATTTTTATGGACCAGCCTTTAGGGTGGGATGGATAAATGTATCACGTGACCAAGACAAGTGTCAAGAGTGAGTATTAGACAGATATAACAGAAGGAATCTAGTCATTTTTTAAAAATAAAACATCGTTCAGACTTAAATAAAATAAAATGGAAATAATGTAAGTTATTTATTCTTTCTCTGTGGACCGGTACCAAATGGCCCAAGGACCGGTACCAGTCCGTGGCCTGGGGGCTGGGGACCACTGGCCTAATGAGAATGCTTGAATTTTTTTTTATCCCTCTAATGCTAACATAATATAATTTCAACTCCCTGGAACACAATTGTGGATCAGAATTGATGGTGAAATGATACTGAATCTTTAGCTACTTTCAATAACTTTAATCTTACTTTGTATGAAAGTGTCCAAGTTTCCTGTTTAGAGCTTACACAAAGCTGATTGAGCTGCTATCTCTATCATCTGAGGGAGATTGGAACTCTATAGAGTGATTGGAAACTGTAAATGGTCAACTGCTTATAATTTTAAAAAGGGAACTTTTATGTTAATCTCTAGTATACCCATAATTGAATATTTGGGAAATATTTTATACACTAGGAAGACTGACAGAAGTCATCATGATTTCAACATAAACAAGTATGTCAGACTAAACCTTATCCTGTTTATCCATTTATTAAAATTATTTGCCTTATAGACATGCCTAATTTTTCTGAATATAATTATAAATACCTTTATTTATTATAAACTCTTTTCTAAGTTTTAGTGTGGATAAGATATTACTAGTTAATGACAAAGTTGGAATTAAAATCCATTTAGACTACTAGCTCAGTTATCTTTCCTTAACATCATGTTTATCATTGCACTTGGGTGGTGGTGTTAACAAATGCCTATAATTTCTTTAAAACTCTTACCATTAAAAGGTGGAAAATGGAAAAATATAACAAAGGAATTGGATGATTTAGGTGAGGAGATTTCCAGGTAGAAATGCTTAAGGGGCTGCCAGCTTCTTCAATTTACTTAATAGTAAAATTTGAGAGGAGAGAGAGAAATGAAATGAAAGGGAAGGAAAGGAAAGAAAGAAAGAAAGAAAGAAAGAAAGAAAGAAAGAAAGAAAGAAAGAAGAAAGAAAGAAGAAAGAAAGAAAAAAGATAGAAGGAAGGAAGAAAAGAAAGAAGGAAAGAAAGAAGGAAGGAGGGGAGGGAGGGAGGGAGGGAGGGAGGAAGGAAGGAAGGAAGGAAGGAAGGAAGGAAGGAAGGAAGGAAGGAAGGAAGGAAGGAAGGAAGAAAAAAGAAAGAAAAAGAAAGAAGAAAGAAGAGAGAAAGAAAAGAAAAGAAAGAAAAGAAGGAAGGAAGGAAGAAAGAAAAAAAAAGTTTATAGAAAAAGTATTGGCCCTGGCCGGTTGGCTCAGTTGTAGAGCATCGGCCTGGCATGCAGGAGTCCCCGGGTTGATTCCCAGCCAGGGCACACAGGAGAGGCACCCATCTGCTTCTCCACCCCTCCCCCTCTCTTTCCTCTCTGACTCTCTCCTCTCCTCCAGCAGCTGAGGCTCCATTGGAGCAAAGCTGGCCCGGGCGCTAAGGATGGCTCTATGGCCTCTGCCTCAGGTGCTAGAATGGCTTTGGTTGCAACAGAGCGACGCCCCAGATAGGCAGAGCATCGCCTCCTGGTGGGCGTGCCGGGTGGATCCTGGTCGGGCACATGTGGGAGTCTATCTGACTGCTTCCCCATCTCCACATTCAGAAAAATAAGAAAATTAAAAAAAAAAGAAAAGGTATTAAAATTTGGAGTTCAAAAAGAAAATTTTTTTTTCTCCCAGACTCTCCTGATTGCAAAAGATGCTATAATTAAATAACAGCTTCCAGGCAAAGGTAAAATCTAGGGCAACCTCCGAAAAACATGGTCTAAAGATAAAAACAAGGATTTAACTGTAAAAACCTTCCTTAAGACCTCAGAAAGTTTTAAGGGGGGTACCATATAGACCCTTTCTAATAGTCAAAAGGCCATGTAAGAATCTTGAGAGAACTGTCTTCACAGTCGAATTTCCAGAGAACCTAAAATAGGGCAGGACTAATCTTGAGATTTTTTTTGAAGTTTTTTTTTTTTTCTTGTTAAGTGGGATCAGCTTGAACTAAAAAAGACAGAGACATTACAAAGTAAAAAGAGTCCTTTGGGTTTTAGAACTATTATGGGCAGTGAGAAGACTAAAGAAAATAATCTGCCACAAAAACTAGCCATGTTTCATGTAAGAGAAAGAATGACTCAAAGGGTAGAGCCAGAGGTCAGAGGGCAGCACTAAGACTTTCTGAGAGCTATTTTCAGAAATTAGGACTAGCACCATGCTGTTATGGGTGTATCTATAGTGCTTATCCTATGCTTATCCCATCATTGTTTGTTCAGTGTATGGGGTAACAGATAACTTTTAGTTAGTTCAAGTTCTTTAGCTTAAGAGAAATTACTTGAAGATCTGTAATCAAGTGACTGCACCACAAGAGCCTCATATCATTTTTACTTAAAATAGGTGATGAAATCCTGGAACTCAAGCTTAAGCCCAATAGTATAGGTCCTTTTTGGAGGCCTTATAAAGGGATGAGGTATTTTTCTTCTTAAAACAGGTAGTAATTTGTGGCATGCAGAGGAGGGACTAGAGCGGTTTTAAAACATGCCCATGCTACTTCCATTAAAAAAAAGAAAGGAAAATCTTCCCTCTCCCCTGAAATAATGGCTGGCCTTCCTGACTTTCTTCTGATAAATGGAAGCTGGTACCATTGGCACTGCCTGACTAAAAAGGCTAGGTTAGAAAAGGTGCCACAGCTCCTGCTAAGTTCTCTCCAGGGATACTCCTTTTTGAAACCAGTCTTTGTGTCATGTGTCATGAGGCAGGTGAGGCCACATAATGTGGTCACATGTAGGCATTTTGGCCTACAAACCCCAGCCTAGGTCCCAGTCAACAGCCACATTCAATCTCCCGACTTGTGAGAGCATGGGCCTGCTGTCCCAGCTGACACACCAAAAGGAGCAGGGACAGAGACTTGTCCAAATTATAGAGTCAAGAGCAAAAATACATGTTTCAGCTCAAGTTTTAGGATGTTTGTAACATGGTACCAGATAACTAGAATAGTCATGAAGAGGTAAGTTTATTAATTAAAAAATAGAGAAATTAGTCTGACCAATGGTGGCACAGTGGGTAGAGCATTGACCTGGAATGCTGAGATCATTTATTTAAAACCGCAGGTCATCAGCTTGAGAGTGGGGTTACTGGCTTGAGTGCTGGGTCATTGACATGATCCCAAGGATGACAGCTTCAGCAAGGGGTCCCTGCTCAGCTTTATCTCCAGGTCTGATCCTTAGTCAAGGCACGTATGAGAAACACTCAATGCAGAAGTAAAGTGAAGCAACTATGAGTTGATGCTTCTCTTTCTCTCTCTCTCTCTCTTGCTCCCTTCCTGTCTCTCTTTCACTTTCAAAAATTAATAAGTAAACAGAAAATGAAAGTTATTATATAGTAGTTCATTCAAAAAAAAAAAGAGGCATACTTTAGTGCCAAGCATGTTAGGAATAATTATATATTATAATATTATTCGGGTTTTTTTGCCTTCTCAGTCAAAATTTGATCATTGAGGGCAAAGGTTAAGTCTTATTCACCAGTGGTCCTGTAGCACCAAACAGTTCCTGCAACATTGCAGCTACTAGAACAAAGAAGTCTTTGCTCTTAGAAGCTTACACTTTACTGAGAAAGAGAGAATGTAATGGGAGGAAGGAAGAAAAGAAGGAAGGAAGAGAAGGAGAAAGATAGAGAAAGAAGAAAGGAAGAAAAGAAGGAAAGATAGTTTCACCTAGTGTTAAGTGCCATGAAGACAATGTCAATTCAGCAAACTATGGAAATTGGGCCAAAACTGGCTGGTTGACATGATAAAGTGCCTGGTTGTAGTAACAGCACCAGTTTTTTCAGATGGTCTTCACTAAAGCTCAAGTTTTAAAAAAATCGTGTATAAGAAAAGATCATTGATAGTTTTTAAATTTACCATTTGATCAAAAGATGCAAATGCAATAACAAACATCATTGAGATAAATCTCCAAGAAGTCATGATTTTTAGAAGATGGAAGGTACTCCTATTTCAGCAAATGACTCCTCCACCTATGGCCAGATTGAACACAGCCCTGTGTGGATTCATCTAAGTTCAGGCTGCACATTTATTACTCCACAGATCCTTTCCAGCTCACAGGACAATGAGGAAATTACCTGAATTTGGAATTATCTGAAGTCTCAAATAAAAAAGTGACAGCTTGGTCTAGGCTTCTGGAGAAAAGGAGCCATTTCATTAGGCACTGAGTGGTTGCATCTATTTTTCTAGAATTTTGATCACACATCAGCCTTTACTAATTTTGTCCCTGCAGTGCACACTTAGCCAAAGTTAAAGTCCTAGGTAGCTGGGGTAGCTGCCTTAATAGTAGCCTATCTCCTCAAAGTGCAGAGAGAAGTTTTAATCTGATCCATGAATGAACAGAAAGAGTTTATTCAGTCAGAATTCGTTAGTAGGCTACTGTGTCCATAAAAAGGGAGTCAATAATCCCACTCTGTTGTTTGACCATTTTGAGAGGGATTTATTAAATTATGGATGTCACAGTCTAACAAAATGTTTCAACAAAGCATGGATGCTTTGCTGAAAAGCAAAAAAGTATGATTCAAAATCCTACCATATCAGAAATAGTCAAAGGACTTGGATGATGTTTGGAGTAGAGAAAAGGATTTTGTAGACAGTTTGAAGCATGAAATATGCCTTCAAATATATTGAACATGATTATGATCTACAGCCTAATTCAGCAAACTATGGAAATTGGGCCAAAACTGGCTGGCCGTCTATTTGTATAAACAAAGTTTTATTGGAACAAAGCCATATTTTTTCATGTTGTGTATTGCCTATGGCTACTTACTCCCTACAACAGCAAAGCTGAGTAAATGTGATAGGGACCATATGTTCTCCAAAGCCTAAAATATTTATTTTCTGATCCTTTAGAGAAAAATATAATAATTTGTGTTTGTGAGTTAGAGTGATATAAATGTAAACTTAGAACTGATGGATAAAAGTTACATTAGGTGACATTTTTGCCAAATAAAACAAGCTTTCTAGTAATTAGTGCTATACTAATATAAAATGGGCTGCCACTTGTAAAAGGAAGTATTATGTCACAAAATATATTTAAGACACAGCTAGATAATACATAGAGTATTCATACGCTGACAGATCTTACCACCTTTAAATTCATCTCTTCTTGGCATTAGTTATTTACTAAGTCTTATAATGTTGCTATTTTTTCCCCCAAAGATCTTGCTGATTCACGTGGTTCCTTCTATCCCCACATTTGTTGTTATTGACCAGGCCTTTCTCCACCCTACACAACAATTTATATTCTAATTAGTGTTTTGCCTCTAGTTTCTCCCATTTGAATCTTTCCTACAAATTATGTTTTAGATGAATATTCCTATGTAGTACTTAGCCTTTGATACCCCTCCATTAAAAATTTCAATGGTTTTGACTTTTGTCTATAGGGTAATATCCAAACCTTTTCAACTTCTATTCATATCTTTTTACCATTGGCCCTGACCACTTTTCCCAACTTTATCATTTACACTCTCTTCCAAGGATACTGGCATCAAAGAAAAGAAAGGAATTAGTTGTTACCAAATATTTCCTGTATATTTTTGCTTTGAATTATTTTATATATTTTTACCAGTTTAATTTCAGACTTTTCCAAAAATTGCCTCTGAATCTGTATAATTCTTTGTTCATCACAAATTTGGCTCAGCATATATAATGTTTGTCTGGTTATTTACTTTATAAGGTGCTCATCTCAGGTGGAATCTCTTGGTCCTGTACTTAGAAAGAAGACTCTTGGTC
Source organism: Saccopteryx bilineata (assembly GCF_036850765.1). NCBI lineage: Eukaryota > Metazoa > Chordata > Mammalia > Chiroptera > Emballonuridae > Saccopteryx > Saccopteryx bilineata. The sequence continues at coordinate 66,481,644 of NC_089490.1, read as the reverse complement.
CTGTACTTGAAATTTTTACTGAACTAAAGGGGTTTGTTTTCACACACACACATACACACACACACACAGATATCTATACATATGTGTGTAAACAATATCTATATATCTATCTACATCTATATCTATCTTTATGTATATCATCTATATCTATATCTGCCTGTTCATATAAAAAAAAAGCTCAATAAGATAGGAACAGGAGTTTTCAGCAAAGAAAGTAAAGATTACTTTTAAAGAAAATAGCCTCAAACCCAAAGGCCCAGGTGAAGCAGTGTTCTAAAATTTGGCTCCCCAATGGCTTCCAGGGAATAGGTTTTTTGGGGACTAAGGGAGTAAGGGTCAGGGTTAGGGTAATGGTATCCAAGAGTGGTCAGTGCTAAGCTAAGGGGTAGTTGATCAATGCATCTGGTCCTGATGTCAGCCATGGCATTGCTCTATCTGGGTTTTAAAGGGTGTGATTGGTGGGGTTGTTTTGCTTTTCTGAGTTTGGAGCTGAAACACAACTGAGGCCTAGATGTTATCTCTTATTTGACTAAACCTGGTCAACAGAGTTGAGACTTTGTTCCTAAAATTATCTGATGCTCATTGTCCCGAGAGCTAATGATTAAAGGAGTGGACATGCAAAGGATAAGGCAGTAGGTGAGTCAGGGTGCTGGATGAGGCAGTATAAATAAAAAAATAAAAAAAGGAAAACAGAAAAGGTTATATTAAATAAATAAAGTTTTTACATGGTTACAGAATGAAGGTTCTTAATTCAGTAAATGAAATTGAGTTTCTTAGTTCTACATTTTTTCACCTTCACCGAATTTGGCACGGTACTCTAGCCAGAGAAACTACATAATAAATATTTGTAGATAATGGCAGAGTATCTTCTAAAAGAGAAAGCACTAAATTGAATATTTTTTGCAGGGTTTTATCCTTTCTACACCCTAATGGAAAACTTCTTTAGTTCAGAAAAATTAGTATTATAATTCCCCTTTATTTTCCCAGCTATAACATTCATTAGTTGTATCAAATTAGTTTAGCCTCTTCATGCCTGTGTATTCCCATTTGTATAACAGAAATAATAATATGTAGCTGGTAGGGATTGTGAAGCACAATGACTATTTGTAAAGTGCTTTTTAGCAAATTCAGTGTCATGGAAATGTAAAATAACCTTAATTCAAAATTTAAAATTGAAAAATATGTATGCATAATGATTCATTTAATAAACACAGATAGACTGTTTATATGAATTTACATGTATAAACCTGGTTTGCAATATTAACAATTTGTTTTTACTTGGAAATAGACTTTACTTATTTCTGACATTTTGCATTTGCATTTTGATATCCTCTTCTAACAATGACTACTTATATGATTCATGTGGGTCAGTAGTTTTCAACCTTGGCTGCACATTATTCTGTGCTTTATAAATAGTATACTGATAGAGAGTTTTAGAGCACACTAATGACCAGACTGCACCAAATTAAATAAACTCTCTGGTGATAGGGAGCCCAGATATGGGTACTTTTTAAAAATTCTCAGGTGATTGCAATATCAGTCAAGACTGAGAATGACTAATATCTGTCTCAATGTGTATGTACATTATCATAAAACCTGCTTGATGACAATATTCATCTATAATGTATTTAAATATATTTTGATTGACATTTTGAACTGCATGATGAGTTTATACTAAAAGACCTCAAAATTCCCTTTGGCCATAATGTTCAATGAATCTGTGATGTCCTTTTTGAACTTGTCAGGCAGAATAACAGAACCATGCTAGTAATACTCTACTATTACTTATTGAAGGAATAGGGGTGTTTACTCTTCATTCCACATACTTATATTTGTTTACTTGTACACAGCCATATATCAATGAAGAATGTGTATATAAAACTATATATAATGAGGCATATAATACACTTCACAATTAGGTTGGTTTAATATGAGAAGTATCATTCTACAAATTATCTTTTTTTTAATACAAGTTGGTTTTCAGTAGTCACTAGGTTAATTGCTACATCTTTTCTCTCTGCTATCAGGGTATGATGAGGAATTCATTTGCTTTTAAAGTAAGGCTTGGAAATATAATAAGGCAAGTAAAAACTTATAAATAATTATATTTATGTATGAGAAATCTATTTTTTTATTTTCAAGTCTGATCTTCCATTTTCAAGTATATTTTAGAAAGTTGGCTGTAGGCTCTATGTTTACATTAACATGAGTAGAGAGGCATAGGTAAAGGTATGTGAATGTGTAACTAAAACAGACCATTGGAAGTCTGTGACTTTTTCCAATTAATGAATCTTAAGAATTCACTTTACAGTTATTTGATGCATAAAGGGGTCAAGACTCCAACTGGAATATGACCAATTAAAAATCAACTACTAGTTTTTCAACTTACATTTCAGAGTGGACAGAAATTTGAATTCTGATGTTAAAAATGCAGCTTTTGTTCATCCCGAGGTAAGTAAGTATATTCATTTTGAGTACTTCACATTTAAAAAAAAAATACACTTTTTGCTCCCAAGGCAGGAAAACTTAACTTTCTACTTTTGATGGCACAATATTATTTCTTTTCTTTGGCATTTTTTTTTTTGATACATGGTTTTAAAATTCAAAGTTCTTAGTCAGAAGTGTACAGGATTTAATAGAATACTTTCTGAATGATCATAGATCATGCTCATAGTTCTTAATTATTCATCATGACATTTAAAACCAATCTACCTGTCTTGGTTGGGATAGCATTATATCATGATGTTTAGATTTGCTAGAGATGACATCTTCCTGCCTTTGCTACATTCTGTTAACAACCTGACCAGTATAGCCTAATTTTTGATTTGATACCAATTAAGAAAATGGCAATACAGGTCTAATCCAATTGCTGATGAATGATATGAAACCATGTTTCATCATCATACAGTGATCTAAAACACCTGAAAAGAGAAAACAGATTGCAAAGGTACAGATATTTGCTAAACTGTTAACATGATTAATGCTCTAATAATGTTTGCATTTTTATTGTCCCACATCATTTGTATGTGTTCAGTTTTTCTTATGCGTGAATAGAAACAATCTTGATATTGTAAGATGAGAAATAGAACAACTCAAAGAAAAATTCCTCTATAACAAAGTAATAGTACCCTAGTATTGTCTATATAGCAAGCAGGTCATTCTTATAATAAACTGCTCACAAAAATTAGGGGAACAGGGAACATGCAGATACTCCAGTACTTTCAGCCTTTTGTATAGTGCATTTTCACCAATGAAATAAAAGTTGTTTTTGCATCTCATTTGCATAATTGAACAACTTTCTTTGACTTGTAGTTTGCTTTTCTGATGTTCTTGTTTTATAAAAAAATATCAAATGCTTCTTTTTTAAATCGCTTCATATTCATTTTGAAATATCCCTAATTTTTGTGAGCAGTATATTTTAATTCTTACTTAACTTAGTTTTAAAGACACTATTTGAATTGATGGAATATTTTTCTTTCAGATAGCAGAAACTCACTTTATATTTTCTCTCACTAAATAACTGAACTTTCTTCAAATTTAACCTGTTATACTTTAGTTCCTTATGGAGCCAATAAAATAGTCCATTAAATATTAATAGCACTGTATCCTTAACAAATAGTTAATCATTCCTCCTTAATAGTGTTTTATTATTAAAATAAAAAAGGAATATTTTGAAGCAATGGTAAATAGTGCTTAATTCGTAAAGCTATGATTGTTACCTTTCTGTCACTTTTTTACTCCTGATCAACCTCAGACAGAAAACTGTCAACTGTGTGTTTTGTCCTTACATCTGTTCATGGCTTTATTGTGATTTAGCATTGTTGCAATGTTTTCTTAGGATAGAGATTTTCTCTATGACAGTTACTTATGTAAAATTTACTCTCAGAAATTAATAGTGAGTGAAAGTTTTAAGACCTGTAATGCTCCTACTCTAGGCTGCTGAATTTACATTTTTCGGGTTGTATTTCTTACAATTTTGTTCAGTCCCTCTATCACACTGCAGGTAGTTCTTGAATTCCATGTTGTGCAAAACCATAAATGTTTCTGAGTGTCATAATGTTTGCAGAGCTGAATTTGAGACATGTTTATGTACTAAAGCTAGTATTTTTTTTTTTAGATTTTATTTATTCATTTTTAGAGGAGAGAGAGAGAGAAGTGGGGGAGGAGCAGGAAGCATCAACTCCCATATGTGCCTTGACCAGGCAAGCCCAAGGTTTGAACCCACAACGTCAGTTGTCCAGGTTGATGCTTTATCCACTGTGCCACCACAGGTCAAGCATAAGTATTATTTTTTTAATTGAACTCAAATATAATAAATGCCATGTATAAGTTCTAATGTCTAAAAGTTTTCAGTTCTCTGTTGGTTTGAAAGATTCAAACATGTTTCTGGAATTTTTAACATCTTCCCTCCCCACCCCCTTTTTCTTTCTTGTATTTCTGCTGATTTTTGATACTTTTAGAATAAGAAGTCTGTTTAGTGTGAGAATGTAAATCCCTTCCAGACACTACTCTGAAAGAAGCTAAATATGCTCCCTGGAAAGGAAGCATTACCCACTTCAAGCCAAAAAAATGACTGTTATGGAAAAGGCAGGCTGGAAATGACATAGATTTGGCTATGTTTTACCCCCATGAATGCAATGCTTTATAAATAAGGAGGACTGACAATGTCGACAAACCCCTCTGTGTTAAAGCTTTGGCCTGCTGAGAGACAATAGCAACAGGAACAATCTGGCATTGAGCTACCAGAAAGGGGTGGTTCTTTATGAGCAAAGGCACTGACCATGATTCAAAAAGGCAGAGATGTGAACTGTGCCAGGCTCTGCAGAGAACAGCTGTGGCTCTGAACCCAAGGATAATATATCCCTGTTGGTCAGCTCAGTCAAGCCTCAAGCACACCTATGATCATTCCTTTCAAAATGGAATTGTTAACTGTTAGTATTGGGGACCTATCTTAGAATTACAGAGTTTTGGCATGTTCACATTAGCAGGTCAGGATTAGACTCCAGGCATGCTTAACTCAGAAATAGTTTTAAAATAAATGTCAATGCTACAGTGCAATACTATAAACATTCAAGGATTTCTTTATATAATATGTACTTGTAGCTTTTTAACACAGAAAAAAAAGATAAAATAATTCTCCAACAATAACTCAACAAATATTTATTGAGTATATACTATGTGCCAAGCAATTGAATAGTTTCTGAGATTGGGGAATGAACATCAAGTGACTCAGTTTGGATTTTATTCTATTACTTTCTCCAACACACAACTATCATAATTAGTGGCCCTTCTATAATGTTCTTCTCAGGACATTATTAGGGACCACAGCCACTGCCTTACCTAAATGTTTGGTAAGAGTGTGGACTAGTACATAAAAATTTTGGTATTTGTAGAGATGTTAAATCCTTATATGTCAGTCTATATCTAACTGTATCCTCTATGGGAGATGAAATTGTCACTGGTGAGACTTCTAAGGTCGGTGTTAGAAACTTAATAGAAAGAATGCCATCTTATCCACATCCTTTCCAACACTTGTTATTTCTTTTCTTATTGATAATAGTCATTCTAACAACATGTATAATGTTATTAAGCAATGTCACCCAATAAATTTATTTTTTTAAAAAAAGAATTCAACAGGCAGTCTTGTTCAAAGTGGACTTGTCTATAACATCTACATAAGAAAAGCAAATAAAAGGAAACATAATTTTGGCAATGTTTAGTTATAACTCTAAGTATGCACATTAGCAAAATACAGAATGTTTCATGTACCATGTAATAGATAACAGATACACAGAGACATAGAGAACTAGGACAAGCGCTAGTGATAAATTAACAAAGAAGTGGATTATTTAGTAATCAGCATGATTCCTAGGGCATGGACTAAATATTTATTCAATTTATTTAGAGTTTTCAAGTTATATATAAGTTTGAGATTGCTTTTTATTCATATTATATATTTTACATTTCTATATTTAATAAATTCAAATTGTGATAAATTGATACAAATAACAATGATAAAATTAGAAAGTATAAATGTTGTATAAGCCCACCCAGCATCGCTATTTAGAAATGATGAAATAATGAAGTTCTGAATGATTTAAGTAGGAGAAATTCTGGCACATTGCAGACAACACTAATTTAATGGAGTAAAGACCAGAAGTAGGCATGCACTATCAGTTTATTCAGGAAATAATTATCAAGCACTTTTTATAAGTTATTCTAAGCCTGGAGGTAGAGCAGTCTGTAAAATGGGCAAGGTTCCTGCTTTCATGGTACTTACAACTTAATTAATAGAAGGAAGATGGCGATAATTAAGCACAAAAGAGGAAGTAAAGAAGAATATGTATTTTATTAATGAGTGTTATAAAGAGAAGGAAAATAAGCAATGTACTTGATGAAAAAGAAGGCTACTTAAGGTCAGAGGATCAGGGATTTTCTTTACAAGAAGGTGAAGATTAAGTGAATATCTAGTGATAAGAAGAAGCTGAAGGAAGAACATTCAGAGACTGCAAATATCAGGAAGAGAGTCAGAGGAAAAAAACAGCCAGGGAAAAAACTCAGGGTAGATACATACAAGCTTTGAAGAAAAGAGAGGCCAGGCATGTCTAGAATATAAGAGATAAGAAAAGGCGGGTATGAGATGAAAACAGACAGCTACAGACACATATTATACTGGGATTGAAAATTGGTAAAGATAACAGTGTGGTGATTCCCAGGGGGTGTCATGGAAGAGTATATAGGGCTAATAAATAAGGATGGGGACTTGATTTGGGGGAAGGATGTGAATGTGCAATGCAGTATACAGAGATGTGTTGTAGAGTTGGGCACCTACAACCTGTATAATTATGTTAACCAGTATCACCCTGCAGGAATATGCTGTGAAGACATGCAGAGTTAGAGTAAACAGAGACAGTGAGGTGCCCTAGGGTGAAAGCCCTGAGTGGATGAGAGTCCAGGGGCCTCTCTGACCCTGAACTGGAAATAGTAGGTGCTGGAAACAGCAAAACAGCAGAATAAGATCAGCAACATAAAATGTTTAGGCTCTCAGAACAGAGATTAGAAATCAGCATGTTCACCTCCTGAGAACTTTAGCTTCCTTGAATGATTTGTACTGGCTAATAAATATCTGAGTAAGGCTGGGGACGGGCTTCAGTCCTTTGGTCTGCTGACTGGGGCTGTTTTCTCCCCTCGGCCCCTCGGAGCATTTCATCTGGTCTCTGCGGAGTTCATTGACACTGCAACACGTGGAGTCCTGTGTGTGGAACAGGAACCAAACAACAGGTTTGCTACTCCAAGTAGTTCATTGTCTCCATAACATCACCCCAACAAAATTTTTAAAAATAAAAAAGAAGAAAAATTGGTACAGAACTTAGATTTTATTCTAACTACATTAATAGCCATAAAATGATTTAATGCAGGGGGAGAAAAAGATCCAGTTAAATGAAAATAATTGGCTTCTGTGTTTGGGTTTAGAGGTAGTGTTGGGTTGGGGACACTTCAGGGCCAGAGTGGAGGAAAGATGCCAGTTAGGAGATGATGGTGACTTACCCACAGGTCGTTTAGAAAAAAAAATATAGAAGAGTGAGATTTGGGATATGATTTGAAGATGGGTACAAGTCTTGGTCTTTTTATCAATAATTGATTCAATGAGTGGAGTTAGGTTAAGAGGAAAAAGAAAAAGCAAAGTTGTGTCTTAAACTATATTGTTTTCTATTCTACCTGCAAACAGACTTTGGTTCCACACTGTTTCTGGTATAGCTTATAACTTTGTTCACTTCATCTATTTACATATTTCCTTTTAACTTCTGTTCCCAACTCCTTAAAGCTTCTGTTGGCATTTCAACCAGCAGCCATACAACATGTCAAATTGTTCTCTGTTATGTTCCTACATAACTCTGCATAGGGAATGAGCCCATTTATCTTCTCTAAGGAAACACACTGTTCTTCAGGGAAAGCACTGATTTATTGACTGAATTAAAGCAGGGAGGCTATTATCCTAGGAATCAGCATTCTAATGTATATTTCCTGAATTCCTCTGGGGGAAATAAAAGGAAAAAGTCAAACTGAGGATAAAGAGAATAGCACAAAAGGTCATTCATTTTTGCTCCCTATTGTGAATTCCAAAACACATTCTGGACATACTAGGACATGAATGAGACATAAAACCTGTATATATTTTATGAAATAGAATATGTAATGGATTGTTTATATTAAACTATAGAATTGGGGAGAAAAATAAGAGCAAGCATGTGCAATGTCTCTCAGGTGAAAAGAATGAGTTTACAGGTAGGCAAAATTTCTGAATAAAATGCAGTGCTTCATACAAATGTGTATAGATAGCATTATTTTTCAATCTTTGATGCTAATGGGTAATTTTCATAATTCCTGCTTATGGCTAGAACATGGACTATGTGGAGCAAGAACTGTTTTCACTTGCCACTTTCAATTTAAATCATTTTGTTAAAGGAAGCTCTCAGGCTCCAGGTATCACCTATATTAGCTAGCTAATTTAAGAGTGTCTTTGAATATCAGAAGTGACTGAAAAAATTTAATTAGTGGTACCTATTTGTATTAAAAAGAATGTGTGATAAGTATTCCAGGTAAAGTATTTATATACTTAATTGTTTAAAAGAGACTAGACAGTAATGAAACTAAGCTAAAGTGACAGATAATAACTAAAGTAATAGAAAAAAAACTATGTCTGGTAATATGGAAGTCAGTGTAGAAATATCCACTTTTTTCAATGACTGTTACAGGTCAATTTTTAGAAACATTTAATAGGTAAAACATAATGCACTTCTCCCTTTATAAAAATTGTCTAATATTTGTTTGTAATCATTATGTGTTCACAGTCCTCTTCCATTTAGATTTTATTAAAAACAGGTCCAAAGTTTACCTAAGTTTTCTCCTGTAGCTTTATTATACTATATAATATACTATACTCTAGTTCTATACTATAAGGTAAAATAAAATGTACTATTTAATTTGCTTTACTTGCCTGCTTAGCTCTTAATCCCTAAAGGACATGATAATAGTTTAAAGCAGTGGTTCCCAACCTTTTTTGGGCCATGGACTGGTTTAATGTCAGAAAATATTTTCACAGACCAGCCTTTAGGGTGGAATGGATAAATATATCACGTGACCGAGACAAGCGTCAAGAGTGAGTCTTAGATGGATGTAACAGAGGGAATCTGGTCATTTTTAAAAAATAAAACATAGTTCAGACTTAAATATAAATAAAACGGAAATAATGTGAGTTATTTATTCTTTCTCTGAGGACCGGTACCAAAAGGCCCACGGACCAGTACCAGTCTGCAGCCCGGGGGTTGGGGACCACTGGTTTAGATAAAGTACCTGTTCATGAGCCTTAAACCAAAAGGAATCTGGGCAATGATACAGACCTTCTGAGAGTCCCTTTCTAAACCAGAGGTTAATCACACTATTTCAGTATTCTGTTATGCTCATTCTCTTCATTCTTTTACCAAATTTGAACAACATATTGCCTCTGTGATGTCTAAATTGAGAATATCGTTTAAATTAAAAACCTGAAGTTTTTCTCCTAAATTATTTTAGAAGCAAATATTCATAGTACTAGTGTACTTCCATTATAGCTAGATGTGTCAATATGGTGGATGTCTATAATACATAACTTTTATCTATTACAGTCATTGTATATTGCAAAGTGATAAATCGTTCCGTATTACTCACCGTTGTTGAGAAAGCTGTCTCATTTACTAATAAAGTGTGGAAATTATGAAGATTTTTTTCTATAGATGTATTTATCTTAAAATACTCTTGTTACATAATTTCAAGAATGTATTAATTAAAAGATATGCTACCTATTTCATACCAATTTTTCAGGATAATAGAGACACTATTCCCTTCATGTGTATGCCAATTGTGAAAGGGTATCCAACTCCAAACACATCACAACTTTTGCTAATATTAGAATATTTTATGCTATGGTTAACATAAAATAATGAGATTCAGCGATGCACTGTCGAAATGCTTTTGCAGAAAAAGTGTTATAGTTCTGGACAATCCAGACTCAGTTGGAGAAATGCTGCCGGCTGTTTGGGAAAGTAAGGACCACACAAACAGGGAAGGCAGTGGCTGTGGTCCCTAACAATGTCCTGAGAAGAGCATGACAGGAGGGCCACTAATTATGATGGTAATCGCTGCCATTTATTAAGCCCGTACTATGGGGCAGGTGTCCTGTCATGCTTCCAAAGGCATCCAAGCTCCACCAGCTTTTATGCAGACTCCTCTGCTGGCCTGCTGACTGGCCTTCCTAGTTCTAAACTTACCTTTCTACAGCTTAGTCTCCACATTGCAGCCACAAACACAATTTTTTTAAAGCTAAAACTTAGATCACACAACTTTCTTAAAACACATCAATAGCTTCACACAGCCCTGAAAATAAATGTAACCTTTTTATAATACCCTTCGAAGCTCTGCATGATCTGGCCCTGCTCCTCTCTCTGACCCTATTCTGTTCTGCTCCTCCCTCCCTAGACTGCCTTCTGGTATGCAGATGTGGCCCTGTGGCAGCAAAGGCTCTTTGCTCTTGTTGGCTTTGCCTACAAAGCCCTTCCCTTGGCTCTTTGGTTGTCTCCTCATTCTTTTCGCCTCAACTCATACAGCACATCCAAAAGTGAAGCAAAGGTAGCCTTTCTAAAACTCAAGTTTTTTATATATGAAAGCTCATGACCTTTCTAAAACATCACATTTTCATAGCACACAAGAAGATTGGAGGGATAACATAGAAGTCTTGCATATACTTTTCAAATACTGTGGTTTATTTCAAAGGTCTTATGGGTCAGGGGTGATAAGTTCAAATGTGAGTTTGATGCCCAGTGTCAGAAACTTGAACCTTTTATAGCAGAGCAAGAGCACCCTGCAGTCAGCAGCCTGGGACCCATGTAGGCTGCTAGAGAGGTGTATGCTGTATGTCACAGTGAAACATTCTCTGTAGTGTGTACAGAACTGCCTGACCCCTGCCAATGTGGACAGCTGGTTTTCCCCTTGGGTTCAAATGACTCTATTACTCTGCTTATCCTCTTCTTGAATAGATGTCACGAATGCAGTCCAATCAGAACAAAGTCCCCACTTAACATTCTTTTTTTCTTCTTTTCTTTTCCAAGTGAGAGGAAGGGAGATAGTGAAAAGACAGACTCCAGCATGTGCCCTGACCAGGGTCTACCTGGCAATCCCCATCTGGGGCTGATGCTCTGCCCATCTGGGGCCATGCTTGGCAACTAAGCTATTTTTAGCACCTGAGGCAGAGGCTCCATGGAGCCATACTCAGCACTGGAGCAGATGCACTCAAAGCAACTGAGCCATGTCTTCAGGAGGGGAAGAGAGAGCGAGAGAAGCAGGAGGGGAGGGGGAGGGGAAGAGAAGCAGATGGTTGCTTCTCCTGTGTGCCCTGACCAAGAATTGAACCCAGAACAACCACATACCATGCCAAACTGCTGAGCAAACCAGCCAGGGCCTCCCACTTAGCATTCTTGCTGGCATCAAGCTCTACATACCAAGAGAAGAAATTTAACAATGCAGAACTGCTGTTTTAGTAGTAAACTGCTTACCTCATAAGCAATTTTTTCATTTGAAATATTCCAATATGTAATGTTCATTAGTAACTGCATTGAGAAGCCCCAGCACAACCTTCTAAATGCTATTCCAGAGACCAGATTTAATAACCTTTGGCAACAAGTCTTCCCTGAGAGGTAAGAAGTAGTGGTAGATGAAGTTGGGATAATTGGGGGCAGGTGGGGTATCTGGTTAGATTGGAGGTTATGAGAATATAGGTAATTTCAGCTCAAATAAATTAATGATTCCAACCTATGCCTTTTCCCTGAGCTTGGAAACACTAAATTATTGTTCCACAATAAACAGTTTAGGGACCAGCAGCTGGGCATCACCTGGGTGCTAGTAACACATGCAGAATCTCAGACCCCACCTTGGACCCACTGAATCAGAATACTATTCAGTTTAACAAGATCCCGGGGTGGTTATATGCATGCTAGAGTTTGAGAGGCTTTGTTCCAGGTCAGGGTGTTTCACTCTAAGTGCACATGAGAATCACCTGGGGAGCTTTTCAAATTCCTATGCCCAGGCCACTCGAGGCTGATTAAATTAAATCTACAAGCGGTGTCCAGGCATCTATTTCTTTCCCTTAAAGCATGCCAGATGATTTCAACATGTGGCCAAACTGGAGAACCATTTCTCTGGATTATAAAGAATTCCTCTAGTGTTTATATTATTTATAAAAATCATTGTGATTCATATGACTTATCTATGGCAAGAAAAACATTATTCATTATAACAGATTCTTGTCTATATAAAATGAATTATGTAATCTACTTAAATATATTATATATAAGAATAAAAATTAGAAAGTATATGTTTCAGCAAATGTCATATGTAAATGTTCTCAAGAACCACATTCTTCTGTATTGATTGCACAGGAATACATTTAATGGCTAAAAGTGGATCATTACTATTTTTCAGCTAACATCATTGAGTTCTTTCCACCTGGGTTTAGCAACTGTGGGCATTTTTTTTTCATCTAACTCCACCACAAAATAGACACCCCACTACAAAATGTTAAATACAAATTTACTTAACAGCCATGTAGCTCAATGATGAAGGGATTTAGCCTCAGTGCTAAAATGTGAGATGCAACCCTGTAAGTGGGTTGCTTTTAAAAATTTTCCCTGCAGGCTTACCTTTCCTTCTACCCAGCAATTGCATTATCAGGTGCTTTTAAAAGGTAGCTAGCTGGTCCTCTCAAGATGTTGGCTTTAAAAAAAAATCTTTTAATCAAGATCTGCCTCTAATGCTCTTCATTTACGTCTTTAAGTGAAAGGATAACATGAAAGCCACTTCCAAGCCACTGGCGGGGAAAATAGCTGTTACAGGGGCTGAACTGAAACAGAGACCCGATGCTTCCTCTTTGAAGTGTGGCCACCTGTGAGGTCCAATTGATCCTGGGCAGCCACGCTTCAAAGGGATAAGGCTGCACTTCTCCCCCACCTGGCCACTGCATGTTATAACACTTCTGAGTCAGCAGGGGCGACTTTCAAGTTAAAATTTGGATTAAAAAGCTAAATTGTGAGTGATGAATGGCTCATAGGTAGCCTTTAAGACTTGAATGTGATTTGAGATCAGCTCAGCAGTATCTTCTCCACCTCTTTCCTTCGCCCTCTTGTCACCCTTTGTATTTCAAAGGTCAGGCTTCTTTGAAATTAGTTTCTACATCAGAATTTAATGAAGTCACTAACATGAAGGGAAAAAATTGGTATATCTAGAGCAATCAGGAAATTGAAAAGCCAAAATAACTTCCCGCCAACATCTATTGACCTTGTAGTTAAAAAAAAAAAAAAAAAAAAAAAAAAGGGTTCGGGAAGAATCTAAACTTTTTTTTTCTTTTGCTTTACTGTTGGCTGTGATAAGAAAGGTGATTTATTTAGAGAGTTTAAATAAATGTGGACAGTAGCATTTTGTGATTCCATATATTTACTTAAGTACATGTATTCAGACTGTTCTAATGGTGTGTTATAATCCTAAAGGATTGTCAGCTCCTTGTGGGGTCTTTGTAGCATGTAAGAGGGTCAAAGGAGAGAAAAGAAAGCTGAATAAGAGAAGACTCTAATATTAAGGTTTACTAGTTGAAAATACTTTGCTTTGTATTCTTTGAGATTAATATGCAGTTAAGATGAAAGACTACAATCTATAAAGACTAAGATCTATAATGATAGCATTTCCCTTTAAATTGGACTATTATGTCAAACATATTTTTAAATATGCTATTCACTAAGAAAATACCAATGTTTTAAGTTTTCATTTCCATTTTAATCTTCAGAAAACAGCTGTCTTCAAGTGACTATGAGTTGAAAGTATTTTTTTCCCCCTAGATCATTGCCTTAGTCACAAAGGATGTGTGTCTAGAATGACACCCAAATTTCTGTGTTTGGAAAAATCTAGACCAGCTTTGGGTAAAACTAGAATGACCCTTGAACACTTGGTCCAAATAAATTGCTAGAAACATCTCAGAATTGTACTAAAATCTATAATCTGGTTCCAGAGTTAATTATAATTTATCTTACTTTTCTATTAGAAAAGTAAACAAAAATCACCTGAAATTGTGAGTATGTGTGTGCTTTTCCCCCCACAATATGGAACCTGCTATTCAGAGAAGGGAAAATTATAATCCAAGATAAGAACATAGATGAGAAATGGAAAAGTTAGACAAAGAAAATATATACAAATTATTCACTCACTTTTATAGTAGCTATATCATAGAAATAAATGACACAGACTACTAGAACTGTATTGTCTATTATGGAATTTGTGCTATTTGCAATCACTTATATGCTTATCTATCTATAGCTGTAAATTTTCAAAGCACTCTTAAATTTTGCACATTTTATATAAAAAATGTTAATGAGAGTCTGCACTTTTTGAAGGGAAAACACTGTCAATTTTATGCTGTGGAAATAACATTTCATTTTTGCCAACACGAGCAACTATGAACCAATGCCCTCATATATATATATTTTTAACATTTTAGAGTTATATGGCAGTCACTGGCTTTGCTAAGTCTCTGTTAATAGAAATAATGTTTGCTATGCACATGTAATGCACAAATAGCATATCCATAGTTTTGTACTGATGCCACAGCTAAGTTTGTTCCTGATTTTGTATGATAAAGTAAATGACCTTCCATATCTTTTCTGAATAAAGATGTTGGCAGGACATAAATATAAGAATGCCAACTCTCGATCAGTATTATATTTTCTTTAATCTGTGACCCTCTATTTATTGGCTTACATTTATTTCAAGTGCCATCTTATGTTAGTAGCTGTAGTTGTGAAACGTAATACTACCTGAAACATGAAAATGATACTTTTTTTTGGAAATAATTATTGAATGACTGCTTTTTTTAAAAAAAATGTTTGTTTTATTGACTTTAGAGAGAGGAAAAGAGAGGAGGAGACAGACACGAACACCTGTTCCTGTATGTGTCATGGGGTGGAACTGGCGACCTCTGCATGTCAGGATGATGCTCTAACCACCGAGCCAGCCATCCAGGGCTAAACGGCTGCTTTCTTGTTTTTTAAACAAGTGATTAAGATTTTGGGTACATTTTGTGAGGTAAGCACTTTTAATTATCAGGTGTTTTATTTTGGGGGGAATAAGTTATAAGTTTATGAAATATAGGAAAATATTGAATTTATTTGCAGATTTTATTTTCAAAGGGCAACATTTGTTTTCAATTTTTAAAGTATCGATATTAAGTAAAAGGCTTTTAGAAAATAATTGTAAAAACCTTTTGACCAAGTTAATAATATTTTCTCCCTAACTACACCTTATACAAAAGTACAAAACAATGCCTAAAAAACTATTTAAGTTGCAAATGATGGGCGACTACTGAAATCTCCTTTGACAAATAGGAGAAATCAAGCGGTCCCAAGAGAAGGACCGAAGGTTTTAGTTAAAGATGAACATACCACCCACATATCTTCATTTCGATTTCACTAAAATTCTCATTAGACAATTTTGAAAACCAAGAAACCCATGTGTTTTAAAAATTATCTTAATATTGATTTAATTAAAAATCTATGAGCACTAAAGCATAGATAAATTACAATTATAGAATAATTTGGTTATTTTAGTGAGCCACATAAGAAAACTAATCTTTTTTCTTCAGTCATATCCAGGGTAATATTTCTTTAAATTCCTAGGAAATGACTATAATACAAAAAATATTTATAACTTCAGAAAAATACAAAAAAATATTTATACAAAATTATAATTTTTCTCTCTCTCAATAATACCTAGTTATCATGGATAGCTAAACGAGTATATATTTCAGGTTAGAAGTGTTATAGTCATTTTTAAAAAAGCATTATGGTTCCAAAAATACATGATGCTTATTGTTGTAAATAAGCAGCATACATATATAATTTGAATTGCAATAAAATGATTTAATTTTATATTGCATTATTGCAATTAATTATAGGAAAATATTGTTACATTATTAGTGCTTTATTTTATAATTTATTTTAATTTTAGAAGACAGAAAAGGAAAACAATTAAATTAGCTTTTTCTATTCCTTATCTGTCATACATACTAGCAATCATGTGGGGCACCAGACAAGAGAGTTACTTGCCTTTTTGCTTCATTCTGCCTCAAAACATAATCTAAAGAGAAAGATGTCTATAAATATGCTGTAAGAATTATTTGTAGGAAGGAGGGACAAACAAAATCTATTCCAGTTAGGAAGCAATATCACTGTTTTGAGGTTCAGAATAAGTAGGTATAATAATTAGAAATATTTCCAGTAGCACCAAAGTTTTGCTTAAGTAGCATATTCATATTATAACCGTTAAACACAGAAGCCATGTCTCTTCTTATTCAAGGTTCTAGTCGCCAGCCTAGCCTTTGATTCTGTTGAGTGAGTTAGCAAAGGGTAAAATCTGCTTTGTGCTGGATGGCCAGGGAAGACCAGATGGCTTCCTGGGTTAAACACAGTGTTCAGTGTCAGGAGATTTATAAAGCTTTTGCAATAATTCTATAACTCTCAGGCTGAAGAATGCTGCTTTTCCAACTTGTTAAGTAAAATCAATACATACTTTGCTCCCCTTGGTTACACATACAATTCTGAGCCTCAGCAACTGGGATGCTGTAATGTATGTTCCAACAAAGAGGGGAAAAAGGTTTTGTAATGGATTTATATTTTTTCTTTCTTTAGATTTCTGCAATTCGATTACTTATTTGATGAGCTAAAAATGGAGAGGGGAAGAATGATGGTTTAATACATTATATTTATCAGGATCTTGACCTCTTTTATATATATGTGCTAATCCTTCTTAGCTCTAAAATATGTTTAATACTGTCTTTGAAACAGGAAAATAAAACTATGCTAAAAACGACCTTTACTATTTTTCAATTTGCATTTGTTGAACTCCACTAAAGCAACAAATATATACTAAACACCAATTACCTGGTAAAATATTAAGTACCAGAAAAATAGCTCATTGTGAGACAAATGTGGCAAAGACAAGGTTTGAAGAGAGTCAATAGCAAGTATAATCAGAGATCTAAAGAGGTCCTCTTGGAAACTGATGCTTAAACTGAGAACTGGAACTCTAATAAACGTAACCAGGCAAAATTGAGAAAGGCAATGTCAACTGTTTGAATGGAAACCAAAGGAGGACATGAGCAAAGTGAGTCTTTAGTGTATACCTGATCGGGCACACGGTGTAGTATAATGTACACAAGACTGTGTCTGTTGCATGTTGTCTTCTTAGCACAGAGCCATGTACATCACAGGTGCTCAGTAAGAGTTGAAAGTAAATTGGATGAAGGCAGGTTAGAGACAAGAAAACAAATCATTCATTTCAAAAATTCAAATACTAAAGACCTACTCCAGGTCTGTGATATTTAAGAAAGCTGCAAAGATAATGACTAAAACAACTGGTGAAGGGAAGAACTACAGAGAAAGAGGAAGAGGAACTGACAGATGAGCAAAATAGTTTTAATTTCATTAACTAAACATGTTCTGTTCCTTTGGCTGACCTGACACTATATCATAGCATTTTTTATTATTTTTTATTACTTATCCCAGGTTTATCCGTCATATTATACAATTCACCATCTAAAAAGGTTTTATGCTGTTCTCATTCATAGGTAAATGTATACATATAATATCTCCTATCATTATAACATATCAGAATGTTAGCATATGTAAGTTTAGGTTACTTCTTATCCAAATTTGGCCTTTATGTACTTTTAAATGAGTTATTGTTAATAATGAGAGTTTTCCATAGTGATCTAAAGGGCAGAAAAACACTGAAAGTTAGAAAGCAAGGATTCATAAATCTACCTTAAGCAGTTACTGGAGAAATGATAACAATCCTTAATATCAACATAGTTTTTGTGTCTGCATTTTTAACTACCTGTACTATATCTAAGCAAAGTAAGAAGATGGCATAGGAGTGAGAGAAACAAGCATCAGGCAACAGAGAAGTGGCAAAAGGCTCCACTTGTGTGTTTATTTGAGATTTTTCATAATGCTGTGGCCCAGAAGTGCTTTCCTTATCAAATTCTCTCTCCTCTTCATCAGTTTCAGAGTCCACACACTTTGTCATCCACATCATCATCCATTATCCATTTTTCTGACAGACCAAGGAAACACTGAAGGATGAAAACACTTTCGACTGACATTGGGAGAGCTAAATAACACACTGAACAAGCAGTTGTTCAGGGACTTTATTTCTTCCTGGTGTGTAAATGACTGCTGCCATGCTGTTTGCTAGATTGATAGTAAGATGAAGGGACAGAGTAGCCTATATCCTACCAATCTATTTCGAGGTGACAAGACCTTCCTGACCCTTGAAAGGATATTTGTATTTCTTCTTTCTTTCCATTTTTATATTAGGCTGTGCAAATATTAGTAAAGAGAAATGTTGGAAACATCTGGAAGGATACAGAAGAAACAAACTTATAAATGATTATGTTTGGTTTAGTGTAGTGAGCCTGAAATATTCAGTTCTTGGTAGGTAGAAAAAGAAAGGGTGTTGTTTTTATGAAGCGTGGCCAAATAGACAGGATTTGGCTCTCACTTGACAAGAATGTAAAATAATCATTTCTACTTTCAGGAGAACAACTGTAGAGAAACACATGGAATCAAACAAATGTGTCAAATTTAACAATATTTTCAGTTTTGTTTATCCAATACTGAATAATGTGAAAGAAAATTTTAAAAGAAACAATACAATACTCAAGTTTATCATGAAATGCTTTACGAAAAATGTTAATTTTAGAAAAAAAGGTAAAGGATCCTATAACTCTGAAGTTCCCAAGCATTCGGCATTTTGTTTATAATTTCTTAGATGATATTTTCAATTAAAACTCAACTGGATCTGACCAAGAAATACAAGCAGATTTTACTTTTTTCTTCTACTTACAATCATATTAAAAATTACTTCTTGGCCCTGGCCTGTTGGCTCAGTGGTAGAACATCGGCCTGGCGTGCAGAAGTCCCGAGTTCGATTCCCGGCCAGAGCACACAGGAGAGGTGCCCATCTGCTTCTCCACCCCTCCCCCTCTCATTCCTCTCTGTCTCTCTCTTCCCCTCCCGCAGCCGAGGCTCCATTGGAGCAAAGATGGCCCAGGCGCTGGGGATGGCTCCTTGGCCTCTGCCCCAGGCGCTGGAGTGGCTCTGGTCACAATAGAGTGACGCCCCAGAGGGGCTGAGCATCGCCCCCTGGTGGGCAGAGCGTCGCCCCCTGGTGGGCGTGCCGGGTGGATCCCGGTCGGGCGCATGCGG
This sequence comes from Saccopteryx bilineata, assembly GCF_036850765.1. NCBI lineage: Eukaryota > Metazoa > Chordata > Mammalia > Chiroptera > Emballonuridae > Saccopteryx > Saccopteryx bilineata. The sequence continues at coordinate 66,462,304 of NC_089490.1, read as the reverse complement.
GAGTCTGTCTGACTGTCTCTCCCCATTTCCAGCTTCAGAAAAATACAAAAAAAAAAAAATTACTTCTTATTGAGAACTAGAGGAAAGTGACTGGTGAATATTTATTTTAGTTCAATAATAAAATCTTTCCAGGAAAAACAAAAAAACCAAATCTATAAGCCAAAATGTTGCAAACAATTTTTTTTTGAATAGCAAGCAATACACAAAATATCTGAATTCTGACAGACTCTCAAGTTATTAAAAGGATTTAATGTCAAACTGTTTCTATTGTATTTGGATAAATTACAACATTCAAAGGTGTAGTCAGTAAAGCAATAAAAAATGTAATACAATCCAGCTTTCAACCTGATTCTGACATAAATATTAACCCAGACTTTCTCACAGTACATTGTTTTCTTTTATAGGATAGATAAAGGGAAGACAAATATTGACATAAACTTTAACTATACAAATAAATAACTTAATTTTCTAATAACACTGGTGAAAAAGCTATTTTCTAACTTATTTTTATGGAAACAACCTATATTTGGTACCCATTTTACCATCTTCTTCCCAAAAAAGGAGTGCAGCAATGAAGATTCACACTGGGGAACAAAACTTTTTTTTTTTTTTTTTTCATTTTTCTGAAGCTGGAAACAGGGAGAGACAGTCAGACAGACTCCCGCATGCGCCCGACCGGGATCCACCCGGCATGCCCACCAGGGGCGGTGCTCTGCCCCCCAGGGGGCGATGCTCTGCCCATCCTGGGCGTCGCCATATTGCGACCAGAGCCACTCTAGCGCCTGAGGCAGAGGCCACAGAGCCATGCCCAGCACCCGGGCCATCTTTGCTCCAATGGAGCCTTGGCTGCGGGAGGGGAAGAGAGAGACAGAGAGGAAAGCGCGGCGGAGGGGTGGAGAAGCAAATGGGCGCTTCTCCTATGTGCCCTGGCCGGGAATCGAACCCGGGTCCTCCGCACGCTAGGCCGACGCTCTACCGCTGAGCCAACCGGCCAGGGCCTGAACAAAACTTTTGTTGCATACACAAAACAATTGTTCTTGCCTAATTTGAGTGTGTTGATCTCAAATCTGATATTAGTTTTTCTCTGTAAGCTATAGTTTTTTTGCAACTCAAGATTTTAGGTTTTTATCTTATTGTAAAATTTTCAACATTTAGTTTAACATAATGAAGTAGAATGTCTAGAAGGAAGACAAGATCCACCTCCCAGAACCAAAGTGGATTACAAACTAATTTTATGAACTATCATCTGGAAAAAACAACTTTGGACTAAACTAAGAGGACTCTTCAACCAAGGAACACTGAAGAAGCCACACCGAGACTGGTAGGAAAAGTGGAAACATGAAGAGGGCTGCCCAGCTCCCCAGAGCGAACGGCAGCTGGGAGAGACTTGCATGGCGGGAAGTGAGTTTAGCAGAGAGGGGAGGGCCCTGAGTCCCAGGAACAAAGCCCCAGCCTGCAGCCCCAAAGCCTAGAAGAGGCATATGGACAGTATTTAGCTGGAAACAAGACAGGATACTGTTTGTGAGAAAGAGACTGATTTCTCAGACCCAGGATTCTTCTTAAAGGGACCATTCAGAAAACCTATCTCACAACCACTCGTCCAGGGCTCCGGGGGATGGAGAGAGAGGAGAGTACTGGAGTAGCAGGAAGAGAGTGTAATCTAGGAGGCACTGGGAGAATCATTTTGGGAGACAGCCACCCTAACCCCTGGGATGAGTCACTCCCCAAATCTGAAGGGAATATTTCCCTGGAAACAGCAATACCAGCAAAGGAAAGCAGGACACCAGACAAACAAGCTCTCCCGTGGCACTCAGAGCAGAGTTGCTTAGAAGGAGGGAGCTTCTGGGTATAAAGTAGTAAGACTTAGGGTCTGAGCTGCAGCGCCCGCACCCCACACAGCTGAGGGCTCACAGGAGGGCGGGCGGCAGCGGCGGGAAGCAGAGGCGCGGTTATGTCGGCAGGGGCGAAAGCCTGCTTGCCGCCACTGGGCTCATGTGTGAACTGTCTTGCCCAGCTGGGGAGGAGTAGGTGTGCAAAAGTGGTCAAGCCCAGCTGCCAGCAGCCTGTAATCCAGCCTGTGAGAGAAGGGCAGGAACCTGGAAGGGGTGGAGAGCAGCCCTTGAGCAAGGGCACAGGAACACAGCCTTGCTCCTCCCGCAGAACCGAGGCTTGTGGCCTGACTTGGGAACCAGCTCCTCCTGCAGGGGTGGAGCCAAAAGCCCAGAACAGGCAGAGACCTGCAGCTGAGCAAAGGTGCTCGCCACTGCCCTCAGAGCCGAGCATAACACCACCCATGGGGGCAAGGCAAAGATCAAGGCCACCAAGGCTTGTACAGCTGAGCACATGATCACAGCCACCCTGTGAAGAGGTGGAAACCTCAGCAATAGCCCCAGTGGGCAGGCACCGGCAATGCCCAAACCCAAAAGCCCTAGGCAGCAACAGAAGAGGGGGTGGTGGGCCTTCAGACAGACCATACCTAGGGAACAGAAGCCATACCCAGTGGACTCCAGGGCCCAAAACCTTCCTTTACACAGAGAAAATGCGAAGGCAGAGAAATGCAACACAAATGAACCAAGAGAAATCCCCAGAAAAGGACCTAAATAAATCAGATATAACCAAATTACCAGATGCAGAGTTTAAAATGATGATTGTTAGGATGCTCAAAGATATTAGAACAACAATAGATGGTCATTACGAACACTGAAATAAAGAGATAGCAAATATAAAAAAGGACAATGAAATAATAAAAAAGAATCAGTCAGAAATGACAAATACAATATCTGAAATAAAGAACACAATGGAAGGAATTAAAAGCAGAATGGATGAAGCAGAGAATTGAATCAACGAGTTAGAGGAAACGATAAATAAAGGCACAGAAGCAGAGCAGAAAAAAGAAAAGAGACTCAAAAAGTCTGAGGAAACTCTAAGAGAGTTCTGTGACAACATGAAAAGAAATAACATCCACATGATAGGGGTTCCTGAAGAAGAAGAGAAAGAACAAAGGATAGAGACTTTGTTCAAGTAAATCATAGCTGAAAACTTCCCTCAATTAAGGCAGGAAAATATCTCATATGTTTAGGAAGCACAGAGAACTCCGTTAAGGAGAAACCCAAAGAAACCAACACCAAGACACATTATAATTAAAATACCAAAGGTAAATGATAAAAACTATTAAACTGCTAGACTTGCACTGACCTGTGGTGGCACAGTGGATAAAGCGTCGACCTGGAAATGCTGAGGTCGCCGGTTCGAAACCCTGGGCTTGCCTGGTCAAGGCACATATGGGAGTTGATGCTTCCAGCTCCTCCCCCTTCTCTCTCTCTCTCTCTCTCTCCCTCTCTAAAAAAAAAAAAAAAAAAAAAAAAAAGCTGCTAGACAAAAAAGACTATCACCTACAAAGGAGCCCCCATAAGGATGGCTTCTGACTTCTCAACAGAAACACTTGAGGCCAGAAGAAATATCAAAGTAATGCAGAACAAGAGACTACAACCAAGACTACTTTATCCAGCAAGGCTATCATTTAAAATTGAAGGAGAAATAAAAAGCTTTACATACAAAAAATAAACTCAAGAAACTCACTACAACCAAACCGAGGCTGCAAGAAATGCTAAGGGACCTGTTGTAAACAGATCAAAGGAGAAAAAAAATATAGCAAAAGAGGAATACAATTTTAAAGAATAAAATGGCAATAAACAATTACATATCAATAATAACCTTAAATGTAAATGGATTAAATGATCCAATCAAAAGACATAGGGTAGCTGCGTGGATAAGAAAACAGTACCCATACATAAGCTGTATACAAGAGACACACCTTAAATCAAAAGATGCAAATAGACTGAAGATAAAAGGATGGAAAAAAATATTTTACGCAAATGGAAATGAAAAAAAAGCTGGGGAAGCAATACTTATTTCAGACAAAATGGACTTTAAAACAAATATAGTTAGAGATAGAGAAGGTCACTACATAATGATAAAGGGAGCAATCCAAAAGGAAGATATAACCATTATAAATATCTACGCACCTAATATAGGAGCACCTACATATATAAAGCAGATTTAAAGGGCGAGACTAACAGCAATACTATAATATTAAGGGATTTCAATACCCCATTAACATCAGATAAATCCTCAAGAAATAAAATTAACAAAGAAATAGCAGACTTAAAGGACATATTAGATCAACTTGATTTAACAAATATCTTCAGAACATTTCACCCAAAAGCAGCAGAATATACATTCTTTTCAAGCTCTCATGGTACATTCTCTAGAATAGACCACATGTTAGGGCACAAAAGCGGTCTCAACAAATGTAAGAAGATTGAAATCATATCAAGCACTTTCTCTGATCACAATGGCATGAAACTAGAAATCAACCACAACAGAAAAACTGAAAAAAACCTCACACTTGGAAACTAAATAGCATGTTATTAAATAACAAATGGGTAAACAATGAGATCAAAGAAGAAATTAAAAAATTCCTAGAAACGTACAATAATGAGCATACGTCAACTCAAAATTTATGGGACACAGCTAAAGCAGTCCTGAGAGGGAATTTCATAGCATAACAGGCATATCTCAAGAAGCTAGAAAAAGCTCAAATAAACAACTTGACCCTACATCTAAAAGAACTAGAAAAAGAACAGCAAGTAAATCCCAGAGCTAGTAGAAGGAAGGAAATAATAAAAATCAGAGCAGAAATAAATGACATAGAGGCTAAAGAAACAATACAGAGGATCAATGAAACCAGGAGCTGGTTCTTTGAAAAGGTAAACAAGATTGATGAACCTTTAACCAGACTCACCAAGAAAAAAAGAGAGAGAACTCAAATAAATAAAATTAGAAATGAGAGTGGAGAAATAACAATTGACAAAACAGAAATACAAAATATTGTAAGAAAATACTATGAAGAACTATATGCCAAAAAACTAGACAACCAAGATGAAATGGAAAAATTCCTTGAAACATATAATCTTCCAAAAATTAATCTGGAAGAATCAGAAAACCTAAACAGACCAATTACAACAAATGAGATTGAAACAGTTATCAAAAAACTTCCAAAAAAGAAAAGTCCTGGGCCAGATGGCTTCACAAGTGAATTCTACCAAATATTCATAGAAGAACTAACTCTTATCCTTCTCAAGCTATTTCAAAAAATTCAAGAGGATGGAAGACTTCTAAGCTCCTTTTATGAGGCGAGCATAATTCTGATTCGAAAACCAGGCAAAGAAAACACAAAGAAAGAAAATTATAGGCCAATATCCCTGATGAATTTAGATGCAAAAATTCTCAACAAAATATTAGCAAACTGGGTGCAGCAATATATGAAAAAAATCATACACCATGATCAAGTGGGATTTATTCTGGGGAGGCAAAGGCTGGTACAATATTTGTAAATCAATCAATGTGATTCATCACATAAACAAAAGGAAGGAGAAAAACCACATAATAATTTAAATAGATGCAGAAAAAGCATTTGATAAAATCCAGCACCCATTCATGATCAAAACTCTCAGCAAAGTGGGAATACAGGGAACATACCTCAACATGATAAAGGCCATCTATGACAAACCCACAGCAAATATCATACTCAATGGCCAAAAATTAAAAGCAATCCCCTTAAGATCAGGAACAAGGCAGGGGTGCCCCCTTTGACCACTCTTATTCAACATAATTCTGGAAGTCCTAGCCACAGCAATCAGACAAGATGACAAAATAAAAGGCATCCAAATTGGAAAAAAAGAAGTAAAATTATCATTATTTGCAGATGATATGACATCGTATATAGAAAACCCTAAAGTCTCAGTCAAAAAACTAATGGACCTGATAAATGAATTCAGTAAGTTGGCAGGATATAAAATCAATACTCAGATATCAGAGGCATTTTTATACACTAATAATGAACTGTCAGAAAGAGAAATTAAGGAACCATCCCCTTTACCATTGCAACCCAAAAAATAAAGTACCTAGGAATAAATTTAACCAGGGAGATTAAAGACTTATACTCAGAAAATTATAAAACATTGATAAAAGAAATCAGGGAAGATAAAAACAAGTTGGAGGCATATACCATGCTCATGGTTAGGAAGAATAAACATCATTAAAATGTCTATATTACACAAAGCAATTTATAAATTCAATGCAATACCAATTAAAATACCAATGACTTACTTCAAAGACATAGAACACATATTCCAAAAATTTATACGAAACCAAAAGAGAACACGAATAGCCTCAGCAATCTTGAAAAGAAAGAATAAAGTGGGAGCTATCACACTTCTGGATATCAAGTTATATTATAAGGCCATTGTACTCAAAACAGCCTGGTACTGGCATAAGAACAGGCATATAGATCAAAGGAAAAGAACTGAGAACCCAGAAATAAACCCACACTTTTATGGACAACTGATTTTTGACAAAGGAGGTAAGAGCCTCCTTTGACATTGGAGTAAAGACAACCTCTTCAACAAATGGTGTTGGGAAAATTGAACAGCTATCTGCAAAAAAATGAAATTAGACCACCAACTTATACCATTCACAAAAATAAACTCAAAATGGATAAAAGACTTAAATGTATTCCGTAAAACCATAAGCATCTTAGAAGAAAACATAGGCAGTAAGCTCTCTGACATCTCTTGCAGCAATATATTTGCTGATTTGTCTCCACAGGCAAGTGAAATAAAAGACAGGATAAACAAATGGGACTTTATCAAACTAAAAAGCTTCTGCACAGCTAAAGACAATAAGAACAGAATAAAAAGACAAACGACACAATGGGAGAATATATTTGACAATGCGTCTGATAAGGGGTTAATAACCAAAATTTATAAAGAACTTGTAAAACTTAATACCAGGAAGACAAACAATCCAATCCAAAAATGGGCAAAAGAAATGAATAGACACTTCTCCAAAGAGGACACACAGATGGCTAATAAATACGCATATGAAAAAATGCTCAACATCATTAATCATTAGAGAAATGCAAATTAAAACCACAATGAGATATTACCTCACACCCGTCAGAATGGCGTTCATCAAAATAACAACACAGAATAAGTGCTGGCGAGGATGTGGAGAAAAGGGAACCCTCCTGCACTGCTGGTGGGAAGTCAGAAGGGTGCAGCCACTGTGGAAAACAGTATGAAGATTCCTCAAGAAATTAATAATTGAACTGCCTTTTGACCCAGCTATACCACTGTTAGGTATATACCCCAAGAATACCATAGCACTGTTTGAAAAGAAGAAATGCACCCCCATGTTAATGGCAGCATTGTTCACAATAGCAAAGATCTGGAAACAGCCCAAGTGTCCATCAGAGGACGAGTGGATTAAAAAGCTTTGGTATATATATACTATGGAATACTACTCAGCCATAAGAAATGATGACATCGGATCTTTTACAACAACATGGATGGACCTTGATAACATTATACTGAGCGAAATAAGTAAATCAGAAAAAACTAAGAACTATATGGTTCCATACATAGGTGGGACAAAAAAATGAGACTCAGAGACATGAGCAACAGTGTTGGGGTTACAGAGTGGGGGAGAGGAGAGGGAGGGGGTCGGGGGAGAGGAGGGGTACAAAGAAAACCAGTTAGAAGGTGACGGAAGACAATTTTATTGATGTCACCTCATTAAAATTAATAAAAAAAAGAATGTCTTCTTGGGCATCTTTGTGAAAATATAATAATTTATATAATGCAGTATAATACACTAAAAGATATGATTGCATCAGAATTTGCCTACAATTTCAAAATAGAACATATTAAAACATTTATTTTAATCATAAAATTTGTGCAGAACTTATTTAAATTCTATTCAGGCAAAAATTTGCGTTTCTAGCTCTTACTTTTGTGTACTTGTTGAGGACAATCTTGTTTGATGCTCCAGCAGTAGTCTGCTCATCACTAACAACTCCAAGATTTTCAGGAAACTTATCAAGGTGACTGTTCAGGAAGTGAATCTTCACGCTCATGTTACATCCAATGTCATGGAAAGCCAACAGCATTCTTTGAACCAGAAGTTCATAGTTTTCTGGTTTTTTTGTTGCCAAGGAAGTCCTTTGTAACTGCTGCAAAAGACTGCCATACTGCTTTCTCCTCCTTATTCATCTTCCTGGCAAATTCTTTGTCATGTAAGAGGGTTCAAATTTGAGGTCCATCGAATACACCAGCTTTTATCTTATCAAAAGACAAGGCAGGAGAAGCAAAAATAATATGTTGAAAGCATTCAGTTTCTCTATTCAAAGCCTGAACAAAGTGCTCTATTAAGCCAAGTTTGATGTGAAGTGTGGGGGGGAAATGATTCTGTCTTGATTAACTACAGGTTCATTCACAGTATTTTGCATCCCTACTTCCAGAGCTTCATGTTTCTGCCACTCTTTCTATGTCCAGTGTTTCTTCCTGTCCAGTGAGCTCAGCTGTCCCACAAACACAGAAGGCAAGGATACTTCATGAGTAAGGTAAACTCTGTTACCCTGGAAATTTACCATTTTAAGATCCACACAAATGATCCAGTTATGCTCCTCATACTTCAGAAAGTCAAGGACAATTTTTATGTCATTATAATCTTCTTGCAGATGAGTTGAATAACTAATTGGAACCGCTGCATAAACATTACCGTTGTGTAAGAGAACACATATCAGACTCCCGTTTAGAGCTGTCAAGAAATAGCCGCCATTCTGTTGGACTGTAACTGGTAACACCTAGATGACTGAGAAGACTACTGATATGACAGTAAACAAAGTGTTTGTCTTCGGAACAAAGTCCACAAAAATTTGTACACACTTCCTGAAATGGAATACTTTAGCTGACTGGTGAAGTACATTCTTTTCTTAAAGCCTGGAGGCTAACAACTCAGCTGCTTTCTTTGATAGGCCCAAATCTCTTACTAAGTCATTCAATTAGGGATGACTAAACTGCTGAGGGGTTAATGATTGTTTAGCATCAGAAGAAGACCCTTCAGATTCTACAACAATTTCCTCATGCATCTTATTAAAATACTTGTTCACCATGTTCACTTTCTTCATCCTTTGAAGAAATAAAACCATTGAAAACTGGAACTGAGAGTGTCTCAGAGTGTGGGATATGTCGTATTGCTGAAGGAATATTAGAATATGTGATCATATGCCGTTTTTTCTTGCCGATGCCCTTTGTATGGATCAGACAGAAATAACAGTCACTGCTGTGGTCCTCAGGTTCATGCCAAACCATGGGAATACCAAACCCATTCCTTTGTGTTTTCCTTTTGTCCAGTCATAAAGTATTTTCTCACAATTATGACACACAATATGAGGAGCCCAATTCTTGTCTTGATCGCCAAGGGGAACTTGAAAATAGGAAATAAATGCACGTGTCACAAATGATGAAATATTGTGCCTTTGACGTTGAAGTGTGTAACAGGCACATATATAACAGAAGGTGTCAGGACTATTCTTACATTTATGCCTACTCGAAGAAGCCATGATTCAATCTTAAAATAAAATAAGAAGGTGTTTTTATCAAATAATAATTTTTTACATTAAAAAAACTACAATTATGTAAAAGTGATGTTTTTAAAACACATTAATTGCCTTGTGGTTATGTTCAATCCAAAAGTCATTGTCCTTTAATCCAATTTAAAAACCAATGCATGCCATTAACTGAAACTAAAAGAAATTAAAATTGCATAAAAAATAGAGCATGCACCAAAAAACAGATTTCAGATTTAGAATCATCGATGCAGAAATATATAGAAAAAGTTTTAAAACCTCATGCAAAAGAAAATAAAAAAAAAATTGTTCCATGTATTCTTGAAAAAATAAATACATTTAAATAAACTTTCTATGGTTCTAGAAAATATCAAATATATTTTTTTAAAGCACTGATATGTAATTCAGTAATTTGTTTGATCCCAATCTTGCAATTATTATCTTTTAGGGAACCTGTAAATGGAATTCATTACAAATATTGATAACCCTCTACCTGCTGTGCTAGTCTCAGGAGTAAATGTTTAAAGAGCTGGGAATAAGTGGATTTGGGCATTTATTGTAATGATAGCTGGCTTTTATCTGCCTTTGTTTTTGTGCTGTTAAACAACTGCAAGCTGATTTTATTTTTTTTAATAGTAAAAACAACCAAAAAGATCATATATTAGTTTTTTAGAGCATACAAAATGTACCCAAAAGAACCCCTCCAATTATTTTGTTCATCTCAATTAACTGAAATGTCACTATGGATTATGTTTTGGGTCACTAAATGAGGTTTTTCTCTCACTTTCTCTCTCCTTGTTCTTTTTTCCATTTGCCTTTCTTTTATTACTTTATGCTTTATTCTTTTTTTCTTTCTTCTTGTTCCCCCTTCACTTCCCCTTTCTCCTCTTTCACCCCTTCTTTCTTGGCTTGTCTCTGTCTCTTTCTTAATTCTCGTTACTCAGAACTCAGATATGGAGACTAGAATGCTATCAGAGAGATGGCCCTTAATTCTTTTCTGAATTTGAAGTTGTAAGCTTAATCTAAATTCATGCAAATTTTAAATACATGCATGTCTTTAATTTTAGTCACAGGGAGTTGTTTAGCTTTTTAAATTTCTTTTTATATAAGTACTTTTTTGTTCAAAAAGACTACCTTTACAATATTTACATGCTTCCCTTTGTTTTTCTTGTTCTGTTTTAATACTCTCTCTTATCTCCTAAATCTAAAATTGAGTTATTTTTACGTTTTCAAAATTTGTTTTATTTCCTTTATATCATTCAGAGGCTTAGACTCATCTTCAATATTTATTTTCAAAAGACATAGACAATTCAGAGTAATAAATTTAATTCTGCTCAAATCTACTTTAGCTGCAAAGCCAAAACATATGTATTCTGCTCCTCACTCTATTGTATTGATTTAGTCATATTCATTTTCCTCCATCATTCTTGTCTCTGTGTCATGTTACATTTTTACTTGCAATTATTTCATATACTATCCTTATACTTTCTTCATTCTTTCCCTTTCAAATATTGGATTAAGATAATATATGTTCTATATCCGACTTTTTTTTATTTTTTTTATTTATTCATTTTAGAGAGGAGAAAGAGGGAGAGAGAGAGACTGGGGGGGGGGGGGAGCTGGAAGCATCAACTCCCATATGTGCCTTGACCAGGCAAGCCCAGGGTTTCGAACCGGCGACCTCAGCATTTCCAGGTTGACGTTTTATCCACTGCACCACCACAGGTCAGGTTATATCCGACTTTTAAACCTAAGTTTCAAAAGTGGCCTCAATTTTCTTTTTGAAAGAAATATGAAAAATATATTTGCACAATGTATGTTATACTTGTGTGTATGTGATTCATTGTATACTACATAATATAAACAAAAATAGTACTGTGAAGTAACTCTCTGTGGCAAAAATTAACCAGGTAAATCAATTTATTCCTGAAATCTTCTTTAACTTGTGATATGTTGGGAGCAGTAGTGAGATTCAGCCGGTTCACACTGGTTTGGCTAATTTTTTTATGAGTTCAGCGAACTGTTTGTTAAAATGGCACTTGTAATCAGGGTTCTCTCTAAGGTGGGCACCTGGGCAGTTGCCCAATGTGGAAATCACAAATTTACATTCCTTATTTTTTTTTAAATGTTCATCTGTGCAACAGCATATTTTAAGCACCCATAGTAATGTTCATTTGGAGCCATAAGTGGAAAAAAAAGCAAGTGAGGACACCAATCAAAAAGCAATATGGAATATTTAGTTTTATTTTTTTCTGTCAGGTATTATTTAATACTTTTTCATTAATGTTTTAAAACTCATATAACATAATCTAGTTTTGTGCACCTCTTTTATTCTTATTTAAGTATTAAATGCATGAGATAATAAACTACCTTTCAGTATATCATTTTGTTATTGTACTTAAAATGGTCATTAGGACAGAGAACTGGTTGTTAAATTATTTGAACCCACCACTGGTTGGGAGACAACTTTCCATGGATTTGTCTTGTTTGTGTAGATCTTGCATGTAGAGGCAGTGACAGCCCTATGTACCAGGCTACCTTTTAAAGGTTATTCTTATAAAGAATAGGTTTGGGTAGTAGAATTAATATCTCCCTCTGAAGCAAGTAACAGCTTTGCTTACAGCCCTTGAAGATAGAGATAATAGTCCCCCTCTGAAGGAAAGTTTGACAACCATGCTTACTGTACAGTATAAAATATTCAGCTTCCCTAAGGTCAGGGTCCCTCTTCTATAATACAAGGCAAGGACCATACTTTATTGGTCACAAAATAGTTCCTTAACATCCTGCATGTGTTTGGCACTTTTATTAGTTAATTAGCTAGATCAAAGAAGTATTTGACATGAATCTGCTCTTTTGGGAATAAACAATTATCTAAAAAAAGTAATTTAATTTCTAAAATGTAAAATATTGCTAGATATAACAATATCTAATAATGCATAGCAATATCATGTCATCTGCAAATAATGACAGTTTTTTCTTTCTAATTTGGATGCCTTTTTATTTGTTCTTCTTCTCTGATTGCTGTGGCTAGAACTTCCAGTACTATGATGAATAAGAGTACTAAAAAGCAAGGTCTTGTTCCTGATATTAAAAGAAACACTTTTAATTTTTAGCCATTGAGTATGATGTTTGCTGTGGTATTGTCATATGGGGCCATTATTATGTTGAGATATGTCCTTCTATTCCCACTTTGCTAAGAAGTTTTATCATAAATGGTTGCTGGATTTTATCAAATGCTTTTTCTATATGTCTTGATATGATTATATCATTTTTATCTTTCATTTTGTTTGTGTGGTGTTGTGAATATTGTATCAACCTTGCATCTCTGAAATAAATCCGACTTGATCATGGGGTATTGTATGGCCAGTGGGCACCACTGTCATTGTGGCCATGCAAGTTCTCATTGGATTCAGGCAGATGGTAAAGAAACAGTTGAGCCAAAAAAATGGTGGGCCATTCCTCTATTAAAATCTCATACCAGCCAATGAGCAAACAGGTAGGGAAAACATTTCCCTTTCATTCAGGGCTCCCAAAGCCCTGACACATTCTCCAATTCCACAACCAGGATAATCTTCTCCAATTCCTTCTAGAATCAAGGGCCTCAGCAGTCTCAGTGGAGTTCGCAAAGCCCTTTACCTCTGGTTCCCCATCTGCACACCTTCTCATTTCTCTGCAAAACTGACTTTTTCTTAGGCACTCTGCATTCTCTCTGCTCTCCCTGCAAAACTGGCTGGGACCACAAAGACCCCTTCTCCAGCAAACATTAGCAAAACAACGGCCTCTCCCAACCAGGAATGCAATCCGTAATTTGCAATCAACTTCCCTGCTCTGAGTGCAAGCAAACATGTGGCTGCCCAGCGCCATTTGTTAACAATAAAAGTGAGCAAACTCAAAATATACAAATTTTACAAACTCATCTGCCCAACAGGTATGATCTTTTAAATGTTTTACTGGATCCTGCTTGCTTATATTTGTTAATATTTTTAGCAGTTTTGTTCATCTGGGATATTGAACTATAATTTTCTTTCTGTGTATTGTCTTTTTCTGGTTTTGGAATTCAGATAATACTGGCCATATAAAATGAGCTTGGAAGTATTTCCTCTTCTTGAAAATTTTGAAATACCTTGAGAAGAATAGGTGTTAGTTCTTTGAATATTTGGTAAAATTCTCCTGGGAAGCCATCTAGTCTAGAACAAGTGTTTGTTGGAAGTTTTTGATTATTGTTTCAATTTCATTATTTGCAATTGATCTATTCAGATTTTCTGATTCTTTCTGACTCAGTTTTAAAAGACTATATTTCTAGAAATTTATCCATTTCTTCCAGATTGTCTATTGTTGACATATAGTTGTTCATAGTATTTTCTTATAATCCTTTGTATTTCTTTGGAGTCAGTTGCTGCTTTTTTTTTATTTATAATTTAATTTTCTTGGGTTCTCTTATTTTTCTTGATGAGTCTGGTTAAAGGTTTGTCAGCTTTGTTTATCTTTTCAAAAAACCAGCTCTTTTTTTTCAATTAATCTTTTTTATATTTTAAGACTCTATTTTATTTATTTTTTTCTCTTATCTTATTAGATCTTCATGATTTCCTTTCTTCTGCTCACTGTGGGCTTTTAGAAAAAAAATCTAAGTCCTTTAAATATAAAACTAGATTGCTTACTTGAGATTTTTCTTGCTTCTTGTGATAGGCCTGTAGTGCTGGAAACTATCCTTTTAGGACTGCTTTCCTTGTCTCCCATCGATTTTGGGTTGCTGTGTTCTCATTTTCATTTGTTTTGGGTATCTATAATTTGTTCCTTGCTCTCATTGTTAACCCATTTATTGTTTAGTAACATGTTATTTAGCTTTCATGTCTTTGTATGATTTTCAGTTTTTTTCTTGTGATGAATTTCTAGTGTCATACAATTAATGGTCAGAGAGGAGATACATGATATAATTTTTATCTTCTTAAGTGTATTAGGTTTGTTTTGTGTCCTAACATGTGGCCTCTCCTATGAAATGTCCCATGTGCATTTGAAAAGAATGCACATTCTGTTTCTTTGGGGTAAAATACTTCGAAGAGATCAATTAGGTAAATCCATCTGATCTTGAGTGTCATTTAAGACTTCCATTTCTTTTTTGATTTTCTATTTGGAAGATCTATTCATTGATGTCAACTGGATGTTAAAATTCCCTGCTATGACTGTATTACTATTGATATCTCTGTTTATGTCCATCAACATTTCTCTTTTACATGTAGGGGCTTCTATGTTGGGTGCATAGATGTTAACAAGGGTTATTTCTCCTGTTGGATTGTTCCTTTTATCATTATGTAGTATCCTTTCTCTCTTACTATAGTATTTGTTTTCAAGTCTATTTTGACAGATATAAGAATTGCTAACTCACTTTTTTATTTTTATTTTGATCAGAATGAAATACTTTTTTATTTCCTTACTTTTTAGTCTGTATATATCTTTTGTTCTGAAGTGGGTTTTTTGTAGACAGCATATATATATATATATATATATATATATATATACACACACACACACACACACACACACACATACATATATATCTCAACACACATATATGTCTTGTTTTCTTATCCATTCAGCTGCCCTTTGTCTATTTTCATTATTTGCAGATGACATGATACTGTATATGGAGAACCATAAAGATTCCACAAAAAAAGCCCCTACTAAAACTGATAATAAATTCAACAGGATACAAAATAAATCTCCAGAAATCAGTTGCATTTATATACACCAATAATGAATTATCAGAAAGGGAAACCAAAAATAATCTTATTTTCAATTATATAAAAATACCTAGAAATAAATTTAACCAAGGATGTAAAAGATCTATACTTAGAAAATTATGTTTCACTGAAGAAAGAATTTGAAAAAGATACAAATAAGTAGAAGCATATATGGTCTTCATCAATAGAAAGAATTAGCATTATTAAATGTTACACAAAGTAATCTATGAAGTCACTGAAGTTTTTATTAAGATACCAATTGCATATTTCACAGAACTAAAACAAGTATTCTAAAAATATATAGAGAGCCACAAACTATCCTGAATAGCCACAGCAATTTGGAAAAAGAAGAGCAAAGATGGAGAAGTCATGCTATCTGACATCAGACTATATTACAAGGCCATAGTAATCAAAACAGTATTGTACTAGAATAAACACAAATCTATAGATTAACAGAACAGTATAGCTAGCACATAAATAAATCCATGCCTCTGTAGTCACTTACATTTGACAAAGGAGGCAAGAAATTACAATGGGTTAAAAATGATTATTTAATAAATGTTGTTGGGAAAATTGGACAAATACATTCAAAATATAAAACTAGATCATCTTATTACCTTAAACAATAATAAAGTCAAAATAGATAAAAGATATAACTGTTATCATTGACATGATAAAAATTATAGAAAGAAATACAGTCAGTAAAATCTTGAATATGCCTTGTAGAAATATTTTTTTCTGATATACTCTTGGACATAGAAGTGAAAGAAAAAAATATACAAATGGGACTTGATCAAAATAAAGAGTTTTTGCTCAGCAAAGTAAAACATCAACAACATGAAAAGACTACACCCTGAATGGAAGAATATATTCACCAATGGTACATCTGAAAAGAGTTTAATATACAAAATTTTTGAAGAACTTATACAACTCATTATCAAAAGAACAAACAATCTAATTTAAAAAAATGAGCAAAGAACTTGAATAAAGACTTCTCTAAAGAGGACATACAGGTGTTCAATATACATATGAAAAAATACTCAACATTACTAACCACCAGAGAAATGCAAATTAAAATCACAGGATATCATATCATACTTGTCAAAATACCTATCATCAATAAATTGACAAAAAGTGTTGGCAAAGGTATGGAATAAAAGGAACCTTCATGCACTGTTGGTAGGAATACAGATTGGTACAACATTGTGGAAAACAATATGGAATTTCCTTAAAAAGTTAAAAAAGGAACTGCC
Organism: Saccopteryx bilineata; assembly: GCF_036850765.1. Classification (NCBI taxonomy): domain Eukaryota; kingdom Metazoa; phylum Chordata; class Mammalia; order Chiroptera; family Emballonuridae; genus Saccopteryx; species Saccopteryx bilineata. The sequence goes on along the minus strand of NC_089490.1, from coordinate 66,445,841 downwards.
TTATGACCCAGCAATTTCACTTCTGGGAATTTATCCCCCTAAAACCAAAACATTAATTTAAAAGAACAAATGAATCTCCATGTTCATTGCAGCATTATTTATAATAGTCAAGAAATTACCCAAGTGCTCATGAATAGATGAGTGGATAAAAAAGCAGTAGTACATTTACACAGTAGAATACTACTCACCTGTAAAAAAGAAGGAAATCTTACCTTTTGTGACAGCGTGAACGGACCTGAAGAGTATTATGCTAGTTGAAATAAGCAAGTTAGAGAAAGAAAGTATCATACAATTTTACTTATATGTGGAATGCAATGAACAAAATATACTAACAAACAAAGTATAAACAGACTCGTAGGTACAAAGAATAGATTGACAGCTCTCTGAGGGGAGGGCATTAGAGGGCCGGCTGAAAAGGTGAATAAATTGAAAATAAAAAAAAAACCATATTGACACAGATAACAGTACAGTAATTACCATAGGAATAGTGGAGTAGAGAAAGTAGAATCAGTAAAGGGGAGATAGTAAATAGTAGTAGAGGAGACTTGACTTTAAGTGGTGAATAGACAATACAATTAAATATATTATAAAATTGTACATTAAGACCTATGGAATTTTATTAACCTATGTCACCCCAATGAATTCAATGGAAATAAAAAAAATCCCGTCTCCCATTTAAGCCACCACCAGAGACTGAGATTAGCAGTAGGCTCTTAAGGAACTTTATTTTTTTAGAGAGTGTTTAGGGTAGAGCAGATAGCTCTGAAAAGCATCTATCTATTGCTTTTTAAAATACTCTGTCATAATCAGTGTGTGCTTAACCATGAGACGCCATCAGCTGCTTTCTCCGCCACTGTGCTTCCAAAGCTGATATTCTGATTTAAGATCAATTTTCTAGCATGAACTTTTTTTCTTGCTTCTTTTTAACAGAAAAATTAATGAAGGCTTTAAAAATAGTAGGCTCCTAAACAATTATTTAGAGAAGATAGGTAATTAATTCTGTTACCTTTTTTTGGTGCACATTTCTATCCTGCACGTGTCTTAGGTCAGAGGAATTACATATGACTGCTTTGTACAACAGGAGCCCCACTTCATTTTTGGATGTGAGCTTTAACATTTTCAAGTTCAAGCTAAGTCACTACATGAATTGATAAATTGTAGATAAAACACTGTTCTCAGTTTTCCTTTTCCGGATTTCATTTCCTATAATCACAGATCACTCTTCTTTGAAACGCTCTCTTCCTTTGGTATCCAAATGTTGTTACTATTACCTGGTCATTAATCAGTGTGATGACAGTGGAAATATTAAGAACTATTTTTTTATGTGTTTTTCACAGGTTTCCCATTCAACTTTCTGCTCTAGCCATCCCCGGAAAAATGAGCACCTCATGCTGTCTTCCTTCCATCTTCCAGAGAGTTCAGCTACTATCTTTATTTCAGTCACTCAACCCCATGTCTTGATTTCCAGCCTTGACTAGGACATTTCTGATGGTCAGGAGAAAGCCAGTTGGTGAAGGGGTATGATGAGTAAAAATGGAGGAGGACAAATGAGAATTTCCTTCAATAGAGGAAGATCTGCAGTATTAGTGGAAGCCTTCAGAACAGGGAAGCTGTAGAAAGTGAAGATGGGTAGCTGCTGAACCCTTCATTTCTTGTTGTAAGGCAGTCCTACATAATATGAAATCCATGGACAGGGGGGTTTGTCTGTGAACTGACCAATGATAAGCTAATACAGAAATTGAGAATAGGTGTTTAGAAACATACAACAATTTGAGAGGACAACTTTAATCTGTTAAATCTAATAAAAATTTGGGACTTATTAAAAACATAATGCATAACAATTTCCAGGATGACTGCTAAATCTATCAGTGCTTATAGAAGTTCAATTAATGCTGAAGCATTCAGGCAAATAATTGTAGATTAAATGGATAGAGATTTGGTCCTCAAAAAAACGAATGGACTTTGAATGGAGTAGGCAGAAAAGTCAGCAGTGGGAGAAAGGGAAGAGCAAAAGTAATGCCTCAACCTCCTCTTAAAAATAATTTAATTAGTCTGACCAGGCGGTGGTGCAGTGGATAGAGCATTGAACTAGGATGCAGAGGACCCAAATTTGAGACCCCAAGATCGCCAGCTTGAGCACAGGCTCATCTGGTTTAAGCAAAGCTCACCAGCTTGGACCTAAGGTTGCTGGCTCGAGCAAGGGGTTATTCGGTCTGCTGAAGACCCACAGTCAAGGCACATATGAGAAAGCAATCAATGAACAACTAAGGTGTTGCAACGAAAAACTGATGATTGATGCTTCTCATCTCTCTTCATTCCTATCTGTCCCTATCTATCCCTCTCTCCGACTCTATCTCTGTCTCTGTCTAAAAAAAAATTATTTAATTTATCTTTGCATTTAAGTCTACTGAAAAGCCTCTTAGTCTGTATGTTACTAGAATACTCAGAAAGTGACAGAATTGGCAAAAACATGTTTTATTTTTTATCTAAAGTTTAATATACAATAGATTTCTTTAACAGATATTTCTTGTCACTTTATCAGTTACTGATAATTATAACCTATTAACATTTATTTTGACCAAATAATGTTAAGTATGAAGACTCCTGTCAAATTATTTTTAAAGCTTTATATTTCTTAAGAATTTTAAACTGCTTTTATTATTTGACTCTTACTCCTTATTCCAACTACTTCATTAAGAATATTCTTACAGGCCCTGGCCGGTTTGCTCAGTGGTAGAATGTGGCCTGGAGTATGGATGTCCCAGGCTTCCTGGTCAGGGACACGTGAGAAGCACACCTGCTTCTCCACCCCTCCTCCTCCCTCTTCTCTCTCTCTCTCTCTCATTAGAATTATTAACTTACATGGGAAACAACTTTATCAAACAAAAGACAGTGTCATAGTTTCTTTGGACTCACTCTTATAGAATTCATTAATTTCCAGTTACTTAGGTCATGACCTTCCCTGGCCCCTAGTCCATTAGTGGGCTTCTTTCCTATATTTGAACAGGGTTAGATACTCTGATAACAGTCTAAGTCTTTTCTAAGATTCCTCAATCTGCTAAATCTTTCTGTTTGGTATTATTTTATGTGTTAAGGTTCACTCTTCATCTGCAAAGTTTACAGTAATTGACAAAGGTACAATGTCATGTATCTACCATAGTATCACAGAGAATAATTACAGTTTACTTTCATTTATTCTGTCTCTAGTGCTCTTTCTTTATGTAGACCTCAGTGTTTGAGACTCTTGCGTTATTCTTCTCCCTAAAGAATCTTAAAAATGTCTTGCAGGGCAGATCCAGGGACGGGGACTTTCCTTGACTTCTCACCTTAAGAACTGGGTGGTACCCCTAGAAGATAAAAGCTCCACACACATGTGGTTGCCCCCAATGATTGTGGCCCCCAATAGTTTCTCACTATCAAAGTAGTACACACTCAATCTCCAATGATTTTTCAAAATGATCATTTAAGTATTTTTAACAGTTTATGGTTTCTGCTCCAAGGAAGCTGATCTTGGTTATCATTTGCCTGTTTCTTCAGATTTCTGGGTGGCTGGTGGTTTGCCTTGCAGCCTGAGCTCTTTAATAGGTTCCAGAAGAGTTTTGGGTTTCCTGTTGTTCAGCTTTTTACTTGTTATAAGAATGGCAGTGGTAATGTTTAATCTCTTTACAAATCAGAACTAAAAATGAAAGTCTCATGCTCAATTTTTTAACTGATTTTTCCTTTGAATATACTGTTTTTCCTTTGAATATGACTTTGCTACCATGTGTGTGCAGAGAAGAATATTTATTGACAAAATAAATTGACTGAGTGATTAAAGATTTTCGTAGAGAATGATTGGCATGGAAAGAAATGTTGATTTAATTGATGTGAATTTTACTGGAATTTACTTTTTAATTAAAAAAAAACACATGCTCAAAACTTGATTCATTCAAAAGGCCATGACTAATATTTATTTAAGTAAATTAGTTAGAATTTATAGATACACTGCTAAACATACATTGTGTTCTACTTATTGTTTAGCACGATGTTATCAGGAATCTGAATGAGCAGTTCCTGTCTCCTTTAAGAGGTTATTATTAGCTTTTTCAGGGACCAACCAAGATTTTATTTATACCTTTTTACAGTGCTCAGATCAATCAACTGTAATTATCTGATTGTGTTTGTCTCCCTGTAAAAATAAGTTCTTTGAAGGCATGGATCATATGTCTTATTTATTTTTATATTTTCAGCACTTAGAATATTTCCTGACCCATCATAAGTACTCAAGAAATGTCTGTTAATGATTGAATGAATAAAATAATGAATAAAAAATGTTTTTTATATAGTCATACCATGAATGTGATTCTTTGAGAAAATTTCATTTTAAATGCTAACATATTTGTTGTTTATTTTTGTCTAATTTGAAAGTGGTCTACTGAAATGTTAGCATGATTATCACTGTTTCTTAATCACATTACTTCAGAGTTGGTCAAATAAGTTTTAAAATATGATATATGTTTGCTCGCTTATAGTTTGCATTGGGTGTGGGGGATAGGCTGTAAGCAGGCAAAGTGGTTATAGCCTAAGGCTTAGTTTTAAGACTATGCTTTTCACCACACCCTTGACTGATTGCATGATGTGGGGTGGTGCACTCACATGAGTTATCCCATTATGCTTCAGATAAGTGACTTTGTATCAGAGATTTCCTTGTTTGTATCTATATTGGATTAAAGGTTTTGATTTCTACACTATAAAGTAGGGCAGACTGGGAGCTTGCTCTCTGGGTTCCTGAGATTAGCATTAGACAGGAAAGCAGAGAAAGGCTACATGAGGAGGCCAGGAGGAGCAGCCAAGATGGTGGAATGCTGAAGGAAAAGTCAGTTTGTGCAGTTTGTGCAGAGAGAAGGAAATGGGGAACAGAGGTGAATAAGGCTGGTGAGGTAGAAACTTTGATTATAGGAAACTTGGATAAGTCAGTAGCTTTGTGAGCACTGAATGGGTGGGTTTTGGCACCCAGTGTGTGTTTTTACTTGCCCGTCAGGAGCAAGCTAGGATTAAAGCTAACTACCCACCAGTTCTTGGCTCTGTTGTTTCATTACTGTTGGGCAGATAAAATGTATTATGCTCACTTTGTTAAAGAGGCCATTGACCAGGTGATATTAATGTGTGTTGAGAATTGTTGTAGCCTGAGGCTTGGTTTTGGGATTAAGCCTGTCCCACCCTTTTTGGTGTAAGGTGGTACAATCCTATCATGCCTCAGAGAAGTGACTTTGTATTAGAGACTTCCCTATTATGTATATTGGATTAAGGGTTTGGATTTCTACACTATAAAATAGGAACGGAGCGGGAGTTTGTCTCTTGGTTCCTGAGACTAGTATTAGAAGTGAGAGCAGAGGAGAGCAGAGAAAGGCCACGTGGAGGAGGCCAGGAGAAGCAGCCAAGATGGTGGAGTGCTGAGTGAGATGCCAGTTTGTGTAGAGTTTGTATCTGGGATAAGGAAAGGAGATGGGGAACAGAGGTGAATAAGTCTGGTGAGCTAGAAACCTTTGATTCTAGGAAACTCAGATAAGTCAGTAGCTTTGTGAGCACTGAATGTGACTGGGTTTTGGAGCCCAGTGTGTATTTTTACTTGCCCGCCGGATGCAAAGCTAGAATTAAAGACTATGGCCCACCAGTTTTCGGCTCCGCTGTTTCTTTGCCGACTGTCCGAATCCAATGCGAACCTGCATGAGCCAGGCAGCTCTGATGCTGGCCATGGCCCTGCCTCCTGGCTTTACAATTACTGTCTGTCCAAATCCAATGGGAACTTGTACTGGCCAGTCGGCTGTGATGGTGGCTGTGGCTACTAGCTTTACACTTAGCTTTTCCCTAAATACCAAAATGTTTATTTTTTTCTCCAAGTTGTAAAGTATCTTCTTTTAAAAAAAGTTTTATTTTCAAAGTCTGATTAAATTTGTGGATGCTAACATTTATTTGTTGATGTGCTACTATTGTGACTTCTTTGTCTTGTAGCACTTTTCTAGGACATTGGTGGTAATTAAAACTCTCTGTGGATTCTGTGTATGAAAATAGCAATAAAATATTACTGAAAAAGAGTTTTTTGCTGCTCTGCCAACAAAGGTATTGTGGGAGGTATATGTTGGGTGGATAAAATGTATTATGCTCACTTTGTTAAAGATGGCGCTGCCCACATGGAGGCCAATGCGCACCTGCATGGGCCAGGCTGCTGTGATAGTGGCCCTGGCTACTGGCTTTACAGTGTATCATATCCAATAAGGGACTTGGATTAGCAAGAGAGAGACCACAAGTTTTGAGAGGGGCTTTCTCACTAACTCTTCACACAGGATATTACATTCAGAAAACTGATATTGTCTTTATTGAAGAAGGGAAGACTTATCTTATAGTGGAAGTCTGTGTTTTTATAAGTTCATAAAGTGGGTGAATAAAAGCTATAATGCCAATTTGCAAATGCAGAATAATTGTAAGAGACAGTAATAAAAAACATGTATGTGTACTTAAATATTATTGTTTTCACCTATTGGGAAACTAATCTTATTCAGAAAAATTCTTAGTGAACACAATGTCCTAACAAAAGGGATGTTTAAGTTTCCCAGGGCTGCCCTTACAACACATTTGGAGGATTAAAACAATCTATTTTCTTCTAGTCCTGGAAGCTAAAAGTTTGACGTCCAGGTATAGGAAAGGCCATACTCTTATGAAAGCTCTAGAAATATTCTTCCTTGCCTCTTCCTAATTTGTAGTATTTGGCAATCCTTGACATTTTTTGACTTGCAGAAGTATTGCTTATTTCTGCCTGCATTGTTATTTATTTCCCTGCCTGCACTGGTATTCTCCTTGTGTGTTTCTGTGTCCAAATTTCCCTCTTCTTGTAAGGACACTAGCACATTGCAGAGAGGGCCCATACTAATCCAGTATGCCCTCATTTTAACTTGCTTATTGTAAGGCCAGTGGCTGTCATTGTGGCCATGCAGGTTCACATTGGATTTGGGCAGATGGTAAAGAAACAATGGAACCAAAAAATGGTGGACCATTTTATTTATTAAAAGTCTCATACTGGTGGATGAGCAAACACACAGGAAAGACCACTTTCTCCTCATTCAGGGCTTGCAAGGTGCTGATGCATTCTGTTTCCTCAATCCAGAGAATCTTTTCATTTCCTCCTGAAATCAAAGTGTTGTTAGGTACCAAAAAAACTGAAAATTAATATTGATACTCTGGGAAGAAAGGTCAGGGTTTTCTATCAGACTTTCCTGTCCCATTCCTCCTTTGGGGAGGGAAAGGAGAAGAATATAGAAGTTTCTGGCTCACAAGAACAATGGGTCATTTAGTTTTAAATATAAAATAAAGGTTAATGAGAAACTTCTTCTTTTTCAATAGGAGGCAGAATTTACATACCATTTTACATTGATTGTAGTTCCTCCCCCTTCCTGGAATCTTGAGAGTAAAATACCTCTAGGCTAGTGAGGGAAGATGAATCCTAAAAGATTTGTAAACATCTTTGATTGTGTCCCTTGAAAGTCTTAATGTTTCTGTGTATCCCCTAAACAAATGTTGTCAGCTTGTGCCATGACATCATGCTCTCCCCTGCCTGTGTGCTATCAAGGATATATAAGCAGCCCTTGAACTATTTTTGGGACTGCACAATTTGGGTCTGATGCCTCGTGTCAGCCATATGTGGCCGGCATATCTAATAAATCTCATCCTTTAATAAAACTCTTCAAAATTTATCTGGACTGGGTGTATCTACATGAACTCAATGAAATGAGGTACATTGCCTCTCAGAATCTGGGGTGCAGTACTTTATAACAGAAGGACCCAATCAGCCTCAGTTGAGCTCCAATAGCTCCTCAGCTCTCTGCATCTGCATTCTTTCTTCTCTCTCTGCTTCTGCTCCTCTCACTCACTCTCTGCAAAACTGGTTGGTCCCGTAAAGACGCCTCCTCCAGCAAACATTAGCAAAACAATGACCCCTCCCAATCAGTAATGCAATCTGCAATTTGCAGTCAACTGCCCTGCTCTGAGGGCAAGCACATGGGTGGCTGCCCAGCACCATTTTTTGAGAATAAAAGTGAGTAAACTCAAAAAATTCAAATTTTACAAACTTCTCTGCCCAACAATTACATTTATAAAGATAAAATTTTTATATAAGATCACATTCACAGTGTCACAGGTGAATATGACCTTTGGGGGAAACTATTCATCTCAGTTCAAGAAATTTGATAAATCCAGTATTTAATGGCATAGGATATGAAAGGTTGGTAGCCTGATACAAACATTCACAACTCATGATTATTTTGTCAAAAAGATAAAGGCATTTTAAGTAGAGTGGCTGATTCCATGGTTATTTCTATAATCTGGATGACTTTGCCTCAAGCACCAGAATACTTGAGAACCTTGCCTGAGGTTCTTCTATACTCTCAGTGGCAAGTTTTTTCTTTATGTTTCTCCTTCTCCAGGCTTTTAAGCCTTCCCAATGTGCTATTTGATAGATTAATGCTTTCTTTAGTCATGCTAATAGACTCCTTCAGGTGTTAGGAGTTTTCCCCTGCTGAACTAATACACTGTGTAGTTTCCTCTATTTTGCCATTTCTGCTGGGATTAGTTGTTTTTATTTCAAAACTTTAAAATCTCAGGTAATTGCATTTCCATGGGTGGTATGAGTGGCTGGGGGGAATGTTGGCTTCTATAGTCTCAGTGACTTACCACCATAAGAACCACAAAAATAACCAAATATGATATAAAATCAAATAGACCATTTATTGAGAACTTCTGACTATAGGACACACTTCATTTAAGAAATATAGGTAGTTTACATGAATTAAAACATGAACATGAACACAAAATCTAATACGTTTCACTTCTCTGTATTACTTATGGAGAAACTAAAACTGCTAAATAATTTGCTGACAATTATTTAGCTAGTGTGTAATGCACAGGCCCCCAAACTATGGCCCGTGGGCCGCATGTGGCCCCCTGAGGCCATTTATCCGGCCCCCACAGCACTTCCGGAAGGGGCACCTCTTTCATTGGTGGTCAGTAAGAGGAGCATAGTTCCCATTGAAATACTGGTCAGTTTATTGATTTAAATTTACTTGTTCTTTATTTTAAATATTGTATTTGTTCCCATTTTTTTTTTTTTTTACTTTAAAATAAGATATGTGCAGTGTGCATAAGAATTTGTTCATAGTTTTTTTTCATAGTCTGGCCCTCCAACTGTCTGAGGGACAGTGAACTGGCCCCCTGTGTAAAAAGTTTGGGGACCCCTGGTGTAATGGTTTAGAAACTGTTTGTATTACTCCAAAAGGCTTCTACCTTGATACAATAACCCCAACTCAAATAGTAAAGACTATATATACCCGATGATCACTGAGATTTGTGGGTGGAGCACAGAGCACATTCCTAGCAGCTGTGGCTGATGCAATTCTGTGAGAATACTTCAGCTCCTAGAACCCTCCTGGGCATACCCAGAAAGGGAGCTCGCCCGCCCGCCATAAGGAAGTGACTCAGCACTAACCACGCAGCTCCTTGATCTTTTCAGGCATTGGCTTTGAGGAACATTCTGTAACACCCTATAGGCTGAACCCACATATATAAGCTAGCTTACTCCTGAATAAAGTGGATCTGCATCACTGAACCTGGTCCCTGGAGTTGGGTCTTTGCATCTCCATCGTCCTCACCCCCAGCAGGACTTGTCCACAGAGATTCTTTCTCATTCTCTCTTTATATTCTCTGATTTTTAAACAACATAATATTTTGAAATGATTATACCTGTTTACCTCCAAAGTAGAGGATTACATAGTACCTTATTTGATGAAACAACACTAGCATGAGAACTTTTTCTGAAATTATTGTTCTTTGAACCACACTCTGGGAAACTACTTTGTAAGCTTCCAACCCATATCATTTTTCTCATACTCCACTATTGTCACAACTTTTTTACAGACAATACTCTTTATTACTGAAATATTTTATTTCATTCATCTTTAGCAATACCTTACACTGAATGCCAGAACTATGTATAAGCTTATGTATTGAATGGTAAGTTATTAAACCTTGAGTGCTGAGTTTGTTAAACATTGACCTGCTCCAATAGTCTGTTAATTCAATGAATATAACCATTGGAAAGAATCCATTTATAATTTATAATTATGTCATCTGAAAAGGGTACTATAGTAAGGAATCAGTTAATGTATTCATATCCATTAACTGTTCGACTTGGTTTGTTGATGAGCTGACTCACCTCATTGGAGAATCCTGAGTAGTGCTGCTGTTGGCATTGTCCGAGTTCATGCAGGTGTTGGCATTTACTGGTGTTGGCTTTGGATCAGGCTAAGCATACTAAAAGAAGAACATGTAAATTAGATTTGGAATCCTATTTAGCTTTGAGGGTGTTGGGTAGATAAAATGTATTATGCTCACTTTGTTAAAGAGGCCATTGCCCAGGTGATATTAATGTGTGTTGAGAATTGTAGCCTGAGGCTTGGTTTTGGGACTAAGCCTGTCCACCAGGTTTTGGCTCCATGGTTTCTTTACCGACTGTCCGAATCCAATGCGAACCTGCATGAGCCAGGCAGCTCTGATGCTGGCCATGGCCCTGCCTCCTGGCTTTACATTTGGCGTAGTCTGTGGCAGGATTCGATACAGATCGGCAAGGAGCCTTTGAGTGGTGGAGTAGAGGACTGGCTAGTGTTAGGGTTCCCCATGGCTGTCCTTTTGGGGATTGTAGGCTGGCTGACTTTTACAGCCATGTGTGAGGAAACCGAGAGCTCTGTGGAAGAGGCTGCCTGGGACCTGAAAGCCGAGCAGCGGAAGGAGTTGGAGCAAATGCAGGAGAAACAGATGCTGACCCTGGAGCTGGAGGAAATGCTGGAGGAGGAGGCCAACCAGGTGTTCGAGATTCTCCTGGAAATGGAGCAAATGCTGGAGGAGGATTCAGAGGTTCGTGAGTTGCAGCTTGCCCTGGATGTTGCAGAGAGCCAGCAACGACAGGAGGCCAGGGCTGGGGCTGAAGCTGAAGCTGAGGCTGGGTCCGGAGCTGCAAGGTCTGTGGAGCAGAAGGCAGCGGCAGATGGAGGCTCGAGCCCGGCAGCCGGAGCTGATGTTTTCAGTCCCTCTTTGGAAGATGAGGAGAATCGAGCTGGAGTTGTGATCCACAGTCTCCAGAAGATAGAAGCCCAGCTGGAAGGAGCACCTACTGCGGCCCTGGTAGGTCTGCGATTTTGGGGACATAGAATGAACGTTATCATGCTCTCCAGAGCCAAGATGGAAATGCTGACTGTCATTGCCATGTGCCCCTCTTTGGGACAGTGTAAGACCTGCCAGGACGGCAGGAATGAGGGGGGTGGCTGACGCCCCATGTGCGTGGACTGGTTTCCTGGACTATGACCAGAGTGGGCATTGGCTCCTTTGTTGGATGGATTTATGGATTATGGATTTTGGACAATGTGAAATACCCTGATGGGGGTGGGGGGTGGCTTTGCTGGAAGCACTCCCCTACCCTGGGAAGCTTTTCCCGTGGCTAGAAAGAAGACCGAGGACATTTTGCACTTTGGGCTAAGTGCTCAGAGACTGGTGAAATGTACCTTTGTAATTGTTGAAACTGTATGATTTTGCTGTTGTAATCTGTGTAATGTTCTAATTTCCTTGCACAGGAATGCTGGTGATGTAAATTGTGGGTAGTAAAGTGAGCATAGGGGTGGATTGTTGGGCAGATAAAATGTATTATGCTCACTTTGTTAAAGAGGCCATTGCCCAGGTGATATTAATGTGTGTTGAGAATTGTTGTAGCCTGAGCTTGGTTTTGGGATTAAGCCTGTCCCACCCTTTTTGGCGTGAGGTGGTACAATCCTATCATGCCTCATAGAAGTGATTTTGTATTAGAGACTTCCCCATTATGTATATTGGATTAAGGGTTTGGATTTCTACACTATAAAATGGGAACGGAGCGGGAGTTTGCTCTCTTGGTTCCTGAGGTTAGCATGAGAGAGCAGAGAGAATAGAGCCAGCAGCGGGAGGAGGCCACGTGGAGAAGGCCAGGAAAAGCAGCCAAGATGGCGGAGTACTGAGTGAGATGCCAGTTTGTACAGAGTTTGTATCTGGGATAAGGAAGGAAATGGGGAACTGAGGAGAATAAGGCTGTTGAGCTAGAAACCTTTGATTCTAGGAAACTCGGATAAATCAGTAGCTTTGTGAGCACTGAATGTGACTGGGGTTTTGGAGCCCAGTGTGTATTTTTACTTGCCCACCGGGTGCAAGCTAGATTAAAGACTATGGCCCACCAGTTTTTGGCTCCATGGTTTCTTTACCGACTGTCCGAATCCAATGCGAACCTGCATGAGCCAGGCAGCTCTGATGCTGGCCATGGCCCTGCCTCCTGGCTTTACAGAGGGTGTATTAATTTCCTAGGGCTGCTGTAACAAGTACCACAAGCTGTGTGGCTCAAAACAAAAATATTTGTTCCCTCATCATTCTGGAGGCTTGAAGTCTGAAACTGGCAGATTTGTGTTCTGCTAACTGGCAGAGCTGTGTACTCCCCTGAAGGCTCTAGGAGAGAATCCATCCTTGCCTCTTCCAGCTTCTGGTAGCTCCATGAGTTTCTTTACTTCTGTGGCTTCATAACTTCAACCTCTGCCTCCTTCTTCACACCACCTTCTCTTTTTCTCTCTCTATTCTCTTCTTTGTGCCTCTTATAAGCACACATGTCATTGGATTTATAGCCCGATAATCTAGGATCTCATTTTGATATGTTTAACTTAATACATCTGCATGAACTTTTCCTAAATAATGTCAGGTTTACAGGTTCCAGGGATGAGGATGTAGGTATTTTTTGGAGGCTACTGTTCAACCCACTGCAGTGGGTAAAGGTAACATGCATTTTACTTAATTCTAATTTTTCCTACAACCAACCCTGTCACTATATCCATGGAACTATCAAGATAAATGAAAAAAAATTATTTGAACTAACCACTCAAATAGGATTTATCTGCACAATCCTTGGGGTCACTGAATTGTGTAGGAAGAGATAAAAATCTAAATAATACTGGTTCTTTTAAGAATAGAAATGAGATAAATTGTTAAAGGATAGGTATATTAACAACAGTGTCTGCCAACAGCTTCTACCCAACACTGTATGCTCATTTCATTCCTTTCTTTCATAATAGTATGTTGGGTAAACAACTGTTTTTTTAAGGTTTGTTTGTTTGTTTTGGGGCAGTGCCATGTGTGTATAGTCTACAGAAAGCTATGAGTGCTTGTCCTCAGGGTAGCAGGTTGCAAATTGTGGATTGCCTTCCTGCTTGGGAGGGGCCATTGTTTGCTATTGTTTGCTGGAGAAAGGTTTATTCCCCCAGCCTGTTTTGCTGGAGAGTTCAGAGGGGGAGACAGAGAGAATGCTGAGGGGCTTGGGAGCCCTGAGATTTCATCCCAGCCTGTTTGGCTGGGGACTGCTGGGTCTGGTGGGGGCCTGTGAGTCCAGGAGAGTCTGGAGAGAAAAAAGGAAGCAGTCTTCTCCACCTGCTTGCCTGTCCGCCATTATGAGACTTTAATAAACGAAATGGCCCATCATTTTCTGGCTCCACTGTTCCTTTCCTATCAGCCTGAATCCAATGAGGACCTGCATGATGATGGCCATGGCCGCTGGCCTTACACAGCATATGTGGGAACTCAGAGGCAGATTTAAGAACATGCACCCTGGGTTCCAACTTCTGAAGGGCCCCGCAAAACCCCAACTTTACATTTTTTTCTAATGTAAGGGGCCCAATATTTTCTTCTGTGCCTGGGGCCTCAAGCGACCTTAATCTGCGTCTGTGGGAACTCATATCTATGTTTGTACTAGAAGATCCAATTTCACCTCCAATTGTTATCAATTTTTGTTACAATCAACACTATCACAAACTTGTAGAAACATAAGTTATTTTTTCTTTGATATGCTAGTATTTTTATAGATCTGTTTTCTATCTTATATTTTATATCTTTAAATTTAGCTAAATGTTATAGAGAAATGTATCCATAGATTCATAATTCTACATGATACTTTATTTCCCTCAAAATAGTCATAAACATGTGTTGTAGTTTTATGTCCCTGTGTAAAGCCAGTAGCCATGGCCACTATCACAGCCACCTGGCCCATGCAGTTTCACATTAGATTTGGTCAGTCAGTAATGAAACAACAGAGCCAAGAACTAGTGGGCCATCATCTTTAATCCTAGCTTGCACCTGCAGGGTAAGAAATACACACAGTGGGAAAACACTTCCCTTTCCATTCAGGGCTCCCAAAGCTACTGACTTATCTGAGTTTCCTAGAATCAAAGATTTCTAGCTCACTAGCCTTATTCACTTCTGTTCTCATCACCTTCTACCTGCATAAACTCTGCACAAACTGGTTTATCCTTCAGCACTCTTCCATCTTGGCTGCTTCTCCTGGCCTCCTCCTCGTGGCCTTTCTCTGCTCTCTAATGCTAATTACAGGAACCAAGAGAGCAAGCTCCTGGTCTGCCCCACTTTATAGTATAGAAACCAAAACCTTTAATCCAATATACAAACAAGGAAGTTTCTGATACAAAGTCACTTATCTGAGGCATAATGGGATTCCTCATGAGAGTGCACCACCCCACATCAAAAAGGGTGGGAAAAACTTAGTCCCAAAAGCAAGCCCTAGGCTACAAGGATCCTGCCTGCCCACAGCCTGCCCCCAACACACGTTAACATAATCATGCCCATCCCAAGAAATCACCTAGGCGACGGGCTTCCACGTGGGCAGCGCCATCTTTAATAAAGTGAGCATAATATATTTTATCTGCCCAACATGCTGGCAGACAGTGAATGGTCAACAAATATTTTGTTTATGAATAAATGTAGAGAAATAAAGACAAAATATGACTGAATGATTTCATGGTAGAAATGCACCTAATCGTTTCAATTCTAGTCTGTTCCCCTACTTGTTAATTCACAGACTGGGAGAAATATTATGTTATAAATGTGTTTAAATGCAGTGACAATTGGGGAAGAATAAAAGATTAATTAAATAATATATTTTCAGGTTATAGGGGATGATAATAAATTTAAGGAACATTTATTGATTTCTTTTACAAACAATGCATCATGTTTAAATTTCTGAATGGAGAAATGATGAAAAGACACAAAGTAGGACTTTTGTGGTACCTGATCACTAACATGATTTCTTTCCAATGATCCTGCTTCCTGTAGTCACACCACTGTGTAGTCTTTTCCCACATGGTCTATATGAATAATAGAACATGGTAGAAGTGATAATAATGTCATTTCTGAGATTAAGTTATAAAAAACAATTTTGTCTTTGTTGTGTGCCCTTCTTCCACTTCCTTTCTCTCTCTTTCTTACCTCGTTCTGAGTGAAGCCCTACGCAGAGAGCCACTGGTTGAAGAACTGAGGCTTTCAATACTTCTTTTAAGTGTCTATAAGTTTGTTTGTGAATTAAAATGCCACCTTTCTTTACTCAGTGGGCGCATCATGCTGGTTCTTCCTCTCAGGTTACATCAATCTGCAATCTCTTCACAGCTTGGAAAACCTGCTCAGCTATAAATGTAGCCTGTCTCACATGCTTTATATCCAAACAATGAGTCTCATGGTCTGGAAAATCATTAGGAGTTTCTGCATTCTGTAGTGATTGAGAAAGAAGAATGTGGGTGGGGACCAGCGGAATATACTATCAATCCCTTTACATGGAAATACTCATCTTGTTTTTATTTATTCTCTATGTCCCTTTATCTTTCCATCAGAAGATTGATCTCTGACCCAATTTGATATTCTAGCAAGTCATGTTAGAGTTTCATATGGTGAAGAATTGAGGCCTCCAACCATAGAGAAACTAAATCAAGGGCATCCTCCAGTTCAAGTAATAACTTCAGATGACTAGAGCCTTGACTAACAGCTGGACTGAAACCCCGCAAGCCACACTGAGCTAGCCATTCAACTAAGCCACTGTCAGATGCCTCACCCTCAAAAAGTGGGGGAAATAACAAATGCTGTTTTAAGCTGCTGTTTTGGGGCCATTTATTATGCAACAGTAGATAAATAATAGAATATTCATATTATTGGAAAGGCAGTTTTGAATGGTAACACGCACACATAACAAGATAACTACCAATAGCTGCATAAATACTAGAATGTAAATGTGGGCTATGCAAAATAAGTCCAGAGGAGAGAAATATGATGTTCAGTTCGATTGGTAGGGAAGGCTTTGTAAGATAAAAGAATTGAGCCAGGTAAGATTTGCATAGATCTTCTAAACTGTGTGCATAAATCAATACACACCAGATAAATGTGCTTTTTATGCGTGCCTTGTGGAAACTAGTCTCATTACTTTTTTGTTAAGGCACTGTAATCTATGCAATCCTTCCCGAATTCCCCCAGTAATTAGTTTCCTGGAATATTGCTGGGTGGCAGATTCCACACTTGCTACTTTGCAGCACTCTGGGAAATATGTGAATTATAGGACATGTAGTTCTGTTGGAAAGTTATGCTAAGATATTTCACTCACAGAAAATATACAATATGTATAATCAAACATTAAGAATGTAGATTGCATGTAGACACTGAGAATTCCACAAAGATGAGATTTAGCCTAATCTACTGACTTCTCTTCTGACACATAGTACTTTGTTCTTTTTCCTGCTTGGACACAGGAGACTTTAGGGTTCAGCATATTTGACCTTTTTAGAAAGTTAGCTACCGATGTAGAATCTTAGAAGAAGTTGAAATTTCCTTTTTAGTTTTTCTTCTTTTTTTTTTCCTTTTTAGTTTTTCTTGAATTGAAATGATACTTTTCTTTACATACTCAGCTCATAGTTCCGGTTCTGCCTTCCAGATAATATCGGTCTGTGATCTCTTCAGTTTGGAAAACCTGCTCAACTCTAAATGTGGCCTATCTTATCTTGCATACTTTTTACCCAAACCATGGAAGTCCTACGACCAGGAAAATCAGGAATTCCTATTTTCTGCCCTGGTTCAGAAAGAAGGTGGGGTCGGAGACAGGTGGAATGAAGTGTTAATCTCTGTTCTTGGAAATGGCCATCTAGTTTTTTATTCATTGTTTACGTACCTCTATCTTTCCATTAGAAGATTGGTGTTTAGCCTAATTAGTTTCTCTAGCAAGTGCTCTTCAACCCTTCATACTATACTCTCAGACTTGTAGTAAAGTATGGGTATACAGTATTGGGTTTGTAGGTAAAATCCACAGTGCTTATAAAACTTATGTGAGAAGAAACTTAAAAGGAAGTTTTCAGGATTAACTAGTAAAACTCTGTAGAAATGAATTTCTCTAAAGTATATTTAAAATAATTGCGGTTTGCTTTGTCAAAGAGGAAAACAACGTAATTAACATGGGTGCCTAACATAGACATTGAAAGAAAATCCTGTAAAATATGAGAAATATATTTTCTTTTTAAGCTTTCAAAAGAGTTTTTCAGATATATTGACTTCTTCAATTTTGATGATGAAAGTGTAACTAAAGCCAAAGCATACCTACTTACTGCCACTGGTGTCAAGTTCAGTGCTGTATTATCTACCTAGTTTGCATGGCATTTTGTTTTTCTTTCTGTGTTCCTACGTAAGAGTGGGAGAGGAGATAAAGAAAAAGAGAGGGAGAGGGAGAATGAGAGAAAGTGCTTTAGAATATATGACAGAAAAAAACATACTGATGAGAAGATAAATATTTTTAAATAGATAACTTATTGAATAATACAATAACTCACAATCTAAACTCCATTAGAAGTCATAGAGATAATTGAGTAAATGCTTTTTCACTTTCATAGTCATCATACTATTTACTGGCACTTGTGAAAAATTAATCAGTGCCAGTAGTGCTGGGGAAAAATTTAGAGGTCCATTTGGTATGCTGCAAAATCTTTCTGACTCTTTAGAGTTCTTTCAATCTTAATGTAAAAAAAGGCAGGGGCAAAAAGCATCTTGTTACAGTTAGAAAGGATGGCTCCTGTGCCTTTTCTCTTTGGTTTTATACCCTTTAATTTCACTTTCGCATTGTATGATAGACTGCATTTCAATGCTCCTGTTTAGAGAATTACCCCTAAAATAGCCTCATATAGCACAGGGGACAATGAGCTAACTGGCTAATGTGGAATAAATATTTATGTTTAGCCAAAATAACTCCTTGGCCTCTGCATTTGTCTGTGTGGTTGTCTTACACTTGACTCACTGCTTTGTGTCTGGAGCTCGTCATCCTGGCTCCTGGCCAGGGCGCTCATTACTTCTATTAGGCATCCTGTGTACACCCTGGGAAATACTAATGCTTGCTTCTTTGTGTGCCTTTGTTTGTAAGTCAGCACTCAGTATAGAATAATTTACAGGAGATGAAGAGAGAGAAAAGCCCTCCCACATGCTTCAAAAAATGAAATTAGTATACTGTGGGAGAAAAAAACATGATACAGTTCTAATACATGTTTTTGACAATCAGTCTTTTCATGAAAGATATTCTAGGCTTTCAGTTTGCCATTCATTTTCCATTTCTCATTTGCTGGTTTTTTCTTTCTTTCATCTGTATACTCCCCTTCCCATAGCTTCCTCCTTTCTCATCACCCATCTTCTGTCTTCCAGTGAAATAGCATTTTAACAAGATCTCTTTATTTTTTCATTTGAACTGGAAGAACTCTCTCAAGAAACTTAAGCTCCAGACCTGGTTTGGCTCAATATTACGAAAGAGAGAACTCTTAGATTAAAAGATTTATTTTCAAAATACAGTATAGTATGTCTCCCAGGCTGATTATGACACACACAATGATGGCTTCTGTTTATATACACCTATCAAATTCTATACCAGTTCAATGATTAAATTAGTCATCTTGTATGCAAAAACATAAGCTTCATTTCATTTTTAATGTCATGTCAACTAGAAAGGCCAAATGATCACTGAAATAGCTTACAAAATAGATTTCAGAACACATTATATGAAATTCTCCTCATCCTGTAACCTAGCTTTGACAAAGAGGTCAAAAAGTTTCAGATATTATAAATTTTCCTAAATTTGATGGAAAATAAGAAAAAAATAAAAATAAGCTCAAAGTAACTTCAGTTTATTAAGGTGCTCTATTATTGGTTATAACTTTTACACAAGATTCAGTTGTCTTTATTATTATTATTATTATTAACCAGAGAGAGAGAGAGAGAGAGAGAGAGAGAGAGAGAGAAAGACAAAGACAAGAAGGGAGATAAATGAGAAACACCAACTCATAGTTGCAGCACCTTAGCTCTTTACTGACTGCTTTCTCATATGTGCCTTGATGGGAGGGTGGGGCTCCAGCCAAGCCTGTGACCCCTTGCTCAAGCCAGCAACCTTGGGCTTCAAGTCAGTGACTTTTGGGCTCAAGCCAGCGACCATGAGGTCATGCTTATGATCTTATGCTTAAACCGATAATCCTGCACTCAAGCAGTAGCCTCGGGGTTTCAAACCTGGGTCCTAGCATCGTAAACTGATACTTTCTCTATCCACTGCACTACCACCTGGTCAGGCTCAATTAAGGTCTTATATATACCTTTGCTTTGTTCTGACATGATTCAGGAATTAACATATTTTGTGACTAATCTATTTTTGCTAAGCACAATATGAAACAAGTGTGTATTTTAAGTTTTCATAGTTTGAATTTCACAATTAATAACTTTCTCTATGTTTTCTAGAAAAACATAGAACCTCTGCTCAAATTTTTGAAGTTGTATGTTGTTGCTACCAAATGTAAATAAAATATAGATTAAAATAACATATCTCATTTTTATTCTGTTTGGATATCTGTCATTTTTATTCTGTTTTCTAGAAAGCTAGAACCATTTGTATTTTTCTACAGTTTATTGTGGATAATGAATAAATATGTGTAGTAAATGATCAATAGTTGAATGTAGTTCTATTTCCATTTGTTTATTTGCCTTCGAAAGGCAAGATTAATTTATTGGCCACATTGTTTATAACCTGTTAAACACAAAGAGGAGTTGTAGAATAATTGTTTCTTTTCATTCAGCCTTCCTCCTTGAGGATCTATAGCCTCATTATGGGTGATGAGCTGATAATTTTCAAGCTTCTGTGTTTATCTCTTTTGTTTCACGCCCCTTCAATAATTCACAGCGTAGAACAAACTCTGAATAGTTGAGTCGGGAAGGTTTGTATGTGTGTGTCTGAATCATGGGCATTTTCTTTGCTTTATATCATGCACACATTTCCCTATGAGAAATTGGAGGGACAGCTAGCTTTATGTGCTTCTGAAAGCCTGGCATTGTGAGCTGCTTTTGTACATAATAACTGCAGGTGCTTTCTGGCGCAGAAATGAGCCTGTGATCTGATAGCTGTTTTTCACTTTCTGTGATCGTGGCCGGTTCACAGAATATGACAAAGGTGGAAAGATTGTTGTCTTCCCCTGGGTTGCCTAAAGTTACACTGCTGATCTTTTGACCCCTAATTCCACAAGTTTGATTGCTCAAGGAACCCCAGTGTGCATATTTGAAGCTGTTGTGGCATTTTGCTATTGAGTTGATTGTCAATATTCTAACATGCTCATAGTATTTAGAAAAAAGAGAGACAGAGTCTTTTATGTAATTGTTTTGCATTTTAAAGAGTTAAATGCAAAGAGTGCTACAAACAAATTACCTCACTTCTTCTAATGGAGCATTTTAGATCTGGTGATATATTTCGGCAAATGATTGCTATGATTAGAGTGTCACTCTTTTCCTCCTTGTGAAGTATAGCACTCCCATCTTGAAGCCGTGGGGTCACAGGAGAAATGCAGTCAGTCATCACTGGAAAGGAGCCAGTCAAGGAATTCTGATTTTTCATAAATGAAATTATTTTAATAAGGGATTTTTAAATAAGTAATGCAACATGGTATTAAATATTGCTAATCTTGCTCCATTACTAATCTCAGACCACATTAAAATGAATTGGCTTCACTAAGTATTTTAATTGTTTCCCCTTCTGATTTTCATTTCCTTACTCATCATCAGCATCTCTCATCAGCCAGAGTTTAAAATAGTCTTTGTCCTTGTTCCTCCAAGGGAAATTGATCAGGTATTTAAACTATGAATTAGTTTCTCCATAGTAACCAGCTTGATCCTACTTGCAAATCATTTCATTTGAGACCCATGTTAATTTTTGCCTCACTAAATGCCGCCTTGTTCTGAATTCCTGCTTTGTTTTCTCAAAGGTGACTTTGTTGGTGGCGTTAAATGCCTTTTAACCACTAGAGGGAAACATACCAATCTTCTATGAGCGATGCCGTGTCTTCACAGGGCAGATGTTTTCCTGAAGCTGCAGGTCCTGCAGTTTGTTCAGTATTGATCTTTTTTTTTTTCTGAATATTGACAGCGTTATAATGAAGAATTAACAAAAGGTGTATATTGATCGAAAAAATGTATTAAGATTATTTCTTTTTTTATTGAATGTTTTGGAATCTAATCCTTATTGTAGTTAATTTCTTTTTGAAGTAAATAAATATCCCCACATCACTAAAGGACATGCTTCTATGATGCAAGCATTTTTTTGCACATTATATCTGGAAAGCAATGGTCTCTAAATGTTGATATAATGTATTCATAGAAAACATACTGAGTGAGTAAACAAGTAATTACTGTGTGTTACTTCATTCTAACAGAAAAAAATATACATATTTTCAGAAAAATCAGATTTTGTTTGCATCCTAGAGTCAGTCATGTTAAAAACATTCTAAACAATGTCCTCAGTATTTTTCTGGCACACCCACATTATTGAATTTATTATTATTTTTTAAAATTATTTGTATATATTTTATAATTTATGCTCAGGAGAACTTAATATGAACCCAGTTGTAGTAATAGTGTCTTAATACTACACTAGTTGTAGGAGTAACTTTATCTTATAGCTTTATGGAGATTTAAAGGGGAAGTTTGGAGAAAATGTTGAAGATTGCGGCTCATAATATCAATGCTAGATAAATGGATTTTAGGAACTTACTAAAAATACATAGGTGATTCTGTGGCATTGTATGGCTGTCAAAAGTGAAGATGCCAAAGCAGGTAAAATCAGAGTAACTGGGAGCATGTGAAACATTCAAGTGGCAAAAACAATTTTTTTAAATGCATGTTATAAAATGTCTTATTTACTTGTTTCCTTTTTTTTTCCAAGTGAAAGGAAGGGAGATAGAGAGATAGACTCCCACATACACCCCACCCAGGATCCACCTGGCAACCCCCATCTGGGGCTGATAATCTGACCATCTAGGTTTTTGCTGGCAACCTAGCTATTTTTAGTGCCTGAGGCTGAGGCTTCACAGAGTCATACTTAGTGCTTAAGGCCAATGCACTCAAACTAATTGGGCCAAGGCTGCAGGAGACCAAGAGAGAGAAAAAAAGAGAGGGGGGCAGAGGAGGGGTGGAGAAGCAGATGGTCAATTCTGTGTGCCCTGACTGGGAATAGAACCCTGAAATTTCACACACCAGGCCAATGTTCTACCACTGAGCCAACCAGCCAGGTCCTACTTGTTTTCAATATGAAGAAGTAATGCAAACTGTTTAAGAACTATTTTATTGGTTTCTATATCAAAGAATCCAGGAAAATAGTTAACTCATTAAAGCAGTGTTAGGTACTGTTGTTTTCATCTGTGCAGTATTCTGTCTTGTCAGGTTTCCTACAAATTCACCTTCCATTCAACATAGTTGTAGAAGAGCTTATAGTTCCTTATAAAGTACCCCTACACTTTTGGCCACAATTAATTGGTGCAAGCATTGGCAATTCACCAAAGTTGGGCAAATGCACATCACTGAAGCTGGCCAAGCTTTCCACTCTGTAATCATGCGATGAAAACCAGGACAAAGAGGAAATGGAGCAGAGATGCAAAAGAAAATGTAATTCTGGTGGTCTGGGAAACCCTGTTAAGCAACTGCATTTTTTATGCAATACTGCATTCATAAGATCTGGGTATCCATGAATATATATGCATTTTGGTATTTCTTTTACTTGTGCTTAAACAGTTCCAAGTGATCTTGATAGGAAGCAAATTTCCACTGAGGATTTCTCCTGTGAATAGGAAAAGAGATTTTCAATAAACAATTATCTTCCTTGTTTGATAATAGAATACTGATTTCCCTTGAAAAACGTTATGGTTACATTGTGTTTGTAGCTAAAGTTTCCCTAGTTATATTGGGGTTAATTCCAAGGTTGGTTTTCTTCAAATACTCATTCACCTTCTCCCATCATTTCTATAAACTCTTACATTTTGATAGTAAAACAGAGCATAGAATTATAGAATGTTAGATTAGAAAATTTATGCCCATTATTCTTCTAAACCCTACTGTATGGCAGGCCCTATTCCAGTACCTAGGGATGCAGTGACTTTCTTTTTTCCCTGACACCTAAAAAGGAATTCAGGAGTCAACAAAGTGAAGAATTGGATGAGATATCTTCCAGATGCGTCCGTCCATAGAGCTGGAATCAGCAGCAGTTTAAGCTCCACTGGGTTCACTGATTATATGAGTTGTCTATAGTATTTTTTAAAAATTATTATTGTCTTTTATTGTGGTAAAACACTTAACATGAGATCTACACTTTTAAAAGTAATTTTAAAAAAGTTTTATTAATTTTAGAGGGAAAGGAGAGAGAAAAAAAGAGAGAGAGAGACATTCATCTGTTGTTCCAATTATTTATGCCTTTATTGGTTGACTCTTGTATGTGCTGTGACTGGGAATGGAACCCACAATCTTAGAAAAGTGGGAGGACCCTCTAACCCACTGAACTACCCAGCCTAGGCTGAGATCTATACTTTCAATAGATTTTTAACTGGACAATACATTGTTGTTATCTATAGGCACAATGCTGTACAGCATATGTCTAGAACGTACACATCTGGCCTACATGGAGTTTATACCTCTCGATTTTCAATTTCCCATTTCCTCCTTGTTCCAGACCTGCCAACCATTATTTTAATCTTTGCTTCTATAATTCTGACTATTTTAGATACCTCATATAGGTAGAATCATCTAGTATTTGTCCTCCTGTAACCAGCTTATTTCACTTAGCATAATGTCCTCAAGGTTTATCCATGTTGTCATTGTCACATGTTGCAGTATTTCCTTCTTTTTTAAAGTTGAATAAATATTTCATTGTGTGTAGATACCACATTTTTAAATTCTTTTATCTGTTGATGAACATTTAGGTGGCTTCCACATCTTGGCTATTGTGAATAATGCTACTATGAATATAAAAGTTCTAATATGTCTTTAAGATTCTGATATTGATTCCTCTGATACCCAGGAGTGTGATTGCTGGATAATATAGTAGTTCTATTTTTAAGTTTTTTTGTGGAACCTTCATGTTTTCTATAGTCGCTATACTGTTTTGAGTTCCTACCCAGTATATAAAGGTTACAATTTCTACATCCTCACCAACATTATCATTTTTTAAATAATGGCTGCACATACAGCCATTTTGAACCTGGGTCCTCTGGCTGCACTTACAGCTATTTTGAACCTGGGGTAATATGTCAATGTGGTCTTGATTTGTATTTCCCTGGTGCTTAATGACTGCACATTTTTCATATACGTTCTGGTCATTTTTGTCTTCTTTAGAGAAATGTTTATTTAAGGTTTTTGCTCATTTATTAATCAGGCAATAGGTTTTCAATATGCTAATGAGTTATAGGTGTTGCTAATATATTTTGAAATTTTACCACTTTTTAGATATATAATTTGCAAATATTTTCTCCCATTCTATAGGTTACTTTTCCCTTTATTGATTGTTTTCCTGCTGTGCAGACGCTTTGTAGTTCGAAGTGGTCCCACTGGCCTATTTTTGCTTTTGTTGCCTTCCTTTTGTTGTCATTTGCCTGAAATCATTACTAAGAACAATGTCATGAGCCTTTTTCCCTATTCATTTTTCTAGTCCTTTTATGGTTTCTTTCAAGTCTAACAATTAAATATCTAATTTATTTTTAGTTGACCTTTGTGCCTTGTATAAGGGTTCAATTTCATTCTTTTGCCTGTGAATACCCACTTTTCTAACATAATTTGTTACAGACACTATCTTTTGCCCATTGTATATTGTTGACCTTTTTGCCAAAGATAGACATAGATTTATTTCTGGGTACTTTCATATGATAGTGTTGAAGAATTAGAAAATTGATCTAATTTGTATACTATTGTCAAGCCTGACCAGGCAGTGTGCAGTGGATAGAGCGTCGGACTGAGACGCAGAGGACCCAGGTTCAAAACCCTGAAGTCATCAGCTTGAGCTCAAAGGTCCTTGTCTTAAAGCCCAAGGTCACTGGCTTGAGCCCAAGGTCACTGGTTTGAGCAAGGAGTCACTCACTCTGCTATAGCCCTTAGGTCAAGGCACATACGAGAAAGTAATCAATGAACAACTAAGGAGCTGCAAGAAAGAATTGATGCTTCTCATCTCTCTCCTTTCCTGTCTGTCTGTCCCTATATGTCTCTCTCTCTCTCTCTCTCAGTCTCTGTTGCAAAAAAAAAATATATATATATATATATATACACACACACACACATATATATATATATATACATATATATAATAAGCTTCTGTTTCAGTCCAAAAAGTTACAATTATACTTTTCTTCTTTAAAGAACACTAGTCAGTAGGTATGCCTCTTAATTTCTTTCTAATCACTGGTGATTTACTTGATTATTTCATCAGTTATTTATTAAATTTTATGTATTATGCAGTTTTTTTTCCAATTCCCTTATTTATTTTTTTATTTTATTTGAAACCCATGAAATAACTTTTACACTGGAGATATCTTTTTAAAAAATGGCTTGGGCCTGACCTGTGGTGGAGCAGTAGATAAAGTGTGAACCTGGAATGCTGAGCTTGCCGGTTTGAAACCCTGGGTTTGCCTGGTCAGGGCACATATGGGAGTTGACGCTTCCTGCTCCTCCCTCTCTCTCTCTCTCACTCTCTCTGTTTCTCTCTTCTCTCTAAAATAAATAAGTAAAAATCTTTAAAAAAATGGCTTGGATTAAAGGGATATTTGGTCCTTCAAAGTTGATACTCATTTCTTTAAAGTTGCAGTAATTTCCTTTATGGTTAGCACTGCAGAAATATCTTTATAGTTTTTCCTAAAGCAATGTTGTACAGTAAAACTGTCTGCAATGATGTCAATGGTCTGCATCCTTGCTGCCCAATATAGTAGCCAGTAGCCATATGTGGTTATTGACCACTTGACATGTGATTAAGTGTAACTGAAGAATTTATTTTTAAATTTTATTTAACTTTAATTAATTTAGACTTAAATTTAAATAAGTACATGTGGCTAGTAGCTATCATATTGGAAAGCATAGGTTTAAGGTATATGGTTATTTTAAAAATGCTCCATTTGTATTTACAAATGGAATAATTGTTGGATTTGGGGATGCATGTATATTTACTAAGTCAACTTTACTATCAGTGTGATGTAAATATTTAGCCTTATAAAATTGTTTTCTGGTTGGTGTATAAATCATCTGACAGAGCTGAATTTTCCTCCTATGTGGTGCATTCTTCTATTTTTTTCTGTAACTATGTCATTTTTTTTTTTTAAGTTTAAAGGAGGGGAGATAGTGAGTCAGACTCCTGAATGTACCCAACTGGATCCACCTGGCAAACCCAACCAGGGCTGATGTTTGAGTACTGAGCTATTTTTTGTGCCTGAGGCTGTCGCATTCTAACAGAGCTATCTTCAGAACCTGGGGCCACTTTTGAACCAATTGAGCAACTGACTATGGGAAGAAAAGAGGAAAAAAAGAGGAAGAAAAGGGGAAGAATAAGAATGAGGGTGAGAGAAGCAAATAGTCACTTCTTCTGTATATACTGACCCAGAATCAAACCCAGGACATCCATATGCTAAGCCAACATTCTATTTATTGAAATATATATATATATATATATATATATATATATATATATATATCAGTTATTTTGCATGCATTAATGCAAATGTTTGTTTTTCTATTGTACTCGAGTTTTGTCATTACATATTTGTCCTCCTTGGGATTAATTAATTCTTTTTTTCTTAAAGTATATTTATATGATGATATAGTAAAATTATTTTTCTGTGGGGCTTTCTTTTAAATCTATTTTCATCATTTTACTTTCCATACCATATTCATTTGTTTTGGATTGTGTCTTAAACTTTTGTTTATTGAACTATTGATATTAATAGTATTAATTCATTACTACTATAGTATTTTTTTTTTTAAATAAATTTTTATTTTAATGGGGTGACATCAATAAATCAGGGTACATACATTCAAAGAAAACATTTCCAGGTTATCTTGTCATTTAGTTATGTTGCATACCCATCCCCCAGAGAGAGATCGTCCTCTACCACCCTCCATCCAGTTCTCTCTGTACCCCTCCCCCTCCCTTCCCCCTCTCCCTCCTTCCCTCCCCCCACCCCCCATAGCCACCACACTCCTGTTCATGCCTCTCAGTCTTGCTTTTATGTCCCACTAATGTATGGAATCCTGCAGTTCCTGTTTTTTTCTGACTCGCTTATTTCACTCCGCACAATGCTACCAAGACTCCACCATTCCGCTATAAGTGATCCGATGTCACCATTTCTCCTAGCTGAATAATATACCATGGTGTATATGTGCCCCATCTTCTTCATCCAGTCCTCTATTTTTTTTAGAGTGATTAAAAGCCTTTAAGCAAATTCTTGGCCAATACAGCAAGAATCCATAAATGAGTAGTGTCCTTAACATGTTCCCCAAGTCCAAGTTGGCCCCCTCACCATGCCAAATCCCTGAAAAATGCAACCCAACCACAGTTCAGTCTGTTAGGAGCTGTCACAGGGAGCAGGAGTCCAGGAAAGTTCCCCACAGGAAAAGTCCGTATGGCACTGGAATTGTTGTCACCATTCTATACTTTGCAGCTCATGTCCAAGTCCCAATGACCACTGCTTCTAGCTGGTAATGATTCAGGTAGACTGGAAAAAGCCATTTGCAGCATGCGTGGATATGGAGCTTTTGTTCTCCTCTGCCTGGAGAGTTGAGACCTGGTTGCTTTTCCCTGGAGCTCTGTGACTGTGGCCTGGTAAAGAGAACCTTGGGATACACTAAGCTGGGTGGCAAAGGTAAATTCATAATACAAGTTGGCCAAAGGAGGAAAGAGAGCTCTAAATTAAGAGTAGGTCTCTGCCTGAAATATGAGTGGGGCAATGCGGTAGGAGGGATAAAGGAAACACTATATATTAAGCAAAGCAGCAGAAAATAGGACTATCAACACCCACAACAGAGATCTTTGAGGGAAGCATAAAAAACCTGACTATTCAGGCAAAACATAGTTAAGTGGCCCTTGTGCGAATGAGATCAGTTTACCTGCTTCTTGGAAGAAATACCCTAGGCTCGTCCACAGTGTCGTAGATGGGGCTGACGGCCCTGGGCAACTTCAGCCTTCAGTGTCAAACCCCAGCATTCTGGGCAAGGTTAGGTCATAGGTGGCTGGAGCAGGCCTGGAAGAGACTGAACCCTCCCTTAGAGGAGCGAGGGGGAAGTCCACCTTCCAGTGTCCCTGTTTCCTCACAGCAGAGGTGTGTAAGCCTGGCAGGCTTTAGCTCAATGACCTTCCTTTCCACTATTGAAGCAGGACCCAGATGGCATCCTATGAGACCCCTTTGGGGTGTTGGAGCCTTTAAGGGTGTATCCTAAAAGCTGGTAGTTCCCCCTGATCTCTATTGGGCTTTTTCTGTCTCTAGGTATCTTAAAAGCCATTCTCAGAAGATCTCGCTGAGGGGTTTGAGGATCCCCATCCGCCTATATAAATCTTTTCCATATATCTGGAGTTATTTGGAAAAAAGACAGAACAGTGTTATTAGCTAGATCTAATAAAGAAGGTAGATTTGGTGTCTCCTGTTCATCAGCTTTCAAAAGAAATGTAAATTTTTTTTTTTTTTAAGTAAAAAGCATGATATGGTAGACCCGTCGGAGTCATTGGCCTGGTGTGCAGGATTCCCGGGTTCGATTCCTGGCCAGAGCACACAGGAGAAGCACCCATCTACCTCTCCACCCCTCCCCCTCTCCCCCCTCCCGGTCCCTCTCCTCCCGCCCACAGCCAAGGCTCCACTGGAGCAAATCCACCCTGGGCACTAAGGATGGCCCCATGGCCTCCGCCCCAGTCGCTAGAATGACTCCGGTTGTAACAGAGCAACCTCCCAGATGGGCAGAGCATTCCCCCCGGTAGGCATGCCAGGTGGATCCCAGTCAGGCGCATGCAGTAGTCTGTCTGCTTGCCTCCCCATCCCCATCCTCAGAAATATACAAAAAATAAATAAATAAAAGAAAAAATACAAACAAAAAAAAAATAATAATACAAAAAAAAAAAAAAAGGGGGGGGGCATTCCCTTGTGCTAAAGCACCAGGAAGCATGGAGTGAGCTTGAGTATGTCCTATGAAACATGGAGCTCTATGTTTACATATAAGTCTTTGAAGAAGGAGGAACTGCTGAAATAGTTTGTCAGCATTTGTCCCTAAGACAGCAGTCTTTATAGTGGGAATACCATACGTAAATATTTGCTGTCTGTCTATAGATTAAGGGGGGCATATGGCCAATGCTGAAAAGCCATGATCTTTGTGCCCCTCCCCTCCCCCAACCCCCTCCCTCTCCTCCCCCCACCCTGTAACCCCAACACTGTTGTTCATGTCTCTGAGTCTCATCTTTATGTCCCCCACCTATGTGTGGAAACATATAGTTCTTAGTTTTTTCTGATTTACTTCTTTCACTCAGTATAATGTTATCAAGGCCCATCCATGTTGTTGTAAAAGATCCTATGTCATCATTTCTTATGGCTGAGTAGTATTCCATAGTATATATATACCAAAGCTTTTTAATCCACTCATCCTCTGATGGACACTTGGGCTGTTTCCAAATCTTTGCTATTGTGAACAATGCTGCCATAAACATGAGGGTGCATTTCTTCTTTTCAAACAGTGCTATGGTGTTCTTGGGGTATATTCCTAACAGTGGTATAGCTGGGTCAAAAGGCAGTTCGATTTTTAATTTCTTGAGGTATCTCCATACTGTTTTCCACAGTGGCTGCACCAGTCTGCATTCCCACCAGCAGTGCAGGAGGGTTCCCTTTTCTCCACATCCTCGCCAGCACTTATTCTGTGTTGTTTTATTGATGAGCGCCATTCTGACTGGTGTGAGGTGATATCTCATTGTGGTTTTAATTTGCATTTCTCTAATCATTAGTGATGTTGAACATTTTTTCATATGCCTATTGGCCATCTGTGTGTCCTCTTTGGAGAAATGTCTATTCATTTCTTTTGCCCATTTTTGGATTGGATTGTTTGTCTTCCTGGTATTAAGTTTTACAAGTTCTTTATAAATTTTGGTTATTAACCCCTTATCAGACGCTATGTCAAATATATTCTCCCATTGTGTAGTTTGTCTTTTTATTCTGTTCTTATTGTCTTTAGCTGTGCAGAAGCTTTTTAGTTTGATAAAGTCCCATTTGTTTATCCTGTCTTTTATTTCACTTGCCTGTGGAGACAAATCAGCAAATATATTGCTGCGAGAGATGTCAGAGAGCTTACTGCCTATGTTTTCTTCTAAGATGCTTATGGTTTCATGGCTTACATTCAAGTCTTTTATCCATTTTGAGTTTATTTTTGTGAGTGGTGTAAGTTGGTGGTCTAGTTTCATTTTTTTGCAGGTAGCTGTCCAGTTTTCCCAACATCATTTGTTGAAGAGGCTGTCTTTACTCCATTGTATTGTCTTACCTCCTTTGTCAAATATCAGTTGTCCATAGAGCTGTGGGTTTATTTCTGAGTTCTCTGTTCTGTTCCATAGATCTATGTGCCTGTTCTTATGCCAGTACCATGCTGTTTTGAGTACAATGGCCTTATAATATAACTTGATATCTGGAAGTGTGATACCTCCCGCTTTTTTCTTCCTTTTCAGGATTGCTGAGGCTATTGTTCTTTTTTGGTTCCATATAAATTTTTGGAATATGTGTTCTATGTCTTTGAAGTAAGTCATTGGTATTTTCATTGGTATTGCATTGAATTTATAAATTGCTTTGGGTAATATAGACATTTTAATGATGTTTATTCTTCCTAACCATGAGCACGGTATATGCCTCCACTTATTCGTATCTTCCCTGATTTCTTTTATCAATGTTTTATAATTTTCTGAGTACAAGTCTTTAATCTCCTTGGTTAGATTTGTTCCTAGGTACTTTATTTTTTTGGTTGCAATGGTAAAGGGGATTGATTCCCTGATTTCTCTTTCTGACAGTTCATTATTAGTGTATAAAAATGCCTCTGATTTCTGAGTATTGATTTTATATCCTGCCACCTTGCCAAATTCTTTTATCAGGTCTAGTAGTTTTTTGACTGAAACTTTAGGGTTTTCTATATACAATATCATGTCATCTGCAAATAATGATAGTTTTACTTCTTCTTTTCCAATTTGGATGCCTTTTATTTCTTTTTCTTGTCTGATTGCTGTGGCGAGGACTTCCAGAACTATGTTGAATAAGAGTGGTGAAAGGGGGCAACCCTGCCTTGTTCCTGATCTTAAGGGGATAGCTTTTAATTTTTGCCCATTGAGTATTATGTTGGCTGTGGGTTTGTCATAGATGGCCTTTATCATGTTGAGGTATGTTCCCTGTATTCCCACTTTGCTGAGAGTTTTGATCATGAATGGGTGCTGGACTTTATCAAATGCTTTTTCTGCATCTATTGAAATTATCATGTGGTTTTTCTCCTTTCTTTTGTTTATGTGATGAATCACATTGATTGATTTGCAAATATTGTACCAGCCTTGCCTCCCCAGAATAAATCCTACTTGATCATGGTGTATGATTTTTTCCATATATTGCTGGATCCGGTTTGCTAATATTTTATTGAGGATTTTTGCATCTAAGTTCATCAGGGATATTGGCCTATAATTTTCTTTTTTTGTGTTGTCTTTGCCTGGTTTTGGAATCAGAATTATGCTCACCTCATAAAAGGAGTTTGGAAGTCTTCCTTCCTCTTGAATTTTTTGAAACAGCTTGAGAAGGATAGGAGTTAGTTCTTCTTTGAATATTTGGTAGAATTCACTTGTGAAGCCATCAGGCCCAGGACTTTTCTTTTTTGGGAGTTTTTTGATAGCTGTTTCAATCTCATTTGGTATGTTTAGGTTTTCTGATTCTTCCAGATTGATTTTTGGAAGATTATATGATTCAAAGAATTTGTCCATTTCATCTAGGTTGTCTAGTTTTTTGGCGTACAGTTCTTCATAGTATTTTCTTACAATATTTTGTATTTCTGTTTTGTCAGTTGTTATTTCTCCACTCTCGTTTCTAATTTTATTTATTTGCGTCCTCTCTCTTTTTTTCTTGGTGAGTCTTGTTAAAGGTTCATCGATCTTGTTTACCTTTTCAAAGAACCAGCTCCTGGTTTCATTGATCCTCTGTATTGTTTCTTTAGCCTCTATGTCGCTTATTTCTGCTCTGATCTTTATTATTTCCTTCCTTCTACTAGCTCTGGGCTTTACTTGCTGTTCTTTTTCTAGTTCTTTTAGATGCAGGGTTAAGTTGTTAATTTGAGCTTTTTCTAGCTTCTTGAGGTATACCTGTAATGCTATAAACTTCCCTCTCAGGACTGCTTTTGCTGTGTCCCATAAATTTTGAGTTGATGTATGCTCATTATCGTTTGTTTCTAGGAATTTTTTAATTTCTTCTTTGATCTCAATGTTAACCCATTCATTGTTTAATAACGTGCTATTTAGTTTCCAAGTGTTTGAATGTTTTTCAATTTTTCTATTGTGGTTGATTTCTAGTTTAATGCCATTGTGATCAGAGAAAGTGTTCGATATGATTTCCATCTTCTTAAATTTGTTGAGCCCGCTTTTGTGCCCTAACATGTGGTCTATTCTAGAGAATGTCCCATGAGCGCTTGAAAATAATGTATATTCTGCTCTTTTAGGGTGAAAGTTTCTGAAGATATCTATTAAATTGAGTTCATCTAATATGTCCTTTAAGTCTGCTGTTTCTTTGTTAATTTTCTTTCTTGAGGATCTATCTAATGATGTTAATGGGGTATTGAAATCTCCTACTATTATAGTGTTGCTGTTGATCTCGCCTTTTAAGTCTATCAAAGTCTGCTTTATATATTTAGGTGCTCCTATATTAGGTGCATAGATATTTATAATGGTTATATCTTCCTTTTGTATTGCTCCCTTTATCATTATGTAGTGACCTTCTTTATCTCTAACTATGGTCTTTGTTCTAAAGTCCATTTTGTCTGATATAAGTATTGCTACCCCAGCTTTCTTTTCATTTCCATTTGCATGAAATATTTTTTTCCATCCTTTTATCTTCAGTCTGTGTGCATCTTTTGATTTAAGGTGTGTCTCTTGTAGACAGCATATGTATGGGTCCTGTTTTCTTATCCACACAGCTACCCTATGTCTTTTGATCGGATCATTTAATCCATTAACATTTAAGGTTATTACTGATATGTAATTGTTTATTGCCATTTTTTTTCTTTAAAACTGTTTTTCTCTTTTGCTATATTCTTTTTTTCCTTTGATCTGTTTACAACAGGTCCCTTAGCATTTCTTGCAGCCTTGGTTTGGTTGCAGTGAAATCCTTGAGTTTTTTTTTGTCTGTAAAGCTTTTTATTTCTCCTTCAATTTTAAATGATAGCCTTGCTGGATAAAGTAGTCTTGGTTGTAGTCTCTTGTTCTGCATTACTTTGGATATTTCTTGCCATTCCCTTCTGGCCTCAAGTGTTTCTGTTGAGAAGTCAGAAGTCATCCTTATGGGGGCTCCTTTTTAGGTGATTGTCTTTTTTTCTCTAGCAGCTTTTAATATTTTCTCTTTATCATTTAGCTTTGGTAATTTAATTATGATGTGTCTTGGTGTTGATTTCTTTGGATTTCTCCTTAATGGAGTTCTCTGTGCTTCCTGAACATGTGAAATATTTTCCTGCCTTAATTGGGGGAAGTTTTCCGCTATAATATGTTTAAACAAAGTCTCTATCCCTTGTTCTTTCTCTTCTTCTTCAGGAACCCCTATGATGCGGATGTTATTTCTCTTCATGTTGTCACAGAGCTCTCTTAGAGTTTCCTCAGACATTTTGAGTCTCTTTTCTTTTTTCTGCTCTGCTTCCGTGCCTTTATTTATTGTGTCCTCTAACTCACTGATTTGATTCTCTGCTTCATCCATCCTGCTTTTAATTCCTTCCACTGTATTCTTTATTTCAGATATTGTATTTGTCATTTCTGTCTGATTCTTTTTTATTATTTCAATGTCCTTTTTTATATTTGTTATCTCTTTATTTAGGTTTTTGTAATGGCCATCTATGGTGGTTCTAATATCTTTGAGCATCCTAACAATCGTTATTTTAAACTCTGCATCTGGTAATTTGGTTATATGTGATTCACTTAGGTCCTTTTCTGGGGATTTCTCTTGGTTTATTTGTGTTGTATTTCTCTGCCTCCACATTTTCTCTTCACAAGAGTGGCTGTGATCACGTGCTCGGGTGCACAAGGGTTGGTGGCCTTGGCCTTTGCCCCGCCCCCTTGTGTGACGTTATGCTCGGTCCTGAGGGCACTGGCGAGCACCTTTGCTCAGCTGCGGGTCTCCGCCTGTTTCCAAGCTTTCGCCCTGCCTTTGCAGGATGATCCCACTCAAGGAACAGCTGCTAGCCTTGGCTCTACCACCAGGCAGGGCTGCGTGCCCAAGCTCAGCTTCGTAGCAGAACTCCGCCTCTTCTGGGCTTTTGGCTCCACCCCCGCGGGAGGAGCTTGCTACCAAGTCAGACCGCAAGCCTGGGTTGCACAGGCGGGGCAGGGATGTGCTCCTCTGCCCTTGCTCCGGGGCTGGTTTCTACCCTTTCTGGGTTTCCTGCCCTTCTCCCGGAGGCTGGATTACAGGCTGCCGGCAGCTGAGCTTAGCCGCTTTTGCACGCCCCCTTCTCCCTAGCCGGGCAAGATTGAGGTCACACCTGAGCCCAGTGGTGGCCAGCCGGCTTCCGCCCCTGCCAGCAGAACCGCGCTTTTGTCTCCCGCTGCCGCCCGCTCTCCGGTACGCCCTCAGCCACGTGGGTGGGGGCGTTGCAGCTCGGACCCTAAGACTCACTACCGTAGACCCGAAAGCTCCCTCCTTCTATGCGACTCTGCTCTGAATGCCGCGGGGGAGCTTGTTTGGCTGCTCTCCTGCTTCCCTTTGCTGGTATTGCTGTTTCCGGGGGAAATATTCACTTCAGCTTTGGGGAGTGACTCGTCCCAGGGGTTAGGGTGGCTATCTCCCAAAAATGTTTCTCCCTATGCCTCCTAGATTGCAGTCTCTTCCTGTTACTGTGGTTCTCTCCCCTCTCCCTCCATCTCCAGGAGCCCCGGGTGAGTGTTTGTGAGAGAGATGTTCTGCGTGGTCCCTTTAAGAAGGATCCTGGGTCTGAAAAATCAGACTCTCTCACAAACAGTATCCTGACTTGTTTCCAGCTAAATACTGTCCTTATGCTTCTTCTGGGCTCTGGGGCTGCAGGCTGGGGCTTTGTTCCTGGGGCTCAGGGCCCTTTCCCCTCTGCTAAACTCACTTCCTGCCACGCGAGTCTCTCCCTGCTGCCGCTCGCTCCGAGAAGCTGGGCAGCCCTCTCCGCGTTTCCGCTTTTCCTACCAGTCTCTGGGTGGCTTCTTCAGCGTTCCTGGGTTGAAGAGTCCTTTTAGTTTAGTCCAAAGTTGGTTTTTTCAGCTGATAGTTCATAAAATTAGTTTGTAATCCACATTGGTTCTGGGAGGTAGATGCTGGTACGTCCGCCTACTCCAGCGCCATCTTGTCTCCTCTAGTATTTTATTTTTTATTTATGCTGGTTTTTTCACATTGTACCTCTGCTTTTCTTTCTCTTTACAGGTTAATAGAATTTTATAGTTCCCTTTCTGTACACTGGACAATGTGTATGGAATTATACCCATGATTTTTCTAAGGTAATTACCAGAAAATATTAATATACAAATCTTTAATTACACTAAAGGTAAATCAGTGACCCGTCCTTCCTCTTGAATGATCCAAAGACGTGAAAGGACTTCTCTCTGATTCAGTATCTTCTTTGTCTTGCAATTGTTATCAGTATAGTAGTTTTATCTGTGTTTGAAAATCATAAAGTACATATTATCATTGTTATATGTGTTCTCGAGAATTGTTTTAATATTTCATTTTATTTTCTTAACATGTCTTTCTAATCTTAGACATTTTTCTCAATTATTTTTTATTTAAAAATATTTTTATCAATCATATAGTAGTAATAAAATATCAGTTGTTTATGAAATTACATACTCAGCACTTACTCTTTAATGTTAATAAAAGATGGTTGATGGTCATCACCTCTCAACACTTTGAAAATAATATTGTCTTTGAAGAAAACTTTTGTATTTTTTAAAAATCTTTGAACTCTTCTTTTTCTTTTGGTGTTCTATAGTAGCATTTTGACAGGTCTCATAATGTTTTTATTTTTCCCTATTCTACTTAATTTTCATATTTTTATATGTCTTGATTCTGAGTATTTATATCTTTCCACCAAGTATTAAAATGCTTCAGGTATTATCAAATGGAGTATACATTTGTCCCAAAGTATTGCTAAGGAACTGGTTCTAGAATTCCCCCTTTCCTCACAGATAACAAAAATCCACAGATGCTCAAGTCTCTTGTATAAAATGGCATAATATTTAAATATAATATAACCTATGCATATCTTTCTGCATACTTTGAAATCATCTGTGGTTTATCTATAACACCTAATAAAGTGTAAATACTATGTAAGTAGTTGTTATACTGTATTATTTAGAGAATAATAAGAAAATGTCTGTACTTATTTAGTAAAAAATGCAACCATCAAAAGCTTAACTGTAATATATAGTACACATCAACAATTGACAACTCTTTTTTTCAAATATTTAAAATCTGTAGTTGGTTGAATCCATGGATATGGAACCTGCAGATATGGAGAACTGACTATATATCTTCTTTATGCTTTCTATTCAATTATTTTTATTTCTCATTTGATTTTTGTTACATCTTATTTTATCCTGTTAGCTTATTAATACTTTTTCATATTTTTTACCTCTTAGTCCATCAATGTTGTATTCTAGTTGATTTCTTCAGGTCTCTTTTCCAGAGTACAAATTATCTTTAGTTTTAGTCTAAATATTTATCTGGTCTAGTAAATTTTACAATATGAATTTTTAAAAAATATATGATCTATATTTGATTCTTTTAAAATGTGCATACTTTTGATTGTTTATTTAAGTGGTATCAGTTATCTTGCTCATTTGATAGTTTTTTAAAAATATTTTAAGAGTATGATTTTATATTCAATATCCAGGAATTCTCATATCTGTAGTCAGGGGGAGTGAAAATCTGCTTTTATTCAATTATATGTTTACCTTTTCTTTATGGTGATGTGTTTCCTAAGGTATTTTGTAATTTTGGATTGTGAATTCAAGTTCAGCCAAGTTTACTTTTGGAAATACCAAGGCTTGTTTTGAGGGAATAACCTTTCAAGAAGAATTTGTGTTTCTCTCTGTCGAGTATACAAAAATCCTACCAATCCAAGATCAATCTATTGAATTTTATGTTTCTCTTGAGGTATCTAAGACTAACATTCTGGTAGAATATATTAGAAGCTAACATCTGTGTCAGAGAAGCCTGGGGTAATAAATTTTCAGAGGAGGCTTTCTCAGATAGAGAAAATAAATCTCTCTTTGCTTATGAATGATATTTTTATCCAATATTCTCTTTTCCTAAAGGTGTATCCCTGGAAAGGGTCCCGGCTTTATGCAGAAGTCTCTGTTGCAACTCTACAAATTATAGGGATCAAAAGCTTATCTCTTGACCCCAAGCAGCCATGAAACTCAAAGCTCTAAATTTCTAATATCAGTAAATGTCCCTGGTTACTGTGACTTGATAGACTATTTATTGCTCTGCTGCTGAGTTTATATTTTTAATTCTTGTGGACTTTTATTTCTGTTTTGTAAGCACAAGTGTACATTTGCAATAATATTTTGTAATGTTTTATTAAAAATTTCTAGGTGTTCTGATGTAGGACATTTTTACAGAATATCTTTTCTAGCCTGCACACTTTCTTATATTTTCTCAAATGCATTCTCTAATTTATTCTTAGGAACCAGAGGATATACTGTAGAAATCTAGCTTTCTTCCTTTCTATAAATAGCCTGGTCTGATTTCATTGTAAGCTTCTCTGAGGGAAAGACTAAATTTAACTTTCCATCACTCCAAATAAAACAATAATCAAGTGAACAAGAGATGTAGCTTATAGTCTTTATTTAGAACATATACATTTTATTCAGAAAGTGATATGTATGTATATGTTTTATATAAGTATTAATAAAAACAGAAAAAAGTCTATATAATTCCTTAATATAAGTACCTCTCCTGCTAGCAAGGACTTAGGCAAATCTAATAATGAGGCAAATTATAAATATATTCTTGCAAAGTTGCCTACCTCTGTCGCTTCATAAAACTTCCTCATATATTCTATTTTTGTCACGTACCTTCTTATTATTATTCTTATGATGAAGATAATATTATTATTTTATTATATGTTAAACTATGAGCTATATAATCTTTAATTTTGATTTATGTTGATGGGATCATGCCATATCAATTTCTACTATGGTTTAGTTGCTAAGTTATAATATCTGTCTGAGGCAAACAAACCTACAAATCATCATGTTGCTACTGAAATATAATTGGTTACTTATAATAAAGCTTATTTTCTTAAAAGTTAATAGCTGGCACTATGTATTTCAAAATATACTTACACTAAAATATTATAGCCAATTATCCTGCCCTGAAAAAAATTGTATATTTACAAATTTAATATTATTATATTATATAAATATAAACAATTATTAATGTAATGACATTTTCAAGTGAAATCATATCAAATCAAACAAAAGCAGAATACAACATAATAATAAAGAACAAACCCTATTATATTATATGTTTATACCTTAATTTCAAAAATGTTAAAATCTGAACACATATGTTTTGAAATGAAGGAAATACCTTAAGTGATTCCCATGATATACCAAGAAATTAACAAATCAAAGACATGTTTATATCCTGTGACAGTATCCTTTAGCCTGGTGTTAAAGTAAGTGTTTTAATCTTTTCTGAGTGAGACTTTGCATATATGATGCTACAAGGCAAGAATGGAAAGAGGTTTACACACTTGTTTAAATTCTGGGTTCTGAGTTGAGTCTAGATTTAGGAAAGAAGAGCATTTTGCTCATAAATACTGAAAAGAAGAATGTTTGTGTGAATGCTACAAGCCCATGTTCCTAAGGATTGCCTTATTCACCTTATGGAAAATCTAATTCTCCATCTTCTACATATCCAATTGAACAATGATAGTCAGGCACTTTTCATATAAAGTGACAGCAAGCTGTTCTTTTTCTTGTGTTGTAACCATTCTAGCCCTCTGAAATATTTATATAAGGCACTGAACTTCAATTCATGGGAAAGGATAAGATTGAGCACACATGAAACTTATTTGTTATATAGTAATAGAGTTGGAAGTACATTGCAATTGACTGTGGACCAAGCTGACCACTAGATAATAATCTCAATTTAACTTATGGAAGTAGGACTTGTTTTCTCTGATTATCCCTACATGTTCCTAAACCCCATAGAGAAAACCAAATTTAATGTTCGTGATTAATATTAATGAGCACCTGGCCATAGTTTTCTGAGGTTGGCTATAACATAGTTTCCTTTTAAAAAGGTGAGACTACTAAAGTAAATGAAATTAATATTGATCCTAAGTAGAAACCGAATTGAAGCTTATATGCTCTTGGGAAAAATAATTAAAAATCAGATTAATTTTTCCACCTTTTGAAAAGACATAAATCTCTTGTACTGTTCCAGCTGCTGTGTGACAATGACATGTAGGAAGATATAAATCAAGAAAGAACAGTATTAGAAGTGCAATTTCATTTAATGTAACAGAAACAAAAATGATGATCTTTGATTCTGACAAATTACATAGTCTCTTATGGACTATTATATGCGAATATCTTAACTTTTATGCTAAAGTAGAGGAGAAAGATTTAGTTCACTTATTCAAAAATTATTTATTACATATAAAATATGGAAGGCACTGTGCCAGTGTCTGGAAACATACAGATGATTAAAAAGTAATTTTAACCTACAACAGTCTATATATTAGCAGATGAGACAGATGGGGAAATTATTTTTAAAGCAAAGTAATGGTGGAAGTATGGAGGTCCCGTTACACATTAAAGGTTGCTCGAATCAGCCTCAGGGAACTGGGAAACTTTCAGAGCAGAAGCTTTGATCAAAGGACACATAAAATTACAAAGCAACTCAATTTAAATGAATTAAAAGAAAAGAAATATAAAATGATCAACATAATTTAAATAACTATTAGCGAAGTTAAATTGGAAGTGTCTTCATTCATACATTTGAGGGTAGGAATCAATAGGGAGCACCTGTGAGAGAGTGAGTATGCAGAGGAAGGTGAGACACAAAAAGATATAAAACTTAGAAGAGAAAGTGGAGAAGGAAAGAAGAAAAGTACTAAAACAATACTTTTAGTTGAAGTGGGTATGCACACTGACTTGCCTTTCGTGGTTCAGACTAGCTTGTCAGTGTTGTCACTTTTTTTTTTTCCTTTTTGTATTTTTCTGAAGCTGGAAACGGGGAGGCAGTCAGACAGACTCCCACATGCGCCTGACTGGGATCCACCCGGCATGCCCACCAGGGGGCGATGCTCTGCCCATCCGGGGCATCGCTCTGCTGCAACCGGAGCCATTCTAGGGCCTGAGGCAGAGGCCACAGAGCCATCCTGGGCGCCCGGGCCAACCTTGCTCCAATTGAGCCTTGGCTGCAGGAGGGGAAGAGAGAGACAGAGAGGAAGGAGAGGGGGAGGGGTGGAGAAGCAGATGGGCGCTTCTCCTGTGTGCCCCGGCCGGGAATCAAACCCGGGACTCCTGCACGCCAGGCAGACGCTCTACCACTGAGCCAACCGGCCAGGGCCAGTGTCGTTACTTTTACTCATGGACCTGCACAGAGATAGTAACCCTCAGCCCTATCATTCCTATTGATTATCAGTCTTTGATCTTTTCTTCTTTTTCTACATAACAAATAGGACAAATATCTGACTCAACTGTAAATTGCATTATATTCAGAATCCTTAGGTTTGCTCTTTTTTTTCTTTAGAAATTAAATTTAATGGAGTGACATTGATCAATAAAAGTGCACAAGTTTCAAGTGAGTACTTAAGGCTTGCTCTTAAGATTCACAATTATTTGGCATACAAGTGTATTTCTTACTTCTCTCCTCTTTGAAGCACTGCTCCAAATGAATGGGTCTCTTCATTGGCTGCTGTGCATGCCTTTGTGCATTTAGGGCTTATGTCAATGTCCTGCCTGGGAAGTGTTATTGAGTACTTTGCTACTCTCAGTATTTTAGTATTTATGTGTTAAACTTTTTCAGATTGCTACAGACCAGTAATTCAGGCTATCTTAATTAATAAGAACTTTATAAGAGAGTAAGAGAGATGAGAAGAGGTGAGACTATTAAAAACATGATGATCTTTGTATTTGTAAAATACAAAATTTGGAAGATTTCAAACCAGAATTCATTGATAACTGAGACTTTCCATATGTAACAGCAGCAGCTCCTAGCCTAAATGGAGCTCATAAAACAATGCAACAACTTTATCACTGGATTTTATGACTCACTATTTCTACTTATTTCTTCTTAAATGTATCTTTTTCCATCTTGTCTCACTCTTTTATAATCTGCCTCTCTCTGTATATGTCACAATAAAAATCCCTGAGATAAGATATTTTTTAATTTATAAGTCATCATCAAGAATACAGTAATGGGATTCCAAGATGGTGACCGAGTAGGCAGACATTTCAACTGCCACCTCCCAAAATAAAATTGGATTACAACTTAATTTAAGAACAACCATATTGAAAAATCAACTTTGGGCTAAATAAAGAGGAGTCTATAACTCTAATGCTGGTGGTTGGGGCCAGGCAGGTTCTCAATGAATTTGGTTGGACGGTAGAGGAACTGCAGCTGGAAAGCGTCAGGTCATACTCATTTATTGGAGGCTCACAAAGACAGGGGAGCAAATAAACAATTAAAGGAAAACAGCTAATAAACAAAGGAAAAATTTGCTTTTGGTAGTGAAGGGAAAGGGAGCAGAAAAACTCACACCTCATGGTGGTGGGAGAGTGATTGGGGAGAATCACCGTGAGGGAAAGCACACACAGCCTTACATAGACCACACACATGTGGCGCTGCCACAATCCAATGCACCAATCAAGCAAAATGCTTGCAGCTAATAAACCAGTGAGCAAGCCTAACACAGCTGTTTTTCCACAATAACCAAGGGGCACAGAAGAAGTCACATTGAGACTGTGAAGGAAGGGCAGAGACATGGAAAGGGCTGCCTTGCTCCCTAGAGTGAGAAAAGGCAGAGGGTCCAAAGGGACTCTCACTGAGGGAAAGTTTATCCTGAGAGGGATGGTCCTAAGCTCCAGGCCAGTGCCCCATCCTAGAGCCCCAATGCATAGAAGAGGTGCCCACACAGCATTTGGCAGTGAAAAAAGATGAGGTTTCAGTATGCTAGAAAAAGATGGAGCTCCCGGAGATGCAGGTTTTATCTTAAAGGGCCAGCACAGAAAATCTCATTCACATTCACTGACCTGGGGCTCCAGCAAGGAAAAGCTGAGAGGACTAGAACTGTGTGGGGAGAGTGTGAAGTTGGAGGTCCAGGGAGGGATGTTGTGAGGGATGCCACCGGAACCCCTGTGCTGAGTCATTCTCCAATACTGCAGTTGCCATATTTCTTGGGCAGAGCAGTCCCCTCTGTGTGGCATCAACCTGAGGTAAAGCAACTGCCCCACCCTCAGGAAAATCTCCAGCCCCACAATATGGAGACTGGGCCATTCTGACAAGTCAGCCAGGAAGCAGGAGGCATGTCAGTGACTCATTTTTTGGGTGTTGAGGCTGGAGCTAAGGTGAGGTCCATTTTCTGTGATCAGCAGCAGCACAGTGGCTCATGTACATTGGACAGGGTGAAGCTTCACAGTCAGCTAGCCAGTGTGCTGGATATGCTGCCTTGCTGGGCTTGGTTTCACAATGGCAAGGGAGAAAGGATTGGAGCACGGACATTTAAAGTGTGGGTCCTGTGAGCTTGTTGTTTAGTCTGATAGAGAGACTTAGCTATTTTCAGGGTGGTGGAGACACAGTCAGTCCCAGAGGAGGACTCTCTCAGTCTTCCTTCCTGAGACCAGAATCTCACCAGCTGGCCTGAGACCAGAATCTCACCAGCTGGAAGAACTTCTGCAGAGGGGACTGTCAACCCCATCCAGTTGGATCCTGCTGCTCACCTCACTGTAAAAAAATAGAATTGGAGTATCCAGCAGTTTCTGAGGGATTAAGCTCTGGATTAGAGGCCACTTTGCCCATACTGAGCTCCTGACCAAGAGACCTCTAAAGTAGGTGGTCCCACTAATGTATTATTTCAAACCTTAGCAGCCCTAACCCTTCAAGCATGCAATCTGTAGAGGGATTGGTAGGGTCAGGTCAGTCTGAGCCCACACTACATTCTACAGAAGTCTCTGTGGGAAGACCCCACAGCTACAAGAGAAAGTGGAGTAGCTGAAAACTGGAGGAAAATCTTATAGAGCTTGAGGCTTTTACAAAGTGGCTGACATCTCTAAATAGAAGGAAACTGATCCTAATACATAGGTTGGCTCCTCCTACACAATCAGAAAATGCAGACACAAACAGCGAACAGAGTGGTAGCTCCAGATAGGTAGTCTACTGTAGGTTACAAACAACCACTGAAGCCAACCCAAGGAGACCCAGAACCAACACAATTAATAGTGGTTGGCAGACAGTACCAACACTAGACACAGCTAGAAACACAAGCAGCTTGTCCAAAACAGGAGTCAAGCAGACATTGGACACTGCAGAGAATAAATATGACCAACAAGACAGACACTGTACAGTGTCTAATACACATGACCAAGGTTAAACCTTAGAGCCAGCTAGCTTGAAGAGATGACTGCACCAACAAAAGGACCAACTGCATTCAATATGCACATACAACAGGAGGGTAAATATTACCCTCAAGGAGCATTTATTGAGCAAGAAACTCAGGTTGCCTGGAGGTCAGTACC
This sequence comes from Saccopteryx bilineata, assembly GCF_036850765.1. Classification (NCBI taxonomy): domain Eukaryota; kingdom Metazoa; phylum Chordata; class Mammalia; order Chiroptera; family Emballonuridae; genus Saccopteryx; species Saccopteryx bilineata. Next base: position 66,401,665 of record NC_089490.1, on the reverse strand, counting down.
ACTAAGCACATCTCCTTTATAAAGATACCACAACAAATTACAAAGTCAGACAGCACTGCCTAATAGTCAGAAAAATGGGCAAAAAGTATGACCCAAATAAATCAACAAGAGAAATCCCTAGAAAAAGAATTAAATGAAATGGAAATAACCAAACTACCAGCAGAAGAGTTTCAAATAATGACTTTTAGGATGCTCAAGGATCTTAGAGCAATAATGGATGATCACAATGAGAACTTAAACAAAGAGAGAGCAAACATTGAAAAGGATATTGAAATCATAAAAAGGAACCAGTCTGAAATGACAAATAAAATATCAGAAATGAAAACTGACTAAAAGAAATCAATAGCAGGCTGGATGAAGCAGAGGATCTAATCAGTGATTTAGAGGACAAGATAAACATAAGCACGAAAGCAAAGCAGCAAGAAGAAAAGATGCTCAAAAACACTGAGTAAACTCTAAGAGACCTCTGTGATAACATGAAGAGAAACAACATTTGCATCATGGGGGTTACTGAAACAGAAGAGATGGGACAAAGGATAGAGAAACTGTTTGAAGAAATCATAGCTAAAAGTTTCCCTAAATTGATGAAGGAAAAAGTCATACAAGTACAAGAAGGACAGAGAGTCTTATTAAAGAAGAACCCAAGGAACCCTATACCAAGACACATCATAATTAAATGCCAAAGTTAAGAGACAAAGAAAGAATATGAAAAGCTCCAGGAGAAAGGCAGTTAATTCCCTACAGGGGAGCGCCCATAAGGATAACATCTAACTTCTCAACAGAAACACCTGAGGCCAGAAGGGATTGGCAAAAAATATTCAAAGTGATACAAAACAAAAACCTACAACCAAGGTTTATTTATTCAGCAAGGCTATCATTTAAAATTGAAGGAGAAATAAAAAGCTTCCCAAACAAAGACTCAAGGAATTAATTACAACCAAACCAGTACTGCAAGAAATGTTAAAGAGCCTGCTATAAAAAGAGCAAAGGAAAAAATAAATTGAGAGAAAGAGCATGTAGGTTTAAAGAATAAAATGGAAATAAGAAAGTACATATCAATAATAACCTTAAATATATATGGACTAAATTCTCCAATCAAAAGACATAAGGTAGCTGCATGGATAGGAAAACAGGACCTATATGTATGCTGTTCACAAGAGACTCATTCAGAGCAAAAGATACACAAAGACTGAAAGTGAAGAAATGGAAAAGTATTTCATGTAAATAGAAATGGAAGAAAGCTAGAGTAGAAATACTATACTTATATCTGGCAAAATAGACTTTAAAACAAAGACTATAGTAAGGGATAAAGAAGGTCACTATATAATGATAAAGGAAGCAATCCAACAGGAGGATATAACCATTGTAAATATTTATGCATCTAATATAAGAGCACCTAAATATATAAAGCAGATTTTGATGGACATAAAGGGAGAGATCAACAGCAATACCATAATAGTAAAGGATTTTAATATCCCATTAATATTAATGGATAGATCTTCCAGACAGAAAATTAAAGAAACAGTGACCTTAAATGACACAAAAGATCAACTGAATTTAATTGATATCTTCAGAAACATTTACCCCAAGGCAGTAGAATATACATTCTTTTCGAGTGTTCATGGTACATTTTCTAGGATAGAACACATGTTTTATAGGATAGGACACAAAAGAAGTCCCAATAAATTTAACAAGACTAAAATTATATCAAGCATCTTGTCTGATCACAATTGCATGAAACTAAAAATCAACTACAGTAGAAAAACAAAAAAGCATTCAAACACTTGAAAGCTAAATAGCATGGTAATAAACAATGAATGGATTAACAATGAGACGAAGGAAGAAATAAAAAATTTCCTTGAAACAAATGAAAATGAACATACAACCCAAAATCTATGGGATAGAGCAAAAATAGTACTGAGAGGGAAGTTTATAGCATTACAGGCATACCTTAAGAAGCAAGAAAAAACTCAGTTAAGCAACCTAACCCTGCACCTAACCTAAAAGAACTAGAAATAAAACAACAAATAAAGCCCAGAGGAATTAGAAGAAAGGAAATAATAAAGATGAGTGAAAAAAATGAAATAGAGGCTAAAAAACAACAAGAACAAACAAACAAACAAAATACAAAAGATAAATGAGCTAGTTCATTGAAGAGGTAAACAAGATTGATGAAACTTTAACCAGAATCATCAAGAAAATAAGAAAGATGACCCAAATAAATAAAATTAGAAATGAAACTGGTAAAGTAACAATTGACATCACAGAAATACCAAGAGTTATAAGAAAATACTATAAAGATCTACATGCCAAAAAATTGGACAACCTAGGCAAAATAGATAAATTTCTATAAACATACAATCTTCTAAAACTCAATCTAGAAGAATCAGAAAACCTAAACAAACCGATTACAACAAATGAAATTGAAACAGTTATAAAAAGCACTCCCAGCATACAGAAGTCCTGGACCAGATGTCTTCACAAGTGAATTTTATCAAATATTTAAAGGAGAACTAACACCTATTTTTTGCAAGTTATTCTAAAAAATTCAAGAGGATAGATGACTTCCAAAATCATTTTCTGAGGCAAGCACTATCCTCATTCCAAAACCAGGTAAAGACTCTACAAAGAAGGAAAACTATAAACCAATATACCTGATGAATATAGATGCTAAAATTCTCAACAAAATATTAGCAAGCTGTATCTAGCAATACATTAAAAAGATTATACACCATGATCAAGTAGGATTTATTGCAGGAAGGCGAGGCTGGTACAATATTCACAAATCAATCAATATGATTCATCACATAAACAAAATGTAGGATAAAAATCACATGATTATATCAATAAATGCAGAAAAAACATTTGATAAAATCCAGCACCCATTTATGATCAAAACTCTCAGCCAAGGGGGAATACAGGGAACATACCTCAACATAATAAAAGCCATTTCTGACAAACCAACAGCCAACATCACACTCAATGGGCAAAAATTAAATAAAATCCTCTTGAGATGAGGAAAAAGACAGAGGTACCCCCTTTCACCACTCTTATTCAATATAGTTCTGGAAGTCCTAGCCACAGCAATCAAATAACAAGAAGAAATAAAAGGTATCCAAATTGGAAAAGAAGAACCAAAACTGTCATTATTTGCTGATGACCTGATACTGCACATAGGAAACCCTAGTCTCTGTCAAAAACTACTACTCCTGAAAAGTGAATTTGGCAAGGTGGCTGGATATAAAATTAATATTCAGAAATCAGTGGCATTTTTATACACCGACAATAAACTGCCAAAAATAGTAAGAAAAAGATCCCCTTCACCATTGCAACAAAATAGAGTAGGAATAAATTTTACCAAGGAGGTAAAAAAAAGAATTGTAGTCAGAAAATTATAAGACACTGAAAGAAAAATCAAGGAAGATGCAAACATGTGGAAACATATTCTGTGTTCATGAATAGGAAAAATAAACATCATTAAAATGTCTATACTACCCAAAACAATCTATAGATTCAATGCGATTCTTAATACCAATGGCATGCTTCACAGATCAAGAAAAAATATTCCAAAAATTTATATGGAACCAGAAAAGAACATGAATAGCCTCAGCAATCTTGAAAATGAAGAACAAAGTGGGAGGTATCACACTTCCTGATATCAAGTTATACTACAAGGCCATTATAATCAAAACAGCTTGATATTGGCATTATAACAGGCATATAGGTCAATGGAACAGAACAGAGAACCCAGAAATAAACCCACACCTTTATGGTCAATAGATATTTGACAAAGGAGGCAAAAGTATACAATGGAGTAAACTCTTTAATAAGTGATGTTTGGAAACTTGGATAAGTACATGCAAAAAGTTGAGACTAGACCATCAACTTACACCATTCACAAAAATAAACTAAAAATATATGAAAGTCTTAAATATAAGTTGCAAAACCATAAACATCTTGGAAGAAAACATAGGCAATAAACTCTCTGATATCTCTTGTAGCAATATTTTTACCAATATATTTCCATGGGCAAGTGAAATAAAGGACAAAATAAACAAATTGGACTATATCTAACTAAAAAGCTTTTTTGCACAGCAAAAGACATCATGAATAAAATAGACAACCCACACAATGGGAGAACATATTTGCGAATATGTCAGATAAGGGGTTAATAATCAAAATTTATAAAGAACTTCTAAAACTCAACACCAGGACAGTAAACAGTTCAATTAAAAAGTGGGAAAAGAACTGAATAGACATTTCTCTAAAGAGGACATACAGAGAAGCAAGTGAAAAAATGTTCATTGTCACTAATCATCAGATACATGCAAATTAAAACTACAATGAGGTACTATCTCACACTTGTCCAAATGGCTCTCATTAACAAATTAACCCACACCAAGTGCTGGTGAGGGTGTGGAGAAAAGGGAACCCTCTGGGACTGATGGTGGAAATGCAGACTTGGGCAGCCACTGTGGAAAACAGTATGGTGTTTCCTCAAAAATTAAGGATGGAACTGCCTTATGACCCAGCTATCCCACCTTTAGAAATATATCCTAAGAAACTCAAAACACATATTCAAAAGAAGATATACCCCCTCATGTTTATTGCAGCATTGTTCACAACAGTCAAGATCTGAAAACAGCCCAAGTGTCCATCAGTGGAGGAGTGGAATAAAAAGCTATGGTACATATACACAATGGAATACTACATGGCTATGGAAAAAGAAAGAATTCTTACTTTTTGTGATGGCGTGGAAAGGTCTGGAGATTATTATGCTAAGTGAAATAAGCAAGGCAGAGAAAAACAAATATATGACCTCACGTATATGTGGAATCTAATGAACATGGTGAACTGAGGAACGGAATAGAGGCAGAGACAGGGTCACAGGGAGCAGAGGGACAGCCGTCAGATGGCAGGGCGATGAGGGGATGGTATCAGAGAAGGTGAAGGGATTAGTGAATTTATATATTCTAACGCATAGATACTGATAACAAGACAATAAATCCCAGAAGGGAGGGGAAAGGTAGTCTGGGGGTCAAAGGGGGAGTAATGGGGGGCATGCTGTTTGAGGGTGAGAGTGTTATATTGAGTGGAACACTTGAGTGCATGTTAGCACAATAAATTAAAAAATGTCATAATAAAAAGAAGAATGACGGGTACTATCCTAGGCCCTGTATGACTTCTTTGTGTGTGTTTTTCTGTGACTCTTTCTGGACCCTGTTTTAATTTTTTCTTCACTTTTTGTAATTGAATTTGTTGGGGTTGACACTGGTTAACAAAATTATACAAGTTTCAGGTGAAAAATCGTACTACACATCTTCTGTACAGTGTATTTTGCGTTCAGTCTCCCAAATCAAGCCTCTGTCCATCACCATTTACCCCCTTATACCTTCCTTTATCTCCTCCCGTTTTCTGTAATCACAGCACTGTATCCATGTCCCCGAGTGTTTTGTCTTTTTGTCTTTTCTTGCTCAATTCCTCACCCCTCTAAACAAGCCCTTCCTCCCTGAAAACTCTGTCTGCTCTCTATGTATGAATCTGTCTTTTTTTATTTTTATTTTTTTTTATTAAATTTAATGCAGTGACATTGATAAATCAGGGTACATATGTTGAGAGAAAATATCTCTAGATTATTTTGACATTTGATTGTGCTGTATACCCCTCCTGCAAAGTTAAATTGTCTTCTGTCACCTTCTATCTGGTTTTCTTTGTGCCCCTCCCCTCCCCTAACTCCTCTCTCCTTCTTCACCCCCTCCCCCCTCCCCCAACCCCCCCGCCCCTGTTGCCATCACATTCTTGTTCATGTCTCTGAGTCTCATTTTTATGTCCCTTCTATGTATGGATTCATCTTAGTTTTTTTTCTGATTTACTTATTTCACTCCATATAATGTTATCAAGGTCCATCCATGTTATTGTAAATGATCCGATGTCATCATTTCTTATGGCTGAGTAGTATTCCATAGTATATATGTACCAAAGTTTTTTAATCCACTCGTCCTCTGACGGACACTTGGGCTGTTTCCAGATCTTCGCTATTGTGAACAATGCTGCCACAAACATGCGGGTGCATTTCTCCTTTTCGAGCCGTTCTATGGTGTCCTTGGGGTATATTCCTAAAAGAGGGATAGCTGGGTCAAAAGGCGGTTCGATTTTCAGTTTTTTGAGGAATCTCCATACTGTTTTCCACAGTGGCTGCACCAGTCTGCATTCCCACCAGCAGTGCAGGAGGGTCCCCTTTTCTCCACATCCTCGCCAGCACTTATTCTGTGTTGTTTTGTTGATAAGCGCCATTCTGACTGGTCTAAGGTGATATCTCATTGTGGTTTTAATTTGCATTTCTCTAATGATTAGTGATGTTGAGCATTTTTTCATATGCCTATTGGCCATCTGTATGTCCTCTTTGGAGAAGTGTCTATTCATCTCTTTTGCCCATTTTTGGATTGGGTTGTTTGTCTTCCTGGTGTTGAGTTTTACAAGTTCTTTATAAATTTTGGTTATTAACCCCTTATCAGATGTATTGTCAAATATGTTCTCCCATTGTGTAGTTTGTCTTTTTATTCTGTTCTTGTTGTCTTTAGCTGTGCAAAAGCTTTTTAGTTTGATATAGTCCCATTTGTTTATCCTGTCTTTTATTTCACTTCCCCGTGGAGATAAATCAGCAAATATATTGCTCCGAGAGATGTCGGAGAGCTTACTGCCTATGTTTTCTTCTAAGATGCTTATGGTTTCACGGCCTACATTCAAGTCTTTTATCCATTTTGAGTTTATTTTTGTGAGTGGTGTAAGCTGGTGATCTAGTTTCATTTTTTTGCAGGTAGCTGTCCAATTTTCCCAACACCATTTGTTAAAGAGGCTGTCTTTACTCCATTGTATTTCCTTACCTCCTTTGTCAAATATCAGTTGTCCATAGAACTGTGGGTTTATTTCTGGGTTCTCTGTTCTATTCCATTGATCTATATGCCTGTTCTTATGCCAGTACCAGGCTGTTTTGAGTACAATGGCCTTGTAGTATAACTTGATATCAGGAAGTGTGATACCTCCCACTTTATTCTTCTTTTTTAAGATTGCTGAGGCTATTCGTGTCCTTTTTTGGTTCCATATAAATTTTTGGAATATGTGTTCTATATCTTTGAAGTATGTCATTGGTATTTTAATTGGTATTGCATTGAATTTATAAATTGCTTTGGGTAATATAGACATTTTAATGATGTTTATTCTTCCTAACCATGAGCACGGTATATGCTTCCACTTGTTAGTATCTTCCTTGATTTCTTTTATCAATGTTTTGTAATTTTCCGAGTACAAGTCTTTAGTCTCCTTGGTTAAGTTTACTCCTAGGTACTTTATTTTTTTGGTTGTAATTGTGAAGGGGATTGTTTCCTTAATTTCTCTTTCTGACTGTTCATTGTTGGTGTATAAAAATGCTTCTGATTTCTGAGTATTGATTTTATATCCTGCCACTTTGCCGAATTTATTTATCAGGTCCAGTAGTTTTTTGACTGAGACTTTAGGGTTTTCTATATACAATATCATATCATCTGCAAATAATGATAGTTTTACTTCTTCTTTTCCAACTTGAATGCCTTTTATTTCTTCTTCTTGTCTGATTGCTGTGGCTAGGACTTCCAGGACTATGTTAAATAAGAGTGGTGAAAGGGGGCACCCCTGCCTTGTTCCTGATCTTAAGGGTATTGCTTTTAATTTTTGCCCATTGAGTATGATGTTGGCTGTGGGTTTCTCATAGATGGCTTTTATCATGTTGAGGTATGTTCCCTGTATTCCCACTTTGCTGAGAGTTTTGATCATGAATGGGTGCTGGATTTTATCAAATGCTTTTTCCTCATCTATTGAAATTATCATATGGTTTTTCTCCTTCTTTTTGTTTATGTGATGAATCACATTGATTGATTTACAAATATTGTACCAGCCTTGCCTCCCCAGAATAAATCCCACTTGATCATGGTGTATGATTTTTTCCATATATTGTTGGATCCGGTTTGCTAATATTTTGTTGAGGATTTTAGCATCTATATTCATCAGAGATATTGGCCTATAATTTTCTTTCTTTGTGTGGTCTTTGCCTGGTTTTGGAATCAGAATTATGCTCGCCTCATAAAAGGAGTTTGGAAGTCTTCCTTCCTCTTGAATTTTTTGAAATAGTTTGAGAAGGATAGGAGTTAGTTCTTCTTTGAATATTTGGTAGAATTCCATTGTGAAGCCATTGGGCCCCGGACTTTTCTTTGTTGGGAGTTTTTTGATAACTGTTTCGATCTCCTTTGGTGTAATTGGTCTGTTTAAGTTTTCTGATTCTTCCAGATTGATTTTTGGAAGATTGTACGTTTCAAGGAATTTGTCCATTTCATCTAGGTTGTCTAGTTTTTTGGCATACAGTTCTTCATAGTATTTTCTTATAATATTTTGTATTTCTGTTGTGTCAGTTGTTATTTCTCCTCTCTCATTTCTAATTTTATTTATTTGAGTCCTCTCTCTCTTTTTCTTGGTGAGTCTACTTAAAGGTGCATCAATCTTGTTTACCTTTTCAAAGAACCAGCTCCTAGTTTCATTGATCCTCTGTATTGTTTCTTTAGCCTCTATGTCATTTATTTCTGCTCTGATCTTTATTATTTCCTTCCTTCTACTACATTTGGGCTTTATTTGCTGTTCTTTTTCTAATTCTTTTAGATGCAGGGTTAAGTTGTTTATTTGAGCTTTTTCTAGCTTCTGAAAGTGTGCCTGTAGTGCTATGAACTTCCCTCTCAGCACTGCTTTCGCTGTGTCCCATAAATTTTGAGTTGTTGTATGCTCATTGTCATTCGTTTCTAGGAATTTCTTTATTTCTTCTTTGATCTCATTCTTAATCCATTCATTATTTAACACCCTGCTATTTAGTTTCCATGTGTTTGAGAATTTTTGAGCTTTTTTGCTGTGATTCATTTCTAGTTTCATGCCGTTGTGATCGGAGAAAGTGCTTGATATGATTTCAGTCTTCTTAAATTTGTTTAGAGCACTTTTGTGCCCTAACATGTGGTCTATCCTAGAGAATGTACCATGAGCACTTGAAAAGAATGTATATTCTGCTGCTTTAGGGTGAAAGGTTCTGAAGATATCTATTAAATCGAGTTGATCTAGTGTTTCCAATAAGTCTGCTGTTTCTTTGTTAATTTTCTTTCTTGAGGATCTATCTAGTAATGTTAGTGGGGTATTGAAATCCCCTACTATTATAGTATTGCTGTTGATCTCGCCCTTTAAATCCATCAAAGTCTGTTTTATATATTTGGGTGCTCCTATATTAGGTGCATAGATATTTATAATAGTTATATCTTCCTGTTGGATTACTCCCTTTATCATTATGTAGTGGCCTTCTTTATCTCTTACTATATCCTTTGTTTTAAAGTCCAATTTGTCTGATATAAGTATTGCTACCCCAGCTTTTTTTTCATTTCCATTTGCATGAAACATTTTTTTCCATCCTTTTACCTTCAATCTGTGTGTGTCTTTTGTTCTAAGGTGTGTCTCTTGTAGACAACATATGTATGGGTCCTGTTTTCTTATCCACGCAGCTACCCTATGTCTTTTGATTGGATCATTTAATCCATTTACATTTAAGGTTATTATTGATATGTAGTTGTTTATTGCCATTTTCTTCTTTAAAGGTGTATTCCTTTTTCTTTTTTTTTTTCTGTATTCTTTTCCCACTTTATCTGTTTACACCAGGCCCCTTAATATTTCCTGCAGCATTGGTTTGGTTGTAATGAATTCCTTGAGTTGTTTTTTGTCTGGGAAGCTTTTTATTTCTCCTTCAATTTTAAACGATAGCCTTGCTGGATAAAGTAGTCTTGGTTGTAGGTTCTTGTTCTGCATTACTTTGAATATTTGTTGCCATTCCCTTCTGGCCTCAAGTGTTTCTGTTGAGAAGTCAGATGTCATCCTTATGGGGGCTCCTTTGTAGGTGATAACTTTTTTTTCTCTTGCAGCTTTTAATATTTTCTCTTTATCGCTTAGCTTTGGTATTTTAATTATGATGTGTCTTGGTGTAGGTTTCTTTGGGTTTCTCTTTAATGGAGTCCTCTGTGCTTCTTGGATTTGTGAGAGTTTCTCTTGCATTAATTTAGGGAAGTTTTCAGCTATGATATGATTGAACAAAGTCTCTATCCCTTGTTCTTTTTCTTCTTCTTCAGGAACCCCTATGATGCGGATGTTATTTCTCTTCATGTTGTCACAGAACTCTCTAAGAGTTTCCTCTGACTTTTTGAGTCTTTTTTCTCTTTTCTTCTCTGCTTTCATGCCTTCATTCCAGTTGTCTTCTAACTCGCTGATTCGATCCTCTGCTCTATCTATCCTGTTTTTAATTCCTTCCATTGTGGTCTTTATTTCTGATATTGTATTTGTCGTCTCCAACTGATTCTTTTTTATACTTGCTATTTCTTTATTTAGGTTTTCAAACTCCCCCTCCATTGTTGTTCTAAGATCCCTAAGCATCCTTACAATCATTATTTTGAACTCCGCATCTGGAAGTTTGATTATTTCCATATCACTCAGTTCATCTCTCGAAAGTGTCTCTTGTGGTTTCATTTGGATTGCACTCCTTTGTTTTCTCATCTTCTTTTTTTTTTTATTTGTGGAGTTGATTGAGTCTAGGCTTGGTGTTGTCTGCCTCCAGTTTTCAGTTGTGTTATTTTTAGGTCTTCGTGGGTTGGTATCAGCTATTATTTGTAATCCACTTTCGGATTTGGGCAGCTTTGAAGTCTTGATTTGTTTGTTTTCTTAACAGGTGATAGTCTTGTTAACTGATCTCAGCAGGGGGCTTCCTTGAAACTGTATCCAGGAATGCTGTGGGTGTAACCTGAGACGCTGAAGGTCTCTTCCTCCATCTAATCTCACTGGGGGCAGGGTTTTTTCTCTCAGCTTCAGTAGGGGGAGGTGTATCTCAGATCTCCATGGAGACCTGAGTTACTGCCCCTCCTCCCCACTTCTTGTTTTCAGCTGTGTCTTGTTGTGCTGATTGGAGCTGGATAGATGTCCGGAGATCTCTGATCTGGAAGCACTTCAGCTCTGTTTTGTGAAAGGTTCAGTCCCTCCCCCAGCTATGGCCGCCTCCAGCATGAATGAGTCAGCTTTTTTACTTTGTTTCTTGCATACCTTAGCCCCTCACAGTCTGTCCCTCTCCCTGTCTTTTCCACTTGGGAGATAAGCTGGTCTTTTCAACCCACCTTGCTCCCTGGTCGCCAGGTAAGTGGCTGTGAGCAGTAGTTTCTGCTCTTTTTCCTCTGTGAAATCCTCTCTGGGCTCTCAGCCTCACCCCCCTCCTTCCCTTCCTGTAAGCAGAGGAGATTCAGGCACTCCTTACCAGGATTATTGTGGCTTCCTCTTTGCTCCTTGGTTTTTGAGAGCTGTTCTTGCAGTTCAGTGTTGGTTTTTCATGCTGATTTTTTCTAAATTGATTTGTATTCCAGTTTGGTGTTGAGAGCTGGGTGTCTGTGCATCCGCCTACTCCGCTGCCATCTTCTCTCCTCCTGAATCTGTCTTTATTTGCTTGTTAGCTCATTAAATTCTATAAATGAGTGAAATCATATGGTATTTGTTTTTCTTTGACTTATGTCACTTAACATAATGCTCTCAGGTCCATCCATGCTGCAGCAAATGGTAAGATTTTCTTTTTCTTTTTCTTTTTTGGCCAGAGAGTAGATAGCCTTATAAGACTTTAAATCAAGAAACTAGTTTTAAAAATGTCCACGGTGAAGATAATGAATTTGTGATAATAAGTAAAATGACTGACAAGGAAATTTCTGCCATAAGGTGAGGCCTTGGGAATGGCAAATATTCAAACTTCTCTTTTGTCTAAATTCCAAAACACTAACTACATGTATATGACTTATTTGGCAAATAAAAAATAAATTGTTTATTAGAGCACCTTTTTACTTCAGTATAAGGAATACCTTATTATTATTTTATTTTTCAAAGGTTTTGGTCCTGTCTCTAAAACCAGAAAGTAAGATCAATGAAGGCAGGGAATTTTAAATTATATATATATATATATATATAATTATATATAATTTATTATATATAATTATAATATATATTATATTATATATAATTATATATATAATATATATATAATTATATATCTATATATATATTATATATATATAGATATATAGATAGATATATTTTATTAATTAATTTTTTTCAGTCCTCATGCTGTATATCAGATTCTAGACCTTAATTTACTTATTTATAGTTAGAAGTTTATACCCTTTGACTAACATCTCCCCATTTCCCCCATTTCATCCTCTAACAACAACCCTCATTTCTACTCTATTTCTATATGTTCAGCCTTTTTGTTTTCCATATATAAATGAAATCAGAGTTTGCCTTTCTCTGACTTGTTTCACTTAACATAATGCTCTTGAGGCCCGTTCATGTTGTACCAAAAGGCAAGATTTACTACTTTTTTTATGGCTGAATAATATTTCATTTTATACATACACATTTTCTTTACTCATTCAACTATCAGTGGACACTGAGGTCATTTCCATGTCTTAGCTATTGTTAATAATACTGTAATGAACATTGAGGTGCAAAAATCTTTTTGAGATAGTGGTTTTGATTATTTCAGATATATACCCAGAAGTGAAATTGCTAGATTATATGGTAGTTTATTTATTTGTTTATTTTTGTGGAATCTCCATACTGTTTTCCATAGTGGCTATACAAATTTACATCCCCACTAGCAGAAACAAGGGTTTCTTTTTTCTCACAGTCTCATCAACAGTTTTCTCTTGTCTAATTGATATCTTATTTTTATTTTCATTTCCCTGATAATTAGTGATATTGAGAATCTTTACATATATTGGTTGGCCATTGCATGTCTATTCCATTCTTTGGAAATGTCCATTCAAGTCCTCTATCAACTTTTAAATCAGTTTTCTTTGCTATTGTACTGTGTGACTTTCTCATACAATTCAAATATTAACTCCTTGTCAGATAGATGGTTTGCAATTATTTTCTTCCATTCCATAGGTTGTCAATTGCTTCCATTGCCTTTATATAGTAACTCCCACCAAAGATGTTTAATAAATGTTACTTCATTTAAGAATACAAAAAAAATACAACACAACTTATTTTTCTACAATATTTCTAAAGTAATTATTATGTATATTTTCTTTATTTCCCATAACAACAAGGTACTCAACATAAAAATCACTATTACCATCATATTGATAGTGAGAACCAAGATTTATCAAATACTTTGTATTTTATAGGATACTTCATTAAGTTTTTCTAAATAATTTATTTTTAATTTTCATAGAAACTTTATGAATGTCAAGAACTATGAAGTGTCTGAGATTTTGGTCTACTTACAAACTAACAAGTTAGCTTTCCATCATTTAATGGATAATGGCTAAAAATACAACATTCTTGGCTTAGAGGCAAAAGACAGTGTCTTTTAGTCAAAGAAGTAGCCGTTGCCAAAGTAACATCAATATGCCAGTTGCTTGAGCTCAATATTTTACAGCAATGCGACAAGGGCCAGGTGACATCTTCATACTCATTACATTGTGTTACAGTAGAAAAAAATTCTAACTTTTAGAAACAACAAACTTTTATAAAGAAGTTACTAGACAATAAATTGAATTTTAAAAATCTACTAGCAAAACTGTCCAAACTTTGCCCCAGAGGGAGACATTATTATTCTGGAGAGCAAACAAATCTTTCTTCTTGTCCACAGAAAAGCACTATCTTTTAACTTCCAGTGCTGTATACAGTGTACAAACATTCATGAACACATAATCCAGAGTAAAAGCTGCCAGGGCCTTTGTTCAAAAGATGTGCAGAAATATGAGGCCAATGGAGAATTATTTCCCAAGATGTGATAGATACTTTTAAGCCCTATTTTATGGATGAAGAAACTGTATTTCAGAAAATTTAAGAAAGAAGTCTCATATGAAATAATTTTGAAGTAACAAAGACGTAATAATGACCTCAAGCCCAGGGCTTTTCACTTGGTCATGTTGTCTTTTAAGATTCTCACTGCTCATTGCTAATGAAGATGCTTACAGTTTAGCCCTGGTCTCTGTTTCAATTACAAAGTACACACTGAGGAGTCAGAAATTGTTTCTACATTAGCTATTGTCCGAGTCATAAAGAATGTACTGCTTTTGATTGCTTTGCTTACAGTTTCTTACTGCCAGTGTCCTACCTTAAACAAATGAGTAAGATCTTTCCATGTAGTCAACATAAACAGAGACCAAAATAAACATTCTCATGTCCACGTAACAATAAAGAATTTGGCTTTTGTTGTTAAAAGCACACTGATTTTCTTGAAATAATTTTTAAAAACCCACCAGACATTGACTTTATTCCAATTAGAACTGAAGGTTACAAGTGTTAATCCATCGATGTCACAAGATCCAGGGTTTGCACGAGGGAGGACTTTTGACACGTGTATTTGTAGTAATTTTTCATGTAAAATATAGCAGAGTGTTTTTGGAGAGAAAAATGTGCCTGGATTATTTCAGCAACATAATTGAATGTTTTTATGTGTGTCATGGCATTTCTTAAAACTTTGGCTGGGATGGTGGCATTTCACATCACAGAAAAGGAAATAAAGCTGTATTGTAGTTTGCTTACATCAGTCCCTAGAAAAAAAAAAGGAAATTTCAAAGGAGCAGAGTTTTCCTTGTGGTAAGCAGGGGTCTGGGTAGCATTTTCATTTCCTGTCTCTTTGACTTCTAGTGCCCCCCTTCAAAAAATCCTGAATACAGAAAGCAGAACTTGCCTCCAGCACAAAACCAGAGCCCACTTTTATTATTGCTGCTGTTTCAGGGCTCCTGGATTTCATGCTGAACCTTAAAATCCTATTCGCAGCTCAGCTGCCAGCACGCTGTGCGCTGAGCAGTGAAAAGTAGAAGAAATAACAGGCTTCACCATGCAATCAGTAGTTCCCCACTGAAACCATATGTCATGCCTAGAATCCAGGAGACTTGAAAAGTCTTGAAAAACTGCAATGCCAGTAGTGCTCCTACTGGGAATTAGTGACAGGCAAGTGCCTGTCAGAGGGGTTAGAAAAATAAAAAAGAATTGAGCAAAAGGACAACTGTCATTGGCTAAGGGAAGAGATCAAAATAATTATACTCTATGGATTCAATCATTAAGTGATTATAACTGCTATCTGTGAAATGCCTCTTGACCTCAGCAATCAAATGCTAAGTGCCTAGTGCTAAAGCAGTGACAAACACCCTTTCTAATAATGTAGCTCATGTCATAGTAACAATCAAATAATTATCTTACCCACCATACTGAAATTCTTTCTGTCTCACCAACTTTAATTTTTACAAGGTGATATATCATTGTGATTAAGTGCAAAGGCGTTGAAATCAAGGAGAAGCTACACCTCACGCTATTCCTTCAAGTTACGCAACCTTGGAAAAATGTCGTTTTATTTCTCCAAGCCACAGTTTTTCAGCTGTAAAATGGGAATAATGGTACTTACATAATGCATGGACAGCATTATATAGTCAGCCACACAGAGCTATTAAGTAAATAATGTTATTATTAATAATTATAGAAAGAAGCACACCTATTATTTTTAAGGTTGCCTATAGATGTTAGTATATCATTGTAAAATTGTGCACCTAAAATCTGTATAATTGTGTTAACCAGGATCACTTCAATAAATTAGGAAAAAGATGAAAATAAAATAAAGATGTATAAGTTTTAAGTTAAAATTTTAATTTATTGACTTTTACATTTATCAGTATACAATGTTCACTGAGTTCTGTTTTATAGAAATTTATATAAAGCAAACACGTGTTCATAAGACACACCTACATATTCAGTTAGATTTTTGTAAAATATGAAACTACAAACAGGCAATTTAAACCTGTAATTGGATTGTGTTTAAAAGAGTTATTTTTATATATCCATTATTGGGATTTTAGAACCTATTTTCTCTTTGAAATAATGCTATAAATTGTAGTGAAAGTACCTGACCAACTTCGAATAGTCTTTTAACCTATCATGTTTCTAAAATATTGTGTTAGCTTAACCATGCCAAATATATCTGACCATTACAGAATAATGTTTGATAGGAAAATGACTCCTAATTTCCTGCTGTAGACATGGAAACATTTTTTTGTTGTTTTGATCATGAAAATGGTTCCCATAGCTAAGAGTCATTGTTTGAAGAATGAGGTGGTTATATTATAGTATTACATTTTAGATAGATTACATATTATATTATATATTGTGTTAGGGGCCCTGGCTGGTTGGCTAAGTGGTAGAGCGTCCGTCTGGCATGCAGGAGTCCCGGGTTTGATTCCTGGCCAGGGCACACAGGAGAAGCACCCATCTGATTTTTCACCCCTCCCCCCTTTCCTTCCTCTCTGTCTCTCCCTTCCCCTCCCTCAGCCAAGGCTCCATTGGAGCAAAGTTGGACCGGGCGCTGAGGATGGCTGTATGGCCTCTGCCTCAGGTGCTAGAATGGCTCTGGTTGCAACAGAGTGCCCCAGAAGGGCAGAGCTTTGCCCTCTGGTAGGCATGCCAGGTGGATCTCGGTCGGGCCCATGTGGGAGTCTGTCTGACTGCCTCCCCGTTTCCAACTTCAGAAAAATACAAAATAAATAAATAAATAAATAAATAATAAAATATATTGTGCTATATATTAAGTCTATTATATATTAAACTGTTTTAATTCTTTCCACATTTAAAACTATATGAAAAAGACAACTAAAAACAATTCCCTTTAAGAGTTAAGTTTCAGGGCTTAATAGCCAGGCAACATCATCTCTGCCAGTTATTCATAAGAATGCAGCATAAATCTACTTGAAAGAATCATGTCAAACCTAATCCAACCCTAATTTACAAAAGTTTGCTTGTTGCACAGAGGAATGACATGAATTATTTTAGAAAATATTTGGAAATAGGATTTGGTCCCATCTTTGTGAATAAGATAGCAAATGGTGACCTAGATGAGAGATTTACAATGTAGATTTACGGAAGTGTGCACACTGGTTTAATAAGTGGTAATTTAGTGGTTCAGTTTCTGTCTAAAGATAGGATGCTAGTAGTTTGCCATTTCCAGTCTTTTTTTTTTTGAGAGGTGTGTCAATGACTTGGGCCAAGCACAGAGTATCCACTGCAGGAAAAAAAAGTTAGAAAAGATGTCTGGCAAAATTTGTATTCTAAACTATCTTGGAAATAAATGGAAAAAGATTGACCTTAACTAGAATAAATGTAAATATCCTAATGTATATTTAGTAAATACTTTGTAGAAATTATGAATTGGGAGTAATCTAGTTTGGTGCAATTACAGGTGAAAAAGTACGCTGACTTTAGTTGATCATTGAATAACTCCAGACTTGGCTGCACCTTTATTCTCTATACCTACTGTACCCTGACAGGTGTCTGTAGCAGCTGCTGTAAGTCCCATTGGACCACTAGCTATTTGAAGAAGAGACTATATTTTATTTAGTTTTGAAACCACAGTAGTTAGTCCAGTACCTGGTAGATTCTCAGTAAATATCTGTAATGAATTAATGATGTGGCTAATAAAAAGATAGGAACATTCCCAGTCCACTTTAATAGATTTATAATGCCCAGTTCATAAAAAATTATGATTCAATCAATTTACTACTGACTGTTTCTAGAACATTTAGTTCTGAGAAAAATATTTAAAAATAGAATTCACCAAATACACATTTAAAATTATCATGGCAAAATGGCTAAAATGATATTTTATGAAAAAGAGAACTAAATACAAAGATACCGATAAGAATAAATGTTTTCAAATATGTTAAGGATCTCTTCTAGAGTAGATAGACAGATTTATGTTGTCTCCAGAGGCCAGAATAACATGACGAGCACATGAATGATCTGTGGCCCCACAAGGGCATATTAGAGTGAAAGCAAGGGTCTGCATACAGAATGTGCTGCCTCAGAGGTAGTCAGTTCTTGTTTACTGGAAGTATTTAAGCAGGTAACATCTGCCAGGATGTAGCAGAGAAAATTTCTCTGTGTGTTTGAATCTTTCTCAGGGTGTAAAAGGATGTAATGTCTTTTTTCAGCTCTTGCTACCTCTTCTTTTGTCTGTAATTGCTCTCAGCAGGAGCCATGTCTTCTTCAGAATATTAAATGTGCGTAACTGTTGGTTGAATTAAAGAAATTGAGCACCTTCACAAACAACTTCCTGTCAGTGAAAGGGTTTCAAGGTCATTACTAATGTGTGGCTTTGATGGTTTTCTTTCTCCTGCTGCTTCTCCTACGTGTTCCTCTTTACCTCTTCTTCCACCTTTTTGTTGCTGTTAAACGTTGTTGTTCTTCTTCTCCTTTCTCTTTGTCTTCATCTTCTTCCTCGTTCCCCCCTTTTTCTACTTTTCTTTTTTTCACCTTTTGCCCTCTTCCCTCTTTACTTGTTCATCCTCTTAATCTTGATAAATATCAATTGTAAAGAAAAAAAATATTTTTATGCAGATAATTTTAAATGTTAGTTTATTAGATTATATTTTATGTTGTTTTTTTGTCACTACTCATATCTTATGAAATAAACTAGTTACAATCTGGAATTAATCAAATCCTTCATGTTGGAAGTGTTGCTATCTCTAACAGGAAAAAAAAAAAACCCCAGCATTTTGAGATAGTAATGCACACCTCTAAAATCCCAAGGTATTGAAGAAAATATTTATAATGCAAGAAAAAAAGAATGATTAATTATGATATACATGTAATGTGTTCCTAAAATACATTAAAATATTACTTATGAAACTGTGAGAGCATTGAAATCTGTGTGAATGAAACTACCAGACCTAATATTCCTGATGCAGTCATATGGCTGTGAAATGATAAAATAAGCTATTTTCATGCCTTTCAAAACTATAGATATCAAGAAAGGTTTATAGCTGTGCTAATGTAGCAGTCAACAACCACATGTGGTTATTGAACTCTTAAAATGTGGCTCAGTGAATTGAGAAGTGTTCTCAGTGTAAAATAAAGAGTTTTCAAAAGTTGGTACTAAAACTACTATAAAATATTTCATTAATACTTTAAAATATTGATTATATTAAATACTTTGGATCTATTAGCTTAAGAAAAATGTATTATTAAAATTATTTTCATCTTTAATGTGAAAACTAAAATTTTTAAAATTATGTTTGGCTTGGATTTCTATCTCACATTTTATTTTTGTTGTTTATAATGTACTAAAATAAGACTTTCACAGACTCTTAGTTTTGGAACTGGATGGAAACTTAGCTTTATCATCCAAAAATATAATAATAAGCATTCAAGATTTTAAACCTCTATTAGGGCTCTTTTGAGGATACATTATATTTCCAAATCTTTTGAATGCATGTAAACATGACCTCTCACTCTTTATAATTTAAAAAATTCATAAATCTTGTTCAATCATGTGTAAGTACTTTTTCTGTTTGTAGGCTACAATAATTTCAATGTGTATTCTATCAGAATCTGAAAGGCAGTAGTGAGCTCACCATATTCTTATTTCATGAAGACAAAGTAAATAAACTATTCTATTTTTCTTTCCCTATATAGATTATTTTAGTATCAGCATTTCCAAAGGGAGTCAGAAACATAATAAGTATCAGCTCCAATTCAAGAGGCCTTTCTCTGTTTGTTATCAACTCCCTTTCACTAAATTGTTCTCTAAACATAAATAACAGCAGAAAGGCCTACTGGCAGCAGGAATTGGCAATTTGGTCCTCAAAAGGGGATGACATTGAACAGAAACTGCCACAAGCAAGTATCTGAGCTATATAGACAATTTCTGCCATGCAGAGCCTAAACTTTTTACAAGGGTGGGTACAAGTCTATGATCTCTTATCTTCAGTCTTCATTTTCCTATTCCTTTCCCAAAGTGTTCTTTCATAGCTTGAGTACAAACTGTAAATATTTCCTGATATTTGATTTCCTCTGAAGTACTTGGAAACAAAAGTTTGAATGAGATTCTAAGGGCCTAGATTTTTACTTTTTTAAAATAGCTACAGTAAAACAATAATAGAGCCATTCTGCCATCTTAAGAAACAGCCTAAAGGAAAAAGACTAGGAAGATCATTTTACTAGTTATATACATCAGGCCCAAAAGAATGGTAACTTCATAAATTATTTGGTAGATATTGCTGATATAATTCTTCAGAGTTTGATATTCTAGTGAGTCTAATGTTATACAGAAAGGAAGTTGAGAGTTGAAACAAATACCTGAATATTTTAGAATCTTTGGAAGCTTATGCTAAATTCTAGAAAAAAAAATTTTTATAGTTAGAATAACCACATTGTACATATATAAAAATCTCCAAATAACATTTTCTGCATAAGAGAATAATTATCTATTTAACTTGGTTTATATACTATTAAAGGAAACTGACACAAGCATAGTAACTTCTGCTAAATATAATTAGAAATAGTAAATAGTAGCCTCAAAACCCTGAAAAATCATTGTTTAAGCAAATGATTTCATTATTTGTGGTTTATCTGCTTTTAAAAAGAAGGGTACTGATTGTATGATAAAATATTTTTTTTTATACTTTGTGCAAAGATAAAGTTTTTTTAATATGTTTAAAAATATAAAAAATACTATTTGACACAATTAAAAACCTTGATTTATGTTGTTTTAAAAGGGTTTACATTATCCTCTGGTATTTCTCATATGGCCTAGGGAAGTGGACATGTTTCAAATCAGATGTACTTTTGTATAAATTTTCAGAAAAGATAAATTGTATTACTTTTTAGAGATACTATATTTAAACAAAATGGCCTGTATATTACTGAACAGTTATTACATTTCTATCAGCAAATTCTTCTGATTCTCTGGAAGTTATCCTACTGTAAAGTATATTTAACTGGATACTATTATTTAAAGCCACAACATATCCTTATAAAATGCATACCAAATAAAGATATTACTTATGTTAAGTAATATAAATCATGCTATGTGGCTAGGTAATCAAGTTCACTTCTGCTTTAGGCACAGAGATACTTCCAGACTCTCTTGAGATTGGGTATTAACTACATTCTGACCCTTGTAATGTAGGTGGGAATGATATAAGGCACTTCTAGACCTGGCTCCTTAAATTCTTCATGCAATCCCCAATTCTGTCTTTTTCCACACATTTCCTAACTGCAAACTTCAAAGGAAGGTTAAGAGACCCTATTTGATAGCAGAACAACTATTTGGAAAGAAGTTCTGTCTTTGAATTACCATGGTGCCTGCTTATGGCCAAACACTCTATTTAGATTGAGATATGAATGAACTTTTAAGGTATTCTTTGTTATACTATTTAGCCTGTCTTACCCAACCATATTTACAGAAAACATGTTGATTTTATAATACAAAGTCTTGCTACTTGGAAGCTAGAGCTGTTAAATCAAAAGAGTTGGAGAAGCTCAGTGCTTTATGCGTAGCTCTACAAAAATGATACTTTAAACAAAGAACAAAATAGATATAATAGCTTGTCCTCTGCTTTAACAAATAGAAATATAACATAAAAATTAAAATATATAAATATTTTGCTAATATATATATATATTTAATTTGATGTAGTCCCACTTGTTTAGTTTTGCTTTTGTTATCTTTTCTTTTCATCTCAAATCTAAAAATTATTTGCCAAGACCAACCAATATCAAGGAACTCACTCCTAAGTTCTTTTATCTAGGAGTGTTAGAATGTCAAGTATTGCATTCAAGTTTTAATTTATTTTGAGAGGTTTCCATTATGTTCCCTTGATCTATGTATCTGTTTTTATGCCAGTATCTTACATTTTTTATTACTATAGCTTTTTAGTAGAGTTTAAAATTAGAAAATGTGAATACCCAAGTAATAAAATCCTTGCTGAAGAGAAATTTCTAAATACCAATTATAACACACAAAGAAACTCTGAAATGTCTCTCCAACAACATTAAAAAGCATCTAATGACTCAGTGAGGATTGTGAGACTTAAGAAAATAGATAATATCAAACAATATGAATAAAAGAAATGTATATTTTAAATCCTCCAAGAAACCAAAGCCTATTAACAATTAGGAAACAAACTCAAGAAATCATGAACAGGAATAGGCCAGATATAAAAATGTACATATTCTGAATTCAAAATTGAAAAATAGTCATTGAAAAAAAAATTAAGAGATGAAGAAAGTATTACTATTGATTCAAATAAAGAGAAATAGAATGAATTGAGAGATAGAAATTAAAAAGATGAGAATACGGTATAGAGAGGTAGAGAGAAGGAAGAAAATAAAAGTTAAAAATGTAGAGACAAAAATAAGAAACAATTCTGTCTGTAGGTGTAAAGGAAAAATAAAGGAGTACTATGATGAAAGAGCTAATCATTGAGAAAATAAAATATTAAATTTAGGTTGAATTAGCCCTATTATATCCCAGGGGATAAGAAAAGTAAATTCATTTCCTGGAGAGAAAAAAAAGATTAAAAAACTACATAAAAACTACTAGAGAGAAAAAACAAACTGCTTAAAGCAATTGGAAACTAGCTTTATAAAAGCCCTGTCATCAGCAACATAAGCTAATCAAGACAGAAAAAAATTTTGTTCAAAATACTGAAATTTATACATAGTAACCTAGAATTCTGCATCTGAAAAAAATCTGACTCAGAAAATTCTAGAGGCTTTCCCATTAAAATTGAGAAAAAAATGAAATATCTTTTATCCTTATTATAATTCTAAATTTATCTTTATCTTCTATTTCAGGGACTTGCAAACTTTCTGTGTAAAGAAATAGCTACTAAATATTTTAGACTTTGTGGGCCATAAAGTCCCCTTTTTAGCTTCTCACTGTGGCACTTAATGCATTCATAGTCAATAAGTGAACACAACTGTGTTCCAATAAATCTTTATTTATAAAGGCAGATGAAAGCTGGTTTAGTCAGTCTACTGATTGAGTTCAGAAATAACTGAGTGTAAACTCTATGGAGAAACATGTTAACATATTCTAGATAAAACATGAAATAGCTAAGATCTCTATCAAGAAAATGACAAAATTCAGCCAAGAAATTTAAAAGAATTAAATAAAGACATAGACATAAAACATTCCTATATGAGAGGACACAGAATTCATTCATCCATCCATTCATTCATTCATACATTCTTTTATCCCTCTATCTATCACAGAGGTGGATTAAGGTTGGTTGAGGCCCTGGGCGCAAAAGAAAATATTGGACCTCTTACATTAAAAAATAATTTAAAGTAGGGGTTTTGTGGGGCCCTTCAGAAGTTTGGGCCCAGGGTGTGCACCCAGTGCTTCCGCCATTAAATCTGTCTCTTACCCACCAATATAACTCCCTTTGAAATAATAGTTAGGGGCTTACTGAGATTCAGGCTTTCTGTTATGTTATGGAGAATATGACAGTTGACAAAGCCTCTGTTTTCATGGAACTTCTACAGTGGTCCCTTGTCTACCATGGGGGTTAGGTTCTAGAACCCCCCAAGATAGGTGAAAATCGCAAAGTAATGACCTTACTTATTTTATTATTTAAATATTTTAAGGCTTTATAAACCCTCCCCACACTCTTATAAACCTTTCCCACGCTGTTATTAACCTTTCCCACACTCTTATAAACACTTCCTATGCTCTTTAACACTTTCTACACTCTTAAACCTATGTAATTTTATGTATTTTTAGATTTAATATTCTTTTAATGTTTTAATTTATGTTTTTATATTTTTATATTGTTTTCAATTTTTTAGGCTAGAAAATGCTTACTTTACCACAAAATAATTAAAATAATAAATATATAAAAATATCTGTATATTGCAAAATCCCACAATATAGTGAAAAATCCGCAATACTAAATTAAATACATACAATTTAAAAATCCACTTTTGAATCAGTGATTTGGTATTCAAAAGAAGATTTTTAAATTGTATGTATTTAATTTAGTACATGTATTGCTGATTTTTTACTATATCGTAGAATTTTGTACCCCCATGTTTATTGTAGCATTGTTTACAATAGCCAAGATCTGAAAACAGCCCAAGTGTTCGTCAATGGGTGAGTGGATTAAAAAGCTGTGGTACATATACACATTTAAATATTATGTGGCTGTGAGGAAGAAGGAAGTCTTACCTTTTGCAACAACATGGATGGACCTGAAAACTATCATGCTAAATGAAATAAGCCAGGCAGAGAAAGAAAAATACCATATGACCTCACTCATTTGAGGAATCCAATGAACAATGTGAACTGAGGAACGGAACAGAGGCAGAGATGGGATCAAAGGGACCACAAGGAAAGTGATCAGAGGGAAAGTGGAAGAGAAGATGGCATTAGAGAAGGGAAAGAGACTAATAAAATTATATATACATGACACAACATTACAGAGAACAGGACAGCAAATACTGGAGGGAAGGGGGGAAGGTATTGGGGGGAGGGGGTATGGGGGGGCCAAGGGGAATATGGGGGTGGGGGAGATATATTTGGTGGGACACTAGAATCTATGTAAACACAATAAATTAAAATCATAAATAAATAAAGAAAAACAAATATAATGTTAGATGATGGAAAGAAAAGTAATTCTGCGATACAGTGAGACCATGAAAAGTGAACTGCAATGTGGCAAGAGACAACTGTATCCAAAAGAAATTTTATCCTATTAGCTATGCAAAAAAATATAAAATTGAAGATGTGAACAAAGCCATACATATGAAGTGCTTGAATGGTCATAAAATGGGACAGGTTTGCTAGTAGGTGAGATCAAGAAAAATTGTTTTAAGAAAGTGATTATCAAGCTAAGGGGGCAGGATAAATAAAAATTTACTATATGAAGAAGGAATTGAAGAGTTTGTTTCCTGAATATTATCATGTACAAATCTTGCAGCAAGAAGGAGAATGTTATGAATAAAGGAAGGAAGAGAGAGATTGAGATACAACAAGAGATAGGTTGGGTCAAACCATTACATAGCATGGAGGGCATGTATGGGATAGTGAAAAGCCATCATATATGTTCAGCAGGGAAGAGATATATTCAATATTTGGATTTGTATATCAAAAATATCACTCAGAAAAAAAAAACCACCTTGGTTGTGAAAGACAAACTGGAAAACTGGATAGGGACCAAAATGGGTGCAAGAAGACAAATTAAGAAGAAATCACATTATATGAATGACAAAGAATGGTAAAGAATTGAAAACAATGGAAAGAAGTGGTCATATTTGATGAATTATTGGCTTGGTATAAAATTTTATAATGAAAAATTATGTTATTTGGATTTTGAAAGATAATGCACTATTGCCTTCTAATATGCAATGTTTAGGGAGAAGTTATTCTTACCCACATTCTCTTTTCTTTGAATATTTTTGGATATTTCTTTTATTATTTGGGTATTCTCTTTATTCTAATGCTTTGAAATATTTTGAGGGTATATGTTTGTGTGTGTTTCATTCATTGTACTCAGTATTTGATGGACACTTTCAATCTGGAAACTTGTGTGTCCTTAGGTTATGAGAAATAATCTGTGCTTAATTACTTTATCATTAACTATTTTTTTCAATGATAATTAAATTCTATTGTCTATCAATATCTTCCCTCTCTTTCTCCTTGCTATTACATATTTTTAGCTTAAAATTTTTTATTCTCTTTTTAGTAAGGCTCTGAGAAGAAAGGCATATATAGCATGTGGACAATTCAATAAGCTTAATAGGAAGTCTCATGATATTGATTTTACTCATTTCTGCTTCTTGCTGGCATAGCTTCCAGCAATCTTCAAAAGGTTATTTTGGTTTTATAAGGCATTATTAATTTATAAAATATGGTTTTAAAAAGCCACATGAAAAGCATTTACAGTATTTTTATACCACCATAAAGAGTTTGCAGAATGTAAAATAAACACTAATAAATAACCAAAAAAAAAGAGAAAATTTACAACTCATCATTTATCAAAGATGTACTGACCTCCTACTATTAAATTCTCCTGTCGAACCAACAATTGGTTTCATTCACATGATAGAATACATGGCCATCAAAAGTGCCTAAATTTTACATCTTATTTGTACCATCTGGAAAAAGGTTATAA
This sequence comes from Saccopteryx bilineata, assembly GCF_036850765.1. NCBI lineage: Eukaryota > Metazoa > Chordata > Mammalia > Chiroptera > Emballonuridae > Saccopteryx > Saccopteryx bilineata. The sequence goes on along the minus strand of NC_089490.1, from coordinate 66,375,629 downwards.
AAATTTATGACGAAGACCCTAACTTAAACAGAAATCCAGAAGGCAACAAAAAGCCCTCTCATACTCTATGTTGCAGCAAAAGTCTTATAGGAAGAATGCTATGGTTACAACAGAGCTTTATAATTGTAAGAGTCCCTCCTAACTTCCTCTTCCTCTCTGAAAAAGGGCTTTCTGTTTCCTCTTGCTCTTTCTTTGTGCAGTGGATGCCCATGTCTGCATGTACCTACTAATGGCAATCCTTTCTTTTTCCTTAATAAATCCTTTTTGGTGATGAAATACATAATCAACTTTTGTTTATACTTGCCGAGGATACACCTAATGGTTTCTTTGGACCCAAGTTTAAAAATTCAAAGGAAGAATATTACTAACTCATTTAAAATCAGATGATCTCACTGAAGAATCAACTTTTTTGTGAGTTGAAACTAAAATCAGTGCTTAAGTTTGAAATAGGAGGAAACAGTAGTCAGATAAAATAATATGCTGTTCCTAAAAAATTCAGACATGCTAAATGCATAAAACAAAATAGAATATTTTCAGATCAACTGATTGATAGTTGTAATCTAAGTGTGTAATTCATATATACTATAATTAAAAGAGATCAACAGTGCCATGAATAATATTGTTTTAATTTATCTAGATCAATAAAAATATTCTTTGTGAATTTTTAAATTTAAATCAAACTTAATCATTTTTAAATTTTTATAGAAAAAGTGTTATTAGTAATTTACAATATGATAGTAAATATTGTTTTACTGATATATTCAAGGAATATTAAGTTGTTTTGATCCTTCTTTAAAAATTTTTGCTTTTTGTATCTTATTACTACTTATTGTTTGTCAAAAATATGTCATTACTTTATGCTTCAGTAACTCTTAGTGGATATTTTCAAGTTTTACTTAAATATAAGCTAAGAAATTAGAGAAAAATTTAATAAATTAATGCTTAAAAATAAGTGTTTAACTTCTGAATTAAGGTTGTAAGGCAGGTAGTCATGACCATGCAGATTCCCACTGAATTCGGGCAGATGGTAAAGGAACTGTGGAGATGGAGGATGGTGGTCCATTCCATTTATTAGAGTCTTGCAACTGTAGATGAGCAAGCAGGCAGGGAAAACCACTTTCCTCTCCCTCTCCATGTTCACAGACAAAACAGGCCGTAGTGGAGGGACCCTTTTTCTGGCAAACAGTAGCAAAAAATGGCCCCTCTCAATGGCAGCAGGCAATCCACAACTTACTATCTGCCCCCCTGAGGGCAAGCATCTGCAGCCTTACATAGACTATACACACATGGTGCTGTTCTGTGCTCAAGCACCAATCAAGCAAAGTACAAGCTAGCAAGCTGAACACACTTGTAACACACTTGTTTGCCCAGCAAGGACATATAAATCTTTTATGAAATAGATACTGGTACCTCAAAAACCTTTTTTATGAAGAGGCAATTGTTCTATTAAATTCTTTCTCTTGACAGTATACTTTAGATATAATGAGTACAAATTAAATGATATATATGATTTCAGATAATTTATCTTTATGAAGAATGGTATCAATTATAGCAAAGTAGATAAAATTTTGCTTTGATATTTAAAATATACTTTAATCTGATTATAAATTTTTTTATTATTCAATTTGTTGTTTTTTTTGAAACATCACTTGGTGGTTACATTTTCTTGAATTATGTAATAAATTGGTGTTACTGATGAATGAGTGTTCACTACAATTTGGTTTGGGAAACAAGGATTGAGGAGTTACTTGCCAGGTTATAATAGACTTGTCATGTTGACTGATGTAAAATGATATGAGATTGGATTTCTCCATCATAAATTGTTTAGTAGTGATGAGGACAGAAATTGGACAATAGCATCAAAGTATAATGCACTCATTGTCCATCTAAAACTGGTTTATGAACGTTCATGATGCCTATAAATAAATTTATATTTCCAAGAATATTTTTAATTGTATTCTTAAAAGAATAAATCATTTTCAAAAGAATAAATCTTCAGTTATAGCTCTATTTTTGAATTCAAGCCTCTATTAAATGCAGCCTTATTTTTAGTCTGTGTGATATTCAGCATTTCATTATATACCTTTCTGAGCTGAGAATCCTCACAAATTCCTCTCTTCTAATGTTGGTAATGTAATTTAATTGGGGCAGTATATATAAAAGGACCACTATTGACCAAAATACAAAATATATTTCATTAGTCACTCAATAAATTCAATAAATAAATAGATATAAAAATAAAACTTTGTTTTAAATAAATAATTTTCATTATTTCTAGCAGGTCATAAAGAGTTGCATATTTATCTTTTTTCTAGCTTGAGACAGACTAGATATCATTACTAAAATATTTTATTTAAAATACTTAAAATTATTGATTAAAATTTTAATTACTTTTAGGTTCATCTATGAGCTGATTAGAAATCAAGACCAGTTAGAAGCCAAAATAAATATTTATTGAATTTATTAGGATGACATTGGTTAATGATATTATATATGTTTCATTGTACAACCATTATCTGTATATTTTATTGTTTGTTCACCACCCCAAGGCACGTCTCCTTCTATCACCACTTATCCCTTCTTTGTCCTCTTCTACCTTCTTCCACTTCCTTTTTCCTCTGGTAAATCCATACTGTTGTTTTTGTCTATGAGTTGTTTTTGTTTGTTTGTTTGTTTTTTGCTTAATTCCTTCACCTTTTCAGCCACTCCTAATCACCTCTTCTCTGCCCTCTGACAACCGTCAGTCTGTTCTCTGTATCTATGAGTTTGTTTTTATTTTGTTTGCTAGTTAATTTTGTTCACGAGATTTCATCTAGAAGTGAAATTATATGGTACTTATTCTTTTCTGAATGGTTTATTTCACTTAGCATAATACTCTTCATATCTATTTATGTTGTTGCAAAAGGTAAGATTTCCTTCTTTTTTATGGTCCAGTAGTATTACATTGTGTAAATGTACCACTTTTTTTTTTTTTTTTTTTTTTTTTTTTTTTTTATCCATTTATCTACTAATGGGCATTTGAGCTGTTTTCAGATTTTGGCTATTGTAAATAACACTGCCATTCCAACAGAGGAATTCATATATTTTTTCAAATTAGTGTTTTGGGTTTTTCATATGTATACTCCCAGAAGTGGAATTGCTATGGCATAAGGCAATTTCATTAATTTTTGATGGAACTCCATATTGTTTTACACAGGTGTACACCAGTCTGCATTCCCTCCAACAGTGTAAGAGAGTTTTCTGTTCTTCACATCCTCACCAACACTTGTTTGTTAATTTATTGATGATAGTAGCCACTCTGATAGCTGTGAGGTAATATCTTATTGTAGTCTTAATTTGCATTTTTCTGAATATTAGTGACACTGAGCATCTTTTCCTATGCCTATTGGCCATCTGTATGTCCTCTTTCAGGAACAGTCTATTTAGATCCTATGCACATTTTTAAATTGGAATGCTAGTTGTTTTTTGGGGGGAGTATTAGGTTGTATAAAGCTTTATAAATGAGTGATGTCAGAGAAATAGTGCCATGAAGAGTGCTCCCGATACCTCTCCACAAAATTTCAACAAGTTATACAACTAGAGATAGAAAACATTATCCCAGGAGTATCTGTAAGTCCCACACACTAGACAAAAATGTATGACTGGGCGAAAAGGTGGCTAAATATATAATCAAACCTGAAGGAAATAAGACAGAAAACAGAACACTCCACCTTCCTCACTGACCTGATAAAGGGCTGCTTTCACTTGGAACTGAGAGAAAGTGAGGGCTGGGGGCATAGAAAGAGCTGGGCTGGGGCATAGATGTTTAAGCCGAGGAAAGAGTGTGCATGTGGCGACTCAGCCCACGCCAGCTAACGCCAGTGCCGACCCAGCAAAGATGGGCAAGTGACAGCCTTCATTACCGCCAATATCCTGGTCTGCGAGGGCGGACAGTGTGCAAGTGGTTCCTCTTAGCACCCCGGGCGAGGGCACCCATGTTCCTGGACAGAGGGGAAGGGTCAGAGACTTCTGCATGGGCTGCAACCAGAGTCATGGTGTGATCCCTGCTCCCTGAACAACAGTGCATGGGGAGTGCAAGAAAGTGAACTTCCCTATGCCTGGACCTCTCTGGGCGGGCTGGGAGGGGCACCTTCACCAGCCATACAGGCTAACAAAGAACATTCCCAGGGAACAAAAAATACGGAAGTGCTAGGGGGAGGGGCGTGCAGGCAGCTTGCAGACAGTCTCTGGAGCAGATCCGCGGATCCAATCGCTGAAATTAGCTTAACCTACAGTCTGCTCACTGCCCAACTGGCTTATGCAGCTCTGGCTGACAAGGTCTTCTTTCTCAGGTCAGCAATCTAAGAGAAGAGATGTGATCTTTTTTAGGGCCTTTTGCTCTGCAAGTAGTGGTGGGGGAAAACTTCCTGCCAGCTGATACAGGGTGAAAAACACACTTCTATGGAACAGACCTCAGAGTACACTGCAGAAGTTGGACAGGCTAGGCTGTAGGCTTTTTAACAAAGAAGAAGCCAGCGGAGCAATCTTAAGAGAGATTGCAGAGAGAACACTAAGGCAAATTTAACTAGATATACCTGGGGAACCTTAGAAAGTAGCCTGAACAGAAGTCAACATGCCCCCCTACCTGCTTAAGCTGGTGGCTCTGATTGGAAAAGCTTTCATACTCTGCGTTGTGTACTAAAAAGAGTGACTTGGCAGTTTTTAAGACCTCCTGTTCTTGAAGGCAGCGACCAGGGCATCTTCTTCCCAGCCAATACAGGTTACAAAGTGCAAAAATCCTGGGTAGAGTGGTCCCACAGAGTGCTGAGACATACTAGACATGCCGAGAAGCTCATAGAAAGACATCTTGAGAGCAATTGGCTCTCAGCCCTGCCTGATTATGCTGGCAGCTTTGACTGACAGAGTCTTACCCAGAGCCCTGTTCATTAATACAATAGTATTTTATTTTCTTTTTCTTGTTTCCTTATCTCTTTCACTGTATCTCTCATTCGATGATCATTTACAAGCAAATTATTTTATTCTTGATCCAAATTTTTTCCTTTTTTTTGCATTTTGTGGGTTCCTACCTCATTTCTTGACCCTTTGTCTTTTCTTCCCAACTCAGGCCTCTGTTATAGGTACTTTTTCTTCCATTTAGCACAATATAATTCCCAGTTTTTCACAGTATTTTCTCAAAGGTAAAAAATAATAATTTTTAAAATTATTTTTTATTGTCTATTTTTTACTTTTTATTCTTTATTAATTCTCATTAGTGTTAACAAAAACACCCTCAGATGCAATTAAGGAAAAGGAAATCGAATATCATGGATTCAAAAGACAGAAATGTAGCACAGATAGATGAGGAAAAATCTATAGAAAAATTTTTTAATAGATTGGAAACCTTGGTGTTAAATGACAGAGAATTTAAAATAGAAATCCTAAAAAAAACTCAGAGATATACAAGAAAACACAGAAAGGCAATTTAGGGAGCTCAAAAAACAACTCAACGAACACAAAGAATATATTTCCAAGGTAATTGAAACTATGAAAACAAATCAAACAGAGATGAAAAACTCAATTCATGAAGTGAAAAATCAGGTAACAAACTTAGCTAATAGAACAGGCCAGATAGAAGAGATGATTAGTGACATAGAAGACAGACAACTTGAGGCACACAGAGAGAAGAAGAGAGGGACTCATGAATTTTAAAAAAATGAGAGAACCTTACAGAAATTGTCTGACTCCGTCAAAAACAGTAACATAAGAATAGTAGGTATGTCAGAAGGAGAAGAGAGAGAAAATGGAATGGAGAACATATTCAAACAAATAATAGACAAGCACTTCCAAAGCCTGTGGAAAGAATTAAAGCCTCAAATTCAAGAAACAAACAGAACACTGAGTTATCTTAACCCCAACAAACCTACTCCATGGCACATCATAATGAAATAGGCACAAATGAATGATGAAGAAAAAATTCTCAAGGCAGCCAGGGAAAAGAAGAATACAACATATAAAGGAAGGCCTATTAGATTATCATCAGATTTCTCAGCAGAAACTCTACACGCTAGAAGAGAGTGGACCCCAATATTTGAAGTTCTGAAAGAGAGAAATTTCCAGCCAAGAATACTATACCCATCAAAGCTATTCTTCAAATACAAAGGAGAAATAAAAACATTCATAGATACAGAAAAGATGAGGGAATTTATCATCAGAAACCCCCCACTTCAGGAAATACTAAAAGGGGTTTTCCAACAAGATACAAAGAACAAAACAAAACAAAACCACAAGTAAAAGTTCCACCAAGAACACAATAAAGCCAAATTTAAACTGTGACCACAAAAACAGAAAAGGGGAGAGGATGAAGATTCATAGTAGCAAAGGACAATGGAGTACAGCAGCACTCATAAGATAGTGTACTACAATGAACATGGCAGGTACCCTTTCCATTACAGAATGGTAACCACCCCTGAAAAAAACCCACCACAGAAGCACATGACTTGAAAAAGGAAGTAACAGAGGAAAGAAGTATGAATTACAACCAAACAAAAACAAAGGATAGAAAAACAAAAGAGAAGAATCAAACAAGATACAAAACTAACAGAGAGCAATATATAAAATGGCAAGGGGAAACCCTCAAGTGTCAATAATTACACTAAATGTAAATGAATTGAACTCACCAATAAAAAGACACAGAGTAGCAGAATGGATTAAAAATGAAAATCCAACTGTATGCCGCCTACAAGAAACATCTCTAAGCTACAAGGATAAAAACAAGTTCAAAGTGAAAGGTTGGAAAACAATACTCCAAGCAAATAACATCCAAAAAAAAGCAGGTGTAGCAATACTCATATCTAACAATGCTGACTACAAGACAGCAAAAGTAATCAGAGACAAAAATGGTCATTTTATAGTGACTAAGGGGAGACTGAATCAAGAAGACATAACACTTCTTAATATATATACACCAAACCAAGGAGCACCAAAATATATAAGACAGCTACTGACTGACCTAAAAACAAAAACTGACAAAAATACAATCATGCTTGGAGACCTCAATACACCACTGACAGCTCTAGATCATTCATCCAAACAAAATATCAATAAAGAAATATTGGCCTTAAACGAAACACTAGAGCAATTGGATATGATAGACATCTATAGGACATTTCATCCCAAAATGACAGAGTACACATTTTTCTCTATTGTACACGGAACATTCTGAAGAATTGACCATATGTTGGGCCACAAAAATAACATCAGCAAATTCAGAAAAACTGAAATTATACCAAGCATATTTTCTGATCATAAAGCATTGAAAATAGAATTCAACTGCAAAAAAAGAGGGAAAAAAACCCACAAAAATGTGGAAACTAAACAACATACTTTTAAAAACTGAGTGGGTCAAAGAAGAAATAAGTGCAGAGGTCAAAATATACATACAGACAAATGAAAATAACAATATTACATATCAGAATCTGTGGGATGCAGCAAAAGCAGTAATAAGAGGGAAGTTCATATCACTTCAGGCCTATAAGAACAAACAACAGAGAGCCCAAGTAAACCACTTAACTTCACACCTTAAGGAACTAGAAAAAGAAGAACAAAGACAACTCAAAACCAGCTGAAGAAAGGAGATAATAAAAATCAGAGCAGAAATAAATGAAATAGAGAACAGAAAAACTATAGAAAAAAATGAATGAAACAAGGAATTGGTTCTTTAAAAAGATCAACAAAATTGACAAACTCTTGGCAAGACTCATCAAGGAAAAAAGAGAAGGACTCATATAAACAAAATCCAAAATGAAAGAGGAAAAATCATCACATATATCATAGATATACAAAGAATTATTGTAGAATACTATGGAAAAGTATATGCCACCAAATTCAACAATCTAGAAGAAATGGATAAATTCCTAGTACAATACAACCTTCCTAGACTGAGTCATGAAGAAACAGAAAGCCTAAAAAGACCAATAAGCAGGGAGGAAATAGAAAAAACTATTAAAAACCTTCACAAAAATAAAAGTCCAGGCCCAGATGGTTATACTAGTGAATTCTATCAAATATTCAAAGAAGGCTTGGTTCCTATTCTACTCAAAGTCTTCAAAAAAATTGAAGAAGCAATACTTCCAAACACATTTTATGAGGCCAACATAACCCTCATACTGAAACCTGGCAAGGATAGCACAAAAAAAGAAAACTACAGACCAATATCTCTAATAAATACAGATGCTAAAATACTAAACAAAATACTAGCAAATAGAATACAACAACATATTAAAAAAATAATCTATCATGATAAGTGGGATTCATCCCAGAATCTCAAGGATGCTTCAACATACGTAAAACAGTTAACGTAATACACCATATTTACAAAACAAAGAACAAAAACCACATGATCTTATCAATAGATTCAGAAAAGGCAGTCGGTAAAATACAACACAATTCTATGTTTAAAACATTTAACAAAATGGGTATAAAAGGAAAATATTTCAACATGATAAAGGCCATTTATGATAACCAATCAGCTAACATTATATTAAATGGCATAAAACTGAGGACTTTCCCCCTTAAATCAGGAACAAGACAGGGTTGTCCACTTTCTCCACTCTTATTTAACATGGTGCTAGAAGTTCAAGCCAGAGCAATCCGACAAAATTAAGAAATAAAAGGCTTTCATATCAGAAAAGAAGAAGTAAAGGTTTCACTTTTTGCAAATCATATGATCCTATATATCAAAAATCCCGAAGACTCCACAAAAAGATTACTAGAAACAATAAACCAATACAGTAAGGTCACAGGATTCAAAATTAATATAAAAAAGTCCATAGCCTTTCTATATGCCAACAACAAAGCATTAGAAAACAAACTCAAAAAAATAATCCCTTTCATGGTTGCAACAACAACAACAACAAAAATAGCTAGGAATAAACATAACAAAGAATGTAAAGGACCTATATAATGAAAACTACAAAGCATTGTTAAGAAAAATTAAAAAAGATACAATGAAATAAAAAATATTCCTTGTTCTTGGATAGGAAGAATAAATATAATCAAACTGACCATATTACCCAAAGCAATATACAAATTCAATGCAATTCCCATCAAAATTCCAATGACATTTTTTAAAGAAATGGAACAAAAAAATGAAACTTGACTACAGTTTGTCCCCTTGTACTAAAATTAATTCAAAGTGGATCAAGGACCTAAATATAAGACCTGAAACAATAAAGTACATAGAAAAAAACATAGGTACTAAACTCATGGACCTTGGTTTTAAAGAGCATTTTATGAATTTGACTTCAAACGCAAGAGAAGTGAAGGCAAACATAAATGAATGGGACCACATCAAACTAAGAAGTTTTTGCACAGCAAGAGAAACTGATAACAAAATAAACAGACAGCCAACTAAATGGGAGATGATATTTTCAAACAACAGCTCAGATAAGGGCCTAATATCCAAAATATACAAAGAACTAATAAAGCTCAACAACAAACAAACAAACAATCCAATAAAAAAATGGGAAGAGGACATGAACAGATACTTCTCCCAGGAAGAAATACAAATGGCCAACAGATATATAAAAAGATGCTCATCTTAATTTGCTATTTGAGAAATGCAAATCAAATCTACAATGAAATACCATCTCACACCTGTTAGATTAGCTATTATTAACAAGACAGGTAATAGCAAATGTTGAAGAGGCTGTGGAGAAAAAGGAACCCTCATCCACTGTTGGTGGGAATGCATAGTTGTACAACCACTATGGAAGAAAGTATGGTGGTTCCTCAAAAAACTGCAAATAGAACTACCTTATGACCCAGCAATCCCTCTACTGGGTATATACCCCCAAAACTAAAAAGCACTGGTACATAAAGACACATGCAGCCCCATGTTCATCGCAGCATTGTTCATAGTGGCCACGACATGGAAACAACTAAAAAGCTCTTCAATAGATGACTGGATAAAGAACATGTGGCACATATACACTATGGAATACTACTCAGACATAAGAAATGATGACATCGGATCATTTACAGCAAAATGGATGGATCTTGATAACATTATACGGAGTGAAATAAGTAAATCAGAAAAAACTAAGAACTGCATGATTCCATATATAAGTGGGACATAAAAACGAGACTATGAGACATGGACAAGAGTGTGGTGGTTACGGGGTGGGGGAGGAGAGGGAGGAAGAGGGGAAATGGGGAGGGGAGGGGCACAAAGAAATCCAGATAGAAGGTGATGGAGGACAATCTGACTTTAAGTGATGGGTATGCAACATAAATGGATGACAAGATAACCTGGAGATGTTTTCTTTGAACATATGTACCTTGATTTATTGTTACCCCATTAAAATTAATAAAAAGAAACTTTATAAATTTTATATATTAACCTCTTACCAGATGTATCATTTAGAAGCCAATAATTTAATAAATTTTATTAAGTGGTAAATTGATAGTGAATCTGGGTTTTGTATTAGGAGATAAACAGGTTAATTTGAGGTTTTATTTTTCTGATCTTATATTGAAAATGGGTATAGAATTCAAAGTCCAAAATTAGCCATATCTATGTACTCTAATTAAAGACCAGCCTGAGAGCCAAAATGGCATCATCATTAAAATAAGAGTAAATTTAACAAACTTACTTCCCAAAAGCATAAAAAGGAAAACATCTTATTTGAAACCTTGGTAATGAGTTGATAGAAGAAAAGATCTTCCTTATGAATATCAAACTCAAATGACTCTAATCTGGTCTTATGGCCTTTAGCTTGAATTCATACGACCCCAAACTGCAAATTTTTTTAAATTTATTTTAGAGCTAGCTGTTTCTACTGATCAGTGCTAATAGTGGACTTTACAGAAGCAAATGCAAATATTTTTTGCAGAAATTTACCTCAAAAATTCTTAAATGGGCCCACAACATAATCAACAGTTCAAAAGTCACAGAAATGTTTACCTAAAACTTATGTACTCTTGTTGATCAATTTCACCTCATTAAATTTAATTTTCTAAATAAAAAAAGAGGAAGAGTCCAGAGTTGTCTTTTTATCATGAGATGACTAAGTGAGAAGGTGTCCCACTGCAAATGAAGAGGCCTCACCAGGAATCCAATCAACCAGCACCCAGAAGGAGGATGTCTTTGTCTCCAGAATCTGGGAAATGAAGTTCTGTTGTTTAAACCATCCAGTCTGATATATGTATATAGCAGCCTGAGCTGAGTAAGACAGAAGAAAGGCAGTAGAAGGTAATATAATAAAAACAGGATATAAGAGGTAATGTAATGACAACAGGCAGAAGCCTCATAGTTTAGTGAAAAAGTTCCCTTTTCCACTAAAACTTGCATGTGCATGTGAAGCACAGAAGACGATGCTTAGGGGACTCAGAAAATGTAACATCAAAAAGGCAACATTTGAGTTGGATCTTACATATGAATCTGAGTTAATAGAAATAAAATTCTCAAATTATTTTGATTGGATATTAAGATACAAACATAGTAAAAAAATAAAATATACAAAAAAGTAAGGTACCATGATCACTAACCAGCAGAAAAAATAGAGAGAAAACTCAGAAATGACAACTAACATTAGAATTAGCAAACATGATATATAACTGGATAATTTAAGAATATAAAAAATTGAAAATATAAGTAAAAATTAAAACAGTATGTAAAATAACCAAGTGGATTTGGAGAAAAATTACATAGACTCTATTACTAAAATATAATCATTTAAAAAGTCAGTTATAATATAGCTACATAGTACATTAGTGTACTAGAAGATTTATCTAAAGAAATTTTTTCTTATGTAGTGGGGAGGAGGTATAGTAAATTTGAAAGAGTTATTTATAGACACACAATATAAAATAAAAGTTTGTATAATTCAATTTCTATAATAAAAGGGTTGGGAGAATGAGAAAGAAGTAATATCTGAGTAGATAATGAAATAACTTACTCATTCCATAACGACATATTTAGTGGCTACTACAGTACTGAGTGTACAGCAGTGAAAAAACAGATAAAAAACCTGTCTCTACTGTCTTGGAATTCATAATCTAGTCACCTGTAGATGATAGGAGCCAATAAACAAGCGCTTTTGTCTTTCTCTGCCAATTTATCCTGAGATGCCCCATAAGACTTTTCAATAGTCTCATAGCCAATTGTTATAGCCAAATTGATAATACAGTCTTTACTTTATGCTTCACTCACTCTTCACATTCTTCATATTCCTTGGAATTATATACACACAAATACACACACACACACACACACACACACACACACATATATATATATATATTTTTTTTTTTCATTGAGAAGATGGGAGGCAGAGACAGACTCCTGCATATGCTTTGACCAGGATCCACCCAGCAAACTCAATAGGGGGTAATGCTCTGCCCATTTGGGGCTTGCTCCATTGCTCAGCAGCTGAATTTTTCTTAGCATCTGAAGCAGAGGCCATGGAGCCATCCTCAGTGCCCAGGGCCAGCTTGCTCTAATTAAGCCATGCTGCAGAAGGGAAAGAGAGAAAGAAAGGAAAAGAGAGCAAGAGGCAAGAAGGGGAGAGGTGGAGAGTGATGAGCGCTTTTCCTGTGTGTCCTGACCCTGGACAATTGAACTCTGGACATCTATACACCAGGTGGATGTCTACCACTGAGCCACTGAGCCAAACAACCAGGGCTTGAATTATATTTTTATATCAACTACTCATATGTCTAACTTTATCTAAGGCTCTGTTATTTAGAAAATGCAGACGAAGATCATTTGTGCCAGTGATGACCCTAAAAGCCAGAACCTCAAACTGAGATTTGGAATTGTATCACTTACAAATTAAAGAACCAATAAATTTAGCAATAAGTAATCTGCTATGAAAAACAGTATGGAGGCTTTTCTAAAAAATAAAAGCAAAACTACAATGTGATCCTGAAATCCCACTTCTTTATCTAAAAAATTGGAATCTTGAAGAGATATGGGGATTATGTTCACTGATTTACTATTCACAATAACAAGATGTGAAAATCTAAATGCCCATAAAAGGACGAATAGATAAAGAAAATATAGTATATAAATAACAATGGAATATTTTCAGCCTTATAAAAGAAGGAAATTTAGCAATATACAACAATATGGCTTAAACTTGAAGACATTCTGCTAAGTTACATAAGCCAGTCACTGAAGGATAAATACTGCAGGATTCCACTATATAATGACATAAGACAGTCAAATTCATAGAAACAAAGTGGAATGGTGGTGGCCAGGGGTTGTAAGGTAGAGGAAGTGGGACCTTGTTAATTAAAAGACATAAAGTTTCAGTTAAACAATATAAATAAGCCCCAGAGATTTGTTATATAATTTTGTACTTGTAGTTAACAATACTGTATTGTACACTTAAAAATCGGTTAGAAGTTAGCGCTCATGCTAAGTTTTCTTACCACAATAAAAATGGAAAAAAAAAAGCATAAAAACAAAAGAGAAACTAATTCAGGGTTTTCTTGGTCAACACATAATTGATTAATCATATGTAACTGATTAATCATATGTAAATGTATTAAAAGATTCTTATTTCATTCACATCATACACAAAAACATATAGCCAGTAGATTTTAAAATTTAAATATAAAGAAAAATATTATAAAACTCTTAGAATTTTATGTAGGAGAATATCTTTATAGTCTCTGAGTAAAAAATATTTACCTGACAGCAAACACTTAACTATTAAAAAATAATTGATAAAATGGACTTTATTAAAATTAAGAAATTATGTTCATTTAAACAAAGCATAAATTTTAAAATATGCAACCTGTGTAACTGACAAAGGATTAGCATGCAGTGTCCCTCCAAGTCAATATAATTAAAACAACCCATGAAAAAAAGTCTTGAAGAGTCATTTCACGGAAGATGAAACTCAAATGACACATAAACCTATAAAAAAGATGCCTATTACTTAAGGATATGTAAAATAAGCCTACAATGAGATACAGCTTTACTCCCACTAGATTTATAAAATTATACACTAGACAATATTATATACTGGGAAAAATGTAGAGCACTCTCATATAATACTCATAGAGTGTAAATTAGGACAAACACTTTGTAAAATAATTAATAAATATGAAGATGGGCTAACTGTAAGCTGAGCAATTTCATTCCCAGTTACAAACCAAAAGAAACTCTTAAAAGTAAACCAGAAGACATAAAGATGTTCACAGCAACAGTTTTAATGAGTACAGAATACAAATGAAAACTGAAAACACATATGGTCATCAATAGTAAAATGTTAAATGATCCTTGCATATATATGGAGTGGTATACTATTCAATATAAAAAGTAATGTTTTTAATTAAGAATACTTAGATCATAATGTTGAACATAAAAGGCAAACCACTGAATACTCTAAGCAGTATGATTCTATTTATTTGAAGTAAAAAACTATGCACAAATAAAAAATATATATTAAATAATACAAACACAAATGGTACAATTGTTGGGCAGGGTAGAAAGTTACTAGGGAAAGAAAGGGGGAACAAGGAGGTTAATCTCACCCACTGAATGAGGGAGTCAGCAGTCTTAAGATCTGCAGAAACAAAGCTACCAGATGTTCCAATGACCTTGAAACCCTGTGTGTTAGTTCTGACATTAGGAAAGGGCAACCTGGAAATTTACAGCTAAAAGTATATAACTCTCAAAGCCCCCAATAGGCATGGCGCATAAATTAGTTGAATTTTGTGCTTGTACTTTATATCAAGTGTATGTCTCAAATAAATTGCTTGCTTTGCTTGAATGCTGCATTTTATCTCTCCTAAATTCTTTCCTTTGATCATAACAAGAACAGAGAAGGGAAAGACCCCTTGGACTCAGCTCTTCTCCAGTGACACAACTATAAGTAAAAGAACAGAAATGATTCACACAAAGTTAAGAATATGCATACTTAGAAGACATAGAAATTTGAGAAAGAACATGCAAGCTATTTAAATATAATAGTATTGTTTTTTCCCTTGAACTAATGGGTAAATGGCATTCTATAGCATTTGTCATATATGTACACACATAAGTACATATACATATTTAAATATTTTACCAATCCAGGATTTAGCAACTACAATATTTAAAAGAAAAATATATTTATGCCCCTTAAATAATTATTTCCTTAAAAGCTCATTTCATTGGTCCATGATTTTTATCTCTCATGTATAAACTGCACTGACAATAAGAAGCATCATGGCAATTTGGGACAATGAAATCATAGAGAACTTGGCAGTGGAGTGTAGGCATTTAAACACAATCAGGTGTTCTAGGTGTTCACACGAGGTAATTATACTTTCAAAAGTAACTCAATCTAGGGCAAAATAATTTAAAGTCTTAAAATGGCAGTACAGTAGTCAATCCTTATTCATGGTTTCACTTTCTGTGGTTTCAGTTACCTGTGATCAACCTGGGCCCAAAATTATTCAATGGAAAATTCTATAAGTAAAAAGTTCATAGGTTTTGGGTATAGCAAAATACTGAGGAGCAGGATGAAATCTCTTGCCATCCTGACCCATCCTCCCTGGTATGTGAATCATCCATTTTTACAGCTTGTCTAGGAGGCATATAAACTACTTGTCCGTTAGTTACTAAGTAGCCGTCTTGGTTATCAGATAGACTGTTAAGGTGTATCAGTGTTATGTTCAAGTAACCCTTATTTTATTTAAAAATGGCCCCAAAATGCAAGAGTAGTGATGTTAACGTACAGATATGCCAACAAGAAGCCATAAATTTATTATTATTAATCTCTTACTGTGCCTAATTTATAAATTAAACTTTATCATAGGAATGCATGTATAGGAAAAAACACAGTATAATTAAGGTTGGGTTCAGCTGTCTACTGAGGTATTGAAAATTATCTTCTGTGCATAAGGGAAACTACTGTATACAAACTTAGAATAATTAGTTTTAGGTATCTTTTAAAAATATTGATAAAGATGGACTAAATCAATTAATAGAGCATAGAATCACCTTTTTTGGTACCTTCAAAGATAGCTTGATTTTTCTTGTCTTTTAGCCATCCATGATGAATAGTAGATGATGGAGATCATTAAGTTCAAAATTATAGAGTAATTTTCAAATGTTCTCAAACCAATAGACTGGATATATAAGATGCAATTAGTTCATAGTTAGGAAAAAAATTTATTCATTTAAATCTCTCACACATCCTACTCAATTGTTTAATTTTAAGAGAAATCAATGATTTAACCACTTCACACATATTAGAATGTGGAAAATTTATCTGACTTCAAAAGCATGGTGAAAATCAATTTTGAATTTTCACTTGGAGCAGGTAAATGTATCACATCGACACTGAAGCCACCTCTATTTGTCTTTCTTTTCTTTTCTTACTTAACCCAATGAAAAACAATCAAGTAAATTGCTATTTTTCTTGGGGGGAGAGTCTTGGGGAAGAGGAAGCCCATTTTTGTTGGCAGTTTTTCCTTTAAATACTCCTACATTTCTTACAAGATTAAATAATTTATTCTTGAAGAGCATTTGGGTAGGGAATCACTTATCTGATCTTGGACCCCCTATAACTTGGATTGGGGAACTTTGGTTAAAAAGCCCTGAGTGTGAATGGTGATGTGAGTATAATCCTCTGCTGCAAACACAAGAATATAGGTTTCTTGGAAGCAAACACCAAAAAACTGTGTGAGTGACCTTTGTGCAAACACAAAGGAATGCATGTAAATGGGCTTTAGAAAATTAGTTTACAGGTTTATAGATTGCCTCTCCCTTTGTGCTTGTTAAACCCCTTATCACCTGATCTTCCTCCCCTGCAATTCTGTTACCTTTGTTCTGTTTATCAATAAAAGCTCTGGGAGCAGGGGACTTGGGAGGTTAGTCTCTCTTGACTGCCTCTCTCTCTTCTCTTCACAACAGTTTGTGTCTTGAGTTGTTTTTCCACATGACACTGGTAGTTCCCAGGGTGCTGGAGGGCTACACATTTGATCTGGAACCACTTGTGCTCTGTGTCTCCTTGTGCACCTAATCAACAAAATCTTTTAATTGTTGATGTGGATATTGGTATACTTAAAATTCTACTGTTTGGATGTTTTCTCCCCCTTTTTTAATCCTCTTGGTTTGCAGGTGAATCATAATTAAATTTCACCTTCAGAGATTGAATTAGCCTGAGTAGATATATTTTTGATTAATATTGTTATATTTCATTGGAAGAATGGTTATGGAAAAGGGATAAAAGTACATTTTAGGAAAAAATGCTTGATTTGGAGATTGTTCTTATAAAGTAAATGTAAAATATTTCACAAGAAATAACCATTTTTATGTTAATTGCTAACTTTGCATCATTACCACCTCCAGCTATATTTGGGGAGTGATAATGGAAAGTTGGTATAAAAAAAGGTGTTGGTCAAATAAGTTTGTAAATAATGATATATATGTTTGCTTGCTTATAGTTTGCATTGGATGTGGGGGACAGGCTATAAACAGGCAGGATTCTTATAGCCTAAGGCTTAGTTTTAAGACTAAGCCTTTTCCACCCTTTTTGATGTAGTGTGGTGCACTCTCATGAGGAATTCCATTATGCCTCAGATGAGTGACTTTGTATCAGAGATTTCCTTGTTTGTATATTAGTTTAAAGGTTTTGATTTCTACACTATAAAGTGGGGCACTATAAACCGGGAGCTTGCTCTCTCGGTTCCTGAGATTAGCATTAGAGAGCAGAGCAGAAAAGGGAGCAGAGAAAGGCCTCGTGGAGGAGGCTAAGAGAAGCAGCCAAGATGGCAGAGTGCTGAAGGAAAAGCCAGTTTGTGCAGAGTTTGTGCAGGGAGAAGGAAGGAGATGGGGAACAGAAGTGAATAAGGCTGGTGAGCTAGAAACTTTTGATTATAGGAAAACTCAGATAAGTCAGTAGCTTTGTGAGCACTGAATGAGTGGGTTTCAGAGCCCAGTGTGTGTTTTTACTTGCCCGCCGGGTGCAAGCTAGGATTAAAGATGATGGCCCACCAGTTCTTGGCTCTGTTGTTTCTTAACCGACTGTCCGAATCCAATGCAAACCTGCATGGGACAGGTGGCTGTGATGGTAGCCCTGGCTACTGGTTTCACAGAAAGAATTTACATTGTTCTCTGTATTTACTTAGGGTTCAGGGAAGAACTTGCATCTTTGTGATTGTAGTTGAAAGCTACTCAGTGACTAATGATTTAAATATTTTTCCTGGAAAATATTATAAATCCTTTAATATATATTAGTTTAATTTTTAAGTTCTAGCCACATTGGATTTAAAAATATGCATTTCTTTCTTTCTTAAGAATTTTTAAAATAAATATTTTAAAACAAGTTTTATTGAGAGCATTGCTAAAAGCATAGCTGGAATTTTTTGCTTTAGAATTGTATTATATGATCTTTAGTTAGAATCCAAATTTAATGAACAAATTGACTTTCTAATAATTTCATTAAAAAAATAAAAGCTCTTGGCCCTGGCCAGGTGGCTTAGTGCAGTGGTCCCCAATCCCCAGGCTGCAGATTGGTATCAGTCCATGGGCCATTTGGTATTGGTCCTCAGAAAAAGAATAAATAACTTACATTATTTCTGTTTTATTTATATTTAAGTCTGAATGATGTTTTATTTTTAAAAAATGACCAGATTCCCTCTGTTACATCTGTCTAAGACTCACTCTTGATGCTTGTCTCGGTCACATGATACATTTATCCATCCCACCCTAAAGGCCGGTCCTTGAAAATATTTTCTGACATTAAACTGGTCCGTGGCCCAAAAAAATTTGGAGACCACTGGCTTAGTAGATAAAACATCACTTTGAAGTGCTGAAGTTGCTATTGTAATCTCAAGTCAGGGTATGTATGAGAAGCAATCAATGAGTATACAACTAAATGGACAATTAAGTACAACAGTGAGCTGATACTTCTCTCTTTACTCTTTCCCCCCTTCTCTCTCTCTCTCACTCTCAAAGAAATAAAAAAAAAATTAAAAAAAATTAAAACTCTTACTGTACTTCGCTCCAGTGAGAATATGCCTAGTTCCTTATAGGACTGATCTAAGAAGTTTTTAAAGCTTGATTAAACTTCAAGTTTCTTATTTGAAGAGTTGTATGTGATATGTTATATTTGTTAAGTAATGTTCAGAGTTGTTAATTAAAATATGCATTGGTCATTCATGTGTTTACCACTGAAGTGATATTGACTGAATGACTTTTCTCCTGTTTTATTTTGGTTAAATGAACTATTGTAATTAGATTTAGATTTTGACTGACATATCTGTACAGCACTGTAAGACATGTTTTTAAATATAATTAGCTGCTAATTGACTAGTAAACTTAAAAAAATAAAACACTATAGCTTATTTTGTCATACTAGTTTAAGATTCTGAAACAACAACAAAAAATGTTCTGTCATCTTGGTTTTATTGTAAATAGTAGTCACAATTATTTTAGACTCCCAATTGGGAGCTGTTATAGTTAATATTCAACTCTTGAGTATTGCGAATAATTGTATAACTTAGGCTAATTTGTTTTTCTGGAACTGTGTTAGTTTAATAATTGTTCTATACCATTCATCATATTTTTTTATTCATGCAATGACTGGGTAATCATTCAATTTTTCAAGTTTTTTATGCAAGATATTTATCCATGATAACAGAAGAAATAGATTGGTTCTTATATACTTGTATAACATGATGGTTGTGATAATCATGTAAAAATAAAGAAGACAACTTAATTGAGAAAATAAATATTTTGAATTTCTAAATTATATGTCATGTATGTGTATGTGTATGTGGGTATATAAAATCAAGTTCATTTATTAGCTAATCTTCCAAAAATAATGTATAACTAGTATAATATATCATCTTTTACACAAATATGTCCAGTGGTGGGATTCAAATAATTTAACAACTTGTTATTAGCCTTAATGACCCCTTTAAGTATAAAAAATGATATACTGATAGTTTATTATTTCATGCATTTAATACTTAAATATGAATAATAAAAGAGGTACACAAAACTAGATTATGTTATAAGAAAGAGTTTAAAAATATTAATGAAAAAATATTAAATAATACCTGACAAAAAACCCCAATAAAACTGTTATTTAAGATAATTCCAGACCCTGGCCGGTTGGCTCAGCGGTAGAGCGTCGGCCTGGTGTGCAGGAGTCCCGGGTTCGATTCCCGGCCAGGGCAGACAGGAGAGGCGCCCATTTGTTTCTCCACCCCTCCCCCTCTCCTTCCTCTCTGTCTCTCTCTTCCCCTCCCACAGCGAGGCTCCATTGGAGCAAAGATGGCCCAGGCACTGGGGATGGCTCTGTGGCCTCTGCCTCAGACGCTAGAATGGCTCTGGACGCAACAGAGCGACGCCCCAGAGGGACAAAGCATTACCCCTGGTGGGCATGCCGGTTGGATCCTGGTTGGGCGCATGCGGGAGTCTGACTGTCTCCCCGTTTCTAGCTTCGGAAAAATGAAAATAAATAAATAAATAAATAAATAAATAAGATAATTCCATACTGCTGCTTGATTGGTGTCCTCACTTGTGATTTTTTTCTCCTATGGACAGAATGAGCATTACTATGGGGGCTTAGAATATGCTACTCTGCAAAGAAATGTTAAAAAAGAGTAAGAAATGTAAATTTGTGATTTCCACATTAGGTGACTGCCCAGATGCCCACCTTAAAGAGAACCCTTATTACAAGTGCCATTTTAACAACTGGTTTGCTGAACTCAAGAAAAATTAGGTATTAATTCTGCTTAACTGGTGTGAACTGGCTGAGTCATACCGCTGAATATGCCCAACATTAAAGGATTCCCAAACGAATTAAGATATAAATAATTAAGGTTTAATGAGAGAGAATGTAATTATGATGGCTCTAAATGTAGTGATGTTTTTTAAATACCTTAGTTGCTATCTTAAATTTCTGGGAAAAAAAGTTGCATTTAAACCTGTCTCATAAGTAAAGCAGATTCTCCTAACTTTCTAAATTCCAAATGTCAGACTGTTTTTAGCAACAAGACTTTTCTCAATTGACCCACATACATTTCTTCTTCAGAGTGTGTTTAACATACGAAAGATATTGGTAAAGCAAGAAACTCAATGCAGATCCTTTTGTCTACTCTAGAAGATCTTGTATAAAAGAGAGAGAGTCCCACATTTTGAAACGAGGTAGAATCATTAAAGGGCAGAAAAAAATGTTAGGATTATTTTTGTTATTAAATTATTGTTGCCCATTATTGAAGATATTATTTTTTTAGACAGAAAGTCTCTTTTTCATTTTAATAACTAATGATTACATATCTAAACAGGTACATTTAAGAATGCTAATAATTTCTGTTCAGTGAATACAAAGAATGTTGGCACAAAATGTGTTTAGTCTCAAGATTACTAACTGCACAGTGCCTTTAAATGGGTTTTTGTCCCTTTGTCACATTAAAATATGTTAATATGTGCATATATAAATGCATGTCATTATATGAAAGTCAGTAAGTGGTTTAGTAGCTCAAATCTTTTAAAAATATTCTGTTCGTGGCATAGCTTAATGACAGGTGAAGTCTTGGTAGCTCCTAAGAGACTGGTAAATTTTCATATAAACTGATAGCAGATCTTCCCTTTGTATGCCCTTACTTTCCTCAGAAACATTTTACAGCAAAACTCAAACTATATAGAGAAAATGCAGTAGTAGTTAAAACAGTCACAAATTCTTATGAACTTTTATCAATTCATTGTTGAAATTTCTACCTTCTTGAAAGTATAGAGACTAATATACATATATGATTTGCAAGGCAACAACAAGAACTGGATACACTCAAATGTATTCACATTTTTCCTCCTTCATGTATCTAGTGCATATCTTTCTAAAAAACAATGTTAGTGTGAAAAACGTGACTAACATCGCCAGATTCAAAATGAGGGTTTTAGTTGTTTGTCATTAACAATGTTCTCTAAGTTCCCTGGGCCACAGTTTTCTCATCTGTACAATGAGACCTATAAAACCATACTCAACAATTTCTAAAATCTCTTCTGGCTGAAATAATTGCCTAATTCTAAATGTTGTGTTCTATGATTGTAATGCTCAGTTAAATTAAGGATGAGAAATTTTGCTTAAATTACAATGATAGTGTCATAATTTCATAACGCAGCATAAAATTTCACAGACAGAAACAAGTAGATACTAGTAGTTGACCATATATATATATATATATATATATATATATATCAACATTCTTTTAAAAATTCCCACTCCACTCACTCAAGGAAATATGTTTCTGTGTGAAATATGAGTTTAGTATAACTTTCATAAGGGAACATGATGGGTGTGGTAGACAGAATAACTCCTCTCCTTTCAAAAAAGATTTCCATATCCTAATTCCGGGAACCTGGAATTATGCATATTACATGGCAACAAACAATTAAAGTTGTTGTCAAATAGATGGCCTTAAAATAAAGAGACTGTCCTTGATTATTTGGGTGGACTCAAAGTTCCTGGCAAGTGAACGGGAGAGGTAGAAGAGTCAGGGTCAGAGTGATGTGATGCGAGAAATACTTATTTGACCATTGCTGGCTTTGAAGGCGAAAGAAGAGAGCCATGAGCTGAAGAATGAGAGAAGCCTTTAGGAGCTGGGCAGGGGTGGGGGTGGGGGTGGGGGTAGGGGTGGAGGTGGAGGGGACAGGAACCAAGGAAATGAATCTCCCTTTAGAGCTTTTAGGAAGGAATACAGCCTTGAGGACACTGGTTTTAGCCCAGGGAGATCCATGGTCAGTCTTCTGCTCATCAGGTCTGTAAGATAATAAATGTATGTCGTTTTAAAGCCACTAAGTTTGTGGTAATTTGTTACAGAAGCTGGAGAAAATGAATACAGTGGGTAATAGAAGCAGAGTGACTTAGGTTGTTTTTTTTTTTTCCACTTTATTTCTTTTCTAAGAGACTCACTTAGTATTTTGCTATAGACTATTTTTTTTTTTTTTTTACCAGTGATTCACTTGACAGCAAGAGAATGTTTTACAACATGGATTGTCTACTAAACAACCTAATCAAAATATTATTAAACAATTACCCTGCAGTAGGCTGTTTAATGAAGTGTTTTCAGTGTGGCTCGAACACTAATAGCAACAGTGTTAAGCTGCTTTGTGCTCTGTGTATCAAAGAGCTTGTAATAATGTGAGTCGACTAAGAGCCAAATAAATCTTGAAACACCTTTGACAGACAATATACTTGTGCTACTCTAAATCTTGTCAAGTATTGTTATTGTGCATGAAAATGGGAAAAAACAAGACTATCAAGAGCTTCCACACACTGTATATCATGTAAACGCTCTGATAACTAGGTACTTCCCAAGCTACCTCCCATCAGTTGACATGTCTATTAGCTTGGTTTGAATTTGAATCTGAATATAAATTTAAAAGAATATAATCTAAATATAAGCCAAGTACTCTTGAACTACCTTCTATATCAGTACCTAATTTAGAAGTAGTCGTACCCATAGTAAATTGAAGAAACAAACCTCTTAGAGTTGAAAAAATCACATTATATGACTAATAGGTAAATCTAAATAAGACTAATGCAGATATACCCGAAGATGTGGTGAGAGTATGCTTTGGTTTTTAGGTAGAAAACTTCCATCTAGCTAATTACATTTTTTTTTTCTATGCTTCTTCATTTGTAAAAGGATTCCAGGTCAGAAAGTTTACAATTGTATTTTGTTCATCAAAATGATCAGATATGAATTTAAAAATAATCACTATTCTAAACACTATTAATAGTCACAAGAAATGAAAGAAGAGGTGAACTGAAGGTTCATGTTATAACTTTGAAATTATGGACTAAATTTATCTAGTTGAATTCTTCCTTTTTCCTTATCTCTTAGTGGACAAGAAACTATATTCGAGTGGTTACCCTGAGAACCAAAAACAGAAAACTCTTTCTGAATAATAGGCAGTTTCTCTCTTCTATTTGTGTTACAGTCAGTGACACCTTAAGGAAAAGACTATTTATTTATTTTAAAAAATATTTTATTTATTCATTTGAGAGAGAGAGAGAGAGAGGTGGGGAGGAGCAGGAAGCATCAACTCCCATATATGCCTTGACCAGAGGCAGATTTAACTAACAGAGGGTTTCTGGAGTTCTGACTACTGAAGGTCCCCGCAGAACCCCAATTTTACTCTTTTTTCTAATGACAAGAGGCCCAATATTTTCTTTTGCACCTGGGCCTCAACTGACCTTAATCCGCCTTTGGCCTTGACCAGGCAAGGCCAGAGTTTCAAACCGGTGACCTCAGAATTCCAGGTTGATGCTTTATCCACTGCATCACCACAGGTCAGGCAAAAGAGAAGACAGTTTAGGAATATGGTTTGGAGGAGATCATTGGAGTATAGACATCAGACTTTGAAATTTACTCCAGCTCTGACTTGGAACACTCTGTTGTAGTAATACACACTGGTGAGCTCCCTCTCAGCTGTTGCCTCATTAACTCACTATGGCCCCTTTCAAAAAATTAGTGTATATCTTTTACATTTTCTGTATTTACTGGTTCTCTGACAGTACAGTGGCCTACTGTTTTCACTCTTTTCAATTTGTCTGCTGTGTAAAAGTAACAGGAAAATACTACTTGGATATCTATCAGTTCTCTCTGGTTAGCCCTCTCCATCACTCTCCTATGAGATATGGGAGCCCACTCAGATCCTCTCAATGCATTCATCTATGACTATCATTGTGTCTCTTTCTGCTCCTATCACTTGTCACCTTAATGCTGTGGAGTTTTGACAAGTGGAATGAATTCCAATTAGCTGTGATTATCAGAAGTAGATGAGAGAAGCTGAGAGCTGGGGACAACACCCTATTTCACATTTTACACTCATCTAACTCTTATCTATCAAGCCAATCTTAAAGTGTTATCCACTTAGCATTCTCCAAATTGAGTCATTTCCCCTACTAGCATCAGTTCTGTTGATCTTTCTCTAAGTCTAGATGATTATTGAGAAACCATGCTTCAATTGTTAATGTGTAAGATTTTTCTGTTTTGGAACTAGTGGAAAAAAAATTTTTTTTGTTCATTTCCCCATAATTCTCCACATCTCTCAAGCGCAACTTTGTTTTTTCTAAGTAAATGTTAAACTATGAATCCAATACCCATTTAGCAACTCTTATTGTAATGGGAATTCTATTATAAGAGTCACAGATTATTCATTTATGTTTTTGATGTTAAGAAGAAAAGAAGACAACATAATTTAGTACTAAATGTAAAGATATAAGCAATCTACCTAAATGTGCTTATGGTATAAACTTTTTAAAAGAAAATCAAATGAAACCAGCAAAATTATTTTTAAAAGAATAATAAACAAATGTGTATCATTACATCTTTCCAGATGCTGAGGTCTGAAATATTTTGTTGAGGTTAAAAAATATTTACTATCTAAAGGATTCACTATTTAAAGTTCTTAAAATACACAATTTAAAACTTAAGGGCTGTCACAAACCTAATGTTTATTTTATGTATGTATTAACTAAATACAATTAGGACTTGAGGTCATAGCACTTATCCCCTTTTCTTCCCAGAATTTTGTACTCCATGAAATCATAACCAAAGGAAGAATTCTTGATTACCAATCAAATCTTTCATTTAAATTTTTTAATGTATACAAATAATAACCTAAAATCTGTTTACAGTTTTTTATATGTTCTCTTGAAATTTCAGTGTTGTTTTCTTCCTCTTTCATTTTTAGTTTGTACATATACCAATTTTATTCTATGTTATAGAATAAATAATGCTTTGCTGATGGTGGAACAAGAAGATAGTATATATTTTCTAATTTTCTTAAAATTTTACTCATCAAATACCCAGTTATTTAGTTAAAATAAATATTCTTGTTTTTTATAGCTTAGCTGGGTGTCAGGTTGGCTGCACAAGCTCTGAGAGGTGTTTTTTTTTTTTTTTTTTTTGGTATTTTTCTGAAGCTGGAAACGGGGAGAGACAGTCAGACAGACTCCCGCATGCGCCCGACCGGGATCCACCCGGCACGCCCACCAGGGGCGACTCTCTGCCCACCAGGGGGCGATGCTCTGCCCATCCTGGCTGTCGCTCTGCTGCGACCAGAGCCACTCTAGTGCCTGGGGCAGAGGCCAAGGAGCCATCCCCAGCGCCCGGGCCATCTTTGCTCCAATGGAGCATCGGCTGCCGGAGGGGAAGAGAGAGACAGAGAGGAAGGAGGGGGTGGGGGTGGAGAAGCAAATGGGCGCTTCTCCTATGTGCCCTGGCCGGGAATCGAACCCGGGTCCCCCGCATGCCAGGCCGACGCTCTACCGCTGAGCCAACCGGCCAGGGCGAGAGGTTATTTTTGTAATGAACCTTCACATTCTCAAAACATATATAGTAAAATTCATTCTTATAATCTGTAAACCCACAACTACTAAGTGCTGTTTGACTATCTGATAGGTTCCAAAATTGTATTCTATGTTGAAACTGTGATGATAATTATTAGTTCTTTACAAATGGCAGGAGCAATGACTATAAATTACAAAGGAGACAAAGGCAAAGTTTTTTTTTCATGTTCTGAAATATGCATTTGTTATTGTATATTGACTATCATCTATCTATCATCTATCTATCATCTATCTCTCATCTATCTATCTATCTATCATCTATATCTATCTCTATTGTTTTTGTGACAGAGACAGAGAGAGACAGAGAGAGGGACAGACAGGGACAGGCCAACAGGAAGGGAGAGAGATGAGAAGCATCAATTCTCGTTGTGGCAACTTAGTTGTTCATTGATTGCTTTTTCATATGTGCCTTGGCCAGGGGGCTACAGCAGATTGAGTGACCCCTTGCTCAAGCCAGCGACCTTGGCCTCAAGATCAAAGCAGGTAAGATTGTGCTCAAGCTGGCGACCTTGGGGTTTCGAATGGAGTTCTTTGTGTCCGGGCCCAACACTCTATTCACTGAGCCACCACCTAGTCAGGCGACAATTTATTTTCAAGCAGAGGTGCTATTGAAATTATATGATCTAAAAATTAGTCCAAGTATTCAGAGGCAGACATTAATTATAATATTTTAAAAGAAATATACATTTTATTTATTTTTTCATGGTTTGATATTAAGCAACTTTTAGTAAAAAAAATATGTTTATTTGATGCTATGATGAATTTGAATTTGAGTAGCTGTATTTATTAGTTCACTTAGTAAGTTTGTAAACTTTGTGATTTAGATAACCAAATCCAAAATATAAGAAATATATGTACATATAGTATTTACAAGGTGCTAAGATGTATACTAATTCTATAGTGTTTTTATTGAAAGAAAAGTGTGATGCATCAGAATAGTTATTCAGAACCAGAACTGAAGTGTGGAAACCTCCCACATAGGCTAGAATGCAGTGATTTTTGTTTAGTTTATGAGGTTTAAATTTTTTAAGCCTAAACTGCGATATTTAAATTTTTTAATGTTTCTACTAAATTCTGAGTCTAGACTAAACAGTAAAATATAATATTTCTTTACACTTTGTCATCTTGATCTTAGAGTAGATAAGAATAATTGTAATGGTGGTATAATTAATTACATTAATGAAAATTAGACTCATGGCCCAAAGAAGCTGTTTTTCTAGAAGACATCTAAAAAGATCATAGCACATTTTTTAACATGTATTTGGTGATTGTCATATCACTGATCACTTCTTTCAGTACCACCGTGGACCTGACTTTACGTAAACTAAATATAATCCTCAGTAAAAATATGGACCCAGGTGTAAAAAAAATGTGATTTTATTCCTAAACTTATTTTGGAATTTATATCTGTGTCCACAGGGTATTTTGTTTTTTTGCTTTTTTGCATTCCCCTGTATGTATCTATGTATGTGTGTTTATTGACTAGCCAATTTTCTATTTCAAATATAGTTATATTTATTTTTATCTTTTATTATCATTATTATTATTATTATGAGTTGGTAAAGGAGATTTCATTCAGAGTTTTTCTTCTGGCCTCTTTTACTATATAAATATTCTTGCAGATATAAACACCAACTCAGAGTTGTTGGCTTTCTCTTTCCATAAATATCTCCCAGAATCCTAGATGTTAGAGAACATCACATTACCTCCCTCATTTGAAAATGAGGCTGCTAAGGTTGGAGATTACAATTTGATGGGCTCACTTTATATTACTGTTGAGTGACAGAGCTGGAACAGAGCCAGAACTAGAACTTAAAATCTTAACAGGAGTCCTTCCCACCACAACTGAATCTCTCATTAAGTAAAAACTCTTTCCAGTATCTTTAATTTGATACCATGTTCTATACTAAACCTACGTTGTCATTTCACTTCTACATACAGCCAGAATTATTGACCCCTACACTGTCCTCAGCATTGGCACTTCCGTAGAGGTGATGAGTTTTCCCGAAATCGTACCTGTTTCTATTTGTGAATAAACTCACACTCTTTGAACTCAGCTGAGAACTGTTGTGTGGCTAGTTCTAAAAAAATAAATTGACTGATATTGGCCGTATTGGGCTGAGTATAAAAATGGACCTCTTAGTATGTATAAGTATGTGCTTGATGTGAAGCTTCACCTCTACTTCCTCTTTCCCTTCCCCTGGAGACTGTTTTTTTTTTTTTTTTTTTTTTTTTTACCTTGATCTTGAATATGCATTTGGAATAGAACATAAATATAAGCTAACCCATTGACATTCTAGGACATTTGGGTAAAAACTCAAAAATTAGTGGCCCCTTCAAAAGTTCTTTGCCTTTTACAAAGAAGTTAGAATAACTTGGAAGCACCTGGAATCTGGAATGAGCGTTTTGTGCAATAGAGGTTCTGTCCTCTGCCCTCAAGGCACACACTCAATAAACCAGGGCCCAGGCTGCTCTGCCAGGGAAGGGCGGGGGTGGTTCTGCTACCACTCAGCTCTCTAGCCTGCTGTTCTCTTGAGGTCTGGCCGACTACAACATGGAAAAAGGTAAATTAAAGCAGGTTTGGAATATCAGCAGTTTTTAAAAGGGAAAAACTGAGATACATTCAATTACTTAAAATTCTTTTTTGAACTACGACTAAAACATGGACTTTCTGAAAGGTTGCATTTGGCTAATTTTTGTTGGCATTATTTAGTTACATTTCCTCAGAGAAAATACATTCTTTCAGAATAAAGAAAAATAACTGTATTAAATTTACAGATAAACTGAAGTATATAAATATGTATTTATAATTGGGCAACCATTATAAGTGTTTTTAATTTTATGTAATTTTTATATTTTAATTGTAGAAGTATGGAAATAAGGGAATAAATATATGAAAGTACTCTTAACATATTTCTAGATTAAAAAAATTGTGGAAAATAAGTCTTGAATATATGTGTAGGAATTTTTAAGGTGTATATGGAGTTTCCCGGTGAAAAAAGAATCAATAACTTGACATAATTGTTAAAAGTCTTTTAGGCTTGTGTTTAGAAAGGGGCGTTGTGGTCTTTATTTTGAATCAAACAGCTGAAGGAGATAAAAAAAAATGGTTTTAAATTAAAAACTCAGGAAAGTCACCATGGGAAGTTGTCCACAGGTTGTATTACTTTTATAAAAAGAAAAGAATAAGGACATTAGGGAGAAGAAAAAAAAAAGGGAGAACAAGTGGAAACAGGAAAACAAATAGGAAAGTGAGGGACTGAAAGTATCTCATGCATTTTTATTTTTAAAAATTATTTATTTATTTATTCATTTTAGATAGGAGAGAGAGTTAGAATGAGAGGGGGGGGGAGGAGCAGGAAGCATCAACTCCCATATATGGCTTGACCAGGCAAGCCCAGGGTTTTGAACCGGTGACCTCAGTGTTCCAGGTCAACGCTTTATCCACTGTGCCACCACAGGTCAGGCTCTCATGCATTTTTAAATACCTTAATGTATACTTACCTCTCACTTTATAGTCTATGGTTTGTCATTCTACTTAATCACAGAAGAAAATAAAATGAATGAGACTGATTCTGATAACAAATCAGAAACACTAGAGTATTTTTCTGTTAAAATGACTTTTGTAAAAAGTCTTTGACCCATTTTCTGGAAAGACCTCATTTAATAGTTCTGATGGTAACACAGATTACTTTGCATCATGGACTAGGTGTTATCCAGGGAGCCTTCCTCTGAAGTCAGTTTCTGAATGGCTTATCCCACTTGCTTGGTTGAAACACTGGATGTGAGATCCAGTGGGGGAAATAAATGAATATAAACAAAACCTGCAGATTTTTTAACGTCAGGTATTTAAATTAAAAGTGGGAAAATATTTAAGAAAGCCAATTAGCTAGGGATTATTTCTTTGTATTTTATTCAATTATATATGGATTTGTTTTTTGAAAATCACACTATTTTGTGTATTTTAAAACCGCTTCTCTTATTTTTATTCAACAGTTAACAAATATTTCTTGTGTGGCCATTTGTCAGTAGGTGATGATAATAATATTGATGATGATGATAATGCCTAGTAGGCAATGAGTATGTAGCATGCATGGAGTATGGTGCTCAGGGCTTTGCCGATGTGCTTAGAACAGCCATGTGCATTAAGTACTAGGGTCATTTGATTTCACAGAGAAATAATTGAGCCTTGGAAAGGTGAAGCACTACATTCACTTCCGCAAAGTTAGTCAGCTCAGGGGCTAGATTTTAAGATAAACTAAATTCTCACTTTATGGAAGTGACAGCATTTTTAAAGCTAAAGAAATTATTCTGTGATGAAGTTCTGTGCATCTGTGAAGTAATCTTGATTATAAACTAAAAATTCATGAGAATTTGAAAAATTTATTTTATATACTTCCAGCCAGAGTGTTTCAATACATTAATTAGTTAAAGAAAATTAGAGATATGGAGATGACATTTTAAAATTTATTAAAAAAATAAATCATTTCCTAAAATACATAATTACTTATATTTGATAATATGTGTATTTGTACATTAGTGTACAACCCAAAATACATAAATCCCTACATTCCAAAAATTTTTATATATTGAATTGTATTTTGTAGAATAAGTTTGGTAATATAGTATAATGACATATTATAGCTATTGAATAATTACTTCCAAGATTGCTGAATCAGTGGTAATTTATGCATTACTTAATCCACAAAAACTTGGGTTAATTTAGAGAATAAGGCTACTGTGTAATTAAAATCTTATTTTGGAATTCATAAATTGTATTAAATCCTTAACTTACATACTGAAATTTTGTTTTAAGCTGTAAAAGTTAGAGTTCAATCTTTTTTTAAATGTATTCTACAAAATCAAAATATCTGAATTTTAACTCTCTGTATTTATCTATCTGCTTTTAACATATAACTGCAGCCACACTTCTAATTTAAAAACTTCTTTGAGAAACCACAAGTTTTCTTAATGAATTTATAGATTTTTCTTTTTCAGCTCTTTGGAACCACATAGCTCATTAATCTTAGGTGGTTTTTAGTATCTGTATTGACAACATTGAAGATGAGTTTGTTGTAAATGTTATTTCCTTCTTTAACACTCTTGGCTTCACTGGGCCCATCTCTAAAAAGACCTCTATCATTAATTGGGCAAACCATTTCCAACATTGTTATTAACACACATTTACTGAGTGTTGTTTGCATATAGGACCCTATCCAGTGTTCAACACACTCGCATAGTTTTAGACATTTTATTTATCTTTTTGATTTTCTTTAAGTTTATTTCTTTAACATCACTATTTAATATTTATTTAACTTCAAAATAATTCATTTCTCCTCTTGATATTTTAGTCCAAAATAATTGTTGTTTTTTTATATTGAACTCTGATTTGTCAATTCACATTGTGCATTCTAACAGAAATTCAGTGTTTCTCAATACCTTTGCTTTGGAATAAAAAAGCTAATGTCATTTATAATACTATAAATATCTTTATAATTATATACTTTAAATTTGTGTATTCTTTTTTCTACCTTAGCCACTAGTGAAAATATTTTGTTTGTAGACATTATACTATGACATATTTGTTATTTTAACTTTGTGTGTATGTGTGTGTATTTTTCTTTAGTGAGAAGCGAGTAGATAGAGAGACAGAATCCCACACATGCCTGCTAGGGATCCACCCAGCAAACCCACTAGGTAGCAATGCTCTGCCTATCTAGACTGTTGCTCTGTTGCAACCAGAGCCATTCTAGCACCTGAGGTGAGGCCATGGAACCATCCTCAGTGCCAGGCCAACTTGCTCCAATGGAGCCATGGCTGTGGGAAGAGAAGAGAGAGATAGAGAGAAGGGAGAAAGGAAAGGGTGGAGAAGTAGATGGTTACTTCTGTGTGCCCTGACCAGGAATCAAACTCAGACTTCCACAGGCTGGGCTGATGTTCTACCACTGAGCCAACCTCATTGCCATTTTAACTTTCTAATAAAATAATAGACATATGCTAAATGTCTTTTTATTTTTTGTCTATGCTACAATTGTCAGGAAAAATGAGAATATTTATGTTAATTTTTTTATTACAATGTACTTCTTTCTACATAAGAAAACTCTTCTATATTCATTCATTAGGTCAGGTGTGTGTGAATGTGTATGTTATTTAAAGTATACATGAAATTATGGGTTTATAGGTTTGAAGAAGTTTTAGTGGTTCAGTTCTAGCCCTCAATAGAAGTTCGGATGGATGAGAACATGATGTCTTGGGTGACTAACACTTATTTTCAGAAAAAAAATCCTGATATTAATGTGAGTTAACACATAATATAGAATTTTACCTTCAAATTATATGGGGAATAATAATTACATGCTAATTATTACTAAGTTAGTAACATCTCAATTCTAAATTGCTTTAATGAACACTTATAGACATAATTTTCTCTTCACTTTTTTATTTATACTATTTTTAAGATACAGAGATGTGTTATAGAATTAGACACCTGAAGCCTGTATAATTATGTTTACCAGTGTCATACCAATAAACTCAATTAAACGAAAGACATAGAAAACAAATATAGATCCTAAGTCATATTCCTTTATCAAGTCATCAAAATATTACAAATAAAAAAATTTAAGATATTTAGGTTCTAAGCTTGCTTTTTTCTCTAATGTAATTAAATTTTTTTTTAAAATTAATTTTAGGGAGAGAGAGAAAGGGAGAGACAGACAGAAACCTTGATCTGTTTCTGTATGTGCCCTGACCAGGGATTGAACTCATGGCCTTTGTGTAATGGAACAACACTTGAACCAACTGTGATATCTGGCCAGGACTAATGTAATTTTTAATATATTAATACAATTGAAATACTTACTTTTATTTGATATGAAGTATTAAATCTTTATGTATTTGAATAATGTGATAATACTTTTAATTTCTATATAATCATTTTGCCTTGGAGACTACAGAACAAATTTCTTGTATTTTTATATTATAACATCTTATTGATGTTAGAGGGCTAATTTTTAATATTTATATTGATTGGAAATTATAGTACTTATTATTACTGACTTGTGTACAGAAAAAAAATGACTAACTTTAGATAGATAGGTCCAGGATTGAACTGAGGCACTTTGGTGATTATAGTTAACTGAGAATGTAAAACGTGTATTTGTCAGAATATTCAGAGGAACACAACCAAATGAAGATAGATAGTTAGGTAGGCATGTAGGTAGGTAGTAGATAGGTAGATAGATACTTATTTTAAGGAATTGGCTTGCATAATCATGGGAGCTGGCAAATCCAAAATCTGTAGGGCTTTCTGAAATAGGCTGGACAATTAGATAAGAGTTGATGTTACAGTTATGAACCTGCATACTGCGTGGCAGCAGGCTGGGGTCTTAGGCAAGGATTCTACATTGCAGTCTTCAGAAGTATTACTTCTTCTTTGGGAAACCACATTCTTTGCTCTAAGAGCTTTGTCTGATTGAATAAGGCACATTCATGTCATGGGGGGGTAATCTTCTCAAAGTCTACTGCAGTAAATATTAATCACATCTAAAAATACCTTTTCAGAAATCTCTAGACCTTCTAGTAAAAAAATATTTTTTTCAGTGTTTGACCAAACAACTGGACATCATAAGTCAATAAAGTTGAAGCATAAACTAAATCATTCCAATAAGATATTATAGATTAGTACCTAAACTTGGTGACACGATCGATGTATTTATTAAGTCTATATAATTAATAGAATAATGTTCTTACAGTGCATATAGCAGTATTCTTATTTACCTTTATGCTGCATTACTGTGGATTTATGCTTAAAATGAATGTGTATTTGTGAATGTGTAATGCATAACTTATCCACACAGAATATGTGACTGCAGTTTTGTCAGTCTTGGTCATTTAATACGTAAACATTTTAATACCACGTACTCTGCTAGGCATGGGAGAATAAGCATAGTTAGAAAAATGGATGCAGTCTTGCACTCATGCAACTGGCTGCTTGGCATTCAGATTCAGAGTAGTTACTTATATAACTACTTATGTGACTTACTACTAGACACTGTTTTGAAGGTTGGTTACATTCTAGGCACCAAGATGGCAATGTGTTTGGGTATGACCAATGTAAATATATTAAATATGATTTTTAAATTATATAAAAAATTCCAGCAGTGAAGAGAAAATA
The DNA here is from genome assembly GCF_036850765.1 of Saccopteryx bilineata. Classification (NCBI taxonomy): domain Eukaryota; kingdom Metazoa; phylum Chordata; class Mammalia; order Chiroptera; family Emballonuridae; genus Saccopteryx; species Saccopteryx bilineata. The sequence continues at coordinate 66,341,108 of NC_089490.1, read as the reverse complement.
GATGGCTTATTGAACAAAAAATTAGAATTTATGTACCATAGCTGTGGTCTTCTTTAATCATAGAACTTTCCTCTTATTAGCAAATGTTTTAACCACAACAACAAAAAAATGTTTTAATCAGAGAAAAAGCATACTTCCTGATTTTTTTAAATTTGTGTATCTTCTCCTGTGTTTTAGCCTTAAGTCATCTGTTTCCTGGTATATACTATGAGCCTTCCTGGTTTACCGCTGATATGCCTAAGCTCCTTCTGCATTCTTTGTTGTCTGATTGCTACCCTGACCACACAAAAGAAAAGCACCAGTCTTGATTGTTATTGTTGTATTTAAGGTCCTTACCCTGCCTTTCCTGGGCTTCTCTGTGTTTCCATGATGCACATTTTAGTGCTGAGTTTTCCCCGTGTTCCCTACTTGCTTTGCTTTGACTGGTTTGCAAGTCAACAGTTCACTTCCTAAACCTCAGCAGGGTTTAAGCATGTGGTCCTCTTCAGAGCCTCAGCATCCTGTCATTATGGAATCACAAACCTCAGGGGTTGCGCTTCCTTTTCTGGTACAGTGCTTGTATTATTCAGTCTGGTTTCTTGTACAATGAATAAGAGTAAAAAGTCTTACTTATAATTACATTCTGCAAAATAACTAACATCTGCAAAGTATAGGTATGTGGCATCATGACCAGACTAACGTGCATCTCAACACTTGCTTCTGTGCTTAGTCTCAAAGAGATAGCTCTCAGGTAGAGAATATCATTATTAAAAAGAGTGCCTCAGTACAAAACTAACAATTGGTAATTCTGTGCTAACTACTCACAGTCACAAAATGTATAATGTTTATAACTGATGAGAATGTGGTTCTGTTTGTGGTCACATCAAACAGTGCTCTCAACATCTTCTATTTTCTTCTTTCCCTTCCTTTGTATGAAGGGCATGGATTTCAATTAATCTCAGAGAAAAAGGTGCACGGCATCCTTAGCCATCAAGAAATCAAACCCCTCACCTTCACCAAAATAGCTATAATAGGAAGATGGCCATGTGCAGAAATTGAAACCCATATAGACTGCTAGTTGTGATATAAAATGGGCAGCTGCTTTGGACAACAGTAAGGCAATTTCTCAAAAGGTTAAACAGAGTTGCCATACAATCAGCAATTCTAATCATAGGTATGTATATACCTGAAAGAAATATTACAGTTCTCAGGGCTGGAATTCCAAGATAAAGGTATCAGTATGGTCAAATAAGGGACCTTTTGGGGGTTGCTGACTTCTCCTTGTATTTTCACATGGTGGAAGTGGCACATGCACTCTCTCAGGTCTCTTGTATAAGGGCTCTAATCTCATTCATGATGAATTTACCCTCGTGAACTAATAATTTCCCAAAGGCCCTGTTGGGCAGATAAAATGTATTATGCTCACTTTGTTAAAGAGGCCGTTGCCCAGGTGATATTAATGTGTGTTGGGGTGGGCTAAAGGCAGGGAGAATCCTTGTAGCCTGGGGCTTGGTTTTGGGATTAAGCCTTTCCTACCCTTTTTGGTGTAAGGTGGTACAATCCTATCATGCCTCAGAGAAGTGACTTTGTATTAGAGACTTCCCTATTATGTATATTGGATTAAGGGTTTGGATTTCTACACTATAAAATAGGAACGGAGCGGGAGTTTGGCTCTTGGTTCCTGGGATGATTAGAGGAGAGAGTAGAGCCAGCAGCAGAAGGAGGCCACGTGGAGTAGGCCAGGAGAAGCAGCCAAGATGGCGGAGTGCTGAGTGAGATGCCAGTTTGTGTAGAGTTTGTATCTGGGATAAGGAAAGGAGATGGGGAACAGAGGTGAATAAGTCTGGTGAGCTAGAAACCTTTGATTCTAGGAAACTCGGATAAGTCAGTAGCTTTGTGAGCACTGAATGTGACTGGGTTTTGGAGCCCAGTGTGTATTTTTACTTGCCCGCCGGGTGCAAAGCTAGAATTAAAGACTATGGCCCACCAGTTTTTGGCTCCGCTGTTTCTTTGCCGACTGTCCGAATCCAATGCGAACCTGCATGGGCCGGAAGGCTGCTCTGATGGTGGCTCTGGCCCTGGCTTCTGGCTTTACAGGCCCCATCTCCTAACACTTAACCTTGGAATTTAGATTGTCAACACAGAAATTTGAGAGAAGCAAACATTCAGTTAATAACACAAAATATTACACATTTCACAAAATCACACAATTTAAAAATTTTGTAAATTGTTTCATTCTTCTTTCTTTGTCTCGTTATTGCAATTTAGATAAACTAAATTTGTTGGCATTTATTAGGTGCCAAATACTGTGATAGGTGCTTGGGATACATGTATTAGTTACTGCGTCTCTAAGGAGGGAGGACTGGTAAGAAGTAGCCAGATCACATAACTAAAAGAGCTGGAATCATATTATTGGAATGGCATTGAATGAGGATTTAGGGGAGCTGACTGTTTTCTACTCTCAAAGTCCAGTGCTTGGCGATTTAACATTAGGGCAAGTCATTCAAAGTCTACTGCCCTTTAGTTCCAGAACCCTGAGCTAAGTAAGATGTAAGGTCTCTTCAGACTTAAATTTTTTTTTGTCATTCTACATTGACATCTTTGTAATCTTGATAACTTGAATACCATTTATTCTGACTCATGGGTAAATTTGTATATTTATTTTACATCAGTGACTACTGGACATTATCAACTATTACTATGTAAGATGAGTTCTTCTCTGTTTAGCATTAACGTTGGTTGTACACATAGATATATTTGAAATGCATCTTTAAGCCATATGTCAAACGCATTCTCTTCAGTATCAGCATTCTCATCTGTTGCCTACATGGAAGTGCAACGGTGATGGGATTGCTCTATATCATGGGGATCCCACCGGCCAGTAGCCACATGTGCTCATTGAGTGCTCGAAATGTGGTCAGTGTGACTGAGATTCTGAATTTTAGGTTTCATTGAATTTTAGTGCACTTAAATTTAATAGCCATGGATGTATTAGACAGAGCAGGCCTAAAACCCACTGTTGGCACTCACCAATCTCCACCAGTCCATTGTTTTTTATCACAGTAGTCAAAATAACTTTTTTAGTCATAGATTAAATTGCTTGAATCACTCAGATGCTATATAATAGCTTCACATTACACTTAATTCTAGCCATTGTTTATGCCATTAAACTCACTTCATCCCACATTTCTGTTCTTTTTGTTCCAGCCACTCTGAATTTTCTCTATTCCAAAACACACTATGATCAGTTCCATTTCAAGGCGTTTTTGTTTTTTTGTTTTCTGTCTGGATTGTGCACCTTATATTTTTATGTCTATTTTTATTTAGGCTTTATCTCAAATGTCCTTACTTTGGAGATGAACTGGGTGACCATTTTATCAAAAGAAACTTCTCCCTGCAATCATCAATCATTCAAGCATAACCAGTTTGTCTTCTTTATACCATTTATCTCTATTCAAGATCACTAGAGGTCCTGGCCAGTTGGCTCACTGGTAGAGTGTTGGCCCAGTGTATGGATATCCCAGGTTCGATTCCTGGCCAGGGCACACAGGAGAAGCACCTGTCTGCTTCTCCACCCCTTCCCCTTTTGCTTCTTTCTCTCTCTTTCTCTCTTTCCCTCCTGCAGCCATTGCTCAATTGGAGTGAGTTGGCCCTGGGCACTGATGATAGCTCCATCACCTCAACTTCAGGTGCCAAGAAGAGATGTTTGGTTGCTGAGTAACAGAGCAATGCCCCAGGTGAGCAGAGCCTCACCCTTTAGTAGAGGATCCAGTCAGACTTATGTGGAAATCTATCTATCTTCCTCCTCTCCTCTCACTGAATAAAAAAGGAAGAAAGAAAGAAAGAAAGAAAGAAAAGAAAAAGAGAGAGAAAGAAAGAAACAAACAAAAAAGAAAAGAAAGAAAGAAGGAAAGAAAGAAAGAAAGAAAAAAGGAAAGAAAGAAAGAAAGAAAGAAGAAAAAGAAAGAAAGAAAGAAAGAAAGAAAGAAAGAAAGAAAGAAAGAAAGAAAGAAAGAAAGAAAGAAAAGGTCTCCAGACCACCTGGCTAACACTGCTGCTTCTTAGGGCATAATCATCACCATCTCTGACACCACTGATCATTTATGACATGCATATTGTGAGGAAGGCATTGTGGCAATATTTTCAGATATATATGTAAATTAAGTGGCTCTCTGACCATTCAAAATATAACCTATAGATTATAGTTGGTATAAACTTTATATAAACAGTCTATAAACCAATAAAACTTAAACTAATAATGTACAGATTTTCCACTATTCATTTAATTTGTGCCTTAATCCCATACAAATTACAGGACTACATATATAATTGTAATAGTTATTTGTGCAAGGGGGGAGGAATCTTGACATTTTTTCTGATTTTTTTATGACAATTTAAAAAAAATTATTGATTTTAGAGAGCAAGGAAGGGAGAAAGGAAGAGAGAGAGACAGAAACATCAATCTGCTCTTGTATGTGCCCTGATTGGAGAAAGGGTTTAAAGCTATTTTTTTGAGAGGGAGAGAGTGAGAGAGAGAGAGAGAGAAACAGGAAGGGAGAGAGTTGAGAAGCATCAGCTCATAGTTGCGGCATTTTTGTTGTTCATTGATTGCTTTCTCATATGTGCCTTGAGAGAGGGGGACAGTCTAGCTGAATCTGTGGCCTCTTGTTTAAGCCAGCAACCTTGGGCACAAACTGTTAACCTTGGATTTCAAGCCAGGAACCTTTGGGCTCAAATCAGAGACCATGGGGTCATGTCAATGATCCCATGCTCAAGCCGGTGACATTGGGGTTTCAAACCTAAGACTTCAGCGTCCCAGGTCAATACTCTATCTACTGTACTAACACCAGTCAGGCAACAATTTTTTTCTTATTTTTCTGATGTTGAAATAAAGGTTTGTTCTTAACCAAAAGATATAACCAAAATGGGAAAAACATTTCAGAATAAAGTAACTATAAATATGTTCTAACTCGGTACAATAATTTTTAAAACTTCAAGTGTGTAATCCATAGTAATAAAGAATTTAAACTCTTGAATAAATATATCCTGGTTTAAACCCTTACTAATGATGTTTCAAGGCAAGTTATTTAATTTCCCTAAGGAACAGCTTTTGCATCTATAAAATAACTAACTTTATAGAACTTTTTATCAGGCTGAATGAGGTACTATATATTTAAAAAATCCTTATATCTTGCATAATATACATGTTTAATAAATTTAAGTGATTGCTTTTTTGCTTCTGCATTTTTTTCCAATATGCAAATATGAAAAACCAAAAACATACCTTTATTCAACAAAAGCCAAGTATATTACAGTAGAGAATATGTGTGTGAAGGTATAAGCATGCTATATAGAAGTAGGTTGACATTTGCTGAATCTTTTAGATAATGTCTAAATGGATATTTCAGGCAATGTCTGACATATAACAGGTACTAGTTTTTAAAATTAATATATAAAAATAATCATCTTTCAGGAAATAATTACTTTTGTATTATTAGGTTGATAATATTAATTTCAGCCTTCATATTCTCAGTGATAAATGATATAATAATGTTCTGATTTTGCTTTTCTCAGATGTATGATAGAAGTTTTAAAAAGCAAAAAACTGGCCCTGGCCAGTTGGCTCGGTGGTAGAGCGTCGGCCTGGTGTGCAGGAGTCCCGGGTTTGATTCCCGGCCAGGGTACACAGGAGAAGCGCCCATCTGCTTCTCCACTCCTCCCCCTCTCTTTCTTCTCTGTCTCTCTCTTCCCCTCCCACAGCCAAGGCTCCATTGGAGCAAAAGTTTGCCCAGGCTCTGGGATGGCTCTGTGGCCTCTGCCTCAGGTGCTAGAATGGCTCTGATTGTGGCAGAGCGACGCCCCAGAGGGGCAGAGCATCGCCCCCTGGTGCACATGCTGGGTGGATCCCAGTCGAGTGCATTCGGGAGTCTGTCTGACTGCCTCCCGGTTTCCAACTTCAGAAAAATACCAAAAAAAAAAAAAAAAAAACAAATTAAATAAATAAATAAAAAAGATAAAAATAAAAAGCAAAAAACTAAAAGTACTTTATAAGTAGAGCTTATGGAATAGTATTAATATTTTCAATTAATGTTCTTAGTTTTCCTCTAGTGCTGCATCATACTATACTCATTTATCCATAAATGCAAGTAATGAAATTTAGTTACACTACACCCTATTTGTATAATGAGTAAAAAAAAAAAAATGTTTCTTATAACTCTCAAGATATGGTACAGAAGTCATAGATTTTTCCATATCTAAATTATAATTGTTTTGCTTATTAAAATGGTAACTTCTGACAGACATAATAAGAAATAACTTTGTCTTCAACAAGTCTATAGTCAATAAAATAGTCTGTTGTCTTACTATTGAATATTTGTGAATTTATGCATGACATATTCCTTAAATGTCTATAGAAATATCCATTTTCCCAGTAGAGCTTACAGGTTTTCTTTGCCAGAAAAGAATCACAGACATTTCCTGTTACCCTTATAACTTAAGTAATTCGTGCTATGGACTGAATCATGTCATCCTCAAGTTCATATGTTTGAAGCCCTAACTCTCAAGGTGACTGTATTTGGAGGTTGGGCCATTAGGAAGGCAAAATTAAATATGACCATAATGGGGAAAGGGAGGCAAATCCAGTTAAGACTGGTGTCCTTGTAAGAAGAAGAGATAGCAGATATATCTCTCCCTCCCCCTCTCTGTATCTCTCCTCTCTCTTCACAAGCACACAGAAGAAACGCCATGTGACAACCCAGAGAGATGGCAGCTGTCCACAAGCCAGCAAGAGAGGTTTCACCAGGAATCGAATTGGCTGTCACCTTGCTCTGGGATGTCTAACCTTGAGAATTGTGAGAAAATCAATTTCTGTTGTGTAAGCATAACATGGTATTTTGTAATGTCTGCCCGAAGTAATACAGACAGAAAGTGTTCTGCGCCATTGAGATCCTGCTTCCAGTTCTGTGGACCGTCATGTCTTCTTTCTAAACATTCTCTGTCACATTTTACATTTGTCTTGTTTTTAAAAAAAATGCGTGTGTGTTTGAATGCCATAAACCAGTTAGTAGAGGTGGGCAGATTTTGTGTGTCCCTGAATCTTTCTTGGCTTATCTGTAGAAATAATGACAGTTCTCATAACATAGGGTGTTTGTGAGCCTTGATACAATCCTAAAAAGTGCTTAGTGCTTAGGACATAGTCAATCTTATGCTGGTGGTATTTCAATAATTGTTATTTGGCAAAAATAATTCATTACTTCAAAGCATCATTCCAGCTAACTTCTATGATTGAAAATAAAACATAAAGACATGTTGTTGGACAAAAGTCTATTCTATTCTGGATTTGTTTGTTTTCTCTGCTTGATATTTCTTACATGAAAACTCCTCTAGTGCTATTTTCAAGCTCTGTGACCTTGGACTGTTTAAATTTTGTTTTAGTTTTTTAATTCTATAAAATAGCAATAATAACAGTACTTAACTCTTTGGGAGTATAAATTAATATATTTGGCATATTTAAAATAGCACCTAATACATAACAAGCATGCTAACATTTGTTACTCTGCAGGTAAGAGTTCTAATAGCTATTTTTATGTACCTGACTTTGGAAAGCATACAGTTAATTGACTTCTGACTAAATTTCATTAAGCTTAGTGAATAACACACTATTTTTAAAAGTGGCAGTTTCCTTTTGCAGGAGTTACTGACTAAATAGATTTCATTTATGAACTAGAAGGAGGAAAATAATTTCATTCTAATGCATATCTGTGATACTGCCAACTAGTAATGTTTGGTAATGAGTTATTCCAGAATAATGGAAAATACATAGCAAGGGCCTCGGTCTTTGCCAAACTCTCAGGAAAAGCATGTTGAGTTCTTTCTCTCTGTGCAAGTATTCAGTATAAGGGCATTTGCCCCATCTAACCACAACTGAGGCTCTGTTCCAGTGCATTTTCTAAGTGTGGTTTATGTTAGCACTCTGATTATGTTAAATGAATTCCAGTCATCCCTTCGCCCTTAATATTACTTACTAAAAAGAGTGACTTAATGGTCACAGTGAATTGTGCTTAATTGCACTCATTACAGCTTGTATGTAATTGGCAGTCATTTAGAGCTTTTTATTGTTGTTATTATTATTGTTGCGTAGGTCAATTTAAGGAACAGGCACTGCTATGCAAAATGACGTAAAATTGTTCAGATGTTATTTTCTGTCCTGAGGTGGGAATGGTATGAGGTAGGTAAAGACAGGAGGGAGAAATGTCTCACCCAATAGTAAGAAGAAGCAAATTGATTGGCAGAAAACATAACTCTACTGCAGTAACAAAACAAAGTTGGTTGATAGCGATGTTTATTTTGAGGGAAAGGTACAGATGAGATATTGATTGTCCAGAATAGTCAAGCGTGACAGGATAAAAAATATAGTTGTTTCCTACTTGTACGTGAATTTGGGAGAAAAATCACTATGTATAATAAGTCCCTATTTTAAAATGAAGTTTTAAAAATGATTTAATTTCTTTTATTTTTTTTATTTTAAAAGATTATTATAAATGTAGAGCCATCTGCACCTCATACCACAACTACCACTGCCTCTACTAGGGAATTTGCTCTCTTATGTAAAGATAAAATGTTACATCGACAGGACAGTAAGAAGGAAGTTAAACATAATGCCACTATTTTATGAGAATTTCAGCTAGCAGAGGAAGCTGTTTTTAGGCAAAGTTGTCACATATCTTTAGAATGTATCTGAGAGAAAAAGGGAAGACAATTTGCTACAAATATTTTCAAACTTTTGAATGATCCTCGAAATTGTAGGGTAGTAGGAAGTATATTCTGTTGAATTGGAGGTAAAAAATACTGTGAATGAGTTATTTAAAAACTGGTATGCTTCTAAATGTCCATTCTTTCTAAGAGAATGTCTTAAGTATTCTCCCTAAATGATAACAGTGCTGTAAAGTTCAACATTTTTTCATTTGTTTTGCTTGTGATTTTTCTGTAAATTTAACATTTCAGCTTTTCAGAAAAGATAGTAAATTTGCCAGTGTTGGTGGGTGGCTCAACATGTAACACATTAAGTACGCACAAAGATATATTTAGAATTAAATTGTTAGCCAAAAGTAATAATGAAGGAACTAAAGTCTGAACACTTGAGCAATCACCGAATTGACGCGCCTATAAATATATTGAATGTTTATATTCTAGAATGTTACTACACTTGATTAGAATGAACTTTGTAACAACAACCACCACCACCACAACAAAACCCTCTTATTAAGTTTACTACTTGGATAATTGACCAAATATATATAATGGTTTTATTGTTTTATTCCAAATAGAGAAGTAATAGATAATCATAAAATATGTGAAATTTCAAAAAAAATTTAAAAATTAAATAAAAATTGTTCATAATTTCATCTGCTGCTATGGTTACTTACAATTTTTATGGTTTTATTTTAATATAGCATAGAAAATGTAATTTTACAAGTTTATAAGATGTTGACAAATTTGAAATAATATTATACTGCCTATATACCTTGCTTTAAGATTTATTCAAGAATACATTGTATGTACAGTCTCATGTATTTATTTCCCAAAATACTATGTTATAAGAAATAATAATTGATTTTATACACATTATTATTTTAACTCTACACATATTGTTAAATATTTATTTTTAAATAATTTCTATTATAAATAATACTTAATAAGTATTCTTATATAGAGCTCATGATTTTTGTCCTATAGATTTCTAAAGTGAAAATAGCTGTTGATATATTGAGCTAAAGATATTTTCAAGGACTTTGAAATATACCTTAATGCTCCAAATGTAGCTCAGAGTACACATTCTTGAATGTGGGGCTTTAACTGAACCAGAGTTACATGGTACATATAGCATAGACCAACAATAGATCCTTTCTTTGTATTCTATGTTAGCAACTCATCTTCCATTCTACATGTTTCAGGTCACAGTCTCCCAAATTCTCTTTATGTAATTATTGGTCTATTCTCCCAGGCTGTGCTTCCAAATGTCAAAGAATCTTCACCAATGCTAATGACTTGTTAATCCATATTTTCTGTTTCCTGCACCATTTCCTGGAAGATGTCAAAGTGAGTCTTTAGCTTAAGTAACATGAAGATTTATAGATTTATACTTATTTTATTCCTTTGCACTACCTACTGTTATAGTTTTATCAGTCAGTATGGAAGAAAACAAAGTAAATTTCAGAATAAAAGGTCATAGCAAAGTAAACATTGCAAATTTCAGATGACATGCAGCTCAAGATAGATTAATGAAGAGCACTTGTGGACAATAGTGTTTGTGATGTTCTACTACTCATTGGAAAAAGTACATAGTGACATCTGCCATACAAACACTCATTGGATGAGAGCATAGGTATCACCCAAAGCATGAAAACTTGTATGCAGTAATTTTATGCTGAGAAGTCTCTACATATGTCCAACATTATATCTAGTTATTTATTTTTTTCTCCCTTTCTGAGGAAAATATGTCTGAAATAAATAAATTTCCAAATTCACATTATGAGGTCTAACATTAAACAGAGGATATTTCTGCCAAAATATTTTGCAGAAAGTTCTTACCTTCACCCTACAAATAATGTGTGAGAGACATACTTGTTATCTGATAGTCTGATACTAGCTTTATATTCAATATGTTACTTTTTCTTTTTACAGGAATTCTCAAAGATAATTAAGAAATTATATGTTGAGTACTTATTATGAAAAAGCCTGTATAATATATAATATATATTATAATATACTTGATCACCAACTCTCATAATGTTTAAAAGATAAAAGGTATGAATGGCTTTCTTAAAAAATTAAAAAAATTACAAATTAATAATTTCCTAAATTTTAACAGTGATAACACACTTGACCTCACTAATTTCATAGACTCCTTTGTAATTCTTACAAAATTTATTTTAAGCATCATTATCAATTTCTGGTTTTCTCTGATAATAGAATATCTTTAACGTTATTAGATTTTTTGATTATTAAAGTCAGGTGTAAGTTCTGATACACAGGATTTGGGTTTAGAGCCATAAAAAACTTCAATAAAGCTATCTGTACATAGACTCTATATTAAGAAACATTGAACTATGCAAAAAATAAATTTATAGACAACAAAATATTCAGAAGGACATTGTCAATTGCAAGTTATAATTAGTATTATTTTATTTCCTTTATAGCTAGGAAATGTAAGTTTTCAGGTAAGATCTTTTGACACTATTCATTAATGGGAATTCTGTACTTAATGAATTATATAAATGAATATCTCTTCCCCTTCCATGTTTTTTATTTAGCATACTTTCCAGTCAATTAGAAGTGTTTGAAGTTTGATTACTTCAAAAAAGCAATGATTTGGCTCTGGCCAGTTGGTTCAGTGGTAGAGTGTTGGCCAGGCATGTGGATGTCCTGGGTTCCATACCCAGTCAAGGCACACAGGAGAAGCAACCATCTACTTGTCCACACTGCCCCCTCCCCCTTCTCTCTCTCTCTTCCTCTCCTACAGCCATGGCTCAATTGGTTTGAGCACATTGGCCCTGGGCACTGAGGATGGCTCCATGAAGCCACCACTTCAGATGCTAAAAATAGCTCGGTTTGCGAGCATGACCCAGAAGGGCAGAACATCAGCCCCAGACAGGGGTCACCGGGTGGATCTTATGAGGGGCACATGTTGGAATCTGTAATGCTATCTCCCCTCCTCTCACTTGGAAAAGAAGAAGAAAAAAATAGTTATGATTTTTAAAAACTTCAATAGTCCTTAAAAATTTTAACTATAGATTATCATCTTCACTTATATGCATAGTTTGCATGTCTGTATATATACACATATATTTACATACATACATATATTTGAAAACTTTCTAGTTGCTAAATCGTCAGGTCTAAGAAAATAAACATGTGTATAAAGAGTGGTTCTTTATGATATAGGTTTGCATAAATGAAGATTATAGAACTATTCCTACATTTGAGTTTAGTGGTAGAAAAAAAATGACACTAACAAAAAAAAGGAGGCACTCCATATGCTTGTCAGAAGAAGAGATGAGCAAAAATATTTACCTGCTAGTAGAGTAATTGCCTTCAAAGTCATTTGATACAAGTTTTTTTCAACTTTCCCTTATCTTTTTGGATGGGGAGTTATGGATACAGGTATGACTTGAAGAGAAATATTTCAAACGAGACAACTTTTCTAATCCATTCCATCAGTCCTGGTAAAGAACTTCAAGTGTTCTGGATTTACCTAATAATATTAGTCCAACTTCTTGCCTCATCTCTTGTTCCCAAATGACATTTAAACTAAAGCCTCCATGATTCCGAGAAAGGCAGTCCTCCGAGGGCTGTCACAGCACCAAATGATTGCTCTCTGCTTTGTGGTTTCTTCTAATTTGGGACCCCTGGAACTGTGTTTCCTGAAAGCTCATCTATGCATTTAGAGATGTTTGTTATGTTTTACCTAGATTTTCTAGAGTTTTATTTTATTTTATTTTATTTCTGTCTTCTTATTTTATGTTTGTATCACAAAGATGTATAAGGTATCTTTTTTCTATATTGCCCAAATATATGGGCCTTCGCTTCTATTTCTTCAGCCATTCCTTTGAATATGCAAAACCTAATTTCTTTCTTTTTTTTTGTTTGTTTGCATTTTTCTGAAGCTGGAAACGGAGAGAGACAGTCAGACAGACTCCCGCATGCGCCCAACCGGGATCCACCCGGCACGCCCACCAGGGGGCGACGCTCTGCCCACCAGGGGGCGATGCTCTGCCCATCCTGGGTGTCGCTATGTTGTGACCAGAGCCACTCTAGTGCCTGAGGCAGAGGCCACAGAGCCATCTCCAGCGCCCAGGCCATCTTTGCTCCAATGGAGCCTTGGCTGCGGGAGGGGAAGAGAGAGACAGAGGAAGGAGAGGGGGAGGGGGTGGAGAAGCAGATGGGTGCTTCTCCTGTGTGCCCTGGCCAGGAATCGAACCCAGGACTTCTGCACGCCAGGCCGATGCTCTACCACTGAGCCAACCGGCCAGGGCCGCAAAACTTAATTTCTAATATATTTACTTACTTTTGCAGTATGTGCATTTGGTTTTAAATATCAGCAGAGAATTCCTGCAATCCAGTTTCTTGCAAGAAAACATAACCTTGATTTATTTTGCCTGTTTGGAAAAAAAAAAAATTCAAGGATGAACACATGAAAAGTAATCCAGTGTGCTCAAAATTAAAAAATTTAACCACAGTCAAATCAGACCATCAGGGAGTACAAATTTGAAATGCATTATTTTAGCTTTTACTACATTTGATTTCTATATTATGCTCATCAATTGCATTGATGTATACTATAAAAACAACTGCATAAAATTATTTTTTGTATTATAGAAAGAATATTGAGATTATCTATTACAAGATCACTCAGTATGTCATTTTTGAATATTCAAGAGAAATATGTTTTAGAGCCCTCAATCAAGAAAATCTTCACTTTTTTTTTAAATAAATTTTTATTAATGGTAATGGGATGACATTAATAAATCAGGGTACATATATTCAAAGAAAACATGTCTAGGTTATTTTGTCATTAAATTATGTTGCATACCCCTCGCCCAAAGTCAGACTGTCCTCCGCCACCCTCTATCTAGTTCTCTGTGCCCCTCCCCCTCCCCCTAACTCTCCCCCTCCCTCTCTCCCATGTCCTCCCTCCCCCCACCCCTGGTAACCACCACACTCTTGTCCATGTCTTTTAGTCTCGTTTTTATGTTCCACCAATGTATGGAATCATGTAGTTCTTGTTTTTTTCTGATTTACTTATTTCACTCCATATAATGTTATCAAGTTCCCACCATTTTGCTGTAAATGACCCACCCCCGCCTGATTACACTGGAGGCTCTGACTGCCAGAGCCTTTCCCAAAGCCTTGCGTGGAGTGGGGATAGAGTGGGGATTTCCCAGCTCTTTGAGCCTCTTACTCCCCAGGCAGAAGCAATTGCAGCCTTATAGCTGGATCACCAGGCTGCTAATTCAGGAAGGGGGAACTAGGAGAGAGACTCCAGGAAAGCAAACTCTCTCATCGTTGGACCCTGCAAACGCCAACAAGCCTTGACTACCAGTAAGACTAAAGCCAATTATATGACATTGCCATAGAATCCCATCAACTGAAAATCTTCACTTTTGCTGAGCAGTTAGTTTACTGTCTTATGGACACTATGAAATCTTACAACTAATCATGGTTTCCTTCTTCTCTGCCCAAAGAAAGTCCAACTTATTTAATTTTTAAGCTTTATAAAAGCTTAAAAATGTATATCTCATATTATAAGTGCATTTTTACTTATTAATGTTAATATTTAAAATATGTATACTTATAACTTTACTGCATAGAGTAATTATAAATAAATTAATATGGTGATATCACATAATATTACAAATTTGAATTTGGTGGGGGATTATAATTAAAAACAGTATCTTCTTTCAACCCAGAAATTCTCTCCACAAAGATAGTATAGAAAATAACAACAACCCATTTTTTTTTTTACTGAGACAGAGAGAAAGTCAGAAAGAGGGATAGACAGTCAGAAACGGAGAGAGATGAGAAGCATCAATTATTAGATTTTTGTTGTTGTTGTTGCTACATCTTAGTTGTTTATTGATTGCTTTCTCATATGTGCCTTGACCGTGAGCCTTCAGCAGACCAAATAACCCCTTGCTTGAGCCAGCAACCTTGGGTCCAAGCTGGTGAGCTTTGCTCAAACCAGATGAACCCACGCTCAAGCTGGCGACCTCTAGGTCTTGAACCTGGGTCCTCTGCATCCCAGACCGATGCTCTATCCGCTGTGCCACTGCCTGTCAGGCAACAACACATTTTTATTTTCAAATAAGCATGAAACCAGAATCTGATGTGGGTCATTCACTATCTACTAAAAGATGTAAAATAGAGTAAAGACATTCTCTATATAGCCAAGCAAATACAACCCATTAAATACATGTTTTCTAGATAAACCATAACTAGTCCTCATGTAAGAGGACTTGGCAGCACCATTAGTCATTCATAGTTCTTCCTAACTTTACCTGGTAACTGGAGTGACATCTATATTACCTAATTGGTTTTATCCAGAGGAAAATAAACTTCTCATATGTTTCTGACAAGAGGTAGTTTTGCAATTTGAAGCAAGAAGCCCACGGAAGCTAGTCTCCTAACCTCTTGCAGAGACTGGAAGACAGGGACTCTATATCCTTCAATGTTTGTATTTCAAACAGATGGCTCTCAGGCCCTTGAGAAAGACATTCCTGGGTTGGAAAGATGATGAAAGACTTATCTAATCTTCAAGTGTTCATAACTTTCAGAAAGAAAGAAGTACTTATGAGTTTTTTAAGCTAAATTCTCTAAGAAAGGGAGGAAAATACTCTCCCTTATTTTTAACGGAAATAATTAAGCTTCTAATATTTAAGAACTTGCCTTTACAAACTCTTAATAAAGAAATTGAAATAAAAAATAAAGATACATGTATGTGTATATATATATATATATATAGAGAGAGAGAGAGAGAGAGAGAGAGTCCAGTCAAAATACCACAAAATAACAGATTACAGATAATTCACAAAACACCACTTCATAAAAATAACAATAGTCACATAATCAGTAAGTTGTATGAAATATTGGCCACATTTTCACTTACAAATAAGAACATAATTAGTTGCATGAATCCCATGGCATCCCAAGGATGATTTACTCTATAGTTTTAATGACTTATATTAATAGTCTAAGTTTTTAATGACAGAAACAAATGCTACAGGGACCAGGTAATAGAAAAAGAATGCCCCCCCCCCCCTGCCCCAGGCATAGAATTGAACCTGAAATTGTGACAAGTAGAAGTTTATCATTGTGCACCACTTTTCTCTTTCTGTGTCCCTCTATCACTTTGCTAAAAGATAAACTGAAGCATATTAACATTTTAAGAATTTATTTGAACAAAAATTGGTTCAAATTGGGCAGTGCTAAACTGAAAGTGGTTAGAGGTATTGTTTTGATGGAGGCCAGGGAAAAGTTTTATACAGAGAAGATGAAAACAAAGTAAGGAAATTGTGGATTGACTGTCAATTAAAAGCTACTTGGCTATTTTTTTGGGGGGAGGGTGACAGAGACAGAGAGAGGGACAGGTAGGGAGAGAACTGAAGCATCAAGTCTTCATTGTGGCACCTTAGTTGTTCATAGATTGCTTTCTCATAAGTGCTTTGACAGGATGGACAGAACTACAGCAGAGCGAGTGACCATTTGCTCAAGCCAGTGACCTTGGGCTCAAGCCAGCGACCTTGTGTTTAAGCCAGTGACTTTCGGGCTCAAGCCAGTGACCCCACGCTCATGATGGTGAGCCCGTGCTCAAGCCAATGACTTCGAAATTCGAACCTGAGTCCTCTGCATCCCAGTGTGATGCTCTATCCACTGTGCCACTGCCTGGTCAGGCCTAGTTGGCTATTTGTGATTGGTGTATTTACAGGCTTAGATTTAGGTTTGTTTATGTAAGCACCATGGCATTAGGGTCTCCTTAGTCTAATGGCCTACTTGTTTAACTTCTTTTTTTTTTCAGGTGAGAGGAGGGGAGATAGTGAGACAGGCTCCTACATGCACTCCTACCAGGATCAACACAGCAGCTCTATCTAAGGTCAATGTTCAAGTACGTAGTTATTTTTAGTACCTAAGGCTGATGCGCTCAGACCACCTAGCTATCCTCAGCACTTGGGGAATGCTCAAAGCAATATACTTACTGGCTGCAGGAGGAGAAGAGGAAGGAAAAGGGGAGGGGAGGAGAGAGAAGCAGATGGTTGCTTTTCCTGTGTGCCCTGACTGGGAATTGAACCCAGAAAGTCCATACACTTGGCTGATGCTCTATCCGAGCCACCTGCCAGGGCGTTAACTTCTTTTTTACCTGATTTCAGTACCCTGTATTTTGTAGTTGCCGTAGGCCATGTTCTGTGAAATTGAATTTGTGTCCTACTATCCTCCACTTATTCAATATACATAATATCTAAATTTACTGACTATCCTTCTCTATGTTAAATCTTTCTCATTTTTTTCTGTATACTTATGTCAGCTAAATATGAGAAAGAGTGAAAATTGATTGGACAAATTCAAATATGTATGTGAATGATTAAAAAAATCTGTTCTACTCCCAGACATATTTTTATTTTTAATTGAGATACTTGTTACACTAAATGAATCCTCAAGATTTAAAAAGGTAACAGTGTATGAAAAGGATGCAGATAATTCAAGCTGAGTGTCAGAAGGTATTTTGGGGTGCAGTGGTGTTACTCTGCAGACATACTAGCTCAAGTTGTGTTGTTTTGTTTTGGGGCAAGTTTATCTAAATTACTTTTGATTATTTTGGTTTACCGGCAGGTGTCTCTTCCCTTTCCATTTCCTTGAAAATGTAGATTTGCTCAGGGTTTGGCTTATTTGTTAGCATCATTGTTATTCTACAGGAATTACAGCAAGTTTTGGGCAGTCAGAGGGCAGGACAGAGCAGAGTGGTTTTTTGTACGAGTACATTCTTATTAGTGACTGTAAGTGAATGACTTATCAAACACATAAGGAAAAAATTTACTTTTTCCATCAGAATGTGAGGAAGTGCTGGGAGAATTTTTTTCTAAAAAAATTAAACATAATTTGTCCTCTGTCAAAATTAATTTAATTGATGGATAGAAAACTACCCTTCAATTCCACTTTAGAGTACAGAAAAGGCTAACTGCTTTCCTTTGTAACTGTCTTTATTACTCATGTTGCAATTAGTTTAGCCTAATCCACCTCTCCCTTATTGAGAGTAGATATATTATGGAGCAGGAAGAGCGCCCATGTGTCAAAAAAATTACTGTGTATGAAATAAACTGTCTAAATCTAAATTCTCTTTCATTTCAATTAAAAAGAAAAGCTTAAGTTCCCCCTTTTTCCCAAAGAAAGGGAAAGATGTTGTTAAGCTTTTTGAAGGTTTATCAGGCAGCAAGACTTTATTTTCTTGACAATTAAAAATATTGTTGTGGTGGATGGAGAAACATACTAATAATGTTCTTCTTCCTTTCAGATGAAAAAATGGAAAATTAGTGCAGGCTAATGAAGGATAAGATTTTCACCTTATTTTTCCCAGCCCAGTTTTTGGTACATGTTAGATGCCATATAATGAAAATTAATTTATACTATATTTTCTTTCACTGGGTCAGATTTATAGTTTTTTTTAATTATTTAATGCTTCAGTTGAAATTCATATATTGTGGCTCTTTCATCTTATGAGAACTAGTCCATTTTGATATACTAAATCTAAATTGAAATATATGTTTTCTACTTCTTACCACATTTGAAATCCTTTTTATGAAACTTTAAAAAGATAGACTTGAAAATAAATATCAAAAGAATGAAAATTTTCATACATGTGCACTGATCTGTCTTTTCACAAAATTTCACATCTTATGTGAAATTAAAGACTATATTTTAAAGCCACTATATTTATGGTGGCTTTATCTCTGATACATGGCTTACACAATTCAGTAAAAATGGTTGCATGTCCTTCTTCTTCCTCTAGGACATCTTTTATATTCATTGATGATGATGATGATAGTAATAATGATGATGATAATAATAATATCTCCTTATTAAGATATTCTAATGAGCCAGGTATATCACTAGAACTTTTCTATAGCTTCTTAAAGGCAATCATTAGAGGTAGATGTTTTCTGTATCCATACATGAGAAAACTAAGATTTAAGGAGATTCAGTCACTCATGCAAGGTGACACCACTAGAAGAAGCAAAGTCTGGATTTCAAGACCTATCAATTTAATTTCAAGGCTATCCCAGGGATAAGTACCACCAACAGAACCCTTGGGAAACTTTGCTTTCAGAGACTAAATATTATTCCAGAGAATAAATTATTATTTTCTTCCAGAGACTAAATATTAGTGATATATATCTTCCAGAGAGTAAATATTTTTTTTAGAGAATAAATAATAAATAGGAAGAACACAGGTAGCAGTGCGTTAGTTGAAAAACTAGGGAGGAGGATTTCAATTTACAAGAGTTCTTGGGTTATAACACAGTTTCATTCCTAAGACAGTGATGTAATCAAATTTTTGTATAAATCAAAATACACCCTAGCCTAACATAAACAGAACACTTGCGCAGTACAAAATGGCATAGATAAGCATACTGGGAGACACCAACCCTCCCACTCATAAACGTGTTACTGTGTATTTTACTGCCATGCACAACCAAACCAGTTTGCCCATGTAGTTCATAAGTATAATGCTAACAGTGTAAGCCAAAATGCTCACCTCTCAATTTTCATAAACTTAAAATGTTGCATGTTGAGATTGTCATACCCCGACGACATCCTGTATAGACAATACTGTCATTATATATAAAACAAATGTACATTATTCTATTGCTTATCATATTTTTCACTCCATAAGATGCACCTGAGCATAAGACACACCTAGGATTTTAAAGAAGAAAATAAGAGAAAAAAATATTCTGAACCAAATGATTTTTTAAATATTTAATAAAATATACCATAATATCGTAATATTTCAACAATTTAAACTCAACAGCAGTATTAACAACCATTAGCACTGTTATTAACAAATGAGAACAGACTTTAATGTTCAAATACTCTTCTAGTTGTCCAGGAACCCCAGGAACTAATCATTGTAAGTGTCAGAATTTAAGAAGCTCAGTTGCTCACAATCACTGGTGTCACTTTTTTTTTGCTATTTTCATATATCATATCATCTTCAGTGCCATCAAAGGCATTGCTAATGCCACATTTTTTGAATAACCATATTATGGTTCCATTCTTCACTGACTGCCATGATGTTTTCACCATTTACAAACTTGAGTGATAGTGTGTCTCTTCATTCGTCCAGTTGGTGTCAGATCATGCTTACCAGCAAGCCGTCCATTTGTTCTACTCTTCTCGAATAAAGACTTTATTTTATTTTTATTTTTTTCAAAGTTAGAAGTGGAGAGGCAGACAGACTCCCACATACACCCAACTGGGATCCACCTGGCATGCCCACCAGGGGGGCAATGATCTGCCCATCTGGGGTCTTGCTCTGTTGCAGCTGGAGCCATTCCAGCACTTGAGGCAGAGGCCATGGAGCCATCCTCAGCGTCTGGGCCAACTTTGCTCCACTGAAGCCTTGGCTGTGAGAGAGGAAGAAAGAGATAGAGAGGAAGGAGAGGGGGAAGGGTGGAAAAGCAGATGAGCGCTTCTCCTGTGTGCCCTGACTGGGAATCGAACACAGGACTTCCAAATGCCAGGCTAATGCTCTATTGCTGAACCAACTGGCCAGGGCCTCATAAAGACTTTAAACAGTTTGTTGATGGAAATGTCGAGAGATTGTAACTGGCTGCTAAGAACCCCAGGAATTACAGCTAGATGAGTTTTTACTTCATTAAAGTTTGTGTGTGTGTGTGTGTGTGTGTGTGTGGTTTTGTTAATATGTGCTCTAAACTGGTCAAGCACTAATAAGGCAGATTTTTCAGAATCCCTCTAGGATGTTTGGACCAAACCTTTTCAATCCACACTCTCATTCCATTTTTGTCCATCCATCCTTTCTCATGAATGGACACAACAACTCCTCGTGGGATCACTTCTTTTGGCGTTTTTCATTTTGAATATTAACATTGGTGGCAGTTTCATGCCATATGCACAGCAAGACAACACAACCATTTAGTGGGTTTTCCCATGTCCTGCCGTTTTCACGATTATGGTTTTGGCACCTTTCAGGTCAACAGTCCTGTTAGATGGCACATGAAAGGTTAGCGGGACTTCATCCATATTCCCAATCTGGCCAATTTCAAAATCATTTTTCTTCCTAGCATCAATTACACATTTTTGAAAAGACAGAATCTTTGACTCTTTCGGCATTTGAGCAATTTTAATTTTGGTACGCATGGCAAGACCACATCGCTTCATAAATCTGTAGCACCATGATGGTGAGCCAGTAAAATCCTGAATGACTTTCTCTACAGCTGTGTTTGTCTTCATATATTATCATTTTTTGTAGAGAATGAGCAGCCATTATTCCTGTGACGTGTGATCCATTCTTTCAGGTCCATGTCTCTGGCCACTTTGCAGCATGCCCATGAAGAGTATCCATACCTTTATCTATTTTTGCAGCTGATACTCCTGTTTTATCCACTCCCTTATCATTTTTTCAGTAGGAGATGGCCCAAAATATCTCTCCACTGCTCTGTTTCCATGTTTCTTAGAATATTTTACTACCTCCTGCTTGGAAGAAATTTTATATGCTAGCTTTTTCTGCTTTGACATTTGTGTAGGTAGCAAAAGACTATGGTTTTTTCTGCAAGAAAATACAGTAATAACACACTTAACGAGTGGATCTACTACTGATGCACTGTTATGCAGATGGAATAGCTCCTGATGCACTGTTATGGGGGACACCATTAGGGTTATACCCTTATAGGGGACACGTTATTGAAGTACATTTGCTTAGGCCCCATTCATATGACAGTATTTTGTTTCCACAGTCAATGGGTCTTGAAAAAAAAATGGACACAACCCAGACGTCATCAGTGGGGTTTTTTTTGAACTCTCAAGGATGTGGTTATGTGAATGGACCCTTAGAGGGGTGTCAGTAGAACCTGTTCCCAGACCCAAACAATGATATACAGAGCACCACTGAATCCTATCCCCTGACCCAAACATTAATATACAGAGTGCCATATACAGACTGATGAGAGGGATATATGAGGGGTTCTGGTCAGCAGCTGGTGGTTAGATGAGGCGGTTAATGTCAGAAGCTAGGGAGGGTGGTTAGGTGAGGTGTTTGTGTCAACAGCTGGAGAGGTATCAGAAAGTTTTAGTGCCAATCTGTCAACGTCTCGATCAGCAGCTATAGAGAGAACCTGAAACACAGCCATGGGCTTGGGGAGCGCAGTCTATAGTTTGTCCTATTTTTTCGTCTACTAGCATCGTTTTTTTTTATATTTATGGTACATGCATGAGGCCTCTGTGTGTCCTAGAATTATGCTTTTTAGGAAAATGGGTGTTGGTACTTGCATACTAGGCTTACTTGCACGTTGCCCCCCTGAAAAACTGGCATCTGTAATTAGGTGATAACAGACAGGGCAATTGCAGGTGTGCAGGTGCAGTTTCGCCAGGGAAGCATGGTGCAAGTAAGTGAAACTAGCCTTTGAAGAGGGCAGTTCTTTGCAATCAGGATGTCCCCCAAGCCTAGCGCACGGCTACAGAGACCCATTTTCTTGCAAATTGGTGTTGGTTTGCTTTAAATATGGAATGCAGTCAAAATGACTGGACTTCCCATTAGTCCACAGCAGAGGGCATCGGGAAGCCCCCGGTTACATTGGCCCTCCATACCACTGGAAACAGGGCCGCTGATACTTAGCACTTTGCTAGTTGTGCCCTATATGCCCGTAAGGAGTTTATCATGCTCGCTGTACAGCTGTGCACGTTACCACGCACCCTGCAAGCCTGATGGGCTGCTCTGTGGCTGCTGTAGAACGCTTCTTGAGGAGGTATGGTAAGTTTCAGCAGTTTCTGGTAGTACGGAGGACCAATGCCACAAGGGGGCGACTTAAAGTGGAGCAATATATGGGGTTTTGGTTCATTTCCTTGGGGCATCCCGATTTGGGATACACCGCCATACGAACCCCCCTGGATTGTTCATAAAGGTACCTTTCCCATGTTCCCATGGCATATGCGCAGGCTCTGGTCCAATCAGCGCTTTATGCCATGCATGGCACAAAGCCCTGTATCAGACATGGCATAAGGCCCTGTATCAAACAGAGCTCCAGTATCTGGAGGGAATAGCCGCATCCCCGGTACCACTGTGGTCTGCGGCATGTGCAGGCATCCAGCCTATCTGAATGGCTGGGCTCGGGAGTGTGATTTAGCTGCGAAGATGCCACGTGAAACCCTCGGAACAGTTGAGTGTTTATGGGTGATCTAGGGGATACTGTACCTGCTGGCCCTAGAGTCCTTTAGACTCCAGGACCGGCCATTCAGATTGTTGTTCTTCTTTAATTCAGGATACTGCTGAATTTTCCCTGCTGCTGCACTAGGAAAAGTCCAGTTATTTTTTACTCTACTGTCACTACATAGGTAAACTACCTGGATTACAGTTGGAATAAACTGGTGAAGATGAGCAGCAC
The DNA here is from genome assembly GCF_036850765.1 of Saccopteryx bilineata. Classification (NCBI taxonomy): domain Eukaryota; kingdom Metazoa; phylum Chordata; class Mammalia; order Chiroptera; family Emballonuridae; genus Saccopteryx; species Saccopteryx bilineata. The sequence continues at coordinate 66,317,961 of NC_089490.1, read as the reverse complement.
CTTCGGCTCTGCTGCTGCTTTGCCTGTGCTCGCACTGGCTTCCCAGCTCACTGCACTCACACCCTTGGCCTTTCCCCTATCTGCCAGCCAGCTAGCCAATGAAATGCTATTAGTCTAACAACAAGTGAGGTCAGCACTTCACACAGAGCTCCAGCAGCGACAGCGCAGGCCTCCACCACTGCAGCACGCCTCTCACGTCTGCCATGGATGATGCCAGATGAATGTGCCCACACAACGTCGCTAGCCTTCCCAATTGCGCTGCATGCAACTGTGAAAATCTGAACCAGGAGGTCACTCAGCAGATGCCGGGGTTCCTCACGCCACCACGGTGGGTATGAATACGCTCCCGCTGGCGCTCATTCAACATGTTTACCAGCATAGAGCCTTGTAGCAGATAAAAAAAAAACAAAAAAACAAAAACAAAACAAAAAAAAACATTCGCTCCATAAGACGCACGGTCATTTTCCCCTTCACTTTTGGGGGGGAAAAAGTGTGTCTTATGGAGCATAAAATACAGTATTTAAAGAAAAAGGCAGAACACTTAAATAAACCAATATTTATTTATCTTTCCTTCATTCGTTTAAACACTTGAGTAGTCTGTCTATGATAATATGACCCAGGAGGTTAGACAGACAAATGAGCAGACCTGGGTCCTGTTGCCAAGGCTCTCAGAGGCAATTGAAGAGTGTTTGGGTGATGTCAGCAGGCGACTACACTGAGTCCCAACGGGCAAGTTAGCTTCATCTCCAGGTTCAGATACGAGCAGAGAAGCAGAGGCAGACTAAGGTCAGTCGAAGCCCTGAGGGGAAAAGAAAATATTGGGCCTCTTAAAAAGAGTTACAGGGAAAATAAAAATAAATGTTAACCATATTTTTAAATAAATAAAAAATATTATGTGCTATTAATGTTAAAATTGCACATATGAAACCAAACTTGATGTAGTTAGAAAAAAGTTAAAGTTGGGGTTTTGTGGGGTCTTTCAGAAGTTGGGGCTCCGGGCGTGTGCCTGGTGCGCCCGCTGTTAAATTTGCCTCTGTATAGATGTGCAGAGCAACACCAAACATTTTGCATTTTGAACTGCTTAGCAAATGCCTGACCTGCACATATGGATAGCTTTTTTTGTTAAGGGTAAATAACGAGAAACAAATAAATAAAAATTAAAAGAAAAAAACATTACCTATGGTGGCACAGTGGATAAAAACATCGACCTGAAATGCTGAGGTCACCAGTTCAAAATCCCGGGCTTGCCTGGTCAAGGCACATATGGGAATTGATTCTTCCTGTTCCTCCCTCCTCTCTCTCTCTCTCTCTCTCTCTCTCTCATCTCCCCCCTCTCTTAAATAAATAAATGAAATTTTTAAAAAATAAAATAAAATAAAGAGCCTGACCAGGTAGTGGCGCAGTGGATAGAGCGTTGGACTGGGACACTGAGGACTCAAGTTCAAGACCCAGAGGTCGCCAGCCTTGAGCATGGGTTCATCTGGTTTGAGCAAGGCTCAACAGGTTGGGCCCAAGGTCACTGGCTTGAGCAAAGGGTCATTCGGTCTGCTATAGCCCCTCGGTCAAGGCACATATGAGAAAGCAATCAATTAACAACTAAAGTGCTGCAATGAAAAATTGATGCTTCTCATCTCTCTCCCTTTCTGTCTGTCCCTATCTACCCCTCTCTCTGACTCTGTCTCTGTCAAAAATAAATAAATAAATAAATAAATAAATAAAAGAAACATGAAACTCCTATTAAAGGTTCTTAAAAATAGTAAGAGGAATTTATAAGACTATATATTAATATTAAAGTAAAATTTAAAATATATGTGATTAAAGAACTCAGAGTGTAAATAATAGGTATATCTTATATTATGAAAGTTTAAAAATTACATAAATAAAAACAACAAACGTGCATATATAGGTGGCTATGTGCCAAACATTGTTCTTAAAACTTGATATCTATTAGCTCATTTAATTTTCACAAAAATATTATGAGTATTATTCTCATTTTGCAGATGGGAAAACTTAGGCAAAGAAAAAAAATTCAGTAATTTTCCCAAAGCCAGCAGTTATTAAATGTTGAAACTGGGATTCAAGCAGAGGCAGTAAGACTCTTGGTAGGAAAGACATAAAAATTAAAGCAGTAATCATCTAAAAATTTCACTTCAAATTTGGCAAAGATTGAAATAATAATCTTTAACGTTGCTGAAAATACAAGGACAAGATCATTCTTAAACTAGAAAAAACATATGTTAAATCAAGCTCTCTGGTGAACAAAATTGAAACCATATGTTCTACCTCTATTACACTTCTGAATTTTAGAGAAAATCAGAGATAGAGAAGATTTACTTGACAGGATTTTTTTCTTGTGACATTAGTTCTAACAAGAAATCTAGAAGTAAACTAAAAACTCAACAAAAGAAAGGTATTAAGTAAATTATGATTCATATATTGATGAAAATTATATGGCTATTGTAATTATTTCTAGAAAATTCTCAAGGTAAAATGTTAATAAATGACAATAAAAACTATATTCTTTTTTTTTATAAATAAATTTTTATTTTAATGGGGTGACATAAATAAATCAGGGTACATATATTCAAAGAAAACATTTCCAGGTTATCTTGTCATTTAGTTCTGTTGCATACCCATCACCCAAAGAGAGATCGTCCTCCATCACCCTCTATCCAGTTTTCTTTGTACCCCTCCCCCTCCCCCTCTCCCTCCTTCCCTCCCCCCACCCCCCCTAACCACCACACTCCTGTCCATGTCTCTTAGTCTCGTTTTTATGTCCCACCAATGTATGGAATCCTGCAGTTCTTGTTTTTTTCTGATTCACTTATTTCACTCCGCATAATATTATCAAGATTCCACCATTCTGCTGTAAGTGATCCGATGTCATTATTTCTTCTAGCTGAATAGTATACCATGGTGTATATGTGCCCCATCTTCTTTATCCAGTCTTCTATTTTTTTTTTTTACAGTGATTAAAAGCCTTTAAGCAAACTCTTGGCCAATACAGCAAGAATCCATAAAAGAGTAGTGTCCTTAACATGTTCACCAAGTCCAAGTTGGCCCCATCACCATGCCAAATCCCTGAAAAATGCAACCCAACTACGGTTCAGTCTGTTAGGAGCTGTCACAGGGAGCAGGTAAAATGTTAATAAATGACAATAAAAACTATATTCTTATATTGCCAAATTTGACAAAATTATTTATATACATATATATTTATATATGTAAAGCTAGAGGAAAATATAGAATAAAATGAAAAATTATTTATTATAGAATTTAAATTTCTTTTAAAAAATACTCCTTAGTTGTGTAATTTTCCAGCCATAGACAAAACTCACTTGTCAGAAAGTTAAATGTAGTTTTAAAAGAGAACGATGTGGAAATATGGACTTTAAAATGCTAATTTTATAGCATGACTTGGATTGATTTTAATATTTTCTAGTGGAAAATACAGTTTAATTTTATAAAAAATAGGTAAAATAAAATCACTTTAATAATTTCACTAGGCTATTAAAAATGTTACTTTTACCTACAACGTGCAAACCACTGTGCTAGTTGATACAAGGGTTGTTATTAAGTTTACAAAAGGATCTTTCATCTTAACAGTGCCCAAACCACAGCAAAGTTCAATATAGCACAGAGGGAAGGAGGAACAGAGTGGAGCTGTGGAATAAAGCAAGAAAAAGAGGGAGGGGACAGGTAGCGAGGAAGGGAAGAAAGGTGGAGGAGGCTTGGAAGGATAAACCTGTATGGAGTTTAATATGTAAATAGCAATATTTAGGTAGAAAGCAACAGATGCTGAAAATAAAATATAAACAAAAACATAAATGTTAATTGCAGTTTAATGTTCAGGGGACTTTAATGGATTGACTTCTAAAAAATATGTTTAGTTTCAGCAGGCACAGATGGGAATGTGGATTGTTTTAAGCAAACACAATGGAGAGCATGGTTTGGTTTGGAATATTGAATGGCTTGATGGTCGCCTGATATTTTGACTTCTAGACTCATTCATATCTTCTTGCACTAGACAAAAATGAGATTGTACCTCTTTCCCTATAGCAGTATATATTCAATGGTTTGCTATTACACTTGTAATAGAATACCCAACTCCTTTCTCTACACAGTAAGACCCTATGTGATTCAGCTCTTCTCAACATCTCCCTATTAACAGCTTTCCCTTCTCTCTGTACTCTGACCATACTGTCACTCTTTCATTTCCTCAAATTTAAGAGCTTGGTATGTTTTATTTCTTTGTAATACTCTACTCTATAATCTTTGTTTGACTGTGCCTAGTTTTATTTAAATATTATTGTTCTGGTTAACATTTATGCTCCTTAGAAAGGCCATCTTTAATCACTTTCATGGTACTTACCATTATTTGTTACCATTTTAAGTATAAGAGTTCTATAAGTAGCCATTAATTTGTTTACTGATTAATTAGCTGACTGAGAGCTTTATTGATTTTTGTCCATCCCACTAGACATTGATACCCACAAAGGGAAGCAATATCTATGTCTGACTCAATATTTAGTCCAGTGTATCACATAGTAGGGGTTCAGAGGCTATTTGAATATTTAGTGACCATTGTATTTAATGAATGGTGATCTAGAGCCAAAAGAGGTTTTAGACATTTGCCCAGGGAAGAAGTATTCTATTTAAGATAGAAAATAACCCTGGAAATGAAAATGAGAGAGACTCTAGTGAAGCCACGAAGATAGTATACAGAAGGCTCAGTAAATGATTGCCTGGAAAAGGATAGATACTACACTTATTTATAGCCTCATGTAAAGAACAATGGCACTGTGTAATAAAGACAAAGATTAAAGGAGGATGAGCTGGTTGAACCTCTGAAGAGGATAGCTGCTTTGTCTTTTTTTATGTCAAAATTGAGATTCGGGCAGGGAATCCTGTAAGAAACTGTAAGAAACATCTACAAGAGCTTGAAATTAAAAGGCAGATGCCCAGGAAGATGGTTAAATTAAAAAACAGTTTGGTGTTGAGCCTAGACAATGAAATGTCTCTAAATGTAATTATTGTGTAATGTAACTTTATTAGAGTTCAAGAAACACTACCCATTGTTTTGAATGTAACTATAGGCTTACAATATTTCTGATCCAGTCAACTGACTCTATAAGTTATGTGTTAATGTGTATATATTTAAAAACATCACTCTTTAAAAAAAATACGTTTTGTCTTTGCTTTGGCAGGACGTTTGGGGAAACTAAAATGTTTATGTTAGCTATTCTGAAAAATTTGGACATCAGTTAGAGGATTTGATTTAATGCCACACATATCATCTTTCTTTTTCCTATGCCATTCTACAGATAAATAAATTACTGTTCAAAACTGCTCAAAAGCTGAAAACAAGACTTACCAAAGAGATATATAAAGATAAAAGACTAAAGGTGCTAATTTATGCATTAGTAACAAGGAAAAGACATATGATAATAGTAACTTTGGTCATCTGTGGGCTGTATTAGGGAATAATCAGTCAGTAAAATTAGAATGCTTCAGAGTCGGGCAATAACCTGTTAAGTCCGCTGTGTTTCTGGGGTCGGGAGGAAATTTCTATGCTTTTTGAATGTTTTTACCACTTGGCAAAGTTCATTTTCTGGTGTAGTGCAGTTCCACATCTTGCTGCATAGACTGTGTAAGATAGAGGGGCCCAGAAAAAGCAGTTTAAGAAGAAAATCGCAATAGGAAAGGGAGAAACAAAGGAGGAGTTGGCACTCATCAGACCAGCTCTCTCCTGGATAATCTGTTTTGCACCGGTTTTGTCAGAAATAGATACGCCATATGTGATTGGTAGGTACAGAGCTGAGTGTGTTATGAGTGGTTTTTCTAATAGAAAGCCAGTTTTTGTAGAGCCAGGTGCTATGGGGCACCTGCTCACATTCATTAATAACATGTAATTCATTTGGAATTAAGGGAAATAGTTTTCTCTCCTTCCTTTTCAGACTTATTAATTCAGGTCCAGAGGAATGGTTCTGTTTCTATTCTGTGCTTGCTGATACGCATGAACAGACCATGCGCTGCATTTATCCTCAACCTGACTGTTTTTATATCTAAGAGTCGGTTAAGTAAATGTAGTTTGTTTGCCCTTTCTAATTACTGTGAAGTGCTTTCTGTCTCGAGTCTGTTAAAATGTTTTGCTCTTAATGACTCTTCTCTCTTGTAACCAGAATATCTCTCCTGTGTACCTGATACTTTCCTTTTTTCCCCCTTTGAACTCACAATTCTAAGGGTTGGGACCCAACTGAACTGCCCTAAAGGCCATATTTTCTTTGCCCTTTCCCTCTGTTACATCTGAGAATAGTTCTGCCAATCAGTGTGAAAGCACCTTGCAAGCTATTTAAACCTAACCTTAAGATGTAGACATAATTTTTCTTTTGCTGTACTATTACTTGCTTCTTTTCCCTGTACATTTAGACCTTTATTTTATCTTACTTTATAGAAGATTAAAATTATTTTTTTATGTTTTTTTACTTTTCTCGGAAATTAAAATCTTTGGAGGCCTGACCAGTGGTGGCGCAGTGGATAAAGCATCAACCAGGAATGTTGAGGTCTCCAGTTCTAACTCTGGGCTTGCCTGGTCAAGGCACATATGGGAGTTGATGCTTCCTGCTCCTCCCCCATTCTATCTCTCTCTCTCCTCTTTAAAAAAAATGAATAAGCAAAATCTTTAAAATATCCTTTAGATATTGATATATATTTTTGCATTGTTATTAACTCAAACTGTCTAAGCACTCAAATCTAGGCAAATATTACCCTCAATAAACTATGACATGGCAGAAAACAGAAATCATTCTCCCATTTGAAGGTTGGTTTATATTTAGAATACTGGATGAATAGACACCTTTTGGGTACTTTGATCTGATGCAATTAACTGAGCTTTCAACACTTGTTTAGCCCACAATTAGTTTTTTCGCTAAGTGAACAATTTTTAAGCCATCTTCAAGATACAGACCTAAAAGCATGAACGTCTTGTGATATCCTTACTTGGTGTCTGACGAATTCTCGGGCTCGGGTTTTAGACCTTCTCTGGAGGCTAATAGCCCCAATGGGTTTACTATTGTTATTACATTATAATAAATGTTCGGTTATCGTCATCATTTTTCAATTCAATTTCTTTCCACAAGTATTCTGCTTTCTTGCCAGTTTACTGTCACATTATTTTTCCACAGTTAACTTCCTGGACAAATAAATGTGCTGGATTTATGCAATTGTGCTTTGGAGCAAGACTGGCCATTTTGGCTATGATTGCACTAGCTCGTCATCCTGTGAGAAATGGCATATCCTTTGGCAGGGGTTGCTAGTGTTTTGTGATTCATCACTCTGCCTCAGTATGGTCTCCATCACCCTGATGATTTTCTGATGATCTAGAATGTTGAAATGGAGAAAGGAACAGATAATTAGGAAAAAATGATGAATTATTGAACTCAATATAAAACCATTATGATTATGACACTTACATATTATTATTCAATTAAGAATAGTTTGCTAATATAAAGATCCTTTAAATGTGGTCTCAGTTAGAAAATGCTTTTAGCATTTTGGAAAATCTTTGGCACTATCATTACTTAAGGAACAATTAACCAGGCCATGCATGGATTTAGAAGATAGAGTTTATTCCATTTACATGGTCTAAAGATAAAACATCTGCAAGATCATTTTCTAGTTTTCTTGAATATCATTATTTGAGACCCTGCCAAACTTTAATGTAAGTTTCCTTTTAAGACAGAAGGATCTCAGAAAGACATAAATTGGTCTATATCACTTTTAATCAAGAAATATTTTTCTATTTAAATCCATTATCCATTATTATGGACTTGTTTTGATTTTTATCTAATAGAGAAAAGACAGTCTACCCATGAAACTGGACAGATTTCAAAACATTGCAAAGTAGTTCTTCATTCTTAATGTGGATCTGGGAACATGTGTGTTGCTGGAGTCCTGATGATGACAGTTTGCACTGTAGGAAAAGATTAATGACACTAAAACCCGCCAGCATGGTGCTTGCTGTGCATTTTCTGTATTAAGGGACAAACTGTTTGTTTTCCCTTTTGCACTACTCTCTGCTCCTTGATTTAGTTGGCAGCATAATAAAAACAGGATTTTAAATAGCTGATGTGACTGCCATTCTTCCTTCATGACTCATGTCCGCTAACACACAATATTTTCATTTGAAAGGAGTAAACAATTTCTATTCCCTAGGAGTTTTAAGACCAGGTCTTATCTTTACATATAAACTAAGTCTTCAATAATCTCTTAAGTAGCTTTAGAAATCAGAGGAAAAAAACAAGGCTAGCCCTATACTAAAATTCTAGATGTATTCTAGACTTCAGTAGACATAACCAAATGAATTTGTATACCTAAGCGGGTTCCTATAGGAACTGGTTGTTTTGTGGGGCACCGAAAATAATGTAACTACAAAGAGGTTAATAGAAGCAGATGATCATTTGAAAAAAATGTGGAATGTTAAGTTATGTTCAATAAAGTTATAGGAGATGCTCTTTAAAACACTCTGATTCCTGACTGCCCTCATGTCTAAAACAAACGCTGGTCCATTTAGCTACATTTTTGTACTTGTAATGGATTTGGTGAGCAGAACAGCATTCCATCTGTATAAACTGAATAATAGCTTGACAAAACACTGCACACTTGTCACTAACTTCTCTTCAGAATTGTAATCAGGAGGGAAGGTTGTAAAACCAACCTGACTTTAGATGTTTGAACAGCCAGAAAATGACTGTGACATACTTTATAATAAAGTGTCATCTTCCAAGATACATAAAAATCAGTTGTATTTACTGAGCACCAAATATTTTTTTTAGAATCAACTGAACGACAGTGTCATGCCTTTACTGCTGCATGCATAATTCAAATGATTTTTTTACTGTGTATTACTTTAAGCAGCCTGAAGTGTATAGTCCCTTAGAGAGTACCGTTCTCTCTTTGACTTTGGTCAGGAATTATGGATAACGGTGAAATTGGATATTTTTACAAAGATTGTGCAAAGTTTTTTTACAAATAAGATCTGGAAAAATAGAAACCGTACCTTTGCATCTCTAAAGCTTTCTGTAAATTAAATTTGGAATTAATCAAATGGATCATCAGAGCTCTTAGAGAGAAACAAGGGAATGCTGAATTCTTGGGAATTTTTAATACATATATGAATTGCACTGAATACCAGTGGCCTGTACAACTATAGAAAAGAACATTGGAAAGGAGTATAACTTACCTTAAAATTGTTCTGCTCATTTTTTTTGCTCATCTCATTAGTCACACAAGAAAGTATAAAATGAAAGTAAGCAATGTTAAATGACCAACTTGGTGCCAGTTGTGTATTCTCATAGGAAAACTTATTGCATATAACAAGAATTCATTAGCCTTCCTTGTGACATATTTTTCTTTTAAAAATTATATTTATATTTTCAAGACCATAGGGTACAAATTATCTTCTGGTCCTGAGTGTTAAAGTGACGATGACATGTAAACACTTGGTACCAAAAATCCTCCAGATAAGAGGTCCCAAGGTAACTGTACCTTTCAATAAGTGTCAACCTACTCTATACTACTAGCTGAAGCTCTATTTAATAAAATGTAATAATATGAGCTTAAATATTAATTTTAAATTAAAAGAACAATGTTTTATTCTTCATCTGAAAATATTACATCATATTAAAATTTTCAATTAATATAAGTTGAATGTGTTTTCAAATATTTTTTAATGCTATGATGAGGTCACCATAATGAAATAGTTAGAAGTCATTGCATCTATACAAACTTACCTGACGACTGATATATGCTTTCAGGTTAATACCTGCTCCATTGTCAATAAGTTTAGTGGCTGGAAAATAGCTATATGGATTACTAGGTACAAGATTAATGCTTCTGTGGTTAACAAATTAAGCTACAATGGAGTAGTGTTTAAAAGTTTATGATTTTTACAGGAGACCCTATGTGAAAAGCTGTTCAACCTACAGGTTATAAAGAAAATATAAATTAAATTAAGGCTGTGCTCTCACTTGTGGGACTTGTAAAATATAAAAAGCTATAGAGCTGGGCAAAAGTAAGTTTACAGTTGTGAATACATGAAACACAGAATTTATTCTTGTATTATTATGTATTTATTATATTATTTCTTATATAAACAAATAAACATTTTAAAATGAATTAGTAACAATCTTTTTCAAAATCATCTCTGAAATAAACAAGGAGGCAAAACTTTCAAGCTAATTTTATGAGGCCAACCATTATTTTGACAGCAAATACAGATAAAGACATCATAAGAAAACTATAGACCAATATCCCTTATGAACATTCATGCAAAAATCCTCAACAAAATACTATAAAATTTAATGTAATAGTACATTAAAAGGACCATACACTACATCTAACTTGGTTTTATCCTTGTTATGCAAACATGGTTCAACATATGAAGATTATTAATGAGTTTAGCAAAATAAAAAAATAAACATAAAAATAACTTTGATAGATGCATAAAAGCATTTAACAAAATTTGACCACCTTTCATGAAAAACACTAAAAAAAACTAGGAATAGAAGTAAATGACCAAAAATTAATAGAAATTTCATATGAAAAACTCACAGCTAACATCATACTCAACCGTCAAAGGTTGAAAACTTTTCTAAGATCAAAAATAAGTCAAGTATGTCCACCCTCAGCACTTCTATTCACTTAGTACTGAAAGCCCTAACCAGAGCAATTATTCAAGAAAAGTAAATAAAAGATAACCAATCAAAAAAGAAGTACAATTGCCCCTGTTTGCAGCTGACATAATCTTATATATGAAAAACACTAGACTAAATCAAAAAGCTGTAATAACTACTAACCAAATTCTGAAAAGTTTTAAAGTACAAAATTAACAAAAACATCATTTATGTTTTATACATTAACTACAAACTTTCTGAAAAGTAAATTAAGAAAACAATCCCTTTTACAATAACACCAAAAATAATAATATACTCAGGAATAAATTAGACTGAAAAGATGAAAGACTCTATACCGAAAACCATAAAACATTGATGAAGGAAATTAAACAAAGGAAATAAAAAATAATAGTAAAGCATTCAAGTTCTGTATTAGAAGACTTAATATTGCTAACATGTCCATACTAACAAAGTAATCTATAAATAGATTTAATGACACACATATCAAAATCTCAGTAGCATATTTTAGAAGAATAGAAAATAAACTTAAAATTTATATGGGAGCACAAAAGGCCACAAATAGGCAAATGAATTATGAAAAATAAAAATAAAACTGAAGGAATTACACTTCTTGATTGCAAATTATATTACAAAGCTATAGTAATCAAAGCAGTATAGTAGAAAGACAATCATCCTAACCAATAGGACAGAATAGACAGCCAAAAGCAAATTCATACATATCCATTCAAATAATAATTTTTGACAAAGATACTAAGAATACACAATGAGGAAAGAATTTTCTCTTCAACATACGTTTTTTGGGAAAATTGGATATCCACACACAAGAAGAATGAAATTTGACCTTCATCTTACACCACACACAAAAAAACTATTCAATATATCATTTGAAACTGTACAATTTCCAAAAGAAAATATAGCAAAATATCTTGGCATTGGTCTTGGCAATAATTTCTTGACTATGACATCATAAGCACAGGCAACAAAAATAAACCAGTAGACTATATCAAACTAAAAGAACTCCTACACAGCAAAGAAAGTAATTAATACAGTGAAAAGGCAACCCGAATAATGAGAGAAAATGTTTGCAAGCTATCAGATAATGTATTAATCTCCAATATATAGAAGTTATTCATTTATACCTTAAAAGCATAAAACCTAATAACCTAATTTAAGAATGGGTAAAAGGGCTGGATAGCCATTTTTCCAAAAAAGACATGCAAATGGCTAACATGTATAAAAACTGCTCGATGTCACTATCATCAGAGAAATGGAAGCAAAGCTGCAATGAGACTCTCACACATGTCAATATGGCTATTTTTAAAAAAGAAAAAGACAATAAGTGTTGATGAGGATGAGGAGAAATTGGAACTATTGGAATCTTTTCACACTGTTGTTGGTTGGGATACAAAGTGGTGTATCCCTTTGGAAAATATATAGTATGCAGGCTCCTCAAAAGAGTAAAAACAGAACTACCATATAATTCAGCAATCTCATTCAAGGATATTTATTCAAAAAAATTAAAATCAAGATCTTGAGAGATATTATGCATTCTTATGTTCATTGAAGCACTATTTAAAGTAGCCAACATGTATGTAAAAGAAATATTTCATTGTCCATTGAAAGATAAATGTTTAAAGAAAATGTCCCATAGACATACATTAAATATTATTCAGTCTTAAAAAAGAAGGAAATTATGCAATATGTAACAACATAGTTGAAACTTGAAGACATTTTACTAAGTGAAGTCAGCCAGTCAAAGGAAAGCAAACACTTGATCCCACCTTTATTATTTATCTAGAAGAATCAAATTCAAAAAACAATAAAGTGGAGTAGTGGTTTCCAGGTGTTAGGGGAGAAATAGACAGGACATTACTCATCAAAGGACATTACGTTTCAGTTAGATACAATGAGTGAGCTCTAGCAATACGCTGTGCAACACTGTTCCTGCGGTCCACAATAATGTACTGTACACTTAAAATTTTGTTTGGAAGGTAGATTTCATGTTAAATAATCTTACTATAATAAAATAAAATTATGTGAAAATAAATAAATTGAATAAAGGATTAAAAAAGAATGATAGATCAAGTGAATTATATACAGTGTGTGACATTTTAAGACTGGCTGTTTTACTTAGTACAATGCCTTTGTGATTCATCTAAAATGTTGGGTTTTGGCCCTGGCTGGTTGGCTCAGCGGTAGAGTGTCGGCCTGGCGTGCGGGGGACCCGGGTTCGATTCCCGGCCAGGGCACACAGGAGAAGCACCCATTTGCTTCTCCACCCCCCCTCCTTCTTCTCTGTCTCTCTCTTCCCCTCCCGCAGCCAAGGCTCCATTGGAGCAAAGATGGCCCGGGCGCTGGGGATGGCTCCTTGGCCTCTGCCCCAGGCGCTAGAGTGGCTCTGGTCGCAGCAGAGCGACACCCCAGAAGGGCAGAGCATCGCCCCCTGGTGGGCAGAGCGTCGCCCCTGGTGGGCGTGCCAGGTGGATCCCGGTGGGGCGCATGCGGGAGTCTGTCTGACTGTTTCTCCCCGTTTCCAGCTTCAGAAAAATACAAAAAAATAAATAAAAATAAAAATAAAATAAAATAAAATGTCAGGTTTATTGATAGTTTGTTTATGGCATTAATATATTGTCCTTTTTGGGTTTTGATTTTATTGTTTTTTGGCAATTAATCTGAGAGATATCTAAGGGGTTTTTTTTTGTTTTTGTTTTTTTCAATTTGGCTAATACAAATATAGCTGCTGTGAACATTCATGCACACATTTTTGTGTGAATATGAGTTTATATTTCCCTGGAATGAATATCCAGGAGTGTAATTGCTAGATTCTATGATAACTATACGTTTTGTTTTTCTAAAATATTTCTGAACTACATTTCAGAGTTACTGTACCATTTCACAATCCCATTAACAATGTATAAGATCTAATTTTCCACATTCTTGGCAACATTTGGTGTGTTACTATTTTTTATTTTAGCTCTATCTGGTTTTGATATCAGGGTAACATTGACTTCATAGGATGGTTTGCTAAATATTACTTCTTATTCTGCTTTCTGAAAGTATTACAATAGTGTAAAATTAGTGTTAATTCTTTAAACATTTGGTAGAATTTGTTAGTGAAACAATCTGAGTTCAAAGATATTCAATTCACTTTTATAAAACTCCACAAATATAATCTTTAGGCCTTAAGTCTATTCACATCCATCTACATTATGTTGGCGAGTGGTGTATGAATAGAGTCATTCATTGTATTCTCTTATTATCATTCTGATATCTGCAAAGTTTGTAGAGATGGTTTCTATTTTATTCCTGATATTTGTTATTTATGCCTTCCTTATTTAAGCCTATTGGATGGGATCTGAAGTTCCTTTCCCTACCAGGACTGTATGGATACCACTCTGTTTGAGAAGGACAGAGGCACCAGTTCAGCAATGCAGGTCCTGATTTCTACTGGGCTGCCTTTGAAAGCATTGCAGAGGGGACAAGAAAAGGTGCCTTTTAATATTCAGTTGGAAGTGGAAATCCAGGTTCCCCACCCGATCTCCAATTACATCATGAATGAGAGAAGATAACCTTTTTATAACTAAATGATGATAAATGTATTCATCCTCTACTCAATATTCTCTGATACTGCTTTGGAAGGAGGGTTTGGTACCTGATTACAGCGAGACTAAGAGACATTGATAAGAGTATGGTGGTTATGGCGGGTGAGGGGGGAGAGGGAGAGGGAAAGGGGGAGAGGGAGAGGGAGGGGCACAAAGAAAACTAGATAGAAGGTGACGGAAGACAATCTGACTTTGGGTGATGGGTATGCAACATAATTGATTGACAAGATAACCTGGACATGTTTTCTTTGAACATATGTACCCTGATTTATTGATGTCACCCTAGTAAAATTAATTAAAAAAAAAAAGTAGAAGTTACCCTTTTCTGCGGGAAAGGTCACACTTTCTTCTGTGGTGTTTGATGTAGAATGGTTACTAACTAAAAGTCTTGTTAGGCTGCTTTCTTCTAATCCTTTAATTAGTTGGATTCAAGAGAATTTCCTTGGGGCTTGTTTATCTGCTGCTTTTGGGATTTCAATATTTCTAGCTTTTCCAGTACTCAGCCTGGCATATACAAGGCAAAAAAAAAAGAAAAAAAAAAGAAAGAAAAAAAATATCCAGAGAATTCACCACTGTTTCTTGTCTTTGGTCCCAAGGACCCCAGTGAATCTGCCTTCTTCTCTCCCTTTTAGAGTTTTATTTGGTGTATGTATAAAGTCTAAGTTTTCAGCTGAACTGAGGCATAAAAATAGGAATATGTGCATCTATTCCGTATTTTGAGAAGTGAAATTCCTTTTAATTGTTTAATTATTTTATTCTCTTTTTTATTTGTGTAATTTCTATAGTTATGTTTCCAGTTCACTAGAGTTTTCTTCTGCAATGCGAAATCTGTATTCCCAACCAACACATTTTTCAACTCATGCATTGTAATTTTCATCACTTGAAGCTTGATTTGGATCTTTGTAAATATCTTTCTTGTCTCTATTAAGCTTTGAACATGGCATATAGTTATAGTAATAGTTTTATTGTCTTTGTCTACTATTTTCAATATATGTATCAATTTTGTTCAGTTTTAATTGATTGATCTTCTTTCTCCTCATAAAGGGTTCTTTTGAATGATTGGGTTTTTTTTATTAGATACCGGACACTGAATTTTATGTTATTGGATGATAAATATATTTTTAATTGTTTTTATTGATATTAAGACAGAAAAGAGAGGGTGGAAGAGAACCAGGAAGCACCAACTCGTAGTAGTTGCCTCCCATATGGTTGTGACCAGGCAAGCCCAGGGTTTCGAACCAGGAGCCTCAGCATCCCAGGTGACGCTTGATCCACAGCACCATCGCAGGTCAGGCTGGGTGATAAATATCTTTGTGTTCCCATAAATATTCTTGAGTGTTTTCTGATATTTAGTTATTTGGAAACAGTTTGATCATTTTGGATCCTGTTCTTAATAATAGAACCAGACCCATGCCTAATCTTCAGTTTATTATTCCCCACCGCTGTAGCAAGACCTTTTAAATACCCTACCCAATCATGGGTGCTGAGAACAGGCACTATTCTCTGTCCTTGATAATCTGTGTAATTTTGAAAACGTGCTTGGTGATAGTTGGATTTGGGTGGCATTAAATTTTCTATAAGAATATGGATATTATTCTGTGGTGAAAAGTATTGATTTACAAAATTAATATAAGGATACATTTATTTTCTTTGAAATTGAATTTATATAAGTAGAACAGGCTATATTTATAGGGACATGGGCACAGTGGGATGTCCTAATTTGTGATTTCTAGAAGTTACTATTTTAGTAGTTTAAAGATAAATAGACTATGTTTTTTAAAATTGTATTGTTTTTAAAATGCTTGTTGTATGTTCTGGTGTAAATATTAAGGGCACCTTAATTCTAAATATAAAATATATATGATTTCATAAACCTACATAATTTTTTTTCAAGTCCCTAGTAGTATTTTAAAGAGTATTTTATTTTAAAATTCATTATTAAAGTTTTCAGGTGGTAAAGATCCTGCCAATTTACTTAAGTTATTATTCCATTGTGTTGAGACGTTCCTGATATCTAGCCTAATTTTATCTTAATTTCTTTTCCAGAACATTATACTATTTCTACTATCATAAATCATTCTGCTCCCTGTTGAGCACTTAATGTTTTCAATATAGGTAGAAAATGATATCTCTTCTTAGGTTTAGCAAAATGACTATGTAGATCTTTTTCACTTAACTGGTAAGTTTAGTGCATTAATCAGTATCATGTGGCAATCTGCATTATAATTTACATGCCATCTGCTTCAGTTTTTACATCTTTATTTTTTTAAGTGTAACACTAAATTAATGAATGCTATTTGTTCTAGTTATAATTTGAAAATGTTATATTTTTTAAGTAATCCACATATATGAAGATATCAATTTTTTAATGTGAAATTAGATTTACTAATTAGTTTAACAATTGGTATTAATATATTAACCTATCATTTATGGCTACTTGCCGTAGATTGTTAACCGTAATCATGTTACACTGCTATTGTAACATCAGCAAGAAAATTTTAATGGTCTTTGGTAAAACAGTTATATTTGTTTTTAATGAAACTTAAACAAATTACCACAATTTAGTGGCTTACAAGAACACAAATGTGTTATTTTATAATTTTGTAGGTTATAAATCCAACACTATGGGTTTGCTTTCCTTCTGGAAACTCTAGGAATAAACCTGTTTTTTTTTCTTCTACCTTTTCTACCTTTTAGAGACTGAATACCTTCTTTGACTTATAGAGGTCTTTCTCAATCTTCAAAATCAGGCCTATCTAAATAATCTAGAATAACTTTTGTACCTTTTAGATCAGTTGAATAGCAGTCCTAATAAAACCTGCAACCTTAATTCTCCCTTGTTATGTAACTTAAATACAGGTTCTGAGGATTAGAAAATGGCCATTTTAGGGAGCTATTATTTTGCCTATAGCAATTGCTAAATAGAAAACCTCATGTGAGGAGTATTGGTGAATCAGGGTGCAGTCTATTCATAGCAACTCATGAGAGTAACTGTGTGGCTTTCTTCCTCCCTTTCCTGTTCTTTCTTCCTTCCTTTTCTTTCTTTCTTTCTTTCTTTCTTTCTTTCTTTCTTTCTTTCTTTCTTTCTTTCTTTCTTTCTTTCTTTCTTTCTTCTCTCTCTCTCTTTCTTTCTTCCTTTCTCTCTTTCTTTCTTCCTTTTTATATATTTAGTTCCATTGTTCTGTTTGTTTGCTTTAGTTTTAGTTCTATTATGAATGAACTCTCATTTATGGATTATAATAAAAGTACATCAGACCTATCCTAGGTACTAAAAAAGGTCAGTCAAGTAAAAATAGAATTTCGACAAGTGGAGTTTAGCTTCTCACAATGAAGAACTATGTGGTAAATTATATGGTTGTTCTCCTCTACGTATTCAGCTTAACCATTGCATCAAAGGGCAAACAGTAGCATAAGTATACAAATAAAATATATTATTATCTCCAAATATATGAAATAGAGTTGAAATTCTGCTAAAGGCTACTGATGTCTCACTCTCTACTTGGCCTATGAGATTGGAGAATTGTCTTCTAGATTTCATGAAATGCCAAAGATGTTTTGAAATTTTAGAGAGGTGAGATAGAAATAACCATGGAAGCGTAAAAACCTCGACTGAAAGGAATAACTTTTTTAAATTATTAAATGTCAGTTCTAGTCATATATTTTTGTTGTTCAGGAGTCTTTGCTTTTTTTTATATAAAAATTCATCAGTATTTCTATTTCCTACCTTGTTTGATAAACAATAAGTAATTACACACAGAAATGTAAGTCTATTATAAAGAGAAATCTCTGGAAGCTTCTTAGAAATCAAACATACATGATAGAGTATATAGATGTTGTTCAGGACAAAAATGTATAGCCTACAGAACTTCAGCCAAGATAGCTGGCAGTCCAAATACTCCACTGAATGGAACACAGTGAGAGAAAATTTTGCGTGCGGCGGACTGCTGAAGGGTTGGCAAATAAAGCCAGGATGACATTATGTGACATAATGGGAAAAGTATGTTGGCTGTGAGGGCAGAGATTCTTTCTTTCCTTCCATTTAAAAACTTTCTTATAATGTTGAGGATTTTATCTTCTGTACATAGAGGAGACTAAGAATGAAAATTTACTTCCAAAATATCTACCTTTTAACAATCTCAAAAATACAAATATTTGTATACTTTTGAAAATTTTTTGTTCAGTTTGTTAGCTTTAGAGCTCAGGCTATATTTATGAAAAGTACTTACTTTTCTTTTCAAAGTTTTGTATGGTTATGTGATTGCTTATATCTTTTCTCCGATTTTCTTGGTTTTAAAATTGTTATGAGTCTCCCAGGAGTAAGTTAGATTTTAATATGTTTACTTTTTCTACAATCTTATTTGTGTAGCAAGCACAGAAGTTATTTCTACAATGGAAGGGAGAGTTACTCCCATGAGGTTTATGACAGCTGTACTCACCAACAGAAAAGTATTTGTTCTTGAAATTTTCTAAAGAATAAATGGATATATACCGGTGTTTTGCACAGATTTTTTGCATGGTGTTAAGAAATTTAGAGGAATTAAAAAAAATTGGGGGGAAAGAAATATAGTGGACCCAGAGACACAGACATTATATATGTACATTTCCCCCACTTCTCTCTTGCACTCTTTCATATGTGTGTGTGTGTGTGTGAGTGTGTGTGTGTGAGAGAGAGACAAATCATTTCCCAGCCAAAATTTTCTGTCCTTTATGGATAGTCACACTCCCTTCAAGTTAAAGATTAAAAAATTATACATTAATGTGCAGTACTTATTTTACATAATCCTTTGCTTAATATTGGATCTAGCTCATAGTATCTTAGCTTATCTGATGTGAACTACCTTAGCTCTTTCTTTTCATTTTATATCCATATTTTCTAACTTTTACTCTCAGAAAAGACCTATGGTTATCCCATTCTCCTGACCCATTTTCTTGCTTCAGTGAGAAAAGTTTAGAGAGTTAGTTGAGGAATGACAGATCTTCATTTTCTTGCAACTGCTGTTAATTTCACATCTCTATAATTGGTAGTATTGTGCAAAAAAGATGCAGATTCACATAGAATGCCTGCAGCTCTGGGTCAGGTAAGGTTATCATATTAATATTAATACAGATGGGATAAGTAGATAGAAAGCTTATAGCTAAATGTCAAAGATAATCTATCTAAGCATAATTCTAATGACCATTTTTATTCATTTCAAGGAGAACATGGTTTCTTTAAGACTGCAGGTGCAACCAGTAATGGAATTCTGAATGTCACATATATCTCCATAATGTTAGTTTTGTGTAATCTCTTTAATGGATAGATGGATGGATGGATAGAGGACAGATATATATGTAGATAGATGGATGTTTGTTTTGACTAGATAAATAACTTATGGCTTTTATGATGTGAACATTATACATATATAATAGAATATATACATATATACTCTTTAGCTTTAAAAATGTTAATTGGAACAGAATTTTTTCTACCCTATTTCACATATAATGATAGTTTTATACTATCTGTGATCAAAAACCCCTTTAATCTAATTTTTAAAATAATATGAAATTTGGAAGAAATTCAGATTTACCTATGGCTCAATTCTCCTATGGTCAATTAACAGTTTTAGGATTTACTGGAATTTACACACAATGAATGTTTAAGCTTTTATTATTAGTAGTCATATTGGAGAACAGTCCTCTCCCCTGCCTGCAGTCTGAGCATCTTCTGTCGTGATCCTGTGTGAGAAAAAGGTACAAGTCTGCTTTCTTAGGCATCCTTTTATCAGCTGATGGGCTTGTGTTTGGAGAAGATTCACTCTCTTCTCCATCACATATAAACTACCACTATGGATTATGTCACTATGAAGGGTGAGAATGAGAAGGAAGTCTGTAAAATCTCAGTGCTACAATACTTACAGTTTTTTAGAAAAAAAAAAGTCTTAATCTCAAGTATTCTTTTGCTCTTTTATAGTGTGATCTAATTTTCAGACCTTAACCATGTCTAAAATTATACTATTTGAACCTGTGGGTTAATGTAAGAATGGATTCTGAATAACATAGGTATAAATAGAAAATGAGAAACATTTTCTTAAGTAACCATGACACCAGGCTATATATAAATTCAATGCAGTTTTCTGAAGGTTTTAATTTTGAGTTTAAAGCTCCATATAGACTATCTGTGAAAAATGAACTAATATGAAAGTGGTAGCTATCTTTTAGTGTATGTTTCCATTAAAACTATATAATTATCTAAATTTGTAAACTATACTTTTGTTGGATTATGAAATTTACTAGAATATAAAATGGTATATCACTTCAAGAATTCTATCTTCAGATCAGCATGTAAAAGGCATGAGAGACATAAAACAAGGTTAGCTTGGTCAGTAGAAAATATCACTCTTATATCTTCATTAAACTCATTTGTCAAGAAATTGTTCATTGTTTGTGGCTCTACATGCCAGGGATATTACAGCAGTGTCAAAGAATTTGAAATATCACATTTTTGATTTAATTAGGAGACCATGTCATTTCCTTTCTCTATTGTTTATCTGAAGTGTTCACAACTTTATATTATTTTTGGTGTATATTACAGATATAATCTTCCAATATGTCTTACAATGCTCTAAGATGTTATAGCCTTGATATTTTTTATTTCATCTCATTTATTTCTCAACAGCCTTTATAAATATTTCTTAGATGGCCATCCTTAAGGGAACTGGTTTCATCAGTAAGCAACAATTATGTTCTAATAGCATGGGAATTCCAAGGCATGAAAATGTATTAACCAGAAAATTTTATGAATGTGTAGGAGGAATTGTAATTAAGAAAAGATAACACCACAAAATAGGCAGCAATCATCAAGCTGAAGGTGAGTCACTTAACAAATAAGTGCAATTAAATATTTTTGTTTTATTTTAACCTTGGTGAAAAAAATATATATACAGTATATATAAATGGAAATAATACTTCTTGGTACCCACGTCTACACAAACTTTGACTATTGTGTCATCTAAAGTAAACAAATATTTCATTAGTGAACATCAGTATTCACAAGCAGAATATATATAAACATAAACCATATACTGTATTTTGCTGGTAGTTGATGAGTAATTTTATCTTTATAGATAAAAGCTATCATACTTATATGTCATTTTATGGTTCATAGTAGCATTTGATGCGATGCTAGAATTCCAGGATAAAGATTTTTTCTAGTATGTTTATTCCAGATGATTTATTAAGTTGTGCTCTAGAATTGTTATTATGTAACATAATACTGAATGAAGGCTATGTGGTTGTGCTACCTTGTGCTATTCAAAATTGCAGAAAAAGTTAAGATTTTTGTAATTATTTAATTTATGAGTATTTTTAAAAATTATCATCAGAAGTAGTTATCTAACACTTTCTTGTTTACTTTTTATGTCTCCAAGAAAAATATTTGAACAGATTGCTTTCATTCTATCACAAACATTGAGATTTATAAGTATGAACACATCTCAACGTTATTGCCATTTTTGAACAAAATGTATTTTAGTGGTAAATCTACGCTGCAAAATGTCACTGGCCTTATCATATAGTGTTTTATAATGTTTGAAGAGAAAGAAAAAGAAGCCCTATTTATTTTGTCTAAAGAAAAATGCATTAATTCACGTTGTATAGACTTATGTCATTTAGGATGCCATACATCATGCTAAGTATTGTGGAGATGATTTATTCCATCCTAAAACTTGAAATCAAATAGAAGTCTTAAGATATATTTTCAAATAATTATAAAGCATGATAATATGTTAAAAATGATACATTAGTTAGACTGAAATCCATGCTATAACGGCTCAGAGAACACAACCAGTGAAGGCTTCAGCCAGGGTAAAGCATGTTGGTGGATTTTGAAAGAAGAGTGGCATTCAGAGTATTGAATGGGGAGTGAAGTTGAAAACAAATTTAAAAATAATTATGAGGAAAAGAATAGAAGGAAGAAAAAAATAACACAAACCATGTTTGAGGTTGACAAATAGCTTGCTTGAAGTGGTGAACTATGAGAAGAAAGGCTACAAATTAGACCTGGCAATTTTTGTTTTAAATGAAAAATACAAGAGTTCTCTTCCTGAACATCATAATGAATCAAAAGATTTTGAGGAGGGGAATAAAATAATCAAACTGATGTTTTAGGAAAACCAAGCAAGTAGCATGATGTACTATTAACTAGATGGCATGGAGGTTTTAGACAGAAAGGCCAGCAAGGGTAATATGGTAACAGACCAGATATTAAGCAAAACTGACAAAGCTAAGACTGTATTAAGGAAGAATAGAAAGAAATTAATAAGAAAAGGATAATAAGAATTGAGGCTCAATGGCCATTTTATTTTTCTGAAGAAAAGAAAGGGTTAGGAAGGTACATAGATAATTCATAAATCTGTAATCTGGTGGCAGAATTAGATTAGAAAACATTTTCTACTTTATTGCATTTAAGATCTTCAATTCTCACTTTCAGATAATTAAAAGGGAAGAAATTCAACAGCATACCAAGAACACACAACCAGTTATGAGATTCAAATAATTTAACACCCAGTTCTCTGTTCTAATGATCATTTTAAGTATAAAAAAATTATATACAAAAAGATAGTTTATTATTTCATGCATTTAATATCTAAATAAGAACAATAAAAGAGATACACAAAACTAGATTATGAAAAAAAGTTTTAAAATATTAATAAAAATATTAAATAAAACCTGACAAAAAACAATAAAACTGTTATTTATGATACTTCCTCCCTTTGTTTCTTGATTAGCATCCTCCCTTGAAATGTTTTTCACCTATGGACAGAATGAACATTACAAGGGTGCTTAGAATATGCTTTTGCACAGATGAACGTTAAAAAGAAGTAAGGAGCCTGACCAGGAGGTGGCGCAGTAGATAGAGTGTTGGACAGGGATGAAGAGGACGCAGATTCAAAGCCCCGAGGTCGCCGGCTTGAAATCGGGCTCAGCTTGTTTGAGCGTAGGCTCACCAGCTTGAGAGTAGGGTCACTGGGTTGAGCATGGGATCACAGACATGATCCCATAGTGGCTGGCTTGAGCCCAATGTCACTGGCTTGAGCAAGGGGTCACTCTCTCTGCTGTAGCTCACCCTCCCTCCCACATCAAGACATATGAGAAAACAATCAATGAACAACTAACATGCTGCAACAAAGAATTGATGTTTCTCATCTCTCTCCCTTCCTGTCTGTCTGTTCCTATCTGTCCTTCTCTCTGACTCTGTTTCTGTAAAAAAAAAAAAAAAAAAGTAAGAAATATAAATTTGTGATTTCCATATTGGGTGACTGCCCAGACACCCACCTTAGAAGGAACCCTAATTAACATTTTAACAACTGGTTGGCTGAGCTCAACAGAAAATTAGGTATCAGTTCTGCTGAACCGGTGCAAACCGGCTAAATCCCACCACTACACACAATTTATACGAAAGTAGATTTGAACACAAACTTATTTTTTAACACAATCTTTTGATTTTGGTTTTAGGTTAAATTTTATTACTCTGCAACATTTCTCAATGTTGAGAATAAGTCAAAATCAAGCAATAGAAACAAACAAATAAATAATAAAAACTATAAATACAACAGATAGAAATATTAAACCAGAATTTAGGAGACATCAGGGATGAAAATAAAGGTTTTGTGATGACTGATATTATGGGAAACTTGACAGAATTAAAATTAATGATAACTTTAAAAGACCGAAGATAGCAATATATCAGTAATAGTTAGCATTTAAGAAAAAATTGGCCTGACCAGGTGGTGGTGCAGTAGATAGAGCATCAGCCTGGGACACGACCCAGATTCGAAACCCTGAGGTTGCTGGCTTGTGTGTGAGCTCATCTGGCTTGAGTGTGGGCCTACCAGTTTGAGTGCTGGCTTGCTGTCTTGAGCATGGAATTAAAGACATAATCCCATGATCACTAGCCTGTGCCCAAAGGTGGCTGGCTTGAAGTCCAATGTCACTGACTTGAGCTAAGGTGGCTGGTTTAAGTAAGGGGTCACTCAGCTGGAGCCCATCCCTGCCCCCCATTAAGGCACTTATGAAAAAGCAAGCAGTGAACAATTAATATGCCACAACAATGAGATAATGCTTCTCATCTCTCTCCCTTACTGTCTGTCTCTGTATGTCCCTTTGCCTCTCTCATGCTCTCTCTCTCTCTCTCTCTCTTTCACTTTCTCTTTCTCAAATGCACATATGCATAAAAAGCAAAAACAAAAACAAAAAAACTCATGTGTGTCAGTATATTTGACATGCATTACGTATTTCTCAACTAAAAAGAACACTGGAAGTTTTATCAGCACATCCATTTTAAGGACAAACAAATATTTATTTTGGACCAGTATATAAACATAGGTAAAGAGCCTGGACTCTTGAAATCACCTTGAACAGGAATTCAACTTCAATATGAGCCTCCATATCTCATTATCATCTGAGTCCTTACGTGTTGGGTCTACATTATTGGAGATTGTTCTATGTTATTTTAAAATGTTTTATTTTTTATTTGAAGAGTAATTTTGTTCTCTATTACTTTTCTAAATAAAGTCCCATTATTATTTTATAGAGTTTGTGCCCTTAATTATTGCTTTTATCTTTTGGGGGAACTTCTGTTTAGCTTCATCTTTTGCTTTCCTGCTTACCATGATTACAGTACTTAAATCACACACACATGTACACACACACGCGCGTCACTTTAATCTGCTTAATTTTTATTTATAACATTTATAATTAGTTGACATTAATTTGTATATTTTTAAATTATTTTTTATTAAATTTTTAAATTCATGTGTTAACATAAATTTAAATGTCCCAATCAATATAACACCCTCACCCACCAACAACATGCCCCCATTTACACCCTTTGCTCCCCTTCTCTTGACTTCCTCCCTCCCCTTCCCTCTATGATTTGTGTTCTCATTATCTGTATCTATGTGTTACATATGTGTAATTTTGCTACTCTTTTCACCTTCTTTGATCCCATCCCCTCATCCCCCTTCCCTCTGACAGCTGTCCCTCTGCTCCTTGTGATCCCGCCTCTGCCTCTATTCTGTTCCTCAGTTCACTGTGTTCATGAGATTCCACATTAAGTGAGATCATGTGATCTTTGTCTTTTTCTGCCTGGCTTATTTCACTTAGCATAATAATCTCCAAGTTCATCTATGCCATCACAAAAGTTAAGATTTCCTTCTTTTACACAGCCACATAGCATTCCACTATATATAGGTACCACAGCTTTTTCATCCACTCATCCACTTCCAGACATTCAGGCTGTTTCCAGATCTTGGCTATTGTAAACAATGCTGCAATAAAAAGGGGGTGGGGTTTCATATCTTCTTTTGAATCAATGTTTTGTGATTCTTAGGGTATCATGCTAAAAGTGGGTTAGCTAGGTCAAACGGCAGTTCCATTTTTAATTTTTTGAGGAAACACCATATCGTTTTTCACAGTGGCTGCACCAGTCTGCATTCCCACCAGCAGTGCAGGAGGGTTCCCTTTTCTCCACACCCTTGCCAGCACTTGTTATGTGTTGTTTTATTAATTAGCACCATTCTGACAGGTATGAGGTGATAGCTCATTGTGGTTTTAATTTGCAATTCTCTGATGATTAATGATGTTAAACATTTTTTTCATATGCCTATTGACCATCTATATGTTCTCTTTGGAGAAGTGTCTATTCAGTTCTTTTGCCATTTTTAATTGGATTGTTTACCTTCCTGGTGTTGAGTTTTAGATAACTTTTGTTAATTATCCCCTTATCAGATGTATCAGCAAATATGTTCTCACATTGTGCAGGGTGTCTTTTAATTTTGTTAATGGTATCTTTTGCTGTGCAAAATTATTTTAGTTTGATATAGTGTCATTTGTTTATTTTGTTCTTTATTCACTTTCCCATGGAGATATATCAGTAAAAATACTACTACAAGAGATATCAGAGAATTTTCTGCCTATGTTTTCTTCCAAGATGTTTATGATTTGGGGACTTATATTTAAGACTTTTATCTATTTTGAGTTTATTTTTGTGACTGGTTTAAGGTGGTGGTCTAGTTTCATTTCTTTTTGCAAGTACCTGTTCAATTTTCCCAACACCATTTATTAAAGAGACTGTTTTTACTCTATTGTGTACTCTTGCCTACTTTCTCAAATATCAATTGACCATAAAGGTGTAGTTTTATTCATGGGTTTTCTGTTCTGTTCCATTGATCTGTATGCTTGTTCTTATGCCAATATCAAGGTGTTATGGTTAAAATGGCTTTGTAGCATAACTTGATATCAGGAAGTGTGATACCTCCCACTTTGTTTTCCATTTTCAAGATTGCTGAGGCTATTCAGGTTCTTTTTTGTTTCCATGTAAATTTTTGGAATATTTCTTTTAGATCTGGGAGGTATGCCATTGGTATTTTAATAAGAACTGCATTGAATCTATAGATTGCTTTGGGTAGGACAGACATTTTAATGATATTTATTTTTCCTATCCATGAACATGGTATATGCTTCCACTTGTTTGTACCTTCCTTGATTTCTTTTTTCAATATTATATAAATTTCTGAGCATAAGTCTTCTACTTACCTGGTTAAATTTACTCCTAGGTACTTTATTCATTTTGCTGCAATAGTCAAGGAGATTGTTGTCTTACTTTCTCTTTCTGACATTTTATTGTTGGTGTATAAAAATGCCACTGATTTCTGAATATTAATTTTATATCCTGTCACCTTGCTGAACTTATTTATTAGTAGTTTGTCCAGTAGTTTTTTGACCAAGATTTTAGAATTTTCTACGTACAGTATTTGTCAACAACAAATAATGACAGTTTTGGTTCTTCTTTTCCAATTTGGATATCTTTTATTTCTTCTTCCTGTCTGATTGTTGTAGCTAGGACTTCCAGAACTATGTTGAATAAGAGTGGTGAAAGAGAGAACCCGTGTCTTGTTCCTGATCTTAAGGGAATTGCCTTTAATTTTTGCCCATTGAGTATGATGTTGGCTGTCAATTTGTCATGGATGGCCTTTATTATGTTGAGGTATGTTCCCTGTATTTCCACTTTGCTTAGAGTTTTTATCATAATTGGGTGCTTGATTATATCAAGTACTTTTTTTTTGCATCTATTGATATAATCATGTGGTTTTTATCTTTTATTTTGTTTTTGTGATGATGCACATTTATTGATTTGTGAATGTTGTACAAGCCTTACCTCCCTGGAGTATCCCACTTAATCATGATGTATGATCTTTTCAAAGTATTGCTGAATCCATTTGCTAATATTTTGTTGAGAAATTCAGCATCTATGTTCATCAGGGATTTGGCCTACAGTTTTGTTTTTTTTGTTTTTTGTTTGTTTTTAGTGTCTTTACTTGGTTTTAGAATGAGGATAATGCTTGCCCCCTAAAGTTAGCTTGGAAGCCTTCCCTCCTCTTAAATTTTTTGAATTTGAGGATAAGTGTTATTAGTTCTTCTTGAGTGTTTGGTAAAATTCACCTGTGAAGCCATCCTGTCCAGGACTTTTGTTTGCTGAGAGTTTTTTGATAACTGTTTCAATTTCATTTGTTGTAATCTAAGTTTTTGATTCTTCCAGATTGAATTTTGGAAAGTTGTATGCTTCTAGAAATTTATCCATTTCACCTAGGTTGTCCAATTTCTTGGCATACAGATCTTCATACTGTTTTCTTATAATCCTTTATATTTCTGTAGTGTAAGTTGTTACTTCACTGCTTTTAGTTTCAATTTTATTTATTTGGGTCCTCTCTCTTTTTTTCTTGATGAGTCTGGTTAAAGGTTTGTCAATCGTGTTACTTTTTCAAAGAACCAGCTCTTGGATTCATTAATCTTTTGTATTTTTTAAGGCTCTTTGTCATTTATTTCCACTCTAATATTTATGATTTACTTCTTTCTACTTCCTCTGGGCTTTATCCTTTGTTTTTCCTTTTCTAATTCTTTTAGTTGCAGTTTTAGGTGGTTTGAACTATTTCTTTCTTATTAAGACATGCCTGTAACACTATGAATTTCCCTCTGAGAACTGCTTTCACTCTGTTCCATAGATTTTGGGTTGTTGTATGTTCATTTTCATTTGTTTCAAGGAAATTTTTGATTTCTTCCTTGATCTTTTTTTTTCTGAAGCTGGAAACAGGGAGAGACAGTCAGACAGACTCCCGCATGTGCCCGACCGGGATCCACCCGGCACGCCCACCAGGGGCGACGCTCTGCCCACCAGGGGGCGATGCTCTGCCCATCCTGGGCGTCTCCATGTTGTGACAAGAGCCACTCTAGCACCTGAGGCAGAGGCCACAGAGCCATCCCCAGCGCCCGGGCCATTTTTGCTCCAATGGAGCCTCGGCTGCGGGAGGGGAAGAGAGAGACAGAGAGGAAAGCGCGGAGGAGGGGTGGAGAAGCAAATGGGTGCTTCTCCTGTGTGCCCTGGCCGGGAATCGAACCCAGGTCCTCCGCACGCTAGGCCGACGCTCTACCGCTGAGCCAACCGGCCAGGGCTTCTTCCTTGATCTTATTGTTAACTGTGGAGCAGCTGTGTTAGGCTTGCTCACTGGTGTACCAGCTGCACACACTTTGTTTGATTATTGCATAAGCACCTGGCAGAGGCACATATGTTTAGCCTATATAAGGTTGTGGGTACTTGTGCTTGAGGGAGATGGGGGATTTTGGATGGCAGGTAGGTCATTCTTGCTGTTTGTGTGCTAGGGAAGAAGTTTCCCCCTGCCTGTGTGTTTGTCTGCTATTGTGACAATTTATTAAATGGAATGGCCCTAACACTTTCTGTCTCCGTAGTTTCTCTACTGTCTGCTCTATTCAAATGTGAACCTGCCTGACCTTTGCCACTGGCATTACATTAACCCATTTGTTATTATTAATTAATAACATGCTATTTAGCCTCCAAATGTTTTAATGTTTTTCAGTTTTCCTATTGTAGTTGATTTCCAGTTTCACATCATTGTGATCAGAGAAGATGCTTGATATGATTTCAATCTTCTTAAAATTATTGAGACTTGGTTTGTGTCCTAACATGTGGTCTATCCTAGAAAATACCCCATGGACACTTGACAAGAATCTCACACACAAACTGGTGACCTTGGGGTTTTAAACCTGGGTTCTCAGTATCCCAGGCTTGACATTCTATCTACTATGCCACTGCCTGCTCAGGCTAAACAGCAATATATCACTTAGAGTTATTTTGATATAAAAATTGTTTTATTTTTTTGCTTATTTATTTATTTATTCATTTGAATTTATTGAGATGCCATTAGTTAGCAACCTCAAACAAGTTTGAAGTTTATAACTCCATAAAATGACATTTGTACATCACATCCTGCACTGTCCAACCCAAGCCAAGTTGCTTTCTTTAGCCATTCCTGCCCCCTTTGCCCACCTCAACCAAGCCCCACACCACTTTCCCTCCAGCTACCCCAACACCACTTTCCCTCCAGCTACCCCCACACCACTTTCCCTCCTGCTACCCCCACACCACTTTCCTCCAGCTACTCCCACACCACTTTCCCTCCAGCTACCCCCACACCACATACCCTCCAGCTACACCCACACCACATTCCCTCCAGCTACCCCCACACCACTTTCCCCCCAGCTAGCCCTACACCACTTTCCCCCCAGCTACTCCCACACCACCTTCCCTCCACCTACCCCCACACCACTTTCCCCCCAGCTACCCCCACACCACTTTCCTCCAGCTAGCCCCACACCACTTTCCCCCCAGCTACCCCGACACCACTTTCCCTCCACCTACCCCCACACCACTTTCCTCCAGCTACCCCCACACCACTTTCCCTCCAGCTACCCCCACACCACTTTCCCTCCAGCTACCCCCACACCACTTTCCCTCCAGCTACCCCCACACCACTTTCCTCCAGCTACCCCCACACCACTTTCCCTCCAGCTACCCCCACACCACATTCCCTCCAGCTACCCCCACACCACTTTCCCCCCAGCTAGCCCTACACCACTTTCCCCCCAGCTACTCCCACACCACCTTCCCTCCACCTACCCCCACACCACTTTCCCTCCAGCTACCCCCACACCACTTTCCTCCAGCTAGCCCCACACCACTTTCCCCCCAGCTACCCTGACACCACTTTCCCTCCACCTACCCCCACACCACTTTCCCTCCAGCTACCCCCACACCACTTTCCCTCCAGCTACCCCCACACCACTTTCCCTCCAGCTACCCCCACACCACTTTCCTCCAGCTACCCCCACACCACTTTCCCTCCAGCTACCCCCACACCACATACCCTCCAGCTACACCCACACCACATTCCCTCCAGCTACCCCCACACCACTTTCCCCCCAGCTAGCCCTACACCACTTTCCCCCCAGCTACTCCCACACCACCTTCCCTCCACCTACCCCCACACCACTTTCCCCCCAGCTACCCCCACACCACTTTCCTCCAGCTAGCCCCACACCACTTTCCCCCCAGCTACCCTGACACCACTTTCCCTCCACCTACCCCCACACCACTTTCCTCCAGCTACCCCCACACCACTTTCCCTCCAGCTACCCCCACACTACTATCCCTCAAGCTACCCCCACACCACTTTCCCTCCAGCTACCCCCACACCACTTTCCCTCCAACTACCCCCACACCACTTTCCCTCCAGCTACCCCCACACCACTTTCCCTCCACCTACCCACACACTACCGTCCCTCCAGCTACCCCCACACCACCTTCCCTCCACCTACCCCCACACCACTTTCCCTCCAGCTACCCCCACACCACCTTCCCTCCAGCTACCCCCACACCACTTTCCCTCCAGCTACCCCCACACCACTTTCCCTCCACCTACCCCCACACCACTTTCCCTCCAGCTACCCCCACACCACTTTCCCTCCAGCTACCCCCACACCACTTTTGCCCAGCTACCCCCACACCACTTTCCCTCCAGCTACCCCCACACCACTTTCCCGCCAGCTACCCCCACACCACTTTCCCTCCACCTACCCCCACACCACTTTCCTCCAGCTACCCCCACACCACTTTCCCTCCACCTACCCCCACACCACTTTCCCTCCACCTACCCCCACACCACTTTCCCACCAGCTACCCCCACACCACTTTCCCTCCAGCTACCCCCACACCACTTTGCCTCCACCTACCCCCACAGCACCTTCCCTCCAGCTACCCCCACACCACCTTCCCTCCAGCTACCCCCACACCACCTTCCCTCCAGCTACCCCACACCACTTTCCCTCCACCTACCCCCACACCACTTTCCTCCAGCTACGCCCATACCACTTTCCCTCCACCTACCCCCACACCACCTTCCCTCCAGCTACCCCCACACCACTTTCCCTCCACCTACCCCCACACCACTTTCCTCCAGCTACGCCCACACCACTTTCCCTCCACCTACCCCCACACCACTTTCCCTCCACCTACCCCCACACCACTTTCCCCCAGCTACCCCACACCACTTTCCCTCCAGCTACCCCCACAACACTTTCCCTCCACCTACCCCCACAACACTTTCCTCCAGCTACCCCCACACCACTTTTGCCCAGCTACCCCCACACCACTTTCCCTCCAGCTACCCCCACACCACTTTCCCGCCAGCTACCCCCACACCACTTTCCCTCCACCTACCCCCACACCACTTTCCTCCAGCTACCCCCACACCACTTTCCCTCCACCTACCCCCACACCACTTTCCCTCCACCTACCCCCACACCACTTTCCCACCAGCTACCCCCACACCACTTTCCCTCCAGCTACCCCCACACCACTTTGCCTCCACCTACCCCCACAGCACCTTCCCTCCAGCTACCCCCACACCACCTTCCCTCCAGCTACCCCCACACCACCTTCCCTCCAGCTACCCCACACCACTTTCCCTCCACCTACCCCCACACCACTTTCCTCCAGCTACGCCCATACCACTTTCCCTCCACCTACCCCCACACCACCTTCCCTCCAGCTACCCCCACACCACTTTCCCTCCACCTACCCCCACACCACTTTCCTCCAGCTACGCCCACACCACTTTCCCTCCACCTACCCCCACACCACTTTCCCTCCACCTACCCCCACACCACTTTCCCCCAGCTACCCCACACCACTTTCCCTCCAGCTACCCCCACAACACTTTCCCTCCACCTACCCCCACAACACTTTCCTCCAGCTACCCCCACACCACTTTCCCTCCAGGTACCCCCCACACCACTTTCCCTCGAGCTAGCTCCACAATTTTGTCTGTGTCTATGTGTTACGTATGTATGATATTTGGATAACATAATTATTTTAGCAAACTGTTTCCAATTTACTGTGAGGTTAAAAAAAAGTATGAAATAATATTTGCCTCAGTTTTACTTTTTGCAGTCAACATTTGCTTTGCCTTTTAGCGTTAACATAAGACTGAAACAAGAGAACCAAAAATATAAAACTCTGCCCCATTTTTTATCAAAAGAGCCAACTTATCTATAATTATTTAAATCTAATTATATTTTAAACATCCATAAAGCAGATAATTAAGGCCATGTGAACACTCTAATGTATGGTATTCCTAAGAAGAAAAAAAATACAATCATGTTTAGGTATATTTGATTTTTTTTATTATCTCTTTTACATAAAACTAGCAGATGAAATTTTCAATAACTCAAAAATTCAGTGCAAAGCTTTATCTAATAATCTGATATAAAATAGAAGTTTCATTGAACTTAATTGTTAATCATTTCTTTTCAGAATAACTATTGTTGATTTTTTGCCTCTTTTAATTTACATTACTTACCATGTGATGACAATTCCTAAAAGAAAGCAAAATAACTGCTTTTTAAACAGTTGACCATAAGAGATTATTTTCAATGATAGTTAAGTTATAAATTTAATTATTTTACTTGAGTTGAGTAATTAATTCTGTTCCCCAAATAAGTTAATTTAATTTGTTTATATACTAGAGTAGTAAACTTACAGATTCCTAAATTTGGAAGGAAATTTACATTAGAAAAAAATTTATAGTCTAGAAAGTTTTAAATCCAAGTTGTTAGCCTATTTAAGCCTATTTAAATATTGTATGCAGTTTTGATGGCTAAATTATAAAAGATGTTGAAAGAATAAAATAATTTTAATTTATTATTTAAAATGTCAACATTGCGGTAGATAATACAGCATGACAAAGCTCAGCTACACAAATACACAAATAGTAATTCTATAATGTAATGAAGTCACAACAGAATTAGGACTCTTTGTTCTAATTTGGGTGAAACAGAGAGGTTGTAGACAAAATGTAAACTTGTAATTTCATAGTGGGCCTACAAATCAGTTCTTGGATTTTAAAAATATATATTTTGAATTATAAACTAATAGATGAATACATTTTTATTTAAAAAATTTAAGTAGTAAAGAAGCATACTGAGAAATATGTAAAAGACCCATTTTACCACCATCTCTTACATGCTAAAAACACACATATAACATATCCTCTTCTCATGAACACACAAAGCAGTAACATTTGTTACCTGGGTATTTTTTGTTTCTGTGTTCCTACATGAATTTACATGATCGAAGGAGAGAAATCACAGATGACTCTTAGATTGTTTGATATGAACAGGATAAGATTGTGCGATAAGAATTCAGTATGTCTATTTGAGCATATTATGTTTGAAAAGTTTTTTAGAAATATGTTGAAATTGTTATAAAGTATTTCGATATACACTTCCTGCCTATAGGATGGAGATGAAGGCCCATGGTATAAATATTTATGTCATCAACATTTGCATGATAAATAAAGATAGGTTCTCAGATGATATTATTCAGGGACAAAATGCAGATATATACAACAAGGTTCATGACAAAGATCCATTGAATTATAATACTGACAGATCAAGTAGTATGGTAGGACCCACCAAAGAAAATTGAGAGGGACTGACCATTGGGAAAATAGAGCAATCAGAAGTTGGTGGTTGCCTGAACTGTGGTGGCGCAGTGGATAAAGCGTCGACCTGGAAGTGCTGAGGTCACCGGTTCAAAACCCTGGGCTTGCCTGGTCAAGGCACATATGGGAGTTGATGCTTCCTGCTTCTCCCCCCTTCTCTTTCTCTCTCCTTTCTAAAATGAATAAAAAATTAAAAAAAAAATTTAAAAAAAAAAAAAAAAAAAAAAAGAAGTTGGTGGTGTAACAGAAACCAAAAGAAAAATGTGTTTCAAAAAACAAAAAGGTAGTGTTCAAGTATGTATAAAAGGTCATGTTTGAGTATTATAGTGACTGAGAACTGAATATTTGATATGGTGACACAGCTACTACTAGCAGTCTTAGATAAATTATTTTTTCTTCCTGTGTTATCACATTATGGTATGAAAGTAATAACATTTCATGTTATTGATACAATACATTGTTACCATCCAATGTACCTCATGGGGTTCATATGGGTTAATTCATGTAAAGCACTTAAGATAGTCCATGGTACATAATAGTCACTGTGTACTGGTGAAATGAAAGAACAGAGAGAAGCAAGTCGTGTTGTGACCATGGGTATCCCTGTCCACAGAAGGAGTTACGAGGAGAGGAATAGAATTCTTGAATAGTTCCAGCTTTATATTCTGTTATTAGCTTGAACTTCAGCATTAAGTCTGAGAAAATGTCGGGTACATCTCCTCTCCTCCCCTTAAAATAGACAAAATCAATAAAGTGTGGAGAGAGCCCTTCTCCCACCCTCACGAAGTGCCTCCTTAATATCAACTATTTTTTGTTCAATAATATTGAGGTGACATAGATTTTAGCCCTAGAAGGCTCTGATGTGGGTCAAAAAATGGTGTTAATTAAATTACTTAAAGCTGAAAATCCATTCCCTATTATGTTTCATTAGAAATTATAGCCAACCATGTCATCCAATATAGCCTCTCAAAGACACTAAAATGAAATTAAATGACAATATTAAGATACTCCAAATGCATAAAGATTCTCCAATAATAAAATGCCAACAGTGTAGATTGCTTCAAATTCAAATATTAATTGTCCTGGAACGAGTTCCTGGAAGAAAATAAAGTTTGAAATTAAATTCTCTTTTGAGTTAAAATGCAAAAACATTAAAGTCAAAGGATTTAAAGTTTGAAATAATGAGTTTTGTCCTGTTTAACAATTATATTAAAACCTCAAACTCTTTCCCCAAATTTTGTATTCCTTTATTTCTTTTTTCATATGTACTTTATTAATTTTAGAGGGAGTGGAAGCGGGGAGAAAGACAGGACTATTGATCTGTTTCTTTCTTTTTTTAAATTATTTTTATTTATTTATTCATTTTAGAGATGAGAGAGAGAGAGAGAAAGAGAAGAGGGGGAGGAGCAGGAAGCATCAACTCTCATATGTGCCTTGACCAGGCAAGCCCAGGGTTTTGAACCAGCAACCTCAGTGTTCCAGGTCGATACTTGATCCACTGCGCCACCACCAGTCAGGCTGATCTGTTTCTTTATGTGCCCTAACTGGGGAACTCCCAACTTCGGCACTTCAGGACAATGCTCTCACTGAGCAATCCAGCTAGGGCTAAGAGTATTCTTCTATTTCTAACCAAAGTAGTTTGGGATGCTTGGGTCAAGTTATCTTTACAGGAATATACATGGTCCCTTCAGGGTTGGGAGAGTTATGTTGACAGATACCAAGAATGAGATACGTCCAGACTACAAGAAAAAAAAGTAAGTGATACAGTTTGATTGAATAAACGTTGAAATTTTGGGGTTTTGGAGGACAGTTGCTGGAAAAAAAATGGTTTGAAAGAAGCAAAAGACATTGATGTCCCAGTGCAGGACCTGAGACTTTCTACGTGGAGGTGAGTGGTTAAAAACTCATTGCTCCAAGGGACTTCAAGGTTAATAATAGTTTTACTAGGAGACAGACAGGTTTATGTCATGGAAAAAATGTGAAATGACTGACTAAGTTTTAAAGAGCACAGTGTTATGAGGTTGGGGATTGGTGACGTGTGAGAGACTGAAGGATCTTCAGGGATATAAACATAGTACAATATGGGGAAAAGCGTTTAGGGACCAGTTCTAATGGAGAAAACAGGTTGAAAAACAAAATGGGATGAGATAGAGCTGGTCTTGGAGGAAGATCAGGGATTTCTTAAATCAGAAGCTCCATGGATATTGGATGGAGTGCACACAAGTCTCATTTTCCAAGGGCAGTCCTGATTTAAACCTACATTCAAGGTTTCCAATTTTTTTGTAACATCCTAGATGTTTTTATTTTAAAATAAAAAAAATCTAGATGTCTAGATTTTTTTATTTTAAAAAAGTTTATTAATAGTTTTGTAGAAGGACATCAAAATAACTGTGATATTTTATATTTTTGGTTTTGCCACTGTCTCTTCTATTAGTATGTGTGACACATGTGTAAAGAGCAGAGTGCTTATATAACACATGATTAAATCTGAAAGACAACTAGCATTAAACTGTCTCTCACCAATTCTTTCCAGATGCAATTTATCTAACTTGTCCCTTCAAGGACAACATTGTAAAGTGTTCACTAATAAAATGAAAGGCCCTTGAACACAAGTGGCTAACAAGAGTCAGTTCTGATCTCAGGTGATAATGGAAGAAGTATTAGACAATGTTGTCCCTGACATCTACTTAGTATACCAACCAATAGTGCCATGACCCATGCCATGCTGGGGAGATATAAGAAGCTTGCAAGCAGGGTCAGTTGTAAATCATTGGTAGAAGGTGAGGTAGAGGCTTAACAATACCTCTACTGTGAGGTAGAGACTGAGAAATACTTTCAGCAAAACCGTACTGATACCACTGCACAAATCATACTAATAAAAATTTGATAAAATAGTGGCAACATTATTTTGAGATAAAATTTAGCAGTTATTTTAGTTGTGCCCAAAAATGACAATCTAAACTATGCAGCTGCAGAAAGTGTGATATATTTTACTGTGAAGCATGATTTTTATGTAAATCAAATGGCATCTTCCCAATTAATTTTGTCCATTTTCAATTTCAAATTTTTTTATGCATGTATGAAAAGTGAGGCAATAACTGTGAATATATTGTCTCCCCTAACAAAAGAAGAACTTCTCTGTTAAACATGACAGTTATTTATTGTGGCATCAGATGTACAAATAGATAAACCAGCATCTAATAATGATTTGATTCTTTCACTCAAGAGAAAGACAGCAACATTTTTTGAAGTTCATTCTGTTGAAAGTGAATGTTGAAATTTTTTTCCTCACTTTTTTTGCTATGGAACAACATTCTGAGTAAAACCATTATATGTATATGTTTTCCCATTTCAGTAGTGAAATCCCTCTGTATGGAAACATTGATTTTGTAACAAATCTATAGTGTTATCAAAATAAAGTAGACAGAAACATTTTAATTTCAAAGAATTTTTTTTTTACCTCTAATCTGTATATATAAGCCAAACAAAAGGAAAGTACAGGACTTTCTCAGTTCTCAATCTCATTTTAACTTGAAGTTAAATACACAGATGTAGATTTATAATCTGAGCAGAGGGTCAAGGTCTCCATGAAAAAAATTTTTTTTCTTGTCAGTTTTCTTTGATGAGAAAAAAGTGATATATTGTTTGGCCCTACATATCCTGGATGCAGATGACATGAATATTTCTGAAAGAAAGGGTTGAGAGGTTATCTCATCAATGTTCATTACCATTATTGCAATGCCCCATATTATCTACAATGATCTTAAACCAGGAATATAAATCTAAGGAATAGATACTTTATTCATACCAGATAAAATTTTATAATAAATATGCCATTTGTACTTATTATAAGTTGATATAAAATGTTTTGTTATTGCTGTAGAGTTTATATACATTACTTACATCTTTATTATCAAAAATTAACTTGTTCATTCCTATGCAGTACAGATCAATTGGTACAGGATCATAAGTCCATCAAGTTGGTGGAGTTACATTTGTCTCCTTATTGAAACTATAGGACTAGACCCTGAAAACTTGGATTTCATCTACGGTGATATAAACTGGTTAAATATTATTCCTTATCACTGTGTTTATCAAAACTCACTTTTTAGGATAATTCCAATTTAATTCTAACTTGAAAGAATTCTGGGTAACATGAGTAGAATAAATTTGTGCTATTGTCAATGAAAATAAATGTGTAAGAAGCAGAGTTTACAGAATGCACATAAGCAACAAAATAGGTTTTAATGCCATCTGGAGAAAACCTTTTAGTGCCCTAAATCTAAAAAGCATATTGAATATTTTGTACAGAAAAATCAATTTTATTCAATACTTCATCTTAATTATTTTCATGCTTAGGTATTTAGAGTTCACAGCACTATTCCAAAACAAAGTATAGCAGCAGATTTTAAACACTTAACGTTACATTTATTGAACAATCAGGTAGTATGATAGATATAAAAGAACATAACCAAATTAAACACAGCCTGGAAAACACAAGGTAATTACACTTGGGGAATATTAATCTAAAGGAATGAGTTAAACTGGGAGTTTGGAGCTGGAGATATATAATGATATAGATAAGGCAATGAAAATAGTTGATAGCAACTTTGATACATACTTGACACATGGTGACAATAAAGGCAGTGCAATTTGGCACTACAAAGGCAGACACATCCTACCAAGATTTAAAGATAATAGCTTTCTCCACACAGCATCTGGAAGGTTGGCCTGAGTTATGTCTCAGCCGACAATCAGAGACAAATATCTATAGGTATGTGGAATCCATGGAGGTAGAGCAATAGTTATTTAAGGCTTGATCTAACAATGAACAAAATGGCTATAATGATGGGACTTAATCTGATGGCGCACACTTAATATTTCCTTTTGTTTTTTTTTTTACTGTTATCTTCTGAAGCACTACAACACCCAGAGAGTGATATCCACTGTATGTCTAGAAGAGAGCTGAACACTTTTTAAGTGGTGAATAAATATTGTTCAATAAATAAAATTTTGCTGAATATTTCATTTATA
Organism: Saccopteryx bilineata; assembly: GCF_036850765.1. Classification (NCBI taxonomy): domain Eukaryota; kingdom Metazoa; phylum Chordata; class Mammalia; order Chiroptera; family Emballonuridae; genus Saccopteryx; species Saccopteryx bilineata. The sequence goes on along the minus strand of NC_089490.1, from coordinate 66,278,736 downwards.
TTTTTCAACCTATAATTCTCACTTCTGGGAATTTATAATAAGGAACTAAATTAACAGTAGCAAAAACTGTATCTGGAAGATGTTTCTTGTAGTATTATATGATATTACAAAATAAACTAGAGATAATTTTAATAACAAACAACAAAGAAAAGTTTAACAAATTATGGTACAGCAGTATGGAAATGATTTAATGCAAAAGGGATGTGCTTAAATGCTATGTTTATAAATGCCTGATTTAAAATCTATTTTGATGTTATTAGAATGCTTCTTTTGAAATAAGTTAGTTGCTTTATTATAAATTCATTATGTATTTTAAAACACAAAAGAATAGAAAAATTGTACTGGAAAAATGTTTCTTATTCATAAAAAAGAACAGTTTATCTTTATATATAATAAATACATTCTTATCTGAAGTATAATTGAATCACTTTATATACTTCTTTATAACTGCCTTATCATTTATCTTAATATTAAGATTGTTGTAACTAGAAAATGCTATGTAAAGGCATGAATTTAAATGGCTTTGATTATTCCAGCAATATCCATACTATTACCTCTAAATCATTAGTTTTAAATTTCTAGATCTAGAAATAACACTGGATTTAATGTTTTTAAAGCTTATTTTCATACCTGATTATTTGTATTGAAGAAAATCCTGGAAATTGTGTTATTTGATAAAGGTATTTATTTTTTAAGATTTACTAGGTATCATCTAATTGTTTCCAGAAAATCTACATCAATTTCTATTAAATTAAATGATCAAATAATTCCTGCTTCATTGCTAACTACAGATATTCTCCTGAAAAAGAAAGATCAACTTGTTAGCTGAAAAGCTGTATCTTATTGAATGCTTTACTTTTTCAAATTAAAAAAATGCTAAATTACATGTTTAAATATCCATAAGTTTTACAAACTGAATATACTGTCTAAGCCCCATTCAGATCATGATGTAGCAGAGTATTAGATGTCTCTTTGTGTTCCCAGTTAGTTCCCCCTCAACTAATGTTTATTCTGACTTCTAATCTCATTAATTTTGATTACTATTGAATTTAAAGTCATATGAAATAATATCATACAGTGTGTTCTGTTTTGTTCCAGGTTTCTTTCACTCAACATTATGTTTATAAAATTACATTTACTTATTTATTTATTTTAGTGAAGTAGAGGGTCAGAGAAGAGTTAGGGTCAGACAGACAAGAAAGGAGAGAGATGAGAAGTATCAACTCTTGGTTACAGCACTTTAGTTGTTCATTGATTGTTTTCTCATATGTGCCTTGACCAGGTGGGAGGGTTGCTCCTGCAGAGCCAGTAACCTCTTACTCAAGCCAGCAACCTTGGGCTCAAGTCAGTGACATTGGGCTTCAATCCAGTGACCTTTGGGATCAAGCCAGCAACTGGGGTGTAATGTCTATGATCCCATACTTAAGCCAGTGACCCCACACTCAAACTGGTGAGTCGGCACTCAAGCCATATGGTCCTGTGCTCAAGCTGATAACCTCAGGGTTTTGAACCTGGGTCTTCAAGTCTCAAGTCCATGCTTTATCCATTATGTCACTGCCTGGTCAGGTTAAAATTCATTCATGTTGTTACATGTAATATAGTGTGTCTTTTCTTGGTACTCTAAAAAATTGCATTGCATGAAAATGATGTAATTTGTTTACCTTCCCTACTGTTACTAGACATTTGTATTGTTTTATTGTTTCTAGATTTTTGTTTGAAAAAACTGATATTTTACAAACATTTTCATATATGGCATTTGGTGATATGTATACATTCTAATTACATACTGTTGTAGTAGAATTGCTGGGTGATAGAGTACCTGAATGCTCAGATAAAGATAATGCCAACAATTTCTCAAAATCCTATAAGCTGTGTATAAAAATCCTATATGTTCCACAACTTTGTCAACACTTAGCATTATCTGTGTCCTTCATTAGAAATGATGTGGTATCTAAATGTGGATTCAATGTGGATATCCTTATAACCAATAAAGTTGAATTTCTTTTCAATATGTTTATTGGACATTTGTATATAATTTTGTATGAAGCATCTGTTCAAACCCATTTCTCTCCTGAATTGCCTGTCTTTTTTATTTGATTTGTAAGAATTTTGAATTTATTCTAGATATGATTCTTGTGTCGGATATAGCCACTGCAAATATCTGTCCCATTTTACAACTTGCTTTTTTATTCTTGTGTGTCCTTTGATGAATGGACATCCTTAATTTTAGAGAAGTCCAATATATCTGTTTTATTTTAGTTTTTGCAGTTAGCAATACATTGTCCATTTTTAAAAATTGAATTTTATTGGTGTGACACTGGTTAACATAATTACACTTTGCAGGAGCTCAATTCTATAGCACAACTTTGTACACTATTGTGTGTACAGAAATCTTACATTACTCCTGGTATATGAAGATATTTTTTATGTTTTTTCTAAAATCTGCATTTTTATACTGTTCATATTTGATAAAGTTGCAGGTAGGGGCCATGTCCCCTCCTCCCTTAAGTGGACAAAGGGACACTGACAAACTGGATGTTCCAGGTTACTGCCCCCTGGGCATCCGGGTGACTAACCCAGGTGTGGAAGGTCCCCTAACTTATTTACAGTTAATATTACATAGATCACTGAAAGCTACATTTTTCCTTAATGACTACCAGCCCTCACCCTCAAATCCCCTATTTAACCCTACCTATTAGATAACCAGGGGCTGCTCTCCTTTATGAGACAGCCCGGCAGGTTTCCTTTTAATGAAGCCTTTTACACTGGTTTTTCAGACTCCGATTGATTCTATCATTTGGTGCCGAATCCCAGGAGGGGGCTCCAATTGCCTGGACGATCCCCCAGCTCTTACCCAAACTTACTACCAGAGAAGCGGCAGACAGTGGCAGCTCGTTCCAGGTTTACTCTCTGATTCTGCTTGGTCCTGGGGGTGGGGGTAGATTGGTTGGCTCTGTGACCTTGTTCTGAACCCCGGATAGACCAACATTAGGGACTCTTTTTCACCTTTCCTTCTTCGGTAAACACTCTTCCAAATTTTTTACCCTAAAAATCTAAGGGAGATAGACCTCGCGGTTTCTTGCCTGCTCGGACTTACGTTTTTGGAAGCCCAGGCACCTGGCCAAGAAACCTCCTACTCACTGGGACTGAATTCTCGTGGGTGAAGACCCTGACAATTCTTCCCCTTCCTTTCTCTACGGTTGGAAGAGGAAGAAGGGGGATGCTCCTTTTTCCTCCCCAACTCTCCTCTACCACCTTTACCTACCATGGGGACCTCCTAATCCAAACCACCATGCCCCAATATAAACTAGACAATGGTTCCCAATGGCCAGAAAATGGTACTTTTGATTACAATACACTCAAAGATCTCAATAATTGTTGCCACCAGACAGGGAAGGCTTCAGAGGTTCCCTATGTGCAGGCTTTCTTCTTTCTCCACTCTCGTCCCTCTCTCTGTCAAACCTGTTCCACATATCTAATCCTCCTAGCACACTCCAAATCTTCTCCTCCTGCAGATTCCAACCTTTCTTCTTTCGATCCAGCTGATCACGCTGTCCCTCCATCGGCTCCCTCTCTACCTCCCCCATATGCTGACAACTCCCCGCCATCTGGGAATCATACAAGCTCAGAGTTAGACGCTGACAGTCCTCCAGAACCCTCTCCTCCCCCTCTGGGAGGTAGCCAGGGCCATTCTCACAAGGGAATTGTGAGAATCCACGTCCATTCTCCTTCTAGAATCTGTCCCAAATAGAGAAGAGACTGCGCTCCTTCTCCATGGACCCAGACACTTACATAAAGGAATTCAAATACCTTACACAATCCTATGACCTTATATGGCACGATCTCTATATAATCCTAACCACTTCCCTCACTCCTTCCGATAAAGACAAGTCTGGACTAATGCCCAGCAAATCGCAAATGAGATCTATACCAGAAATAATGCCAATCCCATAGGTACAACCGCAGTTCCTAACATAGACCCCATTTAGAGCTACCAAACAGACCACCAAAATCAGACAGTTAGAAACCTTATGATTGATTACTTCCTCCAAGCATTAAACAAATTAGCGAATAAGGCTGTAAACTATGACAAAATCAAGGAAATTGTCCATTGCTCCCCAAGAAAACCCTGGAGAATTACTTGAACACCTATCCCAAGCTCTCCAAAAATATTCTAGAGTAGACCCAACGACCCTGGCCGACAAGGTTCTCTTACACTCCCACTTCATATCTCAATCCACTCCAGACATTCGGAAAAAAAACTTAAAAAGTTGGAGGATGGGCTGGAAACACTCCAAAGAGATTTCCTAAACCTTGCGTTTAAAGTATTTCATAACCAGAAGGAACAGGAAAGGGAGGATGGAAGAGGAGAGATCAGGAAAACTACCTTATGCTAGCGAAGGCCTTCCGGGGACACCCTCCAGCGGGCTCAAAAACCCTTCAAAAGGGGTGTTTTGGAACTTCTTCAGGCCCACCGGGGCCCTGCTTTAAACGCAGACAACATGGCCACTGGGCTAAGCAGTGCCCTAATTCCTGACCTCCTCCAGGTCCCTGTCCTCACTGTCACCTTGAGGGACATTGGGTGGTAGATTGCCCCAGCTACCGAAGGGGGACTAGAACAACCCCCCACACCCATAACAAATCCTACACCCAGATCTTTGACAAATTTTCTGGGACTGGCAACTGAGGATTGAAGGGGCCCTGGGCAGCTGGCCCCGGTACTCATCACACACCACGAGCCTAAGGTAAAACTTCATGTGGCAGGTAAGCCTTTCTCCTTTCTTGTAGATACTGGGGCCACTTTTTCTATCCCCCTAAATTTTCCAGCCCTTTCACCACCTCCAACACAGCAATTATTGGAGTCTCAAGAATTAAAACCAATCCCCTAATAACTCAACCCCTCCTATGCAGTATAGAGGACGTACAATTCACTCACCGCTTCTTAGTCATCCCACAGCATCCTACCCTACTACTAGGTAGAGATATCCTCTCCAAATTCCAAACAACCCTAACCTTGACTAATACACATAACAAATCCTCAGCCAGTATTCTCCTTTTGCTGGCGGCAGACACAGACTTGGTCACAAACCCTCTTCCACTTACCTCAGAGGAGGGAAATCACATAATTTGGGACACTTCCCAACCCTCGGTTTCCAAACATCACACTCCCATCCTTATTCATCTCAAGAATCCCAACACCTACCCTTTTATTCCCCAAAACCCCATTTCTCTAACCCATCTAAAGGGTCTCAAACCCTTCATCTCAAAATTTTTCCAGGCAGGATTACTAAAACCAACCAATTCCCCTTTCAATACTCCCATACTCCCTGTTCTAAAGCCCAATGTCTCCTGACACTTAGTGCAAGACCTCAGGGCTGTTAACTCAGCAGTATTACCCATTACCCCAATCGTTCCAAACCCATACACCATCCTATCCTCAATCCCCTCCTCGTCCTCCTTCTTCACAGTATTAGACTTTAGAGACACTTCCTTCACCATTCCTCTAGTCTAGTTCCACAATGTCAAAATCTCTTTGCCTTCACATGGACTGATCCTGATACTATTCATGCCCAACAACTAACTTGGACTGTTCTGTCCCAAGGCTTCAGAGATAGTCCTTATCTTTTTGGCCAGGCTTTAGCTGCAGATATCCAACTACTTCTTCTACCCCACAGTTCCCTCATCCAATACATCAATGACCTCCTGCTTTGCAGCCCTACCCTCAAACAATCTCTACAAAACACCTTTCTCCTTCTCAATTTCTTAGCCAAAAAAGGCTATCAAGTATCTCCTTCCAAAGTTTAGCTCTCCCAACCCCCTGTAATCTCTCACAACAAAAAGGAAGTAACTACAGACTGAAAAAGCCTCATAGCATCACTTCCACCAAAACTGACCTCCTCTCTTTCTTAGGAATGGCTGGTTTCTTCCTCTTATGGATCTCCAATTACAGCTTGCTTGCAAAACCACTCTATGAAGCCACAAAAGGGGACCTGGGCAAACCTGTAAATCCATCCAGACCTATCAACACTGCCTTTATAAAGCTACTACCATTTATTGATCCACTCACTCTCATTTTTGTCATTCTAGCATGTAGTCATTGTCTCCTGCACCTTTTCTCTAATTTCCTCCAGGACTCCCTAAAGCAGGGGTTGAGAACCTATGGCTTGTGAGCCAGATGTGGCTCTTTTGATGGCTGCATCTGGCTCGCAGACAAATCTTTATTAAAAAAAATAATAATGGTCCTGGCCGGTTGGCTCAGCGGTAGAGCATCGGCCTGGCGTGCGCGGGACCCGGGTTCGATTCCCGGCCAGGGCACATAGGAGAAGAGCCCATTTGCTTCTCCACCCCCCCTCCTTCCTCTCTGTCTCTCTATTTCCTTCCCGCAGCAGAGGCTCCATTGGAGCAAAGATGGCCCGGGCACTGGGGATGGCTCCTTGGCCTCTGCCCCAGGTGCTAGAGTGGCTCTGGTCGCGGCAAAGCAACGCCCCTGAGGGGCAGAGCATCGCCCCCTGGTGGGCAGAGCATCGCCCCTGGTGGGCGTGCTGGGTGGATCCCGGTCGGGCGCATGCGGGAGTCTGTCTGACTGTCTCTCCCCGTTTCCAGCTTCAGAAAAATACAAAAATAATAATAATAATGTTTAAAATATAAAACATTCTCATGTATTAAAATCCATTCATTTCCTACCACTCATGTTCATGGTTGTGGGTGGCTGGAACCAATCACAGCTGTCCTCTGGGACGACACTAAATTTTTATTGGATAATGTGTAACGTACACAGGTTGTTGTATGGATTTCATGGAATTACATTTAAAAATATGTGGCGTTCATGGCTCTCTCAGCCAAAAAGTTTCCCGACCCCTGCACTAAAGGCTTTCACTAGCTGGACTGTCCATGAACTCCTGTTACTCCAAGCCACCTACCAGAAGGTCCCTACTTCGCCACCGCAGCCTGAGGCCAGCCATCCCTTCCCCAGACTCACTGCCCCTTACCAGCAGGAAATAGCTACAGAAAAATGATCATCACCCCTCAACCATATAATAAAAGGCTGGAATGATAGGGTTGCAGATGGAGGCCATGATCCCCTCCTCCCTTAAGTAGACAAAGGGACACTTACAAACTGGATGTTCCAGGTCACTACCCCCTGGGCATCCGGGTGATTAACCCGGGTGTGGAAGGTCCCCTAGCTTACTTACTTATTGTTAATCTTACATAGATCACTGAAAGCTACATTTTTTCTTAATGACTACCAGCCTCTACCCTCAAATCCCCTATTTAACCCTACCTATTAGATAAGCTGGGGCTGCTCTTCCTTACGAGACAGTCCTGCAGGTTTCTTTTCAATAAAGCCTGTTACACTGGTCTTTTTTACTTCGATTGATTCTATCAGTACTAGATTTAGTTATTATGGAATTTATCTTTGTGTACTGTGTTGAGTAGATTAAGATTCTTTTCTTTTTGATGTATAGGAGGATATTATGGTGATCAAAATTTGAAGTTGATCCAACACCATTTATAGAAAGTTCCACCCTCTTTCTATTGCATTACAGATGCACTTAACAAAAAAAAAAAAAAAAGAAGAAGACGAAGCCTGACTAGGCAGTGGCACAGTGGATAGAGCGTCAGACTGGGATGCGGAGGACCTAGGTTCCAGACCCCGACCCTGAGTTCGCCAGCTTGAGCGTGGGCTCATCTGTTTTGAGCAAGGTTTACCAGCTTGGACCCAAGGTCGCTGGCTCAAGCAAGGGGTTACTTGGTCTGCGCCCGCGGTCAAGGCACATATGAGAAAGCACTCAATGAACAACTAAGGTGTCGCAACGAAAAACTGATGATTGATGCTTCTTATCTCTCTCCGTTTCTGTCTGTCTGTCCCTATCTATCCCTCTCTCTGACTGTCACTGTAAAACAAAACAAAAAACAATAACAAAAAAACACACAAAAAAACTCAGTTGATTATACACATCAACGTTTTCTGTTCTCTTTCATCTACCTATTCCCCCCCTTGCTCTAGTAATGTCTTGTCTTTATTAATACATCTATGAAATTAGTCTTAATAAACGGAAGCAAAAAGTTTGTTTTTTCTTTTTCTATTTTTAAGATTTCCATGGCAATTGTTGCTTCATTGCATTTCCTTCTGAATTTTAGAATCAGCTTGTTAATTTATGGCTTTCATTGTTTCTGTTAAGAAGCCAGCTGTTACTCCTATTGTTAATTTGCAGTTAATGTGCCCCCTACCCTAAAGCCCCACTTCCTGAAGAGCTCCATTTTGACTTTGGTATTCAACAGTTTATAATGACAAGCCTAATGTTTTTTGAAATTTACATTTATTTGATTACTAAAAAAGCAATCATTTTATAACTTTTATCATTTATGTGAATTGTCTGTTGGGACATTTAACTTTGTGATACATGGGGATATTTTCTGGTGATTAAAAGTTGTTACAGGTATAACTTTTATTAGAACTATATTGGAAATTTTCTATTTGTGTTTAATTATGCTTAAGTTTTGCCTAAGCAAAATATTTATTTGTAAAAGTAGTTTATATTTCATATAAAACTATTCTGCTACACAGGAACATATAAGGGAAAACCCCAAAATTCTACAATCCCACTATTCAGAGATAAGTTTCTTTCACTTTATGAGAACATTATTCCAAGCATACTTTTGTATATACAAACTGAGAGAACAAAGTACAGACAGAGGTCCTGGGGCTGGATAGTATTAGTTCCTACTACGTAAGAAAACCAAGTATTCCACAAACGTGATTGAGCATCTGTGTGGGCCCTTTGAATTGTTAGATTGCTTTCAGAACTGTCATTCCATTTGAATTGTACCATGCTACACAGAATATGCTGGGGACTTATGATCATAAAAACAGAGATGATGAAACTGTGACATAAGAGGTGTTAATGTCTCACCTTTCATCATGCATTGCGGCAAGGGTTGATTTGAGGTCAGAGTCAAGTATTCTCTTTTATGAATCATGATCCTTCAGGGAATGTGTGCTTACAATGTAAGAGTACCAAGCTTTCTACCCTAAAGTATGCCACTTTGGCATATTGATTTTTTTTTAGCTCTAGTCCCTTGAAAAGCAGTAAATGCAGAGAGAGGCTTTCTCTGACTTCTCCTTATCTGTTTTAAGACAGGAACCCAGTTGTAATAAATCCTTTCCCCTGGAGTTTCATCAACCAGGAAGACTGACTCTTTTCAAAGGAGAGGAGACTAGAAGTTAACACCACACCCACACAAACTCTACCACAAACTGCCATGCCTCCCATCTATTCTTCTTAGGGCTCATTCATCTTTCCTAAAAATCATTTATTCTCCCCTAAGCAGCCTACATCCTCCCCTCCCTGGATCAATGGTTGCTACATGTACATCTACAGATGCTATTTCCTCATCATCATAGCGACCAGACCATCTGCTTCCCTCACATTTGAAAGGAACCAATCCATTTTGACAACCAGCATCCTTCATTTATATAATGGATCTAAGTAATGCCAGCAGATTTACTTGACATCACTCATTTAAATGGAAGACCATGATGACTACAGTCCTCCTGATTGTGCCCTTTGTAATTCTTGACTTTCTTTGTTCCCTTTAGAGAACAATTTAAAGTGCTACCCAAATCTCTGTCCAGATTGTAATCTCTCCTTTGCTCAAAAAGTGCTTTTTATTTTTTATTATAACCTAAATTTTTTGTTGTTATTGTTATCATCTCCTATAAATAACATTATTCATTCCATCCTAGTTACTGATTTGTTTATTGGCATTCAATCTCTTGAAAATTACTTTGACAAACTTAAAATAAAAAGTAGAATAATGTATATTTAATCATTTTAACTGTTTTTATATTTTATTTGGCTTATTTATTAGGTTTAGAGGAGAAGAGCAAGGGAGAAAATGACATTGAAATAGTCTTTGTAAATATTTTCATTATATAATTTTATGACCCTGGAAAATCTTTCTTGCATATAAAATGAAAGTGACATATTTTAAGTAACAGTCATTGTCATTTGATACAGCTGAAAGAATTTTGTTTTATGGTCCCTTGGTATAATTTATCCTAATATCTGTGCTACTTATAAAAAGATTACTCTATTTACAAATAATAACCTCAATTTTAGAAGGAAGTATACTAAAAGAATATTTAATTTAATTAATTTGTTTTATATACTAGTTTTTGAAGAAAATATAGAAACTCTTAAAAAGATTTTTTTTCTAGAGATACTATGTCTCATTTATATATATAAAATGTACTTAACTGCATAATGTACACTTTTATTCTTTTACCTTTTCCAATTATCTTAGGCAGGTTTATGTCCATCTCCAGGTCACAGAAGATTGTTTTCTCCCATTTCATGCTTCCAAATGAACAGGAAACACACTTTATACACATGTATATCTACTTACTATTCATGTAAGAGAGTGTAGTATAAATTATGAAGTGGAAGGGATGGTTTGTAGCTGCCTATATTGACAAAACCTTGAGTTTTCTTAGTGTCAAAGAAAACACTATGTATTCATTAAATGTCATGGATTTCAATAAAATTGTTTCTGGGTTTTTGTTTTGTTTTTTTGTAATCTGAAGATTTTCTAGTAGATATGAGAAATTTTAAGTACCTAATAAGAATAATGAGTGTCATAGAAAATTAAGCTAAAAGTTGAAAACTTAGAGAACTTGAAATCATTTTGGACCCTGGCCGGTGGCCCAGTCAATAGAGTAGGGATGATGGGGTTTATTTGCAGGTCAGAGCATACAGGAAAAGTGACAATCTGCTTCTCCCCCACCCCTTCACCTACCCTTTCTCTCTCTCTTACCCTCCCACAGCCAGTGGCTCAAATGTTTCTTTTTTTTTTTTCTATTTATTCATTTTAGAGAGGACAGGGAGAGACAGAGAGAGAGAGAGAGAGAGAGAGAGAGAGAGAGAGAGAGAGGAGAGACAGAGAGAGAGAAGGGGGGGAGGAGCTGGAAGCATCAACTCCCATATGTGCCTTGACCAGGCAAGCCCAGGGTTTTGAACCGTCAACCTCAGCATTTCCAGGTCGAAGCTTTATCCACTGCGCCACCACAGGTCTCAAATGTTTCAATTCTGGCCCAGAGCACTGAGGATAATGTGGTTGGTCCCAGCACATCAGCCCCAAGTGCTAAAAATAGCTTCATTCTGGAGCATCCCCTCGGGCACATGTGGGAGCCTGTCTCACTATTTCCCCTCCTCTCATCTAGAAAAAAGAAAAGAAAGAAATCTTTTAATCTCATGTCTATATTGAGAAGCACTGAATTATTTTTGTTAAATTGGCATATTCTCCCTTTACATTTATTTGAGAAACACTTGGAGGTAAAGCATCTGTAAATGTAAATCAAAATGTTACATTGTTTCCTTTGTGATACACATTTTAAATCAGTCTACTCTGCTTTTAAACACAAGACAACGTGGATTTTTCTTCCCTTAGGTAAACAGATGGTGCTAGAAACTCTGAGACTACTTTGAATATGAATTATGTTGAAAGTAACAAATTTTATATTGTCAAATAACCATATTTATACCATTGAATTTAAATGATTGCAGTTTTAGTGTTTTCCATTTTCTTCTTGTATTAATTAAAATTTTTGTCAAAGTCCTTATGTGAAGAGAAAGTTTTTATAACAAAGTACTTTAATATTGGGAATTTGATAAGTTAGAGTAGCCCAAAACATAAGAGGATTAAAAAAAAAAAGATCCTTTAAATTAATCTTTCTTCTTCAGAATTTCTCAGAATATAGGAATTTGCAGCAGAATCTGAGTGATGATAGAATACAAAAAATATTCATCAGAATTTACCCTGGAAGGAAATACTGGATCCCAAGTGGAAATCCAGGAATAAATTTGAGAACTAGTTGAACAAAGCAGTGGGTGGTTGGAATTAAAAATAGAATGGAATACAATAAAATAAAACAGCCTTCTCCTCTACTCCCCTCAGCTGCACACATGAAAACTGGAAATAACATGGCATAATATGCAGAGCTAGCAGAACAATAGAGAATGACCTTCTTCTGTCCAAGAGATGATGGAAACAATTTCAGCTGGTAGTAAACACTAAATAACATACACATGAAGATGTAAGATGAAAATAAAAGTAGGTAGAGTGATGTGTTGCATGTTGTATAGTCCAACAAAGTAGAAATATTGCATCAAAAGAAAATGGGGGAAAGCAGAGAAGGGGAAGCAGAATTAATTATATTTGATTGTCTCTGAGTTCAAAGATGGAAGTACTGGAAATATTTTAAAATTTAAAATACAAGTAGAAGCTTAAGTAAAGAAGAGAGGGTTATGAGCACTAAGTAAAGACATTAACATAAAGGTAACCACAAGAATAAAAAGATTATACTTCTTAAATACCATAAGAAGTTTGAACAAAGCCAAACATATTTACAAATAATAATAATAATAAAAATAATAATAATAATAGTGAAAAAGAAATAAAGTAAAAGTAGAAAACAGAGAAAATGACCCATATTGTAAAAGGTACACAGAAAACATTACACTAAAAAAAAACTTGAGGTCAAGCATGTACACATTATATAAGTAAATATAATTTGCATAATATACCTAAAGAAGGAGAATTTTAAACTGGCAAAAAAAGCAAAACCCAGATGTACAATAAATATATAAAAAATATATCTAAAAGTGATTTCAAAAGATTAACAATGAAGAAATGATCTAGGGTTACTTGACAATGATACAAAATAAAACCAGGATTTGTGATCTGGATGTCTGACATGGCAGAATTCAGCACAAAGAGCATAAAAAATATTAAGGATTCATTAAAATGTAAAAGGAGTACATTTCACAATGAAGATATAAAATTTACAAATTTACAAATCTGAGCAGCAAATACCATAGTGGCCACCTTAATAACATTGAAACCAAAGGAGATGCAAGGAAAACAGAAACAAACTAAATGAGATAGGGCCTTGATTTACCTCTCTTAACTTAAGTTTAACAAGTCTATTAAAAAAATTAAGTATCTAGAAGACCCAAATAGCATAATCAGTAAGAATTTTTATTAACATATATATACATTAATACTGAGAAACAAATATCTATGAATATACTTCTTTCAAGTTCTCATGCATGTATATATATCAATATTATTTTAAGTGCTTATATATACACAAAGATATGTATGTGTAAATATATATACATTTGTATATATATGAATGAATATACCTTCTTTTAAGTACTTTGGAAATACTTGTGAACTCCATCTACTTAATTCCTTATGTACCTGTCTTAGTCATGGCACAAGATAATTTCAGTAAGGTCTAGGATATCAAAATCATGCAAATAGCATTTAGATAGCAATGCAATAAAAATAAAAATTAAGAACAAAATAAAATAAAAAGATAACTTTATCTGGCAATTAAAAAACTAGTATCTATTAAATTTTTTTGGGTCAAGGGAAAATACAAACTAAAATTACAAACATTCTTTAGAAAATAATTATCATGTACTCCTTATTTATATATAAAAATTTACAGGACAGCTAAGTCAGAGGGAAGGGGGTGAGGGGATGGGATCAGAGAAGATGAAGGGATTAGTGAAACTATACATACATAACACATAGATACACATACCAGGACAGCAAATCCCAGAGGAAAGGGGGGAGGGAGCTAGGTACAGGGGGGCAAAGAGATATATTAAGAGACAGGGAGGTGGGGGTGAGGGTGTTATATTGAGAGGGACACTTGAATCTATGATAGCACAATAAACTAAAATAAATAAAATTTAAAAAAACCTTACAGGACAGCTAAAACAATGTTCATAGGAAAATGTATAAGTTTAAGGAAGTATATTTAAAAATGAGTTTAAAAATAACTGGATTAAACACAATTTAAAAAGTTAAAAAAAAAACAAAGAAGAAGTAAGGATTTAAAATCTAAAATCAAGAAGGTTGAGAGCACTGCCAAGGAGGTGGTGGTGGAGGAAGAAGTAGGGGGATAAACTCCATAATGAACAAAGTCTTGACTTGAGGGGTTGAACACACAATACAGGGTATAGAGATGTGTTGTAGAATTGGGCACCTAAAACTTGTACAATTTTGTTAAACAAGGTTTCCCCAATAATTCAATTAAAAAAAAAACACCAAGCCAAGTCTTTGCAAAAAAATCAAAGTAAGATAGACTACTAATTAAACAAATAATTTAAAAAAAGAACAAATACAAAACAGTAAGACATTAGAAATGATCTGTACAGCAAAAGATACTGACAACAAAATAAACAGGCACTCAACTGAGAGATATTTGCAAACAACAACTCCAATAAAGGGTTAATATCCAAATATATAAAGAACTCACAAAACTCAGCAACAAACAAGCAAACAATCCAATTAAAAATGGGGAGAAGACCTGAGAAGACACTTCTCCCAAAAGAACATACAAATGCCAATGGATATATGAGAAGAGGATCATCTTCACTAGCTATTCTAGAAATGCAAATCAAAACTACAATAAGATACCACCTCAAAGCTATTAGATTGGCTATTATCAACAAGACAGGTAATAAAAAGTGTTGAAGAGGATGTGGAATAAAGGAACCCTCATTCACTGCAGGTGATAATGCAAATTAGTACAACCATTATAAAAAAAATATGGTGGTTCCTCAAAAAAAATTAAGAAAGAAATACCATATGACCCAGCAATTCCTCTGAGTACCCCAAAACTCAAAAACATTGGTACCTAATGACACATGCACCCTGATGTTCATTGCTGCATTATTCATGGTAGCCACAACATGGAAACACCATCAAAGTGTCCCTCAATAGAGGATTGGATAAAGAAGATGTGGTACATATACACAGGGGAATACTACTCAGCCATAAGAAATGATGACATAGTGACATTTACAACTACATGGATGAACCTTGAGAACATTATACTAAGTGAATAAGTAAATCAGAAAAAGAAAAAACTGTATGATTTCATAAATAGGTGGAATGTAAAACTGAGATTCATGGACATAGATAAAAGTGAAGTGGTTACCAGAGGGAAGGGAATGTGGAGGAAAGGGATGGGAGAGGGGTTGGGGGAAGTGTGTAAAGAGGGACAGATATAAGGTGATGGGCAATGATTTGACTTTGAGTGATGAGTATACAACATAATCAACAGTTCAAATGCTATAAAAATGTTCACCTGAAACCTATATACTCTTATTGATCAATGTCACCCTGTTAAAATTAATTTTCTAAATCAAATTGTTTAAAAAAAAATTAGAGATGATCTTTAAAGTAAAACAACTAGAAAAAAGCACAAAAGTCAACTTAATAAAATAAACTTTAAAACCTATAAGAAATGGCTAACACTAAAATGGTGATAAAAAAAGATGACACGTCAAAACTAGAGAAAGAATACAGTGATATAAGTGTGAGTTCTCTGAATAAATTTTATATACTATCTACTTTTGAACTAGAAGAATGTTACACATGAGAAAACACAAAAGTCTTAGCACCTGTAACAATAAACAATTACAACGAACTCTAAAACACTGAATAAATAAAACTTTGAATGTTGGGAAATTTTTCAAAAGGAGAGGGAATGGCAAAGAGATAACAAATAAACACCTTAAGCCAGCCAAACTTGAAGCCAGATGTCTACGCCCCCCTGGACTTCTTAAATTATCTGAGCTGTTATTTTCCATTTATTGTATAGAGCAACTTTGAATTTGCTTTCTTTAAGTGCATCTTAGATTTTAGACTGATGTGAGGGTTTATTTTGATAAATATGGAATTATATCTGTGTTTTTCATTTTCATAGATCCAGTGTATATATAGAAAAAGTGTTTATCATGATTACAAATAATTTATTCTTCTAATGAATTAAATGTTTGAATAAAAATATTGAAGTATTTTGTATTTGTTTATATAGACATATATGAAATAGTTCTAAAATTTTGCACCTTGCTTTTAACAAGGGAGGGATTTTTGCAAGTACCATGCAATTCTCTGCAATTTTAACCTATGCTTGCTCTGAGGAGCATGATATGTGTGAAAATATTTCATAGTCGACACAAAGAAAGCAGCTGATAGGGTAAGAGACATCAACAGACATGTGGTCAATACCAGGAGATTTTTAGAAGATAGATTTTCCCAAGGTATAACTTGTGATATTCATGTCACATCAAAAACTAACACTGGAACCAAATTACTCTTTTTATAGAAGTACTTCTACAACTATCACTGAGAAGTTAGTCCAGGGATTCTACTAAGGAAATAGAGTTTGAAAATTCAGCAATCAATGTTGTAAAAAATATGATTGCCTGTGCAGGGAGAAAACAGCTATGTGCCTCAGAGCAGCATTAATAGAGGTAGTAAACCTCTATTTCCAAGGACATCTATGATAGAAACTCAGACACTTGCCTCTTAAACTTACTCTTCTAAATAGAGTGAAATAGTGGTGAGTAAACAAAATTTCCTTTTTCTTCTCATATCTTAAATCAATGTAACTCTTTTGGTTCCTTTTCTTTTAAATGAATGCATTGGCTGTAATATTCCAGGAAATTCCAGCCCTGTATTTTTCTTGAGAATGTAGTTCATGTTGAGAAATTTTGTATTTTTGGCATGTTTGGTAATAGAGAAAATAAATACAGCACTAGAGTCAGAGTAATTTAATCAATATATAATATAAATTTAAATTGAAGACAATCCTAAAATTTAATATAATGTTCTAATATAAAGTTGTCTTTCATAAATACAAAATAAAAAATGGCAAGTGAAACTCAAAGATCCCATCTATAGAGTTTCTCTTCTTCATTACAAATGCAGTGAGGTCATTAGATGAATTATCCAATGAACTTTATACCCATAGTAGAAAAGGTAAATGGAAGACAAAAGTAATGAAGGTAGGGAAAAATAGAGGGAGGGAAGGAGAGAAAGAAGAGAGGAAGAAATGTATAGGTGGACAAAGAAAGGCAGGTAGGTAGGTACAAAGAAAATAAAAGAGATAAAAAATGTATAGTTCTTGAGTAATCTTTACTCTTCCTTAAGAATAAGCTTAAGAATAAACTAAGTGAGGTGGTTAAACAATCTCCTTTTAGAAAAACACGTAAAATAATATTGTTTTAATTTTAAAATTAAATTACCTAAAAAAAGGTTCATATACTACAAAAGTGTTTTTTTGTGGCAATAAAATTTTACTGGATTATCTATTTTTTATTAATATATGGTAATTTGCATAAAATTATCTGTTTCAAAACTTTAGAATAAAATAATCACAACTTTTACAATTTAGAACTGTAAAAATCTTTCTTATCAAGTGATTTCTTATCATTCATATGTGATAGAATTGTCTTTATGTTTTCTAGAATTCCTAGGAAATTCTGACTAGCCAAGAAACATGCAAATATAGGTATTTTATACTTTTTATAAACTAATCTTTTAAAATTATGATTGTACATACCCTTAAGTATATTTTGCTGCCAGCAAGACTTCTTTTTTCAAAAAGAAACAAGATTTCTTGGTTTATTTTATTTTATTTTTTTATGCGAGAGAGGGAGAGAGAGAGAGAGAGAGAAAGAGGGAGGGACAGACAAGGACAGACAGATAGGAATGGAGAGAGAGGAGTGAGAAGCATCAGCTCATATTTGTGGCACCTTTGTTGTTCATTGATTGCTTTCTCATATGTGCCTTGATCAAGGCAGCTCCAGCTGACCCAGTGACTCCTTGCTCAAGCCAGCGACCTTGGGCTTCAAGCCAACAACCTTTGGGCTCAAGCCAGTGACCATGGCATCATGTCTATGATCTGACACTCAAGCCACTGACCCCTTGCTCAAACTGGTGAGCCCATGCTCAAGCTGGATGAGCCTGAACTCAAGCTGACGACCGTGGAATTTCAAACCTGGGTACTCAGCTCTCCAGTGCTCTATTCACTGTGCCACCAGTGGGTCAGGCTCCTGATTTATTTGTAAAGATTAAATGTTATAAATGTAAACATGTAGCTACAGAAATCATCCATTTATATTCCTTATGTTATGAAAACTAGTTTTTTTAAGGATACAGCATAAATTACAGACACACAGTTCCTTTACAACTGACTAGGTGAAAGATGATAACAGTATTTGTGATTTAATCTATAAAGAATGTGGTAGGTGCCTGACCTGTGGTGGCGCAGTGGATAAAGTGTCAACTTCAAATGCCAAGATCACCGATCGAAACCCTGGGCTTACCTGGTTAAGGTATATATGGGAGTTGATGCTTCTTGCTCCTCCCCTCTTCTTTCTCTCTCTGTCTCTTTCTCTGTATCTCCTCTCTAAAAAAATGAATAAATTTAAAAAATAATTAAAAAAAGAAATATATTTTTTTAAAAAGAATGTGGTAACTTGTAGTTTTCAAAGAACTAAAGGATTATTTACTATTCAAATAACACCTTCATTAGTGAATTTTTTCCATTTCTCTGTAAATTGATAAATTGTTTGTGTCAGGTTTACAATGTTTTTAATGTCAAATATTTGACTATTTGCTGTTGTAGAATTCTCCACTGTCTTTTCACTGTCTGAGAGAATTCTACTCTAAACTATTACACTAAAACTAACTGACATTTTTTTGGCAAGGTAAAGAGCAACAGAATAGTAGCCTGATTATATTTATTTATAATCATTTATAAGCATATAACTGCTTTCTTACTCTATAGAGCAGTGGTTTTCTTTTTTTTTTTTTAAGATTTTATTTATTCATTTTAGAGAGAGGAGAGAGAAAGAAGTGGGGAGAAGCAGGAAGCATCAACTACAGTACGAGCCTTTACCCGGCAAGCCCAGGGTTTCAAACTAGCATCCTCAGCATTCCAGGTCAATGCTTTATCCACTGCACCACCACAGTCAGGCAGAGCAGCAATTTTCAACTAGTGTACTGTGACAGGCACACAGGTGTGACACTGGAACTTTTAAAACATGCAATACCTGATTCTTCAGTCAGGGACACTGACCTCTTTTCCCTAAAATTGTCAAATAATAAAAATTACAACAGTCAGGTGTTAATGAATCAAAATTATACCTGTTTTTTGTCAGATCTACAAAAATATAATTTTTGGCGTGCTATACAGAATCTTAATAATTAGTTTATGTGTGCCGTGAGATAAAAAAAAAAAGGTTGAAAA
Source organism: Saccopteryx bilineata (assembly GCF_036850765.1). Lineage (NCBI taxonomy): Eukaryota > Metazoa > Chordata > Mammalia > Chiroptera > Emballonuridae > Saccopteryx > Saccopteryx bilineata. The sequence goes on along the minus strand of NC_089490.1, from coordinate 66,259,613 downwards.
TTTATGCTATAGAGTCATCTTTCCTGAGTAACCAAGCTATAACAACTACCTTGCGCAGAGAAATTTTATGATGTTCTTAATAGAGTATATTTCTACACTGGAAGATGTCATTATTACCCATCCATCAACCATAGTGAAGTTATGAAACTTCATTTCACCAGAGGCCTTGACATTACATTGCTCACTGTTTGCTCAGCTTGTCAGCACTTCATGTCACTAATGCACAGGGAGCCGAATTCAAAAATCTCAAAAATTTTTTTTCATAATGGAGATATGTGTTTTCCCATGCAATCATCTGCTCATGTAGTTCATAAAATTCCTGAGGGTACACAGCCAAATCTAGGTAATAAAGTTTGTTGAACTTGACTGAAGAATGGTATTAGATGATAGAGTTAATTTCTGTGATAATGTATAATTATGTTATATTTATGCTGTGTAGTGAATAACGAAGAGGAACCTGGAAATGTGATAATGTATTTGAATTTCTGTTAAATTACACTGAGTAGTTATAAAAGTCAATTTATTAATTTATTTTATATAAAGTATTTAGATACCATTCAAAGAGAGTCATTTTATTATTTCAGGTAAATAAATATTTAGAAGAGAGTCAAAATATCTTCAAAAGTCTTGCTATAAAGACAGGTAATAAAATTTTTCTGAATTTTTTAAAATATTTGAACTATTTTATGACAAAGTAACATTTCTCTTATAATTTTAAAAATCAAGAGTGAGATGATGGATACACACACACACACACACACACACACACACATGAGCTGTTCCATATAAGAATATTATTTTGATTTTACACAATGAAAATTCCATGTTGATTCATGGAAGACTAATTCTCAAGTGTTTTTATTTTTGGATCCTCAGTTCAAAGGTGAAATTTGTCTTCTGAGTGCAGAAAGCATAGGAGGAAATAGGTTTAACAAGGATATAGAATAAACAGTGACTTAACTAAATTACATTTTCTAAAAAAATACATTCTAAAAGAAAAATAAAGTTTCCACAGCTGGATACGGTCAGAGTAAAAGGGTGTGGATAATATGCCTTATAATAATACTCAAAATTAATTTAACTTCAGCTTATATTTCAATAATCATATTTGCACATAGTTAGTTATATGTGAAAATTTACCTGCTTCAAACAAAATTATAGCTTGCATATATGCTGTCCTAACTATGTTGTCCTAACTAACTCCTCCTGCTGCTGATTGGATTTGGTAGTTGGCATCTTACCAGTGAAACTTTTTAAAAAGCATAAACCTATATTACGCTCTTTGGTGGCAGACATCTTTTCTTTTTGCATGTGCTCTTTTGGAAAGAGAAGAAAATGATGATGATCATGAGGATAGTAGAGATGGCGTTTACAATTGATGATGATAATATTATTTATGTACTTTAGATAGATGTGCTCTAAATATATTAATTTAATTAAAATGATCTACTCCAAATATTCATGAAATGGTGTTATTATTGACCATTTTTTAGATGAGGTCATTAATGTATACAAAAATTATGTAATTTATTCTTCTTTTAAAGAAGTTTAATATCACTGCTGATTTTATTTTCTCTAAAAACATTTTAACTCTATCTTATGCACCTTAATAATTTGTGCTGCCTTCAGTTGAATAACTCCTCAATCTGAACCTTCCTCTTCTCTTTTAAAGGTCTTTCATAATTTGGCTTTATTCTATTTATTTATTTATTTATTTATTTATTTTTAAACAACTTTTCAGCGTACGCCCTCTGCAGACAGGTCGCCTCTCTTTTTGTTTGTCTATTAATTATAGTACACAAAGTGTTAGATATACAATTCCTTAGCTTCACAGTACATACAGACACATGTACACACACATCCAAAATGAAAAATAAATGTTATGATGTTAGAAATAAAGCTAGCTTGGGAAATGATATGAGTTTTGTTTCTCTGTTTTCATTGGGAAAGATTAACCCTCTTAATGTGTCATGTAGTCATGTCATACTTGGTGGACCTGGGCTCCCAGCCACACACACCGATTTACACAGTTATTTATCCTAAGACTCATGTGAATGGCTTTGTTGGGAGAAGTTCCAAAATGACTCATTTGCTATAGAAAGGCGCTCTCACAAGAAGAACCCATTATCTAGAACTGCATCTGGAGCACCAGGCAGACCTCAGTATCTCTTTTGGTAAGTTTCCCTGGAAAGTGGGGAAAAGCTCTTGTCTTTTTTGAAATATTCCCTAAGCTATTTTTACAGTAATGAACCGCAAAGAGCACAGGTTTTTATTCTACTCATAGAAAGGCACCCTAGATATATATGTAATATCACAAATAGATGTAAAATAAGAGAGTTTTGACTTGACCAGGCAGTGGCACAGTGGACAGAGCATTGGATTGGGATGTGGAGGACCTAGGTTCAAAACTTGGAGGTCATCAGCTTGAGTGCAGGCTCATCTGATTTGAGCAAGGCTCACCAGCTTGAGCCCAAGGTCGCTGGCTTGAGCAAGGGGTCACTTGGTCTGCTGTAGCCCTCTGGTCAAGGCACATATGAGAAAGCAATCAATGAGAAACTAAGTTGCCTCAACGAAGAATTGAATCTTCTAATCTCTCTCCCTTACTGTCTATTTGTCCCTATCTATCTCTTTCCCTTTCTGTGTGTCTGTCCCTCTCTCTGTCTCTGTCAAAAAAACAAACAAACAAACAAAAAGAGGTCTGTCTTATTTTACCTGCTACCCACAGTTAGATCTATATTATATCCAAGGCAACGGGCATCTGATATGCTCTGTCTTCCAAAATGCCCCTGTAAAAATGATTTGCATTTACTGAACTGAAAAGAGGATATAAATATATTTCCAAAATGAATGGGTTTTTCTTTAATATAATTTCAGTATAATATTTCTTTTGCTACAATGAGAATAAGTTAAAATTTTAAGTGGTCAGAAAAGTAGAAAAATAGATAATTGATGGAAATAAAATATTATTAAATGATTATATTGGGTCAACATATGGTATTGTATTTTGGAACACCACCTTTATTTACTTGAATCAAGATATCCCCTTCAGAGTGAGTTCTATACAGGGATGGACTAAGATAATTAACATTGCTTATATATATCACACTGTTGACCATCTTCAGTGTGATGTTTTAATAGAAACTTTAAATATAAAATTAAAACATTTAATTTCAAAAATAAAGAAGAAAAAGGAATGCACAATTTGATGACTGTTATGAAAAATAGTGGGAGGGCTTTTCTTTGCAGAATTTTTCTGGGATGGGATTGATGCTATAACAACCCTCCAACTTTCCCATGTTTCATAATGTTTCTTTTGCAGTATCAAACCCTGTAGTATTGGAGTCTAGTTTATATTTTTACATCCTGATTGAAAGGCATATTTTAACACAAGACAGAATTTTGTTTATCTTTAAATCTTATAGTACCCTAGTGTGCAAGTTGGGTGCCTCATAGTAGCTACCCTGAGGGTTTGCCCGATTACCTTAACTGAATACAACTTAAATCTCACCATGGGTAGAATGGTTTAAAATGCAATAAGCCAAGAAAAGGGAGAATGAATGCCAAAAGAATCCAGGGAATAAGTGACTATACCAAAATAGGAGTTATAAATACTGTTTTTTCAAGAGCATCTTAGAGGAAACGAGTAACCTTCTTAGCCAATCATCTTTGATTTTTGCATGAGTGAGAAGAAGTGCCGAGAGAAATGACTAGAAATATTTTTCTTCTGAAAATGAGGATTGGGTTGAAGCTAATTTGCAAGCATTCCCTGAAAATTCTACTTGTGTAATCGGGTGAAAAAAGATGATGCAGCACCTTTGAAAGACTCGACTAACTGGCACTCTCCTTTGGTTCACAGTTCATGGGCTAAACTTAGCACTTTGGTTCTTTTGCAGAAAATTAGAAAGAGAAAGAGAGAGATAGGGCATTTTTCAGTTACTTGGGCTAGAGATTGTATAATAACTAAGAGCCTGTGCCTTGTGTGACTGAGAACTAGATGGCACTTTATTATGGCAGTTGGCTGGATGTGAGAAGTAACGTATTTTCTCAAATTAACTTTGTTGGCATTTTATATAGTGATTTTTTTTATTTTGATTCATCAAATATGAGTGTAGATGGGCCCAACAATGAAATAATAAAAAGAGAATGTTGATAATGTGAGTCATATAGTACTGTGTAGTGGTTAGATGGTGACCTTGAAAATGGTATAGCCATGTCCTAACTTCTGGAGTCTTCAAACATCTTATTCAGAAAAAAGAGTCTTGGAAATATAATTATCTTGAAATTAGCCTGAACTATCCTGGTGGGCTCTAAATCCAATGACAAATGTCCTGATTTTAGGAGACTCATGGCACATACATACTTGTACAACTGTTAGTTTTCTGGGAAACAGAATTGTTTGCATAGTTTGTCCAAATCTCACTTTCCCAGGACTGAGGGTTTAATATTTAGGAGAGTACATGTGAAGTCAGCCCCTGTACAATTTTGTGATAAACTCTTTGAGGCTTGGATAGATAATAGCTTATAGTAAATGGATATGTTGAGGAAGTAAAGGAAGACTATGCATTTCTCTTTGGAGCTTGTATGAGTGGAAATACACAGGTTTTTCATATTTAGTGCAACTATTGTCTTTATTTTTCTGTTATAAATATTAAATAATATCTACTGTAATTTCTTCTTCAAAATTAGCAAATTAGAAAGGTGTGATTTGCTCAGTGTCTTGTCTAAATTTTTGTTGTCCATTTCCAAATGTCTTCCATTATGGTCAGAGAATTTGCTCCTCAGTTGTTGTTGATTTAGTTTTTGTTTTTGTATTGTATTTGTTGAGGTGTCCACTAAAATAAAAATATGACTAAGTTTCTGTATGTTCTAAATATATTTTAAAATAGCATGTACTATCTCTTTGTTCAGTGCAGAATTACTTTGTTGTTCAAGTTAGCTGTATCCTAACATAAGAAGGAGTTGCATTATTGACTTGATTTCCAAGAGAAATGCATAAAATTTTTCAGTATGAATATAAATTTGTTAATTTATTTCTTTAATACTATCATTTTTCTTGTAAGTTTTAAAGTCATATTGATAATGCATAATCTAATTAATTGCTTCATATTCTTTTGAAATGTTCCTTTAATCAATTTGTAAAATCCTTCTTATTGCTTTTAATGATTTTTCACTGTACATTTTATTTTTTCTATTATTAGTATTATTACATCAATTTTCTTTAGGTTAGTATTTGACTGGTATTTCTTGTCCTTTATATTTAAGTGTGCCTCTTATAATAATTCTATACCTAGAATCTTTAAATATCTGACTAAAGCGGCAAGTTCTAGAAAAATTCTAGTCAGTATTTTTCAATTTTGTCTTTTCCGTGTCCTTCCGTATGTTGTCACCTTTTATGTCTCTTCTTACATGGATTCCTCAACTTAGCATCTCTCTTTTATTTCTCTTATCCATTTTTTATTTCTGAAGTCTACTCATAAAAACTGCTCAGTTCAATGTCCAACTTGGTAACTAGTTCTTCAAGAGTGTCTATGTATTTTTTTATGCCATAAATTTGAGTGCTTATTCAACAGTGTCTTTGTCAAAATCTCTAATAGATTTATTTTCATTATTTCTTTTTTGATTTCATTAACATGTTTCCTCCTTTATCTTTCTAATGATATTTATGGTGATTGTTTAAATACATTTTTAAAATTTTCTAGTGACTCATTAATGGTAGGTAAAGTTTTATTTTTGTAGATTTTGAGGTCACTTTTTTACATAGTTTTGTTTTTTAAGGTTTTTTTAATGGTACATTTATCTTATAGAAAATGATTCCTCTATACTTTTCTTAGATATTTTTTGCCTTTTGGCTTATACCTGTAATTTTAATCAGGCCTTTTAAATCTCTTATGTAGACTTTTTGATGTGGTTATGTATTTATTAACTCTAATATATATATTAATATCTCTACAGCTCAAATGACAAGACTGAAATTGTATTATATGTTTAGTCCATTTTCTTGAGCTTTTAAATGGCATAAACTTTTGAGTCAGGGTAGTTTTCAATAAAATTAATAAATAAATATATAATATTTATAAACATTATTTGCTTTTATTATAATCTTTAGAACTAACTTAATAATAAAGTTATTACTATCTAATTACTAGTTAATCAGATATTTATATTGTACTACACTGAAAATAAATGCCTTGTTGATTTTGCTCTCACAATTTACCAAACCCACAGGTTTGTTTATATTATGGCTTTTAGTGCCTCCCAATATTTATAATGAAACTCTGAGTCAGAGACCAAGAAAACTGGCATCTCCCATTCTAGCATTTGCTGCATTGCTAATGTGAATAAATATAAACTAGGAAGATGATAGCATCAAGAAATGAGTTAAAAACAAATAAATTATATAGAAAATAGAAAGTATGCCTTTCTATACATATATGATGTAATTGTGAATTGTACTTATATTTCTATCTATACTAATAGCAATCTCATTCTCTTGGCCATGAAATGAAGAATGTCAAATATGACCATTAGAGATGATACAGAGGTTCATGAGAGAATATTTATGCAGAATTAAACACAATCCTAGAATTACCATGCTTTTCTTAAAACATTCATTATCCTAAAAAGACACTGGAACTAGGCTGGGTTTATAAATTACACTAGCATATGGGGTAAACCGGGCTCTGAGAAATAGTATATATAGTGTTACTGTTAAGAGTCGGAATCTGAAGGTTTATCAGAAATTTCCAGAGGATGGAAGAATAATCAAATAGAAAATGAATGCTTCCTTTTCTTATACTTTACTGCTTCCTGGTGAGTAAAAGGCATTATGTCTGATAAACTCAAACACTATCCTATAAAAATCAAAGTAAGTACACCAAAGTCTTTATGACTAGCAAGAAAATAAATGATTCTGCCCAATTAATGATGGGGAAAAAAGAAGGCAGGCGTAATAAAGGCGAGATAAATCAGCCTTCATTCTCTTTCAATTACCACCCTCAGCGGGCACTGCTGAGAGCCTGAGTAAAGAAGTAAGACAGTCACCACTTGCTCGGTAAACAAACAAGGAACCAAACCAATTGGTGTTGAATATAAAGACTGAATACACTGCTTAAAGCAGGACACAGAATTGGGACAGTGAAGAATGGAGGAGATATTTTTACAGTTGCAAAAATACAATCTTTAGTAATTTTCTTCAAACTTCACTTACTACATGGGGCTTGAATATTTTTCTTTTGTAATAAAATATTTCCAAAACAAAATTAGATAGTTTCCCCATGTGAAACTTGCCCATATCTATATAGCTGCCGAATACAGAGTCTTTAGAAGGCCAGTGTGGGTCTCAGATGTGCTTTCACTTGTGGAAATTGGAATAAAAAAATTTTTTTTTTAAGACTCAATTTACATTTCAAAACCCTGCACTTGCCTGGTCACTGCACATATGGGAGTTGATGCTTTCTGCTTTTCCTCCCCTTCTCTCTCTCTGCTCTCTCTCTCTCTCTAAAAATGAAAAAAATAAAATAAAATAAACAGTATAATGTTAAAAAAAAGATAAAAAATAAGACTTGATTTACCCACTTAGAACGTAGGGTAGTATAGAAACCTATGGCAGATCATGTCGTGCAGATTAGGAAAAGGGCTTACTGCCATTTCTGGCATGTGCCTTAAACCTCTCCCTGTAGTTTACCTCAATTATGCATTGTATCCTCAGCATCTTTAAATGATAAGCTGGCATTTAAACATCCTATGACCTGCCTTTAAGATTTATAACTCCTTAGTATTCATTTTAATGATATGAATTTAATTTTCTGCTTATTTCTCTATTTCAATCCCCAAAAGAGATTCATTTGGCTACTTTTAAATGAACAATTTCCTGCTTGATTAATTAGCTGTAATTTTCTAATGTGTTCAGAACTGAAAAATTATACTGCCTTTAGTATTGGACTGTATGTAGAATCTTTTAAAATATATATTTAAGAAATTTCCTTGCTGGGGTAGGGATGTGAAAACACAATATGGTGTACAGAGATATATTGTAAAATTGAGCACATGAAACCTGTATAATTATGTTAACCAGTGTAACCCCAATAAATCTAATTAAACTAAAAAAAATGTTAGACAGAGTTGTTTGGAATCGAGATTCCAAGTCCTGAGTCTTATTTTGACCCTAAAAGTAGATTTTTTTTTCTACTGTTTGCTTTGGGTTAAAATACTTATTTCAGAGGAGTGCACTTTGGTTAATTTTTAAACTGTAGTGATTGGTAAAGTTTGCTACTAAAACAATAAGTTGTGGAAGTGTTAAATTCATTAGAACAATTTACTAAAATAAATCTGGTCATTAATTTTGCTTTTAATTTTTACAGAATCATGTAATTTCTTTTTAATACTTTATGTTTTTCTTAGTTATCCCAAACTCAATTCATGATGGTTTCCTTTTAGTACTAAGTATTGGAGTTAACTGATCATTTATAGTTAATAGATTCATTCTTGCTTCCACCATCCTGATAAACATTATTAGCTTGCCATCTCCCTTCTATTCATCCAGGTACATCTTCAGTCCACAGGGAAAAAGAAAAAGAGGCAGGGAGAGAGAAAGATGAGAATCAATAGCTCTTAAAGATATATTACTCACAGAGGGTTATAAACAAAGAGGATGCCAGATCTTTGTATTTGATATTTTTTCAGGAATAAATAAATAATTTAATACGTAAATTTAATGTACTATTCAATGATAAGAACATGTATAACTATTAGGGTGAACTCTGTTCTAATAGAAAATAAATTATTTTAAATAAATTTGTTTAAAATGTTTAAATAGCTTCTGTTATAATTTTGGTACAAAATTTTTCTAAAGTTTAATGTTTTTATTAGAGAAAAGAACAAACTAAATTTTATACATTACTCAATTAAACCAATGAAGTATTTCCATTGTTCATCTATTTAAATTGGAAAACTGTAAAGTATGAATAATTATTCCATTTTTCTACTCTATCAGCTTTTTAAATATCATTTTTATTATTCTTTTGATGGTTACCCTAGAGATTACAATATGCATCCTTGACTTATTACAGTCTACCTTAAATTAGTTCATTAACTACTTCCACAAAATGCAAGCACCTTAGAAGAATTTAAATACATTTTCCCTTTCCCTCAATGTGCTTTTTTCATATATTTTATTTCATATATATTATAAATTTCTCAGATAATTACTATTATTATTTTAAACACTACTTTATTTTATCTGAATAAAATAAATAGCTGCATCATTACCCTTTTAGTGCTCTTAATTCTTCCCAATGATTCCTACTTTCTGTTTAGTATTATTTCCCTTCAACTTGAAAGACTAACTTTGGTATGTTTTTGCATTGCAGGTCTGTTGGCAATGAATTACTGCATATTGTGTGTATGCAAATATTTCCTTCATTTTGGAAGGTTCTTTGTTGTTATTGAATATTGTAGGTAAGAAAGCCTTTCTTTTATTTAAACATTTAAAGACGTCATTTCTTGTCTTTTGATTTTTGATCATTGACCAATTTATTTTTATTCCTGAAGACTTGACTTGGGAGAGGTTGGTAAACACACAATAAGGTATACAGAAATGTTTTGTAGAAATGGGCACCTGGAACCTATGTAATTATTTTAACTGGTATTACCTTAACAAATTCATTGAAAAATTTACTTTTATTCTTTTGAAGAGAATGTGTTTTTTTTTTAAGCACCTGGATTATCTTCATTGTCTTATTCTTTTTGAGAAGTTTAATATGATTTGCCAAGATATAGTTATGTTAGTATTTTTCTTGCTTAGAGTTCATAGAGTTTCTTAAACCAGTGGGTATTAATGTCTCTTATAAATGTAAGAAAATTCTCAGTTATCATCCCTTCAAATATTGCTTTTTCCCGTTCTGTCCATGAGGCTTGAGTTTTTTTAGTGCTGGCATGTCTATTTGAGTCTTTTTTATGTAGTTAAATTTGCCATTAAAGTTTTCTTTCTGTTACTTGGTTCTCTGCCTCCTCAATTTTCCAAAACATATTAATCATGGAAATTATGATTGTCTGTCAACTCCAATATCTATTTCCAATGTCTGTTTTATTTCACTCTAGTTTGTGGTTATGCGTTTCTGATATTAAGCATGTCTATCAAATTTTTGTTGGTTGGACATTGTGGATAAAAATTGAAAAGATTCTTGATGATGGTTAATTTTACTTTTGGCTTGGCAGATAGCATACTTGTGGAACAACTTGTTCTTATTAAGGATTAAATTTAGGCTTTGTTAAGGTTGGTATATTTCATTTTTGTCCTTACTCTTAAGACATTCCCCTTATTCTGGACTCTAGTTCTTACTGCTAAAATGTAGCCTTTATTCTTAACAATTAGCCCCGAGGTTCCAACTGAAAGCATGTGATCTTTACCAAAACCTTATTAAATTCTGGAATCTCTGCTCAGTATGGATAGCTGCTGCAATCACTTCTCAGTGCACTAATCTTAAAGTGCTTTCTAGTGGGGCTTAGGAGCCATTTTTAATGAGTATGATTTATAATCTCACCAATGACTTTAGAAACATTATATTCAGATTTGCAAGTTACTCTTCTACTAGTCTTTCTTTTTTGAGGTATTGGGTATCATCCCAGCCCCTTTGGTAGTCGAAAACACTGTCCTCTCTACTTGGAAACTCCGATCTTAATTGAGTTTCATTTTCTTAATCTGTGATTTGAAAAATTTATTTAGGAAAAAAGCTTTGTTGAAGAAAAAACTCAAAGCATGTGATTTTGTTCTTTTAAAAAAGTGTAACTTCTGTAGTCTTTCCTTAATAGCATATTCTCCAATGCCATATATATAAACTCTTGACATTAAATCTGATGTTCATGAAACAAAAAGAAAAAGTTCCTTAGAGAGCAGGAAAAAAACATAGGTCAAAAACTCAGATCTATGTAAAGAAAGCAAGAAAACCAGAAAGGGAATAAGCGAAGATAAAATAATAAATTTTTACCCTTCTTATTCTTAATTGTCTAACGTATAATTATTTAAAAACAATGCCAACTGTGGATTAAATTATGTATACATATTTTCACACACATATATACATCTAAGCTAATGTGTGTTTATGTACATATTTATGTTTATATATAGGTAAAATAAGTGACAGCAATGATACAAAGGCAGGGAGGAATTAGGGTTATTTTGTTTTATAAGGCAAATACACAATTCATAAAGTGGTATAATGTTATTTGAAAATGGGTTTAAATTAGTTGTAAATATATGTCTCAAATTCTAAAAGAGTTACGGAGAAAATAAAAAATAGAAGTATAATTGATATGCTAGAATAGAAAGAAAATAAAAGCAAATAAAATGTTCATTTAATACGAAAACATTCAGAAAAAAATAGAAAACAAAAATAGGAACAAAGAGCAAGTGCAACAATTAGAAAACAGTAATAAATATAATAAACATCAATTCAATTATATGAATAATCACTTTATATGTCATTGATCTAAATACATCAGATAAAAGCCAGAGATTGTCAGAGTGAATGAGAAAACAAGACTCAACTATGTATTGTCTACAAGAAATTTACTATCAATACAAAAGCATAGATTAAAAGTAAGTGGATGGAGAAAAATGTACTGTGCTAATTCTAATCAGAGTAAAAAAAAGGAGCTGCTATGTTAATTCTAGACAGAGCAGACTTTAAGCAACAAAAGTTATCAAGGATAATAAAAGGGCATTACATAATGATAATGAGGTCACTTCTTCAAGAAAATATAACAATTCTTAATAGGTATATATGTAAAACAGAGCGTCAGACTAAATGAGATAAAATTGATAGAACTGTAAGAAGATGAATCCATAGCATAGTTGAAGCCTTCAATACTGCTCTCTCAGTATAGACAGATCTTGCAGGCATAAAATCAGTATGGACATTGTTGAACTTAGGAGCATCATCAATCAACTAGATATAATTGGCATTTACCTACTACTTCATCTTACAACAACAGAATACATGTTCTTCTCAAGTTGAAATAGACAACGAGAGGTCACATTTGGTTCATAAAATACACCTTACCTAATTTAAAAGAATAAAACCATGTCTGCTCTTAGACCAAAATAAAAATAAACTGCAAATTTGTAACAGAAAGATAACTGAAAATTCCCTAAATACATGGAAATTAAATAACATACTTGTAAATAATACAGAGATTAAGAAAGAAATCATAAAAAACATTTTAAATTTCAAACTAAATTAAAAATCAAAATACAATTTAACAACAGGTATAGAATGCAAAAAGAGCAGTGTTTGGAAGAAAATTTATAACATTGAATGCATATATTAGAAAAGAAGAAAGATCTAAAATAATCTTTTTTTTTATTTTTATTTTTTTTATTTTATTTTTTTAATAAATTTTTATTAATGGTAATGGGATGACATTAATAAATCAGGGTACATATATTCAAAGAAAACATGTCTAGGTTATTTTGTCATCAAATTATGTTGCAAACCCCTCGCCCAAAGTCAGATTGTCCTCCGTCACCCTCTATCTAGTTCTCTGTGCCCCTCCCCCTCCCCCTAACTCTCTCCCTCCCTCCCTCCCATGTCCTCCCTCCCCCCCACCCTTGGTAACCACCACACTCTTGTCCATGTCTCTTAGTCTCATTTTTATGTTCCACCAATGTATGGAATCATGTAGTTCTTGTTTTTTTCTGATTTACTTATTTCACTCCTTATAATGTTATCAAGATCCCACCATTTTGCTGTAAATGATCTGATGTCATCATTTCTTATGGCTGAGTAGTATTCCATAGTGTATATGTGCCACATCTTCTTTATCCAGTCTTCTATTGAAGGGCTTTTTGGTTGTTTCCATGTCTTGGCCACTGTGAACAGTGCTGCAATGAACATGGGGCTACATGTGTCTTCACGTATCAATGTTTCTGAGGTTTTGGGGTATATACCCAGTAGAGGGATTGCTGGGTCATAAGGTAGTTCTATTTGCAGTTTTTTGAGGAACCACCATACTTTCCTCCATAATGGTTGTACTACTTTACAGTCCCACCAACAGTGAATGAGGGTTCCTTTTTCTCCACAGCCTCTCCAACATTTGCTATTACCCGTCTTGTTGATAATAGCTAATCTAACAGGAGTGAGGTGGTATCTCATTGTAGTTTTGATTTGCATTTCTCTAATAACTAATGAAGCTGAGCATCTTTTCATATATCTGTTGGCCATTTGTATCTCTTCCTGGGAGAAGTGTCTGTTCATGTCCTCTTCCCATTTTTTTATGGGATTGTTTGTTTGTTTGTTGTTGAGTTTTATGAGTTCTTTGTAAATTTTGGATATTAGGCCCTTATCTGAGCTGTCGTTTGAAAATATCAGTTCCCATATAGTTGGCTGTCTGTTTATTTTGATATCAGTTTCTCTTGCTGAGCAAAAACTTTTAATTCTGATGTATTCCCATTCATTTATCTTTGCCTTCACTTCTCTTGCCATTGGAGTCAAGTTCATAAAATGTTCTTTAAAACCCAGGTCCATGATTTTAGTACCTATGTCTTCTTCTATGTACTTTATTGTTTCAGGTCTTATATTTAGGTCTTTGATCCATTTTGAATTAATTTTAGTACACGGGGACAGGCTGTAGTTGAGTTTCATTCTTTTGCATGTGGCTTTCCAGTTTTCCCAACACCATTTGTTGAAGAGGCTTTCTTTTCTCCATTGTGTGTTGTTGGCCCCTTTATCAAAGATTATTTGACCATATATATGTGGTTTTATTTCTGGGCTTTCTATTCTGTACCATTGGTCTGAGTGTCTATTTTTTTGCCAATACCATGCTGTTTTGATTATCGTGGCCCTATATTATAGTTTAAAGTCAGGTATTGTAATGCCCCCAGCTTCATTCTTTTTCCTTAGGATTGTTTTGGCTATTCGGGGTTTTTTATAGTTCCATATAAATCTGATGATTTTTTGTTCCATTTCTTTAAAAAATCTCATAGGGATTTTGATGGGAATTGCATTAAATTTGTATATTGCTTTGGGTAATATGGCCATTTTGATTATATTTATTCTTCCTATCCAAGAACAAGGAATATTTTTCCATCTCATTGTATCTTTTTCGATTTCCCTTAACAATGCTTTGTAATTTTCATTATATAGGTCCTTTACGTTCTTTGTTATGTTTATTCCTAGGTATTTTATTTTTTTTGTTGCAATCGTGAAGGGGATTATTTTTTTGAGTTCGCTTTTTAATATTTCATTGTTGGCATATAGAAAGGCTATGGACTTTTGTATGTTAATTTTGTATCCTGCGACCTTACTGTATTGGTTTATTGTTTCTAATAATCTTTTTGTGGAGTCCTTCGGGTTTTCGATGTATAGGATCATATCATCAGCAAAAAGTGATAGCTTTACTTCTTCTTTTCCGATATGGATGCCTTTTATTTCTTTGTCTTGTCTGATTTCTCTGGCCAGAACTTCTAGCACCACGTTGAATAAGAGTGGAGAGAGTGGACAACCCTGTCTTGTTCCTGATTTAAGGTAGAAAGTCCTCAGTTTTATGCCGTTTAATAGGATGTTGGCTGATGGTTTATCATATATGGCCTTTATCATGTTGAGATATTTTCCTTCTATACCCATTTTGTTGAGAGTCTTAAACATAAAATTGTGTTGTATTTTATCAAAAGCCTTTTCTGCATCTATTGATAAGATCATGTGGTTTTTGTTCTTTGTTTTGTTGATATGGTGTATTACGTTAACCGTTTTGCGTATGTTGAACCATCCTTGAGATTCTGGGATGAATCCCACTTGATCATGATGTATTATTTTTTTAATATGTTGTTGTATTCGGTTGGCCAGTATTTTGTTTAGTATTTTAGCATCTGTATTCATTAGCGATATTGGTCTGTAGTTTTCTTTCTTAGTGCCATCCTTGCCAGGTTTTGGTATGAGGGTTATGTTGGCCTCATAAAATGTGTTTGGAAGTATTGCTTCTTCTTCAATTTTTTGGAAGACTTTGAGTAGAATAGGAACCAAGTCTTCTTTGAATGTTTGATAGAATTCACTAGTATAACCGTCTGGGCCTGGACTTTTATTTTTGGGGAGATTTTTAATAGTTTTTTCTATTTCCTCCCTGCTGATTGGTCTGTTTAGGCTTTCTGCTTCTTCATGACTCAGTCTAGGAAGGTTGTATTGTTCTAGGAATTTATCCATTTCTTCTAGATTGTTGTATTTGGTGGCATATAATTTTTCATAGTATTCTACAATAATTCTTTGTATTTCTATGATGTCTGTGGTGATCTCTCCTCTTTCATTTTGGATTTTATTTATTTGAGTCCTGTGTCTTTTTTCCTTGGTGAGTCTTGCCAAGGGTTTGTCAATTTTGTTGATCTTTTCAAAGAACCAGCTCCCTGTTTTATTGATTTTTTCTATAGTTTTTCTGTTCTCTATTTCGTTTATTTCTGCTCTGATTTTTATTATCTCCTTTCTTCGGCTGGTTTTGGGTTGTCTTTGTTCTTCTTTTTCTAGTTCCTTAAGATGTGAAGTTAAGTGGTTTACTTTGGCTCTCTCTTGTTTGTTCATATAGGCCTGAAGTGATATGAACTTTCCTCTTATTACTGCTTTTGCTGCATCTCAGAGATTCTGATATGTCGTATTTTCATTTTCATTTGTCTGTATATATCTTTTGATTTCTGCACTTATTTCTTCTTTGACCCATTCATTTTTTAGAAGTATGTTGTTTAGTTTCCACATTTTTGTGGGTTTTTCCCCCTCTTTTTTGCAGTTGAATTCTAGTTTCAAGGCTTTATGATCAGAAAATATGCTTGGTACAATTTCAATTTTTCTAAATTTGCTGATATTGTCTTTGTGGCCCAACATATGGTCAATTCTTGAGAATGTTCCATGTACACTAGAGAAAAATGTACACTCTGTCGCTTTGGGATGAAGTGTCCTGTAGATGTCTATCATATCCAGGTGTTCCAGTATTTCGTTTAAGGCCACTATATCTTTATTGATTCTCTGTTTGGATGACCGATCTAGAGCCGTCAGCGGTGTATTGAGGTCTCCAAGTATGACTGTATTTTTGTTAGTTTTTGTTTTAAGCTCAATGAGTAGCTGTCTTATATATTTTGGTGCTCCTTGGTTTGGTGCATATATATTAAGGATTGTTATGTCTTCTTGATTCAACTTCCCCTTAATCATTATGAAATGAACATTTTTGTCTCTGAGTACTTTTTCTGTCTTGTAGTCAGCATTATTAGATATGAGTATTGCTACACCTGCTTTTTTTTGGGTGTTGTTTGCTTGGAGTATTGTTTTCCAGCCTTTCACTTTAAATTTGTTTTTATCCTTGTTGCTTAGATGTGTTTCTTGTAGGCAGCATATAGTTGGATTTTCTTTTTTAATCCATTCTGCTACTCTGTGTCTTTTTATTGGTAAGTTTAATCCATTTACATTTAGTGTAATTATTGACACTTGTGGGTTCCCTACTGCCATTTTATAAATTGCTTTCTGTTAGTTTTGTATCTAGTTTGATTCTTCTCTTTTGTTTTTCTATCATTTGTTTTTGTTTGTTTGTGTTCCATACTTCTTTCCTCTGTTGCTACCTTTTTTAAGTCAAGTGTTTTTGTGGTGGTTTTTTTAAGGGTGGTTACCATTAAGTAATGAAAAGGGTACCTACCATATTCATTGTAGTACCCTATCTTATAAGTATTTCTGCACTTCATCATCCTTTGCTACTGTTAATCTCCATCCTCTCCCCCCTTTTTTTCCTTTGTTGTCACAGTTTAAGTTTGGTTTTATTGTGTTCTTGGTGGAGCTGTTACTTGTGGTGTTGTTTTCTTTTGTTCTTTGAATCTGGTTGGAAAACCCCCCTTAGTATTTCCTGGAGTGGGGGCTTTCTGTTGATAAATTCTCTCATCTTTTCTGTATTTGTGAATGTTTTTATATCTCCTTCATACTTGAAGGATAGCTTTGATGGGTATAGTATTCTTGGCTGAAAGTTCCTCTCTTTCAGGGCTTTAAATATTGGGGCCCACTCTCTTCTAGCTTGTAGAGTTTCTGCTGAGAAATCTGATGATAATCTAATAGGCCTTCCTTTATATGTTGTACTCTTCTTTTCCCTGGCTGCCTTGAGAATTTTTTCTTTGTCATTGGTTTGTGTCATCTTTATTATGATGTGCCTTGGAGTGGGTTTGTTGGGGTTAAGAAAACTTGGTGTTCTGTTTGCTTCTTGAATTTGAGGCTTTAGTTCCTTCCACAGGCTTGGGAAGTTCTCGTCTATTATTTGTTTGAGTATATTCTCCATTCCATTTTCTTTCTCTTCTCCCTCTGATATACCTATTATTCTTATGTTATTCTTTCTGATGGAGTCAGACAATTCCTGTAGGGCTTTCTCATTTTTTATTATTTTTGAGTCTCTTTCTTCTTCTCTCTGTTGTGCCTCAAGTTGTTTGTCTTCTATTTCACTAATCCTATCTTCAATCTGGGCTATTCTGTTAGCTAAGCTTGTTACCTCGTTTTTCAGCTCGTGAATTGAGTTTTTCATTTCTGTTTGATTTGTTTTTATAGTTTCAATTTCCTTGGTAATATATTCTTTGTGTTCATTGAGTTGTTTTCTGATCTCCCTATATTGCCTTTCTGTGTTTTCTTGTATATCTCTGAGTATTTTTAAGATTTCTATTTTAAATTCTCTGTTATTTAGCTCCAAGGCTTCCAATATGTTAAGTCTTTTCTCCAGAGATTTTTCCACATCTATTTGTGTTACCTCTCTCTTTTGTATCCATAATTTTTGATTTCCTCTTTCTTATCGGCATCTGAGGGTGGTCTTATTGATAGCACTAATTAGAATTAATAAAGAGTAAAAAGAAAAAAAAAAAAGGGTAAAACACCCCACAAAAAAAACCAGTAATAATTTATTATTTCCCCTTTTTTTCTCTCTTCTCTTTCCCTCCTCTCCCCTCCTCAGGGAAATATCGTGCCTATAATGGAGGGACTGATTTGGGGTGAAGAGTTCAAGGGGCAAAAAAAAGGGAGTAGGGACCTACTAAATGCAAAAAAAAAAAAAAAAGGAAGAAAATCTTAGACAAGCATAAGATGATTTGCTTGTAAGTGATGGTCAACTAAGAGATATAATGAGAGGGATAAGAGTGAATCAGAAAAAAGGACCAAAAAAGAATAATAAAGAAGAAAAAATAAAAATAATAAGTAAAAATCTGTTGTATTAAGTGGAGCGAAGACTAAATACAATGGAGACCTTGGGTTGGGAGGACCCAAAATGCCACAAAAATAAACAAACAAGAGAGAAAAAAAAATAAAAACAAAAGCAAAAAAGAGAAATAAAGCCAAAAAAAAGCCTTGAGTCCCAAATTAACTAATTTGTTCGTGATTGAGGATTATATGGGAGGAAAGTAAAATGAGAGAAGAAAAAACGAATAGAAAGGAAAAAATAAGAAAAAGAGAAAAACGAAGGAAGAAATAAAATAGGAGGAGAAAAAAACAAAATAAAGCAAGACAAAAAAACCCACAAAAAAACAAAAGAGGAGAGAGTGAGAGTTAAGTGTTTTGGAGTATAACCTTAAAGGAGGGTGAGGATGATGAAGAAAAATAAAATGCAATACTCATGGGTAGTGTAGTTCAAGAAAGGGGAAGCATAAGATGGGCAGAGAATAGAAGGACTGAGGTGGAGGAAATAAAGGCAAAAAGATAGAAGAAACAAACAACAACAACAAAAAAAAAAAATTAGTGGATCAAGTTGTAAAGTCTGTGGGTTTTTCTTGATTTTGAGAGGTTAACTTCTTCCTTTTTCTTTTCTCTCCCTCTTCCTAGTCGGTGACTCTGTACCCCAGGCTCTGCCCCTGTGTCACTCTTAGGTAGGGATTTGCAGTTGATGGGATTCTATGGCAATGTCATATAATTGGCTTTAGTCTTGCTGGAAGTAAAGGCTTGTTGGCGTTTGCAGAGTCCAACGATGACAGAGAGTTTGCTTTCCTGGATTCTCTCTCCTAGTCCCCCCTTTCTGAATTAGCAGCCTGGTGATCCAGCTATAAGGCTGCAACTGCTTCTGCCTGGGGAGTAAGAGGCTCAAAGAGCTGGGAAATCCCCACTCTATCCCCACTCAGTGCAAGGCTTTGGGAAAGGCTCTGAGAGTCAGGGCCTCCAGTGTAATCAGGCGGGGGTGGGAGTCAATTGTTGTCAAGGTGACTGTTCAGCGCCTATCATTTAGTTGGACCTCTCAACCCAGGCTTTCCACACTTTGTAGCCTGTTTTTGCAGGGAAGAAGAGGCACTAGTCTCTGCTTACGACTAGTGTAGTATAGACCTTATTATCTGCCAAGTCCTTCTTGTTAGCGTTTATCCCTGAATATGGAGGCTCTATCAATCAGAAGTTGCCCCCGCCCCTTTAGCGAGAGGCACTAAAAAATATCACGCCTCTTGTCTTGGATCGCTGAACTGAGAGAGATCTTATCAATTAGAACCGAGGGTGCGGAGATTTTATGGGTTAAGCTAATTTCAGTGATTGGGTCACAGCTGTGCTTCCGAAGGTATTTTAGGCTGCCTGCGCGCGCCCCTCCCCCAACGCTTGATTGTTAGCTTGAATGGCTGGGTGAGGTGCCCCGCCCACGGAGAGAATCTCCCAAGCCTCTCCCGCTCGCCCCGCCGCTGGCGGCTGGACCGCACCAGGCGCAGGATAATGGAGCCCCCTGGGTGTGCGGACCAGCAGGGCGCCCTGGGCGCGTGGAATGCCCAAGGCACGCGCGCTAATGGGGCGCTCCGGGCACCGGTGGCCGGCGACCCCCACTCGCAGTGTGTGGGCCGCCGGGAACGTCAGCGGTGCTCAACCGGACCGGGCGCGGGCGGTTCGCGGCGGCCGCTCGTGGCGGCGGCTCTCGGGGGCTTGTGGCGGCTTGCGGTGGCGACTCGCGTCGGCCGCTCGCGGCGGCTCGCGGTTCCCAAGTATATGGGCTGACTCACCGCAGGCGCACTCCCTCGCGGCTTGAATGAGCGTCGCTGCGGTAGCTTCCTCCACACCCTCGTCTCTCAGATTCAAGTGATAACAGTCCTTTTGCTTTCAGTTTGTGTGGAACTCCGGAATGCTCCGAGGATAAATTTTTCTGTTTCTAGTTGATAAATTTGTTGTGATTTAGGGGAGAGCTGTCGGACGCGCTTCTCACGGCGCCATTTCCGTGACGTCACTGATCTAAAATAATCTAAACTTAATTTTAGAAAACTAGAAATAAAAAATATATCAACTGTAACAAGAAAAATGTAATAAATAAATATTAGGACCAAGTCAATGAAATTGAGAATAAAAAAGTAATAGAGAAAAATTAATGAAACCAGAATCTGATTCCTTGGAAAAATCAATATACTTGTTAAGCCTCTAGCCAGGATAACCAAGAAATAAAAAATGAGGGCACAAATTACTACTATTAAAACTGAGAATGGCAATCATTACTGACTCTATGAGCATTAAAAGGATAATAGCCCTGGCCGGTTGGCTCAATGGTAGAGCGTCGGCCTGGCGTACAGAAGTCCCGGGTTCAATTCCTAGCCAGAGCACACAGGAGAAGCACTCATTTGCTTCTCCACCCCTCCCCCTCTCCTTCCTCTCTGTCTCTCTCTTCCCCTCCCGCAGCTGAGGCTCCACTGGAGCAAAGAAGGCCCGGGCACTGGGGATGGCTCCTTGGCCTCTGCCCCAGGCACTAGAGTGGCTCTGGTCCCGGCAGAGCGACGCCCCGGAGGGGCAGAGCATCGCCCCCTGGTGGGCAGAGCATCGCCCCTGGTGGGCGTGCTGGGTGGATCCCGGTAGGGCACATGCGGGAGCCTGTCTGACTGTCTCTCCCCGTTTCCAGCTTCAGAAAAATACAAAAAATAAAAATAAAAAAAAATAAAAAAAGGATAATAAAAGAATATTATGATCAACTCCATGTATGATCAGAAATTTGATAACTTAAATGAAACTGAAAAATATAACCTTCTTAAATTCATAGAAGATAGAGACACTCTGAATAGGCATGTATCTTTTAAATAATTGAGTCAATAATTAATAACCTTCTAAAACTGAAAATGCCAATCCCAGAATGGTTCATTGGTTCATGGGTTCATACCAATACTCTACACTTTCTTCCAGAAAATAGAAGAGAAGAAATACTACTTAACTTATTAAGGCCAGCATTACCCTAATATCAAACAAAACAAAACAAAAATTACAAGAAAGTGAAACTACTGATAAGTATCTTTTATGTGTATAAATGCAAAAATCATCAACAAAATATTAACAGAGTAAATCAAAGAACATAAAAAAGAATTATACACTACAACCAAAAAGGATTTATCTAGCTATACAGTGTGTCCATAAAGTCATGGTGCACTTTTGACCGGTCACAGGAAAGCAACAAAAGATGATAGAAATGTGAAATCTGCACCAAATAAAAGGAAAACCCTCCCAATTTCTGAAGGATGAAGTGGCAGCATGTGCGCATGCGCAGATGATGATGTAACACCGTGTATACAGCAGAGCAGCCCACAGCCATGCCAGTCGAGATGTGAACGGTACAGAGGAAAGTTCAGTGTGTTCTGTGGCTCACTAAATTTGAATCCATGACCAAAGTGCAACATGAATATCGGCGCATTTATAACGAAGTGCCACCACCTAGGAATAACGTTACTTGGTGGAATAAGCAATTGAAGGAAACCAGTAGTTTGGTGGAGAAACCCCATTCTGGTAGGCCATCAATCAGTGACGAGTCTGTAGAGGCTATACGGGATAGCTACCTAAGGAGCCCTAAAAAAATCTGTGTGTGAGCACACATCGAACTGCACTGAATAGGTATGAAACTGGGGAGCTTTCCTTTTATTTGTTGCAGATTTCACTTTCCATCATCTTTTGTTGCTTTTCTGTGACTGGTCAAAAGTGCACCTGACTTTACGGACACACTGTATAAGTAGCGCAACATTAAAATATCAATTAATACACCTGACCAGAAGGTGGCACAGTGGATGGATAGAGAGTCACCTTAGGATACTGAGGACTCAGGTTTGAGGTTATTTTTTGAGCGCAGACTTACCAACTTGAACGCAGAGTTGTTGACTTGTCTGTGGAATCATAGACATGACCCCATGGTGTCTGGCTTGAGCAGATAGTCATTAGCTTGGCTGTAGTCCCCCAACCCCAGTCAAGGCACATGAGGAAGCAATCAATGAACAACTGAAGTGCCACAACTATGAGTTGATGCTTTTCATCTCTTTCCCATTCTGTCTGTTCTTGTCTGTTTCTCTAAAAAAAAAAAAAAAAAAAAAAAAAAAAAAAAATTAATGTAATTTATTATAATAACAGGCTAAATACAAAAGAATAACATCTGATATAAATGAATGCAGAAAACATTTTACCAAAATACAATATTTATTCATCATTAAAATTCTCAACAAATTAAAAATAAAGGGAAACTTCTTGAACTTGCTAAAAAAATATATAAAAACCTAATGCTAACATCATAATTAGTGGTGAGAAACTCAGAACTTTCCAACTCAGATCAGAACAACTGAAGAAATATAGTCAATAACATTGACTGGAGGATGTTTCCTCCCACCACTACTTTTCAACATTGTATTAGAAGTACTAGCTACTGCAGTAAAATAAGAAAACAAAACATAAGGTATAAAATTAAGAGGGGAAAGATAAAGTGTATTTGCATGATTATCTATGTAGAATATCCAAAAGAATCAACAAAAAAACTAGAACTGATAAGTGATTATAATATGTTTGCAGGATATAAGGTTAATGTACAAAAGTTGACTACTGTCATATATGTCAGGAATAAACAACCTAAAAACACAATATTATTTAGATTATAATTCTCAAAATGAAGCACTTAAGTATAAATCTAACAAAATCTGTACAATATCTATGTGAAAAAACTAGAACACTGAAGAATGAAATAAAAGAAACTAAATAAATAGAGAAATAATTCACTTCCATAGATAGGAAAACAGTATTGTTAAAATATCAGTTTCTTTCCAAATTAATCTGTAGATTCAATGCAATCTTAATTAAAATGTTAGCAAGTTATTTTATAGATACTGATTTTTAAAATTTATATGAAAAATCAAAAGAACCAGTGTAACCAAAACAATACTATAAGACAAGAACAAATTTAGAGGACTGATACTACCCAATTTCAAGTCTTAATATGAAGCAAAATTAATCAAGACAATATGGGACTGGTAAAAAACAAACAAATAAGCAACAATAGATCAATGGAACAGAATAAAGAGCTCACAAAATAGATCCATATATATAGTGAACTGATCTTTGAGAATGAAGTAAATGTGATACAATGAAGGAAACTTTCTTTTCAAGAAATGGTGCTAGAATTATTGGATATCTACACACACATTCACACACAAATGAATCTAGATAGAGAGTGCTTACTTCATAAAATGAACTCAAATGGGTCATAGACAGATAGGACCTAAATGTCAGAAGATAATATAGGAGAAAACTTAGATGACTTTGGGTATGATGGAAAGATTTTAAATACAACACCAAAGGCATAATTTATGAAAAAAAGATAGCTAAGGTGAACTTTATTAAAATTAAAGTATTCTGTGTAAAAGATAATGTAAAGAGTATAAGAATTAAGCTACAAACTGGGAGAATATATTTGCAAAAGACACTTGAGACAGGACTGTTATCCAGAATATACTAAAAACTCTTAAAACTCAATAATATGAAAACATATAACCCAATTTAAAGATGTGCCAAAGATCTTAACAGAATTCACCAAAGAAGAGATACAGATGGCAAGTAACCATATGAAAATATGTTTACATCATGTGTCATTAAGGAAGTGCAAATTAAAACAATGAGATACCACTACACTACTACTAGAATGGCCACAACTGGAACACTGACAACACCAAAGTTGACAAGGATGTTGAACAAAAGGAAATCTTGATCATTGCTGACAGGAATGAAAAATTGCATCACCGTTTTGGAAGACAATTTGGCAGTATCTTAAAAAATCTTAATATAATCTTACCATATGATCCAGCAATTACACTCTTTGGAATTTACCCAAATGAGATGAGAATATACCCACACAAAAACCTGAATACAGATATTTATAGCAGCTTTATTCACAACAGCCAATAGCTGGAAGTAACCAATATGTCCTTCTGTAGATGAATAGATTAACTATGATACATCCTCATAATGTAATATTCTAAAAAAATAAGTTATCAAGCCATGAAAAGATTTGGAGGAAACTTAAACGTATATTACAAATGGAAGAAACCAATCTAAAATGGTGACACAGACATCAGTATGGTGATCACAGGAGGAAGGCAGGATGGGTGAGGTAGAAGAGGCCAAAGGGGGTATAAACAGTAATAAAAGAAAATTTGACTTGGGGTGGAGAACACATAACACAATATACAGATAATGTATTATAGAACTGTACACCTGAAACCCATACAATTTTATTAATCAATGTTACCCCAATCAATTTAATTAAAAAAGAAAGATAAGGGCTTAACACTGTAGGATTCCAATATATGACATTAGGGGAAAGTCAAAATATGGAGACTGTAAAAAGACAAGTGGTTGTAAGGATTAAGGAGAAGGGAAGATGAATAGATAGAGCATTGAGGATTTTAGTGCAATGAAAGTTTTCTGTAAATACTACAATTCTGGATACATATCATTATATATACATTTGTTAGAATGCAGAATGTGGAACAAGAGTGAACCCTAATATCAAGTGTGGACTTTGGGTGATAATGATATGTCAGTATATGTTTATTAATTGTAACAAACATAGCACAGTGGTGTGAGATGATAGTGAAGATTATTTGTGGTTAGGAGCCATGGGTATATGAGCACTGTGTACTTTCCATTCAGTTATGCTCTGAATCTAAAATTGTATTTAAAAATAAAGTTTATTAATTTTTTAGAAAAGAAAACTTCCACCTGACCAGGTGCTAGAACAACAGATAAAGCATTGGCCTGGGACACTGAAGACTGAGGTTCAAAACCCTGAGGTCACTGGCTTGAGTGTGGGCTAATTGGGCTTGAATGCAGGGTTATTGGCTTGGGCGTAGGATCATAGACATAACCCCATGGTCACTTGCCTGAACCCAAACATAGCTGGCTTGAAGCCCGAGGTCGCTGGCTTGAGCCCAAGGTTGCTGGCTTGAGCAAGGAGTCACTCACTCTGCTGTTGCCACCCCCCCAACCCCAGTCAAGGCACATATGAGAAAGCAATCAATGAACAGCTAAGGTGCTGCAACTAGGAGCTGATGCTTCTCAACTCTCTCCCTTTCCATCTATCTGTCCCTCTCTCTTAAAAGCAAACAAAGAAAATGTCCTTTTTATTTAAAATATTTAGTTTAACTAAGAGGTAGGTCACGGGGACCAGAGGGAGCTGTCAGAGGGAAGAGGGATGAAGAGATGGGATCAGAGAAGGTGAAGAGATTAGTGAAATTATATATACATAACACATGGATACAGATAACAGGACAGCAAATCCCAGAGGGAAGGGGGAAAGGAGTTAGGGGGAGGAGGTGTTGGAGGGGTGTAAATAGGAACACAGGGGTAGGGGATTAGGGTGTTATATTCAATGCGACACTTAAATCCATGTTAACACAATACATTAAAATTAGTAAAAAATTTAAAAATTCAGTTTAATTAAACCCACAAAATTATTATCAGTAAAACAAATTAATATTTTAAATAAAGGGAGGTGCTATCCTTTTATACCCGTTGCTTAAGAAAACTAAGTTATAGAAACTAAATCATGTGATAAAGTTTAATAATGGATGTATGATGTATTATCTTTATTAGATGCCTTAGGAAAACTGGACATGGGAAAATAACCTTTTTCTCCTAAATGCCTATCATTTCATGGCAAATAAAACTAAAGCTTTGTAAGTCAAATAGTGAAAAACATGTCTTTTGTTTATTACCACAGTAAAAGTTAAAAAAATTAGATTAACCTTAACTTTGAGTTGTATTTATTACTAAAAATAAAATTTAAGAATTTTTGTTTCAATTAAAGTGACAATGAAAAATTAGTAGTAATTTATCAACTAAGTGTGAATAATAGAAGGCATCCTAAATCAGGTTTTGTTCACAATCTGTGACTTAGGAAAACTTGACTTTTTTTTTTTTTCTTAAGTGAGAAGCAAGGAAGCAGAAAGACAAACTCCACATGCACCCTACCAGGATCCACTAGGCAAACCCACTAGGGGGCGATGCTCTGCCCATCTAGGGCATTGCTCTTTTGTAACCAGAGCCATTCTAGCACCTGAGTCAGAGGCTGTGGAGCCATCCTCAGTGCCTGGGCCAACTTTGCTCCAATGGAGCTTTGGCTGCAGGAAGGGAAGAGAGAAATAGAGAGAAAGGAGAGGGGGAAGGGTGGAAAAGCAGATGGGCGCTTCTCCTGTGTGCTCTGGCCCGGAGTCAAACCTGGGACTTCCACATGCTGGGCTGACATTCTACCACTGAGCCAACCGACCAGGGCCAAAACTTGACTTTTTAAAAGGATCATAAGATTTTCATAAATAGGATATATTATTTGCAACATGTTAGGTTCAATTTGATGCAAAAGTGTGGTGATAATGAAATTTTTTTAGCACATTTAACAGACTCAATTAAGATGTACTTAATATTTATTATAGGTTTACTCATTTGAAATTGACCTCAAAATCAATATTCATGATTGTTGTATTTGTTTTTGAGGCATTTTTATAGACTTTTAAAATATGATTATTATTTTTCATTAATGAACCAAAACTATGAGCATGCTATCGCTAAAATTTTAAATGAATGTTGATTTTTCTGAGGACAGTAATGAGAACCAGACAGTTTTAATAATCTAACTGGAAATTGAGTATAAAATATTTTACCAGAAACAATAACAAAAAAAACACATCTGATTCTTAATTTGTTGTAAACATAATTAATTTTGTTCAAACAAATGACGAACCAAAGCAGAAGAATTGATGGATTGCCAAAAACTGCTTTTCCCCAAGATGAAAATGTTTTTTTACAAAAAGAAATTACCAACCTTAGGCTGCTCAACCCTGACTGTGATGTCAGTTACCCATTTTCAACCTTTGTTTCTCACGCACTCATAAACTAATTACTAAAGAAAAAGGGGCCCTGACCTCTTCTTCTTTAGTAACTAACTTATTTGTGCCATGAGATGAAAATGGTTGTATTTAGTAAGGCACTGACCTTAGTAATTAGTGTGTGTTTGTGCCATGAAAAAAAAAGTTGAAAATCACTGCAAGGAAACGGGTTGTGTCTTTGTTGCTGTAGTTTCCGAGGTGAAAGACAAAAGTTCACTCTTAACAAACAAAGGCATATATTGCTTTGGAAAAATAGAAGCTGTGACTTTTTTTAATGCCACAACAATTGGATAAAAATGAACAATATAGTCAATTCACTAGTTCTTTCATCTGTATGAACCCAATCTATCTGTCTAATTGGTGGACTCAACTCATTGTTTTTATTTCTGCTGTGTAAGTTAGGCTTGAGAGAAAATTGCTGGATGCCATAATGAAGATATTTCAACACTCCTGTTCATGGCTAAATTAAAAAAGAAGGAACCATGGTTTGTTCCTATACCAAGCCAAACTCCCCAAAAGTAGCAGTGTTTGTTAAACCAAGTGTAAATTTTCCTGAGATGGAGACTTAGAGAACTTATTCCCAATTCTTCTGTTGTGCATTAACTATCAGAGAATTAGACACAGAAGCTAATGGGAAAAAAAGCAACAGAAACCTGGAGGTAAAATTCAAGGATACTTGTTTATTCTCTTTAATTTTTTCACTGATATTCTTATTTCTAAGCATCATTAAAGATCTTTAAATTAAAGCAGTAGTCACAAGAAGGGTGTGAAAGGAGAGAATGGATGAATTAATACATGGGCTATATGTACTTTTCTGACAGCAAGGTACTTGTAAATTTAAAAAAAATTAAATACCTTTGAAATATAAAATTAAAAAAATATATATTTAATCAATGAGATTACTCACTTATTAGAAGCTATTAAAGAACATGTATTTGTAAAGTTTTAAATAATACCAAAATTCTGGGATTTTGAAATCTTTTCCTGAGAGAAGATGAATAAATTTTAAGGCCACAATGCTGAACCTTTTTATAAAAACCGCCCAGTTTTGCAGTGCTGGTCAACCTGGTCCCTCCCGCCCACTAGTGGGAGTTCCAGCTTTCATGGTGGGCGGTAGTGGAGCAACCAAATGGCGCCATGATTGGCCCACCATGAAAGCTGGAATGCCCACTAGTGGGCGGGAGGGACCAGGTTGACCAGCACAGCAAAACTGGGCGGTTTTTATAAAAAGGTTCGCCCTCACGGGTTTAAGGTATAGCTAACAGTGATTCTTTGGAATCAGACTAATTGGGCGCAAATCCCTGCTTTTTCACTCACTACATGTGAAACTTGGGGAGATTTTTATTATTTCTCTGTGCTTCCTCAATTTGCCCATCCATTAGAAAGAGAGTTGTAACAGAACTTCTCACAGAGCAGTGAGAAGCTTAAATAATCGCAAGGATCCTAACATAATGCCTGGCAAATGGAAAGTACTTAGTGAACATCAACAGCTATTATTATATTACCCTGTCAGAAACTATAGTCTACTATATCTCAGTGCAGCCCCTTGACATTAATATCTGAATCACATTGAGTAATGATTTTCTGTGGTGAGCAAAAATTTTTGCATTTAAATATGTAACTCAGATCATTCTTTTTTTTTTTTTTTTTTTGTATTTTTCTGAAGCTAGAAATGGGGAGAGACAGTCAGACTCCCGCATGCGCCCCACCGGGATCCACCCGGCACGCCCACCAGGGGGCGACGCTCTGCCCACCAGGGGGCGATGCTCTGCCCCTCCGGGGCGTCGCTCTGTCATGACCAGAGCCACTATAGCGCCTGGGGCAGAGGCCAAGGAGCCATCCCCAGCGCCCGGGGCCATCTTTGCTCCAATGGAGCATCGGCTGCGGGAGGGGAAGAGAGAGACAGAGAGGAAGGAGAGGGGGAGGGGTGGAGAAGCAGATGGGCGCTTCTCCTGTGTGCCCTGGCCGGGAATTGAACCCAGGACTCCTGCACGCCAGGCCGACGCTCTACTGCTAAGCCAACCGGCCAGGGCCAATAATTTTCCTTTAGGAAGTTCACACATGAGAAAACAAGAATCACCAACTATCCATTGTCAAACAGACAATGAAGCGATGGTGACATCCAAACACACACACACACACACACACACACACACGCACCCTTTTAATAATGGAAACTACAGTGTATTTTAGGTTATTCTCACATTTGATAAGATAAACATTTTACATCATTAAGTAAATTTAAAAGTTATATAGTCATGTGGAGATATAACCTATTTAATCAAGGCCTTATTATTATGAATATACCCCTAAGTTATGCTGAAATTTCTTACATGAAATGTCTATGCAATTATTTATTTATTCATTTACTTATTTATTTTTTGTGACAGAGACAAAGAGAGAGACAGAGAGAGGGACAGATAGGAACAGACAGACAGGAAGGGAGAGAGATGAGAAGCATCAATTCTTTGTTGCGGCACCTTAGCTATTCATTGATTTCTTTCTCATGTGCTTTGACAGGGGGCTACAGCAGACTGAGTGACCCCTTGCTCAAGCCACTGACCCAGCGCTCAAGCTGGTGAGTCCACGCTCAAATTGGTTGAGCCTGTGCTCAAGCAGGCGACATTGGAGTTTCAAACTTGGGTCCTCTGCGTCCCAGTCTGACGCTCTATCCACTGCACCACTGCCTGGTCAGGCATATTTATTTTTTTTGAATAAAGTTATAGAAAAAGAATTACTAGGTAAAGAGAAAAAGCTGTTGGATGGACTTTGGTCTATATTGATAAATAAACTTCCATAAGGTTTGCCTTGTTACATTCTTTTTAGTGTGGGAGATTTCATACTACCAAAAATTATTCAATCTCTCAGGTAAGAAGATTCTGTACCCATTCATTTCCATGGGTTCTACAGTGAAATATGCCACGATCTCTATTTATTATGTGTGTGTGTTTGGTATTACCATGACTTTTTTTTATCCATGAATAGATAGTTTTTTATTGATTCTTCTTTCTCTACATGTAGTACTTCTTCCAGTGGAAGTGTATACCTTCCAACCCTCTGACTTCAGACTTAGATGTGTAACTTGCATTAGGCAATTAAATATTGTAGAGGCCCTGAATAAGAACATAGAACATGGACAGAGGTCAGTGCCCTGAGGAAGAGGCCGCAGTGGCATCACAGATGGAAAGTACTGAATGCAGCACCATGCTGAACACAGCACAATAGAGATAGAATTAGCAATTCTGATTAATCAATAGCCTGAGTAGATATTTCAGCAATCTCTTCCACACCTCTCCATGCTTTGTATTCATTCCTGTACCCTAAAGTCTCTCAGAGGCCCCACGCTGCTCCTGAATTTTCTGTTGTTGACATTTTTGTCCACTTATTGCATTGACTGTTATTTTTCTTATATCTGTCTACTTACTTTAAACATTGAAAACCTAACCAGTTTTTGTATATTTCTCAATCTGGGGTGACCTCCAACCTTGTGTCCTGAGAAAGCAATAGTAGCGTAATGGAAAGTAAATAGCTCAAAACGTAATCCCAGGAAACCGATTGAAATATTGTAAAATGTAAGAGCCAGGAGGGGATAGATGAAAAATATTGTACTTGTAGCAATGTTACTACCATAGACTGAAATAAACAATTGAAAAATACTGGGCTGAGAACTCCAATGTCAGATTTACTACATCAAACAAATGGGTGGCCAGTGTGGCAACTGATAGCCTGGTGGACCTGGAAGATTTCATCAGACTTATATTTAGATTGGTGGTTCTCGAGAGTAGCTGAAACATATACACTTAATATTTTAGTTAATTAGTGAATTCCCTGTATATGAGTTAAGGTCGTCCATATACTGTCCTTCCCATTCTTTATATGGTTTTAACTGTGAATCTATTTTCTATCTTCCAAACTATTTTCATTTTTCTTGTGTATTTACCATTTCAGTCCCCCTTGCTTTGAGTTTTTTGTTCTTTTGTTTTTTTTTTAATATCTGTCTGATCCCAAGGACTTGGAAATATTAGACTCTTTATATCTTCCTGGGGTTGCTTTAATCAGAAATCTAACTTCATCTAGATTTTGCTGCATGATTTCTTTTTGCTCATGGCTACAATCAAATGACAGAGCCACTCTATCTCCTGAACATAGCACTGCTGGCCACTCTGTCTCCCAAACATAGTATCACCCAGGGAGATCAAAGCAGAGGCCAGAATGTACATCATTCTTCTGAAAGGGAAATGTAAACACTTTTTAGCCAAGTTTATTTCTGCCCAGAATACTATGAATTATAGTACTATACCATCTTCAAATATCTGAAAAGCTATTATATAAAATAATCACCAAAAAGAACAAGATTAAAATAATGAAAAAATGTTACTTGAAAATTTAATATAAGAAATATATATTTTTTTGTTTTAAGATTGACATATTTTAAAAAATGAAGTGACCTCTCTTATAGGATACCATGTCCCTGTCCCTGGAAATATTATAGGATAGACAGTGTGATAATCTATCAAAAAAAATGTTTTAGAAGAGATTCTGAGCTGATTGGGCAAATTCGCCAGATCAATGGTCATCAAACTGTGCTTTGAGGAAGGTCAGAATTCTATTGCAGGAAATGAGGACAAGCTTACATCTTCCTCTTAAATGAGAATTGCCACACTTTCCATTTGTTTTGTATTTTGGATTTGCCTGTTCAATGTTATTTGTAAAAAAAGTTATGTAGTATAATAAAGTTGTAACTTACTAGGTTAGATGAGGTTTAAATGCCCTTTTATCTCAATAATTCTGCGATATGATTTGAAGGGTCTATGATCCAATATAAAAATATAAATTAAGAAAGTTTTGGCTGGGTAGCTCAGTTGGTTGGAGCATTGTTCCAGTGTGCCAGGATTGTGGATTCAGTGACCGGTTGGGGCTAATGCAGGGGTCCACCAATGAATGCGTGGATAGATGGAAAGTCAGATCAGTGTTTCTTCCTCTCTGTCTCTCTCTCTCCCTTTTTCCCTCTCTCTCTAAAAATCAATGAATACATTTGAAAAAAATAAAATCTAACAATTAAAGAGTTAGGTGTGTCATTCTGCTTTATTTATTATTTAATAACTTCTTATTTCAATAGCACTATATAGTAAAAATTATAATTAGAGTATTGAGACACTGTGGCAAATGCACTATTCAGAATAAAGGGGTCTTAGCCTAATATTTGCTTATGTGTCTAGAGGTTAATTAAGAAGTTTAGTAAGAAGTCACCAAATTCATAGAGTACAAAATAATTCCCTAAATATATATTTATGTGCAATATATCCTATAGGCTTTAGTATATTATTTAAGATATCCTTTACAAATATTTGATGCATTATGATTTAATTTTAAAATAATGTCTTATTTTCAAGGAACCAGCATAATATTTGTGGTAAATAAAATTTACTTATAATCCAGAATACTTGTAAATGACGCATTATACATTATGTAACAGCAAGATCTGGCCTCTCTTTACAGAGTTTGAAGTAATAAAAACTAGACTTTTATCCTGGTATACTTGAGGATTAGAAATTTCCATATGAAAAGCCATGATTGTGAATTTCAATATGAGTAAAATTCCCAGTTCCAGAAAATGGAAACATCCAATTACTTAAGTATATTTGTCATAAGGAAAAAATAAAACAAGAATTTGACTCAGTATTTATTGAGTGCAGATGCTATAGAGGAAGTATGGGTGCTGGTTTCCATTTTCTTATTTTCTATTGGTAACATGAAACATTCTCTGTGGCACTTCAGCTTCTGTGTTTTACGGAACTTCTATCACTCTGTGATTTTAGATTACTCTGCGAACCTAGAGAGATGAATAGCCTGTGCTCTTGCATAAAGTTCTTTCATTAACATTCTCATTATGGTCTGGTGCTGTCTTTGCATACTTGGAAAGAATGGAGGATGGGTTACGAAAGTGTGTTCATAGATAATAAAAGTCTATCCTGGGACTATATAGAATTGATCAATTGCTATAATAACAAAAGACATGTTCAAAATCAGAATCTTAATATGCTATTTCTATGTGATTTGTAAAGACTTGATGTTGAACTTTCCACACTTCTATATAACTTTATTTTTGTTTATTTATTTTTTCTTCTTTTCCAAGTGAGAAGAAGAGAGAGAGAGTCAGACTCTCACATGCGCCCTAACTGGGATTCACTGGACAATTCCTGTCTGAGGCCAGTGCTCTGCCCACCTGGAGCCATGCTTGCAACCAAGCTATTTTTAACGCCTGAAGCAGAGAGAGTCTCCATTGAGCCATCCTCAGTGCCTGGGTCAATGCACTCAAAACAATCAAGCCACTGGCTGTGGGAAGGGGGGAGACAGAAAGAGAAGGGGGAATGAGAGAGGTAGAGAAGCAGATGAGTGCTTCTCCTATGTTCCCTGTTCGGGAATCCAACCCAGGACTTCCACACTTCCACACAAAGGGCCAACCCTTTATCACTTAGCCAACCATCCAGGGTGTTATGTAACTTTAAAGTGCATTATATTTTACTAGAGCTTTATAACTTTTAGTAAGTAAAGGATGTAGTAGTGATAATTTAAAAAAATAATTCAGGTACTTCACATTTATGTTTACTGTTGTTAATTGTTTCTTTGGGGAGGTACTTATTTATTCATTTATTTATTTATTTCAAAATTTGAAAATTTTGAGTCAGGCCAAATAGCAAACTAAACATAGAACCAGAAATAAGATCTGCTTGATGACGATATGTTTACCCTTCTTAAGCAAACTTGATTTTTTAAACAAACTATTCATTTTAGTGTGAATAAAATGACCAAATAATGACAATTAGTAAGTTTATCAGTTTCAATGACCAAGTTAAATACTCAGCTGATTCTCATCAATGTAAAAGTCTTAGTTTTGAGCATTTTATATATACATACATTCATCCAATTACTTTTTGTTATTAATTTATCACATATTAGAACAATTCAATATTCAAGGAAAATTTTTAGAATATGTATTTATAGAGTATCTACCATATGCATTACCCACCCCTGAACTACACACTCCAATGAGAGGGTAAAATCTTACAAGGCACTCAAATGGTTCCTATGAAAGTAACAGGTGCTCGAAGAGGGGGTATGTAGTAAGAATTATTTAATTCTTACTAATAATTAAAAGAAGTAAATAGGTATTACTGAAGTAGGTTCAGAGAAATTTTTATGAAAGAGATGACACTAGATATTGTTTTCAAGAATGAAAGAATTTTTTAATTAAAAATTTTTGGTTGATATTAGTTAACAAAATTATACAGGTTTCAGTTGCACAATTCTATAGCAAATCATTGTATAATATATTGTATGTTTACTGCCCCAAGTCAAGTCTCAGTTCATTACTATTTATCCCTTTATACCTTCCTTCAACTCCCCCCAATTGCTCCCCACAACAATTACCACACTGTTGTCTGTGTCCATGAGTTTTTCTTTATTTTTCTGCTTAATCCCTTCATCATCACCCACACCCAACCTCACCCCTCCCCAACAGCTGTCAAACTGCTCTTTGTCTATGAGTCTGTCTCTATTTTGCTAGTTAGTTCAGTCTGTTCATTAGATTCTTAGATTCTCCATATGCGTGAAATGATATGGTACTTGTCTTTCTCAGCCTGGTTTATTTCACTTAACATAATGCTCTCCAGATCCATCCAACTTGTTGCAAAGGGTAAGATTTCTGTCTTTTTTTGGCTGAATAGCATTCCATTATGTAAATGTACCACACACAGCTTGCTTTTATTCACTTATTTACTGATGGGCACTTGGGCTGCTTCCAAATCTTGGTTATTGTAGATAACACTACAATAAACATAGGGGCGCATATATTCTTTCTAATTAGTGTTTTGGGTTTCTTCACATAAATTCTTTCGACATGAAATCACTAGGTCATAGGCAGTTTGAAGGGGGAGAAAAATGATGAGGGAAAAGTTGGGGGAGAAAAGTATACTTGGTAGAATGCTTAGCATGAAGAGAAAAAGAAAACAAAATTATGGAAGTAGTTCTCCAAAAAAGTTATAGGTCCATGATGGCGAACCTTTTTATAAAAACCACCCATTTTTGCAGTGTTGGTCAACCTGGTCCCTCCCGCCCACTAGTGGGCATTCTAGCTTTCATGGTGGGCCAATTGCAGTGCCACTTGTTTGCTCCACTACCAGTCCACAATGAAAGATGGAATGCCCACTAGTGGGCAGGAGGAACCAGGTTGACCAGCACTGAAAAAGTGGGCAGTTTTTATAAAAAGGTTCGCCATCACGGGTATAGGATAAGGTCACTGTATACTTCACAAAAGCAAATCCAGTAAGAGGCTGAAAAGATATTTTCACTATAATTTTTAGAGTTGCTTTCTAAGACCATTTTTTTGCCCTGTGAAAGGAGAATGAATGAGTGTAATATCTCCAGGATATAGTCTATTGTTAAAACATCCTGCTCTAGGCCCTGGCTGGTTGGCTCAGTGGTAGAGCGTCGGCCTGGCGTGCTGAAGTCCCGGGTTTGATTCCCGGCCAGGGCACACAGGAGAAACACCCATCTGCTTCTCCACCCTTCCCCGTCTCCTTCTTCTCTGTCTCTCTCTTCCCCTCCCGTAGCTGAGGCTCCATTGGAGCAAAGATGGCCCGGGTGCTGAGGATGGCTCCTTGGACTCTGCCCCAGGCGCTAGAGTGGCTCTGTGCCGGGGTCCAGCCCTGGGGGGGGGGATCCAGGGGTCCCACAGGAGGAGACGGTATCAGCGTGAATCGAGTGAGAGAGCCGAATTCTTTTCTTTCTCTTTATTCTCTGGTTAGCATTTACTGTCAGGCATTTCTGCCAAATGCTAGTATAGCTCCCTTTTTATACACACACACTGAGTTACAATTACATGGTGTTAATTATTGCTTTTGTTTCACTATGTTTACATGTTTCTGGATAACAGTTAATTTATATCTATAAATCACAAACCAGGTAGCAAATCATTCAAAATACAAAATAACTTGAATAGCGATAACAACATCGGTAAAAGCTTTTAAAGTATTAGTACTAATAGTTAACTAACTTTACTGCTGTTGTGAGTCAAGGGGCAGAGAGAGATTAGCAGACAAAATCATTAAGGACTAACAATGGACCACTGCTTGCTCAGGTAAATGGCTTTGAGTTTAAGTAGTGTTCTACTTTTTCTCACAAGATTCTAAAAGGCTTGCCTATAAAGAAATTGACATAACATTAAGAGTAGCTTTCACCCAAAGATATACAGAGTGCACTTGCAAGATAACCTAGTAGCAACATAATTTCAGAAGACATTAACTGTTATTACTTCTATGGATTCCCCTACATTTCTCTCATTATCAAAGAATCTTGGAAAGTATATAAATCTCATCAGACCATCTCATTGAGAAAGCCTAGCAATTGCCTTTAGTCAAAAGACAATTCTCTTAGTAAAACATTCTTTTCTTGCCGACTGCGCTCTCATCCTAGGCCACACAATGGGCCATTCTACTATACCTTACCTAAGATACTATTGTCTAGTCAAATATTACTTATTTATTATATTTAAACACTAGTTAAGTTCTAACTCTATTCTTCTCAGAGTGTACCACTATCTGCAGATCAAATAAGCAAGAAGAAAGGAATGTTTCTCTACTCTATCACATGAAATTTAGGGAGGAAAAATGTTGAATTAAGTGAAGGCTGAAAGGTGCTCTGTGCACAGCCACTGCCTCCTACCCATTCACAAGTCACAATCTATTCTTTCTAACATGATTAAGAAGAAATTCTCCTACAAACTTAACCCTTTACGAGGGATATCATAGCCAGCCTCTTATGTCTATGAGCCCAGCTCAAGGGGCCCACAGGCTTTTCTGTGGAACTCACACCCTCTGTCTCATTTCCAAAGAAATTACTATGAATCTACAGGGAAAGCACGGTACTATTAACCCTGTGCCATAAATAATAGCACACACCCAGAAAAGGGGGGATATAAGGCCAGATTAATTTAAAAAGTCAAAGGGGGAAGTATCGTTGTGTCTCTCCTTTGGGTGACTTCGTCAACCCACAGCCATTGGTCTTCTCTGCTGTGACTTTGTCAATCAGCAGTTTTTGATCTTCTTCTGCTGTGACCTTGTCAGCCAGCAGTTGTGGGTCTTCTTCTGTTGTGACTTTGTCAGCCAGCAGTTGTTGATCAGCTCCCGACAGCTCTGGTCGCAACAGAGCGACCCCCCCCCAGGGGCAGAGCATTGCCCCCTGGTGGGCGTGCCAGGTGGATCCTGGTCGGGCGCATGCGGGAGTCTGTCTGACTGTCTCTCCCCGTTTCCAGCTTCAGAAAAATACAAACAAACAAACAAACAAACAAAATCCTGCTCTAAAATGGCATCAAACACTGAATGCACCACTCTAAAACTGACCAAGAGATAGAAATCCATTAATTCTAATTTCATGTTTATAGGCATTTAAAAAATAAAACAGCATACTGTTTAAAGAAGGATTTTATTTAAAAAGTGTCTACAAAGGGAAAAAAAAAGACTGCTTTCCATAAAAATCATTTAACAACAGCTTTTCAAAATGCTTTAAATTCTAAGGAGGCAAAAGTATTGGTGAGCATAAGGATTGACTTAGCCAAAAAGTAATCCTGATTACTCTTGGTAGGGGTAATAAGGCATTAAGTGATGACATACACATCTCATTTAAGTGGACTTTTGTTTCGTTTGTACTTGAAACTGCTATTTTTATTCAAACATAAAATCTGAATTATAAGATCTGGCAGCCCTATGACTCACATACTTTATTTCTGTTCACTTTTTGCCTGTTCTGAAAGTACTTTAGACAATCTGTCTTCAACTTTATGATTAAGGTCACCTTATCAACATGTCTTTGCTTTCACTTATTTAGTTATAACAAACTCTTTTTCTGACAAATGAAAGATATTCTTCTTATGCCCCCAAAATCTGGGCTGGTATTGTCATATTAATTTGAAAGCTACCCAAGAACCTTACTTTATGAGCAGTATGGCAACATCATCTTTTATCCAGTCATAACTGTCCCTGTGTCCCTTAAAATGTGCAAATGCCCCACAATTCCCTATGCTTGTTTTTTCTTTGCTGGATTCTTCACCAGGAATTGAGCAGTATCAGTTGCCAGATCAACACAATACATTTTTATAAATAATTGTATTTATCAGAAAAATAAACATATATGTCATTAAAATAATATTGTGCATATTTATTTTTAGTTGTATTCAAATCCCCATTAAAATGATAATTTACTTTTCACCCCCAAAATACTGAGCTATAGGAATTTTAAAAAGAAAGAAATAAGATGTAGGAATGAAAGAATGCAGGAAAAGAATAAAGATGTTAGAGACAAAAAATAATAATTTCCTAAAACCATGCCTGCATATAGTCTTTCTCAGCAACGTCCAGTGACTCATTCTAATTTAATAAGCCCTTTCCTTTTCCTTTCTTTTAATATTGAAATAAGAATACTTGTCACAATACATATTTACAGTATCAGAAATGTTAGTAAATCTTTATAAATGCACTCAAATGGCTATGAAATGATGATTCAATGAAGTTCATTTACTTCCAAATTTTAACATATTCTGAGACATTACAATATTATTCTCATGAATTTAGTAGATTATAGACTCAATAACCACTTTGAATGATACAATTGCTTTCTTAAACAATAATGAAAGTAAAAGGAAAAGAATTTCCACACATAATGGCTTTCTAAGGACAATTTCTAAAATTATATAAAAAGCAAATAAGTAAATTATTTGTGACTGCTCTAGAAAGATATAAACCAAACATAGAAGAATTAGTCAGTTACAGCTCTTCTACACAATAGTAAACACATGTTTATGTGTTTTTAAAAATGCCAGACAAGCTCTGGTTCTGGCTTACATTTTCCTTTAATAAAAAGAGAAAAAAAGAGAGATAGAGAGAGAAAAAGAAAAAAAGAGACATTTTTCTGCTTTAGAAAAAAATGTACAAAATTAACAATGTTTTTCAAAACTACCCTCCCCACAGTGTAACTACCCTGAAGCTAGATAATAACTCTGATTATTGTTTCCCAACTCATATTATAGCTCAAGACAGAACAGCATTATGTACCTGGGTCATTGCTCAGATGGAGAATCTCAAAGAGAGCATATAATATAAAGAACCACTGACATAAGGCTTTTTAATTTGCAAGATGTTAGCTATAATTTATTGAGGACTTACTCTATTCTAGACATAATACTAAGCATTTTATATCTGTCATCATTTCATCTCCAAAACACTATTATGTGGTTACTATTATTATCTCTGTTTAACAGTTGATAGAATTTGAGGTGAGTGTGATCAAATAATGTAATAAGTATATAGTCAGTAAGTGGCAAAATGGGGGCACAACCGACATTCCGGGTTTGTTTGCTCAGAACTAACTGGCTGTGCTCGCTCAGCTAGAGCTTCATGAGTAGCAACCTATGAGCAAGCAGGTAGATATTGGAACAAAGTGCTGCCAGCTCAGTGGCCCTTGCACCAGGCTCTGATCTGCAGAATATTTGAGATGGGAGGAAGGAAGTAGAAAGAATCAATTTGTACTTCTATGGGTTAGAAACATCATTTTGGTGCTCAAGTAAATGGGCCGGGGTAACATGGCTGAGAAGAAAGAAGCTGAAGTCCTAGCAGAAGGCAGAAAGCCTATGGCCCTCACTCCCAGGTCTACCCCAAATAGAGTCTCCCAGTCACAGGAGCAGGGTTTCATCTATGACCAGAGATTCAAAGGTATCCTGAATATTCTCATCAGCTAACACCACAATTTGTACATAGGTACAGTCTTAGTCTGACTGACTGACTGACCACCTTGTAGCCATCTCACCTCTATCTTCTATGTATAAAATGTTTTAAAGTATTTTCCCCAGAGTCCAGCTGTGCGTGATTTTCACTTGACCACACCAGCTAGTGGATGCAGGAGCTGACAATATTCATTCAACATCTCTGCCTGTGAATATACCAGCTGATGAGTATGTAGTGTTGATTGAAAAGACTTTTATGCATTTCTAAGATTATATTTGTTTAGTCTTTTAAAAGTAATCTTGGAATTTTCACAATAAAAATGTATATTTTGAATACAAATATGTATATATTAAAATATTTATTAGCATTATTTTAACTGAGGAAACTGCCAAGACTCTACTGTTAGACAGATTTTGTTTATACCATCCAAATTCTTTATTTAGTCATGAAATATTTGTTTCTTTCTAAAGAATGTGTTTCTTCGGTTTTGTGACATTTTATAGGGGAGGCAATAGAAGCACAGTAGGATTGAAGGATTTTTCACACAAAATCATAATTTATCTCAGCTTCCCTTTGAAGTCTAGATTTTGAACAGTCAATACGTGCTTAAAGGAACTCTTGGCAGTGGAGAAGGACAGCCACTGCCACATGGAGTAGACTGGGAAAGATGAAACAGTACTGCAGAAGTAGATCCAAAGTGACAACAGGACCCAGCTTTTTGCAAGCATGGTTAAGCTGCATATCCACTTTTTTTATTTATTTCACTTTTTATATAACTCTAAGCTTTATATATTTCAGTTTTATTTAAACAATTACATAAGAAATAATGGGGAAAGCCACAATTCTATGCTTGGGTAGGTGGTGCTGACATAAGCCAACAATGGAGAAATGGAATTGATCATCAAAAGGTGTCAAAAGACAGGGAACCACATGGGATGAAAGCTGGCATTCCAAGGTTCAGCCTCTATTTCTGCAAACAGAATGTGTCTTAAATATGAAACTATTTGAATTGTGTGTTATTATGAGAAACAGCTGTTGGGATCCATTGTCAGACTTCTTGTATGCTCAATTAAGTCACAGAAATAAAACCTGGGGATATACAGTTTTAGATAAGAAAGAGATTCCTGGTGGAAATAAGGTCTACCTGTGTACTAGAGCTGCCATCACTGGTCTAGTGGCTGTATGTCTAATAGCTCTCTGCTTTTCAGAGATGTGGATCCACAACTGAACTTAATACACACTTTGAAAGAAATAAGGAGACAACAATCATGGAGGTTATTAGTGTAGCTTAGATTTGGGGTATACCAATTGAACATATGCTAAGTGAAATAGAAAGTTGAATGAAACCAACCAAAAAATATGTCTGAATCCTCATCATTCTTGCTAATAGTAGAAACAGAGACCAGCTTTTGTGGTCTATCTTAGTTGATCAGCAGTTTCCTTTCAACTCATATTTGAGCAATCTGGATTCTGTCCAAGGTCAGTATTTTATTATCTCACTATTTTGGCACTAATCTCTTGGCTTCTGATCTGGCTATAAATCAATTTAGTTCATACCTGAGTCTTAGTCAAAAGAAATTTTTTCACTTGAGTATTATGTAGAGACAAAACTAAACAAACCTTAGTCTGGAGGAAAAGAGGCAATATTTTCTTTATTCATTAAAACATCATCAATTCATACTCAGTCCTTCTTAGGAAGCTATCATTTATTATCAACATTTGAAGTCTCTGTGACTCAATCCATAGACACACCATTAATAATCTCCTTAAATTCAGGAATGCCATGCGACTTCAGGGTTCTTTGCCACATTTGTCTGTAGTTTCAGACCAGCTGGAATGCTCCTTTTCTAATTACATCAGAGGCGGAGGAGCTATAAGAGAAAATTGCATCATTTACTTTTCCAGGAGAACTGGATCCAAGTTGCTGAATTAAAGATATGAATAGATATTGTACTTTATCTGTTACCATAGTCAAATCTTGACAACTAAAGGTTTTTATGACTTAAGATTTGGAGAAAAAATGGACTTGATCTTAGGTGAGCCAACTGTTACTTACATTAAAGCACCATTTGAAAGCAATCAGATAGCATTTTATAAATTCCTATGTATGTTCTGTGAGATTTAATATTAAAAGGGGGGTCTTCTTTTTTTAACTGAAGGTTTTTCAGCATTAAGTTTAGATCAAGAATTTTTTTTTTGTTTTACCGCTGTATCTGCATTTAGAATTTATAAAGGATCTGCTAATAACTTAGCCCAATATGTTATATTCATTCATTTAAATTTTCAGGTTCCAACCTAAAATTTAATATGTGTTCCTGATAAGCAAACGTATACCATATAATTATGAACTTAAATCAATAGCTGGTGCACAATTTTGAGACGAACTGTACTTGTCTCCTGACAGAAGCTTGTCCTAACAATAAATAATTAACAATTAAATCTCTTCTTCAACTCTATTTACTTTAAATGGAATTACAGAGAAATTTTTAAAGTTATTAGATTTTTATAAAAATGAACAAAAACATTTCCAACCAAGTCTCCATGTTAAGTTTTTAGTTAATAAATGTCTTGACCAAGACCTTTATCACTACGTAATTGTCTAAAACAAGCT
Source organism: Saccopteryx bilineata (assembly GCF_036850765.1). Classification (NCBI taxonomy): domain Eukaryota; kingdom Metazoa; phylum Chordata; class Mammalia; order Chiroptera; family Emballonuridae; genus Saccopteryx; species Saccopteryx bilineata. The sequence goes on along the minus strand of NC_089490.1, from coordinate 66,217,111 downwards.
TTACCTTTGGTTACCTATTCAATCATCATTGGTCTTTCCTCTCCATATTGTAACATAACATTGGGCAAAGTAGTTGTGAGAAAATTAGTAAGAATTTTTAACTGAAACTGTTTTACATGACAACTGGCTTTATGAGCTTGAATGTGTGAAGAGGAGGAAGAACCTAGTTTAAAATTTAATGTAGTTACTTTTTTTCTCTGTAAAAAAAGTATTATGACAAAGAATCATACATTTTAATCTAAATCTTCTTATGAGTTGGGAAGCAGTATATATATATATAATTCATAGAGACGTAGGCACAAGCAACATCACAATATGCAAGTGAAATGTAAAAACTGTAAGGACTAAAGTGGGAAAGGGAAACATTTATTTATTTATTTTTATTTATTCACTTTAGAGAGGAGAGGGAAAGACAGAGAAAGAATGAGAGAGAGAGAGAGAGAGAGAGAGAGAGAGAGAGAGAGGAGAGACAGAGAGAGAGAAGGGGAGAAGAGCTGAAAGCATCAACTCCCATATGTGCCTTGACCAGGCAAGCTCAGGGTTTCAAACCGGCGACCTCAGCATTTCGAGGTCGATGCTTTATCCACTGCACCACCACAGGTCAGGCAAGGGAAACATTTTTATCACACAAACATTCCCAGCTCCACAGTGGACATGAGAATAAAAAAGGGAAGGTGAAAGTAACAGTCACTTGATTTTTATTTTGAAAGGTGTTGATAGCAAATTAATTGGTGTCTTGTCTTTTTTGTTGTTGTTACAGTCTCAGTAAAAACGTAACAAAAAGACCAATTTCTCTTCTGCCCTCAGGAAAATATATACTTAAGACTTTTTGTTGTCAACCCTCTGACCTTCTGTAGAGGGAACTTCTGCATGAATTTGAGAGATCAAACAGGTGATGGAGGCCAGAATGCCCTTCGATGTGAACTGTGGAGAAAGCAGGACAGCAGAAGAGATTGCTCAGTGATAAGTGGAGCAGGCACACTGGAGGAGGAATGGGAGCTCCATGGGCCATTGAGAATAACCAAGGTGGGCTAGAGGGCATTTGGGACAGGATGGGTGGAAAAAGAGGAACAATCAGGACTGAAATAAGAGATTTTACTAACTCTCCAAATGGAAACTCAGAGCTGCATTTACTTTGAATTTTAAAAACAACAAACCAAAATATTTCTTATAGCAAGTGTTGTGAAGCAATTCATATGGTTACACTGTTAACACCACTTTATGCTGAATCAGCTCTCATAACTCATTCAAAAAGCAGACCTACTTTTCCCTCAGTTTCTGTGTGCTCCCCAATAGTAGCCAGGTTTTTTAGAATGTTTCCTAAGAACTTCAAATATCTTAGGAATAGTTTCCAGATCCCAGAGTTCCTACTGACATCTGACTCTAAGTTACATTAGACAATTCAGAAAACAGGCTGTTGCTGTAAGAAAACTCTGGGCAATATTTAAGTTCTTTTTTATTTTATTTTATTTTTTTATTTAAGTTCTTTAACTGCCTCTGTCCTTCCATCTAAGTTGTGAATTATTGCTTCATTGTTCCAGGAGACTTTTAAGTTTGTAATAGTTTTATTTTTAACTGTAAAAACTTTGTAAAATTATTTTCAAACAAAGAATGTGTATATCTTCCAAGAATTGGAATGATAGGTCCACTGTAAAAATTATAATAAACTAAATAATAGGCTTATGACTTATTATATTTATTTGATGACAGATAAAGATTCAAGGCAAAGGTACCAATAAAATAAAACCACATTCTGCTTCATGCTAGTCATGTTCACCACAAAGATCTCTACAATAATGCCATTCATTTGTCTGAAGGTGTTTTAAACTATACAATGGAGTCAATGTGGATCCTTAGACAGATTTCTTTTATTATTCCACCAGTTTGGATGCAGACCTATTAAGATACATAAATTATCAGGCAATTTTGTCTTGAAATATTTGTCGGGTATATGCAAAGTAACAAATGGACACAATAGAAAGTATATTTTTTACTACGCCAATGAAAATCAGAAAATTGTTTTCCACGAAAGTGTAAGAAAATATATGTTTTATTTTTAATTTTTATTTCTTTTTCCCTTGGAAACATTCTCCTACTTTATTATCATAAAATAATTACTGATTATTATATATTAGATACACCATTATTAAGGTATGTTTATTTAAAGTACGTAGTCTCTTATTGGATATTAAAACAAAATTAATATGTCATAACTATATTAACAACCATTTACAAAAAATCTTTGTGTGCATTTAAAAATTAACTATATAACAAGCATCTTTTCATAGCTAATTTTAGTTAAACAAAGAAACAAAAAAAATGAAGGCATATATAAAGATGATCTAATACAAATGTTAATTTAAAGATTTTTTTCTATATAACTAAAATAACAATTATTCAATATACCTAATTTATCAGAATGAAATAATTTATAAAAGAACATTGCTGTTCCTCATATATTGCAATCATATACATAAAACCCTGACCTAATGTCTGACTTTTAGCAGTTATTTATATATTAATTAACTCTATGCACAGAGAAGTTGTGCACACCTGGAAAATTATGAAGTCAATTGTTCATTCTGCCCCCTTATTGAGTGCTGCATGACATCCTGAGCAAGCAATTCAATTATGCTTTGGGGGTGCAGGTGAAAATAAAGGTCCACTTGAGATGGTTTCCAAGCCCTGGCCCGGTGACAAAAAATAATCAAGATCTGATATTCAACCTTTTCCCACTCAAACCATATTTTTGAATTGATATTGAATGTATGAAATGTGAAATTCTGTTGCCTTTTAAACCTCAGGAAAAATATCATATTGCTCCTATACAAATATAGCATTGCTTGCTGGGTGGTGTTATGCTGGGACTCTATATGTGAAGTGACAAGCAAAGAAACATGATTCCATGGCATGTTATTCTGTCCTATAAAATGCGATACATTGATTGAAAGAAAAACAGTATTTTTAATCCTCATTCACGTACCCACTGAAAAAAGTTAATACCCACCTTCTGGTTTTCCTAAATAAGCTTGACAATCTTGAGCAACTTATCTAAAATTAAAGTGTATTTTAACTTTATATAAATTATAAATCATTTATATATATACACATATTTATGTATGTATGTATATGATTATTGTCAGAAAAATGATTGCCAAGCTAAAACTTCCTAGGTAAACCACTCCATTATTTTCAAAGTTAGTAGCTACTGACTTATTTTTTTGAGAATATAATGTTTTTTAAAATTTCTTGAAAGCTTTCTCATGTTTAGTAATAGTTGTGTTCATGAACAATGAAGTGCCAAGGATTTGATGCATATTGATAGGTAGAATTCTAAAGAGAAAGTAGTGCTAACTTGACAAAACATATAATATTTCCTTCTTGCTAGAGACCCTGGATAACTGAGCAAAACTAGTTATAGGGACAGCATTAACTTCCAGTGAATGTTCTTAGGGAAGCCGTGTGAACCCTGAACTATCATCTGGGAGCTCAGGTTGAAGCACATGAGTATACATGAGTAGAATGCAAATATTTTAATTATTATTAATTTAAAAATCCTATGCTACAATCTGTTTTCTGATATAGTGGTATAAAACACAGCATATGTTTTTATAACAATATCACATTCAATTTGCAACTCAAAATTTTGTTTGTAACACTGAGGACTAGAATCTTTTAAATTTTCTCAAATATCCACCAAACATTTCCAAAAGCTCGTCAATTTTAGATTTATGTTCATTTAAAACTGCCCACAGGATCACTCTACATGGTTGTGTTAATGTCACCTTCAACTGCCAAGTCTAAAATTTAATTTTTATTCTTTCATCTATTTTTTCTCCTCATTTACATATTTATTATTAGAATCTTTGTCTGCCCTGTATTTACACCTAACCCCATATCTTATCATCAGTTTCTATCTATTTTTCTTCATAGAAAGGATTAACTTTTATATACTTGACTCCGATTTCATTGTACTACATACCTTACATGCAGCCTTTCACTTTTTTTTTATGAAGAAAATAAATTATGCTTTTTAAAATTATTACAAAATTAGTACATATTAATTATGAGTATGGAGTAACAAAAGACCCCAAATAGCAAAAGCAAGCCTGAGAAAAAGAACAAAGTGAGAGGTATCACACTCCCTGATATCAAATTATACTATAAAATTATAATGAGCAAAAGCATCATTATCATAGTATAGGCAGAAAAACAAACCCACAGAACAATGGAATAGAATTAAGACCACAGAAATAAACCCACATGTATATGGACAATTAAATTTCAAAAAAGACCCCCAAAAATACAGTACAGAAAGAAAACCTGTTCAATAAATGCTATCGAAAAATTTGGAAAACCACATGCAAAAGAGGAAACTAGACTGATGTTTGAACCCACACACAGAAGTCAACTCAGAATGGATTAGAGACTCAAATACATGCCCTGAAACAATAAAATACATAGAAGGAAATATAGGTACTAAACATATGGTGACAGAAGTAGACTAGACTTCAATGTTAAGCACACAATGCAATATATGTGATGTATGATATTATAGAATTTTAGACTTGAAATTTATATAATGTTATTAATCAATGTCAACCTAATAAATTTAACAAAAGAATATACTATAATGGGAAACATTTCATTCTTAAAGAAATAATTCTTTTCTTCATGTTAATGGTGGTTCCGAACGTTAGATATTTTTTCCCATGGGGGCGAAAGGTAGCTAAGTAAATTAAGCTAAATAGATTATTGCAAATGGAGAAATTGGAGACAGAAATAAACTTTGGGTAGTCTTTTCTGTTTTGTTTGTGTGTGAATTTTTAATATATGCAAGGATGTAAATAATTAATATAAGTTGGCCCTGGCCAGTGGCTCAGCAGATACAGTGTCGGCTGGGCATAGGAAAGTTCTGGGTTTGATTCCTGGTCAGGGCACAACAGGAGAAGTGACCATCCACTTCTCCCTCCCTCCATCCCTCTCCCACAGACCATTCGTTCAATTGGTTGTGCGTGGCCAGGTGCTGAGGATAGCTGCATCAGAAAGCAAGAGACTCAGGTGCTAAAAAATGCATGGTACCCCAGCATATCTCCAAATGGGGTTGCCAGATGAATCCAATCGGGGTACATGCAGGAGTACGCCTCTCTATCTCCCCTCCTTTCACCAAAAAAGAAAAAAAAAAGAAAAAAAGAATTAATATAAGTCAAGCCTGACTGGTGTGGTTCAGTGGATGGAGTGTCGACTTGGGACTCTGAAGTTCTAGGTTCAAAACCCCGAGACTTCTGGCTTGAGTGCAGGTTCATCCACCTTGCAGCCTATCTGGCTTGAGCACAGGCTCACCAGCTTGAGTACTGAAATAACTTTGAGTCATTGTCTTGAGCCCAAATGTAGCTGGATTGAAGCCAAAGGTTGCTGGCTTGACCAAGGGGTCACAGGCTTGGCTGGAGCCCCCGGGTCAAGGCATAAATGAGAAGCAATCAATGAACAACTAAAGTGATACAATGAATTGATCTTTCTCCCTTCCTTTCTCTCTCTTGCTTAAAAAAAATTATTTTATTTTATTTTATTTTTTGTATTTTTCTGAAGTTGGAAACAGGGAGGCAGTCAGACTCCTGCATGCGCCTGACCAGGATCCACCCAGCACGCCCACCAGGGGGCGATGCTCTGCCCATCTGGGGCGTCGCTCTGTTGCAACCAGAGCCATTCTAGCACCTGAGGCAGAGACCACAGTGCCATCCTCAGCGCCCGGGACCAACTTTGCTCCAATGGAGACTTGGCTGCAGGAGGAGAAGACAGAGACAGAGAGAAAGGGGAGTGAGAGGGGTGGGGAAGCAGATGGGCACTTCTCCTGTGTGCCCTGGCTGGGAATCGAACCTGGGACTCCTGCAAGCCAGGCCAATGCTCTACCACTGAGCCAACCAGCCAGGGCCAAAAAAAAATTAATATAAGTTAAAATATTTCAGTAAATAAGTTTTAGCAGTTTAACTTTTTAACTTTAAAACAATTCAAAATAAAACTTAAATTTGTCTGGACAATGGTAGCAATTAATTTTTTTTAAACAAGGTAGTTGTTTGTAGAACTTTTATCATACAGTATATTCCATCTATTCATTATACTTTCCTGAATTGTCTTATATGCAATTATATTCTCTCTCTCTCTCTCTCTCTCTCTCTCTCTCTCTCTTTGTATTTTTCTGAAGTGAGAAGCGAGGAGGCAGAGGACTCCTGTATGTGCCTGACTTGGATCTACCTGGCATGCCCACCAGAGGGCAATGCTCTGTCCATCTGGGGCATTGCTTTGTTGCAACCAGAGCCATTCTAGTGCTTGAGGTGGAGGCCATGGAGCCATTCTCAGCGCCCAGGCCAACTTTGCTCCAATGGAGTCTTGGCTACAGAAGAGGAAGAGAGAAATGGAGAGAAAGGAAAGAGAGAAGGGTGGAGAAGCAGATGGGCAGTTCTCCTGTGTGCCTGGCCAGGAATTGAACTTGGGACTACCATACACAGGGCTGACGCTCTACTGCTGAGCCAACTGGCCAGAGCATACAACTACATTCTCTTAATGCTATTGGTAAGTCTGCTGTTAAAATAATACATTAAAGTATTTTTTAAAAGAGTTAAATAGATTAAAAGCATAATACTTAGCCATACATTGCACCTAATAGGGTGCCCTCCGCCTGCACAAGAGACAGAACAAGTTAATAGACACATATATGAAGAAAATTTCTAGAAAATCTGCTCTCATGCACAGTAACAGACCAAATAAAGAAGAGGAAAGCTATAAGTCTGTCAATCATTAGAAAATCTGTAATATTGATAATTATACTTTGAAAAATTATGAGATTATGTTAAGTTTAGTTATAGAAAATTCTCCATTTAGCACCCATGGTATTTTCAATTGAATCAATGCGGCTTTAAACACTTTTAAATTGTTCTCCTAGGAAACTAATGATTGGATCTGGTGAGTTGCTTTCACTAAGAATAATTTTCGATTAAGAGTAGTTAGTATGAATCCAATATGAAAGACTTAAATTCAGTAAAAGCAGTTAAATAAGGGACCTCCCCTTTCCCTTAATGGAAAAAATGTAGCTACTTAATGATTTAGATTTGATTACAGTTAGAGTGGATTTGAGGATTCTACTTGTGCCAGATAATAAAATCATATATATCTTCAGCACAAATAGGAATTTTATCCTTTTGTCTTTAAAGACAGAAAGGAAAGCTCCAAGTTCATCAAGAGCAGTATGAAACCAGGCCTTTCGGTCCCTGAGATGAGACTTCTTTCTCATGTTCTCCACTGTGTCCCACATGCCCTGGCTGGTCCCAGAAAAATGGCAGTTTCAATTATTATGGTTTTTAAGTAATATTTTAACAGAATACTTGGGCTGAAAAGAAAGAGCATCTAAAAGTATTCCTATGACAGTGATATGTGAGGGTTCCTACTAGTCTTAAACCTTATGCTGGTACCTAAAGTCCTAGTTCTTTTACAACCATCAAGAGACACAGGTTAGAACTGAGCTAATACTCATAATCAACTTCATACCATGTTCAAACTCTCAGGAAGTTCACCAAGCTTTCCAAATATTTTATGATACCCTTACGGCTACCTATACAAAGTGTTGGAAAACATGGGAATTGACAGATGAGAGATATTATGGCTTCATTTTGCTTGCTACTCAATTAAAATATTGACCCAGATATATGAGTAAGAATTTCTCAAGAAGCAACAAACACAGTCATAGAAAGAAATTGAAGTAATAGGATTTTTAATATCTAAATATATAATTTTCACCATTAAATAACTCATCCAGGCATTATTATATATATTACAGTAATTTTTGCTAGTTGTTCTTAAGTTCTTTATAATATTTCTTTTTTATTTTTATGTTGCTTTTATACAATTAAAATTTTAAATTTTATTTTTTTTTACTTTTAGAGCACACGCCTCAGTTTTAAGAAATTGATATTAATTTTGATAGTAACTTGATTTAAATATTTTCACATGAATGCATGCACACATTTTTTGCCATATGTATCTGTCTTCAATTTTAGATTTCTCTAAATATATTTGTACTTAGAATCTCCTTTAAATTTCATATGTAAGTTAAATATTTACCTATATCTTCTTTCAATTATTTTTTGTTTTAATGATCTTTTTTTAAAATATTTAGTACATCTTGTATTTATCTTGTCTTGCCTTCATCATGCCTGAATTATTAAAATAACAGCTGATTTCATATATCTGCTTCAATTCTGCTCCTGTTAAATTTATCCTCTGCCCTGCTGCTAAACATAAACTTTCTCAAAGCACTGATGTTTTATGCCCACTTTCAGTGTATTTCCTAAAGGTTCAATTTTAAGTGTCCTAGTTTATAAAGAAAGGCCATTCTCAAGATCGTCTCTCTTAATATTGTAGTCATTTTTATCAACTCCATTTACATAAATACCTTTCAACAACTTTGAGGGTTATTACTAATTATATATGTAGTTCTAAACTCTCTTGTTTCCTTAAAGTGCAGCAAATTCAATGTTTGAATGTGTTTTTGAATTATTATCTGCTCTTAGCTACAATTTAGAAGAAATTCCAGAGAGATAAAATTAGATTTACGTTTCTGAACGTTTGATTGCACTTAGAATAAAATCCTCATTAATGTGCCTGCAAAAGAAAGGTTTCATTTTGAGGGCACAATCTTATATATTTTCAAAATTTTATTGCTTTTAGCTTACTTTTTTTTTTTTAAGTGAGAGGCAGAGAGACAGACTCCTGCATGCACCCCAACCAGGGTCCCCCAGACAAACCCCCTAGGGCAGGGGTCCCCAAACTTTTTATACAGGGGCCAGTTCACTGTCCCTCAGACTGTTGGATGGCTGGACTATAAAAAAAACTATGAACAAATCCCTATGCACATTGCACATATCTTATTTTAAAGTAAAAAAACAAAACAGGAACAAATACAATATTTAAAATAAAGAACAAGTAAATTTAAATCAACAAACTGACCAGTATTTCAATGGGAACTATAATCCTCTCACTGACCACTAATGAAAGAGGTGCCTCTTCTGGAAGTGCAGTGGGGACCAGATAAATGGCCTCAGGGGGCCATAGTTTGGGGACCCCTGCCCTAGTGGTGATGCTCTGCCCATCTGGGTCCTTGCTCCATTGTTTGGCAACCAAGCTATTTTAGCACCTAGGGAGAGGCCATGGAGCCATTCTCAGTTCTCCACCCACCTTCAGGGCCAACTTTGTTCAAACCAATGGAGCCGTGGCTGTGGGATGGGGAGTTGGGATGGTGAAGCAGATGATTACTTCTCCTGTGTGCCCTGACTGGGAATCGAACCTAGGACATCCACACACTAGGCTGACACTACCACTGAACCAACTGGCTAGAGCTGCTTTTAACTTCTGAAAAGCATCTTTTACCAGATAACTTTATTTATTTTAACGAACTAATATACACATTTCCTGGCTGAAGTAAAGAAATACATTCAATACCACATATATCTCATAGAAGTTGATTTGTATAATTAATTCAAATTGACCTGGATCTGAGCACTGTCACATGGACAGTGAGTTGGCTTAAAAAGAATAAACATAGCATAATGATAAATGGCAACATATCAGGGTAAAAGAAGCTCCATGTTGGACTACCACAGGGATCAGATTTACAGAGTTCTTAAATAAATTTAAGGCAGCTTAATTTTGTTCAAAGTGGGTAGATATATTTATAAACAAATATCAAATTTCACAGCTTGTAGCTACAAATTAGAATAAAAATGTTAAAAGAGATTCTTAGAGAAAGATATATATGTTATAAAGGTATAACAATTGTGAAATTTTCAAAGAGCAGAGTCTAAGTAAGATTCTAATATAATGACACTCCTCAGTCAGTTGTCTATTGAATCCATTGAAAGCATGAGTAAAAATTAAACATATTAGATGTTGGCACCAGAAAAATAAAAAAGACTTTTAGTCTCATATTTCAGACCACAAAAGCACTCAAGTTAAAAAGAAATTCAAATTTTATAGGTAGATAAATCTCCCACATTGTTGACATAATTTAAATGAAGTACCATCTTAATGGCTAATTCATTGTTGAAATACATTATATTTAATGTATACATGTATAAAATGTATATATGTTATGTATGTGTAAAAATTGTTAGTATTTGATATATTTGCATTAAATTTGAGTATAGTAAATTTAATATTCAAATTACCTAATAGCAAAATATTTTGCTAAAAAAGATTCCTTACTATTTTATACCTGAATTTTTGAATATTTTTATAGATTACATGTGTATTAAGTAAAACAGAAAAAACTGATATAAGTAAGACTAATCCCTTTTACTCTTATCTAGAATCTATTCTTCTAAAACTAAAATGTATTATTACTTAGTTGACAAAATTCTAAGTCTAAATTCACAAAACTACAAAATAAAGTTTATCGAAAAGTAAGTATTAAAATTTAAGTAACAACCTTCTCTGTATTCTTTATGTTTTATTCATAATATATTTAAACTTTTGTGTTTTAAATGAATTAAAATCAACAATTTTATATGATATATAATATATGATTTTATATGATATATAATATTATCTTTGTTAGGTCAGTTTATCTTATTGAAGGCAAATTTAGCAATTCTGTCTTTTTCCTCTAGAATATTTACTCAGTATAACCCTCTCATATTTCAATCTACTACTTTATCTTTTTTGGATCTTTGTATACAAAGTCAGTTGAACCTAATGTAATATTTGCATATATATATATATATATATATATATATATATATATGGCAATCTGTATATACTGTTTGGTGAAATGTCTTTTAAGACACTGGTCCACTCTTTGAGTTGTTTGTTGAGATGAAGAGTTCTTTGTATATTTTAGGTAACAGTCCTTTATTAGATATGGCTTCATTTATTTGATTGTTTGTTTTTTAGTGTGAGAGAGAAACAGAGGTAGGAGGGATAGACAGGGACAGACAAACAGGATGGGAGAAAATGAGAAGCATTAACTCATAGTTGCGACACCTTAGTTGTTTATTTATTGCTTTCTCATATGTGCTTTGACTAGGGGGTTCCAAATGAGCCAGTGACCCCTTGCTAAAATCAGCGACCTTGGTCTCAAGCCAGCAACTATTGGGTCATGTCTATAATCCCACCCTCAAGCCAAGTGAGTCCAGGCTCAAGTTGGCGACTTTGGGGTTTTGAACCTGGACCTTAGTTTCCCAGGTCAGTGCTCTATCCACTGCACCACCACTTGGTCAGGCAGAAATGTTTTATACAAATATTTTCTCCCAATCTGAGTTTAACTTTTAAATATCTTGACATTTTTTTTCTCAGTGCAGAAGTTTTTAATTTCATTATAGTTCAGTTTATTAAGTCTTTCTTTCAGACATCTTTCATGGACCATGTCTCTGGTGTTGTATCTAAAAGGCATCACTACATCCAAGATTTTCTCCTTGTTATATTCTGAGAGTTATAATTTTGCATTTTACTTTTAGTTCTGTGATCCATTATGAATTCATTTTTTTTGTGAATGTTGTAAGTTATTTGTCTAGAGTCCTTTACTTTTCCTTTCCACATAGTACTATTTGTTGAAGAGACTGTCTTTGTTTTATCACACATACTTTTGTTATAAAGTGATTTATTTTTCTGTTACTAGATTAAGGATAGTCACATAGTTATATAAGATAGTTTTATATATCATAGCAACAGTGTTCAAAAAGAACAACTGATTTTAGTGTTCAGCTTTTTTTTATCTTCCTCCACCAATACTAGATAATCAATTTGAACCAATTTTATTGTTTTTAACACAATTATTTTTCAGTGATTTATGTGCTCATTCCAAACAATTCAACCAAAGCAACCTCCACCCCTGAAGATTAAACATTTGATCAATATAAGAGTTTCATTGTAGAAAGTAGTGTTAAAAGTTTATTCATTCAGTGCACTCTTTAGAGATGATTAACTGTCTTTATTATATTAGAGCAAACCCGAAGCTGTCTGCCAAAGGCGATTGTGACCAAGCACTGAAACCATTTCATGTGAAAACTCATTTTCAGGCTCCTAATTATTTTTCATTATAGTGGCAGTGTGGAATAGATTGGAATTGGACAGTAATTGCCAGGTCTGAGCAGTGTGGACCATGGCAATGTATCAGTTTAGATGAAGTGTGACAAGGATACATCTAGCTACTATATAACTTCCATTAAACAACTTCCCTGTCCCTGATCATGTAACACTTCATAGAATGTGGTCAGCACAAGGTCATAATAATGGCTTTCTGACTGACTTCAAGTATTTTGTACAAGTACAAGCCGTTAACCCCCTGTGTTAGCATTGTTCTAGTAATGTCCAGTTATTACAGTTGTCAAAAATATCTATATCTTCTAGAGGGACAAGTAAACTTTTAGAAGCACACGTTTCAAACTCTAGTTGATTTCTTTCACATGGAATGTTTCAAAGACAAAAATATGCTTAAAATTAAAACAATAATTTTATGTGATATAATTTTAAGTGGTAATTACTCAATATTACTCAGTCGATCTAGTATAATCATATAAAAGTTCTATCTAAGCAGAAAACAGTCTCAAATTATTTTTACACACGCAATCAAATAGATCATTTTTAAATAAACTGAATAGTAAAGTAAAACAGGCATACTTATATATATAGACTCTTTCCATAAAGACGTTTCCTTTACATTAGTAAAACTAATGGAATGCACAAGTAATTCTTAACAAATAATCTTTCCCCTTCTCCCCTGAGAAACATTTGAAAATATCTGAGGACATTTTGGTTTGTGGGTGATGTTATTGGCATTATTAGAGTCCAGGGATGTTACTAAACATCCTATAACACACAGAGCATCTTTCCCACAATATAGACAACAAAGAATTATCTGGCTCAAAATGTTCACACTGTCAAGATTGAAAAACTCTGTGTGTGTGTATATATATATATATATATACACACACACACACACACACACACACATATATATTTACTTTAAAATATATATATTTACTTTAATATATATATATATTTAGTTTAATTTTGCCTTGATGCCTGAAATGTAAAAAGTATTCTTTCTTTTTATTATTGAATTTTCTTGAATATTTGCCCTCTGTGGAACATTAAACTATCAATATCATTTATTAATAAAAGTTTCCCCTATATAACAGTCCATTTTACTTGCCATAAGTTCATACACATGACAAATTGGAATTTTTGAGTCATGGTTCTTGAACTACCTCTTAATGGAATGCTTTTTTTTTTCTGAACTGAGTTGACTCAATCATCTGAGAGGAGCAGTCATTCTAATCTGGCGTGGATCTTTAAGAGGCTCTAGATGGGATGGGGCGAAAAGATGTGCACTCAGATCCTGGTTATGGCCACGGAAGCAATCTTATAACAGGCATTTTTTATAATTTTTCATTTTATATGTTTCTGTAATAGTCATATAGCTTAAACCACAGTTACTCAGCATGTATTCCTTCTATATGCATCATGTTTAAAATACTTATATTTTCCCAAGTGAAATTAATGTTGTCAGTTGTTCTTTTCCCTTTAGAATGATCAGCATCTTTGTATTTCACACAGTATTTATATCTATAATCTTCAAATTCTTTTAAAATGTTAAAGGCATCTAGATATAATTATCGTAACATCCATTTGAAAAGCCAACATGACCCATACAATTTTATGACTTAGATCATGATAAAATTTGAGAAATACCTCCTTAAATTTATAAATGACACATTTTTTTTGTAAACAAGTTTAACAATATGGTTGAACTTATATAATTGTAATTATTTAAATAATTCACTGAGAAATGAACTATTTGAACCACTAATTAAGACTAGTGTTGATGAACAGAATTGTTCAAGATGGATAGCCATAAATCCTCACTTTTGCTTAGTATTTCCAACTCTTTCCGGTGACCTTGTGCTCTGTACTGGGCAGTCTATTAAGAGTTTAATCATAGGTTATAAATCTATGTCGTGCTGAGCTGATTAACACATGGATCTGCCTTACAGACGGCAGAAAAAAGCATGACCAAGTGACCCAGTTTGAGTGCTGCAGTCCACAAAATGCACACTGTAGACCCCAAACATCATTTAGTCATGTTTAATGCTACTTTAGTCACATAAATCTAGTTTATACATCTTACTTGATGTAAATTGTATTTGTCTTATTAATGCATAAGGTTAGGGAGTCATCATTATTTTCACACACACACCCCCACGCACACACACACACATGCATATACACAAATCCTAGTGTCTTATTTGTGCTTGGTATTGTGTTTAGCAGTTTAAAAAGACACAGTTTCTGATCCTTGGAAATTCTCAATCTATAAAGAAGTAATGCTATTAAGTAGGATATGACTAACAGATACCAATAAAAATAAGTAAAGAAAGAATAATGATTTAAGGCAAAAAGGGGGCAGAATAAACACATTTAGTTAACATATTTACTTTGACATATAAACATGAAAGGCAAACAGTAAATAGAAAACTTGGTGTATAACAGAAACTCATTACTGAGTGAAACAGATATTCATGGTCAATAAAACATGAAAATTTATATTTTTCTAGTAAGTAGTAACTTGCAAATTATAATTAAGAATTAATCATTTTATTTATTAGGTTGACATTTTTTTTTCTTACTTTTTGTGACAGATACAGAGAGAGACAGAGAGAGTGACAGGAAGGGAGAGAGATGAGAAGCATCAGTTCTTCCATGCAGCTCCTTAGTTCTTCATTGATTGCATTCTCATATGTGCCTTGACCCGGGGAGGGGTGGGGGCTACAGCAGACAGAGTGACCCCTTGACTAAGCCAGCGACCTTGGGCTCAAGCTGGTGAGTCTTGCTCAAAACCAGATGAGCTCAGGCTCAACTGGCAACCTTGGGACTTCAAACCTGGATCTTCCATGCTTTATCCACTGCGCCACCGCCTGGTCAGGCTAGGTTGACATTATTTAAAAGATAGATACTAACTAGTGTTGTAATACTGTAGGTGTGCCAATTAGTAAAAGTAGAAGTAACTTGACATTATCTTAAGCATTCTAAAACATATTTACTATTAGACCTAGATAATGTAATTCTAATAGCATATTTTTAAAAATTCCTTATCCATTTGCAGAAAGATTTTTATCAAATAATGTTTAATGTAGAGTTATCTTAGTAGCAAAAACAACAATAAAAACCAAAAACAACTGAGAATGTCCCTTAGATAACAGTATAAGATTACAGTATATCTTTCTAGTGGATTGCTGTACAGAAATTTTGAAAAATATGTATATTTATATTGTAACAAAACTGTAGTATTTTTTTATGATGAATAAAGAAATGAATATGAGGTGAGAGGAGCAGAATAAGGGGGAATGTTCACTTTATTTTTGGTTGGCTCTCACTTTTCTTTTTTTTACAGTGTGATTGTTTTGCATGCTGCATTATCCAATTTGAAATGATAGATGAAAAGGGAGGAATGATGTGATTCTTTATACTTGCAAATGTGACTTTAATGATCAGACCTTTGTACAAAGGGCATCTTGTTTCTCTGCAGGTTTTTGGCTTCATTTTACCTTTTAAAGAGCAGGCCTTGATGGAAGAGTAAAATCCCCTGTTTCTTACATGCCTGCACCCTAAAGCAGACATTTTTCATTGACAGGGAGGTCAGCCTGCATTTCTATCCCAATATTTCTTTGCTTCAACAACTCAACATAACTATTCAGATGTAAAACCACAAAACAATATGGAAAGACTATATCCCTAGGTATACAACTTTTTTTTTTCCATTTTAACTGTTATTAACTAAAGCTCAAA
Organism: Saccopteryx bilineata; assembly: GCF_036850765.1. Classification (NCBI taxonomy): domain Eukaryota; kingdom Metazoa; phylum Chordata; class Mammalia; order Chiroptera; family Emballonuridae; genus Saccopteryx; species Saccopteryx bilineata. The sequence continues at coordinate 66,201,277 of NC_089490.1, read as the reverse complement.
TTCATCTTGGATTTCCCTAGACTAGACTAGAATGCTTCTTTGTAATTTATTCTAAATCTTAATTTAAGATAAAAAGCTTTCTCTGGATCTACAGTCTTTTTTTCTTTATAAATAAAGCTGCCATTCACCATGGTATTAAATCGGAACACAATGTCCCCTTAACATCAGGATTTTGACAGTGGGGTTATGCTATACTTAAACTTTATTTTCCAAAGAAATTATTTTTTTTTACTAAAAACCACTAAATACAAACCCTAAATGATTCAAAGAAATGACTGAAAAGAAACTAAAAATGTCATCATAAGAGAAATATTTTCCAGCTTTCAAAGACTGAAAACTTGAGAAAACAGATGGAGTTGCAGGAGATTTTTTGGCATTAAATTGAGCTACTGAAGACATTATAAACATGAAGCATGTAAAGAACTTTTTATTTTGCCTACAAAACTCAGGGTTCAAGACAGTGAATTCCCGGGTCAAACAACCTTGCTTTATGGCCTGTCCTGGGGTAATTGGGTGATCTTGACCAAGGGAGTATCTGAGACTTACTTCATCACTTGTCATATAGGCAGTGCTTCTTGGAAGAATTAAATCTAATAAATTTGTGCACCATTTAATTAATGTTATTGTTATTAATATTATTACTCAAAATATTAAAAGTAAAATTAAATACATTTTCTAGTGCAACTTTTTCTTAATGGAAAAATTATGGGTCTATAAGTTTGCTTTTGTTTTGTATATTCAGTTATTTAGTTTTTATTTTTATATACTACATATAAGTGAAATCAAACAGTATTTATCTTTTTGTGTCTGGCTTATTTCACTTAGCATAATACCCTCAAGGTCTACCTTGTTGTCACAAATGCTAGGATTTTGATTTTTTATGGCTGAGTAGTATTCCATTGTGTGTGTGTGTGTGTGTGTGTGTGTGTGTGTGTGTGTATATATATATATATATATATATATATATATATATATATATATCCCACATCTTCTTTGTCCGATCCTCTATCAGGGGACACTTAGGTTTTTCCACTTCTTGACTATTGCATATAATGCTACAATGAAAACAGAGGTGTTTGCATTTTTTTCTGAACTGCTGTTTTCATATTCTTTGGATTAATACCAAGAAGTGGAATAGATGCATTATATGATAGTTTTATTCTCAATATTGTGAAGAATCTCCATATTGTTTTTCATAGTGGCTATACTAATTGACATTCCCATGGCAGTGGGAGAGAGTTTCCTTTTTTTTTTTTTTAGTTTTTATTTTATTTATTCATTTTAGAGAAGAGAGAGAGAGAGAGAGGAGAGAGAGACAGCGGGGAGGAGCTGAAAGCATCAACTCCCATATGTGCCTTGACCAGGCAAGCCCAGGGTTTCAAACCGGCAACCTCAGCATTTCCAGGTTGACGCTTTATCGCTGCGCCACCACAGGTCAGGCCTGAGAGGGTTCCCTTTTATCTTCATTTTCTCCTATGCTTATTTCCTGTCTTTGTTGATGACAGCCAGTCTGACAGGTGTGATCTGATATCTTATTGTGGTTTTGCTTTGCATTTTTAATAATTACTTCTGTTAAATATCTTTTCATAAGCTTTTTGGCCATCTGTATGTCTTCTTTGGGAAAATGTTAATTCATATCTTCCCATCTTTAATCAGGTTGTTTGCTTTGTTGTTGTTGAGTTATATGAATTTGTTACATATTGTGGATATTAACCCATTATCAAATGCATGATTTGCAAATATTTTTCCTATTCAGTAGGTTTTGCCTCTTCATTTTATTGATATATTCCTTTCTATGCAGAAGCTTTTTAGCTTGATGTGGTCTCATTTGTTAATTTTTGCTTTTGTTTTTCTTCCGACAACAAATTGGTTGTTACTAGAGGGGGAAAAAGACAGAGGAAGGGTGAAATGAGTAAAGGGGGGCAATTTTATGGTGACAAATGAAAATTAGACTTTTGATGGTGAACATGATATAATGCATACATATAGTGATTTATAGTGTTGCACACCTGAAACTTTTATTACATTATAAAGCAATGTTACCTCAATATAAAAAATATATAAAAAACTATGTGGGGAGTTACTGTTCCTCAGATGCTACCTTAGAAATGAGTAGTTTGTATTATAGAGTAAGTCATGTGAGAGAACTACAAATATTTTGCCAAAGTTATTTTCAGAATTCAAGTTCCATGGTTATTTTAGCTTATTGGTGAAGTAAAATTTTAGTTTAGAATAAATAAAACTCTTATACTAATGGCCCAGTTATTTAATACTTAAACTTCTTAAAAAGCATTGCACTCATTGAATCAAAATAATCTCAAACATTTGGAGATTAAAACTACAATAACAGAAGCACAAATTGTAGACACCACCCCCACGTTTTCAGTGTGAACTTGAATTTTGTAGTAATATATATTTAACACCAGTGTAACCCCATAAATGTAAATCAACCTTTGATTCATCTGACTGTACTTAGTCAAAGGAGGCTTTCTTGATGTTAACTATTTATATTAGGTATTTAGATATTTAAAAAAACAAACAATACATTTCAAAGATTCTTCTAACTTACAAATTGTTCTCAGAGACACTGATCTCCCTGCAGCAGAGGTTTGAGGGGCTACACGCTAATCTCCTCACTATTTTTGCAAAAGTTATTCCCTTCCTAATAGGAATATTACAGATACTGCCCCTAAAGAGTCCTACAGACCCAAGCCACTTTACAGACATATAGGAGTTAAGGAGATTCAGGAAGCAAAGAGATGAAAAAAGAAAGAAGAACATTTGAAGGTAGATCAGGGAAATGGGAGACCAGAAGAAAAAAAGAAACTTTCAGATTCTAGGTCTGTATCCATTCAAAGGTGATTTGTAAAAACAGTGAAGAAATAATTTGCACCATATTCTAGATTTCTTGTTTGCTCACAATTATCTTTATAGAAATAGATTCTAATTATAGGATCTTTGAGGCAAAATAAAAAGATCAAAAAGTTTATTTGAACAAATGGAATGTTAACTAAAATATCTTAAATTTTCAGTCATGAGATAACTCAGTTATGTATTGTACAATGGAGTTTCTTAATTTTTTTGTTTTTTACTTTTTACTCTTTTTGGAATTTTGCAAAGCTATGGGCTGGGCTGGGTAGGTTACATTGAAAAAGCATTTAAGTTGTACACACAGAAGCTGTTTTCACAGAAATAAAAGAGGTACACTACAAAACTAATACTATTACACCTCTGCTGCATAGCACGAGTCTCCAGACATGTGATGTCACTAAAACCAATTGGTGATTGAGAGAAATGTTTGGGCTGTGATATTTGCATGCATTTTACTCAATTTTCTGAACTGTAGTTCTCCATCCAGAACAGAATATGAAGATGCAATTTACAAGATTGTTGAAAAGAAAGAGAAAGGGTATGTGCATGTGTGTTTGTGTGTGTATATACACAATAATTTGATTGTATTCTTTAATGCACTTACACCTAACATAAAATGGTGCTGAACAGCTTGACAAAAGAAAGAACCTCAGAAAATCTTCATAAACTTTAAAATGTTTCTTCCCAATTCTTTTACTACAAAAATGATCAATTGGCCTTTACCTGATGATGTAGTATTCTCCTTTGAAAGTACAGTGTAATCTTAATGAGCATCAAAATGTACAGCCTTCTCATGTTCTTGTTCATAGAAAAATAGCATTTAAAAATAATTTCTTTTAGTTCTGCCACAACAATAACTAGAAAAATATAGATTTTTAAATAAATTATCAATATATGCAGTTTTTATGCTGAAAACACTGCAAAAACTCACCTTAAAATTTCAGTTAATAAAATAAACAGTTATCAATAATCCTGCAAATTGGAAATATAAATATGCAAGATAACTTTTGAATTTATTAAGGCATTTTAAATCTAAGAATAAGTCAATTTTCTCTATAGGTTAACCACTGCCATACTTCCAAAAAGCACTCTTTAATTCATAATTTCATTGGTAAGCATTTATTTTTTTAAAAAAAGTTATTTAAATGAATCAGAATGTAATTATATTTATAGTGTAGTTAGTTGTTACTGAATCACTTTTGAATAGTAGTATATTTCTTGCTTATTCAATACAAGATTATTAGAAATATTTTACCCATTTAAAATACAGTATGTCCATAAAGTTATGGTGCACTTTTGACCGGTCACAGGAAAGCAAAAAAATGTGAAATCTGCTAGATAGAAATGTGAAATCTGCACCAAATAAAAGGAAAAACCACCCAGTTTCTGTAGGATGATGTGACAGCATGTGCGCATGCACAGATGATAACATAACACCATGTATACAGCGGAGCAGCCCACGGCCATGCCAGTCTAGATGTGGACGGTACAGAGGAAAGTTCATTGTGTTCTGTGGCTCGCTAAATTCGAATCCATGACCAAAGTGCAAAGTGAATATCAGTGCATTTATAATGACATTAATCACTTAAAACAGAGAATCACAGACGTTATTCACTCTGTTACACCAGACGCCCTTACCCGTGTGTGGCAAGAACTTTATTATCATTTGGATGTGTATAGGGCAACAAATGGAGCCCACATCAAACTACACTAAATAGGTATGAAACTGGGAGAGTTTTCCTTTTATTTGGTGCAGATTTCACATTTCTATCGTCTTTTCTTTCCTCTGACCAGTCAAAAGTGCACCAGGACTTTACGGACATACTGTATTAGTCATAAATTATATTAATTAGAAAGAATATAGTTTAGCTTTTGCATCCAAAATATAATAATGCATCATACTTTTGAAATTTGTTCTTTATTTGGGAGATGCTTGCTGCAAAAATTAAATTCAGAAATCAATGAATTATGTAAAAGCATTACTTTTCATTTCCACTTAATAAAAAATTGTATAAAACTAATAAAAATTTCCTACGTTTCTAAGAAATTACAGATTCAGCCATTAATATTGTCTATAAAATTCCAAAGCCATTATATAACTTCAGGTTTTCAATTAATTTAAATATAAATGTGGAGAAAGAAAAATGTTTTGTGGTGACCTTTACGCTTGAGGGGCTTATTCAATCTCAAAATAGCCTAGCCTAAGAATTTTGTTATTCTTTAATGCACTCACACCTAACATAAAATGCAATGGTATAAATGTAGTCTTTTAATAATTACAGCTCCAAAATGCTGAATAATGGCAATAGTTGTCACCACCACCACATTTGCCTAAGAAAGTCAACCACTGAGGGGATTTCCATCTCTGTTCTTAACCTTGAAATTAAAAATATTATTTTGGTTGAGCATTAAAGTCTTATGACTCTGGAATAGTTTCTCTTGGAACTTATTATGTATTTCTTCATCAAAGCTTTTGGGAGAGTGAAGGTTAGTACAAAATTCATATATATATATATATACATATATAGTAATTTTTATCACTTTATTCCACTGAAAATATTATCAGAATGAATCATTTCATGTGACCTAATTGTTCTATAACCTTCAATATTCCCATATGTTCCTGGTTATATTAAGATTGATTGTATGTGTCCATTAGCAAGATATCATGGTTTACACGCATAATAAAATCCAGTTTTATACTTTACAAATTGGCTTTAGTAAAAAATGTGTAAAAAGATATATGTGTGTGTTTATGTGTGTTTTATGTGTGTGTGTGTGTATAATCAAAGACAATAAATCTTCTCTCCGTAGGTATTTACTGCAGTTATAATCCAGACAGCTGTATATACATTGTACATGTTGAGATTTCCATTAATTGTTATTCTCAGCATATAGAGAACTAAGTGTTTTTTCTATAGCAGTTCTTCAAAGTCTTGTAATTTTCCAAGTGAAAAATAAAGACCATATATTGAATTGGTTAAGTTATAAATCTATATAAACAGGCCAAGTCAAAAAAAATATTGATCTTCCTTAATCCCAAAAGTTAACTTCTTGATAATTAATGATATTTCCCAAAAAATACAAACTTTGCATATACAGGAAAAGAACCAAAGACTAAGTAAGGTTTAATGGAAACATAATATCAAAAGTCACAATACACATTAAGACAAGAGTTGATGAGAACAGGAAGAAATACATAATTGCATTTAAAAATACTCTTCTCTGTAACAAACTTGTCACATATTAAATTCAACATTCTCTATAAAAATATATCTGAAGCAAATATGAACTTTTTATAAATTTTTAATTTTTGTCTCAATACCACAAGCATGTCAGATTTATTATGAAATCTCAAATCAATGAAATCTCTTGAGTTTTTAAGTGTTAAAACTTAAAATAAAATATACCTGTGGTCTGTTTTAACAATAATTGTCCATTTATTTAAACTTACTTCTAAAATGGATGAAAAAGTACTGAATATGTTTTTTTTCTAAACTGAGCCCCAAGCTTCATTATTGTAACATGTGGTAATATTTTTACTTTACATATTCTCACCAATCTACATGGCTATAATAACCACTGCCTCTACCCTTATTTCAAATGATCTCTCACTGACATGCACTCTTATGTGATATAAAACACAGTATTGATCTACTCTGATTAAACATTTTGCATTCACCTCAAAGTTCACAGTTCATGATCCATCTCATCAAATTCCTCTTAAAACTATTTGTTGGACAAATGAATTTGTAAAATTTCTATTTTCTGAGTTGCTCACTTTTATTGTTAAAAATGGCTACTGCCCACATAAATTGCACTGCCAGGTAAAACTACTAATTACTTTCCTGCTTGGGAAGGGGATTTGTTATGCTAATGGATGCTGGAGGAGAGGTTTTCACATCAAAAACGTTTGTGGATAAGGAGGAAGAAGGAGGCCATATTTTTGCAGAGTGAGAGCAGAGAAAGCAGCCAAGATGGCAGGGTGCTGAAGGAGAAGCCAGTTTGTGCAGCGAGTAAGAAGCCATGTTGGCAGATGGGGAACCAGAGGTGACTGAGCTGCTGAGGGGCCTTTGATTCTAGGGAAAACCGGAAAAGATTCTCCTGGCTGTGGAACCAGAGAATGTGTGTGTGGCTTTTGATGCCCTGTGTGATTGTTTTTGCTCACTGGTCGGTTGCAAGGCTAGAATGCAGGGATGGCCCACCAGTTTTTGACTCCACAGTTTCTTTATCATCTATCCGAATATAATGGGAACTTGCACATGCCTGACTATGATGGCTATGATTACTGGTTTTACACTAGTTAATAAACAATTTTGTGATTGCACTGCTTCCCTAAATAATGAAGCTGAAATAAATGACTTCTAAGTCATTTTAATATGACCTCATTAAAAACAGTCCATTAGCATTTGGGAATAGATTATTTTTTATATTGGTTCTATTTTTTACATTTATTTTAATGTAATGAAAACACAAGCACACTCGGCACATACTAGCTTCTGTCTTTATATTGTGTTAGTTTAGCTAAGCTGGATCTAGATGCCAGAGAAGCAGACTTTCATAAGCTGTTTGACCAGCAACAAGGGTCTTGAACAATTTGACCAAATTATCTCCTCGAGCCTCACTGGACCCTGGGACAGAATCAAGTGGAACTCTGTGATGAATGCACCAAACATATGCTTTGTGCAAAATGGAGGTTTAGAAGCTGGAACTAATGAATATGGGCTTCAATTTATCTCTTGAGTTTCAGTTCATCCTTGCAGGTTCTAGTTTATTTTTACTATCTTCATTTCACATCTAGAGGCAGGGGCATAGGCAAAAAGACTGCTATAGATTGCCCAATTCTTTCCCAGGATCTCAAAAAAAGCAATTCCTATAATAAATCCCTTATATCACTCATGATAGTTTTGCTTATTTGATTGAATTCTGAGACATTTGCTCAAAAATCTTAGTAATGAGTGTAGATTTTGAATTTGAAAATCACTCTTCTATGTAATTTTTGAGTCTGTCTCTTTCCATAAACAACCACCTTAATTTGAGTCTGACCATCTTTTCACATGGATAACTGTGTCTATGTTATCCTCACTCAGGGATCGGAAACATTTTTGGCTGAGAGAGCCATGAATGCCACATATTTTAAAATGTAATTCCATGAGAGCCATACAATATGTTTAACACTAAATACAAGTAAATGTATACATTTTATGTAAGACCAACACTTTTAAAGTACAATCAGTCTCTGAATTCTTTTTAATAATGTTGTTATGCTGTTGTTAACCAATAACGAATAAAACACTTCTTACCATTAATGTGACTTCTGGTATTGCATAGTTTTGCTGATGGCTTTGTAGTCTGGTTGATATGTGGTGAAGTTAAGCTTCATGCAGGCGTTAAGACTTCCACCCATTAAATGTGATCATAGGTTGGTCTTAACGTTCTTTAGATGTGAGAAAGACTGCACATGTATACGCAGAGCCAAACATTGTCAGTACAGCAAAACTCACATGCTGCAGTGTGTGGTATGTGACAGGAAGCACATTCCAAGTTTTGACAATCAGCTGGTCCACGTGTTGAAGTTTTTTTATTTCTCCCCACTTGTGTTTGCTCGCCAACTCTGCTTGCTGTCGTGCAAGTATTTCCAAATCTTCATTCAGTGACTTGAACTTATTCACCCACATGTCTGAGGCCTTCAGTCAGCAGTATGTAGCTCAAAATCTCTGATGGAGACACCGGGGATGTAACTCAGGTCAGCGCTGTCCTCTGCACACTCGTGTGGATGGGTGATGAACTTAAAAAGATGAGTGTGCTCACAAAATTCTCCAAAGCACACTTTGAATGACTGCAGGAGATTAGATGTGAAGCCCACTAGGTGCTGGAGATCAAGATGTTGAGCAGGGTCACTTGCTGTGCATGTATCGTTAAACTCTCTCAGTTTTTCAAAGTGTAGTAAATGACCTGTTTCAATGTCCACAATGAAGAGTTCCAGCTTGTTTTCAAATGCAAACACTGCTTTTTGAAGGGATAAGACTGTATTTCCAATGCCTTGCATTTCCACATTGAGCTGGTTTAGATGTTCAGTCATGTCCATGAGATAGTAGAACTTCAGGAGTCACTCAGTGTTAGATAACTCAGGATGCTCGACATTTTTCATTTCAAAAAAAGTACGGATTTCACTCAGACAAGCCGCAAAATGGCTGAGCACCTTCCTTCTTGACAACCAACACACATTGCTGTGCAGAAGCAGACCAGGATAATTATTCCCAACTTCATCCAGCAGTGTTTTAAACTGGTGATCATTTAAAGCTTAGGCAACAATAATGTTGACTAGTGCGAGAACATAAACCTGTACCTTTTAAAACTCTGAAAGAGCTTAAACTTGCTTGTGTTCAGTATGGGCCTTTTGCCCCTTTTTCACTTGGTTTATTAGATTCTCTTAGAGCAAAGGCTCTTCCCCCAAATGACTGGAAGGTGATTGCTTGTGCTTGTCTCTCCGGTGGTAATTATTTGCTGTGGAAGTTGGACTTTCATGAAGGGGCTGTTGAGGTAGGAGAAAAATCTCAGGATAGTCAACCTGAGCCACCGGTTACAGCAACTATAGAATTTGAGAATGGATAGAAGATTCAGGTATTAGAAAAGTGGCAGCTTTTCCTGTCATGGTCTGATTTTCTTTAATGTTTTGGCTACAATCTTCTGAGCTATCACTTTGTTTCTTTCTTGTTCTTTGCCTGGAGGTTGAGGCAGGGGACCTGTGTTGGATCTGACTATGGAAAATATCCCAGCAGCTGCCCAGAGCAAATTTTCTCGGGGAGATTTTGTTTAGTCACATCCTTCAGTCCCTGTGTCTGAGAATGCCCTGACTAATATCAGGCAGGCATCTTTCTAATCTGGATGTGCTCTGAAATCCCGGGTTTCTCTCTGGTTTGTCTGGTTCGTCTAATTCTTGTTTCTGTTTAGTCTTTGTTTAATGTTGTCAAAATGTGTCTGTTTTTAAGGCCTGAATTAAGGTTTTTTTGCATGCAAAAATTGGAAATGCTGGCTCTAATATTTAGAAAAAATAAAAATGTTTTTAGAACTTGTAAGGAGCGCTTATTTAAATTTAAATAGAATAGAATGTAGATCCTTAAGTCTTACTGATTTGGCTAGTGCATTGTGAGGTGTGTTCAGAGTTAGGAGCCAAATAGCAACTTAAGTATTAGGAAACCCTTGCAAATCTTTTTTGTCATGCTCTTTTTACTTTAAATTTTTTGAATACTGATGTACAGGATCATTTAGCAGCAGAGAGACTCTGGAACCCTGTAAGGAAAGCCTTCCCTGAAGTGTGATGGAGGGACCCGCTCACAGGAATCTGGCAAGGGCCAGACCTTGTTCTCTTATGGGGCCGAGGATATGTGTGTGTTTTTCCTAGGTCTGCTGAAGCTCCTCGGTGGATCCCTGAACGACTGGTGAGACACCATGATTCTAGATGAGAGACTCACTTTACAAGAGCAATTGCATAAGACTTACTATGCTCTCTTCCCTTTCTCAATTATTATCTAATTTTTTTAATGTTTTAGATCATTTTATTTTCCTGATCCATTGCTTGAAAAGAGGGCGAAAGGGGGGCCTGATTTGGGTATTGCTGAATAGAAATTTCATACGGCCGTCTTGAGATTTTTCGAGAGAGATCTCTGTTTAGTATATATCCATATTACGTTCCTATTAAGATAGCCCTACTTAAGATCAAGTAGGCCATAGTTTAATCTCTAAAACCCCGGGTTTCACTCTTGATTTGTGTGATTGTATGTGAAGTCTTTGTATAATGTCTAAGTGTTTTTGTTTATAAGGCCTAAATTAAGTCCTTACATGAAAAGTAATGATGATAATAGTTTTGGAAGTGCCGGCTGTAGTATTGAAAACAAAACGGGAATAATTTCATTTCCCTATATAAATATAATTTTGTTTGGAATAAGTAGAGCTCATTTTGGATCCAAAAGACTTGCTGGTTTGGCCAGGCTGCTCCAGGCCGCAAGTGAAAGGCTTGAAGCAGCATAGATTTACATAATAAAGGTGTAAAGATTTTTTTTGCTGTAGAAGAATAATGAAGATCACAATGGGATTTTTCAGTTTTGATATGTACTTTCTAAAGTGCCTGTTAATTAATGTTAAGGGGGTGTTTTGATAAGTGTGGGAATGTTGTTTGGAGGTGCTTTTACTCTATTTATGTTAAAAGTTAACAAAGTCAAGAATTTCTTGCAATATTTGAAGTCAAAATATTGTAAAGTGTGATTCAATTGTAAATAATATAAAAAGAAAGGGGGGGGGGTCATGTCCTGGAGCTCCTGCAGGTCTACCCTGTTACGCTTTTTACTTCAAACAGTTTATCTTGAATGCTGATGTACAAGAGATGCCCAAATTTTTGTCCTGCAAACTACTACCCTTTTTTTTACTTTTATTTGATTCCAGCTAATGACACTGTTTTGTTCTTTTCTGAATAGCTCCAGATATATAGGCAGATAGGGACTCTCAAGCCCCTCAGCGAGATCTTCTGAGCATGGCTTTTAAGGTACCAAGAGGCCAGAAAAACCCAAAGGAGATCAGGTAAAATACTAGCTCTTGGCATACGCCCTCAGAGGCTCCAACGCTCCAACTGGAACTTCATCAGGGCCCTGCTTCAATAGTGGAAAGGATGGTCATTTAAGCCAAAGCCTGCCAGGCTTACATGCCTTTGCTGTGAGGAAGAAGGGACACACTGGAAGGTAGGCTTCCCCCTCACTCCTCTAAGGGGGGGTTCAGTCTCTTCCAGCCCTGCTCCAGCCACCTGTGACCTAACCTTGCCCAGAATACTGGGATTTGCTACTGAAGGCTAAAAGGTGCCCAGGGCCGTCGGCCCCATCTTCGACACTGTGGACGAGCCTGGGGTATTTCTTCCAAGTAGCCGGTAGACTGGTCTCATTTACACAAGGGCCACTTAACTATGTCTTGCCTGAATATTCAGGTTTTTTATTCTTCCCTCGAAGATCTCTGTTGTGGGTATTGATAGTCCTGTTTTCTGCTGCTTTGATTAATATATAGTCTTTCCTTTATTCCTCCTGCCTCAATGCCCCACTCATAGTTTAGGCTAGGACCTACTCCTAATTCAGAGCTCCTTTTTTCCTTTTTTGCCAATTTACAAATTTACCTCTGCCACCCAGCTTAGTGTATCCCAAGGTTCTCCTCACCACCCCATGGCTGTAAAGCTCCAGTATAGGACCCCTGGGTTCATCTTTCCACTTTAAAGAAAACGGAAGCTCCGTCTTCATGCGTGCTGCAGATGGCTTTTCCAGTCTACCTGGGTCATTACCAGCTAGGAGCAGCGGTCATTGGGACTTTGACGCTAACTGCAGAGTGTGGAAGTGTGATGGCAATTCCAATGCCATGTGGACTTCTCCTGAATGTGGACTTTTCCTGGACTCCTGCTCCTGTGACAGTTTTTGATGGACTGAACTGGGGTTGGGTTGCATTTGCAGAAATTTGGAATGGTGTTGGTGTCAACTTGGACTTGGTGAACACGTTAAGGACATTACTCTTTTATAGATTCTTGTTGTATTAGCTTAAAGAGTTTGCTTAAAGGCTTTGATCACTGTGATGTATTGGTATACTTGTTTTGCGTATCTGTTAGCATTGGCTATACTAATTTTGTGTTTGTTTTGTATTTTTTCCATCTGCCTCCAAATTAGAAAATCAGATGAGTGCAAATCTCAGCACACAAATTAAAAAGAAAAGGGGGATATGTTGTGGACCGTTAATGGCAGGAAGCCATTATAGATTCAAGGCTTAGCAAAAGGCTAAGTTCTCCCCCCTCCATCTCCATATTTGGCTTTGATGCTGAGTGTTTGCACCCACTCCACTTGTTTCATTGGGTTGCAGGAAGTAATATACATGTCCTTCCTCTGACTCTTTGTTTATTTCAGATGTTTGTAAATTTCACTAATGTATCCTGTTTTTGCCTTGGGAGAGTTCCTGTCTTAGCCTTTGATGTGCAACTTTGTATCAGGGTCCTTGATTTGCATAGGTCTATATAATAAAGCAAACTGAGGCTGTGAGGCACTCAGATACTGCCAGGCAGTTTGAAGAGTCCTCTCAGTCCCATTGGTTTTGTTCTGACAAAGTGTGTTTCCTCAATTCCGCACTGTTATTAGGAGCTGCGCTGGTCCACGGCAAATCTTCTCCAGTTCCTCCTAGAATCAAAGGCCACACTAGCCGTAGTGGAGCTTCCAAGGCCCCTCAGCTCTGGTTCCCCATTTGCACACCTTCTTTCTCTGCCAATATGGCTTCTTCTCTCTGTAAAATCTGGCTTCTTCTTCAGCCCTCTGCATTCTCTCTTCTCTCACTCTGCAAACATGGATTTCTTCCCTCTTCTCCTTCTCTTGTTCTTTTCAAAACTGTCTGGCACAAAAACCTCTCCTCCAGCAAGCATTGCAAAACTATGGCCCTTCCTAAGCAGGAAGGTAATTTGCAATTTCACAGACCACATATACCTGGCACTGCCCAGCCCCCAATGCAAACTATAAGGAAGCAAACATACAAATCATATTTTACAAACTTATTTGACCAATAGTAATACATTTAAGTGTTGTTAAATTTGGTTGCCTAATATTTTGTTAAAAACTTCTGCATCTATATCTGTCCAGTATATTGGTCTGTAATTTTGTTTTCTTAAAATGCCCTTATCTGGCTTTGGCATCAGGATAATACTGATATAACATATATAATTCTTCTTTGGATATTCTTAAATCTTTCTTAACTTGGCCTGTTCCTGTTGCTGTATCAGCCTCTTCACTGTCAGGTATACTCCTCAAATTGCTCACAGCAATGAATTTCACCTAAAGTATTGCTGCTAGGGCCTGGCCATTTAGCTCAGCGGTAGAGCATTGGCCCGACATATGAAAGTCCTGGGTTCAATTCCCAGTCAGGGCACACAGGAGAAGCGCCCATCTGCTTCTCCACCCTTGCCCCTCTTCTTTCTCTCTAGCTCTCTTTTTCCCTTTTGCAGCCAAGGCTCCACTGAAGCAAAGTTGGTCCGGGCGCTGAGGATGGCTCCATGGCCTCTGCCTCAGGCGCTAGAATGGCTCCAGTTGCAACAAAGCAGCGCCCCAGATGAGCAAAGCATCGCCCCCTGGTGGGCATGTTGGGTGGATCCCAGTTGGGCACATGCGGGAGTCTGTCTGATTGCCTCCCCACTTCTAACTTCAGAAAAATACAAAAAAAAAAAAAAAGGTAAAGTATTGATACTAACTCCTAATTCATCATTGTCTCACATTATATCTTATCCTTCTTATCTAGGTTCTGTAGCAAATATTCTTTCCCTCCAAGATAAATTCTAATAACAATTGTTGAGATAATACACTTTTATTTTTTTTTAGGTGAGAGGAAGAGAGACAGTGAGGCAGAATCCTGCATGTGTCCCATCCACACCTTCTCTACCCAGCAACCCTTTCTAGGGCTGATACTCGAGTACCAAGCTATTTTTAGCACCTGAAGCTGATGTAGCATTTGAACCACCTGAGCTATTTTTAATCCCCAGGGCCACACTTGAACCAATTGAGCCACTGGCTGCAGGAAGGGATGAGGAAGAAAAGGGAAAGAGGAAGTGGAGAAGAAGCAGACGGTCGCTTCTCCTGTCTTCTCTGATGAGGAATCAACCTGAGATGTCTATATGCCAGGCCAACCCTTTATCCATTGAGCTACTGGTCAAGGCAAGATAATATAATTTTCACTCCTGATATATTTGTTTATATGCCAATCATCTGCATTTCTGTTTGTGTTCCTGAAGTTTTTCTGTTTCTTTATTTGTTTGTTTGTTTCAAATGCTTAGCATCGAACACAGGGTAGGTAGTCAAAACAATGTTTAAATTTTTAAAAATGCATTTTTCAGTCTTAATGTTTCTAGTTAATTATATTGCAGAATGAGAATAAGTTACATCTTTTGTTAGAGTTAAAGTAGAATAAAGGTGTAATGTATATTATGTTGTTGATTAGCAAGGAGACATTTTCTTTTCAATATCTTTGCTGGGTTAAAACCCCTTACTTTGTTCATTAGTGAACTCCATTAAAGATCAAATCCCATAAAGTTTGAGTCACATTAAGTCCATTTTAAAACTTTAATTTCTAACTCCAGAATATGCTAGACTTGTAAAAGTGACATGGAAAGGCTTTTATGCTTTCCCAAACACTGTCTCCTTTTTATGAGCTCTGTCTGTCCAAAGATGTTTCCTTATGTTATTGCCCTTGGCAAGTAGGCTGTTCTTTTTTTTTTTTAATTAGTCCTAACTTTAACTGGCTTATTTAAGAGCTCCCATGAGTGACTGTGAAGTTGCTGGGCCCGTTTTGTTTGTTATCACTATCTGTCTACATAGGCAAGTATCATCACACTTAGGAGGTCAAATCCAAGGAGCTCCTTTGCCAAAAGGATCTGTGATCTCCACTAAGATTACGTGGTTTAGCTGCCGCCCAACTCATTGGATCAGTCTTGCTTCTCCTGATATCCGAATAGCTTCCCTCCAGGCTTTGTGAGACCCACCAAGCCTGTAGTTCTTGTTTTCATTGACCTTTTGGGAACTAAAAACCTGAGAGAAGGATCCTTAACTGCCCCACCTCAGATTTATCACTATTTCTTTTCAATCCTTGAAACACACACACACACAAAAAACTAAACATTAAATTGCCTAACAAAATGAGGAGAAAAATTACAGCAACTTTGAGATATTTTTCAAATAAAATCCCCTCACGGTCAATATAATGAACAGTAATATAACAGCTACGTATTAACTAAGACAGCATGTCACATATTTAATATTGCTTAGATTCATTCTTTTAAGGTTTAAGGCTATGCAGGCAGATGTCAAAGGAAAAAAAAAAGCTTGACTTTGTGAACCTCTCCTTTTTAATGTTTAATTCCATCCCAATTTTAAAGGAAATTTAATTTAAGAGAATTATATCCATATGATTCAAGTTCATTTGTATTTAACTGATCAATGTGTTGTTTTACAAGGCCTGTTTGATGTAAAAGAAAAGAAAGCAAAGTGAGCCCCTATCCCCCCTAGGCTTTGAAATGCATTTTTCCCTTTAAAAGTATTTGGCAGTTTATAAATTCCCACTACCAGTCTGAACTTTGGTTTCAAATTCAGAGCATTAAAACATGGAACAGCATCCAAAATGGCAGTAAATTTCAATTTACTGAGAAAATAGCTGTTAACATAATGATTTTTTTTTGGTCTCTCTGCTTATTTTAATTTTTAATTACAAAACCAATTTCTTAAGCAAAAGACATGTCTTAGTGAAAGCATGAGAGGCAAGAGAGCTTCACATAGTAGAAAAGAAAAGCAGAAAATAATGCCTTAAAAGATAACTTTGAAAACTTGGAGTCTGCCTTTTTTAAATCATCTCCTCCCATAAAGAGGGAATATGTTATATTGAGAAAAACATGAACTTTGAAATCACCATCATGTGCTACTCAGACTTAATAGACACATGAATTCAGAAGTGTTTCAACCTTTGTTTCATCACTTTAAAAATGTCACTGATCTCTAAATGTGCTCAATGTGAGTTCATTTCTTTCCCCCCAACTCATCTTTTTCTTTGTGGCTATGAGTCCTTCCCAATATACTTGACTCAGAGAAACATTTTTTAGAATGTCTTTCTCCCTTTTCCTTTTGGGGGAGGGAAAGTAGACTATGTCAAAATTATTTATACATTTTTGTTATGTATTACAGAGAAATTATCTTTCCAGAAGCTGACTGGTATGTTCATTGATTTTAGTACAAGGATGCTTAAAGGTAAATTTCAAAACAACTTTTAACAATTTTGAAGAAACACATAATCTGTATATCTGTGAGTTGACTTAATTTTGTTTCCTAGTCTTTGTTTCTCCTTCCCTTTGGTTACCTTAGAAATTATTATAATTTTGAATCATAGAAGTTTTGTAAGGTCTTTTGGATCAGTCAGGATAAAAACATACGAATAAATGCACACATGCACACATATGCACATAAACAGTCCTGAGCATACACCTCTACTGTGCCAGGGATGCTAAAACATACATTGAGAATTCAGACTACAATAAAGCAAGAGCAGGAATTCTGAGAAAAAGATATTAAGACCATGTTTAATATTTAAAGCTCATTTGGACTTCTCCCAAAGACTTTTTGCCAAAGCATTATTTAACTCAACATTAAAATGTGGCTTTATAAAAAATATCCATGCTGACACACTTTTATAGAGTACTTTACCAGATTAAAAATCCAAAAATTTCAAGTATATAAGCAATCTATCAGCCCTGCTCTCAGAGTCTGAGCAGGTTCATAGGAAACAGATATCTGAGATTGCACTCATGATAATTCTTCAACTTGGGTTGGGGAAGGAAGAGAGAAGCTCCTGTTGCTCTTTAAGAATTACTTTTTCTTGTATTTTTCTTCTTGGCTTCATTCTATTGTGATTGTCATATTGTCATAATAGGTAGGAGATGGAGAATAAATGGTTAATGAATGAAAAAAAATCTGGTAATGATGAGAATATTCCTATCATGAACATGGCTATAGTTATAGGAATCTTGGACCCAGGAAAATAAATATAGTGAGTATTTGATCTATTAGTCAATGTCATATTACTGAGAACTATGAAGCTCAGTACTAGGAAGAGGTATAGAATAAAGGCAGATCAAATTCTGGAAGTGGGCAGATCAGGAAACTGGCCACTCAATTTCTTCCCACTCTTCTTGAATGTATTTTGTCTTTTGCACTTCTTTAAAGTAATGTATGTGTTCTAGCAGATTTTATTGCCTCTTCAGTTACCTTCCTTTTTTCTATTTCCTCATGTTACTGCCAAGCTCTCTTAGTTCCTCAGTGCCTGTAGTGCTGGCGTTTGTGCATGTTTGGCATAAAAAGAAAAGATATTCAGAGCTGCAATTATATTTGTAAGTATCACCATTATTTGAACAGATCCTAGACTCTATAAATGCAGTAGAATCTCTGTCATCTAAATTCCATTTAAACAACTTGCAAAGTTAATCAACATTCCCATTTCCTAATTTGAAGCATACTACTGAGTGCCAACAATGCAGTCAGCAGGCAGCTCCTTAATATAGCTACATGTTCTTCCTATCTGTTAAATTGTAATCTAAAGAGACACTGCTTATTCCAGATGTCCTTACTGTTGAATCAGGCAAACAAATAACTAATAAATAATTAAATAAACCATGTACATAAATACATGAATAAGATGTAGGTATGAAAAAAGAGGCTATATCAATTAATTCAAATAATTGGAAAAAACTTAAAGCCAAGTCATTGAAATAAAACAAATGAAAATGTGACTGAATTACATGTGGAGGAGAAAACTAAAAAAATGCTTTAAGGTTGCATTGTCTTTTTTTTTAAAAACCCCATGCTTTAACCAAATTGTGTGCCTAACTGTCCAACCAGTGGTCCCAATTGCACAAGTCAAGAAGTATACTATTATTATTTATTGAAGGATTGAAAATAATTAATTCAGTTCATTCATCTAAAACAATGGAATAGGTGCTCAACAAGCAGTCGATCATATGGCCTTCCAGCCTTAGACAATGTCTGATTAGGCACAGCTCCACTGTACATAGCAATCTATTACTGCTACCATAAAAAATGAATGTTCTACATAAATATTACTTTCCTCAAGGCACATTTTAAAATAAAAGATATTTGGAGTGTTTTCTTTTTGGTCCCAAAAGCAACTAACAGTTTTATACCCTTGACTCCCAAATAGTGACCCATTTCGATTTCCTTCTTTCTGTCAAAGACATCTTAGTAATGTATACTTGAAATTTAGGGGTCCTTGGAATCCTTCCCTCATAAACATCAGATTTGTACATAGTTGCATTTTGTGGGTTCAGGTTCCTCAACTGATGCTCCCCACATCTTACTGTTTTTTTTTTTTTTTTTTTATCCCACTTCTTGTTAGGCTCTTGGTTCTTCATGGCAAAGAACCAAATGTAAATTTGGTTTATAGGTATAAATAGGTGTAAAGATGGTGGACATATGTTCAGACACACCCCAACTAGAAAAATGTGTATGATATAAAAGGGATTGAAAACACCATTTAATTTTAGACTCATACCTTTGATTATGTTTTTCTTTCACTTTGCTTAATTGATTCAATTATCTCGATCGATGCCCTTACCCATAGACCTTTCACCATGGCTTTGTATAATAGGAACAAGGATACCATTATATCTGTGTCAAAAGACATTTTTCTAGTTTCACCTCTTATTGGCCTTGTTAATACTAATTTCTGTTTTATTTTATTTTTGTCCTTGCTTATAAATCCATTCAATATTAGCTTAATATATTTATATTTTTCTTACTCCCGAAGTTTAAAGATTAGCTCACCGCAGTAGTTGCTAAGGTAGCCTCACCATTGAATCATTTAAGTTCCCCCTCTGCTTAAAGCTCCATAGGCACAGGCTGCCCCTACCACTTTCTCTTCCCCAAATCTACATACTTCTAGAAACCTAACCAGTACTGTTCTCTTCATCTTCCATTCCCAAGAGAAGAATTGGGAAGAAGTTCTGTGAAGGAAATGGTACCCACAGTAAACTTGAAGAAGAAATAAAAACGTCAAATATGGTTTCTAAAGAAAAGAAAATAACTGTTATCTTTGTCTATGTTGTCTTATTGACACTTCCACAAGCAGTCTCTTCTTTTTCTCCAGTCTGACTCTGTGTGATCACCACTATTCACTTGACATTAAATGTCATCTGTAGAATAAAGACACTGCTCTGAGTTACAGAATTTTTATTCTAAATTTCTTATTGAGATTTTCATTTGGATGTCTTACAATTTCACACAATATATCCCAAATGAAACTTAATTTCTTTTAAAGGTTATTTTTTACTCCTGTCTTTCTCGTTTCAGAAAATGACATGATCATCCACATCATGGGCAGGATCAGGTCCCAAATCTAGGCTTCATCTTTGACTATTACCTTCCAAGCCAATGCAATATCAAAATCCCAAAACTGGGTCTTCATGACAGAACTCTATCCACTTCTTTCTAGTTCACTATCACATTTTATATTCTTCATAGCAGTTATCTTTATGAGAAATGTTGTTATTATTATTTTAATTTATTTTCCATTTCTTCCAACTAGAAGGTTAACTCTTAGCAAGACTTCTATTCATTGTCAAATTGCAAATGCTTCAAAAACAAAATAAAACCCTGATCTATAGTAGATGCTCATAAACAGCTATTGACTGGCTATTCAAGTCCAAGTTACCATAATCTTCTCCTGTATTTTTGCATTGACAGCTCAGAATTCTCACTCTTATATTCTTCAAAGCCGTTCTCCATGCAGCAAATAAAATACACTTTTTAATGCTAACAGACTACATAACAGGACATTTACTGTTGCCTTAGGAAAAGTAGTATGGCTCCAAACCATAGGCTACATACCAACAAATAACCAAACAAAATACAGGGGTTAAAATTAGAAAAGAGGGCCTAACAATTGAGTCTATTTAGTAAGAAATTTATGAAGTATTGTCAGAATGGGCTCTACCAAAATCAAATTCTTTAACAGCTTTTCTTTACCAAGTCTTCCAAGTCAAAGTTGTTGGCTTAACAGGAATTTCAGTGACTATACAGCCAAGTTGTTTGGTATTTCACCCAAAATACTTGTCCAGTTTAAGGGGCTTTAGGGAAGACAAGTGAGAATGAGAGTTTGGGAGTTTGAGGAGTAGGATGAAATATCTGAGCAGAAGGTGGATTCCTCACGTGTCTGGATAAACTACTAAATAGGCTGTGCAAAGCCTATGAAGAATTTACAATATCTCTAAAAAAGCCAGTACTTGAAGTCTTTCCTTGGAGAAGGCATTGAGGGCCAATCAAAGTTAGCCAATTAATCAATAAAAACTGCCAAGGAGTGAAGTAAGGTGGACTGTGAAAAGAAAAACCTGGAGTTGCCCCAGAACCAAAGAACCACTCCCCTCATTCCCAATTCACTCTGTACTCAAGGAGCAAGATCCAGCTCACTCTTAACTCAAGGGAGGAGATGCAAGTTAAAAAAAAGTTGGAGAACAAAGTTTTAAACTGACCTAGGCTTTCAATATTTGAAAGTATTTTGCACAAATCATTTTTCATTTGGTTTGGTTTTTCAAAGGACAGGAAAAAAAAGTTTGATCTTTATCAGAGTAAGAGATCAAAGAAATAAAGTTTCATAATCAATAGATCAACTAAAAACTAAAATCAGATTATTTCACGATCTGGTTCAAAACTATACTGCTTTCCATGTCTTTCTATTGCGTGGAGAAAAAGTCAATGTCCTGGCCAGGTTGACAGCTTGTGTCATCTGAACCCACCCAGGCTCTGGTTCTCAGATCCCATCACGTTCTTCTCCATCTCACAAGGCTTTCATCACTGGATTCCACTGACTGGATTGTCCTTCCCTGAATTCTTCTAAGGTTTGTCCCTCTAGGATTTAGCTTAAATGCGACCTTCTTAATGCTTTACATGACGCCTTCTTCCCCAATTGCACCCTTGTCAGTTTCCCTCTGCCTTGCTTCCTCCTGCATCACCATTTATTTATTTATTTATTTTTACATGTTATTTATTGCCCTGGCCAGTTTGCTCAGTGGTAGAGTGTTGGCTTGGTGTGTGGAAGTCTTGGGTTTGATTCCTGGCCAGGGCACACAAGAAAAGCACCCATCTGCTTCTCCATCCTTCCCCCTCTCCTTTTACTCTATATCTCTCTTCCTCTCCTACAGCTAAGGCTCCATTGGAGCAAAGTTGACCTAGGTGCTGAGGATGGCTCCATGGCCTCTGCCTCAGGTGCTAGAATGGCTCTGGTTGCAGCAAGAGCGATGCCCCAGATGGGCAGAGTATCACCCCCTCATGGGCTTGCCGGGTGGATCTCCATCGGGCACATGCAGGAATCTGTCTCTCTGCCTCTCTGCTCTTTATTTCAAAAAATACAAAAAAACACATGTTACTTATTAATTTTAGGGAGATGGGGAGAGAGTGAGTGAGATGGAGAGAGAGAAGAGTAGAGGGAGAAGCAGGAAGCATCAACTCCCATATGTGCCTTGACTGTGTAAGCTCGGGGTTTCAAACTGGTGATCTCAGTGTTCCAGGTTGATGCTTTACCCACTGTGCCACCACAGTTCAGGCTGCAACACCATTTCGTAGTATAGTACCTGGCACAAAATGTAGATGCAGTAAATAGGAACTAGATGAAGGAACTGTTTACTTACCATTATAAAGTAATAATTGTTTGAAACTTTGTTGCTCATATAACTCTTTAACAGAATCTACTTTGCCAACATTTTTCTTGTAAGAAAGTGTTCCTGAAAAATATATTTGATTTCCTGATGAAGCTAAATAATATTATGACCTTGTAGGTTAGTGACTCACCCATGCATGTGACTCCATTTGACTTTTTAAATTATTTTTAATTGATTTTTAAAAAGAGAGGATGAGAGACAGTGAGTGAGAGAAAGAGAAACATCAATTTGTTGTTCCACTTACTCATATTTAATCATGCTTGTCATTGGTTGATTCTTGTAAGTGCCCTGACCGGGGATTGAACTTGCAACCTCGGTCTGTCAGGATGGCGATCTAACCAACTGACCTACCTAGCCAGGGCCAACAGTGATCTCTTAACATTATTTTTTTCTTGTCTCCAACCTAATTATCATTATCAAACTATTGTCTTTCTTATAAAGTATATTTTCTAAGACAGAATTTTGAAACAGGCTTGCATAGAGCTCTCCTCTTGCAACAAGCTAGAAATAAACTTTGACACAAAAAAATAATTAATTAGTCAAAAAAAAGTTAAACAATTGTGAAAATTCCATAAATATTCACTTGCTTCTGAGGACCCATTCAAGTAAAGCCAGGTAAATGCCTGGAGGAAAAAAGTCATGGCAGAAATGACACTAAGACCCTTTGTGTCTCTAATTTTTCTGATGCTGAAATCAACCAATTAATCTTTGCTGATAGTAAGAAAAACTCAGTTTATTTTCAGAGCCCCTGTTAATCAAAGTTTTGTGGCCATTTTAAGGTTATTTGTTCATTGAATTTGAAACCAATCCAAAGTAAGAATATTGCTAGATGGTTTGATTAGGATATAACTGCTCCGGAGTAAGAGTCTACAGAAGTGAATTAATATCAGGGGTGTGTCCAGCAGGGGAGCCAGGTGCCATACAATAAGTTTCTTGTCAGTGTTCTATAACTGAACGATTCCTGGTCTTTGAGGAATCACATGACTAATTATAGTTGGCCAGTGTTTTATATTTGAGAAATTGCACGAATACTCTGAAGAGTGGCATGGCTGGGTCTATACTGTTACAGAGAAATGGCCTAGTCCTTAGGAAGTCTAGATTTTTGTGTAATTATATTCAGAAATGTATTGGCTGCAGAGTTATTTTGCATTTTGCCTGCAGAGTTTTGCCTGTGTATGCATTTATGTCTGTTTTTGCCATTATCTTTAGCTAATTCTATAACTGCTTCAACGGTGTTCTGTGTGTCTGCTTGTCTCTATGAGCAGTTACCTGGAGTCCTTTATTTTGATGGCCAATGGGCTTCTTTGGGCAGCCCTACATTTTGAAGCTAGGTTCCCGTCTAACCAATGCCATAGAGAACCAGAAAGCAGGGTTCTAAAAATCTTTAGACTTTTGATTTTCATATTCCCTCTGACAGTGATTAGCTACCGATTGCCTTTTGTGTAGAATCCTACGAAAGAATGTATTCGTATTGGGCTGTTGAGCTGCTTTATCCTGTGGCAGTCTTGAAATAAAACAATTATACGTGCCAGCGGTTTCTCTATGCACCTGGAAAGTGCTGTTGTTAGACATTTAATGTTGTTCAGTGCTGTTTCCATTTGTGAGCTTGCTTGTTTTTGTATTGAAATAAACTGTTTACAACTCTGTCTTCTCAAATGGTGTGTAAGCTTCTCAAAGTCATAGGCTATACTTTATTCATCATGTATCTCTGGCACATAGTAGGTGCCTGGTCAATATTTATCGAATGATGAGACGCAACTTTGTCACAGTCATATATAGGGCTTAACACAAGCCAGCCTTACGATATGGTAAACGATTGGTTTTTTGAAATCAAGATCTTTTTTTTTTTTTTTTTTTTGGTATTTTTCTGAAGCTGGAAACGGGGAGAGACAGACAGACTCCCGCATGCGCCCGACCGGGATCCACCCGGCACGCCCACCAGGGGCGACGCTCTGTCCACC
Source organism: Saccopteryx bilineata (assembly GCF_036850765.1). Taxonomy (NCBI): domain Eukaryota; kingdom Metazoa; phylum Chordata; class Mammalia; order Chiroptera; family Emballonuridae; genus Saccopteryx; species Saccopteryx bilineata. The sequence goes on along the minus strand of NC_089490.1, from coordinate 66,177,178 downwards.
AGGGGCCGATGCTCTGCCCCTCTGGGGCGTCGCTCTGCCGCGACCAGAGCCACTCTAGCGCCTGGGGCAGAGGCCAAGGAGCCATCCCCAGTGCCCGGGCCATCTTTGCTCCAATGGAGCCTTGGCTGCGGGAAGGGAAGAGAGACAGAGAGGAAGGGGGGGGGTAGAGAAGCAAATGGGCGCTTCTCCTATGTGCTCTGGCCGGGAATCGAACCCGGGTCCCCTGCACGCCAGGCCAACACTCTACCGCTGAGCCAACCGGCCAGGGCGAAATCAAGATCTAAAATGAATCCTAATATAATCCATCCACCTAAATGTAGTTGTCGGCGCATGAACGTCAACTGGAGTGAACTTGCATCAGCTTCTTTCACTTTCTCTTCTGATTACAGTCAATTACATAATGTGCTTTCAACAAACTTGATTGGGGGTCCTAATATTCCCCATAGTATTGATATTAACTTCTAGTCTCTTCAGTTTGTAGAATTTCTAAATTACCCTCATTCCTTTTTGGACTTGGCCCATGGCTCAGCTCTTGGTTCTGTTCATCTGTCTGACTTTGCTGCCTTAGGTGTTTCCCACAAAATCCTAACAACTTAAGCTTTGAATCTGGGAGAGTCCATTGTCTACAAACAGATAATATTCCTAAAGATTAGGTGCTAGAGGACAAAAAAAGGTAGACTGGATGACGCAGAATCTAATAAATTTTATCTATGTAATATAAGTTTCTGGCAGAAATCTTGCATTTTTTATAAAGACAAACTGGTTATAAAAATTCATAATTTAAAAGTTTCAAGTAGTTTTCAGCAGAAATTTGAATTTGCCTTAAGATAAACTAACCTTCTTATGCCATAATCACACCAAGCAAATGACCTTTTATTTATAAAAATGTGATGTAATGATACAGGGTCCTCAGGTTATGATACAGTTCCATTCCTACAATAGTGACATAACCCGAATTTTGGTATAAGTCAAAATACAACCTAGCTTAAGTCACTTACCTATCCTAACACAGTTGTAAAATCATAATCTAGAACATAAAAATACAACTAAGCCACAGAAAAAAGAAAAGGACATAAATACACTATACTGTCCACTATACTGTAGTAACAGAAAAAAATGACAAAAATGAGTGTAAAAAGTAATTTCTTCCCTTTATTCCTGTGGTTGGCTTGCACACTGGAAGGGGCATTGCAAAGTGGGAGAGAGTGACCTATTGAGAGGAAGAAGCTGGAGAGGCAGGAGAACCTGCAGAAGGTGCTGGAGATACTGGGTCAGGTGAATCAGGATTGCCTAAGGAACATGCAGGAGACGCTGGAGATGATTCTACCTGTGCTACAGTTGATATAGATAGAGGGTACCAGATCTGTTGCAGACCTCTCTCCCTTTTTAAAGAATTGTTCCAGGCTAGTCTGGAAGGTGGATGACTTCTTTTCTTCCAAAATCTGCCTATAGCATTGCAAGGCATCCATAACAGCTCTGTAGATATTACTGAATCTGTCATCCCTGGATAATGTTAATGGTGTAAGCCAAAACACTCATGTCTCAATTTTTTAAAGTTTTTATAGGGATGAGAGTAATAAACTCGAAAATTGTATGTTGAGACTAACATACCCCGAGGATCCCTTGCATTCTTTTAGATTGGAAATATCTTTGTGGAGTGGCTTTAAGGATATAAACTGTTACTTATAATAATGCAAACTTTTTTTTCATTAAGGGGAGGCTTGTAACTCTGAAAAGCATGTTTCCTTTAGTAAAGGTTTATTTTTTAAATAGATCTATGGACTGTACAGTCTCTAAAAATTATTATTGTTTTCTAGTAGTTTAATAGCAACACTCTAGAAATTAGCATCTAACTCATCTCTTCTTAGGTTTTCTTAAAATATTTCCATTACTCTATCAAAATGGCTCTTGTTAAGGTCAACAAAGAGCCCTATGAAGCTAAACGCAATAGTAATTTGTCACTACATAAATTACTTATGTCTCAGCAGCATTGACACAATTTATTATTTTCTGCTCCTTGATAAACTTTATTATGTTGACTGCAGGATATCATTGTTTCTTCAGGTGTTATTCTTATATCTTTGGTCACTCTTCTGTTTCATTATTTGTTCCCAATTCTCTCAAACCTTGAATATTCAAAGACTCCACCCTTCTCTTTGTTATATATCTGAGTATATGGAGAGATAGAGAAAGAGAGAGGTACAAAATATTTATTTTAAAGTTTACTAAAGAATATATAATTCCTTTTCCTGCAATTATCATATTCCAGCAGTTATGAAGACTACATTTAATTATATTCTATCATACCAATATTTTTATAATTTGTAGTTGCAAAATGTTTATAAAAAACAGATTTATAAGAAGAAGAAAATATATCAAATTTGGTATTATGTACCTATCTTCCAAATTTTCTTGTAACTTATTTCTTTCATTATAAAATTGCATAAATTGACCAGGGACATCTCAATGTTGATCCTAATAATTTGTAAAGAATATAAAAGAAATAAAAATAAATCTGCTGCAAGTAATCTTTAAGATTTTGTATAATACCTAGGTGTAGGGAGGTAAGATTGACTTGCAGTTTTTTTGGTGGTAGATGTTGAAGTGAATTTTTCTGTGCCAATATGAGTAACGCTGCCTTTTTATTGAACTTGCTTATATAATTTCTGTTTCAAAATGTGTCTTTAAAAAAATGACTGCTGTGGTATAGAGAAATAGAGCAATATTACATACAAAGTCTGAATAATACTTAACAACTATGAAGATATTAATTAAATATTAATACTAGAATTTAAAATTGTACATACTTTTAAAGTTGATAAAAACAACCTTAACTATTTTTATGGATTTGATTGATTTCTAAACCTTCTTCTCCTTAAAACAGTTAGTGATCATGCTCATATGTTTTGACTGATAACTGTTTTAAATGCCCCTCAAATTAGGTCAGGTATATTTACTTAAAAAAAACTCAAATAAATTGAAATTTAAACAATTACTTTGAATTATATATTGTCACATCTATACAGAATATTTTTTACACTGAATGATAAACATTTTCTTCCTAACATTTTGCAATATAAATTTAAACATACAGATATATAAACTCTTTGGACATGACACTCATCATTAAGAAAACTAGTCAATAAGCATACAGTAAATAGTTAATAAATACTAGCATATTATTTTTAAATTATAATTAGGATTTTTAAACATCAGACTCAGTAAAATTCATTTTTTCTTAAGTTCACATGAATTCCTATTCTGCTTATGTTTATTATTTTAGGAATGACTACATATAATTTTCATTTTCACTAATTCAATTTTATTCAAACATTAACAAAGCTTACATTATAATATTTTAACATTTATGTGAATAAATATAGTTTTTAATCAGATGCACTCATTTAAAAAACTATAAAATATTTTCCCAGTGTGCTTTCTGCACTGTGTTTATGTAATTTGTGCTTTCCAGAAAGACTTCTTGGGAGCCTGTAGGACATGGATCTGAGAAACAAATGAAACAGAAGTGAAAAACAATACAAAATGATGTGCATTATTTCTCATTAACTTTATATATATTTTTAAATATTTGCAAAGAGGCACTAATGCGGCAATCTCTGTGTTCATTTGCAAGAACTGAATGAGAATGATAGCAAACAGATGCTGTACATATCATATTTAAAATAATAGACAATTTTTTGTCTTTTCCTTAATTTATAAAAAAAAATCAACAGATATTAAAAGAAGCAATTAGAAATGCTTCCAGTCTTTTAAAGCTGAAAAAAATAACTCAGAATATGTCCTTTTACATTTTCTCCCTTCGAAGCAAGAAGATACTTTACATGTGCTTCATATAAGGTAGAATACATTTGCATATACTTTAAGTTTATTTTATTTTTGTTTCTCTTGATGTTTCATATAAAAAGAGATTGCTTTTTCTGTTGTAATCATAATACTTTATTTTTATGAACTCTAGGGTGTGTGAAGAAGCTTAATAGACTTTTAACATGGATGAGAAATGCTATGAGACTAAGAATTAAGATCTGAAACTGTAGTTAAAGGATCTTCAAAGTTAGACAAAAAGACTCAGCTTGAAGGCTGGCCATAAGTTGTAATATATTCCAGTTTTGGGAAGAAATAATAATTGCTACTAAACTAGGACAGAATTAGTTAGGAAGCATCCTTAAATGATAACAGTTGAGCTGCTTTGATGTTCTTCATCTCCTCTGATCAGCCTCCTCATAGTCTTTATAGATTTCTTCTTGATTCTCTTGGGCCTGTTTTCCCACACTGTAATTCTGATTTAGTTTTTCTCTGCATCTCTTTCACCATCTTTGAAGCATCAAAAATTTTTTCAGTCAGAATGAATGTTGGCTATAAGAAATAGAATGTCCAGGTAAAGGTGAATTAAACAATGAGAATGTTGCAATAAGCTAGGAAATGAACATTTAATGTAGACACTATACACCAATTTAAAAATGCTAAAGAAATTCAACATCATTAGTCATTAGGTAAATGCAGATCAATATTAAAATTAGATGCCACTTCAAAGCCCCTCAGATGGTTATGATCTGATTGTTAACGAAAAGTGTTGGTGAAGATGTTGAGAAATTGGAACAGATAAAAATTGCAAGGTGTAGGAGAAAGTATGAAAAATGGTACACCTGATTGGAAAATAGCCTGATAGTTTTTTAAAAACTTAAATATTGAGTTACTGTACAACCTAGCAATTCTACAATTGATTATATAACCAAAATAAATGAAAATATATATCTACTCAAAAATTCATTCTGGATTGTTTAAAGAAATACTATTCATAATGGCCCAAAGTGGAGTCATTTCAAATATCTATCAATTGATGAATGAATACATAAATGTGGTATTCATACAACAGAATATTTGTCAAAAAAATAAATGAACCACTGTTATACAACAACATGAAAGAACACTGAAAAAAATATGCTAAGTGAAATAATCCATTCACAGAAGACCACATATTGTGTGTTTCCATTAATGTGAAACATCTAGACTAGGCAAATTTATAAAAATAGAAAGTAAATTAATGATTGTCTAGGACTTGGAAGCAAAGGCTCAGGGGTATGACAGGTCACTGCTAAAGAGTACAAGGTTTTTTAGGGTAATGAAGATATAAAATTTATCTTGATGACAGTTATACAGCTCTGTGAATATACTAAAAAATGTATTGTATAGTTTTAATGGATGAATTGTATGTATGTGAAAAATATCTTTTTTTTTTTCACTTTTCTGAAGCTGGAAACAAGGAGGCAGTCAGACGTGAAAAATATCTTAATAATTCTGTTTAAAATGAGAGGGAGATAAATATCTCCAAATAAATGATGGGCAAAAGGAAGAAATGAGATTGTCAATTATCTTTATTTTTATATGCTTTTTAAAACAGAAAGAAAAATCTACCAAATTTCCCCTTGTCTTTCTTTTTCAAATTTTTGTTAAAGACTGGAGGGAAAGGAGTTACTCCCAGGTACCATCACACATATAAAGTGAGGCTGAAAACATAGCCTCAGGGTAACTATGGCACAGTCTTTGCTACAATACCAGTGGTTATTGCCATGGTGTTTCTATGGACAGCTTTACCAATAGCTGTTGTGTACCATTTCTTAAAAAGTAAAAATCGGCCCTGGCCGGTTGGCTCAGCGGTAGAGCGTCGGCCTGGCGTGCGGGGCACCCGGGTTTGATTCCCGGCCAGGGCACATAGGAGAAGCACCCATTTGCTTCTGCACCCCCCCCCCTTCCTCTCTGTCTCTCTCTTCCCCTCCCGCAGCCGAGGCTCCATTGGAGCAAAGATGGCCCGGGCGCTGGGGATGGCTCCTTGGCTTCTGCCCCAGGCGCTAGAGTGGCTCTGGTCGCAGCAGAGCAATGCCCCTGAGGGGCTTGCCCCCTGGTGGGCAGAGCATCGCCCCTGGTGGGCGTGCCGGGTGGATCCCCGTCGGGCGCATGCGGGAGTCTGTCTGACTGTCTCTCCCCGTTTCCAGCTTCAGAAAAATACAAAAAAAAAAAAAAAAAAAAAAAGTAAAAATCAGCTCATGTGTCAGAATTCACTATCATAGTCTTTTCCTGAAAATTTATTTATTCAACAAAGATTTTTTGAGCATCTGCATATGTTGGTTTGCAACCTTGATAATTCCCCAGTGAAATCTGGAACAGCTACTCAATACCTCAATATTCATTGTGGATATGATTGGAGTGGCTATTGCAAGAACACTGGGGTATTTTATGAACTAGCTCTCCTGTTCCCTTATTTAATTTGGATAGAACTTAGGCAAATGGTTAACTCTAAACTTTTTAAAAATTTAACTTAATTTAAAAAAATTTTTTTTAAGTGAGCAGTGGGGAGGCATAGAGACAACCTCCTGCATGCACCCTGACTGGGATCTACCAGGCAAACCCCTAAGGGGCAGTGCTCTGCCCATCTGGGGCCATTGATTCATTGCTCAGCAACAGAGCTATTTTAGTGCCTGAGGCATGGCCATGGAACCATCCTCAGTACATGGGCCCAACTTGCTCCAACAGAGCCATGGTAGTGGTAGGGGAAGAGAGAGATAGAGAGATAGGGAGATAGAGAGATAGAGTGAAAGAAGGGGTGAAGGGAAAGGGTGCAGAAGCAGCTGGTCGCACCTCCTATATGCCCTGACCAGGAATTTAACATGAGACATCCACATACTGGGCTGATGCTCTAGCACTGAGCTAACTATCCAGGGCCCTAAACTTCTTAAGACCAAAGGAGAATAAAATTTTAATCCTTGAGCAAAATTTCCCCTCAATACCTAAGAATATACAGAATAGAAGAGTAACTATTGGGAAAGTAGAACTGTAAATATGATAGTATGATCAGAGTTAGAAAGGATGTCCTTGGCTGACTGTGGTGGACAGAGCCACATATAAGTACATATTTACTGCTATATACACAATGGTTGATAAAAAGCCACACAAATGGTGACTTGAAATGCCGTCCTATCCCAGAAGATTGTTAAAGAAACATGGCTAAAGCATGGAAATTTTTTTCAAGGCCTTCCTCCCAGGTACCCTCAATTCTCCACAGCTTCTGAAGGGCATACTTGAATATGAAAGGTATTCAGTCCATTGACATGGTAAATCAAGCCAATATCCAGTCTCTGGGTGTTTCTGAAAGACCAGATAATCACAGGATTTTGTTTGTTTTCACAAGTCTTTTGTTGCATGATAGCTGTAAACAGTCATTCAGTGGAATGATTCTGCATTATTATTGCATGCTCTAAACATTTCTTTTAAAGATGACTTGACAAAAATTAAGAAAGCTCCTTTAGACTAGCTTTCTTGGCTTGAGACCAGACTTTAAACATTATTTCAAATATAATAGCTCTTCAGTACTTACTGTAGATAACTCATTCTAATAATTACTCTAACTGATGTAAGCAGGCTACTTGGAAAATTGTGAGTAACTCAGAGAGTTTAGAACATTGAAAAAAGAAGATTTTGAGTGCCCTAATTAATGTGGAGTACAAATTACATTAAATTTTGTAAGGGGAGAAGGCGTGCTCACTAATTGGTTATATTTATTTATTTCTGTATTAATTTTGCTTTTTTTATTTTTATATGCTCTGACTAGAAAAATATTTCTTTATTTATTTATTTATCAGGGAATGAATACAACAAAACTGCAGCTGAAACTTGTTTTTAAGATGGAAATAGATTTACTGACTCAAGTGACTACAGCACCCACTGTAGTTTGGCTTCAGCTGAATTGAGCCAAGGCTTGATTAATGTCACTGGGGACTAGTGCATCTATCTGTGTGTTTGTCTTTCTCTCTCCTTCTCTTCCACTTATTTAGTTTGAGTAAGCTTCTTAGGTGTCAGGTGGTTACAAGATGAATTCTGTAGGCCCTGTTGCTATTGTTCTATTAGGTTGAAATTTAGTAAAGAAAGTGTGCAGCTCCCTTTTCCAAATTTCCAGTAGAAGTCTTCTTTAATTTCACTGGTAAAGAAGCACAGGAGTAATATGTCCATCCCTATCAAATCAATATATAAAGTATTCTGATTGCTTAGGCCCAAATAACCAGGAATAAGTTCAATTCCATCAAAATCATGTGGGATAATAATGGGGATGGAATTGATCCTTAAAGGGAAACTTACTAAAATAATAGGAAAGTGAGGAGCCACTGAGCCACTTCACCCGCAGGTGTTGTAAAGTACCAAAAGCTACAGAATTAATATTAATATTTTGGGAGGCTTGAGAAACATTTTGTTGATTTGGGTTAAGGTGTGCAGAGAAATTGTGAGAATAGTCTCTGTACTGTGTGATTGGCATAGTCAGGATGGCCCTTGGCATTGTATTGTAAATGCAAAGGGGAGGAAAACATGGATCCCCAGACATTCCACCATGCCTGTGGGGAAAAGGGTGAATGGCTAGCCAGGTACAGGGAGAGAAAAGCCAAAATAAACCTTTTCTCATAGCAGTGAGCCATTTGTGGGCATTTGTCCCCACTGAAACTACCTCTCCTATGTAAATGCATGTGGTTAACACGTGTGACTCTGGACAGAGAGATAGCAAATGAACACTAGATAATATAAGAATGCTTTTTAATATGTAAAGAGACATCTTTCTACCATTGTGTTGGCTTGTAAATTTTGTTTTCCCCAAGAGGATTTATGGCTTGCAAATTGAACGTGGTCCTATCATGTTAAAGGACATATGACTATAACCAGTAGTGGTAAGGGGCTCCTAATTGCAATTTTTGCTTCTGTACTTCCCACTTACAAAACTATAAAAACTAAGTAGAACAAAGGGCCAGTACACGCCCTTTCCCTCAGACAACTGTCGGAGTTTGCCGCTTGGCTAAGCTAGACAATAAAGCTTTGATGTGTAAACGACGGACCTTGTTCCTGTCTTCAATGTTTCAGGTCCCTCCGAATTAGGTCTAACAGAAAGAGAGGACTGAATGGTGTGCAACACAAACAGAAATTTTTCATTAAATGCACAACTTTTACTGCCTCTCTCATACACACACATGTACTCCACACACTCATATGCACATATCTACAGAAGATAGACATACATCCTATAAATACATGTAGACATGCTCACATCTCTAAAAATAGTTTGCTGACTCCCTAATCTAGACAACCGGGAAACTCATTCCATTTCTGTGTATAACTCCAAATACCAAAAGTTTTAATATGCCATGTGGTCTTTGCAGGCACCCAAACATACCTAATACATATTAGAGAAAGGAAAGCATTTGGTAAAATGAGAAATAATGAAAAGTAATATACTCCTGGAAGTGGGTGCATTTTCTTGACCACCCTGTTTTACTAGTCCTAGGTTCAATTTCTGAGAGAATACACTCTATCATGATCCATGGCCCCACTGGAGACGGGCATTCAGCAGAATGTCTTCTCTGGGACCTGTATTCCTTTAGAGACTCATTTGATTTTACTATGGATGTGAGAAGTCATTATTTTGACAATAATGATATTTCTTTACATCATTATTGTCCAAACATGAATTCTTTTCATACCACATCTTCTTTAAAAGAAATAGTACAGTTTCAATTAATTCTCATATTTTGAACATCACAGGGCATTAAGGAAAGTTAAAGGCTCCATTAAGAATTATTTCTAGGAAGTGGAAAACTTCTTAGAAATATTTAGTTCCCAGAATGTAACCTTGGCCTCAGTACTCTGTTAATCCCAAAGCCCTTATTTACATGCTGTCCATCTCAGACTTGGCCTTAAGAGACTCTGCAGGAAAAAAAATATATATTCTGGGCTTGGAAAGTACTAGCAATCTATTCCTTTCCTTATGCATGCATTCCATGTTCATCTCGTCAACAAGAGCAATTGTTCCCTGTATCTGGCAGGGAGAGCCAAACAACAGGTATCTTAGAGCTATCTTCCAGGATCAGCACAATTTTCAAATAAAGGGCCAGATAGTAAATATTTTAGGTTTTTTTGGCCTCATAATTCTATATCTCTTATACTTCTTAGTTTTACTTTACACTTTAAAAATGTAAAAGCCATTAATGCTGTAGGCAGTACATAAATAGGCTTAGAACCAAATCTGATATATGAGTTGTAGTTGGCCATATCCTGGCAAGTGAATGAGGCTTCAGCTGGGACAGGATTCTACTTACTGCTGTGGATCTCTCCCCCTAGTCTCTGCCAACAATAATTTTAGTTTAAGATAGAGAGTTGTCCTCTTCCAGCACAAATGAATGAATATGGATTACAAAACAGACAGAAGAGGATAATGTTACTAAAGTTGTATTATCTTTGTTTCTCAATGTCTGAATCAGCTGAGGTCCTTTTGTTTTCAAGTGATGGAAAAGAATTTTAAGTGAAGAATAAATAAGCATACATATTTAACTTAATCTACCTTCAAAGGATATTATAGTTTACTTTAGCTATACTATAAGAACCTTATAAAAATATACTTACATTTCTTCACCAAAAATGTTATTAAACATTTTAATTTTACATAGTATAAACATCATAGTACATTTTTTTTTACTTTTAACTATCAATTGACTTTTAAAAATATATAAATCACAAGACAGAAACATCATAGATATTTATCCATGTTACTATAATTTCCAGTTCTTGACATTTGTTTGTATAGATCCTTATTTCTGATATTATGATTTTGTTTCTGCCTGAAGGACTACTTCTAACATTTTTTAAAATAGTATAAGTTTATTAGTGATGAATTCTTTCAGCTTTTGTTATGTCTAAAAAAGTCATTATTTTGCTTTCACATTTTATTGCTATAAAGGAGGAAAGGGAGAGAGGGAATGACAGGATCTATTCCTGTATGTACTCTGACCAGGGATTGAACCAGCAGCCTCTGTGCTTCGGGAGGATGCTTTAATCAACTGAGCTCTCCAGCTGCAGCCTGAGCTCACCTTCATTTTTGAAAGATATTTTTAATGGTTATAGAATTAATTCTATGGGAACAGTATTTTTTCCCCATTTTGGTACTTTACATGTGAGTCTACTTTTTTATTTAATACTTGGTTTTCTATAAGAAATCTTTCATCAACTATTTTTCCGTCCTCTAAATAATATGTCTTACCTTCCACTCCCACCTCTGGCTGCTTCTAAGATTTAATTTTCCTTATAACTTTATTAAACAATCTAAATGTGACATAACTTTGTGGTGTTTTTTGTTTTTGTTTTTTTTTGTATTTTTCTGAAGTTGGAAACGGGGAGGCAGTCAGACAGACTCCTGCATGCGCCTGACCGGGATCCACCCAGCATGCCCACTAGGGGCCGATGCTCTGCCCATCTGGGGCATCGCTCTGCCGCAATCAGAGCCATTCTAGCGCCTGAGGCAGAGGCCACAGAGCCATCCTCAGCACCCGGGCAAACTTTGCTCCAATGGAGCCTTGGCTGCGGGAGGGAAAGAGAGAGACAGAGAGGAAGGAGAGGGGGAGGGGTGGAGAAGCAGATGGGCGCCTCTCCTGTGTGCCCTGGCTTGGAATCGAACCTGGGACTCCTGCACGCCAGGCTGACGCTCTACCACTGAGCCAACCAGCCAGGGCCACTTTGTGGTGTTTTAACTATCTTTCTTTAAGCTTAGTGTTAGCTGAAATTTTTAGGCATGTGTGTTTGTAGTTTTCATTAAATTTGAATATATTATGCCACATTTCTTAAAGTATTTTTCTGTTCACTCTCTTCTCCTTCAGTTATCAAAATAACACATATACTAGGTCATAAAACGCCATAATTTATTGATAATTTATTTTCTCTAACAATTTAATCTTGTTTCTATTTTATATTTTCAAGTTCATTATTCCCCTTTAGCACTATCTAGATGGCTGTGAAACTTAGTCTATTTTTCATCTGATAGTTGTAGTTTTTAAGCATCCTTAAATAATCAGTTAGAGGCTCTTTCTATTACCCATAGTCTACTCGAACTTGAAGTACAACCATAACATTACAGGATTATTAATGGATTAATAGGTAAATTTTTTTATAAATAGTCTATTAAATTGAATAAGCATTTTCAAAGGACTTCAATATAGTCCCCAATATTATTCAAAGAATGATGACTATATTATTAGGAAAATCTTAAAATATATTTTGAAATTACAAATAAATACTCAACTAATTTAGACGTTGGGAATATGAGGAACAAAATAAATCATATAGAAATGGAGAACATGGTTCCTCTTTTATTCCTGACAAACCGTAGCACCCTCCAAATACAGGACATGAACTAAATAAAATGCTCTATATAATCATGGCACCTGCAATCAGAGAGGAGGACAGGTGCTGCATATTAAGGGACAGTAAGGAAATATTTCTTTGCTTACTATTTGTTTAGAAACATTAATTATAAATATTTTCTGTTCTGGAAAAATTAACAAATTTAAAAAGCAACTGAAAACAAATAGAATTGTTATGCCAGTTATAACAGACATAAACAATTGTAATGAGAAAGAGAACACCAGCCTGACTAGGTGGACTGACCAGGCAGTGGATTCAGCCTGGGACTCAGAAGACCCAGGTTTGAAACCCTGAGGTTTTTGGATTTAATGCCAGTTCATCTGACTAGAGTGTGAGGGTCGCTGGCTTGAGCATGGGATCATAGACATGACCCCATGGTCACCTGAAACCCAATGTCCTTGGCTTGAGCTCAAGGTCTCTGGCTTGAGCAAGGGGTCACTGGCTTGGCTGAAGACCGGCCTCCCCCTCCAGTCATCAAGACACATATGAGAAAGCAACCAATGAACAAGTAGGGTGTCACTACCAAAAATTAATATTTCTCACCTCTCTTTTTTCCTGTCTGTCTGTCTCTATCTGTCTCTCTCACTAAATAAATAAATAAATAAATACCACCATTTATGGTCAAAGGACATGAGTAAACAATGAGCAATAAATTAAATTTAAACAGCTTATGCACAGCTGAATAAATGCTCTCCCAATTCAAAAATTATAACATATCTTTTTAGTCAAATTGGGGGTAGACATTTACTTTTATAAAATGCTGATTAAGATATTAATCAGCATAATCTTTCCAAAAATCAAATTGCCATCATCTATTCTATTAGAGGCAATAAAAAATTTATATATATATATATATATATATATATATATATATATATATATATATATATATATATAAGCAAGAGAGAGAAACAGACAGACAGGGACAGGCAGACAAGAAGGGAAAGAAGCAAATGAGAAACAACAACTCATCACCTTAGTTGTTCATTGTTTGCTTTCTCATATGTGCCTTGACAGGGGTGGGGGGAGGCAGTGTGGGGGAGGGGGGCCCCTGCTAAGCCAGTGACCTTGGGCTCAAACCATTGAACTCAGGCTTCAAGCCAACAACCTTTGGGCTCAAGCCAGCGACCATGGTGTCATGTCTATGATCCCACACTCAACCGTGCTTGAGCCCGCCTTCAGGCTAGTGACCTCAGTATTTTGAACCTCCGTCCTCAGCATCCCAGGCCGATGCTCTACCAGACTGTACCACTGCCTGGTTAGGTGATTTTTGTCTCATGGGTTTACCTCTAGGAACTATATAAAAATTGGGATAATTATTATTCTTTTTATTTTTCTTTATTTTCTAAATGTTATGTTTTATACTCAGGAAATAATAAATATTATATTAAATTTCATAGCATATATCAATGTCTACTGAAACTGATACTCCTCAAGAAAATTAACTGATCTAAAAAAGAAACTTTCTCTTTAAATTTATTTTACATATATTTATTTTTTTGTATTGTTTATACATTTTATACTTTATAAAATATATATATATAGACACACAAATGCAAGTAACTATATATACCAATCTACTGTAAAACCTTGTCTATACAGAAATTTGAAGAAATGAGTCAACTCTTCTAGACAAGTTTAGCTAAGTTTTTAAACTCTATGTTTTTGAAGTTTTGTTTATAAAAATACCCTTTTGTGAGCATAATACTAAGAAAAAGTAAGCATGAAAAGTAATATTTGACTGCACAAAATAGATGACATAATTCTTGGACACTAATAGCTGAAACTATTAAGAGTTGTAAGAAATAATATGTAGTATGTGTCATCCTATTAGTGATGATAACAGCTACTTTTTATTGAAATCTATCATATGTTAGAAACTTTGTATACACCAGATCTATTTACAAAAATGCTGAAAGTGGGTGTTATAATGCTACTTTTATTCAAAAGAAAACTGAGTCAAAGCAATTTTAAAGAAAATTGATTTAAATTATGAATTTCTTAAATAGTAAAGCCAATATTTTAGACCAAGTCCTTTTATTATGAAGACAAGGTTTTTTGTTGTTGCTGGTTTTCACATTATTTTCTGTAGGTCCCTAGAGTTGTTTAATGTGTATCTATTGGATGGCTCTTTGCATCCCATTTTCAGTTCACCCCCATCTTCACTACCTTCCTCACACAAACACTTCAACAGCAGTGTTTCTATCTTCTTATATATACAGTGCTTGACCAGGTTCAGAATGAAAACAAGCAAGAAAACTGCGATGCACTCAAGCAAAGAGCACCTCTCTGTTCTTCTTCTCCCCCTTCTCCCTTCTCTCTCCCATCACCCTACTTTCTTCCTTCCCTGCTCCTCCTTTCCACATTCCTTCACTCCCTCATTAAGCTCCCTATAGCCAAAACAAATAACTATACATAAGTATAAAAATAAAAGCAGTCAACATTTATCATGTAGGAAAAATGGAGAAAATATGTATTACTAAGTTCTACTTATCTCTAATATCTGGAATTCAGTTAAATTGTTTCTCTCAATAGCAGCTTTGCAGCAGCTTTGCTGTGAGAAGTTATTTATTTATCTGGTCTAGGAGCAATGGTTGAGGATTGTAGCTTTATTAAATGTCATTGAGGTCAATGAAAGATTTGTGTGCGGACAGAAAATATATGTCTCTAAAGTCTTGCCAAAATGACAATTCTGAGTGAAATTAGAGAGGCTTATTGGAGCTGCAACTGAATTTAGGGTTCAAATTCATATATGAAAGTGGATGTACTGAAATTGTCTATGACACAGAACAGAGGTTCTTAACCCTGGGTGGGGGGGGGAGTTGTATATCAAAATTACCTGTGAAACTTTAAAAAACACACAGACATGAGATTCAACCATACTCACTAAATCAGAATCTCCAGGAATTAATTACCTTTCTACCTTTATTTTTATAAAGCTTTTGCAGGTATTATGATACTTAGGATTGTGAGCAATTTAAATATGAGGTCATTGAAAGTGGCATACCCTTCAACATATAAGTGGCTGCATATATGCATCCACATCCATATGCATTTAATATTTATCTTTATGTTCTGTAGCTAACACATTAAATTATTTGTCTCTTAGTTAGGGATGCTCTATCTTTTACTTTGCTTTTACTTTGTTCTTAATAGCTTAGATTTAATTTCCACCCAAGCTAAAATTTTAAATTGACAAGGTCAGTGATAATTATAATGGGACAGATTCTCACTGCGATGTTAATGTATTGAATTGAACTTCCTTTAATATTAATGAGATCTCAATGGGGAGATGACAGTGAAAAGTATGTAATATGAATTTTCTTCCTAAACTGTTAAAGTAAAAAGTGTAAAAGCATTTTATTTGTTTGCAACATAAAAGAAAATGCTTTTTTCATCCTTTCAGTCATTATTTTGAATAATTTTAAAAATTCTTCAATGGTAAATATTTGAATTATTGTATTTAACACTTTTTTTAGCCCATCACCTTAAAATTAATATGCAGAAATAGATGATTATAGATAACACTAAACAAGTGTTAGATGAATGAATATATCATATGTTCATTAACCAGTATAGTAAGGCTCTACCAAGAGAGCAAAGTTCTATTAATTTAATAGTTGAATTTACTCCAGTACAAAATAAAAGCTTATTTTCTAAAACCTAAAATTTTCTACTTCACTTTTAGTAATTCACTTTACAAGGAAGGTTGCAGATCATTTTTGGATAACTAGTTATTAATTATTCAAAGAATATTTGGATCTTGACTTTTCATCTTCTATCATAAAATATTTCATTATATTTCCCTTTGATAACACAAATTACATTTGTATGACATTTTATAATTTAAGAAATGGGTTTCTTTATGTTGCTACAATGAATCTGCATGAAAGGTTTGCAAGGTAGGTAGACAGACATTACCTTTATAGATGAAGACACGGAGTACCCTAAAGATAAAGGCCAAAGTCTTCCAGCTGAGAAATGCTAATATCAAAACTGAAACAAATGTCTTCTGACTCCAAGTCCATAAAATGGAAGGCAGAGATTATAAAGAGATCTGAATGAATTATAACAAATTAGTTGTGGGATTATCTTTGGATTTTATTTTCTAAGTGTTTTTTTTTTGTTTTCTTTTTTTTTTTTTTTTTTCATTTTTCCGAAGCTGGAAACGGGGAGGCAGTCAGACAGACTCCCGCATGCACCCGACCGGGATCCACCCGGCATGCCCTGCCCCTCTGGGGCGTCGCTCTGTTGCATCCAGAGCCATTCTAGCGCCTGAGGCAGAGGCCACAGAGCCATCCCCAGCGCCCGGGCCATCTTTGCTCCAATGGAGCCTCACTGCGGGAGGGGAAGAGAGAGATAGAGAGGAAGGAAAGGGGGAGGGGCGGAGAAGGAAATGGGCGCCTCTCCTGTGTGCCTGGCGGGGAATCGAACCCGGGACTCCTGCACACCAGGCTGACGCTCTACCACTGAGCCAACCAGCCAGGGTCTAAGTGTTGTTATTTTTCTGTTTTCCTAATAACTTTGAGTTGGTTGGCAGCAAGTTTACTAACTGTGTAAAATGTTACACAAGTATCTAATTTCTTAATGTCATATTTATCAACTTGTTTTTATCTTCTCATGGCTAGTATTTTTACATTAACTATAAGTACTTAGCACAGGGTCTACTACAGGAAAACATTCAAAAGTATGAAATATGATTTAATTATATAAATATAACTAGCTGTTTCAGGTATGTATGACATCATAAACTATATCTATGGATGTACTATAAATCAACTATCAATCATCTAATAAAGGATTTATCACAATTATTTGATGTTATAACATAATGCACATTATTAGAGCTTAGTATTATGTGTAATATGCAAGTAAATAGGATGTAAGTGTATACTTGACAAGTAAGTTGAAAGGTTTCACTATGATTCTATTTCATAATTATGATCATATCTATCAGTGAGAACGACCCTTTAAAGAAGAATTCATCCTCTGTAAACTCATCTGAGCTACACACATATCATTCTCCTTTTCTTTCTTGTGATGTTTGTCATACCCACTTAAAAATTTCAATGGCTTTTTAATAAAGCCATTTTTAATAGTGATTTGTTTACACTTTAATAATTTTACTCAATAGCAAAATATCTTCTTTTAATATCCTTGTTAAGGATAAGTGAATCACACCCAAATAAACAATAACTTTTAAAATTAAAATGTATACACCTCATAAAAATTCTACATTTACAAAATAATGAATGCTGATGATTAATAGGTTTAACTAAGAGTTGCGGTAATAAATGAGAAAAATTATTTCTATGCTGTAATCTAAATATGGAGAGCAAAATACTATGGCAAAATACTAGATAACGTTTAACATTATTTATATAAAATTTACCTACTTGCTTGACCAGGTGGTGACTCAGTAATTAGAGCTTCAGAATGGGATCCTGAGGACCCAGGTTCAAAACCCCGAGGTCACCAGCTTGAGTGCAGGCTCATCTGGTATGAGCAAGGTTCACGAACTTGAGCCCAAGGTCTCTAGCTTGAGCAAGGGGTCACTCAGTCTGCTGTAGCCCCCCAGTCAAGGCACATATGAGGGAGCAATCAATGAACAACTAAGGTGCTGCAGCAAAGGATATATGCTTCTCACCTTTCTCCCTTCCAATCTGTCTGTCCCTATCTGTCTCTCTGTCTCTCTCTGTCTGTCAGAAAAAAAAAAAATTAACCTACTTGAATGTTAGCTTTAATTTTAGAGGGTTATAAAATTTTTGGCATTTAGTTCTTTGTACATCATTTTAATATGGAATTTATAACCTGTAATGATATGATTTAAAATTTCCTATGTAATATACTCAATAATTATTTTTTTAAATTTTATTTATTCATTTTTAGAGAGAGGGGCATGGGGGAGGAGCAGGAAGCATCAACTCCAGTATGTGCCTTGACTAGGCAAGCCCAGGGTTTTGAACCAGCAACCTCAGCATTCCAGGTCAACGCGATGCACCACCGCAGGTTAGGCATAATATACTCAATTATTAAGTTCATTATGCCCCTGACATAAAGCAGGAAACTAGTTAATGCTTATAAAAAAGTACCCCCAGTGTGTAGGCAGGACCACAATGTCACCTATCACAAAAGAACACACAGGTACAAGATCCAACAATACTTCTCAGTGTGTCATTTCTCACATGTGAAACACAAGTTTAGAGTTTGGATTCCTTATGTTCACTAGAAGAAATTACATTATTTCATACATGTATGCACACTTCATCCATAACATCAGGTTATATGAATCATATGAATAAATTATATGTTAAATAAAAGGAGGAAAATAATAGAAAAATATGAAAATCATATATAAGTTCTATAGTGTTTGAAATCACACTTCGCAGTAGTTAGACCCAATGAAGAAAATCTGTCCTGAATTGTGATAACTATAATTACCAAATATTAAATCATCAGCAACAATTTCATATTTAATAGTCATTCAAGATATACTTTCAAAGAGTTAAAAACTGTTTATGAAATAAGTATATGATTGGCACTTTCACAAAGAAACTGACTTATGATCCTATAGTGTATTTTAGTTACCAAAAATATTATCTTTTCTTCTGAAGAAATTGCAAAAACTTTTATAAGTAAATTTTCTGATTATTATTGATTCAGTGAAAGTTTTTTAAAAACTTGCCTCTATTATATCAACTTATATTAATCGATATTCTAACATTCTCTCTTCTTATTTAAGTACTCTTAAAAATAAACTGATATAACCCTGGTCAATTAGCTCACTAAGACTGTTGCCCAAAACACCAAGATTGTAAGTTTGATCTTGTGTCAGCGTATATACAGGAAGTGACAAATGGATGCACAACTAAGTGGAACAACAAATGAATGTTTTCTTTCTCTCTCATTTTCTCTCTCCTTTTTCTTCTCTCTATCTCTCTATTACCAATCAATAAATTAAAAAAACTCTTAAAAGCAACTGATATTAGTTGTAGACAAAACAAAGTATTAGTAATTTATTGGTGCCTAAGATACAATTAATGTACATGATTAGTGACAGAATAGAGAAACTCAGAAATTAAAGTACACATACATGGTCCATTATTTTTTTTTTACAAAGGTACTAAAAATACACAATGGGGAAAGAATAGTTTCATCAATAAATGGTGATGGGAAAATGATATCTACATGCAAAAGAATGAAATTAGATTTCCACTTTACACTATACAAAGAAATAAACTCAAATTGATTAAAGACTTGAAAGTAAGACCTGAGATATCAAACTCTTGAAAGAAACTCTAGGGAATAAGATTCTTGACATCAATCTTGTCAGTGACTTTTTTTCCCCTGTGAATTGAACTACGAAAGCAAAGGCAACAAAAACGAAAATATACAAACAAGTAGAATTATACCAATCTAAAAAGATTCTGTTCAAGAGAGGAAACAATCAACAGAATTAAGAGCCAAACTATGAAATGGGAAGATATATTTGCAAACCATATATTTAATTAGCAATTAATATCCAAAATATATCAGGAACTTACAAAACTTAACACCAAAAACAACAACAATAGCAAAGAACAAAAAAACAACAATCCAATTAAAAAAATGGGCAGAAGACCTGAATAGAACTTTCTCCAAAGAGAACATACAGATGGGTAATAAATGTATAAAAAGATGCCCAAGGTTACTAATCAGAGAAATACAAATTAAAACCACAATGAGATATTACCTCAGCCCTATTAGAATGGCTATTATCAATAAATTAAAAAGCAGCAAGTATTGGCAAGGGTATGGAGAAAAGGAAACCCTTGTACACTGTTGGTGGATTGTAAAATACTACTCACTATGAAAAACAGTATGGAGATTCTTCAAGAAATTAAGACTGGAAAAACCATCCTCATTCTCATGGGTGAACGGTGGATGTGCTTTGTGGTGGCTGGTGACTTCAGGCCAGCCAGGCTTAATAATGGGATGGGACAGAAGGTTATACTCAGCAGTAGGGCAGGGTTTTTATTTAGTTCCCTACCTGGGCAGAACTGTAGAATAGGCTACATACCTGGAAAGGCAGGTTGGCTGGGAACAGACTAGGCTGAACTGCAGACTGACTGATCTCCCTGGCTGGGAGAAGGCACTGGCTGGGCTCTGTAAATGCATAGGGTTGCTGACTGTGGTCTTTGGGCACTACCACATACAGGAATGTGGTCTGCAACTGTAAGGCCCACTCATTTTCTCCATGTCTAGTGCCATAGCCATCACCACAATCAACTTTAGCATACTTTTATTACCCTAAAAGAAACCCATAGTCTTAAATAGTCACTCCCCATAAAATTCCCCTCCTCTCACCTTTGCCAGCTCTATGTAAGCACTAATCAACTTTCTGTCTGTATAGAATCTATTCTGGTAATTTCTTATAAGTGGAATTTTGCAATATGTGGTATGTTGTGATTGGCTTTTTAGCTCTGCATGTTTTCAAGTTTAACCCACATTGTAAATGGATCATACTTTATTTTTATTATTGAATAATTTTCATCTTATGTATATACAATTTAATTTGCCCATTCATCGGTTGTTGATCATTAGGATTGTTTCCACTTTTTGGCTAATATGAATTGTGCTGTCATGAACATTCAAGTACAAGTTTTTGTGTGAACACATTTTCATTTCTCTTGAAAAAATATCTAAGAATAGAGTTTTTGTGTTATATGGTAACTTTATGTTTAACCTTTTGGAGACTCTCAGACTGTTTTCCAAAGTAAATGTACCATTTTGGATTTCCATCAAATATGGGTTAGCTTATTGATTTCATTACATACTGGCCAACATTTTTATTAACTAACTATGTATTTATAATTTAGTAGATGTAAAGTGTTATGGTTAACTTATAGTTAATGAGCCATGGCAAATCTAAATAACCAAATCATTCAGTAGCATCAAATTTAATTATTCTAAATTTTCTCTAACTAAAGTCCAATTATTTGAACAATTAAGTAAAGATATGGTCAAACCAAATGCCTGGTACTGTGTAAACAGTAAGTGTTATCTTGTGGTTTTGATTTGTATTTCTTTTCATGATGTTACTGGTTATTTTTTTATACTCTCTGCAGAATTACCTATTCAAATCTTGCCCAGTTTTTTATTGAGCAATTTGTCTTGAAATAGATTTCTCATATTAGTAATGTTATTATTACTTTGCCTTCTTGAACTATACCCTATTAGGTCCTAGTAGTGAATCTGAGGCAGTCTAGAAAGCTATTGGATTCAAAATATGGAGAAAAAAATGGAGTTACACTCACCTGTTAACTGTGACTATGAGAGCCAGCTGGGCAAGCAACTTGAGGAGGTAAAATGCATCACTATGGAGACCTGTGGAGGAAGAAGAATTACAGTCTAGAACCTCACCACCTCCCAACATCTACAATGTTGCATAATACAGATGGCAACACTCTCAGGAGAAAAGCATGATCAGGGGACAAGCTATATATAAAGTTTATATTTTTAGTAAAGAGAAAATTAGAAAAAAAGACATTAATGGATTTAACTTACTAAAGAATGCCCTAACTCAGGGGTTGGGAACCTATGGCTCACGAGCCAAATGTGGCTCCTTTGATGGCCGCATCTGGCTCGCAGACAGAACTTTAATAAAAAAAAATAATGTTAAAAATATAAAAACATTTTCATGTATTACAATCCATTCATTTCCTACCGCTCATGTTCATGGTTGTGGGTGGCTGGAGCCAATCACAGCTGTCCTCCAGGACAACACCAAATTTTTATTGGCTAATGCCTATCATACACAGGTCATTGTGAGGACAGGAAGTAAAACTTCCCTCCTGTTAATCAAGTAGTCAGCTAGCTAATTGCAGAAACCCTTTTGACAAAGAAGATGGCTAAAAGAAAAAAAGATGAGGATTATCATACTTTTCAGCAGGAATGGACAAATGAATTTACCTTTGTGGAGAAAGCAGGTTCTGCAGTGTGCCTTATATGCAATAATAAAATTGCATTGATGAAACGGTATATAAAGCAACATTTTATAAAATATAAAGCAACACTTCAACACACACCATACTACATTTGCATAGAAATATCCAGCGGGGGACAGCAGGAAGAAAGCATGTCAAGAGCTACTGTGCAGAGTGAAAGCTAGTCAGCAGCAACTCTGTGTTTGGACCCAACAAGGTAACTGGAATTCGGCTAGCTTTGCTGGTGCTTTAGCAATTGTGAGAAATGGAAAGCCATTCACAGATGGGGAGTATGCCAAAACATATTGCCAATGAAGTTTTTGATGACTTTTCAGACAAAGACAAGATAATCAAATGAATAAAAGATATGCCTCTGTTGGCAAGAACTGTTCATGATCATACTATCACGATGGCAGATCAAATTGAGGCAATACAAGTGAAGGACATAAATGCAGCACCATTCTATTCTCTCGCTTTGGATGAGTCAACAGATGTAAGCCATTTATTGCAAGGTATGCTGTCGGTGACACATTATGTGAGGAACGTCTTGCTGTTTTGCCTATGAAAGAGACAACAAGAGTGGAGGATTTATTTAAGTCTTTCACTGAGTTCACTAAAGAAAATATCTACTGATGGATAAACTTATTTCAATGTGTACTGATGGTGCTCCGTGCATGGTGAGGAAAAACAGAGGATTCATAGTGCTTCTTTATGAACATGAAAAAAAGACCCATCCTAAGTTTTCACTGCATCCTACATCAGGAGGCACTTTATGCTAAGATGTGTGGCAAGCATCTTGGTGAAGTGACGTCTCTGGTCATTTGCATAGTCAACTTTATCATTGCCTGAGCTTTAAGTGATCACCAGTATAAACACTGCTGGATGAAGTTGAGAATAATTATTCTGGTCTGCTTCTGCACAGCAATGTGCGTTGGTTGTCAAGAGGGAAGGTGCTCAGTCGTTTCGCAGCTTGTCTTGTGGGTGGAGCGCAGAGCGCATTCCTAGCAGCTGTGGCTGACACAATGCTGTGAGAATACTCCAGCTCCCAGAACTATCCTGAGCATACCCAGGAAGGGAGCTCACCTGCTATAAGGAAGTGACTCAGCAGCAACCGTACAGCTCCTTGATCTTTTCAGTCATTGGCTATGAAGGACACGCTGAAACATCCTATTGGCTGAACCCATGTATATAAGTTAGTTCACTTCCTGAATAAAGTGGCTCTGTATCACTGAACCTGGTCCCCAGAGTCGGATCTTTGCATCTCTGTTGTCCTCACCCCCGGCAGAACTTGTCCACATTGTATGAGCAATATCCAGACTTTTCTTGAAATGAAAAACCTCGAGCATACTGAGTTAGCTAACATTGATTTGCTCCTGAAGTTCTACTATCTCGTGGACATGACTAAACATCTGAACTAGCTTAATGTGAAAATGCAAGGCATTGGAAATACTGTCTTATCCCTTCAACAAGCAGTGTTTACATTTGAAAACAAGCTGGAACTCTTCATTGCCAACATTGAAACAGGTATGGAAGAGTTTAAAGATGCATGCACAGCAAATGACCCTGCTCAACATCTTGATCTCCAGCAGCTAGTGGGCTTCACATCTAATCTCCTGCAGTCATTTAAAGCACGCTTTGGAGAATTTTGTGAGCGCACTCATCTTTTTAAGTTCATCACCCATCCACACAAGTGTGCAGTGGACAGTGCTACCTGAGTTACATCCTTGGTGTCTCCATCAGAGATTTTGAGCTACAAGCTGCTGATGGCCTCAGATATGTGGGTGAATAAGTTCAAGTCACTGAATGAAGATTTGGGAAGACTTGCACAACAGCAAGCAGAGTTGGAGAGCAAACACAAGTGAAAGGAAGTGAAAAAACTTCAACGCATGGACCAGCTCATTGTCAAAACTTGGAACATGTTTACCACCACATACCACACACTGCAGCATGTGAGTATTGCTGTACTGACAATGTTTGGCTCTACGTATGGATGTGAGCAGTCTTTCTCACATTTAAAGAACGTTAAGACCAACCTACGATCATATTTAATGGATGGAAGTCTCAACGCCTGCATAAAGCTTAACTTCACCACGTATCAACCAGACTACAAAGCCATCAGCAAAACAATGCAACAGCAGAAGTCACATTAATGGTAAGAAGTACTTTATTCATCATTGGTTAGCAACAGCATAACAACATTATTAAAAAGAATTCAGTACAATGTTATTATACTTTAGAAGTGTTGGTCTTAAATACAATGCACACATTTACTTGTATTTAGTGTTAAACATATTGTATGGCTTTCGCGGAATTACATTTTAAAATTTGTGGAGTTCATGGCTCTCTCAACCAAAAAGGTTCTCGACCCCTGCCCTAACTCATATTGCACACTTAGTTATTTTTTTCTTTACCTTAACCCAGCAGGTGGCAGTTGTACTATAAAGTATATCAGAAACAGACAAATCAAAGAAGCTATATTTCTCTAAGTTGTAAAATGAGGTAAAATATCCACCCTCACTAAGACTATGCTTAGTATTAATAGTGCACTAATGATAAACTAAGATATTTAAACTAAACTATACTTTGTTAAATGATAAGTGTAAACTTTATATCACAAACTAAAATGATCTTGATAGATATTCTCATTTTTATTAAGTCTAGGGTTTTAGATTTTCAGTAGCGAAAGAGAAATAAGATGAGAAACAATTAGCTTCATATGAGAGATTTTTTTTACAGTTGTACTCTCATGCGTAAATAAATACCATGTGCTGTTTTTTAAAAAAATGCAGATTATGCTTCAGGATTCAAGAATCTGTATTTTAAAAAAAATTCCACTTGATGCTGATCCTGGTGGCCTATGGACCACACTTTGAGTGCTGAGACTTTATAGCGTGTGGTTCTAACTAAACAATTGAATCATCTAAAGAACTTTTCTAGAAGCACATAGGTAATCCCATCTTGCCTCCATTTCTTACCTCTCCAAAGAGAGCTGAGGACTTATCAATGATCTCAGAGATGGAGACCTAGTGATACATATTGTGAACAAAATAAAAAACAAACAAACATAAAAACTGACCAAATAATCCTAATACAATGTATTTTTACCAGGTGTTAAACCATTACCTTGGAATCATAAGAGTCACAAAACCTCAAATTCTAGATGTAAAGCTATAATTACATAATCAGATTTAAAGTAGATTTACTAAATTTGGAATGAATATAGAGTGAAATTATTGATTTTAATAGACACATTGGAGATGGTCTCCCTAGAAAATAGAAAAATGACCCAAATCACCAAGACAAATGCCAAATTGCATTAAACTCAAGAAATGCATGAGTTTCCTTAATATTTCATTGTTTGTGTGATTCCAGTTATAACCACTGTGTGCACATTAACAATTTCAGCCTCATATACATTACAGTGACACTCAAGGGATAAATGAGATCATTCACTCATTACTTTATTTAGGAAGAAACTTATTCCCATTTGAAACAACTCATTTCTCCATGGAGTATCAGTGCAGTTCCTAAGAGAAATCACTTGGTCAATGCCAACAGTCTGCTTCAATTTCCTACTATCCAGGGATCCTGAGATTCAAACATCTGTGAAATTTCCAATGGCTTCTTCATGCCAATGGAAAGTAAAAATATTTCTTGCTTTGATGGTGTTTCCAGATGTTCTTAATGCTGTGCATATGGCAAGGGCCATTCTTTTCTAATAAGCTGAAGTTTTCAAAGAATCACACAAAGCAACTGAAATGCGACAGACCCTGAAATCTATCCATAGATTGGCTTTATCTCAAAAGCATTTATATCCCTGACAACCAATATAATTATCTCAATACCTATATGCAAGATTTTACACAGTCATTATCATGGAACAATTTGTAAAAAAAACCTTTGGCTTCTGGCAGAAGGAAGCAATTTAATTACTGAAAGAAAACTATAGTTTACTATAATTTCCTTTTGAAACTGTAAGTTTTTTTTTATTGTTATAGACCTCTAGGATTTGGTATCGGGAGATATTCCAGGGACACACAGCTGGAAAAGAGAAGCTGCCTTTGGTTTGATATTCTCATTTTAATGTTCCCTTAGCCTCCTCATCTTTAACTATTCTACTGCAAGATTAAATAAGATTAAAAAATTGCAATAGCAGAAAATAGTTACTACCTACAGGCTGAGGGAGAATGAACAGAGAAGGAACTAAGAATTTAGAAGAGCTCCCACAAGACTAAGATTTATTCCTCTTTGGATAAGGTGTGATTGTCACAGGAAAATGCAACCTAATAGTGGTGGAGAAGTTTCCTAGTTGGCCTTGTTGGGCCAGAGCTAGTTGTAAATGTAGGCCAGGCTTTCAGAATAAAATAACAAGTTATGCCAAATAAGTGTAAAAATTAAAGTAATAGGTGAGAATGATATAATTCAAGGAGATACAATAAAACATAAATAGAAGAGAACCCAGGTAAAATAATAGGTCATAATAGGCCCACTGTAATTAGAAAGAACGGTAAGATGAATGGAGCAGAAATAGCAAATTGCTATTTTATGAAGCAAAGAAAAGTAACTCAACATAGAGTGTGTCATATTTACCATGGCAGGAATGTCTATATATAGAGGAAGAGACTCTTATTCGGCAAGGGAAATAGATATTAGTTAAATCATTCCAAGAAGGAATATAGTGCATATATGTATGTATATTATCAAATTATTCATATCCTTTTACATATTGAGTCCATTTACAGGAATAAATAGAGATTTAATTTGATACTACATGAATCTTCTTGGTAAATGCAAAAAAAAATTTTTTTTCACATAGTCTCCAATTTTCTAGCTACACCGAGACAATTGCAGAATAGCATGAGAATATTTTACTGAAACACAGACATTGCTGTCAACTAATATTTTATGTAAAATGCTTCATATTATTATAAACAAAACATGAGATGACTATTGGCACTATGGTGTTACTTTCTGGGATTCTTTGAAATTTTTTGGTTAAAGATGAAGTAATTGATTGTTTTTTTTCACAAACCTGCCGTAGTCATGTTACTTGGAAGAGTTTTATGGAATTAGGAAAATTGGTAGACTCTTCTTGATCTCCTTTACACTACAATAAATTGTTTGGGATTTTCCATGTTTTGTAGTTTTTGCAATTTCTTATAGGGTGAACACAAAGGAAAAATCAAATGTGAGTCACTCTGTTGAGTTAAAAAGAATAGATTTTTGGCTCTGCACAAACACAACTACAAGACTGGCTATTGTCATTGAATTGACTGATCAATTTAGTACAACAAATATCTTTCTGTTTATTGATTAAACATGCTGGTTGGTTTTGTACATTTGCTTGTATGTGGACAGCTGCAGCATAGTTAGTTAATGTGAACCTAGGAGTCAGACAACCTCAGCTTATATCCTGCCTCTTCAAGACATAAATACTCTTATTCTCTTTCAGTGTTCTCCTGTATAAAATGGAAATAATGATGAAATGCATTTTGCCTGACTGGTGGTGGTGTAGTGGATAGAGTGTAGATCTGAGCTGCTGAGGACCCAGTTTGAAACCCCAAGGTCGCTGGCTTGAGCGCAGGCTCACCAGCTTGAGTGCAGGATGCTGGCTTGTTCATGGAGTCATTGAAATGATCTAGTGGTCATTGGCTTGTGCTCAAAGGTCACGAGCTTGAAGCCCAAGTTCCCTGGATTGAGCCCAAGGTCGCTGCTTTGAGCAAGGGGTCACTGGCTTGACTTGAGACCCTTAGTCAAGGCAGGTATGAGAATCAATCAATGAACAACTAAAGTGATTCAACAACATGTTGATGCTTCTCATCTTCTTCTCTTCCATCTCTTTCTCTCTCATAAAAAAATAATAATAATGGACCACATTTCTTAAGGTAATTATGAGAATTAGATAGTATGTACAATGGGCTTACACAGTGCCGGGCACAAAATAAGCCTATCAACTAATTTTTTAATCATCATAAATACATTTGTGTCTACATATTACACACACACAAATCTGGCATCAAGTTATGCATATATACAGCAAATTTATTTAATATATTTAATTTGAAAACTCATTAAACTAAATAATATTTTAATTAATTTATTTACTATGACTTGTTCTTTAAAACCATGTGAAAGATATAACCAAACGTTAGACAACCTGAGATGTGTCAATTTGCCACAAATAGGCCAATTCAATTAAAAATGTAATTATTTATTCCAATGGTCTGTTTAGAGAGTATAAAGCATTTAGTTTGGCCACATTTTTACTTAATTGCTCAAATAATTGGGCTTTCGGTAGACAGAGCCTAGAATGGTCAATTTGATGCTACTGAATAATTTGGTTGTTTGGATTTGTCATGACTCATTAACTACAAGTAACAACAGAATTATTTCTGGTTTACAGCCATTCACAGGACTGTGTAGTTAGGTTGCCTAAAATTTTAACATTAAGAATATTTTGTTGTTGTATCTAATCATTCTCCAACCATGAAAATAAATATAAATTTTCAAAAATGTACTATTTATTATATTTTGGAGACTGTATATATACATAATAAATATACATACATAGTCTTCAAATGGCACACATATATATACATAATATATATAAATATACATATGTACATACATACACAATTATACTCATTACCTAAAATTGTATTACATTTTTATAAGATTATGAGAAATGGTAAAAAGTGGCTGGATAGCTCAGTTGGTTAGAGCATTATCCCAACATGCAGAGGTTGTGTATTGATCCCCAGTCAGAACACAGAAGAATCAACTGATGAATGGATAAGTAAGTGGAACAACAAACTGATCTCTCTCTCATATATATATATATATATATACACACACACACACACACACACACACATATATATATATCTGTCTCACCCTTTCCTCTGTCTCTAAAAATCAGTAAAAAAGGGTAAAATTTGCTCACTGCACTAAAGCTATCTATACAGTTAAAATATTTTCAAATATTTAAAAGGCAAATACTCATATTAACTTATTAAAATAAAATGGCACTATGATATTCTTGCCATTTAGAATTACACACATAGGGTAATAACAATCAGTAATTGAATCAGAAATAGAAATATATGAAAAACAGTTTATAGAGAACTCAATTACCTAAAATAAGAGTTTTCACTAATGGGAATTCAAGTACAATCCATTAATTCATATATATTTAAGAATTACTGTTAGCCTTACCACTGGAATCAATATGTAGGCATTTCTTTTGTCCCCAAACTATTCCTGATGTTTTGTGATATAAATAGTAATACAAAATAGACAAATCCACCACGGAATTCCCCTCTATCAAGAGCTTAAATAAAAAATTACATAGTCTGAAAAATCAGTTGTGCATTAACTCACTTCAAAAGAAATTTAAAAGAGGAAGGAAAGTTCCAGGCAATAAAAGACCCAATTAAAAAACCAAGAGGAATTCTTTGCAGTTTCAGGTTTTGTATTGTTCTTTTAATTGTCCTTTTTTTTCCCTGTAAACCATCAAGAAACACAGTAAGTAAGCTTTCATACTTGTATTGTCAAAAATATAGAAAAAGGATATATATGTCTTTACTCATTACCTAAAATGTTCTTATATTGTGAATAGTAAATGGTAAAGAGTGAAAATTTTCTTGTTACACTTCCGCCTGCAAAGCAGAAAACAAGTTTATTTTACTGAGAAATACTCATCTCCTTCCATTTTGTAGAGAGGGTCTTTGGTGACTGTCATAACCCTCAAGTGAATGAGAGGTGAGGAAATAATATCATTTAAGTGAAGTTGTTTTCCTTCAAGGCATGAAATAACTGGAAAGAGTCTGTGCTCTTTTATGATTCCATCTGGAGTTGAATGGGTTTGAATCTGATCTGTCAAAAATATTTATAATAGATGACTTGGGGCCTGATGCTGCTGCCCTTGGGCAGTCAAAACTCCAATTGACTTCAGTGAGAACTTTACCTGCTAAGGTCCAGCTGCCTTATGCCTGAAGGGTAAAGAGAAACCGTAAATGAAGCACTGCTTCAGGATTTCAATAACCAGAGACAAAGTCTTAGATAACCAGAGAAAGGAATCTGTAGGTGGTTGCCTGTCTGTGCACTTTAATTGACAAGAGTAGCCTGGTCTAATAAGAAAAAAATAATTTTGATTGATTCTTTTCCCCTTACTTATGAACATAAAGTCTGAATGCTTCAGTAGCAAAATATGCTAGTGCTCCTAGATGTTTTTATTCTATTTTGATGCCAAGTACTCTAAATAAGTACATATTTGTGAAGAGCTTATCAACTTTCTCTTTCCCCTAGATTTATCAGTTACAAAACAGAGAAATACAGTCAGTATAAATTAAAGGTCAAAAGATCATTGAGTGAAACTTTAAGGAAGGTTTGCATTCAGAAAAAATAAAAATAAACTTTTAATTGAAAATTAAACTGAGGTGCAGGTACTTGAGAAATCTACTCGTCCTAACACCTCACTATGTATATAAGTAGAATTCAGAGACAGGAAGACCTCATCTTTCCTCTCTCCTACTATAATGATCCCTTTCTTTGCCATACTCAAGTCTCATCTATTTTGCTTTACTCAACGTCCCCATCCAAAAATATATGACTAGGGGGTGGCGACTTTCTGTTTTAGTTGAAGAGATATAAACTCTATGTAAAAACCAGACAATGTGCGGACTGTTTTAAGTTACAGTATATTAGACCCACTTTTGTTATCTATTAAATTGGGTGCTTGTGCTAGGTTACTTTCTCAGTTAACTTTCAATTATATTCCTGCTCACAAAAATTAGGGGATATTTCAAAATGAATATAAAGCTATAAAATATCTCCTAATTTATACGAGCAGTATAATTTTATCTCAATCTCTCTTGCCAGTTTTCACTTCTATTACATTTTTCGAATAGATTTGATCCAGGCAAAAAACTACTGAGCAACATGATGCTTGGTGAATTCTTTGCTTTTTTCCTTTGACATCTCTCTGCCTACTTCAGATGCCAGTACCATACCACAGCACTGTCAAGTGCAGGGAGACATGCTATGGCATCCCATGCTTAAAACTTGTTCATGTAGGATCACTCAAATACTTAACTATTACCCGCAGTAAGAGAGGAATATTTACCTGCATTCAGTGCACAAACACCCCTACACATAACTGGAGGAACATTTTCTTGAATTAATTTTTTTTCTTATGTGTAATAAAGAATATTTTCTGTTAAATAGAATTTCACTCTATCAAAATGCTCGATATGTCTCAATAAATTGATTTCCCTAAAATGGCAAACTTTGTGTTACTTTTTGCAAATGTTAACTTAATGAGCTAGTAATCCTGGAAACATGTTTGGAGATCTGATACTTTTAATGAAGTGATGACCTTAATTGTGTGAGTTTAATTGCCATGGGGCACTAATGGAAGAAAAATTTGAGAGTAAAAGGCATTTTGCACTGTTGACCTTCTCCTAGATGTTATCTTCTTCATGACCATCAATGAGACCTCTCCATGTGCTATTTCAGAAGTTCTGAGGAATTTATCATATTTAATTGAGAATGCTTAGATATAGATATCAAGTGAAGTTATGCTTCTCTGATAGAGGCCACTACTGAAATGACAGTATAAATAACTGGGAATACTTTGACTTTGTTTTATCCATAAGTCCTGGTCCTATCTGTTCTGATAGTCATTATTCTTACAGTATGTCTAAAATGAGTATGAATCCCCTCCCCCCTCAATGAAAGATTTCTTTGGACTCTGGAAAGTTAAGTGTCTAGATAAGTTAGAAAGTCTGAAGGAAGAAGAAACTTCTGAGGTAATTAATAATTTTTTAGGTTTCCCATTTGCTAGAAAGTAAACATATGAAGACAGAGTCTTTGTATAAGGAGCAACAAAGCCAGTACTGTCTATACCCAGGGGGCCCCAAACTTTTTACACAGGGGCCAGTTCACTGTCCCTCAGACCATTGAAGGGCCGCCACATATATACAGTGCTCCTCTTGCTGACCACCAATGAAAGAGGTGCCCCTTTTGGAAGTGTGGCGGGGGGGGGGGCGGTTAAATGGCCTCAGGGGGGCTGCATGTGGCCCGCGGGCCATTGTTTGGGAACACCTGGTCTATACCTTTCCAAACTAGATACATAAAGACAAATCATTCAGCCAAGAACCCACAGTTACATGAGCTATCCTCATACACTGAGAATGATCACAGTTCATGGTTAGAAGATACATGAAAATCTTCAAAAGTATTCATTTGGAGTGCCTTTCATTTATTCAACACTTATTTATTGAGCACCTGTGATGTAACTGGCAATGCTGTAAGTGCTACGGAATGAATTACCATTAAAATACGTGTTTGTAGACTGAGGAGAGTTAGGAAGAATTAAGCTCTAAAGATGTTTGCAAAGTAGCAGTGATGTCACCAGACTAATCCTGATGATGACATTTCAGTGCACAACAACCAGAGTTGTTTCATTTCTTCACACTTGTACTCTGAACTGCAGCAAAGCAGCCAACAAAAGAGTGAAGCAGAAAAGGAAGGAAGTCAAACTCTAATAATTTTATTTTATGCTGAAAATTATAAAGCAGTCTTTAAAGTTAGTTTGCTATCAAAGAATTTAATTTAAAATAGCAAGTGGTGATTTTACAGTTACTCAGGATTTGTTATTCAGAAATCATTGTCTAACAAAGCATTTAAAAGACAGTTCTTAGATGTATAGAATGAGAAAATTAAAACTTAAGAGAAAACAACTACTAATAGGAAGTACAGGTATATGATTCCTAGTGGAAAACTATAATTATCATAAGAAGAAACACTTACTGTAAAACATTTCATAGGGGAGTAATAAGAATTATGTCCCCTTCCATTATGTTTATATAATATAAAAAGAGCAGTTATATCAGCCCTGATTTTTAATTGCACATAATAAAACAATCAGATAAGCAATTTGTTTGGCTTTAGAAGGAAAACTGTCTTTTTTTTTTTTTTTGGTCAGTTTTTCTGTACAATTTTAGTTAAAAATGTCAGTGGTTGGTTTAGTGTATAGATTTTATATAGGATACATATTCATTTTTCAGTTAGAAACTGTTCATTTTCTTGATTATGTGGAACTTTATGCAGAGTGGTCCTCTTGGAAAAGCAAATTGAAGCAATTGCCTACAGATCCTAGTATCCAGGAGGGGAGGTGGAAAAGGCCACTCGTCACTGGTGGCATAAATAAAATTGGCGTCAAAATGTAAAATACAATTACTTTAGGTGCAAACTGCCCCCTAGGCCTGCCTCAGCTGTTTTTGTTCTTCTGTGATACCTCTTCCACCAAATCATCTACCTGCCCACCAACTGTTATTCTTCATAGCTGTGGTTTCTAACTATTGGTTAAAATCAATGATGGGATGCAGCCGGTTCACATGGGTTCGGCAGAACTGATAGCTAAATTTTTGTTAAATTTGGTGAACTGGTTGTTAAAATGGCACTTGTAATTAGGGTTCTCTCTAAGGTGGGCACCTGGGCAGCTGCCCAATGTGGAAATCACAAATTTACATTCCTTACTTTTTTTTAATGTTCATCTGTGCAATAGCATATTTTAAGCACCCATAGCAATGTTCAATCCATCCACAGGTGAAAAAAATCGCAAGTGAGGATACCAAACAAGAAGCAATATGGAAATATTTTAAATAACAGTTTTATTACTTTTTTGTCAGGTATTAATAGTTTTCATTAATATTTTAAAACTTTTTTATAACATAATCTAGTTTTGTGTACCTCTTTTATTGTTCTTATTTGAATATTGCATGAAATAATAAACTATCTTTTAGTATATCATTTTTTTATACTTAAAATGGTCATTAGGACAGAGAACCAGTTGTTAAGTTATTTGAATCCCACCAATGGTTAATATATTCACCATAACAAAATTCCAAAATTTAATTTGCATGAAGATATTAAACATATAGAACATAGGGCTTAATGGTATGACTGCTGCACCTCCACAGACAAAGCCTACTTACACCTAAACTTGGTTATAAAGACTTATCTGTTAAAACATCATCAAAAGCCCTGGCTGGTTGGCTCGGCGGTAGAGCGTCGGCCTGGCGTGTGGGGGACCCGGGTTCGATTCCCAGCCAGTGCACATAGGAGAAGCACCCATTTGCTTCTCCACCCCCCCCCCTCCTTCCTCTCTGTCTCTCTCTTCCCCTCCCGCAGCCAAGGCTCCATTGGAGCAAAGATGGCCCGGGTGCTGGGGATGGCTCCTTGGCCTCTGCCCCAGGCGCTCGAGTGGCTCTGGTTGCGGCAGAGCGATGCCCTGGATGGGCAGAGCATTGCCCCTGGTGGGCGTGCCGGGTGGATCCCAGTCGGGCGCATGCGGGAGTCTGTCTGTCTCTCCCCGTTTCCAGCTTCAGAAAAATACAAAAAAAAAAAAATCATCAAAAAAAGGATATATTTGTCGCAATAAATCACTCTAGTTTAAAACCATAAAAATTGTTACTACCATATTGTCATGTTATCATAATCAGACAGCTAAAACCTGAAAATATTTATATTTATAAAATAATAGAATAATAAATTAGAAAGAGCTAACACTGAAAAGATGTTAAATGTTGATTTATGAAATGAAAAGTTAGAAACCTGTCTGATATAAGTAAGATGAGATAAGATATCCAACTAATAAACTTTCCCCTCATTAAAAGTAGCAAAGGCATTTATCAATTTAGGTTTGAGTTATACTTGAAACATTTATTTAGTGAATTGTTTTTGGAACTTAAAGTGTTTTTTTAAAAAATCGTTGGATTTAACATGACTTCAAGTTTACAAGGACAACAAGAAAAGTCTCTAAAATTTATCAGATACCTGGGGATAGGACTGTTCTTAGTTTAGTATCTTGCAACTTCTTACTGAGGAGCCACTGAGCCATTTCACCCGCAGGTGTTGTAAAGTACCAAAGGCTACAGAATTAATATTGATATTTTAGAAGGCTTGGAGAACATTTTATTAATTTGGGTTAAAGTGTGCAGAGAAATTGTGAGAATAGTCTCTGTACTGTGTGATTGGCATAACCAGGATGGCCCTTGGCATTGTATTGTAAATGCAAGGGGAGGAAAACATGGATTCCCAGACATTCCACCACACCTGTGGGGAAAGGGGTGAATGGCTAGCCAGGTGCAAGAAGAGTAAAGCCAAAATAAACCTTTTCTTATAACTATGAGCCATTTACGGGCATTTGTCCCCACCGAAACTACCTCTCCTATATAAATGCGTGTGTGACTCTGGACAGAGAGATGGCGGATAAACACTAGGAAATATAGGAATACCTTTAATATGTAAAGAGACATCTTTCTACCATTGTATTGGCTTGTAAATTTTGTTTTCTCCAAAATGATGTATGGTTTGCAAATTGAACGTAGCCCTATCATGTTAAAGGACATATGACTATAACCAATAGCGGTAAGGGGCTCCTAATTGCAATTTTTGCTTCTGTACTTCCCACTTACAAAACTATAAAAACTAAGTAGAACAAAGGGCTGGCACACTCTCCGTCAGATTTCTGTTGGAGTTCCTGCCGCTTGGCCAAGCTAGACAATAAAGCTTTGATGTATAAACGGTGGACCTTGTTCCTGTCTTCCATATTTCGGGTCCCTCCGAATTTGGATTAACACTTACCAGTATAAAACTCACAGTTCTTATTAAACCTCTCTTTTCTATCTTCTTTCCTTATTTTTTTTGGATAATATTTCAAATTGAATAATTTTTCCATTGATTTACATTATAATTTCCCAAATGATTTATTTTTATTTTTATTGACCCTCAGTTAAATACTGCCTCCACACATATGAGCTTATAATTTCTTTTCTTAACTCATTATCAAATAATTTATTTCAAAAACTATGAATACACTAGAGGACTTACCATTTAATGAAGTTTTAGTGATTCATTACAAGGGGAAGAAGCCTTATGCAAAGATAAGCCATTGGTTTATCTAATCATATTTTACAAAACTGTGGATGTTTAAACATTAGCACCTGGAATATTTTGAGAAATACATAAATATCATTGTTTATATATTTGAGAAATATATAAACAATGCCCAGTAACATGAATGGACCTTGAAAAAATTATACTGAGTGAAATAAGTAAATCAGAAAAAGCTAAGAACTGTATGCTTGCACACATAAGTGGGATATAAAACTGAGGTTTATGGACATAGATAGGAGTGCAGTGGTTACCCACTGGAGGGAAAAGGAAGAGACGGAGGGGAGTGGGGAGAGTGGGAGGGACATAAAGAGGGACAAATATAAGATAACAGAAAATGACTTGACTTTGGATGATGGGTATACAACATAATCAAAAGTTCAAATGCTATAGAAATGTTTACTTGAAACCTATGTGATCTTCTTGATCAATATCACCCTGTTAAATTTAATTTTTGAATAAAATTTAAAGAAATAAACAACATCTACTGTATTGCCAACATGGGAACATTAGGTATGTCTTCGATGGTGGGGCTATGCTGTGGGGAGTTAGTTACTGAAGAAGGTTATTCAGGCTATCTGTGAGGTTTCTGCAGGCCTTAACTACATATATATTTCAAGTGTGTTGTACAAGTGGCTAGTGTTGAGACATCACTCAATAAGAGCTTGGCAAAAACAGATGTCCCATTATGAATGAAGCCAGGTTTTATCATTGACAAAAACTGAAAGCTTTAGTCACCAGAAACCATAAAAAATACCCAACCAACCAAACAACCAAACAAACACCAAACAAAAAAACTCTTTAATTACCATAATTACCAAATGAGTCAAATGTCAGCTTTATTTAAAATCTAGTATCCTTCTTGGAAAGACACTTGTCATATTTCTTGCTCGACATCCCATCCAATTATCAACTCTCTTGCATACTCCAATTTTGTTATTTACTACTTATACCAGGAGTCGAGAACCTATGGCTCGTGAGCCAGATGTGGCTCTTTTGATGGCTGCATCTGGCTTACAGACAAATCTTCAATAAAAAATTAATAACATTAAAAATATAAAACATTCTCATGTATTACAATCCATTCATTTCCTACTGCTCATGTTCATGGTTGCGGGTGGCTGGAGCCAATCACAGCTGTCCTCTGGGACAACACCAAATTTTTATTGGATAATGCATAATGTACACGGTTCGTTGTATGGCTCTCACAGGATTACATTTTAAAATGTGTGGCATTTATGGCTTTCTCAGCCAAAAAGATTCCCGACCCCTGACTTGTACAGTGCTAAAGTTAATAATATTTTTGAAGGTAAAATTGTAACTCTCATAAAAATAGAAAATGAGCACATGTTACTGATTATATTTAACTAATTAATTAAAAAGAACTAGTAAGATGTTATAACAGGTTCAAAAGATTTCAAAGTTTTAGACATGTATATACCATGAGGAATAGAAAAATGAATTTATAGATAAAGAATTGATCTGTACCTACAGGCAAACAGTCAATTGCATTCTACCAGACACAGCTCAGTTTACATTTCTATGGATGAGTCACTTGTATTAGCGTTGGACTTCTACAAAATACAAAACTGTGAAATAGCTCAAAGACAATGAATGGTGCAGCAAACCCCAATGGGTGCCTCAGAGAGGGTGCCCAACATTTTAAAAAACATTTTTAAAGACTTGAATAATTTTTTTGTAACTGAAGCATGTCTCTTTTGACTATTAATCTCAAATTTAGAGTCAGTATGGCACAGATACTTGGAATTGTCTACTAGGAAGATGTATACCATCTTGGACTGAAGTACATCTTTTATCAACATAATGACTGACAGTCTGAGTTCTGAAGTCAGACTCTTTTGCTCTAAATTATTAACTTTGTGACATCAGAAATATTACTGTGCTTCATGGTTCTGTGCCTATAAAATTATTATCACAATAGATGATGGTGTGTAAATTTGCTATAAATGGTTTCTACATTAATTTAAATAAAATATTTTTATAAATCTATTGTCTCTTTATCTGTATTTTTGTTATATCATTTTAAAAAAATGTTGCTTTAGAATTTTGTTATATTTCTGTATTTTATCATTGCCTACTTTCAAGACTATATATAAATATATGTTTATATTTCTCCCCTTATGACCTTGACAGTGTTTAGATACATTTTATTAATAAATATTCTATAAACCTCTTAATACACTATACTACATTATAAAATATTTTTATCTAAACAATTATATTTTAAATATTTTTAAATAATAAGAAAAACTCTTATTTTCAGTGTAACCTCATTTCCTACTGATCCTTTATGTAGACACATAGTTCCATGTAGTATGTTTTTTCTTCTGCTTGAAAAGTTACTTTTTACATTTTTTAGTGCTTGTGAAAAATTCTTTCAACTTTAATATATTTGAAAGGGTATATTTCACCTTTGTTTTTGAAAGATATTTTTTCAGAATAAAGAATTCTAGATTGACAGGTATTCCTCCATCACTTTATAGATGTTGCTTCACTGTCTTCTCCTTTTCATTGTTTTCAGCAGAAAAATCTGTCATCTGTGTGTATATAAATATATTATTATTTTTTTTGGTACTAACCATGGTTTTTCCCTCTGTCTCATTTAAGAATTTTCTCTTTTCCATTGGTTTTGAGCAGTCTGATTACAATGTTATTTTGTGTAGTTTTCTTTGTTTCCAAAAGTTGGGCTTCATTGTTCTTCTTGTATTTCTAGAATTATATTTTTCAACAAATTTGAGATATTTTAGACCAACTGCAATCTACCTTTTTCTCTTTAAGGAACTCTAATATTTGGCTGCTTAGATTTTTTCCCAAAGGACACTGATGTTTTGTTCATTTTTTAAAAAAAGTTTTCTATATTTCAAGTTCACTAATCTTTTCCTTGTTTATTTAGAAATTAAATATAATGAGGTAACACTGAACAAGAGTACATAGGTTTCAGGTGAATATCTCTACAGCATTTGAACTGTTGATTGAGTTGTGTGCCCATCACCCAAAGTAAAACCATCTTTCATCCCTTTATATTTGTCCCTCTTTTCTTCTAATATATATAGGTTGATAATACAACCCAGTATATTTACTTCAATTCAAATATTCTATCTTTAAAAGTTTAATTTGAGTCTGTCTTTGTATATTTTATGCCTATTTATTAAAAGAGAGTATATATTGAAAATATAGAATACATTCATACAGTTAATATATGTTAAAATATTTATGACAACTCTTTTAATGTTCCTGTCTGCTAATTATACATTTATGTCAATTCTGGGTTTGTATCAAATGATTGATTTATTCCCTTAATATGGATTACATTTTCTTGTGTCTTTTTATGTCTGCCATTTTTTTTCTTGATTGGATGTCATTGTGAATTTTGCCTTGTTCGGTGATATTTTTGTTTTGCTATAAATATTTATTAGCTTCATTCTGTGTCACAATTAAATTACTTAAAAACTATTTGATTCCTTCAGATCTCATTTTAAAGATTTGTTAGGTGAACCAGTATAGTGTTTAATCTAGTGTTTTCACTCTTCTGAGGCAAGATCTCTATGAGTGCTCCATTAAATGAGAATTATAAAAATTGGTCAGTCTGACAGGAAAGGCCAGGGATTATTCCTGACCCTGTGTATGCACCAGGTACTGCCCCATCTAATCCTTTTGGGTTGTTCCTTTTACAGCTTCAGATACAGAAAGTCCCCAAGTTACACACATCCAAGTTATATACAACTTGTACTTATGAATGAAGCGCCGTAAGGGCTATTGGTAATCAACTGCTATTGGACATGAATGAAAATGATATCACAAAATTACTGAACTCCTATGGCAAAGAACTAACCAATGAAGACCTAATGGAACCAGAGCAGCAAATGATAGCATTTAGGGAAGAAAATAGGGATCAAGAAGCTCCAGAACTGAAATTTTTTCTACAAAAGGGTTAGCTGATCCTTTTTGTTTCATTGAAGCAGTAATGGCAAAGTTAGAGCAACAAGATCCTGGTACAGAGAGGTTCA
This sequence comes from Saccopteryx bilineata, assembly GCF_036850765.1. NCBI lineage: Eukaryota > Metazoa > Chordata > Mammalia > Chiroptera > Emballonuridae > Saccopteryx > Saccopteryx bilineata. The sequence continues at coordinate 66,136,983 of NC_089490.1, read as the reverse complement.
CCAAAGTTTACCATACAATGACCAAAGGCCTGAGATGCTACAGGGCCATTTATGATGGAAAAAGTAATAGCTCTGTACAAAACTCCCTTGAAGCCTACTTCAGGAGACTGACTCCAGCAGCAGAATCAAACCCTGACTCTATAACACCACTCCCATCCTCTCTAATAAGTCCATCATCTTTTACATCATCCAAGTTTTTTTAAGGTTGTATTTGAAAATGTTTAAGTATTTTAAAAACAAACAAAATGTTTAAGTATTTATATACACAAAAAGGTAAAAATTACTATATTAAGATAACATCTGTCTAAGTTGCATTTTATAGGTAAATCTACCTGTTCCAACTTACATACAAATTCAACTTAAGAACAAACCTACAGAACCTATCTCGTTCATTACCCAGGGACATTCATGTGGTAATCAGTACTTGAATGAATGTGTGTTCTCTCTCTGCAAAGATCTCTCCTCCACATGCTGCATACTCCACCCACTTAAGTCTCACCACACTGTCATCTTAACATCCTTAATTTAGAAAATATGAGGGGTTCTATCTAGCTTCTACTCAATGCTAAAGCCTAAAATCTCCCTCAAGAAAATTAGCTGACATAATTATTATTTCCAGTCCCTCATGGATGACTGTCCATTGTTGCCTGATGTCCAATGGTTTAAAATTATTATTTCATGAATTTTCAAAATCTGGTTTTCTGAGAGGTAAGAGTAAATCTGGTTCCATTTAGTTCATCTTTGCTTAAAACAGAAGTTTGTATTTTAACTCTTTGATGATAAAGAAATTTTCAAATGATCTCTCTCAACATGCTTAGATTTGTCTGTTGACTCCTTAAAAATGCACACTGCTTGAATATAATGTTTTGTAGAAGTTAGAACAGAGAGCTTCTGAGAGAATGCCTGCAAATGGTATATAAGGAATTTCAAGTGAGATCTACATAAAAATAGTATAAAGAGAGAAGGGTGTCTTAAACTAAGAGCAGGCATATTAGATAAGACTTTTTTTTTGAAACTGACATATACAGCCACAAATACTTAGAGAGAAGAATATATAGTTAAATACATGTATATTTCTATCCATACTTCACAATATTTTTAATAAAAGGAGCCCATTTAAATTTGATCTAAAAAAAGAGTTATCTCCACATGACAATAGTTGTATTCTTTGTATTTGTTGATTTAGAAATTACAAAATAGCAAAAGATGACTGTGAATTTAGTAACTTGCAATTCTTCTAATTTATTAAGCATAACAGCATCTATATATATGATGTGTATATGTATATATGTGCTATGCATTTATATAACCAAATGTTTATTTATCTACAGATAATTCTTGATACATGAATTGAAAACTCTTTAAGAATTCAAGAGTCTTACAGAGGTACAATGCTGGAAAAATAGAATTCAGAAAAACAATTTTAATTGATTACATGTAAAAAAGAATACATACATATGTGTATGTGTGTATGTGTGTGCGTGTGTGTGTGTGTGTAAAATTTAGAAAAACCCAGAGAGTTGCCTACAGGGTTTAGATTTTTCTCACCTAAATTTTTGACACTTTCTGAAAGCAAACAAATAAAATTATTTTGGAAGTTTTAACCTGAATTACATAAATTGTACTAGATTTAATAAATTGTACTTGATCTCACAGTCATCTCCCTCTAGACATTTATAGTCAGGTATCCCTATTCAAGTTATATGAGAGTGGGAGGGAAAATGATTTCTGGTCTGAAACAAGGTTTAGTTAATCAGTGGTATATAAGCTTGAGACTAATTTATAATTTATGTATCCAAGTTACATAATATACATTTTCTTTGAAATGTACAACATGAAAGAAAGACTTTGAAAATAAGGGTATTATTTTTTTTCCTTCAACATATACAATGATTGTACTTAAATCTCTTTTCTTCAAATGAATCTTTAAAAAATTTTTTATGCCTTTAATGGAATTCATCAAAATAATTAAAGTAAGCATATACAAAGATTAAAGTCAGAATCAACAGAAAAACAGAAGAAACATTTTTCAAGAACAATGGAGAAAAAAGTCAAAGACGTAAGATCTGCTCACAAAGCACTTTCCAAAGGTTACTTTTCAGCTCCAGGAAAATAGCACCAGAGAATCATCAATATACCTTTTAAAAGATTAGGACAAATAACAAATTAAGCAATCAAAAAAAAAAAAAAAAGAGGAAAGAAAAGAAACACTTGTAGTGACCCATACATCTCTAAATCAAATAAAAATAAGAAAGTAGCTTACATTAATGTCTGTGAAGTCAAATAGCTTTTATAGCTTTCCCTCTCTGCTCTGTCTTGTAATTGTAGTTAGTTGACCTTTTCCCATTGTTATCTTTTGATATATTTATCATATCATCTAGATGCATATTTATAGACTTATTTATTGAAATGCTGACATATTTTTTTTGTATTTTTCTGAAATAAGAAGAAGGAAGGCAAAGACAGACTCTTGCATGCACCCAGAAAGCCCACTAGGGGGCGATGCTCTACCCATCTCAGGCATTGTTCCATTTCAACCGGAGCCATTCTTGCGTTTGAGGCGAGGCCATGGTGCCATCCTCAGCACCAGGGCCAACTTTGCTCCAATGAAGCCTTGGCTGCTGGAAGGCAAGAGAAAAAAAGTGAGAAGATAAAGAAGAGGGGGAAAGGTGAGAAAGCAGATGGGCGCTTTTCCTGTGTGCACTGCCGGGAATCGAACCTAGGACTTCCACATTCCAGGCTGACACTCTACCGCTGAGCCAACCAGCCAGGGCTGATACATTTTTAAACTACATTTCATGATTCTATTTTTAGACTATTCTTTTTTTAATATGTCAGCAATTCTTGATTATTGGTTGATTTCTAGAGCTTAAAGAAATTAGAAAAAAACAAGGCCTATTATCTTGTTCTTTTTGCCTTAAATGGCCTCAAAATCTGTGATGATTTTGAGTTTTCTTTATTTTTTCAATGTATTTTATTTAGCTCCTTTTGGATGAGTAATATAAACTTACTGCCTTCTAAAATTTACATCTTAACAAGGTGATAAAATGGGCATTATCAGTGGTAGACTACAATATTAAAGAGTGCAAAGAAAGGCATTAAGGTGGATGGGATTTCCCATATAAAATGCAAAATAAGAGAGAGAAAACAAAGAAAACAGGGTCATATAAAGTCAAATTTTATTATTATTATCTAAGTCAATTTTCTTAAGTTTCTGAGATTTAGTGTTTTTTTGTCAATAATATGAGGAGACCTGTAGTTCATAAAGCTGTTTTAAAGGTTAACTGAATTAAAGATTCAAGTGTTTAGTAGGTACATTATATTACTTAGTTTTATATTAACTAGAGGGTTCACAGATTTCACAAAAATATTGTTTTTTTGCTTTAAAAAGTAGGGAATTGATCATGTTAAAAATAATATACAGTAGGAAAATATGGAAAGAAGTATGCATGGATAGTCATACATGGAAGAAAGTGCAGGGCAGATCCAATAGCACAAAGCTAAAAGTATTTGGAAGAATCATATGCATAGTAAAGTCCTGAGAATAAAATCTGAAATAAAAAGCCAAAAAACATGAAGAAAATTCTTAAGTGCCAGTTATTGTATATAAATATTTTAGTTAGCAAAACAGAACTATTGAATATTTTAAACCTGCTTCAATGCGTAAATAACAGAAAAAAAAGGGCTAGAGAGCCAAGTTGACTTCCAGCTTGTTGACTGCCAAATAAAAAGTACCCATGTGACCTGGCTTCTATTTTCATTTTCTACATAATTGAATACAGAAATTATATTTGGGGTAATAATGTTATATACAACTCTCATTTTTATTGACAGGTGAAGAACATACATTCATATGTGTCTTTGGGCATGAGTGGCATACTTTTCAGTTTACACAGCAATGTGCAGATTAGTGCCTAACACAATGATGGCATTTAATAATATATTTTGGTGCCCCCAAAAAACCTTAATTAAGAACATTTTCACTAACCCCAGAGATACAGGTAATAAGACAGCAAATCCCAGAAGCAAGGGGGGAGGGAGTTAGGAGGAGGGGGTCAAAGGGAGTATAAATAAGTACACGGGGGGTGAGGGGTGAGGGTGTTATATTCGGTGGGACACTTGAATTCATGTAAACACAATAAATAAAATTAATAAACATTTTTAAAAAGAAAAAAGCATTTAAATACTATTTAGTTTATAGTTCATTTCTCTGGTAAAAATAAATATTATTTTTACACAAAATCTAGCTTTCTGTATACAAATTCCATCAATATATGATTTCTATTTGACAAGATTTTTGGCTTAAATTATTCTAAAATCATCTCATATAACTGTATTATAGAAAAAATTGTCATGATAATATCTACGTACCTCACCTTTGTACATTATAAAAACCAAATTTCTGTATCAGTGTGGTGTAATAACAATGAGCATATAAAATTGTTTTGTTGGATGATATAAAGAAAGACAGGGCCCTGGCCGGTTGGCTCAGTGGTAGAGCATCGGCCTAGCGTGCGGAGGACCCGGGTTCGATTCCCGGCCAGGTCACACAGGAGAAGTGCCCATTTGCTTTTCCACCCCTCCTCTGCGCTTTCCTCTCTGTCTCTCTCTTCCCCTCCCGCAGCCAAGGCTCCATTGGAGCAAAGATGGCCCGGGCGCTGGGGATGGCTCTGTGGCCTCTGCCTCAGGCGCTAGAGTGGCTCTGGTCGCAACATGGCCACGCCCAGGATGGGCAGAGCATCGCCCCCTGGTGGGCAGAGCGTCGCCCCATGGTGGGCGTGCTGGGTGGATCCCGGTCGGGCGCATGCGGGAGTCTGTCTGACTGTCTCTCCCTGTTTCCAGCTTCAGAAAAAGGGAAAAAATAAAAAAAAATAAAAATAAAAAAAATAATAAAAATAAAGAAAGACAGGATGGACATTAATATAATTTAGTGGTTTTTAAGTATAAAACATTTTATATTTATGAATTCCCTTACATTTCTGACCATTCCTATATTTTAAGTATTATTAATAACTCCATTACAAAGAATGGAAAACTTAAGCTTAGACAGCCTAACATGTGAAAGTTAAAAATAGTAGATCTTTTACTGACTTAAAACCCTATATTGGTTTATAATTAGTCTCATTTCTTAATAGATAATTCTACAATCAACAGCTACAACAACAGCAGCAACAATAAGAGATAGATATGGTGGACACTAATAGATGTATAGTAATATTTTTATCATCCTTAGAGTATTTATTACAATCAAAATAACTGGAATCAGACCAGTGCTAGAATTATTTGACAGTAATTACTTCCCAAAAACCAATGAATCAAACTTGCCTAAAATTATCTAATATGCAAAATCAAGAGAGATTCTCAGATTTGTGATCTCAGAAAGTTGATTAGAATAAGATTTTATCTGCAGGCTTCAGATACCTAAGAGATGCCCTGTTGAAGAAGAAATGAACAATCTATTTGTTGTTTCAATGATTATTATGAGGTATGCTGGATACTTAGATAAGTAAATAAGATCACAAACTACTAATGAGAAATAACTTGCTGCATGTCACTTAGTAACTAATAGATATAATCACTGATAAAAGAAAGACCACCTAATTTTTTTTTATAAAAAATCAGGTAATTAAAAAAATCTTTAGTCTTTTAGATTTTATTTATGAAACAAGAGTAAAGACAGAGATAGGTAGATTATAAAACAAAATTCCTCTTATTACAAGACCTTAAAAAAGTCTTTTATTATAGAAACAAAAAGAGGCAAGTGTAGAATCCAGAATGAAAAACATGGTAGATTATAGATTGCAAAAATAATCACAATTCTTCAGTGTCCCCCATCAATAGGTCGAATCTACTTCCCAACCCTTTGAATCTGGGCAGTCGGTGTAGTTTTCTTGTTTAGGAAAGTGCAACAGAAGGGGTGCTGTATGAGTTCTGAGCTGAGGTCTGGGAGCAGCCTGCAGCTTCTGCTTGCACTCTGCTGCTATGTGAGGGAGTCTAGGCTACTTTGCACCAAGGAAATGTGCTGAGCTCACAAGGTCTCTAGAGTTCTTTTTTTTTTTTTTTTTTATTATTATTTTATTTTTTTATTTTTTTTCATTTTTCTGAAGCTGGAAACAGGGAGAGACAGTCAGACAGACTCCCGCATGCGGCCGACCGGGATTCACCCGGCACGCCCACCAGGGGGCGATGCTCTGCCCATCCTGGGCGTCGCCATGTTGCGACCAGAGCCACTCTAGCGCCTGGGGCAGAGGCCACAGAGCCATCCCCAGCGCCCGGGCCATCTTTGCTCCAGTGGAGCCTTGGCTGCGGGAGGGGAAGAGAGAGACAGAGAGGAAGGCGCGGCGGAGGGGTGGAGAAGCAAATGTGCGCTTCTCCTGTGTGCCCTGGCTGGGAATCGAACCCGGGTCCTCCGCACGCTAGGCCGATGCTCAACCGCTGAGCCAACCGGCCAGGGCCTAGAGTTCTTTTTTTAATCAGGAAAGAACTCAAATTTTACAAGGCATCCAAGCCTCACAATGACTAGAGACCTCAGAACTGGCTAAAGAAGGATGAAATCAATGCAGGAAGTTAACTCAGTACATGAGACATTATTAACAATTAAACAAGGTTTTATTAGCCAATGGAATTCATGTCATCTACTCTACTAACAAGCAAGATGCTCATCAATCTAATTAGTGTAAAGGGATGTTCAAGAACTAGTCATTTTTTTTTTTATTAATTTTTTTTTTTTTTTACAGGGACAGAGAGGGAGTCAGAGAGAGGGATAGATAGGGACCGACAGACAGGAATGGAGAAAGATGAGAAGCATCAATCATCCGTTTTTTGTTGCAACACCGTAGTTGTTCATTGATTGCTTTCTCATATGTGCCATGACCATGGGCCTTCAGCAGAGCGAGTAACCCCCCGCTCAAGCCAGTGACCTTGGGTCCATGCTAGTGAGCTTTTTTGCTCAAGCCAGATGAGCCCACACTCAAGCTGGCTATCCTGGGGTCTCGAACCTGGGTCTTTTTGCATCCCAGTCTGATGCTCTATCCACTGCGCCACTGCCTGGTCAGGAAGAACTAGTCATTTTTAAACAAATTCATAAGAAAACAAAACAAAAAGCTCTAAAAAATAACAAAAAATAAGCAGTGTAATTTAAAAATGCAAAAAATGTGATAATTAAGACATCATAATTAAGAATGATGCTGCTCTTTTGATGATGCAGCTTTAGGTATTTAGGGACTAATTATCAAAAATGCATCAAAATGATAGATTGAGAACACAGATAATAGATCAACTACCACTTGCATGCATCTCTAAATTCCTGCATTAGAGAAAATAACCAAAATACCTGAGTCTGCACTTTTGTAAAAAAAGTATTATAAAAAAATGGGATAACTCTAAAAGATAAAAAACCAGGAAAGATAAATACCTGATATTTCTTTTTATCACACTATCTAAGGGTAACAACTGCTAAAATTTCAGCATATATTCTTTCAGTAGTTTTCTACATATATTTACAAAAGATATAATCTCCAAAGCCATTATATTTTAGTTGTTTGTTTGCTTATTTAACACAGGAAGGAAATGTTCAGTATTTGAACTCTAAATCTAGTGTGCATAGTTTCTATGCAAAAAGTTCTCCTATTGGTAGGAGTGCAAGTTGATACTATCTTTAGAAGGAGAAATTTGGCAAAACATATAAAAAATTTAAATAGGTACACCATTTAATTCATAAATTCAGGGAATTACCCTTAAGAAAACTGTAACACAGTGAGCTACAGAAATCCCCTTATCTAAGTAATAAATTTTTAAGTCATGTATATCCATCTAGGAAGCACTGCAAGGTACTCCTTAGTTCAATTGAATATTATTCAAACATCTAAATATTGTTGTGGAAAAGAGTCATGATATTTCCATGTTGTAATATATTAAGTGATAAAATTAATACATGACCTGATTTTTAGAGTATTTTTTTCATTTAACATACTTTTACCATTTGTTAAACACTTTATAAATAATGTTTTCAATCATAAATCTTTCCAAAGCACATGTGAAGTAGGTTCTATTGTCTTTCCCACTGCATCAGTAAACACACTAAAAAATGAACAAGTTAAATGATTTTCTTGAGATCACACAACTACTAACAAGCAGATATTCAAACCCAGGCAGTTTACTCTACAGCTGCTTATTTTAATACATTACTAAGTTATGTTACTGCATATTCATTTGTGTATATATGTGTACATGCATATCCATACACATGTAAATTTCTTATGGTTTATAAAAACAAACAATTAATATATGTATATATGTACTTGTAACTTTTTAAGTATAACATTCTTTGGTTATTTATTTTAAACTCAATAAAGCTACATGGCTAAACTTCATTTTTCTAGGCAATATTAAGATCTCTCAAATAAAATTTAAAATGCTAAAGGAATTAATTATATAAGAAAATAACATATAATGCAAAAAGGTTCTACTGCCCTTCCTAACATTTGGTATTATCTTATATAATTCTGATAGAATATACAGAATTATATTCCATTGTAGCTATAGTGAAAGTGTGTAGGCTCAAGGAACACTCCTTATAAGATTCTTTGAGGTAAGTATTTTCATCCTTAATTTACAGGAAAAAAAATTGGAGATTCAGAAAGATTCCTTCCTCTGGGTCAAACAACACATAAATAGACAAGATCTCCTGGCCACAGATTTCATGTTCAGTATTAACTTTTGTATGTGTTTTTTTACTTTAAGCTTCACAATTCTCACCATCTGATTGAAAGCTGAGATGAGATTCAGAATTTCTCAATGTGCCTTACTGAAAATAAATTGCTTCCCACTAGATAATGTTGCCTTTTTCAACTCCAAAGGAAAAAATGTCTGATATTTTAAACATCACATGTGTGTTCACCCCTCCTCTCAGCCTTATAACTGGTATAAATTTATTCTTTAGGAAAATGTTATATTTAACAGAAATGTCTAAAATTCTTTCTGTGATTGTTCCAGTTTGCTCAACTGAACCAAAAAAAGCATTACTCTGAACTATTCTTATTAAGACAACAAATTTTAAAATAAAAATTGATGCTATTCTTCTCTTGTATTCTCAAAAAGCACCTTCCTGAAAGCAGCACTGGTAATTAACAATGAGAAAACAATGTTTTGTACATAGTTTGATTTTATACATACATGTTCTGGTAATAAATTTTTCAAAATGCTAAATATCATGTTATTTTCTGCCAATTTTTAGAAGTCATTTACTTGTATCTATTTACCTATGATTATTAAAATAAGTTATTTTACCAAAAACAATCATCCAGAAACTCAATGTAAAATCTAAGTACAGATAGGGAGAGAAGATGGCAGTGGAGTAGGCAGATGCACAGACTCCCAGCTCACACCACCAAACTGGACTACAAATTAATTTAGGAACAATCAGTGTGAAAAACCAACTTTGGACTACAAGAATAGGTCTCAAAAACCAAGGACCAAAGAAGAAGACACATCGAGCCTGATAGGGAGTGTGGAGGCACGGTGGAAGCTCCCCTGCTTCCAGGAGGAGGGGTGCTGAGGCTGAGACCCAGAAGGGCTCTCATTACAAGGAGAAGAGCAGAAAACATCACTCACAGCCACTTGCCTGAGGACTTGGGAATGAGGTGTGCTGAGAAGGCTGGCTTGTCTTCCAAAAGGAAAGTGAGAAGAGAGAGACAGATGGTTAGGGGCAGAGGAATGCATGGGATGACCTGAGAAACTGACTCATCCAGTGCGGAGGTCATAGCTGGAGGAGGGGCTGGTCCAAGCCTAATGTGGTTCTGGGTGACCCACCTCCAGAAAGCTTTCCGGCTCCAATCAGCACAACAAGACACAGCTGAAAACAGAAAGTGGGGGGAGGGGAAGTAACTCAAGTTTCCATGGAGATCTGAGATATACCTCCCCCTACTGAAGCTGAGAAAGCACCCTGCCCCCTGAGAGAAAATGGCAAATCAAGCCTTCAGAGTCTCAGGTTACACCCACTGCATTCCTGGATACAGTTTTAAATAAGCCCCCTGCTGAGATCAGTAAACAAGATTACCACCAAACTATGAAAACTGAGAAGAAAACAAACAAATCAAGACTTCAAAGTGGCTCTACTAGGTAAGGAGATCACAACTGGAAGAAGCCTATAAGTCATACAGAGAATAATGGGTAGGTAGAGAAGCATAAGTCATATGCTTCAACAAGATAAGTCCTCAGAAAAAGTCCTGGATGAATTGGAAGTAATCAAATTACCAGATGCAGAGTATCAAATAATGATTGCTAGGATGCTTAAGGATCTCAAAACTACTATGGATGGACTTAATGAACACCTCAATAAAGAAATTGTAAGCATCAAAAAGAACACACAAATCATAAAGAAGAACCAGACAGAAATGACAAATACAATATCAGAAATAAAGACTACACTAGAAGGAATTAAAAGCAGGTTGAATGAAGCAGAGGATCAAATCAGTGACTTAGACGACAAGATAAGTGAAAACAGGGAAGCAGAAAAGCAAAAAGAAAAGAGGAACAAAAAGTTCAAGGAAACCCTAAGAGAGCTCTGTGACAACATGAAGAGAAACAATATCTGCATAATAGGAGTTCATGAAGGAGAAGAGAAAGAACCAGGACTAGAAAAGCTCTTTGAAGAAATTATAGATAAAAATTTCCTAAATTAATGCACAAAAGAGTCACACAAGTTCAAGAAGCAGAGAAAACCCCATTTAAAAAAACCCAAAGAGATTCACAGCAAGACATATCATAATCAAAACACCAAAGCTATGAGATAAAGAAAAAATATTAAAAACAACAGCCTATCACCTACAAAGGAACACCCATAAGGATTACATCCAACTTCTCAACAGAAAAATTGAGGTCAGAAGAGATTGGCAAGAAATAACCAAAGGAATGCAGAACAAGAACCTACAACCAAGACTTCTTTATCCAGCAAGGCTATCATTTAAAATTGAAGGAGAAATAAAAAGCTTCCCATAAAAAAAAATAAAAAAACCTCAAGAAATTTATCACAACTAAACCAATGCTGCAAGAAAAGTTAAGGGGCCAGCTGTAGACAGCACAACGCAGGGAAAAAATATACTATATATACATAGTAAAAGAAGACTATAGATTTAAAGAAAAAAATGGCAATAAACAACTACATATCAGCCTGACCAGGCAGTAGTGCAGTGGATAGAGCATTGGGATGCAGAAGACTTAGGTTTGAGACCCTGAGGTCATCAACTTGAGTACAGCCTCATCTGGTTTGAGCAAGGCTCACCAGCTAGAGCCCAAGGTCGCTGGCTTGAGCAAGGAATCACTCGATCTGCTGTAGCCCCCCAGTCAAGGCACATATGAGAAATCAATCAATAAACAACTAAGGAGCCGCAACAAAGAATTAATATTCCTTCTCATCTCTCTCCCTTTCTGTCTGTCTGTCCCTATCTGTCCCTCTCTCTGACTCTCTCTGCCTCTGCCATATAAAATAAGAACTGTATGCCAAAAAATAAGACAACCTAGGTGAAATGGACAAATTCCTTGAAAAATAGTCTTTTGAAAATTAATCTGAAAGAATCAGAAAACCTAAATAGACTGATTACAACAAATGAGATTGAAACAGTTATAAAAAAACTTCCAAAACAAACAAAAGTCCCGGGCCAGATGGCTTCACAGGTGAATTCTACCAAACATTCAAAGAAGAACTAACTTTTATCCTTCTCAAGCTATTTTAAAAAATTCAAAAGGAGGGAAAACTTCTAAACTCCTTTTATGAGGTGAGCATAATTCATATTTCAAAGCCAGGCAAAGACAACACAAAGAAAGAAAACTATAGGCCAATATCTCTGATGAATTTAGATGCTAAAATTCTCAACAAAATATTAGCAAACTGGATCCAGCAATACATGAAAAAAATTATACATCATTATCAAGTGGGATTTATTTTGGGGAGGCAAGGCTGGTACAGTATTTGCAAATCAATCAATGTGATTCATCACATAAACAAAAGGAAGAACAAAAACTTCATGATAATATCAATAGATGCAGAAAAAGCATTTGATAAAATCCAGCACCCATTTATGATCAAAACTCTCAGCAAAGTGGGAATACAGGGAACATATCTCAACATGATAAAGGCCATTTACTATAAGCCCACAACCAACATCATACTAAATGGGCAAAAGTTAAAAGCAATCCCCTTAAGACAGGGGTCGGAACCTATGGCTCACGAGCTTTGATGGCCGCATCTGGCTCACAGACAAATCTTTAATAAAAAATAATAACATTAGAAATATAAAACATTCTCATGTATTACAATCCATTCATTTCCTACCACTCATGTTCATGGTTAGGGGTGGCTGGAGCCAATCACAGCTGTCCTCTGGGACAACACCAAATTTTTATTGGATAATACATAATTTACATGGGTCGTTGTATGGCTCACAGAATTATATTTTAAAATATGTGGTGTTCATGGCTCTCTCAGCCAAAAAGACTCCTGAACCCTGCCTTAAGATTAGGAACAAGGCAGGGATGCCCCCTTTAACCACTCTTATGCAATATAGTTCTGGAAGCTCTAGTCACAGCAATCATACAAGAAGAAGAAATAAAAGGCATCTAAATTAGAAAAGAAAAGTAAAACTATCATTATTTGCTGATAATATGATATTGTACATAGAAAACTTTACAGTCATAGCCAAAAAACTACTGGACCTAATAAAGGAATTCAGCAAGGTGTCAGGATATAAAATTAATACCCAGAAATGAAAGGCATTTTTATATACCAACAATGATCTATCTGAAAGAGAAATTAAAAAAACAATCCTCTTCACTATTGCAACAACAAAAATAACTAGGAGTAAATTTAATTAAGGACTTTAAAGACTTGTACTTGAAAAATTATAAAACATTGATAAAAGAAATTAAGGAAGATACAAACAAGTGGAAGCATATACTGTGTTCACGGCTAGGAAAAATAAACATCATTAAAATGCCCATATTACCCAAAGCAACTTATAAATTCAATGCAATTCCTATTAAAATACCAAGGACATACCTCAAAGGTATAGAACAGATATTCCAAAAAATTCATATAGAACCAAAAAAGAACACAAATAGCCTCAGCAATCTTAAAAAAAGAAGAAGAAAGTGGGTGGTATTATATTTCCGGACATCAAGTTATACTACAAGGCCATTGTATTCAAAACAGATTGGTACTGGCATAAGAACAGGCATATAGATCAATGAAACAAAACAGAGAACCCAGAAATAAATCCACACTTTTATGAACAATTGATATTTGACAAGTGTGGTGATAGCATGCAATGGAGTAAAGACAGCCTCTTTAACAAATGGTATTGGGAAAATTGAACAGCTACCTGCAAAAACTGGACCACCAATTTACACCATTCACAAAAATAATCTCAAAATGGATTAAAGACTTAAATGTAAGTTATGAAACCATAAACATCCTAGAAGAAAACATAGACAATAAGCTCTCTGACATCACTTCCAGCAATATATTTGCTGATTTATCTCCATGTGCAAGGGAAATAAATGATAGGATAAACAAATGGGACTATATCAAACTACAAAGCTTTTGCACAGCTAAAGACAATATGAACAAAATAAAAAGGCAAACTACACAGTGGGAGAACATATTTGACAATACTTCTGAAAAGGGGTTAATAACCAAAATTTATAAAGGACTCATAAAACTCAACACCAGGAAGATAAGCAGTCCAATAAAAAAAATTGGCAAAATAAATGAATAGAAACTTCTCCAAAGTGGACATACAGTTGGCCAATAGGCATATGAAAAAAGCTCAACATCACTAATCATTAGAGGAATGCAAATTAAAACAACAATGAGATATCACCTCACACCAGTCAGAATTGCGCTCATCAACAAAACAACACAGAATAAGTGCTGGTGAGGATGTGGAGAAAAGGGAACCCTCCTGCACCGCTGGTGGGAATGCAGACTTGTGCAGCCACTGTGGAAAACAGTATGGAGATTCCTCAAAAAATTAAAAATGAAACTGCCTTTTGACTTAGCCATCCCACTTTTGGGAATATATCCCAAGAACACCACATCAAGGAGTCAAAAGGAGAAATCCACCCCCAAGATCTGGAAACAGCCCTAGTGCCCATCAGTGGACAAGTGGATTAAAAAGCAATGGTACATATACACAATGGAATACTATGGGACCATGAAAAAGAAGGAAATATTATATTTTGTGACAACATGGATGGACCTGGAAACTATTATGTTAAGTGAAATGAACAAGCCAGAGAAAGAAAAATATCATATAACTTCACTCATCTGAGGAATCTGACAAACAATATGAACTGAGGAGCAGAATAGAGACAGAGGCGGGATCAAAGGATTCGGAAGGAAAGCGGACAGAGGGAAAGGGTATGATATGCTGATAGGATGGGAAGGGAGGAGGGCATTACAGGGAGGGGGACAGGGGAGATGTACTGGGGACCACAGGGGAGGGGAGGATGAATTCAGGGGGACACTAGAATCTATGTAAACAGAATAAATTAATAAAAAAAATCTAAGTAAAATCTTTGAGGGCAATTTGAAATAGTTCGCAATGTCAATGACTCACTGACTATCTTTTATAGCTTTTCATTCTGAATAGTTAAAATTTAATTTAGTGAATAGTTTTTGATGACTTTAGACACTCTACTTGATTTTGTCATGCTGCATGCTTTAACAACTGGAGACACAATGTTAGGCTTCAGCAGATGGGATGAATGTTGAACTACATCATGTTATAGCCTTAGATCACATGGAGCCAAGAGTATATCTAAAACAAGATTTACTTAGTATATGTGGATTAATATTAATCAGTTAAGATATGATGCTTCTTAGTTAAAAAGTATGTATCTTTTATTTCTATTCATTAAATAGTTCCTTGAGCCATCAGTAATGAAAAAATTATTTTGTGCTCAAATATCTTTAAATTTAGGGCTGTATTGCATTGGATTTTGATTGATGTAAGAGAGGATATGATGGTTACCCAAATTACAACTAAAAACATAAAATTATAACATTAAATATGAATGAAAGAAGTAACAGTTCTTAGGTTAATGGATTTATAGTATTTGTAAATCCCAATCCAGAAAAAAATAATAAATAGCTAAATAAATAGAATTTAACGTTGTTTAAAGTCTAGGAAGCTGAGATGTTTGGCTATTTCCAAGTTTCCCCCACATGTGGGTATCAGTAGGTTTGCACTTTCTAGACATCTTGTATTTAGGTGAGGCCATGTAATCAGTTCTGAACAATAACCTTCTAGTATCACTTCCAGTCTGGAGCATTCAGTTGCTTGTAAGAGATCTCCAAAGCTATACAGTATTTCTATTCTGACACAGAGCTGAGAAAATAGAAGATGTTTACATAGAAGATGATTAGTCTGAATATCTGCAGGATTATGTAGAACAGTTACTCTTACTGACCTGGGAAAGACATGTACAATAAGCATGAGAAGAGTATTATCTGATATTTAGAGGCTGTTTACTATTGCTATATAAGCCACCCTATGTTGATCTATACACAAATTGGTACATGGGGACTAAGCACTACTATACAAAAACCTAAAATGTATGTTATTGGCTTACCAGCCAGGCTATAAGTGGTAGAAAAACTAATATTAAATTGCTAAATAATAAATAATCATGTTATTGCATTATGCAGTGGTAGAACATTTGTTAAAACTGTTGCCTATAATAACTTGCAAGGCAGGTAATTCATCTAATAATAAATATGATTACACAGTGCACACACACACAAATATAATGATACATTATAGGAGAAGAGATGGGAAAACAGAAGGCAAGTGGTATGTGTTGGTTAATGTTGGTGGCATTGACAAAGTGTTGTAAGAATGATGAGAGGTCATAAAAAAAATCACCTGGTTTGCAAGCAAGAAGAAAAGAAAACAGCATTCAGAAATTCTAATTTTATAGTTTTTTAAAGCAATTACTTCTCATACCAACCCAGTAAAAATGCAATGGAAATGGTCATTGAGTAACAAAAACCTATTAGAACTCACCGTATGGCAAAGATCAAATAAAGAGTATGGCTGTCACACCCATTACTAAACCTCTGAATGAATTAATGTGGCACCCAGTAAATCTTTTCAGTTGGAAAAATAGCTCAGAGAAAAAGATTGATTTACTGGAAGCATGCTGAGAAAGCTGCTCAGTCCTTCCCGGGAATGTTCTCCAATGCCACTTCATATGGAGCCACAGAAGTTAATGAAAAAGAAAGTGCCTTAGAGGGAAAAACTAAAGGCAATGGAGAACAATGGATGGGATGCCTTCCTAAGGAACAACAAAGAGCCTAATTCCCTACCAGCAAGATAATGTACCTTCATTCATCTGCAGAGCTGAATTTCAGAATTGTATGGTACAACGACTCTTCCTTTTCAACAACAGTTATCATGAACCTGACCCTGTGTCACCATTACACATTGGATTTTAGATTCCTATATTAAAATGAATAACATTGGAGAGGGGGGTGGAGGAAAGGGCAAAGGCATAAAGAGAAACAAAATATAGGGTAACAGAGGATAATTTGACAGAGGGTAATGGGTACACAGCATAATCAACTGTCCAAATGGTGTGGGGATGTTTTCTCTAAATCTATGTACCCTGGTTGACCAATGTCATGCTGTTAAATTTGTCTAAATAAAAAAAAAAAAGAATAATATTGGAGTCTGATACAAAAACTGTCATGCCTCACCCAGAGATTCTGAATTTTTGCCTTGATTTTGTGAGTGAACATAGGCACTCTGGATGACTCCCGTAGGGATGGCTGAGTAACTTATTTTGTTATAATGAGAATAATTAGATATTTTGTAATCAGAAGAGTGAATTTGTCAGTAATTATTTCTGTTTATCAAATTTTTATACTTCATTTTTTCCCCTTCAGATCACGACATCACTGAGCTTCCTGGTTTCTTGTGTATTGTTAAGCCCGTATACCTAGTTATAGTACATGTCATAATGACTTTGCATTAACCCTAGTGAAGGTAGCACGGTAACTTTGGTTGTGTCTTTTCTTCCCTTACTATGATGCACTTTGTTCTTCCTACAGTTAAATAAAAAATATGAAATGAATATCAATACACTTTGAGAGAGGAAGATCAAATCTTTTCCTATTATTTCCAGGAAATTGAAGTTGTCTTTTTTTTATTCATTGGCTATATATTTCTGCTTCAAATAAGTAATAGATATTTTCAAAAGGCTTTTAGTTACTCAACTTCAGTTAACACTACTTTCTAGAGATTATGATGACTAAGACATAGCTCATGTCAGCAGCTCAACATGTCAAGGTTGTTTGGATTAGCCCATCTTAATTATACATTGCAACCTGTCTTTGAGGAGCAATCCAAAATTTGACAATGAGGAAACTATAGCTTAAAAGTGCAGTTAAAAGTATTATAAGGTTACTCTTTTTCTTTATATGATTCAGCTTGAAGAAGTTTCACTTCATTAGTAAGCATTTTAAAAAAGGAGTAAGAAAGAATAAATGGATAAAAATAGGTGTCAGAGAGGAAAGGACTTTAGGCCTTGTCCTGGTAATTCAGTTGGTTAAAACATTGTCCTGATATATTAAGGTTTTGAGTCAAATTTATAGTCAAGGCATATAAAAAAATCAACCAATGAATTCATAAGTAGGTGAAACAACAAGTCAGTATTTCTCTTTCTCATCAGTAAATAAAAATTAAAAAAGAAATAGATTTCAGAGAGTCTGATTGAGATGTGAAATCAAAGATACAATATAAAGGCCATAAAACTTTTGTCTGACATAGCTGATACAGTATAAAGACAAGCAAAAGTGGGACTTAAGAATAAGAATTTTGTGATAGAAAGATACATAAAAACAGAGTCATTAAGTGCTTCAAATCTAAAACACTTAGCAAGGTACTTCATCCTTACATAGTTTGTGCTCTTCAGCACTCTTTTTTCCTGGAATCACAAGGAAATATCAGAAGTTACATTCTTAGGGTAATTTTTTCTAAAAGAAAATCTTCGCACACTCCATTTCCTGGTTGATGGTAGTAAAAAGATTATTGAAGCAATAAAAATTTATTTAGGGTTAGTATCTATTTGGAGAATTGCACTTAAGATTTGTCCTTTTTTAGTATAACTGTTCAGATACATAGGCACCACTGATAGATAAATGATTAATAAGGAGAAAGGAAAAAAGGAGGTAGGGGGGCAGGGAAAGAGAAATCTTCATAGCAGAAATTCCACTTAGTCCCTGACAAAAAGAAAGGAGGCAAATCTATCATAAAAAGAGAAGAAACTGGTGTACTATCTATACACAATACCAATTCTTTCTTTGTGTTTTTAGAGAGATACACACAGAGGCAGACTTGAAGGGAAAGAGATGAAAAGCATCAACTCATAATTGTGGCACTTTTGTTGTTCACTGATTTCTTCTCATATGTGCCTTGGTGGGGTGTTGAGGGTGGGGCTCCAGCTAAGCCAGTGACCCTTTTCTCAATCCTGCGACCTTGGGTTTCAAGCCAGCTACCCTTGGGCTCAAACCAGCAACCATGGGGTCATGTCCATGATCCAGTGACCTCAATCCAGTGACCTAGCATTTAAGCTGGCGAGCCTTGCTCAAGCCGAATAGCCTATACTCAAGTTTGACAAGCTTGGGGTTTCGATCTTGGAACCTCAGTGACCCAAGTCAATGCTGCATCACCATAAGTTAGGCTATGCAATACCAATTCTTGAATTTGAAAGATGTAGTTGTATGTGCATGTGTATATGGCAACTAATGAAACTTATATGGTTTAGATTTTAATAACTCAGCAGTAACTTTAATAGCTCAACAAAATCTACTGGTTTCAGGTATAAACAAAGTAAGTTGCAATTTATGTTACAGAAGTTTACACTAAATCTTTGAGTCTACTGATAAATTTGAAATTTACATTAATATTGCACACTTTGTACAATTTCACACATCGTCTAACTACTTACTCCTGTATTAATCATCATCTCTTTCTATGGGAAGAAGAGAGTCATAGGAGACACTCAACCCAATGTCTCCTGAAGTCCAGTCAATTGCTGCATCAAACAGCCTTACAATTATGAGGAGCTACAAAGTATTTATTTATTTTTTATTTTTATTTTTTTACAAAGTATTTATAAGCAAAACTATAATGCATAATTTAATACTGCCCTTGAACTAAACATTCATCAATACTAGGGAGAAATAGGTTCATTTTGTAGTTCTATTAGGTATGGGGCCAAACAGTGATAGGATCTTTCTGGTCTACATACTTTAACATTATTCAGGAAAAGAAATATCCACATTGTAAAAGAAACATTTTGTCTTAATATGCTGTAGAGAGAATATTTCGTGCACGGTGGCAGGAAATTCACAAACAGGCCCATCCATCTTTTCTTTTTTCCCCGTACTCCAGCCCCCTTTGCCTGCTTCTCATTAAGCAGCTTGTATATAGGAACAAAGCCATTCTGGTGCCTGATAATGAAGAAAACAGAGATGTACAGCATGGTTTATATGATTTGTCAACCATTACATAAAGAACACATTTTTGCTTTTAAATAAAATTAAACAATTTGCACATAATGAAGTTTTCTCCACTTTCATATGAAAATGCAGTAAAGACATCCTTGACGTAAGCCTTGTAATTTCTCTTTCTATCTCGTATTTACAGTGCTTTCCTTTTTCTTTTACTCTATGTTGTCAAAAACCTTTCTACAAATATTCATAGCAGCCACTAGCATCGTTTATCCCAAGAGAATGCTTGTAATTTCCTTATATCTAGTGATAAATTTTAAGGAAACAGTTCAGTTAACAGAACTTCCCATTATACCAGGAATTGAAAAAGAGTAACTTGGAAAGGTTATACATTTCTTAATATCTGAAAAATTGATTTCATTAATATGCTAAGGGTTCAAATTGGCCCACTTTAGTAATTTGGTACTCTGCCCACTAATGTAAGCTCTAGAGAGAGCAATGGTTTGCCATATTAAAAAATATTTTTAAAAAGCCATTGAAGCTTAAATCGCAAAGCAAAACAAACAAAAATGTTTTAGGTGTTTTTCCCCTTTAATTTTGCTGTTAAACAATTCTTGTTCATTATCCCCATGGTGGTTTTAGTGCTGTTGGGAAATCTAATTAGCATTTAAGGCTGTATTTGCAAAGAAATGGTTTACTTAATAAAAAAGTAAACAATTGACTGTGCATTTTTAATTTATGGCAAGAAACCTGGGAATTTTATACTTAAAAAGAAATTTAGTTTTACTATTAATAATAAAAATTATAATGTGACACTAGACAAAAATGTATTAGTAAAAATTAACCTATTTATTCTTTTGTAGAAAATAAGTTTATTGGTTTTTCATTCATAAATATTGAGAAACTAAAATATAAAATACAGTTTTAGAAAATTATTTATCCAATAAATTGCAGTTAATCACTGAGTCCTTCACTCCCATCAAGATTTTAATATTTTTACTAGACATCTAATATTAAATTTTTAGACTCTTCATTTTTATTAACCATTTTAGATATGCCCTCTATAAATAAACCATAGCTAATTCTTGGTAAAAATATCTTTTATATATAGGTTCTAGACATACAAAGAGGTTTTTTTGTTTAAGTCTGAAAAATACATAATTTGATTTTAAATAAACATAATTTTGTGGCACTGTTGCAGTGCCATTTTGTGGTTTATCACACATACACTGGTATGTATATTTATTATTCTCATGTCTCTAAAACTCTAGAAGAACAAGTAATAAGAATGCCAAGATAAAGGGCAGTAAATGAACTGTGATGGCAGATCCAATACATACAAAATTATTATCAGTCATGTAAGTAGATTTGATGTTGAGAGATTGCATAATAATTACCAATCTATGGCATTGTAAGGTCACATCTGGGATAAAGTTAAAAGATATAGAGATGACGTCAGAGTAATGGCGAGGTAGGAAGTGATACCGATAAATCTCCCCCAAAACTCAACAAGATCTTCAACCAAAAACAGAAAAACCTATCCTTGGAGCTTCCAGATGATTCGCAATACACCCAAAGGTATGGTCGAGCGAAAAATTGGCTAAATATATAATCAAACCCCAAAGGAAATAGGGAGTAAGAAATGCTCCTCCTTCCACTAACCTAAACAGGGCGGCTTTCACTGGGAACTGAGAATATAGAAACTAAGGCGGGCAAAGGGGGTAAATAGATCCAGGCCGCAGCACAAACGGCCGAACCAGGCTGTGGCACAGAGATCCAAGCCAAGGAAAAACTGTTCCTGTGGCAACCCGGGCAATACAAGCTAACACTCGTGCCAAACCCAGACAAAGAAAGACAAGTGGGGCAGCCATTTTCCCCAATCCCCTGGTCAGCACGCGCAGATACTGGACGAGAGATTCCTTCCAAAGCCCCGGGAGTGGGTGCCCGTTTTATCCCACAGAGAGGCAGAGTCAGAGGCATTGGTGTGGGCCGAAAGTGGAATCTCTGGAATGCCCCAGCACCCTGAAAAAGCTGCACACGGGGAGGGAGCAAGAACTAATTCCAACGCTGGAACTTCTCCTTGCGTGAGGGGGTTTCACTCAGAGGTTGAGACTGCTGGCCTGATATCCTGGTCTGCGCGCACAGATAGTGAACGAGAGTTTCCTCCAAGCACCCCGGGAATGGGCGCCTGCCCATGTTACCAGACAGAGTGGCAGAGCCAGAGGTCTTTGAGTGGGTGGAAGCCCCGCCTGATTATGCTAGCAGCTCTGACTGACTGAGCCTTACCCAGAGCCCTGTGCTGAGTGGGAATAGAGTGGGGAGTTGCCAGCTCTTTGAGCCTCTTACTATCCAGGCAGAGGCAGCAGCAACCCCATAGCTGGATTATCAGGCTACTAATTGAGGAAGGAAAGACTAGGAGAAAAGCTCCAGGAACACGGACTCTCTCACTGATGGAACCTATAAATGCTAATGAGCCTCAACTGCCAACGAGACTGAAGCACAATACATGATATCACCATAGAGACTTATCAACTGCAAATGTCTACCTGAGCGTGCCAAAGGGGCAGAACCCGGTGTACAGAGTCACCGACCAGGAAGAGGGAGAGAAAAGAAAAAGCAAGAAGATAACCTCTCAAAATCAAGAATAATCTGCAGACTTTATAACCTATCCCATTTTCTTATATTTGTTTGTTTGTTTCTCTTATCTTCATTCTTGATACTTTTTTTCCTCCTCCAATTTGGCTGATTAACTCTCTGCCGGTCTTACTCTCTCCTCTCCTTGAACTACACTACCCATAAGTGTTACATCTCCCATTATCTTTTCTCTCCTCTTCCTTTCTCTCTATGAGGGTTGCACTCCAAAACCCTTAACTCTCTCTCTCTCTCTCTCCTTTCTTTTTTCTTCTTTTAGTGGTTTCCTCTTTTTTTCTCTCTCTCTCTTTCTTTTCTCCCTCTATATTAGTTTCTTCCTTTCTCCTTTACATCTCCTCTCATTCAAACCTCAATAACAAACAAATTATCTTATCTGGGACTCAAACTTATGTTTGTGGCATTTTGGGGGTTTTTTACTTCACCTTTTAACTCACTAGCAGTGCTCCCATCCCTGGCTCTCCATTTTATCTAGTTCTTGTTCCATTAAATACAATAGTAATTTTTTAATTTGTCCCCCATTTTTCTGTTTTCCTCTTATTCCTCTCATCATAACTCTTAGTCAACCAACACCTAAAAGCAAATCATTTTATTCTTGACCCAAATTTTTTCCTTATTTGCTTTTTGTGGGTCCATACCCCCTTTTTTTTTTCTTTTTTTTTGCCCCTTTATTACTTTTCCCCAATTCAGACCCTCCAATACAGGCATTGTTTGTTCTATTTAGTACAATATAATTCACAGTTCACCACAAGATTTTCTCAAGAAAGAGGGGAGAGGAGAGGAGAGGAAAAAAGGAGGGGGGAAATAATTTCCTTTTTTTAATTTTAATTTAATTTTATATTCCTTTATTTCATTATTAATTTTTTTAAAAAATCAACTCTTCGATTTTTTATTTTTATTTTTTTAACTTTTTATTCTTTATTTAATTTCATTAATACTATCAACAAAACCACTCTCAGATGCCATTAAGGAAGAGAAAATTGAATATCATGGATACAAAAGAGAGTTAACACAGCTAGATGAGGAAAAATCTATGGAAAAAAAATTTAATATTTTGGAAACCTTGGAGCTAAATGACAGAGAATTTAAGATAGAAATCCTAAAAATCCTCCAAGATATACAAGAAAACACAGAAAGGCAATTTAGGGAGCTCAGAAAACAACTCAATGAACACAAAGAATATATGTCCAAGGAAATTGAAACTATAAAAACAAATCAAACAGAGATGAAAAACTCAATTCACGAGCTGAAAAGCGAGGTAACAAGCTTAGCTAATAGAACAGGCCAGATAGAAGAGAGGATTAGTGAAATAGAAGACAAGCAACTTGAGGCACAACAGAGAGAAGAAGAAAGAGACTCAAAAATTTTAAAAAATGAGATAGCCCTACAAGAATGATCTGACTCCATCAAAAAGAATAATATAAAAATAATAGGTATATCAGAGGGAGAAGAGAGAGAAAATGGAATGGAAAACATACTCAAACAAATAATAGATGAGAACTTCCCAAGCATGTGGAAAGAACTAAAGCCTCAAATTCAAGAAGCAAACAGAACTCCGAGTTTTCTTAACCCCAACAAACCTACTCCAAGGCACATCATAAATGAAATTGGCCCAAACCAACAGCAAAGAAAAAATTCTCAAGGCAGCCAGGGAAAAGAAGAATACAACATATAAAGGAAGGCCCATTAGATTATCATCAGATTTCTCAGCAGAAACTCTACAAGTTAGAAGAGAGTGGACCCCAATATTTAAAGTCCTGAAAGAGAGGAACTTTCAGCCACAAATACTATACCCATCAAAGCTATCCTTCAAATATGAAGGAGAAATAAAAACATTCACAGATACAGAAAAGATGAGGAAATTTATCATCGAAAAACCCCCACTCCAGGAATTACTAAAGGGGGTTCTCTAATCAGATACAAAGAACAAAAAAAAACAAAGCCACAAGTAAAAGCTCCAAGAAGAACACAATAAAACCAAATTTAAACTGTGACAACAACAAAAAGAAAGGGGGGGAGAGGATGGAGATTAACAGTAGCAAAGGACGATGGAGTGCAAAAGTACTCACAAAATAGTGTGCTACAACGAACAGGGTAGGAAGCCTTTTCATTAGTTAAAGGTAACCACCATTGAAAAAAACACCATAGAAGCACATGAGATAAAAAAGATAGCAACAGAGGAAAGATGTATGGAATAGAACCAAATAAAAACAAAAGATAGAAAAATGAAAGAGAAGGATCAAACAAGACACAAAACTAACAGAAAGTAATATATAAAATGGCAATAGGGAACTCACAAGTGTCAATAATTACACTAAATATAAACAGATTAAACTCACCAATAAAAAGGCACAGAGTAGCAGAATGGATTAAAAAACAAAATCCAACTTTATGCTGTCTACAGGAAACTCATCTAAGTAACAAGGATAAAAAAAAATTCAAAGTGAAAGGCTGGAAAACAATACTCCAAGCAAATAACATCCAAAAAAAACCAGGTGTAGCAATACTCATATCTGATAATGCTGACTAAAAGAAAGTAAAAGTACATAGAGACAAAAATGGCCATTTGATAATGGCTAAGGGGACACTGAATCAAGAAGACATAACAATTCTTAATATATGTGCAACAAACTAAGGAGCACTAAAATATATGACAGCTACTTATTGACCTTAAAACAAAAACTGACAAAAATACAATCATACTTGGAGACCTCAATACACCACTGATGGCTCTAGATTGGTAATCTAAACAGAGAATCAACAAAGATATAGTGGCCTTAAGCAAAACACTAGAGCACCAGGATATGATAGACATCAACAGGACATTTCATCCCAAAGTGACTGAGTATACATTTTTCTCCAGTGTACATGGATCATTCTCAAGAATTGACCATATGTTGGGCCACAAAAACAACATCAGAAAATTCAGAAAAATCAAAGTTGTACCAAGCATATTTTCTAATTATAAAGCCTTGAAACTAGAATTCAATTGCAAAAAAGAGGAAAAAAATCCCACAAAAATGTGGAAACTAAACAACATACTTTTAAAAATGAATGGGTCAAAGAAGAAATAAGTGCAGAGATCAAAAGATTTATACAGACTAATGAAAATGACAATACGACATATCAGAATCTATGGGATGCAGCAAAAGCAGTGATAAGAGGGAAGTTCATATCACTTTAGGCATATATGAACAAAAAGAGAGAGCTCAAGTGAACCACTTAACTTCACACCTTAAGGAACTAGAAAAAGAAGAACAAAGACAACCCAAAGCCAGCCGAAGAAAGGAGATAATAAAAATCAGAGCAGAAATAAATGAAATAGAGAACAGAAAAACTATAGAAAAAATTAATAGAACAAGGAGCTGGTTCTTTGAAAAGATCAACAAAATTGACAAACCCTTGGCAAGACTTACCAAGGAAAAAAGAGAAAGAACTCATATAAACAAAATCCAAAATGAAAGAGGAGAAATCACCACGGACACTGTAGATATACAAAGAATTATTGTAGAATACTATGAAAAACTTTATGCCACTAAATTCAACAACCTAGAAGAAATGGATAAATGCCTAGAACAATACAACCTTCCTAGACTGAGTCAAGAAGAAGCTGAAAGCCTAAACAGATCTATTAGTAGAGAAGAAATAGAAAAACCATTAAAAACCTACCAAAAAATAAAAGTCCAGGCCCTGATGGCTATACCACAAATTTTATCAAACATTCAAAGAAGACTTGGTTCCTATTCTACTGAAAGTCTTCCAAAAAATTGAAGAAGAAGGAATACTTTCAAACACATTTTATGAGGCCAACATACCAAAACCAGGCAAGGATGGCACAAAAAAAGAAAACTACAGACCAATATCTCTAATGAATACAGATGCTAAAATACTAAATAAAATACTAGCAAATCGAATACAAGAACATATTAAAAAAATAATACATCATGATCAAGTGGGATTCATCCCAGAATCTCAAGGATGGTTCAACATATGTAAAATGGTTAACGTAATATACCACATCAACAAAACAAAGAACAAAAACCACATGATCTTATCAATAGATGCAGAAATAGCTTTCAATAAAATATAACACAAATTTATGTTTAAGACACTCAACATAATGGGTATAGAAGGAAAATATCTCAACATGTTAAAGGCCATATATGATAAACTATCAGCCAACATCATATTAAATGGCATAAAACTGGGGACTTTCCACCTTAAATCAGGAACAAGACAGGGTTGTCCGCTCTCTCCACTCTTATTTAACGTGGTTCTAGAAGTTCTGGCCAGAGTAATCAGACAAGACAAAGAAATAAAAGGCATCCATATCGGAAAAGAAGAAGTAAAGGTATCACTTTTTGCAGATGATATGATCCTATACATCGAAAACCCAAAAGACTCCACAAAAAATTTACTAGAAGTAATAAACCAATACAGTAAGGTCGCAGGATACAAAATTAACATACAAAAGTCCATAGCCTTTCTCTATGCCAACAATGAAATATTAGAAAACAAACTCAAAAAAATAACCCCCTTCACGATTGCAACAACAACAAAAATAAAATACCTAGGAATAAACAGAACAAAGAATGTAAAGAACTTATATAATGAAAACTATAAACCATTGTTAAGGGAAATCAAAAAAGATGTAATGAGATGGAAGAACATACCTTCTTCTTGGTTAGGAAGAATTAATATAATCAAGATGGCCATATTACCCAAAGCAATATACAAATTTAATGCAATTCCCATCAAAATTCCAGTGACATTTTTTAAAGAAATGCAGCAAAAAATCATCAGATTTATATGGAACTATAAAAAACCCTGAATAGCCAAAGCAATGCTAAAGAAAAAGAATGAAGCTGGGGGCATTACAATACCTGACTTCAAACTGTATTACAGGGACAAGACAATCAAAACAGCATGGTATTGGCAGAAAAATAGACACTCAAACCAATAGAACAGAATAGAAAACCCAGAAATAAAACCACATATATATAGTCAAATAATTTTTTTTGTGTGTGTGTATTTTTCTGAAGCTGGAAACGGGGAGAGACAGTCAGACAGACTCCCGCATGCGCCCTACCAGAATCCACCTGGCATGCCCACCAGGGGCGACGCTCTGCCCCCTGGGGCATCGCTCTGTCGCAAGCAGAGCCACTCTAGCGCCTGGGGCAGAGGCCAAGGAGCCATCCCCAGCGCCCGGGCCATCTTTGCTCCAATGGAGCCTTGGCTGCGGGAGGGGAAGAGAGAGACAGAGAGGAAGGAGGGGGGGGTGGAGAAGCAAATGGGCGCTTCTCCTATGTGCCCTGGCCGGGAATGGAACCCATGTCCCCCGCACACCAGGCCGACGCTCTACCGCTGAGCCAACCGGCCAGGGCTATAGTCAAATAATTTTTGATAAAGGGGCCAACAACCCACAATGGAGAAAAGAAAGCCTCTTCAATAAATGGTGCTGGGAAAACTGGAAAGCCACATGCAAAAGAATGAAACTGGACTACAGTTTGTCCCCCTGTACTAAAATTAACTCAAAATGGATCAAAGATCTAAACATAAGACCTGAAACAATTAAGTACATAGAAGAAGACATAGGTACTCAACTCATGGACCTGGGATTTAAAGAGCATTTTATGAATTTGACTCCAAAGGCAAGAGAAGTGAAGGCAAAAATTAATGAATGGGACTACATCAGACTAAGAAGTTTTTGCTCAGCAAGAGAAACTGATAACAAAATAAACAGACAGCCAACTAATAGGAAATGATATTTTCAAACAACAGCTCAGATAAGGGCCTAATACCCAAAATATACAAAGAACTCATAAAACTCAACAACAAACAAACAAACAATCCCATAAAAAAATGGGAAGAGGACATGAACAGACACTTCTCCCATGAAGAAATACAAATGGACAACAGATATATGAAAAGATGCTCATCTTCTTTAGTTACTAGAGAAATGCAAATCAAAACTGCAATGTGATACCTCCTCACACCTGTTAGATTAGCTATTATTATCAAGACAGGTAATAGCAAATGTTGGAGAGGCTGTGGAGAAAAAGGAACCCTCATACACTGTTGGTGGGAATGTAAAGTAGTACAACCATTATGTAAGAAAGTACGGTGGTTCCTCAAAAAACTGAAAATAGAACTACCTTATGACCCAGCAATCGCTCTACTGGATATATACCCCCAAAACTCAGAAACATTGATACGTAAAGACACATGCAGCCCCATGTTCATTTCAGCATTGTTCACAGTGGCCAGGACATGGAAACAACCAAAAAGCCCGTCAATAGATGACTGGATAAAGAAGATGTGGCACATATACACTATGGAATACTACTCAGCCATAAGAAATGATGACATTGGATCATTTACAGCAAAATGTTGGGATCTTTGATAACATTATACGAAGTGAAATAAGAAAATCAGAAAAAGCCAGGAACTGCATTATTCCATACGTAGGTGGGACATAAAAGTGAAACTAAGAGACATTGGTAAGAGTGTGGTGGTTCCGGGGGAGGGGGGAGAGGGAGAGGAGGAAAAAGGGGAGGGGGAGGGGCACAAAGAAAACTAGATAGAAGGTGACAGAGGACAATGTGACTTTGGGTGATGGGTATACAACATAATTGAACGACAAGATAACCTGGACTTGTTATCTTTGAATATATGTATCCTGATTTATTGATGTCGCCCCATTAAAAAAAATAAAATTATTTAAAAAAAAAGATATATACAGGTATATATATAGATATGTATACAAAGATGTAGATATATATTGTATCTGTGTATATAGCTGCATATATATAATTACATAGATATATATACACAAAGACACAACTATAGTTGACTTTTGAACAGCAAAAATTTTAATTCTGTGGGTTTACTTTACACCAACTTATTCCAACAAAATATCTGTTTTGGCTCTGGCTGGTTGGCTCAGTGGTAGGTCATCAGCCCAGTGTGTGGAAGTCCCGGTTTCAATTCCTTGTCGGTCAGGGCACACAGATAAAGAAACCATCTGCCATCTGCTTCTCCACCCTTCTTCTCCCTTTATTTTCTCTGTGTCTCTCTTCTCCTCCTTTAACCATGACTCCACTGGAGTAAGTTGGCCCCCTGCACTAAGGACTAAGGATGGCTCCATGGCTTCACCTCAGGCGTTATAACACCTCAGTTGCCAAGCAATGGAGCAATACCTCAGATAGGCAGAGCATTGCCCAGTGGGGGGATTATCAAATGGATCCTAATGGGGATATGTAGGAGTCTGTGTCTCTGCCTCTCCACTTCTTGCTTAAAAAGAAATTGTTTTGGATCCGAAGCTAGGAGTCTGCAGATTTTGAGGGCCAAGAGCGGGCACTGATTTATGTCATTTTATATAAGAGACTTGAGCATTCACAAATTTTGGTATCCACTGGGGTAATGGAACCAATTTCTATGGATACCAAGAGATGACTAAGTTTTGGTGAGTCAAAAGGTATATGTTGATTCCTGACTGTCCAGTGGTTAATACCATGAAATCCCCATTGTTTAAGGGTTAAATATATATGCTATATGACTACTATATGTACACTATATATGTGTACATTATATTTTATATATAAAGTATGTATTATATATACTATATATTATATTTATATATAGATATATACTATCTATATCTATACTCTATAGATCTATATCTAGATATATATTATAGATATTAATAGATAAAAAGACAGAGATATAAACAGACTTTCTATATAGACATGTTTTAATTGCAGAAGATTAAAATTAAGTATAATGTTAGTGCAAGTTACAACTGGGATTACTTGAGCACCTAAAAGTAAAATTACTTTTATTGAAATATATGTGTGTGTGTGTAATAGTTCACTCATTTCCATTTCTATATTGCATTCCAATTATAATTTTATCTTTATAATAGATTAATCTTTTTATAGTTATTATCTTTAGCAATAATTATTATTTCAAGAACATATTTTCAGATTAAGGACATGTAAGGTAGTTTTTTTTGGTTTTCTGTAATTATTTGCATGTAAAGTCATTTTTCTTTTAAATGCACTTTAGCAGTTTTGGAGAATTTTTAGCTATTTTCTTCACATTTTAATTCTATTCCATTCTTTCTCTCCTTACATCATTATACAAATTAGTCCTTCCTCTCTTGCATTTTTTATCCTCTATCTGTTCTTTATCAGGACATTTTCATCCAATATAAGAATCTTCTCTTTTCTGTGTTCAACTTCCTTTTATACTCATACACTTCTATTTTCCAGTACTGCAGTTTTATTCCTAGATTTTCCATTTTAATATTTTTATAAATGCAAATTTTCTGATGAAATTCTCTTTATTTTATTAGTTTTTTTCTAATTATATAAATTACAGTTATCTTCGTTTCCTTGTAATGACTCCAATAGTTCAATCATCTAAGGGTCTGTTTTAGTTTTCTGCATTTTTCTTCATTCCATTTCTTGCTGCACCTGGCTAAATTTATTATTATTATTATTATTAAACACCTTATATACTGCTAGAAGAATATTGAGTTGTAGATAGTGTTATGTCCCTGCAGAATGTCAACACAGTCTAACCTCTGGCAATTCCTAGGGGCCAGTTCACCTCAATGCAATTTAGGATTTAAGTGACTGAAGGTTGGATTACAGTCTATGTAAATTTGAGTTGCCATCAAATTAGCCTTATTTCTAAAATATAGCTTTCCAAGGTTCCCAGCTGAGTATATCAGATTACTAGGATCTGGTTTACTTCTTTTGTATGTCTTGAATTCCAACTTTTGTATTCCCAGTATGGTAACACTAAAAAAAAAAATCTGCTCTGCTTTTAAACTACAACCACCCTTAAAAAGCAAAAAAATTCTTCAAGGGGCATTCCATGTATGATCTTGGCTTTCATTTCCTGGCTTTCTAGATAGTCCTGAACTCTATTTTTTTATCTCTCTCCTTCCACAGGTGTCCACAAAGTTTGCTGGCTGGCTTTTCTACCTCTTAACACATGTCCTTGCCTGGCTTCTCAGTCCTTGCCCAGAAGCAATACTGATAAATACTGCAAAAGAAAACACAAGATAAAGAAATCTGGGTTTATCTTCATGAATTTTCTTCTGTTGAAGTATCTTGTTTCCAAAAGTTCTGGCTGCCTCAAAAGCTAATGACTTCAAAAGAGTTTTTTTTTTAATATTTAATATTCTATCTAGATTGTTTATGTTAGAGAGTTTTGTGTTTTATCTGAAAAACAAATTTGCTAGCTTTGTTATCATATAAACTTTTCTATTGTAATGAAATGAAGATTTTTTTTACATGAGGAAATAAACGTTCTTAAACCTTTAAATATTGCTAGAAAAGAGGTAATATGTCCATTCTTAAAACATTCAAAGTATTTTGTGACATCTCTAATTCTAAAACAGTTGATACAACTCTTTCTATAGCTGTAAAATTATCCTTTAAAAATACAGACTATTACTGGTCATAGATACTCTGAGAGAAATGGCTGGCCTTAGTAAGGAATGCTGATATATTAATAATATTCAATATTCCTTCAAACTAAACATGTGAAGTAATATTGGTGTTTTGTTATTATATAATTATAGCTTCAGGACACACTTATTATTCTCTGTCATCTAGGACTCCTCTCACTGTTTAACTTACTATTTCTATTTCTTAAAAAACCTTGTAGTACGGTAGACCCATTCTTTGATTCAATCACCTTATTTTTTTGTGTTAATACACCATTATTTATTGATAAGGATAAATACCTTATCTACTTTCTTTCAAATGATTTCTACATAAAGCCCACTAGTGGTGGGATTCGGCTGGTTCTCACTGGTTCAGCAAAACTGATATCTAATTTTCTGTTGAAGTTTGACAAACCAGTGCTTAAAATGGCACTTGTAATCAGGTTTCTAAGGTGGAAATCACAAATTTACATTCCTTTCTATTCTATTCTATTCTATTCTATTCTATTCTATTCTATTCTATTCTATTCTATTCATTATTTATTTAGCGAGAGAGACTGAGACAGAGAGAGGGACAGACAAGGACTGACAGGGAGGGAGACAAATGAGAAGCACCTATTCTTTGTTGTGGTACCTTAGTTATTCACTGATTGCTCTCTCATATGTGCCTTAACCAAGGGGCTACAACAGAGCAAGTTACCCCTTGCTCAAGCCAGCAACCCAGGGTTCAAGCCAGTATCCTTTGGGCTCAAGTTAGTGACCATGTGGTCATGTCTATGATCCCATGCGCAAGCCGGAGGAGACCCCACACTCAAGTTGGTGAGCCTGGTTTCAAGCCAGATGAGGCTGTGCTCAAGCCAGTGACCTCAGGGTTTTGAATCTGGGTCCTTTGCATCCCAGTTTGAGGCTTTATCCACTGCACTACCACCTGGTCAAGCTCCTTACTCTTTTTTAACATTCATCTGCACCACAGCATTTTCTAAATGCTCATATTAATGTTCATTTTGTCCATAAGTGAGAAAATTGCAAGTGAGGATGCCAGTCAAGAAGTAATATGGAGATATCTTAAATAACAGTTTTATTGTTTTTTGTCAGGTATTATTTAATATTTTTATTAATATTTTAAAACCATTATAACATAATCTAGTTTTGTGTACCTCTTTTATTTTTTTTATTTAAGTATTAAATCCATGAAATAGAAAACTACCTTCAGTATATCATCTTTTTATACTTAAAATGGTCATTAGGGCAGAGAACTGGTTGTTAAATTATTTGAATTTCACTACTGGCCTACATTACATATCACAAGTTAGAAATAGACATAGATGCAAAATTTGATTTTTATGATTATCTTGGTTATGTATTAAAATAAGTGGTAAACTCCTTGGCCTTCCACAGTTTGTCTACTTCATGAATAACCATGAAACTCTTTTTTTTTTCAAATGAGAGGAAAACGATTAGACACCTGCATGTACCTTTACAGGTATCCACCCAACAACCCCCATCTGGGGCCAATGCACTGCCCATATGGGGCTGATGCTGCAACCGAGCTATTTTTAGTGCTTGAAGGAGAGCCTCCGTAGAGCCATCTCAGTTCCTGGGGTGATATCCTCAAACCAATTGAGCCATTGCTGCATGTGGAGAAGCATGAGAGAGAAAGAAGGGGAAGGGAAGATGTGGAGAAGCAGGTGTTTGTTTTCTTTTGTGTGCCGTGACTGAGAATCAAACCTGAGATATCCACATGGCAGGCCAATGCTCTATCACAGGATCAACCGGCCAGGGCCAAAACTCTTCCATAACTTTTGTCTTCTGTATCCCAGTAGGATTGGGCAAAAGTAACAATTGGAAAAGAAATATTTCTAATAATCCTCTTGTACATAATAGTTTCCTAACTTACTATCTACGTAGTAGCAAACATCATAAAAAAATCACTCTAAGAGTTTTATAATACAGGTGGTCGTTGGATTAAGACACAGCTCCATTCCTACAACAGTGATATAACCCAAATTTTGGTGTAAGTCAAAACACACCCTAGCCTAAGTCACTTACCTATCCTTAGACAGTTGTAAAATCATCACCTAGAACATAAAAATACATCTAAGCCACAGAGAAAGGAAAAGGACATAAATATACTGTACTGTACACTGCACTGTAGTAACAGAACAAATGAGTGTAAAAAAAAATTCTTCCCTTTATTTCTGTGTTTGGCTTGCACACTGGAAGGGGCATTACAAGGTGGGAGAGAGTGACCTATTGGGAAGAGGAAGCTGGAGATGCAGGAAAACCTGCAGAAGGTGCAGAGATACTGGGTTAGGGTGTATCAGGATTGTCTAAGGAATATGTAGAAAACACTGGAGATTATTCTACCTGTATGACAGGTGTTTCATCTCGAGAAGCAGCTGATGTAGAGGGTACAGGATCTTTTTCAGGCCTCTCTACCTTCTTAAAGGGTTGTTTCAGGCTGGTCTGGAAGGTTGATGACTTCTTCTCTTCCAAAGTCTGGCTATCGCATTGCAAAGCATCCATAACAGCTCTGTAGACCTTACTAAATCAGTCATTGCTGGGGTCCTCAGCCTAAAATTTTGGTGACCCATCCTCAACCATAGAAAAACCTGCCAAATCCTTGATAGTAAATCTCTTGGGTTTTGCAATTTTCTCTTTTTCTCTTCAGTCAGCTGGCTCTCCATCTTGAATGAGGTCCTCAGCAGACAGCTCCTCTCCATGTGATGCCAGTAGCTCAGACTTTCATTTAGGAACCATGATTAGGGCCAAAAAGTCATAAAACAAAGCAACACAAACAGAATATTTCTGCTTTTAATAGTCCAAAATGGTGTAGGTAAGCATACTGGGGGACACTAAATACCTCACTCTTACGCCATGTTTCTGCCTATTCTTTTGCCATGCCCAACCAGATGAGTTTGCCCATGTGTTCTGGAAATACAATTCTAATGGTGTAAGACAAAACATTGATGTCTTAATTTTTAAAAATTTTTATGGTGGTGAGCATCGTAAACTCAAAATGTCATATTTTGAGACTGTAGTGACTCAAAGACCACCAGTACTCTTATTTTATAAATAAAATTGAATATACTTTAAAGATTTTATAGGTTTTCAAAGAAGAATATAGGGGAATAATTATTCTATTTCAGTAGTAAAATATTGTCAATATTTTATTTTTAAAAATTATTTCTAAATAAAATTAGTAGCCATTACTTGAAATAGTTCATGGTTAATATCTTATTCCATGGTCAATTTAGTTCAAATCTTTATGATACTAATATTTGGTTATCTCCTCAATATTACTTTAAATATGCAAAAACATTTTTAGAAATGTTGACACAAAGCTCCTTTTCTTCTTGCAGTGAATTCCTCAGGTATGTAAGGGACTATCATTTTTTTTCTACCCTAAAATGACTACAAGACTATATTCTGATACTTAGAGCTCTGGTTAGCTTCTAATGTGAAGAGGTTAATAAAAAAATGTTTGATTAGTTCCTCTGTTGTCATATCTCTGGGTTTACAAAAATGTGTTAATAAAATCTTAACACTTCCTGTTTCTTCTTTATACTTTTCACATGTTCACAAGAAAAGTTGAAACTTTTTGAAATGGGAAGTACAGTCTAAGAATAGGAGGGTAGAAAATTATTGCCAGAATTGAGCCCAATTAAATATCTTGGAAATCAATCATGCAATTTACCTAGTATGTTGACAATGAGTAGGTAAGATATTTAAGACTATAGATTGACAATGTAACTATTTAATCAACAAATATTTATTGAAGACATATTATGCTAAATCAATGTGCTAGACCCAAGGGTTATAGTGGTTTCATTTACCACTGTTTAAAAATATATAAAAGAAAATAGGGAAAAAGATAATAGTCATGTATCAAAGTACCAAATAAAAAAAAGGAGGTATAAAATACTAAGTAACTCAAATTCTAGGTATATTAACAATCTAAGAAGTGTGACCATGTTTAAATCACACAAATGCAAAATTTTACATATTTTATCAGTTCTGGCAATCAGAAAGAAGCCAAAATTTATCCCACTAATATTTAAAACAATGTAAGTCTTTTTTAATATGAGCAAAGTATGTAGACTTTGGTTGTATATGATAAAAAAAAACACCTAGTCTAAACACCAGTTTAAAACCTAAAGGTATGCTGACACTTTAAGGGGTTCTTGAGATTGATTCCACAACCAGTCTAATCAATTTGGAAGAAAGTAGACATTTAAGTGAAAGAAAATATCATGACCATGGTAAATTTTGTACTTGATGTGTCCTCTGAGACTGAGCTGTAACTACAGCTGGAATAGGTAAATAGCATCTACATTCATAAACCTGGAAAAAAACTTTCTAAAATACAAAGTGAAAATATGGCAGCATGGCCACATTTAATAAGGAAAAGATGTATAGTCTGTATATTCAGATGGACATAAAAATATATATATTCATATTTACATATCTAAATATTGTATATGTACTCACATATAATATATTGATTTTTGCTTAATTAGTTTTTTATAAAGTTATTAGTTCAAAAATATTTGACATTATATTTATCTGCTATTACTAATACATGCACTGTGAAAACAAGGAATTTATAGAAGATGTTCTGTTTATTAATAGCTTTTAAGTTTTCATGAAACAGGGAAGTATTACATAAATACAGTCTCAAAGCATATTTTTTTTCAAAATTCTAAATTATAGTCTGCCTCTGTGCTCTGAAAGTAATGACAAGATGATCTAGCTTCGTCGCAGAAAGGTAAGGATCTATGGATCCTTAGAGTGAAACAGCTGGTTATGTTCCACCTCTATATGCAAGCATGAACAAGTGCATGTACTTTCAGCCTAAACAGAAGCAGTGGTTTTAAGTTAAGCCTCAATTAAAATAATCAATTTGAACATTAGAACAGAGCTATAACTAGTAAATTACATTCATTAATGATTTTAGTGGAAGACAATGCCTTCAGTTTCAAGAAATTAGCAGAAAATCTCGTCTTTTTATGCACTAGCCAATTTCCTAGGCATCAATAAAAAAATAAAACAAAAGAAAACATGATACTTAAATCACAGCAAAATATTCTATCAAAGCAAAGCATCTATTAACTTTCACAATTGTACTGTGAATAAGAACTTAAGTCATAAAGTGCTAATTTCTTATCGCTTATATTGTGTGTGTGTTAGTGCTCACTTCTTTATTAGCCTCAAATATATTTGTCATTCTGTAGTTTATTTTCTTACAATGAGAGAAGAGCACCTCATTATTTATTTCATCTCCTATCAAATCGAGTTTGTTTTTCACTTCTAGTCAAGAACGAATCATTTTAGATAACGTAAAGGTATAATATTTTTATAGGATCCTGTTTTCGAAGGACAAACAGCAATTAGTAATGCCGTGTTGTGCTAGGATTATTTCTAGTTATGTCATCATTTATGAATGATTCTTTAGAATGTAAATTATCTTTTCTTTAAAATAAACTAAGCAAAAAGTCATAATTAATGTTAATTCTAAAAATTTGCTTTTTAAATTTAATTTTACGTTCTGAGGGGGAAAAATGCCCAACAGATTTCCAGAAAAGTAAAAAATGTCTTTTTATTGTTTGTAGAATTGATGACTCAAATTTGCAACATTTTCATAGAAGTTTGTATAAACTTAATGACTACCTCTGAGTGAGTCATAGAACTTCTAAAAGTTGGTTTAAGGGGTGAAAAAATACATTGATCATAGTACTAATTTTAGTCATCAAATATTAACTGGGTTTTTTTTCCTCTAAAAATTGTCTGCACTTGAAAAAAGAGAGAGCTCATTTATATAAGCACAATTAACTTGGTTTTGGAGAACGTAGTGGAACACAGTATTTTCTTTTTATTACAATGTAGTTTTAACTACTGAAATATTGCCAAGAACTGCTTCTGTGTAGTGACGCCTTTCTATCAACACTAATACTCTCTCAAGTTTTTTCCTTCCCTACTGCTCCAAAATACTAAAATAATATAAAACTTCTCCCTTAACCCTATTTTCTCTTCTTGTTACTTCCTCTTCTACCTTTTCTATTACTTTGCTATTTCTTTTATTAAAAAAAAAATCATTGAATTTATTAGGGTGCCACTGGTTAATAAAATAATACTGGTTTCAGGCATACAGCTCTATAATACATCCTCTGAATATTGCATTGTGTGTTCATCACCCCAAGTCAAGTCTCCCTCCATCACCATCTCTCCGCATTTACCCTCTTCCATTTCCCCCCAAACCATTTTCTTTCCTGCAGTCCCCACATTGTTTTCTGTGTCTATAAGTTTTTTTTCCTTTGCTTAATCTCTTTTTATTACCTGGTCCCCTACAACCCATTCCCTCTGACAGCTGTCAGTCTGTTCTCCATATCTGTGAGTCTTTATCCATTTTGTTGATTAGTTTATTTTATCCACTAGATTCCACATGTCAGTAAAATCATATGGTACTCATCTTTCTCGGACTGGTTTATTTCTCTTGGCATGATAATTTCCAAGTCCATCCATGCTGTTGTAAAAGGTAAGACTCTTTCTTTTTTATGGCTGAGTAGTATTCCAATGTGTAAATGTTCCACAACATTTTTTAATTATTAATTTTAATGGGGTGACATTGATAAATCAGGGTACATATGTTCAGAAAAAACATCTCCAGGTTATTTTGATCTTTGATTATGTTGCATATCCATCACCCAGAGTCAAATTGTCTTCCGCCACCTACTATCTGGTTTTCTTTATGTCCCTCCCTTCCCTCCCCCCACTGGTAACCAACACCCTCTTGTCCATGTCTCTGAGTCTTATTTTTATGCCCCACCTATGTATGGAATCATACAGTTCTTAGTTTTTTCTGATTTACTTATTTCACTCAGTATAATGTTATCAAGCTTCATCCATGTTGTTATAAATGATCCGATGTCATCATTTCTTATGGCTGAGTAATATTCCATAGTATATATGTACCAAAGCTTTCCAATCCACTCATCCACTGACGGACAGTTGGGCTGTTTCCAGTTCTTCGCTATTGTGAACAATGCTGCCATAAACATGGGGGTGCATTTCTCCTTTTGGAACAGTTCTATGGTGTTCCTGGGGTATATTCCTAAAAGAGGGATAGCTGGATTAAAAAGCAGTTCAATTTTTAATTTTTTGAGGAATCTCCATACTGTTTCCCACAGTGGCTGCACCAGTCTGCATTCCCATCAGCAGTGCAGGAGGGTTCCCTTTTCTCCACATCCTCGCCAGCACTTATTCTGTGTTGTTTTGTTGATGAGCACTATTCTGACTGGTGTGAGGTGATATCTCATTGTGGTTTTAATTTGCATTTCTCTAATGATTAGTGATGTTGAGCATTTTTCATATGCCTATTGGCCATCTGTATGTCCTCTTTGGAGAAGTGTCTTTTCATTTCTTTAGCCCATTTTTTGATTGAATTGTTTGTCTTCCTGGTGTTGAGTTTTATAAATTTTGGTTATTAACCTCTTATTAGATGTATTGTCAAATATGTTCTCCCACTGTGTAGTTCTTATTGTCTTTAGCTGTGCAAAAGCATTTTAGTTTGATATAGTCACATTTGTTTATCCTGTCTTTTATTTCACCTGCCCATAGAGATAAATAGGCAAATATATTGCTGCGAGAGATGTTGGAGAGCTAACTGCCTATGTTTTCTTCCAAGATGTTTATGGTTTCATGGCTTACATTTAAGTACTTTATCCATTTTGAGTTTATTTTTGCGAATAGTATAAGTTGGTGGTCTAGTTTCATTTTTTTTCAGGTAGATGTCCAATTTTTCCACCACCATTTGTTAAAGAGTCTGTCTTTACTTCATTGTATGCTCTTATCTCCTTTGTCAAATATCAGTTGTCCATAAAGGTGTGGGTTTATTTCTGCGTTCTCTGTTTTGTTCCATTGATCTATATGCCTGTTTTAATGCCAGTACCAGGCTGTTTTGAGTACAATGGGCTTGTAGTATAACTTGATATCCAGAAGTGTGATACCTCCCACTTTATTCTTTCAAGATAGCTGAGGCTATTCATGTTCTTTTTTTGGTTCCATATAAATTTTTGGAATATGTGTTCTATATTTTCAAAATATGTCAATGGTATTTTAATTGGTATTGCATTGAATTTATGAATTGCTTTGGATAATATAGACATTTTAATGATGTTTATTCTTCCTAACCATGAGCACGGTATATGCTTCCACTTGTTTGTATCTTCCTTCATATCTTTTATCAATGTTTTATAATTTTCAGAGTACAAGACTTTAATCTTCTACATTAAATTTAATCCTAGGTAATTTATCTTTTTAGTTGCAATAGTGAAGGGGATTGTTTCCTTAATTTTTTTTTCTGACAGTTTATTGTTGATGTATAAAAATGCCTCTGATTTCTGAGTATTAATTTTATATCCTGCCACCTTGTTGAATTCATTTATAAGGTCAAGTAGTTTTTTGACTGAGACTTTAGGGTTTTTTATATACAGTATCATATCATCTGCAAATAATGACAGTTTTATTTATTTTTTTCCAATTTGGATGCCTCTTATTTCTTCTTCTTGTCTGATTGCTGTGGCTAGGACTTTAAGAACTATGTTAAATAAAAGTGGTGAAAGGAGGCACCTCTGCCTTGTTCCTGATCTTAAGGGGATTGCTTTTAATTTTTGTCCATTGAGTATGATGTTGGCTGTGGGTTTGTCATAGATGGTCCTTATCATGTTGAGGTATATTTCCTGTATTCCCACTTTGCTGAAACTTCTGATCATGAATGGGTGCTGGATTTTATCAAATGCTTTTTCTGCATTTATTGAAATTATCATGTGGTTTTTCTCCTTCCATTTGTTTATGTGATGAATCACATTGATTGATTTGTGAATATTGTACCAGCCCTGTCTCCCCAGAATAAATCTCATTTAATTATGATGTATGATTTTTTTCATATATATATATATTTATTTATTTTTATTTTATTTTTTTTTACAGAGACAGAGAGTGAGTCAGAGAGAGGGATAGACAGGGACAGAGAGGCAGGAACAGAGAGAGATGAGAAGCATCAATCATTAGTTTTTTGTTGAAACACCTTAGTTGTTCATTGATTGCTTTCTCATATGTGCCTTAACTGCGGGCCTTAAACATACCAAGTAACCCCTTGCTGGAACCAGCAACCTTGGTTTCATGCTGGTGGGCTTTTGCTCAAACCAGATGAGCCCACACTCAAGTTGGCAACCACGGGGGTCTCGAACCTGGGTCTTCTGCATCCCACTTCGACACTCTATCCACTGCGCCACCCCCTGGTCAGGCTTTTTTCATATATTGTTGTATCTGGTTTGCTAATATTTTGTTGAGGATTTTAGCATCTAAATTCATCAGGGATATTGGCCTATAATGTTCTTTCTTTGTGTTGTCTTTGCCTGGTTTTGGAATCAGAATTAGGCTCGCCTCATAAAAAGAGCTTGGAAGTCTTCCTTCCTCTTAAATTTTTGAAATAGCTTGAGAAAGATAGGAGTTAGTTCTTTTTTGAATGTTTGGTAGAATTCACTTGTGAAGCCATCAGGTCCAGGACTTTTCCTTGTTGGGAGTTTTTTGATAACCGTTTCGGTCTCATTCATTGTAATCGGTCTATTTAGGTTTTCTGATTCCTCCAGATTAATTTTTGGAAGATTATATGTTTCAAGGCATTTGTCCATTTCATCTAGGTTGTCTAATTTTTTGGCATACAGTTCTTCATAGTATTTTCTTACAATGTTTTGTATTTCTGTTGTGTCAGTTGTTATTTCTCCACTCTTCTGATTTTATTTATTTGAGTACTCTCTCTTTTTTTCTTGGTGAATCTGGTTAAAGTTTCATCAATCTTGTTTACCTTTTCAAAGAACCAGTTCCTGGATTCATTAACCCTCCGTATTGTTTCCTTAGCTTCTATGTCATTTATTTCCACTCTAATTTTATTATTTCCATTCTTCTACTACTTCTGGGCTTTACTTGCTGTTCTTTTTCTAGTTTTTTTTTAGATGCAGGGTTAAGTTGTTTATTTAAGCTCTTTCTAGCTTCTTAAGGTATGCCTGTAATGCTATGAACTTCCTTCTCAGGACTGCTTTTGCTGTGTCCCATACATTTTGAGTTGATGTATGCTCATTATCATTCGTTTCTCAAAATTTTTTTATTTCTTCTTTGATTCCATTGTTAACCCTTTTGTTACTTAATAACATGCTATTAAGTTTCCAAATATTTGAGTATTTTTTACTTTTTCTGTAGTGGTTGATTTCTAGTTTCATGTCATTGTGATCAGATAATGCTTAATATGATTTCAATCTTCTTAAATTTGTTGAGACCACTTTTGTGTCCTAACATGTGATCTATCCTACAGAATGTACCATGAGCACTTAAAAAGAATGCATATTCTGCTGCTTTAGGGTGAAAGGTTCTGAAGATATCTATTAAATCGAGTTGATCTAATATATCCTTTAAGTCTGCTGTTTCTTTGTTAATTTTATTTCCTGAGGATCTATCTAGTGATGTTAGTGGGGTATCAAAATCCCCTACTATTACAGTATTGCTGTTGATCTTGCCCTTTATATCCATCAAAGTCTGCTTTATATATTTAGGTACTTCTATATTAGGTGCATAGATATTTATAACAGTTATATTTTCCTGTTAGATTGCTCCCTTTATCATTATGTAGTGACCTTCTTTATCTCTTATTGTAGCCTTTGTTTTAAAGTCCATTTTGTATGATATAAGTATTGCTATTCTAGCTTTTTTTAAATTTTCATTTGTATGAAATATTTTTTCCATTCTTTTACCTTCAGTCTATGTGCATCTTTTTTTTTAAGGTGTGTTCCTTGTAGATAGCATATGTATGGGTCCTGTTTTCTTATCCACACATCTACCCTTTTGATTGGATCATTTAATCCATTTACATTTAAGGTTATTATTGATATGTAGTTTTTTATTGCCATTTTATTCTTTAAAGCTGTATTCCTCTTTTGCTATATTCTTTTTCCCCTTTGATATGTTTACAACAGGCCCATTAGCATTTCTTGCAGCATTGGTTTGGTTGTAATGAATTCATTAAGTGTTTGGTTTTTTTTGTCTGGGAAGCTTATTATTTCTCCTTCAATTTTAAATGATAACCTTGCTGGATAAAGTACTCTTGGTTGTAGGCTCGTATTCTGCATTACTTTGAATATTTCTTGCCATTCCCTTCTGGCCTCAAGTGTTTCTGTTGATAAATCGAATAACATCCTTATGGGGGCTCCTTTGTATATGATAGCCTTTTTTTCCCTAGCAGCTTTTAATATTTTCTCTTTATCACTTAGCTTTGGTATTTTAATTATGATGTGTCTTGGTATAGATTTTTTTTGGTTTCTCTTTAATCGAGTTCTCTGTACTTCTTGAACTTGTGAGAGTTTTTTCTGCATTAATTTAGGGAAGTTTTCAGCTATGATATGTTTGAACAAATTCTCTATCCCTTGTTCTTTCTCTTCTTTAGGAACCTGTATGATTTTATTTCTCTTCATGTTGTCACAGAGCTCTTTTAGAGTTTCCTCAGACCTTTTGAGTCTCTCTTCTTTTTTCTGTTCTGATTCCATGCCTTCATTTATCTTGTCCTCTATCTTGCTGATTTGATTCTCAGCTTCATCCATCTTTCTTTTAATTCCTTCCATTGTGGTCTTCATTTCTAATATTGTACTTGTCATTTCTGACTGCTTCTTTTATATTATTTTAATGTCCTTTTTATGTTTGATATGTCTTTATTTAGGTGTTCATAATGACTACTTATTGTTGTTCTAAGATCTTTGAGCATCATAACAATCGTTATTTTAAACTCTGCATCTGGTAATTTGGTTATATCTGACTCATTCAGGTTCTTTTCTGGGGATTTCTCTTGATTCATTTGTGTTGCATTCCTCTGCCTTCCCATTTTGTCTGTGTATAAGCAGGTTTTGCCACTGGAGTCCAATGGGTGTGACTTCTGTGTTCCTTAGGTTTGGTCTATCTGCAGTCCTACCACCCCCTCTGCCTTTGCTGCTTAGGGTATTCAGGTATGGGCATTGCCAGTGTCAAGCCGCTGGGGCTGTTGCTGCAGTTTTCACCTCTCCTCCATAGGAGGGGCTATGATTACATGCCGGGTCTACAAGCCTCAGCACCTCAGCCTTTGCATCACTCCTGTGGGTGGGGTTATGCGCTGTGCCCTGGCTGCAAGCCACGACATTGCAGCAGGGGTGAGCACCTATGCTCAGCTACGGGTCTCCGCCTCTTTCTGGGCTTTTGCCCCACCCTTGCCAGAGGAGCCTGCTTGTGGTTTGGTTGCAGGCCTTGGCTCATGGGCTGGTTGGGGCTGCACACCCACACTCATTGGTGGGTCTCTGCCCCTTTTGAATGCTCCCACCCTTCCCCCACAGGTGGGATTGCAGGCAGGTCTTCAACTG
Organism: Saccopteryx bilineata; assembly: GCF_036850765.1. Lineage (NCBI taxonomy): Eukaryota > Metazoa > Chordata > Mammalia > Chiroptera > Emballonuridae > Saccopteryx > Saccopteryx bilineata. Next base: position 66,092,927 of record NC_089490.1, on the reverse strand, counting down.
GGCCTGACCACATTTGTGTGTCCCCTCTGCTCTTGCCGGGCATACTAAGCTCACGCCTGGGCCTCAGTTGTGGCCGGCCAGCTTCTGTCCCTGCTGACATAATAATGCTTCCGCATCCTGCTGCCATCCGCCTTCCAGTGAGCCCTCAGCTGTGTGAGTGGGGGTGCTGCAGCTCAGACCCTAACAGTCTATACTGTAGTCCTGAAAGCTCCCTCCTTCTAAGCGACTCTGCTCTGAGTGTCACAGCAGGAAATCTTGTTTGGCTGGTATCCTGCTGCCCTTTGCTGGTATTGCTGTTTCCAGGGAAAATATTTGCTTCAGATTTGGGAAGTGACTTAGCCCAAGGGGTAGAGTGGCTGTCCCTCAAAGTGTTTCTCCCTGTGCCTCCTAGATTTTACTCTCTTTCTGCTGCCCTGGTCCTCTCCTCTTTCCCCATCCCCCAGAGCCCCGGGTGGCTGGGTGTGAGAGAGGTGTTCTGCGTGGTCCCTTTAAGAAGAATCCTGGGTCTGAGAAATCTTTCTCTTTCTCACAAACAGTATCCTGACTTGTTTCACAGCTAAATATTGTCCATACGTATTCCTCTTCTAGGTTCTGAGGCTGCAGGCTGGGGCTTTGTTCCTGGGGCTCATGACCCTCCCCTCTGCTAAACTCACTTCCCATCATGAGAGTCTCTCTGGGCTGCCGTTTGCTCTGGAGAGCTGGGCAGCCCTCTCTGCATTTCTGCTTTTCCTATCAGTATCAGTGTGGCTTCTTCGGTGTTCCTTGGTTAGAGTCCTCTTAGTTTAGTCCAAAATTGGTTTTTCCAGATGATGGTTCTTAAAATTAAGTTGTAATCCACTTTGGTATGGGAGGTGGGAGTTGGTATATCCACCTACTCCATTGCCATCTTGCCGCTCACTATAGACTAACTTTTAAATGAACTAGAGTTCTAAATGTGTCTCCATTTCTTGGTTCCTCAACTCATTGGTCAGTTTTGGATCTTCAGAAAAAAAGCTGAAATGGAATTTGAGATGCAAGGTATCAATTAGGAATCAATATCTGTGAAAGGAAGGGGTAGATGCAGGATTGGGAAGGAGAAATTAAACTTGATGCTGACTGGTCAAAATTTTGCCAAGCCAGAAAGAAACTTGGTAGCTATACTCAGTGCCCATCAGAATATCTTACAAAAGGCTGAAAATGCCCACACTGGGCTCGGCACAGAATATCTTACAAAAGACTGAAAATGCCCATACTGGGCTCAGCAGCTTTGTGCACGCTGACCATGGAAGGGCATTGCCCGGGCTAAGGCAGCTCTTAGAAGTTGATGCTGCCTTGAAAGGACCCACAGGAACAGGCTGTCTGCTGACTATACTCCCATTGAAGAGGGGACTGGATAGCAATTCTCTCTGTGAGCCACATTATTCCATTGTAGCTGGACAATATTTTAGCACAGCTTCTCTAGCAAACACCACCAATAACTTTTTTCTTTCTTTCTTTCTTTCTTTCTTTCTTTCTTTCTTTCTTTCTTTCTTTCTTTCTTTCTTTCTTTCTTTCTTCTCTCTTTCTCTCTCTCTTTCTTTTTTTTCTTTCTTTCTTTGTCTCTCTCTCTCTTTCTCTCTCTCTTTCTTTCTCCTTTCTTTCTTTTGTTCAGGTGAGAGGAGGAGAGGCAGAGAGACAGACTCCCTCATGCACCCAGACAGGGATTCATCTGGTAACCCCTCTCTGAGACTCAATCTTAGACCAATGAAACTATCCTCAGTGCCCAGGCTGACATTCAAACCAATCAAACTACTGACTGAAAGAGGGGAAGAGAGAGAGAAGGGGGAGAGGGAAAGGGAGAGACAGAGATGATTGCTTCTTATGTGTGCCCTGATCAGGGATTGAACCAGGCATGACTGCACTCCAAGCCAACACTCTATCCACTGAGCCAACTGGCCAAGGCTATCTTTCTAAATTTAATAAACAATTTTTAGCCTTATATTTTTACCACTGTTTCAAGCACAAGCATGGTATTCATTCTGCCTTGGCCATTCAGGCTCATCACAGGGAAGGACTTAGTTTGCACAATCAAATACTGCTCACCAAGATACTGATGAGTCACAATACAAGTAACTCAAGAAATAGAAACATTTATATTAACCTCTACAATTATTATTTAATCAAAATGATGGCTTTTTCCTCTTTACTTTTTTTTAGTTTTTAAAATGTCTATCCAGGAAGAAAAATAGCCATTCTTTATATAAAGTGGCTAAGGAGAACAATGTTTGTATAGTAATTATACCACAAATAATAGTGAGATTCTGCAAACCCTGATTTGCAATAAAATCTCTGTTTAGATTTAGTAACATTTCTTGCATTGTTAATTTGTCTACTTTTATTAAACTATAACAAGAATTAGAGGAAAAAATGGTTCCTTTGAACATTTTAGCAATAATGGGCATTGCATTTGGTTTGTTTGTTCCTACCTTGTTCAATTAATTGAGATTGATACAAAACACTCAGTTTCATGGAAATTGCTTATTGCTAAACACATCATCTCATTAAACATTGCTTTGTGAAGTAGAAAAATGAGATTATGTAATAAATAACCCAGCATCAAACCAAAACTAATCTCAACAATAGCTTGAAAAAAAGATTTATGGCTCTGGCCAGTTGGCTCAGTGATAGAGCATCACCCAGTGCATGGATGTCTGCAGTTCAATTCCAGGTCAGGGCAAACAGAAGAAGTGACCATCAGCATCTTCATCCCACCCCCTCCTCTTTCTCTTTTTCTCTCTCTCTTTCTCTTCCCTTCCCAAAGCTATGGCTTGATTGATTTGAGTACATCAGTCCCAACCACTGAGGATGGCTCCATGGAATCTCCTCCTCAGGTGCTAAAAATAGCTAGGTTGCGAGCATGGCCCCAGATGGGCAGAGCATCAGCCCTCGACGGGGGTTCCTGGGTGGATCTCTGTTAGGGCACATGCGGGAATCTGTCTCTTAGCACCCTTCCTCTCACTTGGAAATGAAGAAAAAAAATAAGTTTTATAATAATAGCTGTTACCTATAAAGTATCTAATATGTAAAAGGCATATACTATTTACTTTACACATAATTTAGTTCTTAAAATAATGAGGTAGTTTTTTAATACTCATTTTTTATAGATGAAAAAAAAAATGAGGCCTAAAGAGGTTCTTTTTTTTTTCTTTTTAAATGCTTAATATAGTAGTCAAGACTCAAGCTCAAAACCACAATGGGTCTAATTCCTTTAACAACTAACTCATTTCTCTCTTTGAAGCCAAGAAGTTACTTACTGTTTTCTCTCATTTTATGATCTCCTTTTCATGCCTCCCACCCATGTGTCATACATTATAAATTTTATCAACTTCTTGAAGTGGCCAGATGTTGGGACTTATTTTTTCTTATGCATCAACACTCAAAATATCACTTTTTGCTCTGCACCATGTCTTTTCTTTCCTCTCTTCTCATCATCATTATTCTTCAGATTCAGCTTAAGGCTCACTTGCTTAATACGAGAATGGACAACTTCCCAAAAATGGTAATAGCCTCTGTATTTATATCAAGAATTTCTCTGATATCCCCTTTATAGCAGTTATTTCATAAACTTGTTATTTTCTTCTCTGTTACCTTGAAGTACTAAATGAAATGTATAATCTGGGTTAAAATTCAAGTATTGGTGAAGAGGTAAATCAAAACCCCATTTTTTTCCCTCTCTCTCTCATTTGTAAGAGTTAGTGTTTTGGTATTTTGTTTTGTTTAAGTAAGAGAAGGGAAGATAGAGAGACAAACTCCTACATGTGCCCCAACCAGGATTCACCTAGAAGCCCACATCTGGGGCTAATGCTTGAATCAACTGGACTATTGCCAGCTCCTGAGGCTGACACTCAGACCAACCAAGCTATGCTTATCACTTGGGATCAATGCTCAAACCAATTGAACCACAGGCTCTGAGAGGAGAAAAGAATGAGAAGGGGAAAGAGAGGGGAAGAGAAGCAGATGGTCGCTTCTCATGTGTGACCTGACTGGGAATTGAATGCAGGGTATCTGAACCCCAGGCAGATGCTTTATCCATTAACCAATCAACCAGGACAAGAGGTGGTGTTTTTATCATTTTGTTTCCTTTAATTCAAGGAAATACATGTATATTTAGAGGCTAATTTAAAAAAGGTAGAATTGTATTATATATACATAATTTTATTTTACTTTGTAATGTTGTGTGTATTTCTTTATATATATTATTTATATTTTATTTCTAAGTTTGGGTATCCCATTTCTAATTACAGTCATCCTTTGCATGTTGTGGTTCACTTTTTGCTGTCTCACTACATCGCAGATTTTTAAGCTGTAATATATCTAATTTTGTATCGTGGATTTTTTGCTATATCGTGGGAATTTGTGGTATATAGGTATTTTTACATATTTATTATTTTAATTGTTTTTGAAGTAAAATAAGCTTATTCTAGCCAAAAAAATAAATATAAAAATATAAAAAATAATAATTAAAACATATTAGAAGAATATTAATCAAAATAAAATACATAGTATGCAGCAGATGAGTAGACAAAGACTCATAATATGAAAAACAGGTACAGCCACTTCCCCTTGAGCTACTTTGCCCATGTGAGATCGTACACAGCACACTATTGGCTTATGGATGGGAAGTGACCAACCAGAGCACTGTGTTCTGTATCCTGGGTAGTGATTGGCTCAGTGACCATATCATCAGTCAGTCTCCTATGCCTCCTGTGTATAGCATGAGTTCAGCATCTTGCCTTGTCCATTTCACATCCATGTCTGATCTCTGCGTGTAGTGTGGCTCTGCGGTGTTGTGCTTTTGTTGTTTTTTTTTTGTTTGTTTTGTTTTGTTTTTTTCCAGGGACAGAGAGAGAGTGAGAGAGGGATAGATAGGGACAGACAGACAGGAACGGAGAGAGATGAGAAGCATCAATCATCAGTTTTTTGTTGCGACACCTTAGTTGTTCATTGATTGCTTTCTCATATGTGCCTTGACCATGGGCCTTCAGCAGACCAAGTAACCCCTTGCTCAAGCCAGCGACCTTGTGTCCAAGATGGTGAGCTTTTTTTGCTCAAGCCAGATGAGCCTGCACACAAGCTGGCAACCTCGGGGTCTCGAACCTGGGTCCTCTGCATCCCAGTCCAATGCTCTATTCACTGCGCCACCGCCAGGTCAAGCGGTGTTGTGCTTTTGTGAAATTTTCATAAAATATTAAATTTATTTCAAGCCCTATGATGTCACCCAAACATTCTCTGCCTTCTAAAGCTTCTGGCACTGAACCCAAGCACCAGAGGAATATGCTTACCATCACAGAAAAGGTGGAACTCCTCAACATGCTAAAAAAAGAGAGAAGTTACACAGCTGTAGGCTGCCATTATGGAATCATGTATCTTTGATTTACTACATAAAGGAGGATGAAAAGTATATAAGGATGACGGCAGCAGTATCTTTTAACAAGACTGCAAAGAGGGTGGTAACTTCCTGCAATAAGGCCAATGTGAAGATGGAGTCTGCATTGGCCCTGTGGATTAGTGCCTGCAGGAAAAAGTGGATACCAACACCACCCGCATGAAGATCATGAAGCTTTATGAAACTTTTGCTGAAAGTGGTAACATTCGCAAAGGTGATGAGGATGAGGATGACGACTCAGAAGCAGGACCATTGAGTGCTTCTCCCACCAGACTAACCCCATTCAATGCCAGCAAGAGCTGGTTTGACCAGTTTCAGAAACCCATTGGATTTTAGAGAGTTTCTGTGAGTGGAGAAGCTGCCTCTGAAGATAAAGCCAGAGCCGAGGAGTACATGAACAACACATTCAAAACCATCATTGAGGAAGGGGGCTGTAGACTGAACAAGTTTTTAATATGGATGAGACGGGCTTATTCTGAAAGCGAATGCCATCTTGCACTTTTATTATGAAGTACAAAGCCAAAGCCCCTGGATTTAAGGCCCCAAAAGATCGTGTAACTTTGATTATGTGTAGGAATGCTGCAGGCTTTATGATAAAGCCAGGACTTTTTTATAAGTGAAAAAACCCAAAGGCCCTAAAAAACAGGAATAAGAATGTGTTGCCTATGTACTGGATGCACAACCCCAAGGCCTGGATCATAAAACTCCTCATGTTGGATTTGTTCCACCAGTGCTTTATCCCAGAGGTCAAGCTTTATCTGGCAGAGAAAGGCCTTGAATTGAAAGTACTAACGATCATGGACAATGCTGGAGGCCACGCTGTTGATCTGTCATATGATGGCGTGCAAATAGAGTTCTTGCCTCTGAGAACCACATTGCAGATTCAGCCCATGGATCAAGGCATTATTTGTGCTTTTAAGGCTCTCTGTATGTGAAACGTCTTGCAAAACCTTGTTGAAGCCATGGACTCGGACGAAGACTTCTTGCTAAAGGCATGACTATACCATTGCATCATATCTCCTAAATATTTCGAAGGCCGTAAAGAAGATGAAGAGTGAAACTTTAAATGCCAGCTGAAAAAATTTGTGGCTAGAAGTGGTCCACGATTATAAGGAATTTTCTCCTAATGAAGTCAACCACTCTGCAGTAGACAAGGCCATGAAGCTGGCAAAACTACTGGGAAGAAATGGCTTTATTGATATAACTCCTGATGACATTAATGACCTGATCAATGCCCACTCATAACTGTTGACAAATGAAGACCTGATGGAGATGATGAAGTCAGTAAGTGAAGAAGAGGGAGAAGAACAAGAGTAACTAGGGTTTGAAGAAGAAGAGGAGGTTGACCTAACACTCAATTTCCTTGTAACCATGGTCAAAGTGGCCAAAGAACTTCAGCGAGTGGCTCAAGGATGGGACCCCCTGTTGCTTTGTTCATTGCAGTTCTCAAATACAGTTGAGGGTGGCATGTTGATTTATAAAAACTTTCTCTTCCAGAAGAAAAAGCAGCACCAGCAACTCCCCATAACTATGTTCCTCACTCGAACATAGTTACACCTACACCTTTAGTGAAAACAGAAATTACGGACAAGGGCAAAGATACTGCACCACCTGATTAAGCGCTTGATGAAGTGGAGTCTTCAGAAGAGCTGTAATGCTCTTCTTGGCTGTGTAGTACATTCATCTCATTGTCATCACCTTCATTGTCATCAGTACCACACAGCTAATTCGTCATCATCTTCATCATTCAAGTTGTAGTATAGTCACTGGTGAGTACCCATATAGAATTTTATATGTTGTTAAAATTACGTAGGTTTGAGAGTGTAGAAAGTGTTTAAGAACATAGTAAGTGTTTATAAGAGTGTGGAAAAGGTTAATAACAGTGTGTGAAAGGTTTATAAGAGTGTGGGGAGGGTTTATTTTCACCTATCACAGGAGATTCTGGAACCTAACCCCCGTGACAGATGAGGGACATATATATATTTAAAGATTTTATTTTTTTATTTTAGAGAGAAGAGAGAGAGAGAGAGAGAGAGAAAGGCAAGAGGGAGATAATGGAAGGATGCATCAAGTTGCAATTGATTCTTGTATGTGCCTTGACCAGGCAAGCCCAGGGAATCCAACTGGCGACCTCAACATTTCAAGTATATGCCTTATCCACTGTGCCACCACAGGTCAGGCTATATTGTTTAATTTATTGATTTTGAGAGAGAGAGAGAAAGAGAGAGAGAAACATGGATTTGTTATTCCACTTATTTATGCATTCATTAGTTGATTCCTGTATGTGCCCTGACTGGGCATCAAATCCACAACCTCAGAATAAGGGGAAGACACTCTAACCAACTGAGCTACCTGAGTAGAACTACAAATATTAATTTAATTATCCTACCATTGTTAAAAACTCAGGTTGCTTCTTGTTTATTGGTACTTTAAATATGTTTGTGTGTATATCTTTACTTACGATTCTCAGCATTTCTACTTGTAGAAATACATTCAAAATATATGAGGAGTAGTAAAAAAAGATATATGCACAAGGATATTTCATGTAGCTATAAACCTACAATAAAAAATAAGCTTCAGGGCTCCATTCACAAGGTTGTTTTCTACCCTGTACCTAATATATATTTAAAATTTTAATTTTTCTTTTTAAGGGGCTGCCTCTCAAATTGTAAAAACTTCAGGGTCTACCTAAATCCACCCCTACAGTCACCCTGGTGCTCTCTTTTACTCCCTCCTGTCTTGATCTGCTTGTTGCACTGGGTTCTGTTGATCTCTTCTTTTGTGGAAACTTCTGTTATTCTTTAGTTTGCTGGAAACTAACAGTTCCCTGTGAATTGTTTTCTGATTTAGTCAGTTCTGGTTCTTCATTTGAAAGGTTTTGAGAATCCAGAATATATTATATATATTGCTTATTGCAATTTGTCATTGTCATCAACATGTTTGAGGTGAAGATCAACCTTACTATTATTCAAGAAAACATAAAAAAGCCTGATCAGGTTGTAATGCAGTGGATAAAGCGTCTGCCTGGGATGCCGAGAACCCAGTTTCAAAACCCTGAGATTGCTGGCTTGAGTGCAGACTCACCATCCTGAGCACGGGTTGTTGGCTTGAGTATTGGATCATAGACATAACCCCCATGGTCAGTGGCATAAGCCCAAGGTTTCTAGCTCGGCTGGAGCCCCCTGGTCAAGGCACATATGAGAAAGCAATCAATGAGCAACAAAGTTGCTGCAACAAAGAATTGATACTTCTCATCTCTCTCCCTTCCTGTCTGTTGGTCCCTGTCTGTCTGTCTCTCTCTGCCTGTTTCTCTCTCTCAAAAAAAAAAAGCATAAAAAATTCAAAATTTTGTAGTTGTTTAGTACTTCTTTATATTTAGTTACTAAGCTTACTGATTTTTTGCATTCCTGGAAAATTATATTTTTAAAATATTTCAAAACAGAATTTATTCATCACTCTGCACTAGTTTTGTGTATTAATGTCATTTTTGCCTTTTTACTCTCTTTTATCCTGTTGTAATACAACTGACATTCACTACTAAAGTGGCTTTTTCTTAATAGCTATTTCCTTGTATTTTTTTATATATTTAAGAATTTGAAATCTATTTGATCTTTCAAACCAAATTCAAATTCTATATTCTAACTCACTTATATCATCTTTTGTTTAAAAATACCTTCACCCTAATTTTTAAAATTAATTTTATTAGTATGGCACTGGTTAACATAATTACTGTATTTCTTCATGTGTAAGGCTCACTTTTTTTTTTTTTTTTTTTTGAAAAATTTGGTCTCTAATAACTGGGAGCATCTTTTACAGTGGTTGTAGATTTTTTTTTTACTTGTGTTTCTCGATTTTTTGTGCTTGTTTTTTTCACTTATTGTTGAAGATAATGATTCATCATCAGACACAGATGAGGACAAGCTAATGAATGGGAGTACTGACAGTGATGAAAAGTTGTATGAATTTTATAATGAATAAAAGTTGAGTTTAATAATTTTTTGTAATATGTTTTTTTTTTCTCTTCAAATTTTAGGCTCCAAAATTAAGGTGTGTCTTATACATGGAAGTGTCTTATACATGGGAAAATATAGTATATTAGTTTCAGGTGCCAAATTTTACAACACATTTGTGTAAACCATATTTTATATTCACTTCCCCAAGTATGTTTTCATCATCACCATTTATCCCTCATACCTTCCTCCACTTCCCTCCTACCTCTCAATCATCACAGTGTTGTTTCCATCCCAATTTCAGTGTCAAATGTTATCTTCATAGTCATATCCCTTATTTTGAATTAAGTTTTCTCAAATCGTACTATTATTTTGGTTTGGAATATTCCCTGTTGTGCTCTGTATTGTAGAGTGTTTAGCCACTTCTCCAAGCTCTACTCACTAAATGCCAAACGCATCCTTCTTATCCTGCTCATTTTCAAGAACTAAATGTACTTCCAGACATTGCTAAATATTGCCTAGTAGAAAATCTTCACTGTTGATAAGCGCTGCTTTAATGAGAATATAGTACCAGACACTTTCTATTTTTCAAAAACATACTAGTTTTCTTTATTTTGATATTCATTTGTCTACTCCTTTTTAAAAATGTCATTTTTTGTATTTAAAATATTTATTCTGTGTTATCCTACTGTAATTTTATGCATTTTACACCTATTTACTTAAGATAAAATTTAAGAGGAAACTCTGAATTGAGAATTTTATACACACATGAATACTGTCTAATCAACATTGTAAAAAAGAATTATTCAGATGAAAGAACAGTTTATTTTCTCTTAATATCTGTCTTTCAATGAGTAGAATAATGTAGTACATGAGATGTATTTTTGAAACATAATGAAAGAACTAAAGTAATGTGTTAGTAATGATATTTAATGAAGCTCAACTCATAGTCTTGGTAACATTATTTTAGTTCTTTAATTCTATAGTAATAACACTCATTTTCTCAGAAATACTTATTACTTTTTTTTATAAATGATTCATCTTTTGGTTTTGTAAGGTAGTTTGAACTTATAGTTTAACATAATTGAGGCCAATTATACAAAGGAAGTAAAGTGTTTCTGATAGTAATTATTATTAAGAGAGAATAATAGTCAAAGCTGTATTATGAGACTAGGAGGTTGATCAAATATACTTAGTCTATTTAAAATCTAATTATGTGTTGAATAGAAATCTTTGAAATGTGTTTGGTTATTAAGTTCTGCTTCACCTTATTTTTAGATTTTAAGTAAATAAGACTTATTAAACAAAGTATATATGTATATATATTCATGCAATACATATGTACATGTATATACATATAAATATGTACTATTCATGCATCATTAATCATACTGGATCTAATTATTTATAAAAAAATGTAGTCCCTTTGTTCTCTCCTATCAGATATTAAATACATATGAAAATAAAGTTTATGGACATTTCCCAGATTGTGTTGAACTGCCCCATGCACGTACATGAATGTCTATGTGTTCAGCATATGATACACAGACTGCCAATTTAAGCATTAGGAAAAATGCAACGAATTTTCCATTAAGTGTGTTCCCTCAGTGAACACCCTCTGTTTTTCTGGCAGGACCCAGCAGGATCTGAAAAATAAGCAGCATATTGGGAACAATAATGAATATTTATGTTTTATGGAATCCTTTTACATTCATTTGTCATCTGCACGTCTAGACCCCAAAATACTAAATTAGTAAAGGGGGTAAGGAGAATTGTGTTATAAATCCTTGGTTTAGTGATAGGAAAACATCAGTGAGACTGTGAGCCAACTGATGTCTAGGCTACACGGAGGTACTAATGATATAAACTGAAGCTTACTGGCTACCAGCATTTCTATTTAACACTTTTTGTTATTGATTTCTGTAAAATAAACTTGTAATCTATAAAATTATAGAATAGTAGATGATAGAATACCAAAATATTGTTTAAGAAGAAAAACTTATTATTGGAAATGTAAAAGGAGATAAGAAGAGCCAAAAAGGACACCTAGGAAAAATAATGGCTTGAGGAGAAAAACAAGGTACTTCTCAGGCATAGTTTTAACCACTAATACATTAATTCATAGATTTAAAAAGGAAACAAAAACAAGGATGAAAACTATGTGTTAACCCATATTGACTTACAGCAGTTTCTAAAGACAAACCCAAGAAGCATATTGCCCAGTGAGTCCCTTATAATCGACCATTTTATTTCATTTAACTGCATGGGATTTGTTGATTAAAATGTTAATGCCAGTTTCCTGCTTTAAGTTTCTGTGATAGCCCTGGCCAGTTACCTCAGTTAGTTTGAGTATTTTCCAGAAGTGCCAAGATTGTGAGTTTGATCCTTGGTCACAGCGCATTAGGTAACCAACCAATAAAGGCACAACTAACTGGGACAATAAATGAATGCTTCTCTCTCTGTCTTCTTTCCTCCTCCTCCTTTAAAAACAACAAAAAAAATCTTTTTTTGTTTTTAAAGATTTTATTTATTCATTTCAGAGAGGAGGAGAGAGAGAGAGAGAGAAAGAGAGAAGGGAAGGAGGAGCAGGAAGCATCAGCTCCCATTTGTGCCTTAACCAGACAAGCCCAGGGTTTCTAAATGGCGCCCACAGCGTGCCAGGTCAATGCTTTATCCATTCCGCCACCACAGGTCAGGCTTTCTGTATATCTTGAAGCAATTAAAAAAAATTATGTGATCTATTTTTGGTGATCAATGCTAGTAGATATTGCTTCTTAGTAATCCAAGTATAGACAAAATGAGTGTTAAACATTTGGATGAAAATTGGAATTTTTTTTCTGTCAACTTAGAATTTTAGAAAATCCAGAGGATGAATATCACCTAAAAAAGTTGTTACTGCTTAATTTGTTCTTCTATTTGTTGGTAGTCAGATTGTAAATAAAAGAACTCTATCTTTTCTGGCAAATATCAACTCTGATGAAATAAAGTGAAAAACAATAACAGTTAGAAATATACATTTTCTAATTGATAAACAAGCATTTTAGCAAAATGTCATAACATTTCTAATCACCACTGTTTCCTCGATGTCAGAGTTATGCCTAATTTATGTTGTCCCTAGAATTAAACACAATACTAAGATAGCAATATAATGGAGAAAAACAAACAAGACAAGTTTTCTTCCTATTTTAATATTCTAAAACCTAGAGGTGGTGCCCATAATTCATTTCTCAATATGGAGAAATATGTAGAGAAGGACTCGATTTCTAAATCTTGATATGAAATCTCAAAGCAACGAGTTTGAAATATTAATATTTTTCTATAAAGGATTATTAGGAATTATAAAACATCTGCACATTTTAATCTTCCAACAAGAATAAATAAACTAAAAGGAAAGTTTTTCCCAAATGGCATTTGGTGTCCACTTAAATGCAGACGTATAACTTGCTCAGATATAGAGCTTCATTAAAGACTACTTACTCCATAAAAAAGAGCTACCTTAAAGGAAATTGGAGCTGTGGTGCCGGTAACCCTCTATACTGTTAAAAAGAAAAATAATTGAACAGTAAAGACTGTGTCAGAGAAGTCTAAATGTTCTAGGGACTCTCTCAGATGCTTGTTTGAAGTTTTTCTCAAGCATTTTAAGCCTAAACCACTGCTGGATTCTCCCTGTTGGGAGGACGGAGTGCTAAGAGCTCACATGCCCAGGACTGAGCCCAAGATGTGCCGCATCAAACTGTTTACCCCTGACCCCTTCTCCCTCCTCTGCTGGCTACACATATTCCGTTTCCTCTAGATTAGGAAAAAATCAATTTCACCAGTGAAAAAGGCTTTTAACTTAAAGTTAAATTCCCCAAAGTTAAAAAAAAAAGGCAAAATCTCTCAACTTTTTTCATAAACTGCACTAGAGGCCAATATTCTTGTTATATTATGAGAAAACCTTCACCTTTATCTCTGACTTTCTGTTTCCAAATTAAATAGAAATATGTTGAAAAGAATGAAACCTCTAATATCTCCATAAAATGAAAAGCCTATTACTTTTACTTTGAAGCAGTATATTCTATCATCAAAGTGTAACCTCTGAACTTAGCTAGACCTTTCATAATCTTTTAAAAACATTGAATTTCATTGGATATTTTAAACATTCAACTCTATTGCTCTTTACCTCGAATATCCTGGCAATAATAACAAAAAGCCTGGTGTCCTCGTCACGATGAGAAAGTTTAGTGTTTATAGACAGTAAAAGTGAAGGAGAATGAAAAGCTAAAACCACATCAGTATGAGAAAATTGGTCATTACATTCCCAACTAAGTCCTTTTGGAGTGTTTCACATTCATTGGTTTGTGTACATGACCATGGTAGAATCAGTTTGACTGAAATATTCCTAATATTTAGGCTGTTTTCATTCTTTAAAACTCTTGTAATGCAAGCACAGAGTATAGAATTTAGTCATATATGTGAAATTTTGAAACTGGTCATGATAGATTGTACTATATATATTTTAGATCTTATGCATTTTATTTCAGTGGTCAGATCTCAGTAAAAACCTATCTGTCAACAATATAATGCTAAAAAGTTTCTGATCCTGCTTATGAACCAGAAATATCGGCAGAATATGAACATGGCCCGTATTTTAACTCATCCTAAATTGTCTTTCAGTTTGAGGCACAGGATTTAATTTAATTGAACACACTTATACACACACATGCATGCATATAGAGAACACTTGTGAGTTAACAGGAAATTCTAAAAATCCTATCTTCAGAGCTAAATTTCTATATTTTACAATGTGATTTTACACAAACCATACAGGTTGGGGCAAAAGTAGGTTTATAGTTGTTTGTATGGCAAATAATACAATAATTAATAAATAATAACACATGAACAAATTGTTTTTCAGATTCATAACTATAAACCTCCTTTTGCTCCACCTTGTATTTTATCCTTTGTATTTTCTGTGACTAAATAGTTTGAATACTCAAACATGAATTGCTTGAAATAAGGGTTATCCTTCCTTCTTTGAAGTCCTAAAAGCCGTAGTTATTATACATTTAGCCCTGGACCACTATATACACACACACACACACATACATATATATATATATACACACACACACCCACATATATACACATATTTTTTAAAGGGACTGCCTCTATGAAAACTATATCCACTGATCAGCAAAAGGGAGCATCTTTCCAAGTAACCTCATTCAACACAGGAGAACTAAGGAAGTAACAACTTCACAGGAAAACTGTATATACAGTTCAATAGTCTGGGGCAGTAACTAAGTGTTTAATACATAATGAATAATTGATGGATGAATAATTGAATTAATATGTCTACTATCTAGACAGAAGTTTTAAAAGAAATAATTTCCAGGTTTGCTCTAGACTACTGAAAAATTTTTGCTGGCAACTTATATGTACCTAAAATTGCACACTATAGCACATCATTTTCTTTATCTTGAAATAAAAATTAGTTAAAAGCACATCCTGCCAGAGTGGGTATTTCAGTTAAAATCTTTTTTTCTTTGTAACATGTGTTATGGTATAAAGTTAAATAAATATAAAAACATATGTAGTCATTATGGCTTCAATACATTAAGATCTGGGAAGTTATTATTCTTTTTCTTAAAAATATCTCAACAAATTGAAAATAAATGACTTCTTTTGGGCAAATAAAGAGCTGAAGTTATAGAAAAAAGGTAAAAAGAACTACATCAAAACACTGTACTGTAGTTTTGGGAAACACTAAAGTTCTATTCTATGGGGTAGAGATGAAAGATTTGGTACTGCTAATCACATATACTAGAATGGAACAATTAAGTAAGTTCATGGCAGATGGTGGTGCTCAGGTTTCTTCCACTGTTGAAGTGAGAGTTTACAGATAAGCAAAAGAATGAAGCTATAATGAAATAATTCATGTAATAATAGATTACAATTGTAGCCATCATTCTAAACTCATGTTTAGTTTAATATAAATAAGAAAGATGCATAAAGAGTGAATTATAGAAGTGTGTATAATGGGATAGTATACACACATACTTCCTTGCTCTGACAGCCTAGAGGCAATGATATATACCAAAGAAGCAATGAATACTCCTAGCTCCTGTGTTTTTGGTTTAAAATACCATTCTCTAATAAAATGAACCAGGGATCCAGGGAGATACAACTGACACAAAGGTGAAGCAGAATATGTACAAGATAGGCCTGGAGCAAAGGGTAGTGCTAGAAGATGGGAAAGTGCTTAACCAAGCAACAAACAGCATGTTGATCAGAGTATGTAAATGTGACACAAGATCCAGCTGAAAAAGTTCCCTAACGTTACAACTAGAACAATTTGAACAATAAAAGGAAGCTGTATTAGATTATAAGCCAAAATGTAAATTAGATATCCATGAGTTGATACTAATGCAAAAACACGATTTAATAATGATGGAGAAGACACAGATCTCCTCCACAGAAGACTTCCAGATAGTTTATATATATACATATTCTGGCCTTAAGAGGTGAAATATAAATCTCTATTTCTTTAGTGTGGGCTATATATAATGACTTCCTTCCAAAAAATACAGTATTAAAAAGCAGGGAAAAAAAAAACTTTACAGAGGAGAAATCTGTCAACCACTATCTTAAAAAGATGATCTAGGTCATTATAAACAGTGATGTCACTTTGATAGTATGTATCCATGATATAATGTGATGAAAATGGCACCTACATCTGTAGTCTTCTCCCTCCAAAATTCATAATCCCAGTTTAATCATAAGAAAACCACAATAAAAATTCCAGCTGAGACATTCTACAAAATATTTGACCATTACTTCTCAAAATAGCAGACAGCATACAAAACAAGCAAAGTCTGAGAAATTTTCTCAGCTAAGAGCCTAAGAAGACCTGGCTGCACAATATAATTTGGTATCTTGGATGAAATCCTGGAACAGGAAAAAGGTAAAAACTAGGAGATTTTGAACTAAGTATTTACTTTAATAATGTGTCAACATTGGTTTGTTAATTAAAATAAGTGGGCTGTACTAATGTAAGATGATAAAAATAAAGGAAATTGAATATAAAGTATATGAAAACTCTCTTTAATACCTTTGTAGTTTGTCGGTAAATCTGAAAGTCTTTTAAAATAAACTTTATTAAAAATAACATGGTCAAAATGATTGTATAATGTAACACTATCAAAAGAACCTCAAAATTCCATACCAATGTGGCTAACCAGACTTGTAAGAGACAACTGTCATCCATAAACTTAACCTTTGAAGACTCAAACCATGACCTAATTTCAACGGGGGTAGGTGCATACATTCAGAGAAGCAATTTTCAACCAGTGTGCTTCAAGAGGCACTCTGTTGTACCACAAGAGTTTTTAACACATGCAACATCTGACTATTTAGTCAGGGGCACTGACCTCTTTTGTCTTAGAGCGTCAAATAAAAAATGGTGACAACAGTCAACATAACAATAGACATCCTGTGTGAAGGAATCAAAAATATACTCATTTTTTTTGTAGCAAAAAAATATATTTTGATTTGCCACAAAATTTTAGTAACTAGGTTTTGTGTGCCGTGAGACTAACAAAGGTAGAAAGGGCACAAAGTGTCTCAGTGGCAAATATTCTTTGTATTAAAAGTTTCTAGCATATGGGGAAGCTTGTAACAAGACCTCAATTCTTGAAAGGGACAGGTAGGGATATTTTAAACTATCAAACAAAATATTTGAGTTACAGACTTTTTGAAGTAGGTAGATGATGATGCTCGCAAAAATTTTAATGATTTTCACCTGCTGGCACATTATCTTTTTTGGTTTATTAAGCTATTTCCTGGGAGTATGTCTAAGAGATTTAACACTAAGCAGTTAAATGCAGTCAAATATTTAACATATAATGCACAAAAGGTTGTTTAAGTAATTGTGGCATCTAAGATTTTTAATTTTTTAATGATATTGAATTTCAATTAGAGAGTGAATTCATTATAAAGGTAGCTATTTTGTATTTTGATTCAGTTAAAATTGTGATTAGCATTATGCCTTAGATGCTTTAAAAAAAAAAGTCCTTAATGCTTTCACATTCCTTATGGCAAAATGCAATTAATTTTAGCCCTGTAGAAAAAGAAAATTCTTTAACCAGATTTTTCACTTACTGTAAATGTATTGAGTTAGAGAAATCAGTGTTTAGATATAAGACACAAAACAAAGATATGTAAGAAGTTATGAATGGGTAAACACAATCTATGGGGTTGCAGAATAACCTGTCTTCAGCACTAATTTAAATATTTACTGAACGTTATTATCTAGATCTGGATGTGTGTGTGTTTTTCCCTAAAGGTTTAATAAAGAAATGATGAATGCTGAGCTTAGACTTAAAATAGCATATTCAAGAGAGAAGAGTCTTTTGGTGTCCTGTTATTATTTTTCATAAAACATGATTTATTTTTCCTACTGATCTCTTTCCTGAATCTTACATCTAAGTGCTTAACTACAAACTTTAGATTAAAAGTGTACTCATGCATACCATAGTAAAGTATGAGAGGTATCTGATGTATAAATGTGAAATATATGATAGAATAGAGTGTTCATAGAAAAGGAAACAGACTGAAAAAAACTTGAATTTGAGTTTTTTCTAAGTTACCTAAAAGAACAAGAAGGAAAGGTTTTTGACTTCTATCAAAAGTAAAAGGTGTTGCTTGCAGTTTCTCACTATTCTACATGAAAGTGAATTTTCTTTTTTCTCTTAGAGAAATTATATACCAAGTCTTCATAAAATTAACTATTACAGTAATTTGCATGTAATTGGAAAGTATGTTTTCATCTTCAAATCACTTCTAGTTAAAGAAGGATGTTTAAATAAATACTAAAATATTGGTCCAAAATGTTACATGATCTTCACCAGTGGTGGATTCAGCCAGTTTGCACCAGTTTGGCAGAACTGATACCTAATTTTTTGTTGAGTTCAGCGAACCAGTTGTTAAAATGATACCTGTAATAATGTTTATTCCATCCATAAGTGAAAAAAATTGCAAGTGAGGGTGCCAATTAAGAAACAATATGATCATCAGATTTATATGGAACTATAAAAAACCCCGAATAGCCAAAACAATCCTAAGGAAAAAGAATGAAGCTGGGGGCATTACAATACCTGACTTTAAACTATATTATAGGGCCACGATAATCAAAACAGCATGGTATTGGCAAAAAAATAGACACTCAGACCAATGGAACAGAATAGAAAGCCCAGAAATAAAACCACATATATATGGTCAAATAATCTTTGATAAAGGGGCCAACAACACACAATGGAGAAAAGAAAGCCTCTTCAACAAATGGTGTTGGGAAAACTGGAAAGCCACATGCAAAAGAATGAAACTCGACTACAGCCTGTCCCCGTGTACTAAAATTAATTCAAAATGGATCAAAGACCTAAATATAAGACCTGAAACAATAAAGTACATAGAAGAAGACATAGGTACTAAAATCATGGACCTGGGTTTTAAAGAACATTTTATGAACTTGACTCCAATGGCAAGAGAAGTGAAGGCAAAGATAAATGAATGGGACTACATCAGAATTAAAAGTTTTTGCTCAGCAAGAGAAACTGATATCAAAATAAACAGACAGCCAACTATATGGGAACTGATATTTTCAAACGACAGCTCAGATAAGGGCCTAATATCCAAAATTTACAAAGAACTCATAAAACTCAACAACAAACAAACAAGCAATCCAATAAAAAAATGGGAAGAGGACATGAACAGACACTTCTCCCAGGAAGAGATACAAATGGCCAACAGATATATGAAAAGATGCTCAGCTTCATTAGTTATTAGAGAAATGCAAATCAAAACTACAATGAGATACCACCTCACTCCTGTTAGATTAGCTATTATCAACAAGACGGGTAATAGCAAATGTTGGAGAGGCTGTGGAGAAAAAGGAACCCTCATTCACTGTTGGTGGGACTGTAAAGTAGTACAACCATTATGGAGGAAAGTATGGTGGTTCCTCAAAAAACTGCAAATAGAACTACCTTATGACCCAGCAATCCCTCTACTGGGTATATACCCCAAAACCTCAGAAACATTGATACGTGAAGACACATGTAGCCCCATGTTCATTGCAGCACTGTTCACAGTGGCCAAGACATGGAAACAACCAAAAAGCCCTTCAATAGAAGACTAGATAAAGAAGATGTGGCACATATACACTATGGAATACTACTCAGCCATAAGAAATGATGACATCAGATCATTTACAGCAAAATGGTGGGATCTTGATAACATTATAAGGAGTGAAATAAGTAAATCAGAAAAAAACAAGAACTACATGATTCCATACATTGGTGGAACATAAAAATGAGACTAAGAGACATGGACAAGAGTGTGGTGGTTACCAAGGGTGGGGGGGGAGGGAGGACATGGGAGGGAGGGAGGGAGAGAGTTAGGGGGAGGGGGAGGGGCACAGAGAACTAGATGGAGGGTGACGGAGGACAATCTGACTTTGGGCGAGGGTTTTGCAACATAATTTGATGACAAAATAACCTAGACATGTTTTCTTTGAATATATGTACCCTGATTTATTAATGTCATCCCATTACCATTAATAAAAATTTATTAAAAAAAAAAGAAAGAAACAATATGAAAATATCTTAAATAACAGTTTTATTGCTTTTTGTCAAGTATTATTTAATATTTTTCATTAATATTTTAAAACTTTCTTATAATATAGTCCAGTTTTGTGTACCTCTTTTATTGTTCTTATTTAAGTATTAAGTGCATGAAATACTATCTTTTGGTATAACTTCTTTTATATATATATACTTAAAACGATCATTAGGGTAGAGAGCCAGTTGTCAAATTATTTGAATCCCACCACTGATCTTCACATACAGTGTTGCCTACAGATGCAGAAAGCTAGAGCCCCTGACCTGGGCCCCATATTTTCCAATGCCTGTTCTGGGCAACCTTCAACTGTGCTCTTCTCCAGTCTTTGAAGCCAAGAGCATGGTGTCAAAGATCTCACACCTGTCTGGGACCATGTGCCAAGTCTAAAAAGAGAAGCTTGTGCTATTTTCTAGGTCTGTACTTGCCATTACCACCCAGACCTCTGAAATTGACATTGGGTGGTTTGTAGGAATGGTTGTATAGAGCTTAGATGTTCAAAAGGATGAGTCACAGACATACATAAAGAACTATCATGGAGCAGAGTGGAGATCGATTCAGAAAAAGAAAGGAAGGTCACTGGCAGAAATCTCCATTTGTGGGCACTGAAATGTTAAAGATGAATGTATGCACAATTAAATTTCTCCCTACTACATGAGAATACTAGTTTATTCTGTAAACAAACAAACAAAAACATTTTGAACATATCACAAAAATGACACTAGTTAGGCATTTTAGACTTGCCTATGAAAATGTAATTAGTATTGTTAAACACTGAATTGAACTATTCTCCATTCAACATGCATGTGAATCCCTTATGGATCTTATTAAAATCTATTCTGTTCAGCAGATCTCTGGGGCCAGGGATTCTGCTTTTCTAATTTGCTCTACAGAAAATATTTTGAGTAGCACGATTGTAGAGGACAAGGCAAACAAGACTGGCATTGTCTGTGATGTAGTTATTTCTAATAATATGATAAGAACAGTGATGGTGAGATAATTCAAATTTTTTATTTCTATATTTTTAATGAACAAAAAATATGACTATGCAAAAAATGTGCATTTATTACACCCCTTTGCTACCAAGACAACCAGTCATTGCAATTTGTTTATACTTGGCTAAGAAATTTCATAAATTTGTTTTCATTCATTAATAATATTTAAACCTAAATTAAAAGAAACAATTTATTAATTTTCATTTAGGTTCTTACTTTTTTGCACAGGAATAATACATTTCTACCTAAGAAATTCATTCACATATGAGGTTTATAGAACTATTTATTTTAGATTTAACAATGGCTTTGTTAAAATTATTTTCTTCTAAGATAACAAGCGTTGATTATATCTTTGTAGTCATAATGGAGAGCAAAAAAAGAAAAAATATATATAATATTTTTTAATTGAAAATGTAGACCAAACAATTAAAAAGCAGAACAAAAAATGAAAGACAGTTAATGGAATAAATTCAACCATATCAAAATTAAAAGACATTTTGGTGCTGAACTCTTAGCTAAGCTGTAGCCATTTGAATATTCACACTTAGCAGGCTCTAATTCCCCTCTGCTCCCACTGTCTACTTAATACTCTCATACAGTACTCTATAAACTTAAAATGAATAGATTTTTTTTATTGTCTGTTGCTGTGGAAGAATATGATGAATGAAGACATACAAATCTTGCCTTAAGAATGTCTAATAATTCTTAAGAATGTCTAAATCAGTTGCACTGATTTAGGTGTGTATGTGGCTTAGAGTTTGTGGTCATTCTAACTTGGCCATCATCCAGTCTGGTAAATCTGTGTATGCTAAATATTTTGTATATTCTCATGTCCTCGCACATCTTTCAAACTATAAACTTCTAAATTTAAATGGCTTATTCCATTTAAGTCCCCTTTGACCTTAGCAAGAGGTTATTGAAATATGTATTAATTTTTTAGTTCAATTTAGTCTATACAGAATATTTTATTTAAAAATTATAATAGGCAAGTCAGATGAACTATTTAAAGTTAAAACAGAAATTAATCAATATTTCCTATCATATTATTGTCATAAATTTTATGGAGTAAATTATTCAGGTCAATTCACCCCCCAGGAAAAATATAGCTAAAATTGATTCTTCATTGGTTTTCCTAATAGAGAATATTTTTTTACATTAATTTTAAATAGTGGTAATTTTAACTTTGAAAAAATAATTCCTGGCTATTATATATTTTATAAAAATTTTCCTAACATGTAAGATTAATAAAGTGAAGTCAAATGTAATGTTATATTTTATGATTAATACAATTTGCACATATGGACATTAAGTACATGGTAAATTTATTGTATTTTTGTCATAGGCTAGTTATTTTTTACTGGAAAGAAATTTATACATTCTTAATTTATAAATCCTTTATAGGTTCAGAAGGTAATTATATATTTAGTTACTTAATAAGTTACATATTTTAACAATAAAAGGCTCATAAATTTTTAACAAATTTATTATTATTATTGTTTCATTGAATTTATTGAGGTGTCACTGGTTCATAAAGTTAAATATTTCAGGTGCACAATTCTATAACACACCTTCTGTACACTGTATTGTCTTTTTGCCTTCCAAATTCAGTCTTCATCCAACACCACTTATCCCCTTATCTCCTCCTCTACTGCCCCCAACCCCTAGCAATCACCACACTATTGTCCATGTTCATAAGATTTCTCTATCTCTCTTTTTCTCTTTTTATTCTTTTCAAACTTTATCCCTTCATTACTAAAGATTAGGGAAAACCTACAGTGAACTAACTTTTATTACATACTTCTTAAAAGAAAATATTTTGATATATCTTTAATGCTATTTAGAAAACACTGATATTAAGATGCACAAGAAAGAAGTTGAAAGAGAAATAAGAAATTGAATATATATTTAGGGGTATATGAAGCTAAAAATTCATTTAAGCATTCTGTCCTAATACAACTTAAAACTAATAGAGCTTCTTAGTATGACATTTAAATAAGAGATTTTAATTTGTCTAAATATACTCAAATGGCTAAATTAAACTTGAAGGTGTTTATGCTAAGTTTGGAATTATTTACCATATATCAAATTAAATAATTATATACATATCATTATGTTATTATCAAGAAGAATTCTTTTACTTCAGTTTTTTCCTATGTCTTGAGGAAAACTGCACTAGAATACAGGTTGTTGATATCTCTTCCTAATTTTATGTTTCTAAAACTTGGCTTTAAGTCCTGGTATTCAAAATAAAGGTTGATTTCACCTTCTCTGATTTTTTATACTCTTAATTTTTCCAATTAATTTCTTTGAGATTTCTTGGAATTTCTCTTTTATTGGGGGGGGGAGGAGTAAAATACTCTATAGAAGCTCGTTCATTATTTCTTCAAGGACATGGTTTCCATATGCTTATTATCCATCTAGACTGTCAGTGAACATGCGCTCATTAGTCAAAATGACTCTCAGCCTGTGAATTCCAGACTATGGCATTCCACTCTACTTCAGCCAGAACATGTTACTGGAGTCACACCTTTTTATGATCACCAGAATTATTCCTGTTAATATGTTCAAAATGATTAGTTTTAATAAGGTCACAACAGAGTATTACTATTGGATAATTGTTGGTACTGTAAACTACTTTACCTAAGGTCACTTCTCTTTTATCCTTAGGGATATAATTTTTATTTTTAAAAATAACACATTTTAGCTTTTTTCTCTCTGGATGCTTGAAGCCTGGCTACACCATCATGAACAACACAGTAACTATTCAGACCCAGTCCTGACCAAAAGACTACTGCAGCAGAAACAAGTAATCACTGATGTCCTTCACCTTGGGAAGGCAACAGTTCCTAAGACAGAAAATCAGGAAGAACTAGCAAAAGTGTATAAAAGCACACCAGATGTCCTTTTTTGTGTTTGGTGTTTGGATTCAAAACCCATTTTGTTAGTGGCAAGACAACTGGCTTTGGAATGATTTATGATTCCTTGGATCACTCAAAGAAAAATGACCCCAAACATAGATGTGTAAGACTTGGCCTGTGTGAGAAGACCTCAAGAAAACAGAAAAAGAAATGCCAGAACAGGATGCAGAAAGTCAGGGGGACTGGAAAGGCCATTGTTGTGGTGGCAAACAGAAGTAAATGTTCTTTAGTGACTTTACTTGTACTGATTGTACTGATTTTTCATGAGAGTATTAAAAAACTAAAAACTTTAAAAACAACACATTTGCCCAGTTGACTCAGTGGTAGAGTGTCAACCTGACATGTAGAAGTCTCGGTTTGATTCCCGGTCAGGGCTTCCCCATCTCTCTCTTTCCTCTCCTCCCAGATCCATGGCTTGAATAGTTTAAGCAAAGCTGGCTGTCGGGTGCTTAGGATGACTCCATGGCCTCGCCTCAGGCACTAAAATAGCTTGGTTGTAGAGCAATGGAGCAGCTGCCCAGATAGACAGAGCAACACCTGGTAGGGGGCTTGCCAGGTGGATTCCAGTTGGAGAGCATGTGGGAGTCTGTCTCTGACTCCCTACCTCTCACTTAATTAAGACAACAACAACAAAAAAAAACATTTCATTTCTAAATAGAACATAATTAATATTAATAAATGATAAAATGGCCTATAATCTTACCATCCAAGACAGGGAAGATTACCTTTTTTTATAAACATGTTTTATATATTTACATAAAAAATTAAATATATGCTATATTTGTTTTTTTCTTAATGTTGTGATATTATGTTGTGTTATGTAGCTTTCAAAAATGAGTGTTTATATTTCAACAATGATTTTATGCATTAATTCAAACTTTTCTCTATTGTTAGATATTTATGAAAATATTAATAAGTCAAAGGGACTGAATTTACCATAAGTATTATTACTATTATGGCTATAACCTCTACAAAAATCTATTTCAGATTATCGCTATTTTGTAAGAAAACTAAGTACACTCTTGATAGTACATATTTACTTTGCTACTAGAAATGTTAATCAGTGTTCTTATAAATTGTTTTCCAAAACTTCTTTATTTTGGGGTAAAATAAAATTATAAATTTAAAAATAATATTTTGTAAACTCTCTTCAATTACTATAGCTCTCATTTCTATTTCATAGTATATTGTATTAGTTACATTTTATGAGGAATAGTTATAAAAAAAGGCTCCTTGATATACTCCAAATTTTGAGGAAATAATGTCAGTAAGTCAGTATACATTTCTTTATCCATGTATTTCTTTATTTTTAAATAATGTGCATTTAGTTTTTATTCTGGTAAAATTATAAGGTCTTGTTAGATTTCTTACTTCTAATCCAGAGAAATTGTACCTTAATCGCTCTATGGATAACCATAATAAGTGACTCTGTTTCCAGGGACAATATTACTATACCACTCCCCATTTTGAGTACTATCATTCTTTTTTTTTTTTTTTTTTTTTTTTTTTTTTGCATTTTTCTGAAGCTGGAAACAGGGAGAGACAGTCAGACAGACTCCCGCATGCGCCCGACAGGGATCCACCCGGCACGCCCACCAGGGGCGACGCTCTGCCCACCAGGGGGCGATGCTCTGCCCATCCTGGGCGTCGCCATGTTGCGACCCTCCTGGGCGTCGCCATGTTGCGACCAGAGCCACTCTAGCACCTGGGGCAGAGGCCACAGAGCCATCCCCAGCGCCCGGGCCATCTTTGCTCCAATGGAGCCTTGGCTGCGGGAGGGGAAGAGAGAGACAGAGAGGAAGGCGCGGCGGAGGGGTGGAGAAGCAAATGGGCGTTTCTCCTATGTGCCCTGGCCGGGAATCGAACCCGGGTCCTCCGCACGCTAGGCCGACGCTCTACCGCTGAGCCAACCGGCCAGGGCTGAGTACTATCATTCTTATTTTGGCTCTCCCTTCCTTGTCTATGTAGATATCATTTGCCTTTGAGTTTTTACTTCTGTGATTTTCTTTGGCATTTAGAATATATTCATATTCTCAACATCATAAAATTAGACAGACTTCATCCTGTTGACACTTGGGTTCACAGCACTCGGAGCAGGGCCCCTGCATGTATTAGGGTCAGGATATATGTGTTCAATGAATGCACATCTGCAGTGTTATTTGAGCCCACTACAGCATTCAATGTCATCTTTAATTTTCACAGTTTCAACTTCTTGGCAATTCTACCTCAGCTTCTTTTTCTTTCTTTTCTTTTTTTTTCAGGGACAGAGAGAGAATCAGAGAGAGGAATAGACAGGGACAGACAGACAGGAATGGAGAGAGATGAGAAGCAGCAATCATCAGTTTTTTGTTGCGACACCTTATTGTTCATTGATTGCTTTCTCATATGTGCTTTGACCTTGGGCCTTCAGCAGACCAAGTAACCCCTTGCTCGAGCCAGCGCTCGAGCCAGCCACCTTGGGTTCAAGCTGATGAGGTTTTGCTCAAACCATATGAGCCTGCGCTCAGGCTGGTGACCTCAGGGTCTCGAACCTGAATCCTCTGCATCCCAGTCTGATGCTATATCCACTGCGCCACCGCCTAGTCAGGCTCTACCTCATCTTAATTACCTTCATTTTCATCCATTTTAATTTATCTTCCTGTAGTTGGGACAGACTTTGACATGTTCATGTCATCCTTTTTTCCCTCTGTGTGGTTGACTTTCTTCACCTCATTGATGCCAAATATTTGTCAAATTTTCTTCTAGTTCTTATACCATTCTAAAGAGTAAATAGGTGAAAACACAAGGGTGATATTCTCCTTTCTCTTTTATAAATCTTATGTTGATTTGTTTTCCCATTCATAGTCCCCATGTTTGGTAAATTAAAAGGGTATGACTAGCCTTTTCAACTTAGTATCTCTCATTAGGTTACTCTCTAGTAGGAAAAATGGGTCAGGGCAGATTTACATAACAAACAGCTCAGTTTGCCATTTCTTTGTGATTTTGCTAGAATTGGTGTATTCTGTATATTATCCCCAGTATGGGTTCTTGGATTCTCTGGACTAATGGCATTGATGGTTAACTTTCAATTCTCACAATGCCCTGGTCTCCTTTTAGATCTCCACATTTTACTTGAACCAACAACACCTTAGACAGGATGTAAGCACCAGTAGCCAACTTCATTCTAGGACTTTTTTTCCAGGAATTTACAGTGTTCAAATGGAATTAAAACAAGTGATAGATGAGTGAATGTACAATTAGATTACTGTTCTGGCCCCTTGTAAAGCTAGCCATGAGTGTCGAACCTGGAGAGTATGATGCTAAGTGAAAGAAGCCAGTCAGAGAAAGACAAGTACCAGATGATTTCACTCATATGTGGAATCTAATGAACAAAATAAACTAAAAAACAAAATAAAAACAGACTCATAGATACAGAGAAAATACTGACAGTTGTCAGAGGAGATGAAGGTTGGGGACTAGGTGAAAAGGTGAAGGGATTAAGCAAAGAAAACTAAGCCTTGGACAGAGACAACAGTGTGGTGATTACCAGAGGGGAAGGGAATGGGGGAGATACAAGAAGGTAAAGGGAGATAAATGGAAGGGGACTTGACCTGAGGTGGTGAGCACACAATAGAAGATACAGATGATGCATTATAGGTGCATAAACCTGAAATCTATATAATTTTATTAACTAATGTTAAATCCAATAATTCAATTTTTAAAAACGTAAAGCATGTCATGGGAAATTGTAAGTTTGGTTTGGTATCAATGCTGGGACTATGGGAGAGAACATAAGTGATGGGAAAGGCATAAAATGCATGCCTTTTTAGAAGCTGACAGTACCACTATCTTTCATAAAATAAGGAATACAGACATATATTTTTAAATTCAGTTCCTCTGACTTTATAGTTAAAGTGAATACTCCAAACATTCTGGTTATAATTTGTCCATAGGATATAGTTTCAGCTGTTCTGTAAACTGGTATTTAAAAAATTATTTTAAAGTCTATTAACTATTTAAGTGGAAAATATAAAAGGTCGTGTTAAACCTGTTATTTAAACCACAAGTCTGTACTTGTGCTCACTTTCACACCTATTCTCCTCTCTCTCTCTCTCTCTCTCTCTCTCTCTTTACAGAGACAGAGAGTCAGAGAAAGGGATAAATAGGGAGAGACAGGAACAGAGAGAGATAAGAAGCATCAATCATTAGTTTTTTGTTGTGACACCTTAGTTGTTCATTGATTGCTCTCTCATATGTGCCTTGACCGTGGGCCTACAACAGACCGAGTAATCCCTTGTTCTAGCCAGCAAACTTGGGTCCAACCTGGTGAGCTTTGCTCAAACCAGATGAGCCCGTGCTCAAGCTGGCAACCTTGGGGTCTCAAACCTGGGTCCTCCACATTCAAATCTGACGCTCTATCCACTGTGCCACCGCCTGCTCAGGCCACACCCATTCTCCATAAAACAATTATTTTTCTGATTACTCAAGTTAAAAAATTTGAGTAAGGTATAATGTGGAAATTGTACAGGCATCCCCAAACTACGGCCGGCAGAACGCATACGTCCTCCTGAGGCCATTTATCTGGACCCCCGCCGCACTTCCGGAAGGGGCACCTCTTTCATTGGTGGTCAGTGAGAGGAGCACTGTATGTGGCAGCCCTCCAACAGTCTGAGGGACAGTGAACTGGCCCCCAGTGTAAAAACTTTGGGGATCCCTGACATAGAACATTAAAATTCTTAAGTTTTTCATTGTTCATGATGGCCATTGTTAATTTGGTATCCTTCAACAAATTTCTTTTTCCTATGCATATATAGCAACAGTTCTAAAGTAAAGCATAGAGTATGAGACTGGAGACATACCAAGGAATTATGAAAAATTATTAAGTAATTTTAGCAAATGATGTGAATAAACCAAAATTATTTTGTGGACATATTTTTTGGAGCCTGTAATATACTTATGTTCCTTTTAAATCTGAAATAAAAGATAGATATGAAGCATTTTCCAAACAATTTGATTATACAGATCACATAACTCTTTTTGTGGAACTAATTAATATCCATTATTATACTTTCAAAAGCACTGCTTAGACCATAATGCATATTATTCTGTAATCTGCTTTTCAGACAAGATTTTATTAATATCATTTTCATACTAATGCACTATTTTATTAACATTTAATATGATACCATATTATTCAGTTATTGGACACTTCATAATTTAATTATCAGATATACTACTGACAAATATTTTGGTTGTTTTAGTTTGTTTGCTACTAGAAGCTCTATTCCAGACTTTGTCAATCCATTTTTGTTCAATTTCTTGTTATCTATTCAGACAAATCCCTAGAAGTGGAGTTGATACATAGAGCCAAATATCTAGCCAGTAAGTGGGTACAAATTTTTACCCTCCCAACAGTAGCATACAAACATGTAAGGTTTTCAACACTTGACACTGATATTTTATATATTTTCTCCTCTACTAATCTAATAGATTAAAAATAAACAAAGTTATTTTCATTTCAATTTTGTGTCCCTTCAATTTTAAATGACTATAAGGGTATTTTTGTAAACTTACTGTTCATTCACATTTAAAAAATACGTTTATTGATTTTAGTGAGAGAGGAAGGGAGAAAGAGAGAGAGAGAGAGAGAGAGAGAGAGAGAGAGGAGAATATAGAACTGTGCCTGTATGTACTCTGATGAAGGATTGAACCAGCAACCTCTGTACTTTGGCATGATGATCTAAACAACCAAGCTATCCATCCAGAGTTACATTTTTTTACTTTTGTGAATTACATATAAGTGCCATTTGTTCAATTTTTCCCTATTTCAGTGCTACTATTTTGTTAATTAACAATAGCATTTTATAGTTTAAAGATAACCTAGAATAACTCTGGCTGGTTGGCTCAATAGATAGAGTGTAGACCCGATGTATAGATGTCCCAGGTTCAATTTGTGCGTAGAGCATACAAGACCATCTGCTTCTCTCCCTCTTCCCCTTCTCTCCCCCTTCCTTTCCTGCAGACAGTGGCTTGGTTGGTTCAAGCATCGGCCCTCGGTGCTGAGGATAGCTCAGTTAGTCTGATGTGGCAGTTTGGTTGGTCTGAGTGGAGCAGCTTCAGGGACTAAGAATAGCCTGGTTGATTCGGGCATGAGCCCCAAACAAAGATTGCCAGGTGGATCCCCATCAGGGTGCTTGTGGAAGTCTGTCTATCCCCCCTCCTCTAACTTAAAAACAAAAAACAAAAAGGTAATCTTTAATCTTTCATATATTTTGAAAATAAGTTTCTTTGTGTCATTTATCTTATAAAGTTATATATTAAATATATAATATATAGTATTTTTATATGTGCATGTATAATGTGCATTATTTTAAAGTGGTCAAGATTGTCATATTTTCTTAGTGTCACTAATTTTAAAATATTTAAAAATCATCCTCTGTATTTCTATCCATTCAACTTATAAACTATGTCAGCAATTTTCTTATACTTCCATCATATTTATGTTGTTAAAATATATACTTAAATGATTAAATAAACTCAAACTTATTTTAATATATTATGTGTTTGATCTTTGGATCTAAATATAATATTATACCTTGTTGCATTAGACTTATCTTGTAGGATTTAATGTTATATTATAATCTAATTTGTTATAAATATTAATTCTGTTGTTTA
Source organism: Saccopteryx bilineata (assembly GCF_036850765.1). Taxonomy (NCBI): domain Eukaryota; kingdom Metazoa; phylum Chordata; class Mammalia; order Chiroptera; family Emballonuridae; genus Saccopteryx; species Saccopteryx bilineata. The sequence goes on along the minus strand of NC_089490.1, from coordinate 66,062,350 downwards.
TATTAATAATCATTGCTTTTGGATCTGTTTTGTTGTATTTATTCAAATTTCAATAAAAATATGCAGTATCAGAGAACTTCTTTATGCAAGAAACCTTAAAGAACAAGTTATAAACATCTCCAGGGTGACTGTACTTTGCTATTATTGCTTACTAAATTTAAATTTTTCTTTGTCCATAGTACTTTTGTTGATCTTTTAAAACAAGTAATCTTATTTTTATTTGTTGCTCTAAAATCATTTTCTTTTTTAAATAGCTGCCTCAATACGTTTGTTAGTATTTAGTAATTACCATGTTTTTGCCCCATAAGACTGACTTTTTCCCCCCAAAAGTGGAGGAGGAAATGTCCTTATGTCTTATGGAACAAATGTTCATTTTTTTTAGCTTCTTTGGGATGCTGCACAGGTAAACATATGTAGAATGAGCACCAGTGGGAGCATAATTACACCCGCCATAGCGGCGTGCAGAAGAACCCCGGCTTCTGCTGAGTGATCTCTTGGTACCTGTTTCCACAGTTGCATGCAGTGCAGAAGGGAAAGCGAGCGACGTTGTGTGGGCACATTCATTTGGCATCATTGAGAGCAGATGTGAGAGGCATACTGCAGTAGTGAAGGGCTGTGCTGCAGCTGCTGGAGCTCTGTGTGAAGTGCTGACATCACTTGCTGCCTTATTAGTGCTTGACCAGTTTAGAGCATATATTAGAAAAACCACAACAAAAAACTTTAAAGTGAAGACTCATCTAGCTGTAATTCTTGAGGTCTTACCATCTAGTTGCGACCTCTCAACATTTCTATCAACAAACAGTTTCAAGTCTTTAAGTGAAAAGAGTGGAACAAATGGATGGCTGCTGGTAATCATGATGTGACACCAACTGGACAAATGAAGAGACCTGCTATCACTCAAGTTTCTGAATGGGGGAAAACATCATGGTAGTCAGTGAAAAATGAAACCGTGGTACGGTCATTCAAAAAATGTGGCATTAGCAATGCCTTAGATGGCACTGAAGATGGTATGATATATGAAAATAGCAAAGAAAATAATACAAGTGATTGTGAGCAACTGAGCTTCTTAAATTCTGACACTAGCGATGATGAGTTCCTGGGGTTCCCAGACGAGTATTTGCACATTAAAGTCTCTTCTCATTTGTTAATAACAGTGTTAATGGTTGTTAATATTGCTGTTGAGTTTACATTGTTGAAATATTATTGTGTTATATTTTATTAAATATTTTAACACACCATTTGGTTCAGAATTTTTATTTTTTATTTTCTTCCTTAAAACCCTAGGTGCATCTTATGGTCAGGTGTGCCTTATGGAGTGAAAAATACGATAGTTCCAGCCTTTAGATAATTGAGAGGAGTGAAGGACAGATTTGGGGGTGGGAGAACTGGTCAAAGCATTTTATTGTGGCTTGCTTCTCCATCATCAATTATGATAGCTAGAGTAACACAACAATCACTGTGAGTCCTTGTCCTTTCATTTTCAAACCTTGTGAGTAGGCTTTCCCATGTACACACAGCCTTAATGTTTTTTTTTTCTGAAATTCTGTTCATGAACTCAAGTGTCTAGAACATCACCACCTGCTCAGTGTATCCTCAATAAATATTAATTACCACCATTAATTAGAAATGTTGACACATGCATTTCTAATTACAATTGAGGTTACATCTGAAAAGAAGAAGGTTTAGTTAATTAAATATCAGGGAATATTTTCACAAGATTTGAGATATTTGACAAAGAAATCAAGTCTAAAACATACTGTAAACGTTCTTGAGAGTTAAAACATTGTTTTAAATATTCCAATCTTGAAATATCCCCGTTTTGAAACAGGCTATTTAACCCTCTCAATGCACCTTCCATTTCAGCTTTTATTAACTTATATACTGATTTAAGAACTTAAATGGAAAATGACTATGCATACAATTCAGTCATTATTATTCAGTGTTAAAAATTCTTTGTGCTGCCATGGTACTAAAGGTAACAAAAAATGTAAAAATAAATTAATAATAAAAACAATAAATAATTATTGCCAAAAAACTGAAAAATACATTTTTTTTCTCATGTGATGGATCAAATATCCTACTTTGGTACCGTGTCATCTTTCTGTCAGAAGGCAGATGTCTTTTTCCCTCAATGCTATAAAGTCAATTATATTTTTGGTGAACTTTTGACTGATATGACAAATACTACAAATCAAATCCTACTCAACTCTATTCTACCTAGTAGAGAAGAAGTTCCTAGAAAATCAAACCTGTGTAATAATGCTGTGTTATTAAATGGATGTAATAGAAAATCTTCTTATCGGATTTAATGCCATTGTACTATTGAATTTCTGTTTTGGCAACCAAAGTTTAGACAAAAACTATTGTATTGGTATGCCAAGTCAAACTGCCATATGTGTGGAAGAGCAAGAGAAGTCAATAAGGAATCAGAATTAAGTACTATGTCATACAAATGTGTGAGAGCGTATTTTTTTTCTGAGAATTATCATCACTTAATTTTAGTTTTAAAGGGCATCTATAATTTCATTTCATTGTAAATTAATGAACACACTCTTGAAAGAAAGTTCACATATCTGCGTGCCTTTTGTTCTGAACTATCTATTCAAGGATGTTTACATAGCAAATAGCCTTAGTAGACAGAAATAGTGTTTTTTCTTGAGCCCAAAACAAGTTTGTTTCTTGTCCAATATAATAAGGATCATGTCTCACCCCAGTGTAAATTTAGTTTGCGACCCAATATAACAATGGCGGTTTCCTAGGTTTGGTGTTTTTCAGCTATGACACAACCCTCTGCCTCCTTGCATGCACCTGGGCTACTCCCTTTTAATTTCGTTTGATTTTGAGAGCAAGGTGATGATGAAAACATAAAGTTCACTCTGTCTGCTATGCAGTGAGTAATAAAGCCCATTGTTTCTGATGGAGAGATCTCAAGTGTTCTGTCAGGATCCACGAAACTATGGAAGGCTAACTTGTTAGTTTGTAATTAGAATGGAACTTCACCTTCACAGTTCTTGGAAACCACATTTAAAATATATGTTAAATTCTCCCAGACAAACTTTATGAAAGAATTTAAATATACATATATATCTGGGGTAGATATAGTAGTCTAAATTTCAGAAGAAGATTCTAAAGATGTTTCTCTTAGATAATAGGAATACTAAATACTTTCTAACTCATTTTATGAGGCCAACATTATCCTGATACCAAAACTGGGCAAAGACAACATTAAAAAAAGAAAATTATAGTCTGACTAGTGGTGGCACATTGGATAGAGCATCAACTTGGGACACTAAAATTGCTGGTTTGAATGTAGGCTCATCTGGCTTGAGTTGGTGGCTTGAATGTGAGATCATCAACATGGTCCCATGGACTCTGCCAGTGAACAAGGGGTCACTGGCTCAACTGGAGCCCCCCTCCTCGTGTCAAGGCACATATAAGAAGCTATCAATGAAGTATCATGGCTACAAGTTGATGCTTCTCATCTATCTCCCTTCCTATATTTCTCTCTCTCCCTCCCCCCCCTCACACACACACACACACACACACACTTTCTCTCTCTCTCTCTCTCTCTCTCTCTCTCACACACACACACACACACACACAAGAAAAAAGAAAAAATTGCAGACCAATAACTCTGATGACTATAGATGGAGAAGTGCTAAACAAAATACTAGCAAATTAAATACATTAAAAAGAAAATATATTATGATCAAGTGCAGTTCATTCCAGGGGCACAAGGATGGTTCAACATGTGCAAATCAATCAATGTAATACACTACATTAACAAAACAAAGGATAAAAATCATATGATCATTATCAGTAGTTTCAGAAAAGCATTTGAAGAAATTCAAAATAAATTTATGATTAAAACACTTAATAAAATTAGTATAGAAACAAAGTACCTCAACATAATAAAGACCATATATGACAAACCTTAATCATATTAATCTATTATTATACTCAATGGTGAAAAACAATACTTTTTCCCCAAGATCAGTAACAAGGTAAGGATGCCCACTCTCACTACTGTTATTCAACATAGTACTAGAAGTCCTAACCAGAGCAATCAGGTAAGAGGATTAAATAAAAAGCATTCAAGTTGAGAATAAAAAGATAAAAATATTACTTTTTGCTGATGACATGACTCTACGTATAGAGAACCCTAAAGACTCTGCCAAAAACTACTAGAAGCAATAAACAAATACATTAAAGTGGAAGGATACAGTATCATTATATAAAAAATTGTTGCTTCTTATATACTAACAATAAAATATCAAAAATAATAAAGAAAATAAAATACCTAGGCTAAACTTAACAAAAAAAAAAGTGATGGATCTATATGCTGAAAACTATAAGACATTGTTGAAAGAAATAAAAAACAAACAAACACACAAAGAAATATAAAAGTATTTTATGTTCTAGGAAATACTAGGAATAGTAAACGTAGTTGAAATGGTCATATTACCTAAAGCAATATACAGACTTAATGTAATTACCATTTAAAGTCCAATGCTATTTTTCAAAGATAGAACAAAAAAAAATATCAAATTTGTATAGAGCTGCAAAAGACCCCAAATAGTCCAAGAAGTTCTAAGAAAAAAAAAAAACTTAGGTATCATACTCTCTGACTTCAAATTATACTACAAAGATACAATGATCAAAACAGCATGGTATTGGCAGATAAACAGATACTCAGACTACTAAAATAGAAGTGAGAGCCCAGAATTAAACCCACATGTGTATGGGTAACTGATTTTTGATAAAGGAGCCAAAAGCATACAGTGGAGAAAATAAAGCCTCTTCAGTAAGTGGTATTAGAAAAAATTAAAAGCCACATGCAAACAATAAAAATAGACTGCTATTTGACACCATACATAAAAATTAAGTTAAAATTAATTAAAGACAAATATAAGACCTGAAACAATAAAATACATAGAAGAAAGCACTGGTACTCAACCTCATGGACTTTGGTCTCAGAAATGATTTTTCTTTGTATTTGACCCTAAAAGAAAGGAAAGTAAAAGCAAAAATAATAAATGGGACTGCATCAAACTAAAAGCTCCTGCACAGCAAAAGAAATCAACAGCAAAACAAAAAGACAACTAAGAAATGAGAGAAAATATCTGCAAACAATACCTACAAGAAGTGGTTAAATCCAAAATATATTAAAAGCTCAATAACAAAAATAAATTTAGACAGTCTTCCCAAAGAGACTTATAAATGGCCAACTGATAAATTTAAAAAAATGTTAAATTTCATAAAATATAAGGGAAATGCAAATTAAAACTACAATGAGATACTACCATACACCTGTTAGAAAGACTATATTATCAATAGATAAGAAATAACAAGTGTTAGAGAGGATATGGAGAAAAAGGAACCTTCAGATACTAATGGTGGGAATTTATATTGGTACAAGCACTAGGGAAAATAGTATGGAAGTTCCTCAAATAATTAATAGAGCTAGTATATGACCCAGAAATCCCTTTTCTGGGTGTCTACCTGGAACATTTGAAATACTTATTTGTAAAGATAGATGTATCCCTATGTTCACTGAATAATTATTCACAGTAGCTAAGACAGAAACAACCTGAGTGTCCTTTGATGGATGATTGGATAAAGGTGTGGGGTGTGTGTGTGTGTGTGTGTGTGTGCGCGCGCAGTGATTTTCAATCTTTTTTTTTTCATGGCACAAACACACACTAATTACTAAGGTCAGTGCCCTGACTAAATACAACAATTTTCATCTCATGGCACAAATAAATTAGTTACTAAGGAAGAAGAGGTCAGGGCCCCTTTTTCTTTAGTAATTAGCTTATGAGTGCGTGAGAAACAAAGGATGAAAATCACGGAATACTACTCATCCATAAGAAAAGAGTACCTACTTCCATTTGCAACATCATGGATAAATCTTGAGAGTATTATATTAAGTGAAATAACTTAGACACAAATGGACAATAACCACATGATTTCACTTATGTGTTAGATATAAAAGACAAAGCAACAAATGACCAAAACACGCAAATTTACAAATGTAGGGAACAATATGGTGGTTACCAGAATATAAGGGGGTGCAGGGAGAAAGAAGAGGATAAAGTGAGTCAATAATATAGTGATAGTACTGAGCACACAGTGTAATATAAAAGTGATGTATTGTAGCATTGTATCCTTGAAATTTATAATGTTATTAATCTATGTCATCCCAATAAATTTATTTTAAAAATACAAAATAGGAAGCCTAGCAATGAATTGGTAGCTATCTTTTAGATTGAAAAGATTGATATTTAATAAAAGGATACAATTTCTTCTGAATTTTTCAGAATATAGAAGTCACAGAAACACAAATTCTCAGTTCAAACAAAAAATACTTGCGACTACTGGTATTGAAAACATTGTCTAGGTTATTGCAATAGTAATGTTCTCTCAAGTCAAACTTGGGTTATTGCAACATCATGCTAGAAAATGTGGAGGCTACTGAAATCAGGGATGGAGTATTTGTTTTCAAGAAGAGTGCAAGAGAATTGGAAAGTATTACATGGTTACCATCTAACATTGAATGGTGTAAAATTTATGCTAAAAGAAAATTTATTACTCTTAATACTATAGATTTTAGGAAAAAAGAGAGAGCTTGGTAAGAGCTGGGGAGCTTAATAAATAAACACCATGTAAAGTTGAAATTTCCATTGTTCCTTTAGATTGAATCAGATTCAAGAAAAAATTCTGAATCATAGAGTGGAATCGTCTTATGCCCCAAAAAACTTATTGGAAATGGATATTTTTTGGAAGTAATAGAGGAGTTACTGTTGGGACACTGAAAAAAATTCAGGCTGGGTAGATTTTTGCATCAGTATTATTTGCATACTGCCTAATTTCTTACAAATGTAAATCAAATACATTCTTTTAAATTTAAAGCCAATAAATTTAATTTGCAAAAGGTATGTTACTAGCTTTACTTTAATAGTTAATTCATTTTATATTCTATTTATCATAACCTCATAACAACAAATCATTATGAAGAACCACTTACACACTGAAAATTACTTTAATGTTTGCATTACATTTTAAGTTATTATTTACCTTTTGACTTAGAAATATTTCTATTTGAAACAGAGACTATGTCTCTTCTAGTCACCTTGTAGCATTTAAAAGAATATACAGTGCTCAGCAATAATTTATATATTTCTTTTTTTTCTTTTTAAGTGAGAGAAGGGGAGATAGAAAGACAGACTCCCCATGTGCCTTGACTGAGATCTACCTGGCAAACCTCATTTGGGGCCAAAGCTCTGCTCATCTGGGCCTATGCTCACAACCGAGCTATTTTTATTGCCTGAGGCAGAGACTCCACAGAGCCATCCTCAGCGGCAGGGGCCAGTGTGCTCAAACCAATCAAGCCATGGCTGCAGAAGGGGAAGAGAAAGAGAAGGGGGAAGAGAAGTAGGGAGAAATAGATGGTCGCCTCACCTGTGTGTCCTGACCAGGAATCAAATCTGTGACATCCACACACTGGGTTGATCCTCTACCACTAAGCCAACCAGCCAGGGCCAATTTATATTTTTCAAAAACTGATAACACTTTAATTAAATAATGCTGATTTTAAGTTGCTCTTCTAAAAAGGTTAACAATATCTTTTCAATATCCTGGAAATTAATGATGCTAAAAAATATCCAAAAATACAAATTAATAGTTCTTAAAAAGGAAGAATTTTATATATAAACTTTTCATTTCTGAAACTATCTTGACTTCTTCACAAGTGCTGACATTGAATAAATATTACTAGTAGTCTAAAACCATCTTCTAAAATTATCTATAATATCCTGAGTTAAAAAATAAATAATTATCTTAAATAAAGAGCTCAATAGTAAAACTAAATTTAATTTTAGTTTCTCATTATATTTCCCCTTAGTAAAATAAATATTTTAATACATGCAACAAAGAGTATAGGTAAAATTAATTCATATTTGTGATATATGTATATTTAGGTTTTATATTTTATTCCTAAAAGTTTTAGATATTTTATTAAAGATTACTAATTTTTAAAGATACAAGTGTGCGGTAACCATTTAAAAATGTTTTAAAATACTATTTTTTCTTTTTCCTAAATATTGATTTAAAAACACATTTTATTTTGCTCCTTGGAAGAGGTCCCGAAAAAAGACAGTCTTAAAAGGAATAGCGTGATGCATTTTTTTTCAGTCTATTGACTTTTGAAGGGAGGAGATGGGGTGAGAGAGGGAGAGAGAGATAAAGAGAAGGAAGAAAGGGGAAGCATCTTCTCATAGTAGTTGCTTCCTATATGTGCCTTGACCAGGCAAGACCATGGATTTGAACCAGCAACTTCAGCATTCCAGGTTGACACTTTATCCACTCAGCCACCATGGGTCTGATGGTGGATTGTTTTTTAAAGAAATATATTCTGGCATGACAATTTTGCAGAAATTCTCTACAAACTTTCTCTAAATTTAGAGACAGTGACAGTAAGAATGGATATTTCTGTACCTTTTGTACCTATAAGTAGAAGCACAATTGTAAATACATAGTGGAATATCATGTACTTTTGATTCCAGATGGAGTAGGAAATACCTAAAAGACATACATAGACTTCTCTCTTAGCGAGGAAAGGACACATCTAGCTCACTAGTACTGTTAGACTTTTTTTGAAGAGGTGAATATTTTATTCCAAAGTAAAAATACTAGCCATCTTCTGCTTATGATAATTCAAGTTATGATCAATATGAAGCTCACAGGCTTCTGGATAATAATAGAAATCACCAATTACTTTCATTTATTCCAATAGGCCTTAATATATTTATTTTGTGTGACTTGATTTAGATACTTGTCCCATATCTGTGAGACCTTACACTTCATTGATGTTCTCAATAACACTTCACAAAACCTGCCTGGATTCCACTCAAGCACGCTGTAAAATTTCCTTTTAAAATGCTATTTTCAAAGTCATTAAAAAATTAGTCAAGGAAATCTTATAACACTAAAAAGACAAAATTCTCTTGATTGTTTTATATGGATGTAGCAGAAGCAATTAGAAATGGAAGACAACAGAGAAGTAAGTACTTGACAAAACTGTTCATTGTTTTAAAAGCCCAGTTCTAAGAAGTACTTTATTCATTTTTTGAGTGTGATACTTGGCAGTAATTTTTCTTTGTGTCTTTTTAAGAAGGATATACTTTCCAGGAAGACTGAAAATAGCAAATGTGATTTTACACTTGGTTACTTCTTTTCCTAAATGTTTTCACTGAGAAACAAGATATGAATTTTAAGCAAGGTTTAGAGATGCCGAGATGCCTGTCACTCCTTTTCACTCCATAGACCTCTATTGACCACAGATTTTGACTACACTGATACATATAATAAATTTTGCTGTAAAATTTTACCCATAAAAGAAAATCTTAAATGCATACCCATCTAATAACAGTTTTAAAATACATGAAACAGAATATTTCAGGTCTCAATAACCAAATCTACAGATGTATTTACTGCTTTCTTGCTGGTTGATAAAACAAGTAGGAAAATATAAAACAAAGCACTAACATTATCAAAAATTGAATTGGCATTGTCAACTTATTTGAAATTACTTATGTTAATAAAAAACTAGGACTGTAGGAAAAAATAATTTTTTAATGAAAGCACATTTTTGAACAATAAAGCAAGTCTCAATAAACACTATATGTTTCAGTTAATCAAATATTTTGTCTAATTAATGGTTTTAAAATTTTATCTATTAACATAAAATATCCAGAAATGTAGAAAATATCTAGCAATTATTCAACACATCCTCTATACTCTACAACCCATTGGACAAAAAAAAAAAAGTCAGAGGGAAAATAAAATTTGATTTGGAGTAAATAACAAAATCACAACAAAACTGATGGATATAGTTAGATCCAGGTTTACAGAGTGATATTAGCTTTAAAACTAAAATAAACCTTTAAAATGAATTATCTAAGTTTTTACATTAAGAAGATAAAAAATAATAGCAAACTGAACATAAATAAATGGAGTAAAAAATAAAATGAACATAAATTGAATAAACAGAGAAAGAAAAACAATAAAGAAAACCAACAAAAACAAAAGCTGTTAAAAAACACCTTAATCAACTTCTAGTAAGACTTCTCAAAAACTTTTGGTAAAAGAGAGAAAACACAAATGATCAACATCAGTAATGAAAAGGGGTCTATCAATACATATCCAACAAAATATTTTTAAAGGGGTAATACTATAAGCAAATTCATGTAAATAAATTTGAAAATTTATATAAAATGGACTAATTCCTTGAAAAATGAGCTTAGTAAAATGAACATGAGATCAAAAATCTAAATATTTACATATCTAGTAAGATATTTAATTTGTAATCATAAGTATTCTTGTGAAGAAAAACTCAGATGCAGATGGTCTCCCACTGAATTATTTGAAATATTTAAATCAGAAAACATACCAACTCTTTACAAACCTAGAATGTAGAAGATTATGATCTCAGCTTTTCTTTTCTTTTTCTTTTTATTTTATTTATTTATTTTTAGAGAGGAGAGAGACAGGAGAGAGAGCAAGGAGAGAGAGAAGGGGGGAGGAGCTGGAAGCATCAACTCCCATATGTGCCTTGACCAGGCAAGCCCAGGGTTTCGAACGGGCGACCTCAGCATTTCCAGGTCGACACTTTATCCACTGCACCACCACAGGTCAGGCCATCTCTCAGCTTTTCTTTAAGGCCACTGTGAACCTGACAACATTGTAAGAACAAAAAAAAAAATGTAGTCTATCATGCCTAATGACAATAACAAAATTTTTTTTAATAATATATTAGGAAAAAAATTAAATTAACATTTAAAAATAAATCATCACATTAACAAAATAAAAGAGAAAAATATATCAGTTGCTGAATATTTTGATCCAATCTAATCCTCATTTATGATATTTTTCAGAACACTACAAGTTGAATGGAACTTCTTTATACCAATAAAAGGTATAGATGATAAACCTACAGATAACTAATGTTGAAACATTAAACTCTTTTCTTTTAGGAACAATACATAGATATCAGCTCTCATGACCTCTCTATTCAACATTGTAGTGAAAGTCCTAACTAAGACAATAGGTACGATAAGAATTAAAGAGATCTTAAAGCACAAGTTATACTATGATTATTTTGTTCCCTTTTTTTTTTTTTGCAAATGACATGATTATATACTTAGTACTTAGAAAACCCTATTGAATCTATAGAAAGAAAACTCCTAATAGAAAGAAATATAGTAAGGTTGCACTTCCTCAAGGTTAACATACAAAATTAAATTGTATTTCCATAATGAACAAATGAAAAATAAAATTTTAAAAATATTATAATAGCATTAAGAATTCAAACACTCAGCAATAAACCTATCAAAGGCCTATTTACAACAGTTCTTTTTACCCAGCACATCATGTCTGGTTATGAACAAACAATTACAAGGCAAACTAAAAAGCAAAAACACAGTTTGAAGAGATTAAATTAGTATCAGAAGCAGACAAGGCAGAGTCGTTAAAATTATCAGATCAGAAATTTTAAACAATTATGATTAATATAATAAAGACTCTAATGGTTAAGTAGACAGCACACAGAACAGATGGGTAATTTAAGGAGAGAGGTGAAAATCGTAAGAAAAACAAAGAAAATATTACAAATAAAAAATAAAGACTACCTTTAATGGGCTTAATAGTAGACTGGACACAACTGAGGAATCTCCGAAAAAGAAGGTGTATCAATAGACTGCTCAAAATTGAAAAGCAAATAGTATAAAGTCTGAAAAACATACCAGAACAAAATGTCCAAGGGCTTTGGGACAACGATAAAGGATGTAGCATAGCCGTAATAGGAATATCAGAAGGATAAGGAAGAAACAAAAATATATTTGAAATAACAATGACTAAGAATTTCTCTCAAATTAATGCCAGACACCAACCAAGGATCCAGAAACAGCAAACAATTTAAATACCAAAACTATGGCCTGACCTATGGTGGCACAGTGGATACAGCGTCAACCTGAAATGCTGAGGTCGTCAGTTTGAAAACCTGGGCTTGCATGACCAAAGCACATATGAGAGTTGAGGCTTCCTGTTCCTTCCTCCTTCTCTCTCTCTCTCTCTCTCTCTCTCTCTCTCTCTCTCTCTCTCCTCTAAAATGAATAAATAAAAATCTAAAAATAAATACCAAAAATATATAAGGTACTCACACTATTTGTGAAGCAGTATAGAGTTACTTGAAAGTAGACTCAAATTAGTTGTAAATATATATTGCAGGCCTGATCTGTGGTGGCGCAGTGGATAAAGCGTCGACCTGGAAATGCTGAGATCGCCGGTTGGAAACCCTGGGCTTGCCTGGTCAAGGCACATATGGGAGTTGATGCTTCCAGCTCCTCCCCCCTCCTCTCTCTCTCCCTCTCTCCCTCCTCTCTAAAAATGAATAAATTAAAAAAATAAAAAAATAAAAAAATATATATATTGCAAACTCTGCAGGGGTCCCCAAACTTTTTACACAGGGGGCCAGTTCACTGTTCCTCAGACCATTGGAGGGCCTCCACATACAGTAAGTAAACTCTTATACATTGCTGGTGTAACTATAAAGTAGTTTTACCAAATTAAAATTTTTTGTACTATATATGATAAAATAAAGCATCAAACACTTCCAATTCTAGATATTTACTCAAAAGACATGAACATATGTCCATAAATAGACTTTTATATAAATTTCTATAGCACCTAAGAAGCTCAGAATTAGCAACAGCTTATATATCTGCCAAATAAAATTGAATAAACAAATTGTAGTATTAATATATAGTGATGCTTAAAAACAAATGTTACTTAGAAACAAAAAGATTTTAACTACTGGCATATACAATAATATAAACAATTCTCATAAACATGTTGAGTAAAAGAAGCCAGGAAGGGAAAAAAAGAATATATACTGTATCATTATATTTATTTGAAATTCTAGAACAGGCTGTATTGCCTAATGATAAAAATCAGATAAGTGGTTGCCTATTGATAGGAGGCTGACAGGTGAGGTGGAGTTAGAGATGTAACTAAATGCTCTGAAGATGGAAATGTTCTGAAGATGGAAATGTTTGGGGGGTCTTGATGAAAGAAGCTTATACATTTGTCAAAATTTATTGACTTGAACTCTCAATATTTGTGTACTGATAGTATAGCTTAATTATATAGCCATTATAAAATTAAAAAGTGAAGGTAACATCCTAATCTCAATAATACAGCAGAAAGTTCATAATAAATTAGGTTGAGATTCCCAAACTACTGGTGGTAAATTCCAGATGTTTCTAGATATTATGAGGGATCTAGAAACAAGGCATTCCTTGTAGGTTAAATAAATAATATATTAATATATTATAATTTTTAAATTCTAAGAAAATTCACACCATTGTGATTCATTAAATTAAAAATTTATGTCAAGTTGTTTATAGTTCACTTATAGTTCAATTGGAACATACTGGTGTTATATTTACATTTACTGTACATTAAAATACATCTTCCTGTTGAGATGTGTTGTGAACAATAAAACACTGCACAAATCAAAAGGTGCCTCATTATAGTATTATCAGTGACTTCTGAGACTGGAGCATTTCTTGCACCTGAATATTTCTGTCTCAAAGAAAAACATGTTCAGTCGCTGAGCAGTGTGGGAACTATAATTAACAGGTTTTGGTAACTAAAAAAGACAGGAGGGTATGTCTTTGGAAGTGGTGACTTCACTCAACATACACTGTGCTTAACATGTCTGCAAGGGCACGCTGGCAGATTGTGAAACACGTGTTCTCAGCTCTATTCTACATGAGGCAGCCGGAAGACTGCTTTCTACTCCCAGTTGTTCCATGAAACAGCTGTGTGATAATATGAACAAATTCGTTAAGTTCTTTGTGATTGGCTTCTCCATCTGTAAAAACACATGACATGAGTAAAAATTCTATGGGACTTAAATAAATGAGTGTGTGTGTGTGTGTGTGTGAGCGCGCGCGCGCACGTGCGCGTGCACCCTGTATCATCCTTTTGGCTAATCTGTGGGTATTACTCACCACATAGTGTTATAAGTAAAAGTTCTCCTGACTAAACATTGCAGTATAACATAGGAAAATAAATGGTGTCTCGTGTTTGACTTTCAGTCTTCCAAAGTTCCATTTTAATGAGAAACATGCAAACCCCTAGCCTCTGATAGCAGAGCCAGTGCCAACTAAATCCACCAACTAAGCAGAGAGGTAATGATGATGCTCATTCTGCAGGTAGCTGCAGGATTGTTTATTGAACAAGATATTTTAAGTGCTATTACTGCATTTTCCAGGGCGAAAAACCTCAAAGAGAGTTAATCCCAAAGGAAGAAAAAAAACAGCTATACGAAACAATTTATTTGGACAATCATTATTTCATTATTCATTCTTATGATTCTGAATAAATTTAAATAAAAGCATTCCTTTAATTTACTTTTTTATAAAACATGGATCCTATTTTTATTTTACTCCAGAAGTAGAGGTATAAAAAAGTGTTTCCTTGTCTGTTTTTAAAATCTGAGAATAAATTATCCTGACAATCAACTATTTTGTAAGTGCATTTTATACCATATTTTTAAAAATGTATAAATACTGAAAAATGAAGAATGTTTCCATAAATAGGAACATGGCATGAAGGATGATAATAATAAACATTATTGTAGGTGTTTACCAAGTGCAAGCTCATAACAAAAGTTTATTTCCTAAGAATCTTGGCAGAAAAAGAAAGAATTTGATTTATTTTAAACACAAGTCACTTTGTAGTTAATATTCAAATTTAATACAGATGCAGAAGACCCTGGCCAGGTAGCTCAGTTGGTTGGAGCATCATTCAGATATGCCAAGGTTGTGGGTTCAATCCCTTGTTGGGGCACATTCAGAAGTCAACTTATGAATGCATAGACAGGTGGCAGAAAAGATTGCTGTTTCTCTCTTTTTCCTTCCTCTAAAAATCAATAATGCCTTTTAGAAAATGGTCAGCTGCGTCCAAATTTTTAAAAAAATAGACAGATGCAGAATATTTTGTAAATATTCTGATTGACTGAAAGTAAAGAGAAATTCAGTTACCAACCAGACACTTTGTTTCATGTGGCTTAAAACTAGTTATTAATATGTTACAAGTTATTAATATATTTTAATTGAATTTATAACAAATATTAAATACTAAAACTTCACTTCTGTTTGGACTTACAGAGAAATTTAGCAATTA
This sequence comes from Saccopteryx bilineata, assembly GCF_036850765.1. Classification (NCBI taxonomy): domain Eukaryota; kingdom Metazoa; phylum Chordata; class Mammalia; order Chiroptera; family Emballonuridae; genus Saccopteryx; species Saccopteryx bilineata. The sequence goes on along the minus strand of NC_089490.1, from coordinate 66,047,101 downwards.
GATAATATTCAGAAACATATAAGTGTATAAAATTTTCCATGCTTACTTAAATGTTTAAAGAATATTTTCATAATATTCAATATGATACTTTATTCAGAGAAAAAATTTAACTAAAAAAATTTTATAACACTGATGTTATTTGTTTAAGATAACAGGCATACTGTATAGAGAAAATGATTATCATAGTTCATCTGTTATTATCTTTTGAAAGCCAAATATAAAATGCCAGATAAATTGCCTTGAGATAAATGTAGAATTTAATATTTCTTACTGTGCACAGTTTGAATTGATCTGGCAGAAAGAAAGGTAATTGGCCCAGATTAATTTTTCTAAGTATCAGACTAGGGCTGTGTCTGCAAAACATACTTTATGTGGAGATGCAATAATTATTATGTCACTCACAAAAATATTGACTATCTTCCTACATTCCTGTTCCTCTTCCTCCCTGGCTCATTGGCTTCTCAGCTCATCAGTTTCTTTCTCTGGTTGAACACTCTTTCCTCTCCATCTCCTCACTAGTGGTGCTAACATCCTCTAGCTCTAGCAGGTTCCTCAGTGTCTTAACATCTCTCTCTTTTGTAATTTTGCCTTCACATCATCAATTTCTCTTTAGAATCATATTTTAGAGTTTCTTCTCCTTTCTGCCAAGATCCTCAATGACACAGTGAAACAGGTGGAGAAATGCAGTTTTACAAATATGGACCTAGGATCTGAACTCTAGACTTCAGAAGTATGAAACATAGTGGAATTAGAGGCAAGAGAATCATTTCGATTATCCAGGTGGGGCAGGTAGTGTGTAGAAAGGTCAAAAAAATATTTAGAAAAAAACAAGAAAAAAAGTAATCAAGAAGAAAGAACACAAGAGAATTAGAAGAGAGTGGTATTTAAATGAAAGTGAACCAGGGGTTTTACAAATAGAAATAGATTATCAGAAGTTATACAGAATAAAGAAAGATCAAATGGTATAAATGCTAAAAAAATTTCTGGTTATTAACATGTTCTTTTCTAATTGTCAGAAAAATGCAAGAAAGTTAGAGATCTGGAAAACATATCTTGTTCAATAGATGAGAAAGTAGAGTTTAAAAAATAATCTTTATGAATGCTGGTGTTTGAGGGAAGAAGAGAGGTAGAATAATGGGTTTGCACTAAGGAACTAGGAAAAATGAAAATTTGGGGGGGGGGAGAAAGAAAGGATAATTATCTTTTAGAGAACACAGTTCACTGTTGGAATTCTTAATTTCTGACTATTTCTTATATTAAAAATCAAAAGGGTATAGCTAAATATTTTATTGCTCTCAGTCCAGCGTATTTTATCCAAGATTATCTTGTGTGAAAAAAATACAAAAACCCACAGGCTAATCCCAGCTTTAAACTCCACAGTACTGACTATAGAAATTCAGAAACTATAAGAACCTATCTGAAAATAGATCCACAAAAAATGCTCATGTCAGAAGTAAAATTCCCTTAATTAACATGAAGTTGCCGTTTTTGATCTCATAGAACAGATTAACGTCTTCACAAATCTCTATGAAGTGTTCATAGCCCTCTTGTGCACACAAGCATACACACCAGCAGAGATGTAAAATGATGCAGGACTATTCTGAGATGTGAATAAAACATTCTCTGGGTTCTGATCAGGCTTTTGTGTAGTCCAGCAGACATTTTTGATGTTCTCACATAGAATTTGTGCTGACTATATTGGGAGTCTTGTTCTTATTCTAGGCAAATCAATTGTCCAATGTTTATCAACATAAGTGACTTTTTTTACACTAGATTAAGTTAAATCTGCATTAAACAAACACCAGTTATAAATTAATGTCTTGTCTGCATAAGTAACAATTACATGTTTTCATGGAATCAGGATAAGTTTTGTTATAAAGAAATTACTGGTTTTAGTCTCAAATAACTCCTCTGTGGCTCCTGATCCCCTACTTCATTCTTGTCAATACAATGTGTATGTATATCAGGAGGAGACAGAATGTTTGCAACAATGACCAGTCAGGCAAATGAAAGTTTCTTCTGCCAACAAGCACCTGGTCTTTCTAAATCCCTAGATATGGAGATTACTTAGAGCCTTTCTATAGAGCACAGATATGAATAAAACAGAGGTAAAATGCTGAAACAATTATTTTAGTGACAACTGACAATTATAAAATAGTTTCAAAACAGTAATTCGTTTTCTATACTACAATAAACAAATGTCACGTTGAAGGTTAAATGTTTTTACACTTAGAAATGGTTTAGGTAGCTGTAACTGATGAACGCACGATTAGTTTTATTACTTATCTGATGGCATTCAGGGTCCATTTAGTTGAATAATAAATATGAATGCAGGCACTAATTCCAATAAGCTTAACTGGGGTCCCAATGCCATGTGCAGACCATCTGAGCTGCTCTTTATAGAGTATGCTAACCAGAAAACCTCAGTAAAATAAAAACATATAATCCTTACAGTTGCTCACAGTTTATTCATTTAGAAACATATTCTGCCCTTAAATACTAGTATGCCCATCTTATTGAAGATAATGAAATTTGTGATGAAATTTCAGAAAATAGGTGATGAAAGTCAGAAAATGGCTCAATAGACATGGAATTTACATAAATCTATGAGCATATATCTTCATTCTTTTATAAAGTGAAAAGAATGTGGCTTTCTGTAATAAGTTGCTGTCCCCCAAAATTTTGCAATGCACGTTACATAGAATATAAGCCAATATTAAGTATCTAAACAGTAATTTCCTCCATTGATGTTGTACAATCTTCCTTTTTCATGTACCGTCATTTTAACTAGTCACTTATAACTGTTTTTAAGATGTCTAGGGTGTCTGAAGTTAAGTGATTAAAGAAAAATCAGTGGGAAGTGGAACAGTTTCAGAAGTGAACAATGTCGAGATTTTCTAGAGAGCCCTGTGTACTACAAAGGCAAGGCCTTCCCACCTTCCACTCCCTCCATACTCCCTTTGAAACCATGCAGGAGATTCTTTTAAGAGTGAACACAGGCAAAACAGAGCAGAATGGCTCAGGCCACTGGCATAAACCAGCATCTTGCCATATAACCCTTAACTATACACCTCACCTCTCCTGTTAGGCAAGTTTCTTGGCTACATAACTCAAATGTCCTTTATAATAAAAATGGATTCTCCTGAGAAAACACTGAAAACTAGAATTGATAACAGACTCTGTCATGGCATGCAGGTACAGAAATGCCCTTTTGCTATCAGCTAAATTTTAAGTACTTAAAGTTTTCAACCTACTGTTTTTCCATCCAGACTCATCAAATATTATTTTTGTATTTTTTTGAAGTGAGAAGCAGGGAGGCAGAGTAACAGACTCCAGCATGCATCCTATCAGGATCCACCTGGCAAACCCCCTAGGGGGTGATGCTCTGTCCATCTGGGGTGTTGCTCTGTTGCAACTGGAGCCATTCTAGCACCTGAGGTGGAGAACATGGAGCCATCCTCAGCACCCAAGGCAACTTTTGCTCCAATGGAGCTTTGGCTGTGGGAGGGGAAGAGAGAGATAGAGAGAAAGAAGAAGGGGAAGGGTGGAGAAGCAGATGGGTGCTTCTCCTATGTGTCCTGACAGGTAATCAAACCTGGGACTTCCACATGTCAAGCCAAAGCTCTACCACTGAGTCAACTGGCCAGAGTCTCATCAAGTATTTTTTGAATGCTTAATACATTTCTAGATTATTTTGCATTATCTGTAATTGTTCTTCTTATTATCTAATTTATTTATTTATACTTATTTATTTATCTCTATCCCTTGTAAAGTTCTTAATATTACTCAGATAATTAAAAAAAATAAAAGTGATGGCGTTGGCAGGTTGGCTCAGCAGTAGAGCGACGGCCCAGCATGTGGAAGTCCTGGGTTCAATTCTTGGCAAGAGCACACAGGAAAAGTGCCCATCTGCTTTTCCACCCTTCCCCTTCTCCTTCCTCTCTATCTCTCTCCTTCCCTCCTGCAGCCAAGGCTCCACTGAAGCAGAGTTGTCCCAGCGCTGAGGACAGCTCTATGGCCTCTGCCTCAGGTGCTAAAATGGCTCTGGCAGCGATGGGCAACATCCCAGATAGGCAGAGCATCACCACCTCGTGGGTATGCCGGGTGGATCTGGGTCAGGTGCATGAAGGGGTCTGTCTGCCTCCCCACTTCTAACTTTGGAAAAATACACACACAAAAAAGTAATAAGTACCTCATAGTATTCTGGTTAAATGTTAAATGTATAAGTATATACTTTATAGATTTCTCATTTTATATAAGTTATTTTAAAAGTCCCAATCTAGTCTAACTAATGCTCAAACTCAGAACCATCATTTCAATGCCATTTAATCTAATCCAAGCATAAATTTGATATAAGTAATAAAGTAAAACCCTCAATAATAAATCAAGTATTGTTCATTTCTTCCTTTATTTTTTTATTGCAATTTAATTTGTCATTTTAACATGTACTTCAGTCAACAAAGTTCTATTGTGAGATAATGGTTTCTCTATAAGGCAAAGCGTTGTTATCTCTGGAGAAATATGTGAAAGAAATTAAGTGCAGGATATTTCTGAATCATGGAAAATCAACCTCCTCCTGGCCAGAGGTGAATTAAGGTCAGTTGAGCATCAGGTGCAGAAGAAAATATTGGGCCCCAAAGGTTCCAATAAAGGCCACCCCTTCATTAGAAAAAAGTATTTTGGTGACGTCACGGAAATGGCGCCGTGAGCAGCACGTCCGACAGATCTCCCCAAAATCTCAACAAATTTATCAACTAGAAACAGAAAAATTTATCCTCAGAGCATCCCGGAATTCCACACACACACTGAAAGCAAAAGGACTGTTGCCGAGGAGGGAATATGCCTGTGGTGAGTCAACCCACATGTGCAGCTGCCCACGCCGTGGTCCGGAGAGTCCTGGCCACCGGAGTGCACTAAGAAGCCACGCGCACGCCCCGTGCCATGGTCCGGGGAGTCCCGGCCACCAGCGTGCACTGAGAAGCTGCGCGCGCGCCCCATGCCACAGTCCGGGGAGTCCCGGCCACCGACTTGCACTGAGAAGCCGTGCGCGCGCCGCAGTCTGGGAGGGGCGCCAAACCTGTCTTTCCTAGTTGGGAGATTCTCTCCGTGGGCAGGGCACCTCACCCAACCATTCAAGCTAACAATCAAGCGTTGGGGGAGGGGCACGCAGGCAGCCTGAAATACTCTCTGGAGCACAGCTGTGGATCCAATCACTGAAATTAGCTTAACCCACGAAATCTGCGCACCCATGGGGCTCTAATTGATAAGATCTCTCCCAGTTCAGCGATCCAAGACAAGAGGCATAATATTTTTCAGTGCCTTTCGCTAAAGGGGTGGGGGGCAACTTCTGATTGACAGAGCCTCCATATCCAGGGATATACCTAACAAGAGGGACTTGGCAGATATTAAGATCTATACAGCAAGCAGCGAATAGTGCATCTTCTTCCCAGCCAAAACAGGCTACAAAGTGTGGAAAGCCTGGGTTGAGTGGTCCAACTGAATGGTAGGCGCTGAAGAGTCACCTTGACAACAATTGACTCCCAGCCCCACCTGATTACGCTGGAGGCTCTGACTGCCAGAGCCTTACCCAGAGCCTTGTGCTGAGTGAGGATAGAGTGGGGATTTCCCAGCTCTTTGAGCCTCTTACTCCCCAGACAGAAGCAGTGGCAGCCTAATAGCTGGATCACCAGGCTGCTAATTCAGGAAGGGGAGACTAGGAGAGAGACTCCAGGAAAGCAAACTCTCTCACTGTTGGACTCTGCAAATGCCAACAAGCCTTGACTACCAGCGAGACTAAAGCCAATTATATGACATTGCCATAGAATCCCATCAACTGCAAATCCCTACCTAAGCGTGACACAGGGGCAGAACCTGGGGTACAGAGTCACTGACCAGGAAGAGGGAGAGAAAAGAAAAAGGAAGAAGTTACCTCTCAAAATCAAGAAAAATCCACAGACTTTATAACTTGTTCCACTAATTCTTTGTTGTTGTTGTTTCTTTCTTCTTTCTTAATAATAAAATTATTATTATTATTTGTATTTCCTCCACCTCGGTCCTTTTATTCTCTACCCATCTTATGCTACCCTTTTCTTGAACTACACTACCCATGAGTGTTACATTTTATTTCTTTTATTCATCCTTACTCTCCTTTAGGGTTACACTCCAAAACCCTTAACTTTCACTCTCTCCCCTTTTGTTTTTTTTTTGTTTTTGTTTTTTTTCCTTTCCTTTTTTTCTTCCTTCGTTTCTCTCTTTTTCTTATTTTTTCCTTTCTATTCGATTCTTCTTTTCTCCTTTTACTTTTCCTCCCATTCAATCCTCAATCACGAACAAATTATTTAATTAGGGACTCAAGTTTTTTTGTTTTTTTTTGTTCTTTTTTTTTCTGCTTTTGTTCTTGGTTTTCCTTTATTTGTTTGTTTTTGGGGCATTTTGAGTACTTTTTACATTGCTTTTTAACTCACTAGCATTCCTCCCAACCCAAAGTCTCCATTGTATTTAGTCTTCGCTCCACTTAACACAACAGATTTTTACTTATTATTTTTATTTTTTTCTTCTTTAAATATTATTATTTTTTCTCTCTTTTTTTCTGTTTCCCTCTTATCCCTCTCATTATATCTCTTAGTCGACCATCACTTACAAGCAAATCATTTTATGCTTGTCTAAGATATTCTCCCTTTTTTTTTTTTTTTTTGCATTTAGTAGGTCCCTACTCCCTTTTTTGTCCCTTAAACTCTTCACCCCAAATCAGGCCCTCCATTATAGGCAGTTTTTGTTCCATTTAGAATAATATAATTCACAGGTCATCACAATATTTCCCTAAAGAGGTGAGAGGAGGGGAGGAGAAGAAAGAAAAAAGGGGGAAATAATAAATTATTACTTTTTTTGTGTGTGGAGTGTTTTCCTTTTTTTTTTCTTTTTTTTCCCTTTTTATTCTTTATTAATTCTAATTAACACTATCAACAAGACCACCTTCAGATGCCAATAAGAAAAAGAAAATCGAATATTATGGATACAAAAGGTAGAATATTATGGATACAAAAAAACACAAATAGATGTGGAAAAATCTATGGAGAAAAAATTTAACATATTGGAAGCCTTGGAGCCAAATGACAGAGAATTTAAAATAGAAATCTTAAAAATACTCAGAGATATACAAGAAAACACAGAAAGGCAATTTAGGGAAATCAGAAAACAACTCAACAATCACAAAGAATATATTACCAAGGAAATTGAAACTATAAAAACAAATCAAACAGAAATGAAAAACTCAATTCACGAACTGAAAAACAAGATAACAAGCATAGCTAATAGAATAGCCCAGATAGAAGATAGGATTAGTGAAATAGAAGACAAGCAACTTGAGGCACAACAGAGAGAAGAAGAAAGAGACTCAAAAATAATAAAAAACGAGAAAGCCCTACAGGAATTGTCTGACTCCATCAGAAAGAATAACATAAGAATAATAGGTATATCAGAGAGAGAAGAGAGAGAAAATGGAATGGAGAATATACTCAAACAAATAATAGATGAGAACTTCCCAAGCCTGTGGAAAGAACTAAAGCCTCAAATTCAAGAAGCAAACAGAACACCGAGTTTTCTTAACTCCAACAAACCCACTCCAAGGCACATCATAATGAAGATGACACAAACCAATGACAAAGAAAAAATTCTCAAGGCAGCCAGGGAAAAGAAGAATACAACATATAAAGGAAGACCTATTAGATTATCATCAGATTTCTCAGCAGAACCTCTACAAGCTAGAAGAGAGTGGACCCCAATATTCAAAGCCCTGAAAGAGAGAAACTTTCAGCCAAGAATACTATACCCATCAAAGCTATCCTTCAAAAACGAAGGAGATATAAAAACATTCACAAGTACAGAAAAGATGAGAGAATTTATCAGCAGAAAGCCCCCACTCCAGGAAATACTAAAGGGGGTTTTCCAAACAGATTCAAAGAACAAAAGAAAACAAAACCACAAGTAACAGCTCCACCAAGAAAACAATAAAAGCAAACTTAAACTGTGACAACAAAAGAAAAAAAAGGGAAGAAAAGATGAAGATTAACAGTAGCAAAGGACGATGAAGTGCAGAAATACTCATAAGAAAGGGTACTACAATGAATATGGTAGGTACCCTTTTCATTACTTAATGGTAACCACCCTTGAAAAAACCACCACAAAAACACTTGACTTAAAAAAGGTAGCAACAGAAGAAAGAAGTATGGAATACAAACAAACAAAAACAAACAATAGAAAAACAAAAGAGAAGAATCAAACAAGATACAAAACTAACAAAAAGCAATTTATAAAATGGCAATAGGGAACCCACATGTGTCAATAATTACACTAAATGTAAATGGATTAAACTTACCAATAAAAAGACACAGAGTAGCAGAATGGATTAAAAAAGAAAATCCAACTGTATGCTGACTACAAGAAACTCATCTAAGCAACAAGGATAAAAAAAAATTCAAAGTGAAAGGCTGGAAAACAATACTCCAAGCAAACAACACCCCAAAAAAAGCAGGTATAGCAATACTCATATCTGATAATGCTGACTACAAGACAGAAAAAGTACTGAGACAAAAATGGTCATTTCATAATGATTAAGGGGCACTGAATCAAGAAAACATAACAATTCTTAATATATATGCACCAAACCAAGGAGCACCAAAATATATAAGACAGCTACTTATTGACCTTAAAACAAAAACTGACAAAAATACAATCATACTTGGAGACCTCAATACACCACTGACGGCTCTAGATTGGTCATCCAAACAAAGAATCAATAAAGATATAGTGGCCTTAAACGAAATACTAGAACACCTGGATATGATAGACATCTACAGGACACTTCATCCCAAAACGACAGAGTATACATTTTTCTCTAGTGTACATGGAACATTCTCAAGAATTGACCATATGTTGGGCCACAAAGACAATATCAGCAAATTTAGAAAAATTGAAATTGTACCAAGCATATTCTCTGATCATAAAGCCTTGAAACTAGAATTCAACTGTAAAAAAGAGGGGGAAAAACCCAAAAAATTGTGGAAACTAAACAACATACTTCTAAAAAATGAATGGGTCAAAGAAGAAATAAGCGCAGAGATCAAAAGATATATACAGACAAATGAAAATGAAAATATGACATATCAGAATCTCTGGGATGCAGCAAAAGCAGTAATAAGAGGAAAGTTCATATCACTTCAGGCCTATATGAACAAACAAGAGAGAGCCGAAGTAAACCACTTAACTTCACACCTTAAGGAGCTAGAAAAAGAAAAACAAAGACAACCCAAAACCAGCCAAAGAAAGGAGATAATAAAAATCAGAGCAGAAATAAATGAAATAGAGAACAGAAAAACTATAGAAAAAATCAATAAAACAAGGAGCTGGTTATTTGAAAAGATCAACAAAATCGACAAGCCCTTGGCAAGACTCACCAAGGAAAAAAGAAACAGGACTCAAATAAATAAAATCCAAAATGAAAGAGGAGAAATCACCACAGACATCATAGATATACAAAGAATTATTATAGAATACTATGAAAAATTATATGCCACCAAATACAACAGTCTAGAAGAAATGGACAAATTCCTAGAACAATACAACCTTCCTAAACTGAGTCATGAAGAAGCAGAAAGCCTAAACAAACCAATCAGCAGGGAGGAAATAGAAAAAACTATTAAAAACCTCCCCAAAAATAAAAGTCCAGGCCCAGACAGTTATACTAGTGAATTCTATCAAACATTCAAAGAAGACTTGGTTCCTATTCTACTCAAAGTCTTCCAAAAAATTGAAGAAGAAGCAATACTTCCAAACACATTTTATAAGGCCAACATAACCCTCATACCAAAACCAGGCAAGGATGGCACAAAGAAAGAAAACTACAGACCAATATCTCTAATGAATACAGATGCTAAAATACTAAACAAAACACTGGCAAATCGAATACAACAACATATTAAAAAAATAATACATCATGATCAAGTGGGATTCATCCCAGAATCTCAAGGATGATTCAACATACGTAAAACGGTTAACGTAATACCCCATATCAACAAAACAAAGAACAAAAACCACATGATTTATCAATAGATGCAGAAAAGGCTTTCGATAAAATACAACACAATTTTATGTTTAAGACTCTCAACAAAATGGGTATAGAAGGAAAATATCTCAACATGATAAAGGCCATGTATGATAAACCATCAGCCAACATCATATTAAATAGCGTAAAACTGAGGACTTTCCACCTTAAATCAGGAACACGACAGGGTTGTTCACTCTCTCCACTCTTATTTAACGTGGTGCTAGAAGTTCTGGCCAGAGAAATCAGACAAGACAAAGAAATAAAAGGCATCCATATCGGAAAAGAAGAAGTAAAGGTATCACTTTTTGCTGATGATATGATCCTATACATCGAAAACCCAAAGGACTCCACAAAAGCTTACTAGAAACAATAAACCAGTACAGTAAGGTCGCAGGATACAAAATTAACATACAAAAGTCCATAGCCTTTCTATATGCCAACAACAAAACTTTAGAAAACGAACTCAAAAAAATAATCCCCTTCACGATTGCAACAAAAAAAAATAAAGTACCTAGGAATAAACATAACAAAGAATGTAAAGGACCTATATAACGAAAACTACAAGGCATTGCTAAGAGAAATAGAAAAAGACACAATGAGATGGAAAAATATTCCTTGTTCTTGGATAAGAAGAATAAATATAATTAAAATGGCCATATTACCCAAAGTAATATATAAATTTAATGCAATTCCCATCAAAATTCCTATGACATTTTTTAAAGAAATGGAACAAAAAATCATAAGATTTATATGGAAATATAAAAAACCCCGAATAGCCAAAGCAATCCTAAGGAAAAAGAATGAAGCTGGGGGCATTACAATACCTGACTTTAAACTATATTATAGGGCCACAATAATCAAAACTGCATGGTATTGGCAGAAAAATAGACACTCAGACCAATGGAACAGAATAGAAAGCCCAGAAATAAAACCACATATATATGGTCAAATAATCTTTGATAAAGGGGCCAACAACACAAAATGGAGAAAAGAAAGCCCTTCAACAAATGGTGTTGGGAAAACTGAAAAGCCACATGCAAAAGAATGAAACTCAACTACAGTCTGTCCCCGTGTACTAAAATTCATTTAAAATGGATCAAAGACCTAAATATAAGATCTGAAAGAACAAAGTACATAGAAGAAGACATAGGTACTAAACTCATGGACCTGGGTTTAAAGAACATTTTATGAACTTGACTCCAATGGCAAGAGAAGTGAAGGCAAAGATAAATGAATGGGACTACATCAGATTAAAAAGTTTTTGCTCAGCAAGAGAAACTGATATCAAAATAAACAGACAACCAACTAAATGGGAACTGATATTTTCAAACAACAGCTCAGATAAGGGCCTAATATCCAAAATTTACAAAGAATTTATAAAACTCAACAACAAACAAACAAACAATCCAATAAAAAAATGGGAAGAGGACATGAACAGACACTTCTCCCAGGAAGAAATACAAATGGCCAACAGATATATGAAAAGATGCTCAGCTTCATTAGTTATTAGAGAAATGCAAATCAAAACTACAATGAGATACCACCTCACCCCTGTTAGATTAGTTATTATCAACAAGACGGGTAATAGCAAATGTTGGAGAGGCTGTGGAGAAAAAGGAACCCTCATACACTGTTGGTGGGACTGTAAAGTAGTATAACCATTATGGAGGAAAGTATGGTGGTTCCTCAAAAAACTGCAAATAGAACTACCTTATGACCCAGCAATCCCTCTACTGGGTATATACCCCAAAATCTCAGAATCATTGATACGTAAAGACACATGTAGCCCCATGTTCATTGCAGCACTGTTCACAGTGGCCAAGACATGGAAACAACCAAAAAACCCTTCAATAGAAGACTAGATAAAGAAGATGTGAAACATATACACTATGGAATACTACTCAGCCATAAGAAATGATGACATCAGATCATTTACAGCAAAATGGTGGGATCTTGATAACATTATATGGAGTGAAATAAGTAAATCAGAAAAAACAAGAACTACATGATTCCATACATTGGTGGAACATAAAAACGAGACTAAGAGACATGGACAAGAGAGTGGTGGTTACCAGGGGTGGGGGGAGGTAGGATGCAGGAGGGAAGGAGGGAGAGAGTTAGGGGGAGGGGGAGGGGCACAGAGATAACTAGACAGAGGGAAAAAAAAAAGAGGAAAAAAAATAAAAATAAAAAAAAGGAAAAAAAAAGAAAAAGTATTTTGTGGGGCCTTCAGAAGTTGGGGCCCAGGGCACTCACCTGGTGCACCCACCGTTAAATCAGCCTCTGGCTCTGGTCCTTTCTATTTCTATTCAGCTTTTTAGGGCTGTATGATAGCCCACTTTCTCTACTTTAAAAGCCAAAGTTGACTGATTCTCAGCCAGGAGAATTAGGCAATGACTTCAGATATATCTAATTTTTTCACCTGGAGAGAGTGCTACTTGTTGGGCAAACAAGTGTGTTTGGCTTGCTCTCTTGTACTTTGCCTGATTGGTGCATGAGCACCGGGCAGCATCACATGTGTACAGTCTATGTAAGGCTGCAGGTGCTTGCCCTCTGGGTGGCAGGTTGTAGATTGCATGATGCCTGCTGCCATTGGTTGGGTCATTTTCTGCTATTGTTTGCCAGAAAAGGGTCCCCCCCCTCCTTCTGCCTGTTTACTCATGAGTCCTAAGAGAGAGGGAGGGGGGAGAAAGAGAGAGAACTGGTTTGCCCTGCCTGTTTGCTCATCTGCTGTTGCGAGACTGATAAACAGAATGGCCCTCCCTCTGCCAGCTCCACAGTTCCTTTACCACCTGCCTGAATCCAATGGGAACCTGCATGCTCAGGGCCACTAGACCCTCACTACTAGGAACAGCAGGCCTGTGATCCTCCTAAATATTCTACATTGCCAATGACAACAAAAAAAGAATTATCTAGCTCAGTGTATCAATAGAGCCAAGTCTGAGCATCTCTAAACATATGTCTAATGATTTGAGACAGATATTTTCTGTTATTATTTTTAAGTTGTATTCAAAAGGAGAATATAAATTAAAACATAAGAACTGCTCAAGAAACAATTTAATTTTATTTGTTTTGTTACCTATGTCTACATTGCTACCAAAAATTTTCTTAGAAAATAAATAGGAGCACCATGTATTTTAAGAAAAAGTTGTGTTTCTTCATGTCTGAACCATTAAATTTAGTTGACAAGGTGCCTATTCCAGAGTAGTTACAAATTTAGTTTAGACTTTGTGAAAACTCTCTGAAAGAAAGCTTAAGACCTATATAAATACTGGTACCGAAGAATAGATTTTAAAAAGCCATTCTGTACTTTGGTGTTTTTTCTTTGTTTTTTGTATTTAGGGGCATTGAGACTTATTAAAGCTTACTAAAGTTTTTTAGTGTTTTGTGTAAAAACACCCTTTTTCCCCTCATCCTCTTTTACTATGGATGCTAAGAACTAAAAACTAACTTAACACAGGTCAGACTCTCATAACAATGTGAAATAGGAAAAAATTGCCTTTGGCTTTCTATCCCCCGAGAGGCTCAGTGTTCTCATGATATTTCTTCTCAGGCCAGATAGAAAACTGCTATCATAAAAGGAGCTAAAATGGATGCACATGGAACAGTAAATGACTGCACATGATCAGGTTCTTCACTGTTTCCTCTCTGAGGGCTGGAGTAGGGAGGCTTCTCTCCCACTTTTGTTTTCTTGTCTCAGCATGCTCTCTAGTTTCCCTCACTGGATATAGGTAAATGAGTTTGTTCATTTGTTCATTTACTCAATAAATAGTTATTGTGTGTCAAATAGTTTTAAGGCACTACTAGGAAAGTGCAATGGGAACACAAAACTGAAATATGAGGCTGCTGTGGAAGGATTATGTGAATGAAGGGACCACCAATAAACAGAAATTATAGTCGTTGTCAGTGTAAGATAAGATGTGTTTGGCTGGTAAACAAGAGAGGTGAAAAGAGGGGTAAGGTCAGGAACAGAGAATGAATAAGGAGACAAGCCTGTATGTATGACACTGCAGAAGAGATAAACTGCTCAGCTATGATGGACTGTGTCAGAGATTAAGTTATATAAGAATAGAGAAGGGGAATATGCTTAGAGGGTGATATTGGGGAGGTTACTTGAGGCAGGATGAATCAAATATTTGAAGTGAATGACCAAAGCTGAAATATATGAACTATTTCCTTTGAAAGAGAGAGCTTGAGATACCAATGTTAGCAATTCAGGGGCCCAAAATAAACAAAGGTGTTCAAAGATACATGTGGCTTGATTTTGTGCCCTCTTGGTGTTATCTAGAGACCAGCAGCAACTGCTGAGGGAGTAGAGTCAGGAGTCCAATGTTATCATTTTTCCCCCACTAAACTGAATCTTTTACTTAACATTTAAGAACTCATCCTTACACATCCACCTCTCTGAGTCAGCCTCATGTGCTTCTGAAAGTTCTTTTTTTTTTCTTTACTTTAGAAAACTAAATTTAACAGGGTGACATTGGTCAACAAGTGTACATAGATTTAGAGAAAACATCTCTTCATCATTTGGACAATTGATTATGATGTATATCCATTACCCAAATTCAAATCATCTTCCATCACATTATATTTTTTCCTCTTTATACCCTTCCTTCAACCCCCTCTCCCTTCCCCCGATCCTCCTTTACCTTCTCTCTGCCTCCATCCCTTTCCCTTTGGTAACCACTGCACTCTTATCCATGTCCATGAGTTTCAACTTTGTATTCCACTGATGTGTGGAATTATGCAGTTTTTAGCTTTTTCTGTTTTACTTATTTCACTCAGTATGATATTTTCAAGGTCCATCCATGTTGTTGTAAATGATACTATAGCATCGTTTCTTATGGCTGAGTAGTATTCCGTTGTATATATGCACCACATCTTCTTTATCCAATCCTCTACAGAAGGCTACTTTTATTGTTTCCATGTCTTGGCCGCTGTTGGAAGTTTTAATTGTCTCTTTTTTAGTTTTTCCTTGCTCTCTCTGATGCAACATATCAATGTTAATGGGACAAAATACCTCCTATAACCTTGAAACTCAACACTAACATTGTTGAGTCAATTCAGGATATAAAAGAGAATTAGCTTCACCATGACAGGTCCTCCAGGAGGGTGTATAGAATTAATTTTGCAGACTGTATCTTATCTCCTATCTCTGCCCTTTTAATTGGCCATCTTTTCTTTGAGAATCATCAACCATTAATTGTTATCTTACATGTTGCAAAATATGAGGGTTTGCTCAATCATATTAGGTTCAAGAAGCATCTATATACTTTGCTTTGGAATTATCTTTTTTTAGACTTAGTTATTTAGGTAATTTCACTTCTAAGTATAAAGTTTTTCCAAAAAAAATTTATTCACAGAATTTCTTACTACCTTATTTGAAAAAGGGTCTTTACAGATGTAATTAGGTTAAGGATCTTGAGATGGGGAGATCATTTTAAATAATCTTTGTGAGCCATAAATCAAATCACAAGTTACTTTATATGAGGGAAGCAGAAGAAGATTCTATATAAAGTGTTGGCTGTAAAGAACGGGGTGATTCAACTTCAAGCTGAGGAATGTTGGTAGCCACCAAAAGTTAAAAGATTTGAGAAACAAAACACACCCACACCCTTGCCCCAGCCTTCTGGGGGAGCATGCTTTTTATAAACAAATACATTAGTTTTCTAGTTCTTGGTTAACTCCATTTTACTTCTAGAATGTACTACTTCCTTTTTCCTTTGGACATGGATATCTAGCTCCATTCTGACATTTATAAACCATGAACAAGCTGGGTTTTACCACACAGATGGAATAAAGAGAGACAAGAAAAGACTGCAGGGTTTTTTTTATTAAGTCTTTTCCTACACTGGAAAAACAGCAGATTAAAAGAAAATCTAGGGGAGACACTGGGACTAATGAGTTTCTGTGCAAGATAGTAAAATAAGAACAGGACCACGGGTTGTATGTTCCATCCCAAAGGTGTAGAGAAAAGCAGTGTTAGTCTGTTCCCAGCATATTTTTTGTCCAGGGGGCTTGGTGACTACTCAGAATGTTCAGGCAATTGACCATTGTTATGCTTAAATCTGTGGACATTGGGGAACTTTTCTGCAGGTTGACCTATCATTTCTGAGTTTCTAAAACCAATCTCATTTATTGTAGGGGATATTTCTGGGGTTCAGAACCAGGCTTCTCCACTACATATTGCCCAGATTTGGCTGTGACCTTCTGCCTAATTCTGTCTGGTAACTAGATGCATCTCTTACTGACCTAGCTGGTCACTTACACTCCTGCTTGCTCTTTCCAAGCTCTTTCTACTGCCAGGATCATGTTGAATCTCAGCTTGGTGGCCTAGGTCCTGCTCTCTGCTACATGTTTTGAAGACACTGAGAAATACAAAAGTGAAGGGACAGCAAATTGATATTCCCTCTGGTACCTTAACTCATGTTATCATGATCTTATGAATATCTGTGTGCTAGGCTTTATTTATAAAATTAATTTCATTTCTTCCCTACCAAAATCCTCTTAATCACATCCTCAACCACACCCTATCAGGGGTCTCAAACTTGCGGCCCGCCAAACAATTTTGTGCGGCCCGCAGACTGTTTTCAACTGCAGTGAGAAAAGTGTTGCGTAACAGTTGCCTTTTGTAGACCTAGTGCGGCGCCGAACGGCTGTGATCTTGCTCTGTGGCCCACATGCTGAGTTGAGTTTGAGACCCCTGCGCCTACATCAAATCCTATAATTTACTGTTAAAGAACATTTCAAAAGCTTTTCATTCTCCTCAGCAGAAAACACAAGCTATCAGGATCTCCTGCATGGTCTAGCTCCCAGCTATCAGCCACTCTGCTCCTACCTCCCAAAGTTCCGTTTCCAGCTCTGGGTCCTTACACCAGTCAAGTGCTTTCCAGTTCTCTGTCTAGGCTCTATCAAGAGCTGTTCTTTATATCTGTAAACCCCAACCCCAGCGGAATAGCCTATCCTGGTCAACCAACAAAAGGTAAGCTGTTTGTTTCTCTTCTGCTTCACCACCACACCTCCCTCTCACCTGCCTAATGAAAGGTAGTGTAGTAAATACTGTGTTTTGAGGAGCTAAGTTTTCACTGTTTGAGTTCAAACCCCAGACTCACCATTTGCTTTCTGCTCTGTGACCTTGGAAAGTTATTCAATATGTCTTATTTTCTGCACCTAAAATGTAGGATGATAAAAGGTATTTTGAGGATAAAATCTGTTAACTGATGGTAAACTCTTGAAACTAATAGAACTTTTCCTTTTGGCATATACTCCAATTTTATTCCACTTGTTTGTTGCCATGCTTGAGTCTGTCACTTAGGGAATGGCTTATAATGGCCCACCCCTGGTTGATTACAGTCTACTGATCGACACTGTAAACGAGTATGAACAGAGTGCATGAGGAAGGGAGGTTGGTCCTCCTGGAAGTGGCCTTGGGGTCTGCTTGTTGAAAGAGACACGGGCCCCGCTTCTCTTTAAGTTTATGTTTTTGCAGGGCAGACCCTAATCACAGAATATATTAGTGTCGTCGTAGGGAAGAAATCTCTAGGTTGTGGTCCAGCCCTGCGGTAACCGCTAGGGCCTCCGCAGGAGAGTCCCGAGGGTGGCACGTTGGCCTTAGAAACCCTGATACATGAGGTCTTTAACGTTAAATAAGCCACTGAAATCAACAGAATATTGGCTAAAGAGGAGAGCAGAAAACCATAAAGAAAGAGAAACTTGCAAAAAATTCCAAGTTGCCCTTTTCTAAGCCCTTTCAAAGTTGACCAGTGCCTTAGGAGGCTAACACGAAAAGGTAAAGTAAGTCTCTATAAAACCCCAAAAAGAGATGGTAAAATTCCTCTTTGGATCATGTCTGGAGTCACAGCTAAAAGTGAAGTGAAATTCTTTTCTGTTTGAGTACTTTAGTGATAGTTTTACACAGAAAAATAATAAATTAACCTTACCTTTGATGATACCTTTTGGCATGCTTTTTAAACACATGTACACAAGGCTTTTTCTGGCATCATTTGATATCAACTAAGAAGAATATACCTCAAAGGTTTCTTTATGTTTAAATGGTCATTCAAAACTGTTTTAATATATGTTGAAAACTATGAATACAAGCCACTGATGCTGGAAAACGGTGATGCTGGTATTTAACTGACTTAACTAACTTTCACACTGCAGTTTACATATGCAGTGCTTCTATCTGATGAGGTCAGTCATTCTTATATGGCTTATAGCAACCATGTGTCCATGTACCGGCACAGGATTTAGAGCAGCAGCGCAATGCTCGTGGTGAGAGCAGTGGATCAGGTGCTTCATAATCAACTTTTTCTTTAATCCTCACAACTCCATGAAGTTGATGTTAGTCTCTCATTTTACAGGTGAAGCAACAGATGAAGTAGTGGCTTGAGATCCCATCACTTATGTGTGGCCCTAAACAAGAAGCCTTATATGTAACTTTTTGTCTTAGTTGTCCTGGTGTAACAAAAATATTTAAACCAGAAAAACCAACTTTTATTTTATTGGTGAAAATATACTATACAAAAGGCTGAAAATACTGGAGAATCAGCACGTTCCTTGATATTGAAAGTGCACATCCTTTTCCAGCCCTTGCAATGCTCCTGCAACATGATTTGCCCAAATGTAAAGCTTGGAGAACCATAGGACATCTTGAAGCTGGTCAAACACAGACGACAGTGGCAACAGCACTTGGAACATCCCAAAGCATGATTAACAGACTGTGGAATCGCTTTCAAGAGACTGGCACAGTATAAAGAAGATGAGGGTAGGGTTGCCCATCTGCCACAATAGCAAAAGATGACCACTTTTGCTATTGGCAAGAAGGAACAGGAGCAACAATGCAACAGATCTGTGGGGACAGTTTCTTGGTGCCACTAGATGATGGATATGCACTCAGACCATAAAAAATTGGCTCAATCATGTTGGATTGCATACCCAGTGACCAATAGTATGCATTCCGTTATCTGCTGAAAACTGTAGAACCCATAGAAGGTAGACTGGTGAGCATTGTCATTGGACCGGTGATGAGTGGTCAGCTGTCCTCTTCTCTGCTGAGTCATGGTTCAGTCTGCAGCCTTACAATCATCATGTCCTGATCTAACATGAATGAAGAACATGGGAGAATCCACGTTTCATGTGAGAAAGGGACTCCTTTGGTGGTGGTGGAATCATGGTGTGGGCTGGCATTAGCATTGGTGGTCATAGTGACCTCCACATCATTAGAAATGGATTGTTGACTGCTGTCAGATATTGAGATGAGGTCCTGCACCCTATAGTGGTACCCTATGCTGGAGCAGTTGGAAATAACTTTCTTTTCATGGAGATACTGTAAGGCCCCACCTTGCACATCTCATCAACAATATGCTTCAGGAGGCAGGAGTCGAACATATGACTGGCCTTCACGTTCTCCAGACCTGAATCCCATGGAACCTGCTTGGAATGTACTGAGAAGATATCTGGCAAATCGTCCGATGCCTCCCACAACACTTCTTGAGCTAGAAGTTGCCCTGGAGCAAGAGTGGCAGAGGATCCCACAAGAACAACTGGACAATCTGATCCTGTTCATGCCTCATCACTGCCAGTGTGTTTTGGCAGTCTTGGGTGACCACAGTCATTATGTGGCACTTTTGTCCAATTTGACATGCTTTTGTTCACCCCCACCAATATGACACTTGTTACTCAATCACAATAATTGAGTTTGCCTCTCATTTGCATAATTAAATAACTAACTTTCTTTGACTTGTTTGCATTTCTGATGTTCTTATTTAATAATAAAAAAATCAAATGCTTCTTTTGCTTCATACTCATTTTGAAATATCCCCTAATTTTTGTGAGCAGTGTAGATCCCTTATTAAAAATAAAATACTAATGTTTTTCCAAAGAGAAAGTTGTAATTTTAATATATACCAAAGACTTAAATCAAATGAATATCTGCTAATGGTAGACTTTTTGGCATCTCAGCAAGTGTTTTGTAGAGAATCCCTTATTCTCGTGTCACCTGTGCCTAATTAAAAGGCAGTTAGCCAAAATTTGAATTAGAGGGTTTATAAACTTTGCTGAGTAAGTCAATATTTTAAGTTTTTTTTTAACCTGGAAGTGATCTATGGTTGCTATGAAAAATAGTTAAGTTTCTTGTTAAACCTGAAGCTTCATTATTTAATGATTAATTTTATTGATAATTTTCCCTTTCAGCTTTCTGTAGCCATCATATTTCCATTTATGTAATCAAGATTTTCTTAAAGCTTTAAATTATAAAGCAATAAAATACTGTGGCTAAGAATATGATATCTATACTTCTGGTAGGTTTTATTCACAGCTTCACCAATTACTAGCTGAGAAATTAGCTCATCTTTTTGTACCTTTTACGTGATCTGCTGGAAAAGGTAACAGCAGTACTCTGCTTACAGGCTGTAAAGCTCTGAGAACTATGACTGCAGATAGTATGTGCTTAATAAATATAAGTATTTATATTCTTTGTGATAGAACACAAAATTTATAAGGAAAGGGATTTATGTTCACTTTTTTTTCTGCTTAATCCTCTTGAATTCAAAAAATACTTGATGAAATTCAACAATAGAATATGATTATATTTTACACATACATACACACAATAAAATCACATTGTCTCCGAATGCATTGGATGGGCTGACTTTTCTTTTAGGTAACACCTTCTACTTCTGACTTGAGTGTGATCATATTATCACTACAAATCTCACAGCTGTCAGTTCATCAACTCTTCAAGTGTCTAAGTTAATGTGGAGTGATATTGGTACACCTGCTAACCACACTAAAAATTTAAAAGTACCCCTTTCTGTGTTGTTAATTGATTTGATCATTACCTGTATGAACAGATGGTGATGTTTTTCTGGACAGCGAATTGCATGTATTTAAATATACTTAAAATTACACAGTGAAATCCAATAGAAATTTAATAACAATGAGTAACACTGAGGATTTTGGTAACGTTATTTTAAGGCTTTACATTCATTTTAAAATTAGTCTCTAAAAGTGTGACATAATTGTCCTGGCTAGATAGCTCAGTTGGTTAAAGTGTTATCCTGATGCACAGAGATTGCCGGTTCGATCTCTGGTCACGGCACATACAGAAATATATTGATGTTCCTGTGTCTCTCCTTTTCTCTCTCTCTAAAATCAATCAATTAAAAATTTTTAAATAAATAAATAATAAATAAAAATGTGACATAAGAACTTGAATAATATCTAATTTTACCTAGGAAAATAATATTTCTCATCATTTCAGGACTCAGTTAAGCTTGTATTGCAGGATAGATAAAGTAAATGGCTTTCAAACCTGACTAAGGATCAGAACTAAGCGAGGTCTTGTTCAAACATGTTGCTGTTTCTGCTCATCGGTTTTCAATTCAGTAGGTCTGAGATTGGGGCCTAAGAATTTGCTTTTCTAGTGAGTTTCCAGGTCATGCTGATATTGCAGGTTCAGGAAAACAGCTTGGAAAATAATTAAACATGCTAAACATGTCTCTTAACAATTAACTAATAAGTCAACTATTACAAAGAATGTTTGAACTCAGATAAGAAAAGTAAAAGCACTCTCCTTTCCAGTAGACAGAACAATCTAAAGGGGGAACCCTATGGACTGAGGCATATGAGTTCTTTGTTATACAGTGTATTCAAGTTGAAGTTTAGGACAGAGGGAAATTCAGAGTGGGGAGAGATTTGGCACTGTGTGGCACTGGGGATTTCTTTTAAGTCTGAGCCTATCATCCTAAGAACGTCTTAAAATTACTTATTTGGGTTACTGTCCCCAAGCAAGAAGCTATCTAAACCATTTATCACTCAGGGAACAATTAGTTGTGAAAGGTGTATTTATTTCCTGTGGCTGCTGTAAGAAAATAACACAGACTCGATGACTCAAACTTATTCTTTCCAAATTCTAGCAGCCAGAAGTCCAAAATCAAGCTGTTGGTGGGACTGCATTCTTTTTGGAAGCAGTAGGAGAGAACCCATTCTTTCCTTCATCCAGTCTCTGGTGGTTGCTAGTCCTCTGGTTTGTGGCTGCATCACTACAATGCCTCTTTGATCACATTGGCTACTTCTTTTTCATCTGTGTCAAAACACCCTCTGCTTCCCCTTCTAAGGATACTTGTGATAGCAGTTAGGACCCACACAGATAATCCAGGATAATCCTCCCTTCTTAAAATTCTTAATTTAATCACATCTGCAAAGATATCTTTTCCAAATAAGATACCGTTACAGGTATTAAAGTCCAAGTATTAAAATCTAATATCTTAGGGTGTCATTATTTAGTCCACTACAAATGATAAATCTCACCCTTTATTTCTTATAGTCTTATGATGTAAATTTACTATGTAAAATATATTTACTCTGTAAGAAGTTTTTCCCCCCTACTTCTGAATATTTTTGCTATAATGCAGATAAGGGAAGAAAGCACAATTTTTATTCATCGTTATTACTACATGTTCATAGTCTTCATTGCAAAAGAGAGAGATTAAAAGTTTTATCAAAATAAAATTTTGCCTGACCAGGTGGTGGCACAGTGGATAGAGCGTCGGATTGGGATGCAGAGGACTCAGGTTTGAGACCCCGATGTCGCTAGCTTGAGTGCAGGCTCATCTGGTTTGAGCAAAAGCTCACCAGCTTCAGCCCAAGGTCTCTGGCTCGAGCAAGGGGTTACTCAGTCTGCTGAAGACCCGCAGTCAAGGCACATGTGAGAAAGCAATCAGTGAACAACTAAGGTGTTGCAATGTGCAACGAAAAACTAATGATTGATGCTTCTCATCTCTCCGTTCCTGTCTGTCTGTCCCTGTCTATCCCTCTCTCTGACTCTTTATCTGTCTCTTAAAAAAAACAAAACAACAACAAATAAATAAAATTTTGTATGGCATATTGATAATATACATTTTTCTAACAGGAACTAAAAGTACCCAGAGCACCTAAAGAGAATGTTTTACTACATTCCGCTCCTCTCTCAGATAGGCAGTTCATCTCAATAAAACTAACCTATTTTACACTGAAGAACAGACTTAGTCAACTATTTTCATGGGAAAGTGGGCAAGTGGAGATTTTACAAGGTTGTTGAACTAGTTTTGAGAACTATATAAAATAAAATTTAAAATAATATTAGAAAACTGAAGTACCAATATTTATATTTAGTAGATCAAATTAAGCTGATCAAAACCACTAAAATTAAAAAATGTTACTGGCTACCATGTTTAGGGATTCAATATACAGTTTTTGAATTGTATTTCTCTGGAGATTCTGTGAAAATTAAAAAAAATAAATTTTACAAATAATTTCTATCAAGATTACCAAAAAAATTAGATAATTGATCTCAATTTTTATTTTTCAACAAATGTTTTGAAACTGTGCAGAGCTATATATCACTGTCTCTTGATTTTTATCCTGTTTCTTATTAGCAATTAAACACCAAACCCTTAATTAAACCAAATTATTATCTTTTAAAATCATTGGACTTAATTTTTTAAACACCTTATTTTAAATGTACTTCACATGCCATTATGATTCAGTTCTTTGAAGTGTATCACTCAACGGATTATTGTAGTATATTTACAGAGTTGTGCAATTACAACCACTATATAATTTTAGAACATTTTCATCACCCCAAAAAGAAACTACATACCCACTGGCATCATTCTTCTTCCCACCTCCACCCACCCTGGGAAACTATTAATCTACCTCTTGTTACTCTGAAAATTTCATATAAAAAGAAACAAACACAAAAGTGGTCCCTTGTGACTGATTTCTTTCAAAAGAGTGCAATATTTTCAAGTTGCATCATGTATTTACTTCAAAAGAAGATATGCACCCCCACATTCATTGCAGCTTTGTTAACAATAGCAAAGATCTGGAAACAGATCAAGTGTCCATCAGTGGACAAGAGGATAAAAAAAGCTATGATACACCTACACAACGGAATAGTAGGTGGCCATAAAATGAAGGAAATCTTACCTTTTGTGACAGCCTGAATGGACCTGGTGATTATTATGCTAAGTGAAATAAGCCAGGCAGAGAAAGACAAATACCATATGATCTCACTTATATGTGGAATCTAATAAACACAATAAAATGAAGAACAAAGCAGAAACAGAGGCAGAGTCTCAGGGAACAGATGGACAGCTGTTAGAGAGAAAGAAGAAGTGGGGACAGGATAAAAAAGGTGAAGGGATTAGCCAAAATCTTATATGCATAACACATATATACAGACAACAGGGTAGCAATAGCCAGATGTAAAGGATAGTGGAAGTAGTAGGAGAGGAGCAAAGGGGGAGAAAGTGATGGAAAGAGACTTTGCATGGAGTATATAAGGGCACAATGCAGTGTATAGAGGGTGTTATATCATGTGAGATGCTTGAAACCATGTCAGCAAAATATATTTTAAAAAATGGACAGATACTTCATGATTTATAATAACCAAATAATATTCCATGGTATGCATCTATCACACATTGTTTATCCATTAATTACTTGAACATTTTGGTTATGTCCACTTTTTGGCTATATGAATAATGCTGACACAAACTTTGGCAGAAAATTTTCAATATTAACAAAGAAAATAGTCTAGAAAATTGTGCTTTGTGCCCCTAACCAGATAGAAAGTGATGGGAGACTATATGACTTTGGGTGATGGGTATGCAACATAATCAAATGTCAAAATAACCTGGAGATGTTTTCTTTGAACCTATATACCCTGATTGATTAATGTCAACCCATTAAAAATAAAGAAAAAAAACAGAAGCCTGACCTGTGGTGGCGCAGTGGATAGAGCATCGACCTGGAAATGCTGAGGTCGCCGGTTCGAATCCTTGGGCTTGCCTGGTCAAGGCACATATGGGAGTTGATGCTTCCAGCTCCTCCCCCCTTCTCTCTCTCTGTCTCTCTCTCCTCTCTGTCTCTCTCTCTCCTCTCTAAAAATGAATAAATAAAATAAAATAAATTTAAAAAAAATTATGCTAAGAGGAGCTGAGTATTTTTAAGAACTTTAGGAATAAACAAACACACAAAAAGTAAAACCATCACAGTTACCATAATACACACAAGTGGTATAATATACAAATCCTTGATTCTAAATAATTCTAAAGTCTTAGGTTTCTCTGCCTTGCATGTCTTATGTCTGAAATCTTTGGAATGTTATATAACATGGAAAAATAATCTTCAGGCTGAGCCTAAAGCAATATTGTATCTCAAAAAACTGTAAGAGTAACAACAAAAAATCTCAGATATTCTATTAGATAAGTATGAGATTGAAAATTAAAAATATTCTTTTGAATAAACATTATTATGTTACATTATCTACAAAATAAAAATATAAATAAATATACAGAAAACAAAAACTAAAGTCTTAGATTCTTAACACTGGAATATAATATGCATTAATCATTTTATCTCCTCTATGTGCTGATATATCCATTCAATAGAATACATATTCTCCTCTATACTTTGAAATAGAAAAAGCTCCACCAAGAACACAATAAAACCGAATTTAAACTGTGACAACAAAAAAAGGGGGGGGAGGATGAAGATTAACAGTAGAAACAATGGAATGCAGAAGCACTCATAAGATAGTGTACTACAATGAACATGGTAGTACCCTTTCCATTACTTAATGTCAACCATTCCTGATAAAAACCACCACAGAAGCACATGACATAAAAAAGGTAGTAACAGAGGAAAGAAGTATGGATTACAATCAAACAAAAACAAATGATAGAAAAACAAAAGAGAAGAATCAAACAAGACACAAAACTAACAGAAAGCAATTTATAAAATGGCAATAGAGAACCCTCAAGTGTCAATAATTACACTAAATGTAAATGGATTAAACTCACCAAAAAAAGACACAGAGTAGCAGAATGGATTAAAAAAAATCCAACTGTATGCTGCCTACAAGAAACACAACTAAGCAACAAGGATAAAAACAAATTCAAAGTGAAAGTCTGGAAAACAATACTCTAAGCAAATAACATTAAACAAAAAAGCAGGTGTAACAATACTCATATCTAATAATGCTGACTACAAGACAGCAAAAGTACTCAGAGGCATAAATGGTCATTTCATAATGATTAAGGGGACACTGAATCAAGAAGACATAACAATTCTTAATATATGCACCAAACCAAGGAGCACCAAAATATATAAGACAGCTACTGATTGACCTAAAAACAAAAACTGACAAAAATACAATCATATTCGGAGACCTCAATACATTGCTGACAGCTCTAGATCATTCATCCAAAAAAAAAATCAATAAAGATATATTGGCCTTAAATGAAACACTAGAGCAATTGGATATGGTAGACATCTACAGGACACTTCATCCCAAAGCAACAGAGTATAGATTTTTCTCAAGTATACATGAAACATACTCAAGAATTGACCATATGGACACCCTCTCCTCTGCCACTCAGATGTCCTGGATGAAAACCAGAGTAAGCTGAGCGAGGACCTCATGGAGTTCCGGAGGGACGCATCCATGTTGAATGATGAGTTGTCCCACATCAACGCACGGCTGAACATGGGCATCCTAGGATCCTATGACCCACAGCAGATCTTTAAGTGCAAAGGGACCTTTGTGGGCCACCAGGGCCCCGTCTGCGTCTACTCCATGGGGGACCTACTCTTCAGTGGCTCCTCTGACAAGACCATCAAGGTATGGGACACATGTACCACCTACAAGTGCCAGAAGACTCTGGAGGGCCATGATGGCATTGTGCTGGCGCTCTGCATCCAGGGGTGCAAGCTCTACAGTGGCTCAGCAGACTGCACCATCATTGTGTGGGATATCCAGAACCTGCAGAAGGTGAACACGATCCGGGCCCATGACAACCCGGTGTGCACGCTAGTCTCTTCACACAACATGCTTTTTAGTGGCTCCCTGAAGGCCATCAAGGTGTGGGACATTGTGGGCACTGAGCTGAAGCTGAAGAAGGAGCTAACAGGCCTCAACCACTGGGTGCGGGCCCTGGTGGCTGCCCAGAGCTACCTGTACAGTGGCTCCTACCAGACAATCAAGATCTGGGACATACGGACCCTCGACTGCATCCACGTCCTACAGACATCTGGTGGCAGTGTATACTCTATCGCTGTGACGAATCACCACATTGTCTGTGGCACCTATGAGAACCTCATCCACGTATGGGACATTGAGTCCAAGGAGCAGGTGCGAACCCTGACTGGCCACGTTGGTACCGTGTATGCCCTGGTGGGCATCTCTACGCCAGACCAGACCAAAGTCTTCAGTGCTTCCTATGATCGCTCTCTCAGGGTCTGGAGTATGGACAACATGATCTGCACACAGACCCTGCTGCGTCACCAGGGCAGTGTAACTGCACTGGCTGTGTCCCGGGGCCGGCTCTTCTCAGGGGCTGTGGACAGCACTGTGAAGGTTTGGACTTGCTAACAGAATCCTGGCCAGGTCTTGGCTTCTTCTGGGCCCACCTTAAGCCTATGCAAGCCAGGCTTGGCCACATGGGTGGTCTCAGAGTCTCTGTCTACCCCTTTGGAGATAGGCGGACAGGCTCAGCTGACCAGGCAAGTGCCCGCCAAATCCTTCACCCAGCGAGCCTCCTTCTCTGGCTCTGTCATCATTGCTGCCAGGACAGTACACAGCCCTGTGTCTACACTTCAGGTATAATGCTTGCCTGGTCCACCCTCCATCCCCATTCCTGATGGACTACAGGGCCTTTTTACTCACCTTTTCTATTTTTTTTAGACTGTACATAGATTTGATTACTTCCCGATTGAAATAAATGCTGCACAGAAAAAAATTTAAAAAGGAAAAAAAAAAAAAAAAAAAGAATTGACCATATGTTGGGCCACAAAAATAACATCAGCAAATTTAGAAAAATTGAAATTTTACCAAGCATATTTTCTGATCATAAAGCCTTGAAACTAGAATTCAACTGCAAAAAGAGGGAAAAAACTCCCACAAAAATGTGGAAACTAAACAACATACTTTTAAAAAATGAGTGGGTTTAAGAAGAAATAAGAACAGAGATCAAAAGATATATACAGACAATTAAAAATGACAATACAACATATCAGAATTTCTGGGATGCAGCAAAAGCAGTAATAAGAAGGAAGTTCATATCACTTCAGGCGTATATGAACAAACAAGAGAGAGCCCAAGTAAATTGCTTAACATCACACCTTAAGAAACTAGAAAAAGAAGAACAAAGACAACCCAAAGCCAGCCGAAGGAAGGAAATAATAAAAATCAGAGCAGAAATAAATGAAATAGAGAACAGGAAAAGTATAGAAAAAATTAATAAAACAAGGAGCTGGTTCTTTGAAAAGATAAAAAAAATTGACAAACCTTTGGCAAGACTCACCAAGGAAAAAAGAGAAAGGACTCATATAAACAAAATCCAAAATGAAAGAGGAGAAATCAGCACAAGACATCATAGATATATTGTACAAGGAATTATTATAGAATACTATGAAAAACTATATGCCACCAAATTTAACAATCTAGAAAAAATGGATAAATTCCTAGAACAATACAACCTTCCTAGACTGAGTCATGAAGAAGTAGAAAGTCTAAACAGACCAATTAGCAGGAAGGAAATAGAAAAAACTATTAAAAACCTCCCCCAAAATAAAAGTCCAGACCCAGACAGTTATACTAGTGAATTCTATCAAACTTTCAAAGAAGATTTGGTTCCTATTCTACTCAAAGTCTTTCAAAAAATTGAAGAAGCAGTACTTCCAAACACATTTTATAAGGCCAACATAACCATCATACTGAAACCTGGCAAGGATGGCACAAAAAAAGAAAACTTCAGAACAATATCTCTAATGAATACAGATGCTAAAATACTAAACAAAATACTAGCAAATTGAATACAGCAACATATTAAAAAAAATAATACATCACGATCAAGTGGGATTCATCCCAGAATTTCAAGGATGGTTCAACATACATAAAACGGTTAACGTAATACCCCATATCAACAAAACAAAGAACAAAAACCACATGATTTATCAATAGATGCAGAAAAGGCATTCGATAAAATACAACACAATTTTATGTTTAAGACACTCAACAAAATGGGTATAGAAGAAAAATATCTCAACATGATAAAGACCATATATGATAAACCATCAGCTAATATTATATTAAATGGCATAAAACTGAGGACTTTCCCACTTAAATCAGGAACTAGACAGGGTTGTCCACTCTCTCCACTCTTATTTAACATAGTGCTAGAAGTTCTAGCCCAAGCAATCAGACAAGATAAAGAAATAAAAGGCATTCATATTGGAAGAGGTAAAAGTATTACTTTTTTCAGATGATATGATCCTATACATCGAAAACCCCAAAGACTCCACAAAAGATTACTAGAAACAATAAACCAATACAGTAAGGTTGCAGGATACAAAATTAACATACAAAAGTCCATAGCCTTTCTATATGCCAACAACAAAACTTTAGAAAACTAACTCAAAAAAATAATCCCCTTCATGATTGCAACAAAAAAAATAAAATACCTAGAAATAAACTTAACAAAGAATGTAAAGGACCTATATAAGGAAAACTACAAAGCATTGTTAAGGGAAATTGAAAACGATAGAATGAAATAGAAAAATATTCCTTGTTCTTGGATAGGAAGAATAAATATAATTAAAATGACCATATTATCCAGAGCAATATACAAATTTAATGCAATTTCCATCAAAATTCCAATGACATTTTTTAAAGAAATGGAACAAAAAATCATCAGATTTATATGGAACTATAAAATACCCAGAATAGTCAAAGCATTCCTAAGGAAAAAGAATGAAGCTGGGGACATTACAATTCCTGACTTCATTTTATATTATAGAGCCACGACAATCAAAACAGCATGGTATTGGTAGAAAAATAGACAGACCAATGAACAGAATAGAAAGTCCAGAAATTAAACCACATATATATGGTCAAATAATTTTCAATAAAGGGGCCAAGAACACAATGGAGAAAAGAAAGCCCTTCAACAAATGGTGCTGGGAAAACTGGAAGATCACATGCAAAAAAATGAAACGCGACTACAGTTTGTCCCTGTGTACTAAAATTAATTCAAAATGGATCAAAGACCTAAATATAAGACCTGAAACAATAACGTACATAGAAGAAAACATAGGTACTAAACTCATGGACCTTGGTTTTAAAGAGCATTTTATGAATTTGACTCCAAAGGCAAGAGAAGTGAAGGCAAAGATAAATGAATGGGATTACATCAGACTAAGAAGTTTTTGCTCAGGAAGAGAAACTGATAACAAAATAAACAGACAGTGAACTAAATGGGAAATGATATTTTTAAGCAACAGCTCAGATAAGGGCCTAATACCCAAAATATACAAAGAACTCATAAAACTCAACAACAAAAAAACAAACAATCCAGTAATAAAATGGGAAGAGGACAAAAAGAGACACTTTTCCCAGGAAGAAATACAAATGGCCAACAGATATATGAAAAGATGCTCATCTTCATTAGTTATTAGAGAAATGCAAATGAAAACTACAATGAGATACCACCTCACACCTGTTAGATTAGCTATTATCAACAAGACGGGTAATAGCAAATGTTGGAGAGGCTGTGGAGAAAAAGGAACCCTCATACACTGTTGGTGGGAATGTAAAGTAATACAACCATTACAGAAGAAAGTATGGTGTTCCTCAAAAAACTGAAAATAGAACTACCTTATGACCCAGCCATCCCTCTACTGGGTATATACCCCAAAAACTCAGAAACATTGATACGTAAAGACACATGTAGCCCCATGTTCATTGCAGCATTGTTCACAGTGGTCAAGACATGGAAACAACCAAAAAGCCCTTCAATAGATGACTAGATAAAGAAGATGTGGAACATATACACTATGGAATACTACTCAACCATAGGAAATGATGACATCAGATCATTTACAACAAAATGGTGGGATCTTGATAACATTATATGGAGTAAAATAAGTAAATCAGAAAAAACTAAGAACTGCATGATTCTATACATAGGTGGGACATAAAAACGAGACTAAGTCATGGACAAGAGTGTAGTGGTTTTGGGGGGGCGAGAGGAGGGAGAGAGGAAGGGGAGGGGGAGGAGCACAAAGAAAAGCAGATAGAAGGTGATGGAGAACAATCTGACTTTTGGTGATGGGTATGCAATATAATTGAATGACAAGATAAACTGGAGATGTTTTCTTTGAACATGTACCCTGATTTATTGATGTCATTACATTAAAATTAATAAAAATTTATAATAAAAAAAGAAGTAGGGAAAATACCATAAAACTTCTAGGGAAAACAGAAAAGTCATTGCTATTCTTATTTCATTTGGACTCAAACTGTGAACACTAAATTGTCAGTATTATACTTGATCTATACATTTGATCTTGAAATGTTAATTTAAATGATTTATGTATTTGTCAGAAAGAGTGACCTAAATACTAAAAGAGGTATTCAATGACAATATTCCAAACATATATTTAGATAAATGTTGTGGATAACATAATCTCTCGTTTTACCTGTGGATAACTTTTTTTGAAAAATAATATTGACAAGTTATTTCAGTGATTCAAACATTTCAATTACTAAAAATGTAAATAGTAGTTTACATTGCCAACTTTGAAGAGATTATAATTATTTTTTTTATTATCTGGAACAAAAAATACAGTTTTTAAAGAAACCTGGAAAATTTAGTTGAGACTTTAAGACTTTAGTTTTTTTTTAAAGACGTTTTGCCCTGGCCATTTGGCTCAGCGGTAGAGTGTCGGCCTGGCATGCAGAAGTCCTGGGTTCAATTCCTGACCCAGGCACACAGGAGAAGCGCCCATTTGCTTCTCCACTCCTCCCCCTCTCCTTCCTCTCTGTCTCTCTCTTCCCCTCCTGCAGCCAAGGCTCCATTGGAGCAAAGATTGCCCGGGTGCTGGGGATGGCTCCATGGCCTCTGCCTCAGGTGCTAGACTGGCTCTGGTCGCAACAGAGCGACGGGGATGGGCAGAGCATCACCCCCTGGTGGGTGTGCCGGGTGGATCCCGGTCGGGCGCATGCGGGAGTCTGTCTGACTGCCTCCTCGTTTCCAGCTTCAGAAAAATACAAAAAAAAAAAAAAAAAAAGAAATTTTGGTTTCACAACAAAATTTAGGGGAACATATGGAGATATTCCATAGACCTCTTATCCCACACATGTATAGCTTTGCTCATTATCAACATCCCTCCCAGCATGGTACTTCAGTTAGCATTTATGAACCTGCATTGACACATCACAATGACCCAAACTCTTAGTTTACCCTAGGGTCCATTCTTGATGCTGTACATTTTACGGGTTTGCACAAAAGTATATTGAAATGTAACCATCATCTTGGTATCACTGCCTTAAAAACCTTCTGTACTCCACTTAGTCACCTCTCAACCCCACACGCAACCCCTGGCAACAACTGATCTTTTTTACTGTGTCTCACTTTTGCTTTTTTCAGAAAGTCATGCATTTGGAATCATAGAGTATGTAGCTTTTTTAATTGGCTTCTTTCACTTAGTAATATGCATTGAAGTTTCTTCCATGTCTTTTTATGGCTTCATAGCTCATTTCTCTTTAGTGCTAAATACTATTTCACTATCTGGATGTAACAGAATTGATTTATCAATTTACCTACTGAAAGACACCTTTGCTTCCAAGTTTTGGCACAAATGGATATATCTACTATAAATATTTGTGTGCAGTTGTTTGTGTTGACATAAATTTTTAAAACTTTTGGGTGTGCTGATTGTATGATAAGAGTATGTTTACTTGTGTAAGAAGGAGCCAAAGTATCTTCCAAAGTATCTGTACTATTTTTTTTCCAAAAGCAATAAATGATAGTCACTTCAAGTCCTTGCAGTATTTAGTGTTCTCAGTGTTTTGAATTTTATCCATTCAAATAGGCATATACTATTAATTCATTGTTTTAATTTGCATTTCTCTGATGATACATGATTTGGGGAATCTTTTCATATGCTACTTTTTATCTATATAACTTCTTAAGTGAGGTGTCCGTTTATGTCTTGGGCCCATTTCTTTTTAAACTGAGTTGTTTGTTTTCTTATTGCTAAGGGTTAAGAGTACTCTGTATATTTTGGATAACAGTTTTTGTTAACTAGAAATGTCTTTTGAAAATATTTTCTACTTATCTATGGCTTATCTTCTCATTCTCTTGTCACTATCTTTCTCATGTCAGGATGTTTAATTTCAATGGAGTCTAGCTATATCAATTATTTGAGACTTTTCTTTGACACATAATTAATAAGTATCTTCCAAAAGCACTAATTAAATAAGACTATTCTAATGTAATCCAGAGTATGTCTTCAATGTATTTGCATATTTTAAGAGAGAACCAGTTTTTCTTATAAATTTGGATTTTAAATTTTGATAAAATAACAAATAACAAAGCTAATAACTTATTTTATGTAACAATAATTTGTATATTTCTGAAATTAGCACACTTAGAACAAAGAAAATATGCCTCCCCATCTGACTAGTGTATAAGTTGATAAAATATAACCTTGTAATTGAGTTATTGATATCAATTATTTTATTCAAGTACTACAAAAAACTGAATGTATTAAATAAATGCAAAATAAAGCAAAGTTCATGCACCACATTTCAAAGTTAAGGTAAAATTATGAAATCCTTTTGAACCAAATGCAAATACCTACATTTTTATTAAAATTTTAAAACCATTACATTTGTTCAAAAGAAAAAAAATATCTTAAAAATGAACTTTGGGCAAATTAGAATCACTTACAGCTCTCCCCGTAGACTTCTTTATTGTAATGTGCTGGAGTTGAATAGATCATCTCTAAGTCCCTTCCTGTTCTCAAATTCAGTTTCTTTTGATACTATCTTTAGATCTCCATTGTTTCTGGGAAAACCAAGGCTGGAAGTATAATCATATTGTGTTTATTTTCCCCCGGGTATACATTGCCATCTAAGTCATACTGCTTTAACCACTAGATTTCAACCCACAGAATTAAGATATAATTTGACCACAAGTTGTCAAAAAGTGTGAAAATGCAGTATGCAATTTTATGTGCTTTCTTGTGTCTTCTATGCATTCGGTAAGCTTTTTCCATTTCCCTTCTTCCCATGGTAGTAGATTTCAAGCATCTGACTTTTATTTTAAGTCAATTGGAAACATTAGGTTG
The DNA here is from genome assembly GCF_036850765.1 of Saccopteryx bilineata. Classification (NCBI taxonomy): domain Eukaryota; kingdom Metazoa; phylum Chordata; class Mammalia; order Chiroptera; family Emballonuridae; genus Saccopteryx; species Saccopteryx bilineata. The sequence continues at coordinate 66,012,819 of NC_089490.1, read as the reverse complement.
ATGTGGATTATACACAAGGGATCTGAATGAGAAACTTGTTTATTTCATCCATATGGGTTTATTGTAACTTCACCAGAAAAGCCTACAAAAGAAACTTGGGTGAGAGAGAAAATGGCATTATTATTAACTCCAAAAGGGAAAACTAAAATTTTATTCCAGGGAGCACATCATCTAACTAGATCACTTTTATGTTAACAGAATCCAAGCCATGTGGTGCTGCCTGCACAGCTGAACTTAAAACTGCTTATTACTGTGTTCCCCTGGAAATCTAATAGAGTTTGAAATTCAGAATACACCACATCACCTGACAGGTTTCTCATTTCAAATAGTCAAAACTCCAAAGAAATGCAAAATCTATGACCCCTTTGTTCTGGACAGATGTTTACTGGACTTGGATACACAAAGGACCTTGTATTCTTGTTTCCCTTCCGTTGCAGACCCATGCCAAGCAAGAGCATGCATCTTTATGAGGCTTTCCCTAAGTTCAATTATGGTCATTTGTGACAAGGTGACATTGTCTTTAGTACTTGAGATTTATTACATTTTCTTCTGAATGAGTCATACTGAGGTACAGCATCTGAGATAAGCAGACTTCTTCAAACTGACTTGTTTTTCCAATCTAATTGTCTTAGACATTAAGTTATTTGGAAAGCTCTAAAAAGATGATAATGGCATCTTAGTCTCTGGTATTCATGCATTTTCAGAGGCTTTAGAGGACATTTAAGTCAAACAATTTAAGCATTTAGACATACCACAAAAGGAAACCATGGATATCAAAACATCATAAGGAAGGAAAACAAAATACATTAAGTCATGACAGATTTCCCATTTTCTTACGTTATGGAATGAAGTCCAAAAGGGTTAGTCATGTCTTAATTCCTCAAAAGCAAGTATTACTTTGAAGATCAACTCCTAAAATGTATAACTTATCATTGAATTCAAGTGCTAGTTCTAAAATTGAAGTGTATTATTTCACTGAGAATCAAAAGTAGTCATATTCTGAATTTTAAAAAAGTTAAATTGCAAATAAAGAAAGAAAAATAGTCCTCTTCAGGGACACATGTAAGTATAGCTAGCTAGTTACATTTATCAACTGATAAAAGAGACTTCAAGGAATCAATTACTAAACCTGGGAAGCCTAATTTAGGAATACTTTTATTTGCAGTAATAGCAGTTACCACATCCTTAACCTGTGACTGCATTATTGTCAAAATATTATTAATTCTGATTATAACCCAGTACTATAGATTTTATTTTGTTCCACTTTATAAAGATGGGGGAAAGAACTGAAGGACAGAAACTGCCTAGTCCATTGCCCGAAGTTATACGACCGGTAGACGGTAAAATGAAACTCAAACCCTAGCTATTTTAGTCAGCTAGCTTTATCCCTTGAAGAGAGGGTTTATAAAGCAATTTGAGGAAACTAATATTTTGTGAATTTCTAGAAGATACATCTTGCGAATATATAGCTATTTATTTCCAGGGTTGTTTGGGTGAGCAGACAAGCTTTTCTTTCATTTCATTGGTATAAGTCAAATGCACTCTTCACCTTTTAGATATTATGAGTACAGCAAAACCTTATTAACTGACTGACCTAAAGCAGATTGATTTAGTAAAGCTGCAAAATTTTACCTGTCAGAAAAAGGCCCGTTATGAGTAAGTAAATTTATCTCTTTATTAAACTGTTCTGCAATGGCTCAATTAAACCCCGAAGTCCTCTATATTACTAAAGAAACTGATGGTCTTATTTGGTTATAAGTGCCTGTTTTTTACTTTTCTCACCCTAAAGCGGAGAGTAACAAGTTTTGTTTTGTTTTTCTACGAAGAGATAGCTTTGTTAAATACTTTAGTTTTGTCAAGTCACATGCAGTCTCTGTCACATATTCTGCTCTGTTTTCTTTTGGCTTTTTAAAATAATCCTTTAAAAATATTTTCAAAATTTTTAATTGGGAGTGATACAGAAACAGGCCACAGTCCCGGTTTGGCCCGAGAGTCTCTGTTTTGTACATGCTCTCCTTGACTCCTAGAAGTTGTTGCAAGAAAATAATGATCATTCAAAGTTCACTATGTACAGTTTAAACTCTATATACCTATGTAAATACATACACACACATATATTTTTTTTAAAATTGACTTTCAAAATGATCATTTTAATAGAGCTAAGTCACCTTATTTCAGAGTTCAAGTGCTTTGCAAGCCATGAGATAATCTGCTGTCTTTTTCTTACACATGGCCACTTATAAGTGGTACATAAAGGTTTTCCAGGAAAATATAATTTGGATAACTATTTTAGTGTCTTTATGTTCACTTAGGATTTATTTTAAAGGCACTCACTCTGCCTTTAAAGTACAACATATGTCGGTGAAGGAATTTCAGTGTTTTAACATCCCTATGATCTTCTGACTTTTTTTTAACTATTGTCATTCTAAAATGTTCCTTCTATTGTTCTGCCAGTGTGACCTCACTGAAAATGAAACCAGAGTGAGAAATGCACAATTAACGTCCACATGCTGGTGTGAGCCTGGCCCTGCATACCACTGGCCAAAGTCAGTGTTTATATCCACAGACAAAACATAAATAAACACTAGCTTGGAAGGATGTTCTATTCAGCATTGTTCTTACCTTGACAGCAAATTTTCACTTGCAATCTCTCTGTTCAGACCATAACTAAAAGAATAGAATTAAGTAGGCTTGGATGGTGAATGGTCAAATTAAAACTTATTTTTAGGTATAACACATAAACATTGGGTTTGGAGGATTCAGAGGCATTTAATAACAGTTTTGTGAATGGGTAGGAAGGACTTTGCTGTCCTGATAGCACTTTCTTTTCTGTAGTTCCAGGTGTTTCCTTGGGGCAGGCAAGTCCTTCAGGGGATGCCTGAGAGGTAATTTTATGCTAGGAATCATAAAATAAAGTATTCCTAGTGAACGTTTTACAAAGCACTTGCATTTTATTTCAGTGTTTTAAGCAAAACTATTATAATATACTGTTCTCATCTCTATTATATCATTTTTTCACAATGTTTTAGAATTATTTTTGTGCTTAGATGTTTCCACACAGTATTTTTTTATATGTTATTTCTTTTTCCACACAATATTTTTTAAGCTCCTTTTTATAAAATCTTTTTTTTTCTGGTGTCTACCACACTGCATGACATCAAGAGGTCTTCAATCAATATTTGTTTTACTGTGAATACACAGAGGATAGAAGTAATATATATTTATTAGAGAAAACGTAATACAAATATAATACTTGATTACAGAATTTCTTTCCTATATTCCTGGCTTTACAACAAAAATAATAGAAAACATCTGAATTAAGTGGCAAAATGAACAAATCAAAGTACGGACGTATTCTTTGTCATCTATGGAATCATACTTTTGATAATGGCTACCACTGCTAATTGACGTGCAGGTGCACTTACTTTTGAAGTCTTAACATTCTGCTCAGATATTGAGTAGATCTCATCAGACTCCTTCTCAGAGAGCAAGAAGTTGGTTTTATTTTAATCATATACAACCAGCCAAAAATATGATTGAGGATAAACCTCACATCTACTGATAACTCCCTAAGTCTCTAGTTCATTCTCATTCCACATAATTTGTTTTGGCTAAAAGTGTTGCTTTGGGTGTGCCTAAAAGAGTTTTTTAATTCACTGTGAGAATATAGAGAGTAAACATATCTTGACTTTGGCTTCCGATAGTGGTAGCCACAGACAGCTAAAATGGGACAGAATATGAACACAACTTTCCTACAGCGTAAGTTAGATAGAAAATAATGGGCTGAAATGAAGACTGAATATCCAGAGAGATAAGCCTGGCATTTGGGGCCACATTTGCTCACAGGACATATGCCAATTTAAAATAAGCACTAGACAACTTTTTATTTTTTGAGGTATTCTTTTTAGGTAAAGTATATGAGCTATAATGTACATACAGTAAAATTTGCTTTCTGGAGTGCCATTATATGAGTTTTTATGGTTATATACAGTTATGTATCACTGCAGTAAAGATATAGAATTCTGTCACTGTGAAAATTCCCTTTGTATGTCTCTATTGTTACTCTCCTACCCCAACTCCCAAACCCTGAAAACCACTGATAGTTTCCACCCCTATGGCCTTTTCTGTATAAGACTGTCATCTAATTGAAAGCACGCTCTAGTGTTTTGTGCCAGACTTCTACTGTTAACAGTGTTTCGGAATGGATACAGTACTGAGGGTTCTACTGTATGAGTGCAGTAATTGTTTATACTTTCGACAGTGATAGATATTTAGATCCTTCCCAATTGTTGACCCTAACAAATAAAGCCACTATTGTATGAACATCAATTTCATTTCTGTTAGTTATACACCTATGACTGTGATTATATAACATATGACACATGTATGATATATGCACATAGCTTCATGCAAGAAACTATTATGTTAATTTTCAAAGTGGCTGCACAATTTTGCATTACCGTCTACAATATATGAGTAATCCACTTGTTCCAGGTCATCACCAACACTTGGTATTGTAATTTTTTTCTAAGTTTAGTCAGTCTTATAAGAGTGTACTGAAATATTGCTCTGACTATAATTTGTACTTACTAACTAATGATGCTGACCATCTTTTCCATGTATTTATTTGCTATTCATATATTATTTCTTGCTGAAGCATTCTTTTAAATCTCCACTCCCTTCTTTTTTTTTAATTGTGTTGTTTTCTCATACTGACTTTTAAGAGTTATTTATGTATTCTGGATTAAATTTCTTTATACAATTAAAAATATCTTTTCCCAGACAATGGACTTTGTTTTCTTTTCTTTTTTATTTTTTTACAGTATCATTTGAAAAGCACAATGTGTTCATATTAATAAATTCCAATTTAGACATTTTTCTCTTATGAATCATGTGAATGGTATTCTAGATAAGGAATTTTTGTCTAACATATTAGATGATGAACATTTTCCCCTATGATTTCTGTAGAAATCCTGTGATAGATTTCATTTAATTCTATATGTAGTATGAGGTATGAATTAAGTTCATTTTTTGCACATAGATATGAAAATGTTCCATATCTATTTGTTGCTAAGACTATCCTCCTCCACTGAATTAACTTTTCATTTTTGTCAAAAATGTGTCACACATACATATGTCTATTTCTGGGATTCCTGTTCTGTTCTATTGATTGATACAACTATTGTTTTATAAATACAGTACTGTTTTCATTATGATGTCTTTATCTTAAATCTTTAAATGTGTAGTTTAAGGTCTCATTTTTCCCATTTTTTCAAAACTGTTTGGTTATTTTATTGCCCTAGCAATTCCATATACTTTTAGAGTGATTTATTAATTTCTATATAAAATATTGCTGGAATTTTGTTGTAACTGATTATTCCTTAGCTGTGTTGAGTTCACTGGTCAGTCAATTAAAAAGAATTACTTGCCTCTAATACTCTGTTGCTATTTTTATTAGTTTTAGCTTTTCCAATTAATTCCTTTTTTTTTTTTTGTATTTTTCTGAAGTGAGAAGTGGGGGAGGGGAGGCAGACAGGCAGACTCCTGCAAGTGCCAGACTGGGATCCACCCAGCATGCCCACCTGGGGTGATGCTCTGCCCATCTGAGGTGATGCTCTGCCCCTCTGGGGCATTGCTTCACTTCGCTACAATCGGAGCCATTCTAGTGCCTGAGGTGGAGGCCATGGAGCCATCCTCAGTGCTCAGGCCAACTTTGCTCCAATGGAGCTTTGGCTGTGGGAGGGGAAGAGAGAGACAGAGAGGAAGGAGAGAGGGAAGGATGAAGAAGCAGATGGGCGCTTCTCCTGTGTGCCCTGTCCTGGAACCGAACCCAGGACTTCCACACTCAGGACCAAAGCTCTACTGCTAAACCAGGTGGCCAGGGCCTCCAATTAATTCTTTTTAATGTTTCTATTTTTGTCCTGAATTTCTACATTTGTTCATACATGGTTTCCACTTTCCCCACTGGAACTTTAAGCATATTGTTCATAGTTATTTTAAAGTCTAAAGTGTCTGATAACCCCAATATCTGCTTATACTGAAATCAGATTTTGTCAATTGTTTGTTCTTTTGACAATGTTATTATTTTCTTACTTTTTAATTTTCAAAATTTCATAAAAATTTTCCTCTTGTACACTCTGATACAAGAAGTTAATCTTTATTTCTTTTAAGTTAACTTACCTTGACCTGAGGATTTTTCTTTTACTTGATATTTCTTGTGCCGGAATGTTCTTAAACCAAATATTAGAATATCTACTTGCTAGTCATTCAGGTCTCAGCTGGGATTTCTGCTCAGGAAGAATTTTGCTGACCATTCAGATTCAAGTTGTCCACTGGGTACTTTTTAATATATAGAGCTTGTTATTACCTGTTATTATCTTATTATTTGAAAATTTTAATTATTAATCCATCATAATATGCTTCTAAGAACACATAAAAATGTTAAATATTCTCTCTGTCTGGGCTGCTATAACAAAATACCACAGACTGGGTAGTGTTACTAAGAACAAAGATTTACTTCTCATACTTCCGTCGTCTGGCACTTCTGAGACCAGAGTGCCAGAGCAGTCAGATGACAGCCCTGTTCTGGATTTGACTTCTGGTTGTAGTCTCTTATCATAGAGGAGATGAGATAGCTCTGTGGGGCCTCTTTTATATGGTCACCAAGCTCATTCGTGAGGGTTCTGCTTCATCAGCTGATTACTTACCCAAAGCTCCACTTGCTAAAACTGCCACCTTGCATATGGGCTTTCAACATACGTGTTTGGGGACACAAATTTGGGGATAAATTTAGGCCATAGCAATTCTTCCAAACAAGAGAATGCTATTCTTCACCTTATATTATGTATTCTTTGATATTTCTCTTTAAAATTTATACTTTTCTTCATATTAACTTCTATATTCTTTAATTATGTTTATTTCTATTTTATATTCTTTATTGTTATTGTGCATGAAAATGTTTTTTAATTTATTTTTATTATGGATGTATAAAAAATAATGCTGTTTCCTGTACTTTTTGGTAACAGTCTGCTTTATATATTAGTATTAGTTTTTGTTTTCTTTTTATTTACAGTTTGTCTTTTGAATTTTGCAGAGGAAAAATTTTTTTCATGATAGTAATGATAACTGTGGCTTCCTTACTCATATATATATATATATATATATATATATATATATATATATATAAATTATCTTGAGTAGCAATTCTTAACTGAAAAGTAAATCCTCTATGGAATTTGAGTAGGAATATGCAAGAACCCATGAAGGGCTTATTTCCTAATGACACAGCCCCTATATAATACCCTTATTTGTGTTACTATAAAAAAAAGGAAGAAGTATTAAATAAAAAACACTATCAGAAGAATGATACAGAATATTAATGAAATTAGACATCTTTGAATTGTTCAGGACACAAAATAAATTACCTTAAAAATTTCCTATAAATATAGCATTTGTTTATTCATTTTTAGAGCTTTTATTTATGATTTTATATAGTAATCTTAATTAGAAATTTGTCTTCAGGAATCAATTTTGCAAACTATTGAGATAATCTTTTTTCTTTGATTTTGTGACGTGATGAATGCTACAAATAGACCTCAGAATATTAAACTCTCTTTGCATTTGGGGATAAAGTCAACTCGATCATGTTTTCATTTTCTTTTAATACATTTGTGGATTAGATATGCTAGTTTCCTATTAATAAGTTTTGCATACATAGCAAAAACTCCCATTCTTTTTTTGTTACAGAGACTTGCTATCTTTGAATGGCAATGTGCTCAGTTAAATGACTACACTACTCAGCCTTTCCTGAATGCAGATATAACCAAGTAACTAAGCTCTGTTTATTCATTACAAGAAGTATTGTGTGTGTGTGTGACTTTTAAGTAGTCTTCTTAAAGGGATCTCATTGGTCTATATGAAACTTTTTTACTTTCCTCCTTTCTCCTGAAACATTTATGTTATGGATGAAGGTCCCCCAGACATTCTAGTTCAGTGGCAGTCAACCTGGTCCCTACCGCCCACTAGTGGGCGTTCCAGCTTTCATGGTGGGCGGTAGCAGAGCAACCAAAGTATAAATTAAAAGATAGATTTGCCTGACCAGGCAGTGGCGCAGTGGATAGAGTGTCGGACTGGGATGTAGAAGACCCAGGTTCAAGACCCCGAGGTCGCCAGCTTGAGCATGGGCCCATCTGGTGTGAGTAAAGCTCACCAGCTTAGACCCAAGGTCTCAGGCTTGAGCAAGGAGTTACTCGGTCTACTGAAGGCCCATGGTCAAGGCACATATGAGAAAGCAATCAATGAATAACCAAGATGTGACAACAAAAAACTGATGATTGATGCTTCTCATCTCTCTCTGTTCCTGTCTGTCCCTGTCTATCCCTCTCTCTGACTCTCACTCTGACTCTGTTAAAAAAAAAAAAAAGATAGATTTAACTATAGTAAGTAGTTTTATAAAGATATATTCTGCCAAACTTAGAGAAAATCTGACATAAAGTACTTGGTAAGTAATTATTATTATATGCTTTTTCTTGCTGTAACTCTGCTTTATAAATTTTATAAAGTAAAGTTACTTTCCTACTTACTTTATAAATCACCATTACTGTGGAACCGGTGGGCAGTTAGAAAATTTTACTACTAACAGAGATACAAAAGTGGGCAGTAGGTATAAAAAAGTTGACTACCCCTGTTCTAGACTATGCTTTGAAAAGGAAGCCTCACATTAGGAGAGTGGAAGAGAAAGGTATCACTGGGATATTTCTGCAGCTGGCATTCCAGTCTCAACCTACCTATATTTGGACTTCATTTATATGAGAAATTATCTCCTATCTTAAGTGACTCTAATTTTGCATTTTCTGCTGCTTCACCTAATCTTCATAGATTAGGTTCATCCATAGTCATAAGTGAGATTGGTCTGCAATTTTCTACTTTTTAAAGATCTTTGTAATGTTTTCATATAAGATATCCTTATTTTAAAAAGTAATCAAGATGCTTTAGTTTTTCTCATTAATTCTGAAATAGAGAATTTATTTGCAACCGTTTTAGACCTACTTTTGGACAGTTTATCCTTTGTTTAAATATACTTCTCTTTGTGTTAATTAGCAGTAAGATTTTTTTAAAATCATGCATTTCATCTATTTTATTCAAGTTATGCACCATTTTAATGTTCTATCTCTTCTGTGTTATACATGCATCCACCCTATACATTTGAATATTTTACCTGATTAAACTTGATTTATGCTTATAATTATGTGTATTCAGATTTTCTTAAAAAAGTAGAATTTACTTTTAGTCATCATTTTTTTCTTCTTTTGGCAAAAACTGTCTTTATGCAGTTTATTAAAAATCCAGCCACATCTGAATAAGCTATCTATTTCAGAGAAGGCACTTCTGACCTAGTCCAGAGATCTGAATCCTGATTGGTCTAAACCAAAAATCTTTGTTCCATTCTTCTTTGTATTGATTGGTTTAGTCAAAAGCAGGAGATATAATTATGGTCAAAAGATATGAGAAAAATTATATTGAAAAGTTTCTGGAATCAGTATTGCTATGCTTCAAAAAAGACATTAAAAAATACATATGTGGCCTGACCTGTGGTGGCGCAGTGGGATAAAGCGTCGACCTGGAACACTGAGGTCGCCAGTTTGAAACCTTGGGCTTGCCTGGTCAAGGCACATATGGGAATTGATGCTTCCTGCTCCTCCCCCTTCTCTCTCTCTCTGTCTCTCTCTCTCACTCCTCTCTCTCTAAAAAATCAATAAATAAAATATTTTAAAAAATACATATGTAAGTGTCATCATGTCTGGAAGGGACTCCTAGGAATGTTATGGCCATGTTGTATAACATAAGAAGAACTGGCCTTTGGCAGAACCCAATGTACAGAAAAGGAGTGGATGAAAACCATCACTGGAGCCCTGAATATATTATATGTTCTATAAGATAATAAGTTTTGTCACTGATAAATTTAGTTGAGTCAGAGTATTATTTTACTTATGTAAAGGACTCTTTACTAATATACTTTTCATATTTTATCTAATAATTTTTCATTCTTCTGTTAAATTAATGTATCTAGTTATTCATAGATTTCTTTTTGTATTCTCTAAATTTCAAAGTTGTATAAAAAAGAAATTTGTTTTAATGTGTTTATATTTATTATTTAGGAATATTATAAATATGTGTGTTTATGTGTGTGTATATATATGGTTAAGTTTAGGTCATTTTATTTATGATATTAATATCCATTTTTGTTTAACTGGATTTGATAAAAGTAACCTGTAGAATTTTTTCTTATCATAATTAAAGATATTTTCTTTTTGTCTAATACACGAATAATGGTTTGACTGTCCCATGAATATATTTACTTAATAATTCATAAAATGTGATGGCACTTTAGCAATCTGTCTATTTTATTCTCTTCTATATTTTTATTTACTTTTTTTCTTTTTAGTTCTTCAACAATCAAGGTTTCCCATTTCTCATTTTAATTTATTTTAACTTTATAGATTTTTGTATATATGACATATGTGGTGATATTGCTGATATCTTTAACTACTTGGTTTCTTCTTCATTAAATGAATAACTCCATATAAAAGTATTGTATAAAATTATTCTGCTCCCCAAATTCTGGATTATTTTTACATTATTTTATTATTTCAAATACATTACTCTATATACATGTATTATTATTATCATTATTTTTTTTTTATGAAGTGAGAAACAAGGAGGTAGAGAGAAAGACTTGCTCATGCATCTGACTGGGATCCACACAGTCATGCCCACTAGGGGACAATGTTCTGCTCATCTGGGCCATTGCTCTGTTGTGCCCAGGGCCATTCTAGCACCTGAGGCAGAAGCCATGGAGCCATCCTTAGCACCTGGGTCAACTTTACTCCAATGGATCTTTGGCTGCGAAAGTGAAAAAGAGAGATAAAGAGAAAGGAGAGAATAAAGGGGTGGAGAAGCAGATGGACGCTTCTCCTATGTGCCTTGGCCAAGAATTGAACCCAGGACTTCCACATGCTGGGCCTATGCTCTACCACTGAGCCAGGTGGCCTGGGCCTCTACAAATAGTTTTATTTTATTTTATTTTATTTACTTTTTGGCTGTCATGTAGTTAAGTTATATAAGGTGAGTCCGAAGTAGTTTTTCTTTGTGCAAGGGTAATTTATCACAAAACCACAATTATATAATCCTGTGAATTCTACCTAGTGTTCTGTAAAACATAAGGTCCTTTCTTCTGCCTGTTGGGAACACAAGCTCTTCTAAGAATTGTGTGAGCAACAGAAAGTTTTTTAACTATTTGTTTCCAGTTTATTTTTTCTCAGGATTTGGATATAATTTCCTCTGACATTCTACAAATAGTTTTAGGCCAAAGACTTGAAAGAACTTCAAACTTTCTTTAAAATTTCAGATCTATCACATAAAAGGTTTTGTGGCATTCTCTAAGTAGATATTGAATATGTGTTGTAATAAAGAATTTAAATATTCCTTCTTGCTATTATCTAAATTTTGCTATATTTTTTCAAGACTATATTAGGAGGTGAATAAAAGTTTATATTTGTTGTATACTGCTGGTGAATCAAATTGATTGTATTTATCTAAAATTATTTTCCCTTGATTCTATGTGGTCTGCTACTATTATAATCATATGTCTGGGCTTATAACTCAGAGAATCTGAACCTTACAATTTTTTTATATCTTTATTTTACCTTTACATTCAGCCTGCTTCTTGTAAAAAGCAGAAATTAAAATTATTATTTTTTGTTTATATGAGTCAACAAATTGTTATATTAACCTCAGTTACTTAATAAAACAAGACTTTATATCTTATGCATAAGATATAAAGTAGTGTGTATATATACACACATACGGTAATCTCTGCTTCACTCTGTCCTTAACCCAGAACCTATACCAATGAAGGGACCCTATCTTATAGAACTAATGTTCTATTATTGTCTGTAGTAGAGAATGGCAAAACATGACAAAGCACACACTTTTAATAGTTCTATCCTAAAGTCACATTTGCAATTTTTGCTCACATGGCAGTATTCAAAGAAAACTATATAATGAAACCAACTTCAAATAATGAATTGTGCAATTTTACTATATAATAAAAATAACACACAGCCAGTATAATGACATATATTAATCAGTTGTATACTGGAGCTTATATAGTCTCCATTACCCTTACTTTTATTTCATACAAATTATTTTTTTTCCATTATGTTAGTTTTTTTATATTATCAATTTTTTATATTATACTCAATTAAATGATAAAGAGAGGACATTAGAAATGTTACTTTTGTTATTGTTTAATTTAATAGAACTCTAGGGTTAGAATAGTTGTTTTGTTATTTATAAAGGGATTTCTTTCTGAGTGAAACAATCTAACTCTTCAGTAGTATAATTTATTATATATTTTTCACATATTGTTGAAGATATCTAAAGCACTGGCCATAAAATAAGATACAAGTTTGAAAATCTTTGCACCTGAGGTACTCTCTAACTGAATATTTGTGCAATTCATTTAAACTGATTTTGTAACAAATAAATAACAAAGCCAGCATCTGTGGAGACTACTCCTATAGTTTTCAAAATTTTAGAAGTATCTTCCTTTAAAAGATCATAACAATTAAAAATCATAATACTAAATCAATCTATTAATACAAATTATATAAAAACTTTAGACCTAATTATTATATTATTTAGAATCAACAATATTGCTTTAAGATTTTAGGATTATTGAACTGTTATGCTATATTGAGTAAGTCGGTACTCCCATTATAGTGTTGAGGAAACTGAGGCCTAGAAAAAAGTGAGAGAATCAGGTTTCCGGACACAGAGTACCCTGACCTTGCCTAGTTGTCTAACAAATCCTGTGGCAACACCTCCATAATGCAAACTGATTATCCCTCCAGTAGTTTTTGAGTATTATAACATTAGGTTCTCATTACTTATCATTAGCAGTATATTGAAATACCATGAATTGAAATTTGGGAAAATATTTTAAATTCTTTATTTTTTTCTTAATAAAAGGCAAATGCTACCTATAAAAACGAAAAATACTGAGAAAATGTTTAGAAGTCATAAAACTGTGAACATTTCCCGCACCTCACAAATATTCAGACATCATTGGTCATCTGTTTGTTTTTTGAGCTCTGACAATTTTCCAAGATTCAGAGCTCAAATAGCATGTGGTTATTAGTTCAGACAAACATCACAGATCGTTATGAAAAGAATGTGTGAGTTTTAGTCAGCCATAACCTGCAGCTGTCTCTGCTGTTGCAGATAAATTTAGGATATTTTTGTATAAACTTATGAACTAACCATCTATGAAATGTCACATTTGAACAGAGATAGTGACAGGAGCTGTGGATGACTAGGAAACATCATGAGTCAGTTTGATTCTGGTTCTACATCTTAAAAGATACAAATCAAAACACTTCACATAAGGAAAATGCATGAACTAGTCAGCCCAGATTCTGAATTCCACATAGGAAAAAAAAAACCTGTCACAACATTTAATGATATTGTCAGTATACATTTCTCTTAACATTTGCAAAGAAAACCAAAGAAGAAAAAGAAGGAAAGAGAACAAAGACTTCTTCTATTAAACTTATCCTAAATATTCTCCTTAGGTTAATGGCTGCTAGTTAATCAGGTGTTTAGTCAAGGGAATTATTTTTGGCTATTAAGTGATAGTTTTTATGATATTCCTTAAAAACCTTAAAGTAGCATGTAATAAAAAATGTTTTAGGTGGTACAGAAAAGAATCCACTTTTTGAACAATCCTTGGTTTCTAATAGTCTTTGTGCTCACATTAAGAGGTTGGTCAGATATCTGAGTGTCAGATACTTCTGATACACTTTTTGTATGTGACAGAGACAGAGAGAGGGACAAATAGGGACAGACAGACAGGAAGGGTGAGAGATGAGAAGCATCAATCATCAGTTTTTTGTTGTGACACCTTAGTTGTTCATTGATTGCTTTCTCACATGTGCCTTGACTGTGGGGCTACAGCAGACCGAGTGACCCTTTGCTCAAGCCAGAGACCTTGGGTCCAAGCTGGTGAGCTTTGTTCACACCAGATGAGCCCGCGCTCAAGCCGGCGATCTCGGGGTTTCAAACCTGGGTCCTCCGTGTCCCAGTCCGATGATCTATCCACTGCACCACTCCTGTTCAGGCCTGACACACTTTTATAGCCCAGGGTTTTAGGTCTTCAGATGTCCTTTGATATTTGCTGCTTTTTAGTAGTGCAAATAAATAATACTGTCCTCCAGCCCTGACACAGAATCTGAGACATTTTATCAGTTTCACTGAATTTATCAAGCAAATAATATTTCCCTCCTCATTTTCTTCTCTTATCACTCTGCCTACTTCTTTTATCACTTGACACCACCCAGCATATGAGTCTTCACTATATACTGTGAACTCTGATAGACACTGTGGATAGAACTTCACAATCTTGGCCCTGGAGATGCCTCATAGTAAGGGCTTCTGTTGCATTTGCTTTAGATGGTTCTTCTTCTGTCATGTCTCAACTATTATGTAAGATACAGTTATACTAAAAATTTATTTATTTTATATGTGAAACTTAAACTGGCGTCTTATATTTTTATTTTCTAAATCATCATAGCTGTGTGCCATTATGAGAGAGACAGGCTATATCCAAAAGAATAAAATAAAAGATATTTCATATAATGGTGTATTGGTGAGTAAGCATGTAAAAAAAAATTAAAACTGTGTAATAGTAAAACAAGCGTGATTTGCTCAAAGTTAGAAATCTCTTTAATTTTCCTGTAGGAAAAGTTTACTCCTCTTTGGTCAAAACATGAAGCATGAATACTTGTAGAGAATAAATGTCTTTTCATGTCTTGTTCAATCTTTAGAGAATTAAGCTTGTGAAAATTAAAGTAGCAACGTTTTAAGTGTGAAATCACCATGAAAGTATAATAATAGCAAATCTACTTTAATTAGGGTGCTATTGATGAAAAGCAGAAATGTAAATGTCTAAAGTGTTTTATTGACAGATGAATTTTATGTGGAAATTCTTAATGGAATTTCCAAAAGCCTGTTGATTTTTAAAGCTATATGCTGATTTATCGGGGAATTCCAAGTGTCAAGACATAATGCCAGGCAGAATATTTGTGTAATAAGAGCACTGACTGAGGAAAAACTCACCACACTGAGATGGAGTGGCAGAGAGATAAAAAAGTCTGGGTTATTGGTAATCCTAACCTATGTGGTGCTCCCTACTTTTGGACCACATATCATAAAAGGTGATACGTTTCCTTATTTTTAAAACCAACTAAAGGTCTGTTTTCTTTAACACAAAACTGTAACCCACTGGTACTACTACATTAGAAGCCCTCGATAAATGTTAGCAATCTTTGTCCTCATCCTTATTGTCATCACCCTGCTCCCTCTCAGCATCGTTCTTTTTTTTTTTATTTTTTTATTTTTTTAATTTTATTTATTTATTTTATTTATTTATTCATTTTAGAAAGGAGAGAGAGAGGGAGAGAAGAGAGAGACAGAGAGAGAGAAGGGGGAGGAGCAGGAAGCATCAACTCCCATATGTGCCTTGACCAGGCAAGCCCAGGGTTTTGAACCGGCGACCTCAGCATTTCCAGGTCGACGCTTTATCCACTGCGCCACCACAGGTCAGGCTCAGCATCGTTCTTGTCAATAGTCTTGTCTCCCACTCAGAGCCTCCCACAAACTGTACCCCCCCCCCCCGCAGGGAAGCCAACTGTCTCAAGTCTTTTTCAAGCTTACTCCGTTTCTCAACATCCTTTAGAGTAGGCCAAATGCTCTCTCAAGATCACTTGTTCTCATACAACTGTGCCCTGTTTTTCCATGTGACTTGTAACAGTTGTTGTTAAGTCACAGTTTATCAGTTGCTTGTCTGTCTTATGAGCTTGTAAACTCAGAAGGGCAGTAACTTTCCCTGTCTTATTCAATGTTGTCTCTCCAGTGCATAAGAACAGTCCTAGAAAGTAGCAGGAAATAAGCATATGTGTTAAGTGAATCAAAGAATGAATAAAAATAAAATCAAAGTATAAAATATAAGGATAACTATTGTTTTTCCAAATAAACTAAATTATTAATTCATTCTGAAAACATGTCTCGTGAATATACAACTCATACTTGGATTAAGATTAATGAAATGTTGTAAAGATAACATATCACAGACTATGAAACTGTCCCATAAGCAGTATCTTTAAAAGAAAGACAAAATTGGAAATAACTACAGTTCAAGATACTGAGAAGACACCTGTCAGATAAACCAATAATTATGGTACTCGGGAGGTAAATGGCACTTATTTGATACTTAAATATTGCCTTTAATTCGATATATTTTTCTTTCTTTCTTTCTTTCTTTCTTTCTTTCTTTCTTTATTTATTTATTTATTTTTTTTTTTTGCTGTTGACAATTTCAAGGACAAATACTTAACACAGTGTGGGGAGGGAAAAATAACAGATTGCCAACTAGACTAAAAAACAATTTAGCACTCAGCAAGAAAGAAGTGGGAACCCAAGTTGAAACATCTTATGTAGACAATGTCATAACAACACTTCCAGGTAAAAGAAGCAGCAAAGCACCCCTAAATGTCGCAATTAGAGAATCAGGGTGAACTGAATCATTTCCCTTGAAGCACTGCCAAATATTTGACATAAACTTCAATTTGCAGCAACTAGCTTCAGGCATCAATTAGAAGAGAAATTTTCTTTTAGAAAAATAATCCAGGATGGAGTCCACTTAATGTTTATCTCATAAAGCTCATTTTGTGAAATTGATCTGAGGTCTTCTCTGCTTAAAGACAGACTTGCTTATTACTCAAGGTATATCAGTTTCTTTTTCCTGTAGTGTAATCCAAAGAAAACTTTATACAGATATATGTATGCATTGGTGTGTATGAGTATGTCTGTGCATGTATGTGTATAGACACATAAATCATTAGGAATCTGAACTCAGTTTGAGAAGGAAGATGGGAAATTGGTAGGTTTATAATAATTGTTCTTAAGTGCATACAATTTTACTCATTTTCTTAAGTATTTTCTATTACCAAAAACTACATTTAATTCTAGAGCACTCATAGGTATATATATTTTTATCTCTCTTTCTTTAAGCTTGACATGCAAGTCTAATTGCATTGAAAAATAAGAAATTGCTTTTTTTTTCACTTAACTCTTTAAATAATTAACCAACTGTTGAGACAGGTTAAATACGTATTTGACCACACAGGTCAAATACTCACTTAGAAAATAATAGTCACTTACTTTCTACTAACAATGTCAAAGTCTCAGAAATCCCTTCACTTCAAAGCAAACATACAATTTGTAAGTTTTATTTTCTCCATTTATTCTTATTTCAAGATTTTCCTCTACTTTACCAACCAATTGACATAAGCAGATGAGTAAGTGAAAATTAAAAAAAAAATGCTCTAAGTTTAGAAAGAAAAGAAAAACTAGTTGTAAATTTCAAAATCTATTTAATATAATTAGAGTGATTTCAATGTCAGTTATTTACTGTTCTTGTTGTTGGGGCAGAAGGAAAGAAAAAATTAATGTAGGATTACAGAAATTTTATAAAATAAAAAGAAGTGTGTTGTATTTTGGCACAATCACCCATTGAGGACTGCATGAAGTTACTTCACTAGGAAATTTGAAATGACATTTCTCTACTCTTTAAAAATCACTCACTTACAAAGATATTTATCATTCATCTCTTAGATATGAGGTCTAAGGTAATAGAAACACAAGATGAGTCTATATATTGCACATCATAGAAGTGTAAAGTTTGAAGACATTTCTTTGGTTTATGTGACAGCAGTACCTCTCAGTCCTTATCAGGTATGTGACTTTGGCCAAGTTATTTAAACTGACTTTTCTGTTTCTCCATTTGCTAAATGGGGACAATCAGAGTGCCTTTTGTTCAGGATTGTTGTAAAGCACAAATGAAATTTTACTCACAAGGTGTTTGGAAGTGTGTCTAACACACACTAAGCACACATTAGCTGTTATTCTTACTGAGATAGAGTATATAATCAGGATATTTAGATTTATAATGTATTATACTACTATATGATACCATGCAGAAATATTTAGTAAGCCAATACTTCTTGCTCCTATATAAGTATATAAAAGTTTTAAAGAAAAAGTGACTTTTGGTTAAGGGAATAATCCAGGTAACCAGGACTGAGAGTGAAAAAAAGTATTATTGGTAATTATGCTGAAACAATGGACATAGATAGGCAGTCATCAAGGGAGAGTAATAGCCCAAATGTATGATAATTCTACTTTTATATGGCATGGGCATATACTTTTTTTCAAATGAAAAAGGAATAAGAGAGATGAGATTAAAGATAGCTAGATGAACAACCTAAGTATTCTGAAATGGATTTTTAAGGTTAGCAAATAATTTAGCATGGCTGTTATATGGAAACATGGAAATGAAAAATTAAAAGAAGAAAGACATTTGGCTTCCAAATGGCATTTTATCTTACAAATAATGAAGAACCATTTAATAGTTTTTATCATGACTCTGGCATAGTCAAATCTGCATTTAGAAAGATAATTCTAGCTGCTTTTAATGGATGAGAATGGGAGAACCTAAGTAAGGAAAGTATACTCTAATAGGCTGAAAATGATCCAGGGCTGTAAGAATAGAGAGACAGGGTAGGTTTCAGTCTCATTTAAAACCCTGAAGTGATGAGATGTATTGAACAATTTTATGTACAGAAATTAAGGGGTGGGAAAAATATTTAAAAATTATCTAACTTTAAACATGGCTGACTAGATGAATGGTGATTAAGATGGAGAATACAGACTAGAGAAATTTTGGGAGTAGAATATGATGAGGTGTACCTTAAATACAAGTTCTATGTCTTGAGATGTTTGTAGGGAAGTTTCTAAAAGACGGCAAGTAGGCAATAATATATATGATGAATAAACACTTTGTTATTTAAGATTTGTTAGGACATTCATAACATTGCCTTTATGCTTTGTTAAAATAAATGGAAAAAGGAGACTAGGATGCACTGTATAGTACTTTCTCTAAAAAAAACAAAACAAAACAAAACAAAAAAAACAAAAAATCCCCCACAATTTTTTAGTTGCCCATTGCTTTCATAGTTTTATTTTCCAATGAGAATAGAAAAATTTGTAACCAAATATCTTTTACACTTGCCAACAACTATTGACTTATACTCAGTAAACAACTTACTTTTCCTCATGTGACAGAAAGCAATATCTGAATAGTTATTAAATTAAATTAAAATTGAATTCAATATATCTTAATGAATTAAAATACACATTTGAACTAAGGAGAGAACAAAATGGGCAGAACAAAACAAGAATGTATTAAAAAATGCATTTATTTTTTTTCATTTTTCTCTATCCTAAGGCTATGCTGGATGATAGTTCTAGAAGCCAGGTAGGGGTACGAAGAGTCAGACCATCAGTGTACTCTGTGACTCCTGCTCACAGCATGTCCCGGGTATTGGGTAGTCATGAAGAAGAACAGGAAAGGCAACATCAAGATGGACATTCTTCTCTTGGCCTTGTACAGTGGCTGCACTGGAGAAATTTTTCCTCTAAATCAAGTTTCTTGGCTCTCAGCTTTAGACAAAGAACCATGAGATGTCAGTGGCCTTGAAATATATGATACAACAGAGTAGAGCAAAAGTAGGTTTTTAGTTGTTTATATGGAAAATAATACAATAATTAATAAATAATAACAAAAGAAGCATCTCTGTGTTCCATGTGCTCACAACTGTAAGCCTATCTTTGTCCCACCATATATTTATTTATTAACATAAAATATTTGACACTTTTGAATTATATCTTTAAATTTTGTATTTTCTAAAATATTTAATTCTTTTATACTAACTTGAGTTCATGAAATATTTAAATATTAATCTAAATACCTTAAAATAGTGAATTAAAAGTCAGCAATAAGAATAGCTTATTTACAAAGAGAACAAAAATAGTTTTTGGTTTTTTAAGGAATTCTGCCACTGTGAAATAAAAAAACCCAAAAAACTGATAGGACCTGCCCTCATGAGATATTGTTTATTTCCCCATCAGCTGAGCCACTTGGTTCAGGTTCTGAAAACTACAAATGTTAACATTGACCCCTTGAGAACATTTCTGTTTCTTAGAGATGATAATATAGATACACAGATGGCCCATTTCGCCCTTTCCATTATATTCTTCCTGATGGATCACTTCTAGAGACAGAGACCAAAAACGATTGTCAAGTACTCAGAAATACGTGTGTCTATTTTTATAAATTGGCAACAGTGCACAGTTTCTGCTCTTACACTCCTAGTGAGTATTAGCGTTAACCATGTTCTTTTTCTTTGCTCTCCAGAAGGCTGGGTCTTTTTTCCAAGACAAAGTCTGGGCTCAAGAGCATGTGCATTTGTCACATCTAAGTCATTTTAAAATGATGTGGGAAAGCCTAGGTTTGGCAGAGAGCTGTAATTGGGACAGATGTTACTTACCCAAGTCCAGACTGATGCTGGCCACTGACCCAAAATTACTTCATTTCTCTCCTAACATTGCCTTTTGGTTAAGAATACCCTTTTGTTCTGTGATATGCAAAATACAGTGATTAAGGGAATGAAATTCAGGAGGTCTGATGCTCAGAAAGCTTCTTGAGGCCTGAAAGGCACAGACAGGATCGAGGAAGAAACAAGTAGGACTTTTCCCTGCTGGGAGATTCTAGTTATCATGCAGATGCAGAAATGAATCCATCATTGAATTTAGACTTTTGTTGTTTTAAGTGAGCAAAATTCTACTAATATCCATTCATTCCTTTCTTTTACAACCTTCTTATATATATATAACTGTGAGAACACAGGTTTCCTTTGAAAATGTTGAGGCTTTATGAAAGCAAAATTTTCAAGTATAGTTTAGCTTTAAGTTTTTTGTGTTTTTTTTTAATTATGGGCCTTGATGTACTCATTGAACTACACATATTAGCCAATGATATTTTTGTATCTTTCTTCATACTCTTTATATAACATTACCTACTGTGCTAAAGGCATAAGCATTTGTCTATGATAAATACAGTTAGACCATATCCAGCAATAGATTTGGCAAGATATAAGTAAGCATAGATCTCATTGCCTCAATAGTCAGATAGCGTCCCCTCAAAACCAAGTATTTTATGGCAACATTTCATGTCTCTTTTATTATTTGTAGGGGTAGTTCCTTACTCTGATGCTGATGGTTACTCTTATTATTTCTCCTGATCATTTATTTTCTTTTAATGAAAATTCTCCACATATTTATGAAAAACAAATTAGCAAATCAAGTGTAGTTTAAAGAGAGATATCCACAATTACCACAAATATACTGACTCTTGTGAAGTACTCTTCAGGCATAAGTTAAGATACATATAGCACCTGTAGACCATCTGCATTTATTCCCTAATGTTACTGTAACAAATTACCATAAACTTAGTGACTTCAAACAACCCAAATATACTTTCTTACAATCCATAGGACAGACGTCCAAAAAGGCTGTCACTAGGCTAAAATCAGGACGTCAACAAGGCTGCACTCCCTTCTGCAGGATCTAGAGAATTTATTTTCTTGCATTGTCACTGAATCTTTTGACCCTTCCATCTTCAAAGCCAAAAATGGCCTGTTGAATCTTTCTTGCATCAACTCATATTATCATTATCTCTTCTGCTTCCCTGTTTAAATTTTAAGGACTCTTGTGATTGATTACATCGGACTAACCCAGACCTCCCTGTTTTAAGGTCAGCTAACTCACAACCTTAATTGCATTTGCAATGTTAGTACTCCTTTGCCGTGTAACATAAATTATTCACAGGTTCTGAAGTTTAGAACATAGGCTTCTTTGGGGGTCATTGTACTGCTTAGCACACCTCTCTAAGGTACTGTGTTTTTAGAGTTTTGGGGGATGCCCACACTAAGCATACCTCTCTCAAATAGTTCTTCACTGGTAACTGCTAAATGGAACTAGGATGAAAATCTAATTGAAGAAGCTCATTTTCAGCTGAGTCAATAATTTATGCCATCTGAAAACTAGTATGAAAGATAAACTGGTTAAGTACTGCAGGGAAAACAGCTGTGTTAGGCTTGATCACTTGCACTTAGCATGATTAGTGCATGAGAACGTGGCAGGGCCATGTAAAGCTACGCTGTTTGGACAGATTGTGAATTGCCTGCCCACCACTGCGAGGGGCCATTTTGCTATTTGTTCACCTGCTTCTGTGAGAATCGGTTTTCCCTGCCAGTTTGCTGGTTTGCCGTTGGGAATCTATTAAACCAGTACAGCCCTAGGCTTTCAGGCTCTGTAGTTTCTCTACCATCTGCCCAAATACAGTGTGAACCAGCCTGGCCTCAGCCACCGGCATCACAGTCACATTATCTATTTTGGAGATTTGAACTTAAGAGATACAAAGGGAAGATACCAGTTAACTGTGGGTTCAAGAGAGCTACAAGATAATGCAAACTTAGAAGCTAGATGGCAGTAGCATTTTTTTGGCATGTTTAATTTAATTAAGCTAAGGAAGTTGGTTGGAGGGGAGAATAGTATAGATATAACAAAAAGTAAACAAAACAAAATATGATAAGGCAACTTTAGAGATAACACGAGACTACTTAAATTCATTCCCTTTTTAATGATCTTGATAGTTTTGAGTTTTGCTGACTACATATTTTGTAGAATGTCCCCAAATTGGTATTTGTTTGATGTTTTTCTCATAATTAGACTAAGGTTATGGGATTTTTTGGGGGAAAAAAAACGCAGAGATAATATGCTATTCTCATTAGATCCTATTAACATACTATCAATGTGAGTTTTCACTGATGATACTAACCTTAATTACCTGGCTAAGGTAGTTTTCATTTTCTCCACTATAAAGATAAAGTGGGAAATTATCCTCCACCTTCTTTTTTTTAATTTTAATTTAATTTTATTTTTTACAGACACATACAGAGAGAGAGAGTCAGAGAGGGATAGACAGGGACAGACAGACAGGAACTAAGAGATGAGAAGCATCAATCATTAGTTTTTCGTTGTGCATTGTGACACCCTAGTTGTTCATTGATTGATTTCTCATATGTGCCCTGACCATGGGCCTTCAGCAGACAGAGCAACCCCTTGCTTGAGCCAGCGACCTTGGGTCCAAGCTGGTGAACCCCTGCTCAAACCAGATGAGCCCGCACTCAAACTGGTGACCTCCGGGTCTCAAACCTGGGTCTTCCGCATCCCAATCCGACGCTCTATCCACTGCACCACCGCCTGGTCAGGCTATCCTCCACCTTCTTGAGGGAGAAGTATCTGCATAAATTATTTGGAAATCTTCTGCATCCAACACTTGTCTATTGTCCTTTATTTTATGTGTATTGTATTAATTTTAGAGAGGTAGAGAGAGGGATGAGAGGAGGGACAAAGAGACAATCTGCTCCTGTATGTATCCTGACTGGGGATTGAATCGGCACCCTCTGTCTTTGGGGCAATGCTCTAATCAGCTGAGCTATCCTGACAGGGCTTATTGTCCTTTTAATTATTTATTAAATCATATATTTATATTTATACCAATCTAGACCCACAGATATTTATTTTATACTTTGGGTTATAATTCAATCTGGATCATTTTTCACTCTATGCTCTTTCTGAAATTTTATGCCCATTGCTTTAATTACCATTTATGTGCAAAAGATTAAAATATCTATCTCCTGACTTCTCCAAGCTACCTATTGAAAACCTTCTCATGGATGTTGTTATGGTATCTACAGTAGGCCCTTGCTAGGCTTGCTGTGTTCAGTCCTTATTAGACTCTTTACGGTGTAAGCCCAGACTAGTCATAAATACCTGCATAATTGCAATGCATTTGCAACAGTCCTGAGTTAAAAACTGTGTATTAAACTTAGCAGCTCGGTCTGAAGAACATGACTAGTGATACAAAAAATTTCTAAACCCTTATTTAGTGCATTGAATGGCATCTAAAGCAGGTATAAAACCATCATCACCAAGAGGAACACATAACCTGAGAGAAAATAAGTAGACTCAAGAAGGTTTGTTCTCTAATGTCTTCCATCCCAATATCCTTTACTATGCTTTGCTGGAAATATAACTTTTATAGACATGAGGAAACTGAAATTCTCATAAGACTATGTCACACATATATTCAGTCATTTTTTTTTTAATTTTAGCACATCAAACCCAACAGGTGCACAATGAAATGTATGTATTTTCTTCCTACCAAGTCAGCACCTCTCCCACTTTTCCTCATCTTAGGGAATGGCACCACAATCACAAGATAATGCTAAATTACTTTCCAAAATAGTTTTACCAATTTATCAAAGTGTTATCTCTGATGCTGCTTTCTCTTTTACTTCACATCTAATTTAGGACAGAGTTAGATATTCCTTTCAACATGGTTACATAACTCATCAATTTATATTCATTTACATCATTATTCTAGTTCTGTCATCTTTGCTGCTTGCTGTACTCTGAAAATGTTCTATCATGTTATATCCATTTTTGACCAACCCTAGTCTTGTTCTTTACACCTTGGTCAGAGATCCTTATTAAAGCAAGCATATGAGTGCCTACCATCCTGTTTGCCACCACGAATAGAATCGCACTGCTTTTGGAATTATGGCAAAATTTTTACCTCCTGTATAAATTATTTTTCAATTACACTTTACATTCAGTATTATTTTGTATTCGTTTCAGGTGCACAGCATAGTTGAGCTGCAGCCTCATTTGTATCACATCCCCTCTCACCTTCTCTGTTAGAGCCATATCCGCTGATTCATCTCATGGAACATGCCAAGCCCCTCCCATCCATCATGTCTGTGCTGGCCCTTTTGCATGAAGTCATCTTCTCTGTCTCCTTCCCTAGGTAATGCCTGTAGTTATCCTTGAGATCAGAGTTTGGTCAAGCTTTTCCTTATCTTTTTGCTCACATCAAATAACTAATATGCTATGATCCTACAGAATCATAAACACCAATACCATTTGTCTCCCCTTCACAGCAGTGATCACAATGGCAATGTTACAGTTAATTGGATATTTCATTTGAGAAATGATTATTCCACAAGATTATAAATGTTTTAAGTGTAGAAATTTGATACATATTTTATACACCCCTATATTTCTACCACTTAAAATGGTATTTGGAACATATAAAGTATTTTAAAAATCCATAAATAAGTAAATTTACTTAATTTTCCAAATGATGAAACAGAGAAGCCTAGGGGAATAAAGTACAAGATAATAAGTTTAAGGTAGAGGCTAGAAAAATTCTTCTGAATTTTATTTTTTTCCTATTTTCCTTTTTAATTAAAATTTTAAGAAAAAGCAAGAAGAAACCAAGTAAAATTCATGTATAAAAAATGCTCTGTGTTAGCTCTGCCGGTTGGCTCAGTGGTGGAGTGTCGGCCTGGTGTGCAGAAGTCCCAGGTTCTATTCCCGGCCAGGGCACACAGGAGAAGCGCCTATCTACTTCTCCACCCCTCCCCTTCTCCTTCCTCTCTGTCTCTCTCTTCCCCTCCCACAGCCAGGGCTCCATTGGAGCAGGGTTGGCCTGGGCACTGAGGATGGCTCTGTGACCTTTGCCTCAGGCACTGGAATGGCTCTGGTTGCAGCAGAGCGAAGTCCCAGATGGGCAGCGCATTGCCCTCTGGTGGGCATGCCGGGTGGATCCCAGTCGGGCGCATGCAGGAGTCTGTCTGACTGCCTCCCTGTTTCCAACTTCAGAAAAGTACAAAAAATAAAAATAAAAAAAAAATGCTCTGTGTATGTGTCTATGTTGTTCTGATATTCTATAGAAGCTGCTATTTATTATACCGTATACATTATATATATGTTGTTTCTAATGAATGTACTATGTTTTCTCACAGCTACCACTTGATTTATTTATATATTTATTTATTTTATAACAGATATACAGAATTAGCTTAAATGTAGTTTTCTTATTTCATTATAGACTCAATTTTCATGAATCTCTTTTTAAATATAATTGGGTGGGGGTTTTTTGGTTAGTTTTGGTAACAAAACAAAAATTTATGAAATCAGCATTAAACTGAAAAATTAAAGTCTTGCAAAAATCCTCCCTTTCCCATTTGTGAACTTTCTCAATGAACGCTATGCTAATAATTCCCTCATTTTTTAAATGTTTTGTGCAGTTGTATGTTTGCCTCATCCCCAAATTAAGATACCCTATGGTTTCACATATATTCTAATATTTGTTATTGCTATCAGACTTTTGTTTTCCAATATAATGATTGTCTTAATAAATATGACAATTAGGAGGAAATATTTGGCTCTAAATGGGTAGGAATGATTAATTTGTATGTGTATGCACATGTGCGGTTGCATCTGTGTCTGTGCTTATGTATATACATGAGTAACAAAATCAATGTTAAGACTACACCCATGTGTCACTTGGTGCATGCTATAAATCACAGGTGACATATATATAAACTTAATCTAAACTAGAATTTGTGGCCCTGACTGGTTGACTCAGTGGATAGAGCAGTGGCCTGGCATAGGAACATTCCGGGTTCAATTTCCAGTCAGAGCATACAAGAGAAGTATCTGCTTCTCTCTCCCTCCTTCTCCCTGTTCTCTCTCTCTTCCCCTCCCCCAGCCAGTGACTCAATTGGTTTTAGCTACTTCCCTAGTGCTGAGTACAGCTTGGTTGGCAGAGCGCCTCTGCCTCACTCACTGAGGATGTCTTGGTTGATTTGAGCATCAGACCCAGATGGGGGTTGCTGGGTAGATTCTGGTCAGGGCACATGCAGGAGTCTGTTTCACTATCTCCCCTCCTCTCACTTGAAGATAAAATAATAAAAATAAACAGGAATTCACAAGGATGATCTACATCTTCTTTTTGGAAATTTTGGCCTATGAATAACAACTAAAATATTACATCAGAATTATCAAAGAATTAAAAAATATAATTTTATTCATTTATCTACAATATTTTTAGCAGATGTGATTTCCAATAGTGTGTGGGAAATTGTTCTGGTGATTAAATTAATGTACTATTACCTTTAAGTAAAACTGATGCTTAGGAAGTGCTGTCATGTTTATCCTGAGACCTGCAGCTTTAACACGTAGGTGCGTATGTAACCCAGTGTCAGCAGAAGTTTTCTAAGTTACTTAAATCTATATATTAATAAAAGAAAGAGAAATGTGTGTTTTTGACAAATGAAACTGTCTAAAGTTTACTCTAAAATCCAGGTAGCATTTATCCCAAAAATCCTTTCCAAGATGTCATGAGGTTTCATAACTGTCATTGGAAAACTGCAATTCTCCAGAGAATAAATAGTTTATAGGGTAGGACATTGGTCAGTGTGACTTCTGGTAATAGTGTATGCTGGATCAAATGTCTGCATTCCCAGCCAGTTACTGAAGCCAACTCTGATCGACAATCCCAGGGCTGTTTAATTTTTTACCATGGCAATCATCAAGGCTTCCCACTTCCTTCTCATTTATTTACATTAATAATGGAACCGTTAGCTGCTATTCTCAGAGTAAAATACTCTTCTCAGAAACAGTTTATGGAGCCAAACTTCTTTTCATTGTCAAGTAGAACTTAAGCCATTGACTCATTGTTTTTGTTTTCCCAGATAATATCAAACATGTGTCCCAGATCATATGTAGTGAACCTGCTCAAAAAAAATTCTCACTGCGTTTGGTATACCAGCTGCCAGAACCTACATATTTTGATGTTGGCCAGATGTTGGGTATTTGTGCATAAAAATGATGGAAAGAAAATATGCCTCATTCATAGTCCAAGTTTTCTGGCAGCCATTACTTTAAGGGATATTTTGATATTTTATTTATAGTACAATAGAATCAAAGTATTAAATGGGAAGAGTAGATTATCCAACAAAATAGACTCTTTGTACTAATTATTATATAAAAGTGAAAAAACCAATATAATTTCCAGTCATCTGTGATTGATCTCATCTCGCTTCTCCAAATCATCCCTTACAATTCTTCATTTAAATCTGTATTTTGTTAAATCTTGAGATAAAATGGGTCATTTTATAATTTTCACAATTATATTATAGGAAATATATCATAGGTACACCCCAAAAAAGTGAAAAAAAAATTTAGACTATTGAATTGAAGAAAATGTAGATATTAAATTTTAATCATATAAACAAAAGTACATCCTTTGGCATAAAATATCTGAACAGTTCTCATACCTTAATGCAATTAGGTTATGCAGACAAGCCAGAATTCTTTATACGATAGAGTTCCTGCTTGCATTGGAGACCTGAGGCAAAATTAATTTTCCCTTCAGATGATATATAACAAAATCCTACTAGTATTGTCTTTCTCTAAATCCCTTTAGACAAGCAATACTGGGAGCATTTTAAGCTTCTTAAAATACTTTGTGGAATGGACGAAACCAAACTCTGATGAACTAAAGATAGTTAGCACATGTTTCAGTATTAAATAGCCAGAAGAAATTAAAGATCAAATGTTGAGTTTGACAGATATGAATTTCAGAGAAATATGAAGAAAATATTGAAAGAGTTATAACTGCTTTATATCAGAGTTAAAATTATACTCCTAAAAATACTTTCCTTAATGGTCTGTATTCAAAAATTAAAAAAAAATTATGTGTGTGAATAAAGAAATTTTAACATAAGTTTTAAATTGATATGCAAAATCTATTTATTCAAAAGCAGGAAATGTTAGAAATATGAGTACACTTTGATATAGAGAGCTAGTTATACACTCATTGGTCAATGAAAGTGAGCAATCTTCTCACTTACATTCTAGATAATTGTAATAGCACCAGCAAACAAAAGAAGAGGAATACTGATTTTGTCCAGTCTAAATGGTTCATCCCCAAAATAAAAACAATTGACTACTTAGAGCTCAGACTTCATACATCAACCCAAAAGAAAAGAAATATATAGTTAATGCAATATTTAAATAACTATTCAGGTGGTTTTTCTGATGTTCAGATTAGGTCAAAGTAGGAAGTTCTAATAATTCTAGAGAAAATAATTATTTTCTAAGATATGGTACTTGTACAATTAGATCTCTACTTTGACATTGAGCAGTTCACAAAGGCTGCTGCATTATGGTGTCTAGAGATATTGAAGAAAGGATATATTTTATGGAACCTGGTATCATATAATTCTGGAAGGTGCTGCTGTGACATACCATTTTGTTAGTTGTTAGCAGGACTTGTAAGGTTAGGTGAGGAATCAAATACAACCTATTTAAGTTCTGGAGTGCTGAGAAGATGATTCATTTGCAGAGCATGCAACAAAATGGATCAGTGGCATGTGACCAGACAGTGGTGCAGTGAACAGAGCATAAGACTGGGACACAGAGGACTTAGATTCACAGCCCCGAGGTCGCTAACTTGAGCATGGGCTCATCTGACTTGAGCACAGGCTTATCCAGCTTGAGTGCAGGCTCATCAGCTTGAGCACAAGATCTCTGGCTTGAATGTGGGATCATGGACGTGACCCCATGGTCACTGGCTTATGCCCAAAGGTCATTGGCTTGAGTCCAAGGTCACTGGCTTAAGCGAGGTGTCACTAACTCTACTGTAGCCCACCCCCAACCCCGTCAAGGCACTCATGAGAAAGCAATCAATGAACAACTAAGGTGCCGCAACAAAGAGTTGATGCTTCTCATCTCTCTCCCTTCCTGTCTCTCTTTCTGTCTCTCTCTCTGACTCTGTCACAAAAGAAAAAAAGAAAAAAAAAAGATCAATGGTTATAGTAGCAAAAATAGGGCAGATTTAAGTCACCGTGTGGGATTAAAGATTTTTCCAAAAAATCAGATACAGAATTGGAAATTCTTAAGTCATAGTTCATAACAATAAGGAGAATTCAGTTTTGCTTGCACATGACTAGGAAGATTTTATATACAAGATAAGCTATAAATATTAAGAATACCAATAGGCTATAAAATCCTTGCATCCTCTGTATATAGTTTAGAGCCTGGAACACTGAAGCCATTTTTAAATAAATGGAAGAAATAAGAAACAAAATTTTTAAAAAATATTTTTGGTAGGAAAAACACATTTTATATTATTGTTCTTATTATCATTATAAATAAGAAGAAAATGCAAAATAATAGCACATAGGTAGGAAGAACTTTTCATCCTATTTATTTAATATATTTATAGTCTTAAAATATATGAACTTTTCTCTATTTGACATCTCTACCATTAGTTTAAAATTTCCAGGTGAAGTTAGGTGCTCTGAAAATATTTTTGATTAGCACAAAGATAAAATATGCTTTTATGATTAAAACTGTGGCAAATTAATATGTATCATCCATGAACAATTATATTTTATTAATCATCCCCTCATAGGAATATCTGGAAATTAAACGAAGCAGAACTCCATTGTTATGTGATTCTTTCTTTCAGCACAATTACATATAATTTCCAATTCATGGCAGTCAGTAAATTCTAAGATAGGCTCAATGGTGAATCCTTAAAAGAATGCATTCTGGGAGTATTCAATGTTTCAGAACTTTGATACTAAAATAGAATTTCAAAATAAAATTCAATAAATATACTCTATTAATCATTACTGAGAACGTTATCTATAAAATGCAATTATGTAGTGAAAAATACTAGTGAATATGTTGAAAAATTTTCAACTATGTTAACTTTCTACATTGCCTAAATGCTTGATTTTTATTTTGGTACTAGTTACCATCATGTGAAGCACATGGTTGGATAATTCAACGTAACTTGTATAGTAAAAGCTCCATACTTTTGAAAGCTGATTTTAAAACAGAGATCCAGATTTATATGTGGTTATTTCCTTCCAGGTGATTTTACTGCAATTAATTTTAATGCCACCTATTATATTCAGTTTTGGAGGAACTCAGAAAACAGTTGGTGTAAAAGCCCTGAATAGGAACATAGAACATGGACAGAGTTCAGTTCACTGGGGCAAAAGCCACAGTGGTGTCACAGACAGAAAGGACTGAACACACTACCATGCTGAATACAGTACAATAGGGATAGAATTAGCAATTCTGATTAATCAATAGGCAGGGTAGATATCTCAAAAGTGTGCTACTTCCCTTACCAATTTGTCTGCTCTAAAGAAGTTCCCCTTCTTAACTTCCTCATTCTCTTCTCTGCTTCCTGACTTTCTCATTCTTGTCCTTGGTTCTATTTGTGTGTATCATTAAACACTCATAAGGACTGGGGGTTGAGGCCATCTCATGAAACCTCTATAGCAGACTGTGAGGTTGTCTTCTCTAGGACCCACGGTGCACTCCACATGGTCTCCAAATAGTCACTATCTCCACAACAAGTGGTGTTTACAATGTGAAATAATCAAGAAGAAAATATAGATATCAACAAAAATTGTTTAATGATGTTTCTAAGAGCTAGACTGAGAAATACATTTTCTACTTAGCCAAATAATAAACACTTTCAGAAAATAAAGGTATAAAGTTCAACTAAAAGTGAAATAGCAGTGTGTAAAGCCGGAAGCCACGGCCAGGGCCATGCAGATGGAGGCTGCTGTGATATTGGCCCTGCTAGCCTTGGCTTCTGGCTTTACATTTGGCACAGTCTGTGGCAGGATTCGATACAGATTGGCAAGGAGCCTTTGATTGGTGGGTAGAGGACTGGCTGCTGTTATGGTTCCCCATGGCTATCCTTTTGGGGGTCATAGGCTGGCTGACTTTTACAACCATGCGTGAGGAAACTGAGAGCTCTGTGGAAGAGGCTGCCTGGGACCTTCAAACCAAGCAGTGGACGGAACTGGAGCAAACACAGGAGAAACCAATGCTGACCCTGGACCTGGAGGAAGCGCTGGAGGAGGAGGCCGACCAGGTTTGCGAGATTCGCCTGGAAATGGAGCAGCAGCTGGAGGAGGATTCACAGGTTCATGAGTTGCAGATTGCCCTGGATGTTGTGGAAAGCCAGCAATGGCAGGAGGCTAGGGCTGAGGCTGAAGCTGAGGCTGGGTCCGGAGCTGCAAGGTCTGCGGAGCAGAAGGCGGCAGCGGCCCGGGGTTCGAGCCTGGCAGTGGGAGCTGGTGTTTTCAGCTCCTCTTTGGAGTATGAAGAGAATTGGGCTGAAGTTGCAATCCGCAGTCTCCATAAGATGGGAGCCCAACTGGAAGCAGCACCTACTATGGCTCTGGTAGGTCTGCGATTTTGGGACATAGGGCTGGATGCTGGCATGCTCTCTGGAGCAGAGATAGAAATGCTGACTGCCATTGCCACATGCTCCTCTTTGGGACAGTGTAAGGCCTGCAAGGATGGCAGGAATGAGGGGGGTGGCTGATGCCCCATGTGCATGGACTGATTTCCTGGACTACGACTGGAGTGGGCATCGGCTCCTTTGTTGGATGGATTTACGGATTACGGATTTTGGACAATGTGAAATACCCTGATGGGGGTGGGGGGTGGCTTTGCTGGAAGCACTCCCCTGCCCCGGGAAGCTTTTCCCATGGCTAGAAAGAAGGCCGAGGACATTTTGCGCTTTTGGCAAAGTGCTGAGAGACTGGTGAAATGTACCTTTGTAATTGTTGAAACTGTATGATTTGTGCTGTTGTAACTTGTGTAACGTGCTAATTTCCTTGCGCAGGAATGCCGGTGATGTAAATTGTGGGTAGTAAAATGAACATAGGG
This sequence comes from Saccopteryx bilineata, assembly GCF_036850765.1. NCBI lineage: Eukaryota > Metazoa > Chordata > Mammalia > Chiroptera > Emballonuridae > Saccopteryx > Saccopteryx bilineata. The sequence continues at coordinate 65,980,176 of NC_089490.1, read as the reverse complement.
GTGGATTGTTGGGCAGATAAAATGTATTATGCTCACTTTGTTAAAAATGGCGCTGCCCACATGAGGCCGTGCCCAGGTGATATTAATGTGTGTTGAGAATCCTTGTAGCCTGGGGCTTGGTTTTGGGATTAAGCCTTTCCCATCCATTTTTGATGTGGGTTGGTACAATCCTATCAAGCTTCAGAAAGTGACTTTTTATTAGAGACTTCCCTATTTTGTATATTGGATTAAAGGTTTGGATTTCTACACTATAAAATAGGGGCAGAACAGGAGCTTGCTCTCTTGGTTCCTGGGATGATTAGCATGAGAGAACAGAGGGAGCAGAGCAGAGAGCAGAAAGAGGCCATGTGGCCAAGAGAAGCAGCCAAGATGGCATAGTGCTGAGTGAGATGCCAGTTTGTGCAGAGTTTGTATCTGGGATAAGGAAGGAGATGGGGAACTGAGGAGAATAAGGCTGGTGAGCTAGAAACCTTTGATTCTAGGAAACTCGGATAAGTCAGTGGCTTTGTGAGCACTGAATGTGAGTGGGTTTTGGAGCCCAGTGTGTGTTTTTACCTGCCCACCGGGTGCAAGCTAGAATGAAAGAAAATGGCCTATCAGTTTTTGGCTCCATTGTTTCTTTACCAACTGTCCGAATCCAATGCGAACCTGCATGGGCCAGGTGGCTGCTTTGATAGTGGCACTGGCCATGGCTCCTGGCTTTACACAGTGTAAAATGTTTTTCTAAGTCATTTAGAAAGAGACATCTGGCCCTTTATGTAAGGAGGAAAGGAGCTTAAGTGATCCTCCCTATTTAGGTTTGGGAGAGGCATGAAAAGCATGTTACTGAACAAGAATTAAAAACTAAGTTATATAATTCTTTTTTTTTTATCTCAATGTAGGGCCAGTGGTTGTGGCCACCACCACAGCCACCTGGCACGTGCAGGTTCACATTTCATTCGGAGAGATGGTAATAAAACAACAAAGCCAAGAACTGATGGGCCATCCTTTATTCTAGACTCGTACTGATCAACAAGTAAAAAACAAACACACGGGACATCAAAACCCACTCACATGTTCTCCTGTTCCACAACCAGGAGAATCTTTCCAGTTTTCTCTAGAATCAAAGGCTCCCACCTCACCAGTTCAGTGAGCTTACAGAACCCCTCTCCTCTGCTCCCCTTCAACTCCCCACCATCTTGCTTGCTTCCTCTCTGCCACCACGTGGCCTCTCTCCCTGCAACAACATGGTCTTCTTTCTGCCAAAATGGCCTCCTAGCTCCTCCTTTTAAAACTTTTTGGCGTGAAAGCCCTCTTCCAGCACACATTGGCATAACCAAGCCCCTTCCCAAGCAGAAAGGCAATTAACAGCATCACCTGGGCAATGTCTACTCATGTGGGCAGCAAAATTTTTAACAATAAAAGTGAGCAAAACCAGTAAATACAGATTTTACAAACTTATTTGTCCAACACTCATGTACTTCATGTCCTCCAAAAGACTGGTAAAATAATAACATAATAGAATATACAAGACTACATAATTTATGAGTGTAGGGACCAAGACAAAAAAGAGTGTAAATAATAACTGTGATCTTTTACTTAACATGATAGGAGTGTGTGTGTGTGTGTGCATGCGTGCACAAGCTAGTGGTAAAAAGGTACCATATATAAAAATAAAAGTTAAAGGCAAAAAGGTGTGAATTTGTAGTTAGTGAAGTAGCACTTGAGAATATGGCAGTGAGGCTCACAATAGACAATAATAGGCAATAATAGACACAAGAGCTAAATATATACAGTTATAAGGAAATCTTCCACAAAACAAAGTATAACTGTAATTTTTGGATGTTTTCTAAGGGAGAGATTTTAAAAAGACAATTAAATAGGTGTTAAGTTATATGCCTGAGGAGACCTACCTTTAGGCATTCAAAGCTAAAGAGAGAGCAGAGTTAGTTATATAAGTAGCTAAAGAGAGCAGAGATATATAAGTAGGAAAGGCAGTTAATAATTAAGGAAATGAATAATTAAGTTAATAATTAGGGAAAAGCCAATAGAAGATCCAACTGAAAGAAACTATTCAAGAAGTGGAATAGGTAATCAGTGAAAGAGTGAGGGGATGGATCAAGCGGATGAGAAGGACAGAAGACAAATAAACGGGAACATCAATTGTGAAGCAATGAGCCATGGGGTGAGTAGGCCACTGTTTTCTCTGATAATGGGTTATGGCAGATGCAAATTAATAGATTGGAAGAAAATGTGAGATGAAAAGAAAATTGAAAGCATGGTGTGCTTTCTTTATATGAGGACTAAAAAACAGAAAAGGTGATATGAAGATATAACCAGCACTAAATAGGAAATGATAAGAAACTTCTAAATGAAGTTGAAGGGCATATGAATGTGGGGAGAATTTGCACGGGTTCACAAATTCCTTGAACAACACTGGGAGCAGGTCTAATAAACATGAGGCATGTATAATGGGAGGCTAGAAGCATAAGGGAATTGAAATCTCAGTAAAATAGTCAACAAAATGGCTATGGGAGGTATAAAACATGCTGCAGAAAGAAATGACCGAAGATGGAAAGAACCCCCAGGGCCACAGAAGCAGTTAGGCATTGGAGTATGTCCTGGATTATGGTTTCCATTAGTTTCTTCTATTCATTAAGCATTAACTTCTGATTCACCTACAAAACACTCAATAGTGTGATGAAGGCTCTTTAGCAATGGTCTTTTCCAACCTAGTGAAGGGAAGTTGAGTCCCCTCCAAAGAACCACTTCAATTTTTTTATTTTGAATTAAAAGAAACTGAAACATGAGTGACCAGATCATTCCCCCCCCCCCCCGTTTATAGTAAAGGGGGAAACATTTAATAGAGAAATACTATTTGGGGGGGTATAGATCTAACTTTTGTCTAAAGATAGTCACATACTTGTGAGCTGATACAGTTTTCTAATTTTTAGAAGTAATTTCATTCACACATCAAGAATCAAAGTTTTCTTAAAACACCTGAGGGGAAAAACCAAAAAGTATTTTTGTTGTTATATTCTTCTATGATGGACTATTTCACTTTTATTGGCTTCATAATTTGGAGAATATTTGATAGCAAGGCAAAACTCAAAGGGGCAAACTTTATTACTCTCATTTATTTTGCTCCAGGGTCAAAGAAAGTTGAAACATTTTATCTCTATAGTGTATCTTCTATACACAATACTATCACAGGAACATGTAAAAAGACACACTTCTGGAGAAAAAAGTTTTACTTAATACCATGTCTACTAAAACTTTTGGAGCTCATTCCTTTTAAATTAGTATAGCTATAAACAGTAGTGATAAACAGGCTGATTTAGTAGAAGATACAAATTGTAAATCCTCTGAAAATAGTTATTAAAATTAATTTTTAAAACCAGCTTTAAGGCTTGTGTAAAGCCAGAAGCTAGGGCCACCATCACAGCAGCCTGGCCCATGCAGGTCCGCATTGGATTCAGACAGTCGGTAAAGAAACAACGGAGCCAAAAACTGGTGGGCCATCATCTTTAATCCTAGCTTGCACCCAGCGGGCAAGTAAAAACACACACTGGGCTCCAAAATCCACTCACATTCAGGGCTCACAAAGCTACTGACTTATCCGAGTTTCCTAGAATCAAAGGTTTCTAGCTCACCAGACTTATTCACCTCTGTTCCCCATCTCCTTCCTTCTCCCTACACAAACTCTGCTCTAACTGGCCTCTCACTCAATACTTCGCCACCTTGGCTACTTCTCCTGGCCTCCTCCATGTGGCCTCTCTCTGCTCTCTCCTGTCTCCTCTAATGCTAATCTTAGGAACTAAGAGAGCAAGCTTCCGTTCTGCCCCCACTTTATAGTGTAGATTCATAACCTTTAATCCAATATACAAAATAGGGGAAATTTCTAATACAAAGTCACTTATCTGAGGCATGATGGTATTGTACCACCCCACATCAAAAAGGGTGGGAAAGGCTCAGTCCTAAAACCAAGCCCCAGGCCACAAGGATCCTGCCTGCCCACAGCCCGCCCCCAACACACATTAACATCACCTGGGCAACGGCTTCTAGGTGGGCAGTGCCATCTTTAACAAAGTGAGCATAATATATTTTATCTGCCCAACAGCTTGCTTATAACAAAAATCAGAGTTTAAAACTGAAAGAGTTAAATTTTTTTAATTTTACAGATTAGGAAATAAAAATCACAATAATAAACCATGTACTAATTGCTAAAAAAAATGCACTACAATTTAAACCCACAGTTTTCCACAGTAAGTCTTTTTCTATAACCTACCAAACTGATAATAATTCAAAGTAATAATAATAGTAATAATAAACATTGTCAATCTAAGTGTGAATTATCTTAATGAATAAAGTCAAAATACACATATATGATTGTCTTTATGCAAACTAGAATCAGTATCTAGTATTTTAATTTATAATTAAATTTATTGGGGTGACATTGGTTAATAATGTCATAATGGCTTCAAGTGTACATTTGTATGCCAGCCACCCAAAGTCAACCATCTTTCTTCATCATATATTTGTACTCACTTACCCTTTACTACCCTTCCATCCCTTTCTCTCTGGTAATGACCATACTGAATTTCAGTTTTATAATGCATATATGAGTGAAACTGTATGGTTCTTAGCTTTTTCTGACTGACTTACTTAACATAATATTCTCAAGGTTCATCCATGTTGTTGCAAATGGCAGTATTTCATCTTTTCTCATGTATTCCATAGCATATATGTACCACATTTTCTTTATCCAATCTTCTATCCAAGGATGCTTTCATTGTCTCCATGTTTTGGCCACCATGAACAATGGTGCAATGAACATAAGAATGTATATATCTTTGTGAATAAATATTTTTGAGTTTTTCAGGTAGGTACCAAAAGAAGGATTCCTGAGTCATATGGTAACTCTATTTTAATTTCTGAGGAACTGCCATACTGTTTTTGCTAGTGGCTATACCAGTTTACATTCCCTTCAGCAGTGAATGAGGGTTCCTTATGCTCCACAAACTTTTCAATGCTTATCATTATCTGTCTTGTTGGTAATAGCCATTTTAACAGATATGAGATACTATTTAATTGTAGTTTTGATTTGCATTTCCCTGATGGCTACTGAATCTGAATATCTTTTCATATATCTGTTGGCCATTTGTATGTCTTCTTGGAAGAGAAGTCTGTTCAGGTCCTCTCCCATTTTTTAAAAATTGGATTGTTTGATGTTCAGTTGTATGAGTTCTTCATATATTTCAAATACTAACCTCTTGTAAAATATTTTTAACTTTTGTTTTTGTTATTTTTGTTCTTATTAACTGAATGATTTCTTAGAATGTTCCAAAAGTCCATCAATTTGATGCTATTCTCATTTTTGCATGTCATTTGAGTACTAGAATTTTGTTTTGTATTTTCTATGACTATTATATCAAAGTGAGTTAAATTATCCAACAAAGATACTAAATTAAATAATTCATTATTTTGACCAAACTGTTATTTTGTAAGTGATTAAAATTTTTGCAAACATTAAGAAAATTTATAATTAATATTAATAAAACCAATATACATTCCAATAGTCACTCAATTATCCATATTAGAAATGAAAAAATCTTAGTGTTTAGTTAGCTAATATTCTCATTTTAGATTTATAAAAATAGAAGAGAATTTAAATTTTTGTGCAGACCAACCAGCAGACAGATACCATTATTTGTGATTAGAGTCCAAGGCTTATAATGCTTCCATTAGAGCTTTTTAAAAAACATGTATGCCAAAACTTGAAAGCTTTTTTATTTTCTATAATCTCCATGTTATTTGCTTAATAACTCTTAATAATTCCCTATTTAAGGGAAGAGAATAAGTCCTTAGTAAGCTGCTAAATTTTCCAGGTTCCATGTTTATGCTTATTATTTTTATTAATTCTTAAAGCAGTCACTTACAACCTTTTATTCCATTTGTCAGCCATGGAGACAGAGAGTAATATTACTAGCTATAATTTCCTAGTCTTAAATTCTTTAGGCTGTAATAATTTATTCAATTGACCAAATATACTTTCTTGATTTATGATTAAAGTGATATATTTTTGACATTTGTAACTTATTGCTTGAGGAGAATTTTGTTTTCTTTACTTCTTGGTGGTATAGATATACCTTTATTTAAAGAGGTGCTTAAATTTACTGTTTTTACTCCTTGGAATAACATCATTTTTTAAATTTTAAAAATTTATTTTTATTTAAGAAAAATAAATTTATTAGAATGACATTGATTCACAAAACCATAAAGGTGTCAAGTGTACATCTCAAATAACACTATCTGCACATTGCATTGTGCATCCGCCACCCCAGCCAAAGTCTCTTTCTATCTCAATTGCCCCTCCCCTCTTTGCCCCCTTCCACCTACCCTTTTACTCCAGCTGTTGCTACCCTGTTGTCTGTGTCCATGTGTTATGTACAGCAGTGGTCCCCAACCTTTTTTGGGCCACGGACCAGTTAAATGTCAGAAAATATTTTTATGGACCAGCCTTTAGGATGGGACAGATAAATGTATCACATGCCTGAGACAAGCGTCAAGAGTGAGCCTTGGACGAATATAACAGAGGGAATCTAATCTGGTCATTTTTTAAAAATAAAACATCATTCAGACTTAAATATAAATAAAATGGAAATAATGTAAGTTATTTATTCTTTCTCGGGGATCGGTACCAAATGGTCCATGGACCAGTACCGGTCCGCGGCCCGGGGGTTAGGGACCACTGATGTACAGTATATGTTTTTTTTTTTTGGCTAATTCCTTTAACCAACAACAGTCAGAATTGGGGGAGGAGACTGGCTGAAACAACATCTTGCAGAGCAATACTATGGTAATACAGGGGACCCTTGGGTTATAACACAGTTCTGTGCTTACAACAGTGATGTAACCTAAATTTTGGTGTAAGTCGAAACACATCTAGCCTAAGTCAGTTGTAAAATCATAATCTAGAACATAAAAACACAACTAAACCACTGAAAAAGGAAAAGGATATAAATACACTGTACTGTCCACTGTACAGTAATAACAAAAAAAAAGGCAAAAAATGAGTGTAAAAAAAAATTATTCCCTTTATTCCTCTGGTTAGCTTGCACACTGGAAGGGGCATTGCAAGGTGGGAGAGAGTGAGCTGTTGGGAGGAGGAAGCTGGAGAGTCAGGAGAACCTGCAGAAGGTGCTGGAGATACTGGGTCAGGGGAATCAGGATTGTAAGGAACATGCAGGAGACGCTGGAGAAGATTCTACCTGTACTGCAGGTGTTTCATCTTGGAAAGCTGCTGATGTAGAGAGTACAGGATCTGTGTGGGCCTCTCTACCTTCTTAAAGAATTATTCCAGGTTAGTCTGGAAGGTTGGTGACATTTTTCATTCAAAATCTGGCTATAGCATTGCAAGGCATCCATAACAGCTCTGTAGACCTTACTGAATCTGTCATCACCGGGGTCCTCAGCTTGAAATTTTGCTTCTACCATTTTTTTAACCTTCTGTCAAACCCTTATGTAGTCTGTTAAGTAGGACGCTAATAGTGTAAACCTAAACACATCTCAAGGTTTTTGATTTTATATGGAAGTGAGCGTCATAAACTTAAAATCTCATCCTAGATAATGTGTGGGAATTAAAACAGAAACCCAAAGAACTTGTCTTCATCACTGGATGACAAACCAATGATTGGCAAAGATTTTACTGAGACAAACCAGTGACTCACCTTTAAGTAAAATAAGCTGACTTTTCGTATGGCACTTTTTGTATTTCTGAAACATTAAATGTTATACTTTTGTTGATAAAATATCCTTAAATGTTATTTTGTAAATATGAACTCAATTAACCAATAAAAAATTAGATGCATGTTTGGGATCTAAACCAACCATGTGCTATTCAGAAGAAAACAAATCCAAAGGCTTTTGTCTTTTAGCTATTATTTACCTAATAATCTAATGGGAGGTTACTAAAGATACACACATAAACCTGAGGTTATAGTTTCAGATCAAATAAAATTATGCCTAATTCCTTCTTTACGGTAGTTACATGTTTTCAAAGTTATTACTAATAATAGTGTTAGGCAAATGAGTTTGTAAAATTTGTATTTTTTGAGTTTGCTCATTTTTAGTGTTAAAAACTACCACTGGGTAGCTCTTAGGTATGTGATCTGTGAAACTGCAAATTAGCTTCCTGCTTAGGAAGGGCCATTGTCTTGCTAATGTTTGCTGAAGGAAGGGTTTTTGTGCCAGAAAAGTTTTGAAAAGAGGATAAAGAGAAGGAGAAGAGAGAAACCATGTTTTTGCAGTTTGTGCAGAGAAAAGGGTAAGGATATGCAGATGAGGAACCAGAGGTGAGGGGCTTTTGTGAGCTCCACTGAGACTGGTGACACCTCGTCTGACCAGGTGGTGGCGCAGTGGATGGAACGTCAGACTGGGATGAGGAAGGACCCTGGTTCGAGACCCCAGGATAGCCAGCTTGAGTGTGGGCTCATCTGGTTTGAGCAAAAAAAGCTCGCTAGCATGGACCCAGGGTCACTGGCTTGAGCGGGGGGGGGTTGCTCAGTCTGCTGAAGGCCCGCAGTCATAGCACATGTGAGAAAGCAATCAATGAACAACTTACAGTGTCGCAACGAGAAACTGATAACTGATGCTTCTCATCTCTCTTCATTCCTGTCTGTCTGTCCCTCTCTATCCCTCTATCTGACTCTCTCTCTGTCTCTGTAAAAAATAAATAAAAAATTGGAAGAGACTGGTGACACCTTTGATTCTAGGAAAACCTGGAGAATATTTTCCTGGTTGTGGAAACGAAGAATATGTCAGTGGCTTGGGGAGCCCTGTGTATTTGCTCATTGACCTGTGAGAGTCTTGAATAAAGGAATGGCCCACCATTTTTTGGCTCCACTGTTTCCTTACCATCTGCCCGAAATCAAAGGGAACTTGCATGTGCATGGCTGCAATGGCCGCAACTATTGGCCTGACAAATAGAAATAAAATATTTTAAATATATGACATCACTTGCTGTGATACAATATGTTTTCTTCATATTTGTTCCACGTTTCTCTTTTTCTAAGGAAACAACAAAAAAACTTGTCTGTGAACTGTTAAGAAGGTAACTTAAGGTAGATACTATTAGTTTGATTTAAAGAGCAAACACCATAATTTCCTTTTTTCCCATTTTCTCTGTCTCTCACTCTTGATCTCATCTTTCTATCTCTGTACATCTGTATACTTATCTAATTTTACTTCTCTGGCTCTCAGGTATCATCTTTTTCTTATCCATCAGGAACCTGATACTCTGGCTTGAGATAAATAGAATTCTCAAGATGAAAGTACTATTTATGGTTTTAAACAACAAAATACAGAATAGAGATCTGGGGTAGATTGACTATTAAAATAACAATTATTATCCTCTAAAGCTGTTTTCTGCTACTTTTACAAGGCAGTATCTATTATGTAAAAACCATAAGTCATTTTTTAAAGCATGACTCCTTTGGAAAAATGTTTTGTTATGGTGATTGTTGCAAGTGTAAGCATATTGCCTTTGGCTCTTTGAAATGAAAGCAGCTTCATTTTACTTAGGAAGGTTATGTGAACACATTTAAATAGGCAGCATTTGATTCCATGTGTAGTTAAATCTTTTGTCCAGGGAAAAAAGAAAAGTTATTCATCTCAATTTCAACTATAATAATCTTAAGTCTGGATTTTCTACTTCACATTCTTTGTACAAAACATTATTTGTGTTCTCTGCACCTCATCCATACTTAGTATTCAGACTTACTAGGATAATCACTTTCAAACTTTATAGTGTTCAAATTTTCTTTGTTCATAAACCTTTTTTTCATACATTATAATAAATTATAAATGTATTAGTTTGGCATTTGATAAATTAACATACACTGCCTTGGCAGAAATCTTTCTTCATTTCCTTCATTTCAGACATGAAAGTCTAAAATAAATGTGAGTAAGTAAAAATTGAACATTTATTCTATCATCATTCAATGCTACACAGTATATCACTTTATTAAGATGGGTACTTGCAGAGATCCGATCATGAGAAAATAGCTACAGTGATTTTTGGTCTTTTTGTTTGGGGGTGATTTTTTTCCTTTGGGAATTGCTCCCCTACCTTCAGCCCTGCACAGAATTTTAGTTTTTGAATCACAGTACACTATATTTCTAAACACAAACAATGGTTCAGTATTAGGTATACTGGCTCCTCTGGCAATTTTGCCAGAACTATAGAGGAGACATTTACCATCTGAATTCACAGACACTAAGAAATATAGCAGCTTAGAAATAGCAGAAGCCTTATCCGCCAATACATGGAAAAAAGGAAAGAGCTTAATTGAAATAAGAAAACAAGAGCCAGGAGAAGAGGATAAACATTTCTGATGACTTTTTGAGTAACAGAACCAAGCTGTTTCTGAATCCATTTATCTGAGTTAAAATAAAATAAAATAAAATAGTTTGTGGTTCTTATAGCTTACAAGTATATGATTCTGAATAAATACTGTTATTAATCATCTGCTTAGGGTGATCTGATTAAAGGGATTATTAATCATTCAAGAATCTTTTAAAGTAGCTTTATATAATATAAATGTATACTAAATGAACTTAAATTACTGTATATAAAACAATTTTGACTAAATATAATCCTAAAAATAAATCTATAACAGAAATATCCATTCTACAAATGTGTTATTTTGTTTATTAATTTTTTGTTCTAATGCTACCTCAAGGACTCAAATTATATGCTTTAGTTCTTGTGTTGTCATATTTATTAAATTCTGTTTTAATAATATTTTTCATTTATTTCTTTATTCATTTTCTGGTAATGGTAGAGGCATAAGGGTGCAAATAGAAACAGAAAAGATCTTTGAGGCCTTGACTTAGAATTGGCATATAGTCATTTCTGTCTACTTTATACGGGCAAACCAAAAGTCAAGGAGTAGGAAGTATGTCACAGGTATAAAGCACATACATGCAAATACACATGCAAAAGGTCTGAGGCACAGGAAAAACAAACAATTGGAGCCAATAATGCTATTATCCACTCACATAGTAATTAAGAAAGCTGGATCTTCTATGTGACTCCTGATCCACTGGAATCTTTTTTTTTTATTTTTATTAAATTTAATGAAGTGACATTGATAAATCAGGGTACCTATGTTGAGAGAAAATATCTCTAGATTATTTTGACATTTGATTGTGCTGTATACCCCTCCCCCAAAGTTAAATTGTCTTCTGTCATCTTCTATCTGGTTTTCTTTGTGCCCCTCCCCTCCCCTAACCCCTCTCTCCTTCTTCACCACCTCCCCCCTCCCCCAACCTCCCGCTCCTGTTGCCATCACATTCTTGTTCATGTCTCTGAGTCTCATTTTTATGTCCCTTCTATGTATGGATTCATCTTAGTTTTTTTTTTTTTTTCTGATTTACTTATTTCACTCCGTATAATGTTGTCAAGGTCCATCCATGTTATTGTAAATGATCCGATGTCATCATTTCTTATGGCTGAGTAGTATTCCATAGTATATATGTACCAAAGCTTTTTAATCCACTCGTCCTCTGACGGACATTTGGGCTGTTTCCAGATCTTCGCTATTGTGAACAATGCTGCCACAAACATGCGGGTGCATTTCTCCTTTTCGAGCCGTTCTATGGTGTCCTTGGGGTATATTCCTAAAAGCGGGATAGCTGGGTCAAAAGGCAGTTCGATTTTCAGATTTTTGAGGAATCTCCATACTGTTTTCCACAGTGGCTGCACCAGTCTGCATTCCCACCAGCAGTGCAGGAGGGTTCCCTTTTCTCCACATCCTCGCCAGCACTTATTCTGTGTTGTTTTGTTGATAAGCGCCATTCTGACTGGTGTGAGGTGATATCTCATTGTGGTTTTAATTTGCATTTCTCTAATGATTAGTGATGTTGAGCATTTTTTCATATGCCTATTGGCCATCTGTATGTCCTCTTTGGAGAAGTGTCTATTCATCTCTTTCGCCCATTTTTGGATTGGGTTGTTTGTCTTCCTGGTGTTGAGTTTTACAAGTTCTTTATAAATTTTGGTTATTAACCCCTTATCAGACGTATTGTCAAATATGTTCTCCCATTGTGTAGTTTGTCTTTTTATTCTGTTCTTGTTGTCTTTAGCTGTGCAAAAGCTTTTTAGTTTGATATAGTCCCATTTGTTTATCCTGTCTTTTATTTCACTTCCCCGTGGAGATAAATCAGCAAATATATTGCTCTGAGAGATGTCGGAGAGCTTACTGCCTATGTTTTCTTCTAAGATGCTTATGGTTTCACGGCCTACATTTAAGTCTTTTATCCATTTTGAGTTTATTTTTGTGAGTGGTGTAAGCTGGTGATCTAGTTTCATTTTTTTGCAGGTAGCTGTCCAATTTTCCCAACACCATTTGTTAAAGAGGCTGTCTTTACTCCATTGTATTTCCTTACCTCCTTTGTCAAATATCAGTTGTCCATAGAACTGTGGGTTTATTTCTGGGTTCTCTGTTCTGTTCCATTGATCTATATGCCTGTTCTTATGCCAGTACCAGGCTGTTTTGAGTACAACGGCCTTGTAGTATAACTTGATATCAGGAAGTGTGATACCTCCCACTTTATTCTTCTTTTTTAAGATTGCTGAGGCTATTCGTGTCCTCTTTTGGTTCCATATAAATTTTTGGAATATGTGTTCTATATCTTTGAAGTATGTCATTGGTATTTTAATTGGTATTGCAATGAATTTATAGATTGTTTTGGGTAATATAGACATTTTAATGATGTTTATTCTTCCTAACCATGAGCACGGTATATGCTTCCACTTGTTTGTATCTTCCTTGATTTCTTTTATCAATGCTTTGTAATTTTCCAAGTACAAGTCTTTAGTCTCCTTGGTTAAGTTTACTCCTAGGTACTTTATTTTTTTGGTTGTAACTGTGAAGGGGATTGTTTCCTTAATTTCTCTTTCTGACTGTTCATTGTTGGCGTATAAAAATGCTTCTGATTTCTGAGTATTGATTTTATATCCTGCCACTTTGCTGAATTTATTTATAAGGTCCAGTAGTTTTTTGACTGAGACTTTAGGGTTTTCTATATACAATATCATATCATCTGCAAATAATGATAGTTTTACTTCTTCTTTTCCAACTTGAATGCCTTTTATTTCTTCTTCTTGTCTGATTGCTGTGGCTAGGACTTCCAGGACTATGTTAAATAAGAGTGGTGAAAGGGGAGACCCCTGCCTTATTCCTGATCTTAAGGGTATTGCTTTTAATTTTGCCCATTGAGTATGATGTTGGCTGTGGGTTTCTCATAGATGGCTTTTATCATGTTGAGGTATGTTCCCTGTATTCCCACTTTGCTGAGAGTTTTGATCATGAATGGGTGCTGGATTTTATCAAATGCTTTTTCTGCATCTATTGAAATTATCATATGGTTTTTCTCCTTCTTTTTGTTTATGTGATGAATCACATTGATTGATTTACAAATATTGTACCAGCCTTGCCTCCCCAGAATAAATCCCACTTGATCATGGTGTATGATTTTTTCCATACATTGTTGGATCCGGTTGGCTAATATTTTGTTGAGGATTTTAGCATCTATATTCATCAGAGATATTGGCCTATAATTTTCTTTCTTTGTGTTGTCTTTGCCTGGTTTTGGAATCAGAATTATGCTTGCCTCATAAAAGGAGCTTGGAAGTCTTCCTTCCTCTTGAATTTTTTGAAATAGTTTGAGAAGGATAGGAGTTAGTTCTTCTTTGAATATTTGGTAGAATTCTGTTGTGAAGCCATCGGGCCCCGGACTTCTCTTTGTTGAGAGTTTTTTGATAACTGTTTCGATCTCATTTGGTGTAATCGGTCTGTTTAGGTTTTCTGATTCTTCCAGATTGATTTTTGGAAGATTGTATGTTTCAAGGAATTTCTCCATTTCATCTAGGCTGTCTCTTTTTTGGCATACAGTTCTTCATAGTATTTTCTTACAATATTTTGTATTTCTGTTGTGTCAGTTGTTATTTCTCCTCTCTCGTTTCTAATTTTATTTATTTGAGTCCTCTCTCTCTTTTTCTTGGTGAGTCTACTTAAAGGTTCATCAATCTTGTTTACATTTTCAAAGAACCAGCTCCTAGTTTCATTGATCCTCTGTATTGTTTCTTTAGCCTCTATGTCATTTATTTCTGCTCTGATCTTTATTATTTCCTTCCTTCTACTACATTTGGGCTTTACTTGCTGTTCTTTTTCTAATTCTTTTAGATGCAGGGTTAAGTTGTTTATTTGAGCTTTTTCTAGCTTCTGAAAGTGTGCCTGTAGTGCTATGAACTTCCCTCTCAGCACTGCTTTCGCTGTGTCCCATAAATTTTGAGTTGTTGTATGCTCATTGTCATTCGTTTCTAGGAATTTTTTTATTTCTTCTTTGATCTCATTCTTAATCCATTCATTATTTAGCACCCTGCTATTTAGTTTCCATGTGTTTGAGAATTTTTGAGCTTTTCTTCTGTGATTCATTTCTAGTTTCATGCCGTTGTGATAGGAGAAGGTGCTTGATATGATTTCAGTCTTCTTAAATTTGTTGAGAGCACTTTTGTGCCCTAACATGTGGTCTATCCTAGAGAATGTACCATGAGAGCTTGAAAAGAATGTATATTCTGCTGCTTTAGGGTGAACGGATCTGAAGATATCTATTAAATCGAGTTGATCTATTGTTTCCAATAAGTCTGCTGTTTCTTTGTTAATTTTCTTTCTTGAGGATCTATCTAGTGATGTTAGTGGGGTATTGAAATCCCCTACTATTATAGTATTGCTGTTGATCTCGCCCTTTAAATTCATCAAAGTCTGTTTTATATATTTGGGTGCTCCTATATTAGGTGCATAGATATTTATAATAGTTATATCTTCCTGTTGGATTACTCCCTTTATCATTATGTAGTGGCCTTCTTTATCTCTTACTATATCCTTTGTTTTAAAGTCCAATTTGTCTGATATAAGTATTGCTACCCCAGCTTTTTTTTCATTTCTGTTTGCATGAAATGTTTTTTTCCATCCTTTTACCTTCAATCTATGTGTGTCTTTTGTTCTAAGGTGTGTCTCTTGTAGACAGCATATGTATGGGTCCTGTTTTCTTATCCACGCAGCTACCCTATGTCTTTTGATTGGATCATTTAATCCATTTATATTTAAGGTTATTATTGATATGTAGTTGTTTATTGCCATTTTCTTCTTTAAAGGTGTATTCCTTTTTTTGCTATATTCTTTTCCAACTTTGATCTGTTTACAACAGGCCCCTTAACATTTCTTGCAGCGTTGGTTTGGTTGTAATGAATTCCTTGAGTTGTTTTTTGTCTGGGAAGCTTTTTATTTCTCCTTCGATTTTAAATGATAGCCTTGCTGGATAAAGTAGTCTTGGTTGTAGGTTCTTGTTCTGCATTACTTTGAATATTTCTTGCCATTTCCTTCTGGCCTCAAGTGTTTCTGTTGAGAAGTCGGATGTCATCCTTATGGGGGCTTCTTTGTAGGTGATAACTTTTTTTTCTCTTGCAGCTTTTAATATTTTCTCTTTATCGCTTAGCTTTGGTATTTTAATTATGATGTGTCTTGGTGTAGATTTCTTTGGGTTTCTCTTTAATGGAGTTCTCTGTGCTTCTTGGACTTGTAAGAGTTTCTCTTGCATTAATTTAGGGAAGTTTTCAGTTATGATATGATTGAACAAAGTCTCTATCCCTTGTTCTTTTTCTTCTTCTTCAGGAACCCCTATGATACGGATGTTATTTCTCTTCATGTTGTCACAGAGCTCTCTAAGTGTTTCCTCTGACTTTTTGAGTCTCTTTTCTCTTTTCTTCTCTGCTTTCATGCCTTCATTCCAGTTGTCCTCCAACTCGCTGATTCGATCCTCTGCTGTATCCATCCTGTTTTAAATTCCTTCCATTGTGGTCTTCATTTCTGATATTGTATTTGTCATCTCTGACTGATTCTTTTTTAATATTTCAATATCCTTTTTTATACTTGCTATTTCTTTATTTAGGTTTTCAAACTGCCCCTCCATTGTTGTTCTAAGATCCCTAAGCATCCTTACAATCATTATTTTGAACTCCGCATCTGGAAGTTTGATTATTTCCATATCACTCAGCTCATCTCTCAAGGGTGTCTCTTGTGGTTTCATTTGGGTTGCACTCCTTTGTCTTCTCATAATGTTGTTTTATTTGTAGAGTTGCTTGAGTCTAGGCTTGGTGTTTTCTGCCTCCTGTTTTCAGTTGTGTTATTTCTACGTCTTCTTGGATTGGTATCAGCTATTATTTGTAATCCACTTTTGGATTTGGGCAGCTTTGAAGTCTTGATTTGTTTGTTTTCTTAACAGGTGATAGTCTTGTTAACTGATCTCAGCAGGGGGCTTCCTTGAAACTGTAACCAGGAATGCTGTGGGTGTAACCTGAGACGCTGAAGGTCTGTTCCACCAACTAATCTCACTGGGGGCAGGGTTTTTTCTCAGCTTCAGTAGGGGGAGGTGTATCTCAGATCTCCATGGAGACCTGAGTTACTGCCCCTCCTCCCCACTTCTTGTTTTCAGCTGTGTCTTGTTGCGCTGATTGGAGCTGGATAGATGTCCGGAGATCTCTGATCCGGAAGCACTTCAGCTCTGTTTTGTGAAAGGTTCAGTCTCTCCCCCAGCTATGGCCGCCTCCAGCACGAATGAGTCAGCTTTTTTATTTCATTTCTTGCATACCTTAGCCCCTCACAGTCTGTCCCTCTCCTTGTCCTTTCCACTTGGGAGATAAGCTGGTCTTTTCAACCCACCTTGCTCCCTGGTCGCCAGGTAAGTGGCTGTGAGCAGTAGTTTCTGCTCTTTTTCCTCTGTAAAATCCTCTCTGGGCTCTCAGCCTCACCCCCCCCCCCCTGCCGTTCCTGTAAGCAGTGGAGATTCAGGCACTCCTTACCAGGTTTATTGTGGCTTCCTCTTTGCTCCTTGGTTTTTGAGAGCTGTTCTTGCAGTTCAGTGTTGGTTTTTCATGCTAATTTTTCCTAAATTGATTTGTATTCCAGTTTGGTGTTGAGAGCTGGGCGTCTGTGTGTCCGCCTACTCCTCTGCCATCTTCAAAAGCCTTCCATTGGATTCTTAGAAAAGAGATGGAGCAAACCTCTTCTCCTTGCAATAATACAGCAATTATACCAGCTTTTTACAGAGATATCAGGCCAGCCATCTCTAAGAGACAGAGTTTTAAACAAAAACAATTCTACACAGCTAAAACTAACATATTATGATATTGTCAATGTGTAGTTTTGAAACAACCAATGGCTTAACTGTAAGTATATTCAGTTGCCTACCTAACCAGACAGCCATCAATATTACCTTAAAACTCTAGTGATATTAAGAAACCAAAAAGTCATAAATAATAAAAAATCCTTTGTATTCTTTCGCATTAATAAGAAAAATTAAGCTGAGGATCAAATCAGAGATTTGAATGATAAGAAAACAGAAAAGGCCCTGGTCAGTAGGCTCAGCGGTAAAGCATAGGCTGGGTGTATGGATGTTCTGGGTTTAGTCCCTGCCAGGGCACACAGAAGAAGTGCCCATCTGCTTCTCCACCCCTCCCCCTCCCCTTCCTCTCTGTCTCTCTCTTCCCCTCCCGCAGCCAAAGCTCCACTGGAGCAAAGTTGGCCCATGTGCTGAAGACAACTCCATGGCCTCAGCTCAGGGGCTAGAATGGCTTTAATGGAGCAACACCCCAGATGGTAGAGCATCGCCCCCTGGTGGGCATGCCAGGTGGAACCTGGTTGGGCACATGCAGGAATCTGACTGCCTCCCTGCTTCTAACTTCAGTAAAAAACAAAAAAGCAGAAAATATCCAATTAGAACAGCAAAATTAAAAACAACAACAACAAAAAGCCTCTGGTACAATGTTAAACGTAACAACATTTGCATCATGGTGGTGCTGGAATGAGAAGATAGAGAAGAGAAAGAGAGCAAGAAATAGAAAACCTATTTGAATAAATAATGACAGAAAACTTCCTTAACCTGGTGAAGATAATAGACATATAAGTCCACGAAGCACAAGGAGTCCAAACAAGATGAACCTAAAGAAGAAGACCCCAACATATGTCATAATTAAAATGGAAAAGTTTAAAAACAAAGGGAGAATTTTAAAAGCAGCAATAGAAAAACAGTCACCTACAAGGACGCTCCCATAAGACTACCAGCTGATTCTCAACAGAAACTTTTCAGGCTAGAAAGGATTGGCACAAAATATTCAAAGTGATGTAAAGCAAGAATCTACAACTGAGATGGCATGTCTAAGGTATAATTTGGTATCAAAAAACAACTAAAGGGCTTCTCAGACAAAAAAAAAACAAACACAAAACAAAACCCAAAACCTAAAGGAGTTCATCTCCACCAAACCAATATTATAAGAAATATTAATGTGTCTTCTTTAAGAAGAAGAAAAAGATAAAAAATACTCCTCCCATTTTGATACATAATATAGCTTTCTCTGAGTCTGTTTATATTTACAATTTGAATGGCAAGATTAGAGCATTAAAGCAACAGTAAAGAAAGAAGCATTCTCAAAGCATACCAGCAATATCCAAATTTTCAAAAATTTCAATTTCAATTAGTTTTTTCTCAGCTCAATAAGACTATCAAGTATGAAAAGTTGACAGAGTTAATAATAGTGCATTTCTAAATGATACCACACAGAAATTCTTATGAGTATATGTTCATATTTCTAAAAAGATACAAAAGCCAACAAACAAACCATAGCACAAGCAAAGTAAACATCTGATAAAGAAGAAGGCAGCCTCGTCTTAGTTGTTAGAATAGATCTGAATGTAGATTCTAGGACAGTGTTTTCCAACCTTTTTTGTGCCATGCCCCACCTTAACCGTTCTAAAATTTTTATGTCCCCCCCTA
This sequence comes from Saccopteryx bilineata, assembly GCF_036850765.1. Taxonomy (NCBI): domain Eukaryota; kingdom Metazoa; phylum Chordata; class Mammalia; order Chiroptera; family Emballonuridae; genus Saccopteryx; species Saccopteryx bilineata. The sequence goes on along the minus strand of NC_089490.1, from coordinate 65,961,303 downwards.
TGTAACATACATAATTTTTAACTTTAAAAATTGATCTTTTCACTTAATAAACATAAATGATAGGTTCTAGGAAGAAATCATTATGAAATTGTTAACAAAACACAGTAAGTAAAATTTCAAAACATATAATGAAAAACAGAAATTTAAATTCCAAATAATTTTAATACAGGTTTTTCTATATTAATTTATTATTTTAATTTAGTGTGATCCTTGCACTTGATGCTTGCTGCACAGAGATTTTATATTAGGTTCCAGTTTGGTTAGCTTTAGTCTCAAGTCTCCATGTTGTGTTATATCCAGCAAATTTCTTTTTTTTTTTTACCAGTAAATCATTTATAGCACTAAATCCACATTCAGCTAAAAATGAAAATGGAAATGGTAGCAATCGTTTTCTTGCACATTTGGTTGAATTTGGGTATTTGATTTCTGTTTCCTCACAAAGACATGCCATCGCTCCTTTGATATTAAATAAAGCTTTAATATCATTTACTATCACTGACTCATCATTTTGCAATTCTGCGAGTTCTTCTTGATACTGCATATTTGATATATCAGACAAATCCACTAACATTGGCTGCATCATCCATGTTGGGAAATCAATTTGTTTTAAATCAGAAAATCTTTCTTTTAAATCAGCTGATAGAATATTCAAATGATTGACAATAACAAGTAAAGTGGTATCAGTTACTTCACATTTTTGGAGCCAATGAAACTGTTTAAGGTTTTTGTTGTTAATATGTTTAAGGTTTTTGTTGTTAATATGTTTCTGACATAACTCAATATTGGTAATGAAACCAAATATCTTTGCTTTTGCATCAACAAGAGTTTTATTTGTTCCTTGAAGTTGCTTATTTAATATATTTAGTTTTTCAAAGATATCGGCTAAATAACTCACAAATGCTTTACCATCTATTGTTAACAGATACTTCATTTCAGGTTTGTAGCTTAAAAAATCACTAAGAGTATCAAACAGTTCTATAAATTTTTTCAAACAGTTTCCTTTCGATAGCCATCTTACTTCAGTATGAAGTAAAAGTCTCACATGGTCTTCATTTTGTTCTTCACAAAATGGCTTGAAAAGATGCTTACATTTGGCACTAGCTTTAATAGCATTAACACACTTTATTACTGTATGTAATAACTTCATTCAGAACAGGCGAGATGTTTTTAGCTACCAAGTTTTTCCTATGAATAACACAATGCACAAGAATCATTTCTGGATTCACATTTTTCATCAATTTTAAGCAGCCATTTTTCTTGCCCATCATATTGGGAGCACCATCTGCAGCACAAGATGTTATATTTTTCATTGGTATATCATTGACATCTAAGTAGTTTTTTAGCTTATTATATATATCTTTGGAGGTAGTGGTGCTTTCTAATCTTTTACAGAACAACATTTCTTCAGCAAAATGTCCTTTATCAATATATCTTATGTAAGTTATCAATACTTCTTCACTGTCTCTCAAAGTTGATTCATCCATTTGCAAGGAGAATTTTCTTGTTTTCAGCTATTCAATAAGTTGTTTTTCAATATCCTCACTCATTTTGTCTATTCTTCTGCTAACAGTATTGTCACTGAGTGGCATAGCTTTTACATCATTGTCATCTTTTTCAAGAACCGTTTTAAGAAATGCTGATATTGATGGTTTTATTAAATTCTCTCCTATAGTGTGATTTTCTCCAGTTTTAGTGATGAATAAAGAAATTTGATAACTAGCCTCAAGAACATGATAATTAGTTGAAGTATGAATAGTAAATAGAGACTTTAATGTTGTTCTTTTTTCAAAAATTTTCTTTAAAGTTTTAAAGTAACTCAAATCTGAATTAATATGAGCACTATGTTTTGCCTTCAAATGCGCCTCAAGATGACCTCATTTCATTGATTCGTTGGTCAAGCATTGCTGGCATAAAAGACAAAAAGGAATTGGCTCATCGTGAACAGCGGGTATGAACCCAAATTTTAAATATTCCTCCAAATATTGATGAGTTTTTTTCTTGCTTGCACCACTCATTTTACTATGCGCTATAAGAAATAAAAATGAGATCAATTAAAAACTAATATTAAAATATGTGTTAAAATATACTCAATGTGACATAGAGTAAATGTATACTATAAATTCATATTTATTTAAATGTATATAACACATTTACTACACTACCACCACAAATCAAAAGGTATCTATATTTTTTCCACTTGACAAAATTTTCTGGAAAGTTATGCTTCTAAAATTAAAATTGTCGTGCATGCACTATTATAGCCCCAATAATATTTATAAAATATTAGTGCTTTCTAGCCCCGATGCAAGAAATACTTAATAAAGGGTTTAATATTGATAAAAATAAAATCAAATACTTACCAATTATATCTATACAATATATATGTATATTTATTAAATCAATGAGCTTTTACAACAGTTTTGACTGACACATTTCAAATTAACACCAACTGAATGATTTGAAACACTACAGAAGTTGTGATGGGCCAATTAGGTGAGAATAACTGTGTTGTTTAGCGAGTTTTTAAAACTCAGCAGATGGCATGCTCCGTGGTGAACCCAGGATGAAGTTTACTTGATGATGCCAATCACCCAGTTGATATTTTGGTCTCGTCAAACAAAATTATACTTAATAATTATTTACCGCAATTATTTAAGAATTGCATTTTTTGTTAAATTTGGCATCGATATCTAGCATTGCATTTAAATGGCCCGGGGCGAAAGAGTTAAAGTTGTGTTGAGTCCATTTTCAAATTTCCCCCCTTAACTATTGAATTGCCCCCCTGTGGGGCGTGGGCCCCACGTTGGGAAACACGGTTCTAGGATATGTGCATTCAGACTTCCAGAAAACAAATTAGAACACAGATTGTGTACACTTATATATATTATACATCGAAACACATTGTCATTATCATGAGGCCATATGTTATGTATATTTGGGATCTAAAAGCCACTTCTCAGCCCTGGCCTGTTGGCTCAGCAGTAGAGCATCGGCCTGGCGTGCAGGGGACCTGAGTTTGATTCCCGGCCAGGGCACATAGGAGAAGCGCCCATTTGCTTCTCCACCCCCTCCTCCTTCCTCTCTGTCTCTCTCCTCCCCTCCCGCAGCTGGGGCTTCATTGGAGCAAAGATGGCCTGGGCACTGGGGATGGCTCCTTGGCCTCTGCCCCGGGTGCTGGAGTGGCTCTGGTCGTGGCAGAGCGATGCCCCCTGGTGGGCAGAGCGTCGCCCTTGGTGGGCGTGCTGGGTGGATCCCGGTCAGGCGCATGCGGGAGTCTGTCTGACTGTCTCTCCCCATTTCCAGCTTCAGAAAAACACAAAAAAAAATACAAAAAAATAAAAAATAAATAAAATAAAAGCCACTTCTCATCTCATCTGAGGCAGAATCTCATCTGAGGCATTAAGTTCAATAATGCTTCAGGACATAAGCTTTTGCCTCTAGAATTATTTAAAGGAAGCTCTGAGTTTAGGTGCATTTCCACATGCAGAATGGGGGCCAAAGAATTATGTTCAATCAGTCAATACATATATATAAGCTATACCCATATTAAAACCACATATGCCAATTGACACTGTAGGTATAGAAGCCTACGGACATGTACAAACTTCCATCTATACGAGGTTTCAGTAAACTGTGGAATACTACCTGTTTGTAAAATAAAATAATGTTTTATTGAAACACAGTTATTCATGTTTACTTATGTACTGGTTATGGCTGCTTCCATGCTACAACAGCATGGCTGAGTAGTAATGACAGACACTGTATGGCCTATAAAGCTAAAAATATTTACTATCTCCCCCCCTTACATAAAAAAGTTTGTTGACCTCTGTGATTTTTTAAGCATAGCTTTCTAAAGATTATAAAAGCCTTCATTTACTAGGATGTCTTTTAATAAGCTGTATTAGAATTTTTTGTGACACTCAGCAGCGGGTCTCTCAATCAGTATCTCTTTTGTGTGTGTGTGTGTAACAGAGAGAGAGACAGACAGACAGACAGACAGACAAAGGACAGACAGGCAGGAAGGGAGAGAGATGAGAAGCATCAATTCTTCTTAGTGGCTCCTTAGTCTCTTTAGTTGTTCATTGATTGCTTTCTCATATGTACCTTGACTGGGGAACTACAGCAGAGTGAGTGACCCCTTGTTCAAGCCAGCAACCTTGGATTTAAGACAGTGACATTGGGCTTCAAGCTAGAGACTTTGGGTTCAAGCCAGCAACCATTTAGGTAATTTCTATGATCTCACACTCAAGCCAGAGAACCTGTGCTCAAGCTGGTGAGCCCCTGCTCAAGTTGTGACCTTGAGGTTTCGAACCTGTGTCCTCTGCGACCCAGTCTGATGCTCTATCCATGGTGCCATTGCCTGGTCAGACTCAATGCAGTATCTTATGCACACTAAGTGGATTTTACAATTACTATTTTTGACCATTCCAATGCTCTTTTCCAAAGTCTAGTGAAATCAGTCACAGAAGAGAAAGTACTTTAGAGTCTTCTGTAACTTATAATTGGTCTTGATTTATATAGAAATAATTTAATTATATTACAAGCTAATATATAATGTGTATGCTAAATATTTTCTTTTACTAATAACATTTAATAATGTCCCTGCATGAATTAGGGTAATTTCTAATGGAAAAATGGGTTCACAATTGATTGGGTCACATTTAAAAACAATGTTATATCAGTACTAGTTTAAACAAAACATAGCCTGACCAGGCGGTGGCGCAGTGGATAGAGCGTCGGACTGGGATGTGGAAGACCCAGGTTCGAGACCCCGAGGTCGCCAGCTTGAGCGTGGGCTCATCTGGTTTGAGCAAAAGTTCACCAGCTTGAACCCAAGGTCGCTGGCTCAAGCAAGGGGTTACTCGGTCTGCTGAAGGCCCGTGGTCAAGGCACATATGAGAAAGCAATCAATGAACAACTAAGGTGTTGCAACGAAAAACTAATGATTGATGCTTCTCATGTCTCTCTGTTCCTGTCTGTCTGTTCCTATCTATCCCTCTCTCTGACTCTCTCTCTGTCTCTGTAAAAAAAAAAAAAAATAATTAAAATAATAATGAAATAAACAAAACATAAATGTTACATTTTTTTAAAAATTAAAGAAATATCTAAATGACCAGGCCATGTGAACAGAGTAAAGACATTCCCAGGAACCTCAGCAGTGAAGTTTTATAAACATTGCTATCAGGACACTGCTGTTAAATAACTACTCCAATACATTCTCTCCTTGAGTCTCTATTTCAAATTCAAAGCCCTGAGACAGTGTTATATTTACCTAGCTTAGGTTAAAAGTCACAGGGAAAAGGCATTTTTAAAAAATGTGGAATGTTAAGAAGAACTAAATAAAAGACTTCCATGATGACATAAGTGAACATGCTCAAAAAAAGGAAAAAACATGCTCAAAGGCTTTGTTATGTGACATCTGATATACTGTGAAAACAATGAGAAATACTTCTACACTAGAACTAAAGATATTTAGAAATTAAATGGTGAAACTGACCTAAGATAGAATTCTATTTACAAAATCGGGTATGGCTTTGTGGGCCATATAGTCCCTACAAAAATTACTAGTATAGTGTGATAGCAGCCATAGACAACATGCAAACAAATGAGTATGGCTGAGTTTCAATAGGCATTATTTATAAAACGAGAGGCATATTTGGTTTTACCTGCTGACTATAGTTTGCTGACCTTTGCTCTAGGTTCATGGTTGCCAAAGGCATATGTTAACTAGATTAGCAGTTGTATGTGTTAACTATGACAGGGTTTATGTAAGATGATCCCCTAGAATGTGGGAGAGAAGACTTTTACTTGTATATAATTTTCTTATCCTTTAAAAATTCCTATTATATATGTATAATTATATATTATATAAAATATATTTGTAGACTAGTATTTGACAATAATTTAATTATAAATACATATCCATATATTGCAAATGCTTTCTCAATTATTTCTTTACTAATCTGTGTATAGACAAAAAAAGATATATATACACACACATAAAAGCTTAAGTCAATAAGGAATAATTACATAATTGTACTATTTTTTAAATCATTAAACTGATCAGATTTTATTTTTCAGAAGTATAATTTTGTGAGCTACATTTTTATTATATTTAACGTCTTTACTATACAGCTATTATTTTCATTTTAACTCAGAACTTTTCTTAATTTGTTTTTTTCTTTGACTATCATAATTTTATTAAATATAATGTTGCCTGATAGTTGTCCCAAACTGAAGCCATAAAAGCATCAGTATTACAGAGAGCAATGATACAATAAACAAACAAATAAATAAATAAGTAACATAATGAAGTCCTGTTGCACCAAAATAATTTAGTGTAATTTTTGCTTTTGCTTGGAGGAAACAATGAAACCACTCAGCAGAGCAAGTCTAATCCTCCTGATAGAAGAGATAAAGTAATTAAATGGCAAAATCCCTGATCTGCTACTGCCAAAGGAATATTAAAAGGGGTAACATAGACTATGTCATGATTTAATACAATGAACAAAATGCATTTTTAAAATTTAAATTAGGAATCCCTCCTGTTAGAGCAGGGGTTGGGAAACATTTTGGCTGAGAGAGCCATGAACATCACATATTTTAAAATGTAATTCCGTGAGAGCAATACAACAACCCATGTATGTTATGCATTATCCAATAAAAATTTGGTGTTATCCCAGAAGACAGCTGTGATTGGCTCTAGCCACCTGCAACCATGAACATGAGCAGTAGGAAATGAATGGATTGTAGTACATGAGAATGTTTTATATTTTAAATGTTATTATTATTTTTAATAAAGATTTGTCTGCGAGCCAGATGCAGCCATCAAAAGAGCCACATCTGGCTCACGAACCATAGATTCCCAACCCCTGTGTTAGAGAATGAATGTGAAATGCATTGCGGAGTTAACATAGTAAAACAAAGATAATAGGAAAAACTTATCAGGCTTAAAGGACAGTTGCAAGACAAAACAAAACAAAAACAACAACAAAAACCCAGAAAAATCTATTATGGTTTTAACACAACAGGTATATTTTCTAGAAAATAATGGAAGAAAAATATTTTCTGCAGATATCTATCAGGAAAGGCTTATTCACAGAGGAAAAAAAATCAAGAATTCACATTTTAATAGTATTTGAATTTAAAGAAAGAAAGTAACTAAATCCTAGCAAAAATAATTTATAGAAAGAGAACAGTAGGAGCTTAACAAATGAAACAAAAGTGGAACCCATTGTCTTCCGTCACCTTCAATTTGACTTTGGGTGATGGGTGTGCAACATAATTAATGTCAAAATAACCTGGAGATGTTTTCTCTGAACATATGTACCCTGAATTATTAATGTCACCCCATTAAAATAAAAAAAAGTGGAACACAAATGGGATGAAAATAGATAGTATTCTCTTGTTTATCAAGTATAGTGTTTAAAAAAAAATGATATCCTATGGATGACCTATCTTGTACTCTGACCTTAATATAACTGTCTTTTCATCTCAGGCTCAAAGTTCTGTGGTATTATATCACCTCTTGCTAACAGTGTAATCAAAAATGGTTCCAACCAAGAATTATGATTATCTACATCCATTCTTCTTTCTCATTTTTGCTCAGTGTCTCTTTGTAGTAATCTTTCTATCTCATTTAAAAGTCAAATTAATAGACTATAATAAATTGTATTATTAATTATTTATCTCCAAAGTAAATTGGGTTGTTGGATTCATCATTATAAACACTTTTTTGCACAATCAACATCTTGCCTAAAAATAACAAATTATCAATCAAGGTTTTATTAAATAATTTTATGAAACATTGTCACAAAGTCATGGTCTATTATTTTATGTTAAATTGTGTTTAAGGAATGAATGTTATTGCTCAGATGTAGAAGGGAACAGTGAATAATGTTGGCAAGCTTCCTGCAGGAAGTGTGGCTAAATCTAGAATTTCAACAATACACAAGAATCAGGTAGATGGTAAGGCATTTGCAGGAGGAAGGTGCTAATAAGATATAATGTAATAACTAAATTATGAGTTTAGATGTAACAAATAAATTAAAGATATTAAGATAAAGAAAAAATCCTACAGTAGTTTTAAGAATCATACTTGCAAACACCAGTTGCAAAGTTTACAAAAATTTACAACAGAGACCATTGGGTAAAATCGACATTAAACACCAATCTATTTACTGTAATATGATGCATTCTTGGTCAAAAAGTAACATTTTCAAAAAAACCCCAAACATTTTCATGAGTAGATAGAGCACTATTTTTTCAACAAAAATATCACTAAATTTTATGTACTTGATTATATTTAGTCATTTATGCATTAATTTATATAACTATATAAAATTATAAAATTAAGTTAAATGTTTAGTATTTGATTAAGTCTCTTTTAAATAATGTCTTACCTAATCATTTTTATGGCTTTAATATACCTAGTGTGACATGGTAAACACGATTAAACACACAAAAGCTACTTGCTAAACTCAATGAGCATTTGTCACATGATCTGAATTTACTACAGACTTTCATTTGTAACTTAATATAAATTAAAATCTAAATTTATATTATAAGAATTAATTATCCTATGTTAGTATTTTCTTTTATTTTGATCTATTACAGCGATCTTCTTTATTCGTAACTTCTTTGTGATATGTCAGGAGCTAAAAAAGTAATTTCAAACATTGGAGAAAATTCAAGATTTTTCACAAGTACATATTAGACAAAAAGATTCCTTCCTTAATAGTGAACAAACAATGGTTAATCTTAAGAAATACAGTAATGGTAGAAATGTTTTCCTTCTTATATTCAAGACAAATAACACATTTTATAGAACACAATGTGAAACAGATCAATGTGTACAGGCTTTAATTTAATAAAATAATTTTAATAGTTTAATCACAGTATTTATTGCAAATATGTATGTTTTACATCATAAAAGAGGTAGGGAAGGAAATATGAGTACAACTCTGAACCAAAAGTCACAGATTGTAGTAGAAAACCTGAAATTTCATTATTCCAGATAATATCTCTGAGGACTAGCTATTGCCTGGGACCTGAGAAGATATAGAAAACAGAAAAAATAAACTTGAGATGACACTCATTTTTTGTTTACCTAGAGGATTTATTAATAATGAATACAGATATCACTGTCTAGATATATGTGTCTCAATCTATTATTAATTCATTCTGAATAGATTAATGTTAACTAAACTAGTCAAATCTGTTAGAATATGCAATCTGCTATGTTCATGTAATGTGCATGCATAGTATCAGATTCATTGAACCTGTTAAGCGGTAAAAGAGCCAACATTTGAATCAAAGGTCACAGCTCACTTACAAACATATGGGCACAGGGTACAAGTCATATACACACATATCTAACCATTTTAGGTGCTGACAATAAACAATAATCAAGATTACAGGGAAATTAGAAGACTAAGTCCATAAAATATGATCATTCAAAAAGAATCCAAAATAAATTGAGTAGGAGCATGCAAAAGTTTTCCTGACATGAAAAAGGAACCAAAACTTCCTTTCACAAGAAATGACAGTTTTTCTAACATTATTAAAACAATAAAACCCATGAATCTAATAAATTTGAAAAATAGAGTTAATTCTTACAGCATAAAGTTTTCAAAGTGAAAATGTATAAAAATAAAAAAACATAACTTCTATTAGACATTTTTCTATGATAGTTAATGTTGAAAATAATAAAACACTGGTTCTGAAAAATATAGTTTTGAGTTTTATAAGCCAAATATTCTATAACTCTCATACAGTTTGCATATGAAACCAAGGTTAATTCATTATTGAATATGTAAGGAATAAGACTTTATGTATTTCTGTATGTAAATCTATATTAATATATTTTCTCACTGTATCACATGCAAATGTAGATGAAGTTATAAGTAAAGACTATAAATATATATAGGATTTTATGTTGCATCCACCGGGTACGAGAACAAACTTCGGAAACTTCCAGGAACTTAGATCGTACTTTATTGGCCAAGTTTAACCTGCGCAGGGGCGAACTCCCAAGATGTCAGGAACACCGTACCCACAAGGAGCTGCAAACGAGAGTCGTGCCTGGCACTTACAGCTAGGTCCTTATATATCCTAAGTGAGCAGATGTGCCAGTTAGTTATTCGCTAGGGAGGTCGCACACAGCATAGCAACAGGGGCCGGGTTTAGTTTAGTGGCGAATTTCAAACATAAACTTCTGATAAGGGTCTCTGACCTTCTTTGTTCCCAGCCTCACAGGAGCCCTATCAGCACCTCCCTGTTCCTGCTCCAAAATGTTACACTCTGGCAGCCACAGCACATCTCCCCGAATCTAACATTTTACACATAGATAATCAAACTGTAAGAAAAAAAAAATAGAACTTAACAGTGAAAAGTTCTATTAAAAACAACATGTGGGGCCCTGGCTGGTTGGCTCAGCGGTAGAGCGTTGGCCTGGCATGCGGGGGACCCGGGTTCGATTCCCGGCCAGGGCACATAGGAGAAGCGCCCATTTGCTTCTCCACCTCCCCCTCCTCCCTCTCTGTCTCTCTCTTCCCCTCCCGCAGCCAAGGCTCCATTGGAGCAAAGATGGCCCGGGCGCTGGGGATGGCTCCTTGACCTCTGCCCCAGGCGCTGGAGTGGCTCTGGTCACGGCAGAGCGACGCCCCGGAGGGGCAGAGCATCGCCCCCTGGTGGGCAGAACGTCGCCCCATGGTGGGCGTGCCGGGTGGATCCCGGTCGGGCGCATGCGGGAGTCTGTCTGACTGTCTCTCCCCGTTTCCAGCTTCTGAAAATTAAAAAAAAAAAAAAAACATGTGGGAAGTATGCATCAAAAATACATAAAAATTGATCTTTTGAGTGACTGGTAAAATTGAGGAAAACAGCAACAAATTGAGAAAAATGGTAAAAAGTTTCTTGAAAAAGATATTTAAATATTATTATATCTAATATTATATTATTAAAAATTAATCTCTGCTTCTATAAATACACATAACACAATCTCAAAATCAGAGAGAGAACATATCAAAATCTTCATCTTAAATAATATAAGGTAAAATATTGTACCTTTCTTATCTTTATTCAGTGAAGAAGAAGCTAAGATAATAACATTGACATAAGACCACACATATTAGATGTCATCCAATAATTTAAATTTGCTTTTATGAAGTGCGGTATAATGTAGTGGCTAAGAGCACAGACTCTGATGGAAGACGAACTGAGAGTACAAACTTGATTCAATAGTGTATGAACTTGTTTTAAAACTCTGAGCTTTAGTTTTCTGATCTGTAAAGGGGAAGATTATCATATTCCCACCTGTAAGATTATAATGATGATTCCTTAGTTTAAATAAGAAGACTTTAGAACAGTGCTTGCACAGATAAACTTTTTATGTGTTTGTTATTGTTATTCTTATTCATAAAAAAAAGCAAAGGATAGCTTAACCAGGCGGTGGCGCAGTGGATAGAGCATCGGACTGGGATGCGGAGGACGGAGGTTCAAGACCCTGAGGTCACCAACTTGAGTGCAGGCTTATCTGGTTTGAACAAAGCTCACCAGCTTGGACCCAAGGTCACTGGCTTGAGCAAGGGGTTACTCACTCTGCTGTAGCCCCACGGTCAAGGCACATATGAGAAAGCAATCAATGAACAATGAACAACTAAGGTGCTGAAACAAAAAACTGATGATTGATGCTTCTCATCTCTCTCTGTTCCTGTCTGTCTGTCCCTATATCTAACTCTGTCTCTGTAAAAAAAATTTTTTTAAAAAATAAATAAATAAAAACAAAGGATATCAGATTGTGGGCTACTTAACAATAGAGAAATTTAAACAAACAAGGTGCTAAGCCAAAATAACAGACAGCTTGGGGAAATATGAACCAAGATAGGAAGCCTCATATGTACATGCATATTTAAATTTGGTTATTTTCTCCTCTTAACTGTTTTTTTTTTTTGTTTTTTTTTTTGTATTTTTCTGAAGCTGGAAACAGGGAGAGACAGTCAGACAGACTCCCGCATGTGCCCGACCCGGATCCACCCGGCACGCCCACCAGGGGCTACGCTCTGCCCCTCCAGGGCGTTGCTCTGCCACGACCAGAGCCACTCTAGTGCCTGGGGTAGAGGCCAAGGAGCCATCCCCAGCGCCCGGGCTATCCTTGCTCCAATGGAGCCTTGGCTGCGGGAGGGGAAGAGAGAGACAGAGAGGAAGGGGGGGGATGGAGAAGCAAATGGGCGCTTCTCCTATGTGCCCTGGCCGGGAATCGAACCTGGATCCCCCGCACACCAGGCCGACGCTCTACTGCTGAGCCAACTGGCCAGGGTGAAAAATATAAATATTAATACTTAAGGAATTTATAAGCATGTGAACAAATAGAAATATTAAGATGAGTGAAAGTTACATAGTAATATTCATAATGAGAGTTTATGAATTGGCCCTGGCTGGTTTGCTCAGTGGTAGAATGTAGGCTCGGCATGTGGAAGTCCTGGGTTCAATTCCCAATCAGGGCACACAGGAGAAGCAACCATCTACTTCACCACCCCTTCCCTTTCTCTGTCTCTCTGTCTCGCTCTCTCTCTCCTCTTCCTCTTCCTCCTCCTGCAGCCATGGCTCAAATGGTTCGAATAAGTTGTCCACAGAAACTGAGGATGGCTCCATGAACATATCTCAGGCACTAAAATAGCCTGGTTTTGAGCAATGGAGTAGCACCCCAGATAGGCAGAGTATGGCCTGGTCGGGGGCTTGCTGGATAGATCCTGGTCGGGGAGCAACAGAAACCTGTCTGTCTGCCTCCCCATCTCTCACTTAAAAAAAAGAAAGAAAAAAGAATTTATAAATCAATTCTCTCTGTCTATTTAAATATATGATAATGATATCTATTTTGAAAACACTTCGGAATTCAAAGAGAAATAGACAAATATGTAAGTATTTAGGGAGAGTTAAACACAGAACTACTGGTCTCTGAGCATACTAAATTAACTGGGTAAAAATAAAGATACAGAGTATTTAAATAATTTAGTAAGGCTAAACTTTATTTCTGTATCTTTGGTGTTTGTGTTCTATCACAAATGCACTTTCCATCCAAATACCTGAAAACAAAGCTGCCAAAAATATTACAAGATGATTATACCAACAGAAATAAATATCATGCTCAAAGAATAATAATTCAAAAAGAGTTAATTTATAAAGGAGTGACTGGGGTCTATGAAACCTCAGGAATGCTGTAGTAAACCAAGGCTAGTGGCAGGAGGAACCAGAGGAGAGTAGAAAGAAGATGTTATTAACCCACACTGTAACTGGGTAGAGATGGCTGCACAGAGAGGAACACTGAAGGACCAAGTGAGGCACATCAGACCCTCAGGAAGAGATACAAAGCAATCAACATCCTACCTTTGTTGTTCTCTTTCCACCATTCTCCTGCTGTTGCTTCCCAATGGACAAAACCAACTAGAAACCAGCACACAGAAAACCCACAGATGTAATTTCATATATTTCAGACATCTGTGGCAAAAAGCAGACTTGATGGGATTAAGGATAAATCTGGAAGACAGAAGGTACCTGGCAAAGACGCCACAAAAAATAAGGAAATAGGCCCTGGCCAGTTGGCTCAGTGGTAGAGCGTCGGCCTGGCGTGCAGGAGTCCCGGGTTCGATTCCCGGCCACAGGAGAAGCACCCATCTGCTTCTCCACCCCTCCCCCTCTCCTTCCTCTCTCTTTCTTCCCCTTCCGCAGCCGAGGCTCCATTGGAGCAAAAATGGCCTGGGCGCTGAGGATAGCTCTGTGGCCTCTGCCTCAGGCACTAGAATGGCTCTGGATGCAACAGCGCAATGCCCCAGAGGGGCAGAGCATCGCCCCCTGGTGGGCATGCTGGGTGGATCCCGGTCGGGCACATGCAGGAGTCTGACTGCCTCCCTGTTTCCAGCTTCGAAAAAAAATGCAAAAAAAAATGAATAATAATAATAATAATAAGGAAATACATTACAAACACCAGGAAAGGCTCAAAACACATTCACTCTGACCTTAACAAAATAAAATGTAAAATTTTGATCAAAAATTTTTAAATTAAAAAATCAGCCCACCTTAAACAATATTTCTGCTCACCATACCTTCTTGAAATTCCTCATTTCTTCATTTTTTCCCCTAAATAGTATTAGTGTCCTTTAATAGACTTTTCAGGAAATAATTTAATGTTAATTTTTTTATATGTGAGAGGATATGATAAACAAAGAAATTAATCCAGACAGCAAATATTTACATGTTGTATATCTAAATAAAGTATAGTAACAATACTCATTTGAGGTAATTAAAAACATGATATTTTTGCCCTGGCTGGTTGGCTGAGTGGTAGAGCGGTGACTCAGCATATAGATGTCCCAGGTTCAATTCCAGATCAGGGAACACAAAAATGGTGCCCATCTGCTTCTCCTGCCCTCACCCTCTCACTTCTCTTTCTTCTCCTCCCTTCCTGCAGCCTTGGCTCCATTAGAACAAGTTGACCCCGGGTGCTGAGGATGGTTCCATGGCCTGTGCCTCAGGTGATAAAAAAAATGGCTCTGGTTGTCTCTGCCTCTCTTCTTCTCACTGAATAAAATATATATATATATTTATGAATTTTCAAAAATAATAGCATGGAAGATGGAATTAGAGAGCTCAGCATTAAAGCATTCTAAGATATGCACTACATTTGAAAAAATAAAGGTATTGATTACCTCATTGTCTAGTATGAATCTTTAAAAAATTAACATTAAATTATAATAAAATATTTAAACCTACAGATTGTAAAAGAATAAAAGAACACTAGGTCAATCAAACAGAAAGTAAGGTGACAAAGAAAAATACATATGCTAAATAGTTAGAAATTATATGTTAGAAAAAAATTAAAAGACATTCAAATAACCTATTAGGAGAAGTTTATCCAATGATATTAAAAATCAAACTTAGTTTCATGCTGTTTGCAAAACTTAGACTTGAAAAAATGACCCAGAATCATTGGAAATAAAAAAAAATGGGAAAATATTTTTCAGGTAAAATTGTGAAAGTAAAAATTTAGAAATAATTAAAAGTCTATTAGTAGCATATACACATATGTTTATATGCATATGTAAAAATATGTAAATATATTTATGTATAAATAATGAAATATACAAATATAAATATATTAACTGAATCTTTATGTATTAATATGAATACATTTTAAAATATCATGTTTGAGTAATAAAACAATTTTGCTTTATTATACATATGCTAGAATTTCCATTCATTTAAATCCATAAATTAACAGTATATTTTTCGATAATAAAAATATGAAAATGAACACTAAAGATACATACCAAATTAATGATAATTGTGATTCTTCAGAGAGAGGGAGGGAAATCGCTTAAAGAGTGATTAAATAATTCTTCAATATAAATTAAAACTGACTAAATGTTACCATTTGTTATATCTGGATATTTAGTACTTAATGCCTATTACATTACTACTTATGTGAATTTTTTTCCTGTACAGTTTTTTAAGGCAGAAAGAAAGGAGATGTGCAAGAGAAATAGCAAAACAAAGACAACAGAATTGGATAATATTATATAAACTTCTCAACACACTGTGCAATATGCCCCCAAATAAAAACTTGAGAGAAGTAAAGATCAGACATCATCAACACACACAGTTATGGACCTAGTGCTCATAACCTCATGGTTATGTTAATCTTTAGCCTGTCTAGAAAACTTAAGCTTTTTTCAGCTTGTGATTTCATTAAACCTTGGTTTAAAGCTGCTTTACTTGCCATTTAGTATATAAAAGACATTAAGATAAACACAAAAATATTTGGACAAGAAATGGTCCCAGTGGAGATTAGGGTAAACAATGGTATATACAACTCCCTAAGGACAACAAACAAAGAATTTTCTTTTGAAGATTCTGGAGGGATGAAAGGACCCTTGAAGTAAAACCCTTAAAGTAGCCTTACCAACTTCAGACAATCATAGTTGACTTACTTGATACAGGGTCACACTGGTTTCCAGTGTCAGCCAGAAGCAATGTAAATGAGAGAGGCAGGCCAGACTTTAGTGCAGGTGACTGACAGCCTGAGTCTAGTGGAAAACCCAGGGAGTGATAGAGGCTTATTTAAGGGTATATAAACAAAACTAGATTCTGGATTCTATGTTTAGAAACCTTTCCATATGCTTCAAAAATTTAAATTTATCCATGGCACCAGCGTCAAAATGCTTACTATAAAATATTTCTTGAGTGTGAATCTAAAAGTTTGAAATTAATCACCCTCTGAATTACATCTTTAGTAATAAGATAAAAACTATCATGTGAGAAAATTTAGAATGCGAACAGTTCCCAGGTTATATGACAGGAATGAACTCCATGGTGAAAAAGCAGCTGTGCCAAAGATAGTACTTACAGTAAGCACAGCTGCCAAGAAGGAGCTGGGCTGTTAACGTGCACACATGTTCATGCACCTGTAGAGCTGAGTGCACCCTGAAAGTTCTCCACCATAATTTGCACTCCTCTAATCCCAAAAGTACCCTGATCTCAGGTCTTCACAGATAATCAAAGTATCTGTTTGAGATTTTAAGGCAAAGCCTTTTACCTCCTGATCACTTAATTTCTCTAGTCTCCTTATTTGGTACCAAACAGCCTTTCCTCATACATATCTTATATAATAAGTTTTATATTGGGTAAAAAGTAAATAACATGAAATTAGGCCATTTCAATATATTTATTTTTCAAACAAAATATAATCATTAAAATAAAGAGTTCTTAAGTAAGCACATTAAAATATTAGAGTTTATTTTATCAGTTAAATACAGACCAGAAAACAATATACGAGAGAAAAATATATACATTGTTTTATTTTTTTATTTTATTTTATTTTTGTATTTTCCTGAAGCTAGAAACAGGGAGAGACAGTCAGACAGACTCCCGCATGCGCCCGACTGGGATCCACCCGGCACGCCCACCAGGGGGCGATGCTCTGCCCCTCTGGGGCGTCACTCTAGCGCCTGGGGCAGAGGCCAAGGAGCCATCCCCAGCGCCCGGGCCACTTTGCTCCAAGGGAGCCTCCGCTGCGGGAGGGGAAGAGAGAAACAGAGAGGAAGGAGAGGGGGAGGGGTGGAGAAGCAGATGGGCGCTTCTCCTGTGTGCTCTGGCCGGGAATCGAACCCAGGACTTCTGCACGCCAGGCCAACACTCTACCCCTGAACCAACCGGCCAGGGCCATAAATTAAATTTTAGACAAAAGTAAGTAAATACACAATACTATCACCAATAATTATTAAGTGTATTGGTATTCTAATCCTCTGGATTTCCCAAATTGATATTGCTATAACAGCTAGAATAAAAAAAAAATAGAAAAATCATATAGTTACTTCAAGGAAATAATCATTATTGGATATGTCTTAATTAGAAAAGCAAATGAGTCATGGTAGGTACTCTATTCTTTAATTTATGATTGCACATTCCTGTCTGAAGAAGGGTGAGTTGGTATGTGCTTTTCCCATTAATTGCAAATATGAAGTAAAATTGCTACTATCATTCAAAACAGGCAAGGTTACCCTGTTGAATCAATAACTGGATTAGTGTTTGGTTGTGTGTGTTTAATGAATCAATGACTTACCTTTGCTTAAATGTCATATAATAAAATGATTGATTTGTCAAATGCATGGTGTTTTGATTACTTTTATTATTTCTAATTTCTATTTGCTTTTAAAGGCATGTGAAAAGCAAAATTTAATACTCACAAAAATTGGGGTATATAATACCAAAAGACAAATTTAAATGCCAGTCTTATGAAAGCATCATGAGAGGTTATGTCAGTAACACTTTCAGACTCCTAACAACTTTATGACATACATAGACAATAGATATTTTAACAAACCTAATACAACTATATATTTTGTGAGTTAGAATGCTTTCAGAGAACTCATTCACTAAAATTACAGTTGAATTGGTTTATTGCTATTATATCTGGTGAATGACTCAATAAAAATCAATCATTCAAAACAGAAGTACTCTATTTACTAGAGAAAGAAATATTCTGACTGAATATTAGGGTAAGGGTACTTTGTTAATATTTTATATTAATTTTTATTTTTATTCTTAATATTCCATTTGAATTAAAAATATGGCATTAAAATCACACATCTTCAGTGTATATATCAAAATATATAAAATGTATACATGTTGATTTATTTCCTTTTCTCTATCTTCTAATTTGTTTTTAGTTTTTTAAATTAACATAAATATATAAAGATGGATTTAGTAATATAAATCCTGAATAATTCCAGATGGATTTTTATTGAACTCTTTTTTATTTATGCATTTTGATTAAGGTATACTATTTGTGTAATAAATTATTTTTATGCCTAAAACTCAAAATCTATAATTTGCTTTTAGTTTTCAGTTTGCAGTAATTCATTACACGGTTGGTTACTTGACTACCTTACCTAGAAGCCATCCAACTATTGACTTTTCAGTGCTTATTTTTCTTAAGATTCTCTACTATCTCCAAGGGAATTGTACACAGCATAGCTTCTTTTTGGAGTGATGTATGTGTTTTTGGTAGTTAAACTTTCACTCAGTTCTTAATACAACCAACGACAGAGCTCATTAATCATACCACAAAGCATGGAACTACAGTTATACTTCTGTATTTCCAAAGTAGTAAGTAGGATGTTATCTTTTACGTCCAAAGAGATTTATTTAACTGGTCATTATACAACCATATCCATTAACTTACCTTCTGTTTATTGTCACTATACATTTCAAAATCAATAGTTAATTCTATTATATGTGTGCACAGAAATAAAACTGCTAAAATTTTCAATAGCCTAAAAACTTTCATAAATGTATAGTTTATTTTCAAGGTATTTAAATTTTTTAATTATGACCAATAATCCATCCTTAAATATCTGAGTGTATCTGTGGGTATTCACATTTAATACATTATAAAAAAAAACAATTAATTATAATTATTTAGAAGATTTTTTTTATTCTACTAGCAAACATATTTGCTATACTTAAGCTAAAATCTGCATTTTCCCTGCAGTCTGAATCCATCATGTCTCCCATTCCTCTTTACACTATTCCCTGCCAACAGTGTAAGCCGTTCTGATGATCAGACATCTTCCCACGGCCATGCATCCTCCTTGCCCACACATTCCTCTTACCCATCTCCAAAACACTTCTACTATGCCATCTGAAAACCTGACCCCTTATTT
Organism: Saccopteryx bilineata; assembly: GCF_036850765.1. Lineage (NCBI taxonomy): Eukaryota > Metazoa > Chordata > Mammalia > Chiroptera > Emballonuridae > Saccopteryx > Saccopteryx bilineata. The sequence continues at coordinate 65,942,086 of NC_089490.1, read as the reverse complement.
ATCAAAATTCCTGATATTTTCCCTCATTGTTTTAAAAATGTTCTCCCTTCTCTGCTGTTTCCAGTCAAAAGTCAATCCATCCTTATCCATGAATCAAACATCTCCTACCCTTTCCTACCTGTGAGATAACAGAAAACATATGCTTGATTACTGTCCCCAGCTCTTGGCACAGAGCTCCTAAAATGTTTGAAAATTTCTTAAGTGGTAAGAACATTAGGAGCATATTTTATTCTACTGAGCTTATTCCTAGAAGGCTCCTGGAGAGGACAGGTCACCAGAGAGAGCAAGCCATGATTACAAGCTTGAAACCTTTAGCCTTCCTTTTCATCCTCCAGATAGAAAAGAGGTGTTAGAAATATAGTTAATAATTTATCATACTTATGTGGGGTAGCCTCCATACAATTCTCATCCTACAGGGTTTGAAGAGCTTTTAGGTTGAACACATAGTTACAGGGATGGTGACACACTCCAACTCCACAGGAGCTCCTGCACCTGGGACCCTCCCAGACCTTGCCCTTTGTATACTTCATCTGGCTATTTATATTTATGCTTTATCATATCCTTTAGTAAATTGGTAAATGTAAACAAGTGCTTCTCTGAATTATGAGAGCTACTCTAGTAAATTAATCCAACCTGAGAAAAGAGTTGTTGAATCCTCGAATCTATGTAGCTAGTTGGACAGAAGCCCAGGTAATAACCTGGGATTTTGACTAGTATTTGAAGTGTATAGGGATAGAGGGAAGAACAGTCCTGTGGAACTGAGCCCTTAGCCTGTGGGATTTGACACTATCTTCAGGTAGACAAAGTCAGAATTGAGTTAAATGGTAGGACAAACTACTAATGTCACTGAGAATTGCTGGTTGTGGGGGAAAAAAACCTACGCACACATTAGGTAACCAGAGGTGTCAGAAATGAAGTGTTCTGTGTGAAGAGTAAAGGAGACACACAGGAAAGAAAAACAGAGGAAGGGAAAAACTAAGTCTCCTCTATATATTCCCTCAATCTATTATATTATACTCTCTCTTCTTTAGAACTTCTACTTATTCCCAACTGCATCTTTCCATTCAGCATTCATATATGTTGTAGTATATCCTACTTGAAACAGAAAATATGAGCCCTTTCCCCTTCTGTCTGTTTCTACACATAGACATTATCAGCTCCTCACATATCACAAATATTTCATTTCCTATTCATCCTCAGCCTATTTTTATTAGGACTGCAAGAGTTAGCAACAAAACAAAAAAATAAAAAGTATATCTACTTGAACTCCAATATTCAGATAAATAAATAATTTTCAGTATGACTATATTCCAAAATTATTGGCAATCTCAATTTCCAAAACATCCATTTCTACATGAGCCAGCTGTTCCAGTTTTGATCAGAAATACCTTTGTTTAATCCAACTTTCCTACAAACAAAGAAAGCCTCTTTATTCATCCGGAACAGAATGAGAATGCCCAGTAACTAATATGTTCTGGGAGTAGACATCCTCAATGACTGATGGGTGTTAGTGAAAAATATCCCAGTTCTTGTGCCCCTTCTATAGATTAACTCTTAAGTGTGGTGAAAAATATCCCAGTTCTTGTGCCCCTTCCGTGTGCCATATGCATAATTTCTTAGAGTTGCACTATGGGAGTAAGCTCTAATGTGGTAGCCGGCTTAAATAACACATCTTGTATTGGCTGCTTTCTCTGCCGTGTGTCCTTCCCCCATTCCTCTGCCAGCGTTTCCAGCTCTTCCAAAATAAATTACTTGACACTTAAATCCTAGCTTGAGAGTCAGTTTCTGGAAGAAACCTAAGACAAGGCTCAAGTCCTTGCCTATTTCACTTTTCAATCTATATCCAGTCGATTCTTTATGATCTCTTCACTTCCATGGCTTTCCCAACTTCCTTTAGATAAGTTAATATTTTTCGAAATTTTATCTTCAGATCAGAACATTCTTCCTGTGAGACTTACCAAATGAATACTACTTGACATTCATCTAGATTCTCTTAAACATCTCAAAATCAACATGCTCACTGTTTGTTTGTTTTTAGCTTTTCCTTGAATCTTTCCTATTTTAATAAATGGCTTTTCAGCCTATTGAATTATTTATGCAGGAGTCTAAGAAAGGGCATTCTAAACACTTCCTTTTCCCTTGCCTATACAGCTAATCTGTTACCAAGCCTCAGAGACTGTCTCCAAAATATATTTCTTATAGTTCCAGTGCTCCCTCATGACTGTAGTTACCTAGGCCCTCATCCCAAATAACCACTTACATTACAATACTAAAATATTTTCCAACCAGTCTTCTTTCTTGACCTCTTTCAATTCATTATTCTTTTTAAAAATTTTTAGATTTAAATCATTTTTTGTTTTTCAATTACAGTTGACATACAATATTATATTAGTTTCAGGTGTACACCCTAGTGATTAAACATTATATAATTTACTAAGTGGTCCTCTTGAGAAATATCATACCCTTCTGACACTATACATAGTTATTAAAATATTCTTGACTATATTCTCTATGCAGTACTTCATATATATCCTCATGACTATTTTGTTATAACCAATTTGTACTTCTTAATCTCTTCATCTTTTTACCCAGCCCCTCAATCCCCCTCCCACCTGGCAAACCATCAACATGTTTCTGTGTTTATTATTCTGCTTTTGTTCTGCTTGTTCATTATTTTATTTTATTTTTGGAGTTAATTGTTGACAGAGATGTATTTATTCCCATTTTATTGTTCATATTTTAAATATATTTCTTCTTCTTCTTCTTAAAGAAGACCTTTTAACATTTCTGGTAATACTGTTTTGGTGGTGATGAATTCCTTTAGCTTTTTCTTATCTGGGAAGCTTATTATCTGTCTTTTGATCTAAATTTTAACTTTACTGAATACAGTAGTCTTGGTTATAAGTCCTTGGTTTACGTTACTTTGGATATTTCTTGCCACTCCTTCTTACCTGCAAAGTTTTTATTGAGAAATCAGATGACAGTCTTATGGGATCTCCCTTGTAGGTAACTAACTGTTTTCTCTTGCTGCTTGTAAGAGTCTCTCCTTACCTTTTCTCTTTTACATTTTAATTATGATATGTATTGGTATGGACCTCTTTGAGTTCATCTTGTTTGGGACTGTCTGTGCTTCCTGAACTTGAATGTCTATTTCCTTCACCTGGTTAGGAAAGTTTTCTGTCATTATTTTTTCAAATAGCTTTCACATTTTTCCTCTCTTCCTTTGGCACACCAATGATGCAAACGCTGGTATACCTGTAGTTGTCCTAGAGGCTCCTTTCATTGTCTTCATTCTTTTTTTAACTATATTTTTTTCTTTTTGCTTTCTGATTAGGTATTTTTTTTGCTCCCTTATATTCCAAATCACTGACTTCATTTTTTACTTTATCATCTCTACTGCTGATTCCCTGTAAATTATTCTTAATTTCAATTAGTGTACTTTTTATTTATAAATGGTTCTTTTTATGGTTTCCATGTTATATTTTATGCTGTTGAAATTCTTGCTAAGTTCATTGAACGCACTTGTAACCCATGTTTTGAGCTCTGAATCTGGTAGATTGCTTATCTTCACTTTCTTTAGTTCTTTTCCTGAAGCCTTGTTCTGTTCTTTCATTGGACAAATTTGTCTTCTCATTTTGGCAGCCTCCCTATATTTGTTTCTATGAATTAAGTAGAACTGCTACATATCCCAGGCTTAGTTGATTGGCCCTGTGTTATAGGTGTCCTGTAGGGCCCAGTAGCACAATCTCCCCTATAAACCAAGATGGACACTCTTGGTGTGCCTTTGTCCCTGTGTGGGCTGTATACACTCTTCTGTTGTAGTTTAGCTTTGACTGCTATTCGTATGTCAGTGGGAGGAATTTACTCCCAGGCAGATTGGCTGCAAGGACTGGCTGTGACCTCCAACTACTATGGAGGAACAGCTGTGCAGGGGCCACTCCACAGAGCAGTACCTGGTTCACCAGGGCTCTGGTGCTTGCTGAGTCTTCCCATTGAGTTTATCACTTGTGCAGGTAGTTGAGTGATGGTGCTTTGATATGATCTGGAGCTGTCCACAGGAAACACTGGTACTGGGGTTTTGCACAAGGTACATACCAAGGTCAGCCACTTCTGGCATTCTACCTGGGGCCATCCAGCATGAGCTACAAAGTGATATGCAAATGGCTGATACTTGTGCTGGGCTTGAAATGCTCAGGACAGTCCAAGCTGCAAATCAAGACCTGCTGCCACAAGAGGTAGCTTGGGGTCACTCTGTGAGAAGAGAGGTATGGGGCATGCTGAGGCCAGACGCTGCTTGTTTGAGGTATTTTAGGAAAGTATAAAGCATGAATCAAGATAGGCCATTTGTATGGAAGAGCCACTGGAAACGACTTTAGTGGGCCCACAGTTGGGTGAGCAGGTTCTCAGGAAATCACCAGGGTGGAGCAAACAGTGTGAGCCAGGTTGATTGAGTTTCTGACATGGCACGTGCCTGCCATCAATGTGGGCTGAAAGGGGGTTTTATCAGGATAATTCAATGACCTCTGCCAATACTTCTGTCTGGCAGAAAGCTGCCCCCACATCCTTGACTTGATGCCAGACAGTTCAGTTCCTATTCATATATTCCTGGTGCTTTTTGAGCTGCTGCCCAGTGCCGGAACTCAGAGGGAGTGAGTCCAAGTAAATCCATGCATACCCCCTTTAAGAGGAGCTGCTCAAAACTCCAGTAACCCTGTGTCTCACTCAACCACAATCCCCATTGGTTTTTTACAGCCAATGTACTTCTTCTCTTCCTGGCACTGGAACTGTGGTCTTGGAGGTCGGGTATGGGGCCGGGATGCCTTGTTCCTCAGGGAAGGACGTCTAAGCTGATATCCCTCTCAATTTTTATCCGCCACATGTAGATATTGAATCAGCTTGTTCCAAGCATCTACCTCTTCTACCAGTCTCAATGTGGCTTCTTCTTTAATTCCCTAGTTGTAGGACTCCATTTCAGCTTGATTTCAGGAAGTTCTGAATGATGATGTCTTGTAGTTTATTTGTAATTTTGATGTGGTTGTGGGAGGAAGTGAGTATAGCATTTACCTATGCCACCATCTTGACTAGAAGTCTTCCAATCCATTTTCCACAGAGTAGACATAATCATATTTTAAAAAGATAAATTAAGTTTTATACCACTTTGCTTGTAAAACTTTATTGGCTTCCTATTTTCCTTCAAAAAAATTCCAAATCCTTAGTATGATTATAGGGACCTAACTGCAAAATCTGACCTCGGCCTAGATCTCCAGCCCAGATATGGCCACTCCTGCTGGGCCATTGCCTTTCTGACACACCAGTCTTTTAAAAAATAATTGAGTCATTAACCTCATGCTATACCTCAAGAGTAATATGACACTTTTTCAGCTTATTCTTTGCCATTTTAACTAATATTCTTTGCAAATTGTATCACAACCTATAATAATTAATTGTTAAATGTCTCTTCTTCCTACTATAATGTAACCTCCATGAGAACAAAAGCCAGGTCTGTTTTGTTCCATACTGCCAATACAATTTCCTGGTACATATTCTTGTGTCTGATTTGTGATATATATCAATAATTGATTGACTAAATACACTAAAAGATTCAGAAAATAAATATGTGATACACTGTACATATGGAATTATTTTAACCCATTTACACTTTTCTAATATTTAGAATCTAATGGAAGCCATAGCATCTAACATAATGAGCTTCCATTATGTTCCAGGCATTTTGCTAGCATTTTTCATATTTCTCATTTGATCTTCAGAATCAAACATCATTATAACCATTAAAAAATCTGGAAATCGAGTCTCAAAGATACTCAAAAAGATTAAGTGACTCATATAAATCTAATAAGACTTATAACTATCAGAGCTGGAATTAAAATCCATATTTGTCCTCATAATCTGTCTTCTTCGAGTAATACTCTAAAAGTTTCATTGAATGAATTCTTATTCCATTTTGGTGTTATAGTAATATAAATTTATCTCAGAGATTTTAGAATTTATTAAATTTAAGGAAATATTGGTAAAGTAACCTAGAAGTTGCTTCGTCCAATATTATCTTCAGCAAGTAAAACTACTGAAAGACAATGTTCTCATCTTTTTATTAGTGAAAATCCCTAAGAATAAGTTGTCATTGTTAATATGCTAAATATATAACAATTTTAGATTAATGCAATCTTATAAGCAGATATTTATAGTAACATAGAAAGCATTCCTGTTTTAGAAATAACAAAATTGTCACAGCATAGACGCTGACACACCAATCTTTTAAAAATTACTGGCAATTGAACACAATTTTTATTTCTTAGCAGATAGGGTTAATAAGGAAAATGAACACACAAACCTATGGGCCCTAAAACCAACTGAGTTCCAATTTTTCTCCACATTTACTAGTTGTGGGACATTTAGCAAGTTACTTATTTATTATATCTTTATATTTGTTTAATGCTTGGTAAAATGTGGATGATAATAATACCTCATGAGAGAAATTGTGAGGCAAAAATAAGTAAATACATGTACAATGTTTAAAATGGTTCTTGGCACATAATAAGAACACAAATATATTAGCATTGATTATCTGTGTCTAAAAACTCATTATTAATAGTTTATTACCTGTTAATTTATTCAACCATTATTAGTCACCATATAATAGTTACTTAAATCTATTAAAAGATAGGTATAATATCACTACATCTTATTCTAGATGAGGAAAACAGAAACTAAGATAATAAATAAATGAATAAATAAAACAAGTTTAGAAGGTAACAGTTGCCATAAATAAAATAAAACAAGAAATTATGATTCATAATTTATCAGGTTTGCTGGTTATAATCACTTTATTAGATGGATTAAAAAGGCTGACATTTGAACTGAGTCTTCAAAATGAAGCCATGCAAATTTAGGCAGTTATCAACTTATGGGAATAAATAAAACTTATTTTTAAAATTCTCTATTTTATTTTATTTTTTAAGGGCTCCAACTGGGATCTACCCAGCAAATCCATCTTGCACCAATGCTCAAGTACTGACCTATTTTTAGCACCTGAGGCTGACACACTCAGACCAACTGAACTATTCTCACAAACCAATTGAACCACTGGCTGTGGGAGGTTAAGAGGGAGAGAAGGGGCAGAAGGAAGGGGAGCAGATGGTTGCTTCTCCTGTGTGTCCTAACCAGGAATAGAACCTGGGACATTCATAGCCTGGGCTGACACTCTGTACACCAAGCCAAGCCACAGGCCTGGGTCTTAAGCTCTTTTCAATCAGAAAGTGATATATGGAAATAGGACCCTAGGCTAAAATTCAATATATTCTTGGCTTGTACTTCCCACAGGTCTCATGCCTAGATTTGGTGACGGTCTTTGTCTTCTCTGATAGCAAAACAGGATGATCAGACTTCCTTAACCATAATTTTATTTCTTGGAAGATGGGGTTAATAAGAAAAATGAACACAAAGACATTTAGAAAAATGTATAAAGGAGAAAAAGAACAGCCAGGTATTAGGATGTATGTTCCAGATACTCCTTTATAATAAATACTTGAACATATATTTTTGTTTAGTCTAAAAGCTCCTTTTTTCAAAAGTGGCTCAAAAGGACTGTTCCATGCCTAAGGTATCATAAATAGAGGAACTTGGATTTGAAGTCTGCCTGATTCCTGTCTCAATTCCTAGCTGCCAACACCCCCACACAAACCAAATACTTCTCTTTTTTGATACTTGTGTTGTTGATGTTCATTGTGATGGTGATGATGTTGTTATTGTTTTATAAGCATTGGCTTTCCATTAATTTCTAAATTAATTTTTTTTTCCATTTTTCTGAAGCTGGAAACGGGGAGAGACAGTCAGACAGACTCCTGCATGCGCCCGACCGGGATCCACCCGGCACGCCCACCAGGGGCGACGCTCTGCCCACCAGGGGGCGATGCTCTGCCCATCCTGGGCGTCGCCATATTGCCACCAGAGCCACTCTAGCACCTGAGGCAGAGGCCACAGAGCCATCCCCAGCGCCCGGGCCATCTCTGCTCCAATGGAGCCTTGGCTGCGGGAGGGGAAGAGAGAGACAGAGAGGAAAGCGCGGCGGAGGGGTGGAGAAGCAAATGGGCGCTTCTCCTGTGTGCCCTGGCCGGGAATCGAACCCGGGTCCTCCGCACGCTAGGCCGACGCTCTACCGCTGAGCCAACCGGCCAGGGCCTCTAAATTAATTTTAATTAAAGTAACTGCATCTCTATAATTTGACTTGAGCCTTTCAACTTTACTAAGAAATATGCAAATATTGGTATTCACTACTATACTATATTCTTAATTTTTAGTGGTGTCATTATTCTTACAGTTATTTCATTTTTACTTAAAGTTAAAAAGAACACACACCTTGCTCTAACTGAATAAATCCCTTAAATTTAATTATAAAATTCAAGTTGATAATCACTCTCACCAGCATTGTGTTCTGAATGACTTTAAGATGAACAAATAGTTTGTCTGGATAAGTTTATGTAAAAATTCAAATAACCCAAATGCTTTGTGTTTAATTTAAACTATCTAAAATCTAGATTCTAGATCACTGGTTTTCTGATAGAGTGAACTAATGTGAACAGATGTTTTATCATTGTGTAGTCACAGCCACTGTGCCAACCTTTAGGCTATTTGTACCAAGGGAAGGGGAAGGAGTGAGTATGCATTTATGTGATATCAAAAACAAACTCTAATTTGTGCTGAGAGTCTACATATTTTGAATCATATGTTTCATTTTCCACCCTGAAATCATTCTTATCAGACAAAATAACTTAAATAGATAAAATAAAATTTGCTTTAGAAAAAAATATTTTTTTTATTTAGAATATTAAGTTTAATGCAGTGACATTGACCAATAAGAGTACATAGATTTCAGGTAAATATTTCTATAGCATCTAATCTGTTGGTTGTGTTGTGTGTCCATCACCCAAAGAAAAAAATTAAGACTTCTCTTTTACTCTTATTGCTTTCAAGAGATATAGAAAAGAATCAGTCAGCTATACATTCCCTCATTTCACAAAGCAGACACTAAGTCAGTTCAAAAAAATGCTGTTTTTACTAAATTTCTTCATGCAAATATTAGTTCTAAACACATATATACTTCAAACAATATTTAAAAATATGCAAAAATAAATGAGAGATAAATATTTGTAAAATATAAATATATTTAAAATTAATTAATTAATCAATAAAACTTGAAAATGTAGACCACATACATCTGAGATTTCATTAATAACAGAAACTATAATTGGCTCAGGAGAAACTGGAATGCTTTCCTAGTGAGATGTGAGCAAAAATAATTTCTAAAGCAAAAAAGAGCTATTCATCTCAAGAAAATGTAATTAAATTTTAAAAAAGGAAGGCATCAAGATGTAAAATTTTATAACACATGTATTAGAAAAATACTTTTAAAAAATATAAATTTCTTTCCATTTCATATGTCAGTGAATAACTCATTTTCCCATTATGATTTGATAACATTTACGCTGAGTCAAAAGAAAATATAAAGTGTTCCTTGGAAGTGTAAAAAGATCATAAACTTAAACCATTAAATATTTGGATATTTTACCCTTTAAGTTCTGGTTGCATAGTTTAGGTTTGACATAATTAATCTCCTTTGAAGAATGAAAATATTTATTTTAAGAAATTCTCATCTGTCCAGTGCACAGAGTTCTACCATGTTGACTTTCTACTTGCTCAACTGTTCTTGTTTCCAGCTTGGAAAAAAATGACGTAGACATTCTTTTTCTAAAATAGAAAGAGACATCGCCTGCCTCATTTTGAAGGCTAATCCATCTCCTGATATTATGGTTCCCACTCCCATTTATATACTCAAGGACTTTGCTCTTGCTAATAATCTTTTTCTCTGCATTATCTAAAACATTTAGTCACCAATAGTTTCTAATCTTCTGCTTATAAATGTGCTCAAATTTTTTTCTTATTAAAAATAATTATTGATTCTATGTCTCTCTCTAGGTAAACATAAAACTTAACTGACTTGCTGTCCTTTGAAGGCCACTTCTAAGTATTACTATTCCCTTGCTTTCTCCCTGACTTTATTCCCCTAAATTTCCCTTGGCTAGATTTAATCGGGTAATATTTCTAAAGTTCCTTTGCCAACGTCATTAGCATTTCTGTTTGCTGTCTGCAAAAACCAGGTTCCAGTGAATATCTTGACCCTTTTTTAGCTGAAATGTTAAGACAAATGTTCAAGATATTATTATTATTATTATTATTATTATTAATTTAGAAGAGGGGAGATAGACTCCTGCATGTTTCCCAACCGGGATCTACCCAGCAAACCCCGTCTGAGGCCTCCTGCTTTGTCCATCTGGGACCATGCTGTAATCAGTTATATTTAACGCTTGAGGCTGAAGCTCCCCAGAGCCATCAGCGCCCGGGTCTGATGTGCTCGAATCAATCTATCCATGGCTGTGGGAAAGGAAGAGAGAGACAGACAGAGAGAGAGAGAGAGAGAGAGAGAGAGAAGTGGGAGGGAGTGGGGAGGAGAAGCACATAGTCACTTTTTCTGTGTGCCTTGACCAGGAATTGAACCCAGGTCTTCCACGCACCAGGTCAATGCTCTACTACTGAGCCAACCCGCCAGAGCCTCAAGATGTTTTCAACAAGCAGATCATCCAACCATTTTGGAGCTGGCTAATACAAGATGACATCAATCAATCCTATGATTTTTCTATTATAAATTCTGTGTCATAGCACTCAGTGAATATGGAAAGGGAAGGGTCTAATGAAACTTTCACTTTTTCATGACAAATTAAAGTAGGTGACTGCATTTTATATTCAGATCATTATTTATATTATTAAACACCAAATACTATATGATATAAGCGTTTAAAACATGTAAAATAAGTAGGTTAGAAGGAAATAAACTGGTTACCGGAAAAAGTGGGGGAGGAAAGGGAGAGAGGGGAAGAGGAAATAGAGGGATGGGGTAGGGGAGGGGAGGGGCTCAAAGAAAACCAGATAGAAGGTGAGGGAAGACAATTTTACTTTGGGTGATAAGTATGCAACATAATCAAATGTCAAAATAACCTGGAGATGTTTTCTCTGAACCTACATACCCTGATTGATCTGTCACTCCATTAAAATTAATAATAATAATAAAAAATCCTAACTTGAATATAAATAAATAAATAAATGACTATTAGTCTTAAAATTAACTTTCCTTTTCATTTCTTTTTCCTCCAATTCATATTCTTGTAAGATCTTCACTAGCAATTACTTTAAAAATACAGTACTTCAAGGAAAAAATAGGTAGTACGAGATTTATTGTGGTGATCACTTCGTAAGGTTTATAAATACCTACTCATTGTGTTGTACACCTGAAACTAATATTGCATGTCAAATATAATAGAAATAAAGGCTGTATATTATACAGTTCCACTTATGTGAATTTTTGAAACCCATGAAAACAGAAAGCAGTTTAAAGGCCAGGAGCTGGGAGAGAGTGGAAAAGAGAAACAGGAAGAGCTGGCTGAACGGTACTGGGTGTCTTTCTGAGTGATGAAAATTTTCTGGAATGAGATAACGAGTGGTGATGGTTGCACAATTTTGCAAATACATTAAAACCTGCTGAACTATACATTTTATAGTGTGTAAATTATATCTAAATAAACTGTGTAAAAAGAGAAAGAATCCGAAAGGCTTTTATAGTGTATAAATTGTTTTGACACCTTATAAACAAAATGTTATCTTTAGCACCATGAATATGAAAAAAGGTTTCATGTAAGTAAAAGTGAACACCTATATATATATAGCAATTATCTATTCATACCCTTCTAACAGTACTAAAAATTAATTTGAAAGAATGTTTACTAAATTATGGTGTGTAGTTGGGTATACATATTTCATGTAAATTCAAAAAGTTAGATAAATTTCACCAATCAAAGCAAATGATGTTAAGCTTAAAACATGCCTCTGATTCGTAACTTAGGTCTGATCTATTTTAAGACAAAACTGCTACATGCTGTTATTTATTTCCAGGTGCAATAAAATCCATTTAATTTGAAGACTGATTAAAGTAGAGAAACCTCATGACAAGTTGCAAACTGGTGTTCCACCGATCAAACCAGGGTCTGACACAGACTGCCAAACACAGAAGATTCAGCAGGGGAAAAAATGTCAGCAGTAATATTAAGGACATATATATATATATAGTTACTGCGGTATGTGGTAAAATTCAAGCATGTATCTTAACATTTTGAATCCCAAGATATATTAAGCCAATAGCTGATATTTTTATCTAAATAAATAGATTTATTAAAATGTCTCAGGAAAAATGAGCACTTAATAATCTGCTTAAATTTTATGTATATGTTCCAGAGAATATGAATAATCATATAAAATTAATTTAAAGATAAAGAAAACATCATTCATGTTTTTTATGCTCAAATATAAACTTCCAACTCAAATACCGTAATATAATCTATAATACTGCTCAATTTTTAAAAATTTATTTTAAATTTTCAGTTTCCTCATCAGTAAAATGGATATAAACATATTTTTAAGAAGTTATAAAAATCTGAAATGATATACATGAACATATGATTAGTGGTTATTTCTGAGCAAGAAAGTGGGAATATAGGGTTTTTCACTTGGTACTTTTAATTATTACTCCATATATTTTAAAACATTTTACATTATGCATATTATTCTTACTATTACAATTTTTTTAAATGTGGAGTTGATCAGATGAACAATCTCTTCATGTTAACCATGCAAACACAAACTCAACTCAATTGTTAAAAGGAGGAACCATGTCAAGAATAACAACATATTCAATATATGCCATGTATTGGCTTTTATGGATATAAAATAGCACATAGCACAGGGGTCCCCAAACTTTTTACACAGGGGGCCAGTTCACTGTTCTTCAGACCGTTGGAGGGCCGGACTATAAAAAAACTATGAACAAATCCTATGCACACTGCACATATCTTATTTTAAAGTAAAAAAACAAAACAGGAACAAATCCAATATTTAAAATAAAGAACAAGTAAATTTAAATCAACAAACTGACCAGTATTTCAATGAGAACTATGCTCCTCTCACTGACCACCAATGAAAGAGGTGCCCCTTCCGGAAGTGCGGTGGGAGCCGGATAAATGGCCTCAGGGGGCCAAATGCGGCCCTCGGGCCGTAGTTTGGGGACCCCTGACATAGAGTAAGAAAACTCTAACCCCTCTAGCCTGGTTGAGTATAGTTTGATTGGTTAGAGCCTTGTCCCAAGGCGCAGAGGTTGCTGGTTCAATTCCGGGTCAGGGCACATTTACGAACAGATTGCTGTTTCTTTCTGGAGTGTTATATATCTCTCTCCCCAGCCCCTTTCTCGAAAATCTATCAATAATTATTATTTTTAAATTGTATGCTGAGTAAGTTAAAAAAAGACAAAAAAAAAAAACCCTCACCCCCACACCTTTTATCTAAGATAACAAATTTAAGTTTAAACTGAATACCTTAAAAAGTTATCAGTTTGAATAGGTGCTGCTCACCTACATTGATAAGACTGGGCAGTAAAATCTTGATTACAGTTGCTAGTTCAAATTCACTTGGTCAAGATATATAGCTTGAATCAATGTAGTTACTTATTTTAAGATTTAAAATTTTAAAATAAGGGATTGACAGCAGTTTCACAGTTTGTCCCATTTGTGGCCAGAAAAAGAAAACAAAAAAAAAAAAACAAAATAAAAAAACAAAAACTGCTTTCAGATTGAAAATATAATCTCATAAAAATCTTGCCACAGTACAAAGTCCTTGATTTCACAAACTTTCCTGAGATTTAATTGCCGCTATTTCTCTAGCTACAGAAATCCACAGTCTTACTGCTTAACTGCTTCCTGCTCCTTCTATGTAACCTACACTCATGAATACAGGCCCAGCTAATTTAAAATAAAGAGTAATTGGAATTGACTTAAGAATATTGGATGCTTCATAAATGCATCTTATATGTTATATAAAAGGAGAATCTCTACATATTTTTGATGTTGAAATATTATGAAAAGTCCAGGCATGGAATCCTGAAAAATCACTGGTTCTGTGAGCTCTGATCATAGTCAATTTTAATATTTAACCATTTACTTATACCAGGCTAATATAGTTTCATAGTAGACTTGTTATGGTTATTAAATAAATGAATAAATAGATGAAAGAAGAATAAAATGAAAGAAATCTTGTTTGACCAGGCGATGGCGCAGTGGATTGAGCGTCGGATTGGGACGTGGAGGACGCAAGTTCGAGACCCTGAGGTTGCCAGCTTGAGTGTGGGCTCATCTGATTGGATCAAGGCTCACCAGCTTGAGCGCAAGGTTGCTGGCTCAAGCAAGGGGTCACTCGGTCTGCTGTAACCCCCCAGTCAAGGCACATATGAGAAAGCAATCAATGAACAACTAAGGAGCCGCAACAAAAACTGATGTTTCTCATCTCTTTCCCTTCCTGTCTGTCTGTCCCTATCTGTCCTTCTCTCTCTGACTCTATCTCTGTCACATACAAAAAAAAAAAAAAAAAAAAAAAAAATTGCAGATCATTTCACTATTGTTATCTGTGAGTCTTATTCAACTTCTACTCAATTTACTGAGTGGGTAGTGAAAATTTACCTCTGCTGTAGCAACCTCTAAATCTGAAAATGGTTATTTTCTCCCAGAGAGTATTATAATTTTGACTTCCAGGCAGACTGAAAAGAAAGGTTTACAAGTAACTGCTCTTTCTATGATCTGAACAGACACACTCTCAGGTACCCAGGGAAGAACTAAAGTCAACAAAATATTTAACAGCCCTGGGAGTACCTAGCAATCCACTTTGTCCTCATGAGAAATACAAATTTACCTTATGTCTTTACAGTGATTGCTCTAATCTATCAAATGACTGAATTTGGCATTTTCCATGCCTTTGATTGCTCTAATCTATCAAATGATAGAACTATGTGATTTCTCATTTCCTCCAAAAGGGTGTTCTGTTTTTCTCTTTTCTTTTTTGTAGCCTGATTTACAACCTTTTCTTCTATTGCTCCCGCTGGAGCTGTCTTTCCATATTTCTACCAGCTTTTGTGTTAAACAGTTTAACTAAATTGCATGAAGGCTCACTCCCTCATTAACTTTAATCCCTGCCTTCCTACTTTTAAATTAACAATGCCTGACTATCAAGGGAGCTTTATGACCATCAACCCATTTTTTTTTTCTTTTCATGATTATATAAATACAGACACTGTATTTCTAATGAGAACATTATTAGAACACATTTTCTCTGAAATTAAAACAAAACCATTGGCTAAAATTTCTTTCAGGGGAAATCTGAACAAACTTGCACATAATTCTCAATACAGGTGGGGCAGAAGTAGGTTTAGAGTTTTAATACAAATAAAACAATAATTAATCAATATTAATACAAAAATAAACTGTTTTGTGTATTCGCTTCTAAAATCTATGTACTTTTGCCCCACCCTATATGTAATTTTAATTCCTTGATTTTTAAAATTATATCTAATCAATACATATAAGAATTTTCTTTAGCTTATAATAATAAATACATTTTTTATTTTAGTTTAATATAATTTTTCTCATACCTTGAAATAATAATAGTTTATTGGGTAGATAAAATATATTATGCTCACTTTGTTAAAGATGGCGCTGCCCATGTGGAAGCCCGTCACTCAGGTGCTATTAGTTGCTCTTCTTGCTTGGGATGGGTGTGATTATATTAATGTGTGTTAGGGGCGGGCTGTGGGCAGGCAGGAGGATCCTTGTAGCCTGGGGCTTGGTTTTAGGACTAAGCATTTTTCACCCTTTTTGATGTGGGGTGGTGCATTCTCATGAGGAATACCATTATGCCTCAGATAAGTGACTTTGTATCAGAGACTCCCTTGTTTGTATATGGGATTAAAAGCTTGGATTTCTACACTATAAAGTGGGGCAGACCAGGAGCTTGCTCTCTCTCAGTTCCTGAGATTAGCATTAGAGGAGAGAGCAGAAAAAGAAGAGCAGAGAAAGGCCGTGTGGAGGAGAGGAGAGGCAGCCAAGATGGCGGAGTGCTGAAAGAGAAGCCAGTTTGTGCAGAGTTCGTGTAGAGAGAAGGAGATGGGGAACAGTGGTGAATAAGGCTGGTGAGGTAGACACCTTTGATTCTAGTAAGTCAGTAGCTTTATGAGCACTGAATGAGTGGTTTTTGGAGCCTAGGGCATGTTTTACATGCCCACCGGATGCAAGCTAGGATTAAAGCTAATGGCCCACCAGTTCTTGGTTCCGTTGTTTCATTACCATCTGTCCGAATCAAACGTGAACCTGCATGTGCCAGGTGGCTGTGATGGTGGCTGTGTCTACTCGCTTTACATAGTTCAAATTAGATATTCCTAGATATTTTTGCTATTTTCACCTAAAATGAGTTACTATTTCACACATCCTTATTGGTATATGTTTAATTTTTGTGATGTATTATTTTTAATGTATTCATTTTTTAGGATTGTTGCATATGTATTAATTAGAGATATTGGTATCTAGTTTTTGTGGGTGTGCATGTGTTATCCTTGCCAGGTTTTGATATCAGGGTTAAGTTGGCTTCATAATATGTTCTAGAAAATATTGCCTCTTTCTCAGTTTTTTTTGAAGAGTTTGAGGATAGGTATCAAATCTTTTTTGAATGCTTGGTAGAATCACTAGTGGAACCATCTGGTCCTAGATTTTTATTTTTGGGGAGTTTTTTGATGGTTGTTTCAATTTCCTCACAGTCTATCAATCTACTTAAACTTTCCAATTCTTTATGGTTCAATCTAGGAAAGTTAAATGTTTCTAGGAACTTTTCCATTTCTTCTAGGTTATTGAATTTAGCAACATATAGTATTTCATAGAATTCTAGCATTATCTTTCACATGTATCTTTGATGTCTATGGCAACTTCTCTTTCATTTATGATTTTGTTTATATGAGGTTTTTCTTTTTTTTTCCTTAGTGAGTTTCACCAGAAGATTATCAATTTTATTAATTTTTCAAAGAACCAGATCCTTGTTGTATTAATTTTTTGGATAGTCTTTTTGTTCTCTATTTCATTCCATTCTTCTCTATTTTTTATTATTTCTTTTTTTTTTTTTAAATTCAGTGAGAGGAAAGGAGGTAGATACAGTCTCCCGCATGCACCCAGAATAGGATCTACCTGACAAGCTCAATAGAGTGTGATGTTCTGTCCATCTGGGGCCATTGCTTTGTTGCTCCAACTAAGCTTTTCTTAGCACCTGAGGCAGAAGCTGTGGAGCCATCCTCAGCGCCCGGGCCAACTGGCTCCAACTGAGCCATGGCTGTGGAAGAGGAAGAGAGAGAAAGAGAGAGAGGGAGAGAAGCAAGAGGGGAAGGGGTGGAGAAGCAGATGGGCACTTCTCCTGTGTGTCCTGACTGATAATCAAACCTGGGACTTTCACAAGCCAGGCTGATGTTCTACCACTGGGCCAACCAACCAGGGCCTTTATTTCCTTTCTTCTGCTGACATTGGGTTGCTTTCTTTCTACCTTTTTCTAGTTCTTTAAGATGTAATGTTAGGTTGTTTATTTAGGATTTCTCTTATTTTTAGATATGCCTATATGATATAACCTTACTCCTTATCACTGCTTTTGCTTCACCCCAGAGGTTTTGATATGTCATTTTGTCATTCTCATTTGTCTCTCTCTCTCTCTCTCTCTCTCTCTCTCTCTCTCTATATATATATATATATATATATATATATATATATATATATATTAACTGGGAAGGTTTTACTCTTTTTTTATTAATTTTAATTTATTGTGATTACATGGATTCAAGTGTACCACTGAATATAAAACCCTCACCCCCACCCCTGTGTCCCTATTTTTACCCCCTTTGCTCTCCTCTACCTAACTCCCTCCCCTTTTGTCTCTGTATATCTTTTTATGTCACCTTTAGTTCTTTTCTGAACCATTAATTTTGTTAGTAGTATATTGTTTAATCTCCACACATTTGTGGGTTTCTTGACATCTCTTTTTCAGTTGATATCTAATTTCAAAGCATTGTGATCAGAAAATATGTTCTGTTCAATTTCAATCTTCTTAAATTTTTGAGGCTAGCTTTGTGGGCCAATATATGGTCTATCCTTGAGAATGTTCCATATACACTGGAAAAGAATATATAATCAAATGTTTTGTGTTAAAATGCTCTATAAATGTCAATTATATACATTTGATCTAATGTGTCATTTAAGGCTGATATTTCTTTATTGATTTTCTGTTTGGATGATCTGTCTAGACTTGTCAATGGAGTATTAAGATCCCCAATAATGATTGTGTTTTTGTCTCTATCTCCTTTATGTCTGTTAGTAGTTGTTTTATATACTTCAGTGCTCCCTTATTAGATGAATATATATTAAGAAGTATTATATCTTTTTGATGTAATGTCCTCTTTATCATTATAAAATTTCCATCTTCGTTTCTTGATACCTTTGTTATCTTGACATCTATCGTGTCAGATGTAAGTGTGTCTGCACGTGCTTTTTGGTCGATCTTTATCTGCCTTTTCGTTTTGAGTCTAAAATGGTCCTGGCAGCTTAGATATGTCTCCTGAAGGCAGCAAATGCTTTATTTTTGTTTTCTGATCCAATCTGTGACTCTTTAATGGTAAACTGAATCCATTTATATTTCAGATAATTACTAATATATGAGGATTTCCCATGGCCATTTTATCTTTTGATTTTTGGTAGCTCTGCGACCCATTGGATCTTTTCCTTTGTGTTTTACTCTGTTGTTTTTGTTGATAGTATTCTATACATCTTTCCTCTGTTTCCCTTCTTTTAAAGCTATGTGTCTCGGTTTTGTACTTGTGTATGTGACTACCGTTAGGTTTATGACAAAATAAGCTTCATATATACAGTCATCCTTTTTCTTTTGAATGCATCTGATCTCCATTCTCTTTTGTAAATTCAGATCTTTACCTCTCCTTTTTTATGTTTTGCTTGTCACAAATTATCCCTGGTTATGCTATAAGTTTGTTGGTGATCTTACTCATAGTTTATAATCTTTCTTTCTTTCTTCAGGCAGAATAATTCCCTTCAGTATTTCCTGCATGGAGGTCATCTCATGATACATTTAGCTTCTGTATGTTTGGAAAAATCTCCTTTATATTTAAGATAACTATACTGGATAGATTATTCTTGGCTGGTAATTTTGCTCTTTCAGTTGTTTGAATATTTGATTCTACTCTCTTCTAGCTTGCAGAGTTTCTGCCAAGAAGCCCAAGATAACTTATTTCTCTGACTGGAAAGCTGACTACCTGACAACTGTGGCCACTATCTTGTGTTGTGTCCATTCCAGGTTTCTGGGCTCAGCTGCAGCTATTACTGCTCACTCCTGCAGGAATGTTCACCAAATCTTTCTGTATTCCCACTGGATAAGAATGCCAGCCACAACCATTTCTCCCCTCTCAAGACTGAGCCCAGTCCTGAGCTCTCAGCTACAGGGCTGCATCTGTAGCTCCTCTCAGTCCCTTTCTCTCTTCACTCTTTTATTAGTTCCCACTGGCCCATGTTTAAATGTTTCAATACATGGATCTCTCAGGCATGCTTACACATTGAGCAAGAAATTTTTTCTTGAGTTTTTTTATTTTTTATTTTTTTACAGGGACAGAGAGAGAGTCAGATAGAGGGATAGATAGGGACAGACAGACAGGAACGGCGAGAGATGAGAAGCATCAATCATCAGTTTTTTGTTGCGACACGTAGTTGTTCATTGATTGCTTTCTCATATGTGCCTTGACCATGGGCCTTCAGCAGACCGAGTAAGCCCTCGCTCGAGCCAGTGACCTTGGGTCCATGCTAGTGAGCTTTTTTGCTCAAGCCAGATGAGCCCACACTCAAGCTGGCTATCCTGGGGTCTTGAACCTGGGTCCTTCCACATCCCAGTCTGACTCTCTATCCATTGTGCCACCGCCTGGTCAGGCAGGAAATTTTTTCTTGAGTTTTAGCAGTTCAAATTGTTAAAAGTTAAGGGGAGAGATCCAAGGGGCTCTCTCCTGCCTCCATTCCTCAGATGTCACCTTCTATGTCTTTACTTCTGACGTGAACTTTTAATTTTTTAATTCTCTTTAATTTTTATTTATTTATTTATTTGTTTGTTTGTTTGTTTATTTTTAAAGAGGCAGGGAGAGTGAGAGAGACAGGAACAACAAGCAACTCCTGCATGTGCCCTAACTGGGGAATCAAATTGGCAACTTCTGCACTCCAGGTTGATTCTCCAACCAACTGAGCATCCATCCAGGGTTTAACTTTTATTGATTTCTAGAGAGACAGAGAGAGAAAAGGGAAAGAGAGGGTAGGAAGAAGGGAAACATTTGTTGTTCCACTCAGTTGTGATTTTTTTGGTTGCTTCTGTGTGTGCCTTGACTGGTAATCAGACCTACAATTTTGTTGTTTCAGGATGGTACTCTTAACTGACTAACTGGCCAGGGCTTGACATGGACTTTTTACTAAACAACTTTTTTATTAATAGTTCTAACATATTCTCAAAGATTCATTTTGTAAAATTCTATCACTTAGCTAATATTTTTACATATTTATTGCAATATTTTTATTTATTATCAACGATTCAAAGGGAAAGTCACCATGAAGGTTGTGACTGGCCATATGTGGTGCCCAGTAACTCTATGAACAAAGAAATGATAAATGAACCACAAGAAATATTCAACGTGGTCTGTGTGCTCTTGTACAGCACTAAATTGTTCAGATGTCAGTTGGAGTATAGCACAACCTCTGCCCACAGAAACAATCAGCAGCTAGAGGGGAGGAAGAAAATAGATGATTAACTATAATTCAGGCACATTACAATAAAACCTGTGAAAGAAGGCAAAGTTATTTGAATAGAAAAAGAAAACAAGTGATAGGTGAGAATGAGAAGAAATTCTCCAACTTTTCCATTCATTAAAGTCATGTATTCAATAATGCTATAAAACAAACACATTGCTAGATATCATACATAGAAATGTATAAAATAAATTATCCTACTCTCATGAAGTTCACTTTCTATTGAGTAAGAGTTAATCTGCACACACTTAAAAAAAGAAGTGGAAGAGGTACTTTCAAGCATGAAAAAAGAAACTTGGGCTTATGAAATGATTAGATACTCAGAACCAGGTATGTGTGTTCCTTGCAAGAGAAGTTGTGGGAGAAGAAAAATCGTGTTAAGATATAGAATGAGAACAGACAATAAAGAAAATAAAAATTTCTCCCTAAAGATTTTTATCTTAATTATATAATTAATAAGTTATAAGAAAAAAAAATTGAATACAGGTATTGACAAATCTTTGTGTATAAAAGCAACCAAGGCAAAAGAGAAGAGAAGGAATTACTGGTGCAGAAAGGAAGGTCAACCGTAGTATCTATAACAATAACAACATGTTATATACAGTACAATAGAGATCTGATATCATGACTAGAGTTTTAGGTGTAAAATTGGTAGCTATATAGAATAAGTGACAGCAAATTTGGGTTGTAGGGTATGATGATGATCCAATTTCCCATGACTGAAACATAGAATGTAGTAAAGTTTGATAGACAAGTTTTGTGGTGAAGAACTTGGAAACAATGCACTTGTGGTTCCTATCAGTTGAGATACCAAGTAGGCAGATAGAAAATAAAGTAATGTTGAGAAATAAAGATGCATATTTGAATGACATTAATATGTGCTGATAGCTGAAACAATGGGATTTGATGAGATTGCCCAGAAATAGAAAACTGAGAAAGAAGGACAGTGAACAAAAGGAAAGACTACTTACTGGTGAACAATTAAAATGAAGGGGTAGGAAGAGAAAAAGGAGACTCTAAACTAAGGTCCTGTTAAAGAATAATCAGAAAACCGACTAACGTGGTTTCAGAAGATAAGAGAATTAATAGCAACATATAATAAAAACTATTAAATACATTTTGAAACCAACAATGATCTTTATAGAACCAAAATCAATAGAGTAGTAGAAGCAGCGATCATACTACAGAAGAGTAAGGAGTAAATGGGAGATACTAAAGTAGAAGCAGCAAATAAAATACTATGAACAAGAATTTATATTGAGTTGTAATTAGTTTATATACATTTACACATTTAATTCTCAACAAAAACCATATAAAACAGGCATGATTATTAGTGCAAGTTAGAGATAACAAACTGAGCCAGAGAGAAATTAAGGAGTTTATCCAAGGATACAGAGCCAAGAATAATAAAATCAGGATTTAAACTTGGGAAATTAGATCCAAGATCTTTTATTTTAACAACTAAAAATTATTTGTCAGAGTGTAGACTCTTTTACATTATGTTTTGCTGCTTCTCACATCCATAAGTGGAGTCAATTTTGCCACAATTATATGTTGTGCTGGCCTTGTGATTTACCTCAACCAGTAGAATGGGGCAGAGGTAATGTTGTTGCTTGATTTCCAGAAGATAGGCCTCAAGTGCCCTTGCAGCCTCCATCTTGATCTTGGAAAAATACTGTGTTGAGACACCAAATAAACATGCCAGTCTATCCTATCAGCCACATAGAACAGAATTGAAATGCCTTAGTAAAAAATCACCACTAATTTATAGACATGTGAATATGCTAACCCTGATAAAGATGCGGATGAATGCAGCAAAAGGACTGAGCCCAGAAGAAACCAGCAAAGGAAATATCCACGCAACCCCCAAAATCTAAGAATGGATAGACAATTGTATTAAGCCACTAAATAGTGAGGTGGTTTGCTATGCAACAAGAAATAATTAATGCAGAAGTTGGTACCTAAAAGTGGATTTCTGCCATAACAAAACTCTAATACATATGATATTAGTTTGGGAACTAGTTAGTAGAAACAAACTGTAAAAGTGACAAGAAGAGTGTTAATGGATTCTGGAACAACAATGAAGAAATTGCTATTGAAAGCTTAAGAAAGGGTGACTGTATGTAGCGGAGAAACAATTGGTAACAAGATCATCTGAAAAACTTGGAAGTGAAAAAATATATATTCCTAATGAACTTGTGAATCTGTCCAAGGAAATTTCCAGACAGAATATCAAAACTGTCAATTGGTTTCCTACAGTTTCCTATGATAAGGTAGGAGAAGGTAGAGTACACTAGAGTTCAAGAAGCAAGAAAAGTCTCCAGGAATTATTTAAGACTCAGTATAGCCTGACCAGCTGGTGGCGCAGTGGATAGAGCATCGGACTGGGATGCGGAGGACCCAGGTTCAAGACCCCCAAGGTCGCCAGCTTGAGCGTGGGCTCATCTGGTTTGAGCAAAGCTCACCAGCTTGGACCCAAGGTCGCTGGCTCGAGCAAGGGGTTACTCGGTCTGTTGTAGCCCCACGGTCAAGGCACATATGAGAAAGCAATCAATGAACAACTAAGGTGTCACAACGAATAACTAATGATTGATGCTTCTCATCTCTCTCCATTCCTGTCTGTCTGTCCCTATCTATCCCACTCTCTGTCTCTGTAAAAAAAAAAAAAAAGACTCAGTATATATTCACAGTTGGAATACAAGCCTGTTTCTCTTCTCCACTGTCCCTACAAAAATATGTTTTTCAAATAAAAATTGGACTCGTGGTAAGTATAAAATTTAAAATGTTAAGATCTCAGAAGATAAAGTTGTTTCTAGTAGATTCTCTCAGCTGGGTGGAAGGGGAATTCTCATGAAAACAATAAGAGCATTATCCTTTAAAAGTTTCATGCATTTCTTAAATAGAAGTCTGCCTCAATGCCTAATGAGGTGGTGGTGCAGTGAATAAAGTACCAGCCTAAGATGCAGAGGCCCCAGGGTCAAAACCCCGAGGTCACCAGTTTAAGCACAGGATCATCTAGCTTGGGCACTGGCTCACCAGCTTGAGCGTGGGGTCTGGATTGAGCATGGGATTGTAGACATGACCCCATGGTTGCTGGCTTGAGCCCAAGGTTGCTGGCTTGAGCAAAGAGGTCACTGGCTTAGCTGTACCCTCCTGGTCAAGACACATATGAGAAAGCAATCGATGAACAACTAAGGTGCTGCAACAAAAAAATTGATGCTTCTCATCTCTCTCTCTCTCTCTCTCTCTCTCTCGCTAAATAAATAAATACATACAGTGTTACCTGAGATACAAGTTTAATTCATTCTGTAACTGAGCTCTTAAGTCAGTCAATTGGTATATCAAACAAATTTCTCCCATTTAAAAAAAACTGAAATAGATTTAATCTGTTCCAGCCCTGTGAAACATCCCCAAATCATCCTAAATTATAAAAAAGACATGTTTTTAATTAAGCAGCACACATGTATACTTTACCAATGCATAACAAAATATATGAAATAAAAGAAAAATGTTATTTAGTACTGTATTCTTACCTTGGAGACTGACGAGTGTGGCTAACGGAGGTTAATGACAGAGAAGAAGGGAGGGAGGAAGGGATGCAGGCACTGTAGACACATAAACTAAAACTACACTTTCTTAACACTAAAGGTAAACTAAAACTGCATTTTCTTTACTTTAAACAAAACTAAAACTGCACTTTCTTTATTTAAAATTAAAACACAAAAACTTAGTTGTAAAAAAATGCACTTTCTTAACTTTAAACTTAATCTAAGCTTAACATTATGTAGTTTTTATTTAATCATCACCTGTTTTGCCTTTTTGGCTGCACTTTCAGCACTTTCACTTCCAGTACTTTTGAATAAAAGTCTATCCAAAGAGGTTTGCTTTTGCCTGCTTTTTAAAATGTTAGGGAAATGTGACAAACAAGTGTCATTGAAAAGTGCTGAAACACGACCAGTTGAAACTTTTTCTGGGTGTTTCTTTTCAGTGAAACTTGAAAGCTTCTCCCACATTGCTAACATGTCTTTGATTTTACTTGTAGAAATCACTTCTCCGACTCTACCTCCTCCTCACTACTAATCTCTTGCAGAAGCTCCGTATGTTGCATCATCTGTAGCTCCTTCAACTCCTCAGTTGTGAGTTCTTCCTCATGTTCCCTGAAGAGCTCGTTTACTTCACCCTCATCTACCTCTAGACCCATTGACTTTCCAAGGGACACAATCTTCTCCAATGCTTCTACTTCAGTCTTAGTCTCTGGTTTGAATCCTTTGAAGTCCCTGTCTGCAACAACATCGGGCCATAACTTTTTCCATGCTGAGTTTAAGGTTCTTCTTGTAACCTCTTGCCATATCAAGTCAATAATGTGTAAACATATCATGATGTTGTAGTGATCTTTCCAAAACTCTCAAAGGGTTAGATTTGTATTCTCAGTCACCTGAAAGCAGCGGCAGAACAAGTGCTTTGTGTAAAGCTTTTTAAAGTTGGAAATGACCTGCTGATCCATAGGTTGCAAGATTGAAGTCATGCTGGGTGGGAGGTAGAGGACTTTCACAAATTTGAACTCACCGAGAATGTCATCTTCAAGACCAGGTGGGTGGGCTGGAGCATTATCAAGGATTAGTAATGCTTTCCTCAGGAGTTTTTTTTCTTGAAGATATTTTTTCACTGCAGGACCAAAGATAAGATTTACCCATTCAATAAAACACTGCCGTGTAACCCATGCCCTAGCATTGGTGTGCCACATAACCTGAAGTTTTTCTTTAAGAATCTTGTGAGTCTTAAAAGCTTGAGGATTTTCGGAATGATACACTCACTAGCAGTGGCTTTACTTTACAGTCACCACTAACATTTGCACACAATGCAAGGGTCAGACGGTCCTTCATGGGTTTATGGCCTGGCAGCTTCTTCTCCTCTGTAGTGATAAAGGTCCTCTGGTGCATTTTTTTCCCCAAAACAATCCTGTTTTGTCACAGTTGAACTCTTATTAGGGGATGTAGCCTTCCTTTGCAATAAGCACAGCAAAATGTGCGATGTACTCCTCAGCTGCCTTACGTCAGCACTTGCAGCTTCACCATGCCTCACAACCGAGTGAATGCCAGATCTCTCCTTGAAATTTTCAAACCAGCTGTGACTTGCCTTAAATGTATCTTCTGCTGCCTCTTTTGATGTTGATGGTTCTTTCTTCTTCAAGTCGCCGTAAATAATACGTGCTTTTTTGCATATTCCAGTCTCTGTCACTGTATCTCCTGCCAGCTCTTTCTCTTTCACCCACACCAGCAGAAGCTTTCCCATTTCTTCATGGATATTTGTCCTTAATTGGGACAGAACTGTAGTTCCTTTCACTGGATTTGCGCTTTTGATGGCATCCATTGTTTAAGGATGGTACAAATTGTATATGTACAGTCGTACAGCCTTGCCAGTTCAATTACTTGTACACCACGCTCATGTTTTTCTATTATTTCTTGCTTTGCTCTATCGACATCATTCTCTTCTTCTCACTACTGTCCTTTACATTCACTTTCTTCGGCCCCATAATAGCACACAAAAAAAGTTAGTAAAAATGCAAAACTGATAAAAGAACAAGTACAGCGCACGAGATTCGACTTGATTCTGCGGGTAACACGTGAGAAAGAACAAGATGCTGGTGTTGTGCTGCTGATACTGGACCTGTGCGCCAATGCGCCAACTAGTGGCAGCTTCCCAAATCACAGCTTGTATCTTGGAATTTCGCTCAGATCTCGAACAAAAATATGGACAGAGTCGCAGCTGGTATCTTAAAAAAATTTGTATGTTGGTCTGCTTGTATTTCAAGGTACCACTGTAAATAAATAAATAAAATAATAAAATAAAAATTTGTCTTAAAATATATTGTGGATTTATCTTTTAGATTATGGAGGAAATATCAATCAGATCATAGGAAACCAGAAAATTTTAAGAGAAATTTATCAACTAAAACACTAGCTTGAGCTAAAAGGAAAAGTGGCGTTAAAATGAACAGAGGCCTCTCAGAAAATTATACAGTTGCAAATAGGGGTTATTTCTTACTAAAAGAGAGAGACAGGGACAGAGAGGGATAGGGAGAGGGAGAAGGAGGGAGGAAAGGAAATACAGCCAGTCTCTGAGAGCAGATCAAGAAGAGCCCCAAGGTCTTGATTCCAAAGAGCAGAGCTAAAAACTGAGGAGGAAATAAAAATATTTTAGGAAATCACTCCCAGGAAATGGGAATGGATCATCAAGTATTATTTCCTGTTCTAGTAGTAGGGGTAAGTGATGACATGTGCCTAAATAAAATTCAGAATCACAATAATTTCCAGAGACCAGTGACTGCTACATTCCTTCTTATCCTTGCTTTTAAAAATGGGAATGTCTACTTTAGTTATCCCAACACTATTTCACCACTATATGTTGGTGATGGGGAGTGATAGGTTATATTGTTATTTCAAAGATCATTGGATGAAGAGAACTCACACTTGAGAAGCCTCATCCAGACCTGGACTTGACCTGGGTGAGGAGGGGGGTGGGGTGTGAACACATAAAAGAGTGTACAGATGATGAGTTATACAATTGTGCACCTGAAACCTGTATAATTTTGTTAAGTAGTGCCAACCTAATAAACTCAAATTTAAAAAATGAGATCGAAATCTTTAATCCTCATGCCATAAGTTGTTGACACTTGGAGCGGGGTGAGTGGGTCTTTAAAGAGTGAATGCATTTTGTATATAAGAATTATGTAAATAGTTGTGTAGAAGACAGACTAGATGAGATTAAAGGGTGCCACAAATACTTTGTAGTTTATTCCATCAAGTGCTATTTCCCTATTCCTTGAATCTAGGCTGTTCTTCTAGCTGGTTTGATCAATAATATATGGTGCTAGGAGTGACAAGTTCTACAGGCTAAGCCACAGAGGCCTTTCAGATTCCACTTTTCGCCTTAAAACCACACTCCACCTCCAAACAAGAGAGCAGGTTTGGCCCTGGCTGGCTGCCTCAGTGGTAGAGTGTGGGCTCAGGATATGGACACCCTGGGTTCAATTCTGTCTCTGCTTCCTCGCTTCTCACTTAAGAAAAAAGAAAAGAAAAGAAAAGAAGAAAGCAGGTTTAGCTTACGTTAGGGGAAGCCACATGGAAGATAACCCAGATGTCCCAGCTAACTGTCAAATATGAGAAAAAACTTGGACTTTCTAACCTAGTCAACCCTCTTGTTAAATGTAGCCACATTAGTGGGCTGGGAGAATCAACAAAAGGAACCTTCAAGTCCACAGAATCCTGAGAAAGAATTCTTGCTGTTTTAGCCCAGTAAGTTTAGAGTAGTTTTTTTAACGTAGTATAATACAACTGAAATACATTGCTTCTCACTACTGTACCCTACCGTTTAAAGGTATCTGTCTGCAAAAAGGAAAAAAAAAATCAATGGATATATTTGTGTATGTGAAAATTTTAAAATGTGGAATTCTGGGACATATTGGCAGATAGGACAAAATATAACAAGAACTGACTGAGCATTAGAGGGAATGAAGAGGACATAATTATCTATACAACAGGATTGAAAAGAGAGACGTTATCATGAGCAACTATATGCCCACAAACCTCAATTTTAATTTTAATATAAATTTAATATAAATGAGAAATTCTTAGATAAATCAAAAAGTCATAAAATGAATATAATTATTAATCATATTGAGTAATTTAAAATGCCCCAAATAAAATAAGATTGTATGGATTTATAGAGATAGTTGGTATCAAAAATTAGTAACTTCAACTTGAACTTCATTCTTCCAGAATAAAAAGTGAAGAAACCCACCCACCTAGCAGATTTTATGAGACTAGTGTTAACCTTAATAGTAAAAACTCAAATAAGAGCATTAGAAAAAAGGAAAACTTTTAACCAATCTTACTTAGGGACAGAGATAAGATTTCTTAGTATAGTAAAATCCTGAATAATCATATTAGTAAAATTATGACATAGTAGCAAAATATGCTTGGTTTATTCCTTAAAATGTATAAAGTTTAAAAGCTACACCTTATCAGTTTAAAGGGGAAAAGAATTTTCAGAAAGATTAAAAAGAAAAAAAGGCAGGGTTACCTGCCATAAATTTATTCAGCACCCTGGTGGGTCAGTAGGTGAAATAGTCAGATATGCCATTCTTCTTTTTGGTTCCCAGATCCTTTATTTTGGTTGTGGACAAAAAAAAACAAACAAACCCAAAAACATTAAAGCATTGCATAGTGGAGACTGCATCCTCTTGTACATTAGCCTAACCTCACAAGGTACTTTGAGCCATAACTCAGTTTTTAACATTCCATTTCACCATCCTCTTTGGTCAATTGCTTTAAAGTGATGAAGTACATAAGAGGGAAAGACCATTGAATACCATGGCATCAGCTTTCTGCCTTTCTTCTCCTCTTGCTATATGCTGAGTTCCTTAATTAGAAGAAATATTATATACAATGCTGAAACAATAAATAAAGCTCTCTAACTCTTCATCAGTTATTTCTTGCAGAAGCAAGGGGAGCAAGGGGAACCAAATCCATATCCAATGTAAGTATTTACTCCATTAAAGATGAATTCTGTCTGTTGTCTGGTAAAAGCAATCTAATATCATTGATTTAAACCAGGTGGCCAAATCTTGTTCTCTACCCCTGGAAGATAGGACATTCAGCAGTGGCTGTAGCCAGATCAAATATGAGGTGGGAAGAGGAGGCAGTGAAATCAGGGGGATCAGGGCTTATTTGCTGAGAAATGCATTTAAAACATCTCTGCCTCCACCTGACCTGTGGTGCTGCGGTGTATAAGGCTCTGGTGTGAAACCCCGGGCTTGCCCAGTCAAGGTACATATGAGAAGCAACTACTATGAGTTGATACTTCCTGTTTGTTCCCTTTCTCTCCCCCTCTTCTCTCTAAAATCAACAAAAACTAAAGGTCTTAAAAAAAACCAAACTGTGTCCTTCCTGAATAAGTCCAATGACAGGCATAAAGCTGAGCGTCAAAAAGCATGATGTCGACAGAATGTCTTTACTTTTTACACCTGATTAATGAGTGTCTCCTTATACACATTGTTAATATTAAAAACAAATATTTTAATTCCCTTAGTTATTTTTATGATTCATTTACATAATCTTGGGCATACCCAACCTGATAGCTTGATAGATAAGAAAATATCCAGTTCAACAGGAGCAATTCAAGATTTCTACTCATGAGTTTTCCTCCCAAACACCACTGTTCTACCCTGAAATTCCCCATCGGCACTTAACACAATCTTCAGAGAACACTGCAATCTGAGAACAGGAACCTTGAACACTCTTGATTTTAATGGGTCATAAGTTCAAGGGGCAATAATCTTTCCTCTACAGCCAGGCCTAGCTGGAGAGCCTACATTGCTGAGTCCACCCAAAGCTCTCAATAGCATGGCTTACTAAGTAAATAGGTAAAAGTAGCACTTCCAAATATGCATATAAATTGAACAACACACTAAATTTTGGCACATCGACTACAAATCCAAGATGGTGCAGCAAGTATTATGCATTTTTCATATATTTAAAGAGCCCAAGATGTAACTTATCTGACACTTCGGAAGGGAACTTCCTACATCCTTCAGACAACTGAAAAGTCAGAAAATTTATTTCAGCTTCAAGTACCTAAAAGTTCTTCAGATTATTTTCTATTGTCTAGTATGCATCTATCTTTGACAGTATCTAGAATACCTGTTATTTACCAATCAATAATATCCTATCAGCATGGGAAATCAGTTAATAGACTAACATGATTTCCTATAGAAAACAAGATAATTAAAGTCCCACTAAGCTAAATTATGGAGCCAAGTCCAGGAATTGAAGCATTGTGACAAAACAAAGTTGAAAGTGACTTTTGATGTTTATTGGTATTGAAGGATAAAAAATAAAACAAGTCAATCAGCTTGATAGCTAATTTTCCAGGTGTTAGGGACTACATTCACTATCTCCATCAATGAATAAATGCAATGGAAGACACCCTTTGATAAAGTTTATTATAGTCCACTATCATTCTGTATGAGCCATTAGCCTTCTACAAAGGCCAAAGTAAATGTGACTGATGAATATCACCACCTCAGTGGATGCATCCTTTCAGTAACTCAGGGCAAAACTATGGAATCATTTTTGATTTCTCTCTCACACATTCACATCCAATTTGTCCAAACAAAAATTTTAGGCTTATTTTATTATTAAACTGCTCTTTTACCTTTGTCTTTGTCCCCTACCATTGATTTTTATTGTAGCAACAGATCATGTCACTACCCTGCTAAAACTGACGTTCTCCATTTCACTCATTATAAAAGGCTGAAGTCCTTACAATTACTTACAAAGACTCTGTGGGTTCTGCATTTTCAAAAGACCCGATTTCAAATCCTGATATTCTTGTTCACTCCACTCCAGCTATAATGCTCCCTTTGGTTTTTTCTTTTTTTTCTTTTTTCTTTTTTTTTTTTTTTTGTATTTTTCCGAAGCTGGAAACGGGGAGAGACAGTCAGACAGACTCCCCCATGGGCCCAACGGGGATCCACCTGGCACGCCCACCAGGGGGTGGCACTCTGCCCACCAGGGGACGATGCTCTGCCCACCAGGGGGCGATGCTCTGCCCCTCTGGGGCGTCGCTCTGTTGCGACCAGAGCCACTCTAGTGCCTGGGGCAGAGGCCAAGGAACCATCCCCAGCGCCCAGGCCATCTTTGCTCCAATGGAGCCTTGGCTGCGGGAGGGGAAGAGAGAGACAGAGAGGAAGAAGAGGGGGAGGGGCGGAGAAGCAGATGGGCGCTTCTCCTGTGTGCCCTGGCCGGGAATCGAACCCAGGACTTCTACACGCCAGGCCAACGCTCTACCACTGAGCCAAACGGCCAGGGGTCTTTGGTTTTTTCAAACACAACAGTTATGCTCCTGCCTTAATTTTCTCACTCTAGTGCTTCTGCTGTATGTAACGTTCCTCCCTATAAACACATATTATTGTCTACTTACTTTATGTCTTTGCTCAAAGTCACCTGTTCAATGAGGCCTCTCCTGGGCAGCTTATTTGATACAGCAAACTCCCCTTTTACTCATTGCCTGCATATTCCTATAGGTTTCCCATAATCTGGTTTCCTTTTCTATCTATGTATTTTACATACATGCTACATACTTAACTTATGCATTTTACTTATTCATTTTTTGAAATATTTATTAGATAATTAAATTTAATGGGGCAACATTGATCAATAAGAGTATCAATATATAGGTTTCATGTGAACATTTCTATAGCAGTTGAACTGTTGCTTATGTTTTGTACCCATCACCTAAAGGCAAATTATTTTACATCACCTTATATTTGTACCGCTTTACTCATGTTTATTACTTAGGTTTTGTCTTTCTTTGCTAGAATGTGATTCCCATGATGATATACTGCTCACAAAAATTAGGGGATATTTCAAAATGAATATGAAGCTATAAAAAAAGCATTTGATTTTTTAATTAAACAAGAACATCAGAAAAGCAAACGGCAAGTCAAAGAAAGTTGATTATGCAAATGAGATGCAAACCAACTTTTATTTCATTGGTGAAAATGCACCATACAAAAGGCTGAAAGTACCAGAGTATCTGCATGTTCCCTGATCCCCTGATTTTTGTGAGCAGTGTAGAACCTTTGTCTTCTTTGTTGATCAGTATATCTTAGAACATAGAATAGTGTGTGGCATATGGAAGGTACTCTCAAAATATTTGAAAAATCCACAAATGGACAAATTTTAAAAATATGTTGAGTGAAAGAAGGCAAATTGCAGAAAATCCATATGATTTTTTTTATATAAAGCATAAAAAATGAAAACTATAATATGCTGTTCAGCAACTTATTCATATATGTTAAACTATTATGAACAATAAAGGAATGATAATCTCATAAAACAGAATAGTAGTTATTTTAGGGTAGAAGGAGAAGAATAATTCAGAAGAAGAACAAAAGTGATTATAAAAATAATGTTCCAATACCTATTTGAGGAGAAGGCAAATGTAATTTGATTTATTATTTTCTATATGTTTTTTCTTTCATATACAGTACATGAATGAACTAATATATCCATTTTTAATTTAAAAATTTACTAGCATAAAACTGAAGAAAGATGAAAAAGATAAGTACTTTTTCTCTCGTGTTAAATAGATGATGAATTTATTCATTGAATAAATATTATTTAGCATGTTAATACTAGGTACTGTCTTTAGTGCTGAGAATATCAGTGAACAAAACAGAAAAAAACCCCAGAACAAACGCAAATAAACAAAAAAAATCTTTTTTTTTGCTCTCCGAAGTTTAATTCTAATATGAGAGATAAGTAATAAAAAAATAAATATGTGGTTATATAGTCTAATAAAGAAATAAATATGTGGTTATATAGTCTATTAGATATTCAAAAGTATAATTAATGGAAGTAGTATTTTACACGTGAAAATCAGGGAAGGCCTCACTAAACTGAAACCTGAGGAATAGGAAATCCAAATCATAGAGAGATGATGAGAAAATTATTTTAGCTTTATAGGTAATCTGGTGTGCATATCCTGACTTGAGACTATTTGGAGAATAATAAGGTAGACTATGTGACCATGGAGCCAAGAGGACAAAGGGCAGAGTTGTAGAATATGAGACCAAGCTGTATTATAAGGGCTTTACATAGTATTTGAACTACAATATATGGAAACACCTTAGAGATTTTGATCAAAGAAGTACTATAAAAGGAACACCTAAAAATGGAGTCATCCTGGCAGCAGTTTTGAGAATCAACTATAGGAAGATGAAAATAGTATTAGGGAGACCTGTTGGAAGACTATTGCAGTAATTCATGTAAGAAACAATAGGAAAATGAACTACTGCATCACAACAGAGGTGGTACTATGTGGTCAGATCCTGGAAAATCCTTAATTTTTTCCTAATGGATTAGATGTGGGTTGTGAGAGAAGGAGGAGTCCAAGATGATATCAAAGTTATGTTATCTTGGATGTCATATGAGCAATGGAACGATGGACCTATTTACTGAGACAGGGAAAATTAGGTTAGTGTTTCAGCATATTTGGGCTGCTATCAGAGAATACTGTGGACTGGGTGGCCAATACACAACAGAAATTTATATCTCACAGTTCTGGAAACTAGAAGTTCAAGAACAAGGTGCTGGCAGATTCTGGCAAAAGAAAACTTTCTGGTTTATAAATGGCCTTCTTTTTGCTATACCTTCACACGGAGGAAGGGGCAAAGGAGCTCTCTGGGGCTTCTTTAGAAGAACAGCAATCTCATTCATTAGCTAATCACCTTCCAAAGGCCCTGCCTTCAATACCAGCCTGTTGAGGGTTATGATTCAACACAGAAATTTTCAGGGGCATAAACATTCAGTCCATAGAAAGCAGGATTCAGATTTATATTTAGGTGCATTAAATTTCTAACATAATGCAGATTAAATGATTAGATACAGGGAGCCCTGTAACAGTCTTGAGATACAATGTTTCAAGTTTACAATGCTCACTCCCATAAAAACTAAAAAATTGAGACATGCGTGTTTCACCTTATGCAATTAGCATCGTACTTATGGACTACATGGGTGAACTAGTTCAAGACTAGCCTGCAACTATTCTTTTAGAAGGTAGAAAGGCCTGAACCACATCTTTTACCTTCTACATTAACTGCTCCTCAAGATGAAACACCTGTAGTACAGGTGGAATCATCTCCAGCATCTCCTGCATGTTCCTTAGACAATCCTGATTCACCTGACCCAGTATCTCCAGCACCTTCTGCAGGTTCTCCTGCCTCTCCAGCTTCCTCTTCCCAATAGGTCACTCTCTCCCACCTTGCAATGCCCCTTCCAGTGTGCAAGCCAACCACAGGATGAAAGAGAAGGAATTTTTTTTCACTCATTTTTTTGTCATTTTTTTCTGTTACTGTAGTTCAGTATATGGTACAGTATATTTATGTCCTTTTCCTTTTTCTGTGGCTTAGTTGTGTTTTATGTTCTAGATTATGATTTTACAACTGTGTTAGGATTGGTAAGTGACTTAGGCTTGGGTATATTTTGACTTATACCAAAATTTGGGTTATATCACTGTCCTAGGAACAGAACTGGGTTGTAATCTGAAGAGCCCCTGTATATAAATCTGGATTTCAGGGATGAGGTCTAGAGATAATATTTTGTGAATCATCAGCAAACAGATGGTTTTAAAGCCACGAGACTTGATGAAATAATCTCAGGCACATGTGTAGATGAAATATTTGTAAGGACTCAGCCCTGAGGCCCTCCAATATTTGAGAAGAGAGACAGAGAATTGAGAAGAAGACAGCAAGGAGTTGATAATCACTGGCATAGGAGGATAACCAAGAGAGTGTTCAGTCCCAAAGGTGTGCTAAGAAAGTGCTAAGAAAAGGTGATCAATTGTGTCAAATCTTGCCAGAATGCAAAAACAAGATAAGGACTTAAATTTGCCCCTGGAATAACATGAAGTAAACTTGGATGAGAACTGTTCATATGGAGCATTGAAAGTAAAATGAATATGACTAGAAGCATGGAAATAGTAAGAATAGATACAAGAAAGCTGAACAATTTTCAGTTTTAATAAAAAGAAAGATAATGATACTGAAATTTCCTTGAACTTAATGTTTCTCAATTGTGTTTCTGAGAATGGTAGCAATTTTACCTAACTCCTGGCTCATTGGGTGTTTTGAATCAACAGTTCATGAGAGTATTTTGTGAGTTATTTGACTTTGTTCATCAAGTGTAGAATAATTTACAATACACTTTTCATTTTCTCCCCTCTATAGAATCAAAATATTCTTGGCATGCACAAGTCTAAAAATCCACCAGGACATCAGGCACCAGTTTCCTTGTGGGAAACTTCAGCAATCAGCAGCTTGATCACCTGCCAGTTGTAGTAGGAACATGTTTGAGCTGCAGAGCTGAAGCCAGTTGGAGGAGAGATCTTGAGCTAATTATTCCTTCAAAGATGTTGATGGTAGTAAACCAGCCAATGCTCTCATATTATTTCTTCCAAGATTTACACTAATCTTAATGAAGACATATTGACTACCATACAATGTATATTCAATTGTCTTTTGAAAAGAGATTATGCACGCTGCACACAAAATATACTACATTATTTTCAAGACTTCCACAGTTGTAAACTCAGCAAATGTGGAAGCTGAATCTTTTTCTTAGCTTTTGCACAGCATTATCACTGTATATGTCACTAAATGTCTACTTAGATTCCTTAACTGCCCCACAAATTCTTTCCCTGGTTGTTTGCTTTTTCTATTGATCTGTCTTTTCCAAAGCCATAGGAAGTACTAAATACAGCAAATAATTTAAGGTCTTTATTTGTCTCTTGAATCAAACAGTTAAAAATCCATCTGATGATATTATCTCTTCAGTCCATAAACTTCGTAGGCTTCAATAACACAACTTTATGTTTTCAAAGCATAATCTCATTCTAATTTCTTTGTCTCTATTGCTCTACAAGACCCTGCCTTAGTTGCCCACTATATTTGTTCTATCAATTTCAGACTCGCAAAACAGTGGCATATAAACACTCATTGGCTATAATTTCCCATATCATGCATTCTTATGCATCTGTTCCTTAAATATACCTTATATATGTTCATGGATTCCTTTTCTATGGTGTGTAACTGTAAAGGTTTTCTGAGGTATTGTTTATTCATATTATAGTTAGTTATATCTTCAGGGTTATCCATTTGTTATCCTGCAGAGTTCAGTAATATTTTAATTTTATAACTACAAAAATATTTTTCTAGACTCTTTTTTACGTTTGAAACGCTAAAATAAAATATTTTATCTAATAATGAAGCTAACATGTTATCAAATATCATATTTATTTATTCACTCATATACAGCTGCTGCTAAACACTTTAATACAAAAGTTATTTTTGTCCAGGATTTATTATTTTCATTACAAATGGCATAAAGAATTCTCAAAATTTTTTGAACTAGGGCTAAGGAACTTCTTAGACTTGACTCTCCTTTGTACATGAGACAGCAGGTCATTTACCAGGCAAGGAACTGCTGATTAAATAGTGAATGAGAGAGACACAGATTCTGCTCTCACAAACCGTTAATCAGAGATGCAACCAACACAATCAGTCGAGTGAATGATAGCAGAGGTACAGGATGGCAGCTGGTGTCTTGTGCTGGGATATTTCTTTGTCCTTCATTCCGGTGCCCCTCTCATGACTACGTGGCAGAACACTATTCAATTGGGATTCAAACGATGAGGCATAAAATAGATAGATCATGAGCAGTAGATATTCTATGAGGGAGAGATTGTGAAAGGGCAGTAGGAACAAGCCATATATAACTCTGCCAATTGCAGGATTTTTTTCAGTGTTAGAACTATTAAGATTATATTATTATAATTCAAGAAAGATACTTTTAGTATAATGGTTTCCCATGCCATAATATCCCCATCCTTCACCTGTTATCCTAAGATGGTTTCAAATCTGTATGCCAATTTTTGCCTCTATAAACAATTGCCTATATTAAAAGGAGTTTGTTCAGAGGATTCTCTACTAAATTTACTTACCAACTCCTATCACTATCTTATCCTGAATCTAAAATAGTTTATAGACATTGTGGGAGAAAAGGAAAAAATGTTGATATATACTAATATCTTATGCCAGACCAAGAAGTGACACATGTAATAGGCTGAATAAACCTGCAGAGGCAGGATAAGGGATGGTACAAAAATAAATAATATGAACAGTTTAACTAGATGGACAATATGCACAAGAAACTCCTACAATGAAAATTTAGTCTAATTCACAGAAGGCATCCAGAACACAACATTCAGGAGTTTGGGGGGAAGAAATCACAATAGGTTCTGGCTTTCAGGGGCAAGAGTCTTATCCTGGTACCAAATGGTTCAGCCTATTCTCTTCCTATCCTCCCACAATGTCTATAAACTATTTTAGTTTCAGGATAAGGTAGAGGAAATGGCTAAAACCCATTAACTGAAATATGAGTTTGGCCCAGAAAGACAGATAATAAATGGTCTAAAAGTAAGCAGCAATGATACTGAACTGATGCTGGACTAAAGAGCTAACATTCTAGATAGAATGTGTTTGACAATTTCCTGTGACAGAGTGGGATGGGGTAGCGGCGAAATGTTGAAGAGCTCTCAAATTTTAAAAAGTAGGGAATTGGAGAGGAGATTCAGAGGCAAATTTTAATTAATGGCACTAAATATCTTCATAATAAGCAAGGCTTTGATAAAATTTTTTTTATTGTTGCTTGAAATACTGTCAGTCCGTGGTAATGACCATAGAATTTCTTTCCAATTTCTAGGGACCAGCGCTGTCACAGCACAAATAACTTTAGTATTTTTAAATTTTATTTGATTTTTGAGAGATAAGAAGGAGAAGAGAAAGAGAGAAATTTTATTTGTTATTCCACTTATTTAAGCACTCAGTGGTTGATTTTTGTATGTGCCCTGATAGGAACCGAACTCACAGCCTTGGCATACTGAAACGATGCTCTAACCAACTGAGCTTTCTGGCAAGGACACTACCAATAACTGTAATTATATAAGAAAGACTCCTGGAAGAACAGGCTAACGTTCTTTTTGTAAGTATAAGAATATTGTTATTAATCAAAATAAAACTGCAAACAAATGTGACTTTTTCTAAAAGGCTACTGCTTTAAAGTGCTGTCTAATCTCTGACTTGAGAATCATCTATTTTGCTTTGGAAGGTCTCCCAGAGCAACTGGGCACTCTTTTCAGGTGATTGTAGCAAAAGTGTATATGTGCACAAATCACTAGTAATAGCATTTAAATGAAGGTGCCCAAAGCCACCAGTCCTAGGTCCAGATAGGTTAATAAGAGACACAGCTGCAGAACAGGGATTCACATTTGTTTCTTTTGAGTGTGTGTGTGTGTGGGGGGGAATATGGTGATATATGTTTTAGCTCATTTTATATTTGTTCTTATCACAAGCAGAGTGTATTGCTGCTGGAAAAGCTAAATGAGATTCTGCTTCTAGATACTAAACAAAAAGTTCTAAGCATGGAATGCTTCATTGGTCTCAGAAGTGTTTTGGGGACACTTTTAATCCAAGCCACCTAGTCACCCACCTGGTAACACCACATTGATCTGTGTTGAAAAAAACGCTCTATTTCTTTCTTTTTCATACCCAGAGTGCTTACCATTAATAGTAACAATACTATTTATATTGTGTTGTTTGAAAATATCTTAAAAAGAAGTTTTTCATTTGAATTCTGTTGGCTTTTCCTTCTATGCTACTTAGTAAGTTCATAAATTTCTTTTGTACATTATCCAGCACTTCCTGCTGGACCTCATTGTATTTTTTAAATTCTTCAATTTTTTCTTCCTTCAGATCCAAGCCAGCATTTGCTTTATCCAGATGCCACTGTAACATCACCAGTTTTCCTTCTAGACCGTCTGCCTTCTCCATCCATTCAGCTACTACCATTGTCAGGTTAGCCAGTACCTGTTCCCAAGAGACAGAAAGATGTAATGCACTTTCATTTTTCTCCTTGGTGACACATTCAGTTGTTCTTGCCGTGACTCTACCTGCCAACTGTCTTGATGACTTGCCTTTTCCGTTGCAGCAGAAGATGAATGTAGTTTCTCTTCTAACTCTGTGACTTTCCTTCTTAGTTTTAGCTGCTCTATCTTCCGCAGTCCACACTTCTGCTGAAGGAGAATCTTTTGATTCCTAAGCATAGTTAAACCATCTCTCGCGCTCCTGGTTTAAGTGTAATTGTCAGATAAATGTGTAACATCCTTCTCTAAGGCACAGTTTTCCACTTGTTTGTTTCAACGTTAACATGACTTTGAATCTCTCCTATTAAAACATAACTGTCTTTTCTTGCATTCATGGGACTACATTTAAGGGGGCAGAGGAGTTGGGAGAAGGAAGACAGGAGATAAATGGTGATGGAAGGAGACTTGTAAGCTAGTAAACGCACGATGCAATGTGCAGATGATGGAACTGTACACCTGAAGCCTATAAAATTTTATTAATCATTGTCACTCCAATAAATTCAATTAAAAGTGAGAATGGTTTCACTTAATCAAAAAAAGTGGATTTACTTCTCTAGTTTTGCTCTGTTTTTTTTTATTTTTTTCAATTGTTGCTCTAAAGCTATAGCCATCTTTGTCATTGCAACATGTTCAAATCCTTTATTATTTTCCTCATCACAGAAAGTCATATATTTGTCTCTTGCAGTGGCTGATTTTCTGTTTTCTTTTCCCTACATGTCTCTTTTGTTTTAATTTTTATATTTTAGGTTACGCATGTCAATTCTAAAATTCAACATTCTCTCCTTCAGGTTGGTGTCTACCCACTTCAAAATTTCACTTTCACTCACTTCATTAGTAAAATTTTCACTTAAAGAAAGTAATTCATCACTTTTTTCTTTGATTAAGAGCTCTTTTTCCTTAAATAACTTTTTGTAAAACATCTTGTTTCTTCCTTAGTTGCTTAATTTCTAAATCAGTTCATATTGTTTTTTTTCTAGTTCAGAGGTAGCAGTAATTGAATTATATCATCTCTGATTATTTTCCTGGACAGTTCTAATTGTTGCTTCTTTTTCCTGCTTGATTTTTTCAGCTTTTTAATATCTTTTTGGAGCAATCTAGAAGACTCATTTAATTTATCAGATTTAACTGCCCTAAGACAGTGTGTGGATTCCAAAGTAATTGACATAGTGGAGGGCTGTGGTGAAATAAGATCAAACTTGTGTAAAAGGTCACCCTTGGCATTGCAAAGCTGCCCTAATGCTAAGCTGAATTTTTGCTCATTCCTTCTCCGTATTTTTGACTCTAGAAAGCTTCTTTTAATTTTAATATGTTCCTTAAGCTCAAACTGCTCCTTCTGGGTGTTAAAATTATATTTTTTGTGACTGATTTAGCTGATCATCTTCTAAGTCTTCTATTTTGTCCTAAAATTTCTGTGTGGTTAAATACAAATCATTAGCCATCAATTCACTTTGAATTATCTCTCTGCATGTATCATATGATGTTCATTTTATCATCTTAAAGGTGATAAATTATTTTTTTCATCATCTAGAAGTTGTTTTAGTTTATTGATGATGCTATTTCTTTCAATGTGTTCTTTGGACAGCTGATCTTTTATGAAAACCATGTGCTTTGCAGGTTCTTGTTTCTGTTGAGCCAACTTTTCTAATTCAGCGACTATCTGATTTGAGTTCTTGGTCCTTGGCCTTCAAGTCATATCTTAAATAATTTGCTCCTGAATCCAAATTCATGTTTCTTGTAGCTGTACTTTTAATTCCTTCACACTCACTGTTCAGTCTTAAAAAGTGATAAATCTCTTCCTTTTCTTGATTTAATGAATTTTCTCTTTTTGAAACTTGAACTTATTCTTTAAGTTTCAGGTTGTCAACAATGAGATAGTTATCCTGGTTTAAGCTACTCAGTGTCATTATTTCATTTTTGGTATCAAACAGCACTTTTTTTACTCTGAATACTTCTTCCATGGATGTGCTCTGTGAAAGTACTTTGCCCATTTCTGTCACAGTATCACTTTATTTCCTAACATCAGGCTTCAATTAACAATCTTCAATTGTTTCTTTCTTTTCTTCTTCTATCCCATCTTCTTCTCTCCTCAAAACATCTTTCTCATTTTCTGCAGGAGTAAATTTTTCATGGATGTATTCTGTTATAACCTCAAGGTCTTCAACCTTCTTGATAGACTTTTTTTTTTTTTTTTAGTTGTAGAACTTGAACAGATTTTTGCCTATCCTAAATGCTAGAGGCATTGGTCACTCTGATTTCTGAGCCACCTTTCTATAACAGATTTTCTAGTTGTTTATTATTTCTTCACACTTACTTTTTTTATCTTGATGCCTAGGTTTATTTCTGCCAGCTCCTGTTGAACATTCTGCAACACTGCCATTCCAAATTGATAGTCATCAGTTTACTTGTATTTGTTGAAGCTTCTTTTTCTTTATTTTTTATTTATTTATTTTTTTTGTATTTTTCTGAAGCTGGAAACGGGGAGGCAGTCAGACTCTCGAATGCACCCGACCAGGATCCACCCGGCATGCCCACCAGGGGGCGATGCTCTGCCCATCTTGGGGCGTTGCTCTGCCGCAATCAGACCCATTTTAGCACCTGAGGCAGAGGCCACAGAGCCATCCTCAGCGCCCGGGCAAACTTTGCTCCAGTGGAGCCTTGGCTGCGGGAGGGGAAGAGAGAGACCGAGAGGAAGGAGGGGGGGGGGTGGAGAAGCAGATGGACGCCTCTCCTGTGTGCCCTGGCCGGGAATCGAACCCGGGACTCCTGCATGCCAGGCCGATGCTCTATCACTGTGCCAACCGGCCAGGGCTGTTGAAGTTTCTTGATGGTATTTTGCAGTTTGTAGATCTCATTGTGATCAAAGCTGTTTCTTACAAAAGTCTGAGAAGAATGCCTCCAATAGCTAACGTCAGCCTCATACCTTAGAACACTATTTGACAATCTGTTTAATCCCTGTTGTGTCAAAATCAGGTCAGCAAAGTACTTGTCCTCTCCACTGCAAGCTGAAGCATTAGGGTTGATGTCATAAGTCAACAAAAGTGTTTCGGGGTTGATGGCACATAGCCAGCTCCAGAATTTATTGAGTGGGCTAACAATAGCTTCAACTCCTATTCCTTAACACTGTCTTCCAAGTTTAAATTCTAAGTTTTTCTATTGTAGTTGATGTTGGTAAGGAGCAGTTTGCTGCTTTATTTGAAGTTCTGATTTTCATATTTATGTTCTGGATCACTCCAAAAAGTTTTAAGTCTCTCATTCGATGATCTTTAGGTCTCAGTGACTGCAACTTCCTTTCTCTTAAAGGTAGGTGACTCTTTCTCCCTTTTAAATCCCTGCATTAGCTTATCTCTTGTGAAGTTAAAGATGTGGCCTGTGAAAGAAGCCATACTATCACTAACTTGTCCCAGCCAAGGCTACCAAACTCATCACTGCGAGGCATAGGACTGACCTAGTCCCCTAACCAAAAGTTTCCAGTATCTTGAAACAACCCAGCCAGGTGTCCCCAAATGGCTGCATGGATGAGGCTAAGAATCACATCACAATGACCCCATTTCTCAGCAACCCCAAAGTGATGGGCCTTTCATTTTGGGGCATCTGGGAACTGAGGCTTGTCCAAGGCCTGACAAAGGGCCTTTTCTAGTGACAAGGCCTCCACGGGAGTTTTCTTTCCCCTGTCTTAGTGACTGTCCTCACACTGAGCCACTAAGACACCAGTGCTACAATGGTGGCCCCAAAGGCTCCACCAAAATCTGTCCCAAGTGTACGGGCCATGCTGGATAATTTTGCCTCCCTCCAACACCCCACCCCCCTTAATACCTCCTCTAGCTCTTCTGGTTGTAAGAGTTGGCCCTTCCCTCTGTTGCTCTTGCTTCTCCTGAATTCAGGTAGGGGACACAGAGGTGCCTCCATTTATGTGCTGGGCTCCTTGGAATGTCTCATCAGTGTGGCCTGTGAGGTAGATGGGGGGCGATGGCTGTGGGGTGGCCATGGTGGTAGCTACTAGAGCCTGGTTTTCATAAAATTTGTGGTAACAGGAGGGCCCCTCTTTGGTCCTTCCTGACTTGATATTCTCATTATTTATTTTTGGACACTTATTTATCTACATTTCCCCAAATTCCTGTTTATAGAACTTACCAAGTTTTTAGCATCTAGAGTGCTTTGAATATAATGACTAATTACACTTCCATTCCTGGAGAAAAATAGTGGGTACACCAGTTACAGTTTTGTTTACCCTTCAGGGAGAAATATTTGATCTTATCATTTCCTGAAATTTATCTCTTTTTAATTTACAAATGATTACAAATAGCTAAGCTTTTATTTCAGGGATTTAATAATGTCCCACTTAGGAATAGAAATCTATTCTTTGATTGTCTGTTTTCCCATCAATAAAACACTTTACTTTTACTAAAATAAATATGACACATTAGCACAAGATTGATATAACTCACTTGTTGAATTCAATAAAACTGCAATTTGCTTTAACTGTTAGTTATTTTCTTCCATGTTTTAAAACCTGTTTCCTAAGAAAAGAAAGAAGAGGAAAAATAACACTTTAAACCATGGAACATTTATACCATTCAGTTTTTTATTTTTATGTACTTATAAAAATGATCTCAAATCCTATTTCCTTTTATTTTTAAATTTTTTTTAGAGAATTAACTTTCA
Source organism: Saccopteryx bilineata (assembly GCF_036850765.1). NCBI lineage: Eukaryota > Metazoa > Chordata > Mammalia > Chiroptera > Emballonuridae > Saccopteryx > Saccopteryx bilineata. Next base: position 65,898,065 of record NC_089490.1, on the reverse strand, counting down.
CAGGGTGACATTGATCAATACAAGTAAATAGGTTTTAGATGAAAATTTCTTTTTCTTATGTTTTTTTTGTTTTGTTTTGTTTTGTTTTTGTATTTTTCTGAAGTTAGAAATGGGGAGGCAGTCAGACAGACTCCTGCATGTGCCCGACCGGGATCCACCAGGCACGCCCACCAGGGGACGATGCTCTGCCCATCGTGGCGTCACTCTGTTGCAACCAGAGCCATTCTAGAGCCTGAGGTAGGGGCCACAGAGCCATCCTCAGCACCTGGGCCAACTTTGTTCCAATGGAACCTTGGCTGCGGGAAGGGAAGAGAGAGACAGAGAGGAAGGAGAGGGGGAGGGGTGGAGAAGCAGATGGGTGCTTCTTCTGTGTGCCCTGGCCGGGAATAGAAGCCGGGACTCCTGCATGCCAGGCCAACGCTCTACCACTGAGCCAACCGGCCAGGGCCTATTTGAGCTGCTGATTATGCTGTATACACATCACTTAAAGTCAAATCATTTTTTGTTACCTTATATTTGCCCCTATTAACACCCTTTCCCCCACCTGCTGTCCTCTCCCCATTTACTCAAGTCTTCTCCCCCCTTCCCCACATACCCTTCCCCCTGGTAACCACTTTACCTTTATCTATGTCCAGTATTCTCAGTTTTACATCCCACCTATGTGTAAAAACACAGTTCTTAGCTTTTTGTCATTTACTTATTTCACTCAGTATAATGTTCTCAAGGTTCATTCATGTTGCTGTAAATGGCAATGCCATCATTTCTTATGCCTGAGTAATATTCCATTGTATCTATGTTCAACATATTTATCCAATCCTTTATCAAGGGACACTTTGGTTGTTTCCATGTCTTGGCCACTGTGAATAATGCTGTGATAAAATAAACATGGGGATTCATGTGTCTTTACATACCAGCGTTTTTGAATTTTGGGGGTAGATACCCAGTAGAGGGATTGCTAAATCATGTGGTAATTCCATTCTTAATTTTTTGAAGAACTATCATACTTTCTTCTATAATGGTTGTACTAATTTGCATTCCCACCAGCAGTGAATGAGGGTTCCTTTTTTTTCACAGACTCTCCAACACTTGTTATTATCTGTCTTGTTAATAATAGTCGATCTAACAGGTGTGAGGTGGTATCTCATTGTAGTTTTCATTTGTACATATTTTTCAAATAGCTAGTGAAGATGAACACTTTTTCATATACCTGTTGGCCATTTGTATGTCCTCTTGGGAGAAGTGTCTGTTCAGGTCCTTTCTACGTTTTTATTCTTTTTTTTTTTTTTTTTTTTTTTTTTGAGAGGAGAGAGAGAGGAGAGACAGAGAGAGAGAAGGGGGGGAGGAGCTGGAAGCATCAACTCCCATATGTGCCTTGACCAGGCAAGCCCAGGGTTTCAAACTGGCGACCTCAGCATTTCCAAGTCAACACTTTATCCACTACGCCACCACAGGTCAGGCCCCTCTCTACGTTTTTAATTTAATTGTTGGCTTGTTTGTTGCTGAGCTTTGTGAGTTCTTTATATATTTTGGATATTAACTTTTTGACCTGTTATTTGCAAATATCATCTCCCATTTTGTTGGCTGCCTATTTGTTTTGTTGTATGTTTCTTTTCTAGTGCAAAAGCTTTTTCTTTTCATATAGTCCCATTCATTTATTCCCTTGCCTTTGGGGTCAAATTCATAAATTGTTCTCTATGGCCAAGGTCCAGAGCTTAGTACCTACATTTTCTTCTATTTAACTTATGACTTCAGATCTTATATATTTAGGTCTTTGATCCATTTTGAATTAATTTTTGGGCAGGGGGACAAACTGTAATCTAGTTTCATTCTTTTGCATGTGACTTTCTAATTCTCCCAGAATCACTTTTCTAGAGGCTTTCTTATCTCCATTGTGTTTTTAGCTCCTTTGTTGAAGATGTTTTGCCAATATAAATGTAGTTTCATATCTGAACTTTTTTTTTTTGTATTTTTCTGAAGCTGGAAACGGGGAGAGACAGACAGACAGACTCCCGCATGTGCCCCACCGGGATCCACCCGGCACGCCCACCAGGGGCGTCACTCTGCCGCGACCAGAGCCACTCTAGCGCCTGGGGCAGAGGCCAAGGAGCCATCCCCAGCAGCCGGGCCATCTTTGCTCCAATGGAGCCTTGGCTGTGGGAGGGGAAGAGAGAGACAGAGAGGAAGGAGGGGAGGGTGGAGAAGCAAATGGGCGCTTCTCCTATGTGCCCTGGCCGGGAATCGAACCCGGGTCCCCCGCATGCCAGGCCAACGCTCTACCGCTGAGCCAACCAGCCAGGGCCCATATCTGAACTTTTGATTCTGTTTCATTGGATGAAAAATGAAGGCTTTTCCTCTAAAATCAGGAACAAGACAAGGTTACCCACTCTCTCCACTCTTATTCAACATAATTCTTGAAATTTTAGCCAAAGCAATTAGGTAAGAGAAAGAAATAAAAGCTATTCATATTGAGAAATATTAAAATTTTTAAAATGATAATTTAAAATTTACCTTTCATATGAGTAAGAATGTTAATGTTTTTAAAAATCTTGATATAAATGGGAATTGTCACTGATCCACAAAAAATTTGCATTTCCTCTGAACGGAGTTCTCAGAAGAATCTTAATATCAGACTGTTAGTTATTACTCATTTAAACTACTTCAAGGATTAATCTAGTTAATCAATCATATAAAACTTTTGTTTTTTCAAATGGAATACATCCATTGGTTGCTTAAAGACAAGATATAATCTAAGAAATGCCTCATTAGGCAATTTTCTCATTATGTGAATATTATAGGATGTACTGACACAAACTTAGATGATATAACTTACTACCCACTTACTCTATAGCAGTGATTTTCAACCTTTTTTTTTCATGGCACAAACACACACTAATTACTAAGGTCAGTGCCCCTGACTAAATACAACCATTTTCATCTCATAGCACTAATAAATTAGTTACTAAAAAAGAAGAGGTCAGGGCCCCTTTTTCTTTAGTAATTAGTTTATGAGTGCATGAGAAACAAAGGTTGAGTAGCCTATTGCTCCCAGGCTACAAGTCTGCTACTGTGCCAAACAATGTGAGATTAAGTCAAGCACAAGAGAAAATGATGAAATCAAGAGAAACAGTAAACAGGAGATATATGATGCTGCTGCAGGCATAGCATTGCATACTGTTTACAGCAATTTAAAAAATAAGAGAGTACATTTGAATAAAAAAAGTATAGTACAGGAAATACATAGACCAGTAACATAGGCATTTATTATCATTAACAATATTATGTACTGCATATTACTATATGTGTTATACTTTTATAAGACTGGCAGCACAATAAGTTTATTTACACTAACATCACCATGAACACATGAGTAATGCATTGCATTGCAATGCTACAATGGCCAAAAAGTCACAAGGCAATAGAAAATGTTTAACTTTATTATAATCTTATGGGGCCCATCCTTGACCAAAACATCATTATATGGCACATGACTATATGATAAAACCTGATGCTGCTCATTTGAGATATTTCTAAATTTTACTTTGGTAATTCTCACTCCTAAATAGAGTCTACCATAAGGAAATGCTATCAATAGAAATGTTCATTCTTTCCAATATGAAAAGAGATAATGATTATAATAAATATAATAGTCATAGGTGTTTTAAAGTTAGCCACACCAACTTGCCAGATTCAATGGTATGTATTTTCTGCTAACTCTTTATTTTGTAATATCATATTGCTAGTCTAGAACTGGCCAGGATGAGAGTATTTACACAAGACTTCAACAAATGCTACAAATAATGGCTTATAAAAACATGTTAAAGAAATAAAAAATTGCAAACTCTAGTGAAATAAATGATTTAGGCAGAGGGCAGAGTCCAATAACCAGATTTCTAATATGTCTTCCAAGATTTCTCCTCCTTGATGTATGTACCCTATGTAATCCCCTCTCCTTAATTTGGTAGGTATCAGCAAATATAATGATTAATAATCAGTTGAGCTGGAATTAATCAAAAATGAGATTACCATGTAGGAATTAAGTTAATTAGATGAGCATTTTTAAAGAAGGTCAAGTGTTGGAGAGAAGCTGTCTTGTTGGCTTAGAAGAAAGGAGTCTTGTTGTGAACCATCTGTGGACAGAGCCACCTAGCCCCTGAGAGTGACCCTTAGGCAACAATCAGCCAAATAAACAACAACAACAATTAAAAGACTTCAGTTCTCAGTTCTACAATCATAAGGAACTGATTCTGCCAACAACATGAATGGTCTTGGAAGAGGACAACAGTTTCCAGATGAAACCTTAATCTTGATTCCAGTCTTTGGGACTCAGCAGAAAGCTCAATTACATTATGTCAACAGAAACTGTAAGATAATTAGTTGGTGGGGAATTAAGCTACTAAATTTGTTGTAAGTTGTAACTCAGCAAAAGGAAACTAGTATACCTTAGAGATGGTGATGGTTGATTGAGACAATATATGAAAGAGAGTCCAACGATAAGGTTTGAAGGATGAGTCTTCAAATTCCTCCTGAGGAAGTGTAAAATGTCCTAATGTGTAGGCCTGGATATGTAGACAGGTTAACTATCCTAAATGGCCTCCCTTGAAAACTGTGATGGTTGAATGAAAAGCTGCACAATCTATTGGCATTGGGATTCCCAGGACTGATTCTAAATAGGATAGAGACAGAATAGACCTCAGCCTGATGACATTCAGCTCTCTTAGTTGGTAAAGACATTGACTTGGGATTGGTTTTAGAGGTGCTGGTAAAAACCTACCCAAGAATTGCTACCTCAAGGTCTTTCATGAGGAGCCCTAAGTTTAAGTTTGGAACAGAAGTATCTGAAAAAAACACGACAACTGTATCTGAAAAGAATTTGCTTGCTTAGAATAGGAGCTTACAAAACAAGACTATAAATACTGAAACAATCTTTCCTTTTGAGGCCTTGAGCTTAAAAGAAATGAAGACAAATGTAATAAAATCAATTGAAGACTGATAAAATATTATTTTTTTCAGGTTCCAATATTTCCCAGGCTTATTACATGACTGATGCAAGGCAAAAAGAGTAAATCCTAAAATAATGCTGATATCAGATGTTTCTTCTAATCTGTTGGATGGACTTAATTTTATATCGACGAATAATATGATCTCTATTTTCATGAAGCAATTTACTCTTGTTTATGAATTCATAATTTTGTGTCTTGCTGCTGTGTTAACTTAAATTACTTCCATAGACAAGTTGATATATATCAATATTTCCTTTGAAATACTTTCTAAAACTAGATTATTTTTGGACAAAATGTAGAAATATTTTCAAATTTTAGTTATGGTTGACCAAACTGATTTTAAGAATCATTGTATTAAAATTATACAACACACCAGTAATGCACATTTTATAGTATTTTCATTAGCAGTGAAAATTATATACTTCATTATTAGACAGGCAAAATGAGTCACTTTATGTTTGAATTGGTTTTTCTATAATAATTTGTTATAATAAGTGAATTTAAAATAAATTTCTTTTTATAAGAAATCTAGTGAGACATTTGTTTTCCTTTTATTGATTATTTTTTAAAAATTTCCCCAAGTATTAAAAGTTTTTATAAAACCACTTTAACTCTTTATGAATTCATCATAAAACAAAACAAAACCAAAAATAATAAAGTTGGCAATATTTTCCTCAATATGACCTTTTATTCTTGCTAAATTAAAAGAAAATCAATGTCATGAAATAAAATTACATCTACAAAATCTGGTGACCAATTATATGTTATAAAAGCAAAATAATGTTTAAGTGTATAAATGTACTTATAATGGATGGAGAGGGAGAAGGGGAGAGAATGACAGAGATGAAAGAGGAAGGAAGTGAGGGGTTTGGGGGAGAGAGAGAGAAAGAGAGAGAAAAAATATGCCAAGATATTTTTATATATATATGAAATATAAATATATATATATTATATAAATATAAATATAAATATATATATATAAGGCAAATAGGAATGTTTTTTAAAAGTTAATAAAATGAATTTGAAGGGACAACCAACTACTAGCTAACAAAATCTGAAATTTTTGGTAATTTGTGAGTCTGGCACATTTACTTGATATCATTAAGTCTTATGCATGTAGATCTTGGTAAACAGCTCCATCCCATCACTGGTCCTGGTATGTGAGAGCCCTGACCTGCCCACTCTTTAAAAAGAATAAAGGCAGAATCCCTTACATCAGTGAGTGAATCAGGAATATCAAGGCTTTCACATAATCCAAGACAAAATTGTTAGTGGTTCAGGTTTATAAGCCAGAGAAGGGGGCTGAAATATTCCTTTTATTAATCTTCATTGGAATATATATATATTATATATATATTTCATATATATATAATATATATATATTTCTTCCAATGCATCTGCAACTGTGTAAATTAAAATAAATAAAGTAAGAAATATGGGTGTGATCTTGATAATTTGAATAGAATAAATAAAATAAGAAGCTGGGGTATTACCAAGGGAAACAAAGCAGGGTACATCAGACAAAGTGAGATAACATTAGATTGATGTGGGCCCATATTGACAACGAAAACTCTTGTGAAATTCTGGTTTCTTATTTCCAGGCGAAAAATAACAGTAGCAATCTCTAAGGAGTAAAACACAGTTTACTGCATTATAAAACCATGGTTAACCTTACAAAAAACTGATCCTACATAAAGTGTTATGATTTATAGTTTCTAGTATATGCCAACACACAGGTCAATTGATTAGTTTAAACATTTTTTCCCCTAAGAAGGAACCTAGAAAGGTGCAAAGTAAACTATTCAAACTGGCTGACCTAGATGACATAGGAAATTGTATCTGGTCTAGAGGTGCTCAAGTGTTTCATTCTGGAGCAACAAAATGAGACTCAATTAAAATTAGGAATGATCTAATTTCTCTCAGCTTTCTTCCAATGTTTTGACAACACATAAGTCTTCAGTTTTATAAATCAGCTTTTTTTGCGTCTATTTTATTAAATTTAATTTATTGTGTTAATATGGATTCAAGTGTCTCACTCAATATAACTCCTTCAAACCCCACCCACGTGTCCTCCATTACACCCTCTTTGCCCCTTTCCTCCTAACTTCATCTCCCCCTTTTTTTGGAATTTGCTGTCCTGTTATCTGTATCTGTGTGTTATGTATATAAAATTTCACTAATCCCTTCACCTTCTGTGATCTTGTCCCCTCATCTCCTTTCCATCTGACAGCTGTCCTTTTGCTCCCTGTGACTCTGCCTCTGCCTCTATTCCATTCCCCAGTTCACTTTGTTCATTCGATTCCACATATAAGTGAGATCATACAATATTTTTCTTTCTCTGACTGTTTCACTTCAATTAACATAATAATTTCCAAGTCCATCTATGCCATTGAAAAAGGTAAGATTTCCTTCTTTTTAACAGCTATGTAGTATTCCATTGTGTATATGTACCATTGCTTTTTGATCCACTCATCTACTAACAGACACTTGGACTTTTTCCAGATCCTGGCTATTGTAAATAATGCTGCAATAAACATGGGGGTGTATATATTCTTTTGAATCAGTGATTTGGGATTCTTAGGATATATTCCTTAAAAAGGGATAGTTGGGTCAAAAGGCACCTCCATTTTTAATTTTGGGGGGAAACGTCATACTGTTTTCCACAGTGGCTGCACAAGTCTGCATTCCCACTAGCAGAGCAAGAGAGTTCCCTTTTCTCCACACCCTCACCAGCACTTATTGTGTGTTGATTTGTTAAGGAGCACCACTCTGACAGATGTGAGGTGGTATCTCATTGTGGTTTTAATTTGCATTTCTCTGATGATTAGTGACATAAAATATTTTCTCATATGTCTATTGGCCATCTGTATGTCCTCTTTGGAGAAGTTTCTATTCAATTATTTTGCCCATTTTTTAATTGGATTGTTTACTTTCTTGGTGTTGAGTTGTAGAAGCTCTTATAAATTTTGGTTATTAACCTCTTTTCAGAGGTATTGGTAAATACGTTCTCCCATTGTACGGATTGTCTTTTTATTTGTTCATGGTGTCTTCTGTTGTGCAAAAGCTTTTTAGTTTGATATAATTCCATTTGTTTATGTTGTCCTTTATTTCACCTGCCCATGGAGATAAATCAGCAAAAAATATTGCTATGAGAGATATCAGAGAGTTTACTACCTATGTTTTCTTCCAAGATGTTTATGATTTTGCAATTTACATTTAAGTCTTTTATTCATTTTAGTTTATTTTTGTGAATGGTGGAAGTTGGTGGTCTAATTTCATTGTTTTGAATGTACCTGTCTAATTTTCCCAACACCCTTTATTGAAGAGACTATCTTTACTCCACTGTATGCTCTTACCTCCTTTGTCAAATATCAGTTTAACATAAAGGTGTGGGTTTATTTCTGGATTCTCTGTTCTGTTCCATTAATCTGGATGTCTGTTCTTATGCCAGTACCAAGCTGTATGATTACTATGGTCTTGTAGTATAACTTGATATCAGGAAATCTAATACCTTCCACTTTGTTTTTCATTTTCAAGATTTGCTGAGGCTATTTGGGGTTTTTTGTTGTTGTTGGGTTTTTTTGGTTCCATATAAATTTTTGGGATACTTCTATATTTTTGAAGTATTTCATTGGCGTTTTAATAGGAATTGCATTGAATCTATAGATTGCTATGGGTAGTATAGACATTTAATTATGTCTCTTCTTTTTATCCATGAACACGGAATATGCTTCCACTTGTTTGTATCTTCCTTGATTTCTTTTTCCAATGTCTTATAATTTTCTGAGTACAAGTCTTTTACCACCTTGGTTAAATTTATTCCTAGGTACTTAATTTTTTTGTTGCAATAGTAAAGGGGATTATTTCCTTAATTTCTCTTTATGACAGTTTATGGTTGGTGTACAAAAATGCCACTGGATTCTGAATATTAATTTTATATCCTGTCACCTTGCCAAATTCATTCATCAAATCTAGTAGCATTTTGACCAAAATTTAGGGCTGCCAAAAGAATGGGAAATTCCAAAATTGTGTCCTCTCTTTAAGAATTGGATCTTACAATGTAAGATTTGTTGAGCAGAGCCAAGTTGTTGAAGAAATCAGCATCACAGCAGCCACAGATAACCTGCAGTCACCCACACTTACAGAGATAAGAATTAAATATCTGTTATTGCACAACATAAAGAGTATGGGCTTTTTTTTTTTAGCAGTAAAGCTGACAAATACATGTGGAAACTTAAATATTTGTCAAATAAATGAACATATATTTTTTAATATTGTGATTTAGTAATAAAAATAAAAATAAGCTTGTATTAACTACTGTTTTTTAATATTTTATTCACTCTTAATAATTCTTTCTTTACATTATAACTCCTTAATAATGTTTCTTTCTACTATAATTATGAGCAGAATTTTAATTATAAAGAAGTAGAAATACTATTAAAATAGTGGCCAATTTTCCATTGATATTGTAGTTCAGTCATGAATAATAGTGAAAAATATACCATGTACAGAGAGAAATTATTCAGATATTTCTTCATTACAAAATTAGTGAAATAGTAATAAATGCTATGCTAATAGTAATAAATGCTATGCCTTATTTCCAGTATTTATCAAGCTATATGACTTCCAGTTAGCTTTGAAACTCAAAGTTGAATAAATGCTCAAAGTTGAATAAATGTCCTTTATGAGAGTGATGAGCATTTGCAGATTATTATTAATGACTATTCATTAGTTAACAACTTTATTCAAGTCACCTGTGGATAACTGTAGAAACTTCAAGCGAGTTTTCTGACTTTAGAATTATAAATACAAACACAGACTGCCTAAATTCAAATTATGTAATAATTTATAGATTAAAAAAGTTTAAATAAGAAGATATTAAGAAAATCCAATCAAACTCAATATAAATATAAGAACATGTACAGTTCAAGAAATTGGGATTAAACCAAACAAGGCCTCAGATATTGTTTCCAGTTTCATTATATGCATTAATTATGTATTGCTATTTTATTTTTTATGCATCAGAACTGAGAAAGAGATACCAATCCCATTGTATATCATAATTGTTCTTTGAGAAGCAAAAAAACATTTCACAGAAAAATATTGTGAAAGATTAGGGGGGGCACTTAAACTTCATGCTTGCATGATTGTGTTTATTTCATTTTTCTACCTTCACTACCGAAATGATATACAATACTATTATTCTACAAATAATAATTTTCAATTTGTTCACTGAAGATGATCTATGCATAATGGAATTAGCATCCTATTTTCCAGAAAGTTTTGAGGATCATGATTCATTTATTTTCAAACATACACATGTTTCCAGGTGTCATTATCTTCAACTGTAAGATGACAACATTTTAAATGTTATTAAAATGCATCCTATCTGATTTGTAGAGGGAATCAATATTCAAAGACGTTATCCATGTAATCCTATTAAAGCAGAGTTTGCAAAGAAATGTTTAGTATGCTCTTGAATCTTTGAAGCTCATGATGGTTGTAAGCCATGCTATAGCTCTGTTGTTAAATTTTCCCAAAGCAGTTAAAGCTAATGGCAGGAACAAATGAAATGCTGTAAATCCAGGAAAGCATCAAGCCTCCTTAATTCCTGAGGCATAAATTTTAATCATTGAAATAGAATTTTTTCTTTAGTTTCCATAGCTAATCTCACTTTCGTTTGTTTTTCCCAAGACGATTTGATGTTTTGTTAAGAATGAAATCAATTACAGTACAACTGCAATTTTTAAGGGATTTAGTCCTACTAAGATGAGAAAAAAAGTTGTTTCAACTCTGTTTTTCAAATGAAGGAGTCTCTTTCCCTCTCTCTTCTCTCTCCCTCTCTCTGGATTTTTCCCTTGTATTTTCATTGAGGGATTTTTGGCAAATCAGGCAAATGGAACCGAAATTCAGTTGTTTTTTCCTGAATGTCTTTTACTCCTTCCCTCACTTAAAAGCTAAAAAACTGTTTTATATAGTTTGTACAACTTAACTGGAGTTCGTGTATGGATTACACAGATTAATATTGCCTAATATAATATTTAGTATCTCTGTCAGCATCCTCTAAGATGTCTGTCGTGAGTGCAAACTCGTAATGTTTACTCAGAATGTAAAACTCAGATATAACATATGTATCTGAATATTTAATAAATCCTTAAGTAACTCAAGTGAGAACCATCTCTATAAGCGAAAAAATATCAGCATACTTAGATTTATTGACATTTTTGACCCTCTCCTTTTCACTAGGATTTTCTTTTATTTCCTGAACTTGATTTGCTATAACTATAGCTTCAAAGTGGAGCTTCACTTTTCATCACTAAAATTACAGCACTGCTGGGTAAATCTAAAGTGAGTTACATTTGTGCCCTAAAATACTAAGCCTTATTTTTTTATCTCATTAAATTTGTTAAATTTCCAAACAGAAATTTTATTTGTTTATCTGTAGATTAACTTACCTTTACTCATAGAATAACATATTTTAGTGACTGAAGAAATTATCTACATTGGCCTTTTAGGAATTTAAGGGCCTTCCTTCTAAGAGAACAAAAATAATTTAGTGAGAGTTTAATTGAGATATCAAAACTAATCAATATCAAAAAGAAAAATATATTTGTACAAACATGCACTTGTTTCAGATTTAAAAAAAAACCAACACACTATATTCAAGTAAGAGTACCATAAAAGAAAAAGTACAAAGCGATAAAACAGTAATAAATTAATGGGTGTTGGAACACAATTCCCTAGAACACAAATGGGCAAAGTCTTCAAACTACTCCATATTTTAATCCAGTAATAGATGACTTGTGCATATGCACAACACAATCCAAGTTAAACTGGTATTCATTTAATGCAGTACACATAAATTAGTAGATTAAAATAATAAATATTTACTAAATTTCTATCTAAATTATAATAAATGAAAAGCTTATATACTGAGAAATCTGGTTCATTATAAAGAATAAACTCAAGAAAACTACTAAATTTTGTAAACATGCAATATAGTATAGATAGTGCCTATTAAATGTGTGTGTATATAAAATCAGCTAATATTCTTTTGAATAATTCCTAGAACTGACTTTTCAATGACTAAGAAAAATAATTGAAAAATAATCTCATGTAGACCTAAGCAAAAAAATGACTGTTGAAAAATTATTATTTTTTAATTCTCAGTTATGGTAAACAATAATAATAGGCCTTGCCAAGAGCACCATCCATCATCACAGCTGGTATTTTTTTTGTAATCCTTTATATCTGTACCATCTCTAAACTATGGTCATCATATGTTTACAAATAATAAGTGACAGTGAGATCATTTCTTAATCAATGACTAATTAGGTATATGGAAGTAACAAACCTGGATCTTAGTTTCTTTACTCCTAAAATAAAAATGTTTCTCTCTTTGGCTTCTAAGTTTCTTTCCAACTCAAAAACTGTATAATTCTATGGAGCAGTTTGTGCCATGACTGAAGCAGCACTGATTGTCAGAAATTTCTCCTTTATATTAAGAATACAGTTGGTCAACCATGATTCTTATTATTTCTGGAGCAGTACTCAATAGGATTTTTTTCAGACATGAGTGAGAGGTATCCATGTCAAACTGAATTTAGCAAAAAGATAATTTACTGCCTCACAAAACTGACATGGCTAAAGCCAGGTGCTCAAATGATATAATTAAAGTAATCTCTTTCCATCTACTTTATTTTTCTCTACATTGCTTTGTTTTGAGAAAGATGTCTCCAAATGATAACAATGATGCCAAGCAGTTTATCCAGCCAAATAGCCCAGTGGTTTATAAACGCTAACAAAAAGAAACTGCCTCTTCTCCAAAGCTTCCAACAGAAGTCTGAAAATTGAGTTTCACTGGCTTGTACTCATTTTTGATTGATCACTCTGGCTGTGAGTTGAAGAGATAAAGCTTATAAAGATATACTTATTGGCTATGCCTAGGTAGAATACCCCTGCAGCTAGCAGTTAAAATAAACCACAATTAAAAGAGAGGAGAAGTATGAAAACTCAAAGGAAAAATGGTGTGCTTTTATCAAAAAAATAGTAACTAGATGCTGAGCAGGCAAAACAAAAAGATGTCCAACATATTATCTCAGAAACTTAAAAGCTAACATGTTGTCTCATGATTCTTCTATTAGACTTACTTAAACAGGTCCTTCTCAAGCATTATAGTCTCAGGACTGCTTTAAACTCCTAAGGTTGTTGAGAACCTCCAATAAATGTGAATGTAAAATATATTCATTGATATTTATCATATTTAAAAGTAAAATAACATTCAAAAATATTTACTAATTTCTATAAAATAACAATAAATTTATTATATATTAATGTAAGTGTACAATTAATAAAAATAACTATATATCTCCAAAAATAAATTCATGTGAATAATGGTATTGTTTTCCATTTTTCAAATTTAATTTCTCCAGATGGCTGGATTCCCACATCATTTCAGCCTTCAATCTGTGTTTTAATGAAAACCCAGACTCTGTAGTTAAAAAAAGAAAAGTATATTTTAACCACTTTTTCAGGTAATTGATGATATTAATCTTTGATATTACACCCAAAATTGACAAATAGTTTCTTACAACATGGAATTCAAAGCAGTACCAATAAACATTTTTTTACTCTGTTCCATTAAAATCTGTAAGTCTTTCACTTCAAATGATTCTTTACCTATGCATAATTTTGAAATTTTGAAAAATCATGCTTTGCTCATTGGGGAAATATCATTTCACTTTGGTATGCAGCAGAAACACTTTATGTATACTTCCTATTTTATCATACAAAAATGTAAGGAGGTGTGTACTCAAGGGTTGATATTTAATACAAAAAATATTTTTGTTTCAAAAATAGATTCTTAAGTGAAACTGGCTCTTTTTTTTTTCTAACTGCCCGGCAATGAAGAATACAATGATAGTTAATACAGTTTTGTACTTCCACTCTGATTCAGTCAAAAGCATCAGAAATTTTACTCACTATTGCTTTTTCACTGCACTGAAAATGTTAATACACTGAAAAAGACAAATAATTTCTTAGCATTATCAGAAAAATTCCTTTATCTTTTGATACCCTGAATAAATCTTAAAAACCCTAGTTGGTCCAAGGACTATACTTTAAAAACCAAACTGTTGCCTAATTTCTTTTTGTTGTTTTCATATCAGTTCTTTTATCATTTCCTCAATATATACAAACTTTTGTTAGCATTTGTGCTGAAATGGGACAATGTATATGAAAGTGAATTGTACACTGCTTAGCTCCTTACAAGTATAAAAATGTATTATTGTTCCTATTTTGATATGACATCTTGAATAAACAGTTTCTGATGTGGTTTGATTAGTGGAGTTGGGAAAGAGAAACATGGCTCTTCTATTGACGTTCTCAAAATTCTAGCACTTTACTTGCAGTAAATTCTGTCAGCTACTTCACAATACTGACATACTTAGTTTGTGTTTAACATAAAAGATCAGTGCTTTTTTGTGTGTACATGAAATTCTATATATTCCAGTCTAAATTCCTGTAATTGATTTTTTTTCTTAACAATCAAAATTTTATTATGGTTTAGTAATTAGAACATTGAGTTGTTTCCATTGTGACTAAATCCCTGATGTGGTGATCCACCATATTTCCGGTCCTTGGAAAACCAGAGGCCAGAGCTTGCTCTTGTCAGTTCTATAATCTCCACCAGAAATGGTACACTGCACTTGAACCTCTAGTCTAAGAAAACAGCTTGTTTTAAGGGTACTAATAACACTCACATACATACTCTCACACATGCACAGAGTAAAAATGTGAAGAATTTAAACAGTCTACTGTCTCTATTAAACACCTTAAGGTACATGAGATGTTTAGAAGCTCCCCATCATATTTTCTGAAGGTCCTTCAGATCTCATGGCACATTGTCCTTTGCCTTTGAGCAAGTTATTTTTATTTTTTACTAAGTCACTAACCTGTGAGAATCTTTAAAATCTTTCTCAATATATATATTGAGACATCCCAAAAATTTGATGGCATTATTTTTGTACCTTCTCTGTTACTATGTCTTATTTAAGACCCTAATTACCAAATGACTCCACCCAATAAAGAATAAATCCAATCCCATTCATTGATTCTATGGTATACCCTTGTCCAAAACTAAACTTCAAAAGAATATACTGTTCTGGGTTTCCTAACATTTATATTTTTTGAAGAACATAGATGACTTAAATTTATGCACTATCCTGAAATAATGTTGACACAACCTGTCACTACAGTCTATCATAGGTATTCATAAATATAAGTAATCCTGTAAAACAAAAACCTAATGAAATGAGAATAGAACTGATTGTCAGCTAGATAGATCCACATTTTAAGTTAATTTTGAAAAGCATGTGTAATGCTCAATGTATAATGTACTCAATAGAAAGGGGAAATATGAGAAACAATACATTGCAGAAACCTAACAAACACTATCTCAGCGAGATGGTCAGGCTTTCAACATCATTGATAAGGTATACTTATAGTATATACCTTTAATTATATAGGATGGGATGAGAATGTCACCTTACCCCCTTTAGGGGGTAATCTATAGTCTAATCATTAGAAAAATGTCAGCTATATCCCAAATGAAGGATATTCTACAAAATACCTAACCAGCACTCAAATCTGTCAAGGCTCTGAAAACATGAAAAAGTTGAGAGACAGTCACAGAGGAAAGGAACCTTGAGACATAATGACTGAATGTAATATGGAATCTTAGAAGAGTAGAACAAAGATATTAAGTAAAAACTATGAAAATATGAATTCAGTATGGATTGTAGTTAGTAATAATGTATTGGTTAATTAATTTGTATGGTGACAAATGACTATATTAAGGTAAGGTGGCATTAAATAGGAGAAACGGAGTGAACTGAGTGTGGGGTACTAGGAATTCTGTATTATCTTTGACATTTTTTTTGTAATTAAAAAGTACATTAAATTTTTTTAAGTGTTGTTTTTTTGTTTGTTTGTTTTTAAATCATGGTTAACAGTTAAGAAAGGAGAATACACCTTTTCAAGTACAGGAAAGGCTCACCAAAGTGCATACATGCAAAATCTTACTTATAGTTTTCAGTCAGAATATAGGTGAAGTGAAGGTTCAAAAGTGATGACATAAAATTTAGATATGAGATGATAACATTCTGAAGGATAGTTACTAAATGATAGTAATTATTTCCAAAGAATATGAGAAAATTCAAATATATACTGTTCACAAAAATTAGGAGATATTTTACAGCTTCATATGTATTTTGAATATCCCCTAATTTTTGTGAGCAGTATAATTGAAATGTATTTACTGAATTCATCTATTTTAGTTATTTATTTATTTTTATTTTTTTGTATTTTTTCAAAATTAGAAGTGGGGAGGCAGTCAGACAGATTCCCTCATGCACTCGACCAAGATCCACCAGGAATGCCCACCAGGGGGCGTAGTTCCATTGTGTCCAGAGCCATTCAAGCGCCTGAGGCGGAGGCCACTGAGCCATCCTGATGGCCCAAGCCAACTTTGCTCCAATGGAGCCTTGGCTACAGAAGAGGAAGAGAGAGATAGAGAGGAAAGAGAGGAGAAAGGGTGGAGAAGCAGATGGGCGATTCTCATATGTGTCCTGACCAGGAATCGAACCCGAGACTTCCACACACTGGGCCGATGCTCTACCGCTGAGTCAACTGGCCATGTCACTAAATTCATTTTTAATCAAACCTATAGGTCATTTATTAGAAATACGCTGTGGACAGTGTGCTTTCTATAGAAAGGAACACACAAGATAAATCTAAAATGCTTATGGATTTTCTGATTGACTTTTCCACAGACAACAGATTTTATAGCTGGTTTTAATTTTATGTCTAATAAATACATGGCACTATAAGCAAGGTATTTGAAAGATAACAAAATTCTTTTTTTATTTTTTTGTATTTTTCTGAAGTTGGAAATGGGGAGGCAGTTAGACAGACTCCCACATGCCCACCAGGGGGCGATGCTCTGCCCATCTGGGGCAAAGCTCTGTTGCAACCAAAGCCATTCTAGTGCCTGAGGTAGAGGCCATAGAGCCATCCTCAGCGCCCGGGCCAACTTTGCTCCAATGGAGCCTTGGCTGCAGGAGGGGAAGAGAGAGACAAAGAGGAAGGAGAGGGGGAGGGGTGGAGAAGCAAATGGGTGCTTCTCCTGTGTGCCCTGGCCGGGAATCGAACCCAGGACTCCTGCATGCCAGGCCGACGCTCTACCACTGAGCAAACCGGCCAGGGCCAGCCATGAAATTCTTTTTAAATGGGAGATTTCATACTTAATCTTCAATTAGAGTTAACTCTGTTGACACTTTTTGTTTCGGAAAATAAAAGTATTTGATCATTAGGTTCTTTATAAATACAATATATATTGTATATATAAAATATATATTGTGTATAACATATATATGTAAAATATATATTGTATATATAAAAGAATTTCCCTAAGCCAACCTCCAGCACATAGGTTAAATGATAACAGGAACACAAAAAATTAAGTAAATGCTGTGAATTTCTTAAAAAACTATGAAATTATCAAGGTATTATCATTGACATTGTTATTCTTACTATCCTTTATGCTTAGATTATGATTGAGAGAGGAAGTTCTTAATATCAGGGATTACTCATATTGTTTCTAGATTCTCTCAGGGCATATGTTAACTAAACAATATAAATACCTTTAAATGGTTATGATTGTGCTTTCTTAGGAAAATGAGTATTTAATTTTTACATTTAATAAAACTGAAATACTTAATTGGTATTTTGTCAATGGCTTCCATTAATCTGTTGAGGACTTTTTCCCTATGGAAAGCAGGAACATGTGGAGTGGGCATTCTTTTGGGGCTTTTGCTCCCCTAATATGATTTCACAAGAAGAAAAGAGAGAAGAACCAATAATGTAGAGCACATTAGCATTTGATTTATAACTAGTAAGTAGCTAGAAAACACACCAGAAAAGAAGGTAATTATTTTAAGGCAAAATATATCAACATTACAAATAAAAATAAAGTCTCTCACCACCTCTAGCATATGGAAGCAAATATCTTGATTAGGAAAGTGCATTGTTAATTTTCTTTAACACTAAGTAGGGTTTGCAAATGCAGCTATTCTTTCAATATTAATTCTTTAAGTAAATAGTCCAATACATAATAATAGAGCCATTTAAGAATGAGTCCAATGAAGAATGAATCCTGTTTACTAATATTTAGGTATAACAAAATTATATAAATTAGGGTAAATAATGTTAGATGCTTTAACAGATCAACTAACAAGTCTCAGTGGATTAACACATAGAAACATATTTCTCATTCACATAAAGTGTAATCATGCTTCAAGGTTGGTAGATAGACTTTTTTGCAGTCTCTTACGGTACCTGGATCTATACTCTTTTAAGCTAGGGTTCAGAAGCATTTCATTTGGCTGCAGATGAAAAACAAAAATATAATCACATATGCAAAAGTTATATGGCCCAGGCCTTAAAACAACACATCATTTTATTCAGATTACATTGGCTAGAATGCAGTCATATGATCATATCTAACTTTAAGGAAGATTGAGATATTTAGTTTAGTTGACTATCCAAGAAGGAGAGGATTCAGATATTCTTGTATTTGCAATACAAATAAAGAATTAATTGAAGCCAAGTGAGAAATAACTGATACAAATTATTCCTCTCTTGCAATGAAATTGTGTAGCTTTTCCAAATAAGAGGTGACTATATGTCCCAACCTCATATATATTTCTTGGCCAACAGAATGCGGTAGAAGTTATAATGTGCCAGTTCTGAGCTTACCCCTCAAAATGCCTGGCATGTTTCTGCTTACCCAGAAACCTGCCCGAGTTGGCCTGATGGATGATGAGAGAACTTGCAGAGGAAAATCAAGGTGCTCTAGTTAACAGCCAGCTAATGTCCAGAACAGAGCTTCTTAACTAACTTAGAAGATGGCAGTAGATACATGAAAACATCCAGATAAGGCTAGGAAAACATCCCAGAGGAGACCAATCAAAATTGTTGACTTCCTGGAATCATTACTAGCTAAATAGATAATCTGGAGATTGCTAGACAGCAATGGATAACTACTACATATAAATACTGAAAGATGAATATTAACTCACAAACATGCTTATAAAGTTGTTTTGTTGAAATATTCAGAAAAGTACATGGTACTTATTTACAAGAATATAAGTAGAAATACTTAATATTCTAAGTGAATGAAATTTATTCTTATGTTCAACTTGATAAATTTTCATTTCACAGTCTTGCTAGGTAGGGACAACCAATCAAAGGGAGGAAAAGTTTTCGCCAATATAGCTGTTTTTCAAAGAAAAAAATTATTTATTATTTCACATTCTTCATTTTTTATACATGTTTATTAAGTATATGATGAATATATTGCCTCCTATTAATCTTTTAAAACAAAAAGGCATTGAAAAGTGAGCTGCCTAAAAAAAAGCATTAATTAGAAAAAGAGCAAGTTGGCAAACGAAACAGCTTCCTGGCTCCTAGTTAATTCAGTATGTTAGAATTTATTCTTATATTAGAAGTTTGATTTTGCCCATTTTTCCTTGAAATATTCACTTGGAAGTACCCATTACTAGCTACTTTACAATACTATTAACTATTGTAATAACCTGTGCCTTCACATTGAAAAGATTTAAAAAAAAAAGAGGGAGAGAATGACAAATTTTAGCAGGTTTAAAAGCTACATGGCTTTGGCAATGTTCTGCTTTGTTCTCACATCTTTCACTCTAGCCCAGGTCCCAGGACATAGGCTAACTTAGAAGTTCAATATCTGACCGCCAGTAGAAAATGCATGTGATCCTTGTGGTGTTCCATGATTCCCTCTGGGCCATTCATTGCTCAAAGAATTCTAATGTCCTTTGACTGGAGGAATATAACATTTCTTCCTCCTCCACTCTGACTTTTTGTTTTTTGGAAGTGGGAAAGAAGTTGACTGTTTTCAAAATAAAATCTGAATTT
Source organism: Saccopteryx bilineata (assembly GCF_036850765.1). Taxonomy (NCBI): domain Eukaryota; kingdom Metazoa; phylum Chordata; class Mammalia; order Chiroptera; family Emballonuridae; genus Saccopteryx; species Saccopteryx bilineata. Next base: position 65,878,062 of record NC_089490.1, on the reverse strand, counting down.
AAAATTTAATGCATGAAAATTCTGAATAAATTGTAATAAAAGGTTATCATTTCTTAAGTAGTACACAGATTTCAAAAGAGGAACAATGGCAGATTCCTATCTTTCTAAATATTCCCTCAGCTTGTTCTTCATTATTTTTTCATTAACACTTGAATTCACAGGAATACATCAAAATCTTCTATCAGTTTTTATAATCAATTGAACAAATGTTAACTTTTGTATACGGAATCTTTAAAGAATTATATTATACTACAGTAGAGATAAAATGAGCTAGAAAGGAGGTGTTGATCACAATAGAAATTACAAATCTGTATTAACTTCCCTTCCCTAAATCATAAGTTCTGTAAGTAGTCAAAGAAGAGTTAAAAAAAAAAACAAAGATATAGCTGTTACCATCAGTAAATATATAGCTTCATTGAGAGATAGGAACAAAATCAAATAAATACATTATGAACAAAAATCATAGCAATATCTGTATCTGGAAGGTAGAGTCGATGGCTTGAAGACCACTTTCCTTTGTCCCTGTTAAGACTCCTTGAATATAGAAACAAAGTTCTATTGAACAAATCAGAACTGCATATAATAAGTCCCAACAGTATTATAGCATTCCAGCAAATACAAAAATAAAACACAAAGACCTGCTAAATAATATTGCCTTGGATATTGGATTGGCAGCAATTCTGTCTTATTAAAGTAACTTTAAAGTCTATTTAAAAGTCCCAACATGCAATTTTATTCAATACTTAATATAGTAGAAATAAAATCGATTTTTACTCAGTTACAGTTTGAGATACTTGTTGGTTTAGGAGAGCAAATGTTGGCTTACATTGATAATGAATGTTTAATTTATAGAAAGTTATATTCCCCCAAACTCCTATAACATAAACAGTTTTCTCCTAATAGAAAGTTAATGATGTCTAATAGCATTATTCTGTTACTACATGTAAACATTACCATAAAATAACCCAAATGAGAGGATCACAAAGGAAAATTTTAGGAGTCATCTATTCAGTGATAGACTTGGAAGAAACTTTTGTTTGTGCAAAACATATGCCCTACTTGCCAAGTTAAACCATATTAGATGAGACAGAATAGATTGATCAGTCAGCAAGTGTAGGCTGAACTCTTATAACATGTACTATTTAGCAGTCTGCCAAATGCTTTGTGAGAGCTCCATAAGATGATCCTGCTCTGAAGATCTGTATGATCTGATGAATAACATAAATTTCAATAGAACCATTTGATTTCCAAAACATAAAGCATTAACATGTGTATTTTTGGAACCTAGAATTTTAAATAAAGTCTTTGGAAACTTTTTTTAATTTTGATTCTACCAAAATGAAAAAAAAAAAGGTATTGTATCAGTCACAAAACTTGTTGGAAGAAAAATAACTGCTATACCCGAACATAGGGGTCAATGAAGGTTTTATTTATAGTGATATGAGCAGGATTAGGGAAAACAAGAAGCAATGCAATCCTCTAAGACTAAAAATAAAGGATCTGTTACCACTCCCAATGCCAAGGAAAGAGAACAGTGAACTAGTAAGCGGAAAAGTGAGCACAGTTATAGGACAGAATTACATATTTGGAGTCTGGGGTCAAAAAAAGACAGGGAGACAAGTAGCATGACATTGTTTTCATTCCTGATTAAACTTCTAGTTGGTCAAAACCTTAGAAACCTAGAAAACTGAAGAGATGGTTACTGATCCATAAAGGTCAGCATCCCAGGATTGACACAAATAAAGAGTGGATATAGAGGGAAAACAAAGAATATTCAATATAGATATGAATGTGGATCATATATGAACCTTTAGATTTGGAGATCTTATAATTTAAAATTATATCAGTCATCATCTTGAGTACTTTATTATAAACAAGATAAATGTGAGTCATATTATTTACCAATGAAAAAGAAAAAAATTATATTGACAGCCTCCTGGAAGCCCTTGTCTTGTGTATCCCTTCCCAAACCTAGCAATAACCTCATTTCTGCTTTTAAAATAATTTGCTATTCTTTCCATTTTTACTATTCATGTACATCTGCCCAAATAAATCAGTTTAGCTTTGTTTATTCTGGAAATGTTTATGAAGTAAATCATACAATTTGTATTCCTTTTTGCCTGGCTTTTTGTGCTCAACGTTTTGTTTATAAGATTCATCCATGTTATTGCATGTAGTGATAATTTAGTCATTCTCATATTTGTAAATTATTCAGTAGTCTATAATTTATGTTTCTTTATAGACATTTGAGTTGTTTATGGATTTAAGTTTTCATGAAAAATGCCAGTTTGAACCTTTCTGCACATATATCTTGATGAATATCTGCATAATTTTCCCAGAGAAATACCCAGAATATAAACCCCAGGTTTATACTTTGTCAATTGATGCAAATTATTTTCTAATGAAGTTGGTAATATATATTTCTACCAAGAATGCATGAAAATTCCCATTACTTCACATCCATACCAATGTGTTATTGTCCAATCTAAAATGTTTGTCAATTTGGTGTATGTGTAGTGTTATCTTTTAATAAATATAAGATTCTAATTTTAATGTAATAGAATTTCTCAATACATTATGTTATGGTTAATTCTTCTTGTATCTTATTTGAGAAATCTTTCTTTCCCCTCAAAGTCATGAAAAAGTTATTCAATATCAGCTCTTAAAAATTGTTTGAGTTTCGGCTTTCATATGAAAGTCTTTATTGGAAACTGTGTTTTGTGTATGGTATACAATGTGTCCAATTTCCTTTTCTCTCTTTTTAGAGACCCAATTGTTTCCCTACTGATCTGCAGTGCTACCTTTGTACATATCAACACCTGAAGCAACACTCTTGTAATGAAGGATCTTACAAAACAGATAAAAATTCTATGAGCTATTATTACTCCATAGTAAAAATGAGAAAACGGATTCATAGAGTAAGCATCTTTCCAGCATCAAACAACTCATAAATGACATAGTCAGTATTCAAACCTAGGTCTCTTTGATTAAAAAGCAAAGCTCTGATTAGGACACTCTGATGGGAGAGAAAGAAGCTTCTCCCCCTTAGGGCAGGTTTTCACGGAATTTACTGTATCTTCTAGATTTTTTTCTTCTTCCGGATTCTTGTTCTTTCCTGTATTTAGTTCTAGCATATTCATTTTGATTTTTCTTATCTGACTTTTTTGGTCTGAATATCTATTTTTAACTAGCTGTACCTGGCCACACATTGCTGTGGCTCAGTCTGGTTAAATGGAAAAGAAAGAAGAGAGAAAGGGCACATTTCTAATATGTTTAACTTCAAAATGCTTGTGAGTATAAAATATTTTTTGTTGTTCCATTGTTTGTGCAGATATAGAGATTGTCTGGTTTGCCAGGTCTAGAACACGCAACATATAATTGTCCATGTGAGAAGCAATCCGTGTGTAGATCTAAAGCGCACAATTCTAAAGATTGGCCCTGAGCTTGGTTGATGGTGATTGCAAACTCCAATCGAATTGGGAATTGCAATCTCTTAAATTGAAATGGCATATCTGTTGGAATCATAGGAATGTGAGGAATGAGGCCATCTTCACCTTTGAAAAGTCCTGTCAAGATTGTTGCTTCTACAACATTGCTCATTAATTTCTTTACAGCGCACAGACCCAAACACTTCATATTTTACCATGAAATCCATCAGCGATTTCAGCTTCTGTCTGAAAACACATGCTGTGATGTCATGCCTATCCACCGATGACTGGCCAGGAAGTAAGAGCTGTTGTATATCGTCCTAAACTGTATTGCATGTAAATGTAATGAATAGGTCTGGATGCCCGTAGTGATGAACATACACAATTGCATCTTGAGCATACTTATGCATATGACGTGGACTGCCTGTATATAAAGATGGCAAAATTGTTAGTCTTCCAACGTTAGTTTTATTACTGTCATTTACAACTGTATCTCGCAAATGAACATATTCTTCAGAGTGAAGCTTGGTCTGATTCAAACAGATGAATATCAAATGTTCTGTTTCGATTTTTGCATACATATCTATGATGTATTGGTGAAACAATTGATGGCATTTCAAAATGTGATGTCTTCATTCTCTCGAATCATTAATTGGTATAAATAATAGTACTGCATTTTATATTTGTTTCTTTGGCACTGACTGGATTTATCATGTTAACGTTGAAGTGATATCCATCGGCACCATCCCAAAAAATGATTGGATATCACAGAGCATCGTAGCATTGATGAGTTTCTGCAACTTTTGTCAATTGATTGTTTCTCTGATGAAGAACAGTATCTCTAGGTTGAAATTGATCTCTGACTATAACAATTGCCACTTCGTCTATAGTTGGAGCATTGAATCTTCGCACATGTTCTCCAGCAGCCGTTTTGTCAGCATGAAGAACAATCTTGTATGTATTAGGTGGCATTATGTCAATTGCTGTTTTGAACAAATGCACTAAATTGTTTTTTTCGTGAAGAAGCTCTTGCAGTTCGGAAACGGTGGACTTTTTTATGCCAGTTGAAATTCTGCAGCGTGGATTCAATTCATCATTACCATCACATATGAAATACATTCGTAGAAATTTATGTTGACCATCTGGGAATGGAAGCAGGGAGTCGGCTTTATGATAAATTTGTCCTTCCACTTTAAAAGTTGGCATAAATTGAACTGTTACAATTTCTGCACTAAACAATGTCATTTGGAAGCATAAATTCTATTTTCTGATATTAGATAGGAAATGCTTTGATTTGGTGATATATCTGGCAAGCAAAGTTTTTAATGGCTCTGGCGGTTCTCCAAGTTGAGGCAGTTTAATTTTTCCGGCAGCGCAACACATTTGTTTTGTTTCTCCATTAAATTTCAGATCCTTGCAATAAGGACACATTTCAGTTATAGTGCCAATGAGAACATGCCGGCTCAAACTATAATCATCAGCTGGGTTGTACCGGAATGCAAGGCGATTGTAATTGTGTGATGGCTGAGCACAGAGTCGTGTTTGATGCTGATCTGCTGTTTCTCATTGACATCTTTCAGCCACTCTCAGCCTGTCATGTTCATTCTGTTGAGAATGAAGCAGATCTGAAACTGCAGAATGTGGTTGCCATGCTCTCAACTGTGCATCCTCAAGTCTGGCTGCACGTAAATGAATCATAAATCAGAAACATTGAAATGGAATCGTAAAATATTTAGTATAGTGTGTGTTGCTTTTACATCCAACAAATGGCGCTGTTTTTACCTGTCACAGGTGTGACATCTACATCTATATAATAGTAGGTACATAAAAAAGAGTGCATATTCGGATGTAACGTTGTGTCAAAATTTCAAAGCAATGGGTGAAGAACTTTCAGAGATTTAAGTTTTTGAACAAATGAACATATACATTTTTATTTATATATATGATCTATAAATTTGAAAAAACAACATTTTTTTCCCACACAGAAACTCCCACAGTGCCCCAACTTTCTCAAGTTCCTTTTATTATAGAACAGAAAGAGTTCCTTTGTCTGGCAGTAGCAGAGATAAATGCTAAAAACTAAAAATTGCCATGGAAAAATGTAGGTGATTTTATTATGAATAACACCATCCAGGATAATAAGAAGCTAGTGCTCAAAAGCTTGAACTCCTTAATCAGCTGTGTAGGTTACAGATTATACAGTGCAAAATGACAAGACACTGTGGGTTAGAATTTTAGGGTCCTGCTAGGAGCTCTTTGGTTGGAGGTGAGGTAAAGATAATGAATCATTTCTGTGGGTTTAAAGAACAACTCTGAGGTTTTTTCCTGCCTCCACCTGTCCAGTCTAACAGGAAAGTACCCAGGGGTGGTCATTATACTTTAGGATTTAGGAATGGAAGCATAACTTGAATCAAGATGTTACTTTTAGGCCCTGGCCGTTTGCTCAGGGATAGAGAGTAGGCCTAGTATATAGATATTCCAGGCTTAATTCCTGGTCAGGGCACACAGGAGAAGTGCCCATCTGCTACTTACCCCCTCCCCCTCTTACTTCTCTCTCTATCTCTCTGTTTCTCATCCCCTTTTGCACCCATGGCTCAATTTGAGCTAGTTGGCTCCTGGTGCTGAAGTTGGCTCTCCGTGGCCTCTGCCTTAGACTCTAAGAAAAGCTCAGTTGCTGAGTAACAGAGAAATGCCCAAGATGGGCAAAGCATTGCCCCTTAGTGGGCTTGCCGAGTGGATCCTGGTCGGGAAACAAACAGGAGTTTGTCTCTGCCTCCCTTCATCTCACTGAAGAAAAAAAAAAAAAACAAAAAAACAAAAAACATATATATATATATATATTTTTTTTTTGTTTTTGTGTTGTTTTTTTTTTACCATGCTAGAAGGCCCCAATCCTGTGACCAACAGTCAGGTTTGAGCTACTATAAAATGCTGCCCCAAGGCTTGCTAATTGTCCAGGGGAATGAATAAGTCTCTGAGGGGTATATACACTGGTGGGATTCAAATAATTTAACAACCAGTTCTCTACCCTAATGACTGTTTTAAGTATAAAAAAATGTTATACCAAAAGATAGTTTATTATTTCATGCATTTAATACTTAAGAACAATAAAAGAGGTACACAAAACTAATCATGTTATGAGTTTTAAAATATTAATGAAAAATATTAATACTTGACAAAAACAATAAAACAGTTATTTAAGATATTTTCATATTGCTTCTTTTTTTTTCTTCATTTTTCTGATGCTGGAAACAGGGAGAGACAGACAGACTCCCGCATGCGCCCCACCGAGATCCACCTGGCACGCCCACCATGGGGGGGCGCTCTGCCCACCAGGGGACGATGCTCTGTCTATCCTGGGCGTCGCCATGTTGTGACCAGAGCCACTCTAGCGCCTGAGGCAGAGGCCACAGAGCCATCCCCAGCGTCCAGGCCATCTTTGCTCCAATGGAGCCTTGGCTGCGGGAGGGGAAGAGAGAGACAGAGAGGAAAGCGCGGCGGAGGGATGGAGAAGCAAATGGGCGCTTCTCCTGTGTGCCCTGGCCGGGAATCGAACCCGGGTCCTCCGCACGCTAGGCCGACGCTCTACCGCTGAGCCAACAGGCCAGGGCCTCCATATTGCTTCTTGATTGGTGTCCTCACTTGCCATTTTTTTTCACCTATGGATGAAATGAACATTATGATGGCCGATTAGAATATGCTGTTGCACAGATGAACATTAAAAAAGGAGTAAGGAATGTAAATTTGTGATTTCCACATTGGAAAGCTACCCAGGTGCCCACCTTAGAGAAAACCCTGATTACATGTGCCATTTTAACAACCAGTTTGCTGAACTCAACAAAATATTAGATATCGGTGCTGCCAAACTGGTGCAAACTGGCTGAATCACCACTGGGGATATATATAGAGAGAAAGAGAGAAAGAGAAAGAGAAAGAGAGAGAGATGATTCCTAGAGCTAAGATTTAAAATTAAATTTAATCAAAGTTATAAGGACCCTTGGTTTCACTTTTCTTTAAAATTACTCTGGCTTGTTCTACTTTTGAGCTAATTCCTTTAAGTGAGTATGACACTGGAAATGATTCTATAAGTAGTGAATTTATATTCAATTGTTTCCCACCATTCCCTTCCATTACCTCTATTTCTCTATAATCCCATGGATACCCCAGAGGTCCCAATTACCCATTCCTAAATGTCTAAGACAATGTACATCACATAGTAAGGTTTGCCCTCCTTGTGCAGTTCATCCAGTTGTTCTAGAGTAGCTGCATCAACTCACAGAAACCTCATCCGAGGATGTAAATAGCTGTGGGTGACCACATACCATACAGTGTAAAGAATTTTGCCAGCAGAAAAGAGAAGAAAGCTAATCTGAAAAGAGAAGCAGACATAAAGCAGAGTTAGAGAATCCTATATGTGATTCCCTAGTTTCAGTTGCTGTGGACCCAGAACTGATTCTAGGTCCTGATTCTGGCCCTTTCAGATACTTGCTTTTCCACCTTTTCTGCACATTCTAGGAGGTTCCTATGAACTTAAGCTAGTTTGTGTTAACTTTCAGGTACTTGTGACCAAAAATCCTGATGTCAGTGCTCCGGTCCTCTCCATTTCTCTATGCTAATGTTCTATCATATTAAATTTCCTTATTAATTAAAAAAAGAGAAGTATTTAGATAATATATGCAACCAATGTATTTAACGAATTTATTATTTTAAGGTTGCTTTGGATTTCTTGCACAGAGAAATGACCTAAACACCAAACTACCTGACTCTTAGGATAATACAAATATCTCTGGAATCACATGTCCTGTTATTCGAGCTTTTTCCTTATTAGCTAAGTATTCTTGAAAACTGTCTTGCTTCTCTGATATTGTAAATGATTTTAGTTACACATCCCCTGCTTATCTTATCAGTTTTGGAATAGTTTGTGAAATCAATTTTCAGACTCCAAATAGTATTAGAAATGTTATTTTAAATTTCTATATTGTGCTAATTTTATGCTGGATTTCAGATACTGATAAATGAGGAGGAACACATTTTAGAGACAATATCATTCTGTTTTTCTTCAAATGTCACAATATAAGTGATTATAAAACTTATAACTTCCAAAAATAGAGCAAAATAAGTTTATTTATTTTTAGATATACAAGCACAGAAGATTTTATCATCAACAATTCTTCACCATGGCAAATTTATGAGGCATATATTAGGGAGAAATATTATACCAAAAAGGTTAGCTAAATACAGAAGAAAATAAAGAGCTAAGGAATGGGTAAACATGTATACAAATGCATTTGTTTCTTCAAAATATGCATTCAGTAGTGAAAACAAAATAATTCAACAGCCAGCTCTATCCTGCTGACTATTTTAAGTATAAAAAAAGATATACTGAAAGGTAGTTTTTATTTCATGCATTTAATACTTAAATAAGAACAATAAAAGAGGTACACAAAACTAGATTATATGAAAATTTTAAAATATTAATGAAAAATATTAAATAATATCTGAAAATAAAACTGGTAAGATATTTCCATATTATTTCTTGATTTTGGTGTCCTCACTTGCAATTTTTTTCACCTATGGAAGGAATGAACATTATTACTATATGCACTTAGAGTACACTGTAGTGCAGATGAACATTAAAAAAGTGTAAGGAATATAAATTTGTGATTTCCACATTGGGTGGCTGCCCAGGTGCCCATCTCAGAAAGAACCCTGATTACAAGTGCCATTTTAACAACCAGTTAGTAGAACTCAACAAAAAATTAGGTATTGGTTCTGCTGAACCTGTGCAAATCAGCTGAATCCCACCACTGCACACAGAATATCTACTATATATCCAGCACAGTTCTCTAAGTAAATAAGAATAAAAAACTAAAAAACATACACAAAAGACACCATTTTAGCACTTGCATTCCAGTAAAGAGAGACAGAAGATAAATAATAAACATAGTAAATATATAACATATAACATTTGTATGGAGTAAAACAAACATATCTATATACAATAATGTCAAATTTATCATTTTAGAATTAATTTAAAATACTGCAGCAATATATTATATATGTCAGGAAGGAGTTTAAAAAGATTTAAATTTTTAAGGTCCTTACATCTTCCAGGGGGAGGGATTAATGTGTAATAAATTTTAGCATTTGTTAAGTACTCATGATAAGCTATCAAGTTTAACTCAGAAGATTATATAATGTATAAAATTGCCAAAACATTAAAGGTAAATATAGAATAAGATACTTCAAGCAAACAAACAAACAAACAAAAGTAAAGAAATTATAGCTGAGATCTAGATGAAAACATAACTATTTTAATCTCAGGTAATGACAACCAGGATAAAAAAAATTGAAGAAATTCTAGAAATATTTAAGTAGAAGAATGATGGAATATATTGATGGACTGTAATGTGAAGGGGAAAGAAGAGGGAAGAGTCAAGGAAAACAACCCAAGTTTCTGTGGTGATGTTTGAAGTGGATGGTAGTGGTAGTTAAAATGAGTTCAATGATTGGAAGAGGATGCTGGTTCCTTTTGCTTGGACTTTCACTGTCAATGAGATATTTCGTAAATTGTATGCATTGATTGTACAGAAGCACGTCTGAAATTCATGAAAATATGGAAGCTTGATTTATGGATCTGGCATCTAAATTCATCTAGTTCCTACCTCAATCCTCCTAACTTCTTCAATATTCCTCTGTCCTGGTTTTATCCTCCTGTTACTTCCATATTATCTTACCTTTTCCTGTTTATTTTTAGCTTCTTCTTTCAACTCTTGTCCTTAACATCATCTCAGCAAAGTGGCAATTGCAGGGTTACTACTTGTTAAAATAGAGTGAATACAAACCCCTTTATCAGAGTTGTTGTTTGAAAATATCATTTACTATTTTCCAAAATATATAAAGAACTCACAAAGCTCAGCAACAAACAAGCAAACAATACAATTAAAAAATGGGAAGAGAACCTGAACAAACACTTCTCTCTCCCAAGAGGACATACAAATGGCCAACAGGTATATGAAAAGATGTTCATCTTCACTAGCTATTCAAGAAATGCAAATCAAAACTACAATGAGATACCACCTCACACCTGTTAGATTAGCTATTATCAACAAGACAGGTAATAGCAAGTGTTGAAGAGGCTGTGGAGAAAAAGGAACCCTCATTCACTGCTGGTGGGAATCTAAACTAGTACAACCATTATGGACAAAAGGATGGTAGTTCCTCAAAAAACTTAAAAATAGAACTCTCATATGACCCAGCCATCCCTCTACTGGGTATCTACCCTAAAAACTCAAAAACATTGTTATATAAAGACACATACACCCCCATATTCATTGCAGCATTATTCACAGTGGTCAAGACATGGAAATGACCAAAGTGTCCCTCGATAGAGGATTAGATAAAGAAGATGTGGTAAATGTATACAATGGAATACTACTTAGCCATAAGAAATTATGGCATATTGGCATTTATGACAACATGGATGGACCTTGAGAACATTATACTGAGTGAAATAAGTAAATCAGAAAAAGCTAAGAGCTATAATTTCCCACATAGGTGGGATATGAAATTGAGATTTATGGATATAGATAAAAGTGAAGTGGTTTCTTGGGAGAAGGGGAAAGGGTTGAGGGGAAGGGTGTAAAGAAGGACAAATATAAGGTGACAGAAAATGATTTGATTTTGGGTGGTGGGTATACAACATAATCAAAAGTTCAAATGCTATAGAAATGTTTACCTCAAACCTATGCACTCTTTTTTTTTTTTTGTATTTTTCTGAAGCTGGAAATGGGGAGAGACAGTCAGACAGACTCCCGCATGCACCCGACTGGGATCCACCCGGCACGCCCACCAGGGGGCGATGCTCTGCCTGCCCCTCCAGGGCATCGCTCTGTTGCGACCAGAGCCACTCTAGCGCCTGGGGCAGAGGCCAAGGAGCCATCCCCAGTGCCCGGGCCATCTTTGCTCCAATGGAGCCTAGGCTGCGGGAGGGGAAGAGAGAGACAGAGAGGAAGGAGAGGGGGAGGGGTGGAGAAGCAGATGGGCACTTCTCCTGTGTGCCCTGGCCGGGAATTGAACCCGGGACTTCTGCATGCCAGGCCGACGCTCTACCACTGAGCCAACCGGCCAGGGCCAAACCTATGCACTCTTATTGATCAGTGTCACCTCTTTAAATTTAATTTTCTAAATAAAATTTTAAAAAAATTTAAAGTAAAATGTTCATTGAGTTTGGTAAATATATAAAGAGCAGATGTCTTTATGATCCAATAATTTCACTTCTAAGAAACCATCTTAAAAATTTCAAACATGTAAGCAAATATGTATGCCTAAAAATGTTCGTGTTAGATTTTTTTTTTATAATTGTTAAATGCTTTGGGAACATTTGTACAGAAGAACACTATGTAGCTATTTGAAATAATTGAGAAGTAACTTCAGGATTTCAGATTTTATTAGTCACATATCTGCTACTAATCATGCTAAATCAAAATATATAACCAAAATCTTAAATCTAGTCATTGAAAGTGTGTCTTTTATCTCTTTATATTTAGAGATAGTTTTTTGGTTTCTTTAATTTGAAACACTGGAATATTTTCTATCTAATTATCCTATGTTTTGTTTTTATTTGTCGTTTAGGGTTTAAACAAAGTGCAAAAAATCACATATTTATGAACACACCTTGAGTGAATTATTAATGAGAATTATTAAAAACTTTATAGTTTTATAAATGCATTGTTGGCTCTATCATTTTATCATATTTAATTCATCACCTCTAATAACATTGCTATGCTTGTTTTCTCCAATTTTACCATTAAAATAGAAAAAGATAATTTTTTATATAGTTTCTATGTCTTTTAATGTAACATGGCTTACTATAAGAAGATAACAAAAGGCATTATTTTGTGAATCAGGAAACACTTTATCCAACTTTATTTTTTTAATTATTGCTTGTTATTCTTTAGTTCTGTATATTTTATACTGTACAAATACAAACATCACAAACAAGGGTTAGACTTTAGCTCCATGTATTTCACTCAAAATTATAGGATAAGTAACAGTGATCAAGAGGAAAAGAATCCAGTAACACCCACTCTTTACCCCTTGAAATGTATCCCTCCTACTTCTCTCTTTTTATCTATCCATTTACTAATATTTAAAGTTCTTCCCGAGTGACAGACAAGAGAATAGCTGGAGCTCAGAGCAGAGGTTATACACGTGTGGCTCAGGTATCTGGTGAAGTTAGTGGAGCACTAGAAGATTCCCTACATTCAAATCACCTGGCCATCCCTGTTCTCTGTAAGTAAGATGCAGTGAGCTGGAAACAGGAACTTTCATTTTTTTATCAAAGGGAATGCTTATAATAACAGAAAGACCCAGTAGAGAGGAAGCACATGCTTTAAGCCTGAAGGGCAAAGATCATCTGAGAGTGCTAGGAGTTTCCATATTAAGAAAGAAAAAGGTATGGGAGTATAAATTTATCTTCGTCATTTTGTGCTGATCTAGTAGGAGTCAACCAAAAGAATAACATGGAGATGTAGCCTTGACTTAGGAGAATAGGAAACTTGAGAAGAGGTTACTTAGCTGAAAGACAAACAAATTAAATTTTAAAGCACCTGACTTTTAGCTGATCATGGAGGGACAATAAGGGAGAAGTGTTCAAGTTTTAACTACAAATGAATTTTCACAGAAAATATTGTAAAAATTATGTTTTTTCACCATTATGTGTCCAAATATGTCCTCTTCCTTAACTTCTATTTCCAGATAATAAAATTTCATGTCATTCTAATAGAAACTCTATTGTAATTTTCAAAAGCTATCTAAATAGCACTTCATGCCAGGAAATAAATGAGCAGTAATTTACTGTCCAGTAAGAAAAAAAAAATCAAAATAGAATAACAAAATTTAAGAAATAGGATTTCAATTCCATGATAAATACTTTTAACACCATTCCCTTTGACTAGAGGAAGGCTTTCCTTCTGTTCTGCTGTCAGTAAATTTTTAAGCCCTCCCTGACCCCTATTGTAATTCAGTGTCTCTCATCTCCTTCCTATTCCTTTAATAGCTCTGACCATAAAAAAACTTTTACAAGTCTGTCTCCCAACTTGACTGCAAGGTCCATTAGAACAATGACTGTGTCTTACATCACCCCCCCAGTATTAAAATATTCCTGTAACATAATACTAAGTATTGATTGAATGATTATTGCTATGGCGTTGTTTCGCCTATTTTTTTTTTTTACTTTATTTTATTAAAATTTGAATTCCTGGCTCTGGTCAGTTGCTCAGTAGACAGAGCATCAGCCTGGCTTATGGACGTCCCAGATTCTATTTCCAGTTAGGGCACATAGGAGAAGTGACCATCTGCTTCACCCTTCTCCCCTGTCTCTCCCTTTTCCCCTCTTGCAGCTCGACTGGTTTCAACGTGGCCCTGGGTGGTGAAGATGGCTAGACTGGTCCAAGTGTGTTAGCCTTAGGTGATAAAAATAGCTTGGTACCAAAGCATGGGCCCCAGATGGGGTTGCTGGGTGGATCCCAGTAGGGCGCATCTAGGAGTCTGCTTCATTATCTCCCCTTCTCCGACCTAAAGAGAGAAAAAGAGAGAGAGATTTGAGCTCCCTGGTAAAAAATGCTTTATTAGGCTTCATACACTCTAATTTCTTCCTAATTTGATACTTTTCTCATTCTCATTGGCTAATTAGAAATATGGTTACTTTAATTTTGCATGTTACAGGAGAAAAAAATGTTGTTCTCATCACCTTAGTAATAAGACCATGAGATCTGAAGACAACAAGAATAGGTGAGTGATTACTAAAGAAAGATTCACAAACCTGTACTCAGAAGTTAGATGACAACAGACGTTTAAAGTCATAAGTACTAGACCAGGGGTCCCCAAACTACGGCCCGCGGGCCACATGCAGCCCCCTGAGGCCATTTATCCGGCCCCCACCGCACTTCTGAAAGGGGCACCTCTTTCATTGGTGGTCAGTGAGAGGAGCATAGTTCCCATTGAAATACTGGTCAGTTTGTTGATTTATATTTATTTGTTCTTTATTTTAAATATTGTATTTGTTCCCGTTTTGTTTTTTTACTTTAAAATAAGATACGTGTAGTGTGCATAGGGATTTGTTCATAGTTTTTTTTTTATAGTCTGGCCCTCCAACGGTCTGAAGGACAGTGAACTGGCCCCCTGTGTAAAAAGTTTGGGGACCCCTGTACTAGACTATCAGGAATTTCCTTTTCCTGCATTAATTTAATTACTATTTATTGAATGTTATTTTTTGGACAAAAAAGTGATAAGTAAAAGCTAGGAAAATTAAAATATATTTGAGAATGTGCAGAAGGTATAGGAAAAAAAATGAAATGAGTGATTAACTTGGCAGAAAATGTCAATAACATAAATGGGGGTGACTTCTGGCCCCAACAGTCTTTTCCTTCTGCTTTTGCTTCTCATGCCCAAGTTGAGAGCTCATTATCAGCATCATGGCTTTAACCTTGGTATCATTCATGGTATATGCTGAATGCAGGACCTTCTAGCTTTGAGTCTCTGCTCCTGAACATTGATTTCCCTCCCTTCTCCATTCAAAACTTCTGTCCCTGAAATTTCAGTGGTTCTTGATGACAGCTAAAAGTAAATATGAGGACTGAGAAATTATACAGTTGAGCCTTGGAAAAGCAGTCATCATAACAGCAACAGAAGCAGGAGGTCTCCTATTCCAGAGGGTAATTTCCATTTAGAGGAACACTACAGCAAAGCATTCTGGGTCTTTCTCCATCCCTCATTATTCCCTCTCTCTTCCCTTCCACCTAGGTTTTCCATATACCGTACCTATCTTAGTAGTTAAATCTGGCAAATTTACCACCACAAGATTGATATATATGTAAGAAATTCATGTTGCAACTCTCCTGCATGAGCAGAGTGTAAACTGTGGTAACACTAAGACTAATGTTGACTATTTAATCCCTAGGAAAATTATCTATGAGATAAATATTTACATAAGGTCATTTGCCTTATCCATTAATAATTGATTTTTCAAAATAATCCTGCCACATTTGTTTCTATCTTCTTTTCACCTGCTGTCTCTTAAGTCTAAAAGATGATCAGGGTTGGTGATTTTTCACCTTCTTCCACACTTGATTGAAGTGGTTCTTATGCATAATTTGTGCTGCTACTGCTTGATTGCTGTATTTACAAGTATACTGTTTTGTGCTTATATTTAGCTTGATGCTTGAGGATGCTAATTCTATAGCTTCAGTTTGTAAAAAGTAACCTTCATTATTTGTGAATTTATAATACACATAATTTTACATGGAAAAATTTATTTAATTATGCTATATTTTTCTTCTTAGCACCAAAGGGATATCCTTAATTTCTTGCATGTTACCAGACTAGTTGTTTGGTATGTTTGCTTTTGTAGCTGTTTTTGTGAACTCTGTGAGTGCTAGCCAACCTCCGAAAAATACAGTATGATTCAGAAAATTGCTATTACATCAACAAATATTCATTTCAAAATTATTTTTTTCTTCCAAGGATGTCATCTTTGTTTTCAGAAAACTAATAACAATAGTCCTTTAATATGGAGAATGTAAACTTTTGAAAATATTTAAAGTATTTGCTCCCATAATTCTAAGGCTTCCCCCTCTCTAAAAATGGTCATAGGCTTATTTTCTACGCATTTAAAAAAGTCATGGTTTAGAATAAGTTGTAGGTGGTTCTTCATATGATTTAGTATTCTTAATTCATACTTTGATATTTTCAAATCACTAGATGTTGTCTCTAAATATTAGCAATATTAATATTACTTACTTTATATTAAAGTAGTACATCTGTGTAGAACATATAGAAAATACCAAAAAGCATAAGGAAAACAAAATTTACAAAACTCAAAGACAGTTGATATTAATTTTTATATTTTCCCAATTGTATTTCTATATGTATATGTGCATATTTGTAAATCTTCATACACAAAACAAAATTATTTCTAGATAGACAATTGTGCATTCTGCATTTCTCAATCAACATTATGCTATGGATTTTTCAAATTCCTTTCATATTCTTTAGTAACATGTTTTTTAATAGTCTGTAATAAATTATTTTTATGAAGATAACAATTTATTTAATAAGTATATATCTTACAGCTAGACAGTTAAGGTGCTTTTCCAACTTTATATATCAAATAATACTGTATATTATTTGCATACCTATATACATATTTATACATCTCTTGTTTCTTTATTAGAAATATGGTTTTGGTTAAAAGGATATAAACTACTTAAACTCTTTGACACTTATTACTAATTATTTATCAAAAAAATGAAGGCCAATGTTGTTATCTTATAATTTTTAAAGTTGTATTTCTCAGTAGTTATTGAAGGTGAGCTAGTGCTAGGGAGGAAGAAATTTTTACGTGACCTTCTGAGTTCTTCTGGCTGGTTGAAGAATTAACTGATATAAAACCAGTTAAGAGGAGAAAATAACCAAATTTAAATATGCATGTACATATGAGGCTTCCATAGACTACGGGGTCCAAGGACAAGTAAACAATTAAAGATTTTACACAAACTTGAACAAACGAGAAGGGGGTAGTGGCTTGGGATTTCAAAGGGGAGGAAGGAAATTCACAAGACGATAGAAAAGCAAATGGGCAAATGTTTGGAAAAAATAAATAAAATAAAAGCTTGCTCGGCCATGCAGAGACAATAGGACACAAAGAGAACTGATCTCTGTGTTCCGCTAAGTCTCCCTCATCATACCTAACTCATATTTTATGTGGATATCTCTGATGATAACTCTACTTCCTGGAATGCTCTTTCTATCTAAAATCTTTTAGATAGTAAGAGGACAGGTCAAAGGTTCTTCTGGAGTCTTTTATTTCTTTATATTTTAAAAATAACCAGCTTAAAAGAATCAATATCCCCAGAAGGCATATTTGGGGGTGGCAAACTTCGTTTCCCTTCACTACTTATTAGCTAGTTGTATTTAGTTATATTGGAGTTGCCACTTCATTACTTTTCTGCAGCATTTTCCTTATTTTTTAAAAAATTTTTTTATTCATTTTTAGAGAGGACAGAGAGGGAGAGAGAGAGAGACAGAGAGGGAGAGAGAGGAGAGAGAGAAGAGGGGAGGAGCTGGAAGCATCAACTCCCATATGTGCCTTTACCAGGCAAGCCCAGAGTTCTGAACTGGCGACCTCAGCATTTCCAGGTCAACGCTCCATCCACTGTGCCACCAGAGGTCAGGTGCATTTTCCTTATTTAATAGATTGTAAGAACTCTACATATTAACAATTCAATTTTCAACACTTATTCTTCTGGGCTCAGGGACAGGAATTCAAGTCACTCAGCCTGAAAGCTTGTCTCAACAGATTTGCCACCTTCATGGGCATTCTACTCCCCACATATCAGTCAGGAAGAAGGAATGATAGGGCATGTTACTCCTTTTCCAGAGCTCCAATATCTGTCATTATGGACTTTAAATACAGGACCTTTATTTTGGGAGAAAATACTCAGGACAAAATTCTCAAATCTAATTTCATATAAGGAATTTCCATCAACATTGGACATCTTTTACTGAATTTTTCAAATTGTTTTGCCATTTCATAAAGAAAATATTTTGCTGAACTATATGTATATGTTTATAGATATTAAATTTCACATTTTATAATCTAGTCTAACTAGAGGAGTTTATTCCAGTATTCAGCATAATGTTAGCTATAGTAAGTTAACACTATATATGTAACAGTAAATTAATCTATTTAGCATTTTATAACTGTGAAAATGATGATGATGATGATGACAATGATAATTTTTATTTACAAGGCTACCTTTTACTGAACTAGTAGTGCCTACTACTATATTAAGCACGTGAACAAATTACCTAATTCTTTTTTATTTTATTTTATTTATTCATTTTTAGAGAGGAGAGAGAGGGAGAGAGAGAGAGACAGAGAGGGGGAGAGAGGAGAGAGAGACAGAGAGAGAGAAGGGGGGAGGAGCTGGGAGCATCAACTCCCATATGTGCCTTGACCAGGCAAGCCCAGGGTTTCTAACCGGCAACCTCAGCATTTCCAGGTTGACGCTTTATCCACTGCGCCACCACAGGTCAGGCCTAATTCTTTTAACAATCTGATTTTGAAGGCACCATAGATAAAACTCAAAAATACAAAGCGTTACAAAATCAGCAACAGAACCAGGATATTAATCAGATTGTTTAAAAAGGCCCATGTCCTCAACTGCTTACAATACTTCCATCATAATTTTGTTTTGCAACCACAAAGTATTATGCGTATTTTGGTGCTATTCATTATTTCTGTGGCTCTTTGTGACCCACAGTTCATGCCTTGTTTATTGAGACCTCAAAGATGTTAAGAACAGTGGTGGGATTGAGAACTGATAACCTAAATTTTTTGTTGAGTTCAGTGAACCAGTTGTTAAAATGGCACTTGTAATCAGGGTTCTCTCTAAGGTGGGCTCCTGGGCAGCCGTTCAATGTGGAAATCACAAATTCACATTTCTTACTCTTTTTTAACATTCATCTGCACAACAGCATATTCTAAGCACCCATAGTACTATTCATGCCATCCATAGGTGGAAGAAATTGCAAGTGAGGACACCAAAATCAAGAAGCAATATGGAATTTTGTTTTTTAAACTCAGGGAGAGGAGGAGGAGACAGAGACAGACTCTGCATGCATCTTGACTGGGATCCACCTAGGAATCCTACTAGAGGGCAATGCTCTATTCATCTAGGGTGTTGTTCCATTGCTCAGCAACTGAGCTCTTCATAGTGAATGAAGCAGAGGCCATGGAGCCATCCTCAGTGCCCAGAGACAACTCACTCCAATTAAGCCATGGCTGCAGGAGGAAAAGAGAGAGAGAAAGATAAAGAGAGAGAAGTGATAGGGGGAGGGGTGGAAAAGCAAATAGACGCTTCTCCTTTGTGCCCTGATCGGGAATTGAACCCAGGACACACACACTGGGCTGACATTCTACCACTGAGCCAACCAGCCAGGGCCTATGGAAATATCTTAAATAACAGTTTTTTGTCAGGTATTCTTTAATATTTTTGTCAGGAATTATTTAATATTTTTCATTAATATTTTAAAACTCATAACATAATCTAATTTTGTGTACCTCTTTTATTCTTATTTAAGTATTTAATGGATGAAATAATAAACGACCTTTTGGTATATATTTTTTTCAGTTTTTAAGTTGTTTGAATCCGGCCTGATCTGTGGTGGTGCAGTGGATAAAGTATCAACCTGGAAATGCTAAGGTTGTTGGTTAAAAACCCTGGGCTTGCCTGGTCAAGGCACATATGGGAGTTGATGCTTCCTGCTCTTCCCCCCCTTCTCTCTCTCTCTCTCTTCTCTCTCTAAAATGAATAAATAAAAAAATCTTTAAAAAAATTGTTTGAATCCCACCACTCGTTAAAAACTCTTGTAGGTCCAAGATCAGATCCAGTTATCTGTAAATTATGTGTACACAATTTTCCACCTCATTCTTCCAAAGAACCAAATAACTCCTGGCATTCTGCACTGGAAAAACATGGGGTACTAAAATATAGTTTATAATGTTTTATCATTTATTTTTAGTATTTTGTAATATTTTAGAGTTAGAATATTTTTAAGTAAAGAGATTACCTTAATTTATACTAGGGTAAGAATGGGATATATCTCTTGAGTTAAGATGTAAGCTGTCTATTGAGTATATTTTCTATTCCTAAGACTAGAAAAGGTGAGAAAAATATCCAATGGATGAGAAGAAATTAAAATAACTACTTATATAATTCAATCTGTGATTAATTTGAGAGACATATATCCTTAGAAGCATAAGAAATTATATTAAATTCCTATAGATATAACTCTGAAACTGTAATTACTGCAGCACATTTTTGCTTTCTTTGGGGATCATCACAGTATGAAAGAAGAAGGAATAGAGTAGAAAATATAGTATTCATTACCTTATAAAAATGATTATACATGGCCCCGGCCAGTTGGCTCAGTGGTAGAGCATCAGCCTGGCGTGCAGGAGTCCCGAGTTCGATTCCCGGCCAGGGAACACAAGAGAAGCGCCCATCTGATTCTGCACCCCTCCCCCTCTTCTTCCTCTCTGTCTCTCTCTTCCCCTCCCGCAGCCAAGGCTCCATTGGAGCAAAGTTGGCCCGGGCGCTGAGGATGGCTCTGTGGCCTCTGCCTCAGGCACTAGAGTGGCTCTGGTCGCAACAGAATGACTCCCCGGATGGGCAGAACATCGCCCCCTGGTGGGTGTGCCGGGTGGATTCTGGTCGGGCACATGCGGGAGTCTGTCTGACTGCCTCCCTGTTTCTGGCTTCAGAAAAATACAAAAAAAAATGACTATACATACAGTAAATAAACTGATGATCAGAAAGCTGTTCAGATAAGAACTATTCCCATTTATATATAATTATGTGGTCTTAGAATCTCATAAAAGGCCACTGAAAGACTTAGACACCAAGAGTATTTGGACAAGTACAAATCTTCTTAATAAAATAAAAAAAAATATTTGAAAACAAAAATCAGAGAAACCTTATAACCAGGACTTAACAACTTGGCTTTACATTTTTGTTTCATTATAAAAACAACCTTGAAGCTAATTATATCAAAACTTTCTAAGACTCCCTACTATGAAGAGTATTTACATAAAATAATAACAACATAAAACACCAATGCTCTATTCCAGGCCAAAATAATATGCAATTCTAATCATTTTGGCTTTAAAAATAAATCTTAATAAAGGTCAAGCACAAGGTTTTCAATGCACTTTCCACTGCACTATTTTAGAAAAAACGAATAGCAGATAATGCCACACTTGGGAGAAAGAATAAATTATATTTAACTGTCAATTGGGATGATATTTGCATAAAATTTTAGCTCAAATTCTTCCAAAGAAATGTAATTATCTTTATTAACCTGAGTAACCTAGCCTATATGAATAAAAGTTATTTTTATTTACATACAAGTAAATGACATACAGAGAAGTTAAGTAGTTTTTCTAGTACTAGCCGTAATCACAGTTACTGAATAATTGACTGAACATTATGTATGTATATATCTATATGTATATGAATATTCATGCATATATAAACTGAACTGTATATAATCAGTATATTATATGCATATAGCTACATACTTAAGACTATATATGAATGTATGATATATTTAGATATTGCTGTGTTATGTATATATGTATATATATGTATATATGTATATATATGTATATATGTATATATATGTATATGTGTATATATATTTCTATGTATATATGTATATGTATATATGTCTGTATGTGTATAGTCTGAACTTATGAGAATTGAAATGTGGTCCTGGACTGATGGCTTAGTTGGCTAGAGCATTGTCTTGAAGCACAGAGGTTGCTGGTTCAATCCTCGGTCAGGGCACATACAAGAACAGAGCGATGTTCTTGTCCCTGTCTCTCTCTTTTGCCCTTGCTCTCTCTCTAAAATCAATAAAATAAAAGTTTTTAAAAATATTTTTAGAAGAACTGAAATGTAATATCCACAATTATTAAAAATGAGGTGTCACCTGGCCTGGAATAGCACAGCACTGCTCTCATCCATGCCAGTCAAGTTCTTAATCAGAACTACAAGCATCATAAGTTATATCAACATAAATGTGAAACTTCTAGTGCTGTAAAGCAGTGGTCCCCAACCCCCGGGCCACAGACCAGTACCAGTCCATGGCCATTTGGTACCGGTACGCAGAGAAAGAATAAATAACGTACATTATTTTCGTTTTATTTATATTTAAGTCTGAACGATGTTTTATTTTTAAAAAATGACCAGATTCCTTCTGTTACATCCGTCTAAGACTCACTCTTGATGCTTGTCTCGGTGACGTGATACATTTATCCGTCCCACCCTAAAGGCCGGTCAGTGAAAATATTTTCTGACATTAAACCGATCCATGGCCCAAAAAAGGTTGGGGACCACTGCTTTTAAAGAACAAAAATCCAGCCCTGGCCAGGTAGCTTAGTTGGTAAGAATGCCATCCAGACATGCCAAGGTTGTGGGTTCAATCCCCCGACAGCACATACAACAATCAACCAAAGACAGAATGGAGTGGAACAAATCAATGTTTCTCTCTCTGTTTTTTTTCCCTTCCTCTATCTCTAAAAGTCAATAATAATAATATTTTAAAAAAAATAAAAATCTAAATGGTACAGAATGCTAAGCATGTGCTTGGACTGTAATACTAAATACATATTTGAATCAGTGACTACAAAGTCATTGAACTAAAGTTAATTATATCCCCCTATACTGAAAGCAAACAGATGGAAAGCAAATTTCAGAAAAACAAACCTCTTCTAGTTATAATAGCATCAGAAATCAAAATATTTAAGAACAATTTTAACCAAAGATATATAATATTCCCATACAGAAGCAATAAAACTTCATTATGATAAATTAATAAAGATTAAATAAATATTTAAATTCATAGATTAGCAGACTCAATAGTCTTAAATCGACATCTATCTCCAAATAAAGTTATATATTCAACGCAACCCTAGTCATAGTCCTGTATATTTTTAAACAAGAACTTACAAGCCTTTTCTAAAACATAAATAGAATGGCCTAGATCCTCTAATAGCCAAAGACAATCTTGAGAAACAAGTAAATAATAAGTTGGAAGATAATAGTATCTGAGTTTAAGGCTTACTGTAAGGTCTACTATAAAGACAATATGAGACTGACCTAAGTATTAGCAGATATACCAAGAATGAGAGTGTCAACTCCTCTATTCAATGGAAGATGGAAAATATTTTCAATTGATGTTGGATATCAATTAAAAAAAAAAAAACTTTGACATTTACCTCACACCATACAGAAAAATTAACTGAAGATAAATTATGTCCTAAAATAAAAGCTAAAACTATAAAAGATTTTGGATAAAAACATGATAAAAATCTTTATGACATAGTAATAGCCATACATCTTTTAGTTCACAGAAAGCAATAAATTTAAAAGAAAAAGTCAAAATAGATTTCATGAAAAACAAGCTTTTTTTTTTAAACCAAAAGACACTACTATGAAGTATAAATGGGTAAACCACATACTGCCGGAAAATATCTGCAAACATATACGTAACAAAAAAAATTGTATCCAAATACATATTAATAATTACTAAAACTAAAAGAAACAAACGCTTCTCAGGAAAGACTTGAATGGCCCATATGCACATGAAAAATTATAAAACATCAGTAAGTATAAGGAAAATAACAATTAGGACTACTGGAATGCCTAATGCTAAAATAATTCGATGATACCAAATGTTCATAATATATGAACAACTGCAACCCTCTAGAACATTGCAGCTTAAAGTCCAAAACTTAAAATCACTTTGGAGAACTGCTATCTGCAGCTCAATCATTATCAGTTATTTCTAAAGTTAAAAACCTATTCTATGACTCAGCAGTTCCACTGAGGGAAAAAATATATATATATAACTTCCCATAAAAAAATATGTCCAAGGTGTTTATTTAGGAGAAATAAAAATATATGCCAGAAAATGGCTTCTGTAAAACTGTTTAGAGTCAAATTCTGGAAACATCCTGAATGTCGGCAAGGCAGTGACACTTCTCGGCGAGGCGACAATTGTTTGAGGGAGATGCACGTTATCTTGATAAAGTTGATGTGGATCACTTGCAAGTAAGTGTTTTTCAAATCCCATATAATTCAACACTTAAAATGTTTGCACTCTATATAAATTTATCTAAGGAAAGCACAAAAATAAGGAAGAAAGAAGGCAATAATAAAAATAGAAATTCTACAAATATAAAAACATAAATGATCGAATTAATACAGATTTGTGTGAATGAATGAGTGTATTTCCCAAACCTTTATTCCACTCTCCTTCTTATATAATTGCTATGGAAAATACCATTAACAGTTTGATATATATCTTTCCCAGACTATCCCCCCCTCCCCCCACACACACAATTTTCTATGCCTACGTATGATAATTTACTGATACAGCATCATGCTCTACGCACACTTCTTCATCTGGTACCCCTTACCTGGGGCAGGGAGTCATGAGCTAGAGCTGCACAGAGCTGGCCAGCGGCTGGGCACACAGAACCACCAACTTAGTCTGAGGCTGGGCTGCAGCAGCCACTATACCCACAGAACATTTGATCTCGCGGGATCTGGGGCTCGGAATCTCACGAAAATTGGTAGAGAAGTCCTGGGATTAGACTTTACTTTTTCCAGTGTATCATACTTTCATTTTTTTGACTGGCTTGTTCTTTTACACTTGATCTTAGCCAGAAAGCCGAGCAGAGGTTAGTTCTTTTAAATAGCTGAAAATTACTGCATAATACAGATATGCCACAATTTATCTGACTGTTCTTTTATTGGATGCTTTAACTGTCTTCAGTATTTTACTTTGCATATAAAATTAACCATTTTGCACTGTCACCTTCGTAACAGCATAATACCAGGTTATAAATATACATATTTAAAATTGTAATACTTCTACCTTATTGTCCACCAATTTTCACACCCACCAAGTGAATTCGAGTGTATCCTTTCATATGTAGACATCACATTCATTATGATGAGTGAAATTTGTGTATGTCAATGAAGACTAAAATACCTCGGATGCATTGGAAGGAACACTTGTCTTAAACTTCCCAATTGTATTTATATAGAGACTTAAATAAGAGAAATAAAAAATAAAAATTGAACAACCTGGACCTCAGAAAATAATAGCCAGAATTTCAGTGCTTAAGACTGTCCCTTTTAAAGATGTGAAGATTCATTCTTGGAAAAATTGTGCCTCCAGTTCTCTCAGAGATATATCCTAACTATTCAGTGCTTCTACATTTCATAATTATTCTTGTCTCAGTGTGTTTCAATAAAATTTATGCAAACTGCCTCTGATATCAGTAATTATACATTAATAATAAATATTGAAGTCAATTGGAGCTGGTTTGAAATTATTTGTATTTAGAATATATTTTCTTATATTTTACATAACCAGCTATTTATTTATTAGGCATGTGTGAATAGTAGCTTTTTCAATTGATTTGTTAATTTTAATAATAGATAAATAATTTAGTTTACAGGCTTTCAAACAGACACATACAGTCCTCCTTTTCTGTGTTTAATTTTTATATCAGTATAAGCCAAAGCTGTAAACTTTATACCGATACTCTCAAAATTCATTTCATGTTTAAAAGATAAGTCTTTTAGTTCATCAGCTAAGGAAAGAACGTTTCAAACTATTGATATCTGGATCTGTTCTACAGTGCAATTCATAATGTTTCTTCTTCTGGATGAAGTCACATCATATGACAGAACTCCCACCCCTACCACCTTTGTGGACTTGCCCAAGACTCTTTGGTACTGTGATATGTGGATTTCTAATTCTCCCTCTCTGAATCCTCCACTAATTTTATCTTGTTATCACGTGTGGCCTTTACTCAAGTGTCAATAGGCTTGTGCTTTTTTCCTATATATTCACTTTCCTGGAAAATATTTCAAATATATACATATATTTCCCATTTTAAAATGCAGTGGTAGACATAGAGCTGCCTACAGGTAAATGCTTTTTAATATCCTGCTTCTATCAGTTCCAAAAACACATCCACATTTGAATAAAATATTCTTCTAAAACAACAATATCTCTTTTTTTTTTCTTTCAATCTTTCTGCCATCACTCTGCCATGGCATAATCTGTAATCAAATTTACCATCTTCTCTCATAACATACACACCTTTACCTATTTTCTCTATGCTACATAAACTGCCTCCCCACCTGCACTCTACCTGTCCACAACTCATCTTGGACTGCTTGCTTCACCCACTCATTCCCCATAGAAGCCTTCTTTGATCAGGCTAGTTCCCCTTGATCCCCCTTTCTTCTCAACTCTGATAGTCCTTCCTGTAATAAATAGGTTCTTCGTGACCTACTACAAACACAAAGCATCATCTGGCTCCTACAGCCACTGAATGATACAGGTCCAGTTTCTCACAATCCAAATTCACTTCATTTATTCTCAGAGCTGTTTTGACTGCCTGCCATTTTTAGAGGAAGCCAAGGAGACTATGAACACCTAGCTCATTTTTAATATGTTTTAAACATTAGCATCTCAGGTGAGTAGTTCTGAAGTTTAAAAAGAGATATTTGATGTTATGTTTGTTTATAATTTTCCCACAAGTAGAGTTAACAGGACTGCTTTAACTACAGTAACTAGCCTGCTTGAATTTAATTACTAGATGACTAGTCTAAGGAAACACCCTTGAGAGACTGAATATACAGCTGGATAATTGTCAGATAGCATGTATGACCCAGAGTAGAACTCTGACCCACACCTCTGCAGGAACCAGTGTAAGAAGCCAAACCAGAGCCTCTGCTGCAAGCGGTCCAGAACTGTTCATTGACTACTGGCTCCTCTACTTTTTCCCACTGCTTCTGAATCAGGTCAAACCAGAGAAAGCCAGATAATCTCCTGGTCAGTCTCATAGGATCCCTGCTAATTGTTAAGCCACCACTAGTTTCCATATGCCAGTGTCCTCCTTCTGGAGTACACTTGAATCCTTTTATTTTCTTCCTCACTCTAAAGCTCTTCCATTCCCATACCTGCCTTGGAGTCTCTGCCAAACACAGATCATGGTGACTGACTCCCTTGCTACACAGCAAGCTCTGAATAAATGGCCTCTGTTTTTCTCATTTGGGTGGTCTTTGTTTCTCCACTCTTAAATAATTTTTTTTTGACCTTCATTGAAGCATAACTGAAATCTCTTGCTAGTGATGGCAACTCCATCTGTATTTACCACATTTAGAGAACCTTTGAATTATTGAAGTTATTAGCACTTATCTGTTACTAGTGTTATGTGCTGGCTATTAGGCCTCTGCTTTCTATCTCTCTATCACATTGTATGTAGAGGAGTCATTATTACGGATAAAACTGTATTTTCAGGCCCTATGTAGGTAAGAATTATTAAGCCTTACTACAACACTTTTGATTAGGAAAAATAGTCACAGCTATACAGGTCAACACCAGAAAATTAAATATCATCTCATTATCAGTCCTTGTCTTTAAAGGCTTCCAGAATTTTTCAGGTGTCAAGGCTGGAAACCCACATTTTCCTAAATGTTCTATTCTGAAATCACAGAACCACTCCAGGCCTGGAGAGAGCTGCAATCAATACCCTTTTCAATCTGCACTTTCAGTGAACACAATTTAGCAAGGGTACACAAGTAAAGAATTTCTGATCTGAAAACAATAGGGAACACAGAGCTATAATGTTGTATCTATGTCTCTGCTGATATCCTGATAGAGCAATTTAATTTTGCAGCCAGCCATGTGTAATTCGACTGTGACACATTAACGAATGGATGGCTGGTCCATCTTCCTGGCTTCTTCTCAGGATCTGACTCTCTTAATGCTTTTGGGCATATCAGAGGGAGATTCAGCCCATTCAGAGATGCATCTGAAGGAATTAGGGGCCATAAATGGGGACTGATGAGGACAGCGGCTGTGAGACAGGAAAATTAATAGTCTTGTAGAAAAAATCTGCAATGTAGTAACAAATCAGGGGGAAATTGACATTTCACTTAGTTCCTCAGAACTATTTTAAATATAATACAGGGAATCTAAAATATTGTCAAGTTTATTTAAACCTGTTTAACATCTGCCAGAATTTTAAAATAAGTAAATCAAATAGAATGTTAAACTGTAATTGGACTTCTATTGTAGGTATTCTATATCACATTGGGTTGCCCTAGGAATATTAGATCTGATGTAATTAACCTGAGCTTGTCCTAAATGCCTTCCAGAGAGGAGCTGCAGAGAGGAGAGAATGTATGCGTAAGACTGATCAGGATATACACTGGAATACAAACTCTTCTGAAAGCAGAAATCTACTTTAACCAGGGTCCCAAACAGGATACGACCCATCATACCACAACCCAGTCTTTGTGATCTCTCCCAGCCTCACCTTTCTCACTTGCAAAAACCAATAGCTCAGGAGGGATATCTTGGATTGGAAAGGAGGAAAGGCTACAGCAGAACTTACCATTAACTATGCTGGTCAAGGGTTATCACTAGTTTCTCAGTATTAAGGAGTCACTTTTTGGTATTAGAACCACGTGTTTCTAATTTGGGATTGTTTATAATGTGCACAGTAAACTGAATGTATCTCTCTTATAGGTTGCTGGTGTGTCACTTCTCATAAAATTTTAAAAATAATTTCTTGACATTTTACAAATAGCCTTTTAGATACTGCTAAATATAGATGATGAAATTGGCTACAACTTAACCCCACTTATGATTTGCAAGATTTGCTCACTAAGATTAGATGAAACAAAAGTCCTAACAGAGTTGTGTTTTGGAGAAATTTCTTCTCATTTGAATATGCTACAAATAGCAACAAGATCAGGACTTAAATTCTTCTTGCTGACACCCTGTTTTTGTCATCAGTGAATTTTTGGTGCATAGGAGAATTTCTGATATATCATATAACAGAGCCTCAGAAAATTTGTTAATGAAATTCACAAAAAAAAATACAAAATAGTTGAATGTATAAACTTTAGTAAATATCTTAAAAGATTAAATCTGAAAGGGTCAAACATACAGAAAAGTTACTCATAACAGTTGATAAGGAAATGTATAGCTAGATTACATTTCGTTGTGTATGTTCAGCACTCGGACATTTGCAAAAAAGTAGAAGTAGATTAAGGTTAGAAATTTTCTGATGATGTAAAATGGTTATATACTTGCTACTATTACTTGAAGTCTGAAGAATGAAGAATCTTTTAAGAACCTGAAATAACTAAGAACCTCAAATAAATTAGTTTTATGAGAGTTAAACTAAACTATATTAATTTTAATGGAAAAGTTGGCCTAAACAAAACATACCAGTCTCAAACAACAATTTTTAAATTGGAAGGTACAGTTTTGTTTTGTTGTTCTAATTCAGTAATCAAAGTAGAGACCCAAGTCAATAATATTAAAAACTTAATTGCGCCTGACCAGGCAGTGGTGCAGTAGATAGTGCGTCGGACTGGGACGCAGAGGACCCGGGTTCGAAACCCCAATGTTGTCAACTTGAGCACAGCTTATCCGGCTTGAGCGTGGGCTCGCCAGCTTGAGTGCTGGGTTTCTGGTTTGAGAGTGGGATCATGAACATGACCTCATGGTCACTGGCTTGAGCCCAAAAGTAGCTGGCTTGAACAAGGGGTCACTCACTCTACTACAGCCTCTTAGTCAAGGCACATATGAGAAAACAATCAATGAACAACTAAGGCAACTAAGGAGCCACAATGAAGAACTGATGCTTCTCATCTCTCTTATTTCCTGTCTGCCCTTATCTGTCCGTCTCTGTGCATCCGTCATAAAAGAAAAAAAAATAGTTTTAAAAGTAAATATCATTTGAGGAGTTTTTAAAATGCAAATTTTCAGGGTTGAGGATAGGGAGGAGGGAAGCAGAATTAGGTATTTAAAATCCCTGATGATTTTGATGCAGGTACCTATAACTTCACTTTGAGAATCACTGGCCTAAGCAAATTTAAGTTATACAGTGTGTCTATAAAGTCGTGCACATTTGACTGGTCACAGGAAAGCAACAAAAGACGATAGAAATGTGAAATCTGCACCAAATAAAAGGAAAACTCTCCCAGTTTCATACCTATTCAGTGCAGTTCGATGTGGGTTCACACACAGATTTTTTAGGGCTCCTTAGGTAGCTATCCCATATAGCCTCTACAGACTCGTCACTGACTGATGGCCTACCAGAATGCAGTTTATCCACCAAACTGCCGGTTTCCTTCAACTGCTTATCCCATCGAGTAATGTTATTCCTATGTGGTGGTGCTTCATTATAAACGCGCCAATATTCACATTGCACTTTGCTCATGGATTTGAATTTAGTGAGCCACAGAACACACTGAACTTTCCTCTGTACCATCCACATCTCGACTGGCATGGCCGTGGGCTGCTCCGCTGTATACATGGTGTTGCGTCATCATCTGTGCATGTGCACATGCTGCCACATCATCCTAGAGAAACTGGGAGGGTTTTCCTTTTATTTGTGCAGATTTCACATTTCTATCATCTTTTGTTGCTTTCCTGTGACCAGTCAAAAGTGCACCATGACTTTATGGACACACTGTATTTATTGAGATAAACCTGTGACCTAAAAACAATATTAGCATATCTACAGGCCAAGTAAATTAAGTCATAAGCAAAAAATAGCACAGCCCAGTGATAAATGGAAAAAATATACAAAATAAATGTGCCCATGAGATTGTCCTATGGAAATACAAAGGTCTAAAGGCATTAGACCAAACTAATCGTGTCTTTGGCCACATTGTCAAAAGCTATCCAAATAAAAGAAATTTCTTTCAACTACCTAATTGCCATTTTGTCTACTTTCCTTTTGGGGAGATTTTGTATTTACAAAAAAATGACTTTATATTCAACTGGACTGACCTAGCCTACGTGAAGATGATGCCTTTATTTTTTTATTGTAAAATAATAAATAAATTGGCATTCTGTTTTCTGTTTTCATCCTAGGTATGTTTCAATTACTAAAACCTGAACACTTCTGGACATTAAATATCCCCACAAGGTGATCTTTAATGAAATCAAACTTAATATGTTTTGCTTTAATATTAGTCAGAATTTTCATGTGAAGAGAAACAGACAGAGCCAGAACATCATCTTCAGTTCTCAGAGACCCACGGTGCTCTTAGACTGCCCCATCGTTTCCCACAACGTCACTGTCACAATCTTAAAGAGCTGCTTTTTCTGAACAAGGACTTTTTCATTCACTGTCTAGAAAAGATTTGAGATGGTACTTTGAAATTTAAATCAGATTTTTTTTAAGTCTAAACAATTTAAAAAATGAAGTGAATTCATAGAATAACACACCGCTAGTTAATTTCACAATAAAAAATAACCATCTTTTTTTCATCTCGTGATGCTCCTCCAATTTTAATTCAGATATGAATCACTTGTAGATCTAGTTATATGCAGATTCGGAAACATTAGGGCTGAGGGCCTGAGATTCTGTATTTATGAGGATGACAATATTACATCATGAACTACAATTCTAAGTATCAAAGGCCCAGAATAACTTCTCTCTCTTTCTTTTCCCTATCTGTAATCTCTGTCTATGACTCTGTTCTTCTGTCTCTGTTTTTCTTCCTTTCTATACTAGAAACCAGGGCACAGAGTAAGTCAGAGTTTTCCTCTCCTGCTCATGTAAGCACTGGCTTTAAGTTTTCAAGTCTTTAGTACATTCTTTTCCTGATAATTGCAGTGTGTGGATATATGACCTTCGCCATGCAGCAGTCCAATGATATGAGAATGAAATATAATGAGCTTAGCATTCATACAAGAGGGATAGATGGACAATAGCTGTGCAGTGTTTTCATTTGCAGACACTAAAAAGCACAGGTACTTGGGACATCTATCTATGTGCTGCTTTCTGAGCCTGTTTCTTGTTTTTCAGTTTTCAATTTTAGTAAGTTGTTACTTAAGTTTTCTAACTGAAGAGTACTTTGATGAGATTCAACTCCAGCCTCATTCAATGTATGTCTAAATATATAGTTTTTCTTTTTAGTGCATAACTACATATAAGGAAGCAGTGTGGTTTACAGTTACCCAAATAAATAAACAAACATTTCCAAACTAAATGATTTTGTTTCATACTTTTGTGTTTCCAAGAAATTTTAAGTTGTTTCAGACCATTGGTAGAGGATCTGGGGAAATATTCCGTGGTTAAAATGCTGAAATTCCCTAACTCACACAAACTGCTTTAAGAAGCCCACTGGGCCTTGGCTGGTTGGCTCAGTGGTAGAGCATCGGCCTGGCATGCAGGAGTCCTGGGTTCGATTCCCGGCCAAGGCACGCAGGAGAAGCATCCATCTGCTTCTCCACCCCTCCCCTTCTCCTTCCTCTCTGTCTCTCTCTTCCTCTCCCACAGCCAAGGCTCCATTGGGTGCTGAGGATGGCTCTGTGGCCTCTGCCTCAGGCACTAGAATGGCTCTGGTTGCAACAGAGCAATGCCCCAGATGGGCAGAGCATCGTCCCCTGGTGGGCGTGCCGGGTGGATCCCGGTCGGGCGCATGCGGGAGTCTGTCTGACTGCCTCTCCACTTCCGACTTCAGAAAAATACAAAAAAAAAAAAAAAAAAAAAAAAGAAGCCCACTGATTTTTGGGTGGGTCAAAAAAGCCAAGAACACTCCTTCTGCTTCATTATTTCCTAATTTCAAACTTCAGGTCAAAGAACAGCTAGCTCCCAGGAGATGAAGAGACACAGGTCAGAGATGGAATAATTCAAGACAGGCTCCTCAGGAAAAGAAAAAAAGAAAAAAAAAATATGGAAGTCTGAGTCTAGTCAACATTTCAACAAATTCATTGCTGTATTTCCTGGTCAAGAGGTTTCAACACTTGAACAATGAAGTGATGAAGCCTACTCGTGAGCCTGGGTATACATGCCTTAATAACAATCTGGTTTAGTGTGAGTTGAAGATTTTTATTGTCTAATTGGATTTTCTCTCTTAATCCAAAGCCTTGAAAGAATTTTGAAGAGAGAGAAGTCAGAGAAAACTGCCAGAATATTCTTATGGGTAAAGACCAGCCCTGCCGACTCCTGAGTCTCCCCGAGCATGGTTCTAATGGAGAAGACACAGCTCTTAGGGCACGCAGGCGGCAGCCTATCCAACAGGCTCTTCACCGTGAGTATACACTTCCGTTCTTGTTAATCGTTCCTGACAGGTAAGCTGGGCAGCCGAAAAGCTGCACTGACTCATTCAGCTATTGAAACCCTGTCTGGGACTCTGAGCCAGGACCTCAGGCAGAGGTTACCAGAGGTGACCTAGATGCTGAGGTCTCAAAATGCTACACACGCTTGGCCAGCTCTACTATTTTGTCATTTTATAGCAGACTGAACTTTTGTCAGAAAAGTATGAGCTTATGTTTATATATCTTGGAGCAGGGTGCTGAAAATATAAATCAGGTCTTTTTGTTTTGTTTTGTTTTGTTTTGTTTTAATGTGTGAAATGCACCAGCTCATGGTTTCAGTAATTACTGCTTGTCTCCTGGGAGCGTTGTGAAAGAATAAGTGAAGAATGTGGGGCTCTTACACTTCCTATGAAACCAGCAAGGTCAGATCAACTGGCCTGTGGGAAGGATCAACTTTTTCCTTTTGCATTTTTATGAAAAAATTTAAAAGGTACTACTCCTTCTCTTCAGTTAATATTTTTTTCACAAACTTATGAAGTGTTGGGCCTTTTAATAGATTCTTGAAATAAAGAACAAAACAGTACATTCATTTTGATCAGCGTCAATGAAGAGGGAGAAGCAAATAAGTAGAAAAGCAGACTTGAGGAGATTTGGCTGGAGACGAGGAGGGATTAAGAGCAGAAACAGGGAAAAATGGAATTGGGGGTTTTTCTTTACATTTTAAAAACTAGTCCACTAGTTTAATTTAGATGGTCATTCCATGTTCTCAGAAAAATGTGGGCATAGCTAAACTGAATAAATTGTTTTCAATGGTTCTCAAGATATATATATATATGTATATATATATGTGTATATATACACACACATACATACATATATATAATTTTAAGTGAGGAAAAATATTCAGAGATTCACAGTAGTGATGATGATGAAAATAAGTTTATTATTATATATGAGTTCAAATTATTTTGGTGAACATGTTATTTGATTATTAACAACTGCAATAACAAAACTAATTATTCTTATTTTCTAATTAAGGTAAAAGGGACCACAGACACGAAGAAGTGATGTTGAGGAGTCTGCTTTATCAGCTTCACTAGCAGTTGATAATGATACTGTTATATAATTATTTCACTGTTAGTCCTGCTTTCTTTATCTCCCCTTCCTTTGACCACCAGCACCAGTCATCCTCTGTGTTCTCTCTACTCTTTAGTAATGCATTCCCATATGCCTTTTTCCCAGTTCCACCTGGGCTGCCTGCATAATTTTAAAAATGATACAATAGATCTGTTATTAACAACAGGGATTCTATTTGCTGATATTGTAATAAGCTATTATAATATTTAAATGTATAAATTAATATACTGATATGAGCTAGGTAAATAAGAAAATCAATGAACAAATAATTGACAGATTCTAATACCTCAATTTTATATATTTTTAATGTTAAGCCTTGTTAGTGTTTTAAGAATTTCTATATCTGTTGGAATCTAGGGAAAATGTAGCCGTTAAAGTATAGGCTGCTGGTAATTCTACTGAATTCCATGTAGGGCCCATTACTAGGGAGTCTGTCGTATTAGACAATTAAATCTTAGTGAGATTTTTTTTAAGAGGGAAAATCAAACATCTGGCAATTAGAGAATCCTTAACATACCTTTCCACTGTGTGCCACTCTAATTAAAAAAATTCACTGTTTAGAGTTTATTTCAATTCCGTTATTTTATTTTATTTTTATTTACTAAGAAGTTGGCCTCCAGAGTTACATTATATAAAGCATATGGCATGTACTATTTTAAAGATCTAGAAAATTTTTTATCTATTGCATCAAAAAAATGATTGTTTTTGTTTGTTTTTCTCTTCTTCTTGGATTAAGTTCACAGCTATTTATTTATCATTTAAATGTATTCAACTGAAAACAATTTTTTTTTTCCTGCTGAACATAGGAACTATCAAGGATAAAAATGGGTTGATGTTTTTAGTCTGCTAAGATTGGGTCTAGATTAATCTGCCTTGAAAGACACACCACTTGTCAAAAGCTTGTTTAGCATGGAAAATCTTCTATGCCCATTACTAGTCAAGTTCAGTCATTCTTATTTCATGTGTAAAAAATAGACAAAGGAAAGGAAAGAATCTTCAATAATCCAATCCCATTCCTCTTTTTTATTTGAATGACAGCTTTATAGCTTCCCAATAGGATTTCTATAAACATTTCTAAATTAATTTAGATTAAATGTCTTCTTTGTGCTTAAGACAACATAAGTGTGTGTGTGTGTGTGTGTGTGTGCGTGCACATGCACGCCTGTGTTTTGTGGGGGAAAGAATGTTCAAATTTTGTCGTACTATTTAAATGGCTTGTAAAATCCTATCCTTTTCAATCAGCTACTCCAATTGATGAGGCCACTTCCCACTACCCTGCCAATCAGAATTTACATTGCCTTAATTTTTCCCCTGAAATTCAGAGTATATGTATGTTCTTACATTGCTCCTCACATACACACACAAATGTACTTACTGTTTACTCTTTTGCTTTTCAGACTTACTTATCTATATATACTTCATTTAATTGCATATTTATATTATCTGTCAGTTCTTGTGGTTATGTATCTGTGTGTGTATGTTTGTTTATTGACTTAGCATTCATTTTTCTTCAGTTTACTGTAGTCACCAGACAACAGCTATTTCTCCATTTCATTACCACATAGATATTGGCTCCTGAAAAGCTTTCCTGTCAAGCATTTCATCCTTCCACCCCACAGTGTCAGCAACTCTGTCTTCCGAAGGGGCCACAATCTGCTTCGAGCAGTGAGGGGCTGAGAAGTATTTATTATTTTCAGGACCCCAGTTTTGGAAAAGTTTCATTCAGTAAAATTATGTATCCCCATTGCCCCAAATGTTTTCTTAATCTGGTTCAAATTTTACTATATGATAGTCTTGCTTCACAGTTTATAGTTTAGTCAGTAAGCAGTTTTCCAGTTACTCTGGAAATGAAGTTGTCATTGTTTTATCCTTGTATTGTTTCTTGGTTTCAGAGACCAGGAAAAAAAAATCATATCTTTTTGTTGTCATCTCTAACTGAAAGAATCAAATACCTAGGTTCTTACTCTGAGATTGAGATAATCCATTACACTTATTTATTTCTAATTTATTTTTATTTACTTACCTATATACAGTATGCTTTAGTGTGTTCTGAATCGGGGTTTCTAGAAGAACAGAAATAATATTTACATTTTATGTTTATACCAAAATTAAATAATATACATATATTCACAATCCAAATTTTGAAAGCATAATGCACATTGTCTCTTGTTCATCGCAGCATTATTCTCAGTGGTCAAGACATGTAAACAGCCAAAGTGTCCTTCAATAGAAGATTGAATGAAAAAGATGTGGTACATATATACTATGGAACACTACACAGCCATAAGAAACTATGATATAGTGATATTTACAACAACATGAATGGATATTATACTGAGTGAAATAAGTAAATGAGAAAAAGTTAAGAACTGTATGATTTCATACATAATTAGGATATAAAACTGAGATTCATGGACATAGGATAAAAGTGAAGTGGTTACCAGGGGGAAGGGTATATGTGGGAAGGGAATATAAGGGAGAAGGTGGTGGGAAGGGTATAAAGAGGAACATATATAAAGTGACAGAAATTATTTGATTTTAGTGAATGAGTATATAACATAATCAACAGTTCAAATTCTATGGAGATATTTGCCTGAGACCTATGTATGGATCATGATAAGATGACATGATCTTATGGATCAGTGTCACTCTGTTAAATTTAATTTTCTAAATAAAATTAAAAAAAACACAAAATATTAGCCAAAATATAAGATTTAACTTTTTCACATCACAAATAAAGAATAATATATAAAAACTAAAGAGAAGGTTATCTGTTTTGCTGCAAAAGACAAGGATCTCAAGGATCTTCTATGTTTATTTTGCACAAAGAGAAGAGTGATGACAGTTGTCTGCCATGAAAACACATTTTAGGAAGAGGAGCAAAGTAAGTGTTTGAACATTCCTCAGTGAGAAAGCCCCCAGGTTAATTATTAATTGGAAATATCTTTATGGATATTATTATATTTGTGTACCCTGGTCATTTAATGAGATAAGTATGGCTTAAGTGGGCCCATTCAAAGTCTAGAGATCTCTATAACAAGTGAGATTTTGATAAAGTAAGTTATTTTCTTTGATGCCAAAGAATAGAGTAACATCATCATTAATAAATACCCTCCTTAATTTTTCCACAACCTTATGGTAACTTTCCTGAATGCCTTAGGCATTTTTAGTCAGTAAATATGTGCCCTGTTGGAAACTGATACTTTTGCTACCAGGGAACAATAATGAAGGATTTAAAATAGCAATTCAAAAATCCTATTACCCCATACCCTTTTGAAAATGGAGGCTAAGACTTTCACCATTGCATAGTTTTTCATAAGTCTCTTGTACCACTTTAGATTCTAAGAAAAATGGAGCTTCAAAAGCAGTTTCCAACCTCTCTAAAGAGATATCTACAAATCCCTGGGAGTCTTGACCAACCTTAGTATATTGTCTATGTCCTTAAACATTCTTACTTGTTTCATTTCAAAGAAAGTATATTACTACAAAAAGCCCTGCATATGCTGTCATAGGCATGGTCTGGGACAAAGAAAAGAGATATACATACCAACATTGCCTCCACAAAGATATTTTTGCTAGTTTGTTTTCAAAATATTTGTAGGTTGGAACTTTCCAAACAAGATTTCAAAAGGAAACCTAAAGTATGAAAAGCTAAGAGACTGATGAGATATGTTTCATGTGGACATGGAGGCAAGGTGGTATCCCAGAGACTCAACCACTGGGTTCTTTCTTCTCTATCCCCACCTTAGTCCTGGCATAATGTCAGTAAAGTTCTAGAACATCATCAAAGTGCTATTTTAATTCTACTGTCTATTCAGCTGAAACACAGTTTTATTATTCATGAAATTAGGGTAGTGTAATATGGTAGTATAAGTCTGTTGAACGATGTCTCTTCAAAGTATTTCCATATCCTAATTTGTGGAACCTGTGAATATGAACGTATTTAGGAAAAGGGTCTTTTCAGAAGTAATTAAATATCTCAAAATGAAATCATACTTGATAATCCACCAACCTTAAATCCAATGATAAGTTTTGTTATAAGAAGACACACAGAGGAGAGACAGACGGGGAAAAGGGGAGAAGCAAATGTAGAGATGGTAGCAGAAATTAGAGTTAAACCAAGGAACACTTACTTGTATCACCAGAAGCTAGAAAGGGCAAGAAAGGATTCTCCCTAGAACTTTTAGAGGGAGTCATTAAAGCCCTATTGACAATCTGATTTCAGACCTCTGCCCTCCAGAACTGTCAGAGAATACATTTCTGTTTTAAGACATCCAGTTTGTTACATTATCCAAAGGAAACTAATAAAGGTGAGTAAATTTCCTTTTCTAAGTGAATGTAACAGAGGTTGACAGAATATCTTTACTCACTGTTACAGTGACCAGTGGATGCAAGAACAGAACAAAATCAGCCTTTCACAATCATTACTAGGGAGAGTAAGAACAAAATCAGCCTTTCACAATCATTACTAGGGAGAGTATTTAACATATAATGAAACATCAAATCCAGAAGACTCATGTTCATATGTATTCACTCAATAATTTTTGAGAAGGTAGAAAGGCACCCTTCAAGGGATAGAGCAGAAAAAAACATAACATCCCTGATCTTGTGAAATTTTCATTCTAGGGGATATACCTAAATATAATTTTTTTGTAATAACACATTTGAATTATAAAATTATTTATTGAAAGAAATTTTGACAGGTATAATCAATATGTATAAAAGAAAATCTTTTGTAAGCTAATTAATACCATGTGATTCCTTTCTTAAGAGTTAAAAGAACTTTTGAAGGCCTAATAAACCTATTGTGTTCCTCTGCTTCTCATAATGTTCCATGTGTGAGAGACTGCTTTATTTATTTCATTGTTTTCTTATAAATTACCATGTCTTCAGAAAATCAAACAGAGGGAGAAAAGAATAAAAAGAAGCAGCTGACAATTAAATGTTAGGATAGATGAAAATAAATATTTAATGGTGTGACTAAATGTAAGGGTATGAGGTTATTAAAAAAATGTTGATTTGAGAGATTTTTAGGGGGTATTTTAAGCTTTTCTTTCCTTTTTGTTCATGCCAAGCAACCTCAGGCAATTGAGAGTTTTCATGGTATGAACTGTTAGGCCATAACTTAGTGAACTAAAACACAGCATATGGCAATTAGTGGCATGTGGTTTCCTTTAAGCTATTCACTTGGTGACTGTAACAGGAGCACCTAAATTCTTTCAACTTATCATAATTTGGGACAGTGGAAGGAGTCCAAGGAAAAGAAGGAGAGAAGTACTCCAAAAAGTACCTATATGTACCAATACTCAGATAAAGAAGGATGAGGAGCAAGAACTAAGTGCACAGAACCTTTACCGCACAATGCAAATTAGACATAGAGAGGAAGAATCAGGAACAAGACGGTTCAAAGAAGTAAAAGTCTTCAGGCATCAGAAACTCTTCAGAATTCTTTTGACCCATTACCCTTTACCATTTCACATTTTCTCTTATGAAGTATAAAGGGTGTTACTTGGTTTGTGCACTTTTGGAAAAGTTGAATAGCTATGAATTTTTCACATATTTAATATCTAGAGAATTCTTCCTTTTATTTTTTTAATGGAATCATATGAAAGCTACTATACCTCAGAAACCAAAAAGAAATCCTCAAGGCACTGGAATAGTCTTCCTAGTAGAATAATTACCTAAGAAATAATATCCTATAATCTTTAGCTGAAAAATTATATTCTTTACGTAAAATGTCATAGTATCACATTTTCTTCTTATGTTTAAGCAAAATTGGGATGTGCAGTTATCAATCGAATCCTGATGATTAAATTTCTACTTCACTATTACTGATTAATCATAATAAAAGAAATTGCATGTGTGTTGTATAAATATTGATTCTATAACCAAAATTCTAGAAGTTATACAAAAGAAATGGAAGACTTGAACTTCAAATGTGTTCACTTTTTCTTATTATGTTTATGAAAATGATTAATAAGTTATTTGTTGAATTCATAAGTGCTAGATTCTGTGCAAAATAATTTAAATACTTATTTCTTTTTACATAGTGACTTTGCTAGGTAGTTATATTGATTTCATTTTGCAAGGGAAGTCTCTCTTCTATTATGTAAATTTGAGAGTTGTCATGAGGAATTATATGCTCAACATTTTCAGATCTAATTATTCAAAAGAATTATTAAATCTGCATTACTTTAATGTAAAATATTTTGAATTTAAAGTGTTTTTATTTAGTTAATTTTAAAAAATCATGTATACTAAATAAGAAAAAAAGCTCTCTGGGTCTGCTATAAGCTCCCAATTTTTTGAAATTCATATCATCTTTCATAAGAACCTTTTATCATTCAAATTTTCTATCTTATGCTATCCACTTCAAAACAAGGCACTCTGTGTAGAAGATAATCTTACAGTCATCTATTCTAATGGATTCATTTTATGGATGAAAAAACTGAGTTCCTAAAATGGAAAGCGACTATCACAAAGTCACACAGGAAAGAGCAAAGATTAAATTAGGAGATAATCTTCCTCTGAATCCACTTGCATTTTTCTAACACTTGACTAGGCTGCCTCAAAACTAAAACAGGTATGGAAGATGCAACATGTTACTAACAATACATTTGTTTATTATTTTCTCAATCACAAATAACCATTATTGCATTTCTTTATTATTTTCTTCCATCATTACATAAAACTACACAAATACATTTGTTTATTATTTTCTAACAATATAAACTAACAATACATTTGTTTATTATTTTCTCAATCACAAATAACCATCATTGCATTTCTTTATTATTTTCTTCCATCATTACATAAAACTACACAAATCTCTATACATATAAAACCTGTTTATTTTACTCCTTAAATTGGTAATGCAAAATTTTATACCAATATAATACATGAAATATGATGGCAACTACAGCTTGATAAAATACTATATACACTGGAGAGGCTGTGGAGAAAAAGGAACCCTCATCCACTGTTGGTGGGAATGTAAAGTAGTACAACCATTATAGAAAAAAGTATGATGGTTGCTCAAAAAATTAAAAACAGAGCTACTGTATGACCCAGCAATCCCTCTACTGGGTATTTACCCCCAAAATTCAAAAACATTGCTATGTAAAGACACATGCAACCCCATGTTCATTGCAGCATTGTTCACAGTGGCCAGACATGGAAACAACCAAAAAACCCTTCAATAGATGATGGATAAAGAAGATATGGTACATATATACTATGGAATACTACTCAGTCATAAGAAATGATGACATTTCATTGTTGTGGTAAAATATAATTTACAACAACATGGATGGACTTTGATAACATTATACAAAGTGAAATAAGTAAATCAGAAAAAACTAAGAACTATATGATTCCATTCATAGGTGGAACATAAAAATGAAACTCAGGGACATGGACAAGAGTGTGGTGATTGGGGGGGGGTGGAGGAGGGGAGGGACACAAAGAAAACCAGATAGAAAGTGACAATTTAACTCTGAGTGATGGGTATGCAACATAATCGAATGTCAAAATAACCTGGAGATGTTTTCTCTGAACATATGTACCCTGATTTATCAATGTCACCCCATTAAAATTAATAAAAAAATACTGTGTACATATATATTTATTTTAACATGTTGATAGTCTTATTTCATAAATATAGTGAGAAATAAAATTATTTAACATGCCTCAAATGAAATAAATGAAGAAATTTATATTTTGTAGCACTCACAAAAAATTTGCCTATGGTTCTTATTTTATTCCATTTCTTAGTTTCGAAAGCTGACGTGCATACTAACGATATGGTGAATGAATCCTCCAATACCTTTTAGTTCTCATTATTCTTTATTAATGCAATATTTTTGCTGTTTTTCATTTATTCTCAATGCTTCTGATCCATAAAGAGTTGTGCTTTCAAGGCCCATCAGTGCAATTTTATGATTATATTTATCTACTTTGAAATGCCTGGTACAGTCATTAGTCTTTTAATATTATAATATCTGCTTAGATTCTTTTTTATTAGTTACTGTATACTTAATATTTCTAAACCATTCCTTTAAATTCAGTTAGAAATCAAAATATTCTATTGTGGACATGAAGGTCATTTATAATCTCTAGGAAAGATAAATACAATTTTATATTGTAGTTTGGGGCAAGATATACTCATTTTTTAAAAGGAAGTAAAAATAGTAATCAAAACAATTGGGAAAAATCTTAAATGGGGATGTATAATTAAATATTGATATATATGATATACTTTATAATGTGTATAGATGTATAGGTATGTGTTTATATATGTACATACATACATATCAACAAACATTTTATTTTATTTCTTTGGAAAATTAGAAGTCACTTACCTTTGGTCTTTAAATTTTAAACTCGAGATGGTAAAAAAATTAATCATGTTTAAATTCAAATTGAATTAGATTCCTTTATAAAGATAAGAAATTAAAAACAAATAAACTTCTATTGTGTACTCAGTAAGAAGCCATGGTGGTAAAATATAAGACATGACCTTAGGTAAAAATTCAGTGGGGAAACAAGCCTACAACACCTGAAATCCTTTGAGCACTACTCTAAGGAAATATAAAAAATAGCCTTAATTAAATGTTTTCTATGTGACAAACTCATTGCTAAACAGGTTGTTTATATTATAGAATTCTCATAACATCAAAATGTCATAAGAATTTAGGAGACAAAGAGGAACATACTTGCTAAGGAGGAGTGAGAAAATGTGGACTAAAAAAGAAATGGGGCTAGCAGAGGAAGCCAAGTGGTGTATGGGATAGACTTTGCTTAACTTTATGTTTAAAAAAATAAACATGGCAACTCAGAGGGTTAGTTCATCCTTTTGAGATCCAATGGAATGCCTACTGATTGAAAACCTCTATAAAATTGTTTTTTAGCCAAAGAGATCTCATGGTAGGCTAATGCAAAATGGTGATATGGGAAAAGAGAGAACAACAACAACAAAATCAAGTTAAATCATTGCTTTGTTTAACTTGATTCCTTTTATTTTATTTTATTTTACTATTTTATTTTATTCTATTTTATTTTATTTTTTAAGAGAGACAGACAGAGAGAGAGAGAGAGAGAGAGAGAGCGACAGAGAGATAGAGAGGGACCATTAGGAACAAACAGGAAGGAGAGAGATGAGAATCATCAGTTCTTCATTGCGGCACCTTAGTTGTTCATTGATTGACTGCTTTCTCATATGTTCCTCAGCCGGGGAGTTAAAGCCATGCCAGTGACCCCTTGCTCAGGGCAGCAACCTTGGACTTTAAGCTAGTGACCTTTGGGCTCAAGGCAGAGACCATGGGGTCATGTTTATGATCCCATGCTCAAGCCAGCGACTCCACACTCAAGTTGTTGAGTTGGATGAGCCCACTCTCAAGCTGGTGACCTTGGGGTCTTGAACCTGGGGCCTCTGCATCCCAGTCTGATGCTCTATCCACTGTGCCACTGACTGATCAGGCAATTTGCTTCCTTTTAGAAAAAAAGGATAACAGTATTTGGAAATTTTCTCAGAAATATAATAATTTTAAAAACATTGAAATAGGTATGTTTCTTATGGCTTATGTGTGCAAGATAGTTGATTATGGGTGGGGCAAGGAGATGAGAAAGCAAAATAAGTAAAGTAAGTTTTTGATATTAAAAAGCTCAAATGCAGATTTCCAATGGTTGTTCAGATCAGAGGGAGCGTATGTGTGAGTGTGTGTGTGCATGCATCTAATTCAAGTGGTGGAAACTGTAAAGATATGTACAAAAGATAATTTATACAGAGCCGAGAAGGAGCAACCATAGAAGTTTAAAGAATGCCTACATAAGTTTGGGATTTGAAGAAAAAATTAGAAACAGGAAAGTCAACAATGAAATCAAATTCACATCCCAAGAAGATAGAGCAGAAAATATATTCCATTGATGGTTGCCTTTTCTTCTCTTCTTCATAGATTTAAACGCATGATTCACTTAATATTTGCTTAGAGTGTTTTCTTTGAGTTTTTTTGTATTAAGCATTTGTAAACATTTTAAAAAGTAAGCAACTTTGTCAGGTGCTACTGATTTTAATAGAATGGGAACAAAATTTGTCTGACATACAGTTCAAAATAAGCAACTGCATGTTTTGTGAGGGCACTCCTTTACTTTCTTTCTTTGTATTTAGTATTTAAAAAGTTATTACCCAAAGCAGTTCTGCCACACTTTGTTCTGGTTAAAAATACAAGGTACATTCTTATGTCCCTTGGGAACTTTCCTTAAATGTTGAATGTTAGTATTCTGCCTAAATAGCATGTCCCTTAAATAAGAAGATAATCTAACCAGAATGTTGGCTCAAAAATCTTCTCTAAAAGACTTTAAAATGTATTTCTTCTGCTCAGATTTAGGAGATGTCATGCACTGCCCTTCCCGAAATTCTTGGATCTCTCTG
Organism: Saccopteryx bilineata; assembly: GCF_036850765.1. Lineage (NCBI taxonomy): Eukaryota > Metazoa > Chordata > Mammalia > Chiroptera > Emballonuridae > Saccopteryx > Saccopteryx bilineata. The sequence continues at coordinate 65,833,341 of NC_089490.1, read as the reverse complement.
ATGACATGTCTGTTGAATAAAGACTCATTCATTCTAATATCCAGGTTAAATCTTCAAAAAGTGGCTCTACAGAACTTGAATATTTAAATTTATTTGTACAATTTTATTTTTCTTCCTAGTTTAGAATCTGTTCCTTTTCTTCCCTCCTGAGTGCTTATGAGATCTTTTATTTCCTAACATTTTGGAGCTGTCAGAATATGTATATCTATGTCATAAACACATACATATCTTTATTTACATTATTTACCTTATGTATGGTGAGTCCTTGTAATCTATATATGTAGATATATCTGCAGTTTAGTAAGTCATTTTCTATTGTATCTCTGAATATTGTTTCTGTCATATCATTTGTTCTGCACCATATTGTAATAAAAATTATTAGAATATCAAATCTTAATTATATACTTCTAAAGCTATCATCATTTCTCTAAACATCATTTTTTTTCCCTCTTCCTCTACAAACAGCAAGAGCCTTTCAAAAAACTCCTTGGTACTGATTTAATCTTTTAAACCTTGAGTTTAAATTTTTTTATTGTCTCTGATTAAAAATTTTAGTTTTCAATAAGATCTTTGTGTTTTCAATTTTGGACTGACACTGTAATAGTTAATTTTATAGGTCAACTTGATTGACCTAACAGATACCCAAATATTTATAGATGGTAAAACAATACTTCTGGGTTTGTCTGTGAGATGTTTGAGAAAGAGGCCCCATTTGAAGTAGACGGAGAGCCTAACCTGTGGTGGTACAGTGGATAAGGCGTCAACCTGGTATGCAATAGATTGAGTAAAGAGATCTGCCCTTACTGGTGTGGTGGGCACCATTCATCTAATCTGTTGTGAGCTTGAATAGAACAAAAAGATTGGAGAAGGGCAAATTCTTTCTCTGTTTGAACTGGAATGCCTTCTTTTGCCTTTGCTCAGACTTCAGGACATCAGGATTAGTGGGTCTCAGGATTTGGGGCTCAGAAGTTTACAAACACACCTGTGGTTCTCAGGCCCTCAGTCTTGGACTGACTTACACTATAAGCTTTCCCATTTTCTAGCTTGCAGAAGGCAGATCATGGGACTTCTCCACCTTGACAAGCATGTGAGTCAGTTCCTATACAAGTTTCCTGATTCTGTTTGTCTGGAGAAACCTGACTAATAACAGATTTTTGTTTCATTGAGTTCATGTTTTCTCTCATTCTTTTCCCACTCCCCAACCAAAAACTGCTCAAAATCTCCTATAGTTTATCTCCTTGCCTCCCCCACCCCCATACACATTTTACTTTTGCTGGAATGCCTTTTGAACCTTTCCCAGAGAGGTATTTTCTGATATTAGTGGAGAGTGTGGACTCAGGCCAGACCACTGGGTTCAGCATCTTACTCCATTTACTACCTATGTGGCTGTGGAAGTTTACTTAATAGTTATCTGCTCAGTTTCCCCATCTATCAAATAAGAACCATAATACTAACTCTCTCATAGCATTGTCATGAATTGCAAAACAGATCGGTACTTCAAACAAAGTACTCAGTAAATGTGAATGATTATTGTTTTAGTGGTTAATCTGAAAGGTTGCTTGATGTAGATTTGCATTAATCAGTTCTGCCATCTCTCTTAGTCTGAAGGATCCAGAAAGTTAGATGTTATCTGGACAATCCCTATAAGAGAATTGCACTTCTGCAGAGTTTGTTTTAAACTGTTATGTAAACAGTTTACTTTTCTGGGCAAATTCTCTGTCCAATCTTGTTACAACTTTATTTACATGCTGTGGTGTGGCTGGTTACCTGTGTGTAATGCCTGCATGTAGAGATGTGATGCATTGAGGGAAGGGAAAAGAGATGAGAAGAAAGGCATCTTTGGCAAGGAAGTCCTAACATTTAGGAAAGATGCCTGGCAACTTGCAGACAGCATCCTGTCTGTACTAGAAGGAAGCAGCATGAAATCCTTGCCCTTTAGACTCTGCTTGGAATAAACTGGACCAAATCTGGGTAACTATAATACAATAATATATTTCCAAAGGAGCTAAAAATGCCTTGTTCATTTGTAAATACATTAGCTCTCAGTTTCTGCCTCCATCCTAGAAAAAAGTAGTAGTAGAGAAAGAAACATAGGAGTGCTCATAAATAAAAATTTGGAATAAGTCACCCATGATTTAAAAAAATATTTCATATTCATGTCTAAAGTAAGTATTTTAGAATGTGTAGTATGTATATGTCACCTTTTACTATTTTTTTCTTTAAAATTTCTTTTTTTTTAAGTGGGTTTTTTTTTTTTTGCATTTATTCCAGGACAAAATTTTTTCTTTGTCACATGAAGACAGTTTTATAAAAGAAAAAGGTACAATATAGATTTTATATCAACTTCTTTAAATCCTTCTTTACTAACTCCTCCCGCTAGCTTAAAACACCACCATCTCTCATGTATTTATTGTAAGAGACATCTCATTAATCTCCTCACTTATACTTGTGCCCCAATAATGGGATTCAAATAATTTAACAACTGGTTCTCTGCCATAATGACTTTTTTAAGTATAAAAAAATGACATATCAAAAAGTAGTTTATTATTTCATGCATTTACTACTATAAGAATAAGAGGTACACAAAACTAGATTATGTCATAAACAAGAGTTTTAAAAGATTAATGAAAAAATATTAAGTAATACCTTACAGAAAACAATAAAACTATTATTTAAGATATTTCCATATTGCTTCTTGTTGGCATCTTCACTTGCAATTTTTTCACCTATGGACAGAATGAACATTACTGCAGGCACTTAGAATACACTGTACAGCAGATGAAAGGTAAAAAAAAAAGTAAGGAATGTAAATTTGTAATTTCCACACTGGGTGGTGGTCCAGGTGCCCACCTCAGAGAGAACCCTGATAACAAGCACCATTTTAACCACTGGTTTGCCGAACTCAACAGAAATTTAGGTATTGGTTCTGTCGATCTAGTGCAAACAGGCTGAATCTCACCATTGGTATGCCTACATTATCACCAAGTGTGTCAGAGTGATTTTTAAACATGAAATCTGACTCTGCCACTCAACCTACTTATAACTCTTTCCAAACTCATCTTTTAAGATTCTCCGGATGTTTTGAACGCAAGTTCCTTATAAACACAGGGCCTGTGTACATGCTCTCCCTTTATTGTAAAGTTTTTCTGATCATTCTGCCTTTTGTTGTCCCTCTCTCCCTTTTGCCTCCATAATTCCTGTCTCCTCAGTCAAGATTAGTGTCTAAGTCCTATGTTTTATAACAGTTTTATAGCACTTTCTTTATTGTCTTATCATAATTTATAATATTTAATTATCTACATAATTGTTTCATTCTGTTGATACAAAAAGATTTTAATCTCTATCTCCAATTTTGGAAAGATGATATTAATATCTAATCATATATGATAAAATATTTGAATAAATACATTTTAGTCTTCTGGATTCTTATTTAGCTTAGTGGTATTACTACACTTAGAGTGTCCAGGAGTTAGTGATATCTTTGATGAATTTCAAGACTTCTTCTCCACCTAAACTTTTTGAATTTTGTTACCTATAAAGTTCCCGCAAAGCTCTGAAAGAGGGCAAAAACAAGGAACATTCTGACATCATAAAAATAGGAAAAACTTAATTCTTCTTTTATTCCATACTGTATTCTCTTTGTTTTTCCATATTTGATTCCTGTTTCATATTTTCTCAAGGTAAACAAGAATTCTAAAACACCTCATTTCAAAATATTGTGTAACTACTGATTCTTTTTCTCCTATCTTTATTGAACTTTGTTATCACCACTTCATTCTGTGAAACCAGCCATAGGAGGTCATCTTCTTGTAAACTCCTCACCCAACATTGCACCTATTCCTTTCTGGTATCCTGATACATGCAAAAAAGTTGGCATCTAATCGCTTACCTGCAACAAAATTGTTATAAGATTTGTCTTTAAAATAAAACATAGAGGTTATATGGTATATAACAATAGAGACAGGTGCTATTCCATGGTCTGTTTTTACAGTGAAATGCAGATAAAATACTCAAAAGTTAATTCTTTATCAAATGTTTGATTTGCTAGTAGTTGAAACAAATTTAATTTTGTTAAAATCAAATGCTAAATAAATATCACGTTGCTTTAATAATATATATTCAAAGTAAAGTTATGCAGTTTTATATAACTAAGATGTTCAAATTCTATATTTGCATTGTTAGTCATCTTTTTCTGCTGTTTCTGTATGTGCTATTACCACAGATTTTTGTTGTTTCTCCTGAAGTCCTTCATTTGCAAATAAAGAGCAGTAGTTTGGCACTTATCTTAGTCATTTTTATTAAATTATAAACTTTCAGGTTTGATTTTCTATAAACTATCTAGTTTTAGCTTATTTTTTGATTTGCCAGGTATTTTAACTGCTGGGGGATTAGAGTAATCATTGTCTGTACTGATTCCTGGTTCTTCTAAACTCACTTTTGTACAGAATAATGGCAGATGTACACTGTTCACAAAAATTAGGAGATCAGGGAACATGCAGATTCTCTAGTACTTTCAGCCTTTTGTATAGTGTATTTTCACCAATGAAATAAAAGTTGGTTTTACATCTCATTTCCATAATCAAAAAAATTTCTTTATATGTCATTTGTTTTTCTGATGTTCTTGTTTATATTCATTTTGAAATATCCTCTAATTTTTGTGAGCAGTATATATGGCCTTAAGCAAGTCATTCAGCTTCTCTATACTTTTTCTTTCTTTATTTATACAATGGGCATTAAATAACCTTTCTATGCTTACCTATCAGGAGTGCTTTTCATAAAATTAAATAATAAATTTGACACTACATGGGAAGTATAAGTGTTGTAATAAAGCACTATAATCTGTTAAGAGGAACCCAAATAGAAAAACAAGTATATAAAGGCTTTTAAAAGCAGACTTTTGTGTATAGCTAATTGAATTTAAAAATCAATTTGCTATTAAATAAAAGAAAATGTCAATTTGAAATTTGAAATCTCAATAAGGAAAAAATATTTTCTATTTCTGTTATAAAAATGTTTAATATCTAGTGGATATGGATTTTTTTTTTTTTTTACAGAGACAGAGAGAGTCAGAGAGAGGGACAGACAGACAAGAAGGGAGAAAGATGAGAAGCATCAATCATTATTTTTTTGTTGCGACACCTTAGTCATTCATTTATTGCTTTCTCATATGTGCCTTGACCATGGGGTTACAGCAGACCGAGTAACCCCTTGCTCAAGCCAGCAACCTTGAGTTAAAACTGGTGAGTCTCGCTCAAATAAGATGAGCCTGCGCTCAAGCTGGCGACCTCAGGGTCTCAAACCTGGGTCCTTCGCATCCCAGTCTGATGCTCTATGCACTGCGCCACCACTAGGTCAGGCTGGATATGGATTTTTAAGTTATAGTTTAAAGTAAAAGTTTCATGTCTTTAAATATTCATATTAGAAAAAAATCTTATTCATAAACTGTAGAGAAACAGACTTTAGGTGGAGAACAATTAAGTAGTCATTCTCCATAATAGAGAAAAAAAAGGGGGGAAGAGAGATCTGAGAAAAGGTTCTTACAACAGAAAACTCAACTCCTAAGATTAATCCTTAGGAAACATTTACTAGTAGAAGAGAGTCATCAGGTTTTCAAACAACAGTGTCACCACACTACCAACTGATTTTTGTTTTGTTTCTTTTCTTTCTTTTTCTTTTTCTACATCATGAAACAAGATAAGCTAGAGAAAAGTAGAGCAATTCTAAGGACAAATGTGATCTTTGTCAAAAAGGTGGTACACAGTTAATGGTCTCCTTTCTAGATTGAGATCAAAGGTTGAATTGAAGCTATAACAAGGACTTTTAAGACCAAGGTCACTGGCTACCCCAAAATATACTGGATTCATGATATAAGTTCACTTAATTAAAATTAGGGTAAATTAAATCCACCCTAGTCTGGGAGAAAATCAAGGTAAGTTAAGCAATAAATGATAGCAATTAAAGATATTAAAGTAAAAACACAATTATATGTAGTTATGTATACATGATGTAAAGCCAAATTCTGTAGAATTTAAGTATCATGTATTTTATTATTTATTTTCAATTATTTTCTTAAAGAGTTCAACTTTTATTAAATAAGCATGGAAATATGCTTTGATATGAATTAACTGTATCTGGAGAAATTATTTCAGTTTTTACTCTAAGGTTGCATAGTTGAGTCAAACCTAACCATTGCTTATCTATCTGGAATGCTGTACTCACTCTATTCATGTAAAGGGAAGCCCCAATAGGTGAATGCAATGGACAACTTTACCAAGACAAGGGTAATCACTTGGAGTTTTAAAAATAGTAAACATATACTATTTTGTAATTCTGATAACAGAATCCAGAACTTCCTTTGGTATATTATTTTTCTTTTAATTTTATTTAGACAATTTATTTTAATGGAGAGACATTGATCAATTAGAGTACATAGATTCAGAGAAAACATCTCCAGATCATTTTGACATTTAATTATGTTGTATATCCATCACCCAAAGTCAAACTGTCTTCCATCACCAAAAAATTTGGTTTTCTTTGTGCCTTTCCTCTACCCCCACCCCCTCCCTCTCCTTCCATCCCCTTCCCCTGGTAACCACCACACTTTTTTCCATGTCCATGAGTCTCAGTTTTGTATCCCACCTATGTATGGAATAATACAATTCTTAGTTTTTTTTGATTTACTTATTTTACTCAGTATAATGTTATCAAGGTCCATCCATGTTGTTGTAAATGAACCTATGCCATCATTTCTTATGGGTGAGTAGTATTCCATAGTATATATGTTCCACATCTTTTTTATCCAATCATCTATTGAAGGGCTTTTTTTACCATAAATTGCAGCAATCCCTCTATTGGGTACATTCCCCTAAAACTCAAAAACATAGGTACATAAAGACACAAGCAACCCCATGTTCATTGCAGCAATGTTCACAGTGGCCAAGACATGGTATATTCTTTTTTTTTTTTATCATCCTTTTTTTTTTATTTTGTTGCCCATTCATTAGGCTGATTAACACTATCTGAAATTGATTTAAGATACTTTCTTAGAACCAGTTTTATTTTTATAAAAAGTATCTCCAATTTTTCTTTTAATTTATTGTTTCTATTCATGAAATTGTTGTTTAAGTAGCAGGAAACAAAAAAAATAACAATTACATAAAATTGAGAATCTTGTATGCTTTAGGTATATGCTTATCTTTCCTGAAACTTTGAAAGGTAATTTCTAAAGAGCAGAGGTCAGAATTGACTTCTTTTTTTCATGAAAATAAACAATGTGCATTGAAGTTTTTATTTGCAAAGCTAATAAAACAAATACTAAAAAACTTTCAGATACTACATATTGAGTAACATATGATTTAGAAAGAAAACAAGAGGGAGTCCTGGCTTTATTTTTAAACACTTAACATAGGAAAGACCATCTTTTGTATATGCCAAGTGTGGTTAGATTCTTAAGACTTGACATTTTAAATATTTTTAAAATTTTTTACTTATTGATTTTAGAGAGAGAGAGAAAGGTAAAGAGAGAAAGAGAGACATTCATTTGTTGTTCTGCTTATTCATGCATTCATTGACTGATTTTGTGTGTGCCCTGCCCAGAGATATTTGTATCAAGACAACAGAAGAGCTGACATTTTAAAATTTGACACAATATAGATATATACTATGAATCCTACACAGACTTTATAAGTGATGCAAAATATATGGATAAACACTTTTATAATTTTCTTTTGTTTTCTTCTTTTCTGAGTAAGAGGAAGGGAGATAGAGAGACCGACTCCACATGTACCCTGATCAGGATCAATTGATCTGGGACTATGCTCGGCAACCAAGCTATTTTTGTTGCCTAAGGCAGAAGCTCCACGAGCCATCATCAGCACCTGGGTCAATGCTCTCAAACCAATCAAGGCATGGCTGTGGGAAGAGAAAAGAGAGACAGAGAAGGGGAAGGGGAGGGGTGAAGAAGCAGATGGTCACTTCTCCTCTGTTCCTTGACTAGAAATTGAATCTGGGACATCCACACACCATGCCAATGCTCTACCACTGAGCCAATGAGCCAAGGCCAATAAACACTTCTAAAACATTCATTTTGGGCCCTGGCCTGTTGGCTCAGTAGATAGAACATCAGCCCAGGATATGGGTCCCGGGTTCAATTTCTGGTCAGGAAACAGAGGAGAAGTGACCATCTTCCTCTCCCCCCCACCTTCCTCTCCACCTTTTCTCTTTCCTTCCCACAGCCAGTGGCTAAATTAGCTCAAGAGTCGGCCCTAGGTGCTGAGGATGGCTTGATTGGTCCCTGTGTCAGCCTCAGATACTAAAAATAGCTCAGTTGATTTCAGCATTGGCTCTAGACAAGCTTGCTGGGTGGATTCTAATTGGGGGCACATGTGGAAGTCTGTCTCACTATATCTCTTCCTCTCACTTAAAAAACAAAAGAGAAATAAAAGAGAAACTATTCATTTAAAATATTTTGTTGTTATTACAGTAAATTTCTCATATGACAAGTTTGCAAAGACCTTTCTAACATATTTTTCTGTTTAATTTTACTGAACTTTTTCTACCTATTTTTCTTCCTGCTAAAATATATTTAATTTTTCATAAGAATTAAAATACAATTTAAATGTTTTCCCCTCAAATCTCTCCTTCTTGAGCTTCCTGCTGACAACATCATTGATAATCACTAATGATAAAAGTTTACAAATAACTTTTGAGTGCTTTATGAACATAATTTGTAATTGAGCCAAATTATGATAAAAAAAATAGGTAGCAGGTTTGTGAAGCAAATTAACTGGGGGCCAAATTCAGCTTTCTAAACTCATTTCATTTACACCTCACTTTGGACTTAAGCCATTAGCACAGCAGGAAAAAGCAATGGTTATGCACCAGGCCACCAGCACTTCATGCATAAGATTTTGCAGAATGACAGAAATAATGAATGTAATTAAAACAGCATGTAGCCAAGAAAAAATGATTAGTGTACATGTTGGATGGCTCTGGAAGGCCCAGGACATAACAAAACATTTTTTAAGAATTTTAGTAATATCTTAAACTACTTTCATTTCTAAATAAGAGCTCATATAATATTTCATAAATAAAAGTTTTTACTAATTATTTAAGAGCTTTAGACTTCAGATGTTCTAGTTTTCATGCTTCACTTTTAAGCTCAGATTTTTCCAACTTACTATTGAAATGATATCACTGAATTATTTAATTATTATATTCAGGAAGATGGAGTAATATAAAATGCCCTATGGTTATAAAATGATAAAAGTTAGTTGAGATTTGGGGACTTGTCACTAATGAAATTTGAAAGCTTAGTTTTTCAAAATTCCAAATTCTAAATTATTAATTTGTAATCATACAAGCTGTAATTTTTTAAAAAATGTATTTTATCTTGAAAGAGTTAGAAATCAAACTTTCCTCATTGAAGATTGTTTTGGGAAATTAAGTCAAGCACCACTAATAACAGTATTAATTCTTTAAAATCATGAGCATGTAGTAAATTCATGAAATTCTAGTGTATTATGAGAAACACAAATCTTTTAAGATAGAAGAGATGCTAGTATCAATGACAATTCTTTTCATTTCCTAAAATTTAAAAAAATTACTAATTTTTTAAACAATTTTAAACATATATTATTACAATGTAAGTTATTTTTTTACTCTCTAACTTAACTATTAATACAAACTCTAAAAAATTTGTATTATTATCTAATTTTTTTCTTATGTCATTTTGGAAGAAAACAAAATTATTTCTAATGTTTTATTTCATTTTTGCAAAATTTTTAGAACTCTAAAAAATTGCAATTAGAAAACAAAACCAGTAAGTTGTGACTATAAAAAAAAGGGACATAGCAGATAGAATTTGATCTGTTTTTAAGTATGAGTAAATAGAAAAAATACAAGACAGAGAGTTTATCAAGTGCCAGGATAAAGAATTAAGGAAGATTAAGGAAAGCTCAAGATTTGGGCCTTGAATGTCTAAAAAAATAATAATACTATCGATAGATGTATGCATAAGAAATTATCTTTGTGTGAAATATAATGAAATTAAGATGTTGGGATTGAAGTGACCATGAGGCATTGAAGGTTAATGTTGATATTACTTGACAATAGATAATGTATAAAGTGAAGCTCTCAGTCATGGCAGTTGTTTGCTTAAAGGTATTACTTAACAGTTTACTCATGTGGTTGAGGGTATATTTCATATCATCAATGCTGAATTTCTTTTTAAAACAGTGAATTATGTGTAAAGGCATACTTTAAAGTTATTACATACAAACATAAATTGAGCTGTTGATATTTTAGCTATTGCATTTGAAATACTTCTAAACAAAACAGCAGCATTGCTTTACTTTGTCTATAAGAAATGGGAGATTTTACATTTCGAACTAAAGTGTAAGATTCCAATTTAGAATATTTATTTGTAATCATATCAGCTGTAATTGTTGAACTATTTTTAATCTTAAGGTGAAGTAAAATCCAAATTTTCTCAAGAATGATTTTGGGAAATAAACTAAATATCACAGAAGGTGAGCCTCTAAGAAGCACAACATAAATCTGCTTCTCTGGTTCTTCACAAATTGTACATAGACTGTAGGAAGCATGGTGGATTCTGATCTTTAGGGTGTGAGTTGCATACCACATTTCTTTTAAACAATGAATGCTATAAAACATGTTGTGGAGTCTCTGCCCTCTTGCTAAACCATAATCAGTGACCTAAACAGCAATATAAAGACAGACTCATAGAGAGCCGACTGACAGCTATTGGGGGTGGGAGGATGTGGGAGGTACGGAGAAATTGATCTAGAAGAAAAAAAGAATAGTTCACGTGAGAAAGGATTTTTTGAGGATGTATCTTGCAGAAGACATTTTTTTATGATAGTATTCCTTAATATTAAATGGCAAAATGACTGTGGCTTTTACTAGGGTTCCTTTACAAATCATTCTCTTAATATGTACTTGCTGCCAAGAATTTTCAACTTCAAATAATGAGATTATTGTTTATTACATGATTTCTTGTTATTTAACCTTGAAGTTTAGGCAATATCTGTGTAAAAACAGAAATAGCTAAAGTAAAGAATTAGTCTGTGTGAGCACAGGTACCATAGCACCTAAATAACATATTATTACTGTGTCTTGTTAGACTCAGTCATTTATTGTAAATTGGGGTTTTAAATGAAACAAATTATCAATGGCTAATGGCCTACTTGGCAGAGCTCATGGCCAACAGTATCTTGGCAGTTCTTGATTAGGATGTTCTCCATAAAAGGCCAAGGGACTCTTAACTGATGGTTACTAATAGTCTCCACGGTTGTGTAATAATGAATCAAACTGGACCAGAATGATATTTTGAAAAATATTAGTGCTAAAGAGAATAAGGGTTATCAATTCTTCAAATATGGTTTGGATAAATGTGATCTAAATAGCATCTGAGGCTGTATATCTCTTTATTTCAACCATTTTTCTCAAATGTCTTGGAAAAAAAAAACTGATTTGAAAAGCTAGAGCTCTAAAGATGTCCTTAGGATGTCAGTACCTAAATCACAAATACAAAGGCTGGCGCACACTGGATTCCACCAATTGAGCAATTATATATACTTGATAAAACTTTGAGCATACTTTTGAGAATCTGTGGCCTTCCTGGACTAACTACATGTTCAATAATTTAGCAATTCAGAAGAAACATCTAGTGAAATGGACAATAGAGTTACAGTACTTCTAAGTACAGATATAAACCTGGTATTAAAATTTATATTTGGCTCTAAAATGTGTCTTTTTAACTCTGACTGATAAAAATGCTCATTCTCTAAATGCTAATACGGAAAGGAAAGAAAAGAAAAAGAAAAAGGAGATGAAAGGAAAGAAAAAGTCAAGGCAAAACAGAGAGGAGAAGAGAGGGGGGGAAAGGACTAGAGCCCTCTTCCTTAGTTTATTAGCTTGGCATAAAACAGATAGTGGAAATGATGCATAGTTTAACATGATGTTTACCTTATTAGTAGTGTTTTGCTGTTATACAAAACACCTAAAACAACAGGGAATAGCAGATTAGATACATTTTTCTCAGTTAGGCTAATCACTGTTAAAAAATAATTAAATATTTATTTTATTTTATTTTTTTACACAGAGACAGAGAGAGTCAGAGAGAGGGATAGATAGGGACAAACAGACAGGAATGGAGAGAGATGAGAAGCATCAATCATTAGTTTTTTGTTGCACACCTTAGTTGTTCATTGATTGCTTTCTCATATGTGACTTGACCAGGGTCCTTCAGCAGACCAAGTAACCCCTTGCTCAAGCCAGCCACCTTGAGTCCAAGCTGGTGAGCTTTGTTCAAAGGAGATGAGCCCGCGCTCAAGCTGGTGACCTCAGGGTCTTTAACCTGGGTCTTCCGCATTCCGGTCCGACTCTCTATTCACTTGCGCCACCGCCTGCTCAGGCAAATAATTTCTTATATGAATAAGAATGGCTGGTCATTTATGTGATTTCCAACAGGTAAAAATGTTGCCTTAGAAAAAAGTTTATTGTTCATTGGTCAAAAGGCAACAAAATCCTTCAAATCAAAATAAATGACTAACTTTGTTTCAAGTAACAAATATCAAAAATGCAGGTTGTTTTATACCATGCTGCTATAATTATATTGATGTGGATGACTTAGTAAGCTAAATGGCAAGCTGAAACTCAAATAAAATGATAACAAGTTCAGTCATAATCATCTAACTGTTCTCATTCATTTATTTATGAAAACAATGGTACAAAAATATGTCACTAAGTAGGCTAATAGATCTCAAAGCCAACAGAAGTCTTAGTGACAAACTTGTTAAGTTCTTTTCTTTGTAAATACAACTCCTACTTTTAAAATGAGATTTACTCATTCTTAACTAATTTTCTAGATTTAGATAAATTTTAAATATTGATGTTAATATTTTAATATTTTAGTTTGTTTCCTTCTGTCATTTTAATTTTAATGTATATAGTGATTTTTATATATTGGATATTATCCTTCCTATAGATAGAATATATTCCTAGGAATCTAATCTATGTTGTGAAATTATAACAATGTGAAATTAAGACAATTTTATTTTTAAAACTCTCATATTAAAACCAACCCAAATAAAATATAGAATATTTTTGGGATTCCTAAATTTATTAAATTGAATAAGGTACTAGTAATTCTCCAAGATTTACAAAGTACATCATATGGGCCCTGGTCAGTTGCTTAAGTGGTAGAATGTGGGCCCTGCATGTAGTTGTTCCAGGTTTGATTCCTGGTCAGGGTACACAGAAGAAGAGACCATCTCCTTCTCCCCCTCCTCCTTTCTCTCTCTCTCTCTTCCCTTCCCTCCGGTAACCATGGCTTGAATGGTTTGAGCAATTTGGCCTTGGTTGCTGAGGATAGCTCCATGGCCTCACCTCAGGCACTGAAATAGTTTGGTTATCAAGGAATGGAACAGTGGCCACAGATGGGCAGAGGATTGCCCTGTAGGTGGCTTGCCAGGTCGATCCTTGCCCAGGAGCATGTGGGAGTCTGTCTCTCTGCCTCCCTGCCTCCCTGCGTCTCACTTAGTTAAATCAAAACAAAACATAAAAACCCAAAATACATCATATGAAAGCCTTCAGAATAGATAAATAATGACTTATCCTATAAAAGTATTTGTCATATCTGCATTAATAAAAGAATCATTCAGCAGATGTTAAATCACAGTTTGTTGTCATGAATTTGCATCTACTTGAGTAAATTACATCTGGAACTCCGTAATCTAAGTACATACAATTTTCTGGGAAATTTTTTCTCAGTATTCCTCTGGTGAAAAGACTGCTGCTGTGCTTTGCTTCCCAATTAAGTTGTGTAAAATATGATAATGTTTACATGATAAGGATTAGGTTGATTCTAGTTTCTATTGGAATTATTTAATTCTAAAAGTGGTTGAAGGCATGATGGACATTTACTATTGGCTATCAAATTCTTAGTTATCAGCATTAATTTTTGTGATATATTACATTCATTTGTTTGCCATATGGATAAAAAGCATTTCGATGGAATGAAAAAGTTTAGAAGTAAAAGTGAGTAATAAAATGGAAAAGATGTTTAAGTAAGATGACAGCTTGAGGGGCTTTGTGCACTTTTCCCAGGTCTGATCCCATTTCAGTATTTGAAACTGAAAAAAAGAATGATATTCACATGCTATCAGTTGAAGAATTTTTTTGAAATATGTAGCAAATGTAACTAGATTAAGTAAGCCAGTGAAGACTGGAAAATAGCTGCCTTACTGACAAGCAGCTAAATACTATGTAAATTGAGTAGATTTTGGCTGAATCATATAACAGAAACTGTAAACTATATCATATGTCCTCATTATTGACATCATGGGAAAGTTCAATTCTAACAATATTCTAGACAATAAAAAAATATCCAAATGACCTTCATGCTGTTTGGGGGAAAATATCAGATCAAAGAGAACTTTATTTACGCAAACATAAAAAGTTATCAAACTGTAAAAAAGAATAGGATATAATGTAGGAACTGTAAAAAAGATATAATATGGGACAGAGATATAGTTAGTTATATGAAAAGCAGACATTATTTTTTAGAATAAATATATATTTATTTTAGATGCTTTACAATAGAAAACAATATATATTTTTTTATTAAATTTTCTTTTTTTAAAATTTTTTTTAAATTCATTATAGAGAGGAGAGAGAAGAGGAGAGAGAGAGACAGAGAGGGAGAGAGAGAGGAGAGAGAGAAGGGGGGAGGAGCTGGAAGCATCAACTCCCATATGTGCCTTGACCAGGCAAGCCCAGGGTTTTGAACCGGTGACCTCAGCATTTCCAGGTCGATGCTTTATCCACTGCACCACTACAGGTCAGGCAGAAAACAATATATTTTTAAAAGTACCTACATTGTACTTTCAATAAAATGCAACAAAACATAAACTGTGAAAAAAGTTTAAAGCTGTGACATAAAAGAAAAGCCTAAAGTAAAAAGAGAATTAACTGACATAAGGAAAAATTCTAAGTTAACTGGTAAAAACATAATATGAATTAAGAATTGCACATGGAAGAATGTTGATATATAGTTGACCATTGAATAATGTGGGAGTTAGAGGCATTGACCCCGTGTGCAGTTGAAAATCTGCATATAACTTTTTAGTCACCAAAACTTAACTAATAGCCTACTGTTGAGCCTACTATCTTACTGATAACATACAATCGATTAACACATATTTTGTATGTTATATGTATTATATACTACATTCCTACAATAAAGTAAGTTAGAGAAAAAAACATTATTAAGAAAATTACAAGAACAGAAAATACATTTACAGTATTTATTGAAAAAAATTGTATATAAGTGCTTCTGGGCAGTCAAACCTGTGTTGTTCCAGGGTCAACTGTAATCTCCACTGTAGATAAAATAGATCAATAATTTAAAAAACAAATTTGTTAGAATTTTTTAGAATGTAAATCAACAACAATGACATTAGTCAAACCACTAAGACAAAATAAAGCTATATGAAAGAGAACACTGTAAGATTACGGTAAATTCTATATCTCTTGAGGTAGAGGATAAAAACAGTAGAAATAAAAATACAATTGATATGTAAAAAATATATAAATAAAGAAATATTAATATATGACAGATTATAGGATAAAATAATTAGATATTTTTAGTAAAAGGAGATCAACACATAAAAAAAATGATATAAATCAAAAAGAAAACATGAAAAAAAAAACCCATATAATTCAAGTTGTTATCTATTGCAACAAAATAAGCCAGTGGTAAATACAGTGTGTCCGTAAAGTCATGGTGCACTTTTGACCAGTCACAGGAAAACAACAAAAGACGATAGAAATGTTAAATCTTCACCATATAAAAGGAAAACCCTCCCAGTTTCTGTAGGATGATGTGGCAGCATGTGCACATGCACAGATGATGATGTAACACCGTGTATACAGTGGAGCAGCCCACGGCCATGCCAGTCGAGATGTGGGGTACAGAGGAAAGTTCAGTGTGTTCTGTAGCTTGCTAAATTCAAATCCGTGACCAAAGTGCAATGTGAATATCGGCACGTTTATAACAAAGCACCACCAGATAGGAATAACATTACTGGGTGGGATAAGCAGTTGAAGGAAACCGGCAGTTTGGTGCAGAAACCCCGTTCTGGTAGGCCATCAGTCAGTGATGAGTCTGTAGAGGCTATACGGGATAGCTACCTCAGGAGCCCTAAAAATCTGTGTGTGAGCCCACATCGAACTGCACTGAATAGGTATGAAACTAGGAGAGTTTTCTTTTTATTTGGTGCAGATTTCACATTTTTATCTTCTTTTGTTGCTTTCCTGTGACCGGTCAAAAGTGCACCATGACTTTACAGACACACTGTATATTTAAAATCACCTCACACCTTTACTCTGTCTTCAACTCTTTGTGTCTTTGCTCCCCAAATCAAACCACTACACATATATACTGCATTGTTTCATGGGCTTTACTGTCTCTAACTGGATTTTTGAAAGATGGAATTATTAAAAACATGTGAGAGATTATTGCTATGAACACCTGAGAAAGCAGCACCCATCCTAAGCTAATTTTTATGAGACTCCAGAATAATTTACATGTCATGGGTAAAGCAAAAAATCTATATTTTTTCTCTATTTTTTTTTAATGCTTATATTTTAAGTAGAGAGTCAGATGAGTATTGAACAAAGTCTGGATGAATTTATTTCAATCTAACCCCAACTACTTTACAGTTACTATTTTTTTCTCCTAAAATATTATAGCTTTTGTAGAACAAAGTTTGATCTTTTTTTTTTGTATATATCATCTTAAAAATATAATTGCTTAATTCTTTGAGGGAAAGTAGATTTTCATTTCTGAAGTTAATTTTTAATGAATCAAAATACCATGTATTAGAATGAAAGAAGTTAAATGTAACACAGTCATCTGAAAATGATACTAAATAACTGCTTTTAATTGCACGATGGAAATTATAGGTCATTCCTTATTCTATAATTCGATAAGCCTTTAAGATATCAAGAAAAAAAGTCAAATGTAGAAAATATTGGATCTGTATACACAAAATTTTGTAAAACTTAAGGGTGGGGTAAAAGTAGGTTTACAGTTGTTTGTTTGTAAAACATCACAATAACCAATAAATAATAATAAAAGAATATTGTACTCACAATTTTGTAAACCTACTTTCGCCTGACTCTGTATAATTCTTTGGAGGTTAGAGGAGAGTGATCAATGAAGAGTGTTGGTTGTAACATGTGATATTTTAAAATTCCTATTAATATTGGAAAATTTATTTGAAATTATCTTAATTCCTATTATATTCTTTATATGTAAAATATCAGATCTCTAAGTAAATATATAATTGTGACTTTCCCATATTTATTGTCTTATATTTTCAAAACTGATCTTTTTCTGGTACCTGGGCATTGCTGAAATTATTATTTTCCAAGCCACTCCTCTCTGAAATCAGTGCTACCTTTGAATAAACCAGTGTCCACTTTTCACGGGTAAAGGTCCCACATCTTGGCCTGGCATTTATATTATCAGACAGAGGCCTGACTTCATATTATCTTTCCAAAGCAATTCTTAATTCTCATATTAACAGAATCCTTTTCTGAAGACTAAAATTAGATTATACTTTCTCTTTTTTTGTACAAAGAATTTACTGAAAACACATATTTTAATTTATTGACTTTACTCAGATTTCAGAATAACAACAGTTAAGGGTCCAAAATGTACTTTTAATGTCTCTTTCAAAATTTGTAAGCATCAGTCATTACATTTAGAAGAAACTTAAATTATTCAATTTAAAGTTACTAAACTAGGAAATGCTCTGCCAGAAAGCCAAAGGTGTAAGTTCATCCATGTATAATGTCGCTATAGGTTAGCAATGAAATAGATCTTTTCCACATTTTCAGTGAAAGCATTCGTAAAAAGATGTATTGCTCCAAGTTGGAAATCTATATTCTGTGACAGCTGCTGAATAGTAATGAGATCTAATGAACTATCTCTTTATTGGAAAAAATAACATTTGCAGTAACAGCCCCTTTGCAAATTGTGAGAGTATGGGAGTGCAGACCCCAAGTTGATAGGGGTATATTCTTGTCAATGTCATTTCAATCCAAATCTAAGTTCCTGTTCTCATTTAAAGTAAGGTATTATACACTCAAATGTGAAAAGCAGTTCTTTCTCTCCTAATAGCCTGTGGCTAAAATTTTTAATTTCTTTCATGTAATGTTAACATAACACTGATGCCGATATTATCATAAGGAACTTAAGACGATTAAGTTTAAACAACGCTAAGCTTTTCAGATTTTATTTCCAAGTATAACAGAAAGCTATTGTTCTTTTTCTTTGTTGTATTTAGTTAATATTTGGGGTTCATTATTTGAAATTATTATACCAACACATGAAGGGCCACCCGCTTCCATCAGTCCACAGTTCTGCAAACACACAAAAAGAGACAACTGTGATCAGTACTACAGTAAAGTTCTTGAAAACTGATTGTGGTTTACATTAGCTTGGAATGCCTCAAGGCTCAAGTTAAAATCATTTGAAAATAGCAGTGGCAGCAAAGACATATTTGATTTTGAGAATATTAAAAAATCTAATATTCCACATAAAAATAGAGGTGTTATCAAAACAATGTCAATAAAACACAATTTCTTTTTTTTAAAAAAATCACTTACTTTTGACTCACATTTAAATCATAGAAATTTGAATGCACAAAATACATATAGTTCTGAAGCAATAATTTTATGGCTTTCAAAATACACAAGAATCTTTTTATGTATTACTACTCCATCCTTCCAAATCAGAAATTAATCTTTTTTGAGGAAAAAAACTCCATAGTTCTGGTTCCCACATGTGTCCCTCCCATTCATTCTTCAGTTTATACCTCAAAATACTGATATTCCTATCTTCATCACTCAAATCATTTTAAATACATAACTTCTGGAATTCCTCAGCAAAACTAGGCATTGTTGATCACTCTTGACTTGGATTCCATATTGGCATTCTTTCCTAATTAGTGTTCTCTTTTAATTTTTGATCTTCTTCAGTTATTACTCTCAGAGTCCTTCTTGTTGTCTCATCACCTAAATGTTGTTGGTTTTTAGGATCTTAACCCAGGAAGATTTCTCTTTATTCTTTAAATTTTTCCTAGAATGATTTTATGAATTCTCACCAATTACCATCCAAGTACTGATGAACTTCATCTGCCCAAGTGAGATGTGTCCCTCGGACATCAGGATCATCTAAAGCCTACTGGAAATATAGATACCTTCATATTCAATATGTTCAACTCTTTACTTTGTTTATTGGCTTTATTTTCCCAACAGTGTCCTCTAAGTTTTTCTATGTTAATGAATGCCTCCATAATGTATTAGTTTCTCAATTCAGAAGACCTGACTATTTTTTTTACCATAATATTTTCTCTTAGCAAATAAAATCACTAAATTTTGCAAATTTAACTTGCCAGATACCTTCTCATATTTGTCAGCTCTCTTGTCCGTTCCACTATCCTAATTGAGCTGATCAACAAATCACCTCTTATCCAAGTTTGTGATTCAGCATGATCTCTAAGTCTTCCTCTGATCCACTGACCCCATGGAAACAAAGTATTCTCTCTAAACACAAACCTGGTAATGTCATTTACTGCCTAAATCTATTATTTTTTTGTGGATTTTAAGCTAAAGTTTACATCTTTACCTTGGCTTTATACTTCTCAGACTTCTTTCTAGTTCACTCATTTAGTTCCTGGACAATCACATACCATCTTTGCAAATGTCTGTGTGAATTCTTCTCCGTTAAGCATAAGTAGCCCCATCATATTCACACAGAAAATTTAAAGAAAAGTAATTATATAAAAAAAAGTTTATTAAGTGCCCACAGTACCAGGTTGTGGACTTCACATATATCATTTCATCATGACAGCTATGAAAGCAGCTGTTATTTGACTCTTTCTACATATAATGAAACTGAGGCTACAGTGAATAACATGCCTAAGTACACTTGGCTAGTGTACTAGTGTTTGAACAGGAATTTAAACATAATTCTTGACTGACTCCAAATTTAGAACAATGTCACTTACTTTAGAAAACTTTTTATTAGATTTCAAAACTGGTATTATGTGTCTTGTCTGTGTTTCTATAATACTTTCTTTAAGAGAGCTCATATCACTTTGTACTGTAATAACTTAACCTAACTGTGTCCTTGCATGAAGTCCTAAGATCTTTAGTGCCTGTTTTTTCACCATTGTACTTTCATAGAACTTTGCTAGAAAAAGCATAGTCACAGAATAACCCTGCTCTGAGATATTCAGAAAGAAGTACCAAGTCAGCCAACTCTGTATGCTCCACACTCCCCCAAAATATTCCCCAGTTGATTCTTAAAAGTAAGGAAAAATGAGAAATAATTAATTCATCACTTTCATGATGAGGCCCTATGTTGGGTGTTTGCTGTTTTCCAGCATTCATTTTTCCCTTCTAGAAAAACATCCCTCTCTCATTTGTGTAATTGCCTCTCTTCACTATATATGATTCTTGTGTAGCTGCCAATCACAATATTCAGCTTTCCCAACGAAAACCTAGCCAATCGTGCTACTCATTATCCTGACCACCCATTTTGGCTCTGGGTGTGCAAATACCTTGTTGCCTGTCTAATCAAAATCCAATAGGAAGATAATGAAATAAAAAAGCTCTCTGCATCATTCAGGGCTCTAATTGAAACACTGTAATTACCTTAAGGGGAGAATAAATCTTTTTATGTATCTTTTAGGGCCAGTGAGTTTGGTTTGTAGGACATAAAGCCAAGAAAAATGCCTAAACCATGTCACAAGAGGACTCCTACAGAGACCTCACAGACACCTCCTTTTCATTTCTCTAGAACAGGCTTAAAAAAGAGTTGGCACACAGTACATAATCACTAAGTGTACATGACCTAATGGATGCTATCATCGACCATACTGCTACCAGAAAGCTAGGAGCTATGGCCGGAGACAGATTAAGGTCGGTTGAGGCCCCAGGCACAGAAGAAAATATTGTGCCCCTTAAAAAAGAGAGAGAGAGAGGGAAAATAGAAATACAGTACATGTTAACCATATTTTTAAATAAGTAAACAATATTAAGTACTATTAATGTTAAAATTGCACATATGAAACCAAACTTAGTGTGATTAGAAAAAAAAAGTGTAAAGTTAATGTTTTGCAGGGCCCTTCAGAAGTCAAGGCCCAGGGCGCATGCCTGGTGCACCCGGCATTAAATCTGCCTCGGGCTATGGCTCCCAATATAACAAGAAACAGATTCTAAGACCTGTTTCTTCATATTGCTCAGATCTGAAACAACTTTTATTATTGTTTGTTTAATTTTTGTAGTAGCATATATTCTTTTTTTTTTTTTTTTTTACAGAGACAGAGAGAGAGTCAGAGAGGGATAGATAGGGACAGACAGACAGAAACGAAGAGAGATGAGAAGCATCAATCATTAGTTTTTCATTGCGACACCTTAGTTGTTCATTGATTGCTTTCTCACATGTGCCTTGACTATGGGCCTTCAGCAGACCGAGTAACCCTTTGCTTGAGCCAGCGACCTTGAGTCCAAGCTGGTGAGATTTGCTCAAACCAGATAAGCCTGCGCTCAAGCTGGCGACCTCGGGGTCTTGAACCTGGGTCCTCTGCATCCCAGTCAGATGCTCTGTCCACTGCGCCACAACCTAATCAGGCAGTAACATACATTTTTGATAAAATGTAACTTCAAGGGAGGTTGAGAAAGTGAGTCTTCAGCTTTAATCTTAGAAAGGTAGGCTTTATAATATGAAAAATTCCCTAGAAATAAACAAAGTGCTTGAATGATTCTGTGTAGCAACTCAGTATAATAATCACTAAACTCTTCTTTTCTTATAAAGTATTACTAAATTTCAGAATGGTATAAGCATGTATAAATCTGCAGCCATATTCTTCTTTACTGACACTCAGAAGAAGTCATGTACAATAGGAGATACTGAGCCAATTCAGAGAAAGAGAGACACTACAAAGAGAGCTAAAGTCATCCTTTAGCTCTGGAATTCTTAGGTACACTATCCATGGGTTACATCACACACACACACATGCACAAAGACACACACACACACACACAAAGAGAGAGATATAAAGAAACACATAGCTTCTTATATTAGTTCGGATTGTATAGGTATCTCTTGCAGACACAGATTACCCACATTTTTGATGGGTAATTTTATGTGTCAACTTGGTTGGGTTATGATGCTCAAAAAGTAGGTAGTCGGAGTGATGTCAGAGAAATGGCGCAGTGAGGAGCGCTCCCCATACCTCTCCCCAAAATGTCAACAAGTTCTACAACTAGAGACAGAAAAAACGATGCCAGGAGCATTTTTAATTCACATACACTGAACAAAAAGGTATAATTGGGCAAAAAAGTGGCTAAATATATAATCGACTTTCAAGGAAATAAGACGGAGAACGGAACACTCCGCCTTCCTCACTGACCTGAGCAAGGGCTGCTTTCATTTGGAACCAGAGAAAGTGAGGGCTGGGGGCAAGGAAAGAGCTGGGCTGGGGCACAGACGTTCAAGTCGAGGAGAGTGTGCCTGCAGCGACTCAGCCAATGCGAGCTAATGCCGGTGCTGGATCCCGACAAAGGCGGGAGAGCGGTGGCCTTCATTACCCCCAATATCCTGGTTGGCAAACACGGACAGTGTGCAAGTGGTTCCTGCTAGCGCCCTGGTATAGGCATTCACCTTCCTGGACAGAGAGGCAGGGTCAGAGACTGTCAGCAGTAGCCTTCTGTGTGGGCTGCTAGCAGAGTCTCGGTGTAATCCCTGCTCCCTGAAAAACAGCAAGCGGGGAGTGTGCGAAAGCGGACTTCTCCGGGCGATGGGCTGGGCACCTTCACCAGCCATACAGGCTAACAAAGCACATTCCTGGGGAAGAAATAATATGGAAGTGCTAGGGCAGGGGTGTGCAGGCAACTTGCAGACAGTATCTGGATTAGATCCACAGAACCAATTGCTAAAATTAGCTTAACCCACAGTGTGCTCACTGCCCAACTGGCTTACACTGACAGCAGCTCTGGCTGACAAGGTCTTCTTTCTCAGGTCAGCGATCTAAGAGAAGAGATGTGATATTGTTTTAGGGCCTCTTGCTCTGCATGTAGTGGCTGCGGCAACTTCCTGCCAACTGATACAGGGTGTAAAACACATTCCTATGGAACAGACCTCAGAGAACACTGCAAAAGTTAGACAGGCTAGAGTGTAGGGTTTTTAACAAGGAAAAAGCCTGCAGAGAGCAATCCCACAGAATGCTAAGGCAAATTATTTTGATATGCCCAGGGAACCTTAGAGAGGAGCCTGAACAGAAGTCAACATGCCTCCCTACCTGCTTATGCTGGTGGCTCTGATTGGCAAAGCTTTCATACTCAGGGCTGTGTATGAAAGGAGGGAATGGGCAGCTTTTAAGACCTCCTGTTCCACAGGCAGTGACTAGGGCATCTTCCTGCCAGCCAATACAGGTTACAAAGTGTAAAATGCCTGGGAAGAGTGGTCCCACAGAGTGCTGAGGCATAATGGACATACTTGGAGGCTCATAGAAAGACACCATGAGAGCAATTGGCTTTCAGCCTTGCCTGATTACACTGGCAGCTCTGAATGACAGAGCCTTACACAGAGCTTTGCGCTGAGTGAGGATAGAGTAGGGATTTGCCAGCTCTTAGGGCCTCTTACTCTCCATGTAGTGGCAGTAGCAACTTCATAGCTGGATCACCAGGCTGCTGATTCAGGAAGGAGAGACTTGGAGAGAGGCTCTGGGAAAACGGACTCTCCCATTGTTGGAGCCTGCAAATGCTAACAAGCCCCAACTACCAACGAGACTGAGACCTAGTATATGTCATTGCCATAGAGACACATCCACTGCAAATTTCTGCCTAAGTGTGCCACAGGGGCAGAGCCTGGGGTACAGAGCCACCAACCAGGAAGAGGGATCAGAAAGAAAAAGGAAGAAGAGAACCTCTCAAAATCAAGAATAATCCACAGTCTATATAACTTTATCCACTTTTTTTTGTTTCTTTCATTTTCTTATCTTTATTCTTTTTCTTCCACCTTGGTCTTTTTATCCTCTGCTTATCTTATTCTTTTCTCTGCATCTTGAACTACATCACCCATAGGTGTTACATTTCTCATTTTCTTCTTTTCTTTTTTCTTTCTCTCTATAACAGTTACACTCCAAAAATCTTCTCCTTTTTTTTCTTACTCTTCTTTTTTCTTTTTCTTTTTTCTCCCTTTCTCTTCATTTCTTCTTTTCTCATTCACTTTTCCTGTCATTCAATCCTCACTCACAAAAAAATTATTTTATTTTGGATTCAAATTGTTTCTTTGTGGCATTTTGTGTGCTTTTTACTTCGCTTGTTAACTCATTAACATTCCCTCCAACCCTGGCTCTCCAGCCTATGTAGTTTTTGTTCCATTTAATACAATAGTATTTTTTTCTTTTTTTTGTTTTCTTCTTATCTCTTTCACTATATCTCTCATTCAACTGTCATGTACAAGAAAATTATTTTATTCTTGACCCATATTTTTTCCATTTTTGCATTTTGTGGGTCCCTATCTAGTTTTTTGCCCCTTTGTCACTTCTCCCCAATTCAGGCACTCCATTCTAGATAGTTTTTGTCCCATTTAGCACAATATAATTCTCAGTTTTTCATGATATTTTCTCAAAAATGAAAAAATAATAATAGTAATTTTTTAAATTAATTTTTTATTATCTGATTTTTTTAGTTTTTATTCTTTATTAATTCTCATTAGTGTTATTAACAAAACCACCCTCAGATGGCATTAAGAAAAAGAAAATTAAATATCATGGATACAAAAGACAGAGATGTAGCACAGATAGATGAGAAAAAATCTATGGAAAAAAATTCTAATAGATTGAAAACCTTGGAGTTAAATGATAGAGAATTTAAAATAGAAATTCTAAAACTGCCTGACCTGTGGTGGCGCAGTGGATAAAGCGTCGACCTGGAAACACTGAGGTCGCCGGTTCGAAACCCTGGGCTTGCCTGGTCAAGGTATATATGGGAGTTGATGCTTCCAGCTCCTCCCCCCTGTCTCTCTCTCCTCTCTCGCTCTCTGTCTCTCTCTCTCCCTCTCTCTCTCCTCTCTAAAAATGAATAAATAAAAAAAAAAGAAAAAAAAAAGAAAAAAAATTCTAAAACTACTCAGAGATATACAAGAAAACACAGAAAGGCAATTTAGGGAGCCCAAAAAACAACTCAGTGAACAGACAGAATATATTATCAAAGAAATTGAAACTATGAAAACAAATCAAATAGAAATGAAATACTCAATTCATGAACTGAAAAATGAGGTAACAAGCTTAGCTAATAGAACAGGCCAGATAGAAGGTAGAATTGGTGACATAAAAGACAGGCAACTTGAGGCACAACAGAGAGAAGAGGAGAGACTCATGAATTAAAAAAAAAATGAGAGAGCCCTACAGGAATTGTCTGACTCCATCAAAAAGAGTAACATAAGAATAATAGGAGCCCTGGCCGGTTGGATCAGTGGTAGAGCATCGGCCTGGTGTGCAGAAGTCCCGGGTTTGATTCCCGGCCAGGGCACACAGGAGAAGCGCCCATCTGCTTCTCCACCCCTCCCCCTCTCCTTCCTCTCTGTCTCTCTCTTCCCCTCCCGCAGCAAGGCTCCATTGGAGCAAAGATGGCCTGGGCGCTGAGGATGGCTCCTTGGCCTCTGCCCCAGGTGCTAGAGTGGCTTCGGTCGCAATAGAGTGATGCCCCGGAGGGGCAGAGCATTGCCCCCTGGTGGGCATGCCGGGTGGATCCCGGTCGGGCACATGCGGGAGTCTGTCTGACTGTCTTTCCCCGTTTCCAGCTTCAGAAAAAAAAATACAAAAAAAAAAAAAGAAAAAGAATAATAGGTATGTCAGAGGGAGAAGAGAGAGAAAATGGAATGGAGAACATATTCAAACAAATAATAGACAAGAACTTTCTAAGCCTGTGGAAAAAACTAAAGCCTCGAATTCAAGAAGCAAATAGAACACCGAGTTACCTTAATCCCAAAAAACCTACTCCAAGGCACATCATAATGAAATTGGCACAAACCAACGACAGAAGAAATTCTCAAGGCTGCCAGGAAAAAGAAGAAAAAAACATATAAAGGAAGGCCTATTAGATTATCATCAGATTTCTCAGCAGAAATTCTACTAGCTAGAAGAGAGTGGACCCCAATATTTAAAGTTTTGAAAGAGAGGAACTTCCAACCAGGAATACTATACCCATCAAAGCTATCCTTCAAATACAAAGGAGAAATAAAAACACTCACAGATAGAGAAAAGATGAGGGAATTTATCATCAGAAAACACCCACTTCAGGATATATTAAAGGGGATTTTCCAACCAGATACAAAGAACAAAACAAAACAAAACCACAAGTTAAAGCTCCACCAAGAACACAATAAAACCAAATTTAAACTGTGACAACAAAAACAAAAAAGGGGAGAGGACGAAGATTAACAGTAGCACTCATAAGATAGTGTACTACAATAAACATGGTAGGTACCTTTTCCATTACTTAATGGTAACCACCCCTGAAGAAACCAGGACAGAAACACATGACTTGAAAAAAGAAGTAACAGAGGAAAGAAGTATGGATTACAACCAATCAAAAACAAATGTTAGAAAAACAAAAGAGAAGAATCAAACAAGATACAAAACTAACAGAAAGCAATATATAAAATGGCAATAGGAAACCCTCAAGTATCAATAATTACACTAAATGTAAATGGATTAAACTCACCAATAAAAAGACACAGAGGGCCCTGGCCTGTTCCCTCAGTGGTAGAGCATTGGCCTGGAGTGCAGGAGTCCTGGGTTCGATTCCCAGCTAGGGCACACAAGAGAAGCACCCATCTGCTTCTCCACCCCTCCCCCTCTCCTTCCTCTCTGTCTCTCTCTTCCCCTCCCACAGCCGAGGATCCATTGGAGCAAAGATGGCCCAGGCACTGAGGATGGCTCTTTGGCCTCTGCCTCAGGTGCTAGAGTGGCTCTGGTTGTAACAGAGAGACGCCCCAGATGGGCAGAGCATCGCCCATGGTGGACATGCCGGGTGGATCCCAGTCTGGCGCGTGCAGGAGTCTGTCTGACTGCCTCCCCATTTCCAACTTCAGAAAAATACAAAAAAAAAAAAAAAAAGATACAGAGTAGCAGAGTGGATTAAAAAGATCCAACTGTGTGCTGCCTGCAAGAAACACATCTAAACAACAAGGATAAAAACAAATTCAAAGTGAAAGGCTGGAAAACAATACTCCAAGCAAATAATATCCTAAAAAAAAAGCAGGTGTAGCAATACTCATATCTAACAATGCTGACTACAAGACAGCAAAAGTAATGAGAGACAAAAATGGCCATTTCATAATGATTAAGCGGACACTGAATCAAGAAAACAACACTTCTTAATGTATATGCTACCGTATGACCCAGCAATCTTTCTACTGGTTATATACTCCCAAAACTCAAAAACATTGCTACATAAAGACACATGCAGCCCCATGTTCATTGCAGCATTGTTCACAGTGGGCAAGACATGGAAATAACCAAAAAACCCTTCAATAGATGACTGGATAAAGAAGATGTGGTACATATGCACTATGGAATACTACTCAGCCATAAGAAATGATGACATCGGATCATTTAAAACATGGATGGATCTTGATTACATTATAGGGAGTGAAATAAGTAAATCAGAAAAAACTAAGAACTGCATGATTCCATACATAGGTGGGATATAAAAACGAGACTAAGAGACATGGACAAGAGTGATGAGGGGGGGGGAGGGAGAAGAGAGAGGAAGGGAAGGGAGGGGAGGGGCACAAAGAAAACCAGGTAGAAGGTGATGGAGGACAATCTGACCTTGGGTGATGGGTATGCAACATAATTAAATGTCAACATAACCTGGAGATGTTTTCTCTGAACATATGTACCCTGATTTATTAATGTCACCCCATTAAAATTAATAAAATAAATGTAAAAAGAGTAGTTAGTCAAACATTATTCTGGAAGTTTCTGTAAGGTTAATTTTGGATGAGATTAACAGTTAAATCATTAAAATTTGAATAAAGCAGATTGCTCTCCATTCTATTGGCAAACCTCTTCCAATCAGTTGAAGACCTTAATAAAACAAAAAATGACTTCCCCTGAGTAAGAGGAAATTCTTCAGCTTGCTTTTAAAATTGAACTGCAGGCACTGGCCCATTATCTCAGTTGGTTAGAACATTGTCCCTCTCTCTCTTTTACACTCACCTTGTTTCTATTTCATTTTTTTCAATTAAAAAAAAATATTGGACTGCAGTCTTCTCTGGGTTTGAAGTCTGCTTGTCTACCCCATCAGGTATTTATTAGAATTGTCAAATCTCCACAATTGCATGAGTCAATTTCTTAAATCCTTCTTTTCATATATGTTGTGATGGTTAATGTGTCAACTTAATTTGGTCATGATTTACTTAGATATTTGGTAAAGATTTTTCTGGGTTTGTCTGTGACAATGTTTTTTTGATAAGATTAACAGTTAAATTTGTAAATTCAGCAGGCTACCCTCCATAATATCTATAGGGGACTCATTCAATCAACTGACCACCTGAATAAGCCAAAAAACCGATATTTCCCCAGTAAGAGAGACTTTTTCCTACCTAATGACATTTATACTGGGACATAGACCTTTTCCTATCTTTAGGCTCAGATAGGAAACATTGGCTCTTTCTGGGTCTTAAGCTAGTTAGCCTTTGGAGTAGAAAAAACTCATTGGCATTTATATATGTATATAAACATACATAATGTGATATATGTATATATAAACATCTTGTTATATATAAATATATATATATAATATGGATATGAATATATATATATATTATATGGATATAAATATATGTGTGTGTACATAAACATATCCTGTTTGTTTCTCTGGAGAACTTCAAGTAATACTCTTCTAAGAAAATAGTTTATTTTGGATATAGAGATATTCAAAGCAAATGTCACTTTATATTGTATAGAAAAGTAAAGATTTTTGCATGGGAAACATAAAAGCCTGAAATTGTATCAGGAGGTGGTTAAGCATACTCAAGGGAAAAGGCTTTATTTCAGAAGAGGGAATCTGTGGATAGATTTTGTTCTTAGTCCACTGAGGCTGCTAAAAATGGATTCATCATTTGGGTGGCTTAACAACAAACATTTATTTCTCAGAGCTTTAGAGGCTCAGATGTCCAAGATTAAGGCATTGACAAATTTAGTATCTAGTAAGAGCCCATTTTCTGATTCATAGGCAATTGTCTTTTTGCTGTGTTCGCACATGGCAGAAGAAGTGAGGGAACACTCTAAGGCCTCTTTTATAAGATGCTAATTCTATTCATGAGAGCTTTACCCTCATGATCTGATCATTTCCCAAAGGCACTACTTCCAAATCTTATTAGATTAAGGATTAGATTTTAACAGATAAATTTGGGGAGTACTCAAGTATTCATTCTACTGAAGCTTTTTATGTTATGTCTCTAATAGGCCAATTGCTACATGTACCTAGACACTTCCATTGTCCAGAATTTATATCTCTAACCAGATGACAAATGCTTCAAGTATATCTACTCTCGGCTTCTAGGCATGTACATTGTTTATGAGCTATCAAACTGTAAAGACTAGCTAATGGTGATTATGCAACTATTGTAAATTTTCAGGAAATAAATGGACACTTTAAAATTTATAAATTTTTCTGCATTGGAATTGTGGTACTTTCTCATTTATATAAGAATCTTTTGCACTTGTGTCTGTGACGTTACTATGCGGCATATGAATTAAGGCTGATGAGAAGTTTAAAGGACATGTGAATAAAAGTCACTTTTGGAAAATGTGTTCTGTCATTTTCTACCTAAATAATACTAACTAGGACAGTGTTAATGTTTATGTTAAACATTTGCTCTTATTTTTTTATACACTTATCTTCTTATTTTTCAATAAATATTTTGGAGGGACCAAGTACATGCCTACTGCCTGGGTTTTTTTTTTTTTTTGGTTTGTTTGTTTTGTTTCATTTTTTCAGAGACAGAGAGAAAGTCAGAGAGAAGGATAGATAGAAACAGACAGGAACAAAGAGAGAGATGAGAAGCATCAACCATCAGTATTTTGTTGTGACACCTTAGTTGTTCATTGATTGCTTTCTCATATGTGCCTTGACCATGAGCCTTCATCAGACTGAGTAACCCCTTGCTTGAGCCAGCGACCTTGGATCCAAGCTGGTGAGCTTTGCTCAAACCATATCAGCCCGCGCTCAAGTTGACAACCTTGGGGTCTCGAACCTGGGTCCTCCACATCCCAGTCCGATGCTCTATCCACTGTGCCACTGCTTGCTCAGGCCACTTGCTGCCTTTTTTGAAAACAGTCATTTGGATCCCTGAGGAAGCTCTGAACTAACCATTTTTAATCAGAGCATTAAATATGATTCATTAAATATAATATAAATTATTTCTCTAATTCCAAAGTTCAACCTCATTCTATAATAAAGATTTGTTGATACCTTAAAGTATATTGAAAATATTATAAAGTCAAATATCTAATGATTTGCTTTTTTTTTTTTTTTTTTTTTCATTTTTCTGAAGCTGGAAACAGGGAGAGACAGTCAGACAGACTCCCGCAGGCGCCCCACCGGGATCCACCTGGCACGCCCACCAGGGGCGACGCTCTGCCCACCAGTGGGCGATGCTCTGCCCATCCTGGGCGTCGCCATGTTGCGACCAGAGCCACTCTAGTGCCTGAGGCAGAGGCCACAGAGCCATCCCCAGCGCCCGGGCCATCTTTGCTCCAATGGAGCCTTAGCTGCGGGAGGGGAAGAGAGAGACAGAGAGGAAAGCGCGGCGGAGGGGTGGAGAAGCAAATGGGCGCTTCTCCTGTGTGCCCTGGCTGGGAATAGAACCCGGGTCCTCCGCACGCTAGGCCAACGCTCTACCGCTGAGCCAACCGGCCAGGGCTGATTTGCCTTAATTTAGCAGTTCAGTTTCTTATGGGTATAAAATTGGAAGAGTTTATCTACAATGAACAGTGTCACGGTGAGCTTCAAAAGATATAGAATCATATTTAATTTATATTTAGTTTGTAGTATATAAATATGGGGATCACTGGCAGCTTAGTGGATTATTATTTTGTCCATAGTTTAAAATACTGTATATTTTGGATATTAACCTCGTATCAAAACTGTTGTTTGCAAACATGATCTTTCATTTAATTGGCTGCCTATTTGTTTTGTTGTCAGTTTCTTTTGCTGTGCAGAAGCTTTTTAGTTTGATTTAGTCCCATTCATATATTTTTGGATTACTTCCCTTGTGTATGGCCAGTAGTCACAGCCATTGTGGCCATGCAGGTTCACACTGAATTCGGACAGATGCTAAAGAAATAGTAGAGCCAAAAAAAATGGTGGACCGTTCCTTTATTAAAGTCTCCCACCAGCCAATGAGCAAACAGGCAGGGAAAACACATCCCTTTCACCCAAGACTCCCAAAGCCACTGACACATGCTCCGGTTCCATAACTAGGAGAATCTTCTCCAGTTTCTCCTAGAATCAAAGGCCCCATCAGTCTTAGCGGAGCTTGCAAAGCCCCTCAGCTCTGGTTCCCCATTGGCACACCTTCTCCTCTATGCCGACATGGCTTCTTCTTCAGCACTCTGCATTCTCTCTGCTCTCTCTTCAAACATGACATTTTTCTGACTTTCTTCTTTCTTTTTTACAAAACTCTCTTTTCAAAACTTTCTGGCGTGAAAACCTCTCCTCCAGCATACATCAGCAAAATGATTTGCAATTTCATAGACCACATATACCTGGCCCCAAAGCAAACTATAAGCCAGCAAACATAAAAATCACATTTTACAAACTTATTTGACCAACACCTTGTCTTTGGTGTCAAATTTATAAATTATTCTCTACAGCAAAGGTCCATAAGTTTAGTAACTATGTTTTCTTCAATGTAATTTACTGTTTCAGATCTAATATTTAGGTCTTTGATCTATATTGAATTAATTTTTGTGCAGGGAGACAAACTAAGGTCAAGTTTCATTCTTTTGTTTGTGGCTTTCCAATTTTCCCAGCATCATTTATTGAAGAGGCATTCTTTTCTCCAGTGTGTGTTTTTGGTTCCTTTGTCAAAGATGAATTATCCATATACATGTGGTTTTATTTCTGGGCTCTTGATTCTATTCTATTGGTCTGTATGTCTGTTTTTCTGCCAATATCATGCTGTTTAGATTAACATGGCTCTATGGTATAATTTGAAGTCAGGTATTGTGATACCTCTGTTTCAATCCTTTTCCTCAGGATTGCTTTGGCTATTCAGGGTTTTTTATGGTTCCATACAAACCTGCTAATTTTTTGTTCTATTTATTCGAAAAATGACATTGAGATTTTGATAAAAAATTACATGACATTTGTATATTGCTTTGAGTTGTATGGTCATTTTAACTATGTTGATTCTTCTAATTCATGACCATAAAGTATTTTTTATTTCATTGTATCTTTTCATTTCTTTCAATAGTGTTTGTAGTTTTTAATATATATATATATATATATATATATTATTTTCAAATATTTTTATAGTTTTCAATATACAGGTCCTTAATATTTTTTGTGTGATTTTTTTATTATTTTTTAAGGTTTTTTTTTATTTTTGGGCTTTTTTATTTTATTTATTAATTTTAGAAAGGAGAGAGAGAGAGAGAGGAGAGAGAGAGACAGAGAGAGAGAAGGGGGAGGAGCAGGAAGCATCAACTCCATATGTGCCTTGACCAGGCAAGCCCAGGGTTTCAAACTGGCAACCTCAGCATTTCCAGGTCGACGGCTTATCCACTGTGCCACCACCGGTCAGACGGTCCTTCACAATTTTTAAGTTCATTCCTAGATATTTAATTTTTTTGGTTACAATTGTAAAAGAATTGTGTTTTTTTAAGTTAATTTACAAAGTTTCATTGTTGGCATATAGAAAAGCAATAGACTTTTTATATTGATTTTGTATCCTGCAATTTTACTGTATTGGTTTATTGTTTCTAAAAGCTTTTGGTGGAGTCTTTGGGCTTTTCTATATACCAGATCATGTCATCTGCGAAAAGTGAAACCTTTACTTCTTCTTTCCTGATATAAATGCTTTTTATTTCTTTCTCTTGCCTGATCAGTATGACTAAAACTTCCAGAACTATGTTGAAAAAAAGTGGAGAGAGTGGGCAACCTTATCTTGTTCTTGATTTTAGAGAAAAATCATTCATTTTTTAACCATTTAGTGTGATATTAGTTGATAGTTTGTCATATGTGGCCTTTATTATGTTGAGGTACTTATATAATTCTGATTTTATTGAGTGTTTTTAACATAAAGGTATGTTGTATCTTATCACTTGTCTTTTCTGCATCTACTGAGAAGATCGAATGATTTTTTTGGTTTTTGTGTTGCTGATGTGGTGTATTGTGTTGATCAATTTCTGTATGTTGAACCATTTTTATGTTCCTGGAATGAATCCCACTTGATCATGATGTATTATTTTTTTAATATGTTGTTGTATTTGATTTGCTAGTATTTTGTTTAGAATTTTTGCATCTGTATTCATTAGAGATATTGGTCTATAAGTCTGTGTGTGTGTGTGTGTGTGTGTGTGTGTGTGTGTATGTGTGTTGTCCTTGCAGGTTTTGGTATGAGGGTTATGTTGATCTCATAAATGTGTTAGGGAATATTGCTTCTTCTTCTATTTTTTGGAAGAGTTTGAAAAGAATAGTTACTAAATCTTCTATGAAAGTTTGGTAGAATTCACTAGTATAAAAATATGGTCCTGAATTTTTCTTTTTCTTTTTTTTTCTTTTATGTGCCCTAGGCATGAAACAGCTCTGGCCACCAATACAGGCATCAAGCTAGGATGAACTAGGGCTGAACACCTGCTTTGCCCCGACTGATATGAATTTTTCTTTTTGGGGAGAACTTTGATAGTTATTTCTATATCTTCCCTGTTTATAGGTCTATTTAGGTTTTCTACTTCTCATGACTTGGTCTAGGAAGATTGATTATTTCTAAGAATTTATCCATTTTGTCTAGGTTGTTCAATTTGGTGGCATATAGGTTTTCATAATATTCTACTCTGATTCTTTATACATCTATGTTGCCTGTGGTAATTTCTATTCTTTCATTTTGGATTTTATTTATATGAATCCTTCCTTTTTTTTTTCCCTTAGTCTACCCAGTGGTTTGTCAATTTTATTGATCTTTTCAAAGATCCAGCTTTTTGCTGTAATATTTTTTTCTAGTCTTTTGTTCTCTATTTCATTTAGTTCTGCTCTAATTTTTACTATTTCTTTTCTTCTGCTGATTTTGAATTGCTTTTGTTCTTATTTTACTAGTTCCTTAAGGTGTGAGGTTTGGTTGCAAACTTGGGATTTCTCCTGTTTCTTGATGTAGGCCTGTAATGGCATAAAATTTTCTCTTATTATTGCTTCTCTGCATCCCAGAAATTTTGATAAGTCGTGTTTTTATTTTCAATTGCCTGTATATATCTTTTGAACTCAGGTTTTATTTCTTCTTTGACCCAGTCATTTTTTAGAAGTATGTTTTTTAATTTCCACATTTTTGTGGTTTCTTTACTTCCTTTTTACAGTTGAATTTTAATTTTAATACCTTATTGTTAGACAATATGCTTGATATAATTTCAATCTTCCTTAATTTATGGATGTCAGTTTTGTGGCCCAGCATATGGTTTATCTTTGCAAATGTTTCATGTACACTGGAGAAGAATGTATAATCTGACATTCTGGGATAAAATGTCCCATAAATGTCTATTATGTTCATTTGTTCCAATGTGTTGTTTAAGACATGTATTTCCTTATTGATTTTCTGTTTGGGTGATCTATCTAAAGCCATTAATGATGTGTTGAAATCTCTAAGTATGATTGTGTTTTTGTCTGCTTCTATTTTTAGGTCAGTTAGCAAATGTCTTATATATTTTGGTGCTCCCTGGTTTAGTGCATATATATTAAGAAGTATTATGTCTTCTTGATATGATGTCCCCATTATCATTATGAAATGTCCATCTTTGTCTCTGGTTACCTTTGTTCTCTTATAGTCAGCATTGTCAGATATGAGTATGGCTACAACTGCTTTCCTTTGGATATTATTTACTTGGAGAATCATTTTCCAGCCTTTCACTTTGAGTCTACTTTTGTCCTTGCAGCTTAGATGTGTCTCTTGAATACAGCATATGATTGAGGTTTGCTGTTTGATCAAATTTGCTATTCTGTGCCTCTTTCTTGTTGAGTTCGGGTCATTTCCACTTAGGGCAATTGTTGACACTTAAGAATTTTCTATAGCCATTTTATATTTTGTTTTCTAATAGCTCTATGTCTTGTTTAGTTCTTCTCTTTGGTGTTTCTGTCAATTGTTTTTGCTTGGTGGTATTTTCCACTTCTTTCCTGTTTATTCTTTTTTTTTTAAGCTGTGAATTTCAGTAGTGACTTTTTGTGGATGATTGCCATTAAGTTATTAAGAGAAAAATGTTCATATGTAGCAGAGTCTTGTCTCTTATGAGTTCTCCTGCACACCATACTCTTTACTACTGCAGATCTTTATCTTCTCCAATCTTGAGTTATTGTCACAGATTATCTTTGTTTTTATTGTGACCTTTTTGGAGATTTTACTTGTAGATTTTATTTGTTTTGTTTTTTGTATCTGGTCAAATAACCCCCTTGAGTATTTTCAGCAGTCATAGTTTTCTGGTGATGATGTTTGTAAAAGTTTTTATTTCTCCTTCATATTTAAAGGATAACTTTGATATATAAAGTATTCTTGGCTAGTAATTCCTCTCTTTCAGTATTTTAAATGTTTAGGTCCATTCTTTTCTGTCTTATAGAGTTTCTGCTGAGAAGTCTGATGATAACCTAATGGGCTTTCCTTTATATGTTAGGTTCTCCTTTTTCCTAGCTGCCTTGAGGAAATTTCTTTGTCATTGATTTTTGATGATTTTATTATGATGTTCCTTGAAGTAGATCTGCTTGAGTTGAGGTGACTCAGCATTCTGTTTGCTTCTGGATTCAAGGCTCTAACTCTTTCCATAAGCTGGGAATTTCTCATCAGTTATTTGTTTGAATAAGCTCTCCATTCCCTTCTCCCTCTCTTTCCTTTCTTCTGATATAACAATCATTCATATTGCTCTTTCTGATGGAGTCAGACAATTATTATAGAGCTCTCTCAGTTTTCTTAATGCATAAGTCTCTCTCCTCTTCCCTCTGTACCATCTCTAGTTGACTGTCTTTTATGTCACTGATTCTTTCCTCTATCTGGCTTGTTCTATTAGCCAAACTTGCTACCTCAGTTTTTAATTCATGTATTAAATTTTTTATCTGTTTTTAACATGTTAGTCACTTTAGTGAGGTGTTTATTTTGTTTCTTGAGCTCATTAAGTTGCCTATTGGTGTCTTCTTGAATCTTGTTGAGCATTTTTGGGACTTCAGTTTTGAATTCTCTATTATCTTAATCCAAGGTTACCATGTGATTGAAAATTTTTTTTAGAGATTTTTTATTTTATTTATGAACTACATCTCTGTCTTGTGTAGCTATGGTTTTTAATTTCTTCTTCCTTAATGACATTTGAGAGTGGTGCTATTAAGAATCCTAAGAAAAAATAAAAAAAATTAGAAATGCAATAAAAACTGTAAACATTTCAAAAATTATGCCAAGTGAAGGAGAAATAAAAAAACAGAAAAAGATAAAAAACAATAATAAATAAATAAATAAAAATAAATTTAAAAACACCCAGAAAAAGTAAGAATAAAATATATAAAAATTAAAGAAAATAAAATTCAAAGGAGAAAAAGAGAAAATAAAATAAGAAAAAATAGGAAAAAAGAAAAAAATTAAAGATAAAATAAATTTTGGGTTTGAGAGGTTTCTTCCAGTAGGTGTTGCTTTATTACAAGTTTTAGCTCTTTAAAGTTCCTGGGCTGCCCTTCACTGAGATATTGCTGTTGCAGTGATGTAGGTTGGGCTGCAGTTGTGTTGGTGGGTGAGTACTTTGTGAGTGCTTTATGGCTGTGGCTTTCTGGTTTTACTGCTCTAACAATGGTGATCTTAGGCTTTCAGGCACTCCTCCCCACATCTCAACAGACCTGGGGAATAGACCCACAGCACCTCTGCTCTTCAGGGGAGAGAGTGGCTCTAGAGAGCTGGCTGTGGTGTTTGTCTCTGCCACTCTCTGTCATAAGGTGGAGGGATCTGGGAGGCTGGGGACTATACATTTGTTTTCTCTGTCTCTGCAGAATGCGAGTTATATTGTAGGAACATTGGTCATGACCCTGTGCTCTGGCCACTTTGGTTTCTATGTTTCTCTGCCCCTCTGTCTCACTGATCCTCCTGGCAGAAGAAAACCCAGTCATTCTGAGTTTCCTTCTTCATACCTTTCAGACAATATCCAAAGAGCCTGAGCTTTTCTTCTCCCTGTAGTCCATCAGAGAAAAAAAAAACCCAAGTCACACTGAGTTTGTCTTCTCCTCAGAGCCAACTGCAAGTATGTTTTATCTTCCCCCTCTCTTTTTAGCCCATCCCTCCTTTAGTTCATTCAGGTTGTGGATATTTCTAGCATGCCTACAAGCCCAGTTGGGTTTTTTTTGCTGCATTATAGTTGTTCAATTTGTTGAAATTTCAAGCAGTGAGATCAGAAGTATCTCTCATGCAGCCATTACTCTGACCTCTGTCTCTTTCTTGAATACAACCATGCTTTTTCTCACTCCCTCTTTCCCAAGGTACATGCTCTCTGTATTGTGCATGGCCATGCCTTTCTCCCACTCCTTCCCTTAGACATATTCTCTCTACCTTTTTTTTCCTAGGCTCCAAGGGCCTTACTTTTATCTTTATAACTTGTTTCCTAAGGCTGTGTAGCCCAAGTGGCTCCCTTCTTCCACAGCTTACTTCTTCTATATCTCTGACTTTCTAATTAACATTTTTCTTGTATTTGAATGTAAATTCTTGAATTTCAGTACCAAGATCCAGTAACATTATTGTACCATTTTGCTGCTAACATATCCAATTGATGGTTGACACTATTTGGTTTTGAAGGTTATTTGGAACTGGAAGATACAATAGAAGAAAACACTTTTTTCTCTTGAATGG
The DNA here is from genome assembly GCF_036850765.1 of Saccopteryx bilineata. Lineage (NCBI taxonomy): Eukaryota > Metazoa > Chordata > Mammalia > Chiroptera > Emballonuridae > Saccopteryx > Saccopteryx bilineata. The sequence continues at coordinate 65,795,147 of NC_089490.1, read as the reverse complement.
AGATTCAGAAGATTACACTTTAAAACTATTTTTTTTCTTTTCCTCACCAAGTATGTTCTTAGGAGAAATGTGATTGAAAAAATAGCACACATACAAAAAAAAACCCATAAGAATTCAGAGATTTTCATGTATTGAACAGTGATTAGTTTTCAAAGATGATTAATTCCAAGAGTAGAGAAAATAAATAAAAGAAAGAACTATTTGAAAAATTCAGAAAACTTCTTTATTAGTATATTACATTAACTATGTTTGGAAATTTGGGTATTACTCTATTTAATGAAAGTTTTGAACAATTTGCATAAGACAAATTGAATGGGGACACACATGAATTTGTCCATTTTTTTCACATGTTGGGGCTAGTTCTAGAGTCACTGAGATGAGTACATTACTAACCCTTCCTTTATGGACCTTATGGAATGATGAGAAAGTTAAATATGTAAATAGATTATAAGAGACTAGCATTATTACCTACTAGAAGGTTTGAAAAATTACAATGAAATCCTGACACAAGAAATAATTTATTTTACTTGAGTTATTGGGCTTTTGTGGAGCCAAGAGGTAACATAAGCCAGGCATGTTTTATATATGTTCTCTATTTTCTAAATTCAAGGTTTAGAGTGAGCATCAAAAATATTTATACATAGAACTTTCTTTCATTTATTTCATTACCTATTTCTATTATTCATATTATCCTCCTCTGGTGATTAAAAGAGAAAAATGTACAGGACCATTGTTACTTTATTTGACTGAGTAATTTTTCATTAATTCATTTTAAAAACATTTAAACATGCAAACATGTTGTTTTAAGGATTGAGAATACATTTGTGAACATCAACAACCAACAAAAACCTCTTCCTTCCTTATGATTCCCTTCATGGAACTACCTTCTAGGAAGTAAAAGAAAATTTAAAAAATTATATTAATATATGCTGTGAAAAAATATGTCAATTACTTCTATGTAGAATACAATAACAGAAAAGGTCATAGTGTAAATACTGATGGTTATGTAGAAAGTGATTTTATTTTACATGATATTATTTTTTAATAAGTGATACTTGAGTAGTTACCTGAGGGAAATGAAGAACTGAATATGAAGATTTCTAGAGAAGGGCATTTCATAAAAGAAGAATAGCATGTACAAATGTTATGAGTGGAAAAGCTTTTTATTTGTTCCAAGAACAGGTAGGTGGTAACTGTGGGAGAGAATGACAGGGAGAGTTACAGAAAGTGAGGTCAAGGATATGAGGGTTAAGGTGATAGACTGTAAGGAGAAAAGTCATTGTGAGGACTTTGGCTATTATTCTGAGGAGGATGTTTATATCACTTTAAAGGGGGATATATAACACTTTAATTATTAAAAACTGCTAATTCTCCTGTAAATTGCTTTGCCCAAGGAGCAACTGAAACTCTTTAATCATCTTCATGTAAAGTTTTTTTTTAGATTGATTGGTTACAAATCCTGCAACAGGAAGCAATCTCCAGAGTAAGTCATTCTCATTGAAATCAGTAAAGAAAAATTTTAATTGTACTACCTGGAACTATTATACTAAATATTTAAAGGGTAGATTAAAATTCAAGGAATCAGTAATTAGTAATTAATTAAGTTATAAACACATAAACACCAAGACCACCAGTTCAAGTCAAAGTTGTGGAGATGTAACTTTAATATCTGAAAGCACTTCACTGGCAATATTGAACAGAGGACCTCAACCATTTTTTTCTTCTCAAAAAGCATTTATTTGCACAAGGCAAAAGTGACCATGCATTTTCTATTTAGGGATATGCCTATAGGAATATTTTTGTGGATACTAAGGTTAAATAAATCTGAAAATTAGCCTATTGGATCAGGAAAACACTTTAGCACAACATATAATCAACCATTTTCTAAAATGGCATTAGTTGTGTGCTCCCTACTTGATTCTAACCCTCATTATGCAAAATGCACTGGAAAATGTAATAGTGAACATGATGATTTGATTATGTAACAAAAACAGTTAAATGTTTTCATTAGCAGCATAATATTTTTACACAATAAAGATAATTGAGTGTTGAAAATGTACTAATTCATTTAATCCCATAAGACAAAAAATAATACTGAGGGAAATAGTATATTGTTAGGGACTCTGATTAGTAGAGCACACAGTGCAAAGTCTTGTTGCTAATAGGCATCATTTCAATTTAGAGCACACTATAGAAATAAATTTAGGTATTTTACTTCTTGAATTATTTAAAGTTTAAAAAGTGGTTAAATTTTGCCTTTTTATAAAGTTTAAACAGTTTTACTAATTAGGCAGGGCAGTAGAAAGCAGTCTTTTTTTATTTGCCCACATGGAGAAGTAATACATAAGTTATATATGTGTGTGTACAGTCTGTGTGAATGTATACAGAACTGGAGATATTCTAAGTCACAAGCCCATGTGAAGAAGGATGGAAGAGTGGATTGCCTGAAGTAAACATTGCATGTGAATAATTTAATCCAATAAGTTAAATGTGGTCTTTGGATAGATATTTATCTGACCTGAATGAGTATATTGTCTGATTTTATTTTAAAAAAGAAGTAAATAAATATTAAAAAATCTTGAGAATATCAGTTGAAATTATTATTTTTAATAAACACTAAAATGGAAGTAATTGGGCAGTCAGTATTATAAAATAATCCTTCTGTTGAGTAAAATATTTATCTTACTCATTCTACTACAAAACTATAGGCTTTATACAGCTCATTTTGTTATCAATGTGGCTAAAATATAGTGAGAAAAGATCTCATTTGCAATACTGGTTTCTCTTCCTAGATAGATTTATATATTTATTCTCGTAAAATTCTAACTAAAACCCATATATATATAGACAAAATAATTCTGAATTTCATCTCAAGGAAACAATGGAAAGGCGTAGTCAAAGATTAGTTGAAAATAAGTCATACAAAGATACAATAAATTAACAATTTATTTCAGAGGTGATATAATTAATTATATCAAAAAATTAATATTGAAGAAGCTGGTATTTTAAATCAATGGGGAAAGTAGAGTTAAGGCTATGGCTGGTGTTGGTAAAAAAGGGAAAGATCAGATGCTGATCAAGCCAGGCTTAAAGTTTCCCTTAGCTTGACTAAAGTTTAGACATGTTTCTTCTTGACTATAGCGACACTGCTAAATTCTCTCTCTGCCTTTTTGAGACGTAAATCTTCTACCACCCTTAAATGTCTGCTTAGTGACTTAGGAGCAACTTTATATATATATATGTATATAAAATCAGGAAAACAGAACCTTATTTCCCCAAATGTGGAAAGGTAAGTGCCAAACTTCAATAAGAAACAATTATTTAATAGTTTAACCAGGCAGTGGTGCAGTGGATAGAGCAAAGGACTGGATGTGGAGGACCCAGGTCTAAAGTCCGAGATCGCCAGCTTCAGCGCGGGCTCACCAGCTTGAGTGTGGGGTCAATGGTTTGAGCCCAAGGTCGCTGGTCAAAGCATATATAAGAAAGCAATCAGGGAACAACTAAGGAGACTAAAAGCCGCAATGAAGAATTGATACTTCTCATCTCTCTCCCTTCCTGCCTGTCTGTCCCTATCATCCCTCTGTCTGACTCTCTCTCTCTTTCTCTGTCACAAATAAAAAACAAAAAGCAAAAATTACTAAACACTAATGATTTAATCACGTTACCAATATCCCCTCTAACATTCTCCTGTACTTTTTCACTAGCTCTAAGCAGTGCTTAAAAACAATCTTGCTTTCTAGCCCTGGCCGGTTGGCTCAGCGGTAGAGCGTCGGCCTGGCGTGCGGGGGACCCGGGTTCGATTCCCGGCCAGGGCACATAGGAGAAGCGCCCATTTGCTTCTCTACTCCCCCCACTCCTTTGTCTCTCTCTTCCCCTCCCGCAGCCAAGGCTCTATTGGAGCAAAGATGGCCCGGGCGCTGGGGATGGCTCCTTGGCCTCTGCCCCAGGCGCTAGAGTGGCTCTGGTCGCAGCAGAGCGATGCCCTGGAGGGGCAGAGCATCGCCCCCTGGTGGGCATAGCGTCGCCCCTGGTGGGCATGCCGGGTGGATCCTGGTCGGGCGCATGCGGGAGTCTGTCTGTCTCTCCCCATTTCCAGCTTCAGAAAAGTAAAAAAAAAAAAAAATCTTGCTTTCTATTCAGTTGAGTGGAGTTTAATCTCTTTCCCGTATTGCAATAATAGTCTCTTCTTTTTCAATAAAGTCTTTTCATCTATTTAACAAGTCTGGTGCAATTTTTCTCCTACAATATCTAAATTATAAAATGATTAAAAAAATCAGTTGAGTTATATTAAAAATGTGAACAACAAAAACTAATAATGATCTAAAATATTCAATATTACTGTAATAGTTATAAATTTTTGAAGTCAGGAAGGTCTTTGTAAATTTTACACCAAATAAGAAACCATAAGGAAAAGAGTAAAATAAACACCAGAGTATAAATGCAAAACAATGAACAGAGAATCTATGCATAGTATTAATGGGAGAACATGGATTAACATATTTAATAATACCAAAGTAATTAAAAAAAAGATAAGACTTTTTAGAAATAATGATTCAGAACACAAATTTACCATACTATAATAAGCCTTAATAGTAAATAAGCAAATGAAAAAGTTTTTGTCTCTCATAAATCATATTAAAAATAAAAAGATACACCTTTTGCCTTATTAAATATTAAATTAGAAAACATATTTCTAAAAAGCAAAAGCAAAAGTAAGGACAATAAAGATGAGAAAAATTATATCTTTGAATAATTCTAGTGGGAATATAAATTAGTACTTAACTTTGGAGAATAATTGGTCACTCAGATTTAATCCCAATATGTAATTTTGACATAATTTTTAAATAAAGTTTATCCTAAAAAGAAAATTTAAAATGTCTACAAATAATTTAAAAATATGTATATTGATGTGTGTGGAGCCCTGGCCAGTGGGTTCAATGGTAGAGCATCAGCCTGGCGTGTGGATGTCCTGGGTTTGATTCTGGTCAGGGCACAAAGGAGAAGTGACTATCTACTTCTTCCCCTCTACCCTTCTCCCTTCTCTCTCTCTAGCTCTCTCTTCCTTCCTGCAGTCATGGCTTCCTTGGAGTAAATTGACCCTGGGCACTGAGGATGGCTCCATGGACTTGCCTCAGGTATTAAAATGGTGCAATGGCCCCAGAATCAGAGCAACGGCCCCAGATGGGCAGAGCATTGCCCCATAGGGGGCTTACTGGGCGGATCCTGTTTGGGCACATTAAGGAGTCTGTGTCTCTGCCTCCCCACTTCTCACTTAAGGAAAATAAAAACTAAAAAAAGGCCCTGGCCGGTTGGCTCAGGGGTAGAGCGTCAGCCTGGCGTGCAGGGGACCAGGGTTCAATTCCTGGCCAGGGCACATAGGAGAAGCGCCCATTTGCTTCTCCACCCCCACCCCCTCCTTCCTCTCTGTCTCTCTCTTCCCCTTCCGCAGCCAAGGCTCCACTGGAGCAAAGATGGCCCGGGCGCTGGGGATGGCTCCTTGGCCTCTACCCCAGGCGCTAGAGTGGCTCTGGTCGCAGCACAGCGACGCCCTGGAGGGGCAGAGCATCGCCCCCTGGTGGGCAGAGCGTCGCCCCTGGTGGGCGTGCCGGGTGGATCCCGGGTCAGGCGCATGCTGGAGTCTGTCTGACTGTCTCTCCCCGTTTCCAGCTTCAGAAAAAACAAAACAAAACTAAAAAAAAACTAAAAAAAAAAATGTGTGTGAGTACACATATAGTATGTCTAGATATGTATGTTTATAAATACAGGCATACCTATGTTTTATAGATATGTCATTGTGATTTTAATTTGTTTTTCCTTAATGGTTAATGACTCTGGGCACTTTTTTTCATTTGTTTATTGGCTGTTGATATTTCTCTTTATGAAATATCAGTTCAAGACTTTTATTCATGTGCATTTTTATAATAATTTTAAAAATAAAGACATAATTTGAATATAATGCAAAGTAAAGACCTTAATTGCTTAGAATAGTGTGTTTTGACAAATGTATATAATCCATACTTTTTTCCCTTTGTCAATCTCAGCCATAATCCCAGATCACTGTTTTAATTTTGATCACCAAAGATTAGTTTTGACTCTTCTAGAATTTTGTGTAAATGGAATCATACAGTACAAACATTATTGTGCTTGGCTACTTTACCTCAAAATAATGTTTTTGAGACTTACTTATATCAATGTTGTATTAGCAGTTAGTATCATTTTTTTGTTTGAATATAATTTTTTAATGTTATAGATATTTAGTTGTTTTTAGTTTGTGGCTCTTATGAATAAAGCTGCTATGCACAGACAGATGTATGCCATATTGAGAATACACTTGTTCATTTCTCATCAGTAGTATCTATGAATAGAATTGCTTAAATATATAACGTGGTTGTATCATTTCCCACTCCATTAGTAATTTATGAGACTTTTAGTTGTTTCATACTGTCATCAATATTTGGTGTTTCTATTATCTTTAAACAGCTATTATAGTAGATTAATAGTGGTATTCCATTGTTGTTTTAATTGGTGTTACCCTAATGACCAATGATGATGACCATTCTTAATTTCTTCTAGTCTTTTGCCAATTCTTTGGAGAAATGGGGTGATACTTGTCATTTTACTACTGAGTTGTAGTATTTCTTTATATATTTAGTATTTAAGTCATGTATAGATGTTGTAAATACCTTTATTATTTGATACTTTACTATTTCCTTTCTTGTTTTAATAAATTTCAAATTATCATTTTATTATCATTTTTAGGTCTTTCTGTATTTTAATTTGGATTTATTACCCATGCTAAGTTTGTAATGATACTTTTCTTAAAAAAAATTTAATGGGGTGACATTGGTCAACTAGAGCACATAGATTTAGATAAACATCTCCAGATCATTTTGACATTCGATTATGTTGTATACCCATCACCCAAAGTCAAATTGTCCTCCTTCACCCTTCATTTGGTTTTCTTTATGCCCCTTCCCTCCGATAACCACTTCACTCTTATCTATGTCTGTGAGTCTCAATTCTGTGCCTCCCCTATGTTAAGAATCATACAGTTCTTAGTTTTTTCTGATTTACTTATTTCACTCATTATAATGTTACCAAGGTCCATTCACGTTGTCATAAATGGTCTTATGTCATCATTTCTTATGGCTGAGTAGTAATGATACTCTTTAATATGTTTTATTTTAATACTCTTAGTTTTAAAATTTAGGTCTATAATTTTTATAAACTTAATATTTTTGTATAGTGTGAGGTAAAGAAAGATTTTCCCCCATGTAGCTATCAGATATTTCAGTCAAATTTTGGGGGCGTTCATTTAACATCTTTCTCAAAAATTATCTACTTGAATATGTCAGTCAATTTATAGATTCTCTATCCTTTTCCAAGATATATTTGTTAACCCTTTTATCAACAATATACTACTATGTTGAAGTAATTTTAATAAATTTTTAAATATAATATTTTAAGTTCAACTCATTTCTTTAAGATTGAGTAGGCTATCCTAGGTTCTTTACATTTTCAAATAAATTTTAGAACAAACTTAAAATCTACAAAAATATTTTCTGGGATTTTCATTGGGGTGATATAAGTTTATTTATCACTTTTTAACAGAAAACTGACAAAATGTCAACAATGAGGCTTCCAAGATAAAAAATAGCATAACTTTCCATTTATTAGGTCTTTTAATTTCTATCAGAAACTTTCCCAGTAGTTTTTAGAATAGAAATTTGTTATTTTTAATTCTTCATATTTTACATGTTTTGATGCTATTATAAATATTTTAAAATAAATGTTTTTAATTATTTACTACTGGTATATGACCATTTTAAAAATTTGACTGATTTTTTATTGTTAATTTTACTCTTTAGTTCTAACATTTTTCCATACACACCTTCTTATTCTACTTTAAAACTCACATATCCTTGAATAAAAAATTTTTTTTCTTCCTTGCCAAACTTTATGTCTTTTAATTTTTTTCTAGCCTTCTTGTGAGAGGTAGGGCCTGCAGTGCAACACCATTAATAAAAGGAATGAGAGTGGGCAGACATGTCACACTGTTTCTACTCCCAGAATTCTGTCTCTCCCAATATAAGTATGGTGTTAGCTATTGTTTTTGTAGATAACCTTTATCAAACAGAGGTTTTTTGTAATCACAATTAATGTATTGAATTTTGTCAAATGCTTTTCTGCATCTATGAAGACCATAAATTTCTTTTCTCCTTTACTTTGTTAATAAAATGAGTTATATTAATTGGTTTCTGAATGTTAAATCAACCTTACTTTTCTGGGAGAAAATACACTTGGTCATGTATATTTATTTATTTCTAGATTTGATTGTCTAATTTTCTGTTAACAATTTTTATGACTATTTTCTTTTATTTCTTAAAATATATGTTTCTGCTGTTATGAGTTATAAGGGTTGTGTTTCCTCAGAAAACAAATAGGAAAATTATTTCCCTTTCTCTACTTTTTGAAAGGTTTTATGGAAGTCTTTGAAGTTATTTTTCTTAAAAGTTTGATATAATTCACCAGTGTAGCTAGCCGTCTGTCACTCCTGTTTTATTTTTAAGGGAAGCTAGTAATTAGAAATAAATTTTTGTAACAGATAAAGGCTATTTAGATTTTCTATGCATTGTTATGTTGATTTTTAAAATTTCATCAAACTGTCAAATTTGTTGGTGTGAAGTTGCTCATAATATTCCCTCTTTATAATAGTTCCACATCCTTGGATGTATGTATAATGTGTATGAACTGTAATGATACCTTTTTTAATTTCTGATAGTAAAGATTTATTTTATTCCTCTTTTTTCTTGAGTTACTTACAAACAGTTATCAATTTTATTAAATTTTTACCAATAACCACTTTTTTTTCTATTTTCTTTGTCTGCATTCTATTATATTAATATCAAATCAAAATAATGTCCACCTTCCATATACTTTCTTTTAAATGTTTTCTTTTAAAAAATGTTAGTAGAAATATAATTGCTTGTTTATGTGCCTTCTTTTTTCTCTAATATAATTATTTCATTTTATTAATTTCTGTTATGAGCTGCTACATAAATATCCCAAAAATTTGATGTGTTGCATTTATCAATCAATTAGGAATATTTTCTAATGTCAACTGTGATTTCTCTTTCAATATATTTTTAGTAGCATGTAATTTAATTTACAAATGTTTGGTATTTTTAGGAATATGATTATTATTGGGTTTTTTTTTTCCTTTTTTGTACTTTTCTGAAGCTGGAAATGGGGAGAGACAGTCAGACAGACTCCTGCATGCGCCCGACCGGGATCCACCCGGCACGCCCACCAGGGGCGACGCTCTGCCCACCTGGGGGCGATGCTCTGCCCCTCCGGGGCATAGCTCTGCTGCTACCAGAGCCACTCTAGCGCCTGGGGCAGAGGCCAAGGAGCCATTCCCAGGGCCCGGGCCATCTTTGGTCCAATGGAGCCTCGACTGCGGGAGGGGAAGAGAGAGACAGAGAGGAAGGAGGGGGTGGGGGTGGAGAAGCAAATGGGCGTTTCTCCTATGTGCCCTGGCTGGGAATCGAACCCGGGTCCCCCGCACGCCAGGCCGACGCTCTACCGCTGAGCCAACTGGCCAGGGCCGGGCTTTTTTTAAAATTTTATTTATTCATTTTTTAGAGAGGAGAGAGAGAGGGAGAGAGAAACAGAGAGAGAGAAGGGGGAAGGAGCTGGAAACATCAACTCCCATATGTGCCTTGACCAGGCAAGCTCAGGGTTTCGAACCGGCGACCTCAGCATTTCCAGGTCGACATTTTATCCTCTGCGCCACCACTGGTCAGGCTGATTATTATTGTTTTTAATTTTAGTTATGGTCAGAAAACATATTTTGTATCATATTGATTCTTTAAAATGTAGTGAGAATTGTTTTATGTCACTGAAAGCCTTGCTGAATGTCCACGTGCACTTGAGAAGAATGTATTCTGTAGTTGTTGGTTGTAGTATCTTATAAATGTTATTTATGTATAGTTAATGTATAATGTTTATTTATTTTTATTTATTTATTTATTTATTTATTTATTTATTTATTTATTTTGTATTTTTCTGAAGCTGGAAACGGGGAGAGATAGTCAGACAGACTCCCGCATGCGCCCGACTGGGATCCACCCAGCATGCCCACCAGGGGTGACGCTCTGCCCACCAGGGGGCGATGCTCTACCCCTCAGGGGCTCGCTCTGCCGCGACCAGAGCCACTCTAGCACCTGGGGCAGAGGCCAAGGAGCCATCCCTAGCACCCGGGCCATCTTTGCTCCAATGGATCCTTGGCTGCGGAAGGGGAAGAGAGAGACAGAGAGGAAGGAGGGGGTGGGGGTGGAGAAGCAAATGGGCGCTTCTCCCATGTGCCCTGGCTGGGAATCGAACCCGGGTCCCCCGCACGCCAGGCCGACCCTCTACCGCTGAGCTAACCGGCCAGGGCCTTATAATGTTTAAATATTCTATTTCTTTACTAATATTTTTGATTTAGGTTTTCTATCAATGATTTAAAAAGTGATATTTAACTCTTAAATTGTGGATTATTTGATTTATTCCTTCAGTTGTGTCTGTTTTTACTTTTATATATCATGATGCTTAGTTATTGATCATATAGAATTTTAAGTTTTTATGACTTCTTGGTAAATTGACCCCTTTATTATTATGAAATAACTATTTATGGTAATATTCTTTGTGTTGAATTCTACTTTTGCTAACATATAACCATAGCATATTTCTAATATTTAGTATCTACATGTTATGTGTTTTCCAAATTTTTCTTTAAACAAGTGTCTTTATGCTGTATTCCTTAATGCAATGCATGTACTATACATCCACAGCTGCTCCTAAAAATTATTTTATTTTCTTGTATTTTTTAATTCTCAGTATCTATTTACAAATTTGTTATTCTGCAAGTTCTCTCTCCTCTACCAAGACTTCAAGATTATATTGATCATTTGATATTTTTATGTGGAATTCAGAATCTCTTTCCCATCATATTTCACCTTTTAAATTTACTTTCTAATATTAATTTAAATAATTTTTATTAACCTGTAAGTTGATGTCCAATTTTTTTTCTAAAATTTCTATTTGATTCTTTTTAAAATGTCCATTTTTATGATAAAATTTTTCATGTGTTCAAACACATTTTCTACCCTTTCCCTAGATTTTTTAACAGATTCTTCATAATTCATTTAAAAGCCCTGCCAAGTAATTCAATATTGTGGCCATCACTGGTTCTGCTTCTAATGACTATATTCTTGACAATTGATTACTTGTTTGCCTCACATATTTATTTTTATTGTATGCTAGACAATAAATGGGAAAAAAAAACAAACCCCTTGTGAGTAAGTTACATTTTGCCTAGAAATTTAATGTTTCGTCTGTAAATTTTGAGCCATAGAGTCAGTCTAGTATGTAATTGAGATTTTTTTTTTGTTACTGTGGTTAAATTCAATTCATATTGACTTCTTTTGGCCTGGTATAGGGGTACCAGAGACAGTCCATTGATCTCTTTGTGTTTTGTACTCCAGTCATCAATTTTTCAAACTGGGATTTCATTTTTGATTTTCAGTTGAGCTTCCAGGTTTGTTTGGTTGGCTCACTGGGGATCTCTCTTTGGTCTCACTGTTGTACCTAGCTCTCTGTCACACAAGACCTCTCTATCTTGATTTTTGCAGCCAGCCTTGAAAGCCTTTGGCAATGTGTATAGGAAAAGTCTAGATAATCTACAGAGGTTTTATCTCAGGTCCTCCATCTATGTCTTAGTAGGCAACAGCAATGAGCCCTGAGGTGGTTCAAAAGGGTTTCCTTAATTTTTCCTGTCTGTGGTCTGTCTTCAACAGGCCTTGAATGCCAGTATCTCAGTGATCCTCTCTCTCAGCCATCATTCTCTACTCTAAGTTTATCATGCAAATATTTCTTGATAATCTGTGAGAAAGAGTTAGGAGGTGGGGCAGAATCTCTTGGTGGCTGTGGCTGTGGATCTTCAGTTTTCAAAACCACATTACCAGTCAGGCTTGGCCTATAGAATTCAATGAACAATGTTTAGCAAATTTCTTCACTGCCAATGGTCGCTTCTTTATACTGCTAATTTTCAATACAAAATGAGAGCTACTCTAGCTTTCATAAACAGATGATCTCTCTACTCCCAGAAGTGCCTCCTCAACTTTCCAGTTTGTAATCATTTTGATTTCTTTGTGTTTTAACCTGTCTGATGAATTAAAAGAAAAAAAAAACTTTGCTTTTATAAATTATTCATCTCTTCTTATTGCTAAAATGGGAATGGCATTATGTTGTTACTTTATTCATCTTCAACAGAAGATGAATTTTATTATTATTCTAAATTTATTTAGAATTATTCTAAATAAATTCTAAAATTCTAAATTTATTCTAAAATTCTAAAATTATTTTAATAGAAAATTCTAAAATTCTAAATTTTTTAATAGAAAAAGTATCTAACATTATATTCAAATAAATTATAATTATTGCCATTTATTAGAGCATATCTAAACACCAAATGGATTTAAATTATTATTGTCAAGAAAATATTTTATATTATATTTTAAGTGACAAGTACAGTTTATGAAATTTTAATTAATAACATTTTAAACTTTGTTTATCTGGTGGAACTATATATTCCTTAGTTAAAGATCATTCTGTTGAAAGAGATAGAATTCTTCTTTCTAACCTAAGTAAAGGTATTGTTTCCTTTTAATGTCAATTATAGTATTCCCAAAGGGAATATAGTGTGTTACACAGGCAGCTACTTTTTCTATTGCTCTCAAACTCAACAGTCTCTCATATCAGCGTCTTCCTGCACAGAAGTGCCTTGGTGTACCTAAAATGATTCTCTGAGTCTCACTTGCAAATATTTAGGAAGGCAAATCTGGTTTGCCAAATCATGTTAGGTTCTATTTCAGTGCAACCAGTTGTGATAACAGAATGGGTCATGATATACTAACATGGTGGTTGGGAACCTTTATTTTAGAGTGTTGTTTTAAACGTGCTTATGGTGTGCTTTTCTGTTAGTGTAAAACCCTCTTGAGATCAAGGACCTGACTGGCTTAATCTGTGTTACATTCCCAGTAAGGAAGAAAGTGCTCAACACATGGTATATTTAATGAAACATTAAATTAAATTTCAATCTCAAGCCTTTTTCCTGCCACATAAATGTTATTTTAGCACACTTTTTTTTCTGTTAATTGTGACATAAAGATGCTATCTAGTGCAATAGTTCTGAAGTTTAACTAAATAATGCGTATGAAGTTTAAATATTAATTAAAAGTGTTACACAAATACTGCTACCTAAAATATTTTATAAAATATGCATAGAAATTGGACCTGCTTAATCAAATTAAAAATGGATTTGGGATCTAAATATATATGTGATTCTTTATTATGAGAACAGAGTTGATCCCTAGCCAGTTGGCTCAGTGGTAGAGCATTGCCCAGTGTGTGGGTGTCCTGGGTTCAATTCTCTATCAGAGCACACAGGGGAAGTTATATCTGCTTCTCCACCCCTCCCCCTTTTTCTTCCTTTCTTCTCTCTCTCTCTATTTTTGTTTAGATTTTTATTTATTCATTTTAGAGAGGAATGAAAGAGAGAGAGAGAGAGAGGAGAAGAAGAGCAGGAAGCATCAACTCCCATATGTTCCTTGTTCTGGCAAGCCCAGGGTTTTGAACCGGTAACCTCAGCAATACAAGTTAATGCTTTAACCACTGAGCCACCACAGATGAGGCCCTTTTTTCTCTCTATCTCTCTCTACCCCTATTGCAACAATGGCTCAGTTTGAGCAAGTTGGCCCTGGGTGCTGAGGATGGCTTCATGGCCTTGCCTCAGGAACTAAAGTAGCTCAGTTGCTGAGCAACAGAGCAATGCCCCGATAGAGCATCACCCCATTGGAGGCTTGCGGGTAGATGCAACAGTCTGTCTCTCTGCCTCCCCACTTTTCACTTAAGAAAAAAAAAACAGATTTGAAATAAAGGGTTATCAGTTAAATGATAAATAGAGATTAAATGAGCAACACAACAGAGTAATAGAGTGTGCATGAAATTCTGGGTATGGAGATTTCTTTTGAGGTGAATTTTGATTGTTGAATATGTTTTATCAGGAAAATATAGTGAAAAGATTGAAGACACTTGAAATGTCAGTACTGAGTGCTACTAGCAAATTTTTTCTTTTATTTGTTCTTTCCTTCTTTCATCTCCTTTTCTTCCACAAAATTGAGTTAGATGGCCTATATATATATTGGGGTAGGCACCCTTTTTAGAGTTACTGGAGGAAGAACAAAACAAATTTTATTTTCTCATATATCTGTGTGAATGTTTGTGTATGTACGTGTGTCTGCATGAGAAAGAGAGTATAGACAATGATAAGTGCAAGGATGAAGAACTAATGGTGGGTAATAATAGTGTCTGCTGCTTTAGATAGACTGTCCTCTGGTCAAAAGTCACCTCCTTGTACTTGGATGAAGAGAGAAAAGCTACACAGATATGGGAAGAGTGGCTTAGGTATAGTATATATCAGGTGATAGCACTTGGAGATATGAGCTTATTTGTCATGTTCACCTAAGTTTAAGGATACAAGAACAGCTGGAGTAGAATGAAGAGGAGATTGAGTAGTGGGAGATGAATTTGGAGTGGCAACTGGGAGCCAGATGATTCTAAAACATCCCAGCCCATTAAAAGACCTGAGATTTTATTCTATTCTTAAAAGGATCACATTGGCTATTTTGTAAAGAATAATATGTATAAGACTTGTGAGGAGGGTTGTTTAAGGTACCATCAACCAATAAAAATGAATTTGTTTTACTAACGACACTAAGATATTCAGATAGAAGAAAAATAAAAATAGCATGACATCTTAATCTTTTAAATACTTAAACGCATTATTAAGCTGAATGTGCCTTTTGTGTTTGTGATCATACAAAAGAATACAGCAGCTATCATAGTTTAATGTCAAAATTATCATTTTAAAACATTCAAAATATCAAAAGTATAAAATCATTGATATAATCACAAAAATATGAATGTACATCAGAAAAATGTTAATTTTCTATAATTTGCTAGAGACCATTATCAAAAGAAAAGATTTACAAAAATAGATGTGAACCATATTATAAAGACATCATTAATGATTAAACAAAGTTAAGAGAATTCCAAGAAGGCCTAAATTGCAAAATACAGGGAATTCTCTGGGAGCTGTTGATGTAAAGAAGTTATTTTATTTCAAATCAAATGTCATTTAATGTTTACCATTTCTGAACTGCCTATTCTCTGCCAGTCACTGAGCTAAGTATATTGTGTGCATGAATTCTTGCTGAGGAGAATAAATAATGAAAAGTATGGCCATTTGTTGCATATTTATTTTAGGTAAGCTGCCAATTCTTAATTGGGAAAGTAAAACCATGATTTCATCAAGTTCGTATTCAGTTCATTGAAGAAATAATAAAATCTCATGTCTTCCTGTTGTCCTGGAGAGTAAGAGCTGGAAAATATTTAGCTGTAATGGTCAAAAACATAACTAATACATTACAGTTTTATATTTTATTTGTTGATTTCCTGCAGCTGCCTTGCAGGAAATATGTGCATCATCTAATTGGAAGGTGTCCACCAGCAATTATATCAGATGGAATCCATGGGATCCAGCAATTACAACAGATTGGATTGGGTAAATTGATACATAATAAACACTTCTTAATGATGATGATGATGATGATGATGACTATGACCATAATAAGAGTATTTATGTGACAGTAACAGTGAATAAAAGACGGTTAGACTATTTTCACTTTTTTAAAACTACATACTTAATATGTCTACTTGCTTTTCAGTTTTGCAGTGAGAATTCTTTCTCAAGGTGTTTCATATGACAATATTCCAGATAAAGACAAATGAACTAAATCAGTTATATAGTAGCATACTTTAGCTAGTGGTCATACAAAGGGCATCTAGGAGTAATCATAATTTTCTTCTGTGTAGTACATTTTTGTACGAATCTAAAATTAATTTATAAACATTGAACAACTTCGCCTCCTGGAGTCAAAGAAAAGGTCATTATTTCCAGAACTAGCTTCAACTGCATTGACACACTAAGCATCCACTTTTCCAGTTTAAGCTTAATGTAGAGTGGAGAAAGAAGAATCAGTTTCGAATGAAGAAAATCAAACACTCATCTAAATGAGATTTGAAATATTTCTCTCACAAAATTAAAAGTTTATTTGCCACTTTAACTTAAAAATGACTCACTTAATTACAAATTTCATTGTAAATAAGTTTTAAAGCATAAACAATGTCAATATTTTGATACCATAATTTTAAATGATTAATATAAGCTTGTTCGGTTCTAGTAAGTAGGAGTTATATGTAGAATCTTGTATGTAAGTGCTACAAAGAAAAACAAGAAATTGATGCTTCAAAATTGATACTTTAAATAAAGTATTAAATTTAACAAGAAATTCTAATTAAATTGAAAAATGATCAGATTAAAATAATGATCTAGTAGAATTCAGAGTTTCACATTTTGTAAGAAAGTATAGAAAAGCATACTTTGCATAGTTAATATTCAGAGTTAATATTTGGCAAAAATTAACTTGATGTCTTTTCATTTGGAGCACAAATTATACAATTACAGTTCTTGTGTATGTAAGATTGTGTGTGTGTTTCTTTGAATTTCTGTTTGAAGTGCTAGTTGTCATTCTGTATTTTGGAGTATGCTTTGCAAAGAAATTTTTTTTGCATCCTAGTCAATTGGAAATAAAAAATATATAATTTTAAAACATAGATTAACTAAGAAATAAGATCCCAAGAAACTCAATTTTTGCAAATTACAATCAAATTGTATTTACTTTTCTAAGTATTTTAATTTTTGTGAATTCAATAAAGAACTTAATATTTAAACTTTTTAAAACATGTATTTTGTTATGAATAGTAGTAATTTATTTCTTTATTAACTTAGAATCAAAATCATTGCTATGTGAGATTACTTCTTTATACATTATAATAACAGAGAGAGCAGAATTTTAGCACTGATGGCTGTTTTCTTCATTCATTTCTGTAGACTCTTATAAGAGTTGCTCACCTAGCCTGTGCCTGTATTGTTTCTCAAAATTCTTCCTGCAAACATAATGTTTATAATATTTATTTTGCTTTAATAACTGGCATAAATCCCAGGAGTTTTTAAGGCCATAGATGATGTCTCATACATGCTCACTTTGATTAAATCAGCTCCCAATTATGCTATCCGGGCTGATTATCACATTCTGTCTTCTGGCAGCTACATTATGATACCAGTTAGTTTTATCGTTGCTTTAAGTAGTGTAAGGTTTTTGATAATAAAACTATACTGTGAACCAATTTTCTTTCAGTCTTATATTTTGGGAAGCAATGCATTCTATATAACTAACTTTTCAGCCCATGAGAGAGAAAGACAAGTGAAAAGGGGAAAAGATGAAACAAGGCCGAAGATGGTTTGTGTACTTTGAAGAGGCACATTTACATTATAACATTTCTATACAAATAATATTAAAACATAAGGGACCTCTGTTTCGTAATACAGTTTATAGAAAATGAAACAATCACATTTTATGGTTTGGTATGAATAAAATTGAAAAAAATTTATGTTCTGTGATTCAGATGTTTCTCAATGGGAAGACTACATCAACATCTGGACACAGGCGTACCTTTTTATTGTTATTAAAAGAGCACTTGGGTTTAAAAGATTACAGATTATCAATGGATTTAGTACTGGGCTACAATAGAAAGCATCAGCTAATATCTAGGCTCTGTATCTGACTATTAGAAAAATGTCACCAAATAGATTTATGCTTCCAATTCATAGATCATAGACATACATTTGGGAGCACCTCGCATAATGTCTGTTGCACCTGACCCTATGATCTCCCAAGACATAGTCAGATTTCTACTAGAACATGTCTAGCTCTGAGAAATGTACTACCTACCAAGGTAGCCCATTCTATATCTGAAATTGCTTCAACTATTTTAATTTGCTTCCCTACAACTTTTCCCCACTAGTTCCCGGTCTGCCCTCTGGGTCTATACAAAATTATCCAATCCTTCTTCTTTATAACAACCTTTGACATAACTAAAAACAGCTCTCATGTCTTCCTAATATTTTATTTTCCGGGCTATTTACCCATCACCAAAATAGGATTAACTAGCCCTGATCTGTCTCATCTCAGGATGATGATAAGAATAAGGTGAGATAATAGATGGAAAAGTGTGTCAAGAATACAAAAAAAAATACATGAAATTTATTATTGGTATATTTTAAAACTAACGGGTAGGAAATTCTAAACTGTTAGTTAAAATATCTTTTACCATGATATTTTTTAAAGCATTAATTTTATACTGCTACATATTTAGATTGAACCAAATTAGTTCTTGGGTAAGAGTCAGCCAAAGAATTTCAGAAATCAGAATAAGTAATAAAATTAAGATGGGTGAGGCAAGTTAGTTCAGTATGCAAGGACAAAATATGTTTCTGAGGAGACTCTTCCAATTTTTTAAGCCCAAAGATATAGAGGAACTGAGCTGAGGAGTTCTCTCTATTTGGAACAATGTCCCTTCAATATGAGAACTCCAACCATAGGCCCAGTCACCCTGAAATAGGTGACTATCATTTTGAGGGTTAAGTATGCCTTTGGCATCTGTGTAGTGATTCAGATTTTGGGCTCTGAAACAAGACTATCAAAGTTTAAGAGTTTAAATCTGGTTATGCCATTTGTTAACTATGTGAACTTAGGCAAGTTATTTTACTTTTGGCATGGCAATAGAAACCTACAGTATCAGGTAATTCTAATAATGGCATGGGCTAAAATATAGACTGTGTATAGAACAGTGACCTTCTCCTAGCTCAGTAAGTGCCAGCTGTGAGAATGACAATGAATTCCTCAGCATTGGGGCCAGAATGAGTTCCTCAACTACCCACTTACCTTGACTATGTGTTGTGGCTACCTGTTTAAGCCATAAACAAATAAGCAAACAAACAAAACGAAGTTGGTTTTCCTATTCTTCCTGCCATCTTCAGACTTTGTCACAGAAGAGATCTGAAATACCATGCACTGAAAATGATCTATTTATTGGAAAATGCATGTTCAATAATTAATTTAAAGGTTGTGTTATGGATAATGTTGACTATTCACTACAATCACACTACTCAATCAAGCCTATTCTTCCTATACCTGATCAGGAGTAAAGAAATCACTATCCCAATTGCTCCAATTCAAAGCCAAATAATAAAGGTCAGTCATGTTACAGTCAAATAAACATTCCAATCAGTGATGTAATTCAACTGAACAAGATAGAAAATATGTAAATGTAATGACCAGGATATTAATGATCTCTAAGACCATACCTATTTGAGTCCTGTTAACTTGTCTGATTTGATTGCCATCAGTCTCTAACTAAGGATAATAATAAAAGCCACAGGGAAAGAGGAGGCAAATGTATCAAGTGTATAGATTGTTTGAAGGACACAGGCTCAAGTTAGCACTTTTATTAACGATTATTTTATTTCCCCCTGACCTCACCATTTGCTGTACAAATCTATTCCAAACACCTTTCTAAAGTAGAAGAAGCAAACCAGACCATCAGATGTTTTGTTCTTGATTACTATTACTTCTTTTTCTTATGGATTTCTCATCCCAATAGAATCAGAAGAAGGAAAGGGTTCTCTTTGGAGGCCACACTGAAACTGTATTTGTTCACTATAGCCCTTTCTCTAAAGGCAAAAAGCTACTTGACATAGCTGTTGTGTGTTGTTGGCCATAAGACCGCACCAGCTTTGCAGTTTCTCCATTTTTATTTTGTTTTATTTTTTTCATAAGGTCTTCTGACTGATATAGTTTCTTCTAAACTTTCAACTTACATTATTCTCTTTTTATATATATTTTGGTGCCTTTCTAATTTCTTCTTTTATCTACTTTTCTAATCAATATGGCCTACTCAAAATCTAATAAAAGCTGGGAAGCACACTCTTGAATTTTAAGGGCTTGCTTTTTTCCTCTCCTCTCTTTTACTAGTATATTTTTTTCTTTTTTTCTCATATTTCCAAATATCTTGTCATCCTGCTCCCCTGCAAGTGTAGAAGTGCCATGCTGTTATTTAAATTAGTTGCTATCTCTTGGAAATCTAGATGACAGTCACACCTTCATTTCCTCTCATCCAGTGCAGAACATCAAAGGGAACACAGGTTCGTCCCTGCTGGGCCTTGCTCTTCATATTCTCCCTTTGGAACTGAATTTCTTACCATTTCTTACTCTTCCTTTCCCTCGTTCTGTCTCTTTTTAATTCAATGTCTAGGGGTTCTTCTAGAGTGATGTGGGTAAATAAGGTGGTAGAGTTGGTTTGGCAGATTATGTCTTATTTCAAATCTATGCATTGTCAATCTAAACCAATATTCAAATGTTTTAAACTGACAGCAGAGAATGGTGGTATTTCTTCTTGTTTAGAGAAGAAAGAAGTTGTCATAGAAGAGTAAAAAGTTGATTATGAATAGTAAGTAGTGAACAGGTCAGAGACTGATGGCAATCAAATCAGACAAGTTAACAGGACTCAAATAAGTACGGTTTTAGAGATCATACTAAGGAATTTGGATGGCATTCTGATTATAATGATATAAACAAGCAAGAGTTTCTAGGTGAGGAAGGGCATAATATATGCTGTTAAAAGTGCAGACTTTAAAGACAAGAGGCAGGAAGACATACTAGAATATTGTTAAATAAATCTAGGTGAGAAATGAGATGGTAGTTAGGTCCAAAGTTGTTACAGCAGAAGTGATGGAGATTAGACCTGAAATGAAAAGAATATGAAAAGAATCAGGATGACTCCTCTGTTATAAACTTAAGAAACCAAGTAGTTGGTATGGCTATTTAATGAAATGGGCTGTTCATCCTGCTTCTGGGTTTGAGAGATGTGGAATAAGGAAGAAAAAATAGTTTTTGTTTGAGAATGAGGCACTCAGGGAGGTGAAGGTAACCTTGAGAAATGAGAGTAAAGATGCAGGGAAGCTGCTAATCACAAAATACTCATTGCCTCTGGTAGGGACAAGATTTGTTTGACCAGAGAAGGACATGAGGGAATTTCTTGTGGAAATAGAAATACCGGTACTCTCTAACTTGGTGCATATAGCTGTATGCATTTGTCAAAACTAACAGAACTATATATACATTTAAGATCTGTTCATTTCACTCTATGTAAATTATACATCAAAAATAGAAACACAGAATTAGGAAAACAAAAACTGTTTTGCTTGCATATCGAGGAATGGTGAGAATAAAAGTCAAGCAAAGCAGCTGTCCACTGCACTAAATGTGTAAAACATCTTTAAGTCTATGAGTAAACTGTTTCTGCTCAGATTGTAGGCAGAAAATTGACAACTTTGACCATAAAGAATCAATTAAATTATGTGAAGAGGTAAGTTATGAAGAACTCCCTCTGCAATAATAATATCTTGTAGTTAATTTTCCTTATATGGTAAGACATATGATGGCTTATGTCGGCACCCTAACTTTCTCAATGGACTGTAAGAAAACAATGATTCGTGAATATTTGTGTGCCTGTTCGGTGAGGTCTTCTAAGCAGTGGGTATATGGACATCAAATATGTCTTGGAAGTATAGAAAGTGTCTCCCTAAAATTAGATTCACTCAGAGACATCTTAGCATAGTGAAGTGTGATAGGTAATTTCATGTGCTAACTGAAGTCTCCTTTCCTTGATGAAGACATTTGCTTGCTTTCCAGAGTAACCTTCTCTGTCTGGAGAGGAGGGTAAACAGAGTTACCAGTAACCATAAAAGCTTAGAGTCTTCTAATGTGAAGTTTCCTCTATTATGATGTAAACACACGATATGTGGAATTTGAGTTCTTGCCCTCAACATGTTGCCCCCTAGGGTTTGAGGTGTTGAGATCCATTGCTCTGGCAACTGCTTGCACTGGGAGTAACAAACCAAGCATGCTGGTCTGGCTTCTTGTGTTCTTCTGTGAGCACATGTGTATAAAAAAGCAAACTAACTTGTTAGCTG
Organism: Saccopteryx bilineata; assembly: GCF_036850765.1. Taxonomy (NCBI): domain Eukaryota; kingdom Metazoa; phylum Chordata; class Mammalia; order Chiroptera; family Emballonuridae; genus Saccopteryx; species Saccopteryx bilineata. Next base: position 65,773,108 of record NC_089490.1, on the reverse strand, counting down.
GTAAGTGGAGTAGTCTCAGATCCTTCACACTTTTAAAACTAACATGGACATTCTATAGTAATTATGTTACAGTTTCTCATGATGTAGTTCAGATCCCTGGATCAAGGCCTTCGCTCTGAAACCAGCAGATTTATGAAGAGTCCAGAAAATAAGAGGGGATAAGTCTAATCAGTTTAATGGGACTTATGAAATTTGAATCTTACCTGTCTTTTGGGGAGAAATATACAACTCTGGAACAGTCTTTACAATGTCTCCAACCTTCAAAAATATCTGTAAGTAACCTATATTATACTGTCTAAGCCTTGTTATTTATGAATTGTCACTGTGACTCTTCATTCTAAAATTAGGGTGCATGCAATAAGCAATATCTAATTTTCTTCCCACGAAAAAATTTTTGCATTTAATTTACATTTAAACTGTAGAAGCTGATGTATACTTGTGTTGCTTCTCTTTCCTTGATTTTTAACATATGCACTCAATACTTCTAATGGAGGGCTCAAATATTACTTTTTTTTGAAAGTGGTTATAACCCTGGCTGGATAGTTTGGTTTGTTAGAGCCTTGTCTGGATGCTCAGAGGTCACCAGTTTGATCCTCAGTCAGGGAATATATAGGAACAAATCGATGTTCCTCTCGCTTTTTTCTCTCCCCCGTTCTCTCTCTCTAAAATCAATAAATAAAAATTTTTTAAAAAGAAAGTGAATATACAGACAATTTAACAATGAACCACTGCTATCTTCATTGAGATAGATCAAAACAACATAAGCTTTTATTTATAGCACTTTTTATGTATAAAGATAAGAAAATCTGCAACTGGCTACAACATAATATGGCCCTGGATACTACATCTCCCCAAGATAGTGAGGTCTCTCTTCACAGCCCCTTCTTCTTGTATGATCTCCTAATTTCAAGCCCCACCTCTTTTTGAGGAGAACCATTACTTGAATGTACTACCCCTCTGGTCTTGCTCCAAAAGCATTAAACCAGTCCTTTATCTTCATTCTTAGCAAACAATGGATATAATGCCAGTACATGCTGCCATATTGTCCATCTCTGGAAGTCTATGATTCCAGAGGTTAAATAAAACATATTACTTTCATGAATCTGCCTATAGTAAGAATTTCTCTGTAGGCTATGAAAGTTGATACCTGGAAAACTCTATGAATATCTTAAAATGTACATAAATTTGAATTTAGTCTTGACAATATTATGAAAACATTTATGTTTATTAAATAGTGGCAATGAGGACAAATGTTCAACACATTGTCTAAGCCATTACTTTCTGAGTATGGTTGACAACCCTAACCAGGTTGCATGCCTACTAAGAGACAGAATCTGATAGTGTGTCTGCTATCCCTTAGTGGGTTATTTCTTCTTAGGTACTAAAGACATGTTATGTAATATGTAAGACTTTGAATTAGATTTTGATCAATTACATCATGCTAATTTCCATTCTTTTTGTTCTGCTAGTGAAAAATTTTTAGTGAAGTTTCAATCTATTGTATATTTTTGAGGATATTAAAAAATGATATCCCTTACAGAAGAGATTGCTCCTTTTTTCCTTAATGTCAATTATGCACATTTCTGGGATTATCATATAACTCTTAGAAAACTCTGATCTCTCATGAAAGAATAAAAGGTGAGCACAATCTATTTCTAAAAGCGAAACCACAAAATTTCTTTTTTTTTTTTTTTTAGAAAGGCAAGTAATCTTAAATTCCCTTAAATTCTCAGTGATATTAAGACTGGAACACAAAGATAATGTTATTGTGTCCTTTACATCATTCATCAACCCATACTCTGGGACTAATTAAATGAAAGATTCATAAGGTTATAAGATAATAAAATAAAATATGTTTTTTTATTTATCTTAATTTGTATATCTGTACTCATTTAAAACATGAAGAAAAAGTCAACCTACCATCAACTATAAATATGAGTGAGATATTGAGTTACCTTTAAATCCCAAGATTACATACTAAAATATGGATACTATTTTATTCTTTTTCTTTTCTTTTTTTTTTGTAACAGAGACAGAGAGAGGGACAGATAGGGACAGAAAGACAGGAAGGGAGAGAGATGAGAAGCATCAATTCTTTGTTGTGGCACCTTATTTGTTCATTGTTTGCTTTCTCATATGTGCCTTGACCAGGGGAAGGGTGCTATAAGACTGAGTGATCCCTTGCTCAAGCTAGAGACCTTGGGCTCAAGTTGGTGAGTATTACTCAAATCAGTTGAGCCCGTGCTCCAGCAGATGACTTTGAGGTTTCAAACCTGGGTCCACTGCATCCTAGTCTGATACTCTATCCATTGTACCAATGCTTGGTCAAGCTATTTTATTCTTTTCTTAAAACCCACTAAAAAGTATATAACTTGGTAAATTTTTCAGAAACCAGAGCACATTTTCCCATAGTCACAATCTCCAAAGAAGTGTTAGAGAAAGACATTGTTTCCACAGAACTTAAGTCTATAGTGTCTTCAAGTTGAATATTTTATCAATGCTGCAAGTAACCTAATCACCATGATTATTATTATGCCAGTTCAAAAAATTAATTCAGAGTTCTCATATTCCCAAGGGAGCCAGAGCATTACTTGTCCTCTCTATGGAACTGTGAGGACAAGTTCCTTCTCAGTGATCAGTTAGTGGGATGTGCCCCTTCCCCTTTTATTAACTGGCCTTGGTGCGACAGCCATGATGTGAAGCTGGAGCATCTGCCATAGAGAGAAAGGTGGAGTGGGCTGAAGAGGTTAAATATACTGATTTGATAGCTCTGAAAAACAAAGCTCATTGGTGGCTGAATCTATGACATCTTTTTGAAGTTTGCCTAATAGGGCCCTAGGAGGCAACCTTCATGCTTCAATGTCCTCCTTACCCATCACTTCTGATGAGCTCTACACCCACTTCTTAATGCAAGCAGAACAGAACAGACTCTTGGTATTTCTTCCCTAGCTACTCCATCCTTTATGAAGCATCCAGTACCTCTGGGGTTGTTCTCTACTCGCACACATTCCATTAGAACACCTTCCTTTTAAAATATAAACAATGCCTGGGAAGATGCACAAGGTAAAATACTGAATTCTGAAATCTCTCTTCATCCTGAAACTTCACTTGATCCTGTAAAGTGTGGTCTGCAAACTCAGCAGATTAGTCATGATTTGAAGTAAAGGCCCTGCTGATTGCTGCTAGTGAGGGGATAGGTTCAGAATAGAAAGATACCCTTCTATTTTAAATATTCATTTAATATACAATCTCAATACTATTGAGTACTGAAAATTAATTTTATGAAACCTCTAATTAGCTTGCCACATTGAAACCAAGCCAATCTTTGTAGGCTCAATACAGCCTGCAGAGGTATCCGCTCACATGCCCCGCTGAAGAGAGGAAGAAATGTACACAAAAGGTGGTACTGACTGGTCTTTGCCTGTGACATAATTGAGTCTGGAGTCACCTACTTTGGAATGTATTCTCAGAGTTAGGTATAAAGGGTTTCACATATTATGAGGTATAATTAGCATCAAATTCCTTTACTTTTCTAAATGTCATTAGAGAAGTGTAATTTTCCACTTGTAAAATTCTTAGGAAGTGCATCATCATAGTCTTAGAATGTTTCCCCACTCTTTAAAATATTCAAAAAATCCATATAATTAAGACCTTTTTGTTTTTCTCTTAAATAAAGTTCTAATTGACTTTATGCCAAGTAGAAGGGGATAAAAAACCAAAACAAGCAAACACACAGACAGACAAGCAAAACAAAACAAAACAAAAAAACCAATTCAGACATCTCTCCTTTGCAACTGCCATCAATGCTATATGATCCTCACCACCACGGTGCTTACCAGGAGTGTGGCTCGGAAAATCCACTCTGAGCTGCTCTCTCAGAACCCTTCTTCAGCTTGCACATCAGTAGTCAGCCTCACGTTCCCTTGTCATTGTGTCTCCTTCCTTAGGGCCCATCCAAATTGGGAGAGAACTTGGCCAGATGGATCTGTTCTTCCCACCTGACATGTTAATCTCACTCAATCTTGTCATACCCAATGGAAGAGTATATATTGGTTCACTGCTGTTCTTTTCTTCTACCCTCTTTCTTCAATTCTCCATTCTTCTCTATAAAGTATGGGGAAGTTTAAATTTTCTATTACTTCAATAGATGGTAAACCAGACTATGAAATGACAATTTTTTTCCTTTTCTAGTCTCCTTCGTCTGTATGAGTGATTCTCTTAAAGGAACTGTCGGCCCTGGCCGGTTGGCTCAGTGGTAGAGCGTCAGCCAGGTGTGCAGAAGTCCTGGGTCCGATTTCCGGCCAGGGCACACAGGAGAAGCGCCCATCTGCTTCTCCATCCCTTCCCCTCTCCTTCCTCTCTGTCTCTCTCTTCCCCTCCTGCAGCGAGGCTCCATTGGAGCACAGATGGCCCGGGCTCTGGGGATGGCTCCTTGGCCTCTGCCCCGGCACTAGAGTGGCTCTGGTCGCAACAGAGCGATGCCCCGGAGGGGCAGAGCATCGCCCCCTGGTGGGCAGAGCGTCGCCCCCTGGTGGGCGTGCCGGGTGGATCCCAGTTGGGCGCATCACATGCGGGAGTCTGTCTGACCCTCTCTCCCCGTTTCCAGCTTCAGAAAAATAAATTAAAATTTTAAATAAAGGAACTCTCAATTGGTTCAGGATGGGGAGAAAAGCATTCATCAGTCCTTCTTTCTTTGGGGAACCAATGGAAAAGCTTCAGAATTTTCCACCAGACTGACAATTCCAATTTTGTACATTTTCTCCTTTCTCCTTTCCTCTCAGCTCTGATTATTTGCTTATAGATTAGTCTAATTTGGGGACAAATAACTAGAATGATGTTTGCAAGGAGCAAGTCTATTTTTTTCAATTTTTTTTTTCAATTAATAATGAACTCTAAAGGGAGTTATCTAGATACCACTTGCTGATGTTTTTGTTTGTTTGTTTTGTTTTGTTTCTTAATAACTTAATCTTTGGACCTCAGATCTCAGTTCTGGGACACCAGGAAACGTTCTGCTCAATATTTGACATTTGCATAAAGTTGGAAGGATCCCAAAGAGGATAAACAGTGAGGTGTGGGGTAGATTATGTAAATAACCTGAAGGCTGAGAGGTCACTGAAGAATCCCTATGAGAGCATGCCATGAAGAACATTAGGATGTTATGTCAGTGTTGATTAAAAAAAAAGAAAGAAAATGCCCACATGCTGTATTAATAAATGGTTTTTGATGGACAAGGAAAAATGGGGAAATTAAGAATTCTCTGACTGGCAGCACAGAACACGGGCTGTCAAGGTTTGAACTGATAACCACCTAGATTCTCAGCAGCATCAGCAGACATTTTGCACCCGAGCACATTTTTTCCCCTTCAGGCTCCCTCTTGCACATGTTCTTTTTTCTTTTTGCCATATTCCCTGGGACACAAGTTTAAAAGAGAGTGGGTGGGAACTAGACCAGACCTCAAAAGTGACATCCCTTTCTTGTCCTCCCTCTGATTCCATCTGTGCAAACAACCTAGAATGGAGTTGAGTGATGGAGGCAGCTGTGATGGTGGTGGTGATGAGTGTTGGATGCAGGAGAAAACTTAGTCAGATTTTCATTGTTTAATGAGACCATAATACTGACCTTTACATTGAAAACTTATACACTTGTTTTGAAGGAACATTTATCTAGAACTTTTGAGAAGGGAATACTTGTGGAAATGCAAATAGTATCTTTCTGTCTTAGCTGGTTTTCATAAAGTAGAATGAGTTGGGTCAATATGACAAAATTACTGTGGTGCAAATATCTAATTTGTGACTGTTTTTCATACCTAATGCAGGGACAGTCCCTACAAGAAAATCCTCTTTCTCTCTTTAGTGTGTCCACAGAGAGTGTCCCCCACCCTTAGCCTTGGCCCTTTACCTCTGAGGGAGAAACCCTGAATTTAAGCAGGGGTTAGATTTTAGTCTCCACTGCATCCAGGCTAGTAAGGAAGAGATCGGAAAAATTGCTTCATTTCCTCCATCTTTCATTTTTGCATTCTGATCTATTGCACTTTTCCTTAGTTAATTACTAAGCTCCTGTTAAGTCTCCCAAGTTGTTATTCTTTTCTCTAGAGCTGGATTTCTAATTTGAAGTCATATTGGAGAAATGGTGGATCTGTAAATCAGCTGTGAACTGAGAGCTGGAATCCCGTTGCTGTAGGTCATGGGCAGGACACATGAATCTTGTTACAGGTGGAGAAGATTCAGAGAAAGGTGGAGGTGTTACTCCAGCTGGCTGTAAAAACCAATGAGCCCAAAATTGTGAAGCTTTTGGTGAGTAAACCACAGCCAAATGCTTTCCCATCTCTTGACCTGTGAGGTTCAACAAAAGGAAAACCTGCTTATTTCAAAGGACACCAAGTGGGTCACATCTTGTTAGGTGTTAGCAGTGATGACCTGAGCAGTGTGGGACATAGAGCCATCCCAGGAGACAGCAGCATGGGGACAGGAAAGGTGCCAAAGGCTATAAGAAAGGCTAATTGGAAAGGCTGCCCATGTTATTAACTATTGGGACCTTGATAATAAATGATCAGAAATACAAACACATGGTGAAAATGGAGTTTACTTATTTCATATGCCAAACTCTGAGTGAATGTTATTTTTTAGCATAAAGAACAAACTGTCCTATTTGAAATTAAAATTTCCATTCAGAGAAGCCTTACAAAGGAAATTTCAATGTTGCTAAAATAGTTGAAAGCCATTTTTTTTTTAACTGAGAACCTACATACTTCTCGGGTATGCAGAATAGGGCTTTGGAGTGGAGTAGAGGAGGAGCAGGCAGAAATTGCTGAGCCCTGCTTAGTGCAGTAAAGGAAATCTCAGTTTCTGGCAGCCAGGCAAGGGAGCAGAGAGTGGAGGAAGGAACGGAAAGTAGGTGCAAGGAAAGATTCTGCAGAAGAGATGCGGAATGGGGACGAGTCAGGGATAGAAAATGACCGCTGGCTTAGCAAATTTGGCAGAAGCGGGAGCTACAACCCTGCACAAAGAGATTTGGGCTTTCTATACATTATCAAAGGAGCTCAAAGTGACCTAGCCTCCATCTTAAGAGACAGGGGGGTTCCAAATAATTAAGCATATCAGAGTAAGTAAATCACTAGATTATCTTTACAATTCAGATATTTTTAGGAGTGCTGGGTGAAAGGCAGAAAAATATATGACCGCCTCAAAATAATGTAAAAAAACAAATTACAGGAAAGATTTAAGCAAGAATGAACTGATAAGCATATGTACCATATACTCCCCCAGACTATGAATCTTACTCATTTTTGTTATTCCAGTGACTGGTACAGTGCATATAATGGATGATCAATAAGTGCTTGTAAAACAAAGAAATGAATAAAAGGAAGGAGAAAGAGAAATGAAGAGCAGGGTAGATACCAGGTTGTCATTGGTTAGAAGTAATCAAATAACATAAAAAATATTTCCAGCTCAACATCTTTGCCATTGTCCTTCTCTTTATCTGATACATGCCCCCTTTACACACATACCTGGTCTTGTTTCCTCACTTACTACAAGTTTATTTTCCTTTATCATTTTATTTAAAAGTACAATTCTCCCCTAGACCAAATTGGCATTTCCTATTCCATTTCATGCTTTACTTGGCTACATGACCTGCATGCCATCTGGTCCATTATATTTTGTGTGTATTTATTTTTAATCACCACTCTGGTATTTAAGCTCCAGGATAGCAGAAACCTCTGTCTATTTTGCTTGCTGACATGTCCCTAGCAGTTCAACAGTGCCTGATCTATTGAAGGTACTTTTGAAAAAATGAATGTATCAGTGACTGAATGAAGATGTATATATGAGTCAAGACACTGGTCATTTGAAAAATAGAAATATATACCAGATTGAAAGAGTCACATTGAAGAAATTTAACAAAAAAAGAAAAAAAGAAAAAAAGAAAGAAAATCCATTACTAGATATGAATTAAAGCCTATCTGCTTTTATGTATTCAAAACTTCAACCAACACAGAACAGTAGTCAGAAGCTGGACCTAATTTCTAGGAAGGAAATTAAAAGCTTATTTTCTGTCTTTCTATTGCTTTTGAGTCCATGTCCTGATACAAGCCAAATGTTGTCTGTTGGCTTGTTACAGCATGTGTTCTTATGTGCTGCCACGCTTTCCCTGCTGTCCCCCTGCGTTGCACTGCTCTGTTCTGCTGCCTTTCTATCTAGGGCTTGAGATAAAAAGGCTCGGTTACTGCTGCCATGCTGTCTGTCTCCGGTGTTTAAATGTTCCTGTATCATGGTGTTTGAATCTGACTACATCTTGGCAGCTCCCTGATAAGACTGAGCGAAACCAAGCGACCACTGTGATGATGACGAATCGTTTTGCAGAACAGCAAGAGGGAAAGAAAGGTATGGCTCTACGGCTCTCGGTTTTCCCTCTGAGCAACAGCATCAGCATGTAGAGGGAACAGATTACCAGCTGCAACTGGTCAACACGTGCAGCTCGACTGCTGTGTGCATTCCACAAGGAGGTGGAATTAGATGGAATCAAAATAAAAAAATGAAAAGATTGCGCTCTTCTCCGGTGAGATAGATGTGTGTAGAAGCGCAAAAGCCTTCCTGGTCTTTGTTTTCTACCTTCCCAAGGAATAGCAGATGTTGTGAATTCTACAAAATTTTAAGAAATGTTAATGTCCACCAAAGAATTTCCCGTGTTATGTTTATTAATATCATTCACATATGTCTTTTTTTTTTTTTTTTTTGTCTTCAGGGTGTTCTTTGATGTAAGTCCAAGGCCAAGTGGTTGTGTAAACGGTGTGGAGCAATATGTGTGATACTCTTATTCAATGAAAGGGAAAGTGCACCGCCAGTAAATGCTGGTTGATGTTAGCTTAGAAGCCTTGTTCCAGGAAGGATTTAGCAGCATTAAATAGCATACAATGTTTTCTTTTCTGAATTATGTATATCTACCATTTATATAAAAACACCCTGCCACTAGTATGGTCACCTTTTAAATTTCTTCAAAACTTTTAATATTCTGAAATTCAATTGCATTCAGGGCATATTCTCAACCTTGCCACCATAGTTTCCCCCACATATCTTTATAAGTTTATAAAGTTAGAGGACAAAAAAGGGTAATTTTCCCTTTATGACAACATTTGTTTAGGATATATTTATTTAAAATGTAGAAATCATGTTATCATGAAATGTGAACTGGACTCGTGGTCAGCATATTTGAAAAATTCTCTGAACTTGAGTATATTCAATAAATATTATCACTCTTCGAAAATAAAATCCCTCTAAATTTGACTTTTCAGTCTTAGTGTTTAAATTCACAAGAAAACTAAAGGGCAAACATCATATAATCTCTGCTCTCTTCTCAAGGGGAAGAAACATAAGCTGAAGATTACAGTTATGTTAGAGAAACTTGGTTGTTTTACTAATAATTGCGAAAAAGCACTGTGACTAGCAACCTTAATTTTAAGTTAATACACAACATCCCAGTAATGCCAGTTTCATATTGCATTTAAAGAACGTCACAACTTGCAGATTAATTTAAGCTGTGAGAAAAGTATTTTTCCATGTTTTTTTCCCCCTGAAATATCTACCTGTCACCTTTTGAAGATAGCAACCAGATCTCACATTGCAGTCCTGCCTTTCTGGCGCCCTCTACTGGACATTGAAGCTGATGTATATGTGTGTCTGTACTTCACATTAACCTGATTTTATTCCCTAGTCATAGACTCAAAGGGCAGGGCTGGAAAGAATTTGAGAATTTCTTCTCTGCTTTCTACAGGGGTCATATCCAAGCCACCTGAGAGATGAAAATATATTCTGTTTTTCAAGACTGTTAGAAAAGCAAAGTGATTGAAACCTATTTTGCTGGGTATTTTCACCCACCTGGCTTCATTCTGCAGTTGCCTTAGTGGGCATTTAGGATTACTTAAATTACTGCACCTGCCACGAGGGCCTTCAAGGCACTGTAATCTATAACACTATCTTTTATCCCTTAAACACAAAAGATGTGCCTTTTATTTGGCTGGTGGAATTCATCAGTGCCATATACAAATTTCAAGAGTGTTTATATTCATGGTGACTTTTCTTGCCATAGAAATGGGTGCATATGCACCATGGAGATGACCTATTCTTTCTGTTTTTTAAATGTTCTTTAGTAGAAAATATCTAGAAGAGAATACTCTTACAAGTAAACATCCCATGTTGACTTCTTATGAGATTCATTTTGTTACATTTTAATGTGAAAGACAAAATAACCTTTATTATGAGGCCAGAAAGTTAGTATCTATCCATATTTAGCACTTTTCCATAAGACAGCTTTCGTTATGTTTCACTGTGTGTGACAGATCTCCAAATGAGTCAAATATTCTGGCTTAAAGGAAGCTACAGGCTCTCCGTGCTCGTCTTCCCTCCTTTAGTTAGCAGAATTTGTTGATTGAAAGCATTAAAGGGAATTAAAATTTGGTACATTTAAGTACTGCATTTGATTGAATTTTGACTCCCTGGACATTAAGTGCATAAAAATCTTTAAAATATATCAATGCCTAGCAAAAGTATTGTCTCTTCTCTTTCAGAAATTAGCTGAGGCTGCTCGGTGGTCTCCTGACTATGGTTAAAGAATGAAATCACCACTACCTCCCAAGACCTTCTTGTGCATTCATAACTGCCGTACCCTAGCAGCTCCAGATGGATAAACATTTTTACTTTTTTAGCAAGAGAGAGAGAGAGAGAGAAAGAGAGAGAGAGAGATATGGAGGAACAGACAGAAAAAGAGAAAGATAAGAAGCACTAACTCCTAGTTACAGCACCTTAGTTGTTCATTGATTGCTTTCTCATATGTGCCTTGACTGAAGGGCTCCAGTGGAGCCAGTCACCACTGGCTCAAGCCAGTGACCATGACCATTGGGCTCAAGCAACCATCCACAGGGTCATGTTTATGATTCCACGCTCAAGTCAGCGACCCCACGCTTAAGCAGGTGAGCCTGCGCTCAAGACGGGGTTTGAAACCTGGGTCCTCAGAGTCCTAGGCTGACGATCTACCTACTGCACCACTGCCTGATTAATCTGATATAACATATTAAGTTTTCTGAAGTTATTATTTCTTAAACGTTGCAGCTAATTAACTGCTACAATGCGAAATAAAAATATATGCCACATCAGTCAAAATAAAATATCCACCCGTAATATTTAAAAATAGTTTTAAAGAGGTAAAAAAAGATGACTCCATATTTCTGTAGTCATGTGTTTTATATGTAAAATAAACATACATATTATAAATAATGTTGCTTTGTTTTAGTAATTGTTGGCACATATTCTATTGCAAAATAAAAATAATGCAGAGGAAAAGTGCAAGAACCTTTAACTTAAAAAAACAAACAAACAACTTTGTTCAAAGCTAGTAGAAGACCAACAACACTCTGATCATATTTTTCAAAACCTCTGGAAGTGTAAATATAGTCAGAGCACCAAATATAGAAAGTTGATTTCAACCAGATCTTCAAATGGACAAAACATTCTCTTGAACTCAAAAAAGATTGAGTCAGCTGTCAGGTGACAGGTGAACAGCAGATGTGGGTTGCCTAATTCAGTTTCTATGTTTCAAGGTAGCAAAGTATTCTATCCTCTATTAGAACTCTAAAACCATGCTGGGGTGGGGAGAGAAACCTATTCAATGTCCAAAAATTATTTTAGATAGTAATATTTTTGGCCAGCTTGTCATATTTATAAATTCCGTGATAATACAACGAACAACAAAGACCTCAAGCTGAATTTTCTGTCACTCACTGCTATACCCAGAATTGTCCTTATTTACATTTTTGTTGCATTAGGCTACCAACTACTGTTTACTAACTGCATATAACTAATAAAAACCTGAAGAAAACCTGATACTATAATGGAAAAAAGATTGAATTTGGAATTAAAAGAATTGAGTTTGGTATTTTGGGATTTTGTTTGTTTGTTTGTTTATTCTGTTGCTATCACTACAGGTTTCAGTGTCCTTGAAAGCAAAGCATTTTATTTTTGTATTTTAAATAAAGCTTTGAATAAATACTTTATCCTCTGTAATAAGTATTGATTGGACTAAGATGCTTAAATATTTTGCAGCTATAAATTTTCATAAGCCAAACTCACATATCCAAGTGCTTTGTCAATATCTTTGCTTAGAAATCTAGTCAGATATCAATGGTAACATGTTAACATGTCAAAAACAAACTTAAATTGCCTGCATGCATCTGCTTCTCACTCAATCTTCTGAATCTCAGAACATAGAAATTAGGCTGGTCAAAAATCCTGACGTCTTCTTTACTGCCTTTTATTCTTCATACCCCATACTGATCAGAAAAATTTGCTGGTTCTATCTTCAAAATAACCTTTACACTGACTACTTCTCTTCTCCAGAGTTTATGCTCTGGTACAAGCCAGTATCATCTCTAGACTGAACTATTTCCATTGGTATGAGTTAAATTGTTTCCCTAAGAAGATATGCCAAAGTTCTGACCCCCAGAACCTCAGAATCTGAACTAATTAGAAATAGAGTCTTTATAATGTAGTTGAATTATGATGAGGTCATTAAGGCGGGTCCTAAATCAATATGACTAAGGTCCCTACAGAAGGGGAAATTTAGATAGGGAGTCAGACAAGCATGCAGGGAAAATGCCATGTAAATACAAGGTAAAGATCTCAGTGATGCATTATCTGTAAGCCAGAGAACACCAAATATTACAAAAAAAATTCACCATAAACTAAGAGAAAAGTATAATTTCTCCTGTATAACCCTCAGAAGGAAACTACCCTGCAGAAACCTTGATCACAGATGTCTAGCTTCTGGAACTTTGAAGGAATAAATTTCTGTTGTTTAAGTTACCCAGTCTGTGGTACTTGTTACAGCACCAGTGGGAAACTAATACCTGGACTAAGTGGTCTTCTTCCTTTCCAGCCTCTGCTATAGTCTATTCTCTCACATGACAGCTAGAAACAAGACTGGTATAAAATATACGTGAAATCATGTGGCTCTTTTATTAAAAACCCTCCCATAGTTCCTCACATGCTTCTTATCTACAGTATAACATGCCTCTCTCCACTATTTCTTTTCTAATGTCATCTGCTACCACTCTCCTCCAAAAACAGCTCTCTTTAGTCAGAGTGGTCTGCTTGCTTCAGTTCCAATGCATCGAGCACCTCTTATTCCAGGGCGTCTATAATGGCTGTTTCTCAATGTTACAAATGTTATTTCTGAATATATCCACCTAGCTATGGCTCTCACTTGCAGTTTCTTCTCAACTGTCATTTTTGTAATGAGTTCTCTGACATTTTACATAAGATATTGCTTTACTCCTCTATTCCTGTAAGTTGCTTTATTCCTTTATTCTTGACAGCACCTATCATTGGCTGAAATACAATGCATTTACTCAACTATTTGTATGTTTTTATGTGTTTCACAAGAGCATAGATATTGTTTGCCTGGTTGTTTGTTTTTAATTGCTGGTACTTATGGTACCTAGAAGAATTCTAGACATACATGAAGTGCCTAATTAGCATTTGTTGGTTGATATAGAATAATTTCATTATGAATCAGCAAAAAGTATTTTTGAGATTAAAAAAAAAAGATTTTAAAGTGGAGGGAATAAGACCAAGTATGTAAGGTCCAATTGCGTATAAACTGGGATGGACTTGCAATATTTCAATTGAGCAATCAATACATCTATGTTACTACCTGGTGTGAGTGAAGCACCATTCCAGGCACTGGAGTTCCAAATACAGAGAAGACATGGCCCCAGACCTCTGGTGTGGATGAAGGGTTGACCACAATGTATAAAGACAGATTCTGTACTAGACGTGAGAACAAAGTCCAATGTTATTACAGATGGAGAATCAATTCTCAATTACTTTTACCCAAAGTAATTAGAGGAGGTTTCACCAAAGAAAGAAAGAAAAATAGAGGCATAGCCAGCAGTTTGGGAAGGTTGGTTGTGCTGGGAAGTATATACGGTTGTGGTAGGAGGCGTGTAGGGAGATGAATATTTCAAGCTCACAACATGTGAAAACACATGGAACAATCATGCCCATCAAAGAGGTGACCTCTATTAGCAGGCTGCCACACAGCTGTGTGTCCCTGATTTCCTCCCTCACTGCTCAGCAGCTGACCCTCTGCAGAATGCTGCAGAAATCTCTGACATCGAGAACCAAATCAAAGGAGCCTTCAACATTTGGGAAACACTCAGGCTCCCTTTATTAAAATGTTTCACAGTTCAGTAAGACAGGAGGCCAATGAAGTACGAACTGGATTTTGACTGTCTTCAATTTAGCAGCTGAGTTGTATATGCCACTGACCCCTGTTTCTAGATGATTCTGTATGACTGAATCCCAGCTTCCTCTGCCAGCAGAAGAGAGCCAGCAATGGAGTCTGGCCTCAACATGTAAGATCTGCCATGTGTATTTCCGTGATTTTTCTTCCTATTATTGTAATCCCAATTATTTCACAACATTAGTAATTTTTTTGCCCTTTTTCTTCTTGTGAATGTATGAGGCAGAAATGCAGAGTAAGCTGGTGTGTTTTGATAACCTGATTACTAGTCATTTTAAGGTTTTTAAACATTTCTTTGTTGAAACTTAGTATAATGTTAACCTTCACAACTGCTTTGACTACACTGGTAAAATTGAGTTTAATATATTTAATAAATTAGGGAATTGTATTGCTTCTGGATTCAAATACCAGTTTTACAATTATACTTAAAACAAGGCATTTCAACTTTTCTTGGTATCCATATTTACTCAACAAGGAGCTTGGTCTTGAGATTAATTGTTCCCTGATTCTAGATATTGAATAAAATGAAATGAAATGAAATAAAATGCTGAAAGTGAAATTGGAAATAGTTTACAGTTGCCAACAGTAGTAATTTGGGGTTTTATTTTTGTTCATTTATTTTGAATATTGATTTTCAGATGTGTGAATCCTTCTTTGGTTTCCTTGATCTCTGTGTTTATTATTCAGCAGCTATCGCATCATGGTTAGAATGCTGAGTTTAAACAATTTATTATTTTATATAAGTGTTAATGGCATATGTGTATGTGTGTGTGTGTGTGTGCACATGTCTGTGTCTGTGAATATGGATCTTTTGTATTTATCTTCCTAAATCTCTCAGGCTGGAATTATTTCAATCAATTAGAAATTGATTTGCAATCAATCAGGGCAGGCTTGCTCTTTCACCATAACTGTTATTAGCATGCCTTAAATGGGAAGCCGGTGGTCATTACACATTACTCTTCCATTTAGTTGCGTTTATAGAGCTAAGAAAATGTTAAAAAAATAAATAAATACTTGTGCACAACACACCGTTTTTTTCTGTGCCTGAAATGATAAGCAATACTAAGTAAAAACTCTTTATCTCACTTCCGTGATGAAGGGAATCTTGTGCCTCTGGATTACATTTTGATTCCCAGAAGCCTGATTGATTCTTAGATCACAAGAGAGCGAATACTCATTCCCTCACAGGACTCCCTCACTGCCCTTGCTTTCCTGGTGGCATATTTAGCCAAAGGCTTAGAATAATTTAAGATCTATTTCTATGGGACCTAAACACAGCATATGTTCTTAGTAAAATACAAGTTCATTTAAACGGGGAGTCTTTAGAAAGAACAGAATTTAGGGTAAAAAATATATATTTGGGGACAAATTATGAAAACCATTACTAAGTTTTAAAAAATGTCAGGCAAATATTGTGTATGTTCTTTTTCTTAAAAGAAAGAAATGTTCATTTTAGTTTTAATAATTTATTTTTTGTTGTCTTCTATCACAATGCATATGGATATCCTACCTAGTTTATATTTTAAGATAAAAGAATCAAGCTCTTTAAATTAAAAAAAAACTTGGGGTGCTTAACACAATGCTTTGTACAGATAATGATTTATGGAGTAGTACACCTGAAACCTGGATGATTTTATTAACCAATGTCATCCAAAAATATTTAATCAAAAAAATTTTAGATGTGCATATATCTTTTCGAATTAATGTTTTTGTTTTCTTTGGATAGATTCCCTGAAGTGAAATTGCTAATCAGCCCTGGCCGGTTGGCTCAGCGGTAGAGCGTCGGCCTAGCGTGCGGAGGACCCGGGTTTGATTCCCGGCCAGGGCACACAGGAGAAGCGCCCATTTGCTTCTCCACCCCTCCGCGCGCTTTCCTCTCTGTCTCTCTCTTCCCCTCCCGCAGCCAAGGCTCCATTGGAGCAGAGATGGCCCGGGCGCTGGGCATGGCTCTGTGGCCTCTGCCTCAGGCGCTAGAGTGGCTCTGGTCGCAATATGGCGACGCCCAGGATGGGCAGAGCATCGCCCCCTGGGGGGCAGAGCACCGCCCCTGGTGGGCGGGCCGGGTGGATCCCGGTCGGGCGCATGCGGGAGTCTGTCTGACTGTCTCTCCCTGTTTCCAGCTTCAGAAAAAAAAAAAAAAAATGAAAAAAAAATGAAAAAAAAAATTGCTAATCATATAGTAGCTTTATTTTTTATTTTTTGAGGAACATCTATACCGTTTCCTATTTTGGCTGCACCAACTTACATTCCCATTAACAGTGTACTAGGGTTCCATTTTCTCTACATCCTCAAAAATACTTGTTATTTCTTGTCTTTTTGATAGTAGCCATCCTAACAGGTGTGACATCATACCTCATTGTGGATCTGATTTGCATTTTCTAGATGACTAGTGATGTTAAGCATCTTTTTATGTAACTGTTGGCCATTTGCATGTCTTCTTTGGAAAAAAATTGTCCATCCAGGGTGTCTGCCTATCTTTAATTGAATTTTTAAAATATTGAGTTGAGTTTTTATATATTTTGGATATATCAACCATTTATCAGATAAATTGTTTGCAAATATCTTTTTAGTAGATTAACTTCTAATTTTGTCAACAGTTTTCTTTGCTGTACAAAAGCTCTTAGTTTGATGCAGTTCCATTGTATCTCTTTGCTTTTGTTGTCCTTAACCAAGGAGACATATTCAAAAAGACATTTGCTAAGACTGATGTCAATGAATTTACTGCTTTTCCTTTCTTTTAGGAGTTTTAATGCTTTACAATTTACATTTAAATGTTTAGTCCATTTTGATTTTCTTTTTATGGTTTAAGAAAAGTGGTCTAGTTTCATTCTTTGCATGTAGCTGTCCAATTTTCCTCACACTATTTTTTTTTAAACTGTCTCTCCACATTGTATATTCTTACTTCCTTTGTCATAAATTAATTGATCAAATAGATGTTAGTTTGTTTCTGCACTCTATTCTCTTCCACCAATTCATGTCTGTTTCTGAGTTAGTACCATGATGTTTTGATTACTCTAGCTTTGTATAGTTTGAGAGTTTGCTTTTGTTGTTCAGGGTCTTTCATGGTTTCATATAAATTGTTTATTTATTCTAGTTCTACGAATAAAAGCTTTAGGAATTTTAATAAAAAGTGCATTGAATTTGTAGGTTGCTTTGGTTTTATGGACATTTTAACAATATTCTTTCTTCCCATCTATAAGTACCGTGTATCTTTTAATTTATTTGTGTCATTTTAATTTCTTTCATCAATGCTTAATGGTTTTAAGAGTACAACACCTTTACCTCCTTGGTTAAATTTACTGGTAAAAATTTTGTTCTGTTTGGTGAACTGTAAATGGGGCTGTTTTCTTGATTTCTCTTTCTGATAGGTCATTATTGGGGTATAGGAATGCAACAGATTTCTGGATATTAATTTTATATTTTTTACTGAATTCATTTTTTAGTTCTAATAATCTTTTGTAGAGTCATTGGAGTTTTCTTTATAAACAGGGTGGGGCAAAAGTAGTTTTACAGTTGTATATATGGAAAGTAATTCAATAATTAATAAATAATAATACAAGAATAAATTTTTTTGTGTACTCATGACTGCAAATCTACATTTGTCGCACTCTGCAGTATCGTGTAATCTGCAAATATTGAATGTTATTTATTTCTATCAAATTTAGGTGATTTTTATTTTATTTTTTCTTGTATGATTGTTCTGTATAAGACTTCAATAATACTCTAAATAAAAAAGTAATGAGAAGTCATTCTTGTTTTGTTCTTGATCTTAGAAAAAAAAATCTTTCTTCTTTTCACCATTGAGTATGATGTTAGTACAGGGTTTGTCTATGTGGCCTTTATTACGTTGAGGCAAAAAAAAATTTTTTTTTTGACAGACAGAGAGAGAGTCAGAGAGAGAGACAGATAGGGACAGACAGACAGGAGGGGAGAGAGATGAAAAGCATCCATTCTTCGTTGAGGCAACTTAGTTATTCAATGATTGCTTTCTCATATGTGCCTTGGGGGCGAGCTACAGCAAAGTGAATGACCCCTTGCTCAAGCCAGCAACCTTGAGCTTCAAGCCAGCAACCTTGAGCTTCAAGCCAGCGACCATGGGGTCATGTCTCTGATCCCACGCTCAAGCCAGCAACCCCATGCTCAAGCTGGTGAGCCCACACTCAAACCAGATGAGCCCGCGCTCAAGCCAGCGACCTCGGGGTTTGGAACATGGGTCCTCCTTATCCCTTTCCGATGCTCTATCACTGTGCAACCACCTGATCTGGCGAGGCAAATTTATTCTAAGTTAATTTTGTTAAGAATTCTATCAATAATTGGGATAAATTTTGTAACATGTTTTCTTAGTATCTGTTGAGATAATTGTGATTTGCATCTTTTGTATTGTTAATGTGATTATCATATCAAATGATTAGAAGATGCTAAACCATCCTTGCATCCTTGATCAAAAGGAGTATGACCTTTTTCATGTGCTCATATTGTGTTTAGTTTGATTATATTGTGATGAATATTTTTGCATCTGTGTTCATCAGGGATATTTAATGTCCTTTTTTGTCTTTGCTGAGGTTGGAATTGAGGTAATTCTGCTCTTGTAAAATGAATCAGAAGTGAACTTTCCAAAGAAGAATCTTTATATATTTTTGAGTATTCATATTTAATGGCATTTCTGTGTATGCTATATTCACCTTCACATAATTCAGCAATCTCATTGCTGCTAGAGTAAAACTTAGTTTACATGATTTTAGGGCACTTAGCTGTATAGTTTCTTTTTAAAATATTGTGCATCTTAATTTTATCTGTGATAATATTAATTTTATTGATTTATATTCATAATTTAACAATATTTTAGAAAATATAATTTTGACAAGCATTTAAAAGACAATGATCACAATGAGCCAGATATTGTAGTTGTATATGAAGGGACTAAGTAGTTTAAATACATTATCGCAGATCCTGAAATCTCTTCTCTCTCTCTCTCTCTTTCTTTCTCTCTCTCTCTCTCTTTTTAATGAGAGAGAAAGGGACAGGCAGGAACAAGCAGACAGGAAGAGAGAGAGAGAGATGAGAGAAGTATCAACGTGTTGTTGCGGCACTTTAGTTGTTCATTAATTGCCTTCTTATATGTGCCTTGACCTGGGGGCTCCTGCTTAGAGAGTGACCCCTTGCTCAAGCCAGCAACCTTGGGCTTCAAGCCAGCAAACTTTGGGTTCAAGCCAGTGAACATGAGGCCATGTCTATGGTCCTATGCTCAAGCCAACAACTTTGGAGATTTGAACCTGGGTCCTCAGTCTCAGGTCGACGCTTTATCCACTGCACCACTGCCTGGTCAGGTTTCTCTCTTTCTTGACAAACAAGATCATAATTTACTGAGTCTAAGTCTGAAGGTGGTTTTCAAGCGGTTTTTCAGACCCAGTCTGTTCACCTCAAATAATGTATCTTCTTGATATGAGGGTATAGCCACCACTTTGGTAATGAAGTTTATGCTAAAACAGAAATAAAACTTTTATAAATCTGAAAAATAGTTGCATTTATTTGCAGCTGTTGATGACAAAAATACCTATGAGAACAGCTTGTCTTTATATCTGCTTAGTTGACAGTAAGTCTAGGCACAATCAGGATGACAAGGCATGTTGTGCCTTTTAGCTAGAATTCCACTTCTCTTTCCACACCCCCTTACTGGCTATATTCTGCCATCTCCTGCTTTAAGAATCTAGTGTCCCCCTATTTTCTACTTTCATTTCACAGGTTTAATGCCTATTAGGACTCTTTAGTTTTGATTGACTTATTGCCCTTCTCATGAAAGTGTTTCAAGTGTGCTCTTAATCGAGGCTTGGAATCATCAGCTATTTATCCCTAATTGTGAAATAAATGTTATAAATTCATGAGCAGGTGGCTCACAAAGTTGTTACATACACCAATCACAAAATACAGTCAGTTCTGCTGCAATACTTGTTTTGAGAACAAAATTTTTCCAATGTGATTGATATATTAGGGAGCTGTTGAAGCAAAATACAAATTTAACATTTGTTGATGTGCAATTTCCTTTTCCAGAAACAAGTGAACTCAGAAAACTGCTCCCTGTGAATGGGCTTCATGAGGATACACAAAATTAAGACACACACACCTCAAACATCTGCCAGCTACCTCAGTTCACCATGTGTGCAATAAGCGACATCCATTCATATCTGGTGTTACAAATTTCATCCCATTTCTGAGAAACCTCCTGCTACCATCTAAAAATAATTTCCAAATATTATTCTCATATTGCTCATTTCCGCAAGCAAACTCCGGTTTTTTAAAAGTCAAGTCCAACATATATTTTAGTATTTATGTGTTTTTAAAGTGGTTAATATGTATAAAAATGTGCCACTATTTTTATTGTTTTTATAGTTTATTTTGCCACTGACAACGTGTTTTGCATGTTGAACATCTGTAGTTTTTGTTTCAATATTTTGCTTGGAGTGATGATATTTGGAACATAAAAAAATAAAAGAATGGACTGCTTGAATCTTCTTCTATTCCCCAAAGTATCTCTTACTTGTCTAGGGAGGATGTCTGACGATGCCTTTATTTGGACCTATTTTAAGAGATTTTTCATCACATCCTTAACTCTTTATGTTAACTTTCTGTTGCCACCCAAAGACTAGTCTTATTTTTTTTCTCTTTTATTTATTTATTATTATTATTATTATTATTATTATTTGTATTTTTCTGAAGTTGGAAACGGGGAGAGACAGTCAGACAGACTCCCGCATGTGCCCGACCGGGATCCACCGGGCACGCCCACCAGGGGGCGACGCTCTGCCCACCAGGGGGCGATGCTCTGCCCCTCCAGGGCGTTGCGACCAGAGCCACTCCAGTTCCTGGGGCAGAGGCCGTGGAGCCATCCCCAGTGCCCAGGCCATCTTTGCTCCAATGGAGCCTCGCTGCAGGAGGGGAAGAGAGAGACAGAGAGGAAGGAGAGGGGGAGGGGTAGAGAAGCAGATGGGCGCTTCTCCTGTGTGCCCTGGCTTGGAATCGAACCCGGGACCCCTTGCACGCCAGGCCGACGCTCTACCACTGAGCCAACCGGCCAGGACCTTTTTTTTCTCTTTTAAACTTAAGAACAGATAAAAATTTTCTTGACTATTATTCTACATTATCTTTTACTGGGATGGCAAGTGGTACTCTCAAAGAATTTTGAGCTGGAGAATGGCCAGGGTAATGAAGGAAATCACACCCAGGCAGATGAGGGTTTTGTTGAAAAGTTTCTTCCAGGAGACTCTGACTGTGGCTCACCAGCTTGCGAGCTTCTGTAAGAGAGATATTGTCTTATCATCTGTGAAGCCTCAATGCTGGGGATCCTGCCTGATTTGAGATGAGTCAAAGTGTTTACTAAACTGAATTTCAACAGCACAAAGGTGGATTATACTCCAAATGGTCACCAAGAGACTCTTTAAAGGTCTTAATAACAGTGCAGGTAATCAATTTTTTCACTTAGGCAAGAAAGCATTCTCAAGCATTTTGGAAAAAGATGTTTGACATTGAGAATTGAAGCAAAAAAAAAAAAAAAGATTTTTAATTCATCCTAACAAAATTTTATGCATTTTGAGCTTCTACTTTGCTTAATAATGCTAGGCACAGTGACTTTCCCATCAGGCTATGGTTAATAATCATTCAATCCACCAGAAACCAATTCATCAAAACATTTCACTTCCTCAAAAACATTCTAAGTGTCTGTTGTGTACAGTTTAGTGTCTATTTCCATGTTGGATATTTTATTTTGAAATAATTTTAGAATGGTTATAATTATTATAGAACTTTCAAGAAAGAAAAATAATAGAAAGTCCAATGGTTAGAATTATTATAGAATTATTATAGAACTTTCAAGAAAGAAAAATAATAGAAAGTCCAATCTTATGCAACATTTATAGAGTTAAAACTAAGAAAAATAATGAAAAGCTGAAGTAAAACCATAGAGACTCTGGAATCATGAATATGGCTTACTCTACATGTAGCCTCTGCTGCGTGACTCTGACTTCATTTCAATTAAGTGCATATTACAAGTCCCCAGGTGGGTAGCCCATCTGCTCTTCGTGGAAGGCAATGCCACCCGAGCTTCTGGCTCTCTTCCCTACCAATTAGTCTCCTATACACATTTTATATGAGTGCTGCAGAGCCTTGGGTAGGTGTGAAGATTTGAACCTTCTATAGTTGTGCTGAAGTATGGTTTAAGCATACATTGACAAAGGAATAGAAAGAGTAAATATCAATATGAGAACTTAGAAATTTCTATAAATGGCATACATTTCTATTCCTAAAGTGGTTATAAGAATTTGAAATGATGTACTATTAGTCTTAAAATAGATGAATGGCCTAACAATAAATTCATTTTCAGTTATAATGTCATCTTTCTCTACCCCACTCCTCACTGAGGGTCAAAATGAGAGCTTTCCAAACATAGTTTAAATACATATAACTAAAGATACCCCTGTTGTGCACTGACCTCTCTGTGTGTTCTACATGTTCTTCAGTTGTTCTAAGTGTTTGCATCAGACTCCAAATATATTTTTTTCTTTTGCCTTATAGCATTATTCTGACTGAGAAAAATAAAATTACACTAGCGTTATTTAGGCCAAATGATAGAAAAGAAAGAAAGAAAGCTGAACATAGATTGACTGTTTTGCATTCAGAAGAAGACATGGGACAGTGACAATTCAAGTATTGTCATGAACTTGTGGAATGGGAAACGAAATTTGGAAAAGCTCAGTTTAACACATTAAGATGCTTTGCAACACGTCTCAAATATGGATATCTTGGAGGCCCTGGCCGGTTGGCTCCATGGTAGAGTATCGGCCCTATGTGCGGAAGTCTCAGGTTCAATTCCTGGCCAGGTCACACAGGAGAAGTGCCCATCTGCTTCTCCACCCTCCCCCCTCTTCTTTCTCTCGATTTCTCTCTTTCCCTCCCACAACCAAGGCTCCATTGGAGCAAAAAGTTGGCCCAGGCATTGGGAATGACTCCGGTTGCAACAGAGCATCTCCCCAGATGGGCAGAGCATAGCCCCAGAGTGGGCATGCCAGGTGGATCCCAGTTGGGCACATGTGGAAATCTGTTTCTCTGCCTCCCTACTTCTCACTTCAGAAAAAAAAAAGAAAAATATCTTGGAGATAACCTACAACCTTCAACATAGTTACCTTAGTTTCTTACTGAAGTTGAGTTGTTCTGAAATAGACATAACCTATATTGAAGGTATAATGCTATAAAATAATAGTTGAACAATTAAAGAAAATGAGAACTGAAATTGAAAACTTTATTACTATCAGTGTTAGTATTTAAGTGAAAGTTAATCAAATTCCAATAGTGATCATTATTTCTATTTTAATTTTTCAGAAAATTTATTTTAGGTTACTAAGTATACTGGTCCCCCTTTATCTATGGGAGATACTTCGAAGACCCCCCCGGGTAGTACTGAACTTTATGTATACTATGTTTCTTTTTTTGCCCCCTAAACATACATTTCTTGCTACTTTTAAAAGAGCACTTCACAGCTCCTCTTTGGAATATATGAAATGACAGCATCACTACCTTTGTGCTTTGAGGCCATTATTAAGTAAAGTCAGGGTTACTGAACACAAGCACTACCATACTTGGATCCTCAATCTAAGAACCAACATGACTACTAAGTAACTAATAGACGGGTACCATAAATAACATGAATACACTGGGCAAAGGAATAACTCATGTCCCAAACATGACAAAACAAGATGGCATGAGATTTTAAGATACTCAAAACAGCATGTAATTTAAAACTTATTGTCTATTTCTCAAATTTTCTACTTAATAGTTATGGAGTGCAGTTGTCCGTAGGTTACTAAACCTTTAGAAAGAGAAATGGCAGATAAGAAACAATTACTGTACAGACAAATGTGTTGTCACAAAGAGACCAAAAATAGAAGTGATTTGAGAAAAATGATAGAATTGTAACTCTTATCTGGGGCAATCCACAGGAAAGCAAGAGTTATAAGTTGGACTGGCAATTCTGATCCTAGGAATTATATAGGGATCAGATTTATTCCTCTCCACTATTTCAGAGTTCGTTTTCCTTGCCTCCGTGGTTATAGCTGGGCATGCAAATCTTTGTGTTTCTATCATTAATAGAGAAATGAGGAGATGGAGCACAGGTTTCATCTTAAGAGATGTGATCCAGTAGTTACATGCATAATTTCAAATGCTTATTTTCAGGTGAGGCTGGGGAATATGGCATTCTGTTATGCAAAGAAAGAAGGGGACAGTGGATACTGAATAATTTCTCCATTATTGGCTGTTTATTAATTTTGTTTGTTACTAATGGAATAATAAAATTCTTCCCCACTAATATAACAGAAAAACTTTTTAAAAATAATTGTACAGAGACTCTGGCCAGTTGGCACAGTGGTAGAGTATTGGCCCGGTGTGTGGATGTCCTGGGTTTGGTTGCTGATCAGGGCACACAGAAGAAGCACCTATCTGCTTCTCCACCTCTACCCTTCTTGCTTCTCTCTCTCCCTCTCTTCTTCTCTCTCTCCTCCTCCTTGCGTGCAGCCAAGGCTCAATTAAAATGAGTTGGCACCATGCGCAGAGGATGGTTCCATGGCCTCTGCCTCAGACTAAAAAAAATGGCTCTGGTTGTAGCAGAGCAAGAGCCCCAAATAGGCAGAGCATCGCCCCCTAGTGGGTTTGTTGGGTGGATCCCAGTAGGGGTGCATGCGAGAGTTTCTTTCTGTCTTTCCTTTTCCACTAAAAACTAAAAAATAAATTGTACCAAGTTATCTTCTGTGTAAAAATATTCAGTGGTGCACTATATTTCATTTTCTACAAACTCCTGCAGGCTCTGTCACTTGCCTACAACTCCAATATTTTATATGTTCTCTTCTTAGTTTCTTATTTTCCATCTACACAGATTTACTTTTTGGTGTGTGAACACCCCAGCCTTTCATTTCTGTTTCTTTACTCTTGCTATTCTTTTGTTAAGGAATGTTCTTCTCATAATTCTATGTATTACTGGTTCCTCCCTGTCTTTGAGAGTGCAGCTTAAATATCCCTTTTTCAGAGATACTTTTATTACTCTGTTAGTTTTATAAACTAGAAGAATGCAGGAGAAGGGGCCTGCAATGTTTGTGTTCCTGTACTCAAGCCAGTGACCTCTGGGTTTTGAACTGAGGGAGGAAGGGCAAAGGGCTGACTGATAAAGTTTGAAAGTAACAAATGACAGCTGTAGCCCATTTATCAGCTCCCTGAAATAAACTTGCAGCACCAGCAAAGAAAATGGGATATGTGAATAGTCAAGGACAGACAGTTCAAACCTACCCTGTTTTCCCCTCCCCTCCTGGAGAAACAAAAGTCATGTGGGTCTGCAGAAAAAGAAGTCAAAGAAATCAGGCACTTGTCACAGGAAAGCTAAAGCTGTCAAAGTATGTAACACTCAGAAAAACTAACTCCAGGGAGCTTGTGCTTTGGTGCTACTAGCTCCACATGCTCCTTGGGCTACTAATCAATTCTTCCTTCACTGAGTTGTCTGGTTGCCTGTTGTCCTCCATTGGCGGGCCATTCCTGCTACAACTCTACTTGGTTTCTCCATATCATCTCACCATTTTTAAAATTTATTTCATAGCACTTATACTCTTGATTATTACCTATTTATTTCGCATGTGTTTACTGTATGATTTCCTTTCTAGAATAGAAACACTACAAGGACACACATTTCTCTGTTCCTGATATAAAACAACTCCAGAATAGTTATAGTTATTGAAACACGTAAACATTTAAGAAACATCTTTGGAATTAGCACATAAATATATAATTGTTAACTTGTAGTGTGCATATACATGTTTAACCGTAACTTTTTAGAATGTTATTTTGTCTAATAAATGTCCGCTATCTTCTTAATATCTTATTAGAAATTAAAAAGAAGTATAAAAGTTGATATATAGTTTGTTGCTTACCTCATCTAAATATAGGCAGCCTGCTTACCATAATATGGCTTACATAAACTTGTTCAATGTAATATGCTTGGCTGCAGCATTATATTGTATTATTTGTAAAGATTGTGCATTTTCATTTATTTTATATCATAATCATAGAACTTGATTGACTACATTTTGAACTAACATTCAGAAATAGAATCAAATATTTGTAGGTCGGCAAACAAAAGAGCAATTTATGATATTGATTAAATATAACTACTCCAGAATCATACTAAATAATCTTCATATGACAAAAGCAAGAAAATGATAAGAAAAATGTAATAAATATAGTCACAAAATTTTAGATATAACCTAATTTCATTTTATATTTAAAATAACCTAATTTCATCTTATATTTATACATATAGTTTATGAAATCTTTTAAAGGGCTATTTATATTTTGCTCTTCATACTCTAAGGAGTCAAATACAATGATTCAACATAGTGAAACTGAACATTTTTCTTCTTTTATTTATCTTTTAAAATCATATTAAATTATATTTGAAAAACTACACAGAAGAAAAGAATAACCACGATATGGTGATACAAATGGTCAGTATGCTTTCTTAGATCCAGTGGACTGGACTGCAAAAGAGAAGCAGACATTTTTCTAACTTGTAATTCAAGTTCATCCATTTAATTTGAAAAATGATAAATTTAGAATACTTCCTTTGATTTATTTCTCAGTTGACCAAACAGTAGTAGAATAACATAATCAACATTAGATAGAAATTCCCGAAACCCTCTCCAAATTAAACAGGTTTCCAAAGTAAAAGCCTTGAATAAAAAAAAATAAGGATATCTTTGGGAACCCTTTGATAATATCAGTGATTCTCCCTGATGCTCAATGCTGACTCTATTGAAAACAGTAAAAACTGCATTATTTCCATGTTAATATATATATATTTTTTGTATTTTTCTGAAGCTGGAAATGGGGAGAGACAGTCAGACAGACTCCCACATGCGCCTGACCGGGATCCACCCGGCACGCCCACCAGGGGCGAAGCTCTGCCCACCAGGGGGGATGCTCTGCCCCTCCGGGGCGTCGCTCTGCCGTGACCAGAGCCACTCTAGCGCCTGGGGCAGAGGCCAAGGAGCCATCCCCAGCGCCCGGGCCATCTTTGCTCCAATGGAGCCTTGGCTGCGGGAGGAGAAGAGAGAGACAGAGAGGAAGGAGGGGGGGGGGTGGAGAAACAAGTGGGCGCTTCTCCTATGTGCCCTGGTCGGGAATCGAACCCAGGTCCCCCGCACGCCAGGCCGACGCTCTACCGCTGAGCCAACCGGCCAGGGCCTCCATGTTAATATTAACAACATGCTAATTTTATAAAATTTACAACTTTTTTTTCATATCTGAACACAAATGACAAAAGTATCTTCTTGTATAACTATTGGAATGTGAATTCCAATAAAATACTCTAAAATGAAACTGTTGGTTTTCTTTACTATAAAATGAATCTTAAATCACATGAAGCATTTAAAAATTGTGTGCATATTATTATCATCACCATAAATACCCTTTTACATGATAAAGTAGTTAAATATTGACCACAATGAAAAGTCTATTGTATCCACAACCATCTTCTGAGAAAAACAGCCTCAACTATTCTTTGAGCACAAGTGGCTGTGTTCTTTATTCTGTTCCTTGAACAGCTTAGCTATCGCTGATGGAATCTGATTATACATTTTCTCACTGAAAGCTTTGATTGTGAAACACACAAAAAGAAATTAACCTAAAGAAGTTATATCAGAGAAATATAGGTTAATGAGTTGAGAGAATAAACTGCAGTGAAGGATAATGGTAAAGAAAACTGGAGGTAAAGGCATGATGGAGTCACTAAGGTCATGGTTATCAAACTTGACTGTGCCTTTGAATAACTTTGTGGGAGAGGGTGGGTTTAAAATGTTCAATTCCAAGAATGTACAATATATCAATTAAATCAGAATGTCTGGGATGTGTTTCTGTCATCAGTATTTTCTAAAGCTCCCTTGGTGATTGCAACATATAGCCAAGAGGAAATCACATGTTGGAGCAATGGGGAAACTTTACTGAAGGGGAAAGAGACAGGGACTACAGCCAACACAGTATCACTAGAAGAGCTATTCCATTTTGGATAAAGCTGGATATAGTTGCATTTGCTGCAAAGCTTAAAATGTAACTTCTGTGCTGATTTTCTGTGCTCTTTCTTTCAGTCAGTCAGGTATCCTTATAATTATAAGGTAACTGAGATAGTTTAAGTTTGCATAGAATCTTTGCATCCTACAAGGACATAAATAATGTAATAATTTTCAACCAAATCTAAACACTGTATAATTGCATTAAGTAAAAAACAAAAAGAGCCAAAAAGAGAACAAGGAATTATTGTCCTTCACTATTTGGCAGGCCCATTGCAACTTTTCCAAAAGTAATAAGATGGTAGAAAAGATTTAGAAAATATTATTCTTAGAACTATTAGAAATACTTACACACTGAATCTAAGACTAAATTACCAAATCACATCATACGAGGTGTATTTTCCACTAGAAAAATTTAAAGTTGCACTTTAAAAAATAAAAAAAAAAAAAGCCTTTGTGACACAGAATACTTCTGACTCAAAACTGAAATAAGTATGTGAGAAATTGTAAATATTCAAAGTTATTTTAAATGTTAATAAATAATACACAACTGAGTTTACATTAAAAAATTATACAATATCCGGGTAAGTTAAAAATATACATACTTGTTAATATTTGAATACCAGATGTTATTTGTGTGCAACTAAATCCATTCATTCTGTTACATGCAGATGGAAGACTTACTTTTGCATTTTAATTAAATATAGAACGTGTAACTGGTCTTTGCTCAAAATTAATGACATGAGTATGACTAATGTACACATTTATTTTTGTAATAAATGCAGACCTCAGTACTGGAGTTGTAGGTACATCATAAATTGATTTTTCTTAAGTCTTATTAATATTTTTTCAACCCGTTTTTTATTTTCCCACGAAATTATGCTTCTATTTGCATAAGCTAAAGATTTTCAACTTAAAGGCAAACATATTAATGGTGCATCAAAATTGAAAAAAATGTCATTTATTACACAAAATATATCAATATTGACTACTGAAATCTAAAGACAGATGTATTTCTTCAGATTTTACCTTTAACTCCATCGTAGTTTTGGACTATTTTTTTTTCTTTTTTTGTGTCAAAGACCAAGAGAAAGACAGAGAGAAGGACAGACAGGTAGGAAGAGAGATAAGAAGTATCAATTCTTCGTTGCAGCTCCAGAGTCTCCTTACTTGTTCATTGATATTGCTTTCTCATATGTGCCTTGACCAGAAGCTACAGCAAAGCAAGTGACCCCTTGCTCAAACCAGCAACCCCACGCTCATAGATGATTCCTTCCTACTGACTTCTGCTTTATTTTTGAGGCTAGTTATAAATAAAAGTGTTTAAAAAGAAATCTGTATATAATGACAATATAATCATTACAATGTTACCAGTTCTCTTAATATTTAATTTTATTGCAAAACTGCACATCATAAATTTTTGGAACTTTTTCAGAGCATATTTAATATATGGCCAAAATTTTATTCTACTTAAAAATAGTTCCTGGGTTTCAAGAACTTCAATAATAATGAGGAAAAATAATTTGTTTTATAAGTATATTAACTATATAAAACAATATAATTATGATCTTCATAGAATATTGGAGATTATCATTGATCAAAATATATTGTGTCTGGAGTTTTAATAATTACTAAGAAAAAACATAATTGCTTCTATGTAGTAAACAAATTAGTCATGAGACAATCTTTATGATCTTTTCTAGTTATGCAGAAAATGTTTTATTTTTAAAAATGACAGGGTCAAACACCAAGATGTTATTAAACTCAGTTTAAGACAGAAAAGAAACTAGATATACTTCAACATAATCTAATTTTTTTTTACCTTGATGTTAGAATTAGTTAAAATTAAGCACTTTAAAACATAATTAATCTATGTTTCCTGGAAAAAAAAAACTTTTAGGTTAACTGAAGGCAGGATTGTCTATATGGCTTGACAGAAATACCTTTTATAAGTACTTGGAAAAGTCTCCTACCTACTTAGCATCAACTATTTTAGTGAAAACTTTGAATTTCTCTCAGGAGAGACATTTAAGACACTTAGCTTACTCTGAAATGGACACTACATAATCAGACATTTCTTAACATTGGAGAAGGCAGATCAATGAGTAAAGAGCTTTGTCTATGAAGTTATTGTTAAAAGTTTTATTCTCTCATTATAATGTTGACTTCTGAATCTTATAGATTGTATTTCCGTGTATGATGGCTTTTATCATTTCCTTTTATGACAGAATCTGGATATTTGACAATGTAAAGATATTAAAACAGAATCTTCCTTCTAACACTAACTAGGAAATTTTTAACAGAACCTGAAATGACAGTTGATTTTAGGCTGAGCCATGTGCAATTCTTAATCTAAAAACTTTTTCTCAAACTGCATGATAAATTTAAATAAATTATGCAAAAGAAGGAAAAAAAAGAAAAATATAATTTAACAATATCTATATTCCCCCTTATCGTGTTTATTAAAATTTACTTTGGTAGTCCTAGTCAATATAATAAGACAAGAAAATTAATTAATAAAATATTGATTGGAAAGAACAAAATAAAACTTTTTTTCTTACACATGATATAATCACCTATGTAGAAAATTCGAAAGAATCAGTAAAGCAACTCCTGGTACTAATAAATGATTATTGCAAAGTTGAAGAACACAAGGTTAATATACAAAAGTTAATCACTTTTCTATA
The DNA here is from genome assembly GCF_036850765.1 of Saccopteryx bilineata. Lineage (NCBI taxonomy): Eukaryota > Metazoa > Chordata > Mammalia > Chiroptera > Emballonuridae > Saccopteryx > Saccopteryx bilineata. The sequence continues at coordinate 65,742,036 of NC_089490.1, read as the reverse complement.
TACCTGCAATAGATAAGTAAAATTTATAATTAAAAAAAGAATGACTTTTATAATTGTACTTTTAAAAATAGAATACTTATTTATAAATCTTACAAAATAAGTTCAAGATCTATAATGAGAAAAACTAAATTTTTAAAATAAATTAAATTAAAGAATACTAAATAAATGAAGAAATATTTCATATTATGAATAAGAAGGCTCAATATTTTTAAGATGTCAATATTTCCCAACAAGATCTATAGATTCAGAGCAATACTAATCATAATTTCAGCAAGTAACTTCAAAGATAGCAATAAAGTGATTATAAAGTTTATAAGGATAAGTCAGACTCAGAATAGCCAATACAAAGTTGGAAGACTAACACTATCCAACTTCCAGACTTACTGTAAAGTTACAGTAATCAAGACATTAAAGTATTGGTGAAGTTAAGGACAAACAACCAATGGAACAGAATAGAGAGCCCTAAAATAGGTCCACATAAAAATGGTCAACTGATCTTTGGCAAAGGACTAAAGTAATACAATGACACAAAGATACTTTTTTTTTTTTTTAAATAATTTTATTTTTTTAATGGGGTGACATCAATAAATCAGGATACATATATTCAAAGATAACAAGACCAGGGTATCTTGTCGTTCAATTATGATGCATACCCGTCACCCAAAGTCAGATTGTCCTCTGTCACCTTCTATCTTGTTTTCTTTGTGCCCCTCCCCCTCCCCCTTTCCCTCTCCCATTCTCCCCTCCCCCCCGTAACCACCACACTCTTATCAATGTCTCTTAGTTTCACTTTTATGTCCCACCTACGTATGGAATAATGCAGTTCCTGGTTTTTTCTGATTTACTTATTTCGCTTCGTATCATGTTATCAAGATCCCACCATTTTGCTGTAAATGTTCCGATGTCATCATTTCTTATGGCTGAGTAGTATTCCATAGTGTATATGTGCCACATCTTCTTTATCCAGTCATCTATTGACGGGCTTTTTGGTTGTTTCCATGTCCTGGCCACTGTGAACAATGCTGCAATAAACATGGGGCTGCATGTGTCTTTACGTATCAATGTTTCTGAGTTTTTGGGGTATATACCCAGTAGAGGGATTGCTGGGTCATAAGGTAGTTCTATTTTCAGTTTTTTGAGGAATCACCATACTTTCTTCCATAATGGTTGTACTACTTTACATTCCCACCAACAGTGTTTGAGGGTTCCTTTTTCTCCACAGCCTCTCCAACATTTGCTATTACCTGTCTTGCTAATAATAGCTAATCGAACAGGTGTGAGGTGGTATCTCATTGCTGTTTTGATTTGCATTTCTCTAATAGCTAAAGAAGATGAGCATCTTTTCATATATCTGTAGGCCATTTGTATTTCTTCCTGGGAGAAGTGTCTGTTCATATCCTCTTCCCATTTTTTTATGGGATTGTTTGTTTGTTTGTTGTTGAGTTTTATGAGTTCTTTGTATATTTTGGATATTAGGCCCTTATCTGAGCTGTTGTTTGAAAATATCATTTCCCATTTAGTTGGCTTTCTGTTTATTTTGTTATCAGTTTCTCTTGCTGAGCAAAAACTTCTTAGTCTGATGTAGTCCCATTCATTAATTTTTGCCTTCACTTCTCTTGCCATTGGAGTCAAATTCATAAAATACTCTTTAAAACCCAGGTCCATGAGTTGAGTACCTATGTCTTCTTCTATGTACTTAATTGTTTCAGGACTTATGTTTAGATCTTTGATCCATTTTGAGTTAATTTTAGTACAGGGGGACAAACTGTAGTCCAGTTTTATTCTTTTGCATGTGGCTTTCCAGTTTTCCCAGCACCATTTATTGAAGAGGCTTTCTTTTCTCCATTGTGTGTTGTTGGCCCCTTTATCAAAAATTATTTGACTATATATATGTGGTTTTATTTCTGGACTTTCTATTCTGTTCCATTGGTCTGAGTGTCTATTTTTCTGCAAATACCATGCTGTTTTGATTGTCGTGGCCCTATAATAGAGTTTGAAGTCAGGTATTGTAATGCCCCCAGCTTCATTCTTTTTCTTTAGGATTGCTTTGGCTATTCGGGGTTTTTTATAGTTCCATATAAATCTTATGATTTTTTGCTCTATTTCTTTAAAAAACGTCATTGGAAGTTTGATGGGAATTGCATTGAATTTGTATATTGCTTTGGGTAATATAGCCATCTTGATTATATTTATTCTTCCTAGCCAAGAACAAGGTATATTCTTCCATCTCATTATATATTTTTCAATTTCCCTTAACAATGGTTTATAGTTTTCATTATATAAGTCCTTTACATTCTTTGTTATGTTTGTTCCTAAGTATTTTACTTTTTTTTTGTTGCAATCGTGAAGGGGATTATTCTTTTGAGTTCCTTCTCAGTTGTTTCATTGTTGGCATATAGAAAGGCTATTGACTTCTGAATGTTAATTTTGTATCCTGCGACCTTACTGTATTGGCTTATTGTTTCTAGTAGTCTTTTTGTGGATTCTTTGGGGTTTTCGATGTATAGGATCATATCATCTGCAAAAAGTGATACCTTTACTTCTTCTTTTCCGATATGGATGCCTTTTATTTCTTTGTCTTGTCTAATTGCTGTGGCGAGAACCTCTAGTACCACATTAAATAAGAGTGGAGAGAGTGGACAACCCTGTCTTGTTCCTGATTTAAGGGGGAAAGCCTTCAGTTTAGTGCCATTTAATATGATGTTAGCTGATGGTTTATCATATATGGCCTTTATCATGTTGAGATATTTTCCTTCTATACCCATTTTGTTGAGAGTCTTAAACATAAAATTGTGTTGTATTTTATCGAAAGCCTTTTCTGCATCTATTGATAAGATCATGTGGTTTTTGTTCTTTGTTTTGTTGATATGGTGTATTACGTTAACCGTTTTACGTATGTTGAACCATCCTTGAGATTCTGGGATGAATCCCACTTGATCATGATGTATTATTTTTTTAATATGTTGTTGTATTCGATTTGCTAGTATTTTGTTTAGTATTTTAGCATCTGTATTCATTAGAGATATTGGTCTGTAGTTTTCTTTTTTTGTGCCATCCTTGCCTGGTTTTGGTATGAGGGTTATGTTGGCCTCATAAAATGTGTTTGGAAGTATTGCTTCTTCTTCAATTTTTTGGAAGACTTTGAGTAGAATAGGAACCAAGTCTTCTTTGAATGTTTGATAAAATTCGCTGGTATAGCCGTCAGGGCCTGGACTTTTATTTTTGGGGAGGTTTTTAATGGTTTTTTCTATTTGTTCTCTACTGATAGGTCTGTTTAGGCTTTCTGCTTCTTATTGACTCAGTCTAGGAAGGCTGTATTGTTCTAGGAATTTATCCATTTCTTCTAGGTTGTTGAATTTAGTGGCATAAAGTTTTTCATAGTATTCTACAATAATTCTTTGTATATCTACGGTATCCGTGGTGATTTCTCCTCTTTCATTTTGGATTTTGTTTATATGGGTTCTTTCTCTTTTTTCCTTGGTAAGTCTTGCCAAGGGTTTGTCAATTTTGTTGATCTTTTCAAAGAACCAGCTCCTTGTTCTATTAATTTTTTCTATAGTTTTTCTGTTCTCTAATTCATTTATTTCTGCTCTGATTTTTATTATCTCCTTTCTTCGGCTGCTTTTGGGTTGTCTTTGTTCTTCTTTTTCTAGTTCCTTAAGGTGGGAAGTTAAGTGGTTCACTTGGGCTCTCTCTTGTTTGTTCATATATGCCTGAAGTGATATGAACTTCCCTCTTATCACTGCTTTTTCTGCATCCCATAGATTCTGATATGTCGTATTGTCATTTTCATTAGTCTGTATAAATCTTTTGATCTCTGCACTTATTTCTTCTTTGACCCATTCATTTTTTAAAAGTATGTTGTTTAGTTTCCACATTTTTGTGGGATTTTTTTCCTCTTTTTTGCAGTTGAATTCTAGTTTCAAGGCTTTATGATCAGAAAATATGCTTGGTACAACTTCGATTTTTCTGAATTTGCTGATGTTGTTTTTGTGGCCCAACATATGGTCAATTCTTGAGAATGATCCATGTACACTGGAGAAAAATGTATACTCAGTCACTTTGGGATGAAATGTCCTGTAGATGTCTATCATATCCAGGTGCTCTAGTGTTTTGTTTAAGGCCACTATGTCTTTGTTGATTCTCTGTTTGGATGACCAATCTAGAGCCGTCAGCGGTGTATTGAGGTCTCCAAGTATGATTGTATTTTTGTCAGTTTTTGTTTTAAGGTCAATAAGTAGCTGTCTTATATATTTTGGTGCTCCTTGGTTTGGTGCATATATATTAAGAATTGTTATGTCTTCTTGATTCAGTGTCCCCTTAGCCATTATGAAATGGCCATTTTTATCTCTGAGTACTTTTCCTGTCTTGTAGTCAGCATTATCCGATATGAGTATTGCTACACCTGCTTTTTTTTGGATGTTATTTGCTTGGAGTATTGTTTTCCAGCCTTTCACTTTGAATTTGTTTTTATCCTTATTACTTAGATGAGTTTCCTGTAGGCAGCATATAGTTGGATTTTCTTTTTTAATCCATTCTGCTACTCTGTGCCTTTTTATTGGTGAGTTTAATCCGTTTACATTTAGTGTAATTATTGATACTTGTGAGTTCCCTATTGCCATTTTATATCTTGCTTTCTGTTAGTTTTGTGTCTTGTTTGATCCTTCTCTTTCGTTTTTCTATCTTTTGTTTTTATTTGGTTGTATTCCATACATCTTTCCTCTGTTGCTATCTTTTTTATCTCATGTGCTTCTGTGGTGGTTTTTTCAATGGTGGTTACCTTTGAGTAATGAAAAGGGTCCCTACCCTGTTCATTGTAGCGAACTATTTTGTGAGTACTTTTGCACTCCATCGTCCTTTGCTACTGTTAATCTCCATCTTCTCCCCCTCTTTCTTTTTGTTGTTGTCACAGTTTAAATTTGGTTTTATTGTGTTCTTCTTGGAGCTTTTACTTGTGGCTCTGTTTTTTTTTGTTCTTTGTATCTGATTGGAGAACCCCCTTTAGTAATTCCTGGAGTGGGGGTTTTCTGATGATAAATTCCCTCATCTTTTCTGTATCTGTGAATGTTTTTATTTCTCCTTCATATTTGAAGGATAGCTTTGATGGGTATAGTATTCGTGGCTGAAAGTTTCTCTCTTTCAGGACTTTAAATATTGGGGTCCACTCTCTTCTAGCTTGTAGAGTTTCTGCTGAGAAATCTGATGATAATCTAATGGGCCTTCCTTTATATGTTGTATTCTTCTTTTCCCTGGCTGCCTTGAGAATTTTTTCTTTGCTGTTGGTTTGTGTCAATTTCATTATGATATGCCTTGGAGTAGGTTTGTTGGGGTTAAGAAAACTCGGTGTTCTGTTTGCTTCTTGAATTTGAGGCTTTAGTTCTTTCCACAGGCTTGGGAAGTTCTCATCTATTATTTGTTTGAGTATGTTCTCCATTCCATTTTCTCTCTCTTCTCCCTCTGATATACCTATTATTCTTATGTTATTCTTTTTGATGGAGTCAGATAATTCTTGTAGGGCTATCTCATTTTTTTTAATTTTTGAGTCTCTTTCTTCTTCTCTCTGTTTTGACTCAAGTTGCTTGTCTTCTATTTCACTAATCCTCTCTTCTATCTGACCTGTTCTATTAGCTAAGCTTGTTACTTCGTTTTTCAGCTCGTGAATTGAGTTTTTCATCTCTGTTTGATTTGTTTTTATAGTTTCAATTTCCTTGGACATATATTCTTTGTGTTCATTGAGTTGTTTTCTGAGCTCCCTAAATTGCCTTTCTGTGTTTTCTTGTATATCTCGGAGGATTTTTAGGATTTCTATCTTGAATTCTCTGTCATTTAGCTCCAAGGTTTCCAATATATTAAATTTTTTCTCCATAGATTTTTCCTCATCTAGCTGTGTTACCTCTCTTTCTTTTGTATCCATGATATTCGATTTTCTCTTCCTTAATGGCATCTGAGGGTGGTTTTGTTGATAGTATTAATGAGATTTAATAAAGAATAAAAAGTTAAAAAAAATAAAAAATCAAAAAGAGTTTTTTTTAAAAAAAAATTAATAATGAAATAAAGAAAAATAAAATAATAATTTTTAAAAAAAGGAAATTATTCCCCCCCTCCTCTTTTCTTCTCCTCTCCCCTTTTTCTTGAGAAAATCTCGTGGTGAACTGTGAATTATAACAAACAATGCCTGTGATGGAGGTCCTGAATTGAGGAAAAGTAATAAAGGGGCAAAAAAAAAAAAGAAAAAAAAAGGAAAGAAAAAAAGGGGGGGCGGTATGGACCCACAAAAAGCAAATAAGGAAAATTTTGGATCAAGAATAAAATGATTTGCTTTTAGGTGTTGGTGTTGTCTAAGAGTTATGATGAGAGGAATAAGAGAACAGAAAAATGGGGGGACAAATTAAAAAAATACTATTGTATTTAGTGGAACAAGAACTAGATAAAATGGAGAGCCAGGGATGGGAGTACTGCTAGTGAGTTAAAAAGGTGAAGTAAAAAACCCCCAAAATGCCACAAACATAAGTTTGAGTCCCAGATAAGATAATTTGTTTGTTATTGAGGTTTGAATGAGAGGAGATGTAAAGGAGAAAGGAAGAAACTAATATAGAGGGAGAAAAGAAAGAGAGAGAGAGAAAAAAAGAGGGAACCAGTAAAAGAAGAAAAAAGAAAGGAGAGAGAGAGTTAAGGGTTTTGGAGTGCAACCCTCATAGAGAGAAAGGAAGAGGAGAAAAAAGATAATGGGAGATGTAACACTTATGGGTAGTGTAGTTCAAGGAGAGGAGAGAGTAAGACCGGCAGAGAGTTAATCGGCCAAATTGGAGGAGGAAAAAAAGTATCAAGAATGAAGATAAGAGAAACAAACGAACAAATATAAGAAAATGGGATAGGTTATAAAGTCTGCAGATTATTCTTGATTTTGAGAGGTTATCTTCTTATTTTTTCTTTTCTCTCCCTCTTCCTGGTCGGTGACTCTGTACCCCAGGTTCTGCCCCTTTGGCACGCTCAGGTAGAGGTTTGCAGTTGATAAGTCTCTATGGCAATGTCATGTATTGTGCTTTAGTCTCGTTGGGAGTCAAGGCTCATTAGCTTTCATAGGCTCCGACAGTGAGAGAGTCCGTGTTCCTGGAGCCTTTCTCCTAGTCTTTCCTTCCTCAATTAGTAGCCTGATAATCCAGCTATGGGGTTGTTGCTGCCTCTGCCTGGATAGTAAGAGATTCAAAGAGCTGGCAACTCTCCACTCTATTTCCACTCAGCACAGGGCTCTGGGTAAGGCTCAGTCAGTCAGAGTTGCTAGCATAATCAGGCGGGCTTTCCGCCCACTCAAAGACCTCTCGCTCTGCCATTCTGTCCGGTAACACAGGCGGGCACCCACTTCCGGGTGCTTGGAGGAAACTCTCATTCACTATCTGCGTGCACAGACCAGGATATCCGGCCAGTAGTCTCACACTCTGAGTGAAACCCCCAACCGCATGGAAATTTGCAGCGCTGGAATTCGCTCTCGCTCCGTCCCCGTGCGCGGCTTTTGCAAGGCGCTGGGGCGGCCCGAGATTCCGCTTCTGCCCACACAAAGGCCCCTGACTCTGCCCCTCTGTGCGATAACACGGGCGCGCCCTGCCGAGGCACTCGGAGGAATCGCTCACTTCCTATCTGCGCGCGCGCACACCAGGATATGAGGCCGGCCGCGTTTCCCTGAGTGAAACCCTCACCAGCACGGAAAATTTCCACCGTTGGAATTAGTTCTCGCTCCCTCCCGTGCGCAGCTTTCCCAGGGCGCTGGGGCTGCCCAGAGATTCTGCTTTCGGCCCACAGAAAGGCCTCTGACCCTGCCTCTCTGTGGGGCAACACGGACACCCACTTCTGGGGCTTAGGAAGAGATCTCTCGCCCACTAACTGCGCACCAACCAGGAGAACGGGTAAAATGGCTGCCCCGCTTGTCTTTCTTTGTTTGGGTTTGGTGCGAGTGTTAGCTTGTATTGCCTGGCTTGCCACAGGAACAGTTTTTCCTCGGCTTGGATCTCCGTGCCACAGCCTGGTTCGGCATTTTGTGCGCGGCCTGGATGTATTCACCCCCTTTGCCTGCCTCAGCTTCTATATTCACAGTTACCAGAGAAAGCCGACCTGTTTAGGTTAGTGAGGAAGGCGGAGCATTTCTTACTCCCTATTTCCTTCAGGATTTGGTTATATATTTAGCCAATTTTTCACTCGACCATACCTTCGGGTGTATTGTGAAGCATCTGGAGGCTCCAAGTATAGGTTTTTCTGTTTCTGGTTGAAGATCTTGTTGAGTTTTGGGGGAGATTTATCGGTATCGCTTCCTACTCCGCCATTACTCTGACGTCATCCCCACAAAGATACAATTTATACAAATGTTGCTGGAATTACTGGACACTTGTGTTCAAAAAATATCTAAACACAGACCTTATAGCTTTTAAAAATATTAACTCAAAATGCATCATAGACCTAAATATAAAACAAAAAGCTAAAATCTTCTAGAAGACAACATAAGGGAAAACCTAGATAAATTTGGGTGTGGCAATAATTTTTAAATACAAAACCAAAGGCATGATGTATAAAAGCAATTACTGAAAATCTGAACTTCATTAAAATTAAACAATACATTCTAAGAAAGTCATTGTATAGAGAACACAAAACAACAGACTGGGAAAAAATATTTGCAAGGACAAATCTGATAAAGAACTGTAGTACAAAATATACAAAGAACTCTTAAAATGCAACAATAAGAAAACAACAACCCAATTAAAAATGGTCCAAATATCTAAACAGACATCCTACCAAAGAAAATGTACATATGAAAAATTAAAACAAAGAAATACCACTACACACGCATTAGGATGGCCAAAATCAGTAACACTGAAAACATCAAATTAATGTGAGGATCTGGTGCAATAAAAACTCTTTATTTTTGGCTGATGGCAATGTAAACAGGTTGACTCTTTTTGGAAGACAGTTTGGTACTTTCTTATACCATTAAGCATACTCTTATCACACAGTCCAGGAATGGTGTTTCTTGATATTTATCCAAAGGAATTGAAATCTGTATTCACAAAAAGAAATGTATGCAGATGGATGTTTACAGCAGTTTTATTCATAAGTCAAAACTTATAAGCAACCAAGATGTCCTTCAGTAGATGAATCAATAAATAAAATGTGGTACATTCAGAAATGTAATATTACTCACCACTAAAAACAAAAGATCTATCAAGACATGAAAAGACATGGAGGAAATAAAGGCACATTACTAAGTGAAAGACGTCAATCTGAAAAGGCTACATAGTGTGTGGTTCCAAGTATATGACATACTAGAAAAGGCAAAACCATAGAGACAGTGAAAAAGATCAGTGATAGGCTTTGGAAGACAAAAAGATGAATATGCAGATAATGGAGGATTTTTAAGACAGTAAAATTATTTTAATGTAACTATACTGGTAGATACATGTTGTTAAACATTGTCCAAATCAATAGAATGTACAATTCCGAGGGCAAACTCTTAACATAAACGAAGTTAGGTGATTATGATGTGTCAATGCAAGTTCATCAGTGTACTAATCTGGTGAGTGATTTTGATGATGAGGGCTGCTATGCTTGCATGAAGCGGAAGCTATATGGTAAATCTCTTCATTTTGCTCTCAATTTTGTTGTGAAATTAACACTGTTCTATAAAAGTAAAGTTTTCAAGACATGATTAAGATATTGATATAATCTTTTATGAATGCTTAATATTTGCTGAAATGATAAATACAGTACTTGGCATGAATTAAACAATGTATGTTGCTTGAATTTAGATTCATACTACAAGAGAAAAAAAAAAACACTGGCATATGCAACACTCAGGGGCCAACATACAACCATACACAAATACAGACAAGAACAGAAAGACACACATAATCATGATCTATAATACTTGAGTCTTTAAATGAACAAGAAGAACCAAATGTAAACCTGAGAGTTTCAAGAAGGTGTATTAGTTTGCCAGGACTTTCATAACAAAGTACCAGTGACTGGATGGTTTGAACCAGGGGTAGTCAACCTTTTTATACCTACTGCCTACTTTTGTATCTCTGTTAGTAGTAAAATTTTCTAACCGCCCACCGGTTCCAGATTAATGGTGATTTATAAAGTAGGAAAGTAATTTTACTTTATAAAATTTATAAAGCAGAGTTACAGCAAGTTGAAGCATATAGTAATAATTACTTACCAAGTACTTGATGTTGGATTTTCGCTGTTTGGCAGAATAAATCTTTATAAAACAACTTACTATTGTTAAATCTATCTTTTTATTTATACTTTGGTTGCTCTGCTACTGCCCACCATGAAAGCTGGAACGCCCACTAGTGGGCGGTAGGGACCAGGTTGACTACCACTGGTTTAAACAAACAAAATTTATTTTCTCACCATTTTGTTGGCTAGAAGTCCAAATTCATGGTCAGTATGCTTGTTTTTTTTTTGTTTGTTTGTTTGTTTTTTCCTAAGGTTTTTCTCCTTGGCTTGTACATGGCTACCTTTCACTTCATCCTTTTATAGTATTTCTTCTGTGCTTCTGGTGTCTCTGTGTGTTTATGTTTTTTCTTCTAAGAACAACAGTTAGATGGGATTAGGTCTCTAATACCCTCAATTTTAACCTAGTACCATTTTTAAAGGCCCTATCTCAAATATGGTCAAATTATAAGGTTAGGCTTCAACTTATGAATTGAGATAATACAATTATTTCCATAACAGTAGTAATAAATAGTTCACTTTGAACTATTTTTGTATCAGTTACCTCCACTAAAAAAAAAATCAATGGCCCTGACCTGTTGGCTCAGTGGTAAAGCATCAGCCCTGCATGTGAATATTCTGTATTTGATTCCTGGTCAGGGCAAATGGGAGAAGTGCCATCTGCTTCTCAAACCACCCATCTTGCTTCTCTCATTCTCTCTCTCTCTTCCCCTCCTGCAGCCATGGCTCAATTGGAACAAGTTGGCCTTGGGGGCTGAGGACGGCTCCCTGGTTTTCACCTTAGTCTCCAAGAAGAGCTCCGTTGCTGAGCAACAGAGTGTTGCCTCAGATGAACAGAGTGTCACCCCCTAGTGGGTTTGTTGAGTGGGTCCCAGTCGAGGCACACATGGGGGGAATCTGTCTCTGACTCTTCTCCTTTCACTGAATAAAAAAATAAAAAAGAACATCATGTTTTCAATGAAATAGATTAAAAAGTTTATTTTTAGATTTAACTGTGAATTTTAGCAAGAAATTAAAATCTCAAGGTAAAAGAGATTCACAAACCTAAAAAGCATTATTTCTATTTATATGTAATGTTTATTTATTCATAACAATAATAAAAGAATTGATCATCAGATATATGTCAGTGAAGCATAAAGACAACATTTAGGATAACTTTAAAACTAAAATATTTTGCAAGTTTATACTGCAGGTAAAGTAACACCAAAAGCTATGTTCCAATGTTATAGTCTCTGAAGACTTTCTGACATTTTTGTGCCTTATGTTTGTAGAATAAAATACAGGGTTAAAGATTTGAGGAAAAATTTAGGAAATAAAACACTAATTTATTTATTTATATTTTTATTCACTTTTCCACCAAGCCAACCAGCCAGGGCTGAAAACATGTTTTTTTTTTAAAAAAATTATATTTAGTAACTTTATTCTCATTATAATCAATCACAAAGTAAACTATTTAAGTTATTTTGGCGATGATCATTAGAAAACGAAAGCCTATTGGCAATGTCTATTAGTAAGAAAAGTTTAGATCTTTTCTTTGTTAAATCATTTATGTGTCTATGTTATATAACACTCAGAATAAAAAATCTTGTGGTGCTTGTTTTCTTATTTTGCTAGAGACTGTTTACATTGTTTTAAAAAATCACATCATTTTAAGCTGTCCGTATGTGAAAGGTTATTTACTAGTGTTTATTTTTCATTTAAAATACTGTATTGTGAAGCCATAATTTCTTTTTTAAAAGTCTGAAAGAAAAAGTTTCAAGAACCTGTACACTCCAGGAGATGTATAATTTTTTTTGTATTTTTCTGAAGCTGGAAACGGGGAGAGACAGTCAGACAGACTTCCGCATGAGCCCGACCGGGATCCACCCGGCACGCCCACCAGGGGCGACGCTCTGCCTACCAGGGGGCGATGCTCGAGCCACTCTAGCGCCTGGGACAGAGGCCAAGTAGCCATCCCCAGCGCCCAGGCCATCTTTGCTCCAATGGAGCCTTGGCTGCGGGAGGGGAAGAGAGAGACAGAGAGGAAGGGGGGGGGGTGGAGAAGCAAATGGGCGCTTCTCCTATGTGCCCTGGCCGGGAATCGAACCCTGGTCCCCCGCACGCCAGGCCGACGCTCTACCGCTGAGCCAACCGGCTAGGGCCAGGGGATGTATAATTTTAAAGAACTACCACAATATAAATTGATTCTTCAATAACTGATAAACAATGAGGTTAACAAAAATGCATTCCATAATGTTTTTAATGTCTAAATATACAACTGCACCCAAGAGTGTCCTTTTCTGTGATTAAAAGTACCCTGTAATCAGAACTCTTTAGGGAATGGAAAATAAATCGAACCATTAAGATTTTTATTTTAGCCTGACCAGGCAGTGGCGCAGTGGCTAGAGCGTCGGACTGGGATGCGGAAGACCCAGGTTCGAGACCCCGAGGTGGCCAGCTTGAGTGCGGGCTCATCTGGTTTGAGCAAAAGAAAAGCTCACCATCTTGAACCCAAGGTCGCTGGTTCAAGCAAGGGGTTACTTGGTCTGCTGACGGCCTGCAGTCAAGGCACACATGAGAAAGCAATCAATGAACAACTAAGGTGTTACAACAAAAGATTTTTATTTTATATATTACTAAGATTTTGATTTTCTTAAAAGCTTAATAACTGCATGCCATGTAAATTTACACTTTATTCATTATAAAGCACATGTAGTTGATGCTGCAAATTTAATTAATTTTCTAGCCTTTATTACTATTTTCATAATTAATTCTTAATGAAAGCCTTGAGATTACAATGTTCTAAATTATGTACACATTGAATTTCGTACAAGCCAACACCTAGAGATTCTTCAGAGTTAACATCAAATAGCTTAGTAGCTTCAAATGAATATGGGAAGTAGGAAAGATTTCTGTTGAAATGAAAATATTTTCCTATTACTAGCTCTTCTTTCCCCTGTTTGCTGAGTGACCTTTGAGTGTGGTATTTGTTGGGCAGTTCTAGTACATGATCATTCAATAGGCCAGTGGAGTTTGGTCATATAGTTAAGAGGAGCAAACAGGTAAACTGGGGGAGATGGATGCACAATAGGCACAGTAGTCTGACAGAAGAATGCGTAGCTCTCCAGAGGGTGAAAGGTCAGCGTATGGTGTTAGGAAGAAAAAAATAAAAACCTGTTCAGTTAGGAAAGGAGGTAGTAAGCACACTTGATGCTTCTGACAAGATGTTAATGTAGATTAATCAGGTTGGCAAATATGTATTTGTTGCTGGCTTCATCTCCAAAAATATACCTCAGAGAAACTGTAGAAGAAGGAAACATACTAAGATAAATCAAGCAAAATCTTTAAGAAATATGCCAAGATCAAAAGTTGTCTTTGACTCGGAAACTGGGTAATAATCTAGGGCAGGAGTGACCAGAGCAGTGGCAGAATAGATTTAGAAGAGGATATAAATTCTACTTTTTTCTTGTCACAACACTTCCTGGGCAAAATTTTACCATATATTTTACCAATAAATCAATAGCAACATTCAAGAAAACTAGTGGGCAAGAAGTTTCTAGAACAATTTTAGGGCTGTACAAAAGCTTTACTGATTTGTGAACTATTGATAAGGGATGCAATATATCCATGTTTCCTCATCCAAGTCTCCAGGGCTGATGGGTTGCCTCTTCCCTTATTGCTTCTTTCTAAAAATGTTTCAAGGAAACCCTTGACCATAATACTTGCTTTGTACTATGCCGGCAAACAGGGTTGTCTAAAATGTTGGAGCCTGACTTCTCTGCCTTAGAGGTGATTCTTTACTTCCTCTTAAACTCCTGAGAAGTTATAGAGGAATAAAGACTTATTTTCATCCGTCTCCAGTGTGCACCATGAGAAAAGATAGCCTTTCATCTAAGGAAAATGAAAGCACAGGACAGTTTATTACACACACAAGTTATACATATACTGTAAAAGAACAATAAACAGACAAACACAATAAGGACAAAAAGAGACTCGTATTGCATTCAAAAACAACATCAAAACAAAATTAAGATTCGGCCTGACCAGGCAGTGGATAGAACATCGAACTGGGACATAGAGGACCCAGGTTCGAAATTCTAAGGTTGCCAGCTTGAGCGCAGGCTCATCTGGTTTGAATAAGGCTCACCAGCTTGAGCCCAAGGTCTCTGGCTTGAGCAAGGGGTCACTCGGTCTGCTGTAGACCCCTGGTCAAGGCACATATGAAAAAACTATCAATGAACTACTAAGGTGCCAAAGTGAAGAGGGGATGTTTTCCATCTCTCTCTCTTCTCGTCTGTCCCTGTCTGTCTCTCTCTTTCTCTGTCTCTCTCTCTGTCTCTCTGTCTCTCTGTCTCTCTCTCTCTCTCTCTCTCACACACACACACACACACACACACACACACACACACACACACACACATAAAGATTCAGAGTAAAATGAAACCAACAGCTTGAACAGGCAGTGGCACAGTGGATAGAGTGTTGGTCTAGGATGTTGAGGACACAAGGTAGAAAAATTGAGGTCACTGGCTTGAGAGCAGGCTCATCAGCTTGAATGTGGGGTTGCTGGTTTAAGAGTAGGATCATAGGCATGACCCCATGGTAGCTGGCTTGAGCAAGGGGTCACTGATTCAACTGGAGACCCCTGGTCAAGACACATATGAGAAAGAAATCCATAAACAACTCAGGTGCTGCAACTATAAGTTGATACTTCTCATCTCTCTCCTTCCTGTTTGCTCCTGTCTATTCACCACTAAATAAATAAACAAACAAACAACAAATAAATAAATAAAACCTATAGCAAAAAAATGTTTGAGAATAAATAGGTAAAAACTATATACCAGAGGAAAATTTCTGGGTTATAGATTTAATATCCATAAGACATAACTCAAGAAAAAAGTCTATGATTCAAAGGAAGATGGTTGTTATAAGTTGAGAAGATTAAATACGTTGAAATAGCCATTACAAAATCCATCAATTGCACACTTGAGCCTCTAAATTTATCAATTATAACTGACACTGTGATAGATTGACTCACTATATAAAAATGAAATAAAAGCAGATTAATTCCTAAAACTGTATGGTGAGTTGGACACCAGATAGATTAAAAATCTAAGTGGGAAAAGTAAAACTATAAAGTAAATGGGAAATGAGATTTTTTTCAAAGAAACTCTAAAAAAATTTATAAAACATTATATTTATCTAACTATACCAAAATCAATGATTTCTGCACAATAAATTATATTTTGAGCTTCTTTCCAAAGTAAATGGGCAGATAGCAATATCCAGCACAAACCTATATTATAATGTCTAAAATTGATAAGCTATTAATAACTATGATTTGCATTTGCCAACAGAAAAATACAAATAAACAGAAGCAATTAAAAGAAATGAAAGTCCACATATTTAATAAACATAAGAAGAGATGTATAAACTCATTAGTAATTAAAAAAATGCAACTTTTTCCAAAAAGAGGGAGGGGGTCAGGGGAGGGGAGGGGCACAAAGAAAACCAGATAGAAAGTGATGGAAGACAATTTGATTTGGGTGATGGGTATGCAACATAATCAAAAGTCAAAATAACCTGAAGATATTTTCTGTAAACCTATGTACCCTGATTGATCAATGTCACCCCATTAAAATTAATTAAAAAAAGAAAGAAAATGCAGCTAAAATGAGATATCATCTTAAATTTACTAGATGTACAAATATTAGAAATCTGGTAATCTTAAGTGTTACTTGAATGAGGAGATAATGGGAGCTTGCACACATTGTATGAAAGTTTGTAATATAGCAATGATATTTTGGAAAGAAACCTGGCAGTACTTAATCATAAGCAGTGTATGCAAACTGCATACTAGAGAATATCAGTGCTGGGTATAAATCCCAGACAAACAAACACTCAATTCTATGAGGGAGCCCACATAAGAATTTGGTACAATATTTTGTTTAGATGGATGGAATTTGGGCAATCTAGGTGTTCATTGCTGGGTGATTATATGTAGTAATGGCAACATTAAAAATATTAAAGACATATTACTCAGAAAAAAGTAAAAATCAGAATAATATGTCCAATAAAATATTACTTAGATAAATAAAAAATTCATGTACAAAAATACATATACAAATTTTTCAAGAATGCATACTCATCAAACATATTAGAATGGCGACTGTGACCTACAATAAGGAGTTCTGGATTGGTATTAAGATTCAGAATGGAGTGGTTTGGATAAAAAAAGGAAACAAGTGACTTTGCTGGGACAAAAAGTCTTTTAATAGTAAAAAAAAAAACAAAAACCCAAAAAGTGTGATTAATGAAACCATTATCTGCACTTGGGATTAAAACAAAAATTAAAAATAGAAATTTAAAGATTCAGAAAAAACAAAAATATAATGTCAAAATTAAGTAAGTGCACAAATATTCACTCTTAACAAATTTGTGTTATTTACTTTGTAGAAAGTCTTATCCAAACAACTGAATTTAACAATAGCCATAGGACAGTTATTGATATTATAAATATTGTTTTATTTTTTCTCAAATACAGTTTTTCATCATCATGTAAATGTGACTACTGAAGAGTATAGTTATTTTTTCCTTTATCATTGTTTTATAACATTAAAATAGACTTTCAGCTATTTTCTCTAATTGAAGTTCATTTTTATTGATATAAATAAAATTTAAGAATATATTGCAGAAATTACTAATACTAAAAATTAGCATCTATAAATTTTTCATTTAATTTCATTAGAGGAATTAGATTTCATGAAGTTTTCAATGAATAAATCAAAGTCTATGACTTTTTTGTTTTTAATAACTTTTTTAAAAGTCCATCTATCAGCAAGTATAACATAGCAATTAATTTCAAGAAGATTTTAATTTACAGACTCAAATTCTATATCTTGTATCTCAATTTAAAAATCTAATATACCAATTTATATTAATGAAGATTCTTGGGACTAAAATATATCCACATGCTTGTTATACATAAAGCATTGACATTTTAATTTCTGTATTATTCCGATTCTCAAAATGGTTTCCATGAGACAAATTATTCACTTTCCATTATCATTAGAAATGCTTTTTCTGATTCTTATTTTGAATAATCTCCTGATCCTTTTCAAGTTTTATAACAAATGCAAAAAAGAATATAAAATATAATTAGTGGTAGGTTATTTTATTTTATTTTTATTAGTAGTTTTGCTGCTAGAACATCAAAATCATGAAAAACCAATCCAATAACTTTCCCCCTCCTGGCTGTAGATATTCCATTTAGAACAATGTCTGGAGGTTTAACTACAAGGGCACTTTAAAAACACAGATAAGTAGTTTTTTAACTACATGAGTGTCACATGGTTATCATGACAGCATCAAGAGTGGTGTGTTCCTGGACAGAACAAACATAGTATTCTTCTCAAGTAAAGGTATCACTTTTTGCAGATGATATGATCCTATACATCAAAAATCCCAAAGAATCCACAAAAAGACTACTAGAAACAATAAACTAATACAGTAAGGTCACAGGATACAAAATTAACGTACAGAAGTCAGTAGCCTTTCTATATGCCAACAATGAAACATTTGAGAACAAACTCAAAAGAACAATCCCCTTCACGATTGCAACAAAAAAAATAAAATACTTAGGAATAAACATAACAAAGAATGTAAAGGACTTATATAATGAAAACTATAAACCATTGTTAAGGGAAATCGGAAAAGATATAATGAGATGGAAGAATATACCTTGTTCTTGGTTAGGAAGAATAAATATAATCAAGATGGCCATATTACCCAAAGCAATATACAAATTTAATGCAATTCCCATCAAAATTCCAATGACATTTTTAAAAGAAATGGAGCAAAAAATCATAAGATTTATATGGAACTATAAAAAAACCCTGAATAGCCAAAGCAATACTAAAGAAAAAGAATGAAGCTGGGGGCATTACAATACCTGACTTCAAACTATATTATAGGGCCACGACAATCAAAACAGTATGGTATTGGCAGAAAAATAGACACTCAGAACAATGGAACAGAATAGAAAACCCAGAAATAAAACCACATATATATAGTCAAATAATTTTTGATAAAGGGGCCAACAACACACAATGGAGAAAAGAAAGCTTCTTCAATAAATGGTGCTGGGAAAACTGGAAAGCCCCATGCAAAAGAATGAAACTGGACTACAGTTTGTCCCCCTGTACTAAAATTAACTCAAAATGGATCAAAGATCTAAACATAAGACCTGAAACAATTAAGTACATAGAAGAAGGCATAGGTACTCAACTCATGGACCTGGGTTTTAAAGAGTATTTTATGAATTTGACTCCAATGGCAAGAGAAGTGAAGGCAAAAATTAATGAATGGGACTACATCAGACTAAGAAGTTTTTGCTCAGCAAGAGAAACTGATAACAAAATAAACAGAAAGCCAACTAAATGGGAAATGATATTTTCAAACAACAGCTCAGATAAGGGCCTAATATCCAAAATATACAAAGAACTCATAAAACTCAACAACAAACAAACAAACAATTCAATAAAAAAATGGGAAGAGGATATGAACAGACACTTCTCCCAGGAAGAAATACAAATGGCCAACAGATATATGAAAAGATGCTCATCTTCTTTAGTTATTAGAGAAATGCAAATCAAAACTGCAATGAGATACCACCTCACCCCTGTCAGATTAGCTATTATTAACAAGACAGGTAATAGCAAATGTAGAAGAGGCTGTGGAGAAAAAGGAGCCCTCATACACTGTTGGTGGGAATGTAAAGTAGTACAACCATTATGGAAGAAAGTATGGTGATTCCTCAAAAAACTGAAAATAGAATTACCTTATGACCCAGCAATCCCTCTACTGGGTTTATACCCCCAAAACTCAGAAACATTGATATGTAAAGACACATGCAGCCCCATGTTCATTGCAGCATTGTTCACAGTGGCCAGGACATGGAAACAACCAAAAAGCCAGTCAATAGATGACTGGATAAATAAGATGTGGCACATATACACTATGGAATACTACTCAGCCATAAGAAATGATGACATCGGATCATTTATAGCAAAATGGTGGGATCTTGATAACATTATACAAAGTGAAATAAGTAAATCAGAAAAAAACAGGAACTGCATTATTCCATACGTAGGTGGGACATAAAAGTAAAACTAAGAGACATTGATAAGAGTGTGGTGGTTATGGGGGGAGGAGGGAGAGGGAGATGGCAAGGGGGAGGGGGAGGGGCACAAAGAAAACTAGATAGAAGATGACAGTGGACAATCTGACTTTGGGTGATGGGTATGCAACATAAGTGAACCACAAGATAACCTGGAGTTGTTATCTTTGAATATATGTATCCTGATTTATTGATGTCAACCCATTAAAAATAAAATTATTAGGCCCTGGCCGGTTGGCTCAGCGGTAGAGCATCGGCCTAGCATGTGGAGGACCCGGGTTTGATTCCCGGCCAGGGCACACAGGAGAAGCGCCCATTTGCTTCTCCACCCCTCCTCCGCGCTTTCCTCTCTGTCTCTCTCTTCCCCTCCCGCAGCCGGGGCTCCATTGGAGCAAGGATGGCCCGGGCGCTGGGGATGGCTCTGTGGCCTCTGCCCCAGGCGCTAGAGTGGCTCTGGTCGCAACATGGCGATGCCCAGGATGGGCAGAGCATCGCCCCCTGGTGGGCAGAGCATCGCCCCTGGTGGGCGTGCCGGGTGGATCCCGGTCGGGCGCATGCGGGAGTCTGTCTGACTGTCTCTCCCTGTTTCCAGCTTCAGAAAAATGAAAAGAAAAAAATAAAATAAAATTATTAAAAAAAAAGCATTGTATTCTTCTAAATCACTGTTTTCCTCAGTTACCTGTATCCCTAATACATCTATCAATTGTTCTGTGCTCCTTCTATTTCTCTCTAGGTTTTGTATGTGCTTTCATCTGTCTCTTCTTTATGCCATTTTTTCATTTCTCTTCTGTTTTCCTCTACTTCCTTGATTTTATGATTATGTTTATAATAATATATGTATATATATACGTATATATAAGAGAATTAAAATTTATATACTTTCTTTTCTCTCAAACTTTTAAGTCACCCTAAAATAATCTGTGTCTTGATTAATACAGTTCAAAGAAAAAATTTACTTCTAATGTACAGGCCTCTATAGAGTACAATTAATCAACCAGATTAGAAGTTAACAAAACAACTTCTTAAGTAGTTCTTTTCTTTTTAGCTAAATTAAGTGTTGAAGTGAGGAAACCCTCTCTAGTTAAATTCATATTCTCAGGAAACTAAGAAAAGTAGTATGTTCTTACCTTATTGACACATAATTTACTTTATTAATATCTACCAGGGGTAGTCAACCTTTTTATACCTACTGCCCACTTTTGTATCTCTGTTAGTAGTAAAATTTCCTAACCACCCACCGGTTTCATAGTAATGGTGATTTATAAAATAGGGAAGTAACTTTACTTTATAAAATTTATAAAGCAGAGTTACAGCAAGTTAAAGCATATAAAAATAATTACTTACCAAGTACTTGATGTCTGATTTTCACTAAGTTTGGCAGAAAAAAATTTATAACACAACTTACTATAGTTAAATCTACCTTTTCATTTATACTTTGGTTGCTCTGCTACTGTCCACAATGATAGCTGGAACGCCCACTCGTGGGCGGTAGGGACCAGGTTGACTACCACTGATTATCTACTATTTTTTTAAATTTGGATTATTTTTTATACTTCTGAGAGCATGTTTAATTTATACAAATGCTTTTTGTCTTTAAGCCAATTAGAGCTCTTTAAAAATTATTTCTGACAACATAATCCAGAGTCAGAGAAAATATCACACATTTATTACCAACATACATAGACATACATAAACATAGTAAATAATGAAGTAAATCATTCTTTCAAAATTGATTTAAAATTATTCAATGGCCTGACCTGTGGTGGCGCAGTGGATAAAGCGTCAACCTGGAAATGCTGAGGTTTCTGGCTCGAAACCCTGGGCTTGCCTGGTCAAGGCACATATGGGAGTTGATGCTTCCAGCTCCTCCCCCCTTCTCTCTCTCTCTGTCTCTCTCTTTCTCCTCTCTAAAAATGAATAAATAAAAAAATAATTAAAAAAATTATTCAAAACATTGATTTAAAGAGTTTTCCATTGGGTCCTATATTTTTAACCATGTTAATTTGAAACTTGTTAAATTTATATATTTAAGGCCTGAGGCACAGTCTTCAAAACCAAAACAGATTATTATATTAATGTGTTTGGTCATGCTATAGTCCCTGTCTACCAAACTGAACTAGACTCATAAATTGCATTTCTACCTGTGGTTTTACATTTTTTTCAATATTAATTTAATAGATTTTTCTCTGGGATTTTTTATATTGCACAACATTGAAAAATGACAATCAGTTATATTATTTATTATTTAATTTTTAATTAATTAATCAGTTAATTTTATTTCTTTACTATTTAGAATTTTCTATTTTTAAAATTAATTTATTTATTTAGACAATTAAATTTAACAGGGTGCCATTGGTATTTTCTTTTTTTTTTTTTTGACAGAGAAAGATTCAGAGAGAGGGACAGATAGGGACACACAGACAGGAAGGGAGAGAGTTGAGAAGCATCAATTCTTTGTCGTGGCACCTTCGTTGTTCATTGATTGCTTTCTCATATGTGCCTTGACCTGGGGCTATAGCAGAGCTAGTGACCCCTTGCTCAAACCAGAGACCTTGGGCTCAAGCCAGAGACCTTGGGCTTCAAGCCAGAGACCTTTGAGCTCAAGCCAGCAACCATGGGGTCATGTCTATGATCCCACACTCAAGCAAGCAACCCTGTGCTCAAGCTGGTGAGTCCATGCACAAGCCAGATGAGCTCACAGTCAAGCCAATGGCCTTGGGGTTTCAAACCTGGGTCCTTTGTGTCCCAGTCCAATGTTCTATTCCCTGTGCCAAAACCTGGTTAGGCTCTACTATTTTCTTATATAGGATATCAGACTATGTCTTCCAAATAAGTAGTTTTTTTAATACACATCCTAGAGAAAATTACAAGACTGATTTTATCTAAAAATTTAAATTCATAAAATATGTAATGCGATGGGAATTGCATTTTTCAGCTGATGATGCTAATTCTGCTCATGATTAAATCTCAGTCTTTTAATCTATAATATTTCCATATGAATATATCTTATACTTAGTTCATTAGTTAAAAATTAAGTATAAGGTAAAATTTGTTATGTTGGATACTTAATATGATTTTTTTTACCAGTGACTATTTGTCAATTTTACTCACAAAGTTTTATATTACTTATTATACATTCTCATAAAAATCAATGATCAAAATGCATAAAAGCATTTTGCAAAGCACTAACAAGTTCAAAACATTAAAATACAATAATTTGAGAGTAGTATTTCTGTCCTCAGTAAAGAACTCATGTTATTCTTCTGAGACATAAAAGCAACAGTTGTGTTTTCTAAGTTGTGAGAAATCTACATAAGCAAACCAAGCTTCCATGTCTGAATGTGAGTTATTTTCATTTCTATCATTTGCTTGCTAAAAAATGTGAATGGGCACTTACAAGAAATTAAACATTGCTTTAAATTCTTTGCATTTGCTTTCCTTCTTGCAAATTCACCCACTTCTTTGTACTCTAAAAAGTTATATTTTTGTGGCTTTACATTTGATAAAAACCTTACAAGGATTTAGAAAATCAAGAAGTGGATCTATATGCAGTTGAAATAAATGGTTGGCTTCCAAACATTATCCCTCAGGACTGAGAAGAAACTTATTTTTCTAAACTTTTATTAAATCACATTTTTTAGAGATCTCCATCATTAAATGCCTTTGAAGTACTACATACATGAAGAGACTCATATGTATTTGGAAGGCTCATATGAGCTGAAAATGTGTGTGTATGTGTGTGTGTGTGTGTGTGTGTGTGCACAGATAATTTTACATGAGACTGATTTCTACTAGGCTAGATAAAATTTATCATTTTTGGATGTTAAAAATCAAGCTGATTTTAATTATCATAATTATTTATTAACAATGATGTCTGTTAAAAACACAACCAATAACAATACAAAACTGACTTTAAAGTGTCCAGAAAATCTATGGGTACTTACAAGGTAGCATTAAAAAAATAAAATTTAGTCCACTCATATTCTCTTCCTTCTTTTCCCACTTCACTCTAGGTAAAGAAAACATTCTTGACAGAAATTCCTGTTTGTTTGTTTTTCTCCAGAGGCTTAAGCAAACATTAACCATTTTCATTTTGCAGTAGGGTATTTTTCTTTGTATAATTGCAAAACCTAAAATAATCTAAATTTCTCACCTTTGGGGACTGATAAATAAATATCACATTTCATTATAATTAAGTACCATGACAGCAATTTTAAAAGGAGATAAAAACATTCGGTAAAATATAATATTTAAACAATGAATATGTATATGTGTATGAAAAATTTCCAAGGGAATTTATATGAAATTCACTTTATATTAAAGGACTTATTATTGGCATGGCAAGTTGGGTTGTGAGTGATGTTTTCTTATAAAATGTCCATTTATTCAAAGAAATAAATGTCCATTTCTTGTGTCAGAATAATGTGCTGGTTTTTTAGATGAAAATTCTTGTTAATAGGGATTAGGTAAAGATTTTAGTAACAATAATGATACATGTTGTTCTAGCCAGCTGTGAGGTCTTTGAGGCTACACCACAGGATCATTTCCTGTATTAGACAGGCAGAGACACAATCTAATCAGAAACCTGTGAACATACACTTCTGAGCCAAGAGCAAGCTTTGTGTTTATTTATGTGGTCTCAAGAAATCTAATATCCAGTACCTCACCTCATTACATACAATTTATGTAAGAGCATTTCTTTCTTTCTTTCTTTCTTTCTTTCTTTCTTTCTTTCTTTCTTTCTTTCTTTCTTTCTTTTTTATTTTTTGTATTTTTCTGAAGTGAGAAGTGGGGAGGCAGAGAGACTCCCACATGTGCCCAACCGAGATCCATCTGGTATGACCACCAGGGGGCGATGCTCTGCCAATCTGGAGCGTTGTGCCGTTGCAACTGGACCCATTTTAGTGCTTGAAGTGGAGGCCATGGAGCCATCCTCAGCGCCCAGGGCCAACTTTTGCTCTAATGAAGCCTTGGCTCTGGGAGGGTAAGAGAGAGAGATAAAGAGGAAAGAGAGGGGGAAGGGTGGAGAAGCAGATGGATGCTTCTCCTATATGCCCTGGCCAGGAATTGAACCTAAGGACATCAACATGCCAGGCCCACATTCTACCGCTGAGCCAACCTGCCAGGCCCTGTAAGAACATTCTTAATATGAAGAAATAATGTGATTGGTTACCAGAAGATAATGCTATTCTGTTGCCTTGATAGACCTAAGCATTTTCAGGCAAGGAAAATTAGTTTCTGAACCTACTTCTGCATCATCACTTTAAAACTGACATTAAAAACCTAGAACTCTTGAGAGAAATAATTACAATGATAACAGGATCTTCAAACCTATCATATTAGATAGAGTTGTGATCTTTAGCAAAAGGAGTAGACTTGAATGATAGCTAATCTGAGACGCCAGAAAACGTGTCAAGATAAAGACACATGGCATACTGTTTGATTGCTCAGCTGTTGCTAAACGGGAGCAAGTATTTGATGAATGATTAAAACAAAAAAAATTTTTTTGAAATAATTGGAACAATTTGAAAATTATCTAGGTCACCGCTGAATATAGTGTAGTCCACATAACTAAATTAATTCAAGCTGAACCTAGATGATGAATTACTAAAAAAAATTTAAAATTATTGATAGGTCAAGAAAACATTCCATAGATGAACATTAAATTATCTTTTATTCTAAGATTTGATCATTACAGGTAAGCCAGGAAGCAAAATAAAAAGCACTGGTTCATTTTTAAGTATGTGTATGTAGTGGATATGTTACAGGGAATAGAAGAGAAAAAAGCAGAAGTAAAAGATTAAAAAGTTAAGTAAAAAAATGAAACACATGTTGACAGTGACTTCATATGAACTGATGACAGTCGAAAATTTAAACAACATAATGTACAGGCTCACTCTGTATTAATACAGATGTGAAAAAAGGTTTCTTTTCAAATTAATTTCTCCTTAGAATCTTTACATCCTTTATATCCTGTTTCTTATTTAAGTGTCTCCTTCTCCAGACTTATGTTAAAGTTTTGAATTGTGCATGCCAAGTCATTCAGGGATGAGTTTCCTGCAAGTGCTCATTAACATTAACCTGAGAAATTTTCCATCTCAGGGAACCCGACACAGTCTGTTCCAGGGTGCTGTTCCCTTCATGGGCTGTACTCAGGGAACAGGAAGCTCTCACAGGGCAACATGTGCATCATCCCATTCTTCATTAAGTTCTGAAAAAACTCCTTGGATTCCTGCTACTCTTGGGATATTCAGACATTTCTAGAATCTTACTGCACCTCTCATGGTGACAATGACTACCCAGACACAGATGAAATGCTTCGAGGGGCCAAGGGGAGGCAACAGCTCTGGTCAGCAGACTGAAGGACTGAACCCTGTCCCCAGCTTTACTCAGATAATTATTAGCCAGTAAAAATAACTCAAGGAAGCAGAAAGCAGAAGTTTTCAGGGAATGAAGTAGAGGAAATGGAATGTACTGACTTCTAATCTCTGTTCTGAGAGCCTATTTTTTGTTGTTGTTGTTGCTGAATTTTATCTTGCTGTTTTGCTGTTTCCAGCATGCACTGTTTCTAGTATGGGTCACAGAGGCCCCTGGACTGTCATCTGCTCAGGGCTTTCAGCCTCGGACATCTCACTGTTTCTAATTGTCATCCTAACTCTGCATATTTTCATACATATTCCTACATGCACACAGTACAGCCTTTCAAGAAAGCAGGACAAGGGCGCAGCCCTATTGTAATCCCAAGGGAGTATCTTCCTAGTTGGGAAAGAGAAATATTTCTTTACCTTCTGCTTTTGGATATATAACCCTGCAATCTATTTCTCATGTTTTTAGACCAGGAATTAGTTTCTTAAATGGACATTTCTAAGTGGAGGATTAACAGTGAATTATACAAATGGTAGAAGAACAGATTTTACAACAAAGTTTGGTTTTGTCATGTTAGGACAGTGGGACTTAGAAGTTATTGAGTGAACTTTTAGGTGGCAGATTAAGACCACCTCAATACACTCTCCAGAAAGGCTATAGCAGGCATGGAATGTTTTCACCTAGGTCATTCTGCATTTATTTATTCTTTGCTTTCTAATTCATACGTGGACAAGCCTTCCTGCCATTGTGTCTTCATCAACTCACTTTCAATATGGCCAGTTGTGAGTTATTCCAGAAACAGAAGGATGTGTCAGAACCTTGTTCACACAACAGATACTGATGAGTTATGATCAGCGGGAAGTCACTGATAACCATTTTGAAAACTGCCACTGCCTTAGATAATAATTCTGTCATAGTAGCAGCTACAAATTCCCTACAAATGTGCTGTTATCATGGTTGAGAGGATTCTGCCACTGTAAATTGGGCTTTATCCTAAGCATGGAACCAGGTATTGTAAGTGTAACAGATAGCCACACTCTTCTTCTCCCAAATCCATATTCCTCTTCTTCTATGGTAATAGATGCAATCTGATTTTATGGGATAGGTGTAGACTATGTTTCTTAGACTCCTTGTAGCAAGGCAAAGGCAGATGATTAGGATCTGAGAGCAGAATCTAACTAAGCCTGCTATGCACAGATTCTGGTAGGTGTCCTTAAATAAAGGCTATGTTTATTTCTCCTGACTTTTTCTTTTATGGTCATTATAACCCTGATGGAATGGTTGGCACTAAAAGAGTTAGTTATCTTGGACCATGAGGTACTCACTTTAAAGAGGATAGAGCAATAAGAAGAAAAGAAGCTGTGCCCTTGATATTGTTAAAATTGTTATTTCAGCCCTAGACTGCTTACATGGTTTCTATGTAAAAATAAACTTCAATTTTGTTTAAACCAGTCTACTTTTTCAAACCGTAAAGTCAAATCTAATCCTAAAATATTTTTGTTAATATTGCAAACCCAAAATTGTATGAGACTTTTATGCTCAATAATCTCTATACCTTTAGACTTAATTGCAGAATAAAATATTGATGGAGTTAAAATACAGGTACTTTTTATCAACTTAAATAATATGTGGTTGCCATAAAAATTTATATGCTATTATGTTAAGTATTTTTATCAGAAAATAATTGGTATGTTTTTAATTATTTCAAGTTCTACCTACCATATACTTAAGAAAAAGTACACAGACTTCAATTAGCTCTTAAAAGTATTCAAAACACCGTCTGACAAAACAAACTTCTTAACATTAACGAAAATATGTTTCATTTGCTAAGGAAATATCATAGTTAAAGAAACAAATATTCCCAAATAGCACATAGAATATCTAAAGTTAGTATTTTAGAGTGTTTATAAACTCTGCAGTCGTGCACTGTAATGTCCTAGGCTTTCACACCACCTACCACACACTTCCTCACCCACAGCAATTTCCACTTCTGCAAGCTGTATTCTCAGTAAGTGTACCATTATACAAGAGTATCATTTCTAAATATTTATATCATCTTTTACTTTTTAAAAATGTTTAATCATACTGATATTCTCATATTATAATTGCCTACAGTTTGTTCAGTACACAAACATGCTGTACTGTCTTGTAGCTTAGGAACAAGAAGCTATAGACCATGTACCTGGGTGTGTAGCAGGCAGTACTATCTAGGTTTGTAGTAATGCATTCTATGATGTTCACACAAGAATGAAATCACCTAACAATGCATTCTTCGGAAAGTATTCCTGTTGTTAAGCACTGCATAACTGCATAGGTACACAATTTCCATTAACTTTGAGGGTTATATTTTATTATTATCTAGTGTGTATGGATGTGTGGAAGGACTTAACTTACCCTTAGCCTAAGCCTTGTTCATTGATTTTATCTAGCAATATAAAGTCTTTTTTCACATTTTATTCTTTTGAATGTAAAGCTGTTTGTCAATTGTTAGAGGAAATTTTACTTATAAAACTTATCCTGGAAAGGCTATATTAGATGAATTTAAATAACATAGGATGCTGTTAAGGATTTAACAATATTAACATTCCTGCTTTTTAAAAGTATGGGTCTGTATTTTTCCTATCTTCTTTATTTGTTTGGAATCCAGGCACAATTTCAAAAGCGTTATGTGTGTGTGTGTTTGTGTGTGTGTGCATGTTTGTGTGTGTGTGTGAGAGAGAGAGAGAGAGACAGACAGACAGAAACTTATATTTACAAATCCTGTGAGGGTGAAAAATGTACCCCTTTCAGAATCATTATATCCATATAACAACATATTTATGCTTCTACCAAAGCCTAATTCTCACATTTAGTACTTCAAAAGTATAAAGTTATTTTAGCCTGATTCTTGTTATATGCATCTTACATTTAAAATTATCTTAAAATGAAGATGTTACTTTATTCTGGTGATATTGTCCTATATGTGAAAAAATGAGTTTCATCTGCTTTTATTTAACATGAAACGTAGTGAGTTAGGAAAGGAGTTTCTTAGGAATAGTGTATAGTAGCAAAGAGACCATGGTCAATAAGGAGAAACTAGCTCTTAAAAAAGTGAGAGCCAATCTTAGATATTTGTGGAAAATAAAACATAACAGTGGAGAGATGGTGGCATTTGGAAATTACACAGGAACAACTTCCTCATTTGTTTAAAAATACTCAATTTCTTGCCTGACTAGGTAGTGGAGCAGTGAATAGAATGTAGGACTGGGATGCGGAGGACCCAGGTTCGAGACCTTGAGATCATCATCTTGAGCGCAGGCTCATCCGGTTTGAGCAAAAAGCTCAGCAGCTTGGTCCCAAGGTTGCTGGCTTGAGCAAGGGGTCACTAGCTCAGCTGTAGCCCCATGGTCAAGGCACATATGAGAAGCAATCATGAACAACTAAGGTGCTACAATGAAAAAACCGATGATTGATGCTTCTCATCTCTCTCCGTTCCTGTCTGTCCCTATCTATCCCTCTCTCTGACTCTCTCTCTGTCTCAGTAAAAAACAAACAAACAAACAAAAAACACCTAAATTTCTATTTTGAATGTGGGTCCTAATTTATACCTTGTTTCTGTTTCTGAATTTAAAGAAAAAATTGTAAGCTACACTAATGTGCTTTGTGGCAACCTCGAGATGAGATAATCAGCATTTGTTTTATTATTGTGTAACGCTGGGCTGCTGTTATTTAGGATAAAGTGAGAAGAGTGGTTCATTCTGTACTTAAAATGCTTTTCACATTTAGTTCTCCTAAAGGCGTTTCTAAACTCTCAAGGTTTATTGTGTTTTATTTTGAAAGAATGGATCCATTAACCTGCTAAGAACTTTTCGCAGACTTATTGCTGCCCTCAATATAGTCTCTGCAACTGACACTACAGACAGGATGAAAATGAGAATAACTGTGTTGTCAGTAGGATAGGTTCATGGTAGATATTCTTTAAATATTTTGTAAATTTACCAAAAATATCCTTCCTGGACCATACATTTAGGCAAAAGTCTTTTGATAATTTTAAATCATAATTTCTGGATGACTTTAAATTACAGAACAATTGGGTTTATTTTTTTCTCTTGTTCTTATTAATTCCATAAGAGGGTGATACTTCTAAACTTGAATTATACTTATGTAAGAATGCATTATACAGTACATATGTGTCAGTGATAAATTTCAATTCTAGGAACTAAGAGATAATATAATAATCCTTCAAAATAAGACATTAAAAAACTTGTATGTCTATTTTAAAGCTGTTGGACTGACTCATTATTGAACTCATAATTATTGCACTTCTGTTTTTGCTTTAAAAGTGTGCCTATCTATTGTTCACTAGCAATAGTAAAGAATTAATAAGAAAACTAGTGAAATAAGATTATTCAACCAATAAAGATTAGTTCACATTCTTTTCTTTTTTGCTTTAAGAGCATTTAACATAAGATCTTTACTTAACTAATTTTTAAGTGTACAATAATACTGCTGACTATTGGCATGATGTTGTATCACAGAGATATAAAACTTACTCATCTTACATAACTGAAATGTTATACTCAATGAATAGCAACTTCCTATTTTCCCCTGCCCTATCCCCTGTAAACCACCATTCTACTCTGCTTTTATGAGTTTGACCATTTTAGACACCTTATATATGTGGAATCAAAAAGTACTTGTGGTTTATTTCATTTAGCATGGTGTTCTTTCATTTATATTGATAAACATTACAGGATTTACTTATTTTCTAAAGCTGAATATGTTATTACATGTATATAGTGCATTTTATTTATTCATTTAATAAATAGACATTTAAGTGTTTCTGCATCTTGACTATTATGAATAATGCTTCAATGGACATAGGAGTACAGATATCTCTCAAAGATTCTGATTACAATTTTTTTAGATAACTATTTAGAAATGGAATTGCTGAATCATATGGGAATTCTGTCTTTAATTTTTTATTGAATTCATTGGGGTGACACTGTTTAATAAATTAATATAGATTTCATGTGTATAGTTATGTAATACATCAGCTGTATATTTTATTGTACATTCACTACACTAAGTTAAGTTTATTTCCATCAACATTTATTTCCACTATACATTCCTCTACCTTTCCCACCCCTCTACCCCCTCAGAAATAAAAAATTCAATTAAAAAATGGGCAAAGGAAATGAATAGACACTTTTTCAAAGAGATCATACAGATGTTCAAAAGAGATATGAAAGGATGCTCAACATCGCAACCATCAGAGAAATGCAAATTTAAACCACAATGAGCTATCACTGCACACCTGTCAGAATGTCTATCATCAATAAATCAACAAACTAGTGTTGGCGAGGATGTGGAGAAGGAACCCTTGTGTACTGTTGGTGGGAATGCAGATTGATATCATTATTTTTTTTAAGGAGCCTGCACACTATTTTCCAAAGTGGCGGCACCATTTTACATTTTCACCAACAGTGTCCAAGGCTTCCGATTTCTTCACATCCTCACCAACACATATCCCTTTTTTTTTTAACATGACCAGTCGTATAACATATGTGAGGTGATATCTTATTGTGGTTTTGAATTGTATTTATTTACTTGATGATTAAGGATACTGAGCATCTTTTCATGTACCTGTTGACCATTTGCTTGTCTTTTTTTCAAACATGCCTATTCAGATCCTTTGCCCATTTTTTAAAATTCAATTGTTTTTTTACTGTTGATTTGTAGGAATTCTGTATAAATGTTGTTCGTTAATTCTGTAACAGATATATGAATTGAAAATATTTTTTCCCATCCCTTGGGTTGCCTTTCCAATGTAATGGTTTTCTTTGCATTTGGATTATTTTTAAGCTTTACCATCATCATTATTTTGGTGTCTTAGAATACATTTTTCATAGAAACAAAATATGGAACATCACAACTAAATTTCTAACAGAGAATCTTCATAAGAGATTCTATACAATGTAAAGTATTTGATTATTACAAGGAGGTTTAAAGTGTTTTGTCTGTATATAATATATAATTGTTATTAAATTCATTTTAAATTATGCAAGGGATAAAATATCAATATTATAATTATTACTTTAAAGATAGGCTAAGAAAATTTATATTTAAAATATTCTTTAGCCATTGCTCTACTAATATTGTAGGTCCTTTGTGATGATTATATTTACTATTTCATTTGTTGTGGAAGTTAAAAAGTATTATGCATAAATATAAGTATAACTGCTCACAAAAATTAGAGGATATTTTATCACTTCATATTCATTTTGAAATATTCCCTAATTTTTTTGTATTATATATGTAGATACAAATACACACACACACACACACACACACACACACACACACATGGCTTCAGGTCTTTCTATAGCAACTACTGCATTATTGATGTAATGGAAATATCTGAACAAAAGTGTGGTTCCACTTAAAGGCAGATATTTTATTTGCTTAAATTAAATTGCAAATTATGTACTGAATACATGTTAGAAGATCCCAAGTCTAGAAATAGGTTTATTACAAGTATTATAGTTGTTAATACAATGCATCATTTTTTATCTTATTTTTAATGCAGTGACATTGATAAATCAGGGTACATATGCTCCGAGAAAACATCTCCAGATTATTTTGACATTTGATTATGTTGCATACCCCTCACCCAAAGTCAAATTGTCTTCCGTCACCTTCTATCTGGTGTTCTTTGTGCCCCTCCCCCCATCTCTTCTCTCTCCTTCCTCGCCCCCTCCCCACCCCCTACCCCATCCCCTGTTACCATCACATTCTTGTCCTTGTTTCTGAGTCTCATTTTTATGTCCCATCTATGTATGGGTTCATATACTTCTTAGTTTTTTTTGATTTACTTATTTAATGGAAGAAATACATATTACATTGTTATTCACTTTTGTTATTTTTAAATCAATCTAGAAAATGATTTAATGAAGATTCTTCCTTATTTGAAAAACTAACAAAAGTGACTAATTCATAAAAGAAGAGCTTCCAGGAATTTAGTGATTTACAAGAAAAATTATTACTTATTTTGCTTTAAGGTATATAAAAATATACAGAGAAGATTTGACTAGCCCTTGAAATATCCAAAGTTCAAGTGTTTATTTGTTTTTGTTTTTTTCTCTGATTTGGTTCAAGAGAGATTATCTAGGTAGAAATGGAAGAAGAGGCCTGGAAGAAGCTTACAGGAGGAATTCTTTTTGTTACCCTTTGAAGCTCTTTAAAATTTGTCCATTCTGTTCTATTGATGTCATATACATTTGTTTCACAATAAATTATGAAGCATGGAATTAGCAACAAAGTCAATTCTATTATCCTATTTGGCAGAATTCCAAAGAAGGCAAACATAATTTTTTTTTTTCCCATTTGAACTTTGGAAATTTTGATACCTTGCAGGACAACAGAAAACATCTGCTTCTATACTTAAAATATATTTTAGTAACTTTCAAATAAATGGTTTTTCATTTTATACTATAACTCTTTTTGAGATAAAGGCAAAGAAATCTGTAAGTTATGTAGCTCCAACATAAGTGGTCATGTGGGAATGTCAGTACCTTCCAAACTCTCCAAAACAACAGTTTAGACAGACACACTTACTTGTACCGCCACACCACTTGAAAAGTAAATCCATGTGGGGATTAAATTCGAAGATTTTTAGTTGTATTAGGATCCAGGTCTCACTAAAACATGCCAGCCAGACATTGCAGAGCCACAGCTCTTATCCAAAATCCAAGGGTTTACTCTGATCTCTTTTTGACTCTATATTTTTCCTCCCTCCCTCCCTCCCTCCCTTCTTTCCTCCCTTCCTTCCTTCCTTCCTTCCTTCCTTCCTTCCTTCCTTCCTTCCTTCCTTCCTTCCTTCCTTCCTTCCTTCTCATAATTTTTTTCTGGAATTTTACAGTATTCCTAACTCCATAATACATCTTACATTTTTGTTTCAGGTGATGATATTCATTTCAGTTACCTATTCAGTCATCCCCAGGAAACACCAGAAAGTAATAAGAACCAATAATTGTGTGACATTTATGCTATATTAAAGAATTAATTCTACTTTTGTTCTAATCTAAGAACTCATCTCACTGAAGATTTTAAATATTTACCTTTGCTTTTCTAGTTAAAAGAAAAAAGGGGAATGAAAATAATCTCATCACAACAAACTTATCTCTCTCAGCAAATCCTGGATTTCTCCCAAAGATTGTAGGTAATATTTTAATACATTGGGTAATCAATGTTGATAGCTGAAAATCACAATATTATATGGCAGGTAGAAGACAGAAAGAAAAGGAAAAAGATACTCATGAATATAGCAAATGAATAGCAAATTGAATGATAGCCAGTGTATAATTTTATGGTCTAAATGAATTTACCTATATCAATTAAAGAAATAAATATGTCAAAGGTAGAGAGAGAGCTTATCTATTTTGTCAGCCAAATACATGTAACAGTCCAACTTGTTACAATGTCAAATTCACAATAGCATATTCATTTTTAAATTTAGTTTATCATTTAAGGAATGAAAACAAGAAAATGGTAAACATTTTTTTTTAGTGTCCTATACACAGTCATGGAGTTACAATATATTATTACAATGTCAATAGTCTTAAAAATCTTTAGTATGAAAAATTGGTTAGTAGAATGATCTCTTATCTTGTTCATAATATTTAATTTTTGACCTGCCCTGTGGTTGGCTAAAACATCATCATGAAATGCTGGGATGCTGGTTCGAAACCCCTGTCAAAGCACATATGAGAAACCACTATGAGTTAATGCTTCCAGCTTCTCCCTACTCTCTCTCTCCTCTCCCTAAAGAAATATATAAAATTATTTTTTTAAAAAACATTCAATTTTTGCTGCCTTGAGTGCCTTTAGTTACCTCTGAATTCTTTATAGAATAGAATCAACTATACTTTTGAAAAATGTACATCCTTTAACATCATATTTTTTGTAATTCTAAAAAATTATACTTTTGTCTGCATGTGTTTGAAAATTTTGATATATGAGACTATGATTTTCTTGTTTATAATGAATAACAAAAAATTTGACTGCTTTATACCTTCTTTTATTGCATATCATGAAAATTTTACAATCTCTTCTAAAATGAACTGTGAAAACATGCATCTAATAAAATAGTCTTTGTTTGTCAGAAATGTCTTTGTCTTTTTAATGGTCTGCATGCACAAATTATTTAAACATTTGTAAAAAAATGTTTAAATATTCTAAATTTTCATATTGCTTACATATATTTATTTTAAAACTGGGATGGGTAAGTGGTATGCATAGTAAAGAAATAAGAAAGTTAGAAAAGCATCTAAGTCAAGTAATAAAAAACCATAACCTTAACCATAAGAAAAAAGATGGCTTTAATAAAATTAAAACCATTAATAAATGTTTCAGTACCTAGAGAAAATTATTGAATATATATTTTTCTTTATCGAAAGGTATGAACAGTACTACATAAATGCAAGAGATGCAGAAGGATATAAAATCACAGATACAGATTGTTTTGTCGGAAAATTCATCTTTTTCCTTAAAAAATATAGTGACAGCTCTCCTCCTACTTCCCTAACATAAAAAATATAAATAACGAATAACATAAAACTATAAGTAGTTGTGAGTAAACATAATATAGTCTAAGAATTCTTATTGTATTATTGTATTAAGACTTTCATTGTTCCATTTGCCTGTTATGTTTCTCTAAATTTGTGAGTGCCAATAATGTGCCTGCTCCTATATTTGAAACTGAACTAGAATAGTTGCTTTATAATATTTTGGAGGACAAATACTATATGAAACAATTTGTGCTTTTCTTGTATAATCATTAATTTTAAATACTTTATAATATTTACTTTTAAGCCAAAAAAATATTATATGTCAAAACTAAAGATATTTTCTTAAGTCATTCACATTTTTTACCCAGTTCCCCAATCCTCCTGCTTTCTGGCAACCATAAGTCTGTATCTATGAGTTTGTCTCAATTTTGTTTGTTTATTTTGTGCTTTGGATTCCACATATAAGTGAAATCAATGTTATTTCTCTTTCTCTGATTGACTTATTTACCTTAGCATAATAACTACTCCATCTGTGCTGTTGCAAATGGCAAAATTTCATTTTTTATGGCTGAGTAATATTTCAGTGTGTGTGTGTGTGTGTGTGTGTATGTGTGTGTGTGTATATATATATCTCACCACTTTTTTATTCACTTGTCTGTTGATGAACACTTGGATTGTTTCTGTACATAGGCTATTGTAAATAATACTGCAATAAATGTACGGTGCATATAATCTTTTGAATTAATGATTTGAGTTTCTTTGGATATATTCAGAAGTGGAATCATGGAGTTCTAAGACAGTATAGGAAATATAGTCAATAATAATTGCATAACTATGTATGTCAGGTACATGCCAGAGATATGAAGAGAAAACAGATTGTAATGTATGTGATTGTCAAAGCACTGTGCTATATACCTGAAACTAATACAAAATATATATATATATTGAATGTGAACTATAGTGTGTCCATAAAGTCATGGTGCACTTTTGACCAGTCACAGGAAAGCAACAAAAAATGATAGAAATGTAAAATCTGCACCAGATAAAAGGAAAACTCTCCCAGTTTCATACCTATTTAGTGCAGTTTGATGTGAGCTCACACACAGATTTTTTAGGGCTCCTTAGGTAGCTATCACGTATAGCCTCTACAGACTTGTCACTGATTGATGGCCTACCAGAACGGGGTTTCTCCACCAAACTGCCGGTTTCCTTCAACTGCTTATCCCACCAAGTAATGTTATTCCTGGTGATGGCACTTCATTATAAACGTGCCGATATTCACATTGCACTTTGGTCATGGATTCAAATTTAGCGAGCCACAGAACACACTGAACTTTCCTCTGTACTATCCATATCTCGACTGACATGGCCATGGGCTGCTCCACTGTATACATGGTGTTACATCATCATCTGCACATGTGCACATGCTGCCACATCATCCTACAAAAACTGGGAGGGTTTTCCTTTTATTTCGTGCAGATTTCACATTTCTATCGTCTTTTGTTGCTTTCCTGTGACTGGTCAAAAGTGCACCATGACTTTACAGACACACTGTATAATTGAAAATTAAATTAAAAAAAATATATGCAAATTTTTTTTTAAAAATAAAGTTTTCTTTTCTTTTCTTTTTTTTTTTTTTTTTTTGCATTTTTCTGAAGCTGGAAACAGGGAGAGACAGTCAGACAGACTCCCGCATGCGCCCGACCGGGATCCACCCGGCACGCCCACCATGGGGCGACGCTCTGCCCACCAGGGGGCGATGCTCTGCCCATCCTGGGCATCGCCATGTTGCGACCAGAGCCACTCTAGCGCCTGAGGCAGAGGTCACAGAGCCATCCCCAGCGCCTGGGCCATCTTTGCTCCAATGGTGCCTTGGCTGCGGGAGGGGAAGAGAGAGACAGAGAGGAAGGCGCGGCGGAGGGGTGGAGAAGCAAATGGGTGCTTCTCCTGTGTGCCCTGGCCAGAATCGAACCCGGGTCCTCCGCACGCTAGGCCGACGCTCTACCGCTGAGCCAACCGGCCAGGGCCAAAGTTTCCTTTTCTTTAAAAAACTAATATTTCTTCTTCACAAAACTCCTTTCTCATTTTTAATCTTTATTTCTTTACTTGGGCAATTTTTAAAACATTTCTTTTAGCTTTATTGGTTTATTTTATTACTGTATTTCCCCATGTATAAGATGCACCTTTTTTCTAAAAATTTGGGGTCTAAAAACTGGGTTTATCTTATATAGTAGTTGTAGATTTTTATACTTTCATTTCCCACTATTTTACACTTGTTTTTGTGTTCATTGTTTCTTTTTCTTTGTTTGTTTGTTTACAGAGAGAGAGAGAGAGAGAGAGAGTCATAGAAAGGGACAGATCGTAGGGACAGACAGACAGGAACAGAGAGAGATGAGAAGCTTCAATCATTAGTTTTTCGTTGCAACACCTTAGTTCATTGATTGCTCTCATATGTACCTTAACCGTGGGCCTTCAGCAGACTGAGTAACCCCTCGCTTGAGCCAGCGACCTCCAGTCCAAGCTGGTGAGCTTTGCTCAAACCAGATGAGCCCATGCTCAAGCTGGCAACCTCCGGGTCTTGAACCTGGGTCCTCTGCATTGCAATCTGATGCTCTACTCACTGCACCACCACCTGGTCAGGCTGTACTCATTGTTGAAGACAGTGATTCATCATCGGACACAGATGAGGATAAGCTAATGGATGGGAATTTTGACAGTGATAAGGAGTTGTATGAATTTTATAATGAATAAAACTCAAGTTCAATAACCTTCTGTAATACATTTTTTTTAAAAAATTCAGACCCCACAATCAAGGTGCATTTTATACACGGGAGCATCTTATACAAGGGGAAATGCGGTATATATTGAAAAATCATTTTATTTATTTATTTTTTGCTATTTCTCATTCTGAAGATAATTTTAAACCTGTAATAAAATATTAGATTTAGAAGCATACTTAAGATCATCTAAGCACAACCCTTTTTCTTACATAAAACAAAATCAAAACTCAGAAAACTTAAATGATTAGCTCATGATTATCAGGAAAATTAATAGAAGTTCTTACAAATGCTGTGAGAAAATCTTATTCTTTAAAAGAAAAAAAATTAAAATAAATCTATATTTAGCAGTACTCTGGGTTAATTTCTCTGAAGCATCTTTTCGAAGCCTCAGACAACATACATAGTCTTTGGTCAAACACATAGAAATATTTGAATATATTCACGAGACATTTCTACAAAGTTGGTGTTTTAGGAGCTCAGTGAGTTAAATACTAAAGATAAATTTGATAATGCAGTTTTATACCAAAAAAATAAAAAGACTTCTAAAGAAATATAAAGGAACCAAATTTGTAATATTACACTATCTAGTGGTCAAATTGAAAAAATTAGTTTTAACAGTTTATTTTATGGAATCATTATATATATGTATATATATATATTTGTGTGTGTGTGTATATATATATATGTATATATATATATATAATTATCTTCTCCTCTATCTGCCAGTGAATTGAACCCATCTGCTTCTCCAACCTTCCCCTCTCCTTCCTCTCTACCTCTCTCTTACTCTCTTGCAACCAAGGCTCCATTGAAACAAAGTTGGTCCGGATGCTGTCTTATAATTCCTGTTTGATTTCTTTATTGTGTGTTTCCATGGCAGATATGTTTATTTGTATGCTACTCCTATGGTGTTTGGCTATTTTTTATTTGATTTTCTTCTAAATGTTTTTAATAAATTATTTGAGATAAAATATCCATTCCGAAAAAGCTCTGTAATTCTGCAATAATCACACCATGGTTTATTATATAGCATTGAAAATGAACAACCTATAAATGCATGAAACTCTGTGGATAAATACCATAAATATGATACCTTTGATGCAAGCAAATCTGAAAAATCTTCAGTGAAAACCATACTTATAAAGCTCATAAGCAAGCAAAATAAATACATGATTTATAAATACATAAATGAGAAAACATTTAAAATAGTAATGTTAGCAATCACAAAATTCAGAATATTAGTTATTTTTGAAAAGATGAATGCAATATGGAAGAAACACATAAATGGCTAAGATATTGGTCATGAATATCTTAGTTTTGAATTCATATGGTGGTTTCAAGGTGTTTGTTTTTATATTTTATAACTGACATGTAGTATTTGTAATTTACATGTATAACTTCTATAAGAAACAGATGGCCCTGGCCGGTTGGCTCAGTGGTAGAGCATCGGCCTGGCATGCAGAAGTCCCGGGTTCGATTCCCAGCCAGGGCACACAGGAGAAGCGCCCATCTGCTTCTCCTCCCCTCCCCCTCTCCTTCCTCTCTGTCTCTCTCTTCCCCTCCCGCAGCCGAGGCTCCATTGCCCCAGGTGCTGGAGTGGCTCTGGTCGCAACAGAGCAATGCCCCGAAAGGGGCAGAGCATCGCCCCCTAGTGGGCATGCCGGGTGGATCCCGGTCAGGCGCATGCGGGAGTCTGTCTGACTGTCTCTCCCCATTTCTAGCTTCAGAAAAAACAAACAAACAAAAAAAAAACAAAAACAAAAGAAACAGACAAAATTTTCAGATTGAGTAATTCTTATTAAATGCTAACAGAAACTACAGTGCTTTTGTGCTTCACTATGGCCCTTAATAAATAAGATGTGATATAGTGACTTGATAATTAAGTTTTTAAATAACTCTAACAAAGCCTTATTTCTCCTAACTTGAGGATCTGGCTGCCTGGCCACACTGTTTTGGACTACAGTTTTAATCTATTCTCTAGTCAGTTTGGATGTTACTCATTACCCCATTGCGATGTCTAAATTTACAAAATGTAGACTATATTTTTCTGATAATTTTAGCCTGATTATTTCAAGTATAATCACAGAGAGAAAGAGGAAAAGATATTTGATAACTAGCTCTTTAAACTAAGGTTTATTATATAAATGGATTCTGTGTAATTCAAGAAATTCACTCTCGTAGGCCATATTATGTATGTCAATTAGCTAGGGTGAGCATGTTAATGAGCGGGTCTTATTTTGGAATTCAGTTATATTCTTGCTATACAAATGTGATTTTTGAAATTTTCAAAGGTTGAACTTTGTTAATATAAGGAGATGATTTGTCTAAAGTGATGGACAATTTACTAGAAAATTTCTATTCAAGTAAGTGCAAAATATCCTGGAAATTTTGCCTACAAAAGGGCAACAGCAGCACAAACCAAAATTATGTTCCCAATGACCCCAACCTGCTTCAAGCAAAGAACTAAAGAGAGAGGCAGAGTTTCTCCTCTAGATTTCTATTAAAAAACTTATTTTAAACACTTCAGAAACAGAAGAGGAGAATCCAGATTTAGGAAGAATATGTATCTTATTCCGTTCTATTCTGATTGTATGTTATCTTGCTTTAAAAAAAATCACTGCATTAAAATACTTTAAAGATGTAGTTTATAATGTATTTTTATTTTCTTTAGGATTTCTTTAAAATATAAAAATGACAGAAAAAGCACAAACTGTTTAGATTTCACACAAAGTAGTTTTAAAATTTCATTTGTCTCATAAAACATAATGACTGATTTGGTCTACTCTGTTTTTTTAATATATAAACATATCCTCAGTCCAACAATAAATCCCCCAAATTTCATAGACTTTCATTTACATTTTTTCTATTTGCATTTCCCTACAAGTTGTAGTGTGTGTTATGTTTGTCCAAATTGGTCAAATCATTTCTGAGATGACTGGAAAAAAACTAAAAACAAAAGTAATATGAAGCATTCTCATGTCCTGTTGTTTTCATGAAACTAAACCCTCACTTACTGCTACAGGAAGTGTTGACCATTTTGCAGGTGTTCCTTTGGTAATCAGTTCTGTTTTGAGAGTGAACAAGTTTGCTAAATGGACCCCCTAAATCAAATTGGTCCAGAGTCCCTCAATTTCTGGCTGTCTTTGAAGACAAGTCTCCAGGTGGGCAACAGCAATGCTCCTGTGTCAGCAGTTGAAACTTTACACTTCACTTTCCTCCTTAGACCTTCACAGAGAATGAGCCCTCATCACATTGTTATGATCACGGAAGATACTCCTTGTAATGATCTAATTTAGTTGAAAAGTGACTTCACACAAGGGGTTGAAATGTACTATGCATGTCGATAATAAAGAACATATAGGAGTCACTGAAATGACTCAAAATAAATGTTAGATGGCTTTGGTTATAACTGTGGAAACTAAGTAATACTAGAGAAGTAGTAAACAAAGAATTCTGTGTGTGTTTGTAGAAAGAATAATATAAACTTTAGTGGATACGTTTTATTTTTTTAAATTCTGTCAGAATTTATTTCTCTTGTTTTGGCAATCTTATTTTAAAAAACATATGAGGATAAAGATTTTATACTACAAATAAAAATTCACTGTATTCTGCATAAATAACAGGCTGGAATTTGAGTAAACTGTTTATTGAAATATTGCTGACTTTTTCAATATTTATATCTCTAATTTTGGCAAAAAAAAACTTTCTAATTTAAAAAGTAAAACAATTCATCTAATTAAAAATGTTGATAAAGACATGTTCCTTTAGGTAGTTGGTTCTTTCTGAGCCCTTTATCTAATATAATTAAACAAAAAACACATGGCATATTTTTAAGATTGGCCAAGAAATCCTTAGCATTACCCTTAATTTGAATGAACTTCAGTCCAACCCCTTTCTGACTAAAGGCCTCTGGCCTACATTTTCTTAGTGCATTTGCTTTAGAAAACTTGCCAATTATAAATTCTTTTCCTACTCTTTGAGATTTAAATCTTCTCTGTTACACAAGGATGTCTTTTTCAAGGACCTGGAAGCCATCTCTCTATAACGCAATCATCTAGAAAGATGGGACCCCTGTCTCCCAGTCTCCGTGGAAGGGCAGATGCCTGACTTCCTCCGTAAGCACCAATTAGCAAACACAGATGGCCTAATCACATTGATCAACCTACCCTCCCAGCGTCTTTCAGTATTTTTCCATTGGATTGCTCCAGTGTTTAAAAAGTCCTCCTGTCTTTTGTTTCAGTGAGCTGAATTTAATCTCTCTCCTATCACAATAATTTTGACACTTTATGCATTAGCCTTGAATAAAACCTTCCTTGCCATTTTTATTAAGTGTCTGGTGCATTTATTCTGTGACAGTTAATGAACATTAAATGCAAATGTCATGTAATTTTTCTGTTTTGTTTTTGTCATTGTAACAATATTGTTTCTATAGCATTTTTACATGTTACAAAATGTTCCTAGAGGCATTAATTTTCATAACACTTCAGTGGAGATGGTAAAGACGGTATCATTGGACTGACTTTTATATATATGAGACTTGAATTGACTGTCCTGCCCAAGATTATACCATAAGAGTTCATATCATATTTGTTTGTGTGTGTATGTATTTGTGCTATGTAGATATATCGTATTCCCCCATGTATAAGATGCACCATTTTCAAAAAATTTGGGGTCTTAAAACTGGGTTTGTCTTATACAGTGGTTTTAGAAATGTGGCATTTCAAATGCCATAGATGGAACTGAGGACTAGGCAATCTATGAAGACAGTGATTCGTCATCAGACACAGATGAAGACAAGCTAATTAATGGGAGTTTTGACAGTGATGAGAAGTTGTATGAATTTTATAATGAATAAAGCTTCAGTTCAATAACTTTATTTAATACATTTTTTTTCAAATTTTGGTCCCCCAAATTAAGGTACATCTTAAACATGGGAGTGTCTTATATGTGGAAAAATATGGTATATGTGTGTGTGTGTGTGTGTGTGTGTATTCTAGAGTCACACTAGAAGTAAACATCCTTTAGTTTGCCTATAGCTTTTGTATCCATGACCTCCAGATCCTATAGTATAACCCTCTTGAATGAATTATTTGCACAAATGTTGATTTACATAGAATTTTACTACAGCAAGATGGCAAAAGAATAATTTAGCTAATTGACTTTAATTTTTTGTTTTATACATTATCTTTAGAAGCCATGCTTTTTATTTACATGTAAATTTATGTTAACTGTATATTAATTCATTTAAAACAAAGACTGAACTGTAAAATATATTAACTCCTAACCACAGAGTCCAGAGCCCAACAAATTTTTTATACACATAAGGCATTCAATACTTATTGATGGATATATTAATGAAGTCAGACTTTTAAGGAAATTATGTGTTTTTTTTTAAATGTTCAGGACAGGGTTCACACACTATTGATTACCGAAAGCCAAGAAAAATTGGTACAAAGAAAAATAATAATGATTATTTAATTCCATGTTACCAAAGGTTTGAATGTAGCATCTATAGAGTAATACATTGCCTAAAAGGATATATGTCTCTGTGTTTACCTTTTTTAAAAATGTATTTATTAACTCTATGGGACAATCATCATGAAAAAGTTCAGAGGTGTTCTAGACAGAGAGGATAATTAAATTACAACACAAACACTGTGATATTCACATTTATGAGAAAAAAAGGCATAAGAAGAGCTTTTTATTGCTTAGTCTTTCTAAAATTATTTTGTAATAATTTTACAGATAACAAACTAAGGAAAATGAAGATGACTCATTTATTTAATGCAAATGCTCAGGTATAAACACAGGTCTCATTGACTCTAATACCTAAACTAATTCCATGATGTGGATGATCTCTCCATTTCACCTCAAATCCCAAACGCAATGTACTCTTCATAAACACAAACACACAGACACACACACACAATTTAAACCCTCTGTCTAGTTATATAATTCAGACAGAGAATAATTTCACACAAACAAAGCACTCAGAAAATAAAGGTAGGTTGTAGATAT
The DNA here is from genome assembly GCF_036850765.1 of Saccopteryx bilineata. NCBI lineage: Eukaryota > Metazoa > Chordata > Mammalia > Chiroptera > Emballonuridae > Saccopteryx > Saccopteryx bilineata. Next base: position 65,697,943 of record NC_089490.1, on the reverse strand, counting down.
TTAAATTATTTAAAGAATAAGAAATAAGTATTTGTTAAATATAAGCACATATATGAATATTTTTATAGATGCATTATAAAGAAAAAAATTGTTTTTCTTTACACTACACACAACTCTACTTCAAAACTTCTGTTCACAAAGTGTGGTAGTTTTACTCATGTCAGAGAATTCTTGACACTAGCAGGGTATTTTTTTTTTTTTACAGGGACAAAGAGAGTCAGAGAGAAGGATAAATAGAGATAGACAGACAGGAACGGAGAGAGATGAGAAGCATCAATCATCAGTTTTTCATTGCGACACTTTAGTTGTTCATTGATTGCTTTTTCATATGTGCCTTGACTGCAGGCCTTCAGCTGACCAAGTAATCCCTTGCTCGAGCCAACGACCTTGGGTCCAAGCTGGTTAGCTTTTTGCTCAAGCCAGATAAGCCTGCGCTCAAGCTGGCGACTTTGGGGTCCTCCACATCCCAGTCTGACACTCTATCCACTGCGCCACCGCCTGGTCAGTAGCACGGTATTTTTTAATTTAACTCGATCCTGATACTATCTACCTGAAGATAGTATCAAATACCACAGGTTATATGTCCAATTCCACTAGACCCCTTATCTAAGAATGTACACACATCAGACACCAATCAAAAGCCCAGGGTATGACAGATGCTTGTGACCAACTAGCTATATATTGGAGATTCCCAAATTCCACTCTTCAGCTTTATTTATTTGCTAGAGTGTCTCACAGAACTCAGAAAATAATTATGTACTAGTTTTATTATTTATTATAAAAGGATATATTTTAGGTATCACCAGATGGAAGAGATATAAAGGACAGGGTATAAGAAAAGGCACAAAGCTTCCATGATATTTAAGAACACTATGGTTCCTGTATTTGCACATGTTCACCAATCTGGAAACTCTTAAAAGTTCATTTTTCAGTGTGTTATGGAGGCATGGTTGATTAGTCATTGGTCATTGGTGATTAAACTATCATCAGTTAGTATCTTCAACTCCTATCCTTTCCCCCGAGGCATGAGATAAGGTAGAAAGTTCCAACCCTTTAATTGGTATTGGTGCCTTGAATCCAGACTTCTTCTTTAAGGTACTTAAGAATTTTTCAAAACTCACTGTATTAATATAAACTCAGATGTAGTAACTGAAGGGGCTTTTTCTGAATGATAAAAATACTCTTATCATTTAGTAAAATCCAAAAGTTTCAGGAAGCTGTGTCAAGACCCAAAGTCAAAGATCAAATTCAAGGTGTCCTCAGGTTATCATGGTCTCAACATATGACATTTTGAGTTTGTGATGTCCACTCCCACAAAAACTTAAAGAAACTGAGCCATGAGTGTTTCAGCTTATTCCATTAACATCATACTTATAGACTGTGTGGTGGGCAAACTAGTTTGGTTGCACATGTTGGAAGAATAAGCAGCAATGTGGCATATGAATGTGAGAGTTGGTGTCCCCTAGTATGCTTACCTATGCCATTTTGGAATGTTAAAAGAACAAGGGGCTCTGGCCAGTTGTGTCAGTGATAGAGCGTCAACGTGATGTATAAATGTCTTGGGTTCAATTTCTGGTCAGAGCACACAGGAGAAGCAACTATCTGCTTCTCCATCCTCCCCCCTCTCTTTCCTTCCCACTGCCATGGCTTGATTGGTTTGAGTGAGTTAGCCTCAGGCACTGCAGATGGCTCTACGGAACCTCTGCCTCAGACACTACTAGAATAGCTCAATTGTGAGCATGGCCCCAGATGGGCAGAGCATCACCCCCTAATGGGCTTCCCAAGTGGATCCTGGTTGGGGCACATGTGGGAGTCACTCTCTCTGCCTCCCCTCCTTTCACTAAAAAAATTAATTTAATTTAATTTAATTTAATTAAAAATAAATTTAAAAAAGCAAATGTTCTGTTTGTGTTGCTTTGGAGACTTTTTTTTGGCCTAATCATGGCTTCTAAATGATAGTCAGAGTCTTCAGAAAATAGTGTTTCAAAGAAGAGGAAAGCTTATGATTTAACAACTGTTAGAACAGGTAAGTGACTTAGGCTAGGGTATGTTTCAATTAACACCAAAATTTTGGTTACATCACTGTTGTAGAAATGGCACTGTGTCATAATCTGAGGACCCTTGTACTTTTCTTATTATACTACATGCCTAGATTATATAATATATGTGTACTGCATGGTGAATATCTGATCTTTTTTCTGAAATATATAATTGATAATTCCTCAACAATACCTTTTTTCTTTATAAAGTACAAATATTACAGACCTCATCATTAATAAATCCTACTTAAAATATGTCATTAAAAAAACCCTGCATTTACAATCCCATACTGCTTTCTATAGTGGCTGCACCAGTCTGCAATTCCACCAACAGTGTGAAGAATTCCTTTTTTGCATATTCTTATCAGCACTTGTTTGTTGTTTATTAATGATAGCCATTCTGATAGATGTAAGGTGGTATCACATTGTGACTTTTATTTGCTTTTCTCTGACGATTAGTGATGTTGAGCATCTTTACATATGTCTATTGGCCCTCTCAATGTCCTTTTTGGAGAATTGTCTATTTAATTCCTTTGCTGTTTTTAAATTGGATTATTTTAAAAACGGTACTGCTGTATGACCCAGTGGTTCTATGTCTGAGAATATATCCAAAGAAATCAGAAACACTAATTTGAAAAAAACATATCCACCCCAATGATCATTGCAGTATTATTTACAATAACCAAAATTTGGAAGCAGCTCAAGTGCCTATCAATAGAGGAACAGATAAAAAAGCTGTGGTATATTTATACATACAATGAAATGCTATAAAAACAAAAAGAAAGAAAATGTTGATTATTCCAACAGCATGGATAAACCTGGAAAGTATTATGCCAAATAAAAAATCTAGTTAGAATAAGACAAGTACCATATGATTTCACTTATACCTGGAATCTAATAAACAATATAAACTAACAAAAAAATTGAAAGGAGACATAGATACAGGCTACAGATGTCAGAGAGGAGGAGATTTGGGGGTCTGAGTGAAAATATCAAAGGATTAAGCAAAGATAAAAATACCCCCAAAACCTCAGAGACACAGACCACACTATGCTCGTTTATAAAGGGACAGGTGGGTGGTAGGGGGTAGAAGAGAGTAAAGGGGAGGATACTGGTGATAGGAAGAGAATGGACTTGTGTGGTGAGTTCATAAAGCAGTATACAGATGATGTATTATAGAATCAAGCACTTGAATGAGTACAATTTTATTAACTAATTTCACCCTAATAAATTCAACAAAAAATAAATTAAATTAAATATTAACTAAAAAACCAACACTACATAAAAACATGTAGGACAAAAGTGCATTTAGTTAGCAGTGTTAAAAACAAAATTCAACTGAATAAATTTTGTAAACAAAAAGGACTATGTAATAAATTAGACAAGATCTGACTATAAATTCTTAACTGGGTAGATCATGCTGTGTAGTCACACCCTGGGCCTGTATCTTCTTTACTAAAAGGCTTATCTTTGCCTAAAGCAAGCTCTAGCCATTGTTCTTGTACCTGTACATGAATACCCTTGAAATTGCTACAATAATTTTCTTTTGGAGACCCCTTAGAAGTCTGGCCACCCTCAAGGAAGTACATGATCTAGTGATTTGTATATCATCACTTTTCACTATAAAATTTAAGTGTTAACTATCTTGTACCCACCAGTGTATAAGCACCATACTTCTCTATTCATGTTTTATCCTACCATAGGGATTTCTCAGCCTTGCTTACCTAAAACTGTGATAAATTCTCCATTTGGTGACTTGGAGCTTAGCACAAGCAACCTCTATTTTGAACCTGTTGTCTTGTTTTTAACAGCAGCCTGTGCTTAGTCTGCCTCAACATCTCATAAAAAAAAGTTTCAATTGAAAAATAAAATGAGAGATGATGTCAGAGTAATGGCGTGGTAGGAAGCGATACCGATAAATCTCCCCCAAAACTCAACAAGATCTTCAACCAGAAACAGAAAAACCTATCCTGGGAGCCTCCAGATGTTTCCTATACACCCGAAGGTATGGTCGAGTGAAAAATTGGCTAAAAATATAATCAAACCCTGAAGGAAATAAAGAGGAAGAAATGCTCCACCTTCCTCACTAACCTAAACAGGGCGGCTCTCACTGGGAACTGAAAATATAGACACTAAGGCGGGCAAAGGGGGTGAATAGATCCAGGCCGCAGCACAAACGGCTGAACCAGGCTGTGGCACGGAGATCCAAGCCGAGGAAAAACTGTTCCTGTGGCAACCCGGATAATACAAGCTAACAATCGCAACAAACCCAGACAAAGAAAGACAAGTGGGGCAGCCATTTTCCCTGATCCCCTGGTCGGTGCACACAGATAGTGGGCGAGACATTCCTTCCAAAGCCCTGGGAGTGGGCGCCAGTGTTGTCCCACAGAGGGGCAGAGTCAGAGGCCTTTGTGTGGGCCGAAGGCGGAATCTCCAGGCTGCCCCAGCGCCCTGGGAAAGCCATGCAAGGGGAGGGAGCAAGAACTAATTCCAACGCTGGAACTTTTCTGTGCGGGTGGGGGTTTCACTCAGAGGGTAAGACTGCCGGCCTGACATCCTGGTCTGTGCACAGATAGTGAGCAAGAGATTCCTCCGAGTGCCACGGCAGTGTGCACCTGTGTTATCGCACAGAGGGGCAGAGTCAGAGGCCTTTGTGTGGGCCAAAAGCGGAATCTCGGGCCGCCCCAGTTCCTTGAAAAAGTCACGCACGAGGACAGAGCAAGAGCCAATTCCAATGCTGAAACTTTTCCATCAGGGCAGGGATTTCACTCAGAGGGTGAGACTTCCGGCCTGATATCCTGGTCTGCATGCGCAGATAGTGAGCGAGAGTTTCCTCCAAGCGCCCAGGGAGTGGGCACCGGCCCATGTTACAGGACAGAGTGGCAGAGCCAGAGGTCTTTGAGTGGGCAGAAGCCCTGCCTGATAATGCTAGCAGCTCTGACTGACTGAGCCTTACCCAGAGCCCTGTGCTGAGTGGGAATAGAGTGGGGAGCTGCCAGCTCTTTGAGCCTCTTACTCTCCAGGCAGAGGCAGCAACAACCCCATAGCTGGATTATCAGGCTACTAATTGAGGAAGGAAAGACAGGGAGAAAGGCTCCAGGAACATGGACTCTCTCACTGTCAGAGCCTATAAATGCTAATGAGCCTCAACTGCCAACGAGACTAAAGCACAATACATGACATCGCCATAGAGACTTATCAACTCCAAACCTCTACCCACAAAGGGGCAGAACCCGGGGTACAGAGTTACCGACAAGGAAGAGGGAGAGAAAAGAAAAAGCAAGAAGATAACCTCTCAAAATCAAGAATAATCCGCAGACTTTATAACCTATCCCATTTTATTATATTTGTTCGTTTGTTTCTCTTATCTTCATTTTTGATATTTTGTTTTCCTCCTCCAATTTGGTCATTTAACTCTCTGCCAGTCTTACTCTCTCCTCTCCTTGAACTACACTAGCCATAAGTGTTACATCTCCCATTATCTTTTCTTTCCTCTTCCTTTCTCTCTACAAAGGTCGCACTTCAAAACCCTTAACTCTCTCTCTTTCTTCTTTTTTCTTTTTTCTTCTTTTAGTGGTTCCCTTTTTTTTTCTCTCTCTCTCTCTTTCTTTTCTCCCTCTATATTAGTTTCTTCCTTTCTCCTTTACGTCTCCTCTCATTCAAACCTAAATAACGAAAAATATCTTATCTGGGACTCAAACTTATGTTTGTGGAATTTTGGGGGGGTTTTACTTCACCTTTTTAACACACTAGCAGTGCTCCCATCCCTAGCTCTCCATTTCATCTAGTTCTTGTTCCACTAAATACACTAGTAATTTTTTAATTTGTCCCCCATTTTCCTATTTCCCTCTTATTCCTCTCATCATAACTTTTAGTCAACCAACACCTAAGAGCAAATCATTTTATTCTTACCCAAATTTTTTTCTTATTTGCTTTTTGTGGGTCAATACCCCCCCTTTTTTTGCCCCTTTATTACTTCTCCCCAATTCAGGCCCTCCAATACAGGCATTGTTTGTTCTATTTAGTACAATATAATTCACAGTCCACCACAAGATTTTCTCAAGAAAGAGGGGAGAGGAGAGGAGAGGAAAAAAGGAGGGGGGGAAATAATTTCCTTTTTTTAAAATTTTTATTTTATTTTATTTTTATTTATTTCATTGTTAATTTTAAAAAAACAACTCTTTTTGATTTTTTATTTTTTTAACTTTTTATTCTTTATTAAATCTCAATAATACTATCACCAAAACCAACCTCAGATGCCATTAAGGAAGAGAAAATCGAATATTATGGATACAAAAGAAAGAGAGGTAACACAGCTAGATGAGGAAAAATCTATGGAGAAAAATTTAATATATATTGGAAACCTTGGAGCTAAATGACAAAGAATTTAAGATAGAAATCCTAAAAATCCTCTGAGATATACAAGAAAACACAGAAAGGCAATTTAGGGAGCTCAGAAAACAACTCAACGAACAAAAAGAATATATTTCCAAGGAAATTGAAACTATAAAAACAAATCAAACAGAGATGAAAAACTCAACTCACGAGCTGAAAAACAAGGTAACAAGCTTAGCTAATAGAACAGGCCAGATAGAAGAGAGGATTAGTGAAATAGAAGACAAGCAACTTGAGGCACAACAGAGAGAAGAAGAAAGAGACTCAAAAATTAAAAAGAAAAAGATAGCCCTACAAGAATTATCTGACTCCATCAAAAAGAATAACATAAGAATAATACGTATATCAGAGGGAGAAGAGAGAGAAAATGGAATGGAGAACATACTCAAACAAATAATAGATGAGAACTTCCCAAACCTGTGGAAAGAACTAAAGCCTCAAATTCAGATGCAAACAGAACTCCGAGTTTTCTTAACCCCAACAAACCCACTCCAAGGCACATCATAATGAAATTGGCACAAACCAATGGCAAAAAAAAAAAATTCTCAAGGCAGCCAGGGAAAAGAAGATTATAACATTAAAAGAAAGGCCCATTGGATTATCATAAGATTTCTCAGCAGAAACTCTACAAGCTAGAAGAGAGTGGACCCCAATATTTAAAGTCCTGAAAGAGAGGAACTTTCAGCCATGAATACTATACCCATCAAAGCTGTCCTTCAAATATGAAGGAGAAATAAAAACATTCACAGATACAGAAAATATGAGGGAATTTATCATCAGAAAACCCCCACTCCAGGAATTCTTAAAGGGGGTTTTCCAATCAGTTACAAAGAACAAAATAAACAAAGCCACAAGTAAAAGCTCCAAGAAGTACACAATAAAACCAAATTTAAACTGTGACAACAACAAAAAGAAGGGAGGGGAGAGGATGGAGATTAACAGTAGCAAAGGACGATGGAGTGCAAAAGTACTGACAAAATAGTGTGCTACAATGAACAGAGTAGGAACCCTTTTCATTACTTAAAGGTAACCACCATTGAAAAAACCACCACAAAAGCACATGAGATAAAAAAGATAGCAACAGAGGAAAGATGTATGGAATACAACCAATTGAAAACAAAAGATAGAAAAACAAAAGAGAAGGATCAAACAAGACACAAAATTAACAGAAAGCAATCTATAAAATGGCTATAGGGAACTCACAAGTGTCAATAATTACACTAAATGGAAACGGATTAAACTCACCAATAAAAAGGCACAGAGTAGCAGAATGGATTAAAAAAGAAAATCCAACTGTATGCTGCCTACAGGAAACTCATCTAAGTAACAAGGATAAAAACAAATTCAAAGTGAAAAGCTGGAAAACAATACTCCAAGCAAATAACATCCAAAAAAAAGCAGGCAATGCAAAACTCATATCTGATAATGCTGACTACAAGACAGCAAAAGTACTCAGAGACAAAAATGGCCATTTTATAATGGCTAAGGGGACACTGAGTCAGGAAGATAAAACAATTCTTAATATATATGCACCAAACGAAGAGCACCAAAATATATAAGACAGTTACTTATTGACCTTAAAACAAAAACTAACAAAAATACAATCATACTTGAAGACCTCAATACATCGTTGACGACCTTAGATGGGTCATCCAAACAGAGAATCAATAAAGATATAGTGGCCTTAAACAAAACACTAGAGCACCTGGTATGATAGACATCTACAGGACATTTCATCCCAAAGTGACTGAGTATACATTTTTCTCCAGTGTACATGGATCATTCTCAAGAATTGACCATATATGTTGGGCCACAAAAACAACATCAGCAAATTCAGAAAAATCGAAGTTGTACCAAGCATATTTTCTGATCATAATGCCTTGAAACTAGAATTCAACTGCAAAAAAGAGGAAAAAAATCCCACAAAAATGTGGAAACTAAACAACATACTTTTAAAAAATGAATGGGTCCAAGAAGGAATAAGTGCAGAGATCAAAAGATATATACAGACTAATGAAAATGACAATACGACATATCAGAATCTATGGGATGCAGAAAAAGCAGTGATAAGAGGGAAGTTCATATCACTTCAAGCATTTATGAACAAACAAGAGAGAGCCCAAATGAACCACTTAACTTCCCACCTTAAGGAACTAGAAAAAGAAGAACAAAGACAACCCAAAACCAGCCAAAGAAAGGAGATAATAAAAATCAGAGCAAAAATAAATGAAATAGAGAACAGAAAAACTATAGAAAAAATTAAAAGAACAAGGAGCTGGTTCTTTGAAAAGATCAACAAAATTAACAAACCCTTGGAAAGACTTACCAAGGAAAAAAGAGAAAGATCTCATATAAACAAAATCCAAAACGAAAGAGGAGAAATCACCATGGACACCGTAGATATACAAAGAATTATTGTAGAATACTATGAAAAACTTTATGCCACTAAATTCAACAACCTAGAAGAAATGGATAAATTCCTAGAATAATACAACCTTCCTAGACTGAGTCAAGAAGAAGCAGAAAACCTAAACAGACCTATTAGTAGAGAAGAAATAGAAAAACCATTAAAAACCTCCCCCAAAATAAAAGTCCAGGCCCTGACAGCTATACCAGTGAATTTTATCAAACATTCAAAGAAGACTTGGTTCTTATTCTACTGAAAGTCTTCCAAAAAATTGAAGAAGAAGCAATACTTCGAACACATTTTATGAGGCCAATATAACCCTCATACCAAAACCAGGCAAGGATGGCACAAAAAAAGAAAACTACAGAGCAATAGCTCTAATGAATACAGATGCTAAAATACTAAACAAAATACTAGCAAATCGAATACAACAACATATTAAAAAAATAATACATCATGATCAAGTGGATTCATCCCAGAATCTCAAGGATGGTTCAACATATGTAAAATGGTTAACGTAATACACCATATCAACAAAACAAAGAACAAAAACCACATGATATTATCAATAGACGCAGAAAAGGCTTTCAATAAAATACAACACAATTTTATGTTTAAGACTCTCAACAAAATGGGTATAGAAGGAAAATATCTCAACATGATAAAGGCCATATATGATAAACCATCAGCTAACATTATATTAAATGGCACTAAACTGAAGGCTTTCCCCCTTAAATCAGGAACAAGACAGGGTTGTCCACTCTCTCCACTGTTATTTAATGTGGTGCTAGAGGTTCTAGCCAGAGCAATCAGACAAGACAAAGAAATAAAAGGCATCCATATCGGAAAAGAAGAAGTAAAGGTATCACTTTTTGCAGATGATATGATCCTATATATTGAAAACCGCAAAGAATCGACAATAAGACTACTAGAAACAATAAGCCAATACAGTAAGATACAAAATTAACATACAGAAGTCAATAGCCTTACTATATGCCAACAATGAAACATTGGAGAACGAACTCAAAAGAATAATCCCCTTCACAATTGCAACAAAAAAAATAAAATACTTAGGAATAAACATAACAAAGAATGTAAAGGACTTATATACTGAAAACTATAAACCATTGTTAAGGGAAATTGAAAAAGATGTAATGAGATGGAAGAATATTCCTTGTTCTTGGTTAGGAAAAATAAATATAATCAAGATGGCCATATTACCCAAAGCAATATACAAATTTAATGCAATTCCCATCAAAATTCCAATGACATTTTTTAAAGAAATGGAGTAAAAAATCATCAGATTTATATGGAATTATAAAAAAACCCGAATAGCCAAAGCAATCCTAAAGAAAAAGAATGAAGCTTACCTGACTTCAAACTCTATCATAGGGCCACGACAATCAAAACAGCATGGTATTGGCAGAAAAATAGACACTCAGACCAATGGAACAGAAGAGAAAGTCCCGAAATAAAACCACATATATATAGTCAAATAATTTTTGATAAAGGGGCCAACAACACACAATGGAGAAAAGAAAGCGTCTTCAATAAATGGTGCTGGGAAAACTGGAAAGCCACATGCAAAAGAATGAAGCTGGACTACAGTTTGTCCCCCTGTACTAAAATTAACTCAATATAGATCAAAGATCTAAACATAAGTCCTGAAACAATTAAGTACATAGAAGAAGACATAGGTACTCAACTCATGGACCTGGGTTTTAAAGAGCATTTTATGAATTTGACTCCAAAGGCAAGAGAAGTGAAGGCAAAAATTAATGAATGGGACTACATCAGACTAAGAAGTTTTTGCACAGCAAGAGAAACTGATAACAAAATAAACAGAAAGCCAACTAAATGGGAAATGATATTTTCAAACAACAGTTCAGATAAGGGCCTAATATCCAAAATATACAAAGGACTTATAAAACTCAACAACAAACAAACAAACAATCCAATAAAACAATGGGAAGAGGATATGAACAGACACTTCTCCCAGGAAGAAATACAAATGGCCAACAGATATATGAAAAGATGCTCATCTTCTTTAGTTATTAGAGAAATGCAAATCAAAACTGCAATGAGATACCACCTCACACCTGTTAGATTAGCTATTAATAACAAGACAGGTAATAGCAAATGTTGGAGAGGATGTGGAGAAAAAGGAACCTTCATACACTGTTGGTGGGAATGTAAAGTAGTACAACCATTATGGAAGAAAGTATGGTGGTTCCTCAAAAAACTGAAAATAGAACTACCTTATGACCCAGCAATCCCTCTACTGGGTATATACCCCCAAAACTCAGAAACATTGATACGTAAAGACACATGCAGCCCCATGTTCATTGCAGCATTGTTCACAGTGGCCAGGACATGGAAACAACCAAAAAGCCCATCAATAGATGACTGGATAAAGAAGATGTGGCACATATACATTATGGAATACTACTCAGCCATAAGAAATGATGACATCGGATCATTATAGCAAAATTGTGGGATCTTGATAACATTATACGAAGTGAAATAAGAAAATCATGGTCTAACCTGTGGTGGCGCAGTGGATAAAGCGTCAACCTGGAAATGCTGAGGTCGCCGGTTCAAAACCCTGGGCTTGCCTGGTCAAGGCACATATGGGAGTTGATGCTTCCAGCTCCTCCCCCCTTCTCTCTCTCTCTCTCTCTCTGTCTCTCTCTCTCCCTCTCTCCCTCTCTCTCTCCTCTCTAAAAATGAATAAAAAAATTCAACTTCATTCTTTAAAAACAAACAAACAAAAAAAACCTAATGATTGATGCTTCTCATCGCTTTCCATTCCTGTCTGTCTGTCCCTGTCTATCCCTCACTCTGACTCTCTCTCTGTCTCTGTAAAAAAATAAATAAATAAATAAAATTAAGAAAATCAGAAAAAACCAGGAACTGCATTATTCCATACGTAGGTGGGACATAAAAGTGAAACTAAGGGTCACTGATAAGTGTGTGGTGGTTACAGGGTGAGGGGGGAGAGGGAGAGGGAAAGGGGGAGGGGGAGGGGCACAAAGAAAACTAGATAGAAGGTGACAGAGGACAATCTGACTTTGGGTAATGGGTATGCAACATAAGTGAACGACAAGATAACCTGGACTTGTTATCTTTGAATATATGTATCCTGATTTATTGATGTCGTCCCATTAAAAAAATAGAATTATTTAAAAAAAAAGAAAAATAAAATGAAAATGTTATATTTTATGAAAATAAACTTAGGGATGGGTCTAAGTGATATTTTGTATGTCAAGATTTTGGGCATATCCTAGTTTTATGCTAAGTGTTTATGTATACCAATAAAAACAATGCGAAATTACTGATGAAACCCTCAGAAAGAAACTTTCCCAGTTTAGGAAGAAAGTCCTGATTTCTGGCTTTATTTTCCCTTAACTTCTTGTAATGGCCCTACAGTTAGTTTAAGGGCTATAGTTTGTTTTGATAGAGGAGACAGAATAAAATAGAAAGGGACTGTAAAATATTATAAAGAAAGAATTATAAAAGTAGTGAATTTTTCTAATATCTTATAAAGTCAGCATTTTCTTGTTGTGCTTGCCCACAAGAACTTAAGGGAAGGTTTGCCTGGTGGTGGCATCACTGTCTTTTGGTAAGAAGTTAAGGGGAAATATTATAGCAATCACTTGTAAATACACGCACACACAGGTGTCTGTACATGTGTGCACACACACAACAGAGAAAAAGGAATACCCTTTTGATGTTTTAAAGGAAGAAGATACCACTATAAATTATTTACCACAAAAACCAGAAGAAAAACATAGAACATATATCAATACAGCATAAAAACCACAGCACCAGAGAACAAGAAACTGAAAGTCTTATGGGAAGAATATTACATGAAAAAAAATAAAAGGAAAACAATAAAATACAAAGAGCAGCAGAGTTGAAAAAAGACTTGGGTGAGACACTGAGCAAGGAAGCTAAAATAGCAACAGCACAATTAAAATCCATAATTGAGGTGATAAAAAAAGCATTAATCACTTAAGAAAATTAAATTAGTAATCTAGAAAATAATTTTTTAAAAAATTTGTTAGAGTCTGAGAAAAAGAAAAGAGATGATCAATGAAAACAAACATGATTGATGTGAATGGAATACAGAATGTGAATGTTTAATTCGTATAGAACTGTTATCCTTGAAACACAATGCAAGTAAATATATGAAAAAGGCCCAAACTGTATATAAATCATAAAACATTACATATCAATTTGGTAACATAGATATGGAGTGTTTGTGTGTATGTGTGTGCGTAAATATACTTCTCATGAATATATACATACATTTCTAAGGGGTATAACACCACACAGTCTTTTCTTTGGTGAGTGATTTTATTTTTACAGTAGTTTATTTTAAATTTATTGATTGTTTTTAGAGAGAGATGAAGGGAGAGAGAAAGAGAAAAAGAGAAACATTAATTTGTTGTTCCACTTATTTATGCATTCATTGGTTGATTCTTATATGTAACCTAACCAGGGAGCAAACCTATAACCTTGGCTTATAGGAAAAACACTCTAACCTACTGAGCTACCCAGCCAGACACTTTTAATTTTTTAATCTGTAATAATAAGCAGGTACTTGTTATCATAAAAAGACTAAATAAAATACTGATAATATAGGAAAACATGTATTATATCACCTAGAGTGTGTAAAATTAAGAGAACCTCACCATATAGAAATTGTTATTTTAGTAAGCCTTATGGTCTAATTGTGTTATATATTACTAATGTATTGTATCTGTTTTTCTGTGTTATAAATAAACTACACCATAGCAGTATGGGGAATATTTTGTCATAGCCTTTTAGTTCTATTCATATGAATATACAGGGGTCTGCACATTCTGTTGTTAATCTGATGGGTTTTCCCCACAGAAAATCCTTATATCTTACAAATTAATGAAGTAGAAGTGGATAAGGGAACAAAGTATTAGATAATTCTGAAATTATACATTTTATCCTTATTGTGAGAGATAATGAAATGGGAGGGTGCCTCAAACTTAGAATAACCAAGTTATTAGAAGGTTATATCCTCTCTATATATATACTTGATAGAAAGAAAAAAAAATGAAGGAAAACAGAAAGGAAGAAAGGATGAGAAGTAGGAAGGAAGGGAGAAAAACAGCAGCTAAACATACATGATAACTACAAACTATTTAAAGCATTGGTCATTTATGCTATCAGGACAATTGCTTTTTGAGATAACAGCCTCATAAAGATCTAAGTATTACTGAGATTGGAGAAAGAGCATAAAAAACAGTGGAAATAATAAAAAAATTGAAAATCATATTGCTAGAGCTTCTATATTCACAGAGCTTTTTTTTTAACTTAGGTTTTCACTGAGCTTTTATTCTATTGTTGAGTATATATACAACAGATAGGACTTTTATTATCTCAGGTCTTTGAATAACATCCACATAATTCACCATACACTGATCTGAATTATTTTAAAACATCCATCAGAAAGCTTAAATGGCATTTCTGGGCCATGTTATGGACCTTTTTTATTTATTATCTATATGTAAATTTCTTGTTTTGAAAGACAGTAGCATTTTGTATAGTATTTGCTATCTGTATGATAAGTGTAATTTTGTACAATAAAAAGAATTGCTTTGAGGCAGTTGAGATTTAATTAAATTTACTGAGTTTTGTGATTAAGGAAAAAATGCTGTTTCTTAAACTAGAATGAACATAACATAGTCTAAATTTTGAAACCGGTGTTAGACTTCCCTCATACTTTCTTAGAAGTCATTGCAGATGATTGGAAGAAAAATCTAACATGCAAAATGTATTGATTTTGACAATATTTCAGAACTTATAGTTGGCATCATTACTGTGGATTATTCAAATAAGTGTGTACTTTAATATTTACAATTAAAATTTTTTAAATAATAATTTAATAATGCTATATTATACTCTGGTCTTATACATATTGCTATCATTTAAATAAGTAAATATTCAAACATATACTGCTCATTTGAAATATATACTACTTATCTTTTTACTTGGTTGTAAACTCTTAAAGGCTTAAGATCATACTTCATATATCTTTATTTATCTTCCTTGATGTTTATCATAGTATAATCCACATGGCATACACTTGCTTATTAATTGACTGATTGCTATCAAGTATCTTTTTTAATTATTGATTAAATTTCAGTGGCACTTTCCTCAAAAAGTTCAAAGAGATCTACAAAAAACAGCATATGTATAGCATTCAGCACTACAGAATTAAAAATACTAAATTCAGAGAGATTAGTACAAAAAAATCAGAGGAATGAGGAAAGACAAATGATAAAATAAATTCAACACTTACTTATCAGTTACTTAATTTTATGCCTTTTATTGCATGTCAAAATCATTTTGCTATCAAAGATGATTTTATTGCATTCTACAAAAACAGAATAGGTCTTCTCTGTTTCATAGGCTTCCTAGGTTTTCTGCTTGGACTGTCATGGGTAGGTTTAATTTCCAGCTTTAAGCCTTATTTCAGTTTTTGAGATTGCTATGCAACAGACCACAGATATACTACACATGCCACATGGACGTAATAGGGTATATGGGGTTAGAAGGGCTTATAAGCATGGCCTTACTTAAGTACATGAAAAACCCTGAATTCTTAATATCCCATGATTTAGGCCAGGCCTAGAAATATGTGGTTGAGGAGGAAGCAACAGCAGAGAGAGGAATTATGTAACAATAAAAATTTCCTTTTTAAAGATGTGTCCCTTTAGTATCAGTTTGTCTTTCTATTTAGTTAGCTCAGACCTGCAGAGATAGATCTCTGCTAAGCTAGTAGCACAAAAAGTATGAATAGAAAAGGAGCCTCTTGAGTCATCCAAGATTAAGGACAGGAGAGTTTGGAAGCCAACATTAAATCACCAAGCTAAACCTAGAGTAATGCAGTACCATAGTACCCAGTGTACTACATTTCTAGAAAACTAAGTTCAGATAATTCTAATAACATGTGATATTAAGTAGCTTAGCATCAAAGCCCCAACTACTAGCTCCTCTACCCTTGGGTAAAAGGGTATTTATATTATAGTTCATAAAACACAGAAATCATTCTCTTTTTTTCATTTTTTAGAAATTAAATTTAAAAGGATGACATTTATCAATAAGAATACACAAGTTTCAGGTAAACATCTAAGCACTTAAACTGTTGAGTGCATTGTGTGCCCATCACCCAAAGTCAAATCATTTTCTGTCACCATATATTTGTTCTTCTTTACTCCCTATCCCCTACCTCCCTCTTTCTGGTAACCACTTCAATTTTGTCTATGTCCATGCCTTTCAGTTTTATATCCCATTAATGTGTAAAATCATATAGTTCTTAGCTTTTTCTGATTTACTTATTTCACTTAGTATAATGTACTCAAGGTCCATCTATGTTGTAGTAAAGCAATATATCACCATTTCTCAGTCATAAGCAACCATTATTTTTTCATTTTAGAAAGAGGAGAGTGAGAGAGAGAGAGAGAGAGAAAGAGAGAGAGAGAAGGAGGGGGGAAGAGCAGGAAGACTCAACTCCCATATGTGCCTTGACAGGGGGCAAGCCCAGGGTTTCGAACTGGCAACCTCAGCATTCCAAGTTGACACTTTATCAACTGTGCCACCAGAGGTCAGGCCCATAAACAACCATTCTTGATTATATTCCTTCCGTTTTTGCAATAGCGCATTTTTTTATGAGGAAAAGAACTGAGAGTATCATTTCTTATTTAAAAAAAAAAGATACCCTTGTTTGTATATATGAACATAATTTGGAAATTTTGGTTGTTTTAAATATTGTAAATTTTATTTGTAAAAAATATGTATTTGAAATAATTATGTTATTTGAAATAAATATTTTTAGATAACTTCAAAAAGTTTTTACAGTGAAGCTCTCTAAATCATCATAAGACTCACCTAATCATTTAATCTCTAAAACAATCTTGTCTTTACAATCTACATTTGCCACATAGTGTATAATTTACGCTGTCTGTAAAAATTATTTAGGTTAAATTATACATGTTTTCAGTGTGTTTTGGATATTTGAAATAACAGGTTATTTTTAGAAATAATATTCTTTCTCTTCCTTATAAATTCATCATATATACACTGTACTTGCTATCTCTCTTTTGTTACCTTTTTAGTTTCTTTTATTTTTTTACTTTTTTAATTTACATTTTCTTTGAGGACAAAGGTTATTGTCATTTGTCATTATTCCAAACACCATGTGGCTATAGGAAATGTAGGAAATGAGTACTTAGGAGGTGGACAAGAATCCTCAAGTGACAGAGCAGATCCGAAATAGTTAGTAGCATGGATCTTATCCTAGTTAATAGTGAGATTTCTGGCTAATTCATTTGTTCTTGTATTGGATTACTCTCATGTAAAAGAAAATAAAAGGGGGGGGGGCAAATGGTAGAAGTTTCTTACTTGACCTCTCAGCCTTTCATACTACATTATTGCAGGGCGTGGAGACATTGAAGGTAGAATAAATATTGATGTAAATAGCTTACTAAATAGAGACAATTATTTCATTTATATATTATTGAAAGTGGATTTAGATTTCAAAGCAAACTTTCCAAGAGCCAATTCAAAACAATAGTTCCCATTACATTCTTCCTCCTATGGCACAGAGTCAGTAAAGTCCTCAGTAGTGACTCAGTTGAAATGGTTGTTTATTCATTTATTTGTTCAAAAATAATCCTTAATCCACAAACACAGAATATCCATCAGGACTGTTTTAAAGCCATTTCAAGTGTGTTCCTAACAAACATTAAAACAATTGTAGATTTGTTACACGATTTTAAAAAAGCAATAAAAATATTCAGTTAAGGTCATAAGATGGAAAAGGGAAAAAGGAAAACCTTTTTTATTTTTATTTTCACAAATCTAAAATGAAAAAAATTGAGTAACGTTATTTATTAGGTGTCTGGCAGTTTCATATTCTATTATATGAGATTCATTATAAGGAAGATATTGATGAGAATACAATTGCTATGCTAGCTGAAATTGAGAACTTTTGATTTACAATTAAGGACTGCGAGCGAAAAAGGCAGAAGGAGTTTGAACATTGATGTCTAGCTCTGTAGCCACTCCCATTTCAATAAAGACAAATAAAAAAGAAAAAAAAACAATCAAATAGTCATCAAACAATATTCATAAAATATGTAATCTATGTGGAAAGAAAAGCTCTTCCTTTTGCTATGAAATTTTGCACTTTATAATTCTTTGGCAAAAACAGTAAATATTAAAAATATATAGTGCATGTTTTTGTATTTGTGTTCAAAATAATTTCAAGTACATATATGTAATTTGATAAGGTTTCTCGTTCTCTCTTTATCTCTTTCTCCTCTCTCTCTCTTTCCTTCCTGTAGCCTTGGCTCGATTGGGACGAGTTGGCCCTGGACGCTGAGGATGGCTCCATGGTGCTAAGAGCTTGGTTGCTGAGCAACAGAGCAATGGCCCAGATGGGCAGAGCATTGCTCCCTGGTGGGCTTGCCAGATGGATCCCAGTCAAGGCACATGCAGGTATCTGTCTCTGCCTCCATTCCTTTCACTGAGTTTAAAAAAAAAAAGAAAATTATTATAATCACTTACGTATATTTTCCCAGTTTCTAAATTTGTTTTAAATCTTAATTAAATATTGTATTTATGTATAAAATATTAAGATTCAATAGACATGTTACAGAATTTTATTCTTGCCTTTAACTTAATTTCAATCATAAACATTATTTCATGCCATTATACACTATTTAAAAATCTACACTTAATTACATCATATGTTTTATCTTATAGCTATTCTAACATATATTTAATTATTATCCAAATATTTGACATTTAGGTTGCTCATAGGTTTTAACTGTTTATAAATGTCAGGATTCTTATCCTTGTACTAAATTTTTGTCTAGATTTCTGATTAGCGCTTTAGGATAGAGTTCTATATATATTTTATTATATATACCATTCTTTATTATTTTATTTTTCTCTCCATTCCCCAAAATACATTTATGATTAGAATGTATCTTCTGAGTTAATAATTAAACAAATATTCAACCTCAATGTTTCACATATTTATAGTCCCCTATTATAAAAATTATGGTACATTGCTATCATTATTCAACAATCTAAAACACCAGATTTAAAATATTTTATATTCACACTTATTTATTTTATAACATGTAGCACTTTTTAAGTTATGACTAACAGTTACTAACAGTTAGATCTGTCAGAATTATGTTAACATGTCATAGGGTTTGATGTGCTATACTAATATTGATACAATTTAAAAGAAAATATAACAACATATTCCCAGAATCAGATTCATATAAAAAAGTGGGAGTCATTATTTTTATTGTATTTTATTCGATAATTTTTCATTGCAGTTCAAATTTGTTGCACTGCCATGACTTTCATCACATAATTTTCTAAGATTACTTTTATTCATTTAGGATTTGTCTGACTCTCTTCTGCTATTTAAGAAATAATTCCAGAATGGTATGGGTGATTCTTCAAATGATCATTTAAATAATAGCAATGATTGGCCATTATTTTATAATTTTTACAGAATTTGAACATTCATTCCATCTATAATATGATCTTTTCACAAACAACCCTATGAAATTGACATTTTACAACTATCCCATTTTTTAAAATCCTATTAATAAGAAAAGTAAAGCTCAGAAATGCTGATTAACTTTTCTAAAATCATATAGTTAAATTTGATGGAGGTGGGATTTGAAATTTTTCTCCTCAGTTCGTATCTCATGTCCTCTATTATAATAGCTTCTTAGCTCTCAATTATCAATCTTTCTTGTGCCAACAAAGAAACCTTTGAATGGAACTGGAATTATTGTAAAGTGAGATGCAATCTATATATTAGAATAACTGCTCTGAAAGTAAACTATAATAAACTGCACATATATTTTCAAATTTACTTATCCCAAAATATCAACATAATTTCTTTACAAATGACTTAAAAGACTTAATTTTATAGAGAAATTTTAAGTTTGCACAATTACACAGAAAGTATAGAGTTTCTATATAACCTCTGCCCTACAAACATAGCATCCTCCGTTATCAACGTCTTCTACTGGAATGATACATTGTTTAGAAATAATAAATCTTTATTTATACATCTTAGGCATCCAAAGTTCATAATTTTAGTGTGCATTTTTGGTAGCGAACATTCTGTGGGTTTGGACAAAAGCTTAATGGCATATATCCACTATAATAATTTCATTTGGAGTGTTTTCACTGCCTTAAAAATCTTCTGTGTTTTATATTTATCCTCTCCTCCCCCACCAACCCTTAGCAGTAACTTATCATTTCATTGTCTCTGTAGTTTTATCTTTTCCAAAATGTCATATAACTGAAATCATACAGTATGTAACCTTTTCAGATTTTCTTTCTCTTAGTAATTTACACATTTAAATTTTTTCATGTCTTTTGTAGCACGATAGATGATTTTTATTTAGTGCTGAATTGTAGTCCATTATCTGGATATATCACAGTTTATCCATTCACTTACTAGAGGATATCTTGATCAGTTTCAAGTCTTTGCAATTATATATAAAGCTGATAAAAGTATCAACTGCTAATTTTTGTGTGGATATACATTTTCAAATCATTTGGGTAAATACTAAGAAAGAAGCTTATGTGCTTGATCATTCGGTAAGACATGCACTCCTTAACAATGGGCATATTTTCTGGTAAATGCATCATTAGGGGATTTTGTCATTGTACGAACATTGCAGAGTGTACTTACAGAAACCAAGATGGTACATACAGCCCACTACATACTTAGGCAATATGGTATAGCTTATTGCTCGTAAGCTGCAAAACTTTATACATGTTACTGTTGTAAACAATTTAAATATAATAAGTTTTTGTTTATCTAACTATATATAAACATTAAAAAGATATAGTAAAAATATGGTATAATAATATAAAGTGGCACACCTGTATAGGGCACTTACCATCAATGGGTTTGCAGGACTGAAAGTTGCTTTTGATAAGGCAGTGAATGAGAGGGACATTATTGTACACAACTGTGACCTAAAAGCACTGTACACTTAGGCTACACTAAATTTAAAAAGTAAAATAAGATTCAATACAAACAAAAGAGATAATGATGCAATCAGGACACAGGGCAAACATGAGATATTAAGCTGTTGCTGGTATAATAAAACATACCACTTTACAGCAAAAAATTTTTATAAGGAGAAAGAGAATATTCTAAAATAAGGATGAAGCCCTGGCTGGTTGGTTTTGTGGTAGAGCATTGGCCTAGTGTGTGGAAGTCCTGGGTTTGATTCCCAGTCAGGGCACATAGGAGAAACACTCATCTGCTTCTCCATGTCTCTCCCTTCCCATTCTCTTTCTTTCTTTTTCTCTCTTTCTTGTTCCCTCAAACAGACATGGCTTGATGGGTTTGAGCACATTAGCCCCAGGGATGAGGATGGTGTGGAGCCTGCACCTCAAGTGCTAAAAATAGCTTAGTTGTGAGCATGGCCCCAGATGGGCATAGCATGAGCCCTCATGGGGGTTGCCAGGTGGAACCCTGTCAGGGCACATGCAGGAGTCTGTCTCTCTGTCTCCCTTCCTCTCACTCAGAAAAGAAGAATAAACAAACAAACAAATAAATAAATAGATAAAATAATGACGAATGGTATAATACAGTAAATGTATATACCAGTTGTATAGTCGTCTATTATCATTCTCAAATATTATATATGATACATTATTATAGATGCTATCATTTTATATGGCTCTTAGTGCAGTAGATTTTTTGCATCAGCATCACCACAAACAGGAAAGGTGTTGCCTTATGACAGACCTTACAATGGCCATGATGGCACTAGATGGTAGGAATTTTTAGCTCTGTTATAATTTTATGAAACCATCATCATATATGCTGTTGGTGGTTGACTGAAACTTTGTTATACTGGTCATGATATTTAGTTTTGTAACAGATATGACTCCTTTAAAAAACATATTTATGCCTAAAAACACATGCAAACATGTTCAAGGGTTAATAATTTGGACAGAAAACCTACAAATAAATGTTTTTAAAATGGACTACTCAAATTATAGCATGAGACTCAGTTTAATGTCAAATTAGATAATGCATAGGAAGTAATTATCACACAGTAAGAATTGCATATGTGTTATGATGATGGTAATAATACTTTCATAACTCTTTAGATACAGAGGTTTTGCTTCTGAATCTGGGTGTTTATTTGCACCATGTGAATCTCCTGTGGAGTATATTATTTATAACCTATTCAAAGTATTCTTAATAAATTTAAATAGATTAATTCATGGTTCCTGAACAAAAATGTTCTGTGTGACTAAAACCCTGAAGTAATTACTATGTGGAATAATTTTGTGACATTTAAAATGAACTAAGATAGAGAAGCCATAAAAGGTCAATAAGAATTGGCTATAATGGCCAGCAAGATGGTCTCAATAACTTGCTGACGCCTAATAGGAAACTAACAATTTGGTGTGTGTGTGTGTGTGTGTGTGTATACACACATACATATATATACATACATAGTTTTAAGTAAAACTATTAGGTAATGTTAATTTATTAACTTCTTTTTCTTACAAATAAAAAAACAATATCTGGGGAGAAAGATTTCTCATGATCTTTTATAGCAAAATTTAGAATCCATTTATGATTCTTGTCAGAAATAATTTTTCCTGTGATGGTAGAAAAATGGTGATTTTCTACCATCACTAAATCTTCCATATTGTACTGGAACAGAGAGTTTTCCTTTTTTAAAAATTATATATGTGTATGTGTATGCATTTATCTAGCTATCTATCTACTTTTCATCTATAATCTTTTTTCAATATGGTCTTAACAAATTTCTTTTTTATTTAATTGATTATCTTCCATTTCTGTCCTTATTTGTTTTATGATTAAGTTGTCACAGATTTTTCCAGTAGTAACTTCTTTTAACCAGCTCTTTTACCTTTTTTGCTATGTCATTATTATTATTATTATTATTATTATTATTATTTAGTTTATGAAAACTGTTCCAATCTAAATTTCTAGTCTTAAAATGATAATTCTCTAAGAAGGGCTGGTTTTTAGTGAGAAAATTATATTTAAAATCAAGATTTAACTGTATTTATTGCTATTGACATATCATTGCATCTAATTCCATTTATCTCACAGAACTAAAACAGCTGTGAATTTAGGTGTGTTCATACACATAGCAACTATATACAGATACCTCAGTGGTGAAATTCAAATAATTTAACAACCTCTTCTCTGTCTTAATGAGCATTTTAAGTATAGAAAGCAATACACCAAAAGGTAGTTTATTATTTCATGCATTTAATACTTAAATGAAAACAACAAAAGAGGTACACAAAAATAGATTATAAGAATTTAAAAATATTAATGAAAAAATATTAAATAATACCTGACAAAAAACAATAAACCTGTTATTTAAGATATTTTCATATTGCTTCATGATTGACACCCTCACTTTCAATTTTCTTTGCTTTTATCTGACCATCATTGGCTGTGTGATTTATTCTTAACCATCTTTTCGCTATTGAAGTGGATTCCATTCCTTTAGAGGTAGGTCGATTAGACTAATAGTCACTGTGTTTGATATACTAGAAACAGGTGACTTCTCTTCTCTGAACATAACATGTTCATCTCTGAAAAACCCCTTTCCGCTTCTGCTAAACTTACAACAATTGTGCTGACAATATTTTTAGCTCTTTGAACACTTTCAGAAATTGCATAGTTCTGAGAATTTTTTAAAACAAACGTAACTCTGTCGATTTTTTTTCACCTATGGATGGAATGAACATTACTACCTATGCTTAGAATATGCTGTTGCGCAGAGGAGTGTTAAAAAAGAATAAGGAATGAAATTTGTGATTTCCATTTTGGGCAGCTGCCCAGGCACCCACCTTAGAGAGAATCCTGATTACAAGTGCCATTTTAACAACTGGTTTGCCGAACTCAACAAAAACTTAGGTTTCAGTTCTGCTGAACCCGTGCGTAGCAGCTGACTACTGCCCCTGAGATACCTCCAACTTCAATCTACCCCCTGGATTTTTGCTTTCCTTTTCCCAGGCTGTATTTATATGATCCCTCATCCAACCCTGGCTTCACACACTTAGTCATTTACTCAGAGCAACTGTACACAGATACTGACAATTCACTTAAAAGAGCCTCAGAACAGATAGGTTCTCAACTAGGAAAACACAACCTACAAGTCCAAAGTTTGTTTGTAGTTCTCCATTTCCCTTACATTGAAAGTATACGGTTAAAATGCCCTGTTCAAATGATACAGGAATTAATTTGGCCCATCTAATTGGTTATTTTGTTGTTTAGTTTTGCTTTCCCTCCCCTCCCCCTAAGTGTGGTTATGTTATTGGTGTGTAATACTGCAGAGTTCTTTTGTTTCTGTTTGTACTCAGGTTTTTAAAAATTCCATATGTATTTACTTTTATAAATATCTACAGTATAGTAACATGCATAAGGATACTTTGCATCAAAATTAATTCGATATTGCATTTTCTTATGATTTTGAAATGCTTCTACCTAAACCTGGAACATGTGAAGCTGGAGTCTGTGGATTCTGTGAACTGATCTTGTTTGCACTGGTAAATTTGTTTCATCTCCTATGTGAACTGCTCTGCTCTTGGGGTATGTTCTGAATACTGTGTTGTGAAGACTTGCACAAATAAAGCCTAGATTTAGTAGAAATTCTACTACACCACTAACACTGATGTTGCCATATTTGTGAGATCAGGGCCTGGAAGCTGGTGTTCATTCATTGTTCATATGCCAGGAATAAAAAAATCACTTTTTTTTCTTCCTTTTAACTCTTGTTGTCTGCTTTTAAAAAATTAGAAAAATTTAAAGGAAAGATTTATAATGTGATTTGTCAATTTTAAAGTTTGTTCTGAAAATTTAATAATATGTGTATAAGTTCATTGTAAATAATAAATAATCTTAATATGTAAGTTATTATTAATAAATTTGGAACTTTATATAAGACATGGATGCACAGAATATTTCTAACTTGTTTTAAGATGAAATCATGTGTGTGGTGCCTTTACTTTTCACAACTCTGTATGGTGGGATATAAAGTCTTATCTCGGAGATTAAGGTCTGTAATTTTAGAGTATCTAAGAATAGCGGTATAAAAATTGACTACAGGTTAGCTCACACTGGCCCCTCCAATGAGCCCAAGGGCTACTGGTGGGTCATGGTCACCAAGCTGTCCATACAGTTCTGCCATGTTTCCTCCAGAGATTACCTCTGCTGGAATCCTAAGAACATTTGATCACAGCAAGAGAAAAACATTAACTCTCTGCCTTTTACAGTTCATCAGCAGGACTCATGACCTTCCCAGTCAAACAGGGAACCTGTGACTGTGTTTTGATTATATATCCCAACTTTCCTACTATATCATATAAAATAATCATGTCTCTTTGAAGTTTTCTAGCTCAGAGTCTCAGAATACTTGCCGCCATGCCACAATTCCTGGAATGACTCGTGGAATCAAAATGCTGTGACGGGTGCTTCTGGGGCAGAGAAGCGAGAGCAGGGGTGAGGACTTCTCCTCCCTGCAGGGCCCTAAAGCTGGCAATAAATTTGACTGAGCAGCAACAGCCAAAAGGAATCAAATACTGTTTTCCCTCTACCATATGGAGTGGTTTTTAAAATCACTCTGGAATCCCTCACAATTCATAGGTCACCCACCCATATTATGGAGAATAAAATGCCAAGGCAGACACTATTCTGCTTAACGAAATATTGGATCTATACACCTTAGACTTATCAGGAAATATAAGAACTATAAGAGTGGCTTATCTGTACAGTGAATAATTTATTTTATTTTATTTTTCTGTTTTCATATATTTGTTGACAAGGCCAAAGGCAAACTACATTATAAAATAACAAAACAAAACACAGTCACCTCCTTTGAATATTTATCTGCCTCTTTCCTGGCATCAGGTTGCTTATTCATTTATATTTGTATTTATTATTCATCAAAGCACTTTGCTATTTAAAGCTTCATGTCTAAAGATAAAATGCAAATTGCTACTTCTCAGAAAGGAACCATAGAATTTTAAACTATCTTAAAAATTCTAACGTAAATTTAGCTTCACCAAAAATAAGTGATAATTTGATTATAGCAATATTCATTCAGATTAATGGAATAAATAATTTTTAGTTGTTACTTTTCTATCATATGCTTATTAAAATATACAGATATGCAAGATCAGATCTCACTATGTTATGGCCTAAGGACAGCCTCAAACAAGAAAATAAAATGGTAAACTAAATACTTATAATGCTTTTATTTTAAATAATAAATTTTCATTGCAAATTTCCAAGAGACAGGTTTACTATATGGTCTTCTACTATAAATCTCTGCTATTCAGAAGTGATCATAGATGTAAAATGCACTATAATTAAAATAAAAAAATAGATAAAAGTAATTTTTTTTAAAATTCAGTGAAATGAGGGGAGGCAGAGACTCCCACATGCACCATCACCAAGATACACACTCCAAGCCCACTAAGGGGTGATGCTCTCTCCATCTGGGGCATTGCTCCATTGCTCAACAACTGAGTTCTTTATAGCACCTAAGGCAGAGGCCATGGAGCCATCCTCAGTGCCTGGGGCCAACTTGTTCCAACTGAGCCATGGCTGCAGGAGGAGGGGAAGAAAGAGAAAGAGAAAGAGAGAGAAGAGGAAGAGGGAGGGGTGGCGAAGCAGATGGGCACTTCTCTCGTGTGCCCTGAACAGGATTCAAACTGGGAACATCCACATGCGGCCAGTGCTTTAAAACTGAGCCAACCAGCCAGGGCCAATGAAAGTAAAATTGAGGAAAATAATAATGGTAAGGTTACACTTATGTACCTCACCGATAATCTATACAAGGCAGAGAATCAGAGTATAATCATAGAATTATTTTTTGAAATTTTAATTGTATAAGAAAAATAAAGACTATAAACCACTATTATGGAGAGCTAATTATTAAAAAGCTTTTAAAAAACAGCAGTAAATTTTAAGCAGTGTGTCTATGGAAGGTCTGTCTAATGTAACAGCTTTTTGGCAAAAATAAAATAAAATTAATGTTAATGTTTATTAAAAATAAACTTAATTCTAGGATTCAAAAACCTGTGGCACAATCTTGATTAAATGCTCCAAGTCCATCATTGTGTGTTCTGACATTTGTTAGTCTTGAGAAGATAAATTTCAAATGCTAAGCATATTGTACCTCTCACAACTAATATAATATATGTGTACACATCTTACATTTTAGATTCATTTTCATTTCTAATCTGCAAGAGCAAAATGCCAACATCTAGTAATTATTTAGTAGCCATCATTAATTTTACTTTATTAGGAGATTTTGCCACATCATTGCTCTTGTTTACTCAGAGAAGTCAAATTTCATTCAGTCTCAGTTACAAATCTTCGATGACATGTTTAAATGGCCTCAATATGTAGTCATTCATTTTATAAAATGACATGGGTTTGTTTTCCCTTTTTCAAAATAACAAGTAGTTCATCCACATCAAATGGACAATAGCTACAGTCCCACAAAAAAATGAATTTGCAAACACATACTGAATAGCTGTGCCAAATAAACAATAATAATAAAGCACCTCTTGACTAATAATTTTTATTGAATCCCTGTCCTTTGTGCTAAAATGATAAGGTATAGTTTCCACACCAGGACCGCGTAGGCTACGGCAGCTGCCAGTGGATTTTTAAACAATTGAGCTCCAACCTTTGAAAGCAGGGATTCATCATGGAAATGCTGACACAGCCATAACTGATACAGTGTGAATGTCATTGCTGCACTGTGCATGCTATTAGTCCTTGTAGCTGGAACTGGCCCACTTGTGTTCTGCAAACTTGAACCAAAGAGAAGTCTTTAACATTTCAGCAAGAAACAGAAGT
This sequence comes from Saccopteryx bilineata, assembly GCF_036850765.1. Taxonomy (NCBI): domain Eukaryota; kingdom Metazoa; phylum Chordata; class Mammalia; order Chiroptera; family Emballonuridae; genus Saccopteryx; species Saccopteryx bilineata. Next base: position 65,670,132 of record NC_089490.1, on the reverse strand, counting down.
GTCTTGCCTGTTTCTATTTGTATGGTGTGGAAAGAGGTGTGTTGCAGTATTTATTACCAGGTCAGTATCTTGGGGTTGGCTAATCACTGGCCCCAAAATAAATTCATGATCCCAGCTCTTCCAGATATTTGTATGGCAGGAAGCTACACAGCAGCAACTTCTGTAATCCCTTCTCCTGCAGTTGGAGCTACTAGGAAAGCTTAATAATATCCCAGAGGCAAAGATGAAACGGCATTTCCACAGCTACTGTTTGCTGTAGAGAGCTTTTGAAGTCAAGCTTAAGATGTCTTTATTTCCCTACCAGAAAAAAAAAAAAAAAAAAAAAAAAAAAAAACTGCCCTTTTACTCTGGTGTTGTCATGATGATAGCTTTCTTCTTGAAAAATATTCCAAGCAGCTGCAGCTCTCTCATAAAGCATTAGGGAATGAGCACAGCTTTTCATCAGGGGCCGTTGGAATCTGTAACTAGAGTTTGTCACTGCCGAAACCCACGGCTATGCTCCTAGTGATCTCAATTTAGAACTCTCGGTATCTTTTTTTATCAGCCACGGCTTCAACTGTCAGCTTATTGAGAACTGCCCGCGCTTTTAACTTTTGTGGTTAATTAAGTTCTAAATTGGGCGGAGTGTAGAGCTCTCAGTTCAACCTTCTGTATCATCTAGGAAACAAAAATACAGGTGTCCCAGATTGCGCTGCAACTAAATTCACTGTAGTAGTGGGTGACAAAGTGAAATTCAGATCAGATTTACTTAATGTAGGGGAAGGGCTACTACGTGTTGGTTTAGAAAGCCTTCATTTCAGACAAACTCAGCTCAGAGGATCACAGTGAAAAGTTGTAAGGAAATACAGACCCTTAAAGAAGCCTATTAATTTGTTTAATTCAACAGCACTGTTGTCAACTACACAATAGGATCCAGTGAATTTTGGAGAATAATGTAACAATCCTAATTATAAAAAGAAAAATAAGGAAATAAAATCAAGGAAAAAACAAATAAGTAAAAACAGCAAAATACCGGTAGCACAGAGTCAGAATTTCTCCATAAAATTAAACACTGAAGATATCTTGGTACATAAGAGAAATTTAATTTGTTAAAATAGGTTATATTATATTGACATAATGTTACTGTAAAAGTTTGGTACTATAACATAAAAAGATTAAGTATTTTATGAAGAGAATAATATACTCTTAACCAGATGTTTATGGATTTTTCAAACATGTATTTCACAAACTTAAATTTTATTGTATTTGTAGTTTAAAGTTTAGGGAAAAGAAAATTCACGGGAGAATGTTCAATTCCAGATATAGATTTATTTTTAATTAAAAATAAAAGAGTGGACATTGGAAGAACTCGGGTGATAAGCCTCTATCACTACTAGGTACTGCAAAACAATGAGAATAACTTCATGAGAAAGAAATGTTATAAGATGAATCTTTTTGCTATATTAAAATTAAAGTTATAAAGAATTGAAAAATAATAATTTCAGTAATTACATATGTAATTCATAATTATCTGAACTCTAGGAAGGTTTTTGCTTAACCTGATAATCTCATCAATAAATTGAAAAGGTATCAACCATTTTTGAATTTTGAAATATATTTTTTCTTACATCTTCTTTACTTCCAAAAAAGATATGGGAAAGCTGAGAGACTTAAACTATTGCTATTAAATTGGTATATAATTTTTTGACAATTGTAATCCAAATGGTTTAATATCAAAGTTGAAAAATATGACTAATAGGGTTAGTTTTAGGATGAGAGCTATTTAATAATTCTGTCAATCATGTCAAAACATGCTCATTTACTTAGTTAATAACATCAGACTGGGAAGGATTATTTATCACCTTGTAGGACAGAATTAAAATATAGTGTGACCTTGAGAATTAACAAGTTTCATAACAAGGTTATGAGAATCAAATTATAAAATCTTACAGAAAATATATATTAATATAGTTCGACAGATCTAAATTCCTGAATGGTAAATTTGAAATAGATAGATTTATTAATTTTTCTAGAATCACAAATATTTCTCTTCCTGAGAGACAATATTGCATAGTGGTCGAAGTGCATGGCCACTGTAGTCTTCTGACCTGGGTTCAAATTTTACCTCTGCCTCTCACCAATTTAAGTGATCATTGTCAAACTATTTAGTATCCCTGGGTCTCAGCATTCTTGTTTGTTAAGTGGTGAAAATTATAGTACACTACTTTCATAGGGTTTTTACAAGAATTAAAGAGGAGTAATGCCAGAATGTAAAAAGAGCTATATAATATAAGCACACATATTTTAACTTATCTGTCTAAAAGTCAGTAAACTAAAAAATGAACAAGATAATTAGGTTTATTTTATGAATTGAGGAAATATCTTCTGAGAGAGTTGAGTTTAGATCTAGTTTAAGAAGATGATGAGGTTCACAATTGACCTGTAAAGAAGTATGTTTGTATCAGACACTGTTAAAGCACAGTCATGGCCTTCCAAAACCTTAAAATATAGTTCAATGTATATAAAGTACTTTCCTTACCTTTTCTTGGTGATGGAAGAATATCTGTGATTTAAGCAATTGGGGGAATTTTATTCTAGATGGAGAGTTATGGGGAGTCTTATAAGACTGCAGTTTGGTAAAATTTTGTGAATTTATAGGCCTGGTCTTCTGTGTAAATCATTGAATTTTGTGAGTCTCACCTAATAGTTGCTAGGAAAAAATCAAGTATTGCTTTATTCAACTGCAAATATAAATAAAAAATATTTAATTATGAAAAATTTCAATTTATTTTTTATACTAAATAATTAAAAGATATAATTTCAAGCCCTCTTGGAATTCAAAATGTCACCCTTTCAGGTCAGTGATTCTCACTAGGGATGAGATGTGAGGGTATCAGAATTACCTGCATGATGCTTCTGCAAATTAAATCTACTCACAGAGAGGCAAATCCACACAAATCCTAATATGCTATGCTAGAGGATGATGCTTCTATTGCTGCATGAACTATGAACGGGTGAGTCGTTGGAAACAGAAAATATATTGATGTCAGTTAGAACTAATCATTAGAAAGCTTATGATCTTCTTTTGTTTATATGTTAGACTCTACTCTTTATGTTTTCTCATATTTGAGTACATTAGGCTGAGATATTGTATTAGGCAGGATTAAATTAACCATCACCTATAATTTGATATATCTATGCCTCAGTCTTTTTTATTTTTAACATGGGAATATTACAAATTATTGAATTCTAACGGGAAAAGTTAAGTAAGTTTCAATACTTTGCAACTGTAAGAGTGCTATGTATGTGCAAAATAATGTCATCACTATATGCTGAACATAGCCGGTCCCAAGTGCACAACAATTTAGACTACATAAAATACTGCCCCATTTAAAATTTCAGTTAATTAGGTCAAGATAATTTGGCAGCCTTTCCAATATCTTTCTCTGAGCACTAACGAGTGTGGTGATGGGCATCTCCAAGGTGCTTAGAGACAGGCACTGAACACAGCTGACTCAAGTGGTTAAATAGAACTGGTCATGCCCTACAAACTTGCAGATTTGCAGCCATTCCTCATTCGTTCCCCAATGCCAGGTGTCACGTGCATGTCCTCTCAGTAAAATTCTGTGTTCAGGTCCTTGTGCTTAAAGGCATTGCACAAACATGGCCTAAGCTATAATAACTCCATTATTAAAGTTGTCATCATTAACCTCAGAACTAAACATACTAAGATCCAGACATTTTTCAAGTAACTGACCTTATCCATGTTTATTTGAAACATTATCTTTCACTACTAGAAAGCACCTCTTGTTTTCTTTAATAAATCTGGGGTTTTTTTCAGCTGAACATATAGGAAATTTTTTTTCATAAATGTTTCCTCTGTACGCTTTTATTTATTTTCAGAAATACTAAGAATACAATATACTTAAAGATTTAATATGTAGCCTGCTGCTAAACAATTTATGTAGAAATAATAGCTAACATATTAAGAGAAATGATATTAAAAGTAAACCCCCTGCAAGTACACAAGAGAAACCTCAAATTTTGCAAATATTTCTTAGTTACAATGGAAATACTTGATAAAGTTTACAGAGGCATTTCTTTTATATTGGCCAAGAATTTCTTTCAATACAAGTGGGATGAAAGATTTTAATTCTTATTTTTAGTTGACCTGAGACAAACTGAATAAAGAACCTGGTGGCATTCCACTGATTTCCTTAGCAACAGTTATTTTTCTAATAGCCCTCACTTTTACTCAATACCTACTTTCTGATCTTTACAATCTAGTGATGGGGAGAAAAGTGATAAATTTTATTCCAAAAAGTCAAATTTAAACTTGTGATCTCCACAATCAAAAATATTAAACAAACTTTCCCTTATGCTTGATATAATTTAAAGGAAAAAAATGTTTTCTCTGATTCTCAGCGTGAGTGAGCATGTGGCTTGTTCTAGAAATCAATAATAGTTTCTTTTGTAGAACATGGATTCCTTTAATTGCCTTAGTCATGCTTGTTAATACCACAACCTAGAATAGTACTTGACAATTTTTAATATCAAAGTCATCTGGGAATCTTGTTAAAATACAGTTTCTCTGAAGGTCAAAAATGGGTCCAAGAGTCTATTTTCTTGACAACCTTCCATACAGTGTTGATTCTGCTCATCTAGGGACCACACAGATTTCAAGCTTAAAGAAATTATACCAAGCATTAAAATAAGTATAAGACAGTTCACAACTCTTAAGAAGGACACATTTATATGTAAATAATTTGAATAAAATCAACCTGGTTTAATAAAAGTATATGCCATATTCTGTGGAAACTTGATGAAGGCAGGAAGCTACTCAATCCACATGCAATTTTATGGAAGACTTCCTAGAAGTGACATATTAGATCACAATCTTGATTTTCTATTGTCATTTCAATAGAAGCACCAAAAACTTTTGCAAAACTAAAGTCACAAAAATTAACAGCTTTCTTGTGGAAAATTAGTTTTGGATTACTTAGCAGGTATGCTAAGAAGTGACAGGAATTAGAAAAGTAGAAAGAAGATTTTGAATTTCTTACAAAGCATGTGAATTTTAACTTTTTCTAAGTTCACAAGTTTAAATTCCACAGAGGGTTAATGCAGAAAAAGTTTGTATCAATTGACAAATCTTCAGATAGTGCAAGTTGGCAAGCAAAATCTTTAACTCTGGGTTTCTAATAGTTCTTTTTACAACCTTTTTTTCCAGAAAATTGGATCATTAAAAAAATTTTTTTCAGAACTTCTCAGTTTATTGAAATATTTAGTTAATTGGGTTAATTTGTTATGTCAATATTGCAAAGCCAGTATACTCAGATATTTGATCAAACACCAGTATGAATGTTGCTGTGAAGGTATTTTCTAAATGAGATCAACATTTAAATCATTAGACTTTGAGTCAAGGAGATTACTCCTCATAATAAGCCTCATCCAATCAGTGAAAGTCTTAAGAGAACAAAAACTGAGATCCCCAAGGAAGAGAGAATTTTCCTCCAGATACTCAGACTTGAACTCTAGCATCATCTCTGAGGTCCAGGCTGCAAGATCACATTAGCCAATTCCGTAAAATTTCTGTACAGATACAAATTCATTCACACACACACACACACACACACACACACACGTTTTCCTGGAAAACCCTGACAAATATTTTTTACTTCCACTAATTCTGAAAGCATATCATACACATGGGACCATCAGTTAAAAAAAAACTCTGCAACATTTCAGATGTTTTGAGCTCTTCTTAGGTTATAGTTTTGTGTTGTTTAGTCCTGAGAGGTATTCAGAAGAGTGGATCTATCTTTGACTTTAGATGTCATAATTAATGGATTAAGATCACTGCACATGGAAAAATATATTATGTGCAATTAAATGAATGAGGTAAATTACCTCAGTTCAATTTATTTTAAAACATATTTGGTAAGCACCAGATCTATTCCAGACTTTGTTCTAGGAGGTGGGGAAAACAAAATAAATGATACAGCATTTTGACTCTAAGGAGAGAACATACTCAATATTATGTGGTAAGTTCAAAGACAGGTGAGTCTGGGATACCCACAAGGCCACAGTCAATATCCTGAAGAGATGAATAAAGAAGCACTTCTACACAATTATCACGGTATGGCACATGGGCTCTTCCTGGGCTAAAGTGCCTGCCCTACAGCTATTTTGGGAAAATAAGCCATTAACCACTGTGAAAAACTACCTAAATTAAATGTCCCTGGAGATTTGATCATGGGGAGGGAAAGAAGTTGAAAAAATGGGAAAAAAGCTCTTTTACAGATCTACCCTCAGCTTGACTTGCTTTTGCTCGTGTTATTAAGTCATAAATTGAGAGACTGGTGAAGCAACGATGGGCGGCAGCAGAGCTGTTCCTGCCTTCTCTGGGACCCATTGCCCCTGCTGCTCTGGCTGACCTGACCGCACCAGGACATATGCACTGCACAAGCATGTCAGCCGGTCCTGCTGTTAGTAACTTGTCAAAGTTTCAGTCCCTTCACCTCATCATTGCCCTCAAACTGAGACAGCAGAGACTTGCAGCCACTCACCTATTAGCCTGCTCTCTGCAATCGCCCAAGGTATTTCTTGGGTCACTCAGTTTAGACTGGGAATTTGACTTGGGAATAGTTTCAAAGGCTCCAGACAATGATTATACTGCAGTGCAGTGACTTTGGGTTAATGTGTATTTTTTAGGTTTTTTTCTAGGCATAGAAGAGAGTAACCACATTTCATGGCATTGCACAAATTCAACCTCTGGGTAGAATTTGCATGCCTTCTTTAATGGCAAACCAAAGAGCCATGATTCTTTGGAAACAATGTGTTTGACATGTGTTGGGCTTGCTAGCTTGTACTTTGCCTTATTGGTGCATGAGCATGGGGCAGCACCATGTGTGTTTAGTCTGTGAAGGCTGAAGGCTGCAGTGCTTACTCTCCAGGCAGCAGATTGTAGATTTGGGATTGCCTGCCCCCATTGGGAGGGGTCATTGTTAGCTGTTGTTTGCCGAAGGTTTTTTCTTCCCTGGCTTGTTTTGCCTGTGAGCCCTGAAAGAGAGAGAGAAGTGGTTTGCCCTCCCTGCTTGCTCATCCCCCATTGAGAGACTCTAATAAACAGAATGTCCCACCATCCTCCATCTCCACAGTTCCTTTACCACCTGCCCAAATTCAATGCGGATCTCCATGGCCACAGCCACCGGCCTTACACATAACATAAGCTTTCATAACATGTAATCATGCTGATGATGTTAATGATGAGTGTTGATGATAAAGACAATTGCTGATGAAAGAGAAATCATTTCTCTCTCTTATTGCTTTTAGTGCACATTTGTGTTTCATGTCATTTTCTCCATTTATCAGATAAGCACATGACATGAAGGAGGGTCCAATAAGGTGTACAATTTTTCTGGGTCACCTCAGTGTGAGATAGCTGTCAGAAAAGAATGCGAGGAGTGTGTTTGTTGTTGTGTACTTGCAGGAAGATTGCTTTTTTATAGTGCATTTTGTTTGCTTATACGAATTCCTATGGCATATATGGCATTTTATGGGCAAAGGCACATGGAGCGTTTTCCAGGGATATTGAGTAGCACATGGCTGCTTCAGCAAATTGAGGGAAAAGAGGGAGGAAAAGAGGGAGAAGGAAAAAGGGAGAGGAAGATAGAGGGAGAGAGAATCTGAGGTATTTTTGATTGTGTCTGTTGTATTTCCTTGATTAAAAGAGAGTCTGTAGATAAAACATTTTATTTGTACCAAATAATCTAGTATTTGTGAAATTAAGAAAGGTGGAAAAGGAACTAAGTCTCAACATCCAGGGAAAAGTCTAATTTTCAATTTCAGGATATATTTTTCTGCGGTTGATAGACAACGCTAAAAACCAGGAGAGCATTGTCTGTCTGCCACTGAGCAGTCCTTTGGTTGCTGGCAGCTACATCATTTATTTTAGCGAATGATTCACGGAGTTCACTAAAGTGTGGTGTTTCTTGCAGCTGTATGAATGTGTCTTTGACTTTCACTGAAAAAAGATATATCCTACCCTGTAGCTTCTAATAATTTCATTCAACTTGTTACTACTTAAAAATTCTCACTGATTGAGATGTTACATATCATTTTGAGTGGTGTTAACTTAATTATTTCTTATCTGTTGAGGATTTAAACATGCTGGTGTAGTTGACATTAATTATTAAATAAAGGAGAAAATGATCTGTAGAGCAGAGATGTAGATGAAGCCACTTTTTTCATCTTGCCCTTAACTTTATTTCTTTTTTTTTCAGACTTCAAAAAGGTTCATGGTACCTGCAAATTAATTTTAGATAAAATAGGAAAATTTTAAGTACAAGAGCTTCAAACTTAACAGTCTGTTTTATTAATGAAAGGTTTTCTTATCAATGCCTTTAATTTTCTGAAATGCTTTCTTCCCAAGCGTGGCAAGAAATACTGAAATGTCAGAACCCCGTGGGAGTCATCAAAATATTCATGAGTGCCTCAAAAAGCTTATCTATGTACAAACAGAAGAAAATCTATAGTTAGATATAGATCAGAGAAAATTTATTTTTTCTACATAAAATGTCTTAGAAATGAGGATGTAATATTTCCTGATATAATAAAAATTTAGTTCTCGTAAACTGACAGCAAAAAGTCTAGCCATCCATTAAAACACAGCATGATTACAAGTGAATAATACTTATATAGTAGTTAAATACTATTGAAATGAATGTTTTCTTTTTTTTTATTTTGCAGATGAAAATTGTATGCCTAAACAATGAAGAAAGAATCTTACCCAGCACACAAACGTTCTCAATGTGTCTTGTTTCCTCATCATAAACAACGTGAAATTTCTTCTCACTTTTGGCCTCTCTCTTTCCTTTACATTAAATTTGGCTGTGGCAATTACCTTAAAACATTTTACCTAAAATATTACATCAGCTTCTAACGTGCTTTCAGTAGAAAAGATAGATCTTTTCACTCAAACACTTTTTCCATCTTTGGATGTATGCTTATAAAACCATCCTCATCCTCAATTTAGTTCTTTCTTCCCTTTTTAGAGTATATGTTGGCATGACTATGGTTTGATTGTTTAGATACTGAACTACCTAATATAATGTTATTATGTAGTAAGTATATCAAAATAATTTAGGAGTTGCATGTGAAATGCAAATAGATACACTCTTTTGCACTGAAAAGAGATTAAAATATCATTTTGTAAATTGAAGCTGGCTTACACAAAATGTATAGCAAAGCATATCAAAGAGCTGATTTGGATAATTTTGACAGAAGATGATCATTCCTGTAACTGTTTATAATATGCAAACAGAAATGGAAAGAAAAAAGAAAAAAACAAGGCCTTTAATCAAAGATCAGCTGATTTTTAAATTTAGAGACCTTCTTTTGGTACTAATAATCAGTTCTCACTATCCAAACAATTATGCTGCCTTTAGAACACTATTGGAGAAACATAAGGAAAATTATTCATAGAGAAAATTTTTTCTTCTTTGATCTCATTTAGGTTATTAGAGTTTCCTTTAATCTTTGACACTTTTTTTTTGCAAACCATCAAGATTAGTAAAATAACTCATCATTACACTAATTATACAGTGAAATGTAGAAACATCTATTTGTGGGGCTCTACATAAACTTCTAGTAGCATTGTAAATCAATAAGTTTTGCAGAGACAATTTAGTAATGAGTCTAAGAAGACTTAAAATTCACAAACCCAACTAGATTTACATCATGTAATTGTTACAAAAGAAATAATAAGTAATATTATGCACACAGAAATATGAATAAAGATTTTTCAGTATCATTCAGTTTACAATACGAGGAGATTTGGAAACACCAAATGCCCCCTAGAAACCACACCCATGACAATGGAATAAATTAATATGATAAACGGAATTTCAGCACACTGAAATATTTGCATCAATTAAAAAGATGTTATAGGAATATAACATGTTAGAGGAAATGGAAGAATAAATGTAATGCTTCGCTCAGAAAAGACTTGCTTTGATCTCTCATTCTGTTTTCTCTGATATCATTTTGTCCACGTATTTTTGAAGGAAATGGTCCTAAAAGGCATACTCCAAAATCTTGAATGTAAAAAATTTCAAATGATTTGCCAGTTAAGTTATAAATAATAGACAATAAAATCTATTCATTATTTTCAATCCAAAGTGTATGTATAGTGCACCATTCGAAAGCTTTACTTTTACTTTGTCATTTAAAATCTTGACCTCCTTCAGAAGAATGAGCTTTGGAAGCAATGAGCCCTGCTCAGTAGTCTCCAGATAGCCTCAGCAGACTCTCCTCAGCACACTGATTCTATTGTCCTCTTCCTTTATCCCTTCCTTTTCTCTTCTACTCCCGCTCACCTCCTCCTGTCTTTTCCTTCTCCCATGCCCTCTTCTACTTCACCCACCCACTCCTCTTTGCTTCCTCTTCCTCCTTTTCCCCCTCATGCCTCCACTTTCTCCACCTAACTTCCTCCCATAGAATCCCTCTACTCTTTTTCTTGTCCTTCACTGACTACTGTTTATGACCTGAAGATTCTGAGGACTGAATACAGATGTCTTACCTAAAACATGTGCTCTATTGTGCCTTGTTGCTTTTTAAATGATAATTGTAATGGGATTTCAAGAAATAACTACCTACTGATTGAGAAACAAATAAATAACGTCTCAGAGCTAAAAGCAGGAAGATTATTTGAGTATCCTGAAGCTTAGAGTAGCAGTGACCATAACTTCAACACATACAAGGACTTGTGCTATAATTCTTCTCTTTGCAACCTAAGATGAATCATTTATGAATTAATTATATATTGTACAGCATGATAATAAAGATGCTACCTTCATATTGTAAAATGTGACCTCTTGTCAGAGAATGCAGGTTAAAGGCAGTATTTAAAATGACAAAAATATCCTGTACATTATTTAAAAAATATCTAAAAACCATATGAACAATTAAAAGATTAGGTATTCATTCTAACTTCACAAATACTTTGTTCAACACCTTTTTCACACTTATAAGCAATAAAAATCTGACATGGTATGTTCAGAACTGCATTCTCTCTTTTATATATTCCCCCTGACTCCCCTTCTCATCTCTGGCTCCTCCACCTCTACTCCCATCCTCACCATTGACTCCTCCCATTCCCATCCCTTACTCCTCCCATTCTCATCCCTGACTCCTTCCATCTCCAGCCCTGACTCCTATCCTCATCCCTGACTCCCATCCCATCCCTGACTCCAATCTCCATTACTAACCAAGAACTTCCTTGGATATCAGCAGATGAATGACTGCAGTCCTGAATGAATGCATAAAGAAAGCTAACAATCCATCCTGATGAAAAGTATATTATCATTCCAATGCTTCCAAAGTAAAATATTTAATCAAGGCATTGCAGGCCAGTGGCAATCCCAGTTTATATGTAAGGGGTAACATTCACAGCATACCTACTTGATAACAACCTGTAAATATTTGCTAGTGGGAAGGATAGCTATCATTGATTAATCAGCCATTTTACTAACAAGGAATAAGACAGAAGACATATTAAGAGTTATAGTAAACCAGAAAGAGATATTTTAAACTTTTGTAAGAGGTTTCTTAGAAAGATAACATTTCAGGAAAAAAGAAAACAATGGAAAAATACCAAGAAGCAGCTGAATACTGACTCTTTAGGGAAGCATCACCCTTGACTTTCAGAAGACTATGTGGCCTTGTCTAACCAAGGTACATAGGTTTTATTTATTTATTTATTTATTTTGACAGAGACAGAGAGAGAGAGAGAGTCAGAGAGAGGTTCAGACAGGGTTGGACAGACAGGAAGGAACAGAGATGAGAAGCATCAATTCTTTGTTGTGGCACCATAGTTTCTCATTGATTGCTTTTTCATATGTGCCTTGATGGGGGACTACAGCAGACCAAATGACTCCTTTGCTCAAGCCAGCGACCTTTGGGCTCAAGCTAGCAACCATAGGGTCATGCTCAAGCCAGCGACCCCATGCTCAATCTGGTGAGCCATTGCTCAAGCCAGATAATCCCGTGCTCAAGTGTGGGGACCTCAGGGTTTTGAACTTGGACCCTCTGTGTCCCAGTTCAATGCTCTATCCACTGCACCACCACTTGGACAGACTCTATGAGAGATTACTTTACCCTCTGATAATTACTCTTCAGTTGAAGAATGAGGAGTACATTGAATAGAAAAATCTGAGAAAGAGATGAACAACAAAGCCATGGGAAAGGCAGGATGTTGCTAGGCCTCTCAATACTAAAACCACTAAAGATGCCTCTAGGGTTCTTGGTTCACTTTTTACCTCTCTTCTCTGCATATTTGTATAATTTTCTTTCAATGTTTTCTCCATGTGCTGGAAAATATGACCACCTATAGTTGATGTATAAAAATGTTTAAACATTATAGGAAATGGTATGAAATTTTTGAAATTTTATAAAAACCCATTTTAGACCAATTAATTATAAAAAGTAAGGTAGTATCACATAACAATATGGAAATTCACATAAGAGTAATGTGTATGGAATAATTTAAATGTCCATAAATAGATAAATAAAATATTTTACATGTATACAATGGAATATTATTTGACAATGAAAAGAAAAGAAATACTGAAATATGCTACAACATGGATGAAACTTGAAAAAATTATTTTAGGAAAAAATAGAAGAAATTATTACATATTATGGAACTTAATTTATATTAAATGTCCAAGATAAGCAAATCCATAGAGACAGAAATCAGATTAGTGGTTGCATGGACATTTTCTAACCAAAACAAAACCAGCCTTTGTGCATTGTGTAATAGGTAGTTGGAACTAATCACTGAGTACCTGTATTTAGAAGAGGTAGCCAAAAATATATTTATTTGATTGGGATCCACATATTCTAGTCATAAATCTTTTATTCCCTATCATAGCCATTAAAAGAAGCCTTCACATAAATGAAACTTAGGACTACACCATTACAGAGTTATACCACAAAATGATAAACCAAGATTTTCAAAAATAAGAAAATATTTTAAAAGAAAAAAAAGAGAGAAAAAACTCATAGACATAGACAAGTGTGGTGATTGCTGGGGGCAGGGGAAAGAGGGTAGGGAGAGGTAAAGGAGAGTATAGGGAGGATAAATGGTGACGAACGGAGACTCGGCTTGTGGTGGACACACAATGCAGTGTACAGAGATGTGTTATAGAATTGTTCATCTGAAACCTGTATAATTTTGTTAACCAGTGCCACACCAATAAATTCAATAAAAATGAAAAAAAAGCATATTAAGTGGGATTGTGCTCACTAATTATATTTTAGTTTAAGGAGAATAAAAATGTTTTAAAGCTATTTACAAATAAATGTAAATAAAATACTTGTAAAAAGTATTATTTTCAATTAACTTAATTTTTAAAGAAACTTACAATGCACAGAGTTATATCAGTTAAGGTTAGATAGACTGAAAGAAATAGATTTGACAGTGATTGAAGAAACAAACATACACATTAATTATACAAGAACTTCTGAGTAAAGTAGTGTTCAGGTTGGTCCAGCAGGTCACTAATTCCTTTATGAATCTTCTATTGTGGCACTCCACCACCTTCACCATTCTTATGATGGCAACTTCTAGGATGTCGGAAGTACCTTTAGACATCATGTCCTTAAGCAATTGCCTTAAAGTCAGCACAAAGAGGTCAACACAAAAAGATGACTCTCCTTTTAAGCAATGGTCTTTTTTTTTTAAGAGAAGAAATATTTCCTGGAAATGCCTGGCAGACACCCTCTTGCATTATTCCCATTAATTCCCAAGGACTGTGCTAATCAACATCCAAGTAGAACAGGTGTTCTGTTAACAAAGAAAAAAAGAGTTATAACAGTCAGACAAATAAGTTTTTGCATCTATAACCTATTAGTATAGTAGTTTATATGAAACAAATATGCTTATAGTGACAGTATATACTCAAATTGTCATTTTTTTCCTAGTAATTGTAAATTATCAATAAAACTTTCTAATTGTGGGTATACTTAACCTTAATGATATTTGTAAAAAAAAATTTAATTTTAAGCTTCCTAATGAGTCATTTAGAAAGTTAAATAAAAATAAATCATCAATAAGTTAATAAAAATAATGTCTAAGAAGATTAAAATAGGGGTGGCTTGTATATTGCAGTCTATTCTCCAGTTTAATATGATATTTATGTTTGAAGGAAAATTATTGGGAATTCTTAATGACTTAAATGAACTGAACCTAAAGCTATCAAAAGGGATTAAAGTACCTATGGTAGCTGTCACTTTAAATGAATAAACAGAAATATCTTAAATAACAGATTTGCTAATATAAGGAACAATAGTATTAAACAATAATAGTTCAGAAAAAAATATTGATTTTTCTCTTTACCTCCAATTCTGACATTGGTATTTAAGAAAAAAATAAAAGTGAATTTTACTTTAACAAATGTTTACCATTAAATATTACATTCATTTAATGTAAATTAATTGCAAATGAACAGTCATGTATTTAGTAAATTGACAATGTTAATGTATAGAGATTTAAAAAAGATGATTATAGCTTTTCAGAATTTATATAGTCTAGTGAGGGTAATAGGACAAATATAGATGGAAAAGATGTAACTAAGAATATATAATGGGGAAATATACAAAATAAGTGCCAAACTGTCCATCTATACAAATCATAATACATAAATGCTTAAAGAGCCCTAAGAAAATAGAATAATTGAAACCAAATGGAAACAGATAATAAAGGATTTATAACTGATGTCAATATTTTACTAATATATCGAAGAGGGCAGTGGACTTCTGGCTGAATCACAATATATATTGATTTTAGTTGGCCTGAAATAGTCCCAATTTATGCTGACTATCTCAGTATCTTGATTTAGTTTTGTCTTAGATATTTCTTTTCTATTGTTTTCTGAATTTTATTCTTGATGTAGGTCTAAGATAACAGGAGATAGTTTGTTCAATCTCCGCTTTGTATTTCCAGCTTCTGCACTAGCTCCCCTGATAGTGAATGAGACACATGTACAGTGGGCATAGTTTTTATTCCAATAAGTGGATCCATATAAAAGGAAACCAGTGATAACTTACTAACCCTTTTTCAACATTTCCAGATAGAGAGTAGTTTGTTTTTTGTTTTGTTTTTTTTTTTTCCTTTTAGGACAATAACATGCAGGGCCTTGTTAAAAAATCAATGTGAGATAAGGTGTCTTTTCTGGGTACTAAGTACAGAGAAGTAAAAGCAGCATTGAACACTGCTACCTTTACCAGCCACTAAATCTACTAACGTTCACTGCCTGAGAAATGCCAAAGCCACCGGACTGTCTGCCTACATGCTCTGTGGGGAACTTGGGCAAAAATAGGTTTAGATATACTTTAAAATGTATACTGAAAGTAGAGATCATTGAGCTCATAGAGTGTTCCTGAGGCTTTTGCTAAACTGCTTTCATGATTTACAATAAAATCATAGTCATTTTTTCTTATTTTTGGAAACCCATTTTTATTTTCTGATAAAATCCTTAGCAATAATGAACTAAATAGCATATAAAAATTTTACTTTTTGCCCTGGCTGGTGGTTGGCTCAGTGGCAGAGTGTTGGACGGGCATGTGTATATCTTAAGTTCGATACCCAGACAGGGCACACAGAAGTGATCATTCGTTTCTCCACCTCTCCCCCTGTTACTTCTCTCTCTCTATCTCTCTCTATTCTCCTCCTGAAGCCATGGCTTGGTTGGAGCAAGTTGGCCCCGGGCATTGAGGATGGCTCCATAGCCTCACTTCAGGTGCTGAAATAGCTCAGTTGCTGAGCAATGTAGCAAAGAACCCAGATGGACAGAGCGTCGCCCCATAAGGTGCTTGCCAGGTGGATCTCAGTCAGGGCACATGTGAGAGTCTGTCTTTATGCCTACTCACTTCTCACTTAAAAAATTTTACTTCTTAAGTATTTACAACTTTTTCTCATTTTTAACTTCTCTTTTGTGTTTTTCTATTTTTCAGAGATTTTTGTCTTGGCCTTTCATTTTTCTTTTTTAGACATTTTTTAAACTTTTCTTGTTCTTTTTTGTAAATGAGTTC
Source organism: Saccopteryx bilineata (assembly GCF_036850765.1). NCBI lineage: Eukaryota > Metazoa > Chordata > Mammalia > Chiroptera > Emballonuridae > Saccopteryx > Saccopteryx bilineata. The sequence continues at coordinate 65,654,058 of NC_089490.1, read as the reverse complement.
CTCAAAAGCAATATCCACAGATCAGTTCTCAGATGTGAATGGTTAAAGACTATAGATCCAGGATTTAGCCATTCATACTAAGCAGGTCTGTCTGTTCCTAGAGAAGTTGTCAACAATGACTATCGAGAGTTATTCTAGACTAAGAATGTCCTTTACAATGTATTAGAAATGATCATTAATTCTAAGTCATTCTATCTTAGTGAATTCCAGAACCATATAAAAATTATGTTCTGGATTTCTGTATCCCAGGAAAGAAACTTCCGTATGTGACTCTCACAAACTTCTATTGATATCTATGCATCATGTGTCCATAATTTCATCATGGATCAGGTGAAAATTAAAAGATCTAGTCTAATGAAAAGTCATCAGCCCAAACTTCAATTCTGATATTTAAGAAGATATTTTAAGAAGACTCTGCTTAAAATAATTTTTATAGTGCATATAATCAATACAATCAATTTGTCTAATGTTTAATACCAAGGTTTTTTGTGCATTTAAAAAGTGAAGCTAAAACTATATTGACTCCCTTTGCAAAACTTTACATCAGTTAAATGATGCAAGTTTGGTATTCATATTATCAAATAATTCAAATAGAAAATAAATTAATCATCATAATGGTATGATTTTTTCATACAATTTATAATATGAAAGTTGAGCTTTTGGTATTTTCTCTGACATATCTGATAGCAGATAAAATTAAACATTTAGAATAAAACTTTTTTGTGTAAAAATACACAATTTTACATTAAGAAATTTACGAAGCAGAAATATTCTTGTAGTTGATAATGAAACATATGAAATTCACAAGTATGTTCAAACAAGCTGCACAATTCCAGCACTGAAATAGAAACCACAGTTGCCAAGAATTATTTTTATAATAGCTAGATAAACTCACTATAAAATCTTTCTGATAATGATGATACTGAATAAAAAAATAATACTCATCATGGTAGTATAGAATTCTTCCTTTGTTGTTCAATGTCAATCTGATTTTAGATACATGTAAGTTTATAAAGAACTACTTCACCCCTGGCCAGTTTGTTCAGTGGATAGAACTTTGGTTCCTCCCTTCTACAGAACTTCTGGTTTCAACCTCTGGTCAGGGCACACATGAGAAGGAACCATCTGCTTCTCTTCCCTTCCTTATCCCTCTTCTCCCTTCCCTTCCCTCTTGCAGCCAGTGGCTTAATTGGTTTGACTGTCTGGCCTAGAGCTTAAAATAGCTTGGTTGGTCCTAGCATTGGCCTCAGGTGCTGAGGACAGCTCAGTTGATTCTAGAATCGTCCCAGATAAGGGTTGTTGGGTGGATCCCAGTCAGTGCATATGTGGAAGTCTCTCTCTATCTCCCCTTCTCTCATTAAAAACAAAACAAAACAAAACAAAAAACTAGTTCATAAACTGCTTCCTACACTTGTATTAAATTATTTTTTCATATTTTGACTGGAATTTTTTTAAATTTGGAAATCCTTATTCAAACAAGAAGATATTAAATTTTATTTATACAAAACACAAGAAAAAAACTAAAGAAACGGTGAGAACTTGATATGCAATTTTCATTTTAGAACTGTGTTTCTGTGCTTTGAAATATTTATATTTGTGAAATGATTATTTTGATATTTGGATATTGATATTATGGAACAAATACTTGATATTTTGATAGGGCTCTTATTTACATTCAGTCAAAATTCATTTTATTTGAATATAAAATAATATTAAAAAGTTTAAGGTTTCACAGCATTTAAATTTGTTAAAATGATTAAAGAACTAGAAAGAGATACTGTATTTTGGACAAGTTTTTTTTTTTTTTTTAATGGTAGTTTGTTTGTTTTTTAAGATTTTTTTTTGTTTATTCATTATAGAGAGGAGAGAGAGAGAGAAAGAGAGAGAAGGTGGGGAGGAGCAGGAAGCATCAACTCCCATATGTGCCTTGACCAGGCAAGCCCAGGGTTTTGAACCTGCAACCTCAGCGTTTCCAGGTTGACACTTTATCCACTGCGCCACCACAGGTCAGGCTGGACAAGTTTTTAAAAATTTTTTTATTGACTTTAGTGAGAGAGGAAGGAAGAAAGTGAGAAAGAGAAAGGCAAGAACATCACTCTGTTCCTATATATGCCCTGACTGGGGACTGAACTGGCTATTTGGTGGTTTAGGATGATGCTCTAACCAACAAGCTATCTGACCAGGGCTGATGAGTGTTATCTTATATAAATAAATAAATAAATAAATAAATATACTCTAAAATATAGAAATTAGAGTAAATTTCAAAATAATTAAACTAGACAGGGTTGTGGTGGCACAGTAGAACACTGAATTCACTGGTTCAAAATCAAAGGTTTGCCTGGTCAAGGCACACATGACAAGCAACCAATGAACAGTTAGAGTAAAGCAACTATTCTTTGTTCTCCCCCTCTGTAAAATCAGCAAATAAGATCTTTAAAATAATTAAATTGATATATGTACTCATTTCAGTAAAAATATAGAATTGAGCATATTTTCCATTTAACATAATTTGTTCTCAACCAAGTCAATAAAAAGAAGTAACAATTTCATATGCATTAAATTTAAAAAGTAACTTTAAGGAAGTAATAGAAAATATTATAAAAAAATTACATGACAGTATTGAACACACTATTTAACCAGAAAAATACCAAGGACACAATATTAGATAAAAGTATAGTTTAAGAAACCCACACTGATCGATCTGTCTGCCTCTCTATCTTGTTGACTAGTTTATTGGTCAACTGATAAACCAATAACTAAACATTTTAATTAATAAACAAACTTTTTAAAATTATGTTTTATTAACTGTGGTATGAACTATCATCTCAAAAGCATTTTAATATCATGGATAACTCCTCAGATATCTAACCACCCTGAAACTTAGTGAGTTACAATTATTTCTTATGGTTTATGGTTCATTAAGTTTCTTTGGATTCTTGCAAAAGGTCTTTCAAGTTAAAGTGTGATGGTAGCTGAGGCTGGTATCATATGAATATCGATTTGATTGAATATCCAAGATGGCTCATTCATGTGGTTAGTAGTTGGTTCTGGTTGTTGGCTGAGGTTCAAATTAGAATACTAACTGAAGTACCTACATGTCACTTTATCATGTAGTTTATACTTTTTGTAACAAGGTAAATTGGTGCTAAAAGGGAGAACTTCAAATAAGCGTGTTCTAAGAGTCCCGGTAGAAACTGTACGGGTATACAGGTTTTTATGAACATATATCGTTTCTGCCATATACTATTGCCCAAAATCGAATCAATAAGCTGCCCAGAATCAAGAAGAAAAAATGATATAGTGCATGAAAACCACTGTACATTGCTTAAAAGAGAGGAATTAAAAAGAGTCTTCCAGATGGAAAAAAAAATGAATAGAAATTCAGAATTAAGGTGATGGGCTCTTTTACAATAGGGTTATTTTGTTGAGTTTATGTATAAATAGGTAAAATGGTTTTGCTTGTCTTTCTTTAGTTAGACTAAGATCTATGACATGACCTGTGATGGTGCAGTGGATAAAGCATTGACCTGGAACTCCAAGATCACCAGTTCCAAACACTAGGCTTGCCTGGTCAAGGCACATGGTAGTTAATGCTTCCTGTTTCCTCCTTTCTCTAAAATAAATAAAATCTTATAAATAAATAAAAAGTTAAGATCTAAAATGGAATTGTAAGATCTAATCTGTAAGAGAACACAAATGGTAGATGATTATGAGTTATATAAGTAAGTATTTTAAGTATGTAAAAGCAGCTTAATTACTCTGCAAATTTCTGAGGAAAAAATTTTATTGCTAAAATTTAAAAATATATGTGTTTTATTCTTTATCATGTAAAATTGGTTAAAATTATAAGCTATTAGTATTTTATGTATCTGAGTTTATCTAACCAACAACTTCAAACCCTCCTTACATTAAATAAAAGGCTTAAAAAATATCCAAATCTAAATGACTAATAGAAGAGAAGAGAATAGAAGAGAAAGAAGAGAAGAGAAGAGAAAATATATGTCATAGCAAAATATTCTATTCTGAGCAAGCTGTTTTTGCAGTAGGCATTGAATCTAGATTTGGGACTAGAAAACTGTACTGTGGAAGACTGGTAGAAGATTGAGATGAACTATAACCATCAAGTGATGCTGTTAAATAAGCAGTTGCAAACAAAAGTCAATATGAGGGATAGAAACTTAAATCATTAACATATGTTATAATTTTAAACCAAAATACTAGATGAAAAAATTTAGGGAGCTGGTATAGATATAAAAGAAAAGAAAGACTGAGCCATTTATATTTATCATTTGGAAATTGAGCAAGAAACACAGAAGAAGAATTATCAAGGGCATGCATTTTAATAAAATTTTAGGAAAAGAGCATTATTAGCTAGTTCAAGTCCTTCTGATATATTTTTAAAGATTTTATTTATTCATTTTAAAGAAGAGAGAGAGAAGGAGGGGAGAAGCAGGAAGCATTAACTCTTATATTGTGCCTTGACCAAGCAAGCCCAGGGTTTTGAACTGGCGACAGCATCGTTCCAGGTCTATACTTTATCTATTGTACCACCACAGGTCTAGCACAAATCTTGCTGATATTTTAAACAATGAACTATAAAGGAACATTGGATTTAGCATTATTTATGTCATCACTAACAATTTAAACAGCTAGTTTAGTTGTTGTGTGGTGCTAATGGAAATTCTGTAAAAAGAGATAATTTGGTAATACAAAAGAACAAAGGACATTTGCTAGCATGTCATGGTCCTTGGGTAGATGAGCATGAGAAAACACTTTTCTGATCCTGTTTCCTCAGTGGAATTGGAAGCCTTATCATCAGAAGATAATAAAGTTGAAAAAGGCGGTTTGGAGATTTAACAAGAAAGAAGAGAATTCTCATCTCAGAAAGTTATCTTAGTTGAACCGAAGAGTGAATGATGTAGGGAAATGCTGAAGTGTAACAGATTTGTCAGGGCATTAATAATAAAATGAGCAGTTGAAAGAAAATCAATAACTTTCATAGGCTAAACATGTTTTACAATAAAAATGTAATAATAATGTATTAGTGATACAATATCTTAATGATACCTTGTCCTATGATACTATATAACACCGATAAAATAAAAATGACAATGAGCATATGTTGAGTACTAACTATATATTAGATACTATTCCAAGTGTTTTAAGTAATACTCAAGAAAACCTCCAAAATTAGATGCTATTACAATCACAGCTTGACAGTTGGAAAAACAGAGGACTCTAAAGTTTACCTAATTTGTGAGTAGTATAATCAGAATTTGATTAAGATATACTAGATTCCAATCTCTTGTTTTATTTTTCACTGGGTTGAGCTTTTATTTAATGGAATAAAATTATACATTTACATTTCAACACATTTAAACATGATATTCAATAAGATTACCTTAAATTAGAAGTTACTGAATAAAAACCACAAAATTCAAACCTAAGGGTTTGGGTTTTTTTTATCAATATCAAATGTTCAATAATAAAGGTTGTATATTCTTGTGGCATAACTATTTAAAAAGTTTTGTTCTATTCATGTTAATAACTGTAGTGTTTTAAAAGCTTCACTTTTAGTACAAAATATAAACTAATGGAGATTTAATCTAATCTAACAAAATATATAGAATATAGAAAGGAAATATTTAAAATAAATGTAGCAATAATATGTTAAGTAATAAAAACACTACACACAAAGAGAGTGCTATTATTTACTGCAATTTTGCATGGAACTCTAGTCAGTATACGTAAAAGACACCTTGTTTCACCTTAGCTTATCTTCTTCATATCAATCTTCTAAGGTTTAAAAAAAAATCAAGTCATTTTGACATGTATTATTTAAAGTCTTTGCTGATGTGCAAAAGAGAAAACTGAGAATTATTTTAAAGCAATAACTAAAATATATTGCACATCAGAAGACATGATAGCACTTGAATTCAGTCACCCTTTGAAGAGATGAGTTATTTCACAGATGGTTTCCATCCAGTAAGACTGTTCTGTTCATAATGCTGCAGGTGGTAGAAGAGGACACAGAAACAGAGGTGGAAAGGTTAGAGCTATATAATTCTCTCAACAGTACATTCAGTACCATTAGATTAAGGTCTAAGCCTACATTATTTATCAGTACTGCCATCTAGAGAGACATGGAAAGTATAATTTTGATGAGTAGTGGGCTTAGTGTGTAATATCAGTTTTTCACAATTTAGCATACCAGTCCAAAGAAAATAGCTGTATTATTATTATTTTAATGGCCATTTATTTATTTATTTGTTTATATTTTTCTTAAGTTGGAAACGAGGAGGCAGTCAGACAGACTCCTGCATGCGCCCAACTGGGATCCACCCAGCATGCCCACCAGGGGGTGATGCTCTGCCCATCTGGGGCATCGCTCTGCCGCAATCAGAGCCATTCTAGCACCTGAGGCAGAGGCCTCAGAGCCATCCTCAGTGTCCAGGCAAACTTTGCTCCAATGGAGACTCGGTTGCGGGAGGGGAAGAGAGAGACAGAGAGGAAGGAGAGGGGGAAGGGTGGAGAAGCAGATGGGCGCCTCTCCTGTGTGCCCTCGCTGGGAATCGAACCCGGGGACTCCTGCACGCCAGGCCGATGCTCTACCACTGAGCCAGCCGTCCAGGGAATAGTTGTATTATTCACTGTTAAAATAGAATAGCAAATAAAAGTGATATATGCAATTAATGTACTTATGCAATTAATAAATAACAATTATCTCTAACCTTTCATTTTATAAACAAAACTAATCTAATTAGTTTAATCATTAGGAATAAATTAAAATTAGAATTTAGATTAATCTCAAGCAGATAACAACTAACCTCAAATCAATTTCAGTGACTGATAACAATGAAAATTTATTTCTTGATTAAACTAGATATAAAATGAGGTTTACAGGAGAGATTCCTCTTATCAAAGTCATCTAAGAATCAGACAGAAGCAAATAACAATCGTGATTGTCAATAAAGGAGAAGAGAAAGTTTGAGAGCATTGCCTCAGCAAGTCAACTCTTCAGCTCAGAAATGACACACTCCCCACACCTCTTGTGATCATCATTTAACAGCAAAATCAGGAACATGTCCATGCTTTACTTCATTGGGGTAGATTAGTGCAATTATTTTATGTACCTGGAGGGAGAATATAACCTGAAATATTAGTGATCAGTGTTAGTGAACAGTAACCATGTTACCACAGAGGGAAAAAAAAAATTCCCCAAGCCATGGCATTATAACATTGTTTTTTGATATTTTACAATCTTTTCTTAAAGACATTTACAAATTTCTTCATAAAGATATTAACATTCTAGACCACACAGTCTGAATTTGAGAAAACAGTCAAATGGAGGGAAGAATGAATGACAAAATTTCAGAGAAAAGTTGCATGCAATGAGATTTGACATAAGATTTTAGAATCGTGCCATATAAAATTGTTGAAAGTGAAGGAAAAGAAACAGGTTATGACATTGCCGTAACTAGACACCTCGACCAAATTATTAAGTGGACTAGGTTAAATTTTGGCTCACATTCTTGTCTTTCCTACTAAATGCCCTTGATGTAAAAGTTTTTGATTGTTTTGTTTTTGTTTTTTCTTTTGTCAAAGAATGACAAAGTTAATTTTAAATATTTATAACTGTTTGGATCTGAAGTCTAAAAGTATCTATTACAAAAATTCTTGCTATGACCTTAGGACTCTATTCCCTTGTTTGATTAGGTTAGTTAAAAAAATTAAAAATTTTATCAAGAAATATGGATAAGCTTCAAAGAAAAATGTGTACGAAAACTATCAGTGAGGCTGTTAACCATTGTCATTGACCTATCCTAGCAGAGTTGGCTTTTATTAAATGGCAGCTGTGCCTGATTAAAAAATTATGGCTCCCCACAGGAATCATGAAGATCATTAAAAACCAAGTCATAACATCCTCTGCTCCCTAAAGGCACATTGACAGAGAACACCTCCCATTTCTTGACTGTAGTTTAACTTTACCATAATAGCCATTGTACTTAAAGATTTTTTAAATTATCACTTTATGCTTTACACACCTACTTCAAATTGTTAAATAATTATATTAAATTAGTATTTGAAAAATACAAATGACATGAATTATAAATATGGTATGATAGTTTGGTCATTTTAAATAATTTTTACCATTTGTTAATAAACTTTTAATGGATTTAAAGTGTGTATCCATATATATTTATCTTCATAGTTTAAAAAGTGATTAGATAAGAAAAGACTGTGAGAAAACAATTTATGGAAATGCATAGACTTATCAGATGTTGGAATAGAAGAATTTGCAAATTACTTTCTTATTTCTAAACTTATGGATAATGCTTTGCAATTTAAATATATTTGTTCCTTATCAGGGAAGATTCTTCACTTTTCCTTTTCTTATCTTAATCACTTCATCTGTCTTATCTCCCAGAGAGTTGGTCTTTTCCAACTATGTACATTTCAGGTTAAGGTTGACAATTTAGCCAGTTACAAAAAGCCAATGTAATTACTATAGTGAACCAGAAAGTCCCTAGTGGCTGTCTTTTCAATATCACTGCAGACTTTCCATAGGACACTTATTATTGTATAAGTTAAGATTTACAAGTTTTGGTTTCAATCTGTATTGCTAGAAAGAAGTGGGGGAAGCTCCCTGAAGCCTTTTATAATCACACTAAATCTACTCATGAGGGCTCCCCGCTCATGACCTAAGCACTTCCCAAAGGCCCCATATCTAAATGTTAACATGTAAATTTAGAAGAAGGCAATCTGTAGCAACTGGGAGATAGAATCACTAAGGATGCATGCTAGAATGGCCCAGTGGTTTTTTTCAGCTCATCATTTGGCCCTTAACATGTGTATTAGTATGCTGGGGCTGCTGTAACAAAATACCATTAACCTAAACCACAGAAATTTATTTCCTCACAGCTATTGAACCTGGGAAGAAGTCCAAGATTAAGGTTACCACTGATTGAGTTTCTAGTGAGAGCTCTCTTTATGGCTTGCAGACAGCTGCCTTTTCGGTATGATCTAACATGTTCTTTCCTCTGTGCCTGCATTCAGAGAGACAGGGAGAGCTCTTGCCTCTCTCTTCTTATAAGGGTACTACTAATCCTATTAGATTAGGACCCTGTCCTTGCGATCTCATTTATATTCTAAAGGCACTACAGTATATCTAAATATAGTCACATTGACGATTATACCTTCAACATATAATTTTTGGGAGAAAAATACACTTAGTCCATGATACATAGCAACTAGTTATGACTTTTTGGTAGTCTTTGCCTTCCAAAAAATATTAAATGTTTAAGAACATTTCCTCAATTTTTTTTAACCTGGTGAGGATCTATTGCATATTTGTGTATTTAATATTTACTTAAATTTATATTTTCAGCCTGTGTGTAATGCTTTGGTATAATAAATTTTATGAAATTATTTTTTTATGTCAAGTAGTATATCTTTGTATTTATTCTATAGTTAAGATTAAGGGAGGACTCCATTGTGTTTGTGTTAGTTGGTTACTTGCTAAGTTTATTTTCATCATAAAACATCAATTATATTTCTTTTTACCTTCATTTTAAGATTTGAGATTGTATTATTTAAATTTTTTATTTAGAGCCTATTCCCTTAATAATTTTAATATTAATTTCTAAACATTTCTAATCTTATGTTGACATACCTTTCTTAATTTACAGACATCTTGCTTCAACTGAGAATTCCATATATTGCAAAACTGTATTGTTTATAAGGCTAAGCAGATATTTGCTGATTTTCTTAAGTGTAATTATTATGGTTTAGTATAAGGAATGTCTGTGAAGTTGATAAAAGTTGATGCTATTTTATTCTTACTTGAATTAGTCATGTTTTCATAGATAAATCTATTAATATCTTTGATCTTTAGCTTATTAGAAAAATAAACTAAATGAAATCAATAAACCATTTACTGCTAAAAGTTTTTAATGCTACAATTGTTCTTCAGATAATTTTTTTAATTGTCTACTATAAATTGTAATGGAAAAGAACTTGACTTTGGGTGGTGAATACACCATATAATATACAGTTGATCTGTTATAGAATTGTATACTTGAGACCTATATAATTTTATTAATGAATGTCACCAAAAATTCAATCAAAATTTTAAAAATAAAAATATGGAAAAATGCCTGACCTGTGGTGGCGCAGTGGATAAAGCGTCAACCTGGAAATGCTGAGGTCGCCGGTTCGAAACCCTGGGCTTGCCTGGTCAAGGCACATATGGGAGTTGATGCTTCCAGCTCCTCCTCCCTTCTCTCTCTCTGTCTCTCTCCTCTCTAAAAAATGAATAAATAAAATTAAAAAAAAAATAGGGAAAATGTTGTAATATTGAGCCATAAATTTAGTTGCCATGTATCATGGAGTGGAGACTAAAATAATTCACATATTGCTTTGATGTCTAATTTGCTAAATAATTGTGAAGCATTAACACTTTCAAAAGAAAAAGATGCTGGAGATCTTCAAAAAGCCAGTAACATTTGACTATTAAATGTAAAATCATATACAAGTAACACCATAAGAGCATAAATTAGTGAATTAATTCTCATAGCATACTTGGTGTATAATAGTAAACATTTTGAAGTATATACTCTTTGCCAAGCACTGATATAGGTTCTTCTCATGTATTAATTGACTTAATTATACAAGAAACATTCGGAGATTGGTCTGTACTTATTTCCATCATGGAGATGAGAAAATGAAGACAAAGGATGGTTATGTAACTTATCTTAGGTTATGAGCTATTACATGTCAAATCTTTTTTTTTTAATATTTTATTTATTGATTTTTAGAGAGAGGGGAGAGAGAGAGAAGGGGGTGAGGAGCAGGAAGCATCAACTCCCATATGTGCCTTGACCAGGCAAGCCCAAGGTCTCGAACCGGCAACCTCAGTGTTCCAGGCCGGCCCTTTATCCCACTGCGCCACCACAGGCCAGGCCTATTACATGTCAAATCTAATTTTAATTCAAGAGCTCTCATGCTAAAGTTTATATGCTTAGCATTTAATTAAAACTGCTTTAAACATAAATAATAAAAACAAAAAATTATTTTGATTTTAGAATTCTTTAAGAAAATAAAAAAATGTGTGAACACTAATGTATAAATATGGTGATGAGATATCATTTGAAAGAGCAAGTGATTGAAAACAATCTAGATGAACTACACAATAAAAAATAATTGAAAAGGAACATACATCCTTGAAATAAAGTACTATGAAAATATTAAATGTTATATCATACATAATTAAATAGCTAAAGATATAAAGATAATGTTATAATTAGGTTTTAAGGTAAAATGGCATGTTACCTCACAGTAGGTACAGTGTAAACATAATTTTTTATGTTTCTACACTCAAATGTTAACTGTGATAATCTTGAGAAGTAATATTTTTTCCATGTTGCTATAGTTTTGAAATTCTTAGAAAAGACAGTTATTCCTTGATATCAAGATAAAATGTTAATTGAAAATTTTTATAAAGGCAGCTAAAAATCTTCCCATTTTTGCAAGCCCTAAGAACCAGTAATGTTTATTTGTCCATAGTTATGACCTTCTCAATTAATTTTTGAACGGATAATAATTATTGGCAAGATACATTATAACCAAGTTAAAAAAAATACTCTGTTTAGTGAAAACTAGGACCACCAAGAGATAAGAGCTGATTGTTTTCTGGTTTATCAATTCTTTAATGATGCTTACCCTATGAGATGAAGAGTTTTTCATATGGGTTTAGGGTACCTAATGTGACAGAATCATTCTGAAAAGAAGCAATGTGAAAAAATGCTTAAGGTGAATAAAGCTAAATATTATTGGTTTCATTTTATCCATATGAAAAAAAAATGAAACTTTAGATTTGAGATTTATAAACTATTAATTTTAGTAATAAAGTGGATCAAAAATAGTTTTATGTAGCCTGACCTATGGTGGCGCAGTGGATAAAGCGTCGACCTGGAAATGCTGAGGTCGCTGGTTCAAAACCCTGGGCTTGCCTGGTCAAGGCACATATGGGAGTTGATGCTTCCAGCTCCTCCCCACCTTCTCTGTCTCTCTCTCCTCTCTCTCTCCCTCTCTGTCTCCCTCTCTCCCTTTCTCTCTCCTCTCTAAAATGAATAAATAAAAAAAATAAAAAAAAATAGTTTTATATATATCATTATGTTCAAAACCAGAAGTAAATAGTAAAAATGTTCTTGAAATATTAAGATATGTTACTCTAGCACCCTGTTACTATACCACATATGGGTTAGAAATGGTTTCTGGGGTAAAAACAAAAGTACAATTTTTTTATCCATTTTAGGATCGCTGAGTTACAGATATTTTATAACGTAAGGATGCTAAAGAGAAAAGAAGGAAAAGCAGCTTGACTAGGCAGTGGCACAGTGAATAGAGCATCATCAGCCTGTGATGTTGAGGGTCCAGGTTCAAACTCCAAGGTCACAGGCAGGAGTACAGGCTCATCAGCTTGAACGTGGGGTTGCCAGCTTGAGAGTAGGATCATAGACACAATTCCATGGTCTCTGGCTTGAGCAAGGGGTCACTGACTCAGTTGGAACCTCTTCTTCCCCCTAATCAGGTACATATGAGAAAGCAATCAATGAACAACTAAGGTGCCGCAACAAGTTGTTGCTTCTCATCTCTCTCCCTTCCTGTCCGTCCCTCTCTCTCTCAGTAGAAAAAAAGAGAGAGAGAGAGAAAAGCATTTAACATTTTGTTGTAGTTCTGTAGTTCTACATAAAGTGTTTATTTAACTTAAATTTTTTCCTATAAGTGCAATGGGGTAGTACCTTGCAAATAAATTATATTGAATGAAAGAATAAATAAGTTAAGCAGAGTGAAATATGAAATGCACTTTAAGTCTAATGAACAATTTACTTTTCCTCTTTATGTTTATTTATAATGAGGGGGAAGGGAACCATTAAAAAAAGTCAATTTCAAGCTCCCCATCACACCTTTACTATGACCAGGGTCTATTTAAATCTCAGTCTCTTCTGGAAATTGCCCACTTCACATAACATGTAATTCAATATTGTGACTTTTATATCTATGAATTTTTTACAATCCTTTAGATACACATTGTGAAAGAAATTATAGCCTTTCTATAGATAATTCAATAAACAGTCATGCACTTATACCTTTGACTACTTTTTCCAATCATTTGTTTACCACAAATTCCTTAAAAAAAATGTTAGACCAAAGAGAATGTATGTTTATAAAAATATCCATGGTTGCAAAAATTTTACAGTAAAAATGAATATTAGTTTCTATTACCTCATTTTGTAATTATAACTGGGAATCACCCTTGCTTCTGCTTGCACTGAAAGACAGCAGTCTTCAAAAACCCTGATGTAAAATAATTATGTTTATATAATCTTTTCATGTTAGAATGCAGGTGCAAAATATTGAGTTAATTATATTTTTAGAATATAGCACTCTTTCTTGGTCCATGCAGATTCTTTCTTTCCTTCTCTCTTTCTCTCTCTCTTAATCAAATGAGTGGTAGGGAGGCAGAGAGACAGACTCCTGTATGTGCCCTGACCTGGATCCACCCAGCAACCCTCATCTGGGGCAGATGTTTTGCCCATCTGGGGCGCTACTCCATTGCTGAGCAATTGAGCTATTCTAGGAGATGATATGAGACCATGGAGTCATTCTCGTTGCCTGGGGCTGGCTTACTCATTCAAGCCATGGCTGTGGGAGGAAAAGACATAGAGAGAAAAGAGCTAGGGGAGGGGTAGAGAAGCAGATGGTTGCTTCTCCTGTGTGCCATGACCAGAAATTGAACCCAGGACTTCTATACATAAGGCCCACACTCTACTATTGAGTCAACCAGCCAGGGCCTTCTTCTTTTTTTATTAAATTTAAATTAAGCATTTGTTCTTTTTCTTCCCATTCTTTCATCCACTTTCCTAATTTGACACTCTCCTAATGTTTCTTTTCTCTACTTTTTTGTGCATGCTCTTTTAACATACATTCCATTTCTTTTCCACATAGTATTATGTTAGGGCCTATAAATATTTGTGCAGATTTTTATTATCTAGTCATGTAACTGCTATGCTTCATACTGAAATTCCACCTCCTTCTAGCCACAAAGATTTCTTGCATTGGAACCAAGGTCACATCTACAACCTGGCACTTCAAGTAATGTTGTGATGAATATCTCCACATAGGCCCTGCTATGAAGTTTTATGGGAATTCCTAGGGCCATATTCCCAGGTGTATATGTGCTGAGTCCTCAGCTGGGGTTGGTGGCAACGTCCAGATTTCCACCAGTGGGTACATGAGGGCATCCAAATCCATAATTCACACCAGTATAAACTGCCATTCTCATAGATGTAGGAAGGCAGTACGGTGCACTGTTTCCTCTTATGACTAATCAAGAAAATAATAGTGAGCAAATGAGTTAATAAAAGGAAAATTCTTACCAGAGTACCTAACCTATAGATAAGTGCTCAGAAAATTATATATTACTACTAATATTTTACTCTCATTGCTGTAAACAGTTAAAATGATAAACTGGAAAACTTACAGCATAAGTAACAAAATATAAAGCAAGTTTCCTACCCTTCTTATTTTCAATGACAGTATTTCCTGTTGATCAAGGTTTAACATTCTGAATATTTCATATTACTCATATCCCATTTTAAATAGTTCATTAAGGTCTTTTCTGACATTGTTACCAGACTCAAATAAACTTTACATCTGCATTTTAAACACTGACTCTAATGCCACAGTCTCTTATTTAGACTAATCTTTCTTTCATTTCTTGACATTGAAAAAGGCTAAATTAATGTATTTGGAAAAATGCCTAACTGGATGGAGATTTAGAAATTGATCAATACTTCCAACAAAATTATTAAAATGTCTAAAGTCACCTTTTAAAATAGTAACTCTTATATTATTTTGCTCAAGACTATAGTTTACATAAATATTTAAGTTAATATTGAATTTTGATTGTGTTGCACTTAATAGAATTGTTATACTATAAGTTTAAGTCTAGTATTATAAAAAATATAGAAAATATTAACATGTTTATCTCATTTTTTTTAGAACTTTGTTTTTCTACCTGTTTTTCATATTATTCCAAATCTCAAATTTTTAGTTTTCAGTTTATATTTCTCTATAAATTATTAGACAGGAATAAATTTAGTTTAGTAACAAAATAAAAGGTGACAACTGAGGTCTGATTTGAATGATTATGAGAGATAGAGTTTGATGTTTTAAGTAAAATGCCCTTGTCAGAAACAATAGAAAAACATTTAAATTTATTTATATTTTTTTATATTAATTCCCAGTCACCCACTTATTATTCTTTTTTTCTTTTTCTTTTAAGTGAGATAGTAAAACAGTCTCTTACATGCATCCCAACTGTGATCCACCTGGCAACCCTCATCTGGGGCTGATGCTCACACCAACCAAGCTATCTTCACTGTCCAGGCTGATGTTTGGGCCAACCAGCCACTGGCAGCCTGATGGGAAGAAGCAGAGAATGGTGGGAGGGAGAGGACAAGGAAAAGATAGTCACCTCTCTTGTGTGCCCTGACTGGGATGTCCATACACCAAGCCAACACTCTACCCTCTGAGCCATTGACCAAGGTCCACCTATTATTCTTTTGTGGAATATTTTTACTGCATAAACAGGGCAGAGTGCATCCGATTTGGCCTGCCTCATCATGGAAAGGGAAAAGAAATAGGTTGCTGCTGCAGAATCTATCCAGTGGACAAATATCTACCCTCTTTGGGACCAATTCTGTGATTTTTATAACCACAAGAAAAAATTTTCAGACACTAAGAAGAGATATTGGTCAGAGAATTAAACAGAAAAATATTTCTCCCTATAAAATATAAATTTATATAAGGTTATTTTTTTAACTTGTTTTCTTTTTCCAGTTCTATTAGTTTGCAAAGTATTCATTCTATTTCTATTCTAGTTGTTTCCCCTAAAATATCAACTGGCATACTAAAACTTCCAGTTTCCTAATAATTACAGAACATCTAATTTAGATTTTATTTCTCTCTATTCTTTGGAGTTGATTTCCTCCCATCTGTTGTGTTTAAAATATCTGAAATTCGCCCTGGCTGGTTGGCTCAGTGGTAGAGCATCGGCCTGGCATGCAGGAGTCCCAGGTTCAATTCCCGGCCAGGGCACACAGGAGAAGCAACCATCTGCTTCTCCACCCCTCCCCCTCTCCTGCCTCTCTGTCTCTCTCTTCCCCTCCCACAGCCAAGGCTCCATTGGAGCAAAGTTGGCCCAGGCGGTGAGGATGGCTCCATGGCCTCTGCCTCAGGTACTAGAATGGCTCTGGTCACAACAGAGGAATGCCCCAGATGGGCAGAGCATCGCCCCCTGGTGGGCATGCCAGGTGGATCCCGGTCAGGCACATGTGGGAGTCTGTCTGACTGCCTCTCCGTTTCCAACTTCAGAAAAATACAACAAAAAAAAATCTGAAATTCAATTGCATATTCTCATTTAAAATGTTTTTGCAATGAATATTTATTTGATAAAATATATTATTTAAAAAAAACCCAAAATGTATTAATATCTTCTTTCCTTTCGTGATTTTCTTGAAAGATGATTTTAGTGCAGTAAATTTTCTGCATAGTTTTCTGTCTGAGCATTTTTTCCCTTCCACTTTTGAATGGTCTTTGACCAGGTTGAGAATTCTTGGTTCAGCACTTTAAAGATAACATTCCTTTATTTTTTATTTTTTTTTAATTTAACATTTTTATTTTTACTTTATTGAGTTGACATGGTTTCACGTGTCCCACTCAATGTAACAGCATCTCCACACTGCAATGCCCCCCCTCCGCCACACCCCATGCAAAGCTCCTTTATCTTTCTACATTCAACATAGGTATTAAGTCTGTGGTCAGTGAGTCTTTTTTCTTTGAAGGTGACCTGCTTTACTTTTCTTGGACAGTGGTATTTTCAGAGATTTCTCTCTATATTTTTGCCTTGGAAATTTATTATACATCTGTTCAATAGTGCTAAGGTTTTCTATTATTTTCTCAACTGTGACATTCATTTTCTCTCTTCCTCTCCCCACATTCCTATTAAAAATTCAAGGTGCTTTGACCCTTGTCTTCATCTATCTATTTTTCTCTTAAGCTTCCTATCTCTTCATCTTTTGTGCCAGTTATTTGGAAACATTGCTTCAGCCCAGTATGGAAACTTAGAGTTCATTTTATATGTGAAACTGGTTGTGCATTAGCTTTCTGAAAATTTTTCTGTTTTTCTCAGCATTTGGTGATAGGGAGAAACTGTCCTGTGTGCCAAATCTTAGATCCACAGTCACTATCTGCTTTTTTATATCTTTCTGTTTCTATCTGTCAAGATATAACTGGAGTGGAATACAGAAAATAGAAAGAAAATATGTAGTTTTATTGTCAAAATGCAACTTAGTGTGAATTTTGACTGATGTAACAACATTCAACAAATAACTGTCACCTACGATATGTTCTAGGCATTTAGGATATGTTACTGAAAAAAAAAAAAAAAAAAGAAGTCCTGGGTCTCTTAAAGGTAATCTAGTATCTTTTCTAGTATTTTTCTAGTACATTTTTTATGACAGGAAACTAGTTTAATAATATGAAAGCTTTTCAATAATGCTAATATAAAAACTACTCATTTTATATATTTATTGGTTAGCAATGTGTACTGCATATATATGTCATTGTGCAATATTTTTAGGAGGCTACAAAGATCATCAAAGAAATATAAGAAGTCTCATAAAAATACTAAAAAATAGTACATCTTAAATCTGTAGGAAAAAATAGTGGAACATACTGTCAATTATGTGCACATTGATTTGGAAATTTTATTATAATAAAATTCTATGTTAAATCTTAGTTATACAATAATATGCTTAATAAACACATATTATAAATTTTATATGTATAATAAAGGGATGTTGAATAAAATATGCTTTTAAAAATTGTTATTGGTATAATATGGCCCCAAA
The DNA here is from genome assembly GCF_036850765.1 of Saccopteryx bilineata. Classification (NCBI taxonomy): domain Eukaryota; kingdom Metazoa; phylum Chordata; class Mammalia; order Chiroptera; family Emballonuridae; genus Saccopteryx; species Saccopteryx bilineata. The sequence goes on along the minus strand of NC_089490.1, from coordinate 65,636,080 downwards.
CCTTAAAAGCTTCTCATGTTCTTGACTCTTTGATTTTAATAATCTTGCTAACAGTACTTTCAAAAATAACCATTGACTATTTTGAGAATTGTTCCAGGTTTATGACACCCACTACCAAGTCTCAAGATCTCTGTTGCCATGTACCCCTCTAATGGTGTCACCAAAACCCGGTCTTCCCAGTCCAGAGCCCATATGTTGACTTCTATCATCTGGAGTTTGCTGCTTGCATGCTCCAGGTCCACTGAAATGTATACCATGTCCTGTACATGTTTAGTGTCAGCATTCTGGTATCGTAAATTATTAACTATCTAAATGAGTTTATGTGATCAACTCATCTGTGCTGATGGGATAGGGTTACAAGAGCAGCTACTGTGGAATACTAAAATAGAGCTTCCAGATAGAGTGTCTCCATCTTTCAGACTCTGTAGTTTAACAGTGAGAATTTCAGGGAATTAGTCAATCTTGCTGTTCTTCCAGTCAATAGAGAAGATATTTTTTAAACATAACAATTTGACATTGTATTGTTTTATTATTGTTCTTTAATAACTATTTTCTTCAACATACTTTCCATGCTGCTCAGTTTTTATTTAGTACCTAAATGAGACAAGTATTTATTACTTTGTCTAGTTTAAAATTAAAATTTGACAATAATTTACTAAGTATATTAAAATATATTTTCTGGTGAGACACGAAATGAAATTAAATTACTTACATCTATACCATAATATATGATATTAGTCAGGGTTCATTCAGAAAAATAGAAACACTAGGAGATCTATCTTTCTATCTATCTTTCTATGTATCTGTCTATCTATCATCTCTCTATCTATCTCTCTATGTATCTATCATCATCTATCTAAATTTGTTATTTGTAAGAGGTATTTGACCTCACAAAGTTGGAGGAACTGATTAAGCAAATCTGCTGTCTTGTCTGATGGTGGAGGTTGACCTCCCAGGGCAGGTAGAGAGAAGGGAGAACAGGTGAAATGTGGGAACAAGCAGGGAAAAGCTGGAGTCTACAAGAATGCTCTGAAGCCCATTAGGCCAGACTGGTCTCATTTTAATGTTTTCTGCCTCTGACCTTGATGATTCTGGTGTCCTTTGGAAGGTCAGGCCATTTATCACTGAGCTAAGCACACACCCAGGTGTCAAAGATGCTAATGGGCAAGATTGAGCAGTTGTAGGCCCAGCACTGCCCAGGAAGTCAGTCAACAAAACAGCCATAAATGTAATCTACAAAATGACTGCTGCTTCCTTTCTTCTTCACAAATTTCTTACAAGAATCTTTCTCATGCTCCACCCTAATTGGAAATGTATCGTAAAGGAAATTCTGGAAAATTAAATCCACACTAATGCTAAATTTACACATAACAAAGTCACCACACATAGAATTCTTAATTGAATCATATTATGTTAGTTTTACTGCAATTTTCCAATATGTTCAGAAATACTTTAATCTGCGGTCATAAAATCAGGCTACATTACATATCTGAGGCTACTAAAGTAACACTCCCATAATCTGAAAGGTAAGCCAGCAGATAAGAGCAACCATCAAAATGGTTAATTTGATTTAGTAATCAAATCAGTTACATTTTTTACTGAGTTCATTATCAGAATGAATGATTTAATCATGAATATAGGCAAGCTTAACAGAAATTTTAAAAATTTAGTTCTAAGTTTAACTATATTATCCTCAGATAAATAATTAGCAGGTGGTTTAAAAATCAGGTTTTGAAGATAATTATTTTTTATAATTTAAGGAAGCACTCAAGGCAAGCACACTGTGAATTTTAACCTCTCACTATTCACAGAAGTAAATTGATTGTCATTTCTGATTGCAGTGCTTTATTTGGTCATTATTTATTGTGACATTTAAAAAATAATATTTGTCATCAGCACCTAAACAACCAGTCATATTTTTTAGAGTAAACTCAAGAAGATTATTTGGAAATAGATTATTTATTCCCATAATAAAATTAGATTTGCAGTCCTATCAACCACCTAAGAAAGGTAGCTACCTAATTTAGTGGGACCTTCTTTATCTTAGACATTAAAATTACCCTTATAGTTAAAGAGTAATTGAGAAAGAATGTTGGGTTCTTATGTTTGATTTCAGAAGAAAATTATAGCAATATAAAGAGCATTGATAAAATAGTATATTTGAATTAAACACTAGAAATAGGAATGTATTAAAACTGTGGAGCTAGTTTTTCAAATGAAAGTCAGGCCTTGGCCAGTTGGCTCACTAGAAGAGCGTCATCCCGGCATGTGGATGTCCCAGGTTCGATTCCCAGTCAGAGCACACAGGAAAGGTGACCATCTGCTTTTTCGGCCCCTCCTCTCTCTCTCTCTTATTTCTCTTTCCCCATTCTTCAACCATGGCTCTATTGGTCCAAGAGAGTTGTCCTCGGGTTCTGAGGATGGTTAGGTGGCCTCCACATCAGACGCTAAAAAATGGCTTGGTTGCTGAGCAATGGAGCAACGCTGGAGTTGGGCAGAGCATCAACTCCTAGTGGGTTTGCCGGCCGGGTGGATCCCGTTGGAACACATGCGGGAGTCTGGGAGTCTGTCTCTGCCTCCCCTCCTCTAACTAAAAAAAAAAAAAAAAGTCAAAGGAAGTGAACAACGGGTGCAGTGCTTAAATATTATACATAGCCACTTCTCAGCTATTTTTCTGTTTGAAAATAATTCAAAGACATTAAAACCACAAAGGAGAAAGTAAAATTTATTAATAAGCTATCTAAATAATAAATATTGATTGATAAGTAGGTAGGTAAAAAGAGATTTAGACACATTGATAGATGATAGATTGATAGGTAGATACATTTGAAGTGGATATTAATCTCCCAGCCTTCTAATTACATCCCTTAGAAGTAACAAAAATTAGAAGCTTATTATACTCCAGGATATTCTTTATCTACCTTTGCCTTTATGGTTGCATGCACAAATGTGTACATACATACCCAAATTTATTTATTTATTTATTTATTTATTTATTTATTTATTTATTTATGAGAGGAGGGGATGCCAAGACACAGACTCCCGCATGCGCTCTGACCAAAATCCACTAAGCCCACTAGGTGGTGATGTTCTGCTCATCTGGGGCCGTTGTTCTGTTGCAACCAGAGCCATGTTTTTTAACACCTGAGGCAGAGGCCAGAAGCCATTCTCAGTGTTGGAGGCCAACTTGCTTGAACCAATCGAGCCATGGCTGGAGGAGAGGAAAAATTGAGGCAGATAGATTGTCGCTTCTCCTGTGTGCCCTGACCAGGAATCAAACCTGAGACATCCACATGCTGGGCTGATGCTCTACCACTCAGCCAACTGGCCAAGTCTCAATTTTTTTCAACCTAAATAGAGTAGGTTTTATAAAAGTTTTCTTTTTAATATGATGTAGACCAGGGGTCTCAAACTCGTGGCCCGCCGAACAATTTTGTGCGGCCCGCAGACTAATCCACGAAGTTCAAAATATTTTGGATAAAATTAAGTAAGCCTAGGGGCCTACTTGTATTTTTCATTTCTCTAGCATCCTAGCTAGATATTAGCTTAGTTAACAGCAGTTGTGATGCAAACTACAGTTTCTGGTCGTTTTGTGACACTGAGTAAACTGCATGTACGATTGTGCTTGTTGTACTGATTTTTTTTTTGTTTTCAACTGCTGTGAGAAAAGTGTTGTGTCACAGTTGCCTTTTGTAGAACTAGTGCGGCCCGCTGAATGGCTGTGATCTTGCTCTGCTGCCCACATGCTGAGTTGAGTTTGAGATCCCTGATGTAGACTTTTTTCCTCATCAGCACAGAAGAAATATTTATTTTTTTTCCTGATGCTTCTATAGTATTGCATTACATGAGCACAGCATAATTTACTTAACCAGTCTCCTAATTTTGAATATTTAGGTTGTTTCCTTTCTGTTGTTTGTATTACAGTGTAATAATTCGAGTAGTGAATAATCTTGCACAAAAATATGTAAAATAATTGTTTAGTTACTACAGAATAGATTCAGCAAGTGGAATGGCTTCAACCCATGTTTGCACTATTTTTTAATCAAAATAGAGTTCCTATCTGCAATTTAAAGAAAACAACTCTGATCCAACATTTTCAACAGCCTGGAAAATAATCCATTTATTGAAATTTATAGTAACTTTTTTAATGCAATAAGCACTGGAACTGATAAGTGAAGTTAAGCATCTTATGTTGCTTGCATGTCTAATGGCCAGTTGTATTTATGAATTGGCTCTATACATGATTGACCTATTAAAAAGAAAACTTTGGCTTTTAATCTTTTCAGTAGTGATCTTTAAATACTCTACATATATTTGGTATTTTGGTCCTTTTTTGTATTTGCTTTAATGATTTTTGACTTTTGATATTAAGAAATAGAACACACATATATTATTATGAAATTTAACAAATAATTATGAGTCGTATTTGCATCACGTTGTTACGGAGATAAAAACAAAACGAAACAGGGAAACCATTGCTGAAGTTCCTATCCCTTCCCTTTCTGACAACATTCCTCTTTCATCCACAGGGCATACTATCTTGAACTTCTCATCGATTACCTTCATGTCAATTGCCCTTATTTTCTTTATGGTTTAGACCTATTTTTGCTTTCCAGGAGGTCATAGTTTTGTTTTCTCATTCCCTCCCTCACACAACACACACATGCAAAGACTCTAAGCCTGTGGTTACTGCTGTTTTCTTTCTCTTCACTATCAACGTCTCCCTGTACTCGGGAAACTCCAAGCATGCACTGATTTTTTTCATTTTAAATGAAACAAACTTTCTTTGGCTCCCCATTGTCTTCCAGGCCTTTTTTCACTTCTCCTCTTTTATGACAACTTTCTTGATGTAGTTTCTCATCTACTATTCATTTTACTTTTATTATGGTAAAAGTACATAAAAAATATCATCTTAAGCATTTTTAAGTGTACAATATGGTGGCATTAAGTATGTTCACGTTTTTGTGTAACTATCATGACTAACCTTCTCCATAACTTTATTTTTGTACAATTTAAGTAATTGCTCCCCAACCTCCTTCCTTGTTAGCCCTTGGAAACCACCATTCTATACTCTGTATCTATGAATTTGATAATTCTAGATAACTTATATAAGTAGAGTCATATATTATTTGTTTTTTTATGCCTGACTTATTTCAGTTACAATAACATCTTCAAGGTTTATGCATGTTAAAACATGAATTAAAATTTCATTCCTAATTACTACTCACTGATATTCCATTGTAAGTGTGTAAAATATTTTATTTATTCATTTATCCATCAACAAATACTTGTGTTTCTTCTTTATTTTGACTGTTGTAAATAATGGTTCTATAACCATAGATGTACAAATATCTGTTTAAATTTTAGCTATGGATTTTTGTGAGTATATTTTTAAGAGTATAACTATTGAATCACATAGTAATTCTATGTAAAATTTTCTGAGGGACCAGCATACTGTTTTCCTTAGTAACTATACCATTTTACAACAAAGTTCTGAGGTTTATATAAATATATTCTGTCTGATAATATAGCGTATATAGTATTGGGATTGTAATATTTTGTGTAATGAAACCTTTTCAAAATCTATTGATGGCTCTGGGCTACCTATTATTTTACATAGTGTCAGTATTGTCATTTTTTTCAACTATTATACTTTCATTGAGAATACAGAAGATAAATTGTACAGAAACATTTCTGAAAAATATTTGCCTTCATATGTCATTGTTTATGTTAAGAAATATGTTCTTGACAATGACATCAGAGAAATGGTGGCATGAGAGACACGCCTGATCTTTTCCCTTGAAAATTTAACAAATCGAACAATTATAATGTAGAGAAGGTACCCCAGCTGGGCTCACAGCTATATCTGAAAGATTCGTGAACTGAAGGGACTGAAGGTGGGATAGGTTGAAAAGGAAGTTGGAAGATAAAAGACATTCGTGGAGGACTTTGGAAAAGATAAAAACCAGAGGACTGAAATTTTCCCTTTCCTTGCTTAGCTGAGGGAGAGAGGCACATTTAGCATGGTTTTGTGGGTTTTTGTTTTTGGAGCCAAGAGAAGTGGAGAGACTGAGGTAAGAGGAGAAGGAGATGAATTAAAGTGGGAACAACCAAGAGCAGGGACATGGTCCAAGATCCCATGGTCTGCCTGCATGTGGTTGCTGTCACTGGATGTACACACAGCCTGCAACACTCCCTCTATCTGCCAGTGATTAGCCCATAAAGATTGGCCTGCATGGCATTGAGGTGTGCTTGATCTGTGTGCTTGGTGCTCACAAAGTTAGGAACACCCGGCTCTTGGGCATAATTGGCTCGTGGCAGGTCGTGCCTGCTTTGCTTGCAGTCGCATTTGAGTGGCTTCATTGGAATGAAAGGGTGCAGCCCTCCAGCTTCCCAGGTCTCACATAGCTCCCCTAGTGGTGCGATGAGTGGAGGTGGCGGATCCCCCAAAGCTGACTCTCTGGGGCCTTTCTCTCCTGTGAGAGCCAGAACAGGCATGCATGCTATCCCCTGGTCTATTGGGAAGTGGAAAGAGACACCTGGAGACCTGAGACTGCCATTGCTACAGCTATAAAACTGCAAAGCTGTAATGCAATACAGGAAGCTAAATATGTAAAACCTTAACAACAAGCCCCACCCACCAATGCACTGAGGCCCTGCCTACATCATTACAACTGCAATGCCTTAGCAGAGCTCTAATCAAAAATCTCACAGAGCCAAAAAAAAAAAAAAAAAAAAAAGAGTAACCTCTCAAAACTAAAAAAAAAATAAATGGTTTTTCTTCTTTCTTTTCCCCATTTTAACTTCATTATTCTTAGCTGTTATATTATTTATTCTTATTTTTTGTGAGGATTTTTTTTCTGATACTTTTTCTCTTACTTTTTTTCTTTCTTCCTTTTATTCTTCTTTCTTTTTCTTTCTCTCACATGAACTTTATTTTTATTCAAATTATTCTATTTTATTCATATTTTTGTGATGTTTGTTATTTAAGATTTTATTTATTTCTCTTTTTTATTTTTTTCAGTTCTTGCTCTTTGTTCTTTGTTTTTACTACTTACTATTTTTAGAATTTTATTTTTACTGTATTTTTTAATATTATTTTTTATTTTTTGGTTATCTCTTGTTGACATTATTAACAATACCAATTTCAAGTGCAGCAGAAAACAAGAACTCAAATATCATGGGTACACAAAGCAGAAATGTAGCTCAGATAGATGATGAAAGATCTCTCGAAAAACGAATCTCAATTACATAAAAACCTTGGCATTAAATGACAGAGAATTCAAAATTGAAATTCTAAAGATACTCAACAAGATACAAAAAAAAAAAAAACCACTAGCAGGCAATTTAGTGACCTCAAAAAACAAATTAAGGAACAAAAAGAGAATTTCATTAAGGAAACTGAAGCTATAAAAAAGAACTAAATAGAGATTAAAAAAAGACTCAGTACATAACCTGAAAAATGAGTAGCAAGCTTAGTTAAAAAATAGGTCAGATAGAAAAGAGAATCAGCAACATCAAAGACAGGCAGCTGAAGATACTACAGAAAGAAGAAGAGAGAGATTCACAAATTAAAAAAATAATGAGAGAGCCCTACAAGAATTGTCTGACTCCATCAGAAAGAGCAATATAAGAATAATGAATATATTAGAAGAAGAAGAGTGGGAAAAGGTAATGGAGAGCTTATTCAAACAGATAACTGAGAAATTCACAAGCCTGTGCAAAGAGAGCTTTGAATCCAAGAAGCAAACAGAACACCAAGTTACCTCAACCCAAACAGACCTAATCCAAGGTACATCATAATAAAATTATCACAAATCAATGACAAAGAAAGAATCCTCAAAGCAGTTAGGGAAAATAATATAACATATAAAGGAAGGCCGATTAGGTTATCATCAGATTTCTCAGCAGAAACTCTACAAGTCAGAAGAGAGTGGACTCAAACATTTAAAATATTGAAAGAGAGTAATTATTAGCCAAGAATACTATATCCATTAAAGCTATTCTTTAAATATAAAGGAGACATATAAACATTTACAAACATAGAGAAACTGAGCAAATTTATCACCAGAAAATCCACACTACAGGAAATAGTAAAGGGACTTATCAACCAAATACAAAGAACAAAACAAAACAAAACTACAAGTAAAAGCTCCAACAATGTCACAATAAAAACAAGGATAATCTGTGACAACAATACCATAAAAAAGGAAAGAACAGCAATCAGCAACAGCAAAGGAGGATGGAGTGCAGAAGCACTTATGAGATAATGTACTCTTATAAATATGATAATTTTTTACTGAACCTAATGGTAACCACACACAAAATGTCATTACTAAAACACATAGCTTAAAAAAAAGAAATAGTGCAAAGAAGTATGTAATGTTACTAAACAAAAACAAATGACAGAAAAACAAAAGAGAAGAATCAAAGAAGACATAAAACTATCAGAAAGCAATACATAAAATGGCTATAGAAAATTCTCAAATGTTAATAACTACACTAAATATATATGGATTGAAATCACCAATTAAGAGACACAGAGTAACAGATTAGATAAAAAGCAAAACCCAACTGTATGCTGCTTTCAAGAGACATCTAAGCTGCAAGGATAAAAGTAGATTAAAAATGAAAGGTTGGAAAATGATTCTGCAAGCAAATAATATTCAAAGATAAGCAACTATAGTTATACTTATATCTGACAATACTGACCACAAGGCAACAAAGGTAACCAGAGAAAAGATGGCCATTTCATATTGATAAAGGGGACATTGTATCAAGAAGACATCACATGTCTTAATATATATGCACCAAACCAGAAATCACCTAAAGATATAAGATATCTACTAACTGATCTAAAAATAGAAACAGACAAAAACATCATTGACAGTTCTAGATCATTCATCCAAACAGAAAAGCAATATAGAAGTATTGGCCTTAAATGAAATACTAGAACAAATAGACATAATATATATCTACAAGACATTTTATCCCAGAACTTCAGAGTATTCATTTTTCTCTAGTGTACATAGAACATTCCTAAGAATAGTCCATATTTTGAGTCACAAAACTAACATCAAGTTCAGAAATATTGAAATTATACCAAGCATATTCTCTGACAATAAAATGTTGAAATTAGAATTCAACTGCAAAAAATAAGTAAAGAAACACATGAAAATGTGGAAATTAAACAGCATACTTCTAACAATTGACAGGGTCAAAGAAGAAATAAAAGCAGATATCAAAAGATATATACAGACAAGCAAAAATGACAACATGATAAATCAAGATTTCTGTGATTCAAGAGAAGCAATAATAAGAAAAAAGTTCATATCATTACAAGCTTATTTCAAACAATCAAAAAAGAGCTTAAATAAACAACATCACATCTTAAAGAACTAGAGAAGGAAGAACAAAGTAACCCAAAACCAGCAGAAGAAAGAAAATAGTAAATATTAGAGCAGAAATAAATAAAATAGAGAACAGAAAAACTATATAAAAATTAATACAACAAAGAGCTGGTTCTTTGAAAGGATCAATAAAATCAACTAACTCCTGGCATGACTCACTAAGGAAAAAGAAAAAGAAAGGACCCATGTAAACAAACTCCAAAATGAAAGAAGAGCAATTACCACAGATATCAATGATATACAAAGGATCATTGTAGAATACTATGAAAAACTATATGCTACCAAATTCAATAATCTAGAAGAAATGGATAAATTCCCAGAACTATACAACCTACCTAGACTGAATCATGAAGAAGAGAAAAGCCTAAATAGACTCATAAGTAGAGAAGAAATAGAAACAACTATCAAAAACCTCCCCCAAAATAAGAGTCCAGGACCAAACAGCTGCATTAGTAAATTCTACCAAACATTCATAAATATTTGGTTTCTATTCTTCTCAAAGTATTCCAAAAAAATTGAAGAAGAAGCAATACTTCTGAACACATTTTATGAGGCCAACATAACCTTCATAGCAAAACCTAGAAAGAACTATACAAGAAAATAAATCTACAGACCTATATCTCTAATGAATACAGATGCAAAAATTATAAACAAAATATTAGCAAATTGAATACAACAACATATTAAAAAAAATACATCACAATCAAGTGGGAGTCATCCTAGGAGCACAAGGATGGTTCAACATATGTAAAGAAATTAAAATGGTATACCATAACAACAAAAAAAAACCCCAAAATTATAGTCCTATCAATAGGTGCAGGAACAGCATCCAATGACATACAACATCTTCTGATGTTTAAAATACTCAATAAAATGGGTATAGAAGAAAAACACCTCAACATAATAAAGGCAATATATGACAAACCATCAGGTCATTTCATATTTAATAGTAAAAAACTGAAAGCTTTTCCTCTAATATCAGGAATAAGACATGGCTACCCCTTCTCTCCACTCCTATTCAACGTAGTGCTGAAAATTTTAGTTAGAGCAATCAAACAAAAAAATAAAAAAATAAAAGGCACTCATATCAGAAAAGAAGGAGTAAAAGTTTCACTTTTTTTGCAGATGACGTGATCTTGTAAATAGAAAAACCAAAGATTCCACAGAAAGACTATTAGAAATAATAAATCAATACAGTAAGGTCACAGGATACAAAATTAATATACAGATACAGAATTCTATTGCTTTCATATATGCCAACAATGAAACTTCAGAAAATGAACTAAAAAATAATCCCTTTAACAGTTGCAACAACAAAAATACCTAGAAATAGACATAACAAAGCATGAAAAGGATTTGTATACTGAAAACTACAAAGCATTATTAAAGAAAATTTAAAAAGACACAATAAAATGAAAAAATACCTTACATTCTTGGATAGGAAGAATAAATATAGTTAAAATGGCCATATTACCCAAAGCAATATACAAATTTAATGCAATTCTCATAAAAATTCCAGTCATTTTTTTAAAAAATGGAACAAAATATCACCAGGTTTGTATGCAGCCATAAAAATACTCTAAATAGCCACACAATCTTGGAAAAAAAATGAAGCCAGAGGCATTATAATACCTGAATTCAAATTATACTACAGAGCCACGATAATCAAAACAGCATGGTATTGGCAGAAAAATAGACAAACAGACAAATGAAACAGATTTGAGAGCCCAAAAATAAACCACATATATATGAGCTAATGATCTTTGACAAAGAAACCAAAAACACACAATAAATAAAAGAGTGCCTACTCAAAAATAGTGTTGGGAAAATTTAAAAAGTTTATGTAAAAGAATGAAACTTCACTACAGATTGTTCTCTTGTACAAAAATTAATTCAAAATGGATCAAAGACTTAAATATAAGATCTGCAACAATAAATTACATAGAAGAAAACATAGATACTAAACCAGGGGTAGGAAACCTATGGCTCGCGAGCCAGATGTGGCTCTTTTGATGGCTGCATCTGGCTCCCAGACAAATCTTTAATAAAAAAAAAATAACGTTAAAAATATAAAACATGGCCTGACCTGTGGTGGCACAGTGGATAAAGCGTCGGCCTAGAAATGCTGAGGTTGCCGGTTCAAAACCCTGGGCTTGCCTGGTCAAGACACATATGGGAGTTGATGCTTTCAGCTCCTCCCCTCTTCTCTCTCTCTGTCTCTCTCTCCTCTCTCTCCCTCTTTGTCTCTCTCTCTCCTTCTCTTTCTCCTCTCTAAAAATGAATAAATAAAAAAACTATAAAACATTCTCATGTATTATAATCCATTTATTTCCTACCACTCATGTTCATGGTTGCGGATGGTTGGAGCCGATCACAGCTGTCCTCTAGGACAACACCAAATTTTTACTGGATAATGTGTAACGTACACACATCATTGTGAGGTCAGGAAGTAAACTTCCCTCCTTTTAATCAAGTAGTCAGCTAGCTAATCGCAGAAACCCCTTTGACAAAGAAGATGACAAAAAGAAAAAAAAAGATGAGGAGTATCATATTTTTAAGCAGAAATGGACAGAGGAATTTGCCTGTGTGGAGAGAGCAGGTTCTGCAGTGTGTCTAATATGCAATGATAAAATCACATCGATGAAACGGTCAAATACAAAGTGGCACTTTGACACACGCCATACTACATTTGCATCAAAATATCCAGCGGGGGACAGCAGAAAGAAAGCATGTCAAGAGCTACTGTGCAGAGTACAAGCTAGTCAGCAGCAACTCCATGTTTGGACCCAACAAGGTGACTGGAATTCAGCTAGCTTTAGTAGTTGTGAGAAATGAAAAGCCATTCACAGACGGGGAGTATGCCAAAACATTCATGTTTGATGTTGCCAATAAACTCTTTGATGACTTTTCGTTTAAAGACAAGATAATCAAACGAATAAAAGACATGCCTCTGTCAGCAAGAACTGATCACAATCGTACCATCATGATAGCAAATCAAATTGAGGCAACACAAGTGAAGGACATAAATGCAGCACCATTTTTTTCTCTTGCTTTGGATGATTCAACAGATGTAAGTCATTTATCCCAGTTCAGCGTGATTGCAAGGTATGCTGTCGATGACACACCACATGAGGAAAGTCTTGCTGTTGTTTTGCCTGTGAAAGAGACAACAAGAGGGGAGGATTTATTCGAGTTTTCACTGAGTTTGCTAAAGAAAAATATTTACCAATGAATAAACTTATTTCGGTGTGTACTGATGATGCTCCGTGCATGGTGGGGAAAAACAGAGGATTCTTAGCGCTTCTTCGTGAACATAAAGAGACCTATCCTAAGTTTTCACTGCATCCTACATCAGGAGGCACTTTGTGCTCAGATGTGTGGTGAGCAGCTTGGTGAGGTGATGTCACTGGTCATTCAGGTGGTCAACTTTATTGTTGCCCGAGCTTTAAATGATCATCAGTTTAAAACACTGCTGGATGAAGTTGGGAATAATTATCCTGGTCTGCTTCTGCACAGCAATGTGCATTGGTTGTCAAGAGGGAAGGTGCTAAACCATTTTGTGGCTTGTCTGAGCAAAATCTGGACTTTTCTTGAAGTGAAAAACATCGAACATCCTGAGTTAGCTAACACTGAGTGGCTCCTGAAGTTCTACTATCTCATGGACATGACTGAACATCTGAACCAGCTCAATGTGAAAATGCAAGGCATTGGTAATACAGTCTTATCCCTTCAACAAGCAGTGTTTACATTTGAAAACAAGCTGGAACTCTTCATCACTGACATTGAAACAGGTCGTTTACTACACTTTGAAAAACTGGGAGAGTTTAAAGATGCATGCATGGTAAGTGACCCTGCTCACCATCTTGATCTCCAGTAGCTAGCAGGCTTCACATCTAATCTCCTGTAGTCATTCAAAGTACGCTTTGGAGAATTTTGTGAGTGCACTCATCTTTTTAAATTCATCACCCATCCACATGAGTGTGCAGTGGACAGCAACGACCTGAGTTACATCCCCTGTGTCTCCGTCAGAGATTTTGAGCTACAAGCTGCTGACCTGAAGGCCTCAGATATGTGGGTGAATAAGTTCAAGTCACTGAATCAAGATCTGGAAAGACTTGCACAACAGCAAGTAGAGTTGGTGAGCAAAGACAAGTGGGGAGAAATGAAAAAACTTCAACCTGCAGACCAGCTGATTGTCAAAACTTGGAACATGCTTCCAGTCACATACCACACACTGCAGCATGTGAGTATTGCTGTACTGACAATATTTGGCTCTATGTATGCATGTGAGCAGTCTTTCTCACATCTAAAAATGTTAAGACCAACCTACAACCATATTTAACGGATGGAAGTCTCAACACCTGCATGAAGCTTAACCTCACCACATATCAACCAGACTACAAAGCCATCAGCAAAACCATGCAGCACCAAAAGTCGCATTAATGGTAAGAAGTGCTTTATTCATCATTGGTTGGCAGCAGCATAACAACGTTATTAAAAAGGATTCAGAGACTTATTGTACTTTAAAAGTGTTGGTCTTACATAAAATGCACATTTACTTGTATTTAGTGTTAAATATATTGTATTGCTCTCATGGAATTACATTTTAGAATATGTGGCATTCATGACTCTTTCAGCCAAAAAGGTTCCTGAACCCTGTACTAAACTGAAAGACTGGCTGTAAAGAAAAATTTATGAATTCGATCCCAAAGGCAAAGGAAGCAAAGGCAAAAATAAACAAATGAGACTGTATCAAATTAAGAAACTTCTGTATACCAAAAGTAACTGACAACAAAACAGACAGCCAACTAAATGGAAGATGATATTTTCAAACAACAGCTCAGATAAGGGGTTAATATCCAAAATATATAAAGAACTCACAAAACTCAGCCACAAAAAGCAAACAATCTAATTTAAAAACGGGGAGAGGACATGAACAGACACTTCTCCCAAGAAGAAATTTAAATGGCCAACAGATATATAAAAAATGCTCATCTCTACTAGCTATCAGAGAAATGCAAATCAAGTCCACCTCATACCTGCTAGATTAGCTATTATCAACAAGACAGGTAATAGTAAGTATTGGAGAGGCTGTGGAGAAAAAGGTATCCTCATTCACTATTGGTGGGAATGTAAACTATTATGAAAGAAAGCATGGTGGTTCCTCAACAAATTAGAATAGAACTACCATATGATCCAGCAATCTCTCTACTATATATGTAGCCCCAAAACTCGAGGACACATGAACCCCCAAGCTCATCTCCTTATTATTTACAGTGGCCAAGACATGGAAACAACCAGTTTCCGTTGATAGAAGGTTGAGTAAAGAAAATGTGGCACATATATACAATGGAATACTACTCTGCCATAAGAAATGATGACATCATATCTTTTACGACAACATGGATGATTCTTGGTAACATTATACTGAGTGGCATAAGTAAATCAGAAATAGCTAAAAACTCTATGATTTCACACATAGGTGGAATAGAAAACTGAGACTCAGGGACATAAATAAGAATGCAGTAGTTACCAAAGGGAGGGTAATATGGGGGAGCAGCAGAGGGAAGGGTGTTGGGAGAAGGGTGTAAAGAGAGACAAATATAATGTGAAATAAGATGGTTTGACTTTGGGTGGTGGGTATACAATATAATGACTGTCCAAATGATGTGAAGAAGTTTACCCAAAACCCATTTATTCTTGTTGATTAATTTCACCCTGTTAAATTTAATTTTCTAAATAAAATTAAAAAATTAAGAAATATGTTGTCTGCCCTGGCCAGATAGTTCAGTTGGTCAGAGCATCATCCCAAAAGGCAAAGTTTGTGGGCTCAATCCTCTTTCAGGGAACATACAGGAACAGATCAATGATCCTGTCTCTGTCTCTATTCCTTCCTCTATTTAATTTGTCTGATGCTTGAAGAGCAGGATTCTATAATAATATTCAACATTATATGGTGTTGTAAAAGGCAATGTAAGACCCATGTGGCTAAACTTTCTTTTATTATTCCCTGCATCTTTGGAGCTTAGAATAAAATGTTACACAAAGAAGTTGCTCAGTAAATATTTGTTAAATATGAGTTAGTTAATTCTGTATTTTGTGCTTCACTATCTATGGTTTTTCTGTGGGTGCATGAAAATCAAACTAGAGCATTTTAGTTAAGTTTAGTCAAAATATTTTCATTAGCTCTTTTTCCTCTGGGATATAAAAGGAAAGATTAATGCTTCCAAAATGTGGCATGTGTCAAATTATCTCCTATGGTAGATCCCTGTGCTATTTCTCCATGTTCTCATAAAAGTACTTAGAAAAATATGTCAGCATTAAATTGTGTTTCTTTGGGTAGATATTTTGGATGGTTATTATAATACTTAAAGTCTAGTAATACCTAAAAATATATTGTTAAAATATCTTATCAATATCTGTCCTTAAACTGGATCATATCAGCTTTTACAAGCTTTAAAATGTGCAATTTACAACCTCAGTAGCATGGTTTTGATATGGGGATGAGATTTTTCTTATAAATTTAAATATCAATACTGAAATAATAAACATTTAAGTGTTTTTAGACATCATTAAATTCAGAGTGAGAAAACGACTGTTTAAGAATATTGTAAGTAATAATCTTGAAAATAAATAAATAAATAAATAAATGTAACCTTAATATAAAGATATGTGATTTGTTTTAGTCAATAAAGTGAAAATAGAATATTGAGTTTAACTTTTGGAACACTTTAGAAGGCATTGTGAATTTATGAAATTCTTTCGTCTAGGCTTTGTGGTCATAGAGTACATATATACACAATTAAAAAAATATTGTTCTTCTGATCTAGTAATATAGTGCACCTGACATAAAAATACTTCTCCATTGCAGATCATGCATACATTTTTATAAAATGTAATAAAGAAATATACAGACATATTCCAAGAAAAATCTTCAATAATATTCAGAGATGCTAAGATGATAATGGAGTATGTAAACATTCCAACGGCCTCCTCCCAGGACCTAATTAAATTAAAACTTAAATTAAGAACAATCATCTTGAAAAATCAAATTTGGACTAAACAAAGATGAGTCTATAACCAAAGATTACAGACGAAGCCACATTGAGACTGGTAGGAAGGGTGGAGATGTGGAAAGGGCTGTCCTGCTCCCAGGATCTAGTAGTAGCAGAGGGCACAGAGGGACTTTTACTGTAGGAAGGTTCTCCCTGACAGGGAGGGTCCTAAGCTCCAGGCCCAACATCCCAGCCTAGAGTCCCATAATCTAGAAGAAATGCCCACACAGCATTTGATGGTAAAAAGAGCTGTGGTTTCTATCTGCAAGAAAGAGAGAGGAGCTTTTGAAGATGTAAGCTCCATCTTAAAAGGCGAGCACAGAAAAACTATAGTAATTTATAGCCACTCACCTGGGGCTCTGGCAGGGGAGAGCTGAGAAAACTACAGTTGCATGAAGAGAATGTGAAGATGTCACAGGGAGGGACACTGTGGAGGTCAGCCACTAGAACCCCTGTGCTGAGTCATTCTTCAATACTGCAGTCACCATCTTTCATGGGTGGAGCAGCATCTTCCATGCAGCATCAGCCTGGGGGAAGCAACTGTCCCACCCTCAGGAATCCTTTTAGACCCACACTAAGGAGACTGGGAAGTTTGGGGAAATCAGCCAGGAAGCAGGGGGTGCATCAGTGACTCAATTTTCTGGCGTTGAGGCTGGAGCTTTCCCACCAGCACCCCACACATTCCCGAGTCTATGACTGCTGCTTCCAACTCATTGGAGATTAAAAAATTGTTTGGACTATGGGAAGATGAAATCTCTGGGTCTCAGAGGCCAGACCCAGCTGGTTTCTCAGAGCTACACCCTATTGAGGTTTGTAAAAACAGTCTGAATAGACTGACACCTGGAGCCCATTTTTGTATTTTTCTGAAGTGAGAAGCGAGGAGGCAGAGAGACAGACTTCACATGCACCCAATGGGGATCCATCAGCATGCCCACTAGAGGATGATGCTCTGCCCATCTGGAGCATTGATCTATTGCAACTGGAGCCATTCTAGCACCTGAGGCAGAGGCCATGGAGTCATCCTCAGTACCTGGGCCAACTTTATTCCAATGGAGCTTTGGCTGCTGGAGAGGAAGAGAGAGATAGAAAAGAAAGGGGGAAGGATGGAGAAGCAGATGGCTGCTTCTCCTGTGTGCCCTGGCCAGGAATCAAACCCGGGATTTCCACACACCTGGCTGACACTCTCCCACTGAGCCAAGTGGCCAGGGCCCAGTATCACCCTTCTTAATCCCTAAATTGCCCCAGTCTCTTGACTCTACCAGAGGTTCTCTACAGTGGCTGAGCCCAACAAGCATGCAGCAGACAGAGGCTGCAGGAGACAGGGTTCAGAAAACCATGGCCTTTTGTGGACCTTCCCCCAGGCCCAGAGTGGGTAAAAGCCAGTTTAGGTGTGTAGCTTGGTATTTCCATGTGCACCAGGGGCCAGCAAAGGCAGCCACAAACTGTGAATTGTTTGTAGCTCCAAGAAGGTTTCTGAGGCCAGTCATGGCTAGTTTCTGTGCCAAATTTCCTCCAGGGAGGCCCAGTGCTGACACATCTAGTGGACAGCTGCAGAAAGCATCAGTTCAGGATCTAATGACCTTTGCTAGTAGCATGTCCTAAGGGAGGGCTCTAGGACACTGGGCCAAGCTGAGGCAAATTCTCTCTGTGGTCAACACTGGCACAGCTGTTCATGCACATTGGATAAGGTAGAACTTCACAGTCAACTGGCCTCTGTGATGGATATCCTGCCCCACTAGGCTAAGTTCCACAGGGGGAAGAAAGAAAGGCTTGCAGCATGGACATTCAAAGTATGGGTCCCCACAAGCTTATTGTTGGGTCTGGTTGAGGGGCTTAGCCATTTTGCGGGGGCCACTGTCAGCCCCAGGGGAAGACTTTCAGTTTTTCTCCTTGAGACCAGGGGTTCACCAGCTGAAAGAACTTCTACAGAGGGGAATGTCAGCCTCACTCAATCTAAACCTGCTGCTCACCTTATTGCAGGAATCAAAGGAGAACAAAAATGCCCAGGCAACTTGATGAAGGAAGTAGGATTTATTTAGCTGGCAGAGCTGCATGACCCCAAAAGAGGCAACAAAACACATGTTCTCGGAAGTTAGATTTCTTACATTATATACACCTTTACAGCTTTAGCTTTCACAAGAAAAATACCTGATTTCTATGACTTCTTTGTTTGCAGGCCTATGTGACTTTTGTGTCTTAAAGAGGGCAAGGGGAGAGAAGCCAGAGTGTCTGTCCTTGATAAGCTTATCACTCATTCATCTTACTATCACTGCAAGTTCATTTCAAGGAATTGATACCTAACAAGGTCCACAGCCATGGTTTGTGATGTTTAAAACTTCTATCTGCCCTTGTTGCCTCAGTCAAGAACTCTGAGGTCATAGGCTGGAGTATAAGACCCCAGACATTGCAGGCCCCCCTCTTTTCTACATTCTTCTGGTTTCTCCTCCTTCATTCCCCCTTTGAGACCTCCAGAACTTTTTATTATACTGGAGTTTCAACATTTTTGTTTAACTCATAGGGGGATTTTCTGATAAGTGTAAAACTATTCCTATTAAAATGTTAAAGCTATTAAAACTATTCCCCTAAAAGGCTAGGAGGGTCCTATCTATGCCAAACTTGTATGGGCACATGTGCTGCTCTTATCTTTTTGACAAGGTCCTTACTGCCTGACTTCAGTCATCTATTTGCAGGCAACAATTATGAGACTGAATTTCTCACACCTTCTTCTGCTGCTAATAGATAGTGTCGTGCCAACCTGTTTTGGTAGATGGCTTTTCTCATCTGAGTCTGTTGATGTGCAAGAAGGGTCAGTGCTCTTCGAGTCTTATTAGTAATGATTTCTAAGACTGCCTCCGTAGTCGGATAATCCGTAACATGTAATAATAATAACATGTAAATGGGGGTACTATTTCCCCAAAGGCCATCTTCTGCCCAGATGGCAGGTCCATAATATTGGATTATCTTTTCTGGGAGCCACTTATTATCTTTTTAGTGTCCTATCTGGAGTTCTTTTTTCACCCATTTTTTTTCCTCTGAACACACCTTCTACAACCTGCACAAATTTTCCACAACTTACACAAACTTTCAACTTTCATGAACTTTCTTATCTATTCAGAAATAACCAGCTTTCACAAAAACTTACTTTTTCCTTTCAAAAGTACCTCTATACCTTATACCCTTTATCATTAAAACCATACAATTCCTTTCTAATTAATCAGAATTCTTAATTCCCAAAGACCTTAAACTTCAGTGACAACTAAGTTAGTAATAACTAATCCTCTTTTAAAATATACTTCTTTTTGGGAGTGTCTTTTTTCCAAGTAGCTTATTGGATACATGACTAATATTCACAGGCTATTCTACAAGGGTAGCTATGAGCACATATATACTTTTCATTTACCTTGTAGCTTCTCTCCCAGCCAAAGAACCTACACTCCCTTTCTGTATGACTCATAGCGGTACATGCATCAAACCTTAAATGACTTGTTCTGGCTTTCCTTTGACACTAGTTTCCCTCTCTGCCCAGAGGCCAATTATAAGAAGCCCCACAGTAAGGTTCCTCGGGCTTCAGTCATACATGAACCAGCCAGCTTCTAGTTTGGGGCTGGAGCAGGGCATGCTGTCCTTCTCAGGGTCAACTTACAGAGGTTGGTGGGATTTGTCTGCACCATCTCTGAGGGGGTCTCTACAGAAGCTGCCAGCTTCAGTCGACTGTGATGAACCCCAGCAGGTATTCCCTTACTTTGGCGGTCATTGGAGTTGTTAGGATTACAATGTATGGTCCTTTACTTGGAATAGAGGAGTGCTGGATTACAATCTTTGACCTACACCTGGTTACTTGGGGGAAAAAAAGAGTGAACAGGAGCAAACAGACTGATCAGAGCCCTATCTAACACCTACTTAGATATGGTATAGGTTACTTTACCTAGAGCCTCTAATTGTGTAGTTATTTTTCTCCTAGTTCTTGGGGATCCCTCACATAATATTGGGGGAGAACTACTGTATACTGTCTCATAAGGTGAGTATCCAGTGTTTGTGCGTAGAGTACACTAAATTTTAAAAAGAATTAAACGTAAAGCTTGCACCTATTTAAGATTGGTCTCCTGACATAACTTGCTAAACCCTAATTTTAGAGTCCTATTCATGCATTCCACCCTCCCGAAACTCTGTGGTCTGTACGCCACATGAAGCTTCCAGGTGATGCCTAAAGCTTGTAATGTTTCTTGTACCACCTTAGCCACAAAAGCAGGGCCATTGTCAGAGCCTATCCAAAGTGGCAGTCCAAATATTAGAATGACTTCTTTGGCATTTTCAGTCCAGCTGGGATAGACTTCTACCTATCCTACCTTTTGGTGTCCTTGACACTGGATAACTACTGTTTTGGCTTCCAGCAACTGGAATTTTTTTTTCTGGATATTTGAGGTCCTTGCCCCCAGCTGTTAAGAGCGCTCTTTCCTTATATATGGCTCCATGGACTTGCAGAGTAAGAAAGCCAAAGCGGGAATCAGTGAAAACATTCACTTTATTCCTTTACTGAGTTCCAGGGCCTGAGTCAGAACAATCAGTTCTGCCAGCTGAGCAGAAGTTCTTAGGAGCCTAGGCCACGCCTACACAGTCTCTGTTAAAGTCACTGCTGCACACCCTGCTTGCCTTACCCCCGGTGAGTTGACAGAGCTGCTTCTATCTACATACAGCTCCTAATCTGGGTCTCTTATGGGTTGGTCTTACACGCCTGGCTGGCTAGCAGTTGTGCTGCTGCTCTCCCTCCTCTACTGGGAGCAGCATCTTTGGGTTTAAAGTGGTACACATCTCTATTGCCAGCCATGGGTTTTCACAGAGTAAACTCTGGTATTGGTGAGATGAGCATTTGTGAGCCAATGATGCCCTCCTGTACTCATCAGAACCACCACTATATGAGGCACTTGCATCTCTAAGCCCTGTCCCAAAGTCAACTTGTCTGCCTTGTATGCCAACACTGCTGCAGCTGCCACGGCCCCCAGGCATGGCTACCAGCCCCCCACAACTCCATCTAACTGTCTAGAGCAGGGGTCTCAAACTCGCGGCCCGCAGGCCGCATGCGGCCCACTGAACAATGTTGTACTGATTTTTTTTTTGTTTTCAACTGCAGTGAGAAAAGTGTTGCATAACAGTTGCCTTTTGTAGACCTAGTGCGGCCCGCCAAACGGCTGTGATCTTGTTCTGCGGCCCACATGCTGAGTTGAGTTTGAGACCCCTGGTCTAGAGAATCAAGCCACTTGTCCAGACCACAACCTCATGTCCTGGGTTAATACACCCACTGCTGTCTTGTTCCTCTCCGGGATGTACAGCACAAAAGGATTTACTAGGTTAGGAAGACCTAGCACTGGGGCAACTTGTGATTACTTTTTAAGAGCCTGAAAAGCACAATCCTTTTCCAGCCCCAGTCCATGGATTCTTTTTCTCCCCTTTGTGAGTTCATAGAAGGGTTTGGCCAGTACTACAAAAGTAGGGATCCATAAATGGCAGACTCCTAATGTACCCAGGAACTCCTAATCTCCTCTCCTCCTGTTGGAGAATAAATCCCAAATATTACTTGCTTTTGGCAGATATGGGCCTTCTTCTTCAAGACCTTGTGTCCATTCTTCTCTAGATGGCATAGAAGCTCGTCCCTTCCTCAAGCACATCCTTGGAGAGTTTTGTGACCCAGCAACAGGTCATCCACGTACTGGAGAAGGACACATCCAATGTCCCGTGCAGGAAACTGCTGGAGGTCAAGAGCAAGGGCTCCCCCAAAGATGGCACTAGAGTTCTTGAACCCTTGAGGGAGCCAAGTCCAAGTGTACTGTCTCTTTGTCCCTGTAGCTGGGTCCTCCCAATGGAAGGCAAATAGCTCCTGGCCTCCAGAAACCAGTCCTATACTAAAAAGGTATCTTTCAAGTCCAAGCAAGGAAACCAGGAGACTCGGGCAGAGAGATTAGGGGTTTGGTACTGTTGGAAGTAGAGTCACTGCTGCCTCATTTATTACTCTCAAGTCCTCTACTGACTGATAATGATTGGTTTCTGGTTTTATGATGGAGAGTAAAAGAGTATTCCAGGGTGACTGGCATGGGATAATAATGACATGCTCCTTGATCATCTGTAAATGAACCTGGATTCCTTCCTAGGCTTCCCTAGAAATTGGATGTTGTCTTTGGCTAAGAGGCAGTGCTCCAAGATTTAACTCTACCCCTAGTGGCACTTGATTTATTGCTAGCCTGGATAAGGGGGATTATCTTCTGCCTACACTCCTGGCCATTTCTAGATTAGCCTCTGACTGGGTGGCTTCCCAGGCTTGGTAGCAAAAATTCTCCATTTGTCCTCTCTGGGGATGGTTAGAGTTAAAACAAGCCTAGGCTTTGGCACCTGCAAGACTAGCCAGCCACTGTCAGCAGAAGAGATAGTACAGCCCTCAGTTTACTTAGCAGATCAAGCCCCAGAATGGGCACTGGACAGTCAGGCATGTTCAAAACTGATGCATAACCTCATAACCTCCTACTGTACATTTACAGGACAGGCAGAAAGCCTGTTCTGCCTGTTTCCCTGTGGCTCCTACAATGCCCACTCTATGGGTGGAGAGTGGCACTCCTGGCCGAGTCATCACTGAGTGTTCAGTCTTTACATCAATCAGGAAGTCCATCTGTTGGCCCCCTACTATCATACAGACCATAGACTCATCAGGGAATCCTGGGTTCAGTTGCCCTCAGTTTAAGAATAATTGCTCAGCTATGTTGAACAGTGTGTTGTCCCCTTTGGAAGTGGCTGGCAAGCATGCCTCCTCCTTGTCCCACCTGGGACAATTATTTTTCCAATGACCGGTTTCCCAGCAGATGGCACACTGATCACTCCACAAGGGGTCTTACCTGATGGTCCATTCTTTACCTTGCCTGTCTTCTTCCCATTTTCAAGTGGGGGAGACTTTCCTTTGCCCTTGTACTGAATGAAGGGCAGCAGCTATCAGCTGTCTTTCTTCATTGGGCACTTATCTTCCTGCCTGTTTGCAACCTCTTTGTTGACATAGATCTTATCAGCTACTTCACTGTATTTTTCACTCCTCTCAAAGGCATCTGTATTCTGGGCCCTGTCTTTGAGTGCAGCCTCCCAGCTAGGGAGAAAAGCCTGCACCTGTCCCAGTGGGGCAGTGAGAGGAACCTCTCACCCAGGCAAGCTTATGCTTGGGCTTGATAAACTTGGTGATGATGGGCCTGAGTCAGTAGCAGTCTCTGGAGTAGACAGGAGACCAGGTATAGAGGGTAAAGCCTTGCTGGTATGCTTGGTGGGGGAGCCAAAGTTTCTGCTGCTTCTGATTTACTAAGGGTTAAAATTTCTGGCATCTGCCAGTGACAGTAGCTCTCTGAGATTGGTGGAATGCTTCCCTGCCTTTTCTATCAATACTTGACCACTAAGCCAAGGGGGTGGGTGCAATACCAGGGTGAGCCAGATGTCTATGTATGGAAACTGGCCAGGGTGGCCTGGATTTTTAGTGACTACCTGCTACACCTTCTGCACAATGGACCTGTCCAAGCTTCCTTCTGTTGGCCACCCCACCCTAAAAGCTGGCCATTCTAGTTCGTACAAGGTCCTCAATTTTCCTGGGGATATAGTAACTCATAATCTCCTGAGAACACTTTCTTAAACTTCCTGATCATCAGGCCAGGAGAGTAGATTTTCCTGTGAACCTCCCATGCCTCCCATGACAAACACCAGTCACACCACAAGAAGAAGATTGGAGGAGGGTAAGGGAAACTTGCATGTGATGCCGCTCACTTCAGTCCATCACCAGCTGCTCCCCTCATGGACATGGTAGGTCCTCTTGGCTTATGGCAGGCTCATATAAGCCATCCACATGCAATTCTGCCTCTTAGCCATACAAAGCCCCCTATGGAACCGTTGTTCAGGACCCAAAGCTCACTTCTGCCCTGTGGGAAGGGGTCAGAACTCCTTTCCAGTGTCCGTCTCATTCACTCCTCACTCACTCTTTCACACAACCTCCCACACAGTCATGAAGGGTGATGAGTCACCACTCCTAACCTGTGGGGCCAGTTCCCCACAACATGTGGAGGGTGAAGAGTTACCACTCCTAACCTGAACCCATGAGGCCTATTCCCTACAACCTTTGGAGGGTGACAATTCACCACGCTTGTGGGGCCCGTTCCCCAAAACCTGTGTAAAGTGATGCAATCACCACACTTCTGGGGACGACTCTCCACACCTGTGGAGAGTACATAGTAATTGCTCCTAACCTATGAAGGGTGATTAGTGACTCCCCGGAGGGTGATCAGGCCTCCCCTCTGCCCAGTGGAACAGGACCCCAGCTAGCTTTCCTTGCCTAGTTTTCCTTACTGTGGCTCTGACACACCCTCATTTCCTCACTTCTTCATTGTCTGATCCTTGCTGGGACTTTCAAAGGACATTCCACCCTCTGTCCTACAGAAGCATCCACATGGGGAAATCTCTGCTGTACACTCAGCAGGCACATCTGCAGGGCAACTCAGGGGCTCCCCAATGGGGTGCCTGAATTCCGCCAATGTGAGCATCTTTCCTCCTCTGTTCTCAGCAAATGTGCCAACCTCACTGGCGAGAAATAAAATTGGAGTATCCAGCAGTGTTTGAAAGATTAGGCTCTGTATTAGGGGCCACTGTCAAGGTACTGAGCAACTTACCAAAAGACCTCTGAAGTAAGGGGTCCCACTAATGTATTCCTACCTCAGTTGCCCTAACCCATTAAGCTTGCAACCTGTAGAGGGGTTGGTAGGGTGAGGCCAGTCTGAGATTTTCTATGACCTAATGATTATTAAGATGTTTACAGATCTTAGAGCAACAATGGATAATCACAATGAAATCTTAAACAAAGATATAACAAGTATCAAAAAGGACATTAAAATTATAAAAAAGAACCAGTCAGAAATGACAAATACAGTAACAGACATAAAGACTGCACTAGAAGAAATCAACTACAGGCTGGATGCAGTGGAGGACTGAATCAGCAATTTAGAGGAAAAGAGAAAAGAGGATCAGAAAGACTGAGGAAACTCTAAGAGACCTCTGAGACAACAAGAAGAGAAACAATATCCATATCAGGGGTTTCTGAAAGAGAAGAGAATGATCAAGAGATAGAGAACCTGTTTGAAGTAATCATAGCTAAAAATTTTCCTAAAGTGATGAAGGAAAATTTCACACAAATTCAAGAAGAAGAGAGAGTTCCATTAAAGATGAATCCAAGAAACATTACACCAAGACACATCATAATTAAAATGCCAAAGTTAAGAGACAAAGAAAGAATACTAAAAGCTGCAAGAGAAAGGCAGTTAATTACCAACAGAAGAGCCCCCATAAGTATAACATCTGACTTCTCAATAAAAACACTTGAGGCCAGAAGCAATTGGCAAGAAATATTCAAAGTGATGCAAAACAAAAATCTATAACCAAGACTACTTTATCCAGCAAGGCTATAATTTAAAATTAAAGGAGAAATTAAAAGTTTTCCAGAAACACAAAGACTCAAAGAATTCATTACAACCAAATTAGTACTGCAAGAAATGTTAAGGGACCTACTAAAAAAGTACAAAGAAAAAAGAAATAAAAAGAAAGAGGATTGTAGGGTTAAAGAATTAAGTGAAACCCTGGCCGGTTGGCTCAGTGGCAGGATGTTGGCCTGGTATATGGTTGTCCCAGTCAAGGCACACAGGAGAAGAATGCATATATTTCTCCACACCTCCAGCTCTCTCTTTCTCATTTTTTCCTTCCTGCATCAATGGAACAATTGGAGTGAGTTGATTCAGAGTACTGAAGATGGCTCCATGGCCTCTTTCTCATGTGCTGAGAAGAGTTTGGCTGCTGAGCAAAAAAGCAACACCCTAGATGGGCAGAGCATCAAACCCTACATGGGCTCACAGGGTGGATCCTGGGCAGAGCACATGCGGGAATCTGTCTCCGCCTCCCCTCTTCTCACAGAATTAAAAAAAATAGAATAAAATAAGAATAAATGAGTACATATTAATAATAACCTTAAATGTAAATGGATTAAATGCTCCAATCAAAAGATATCAGGTAGCTGTATGGATAAGAAAACAAGACCCATATATATGTTGTCAACAAGAGACCCACCTCAGAACAAAAGATACACATAGGCTGAAAGTGAAGAGATAAAAAGAAAAGTATTTCATGAAAATGAAAGTGAAAAAAAACTGGGGTAGCAATACTTATATCTAACAAAATAGCTTTTAAAAGAAAAGTTGTAATAAGAGACAATGAGGGCCATTACATAATGAGAAAGCGAGCGATCCAACAGGAGGATATTACCATTGTAAATATTTATGCATCTAATATGGGAGTATCTAAATCTATAAAACAGATTTTAATGGACATAAAAAGAAAGATCGACAGCAATACTGAATTTTAACATACCACTAACATCAGTGGATAGATCCTCCAGACAAAAAATTAACAAAAAAATTAAGGACTTTAAATAACACACTAGATCAACTGGATTTAATTGATATCTTCATAATCTTTCACCAAAAAAAAAAGCACAATATAGTGATCCCTCATCTACTGTAGAGGTTAGGTTACAGAACACTCCCCTCTACCCATGATAGGGGAAAATCTAAGATTTATATTTATTTTATTATATATATGTATATATATTTATTTTATTATATATATTTAAGGCTTCATAAACACTTTCACACTCTTATAAACCTTTCCTACACTTATATTGCTTATTTTACTAAAAACAATAATTAAAAAAATAAATATATAAAAATACCTATATACCATAAAATCATGCAATATAGTGAAAAATTTTGTGATACAAAATTAGATATATACAAGTTTAAAATCCACGATACAATGAGACTGAGAAAAGTGAACCGTGATATAGAAAAAAAAAGTATACAATCTTTTCAAGTGCTCATGGTGCATTTTCTAGGATAGACCACATTTTAGGACATAGAACAAATCTTAATAAATTTAAGATTGAAATAATATCAAGCATCTCTGATCACAATGGCATGAAACTAGAAATCAATTACAATAGAAAAACTAAGAAATATTCAGCCCTGGCCGGTTGGCTCAGCGGTAGAGTGTCGGCCTAGCGTGTGGAGGACCCGGGTTCGATTCCCGGCCAGGGCACACAAGAGAAGCGCCTGTTTGCTTCTCCACCCCTCCGCCGCGCTTTCCTCTCTGTCTCTCTCTTCCCCTCCCGCAGCCAAGGCTCCATTGGAGCAAAGATGGCCCGGGCGCTGGGGATGGCTCTGTGGCCTCTGCCTCAGGCGCTAGAGTGGCTCTGGTCGCAACATGGCGATGCCCAGGATGGGCAGAGCATCACCCCCTGGTGGGCACAGCCTCGCCCCTGGTGGGTGTGCCGGGTGGATCCCGGTCGGGCGCATGCGGGAGTCTGTCTGACTGTCTCTCCCTGTTTCCAGCTTCAGAAAAATGAAAAAAAAAAAAAAAAAGAAATATTCAAACACTTGCAGGCTAAATATCATGTTATTAAATAACAAATAAGTTAGCAATGAGTTCAAGGAAGAAATAAAAAAAATTTCCTTGAAACAAATGAAAATGAACATACAACAACCCCAAATCTATGGGACACAGCAAAAGCAGTCCTGAGAGGGAAGTTCATAGCATTATAGACATACCTTAGGAAACAAGAGAAGGCTCAAATAAACAACCTAACTCTGCACTTAAAAGAACTAGAAAAAGAGCATCAAATAAAACCCAGAGGAAGTAGAAGAAAGGAAATAATAAAGATCAGAGTGGAATAAATGACATAGAAACTAAAGAAACAATACAAAAGATCAATAAAACCAAGAGTTGGTTCTTTGAAAAAATAAACAGGCCCTGGCCAGTTGGCTCAGCGGTAGAGCGTCAGCCTGGCGTGCGAGGGACCCAGGTTCGATTCCCGGCCAGGGCACATAGGAGAAGTGCCCATTTGCTTCTCCACCTCCCCCTCCTTCCTCTCTGTCTCTCTCTCTTCCCCTCCTGTAGCCAAGGCTCTATTGGAGCAAAGATGGCCCGGGCACTGGGGATGGCTCCTTGGCCTCTGCCCCAGGTGCTAGAGTGGCTCTGGTCACGGCAGAGCGACGCCCTGGAGGGGCAGAGCATCGCCCCCTGGTGGGCAGAGCGTCGCCCCTGGTGGGCATGCCAGGTGGATCCTGGTCAGGCGCATGCGGGAGTCTGTCTGACTGTCTCTCCCTGTTTCCAGCTTTAGAAAAATACAAAAAAAAAAAAAAAGTGAAAAAGTAAACAAGATTGACAAACCTTTAGTCAGACTCAACAACAATAACAAAACAACAACAACAACAAGAGAGAGAGAGAGAGAGAGAGAGAGAGAGAAAGGACCCAAATAAATAAAATTAGAAATGAAATCAAAGAAGTTACAACTGGTAACAACTGACACCAAAGAAATACAAAGGATTGTAAGAAAATAGAATGAAGATTTATATGCCAAAAAATTAGACAACCTAGGCAAAATGGATAAATTTCTAGAAATATACAATATTTTAAAACTCAATCTGGAAAAATCAGAAAACCTAAACAGACAGATTACAACACATGAAATTGAAACAATTATCAAAAAACTCCAAGAAAACAAAAGTCCTGGATTGGATGGCTTCACAGGTGAATTTTACCGAACATTCAAAGAAGAAGTAACACCTATCCTGCTCAAGCTATTCCAAAAAATTCAAGAGGAAGAAACACTAACATCTCAGTAATAAACCTACTAGACCTGATAAATGAATTTGACAAGGTGGCAAAATATAAAATTAATATTCAGAAATCAGTGGTGTTGGTCAAATAAGTTTGTAAATATGATATATATGTTTGCTAGCTTGTGACTTATATTGGGTGTGGGGGACAGGCTGTAAGCAGGCCAGGTCGTTGTAGCCTAAGGTTTGGTTTTGGGACTAAGCTTTTCCCCACACCCTTGACTGATTGTATGATCTGGGTGGTGCACTCTCATGAGGAATCCAATTATGCCTTGGATAAGTGACTTTGTATCAGAGACTTCCTTGTTTGTATATTGGATTAAGGGATTTTGGTTTTCTACACTATAAAGTGGGACAGACCAGGAGCTTGGACACACAGTTCCTGCTATCACAATTGCAGGGGCTTCCCTGATCCCTTGCCCTTCATGGGAAGAGCTGGTTTTCTGCTTTTCCCTTGTCTTCTTTTGTGGTTTGCCTGTCTTGGTGAGACACCAATAAATAGGATGGCCCCCCAACCTCTGACTCTGCCATTTCTTTATCGTCTGCCCGAATCCAATGGGAACCTGCATGTGAATGGCCACGATGGTGGTTCCTAGCCTTACAAGTGGCATTTTTTTGTGTGTGACAGAGACAGCGAGAGAGACATAGAGAGGCACAGATAGGGGCAAACAGGAAGGGAGAGAGACGAGAAGCATCAGTTCTTTGTTGCAGCTCCTTAGTTTTTCATTGATATCTGTCTCATATGTGCCTTGACTGGGGGGATATAGCAGAGCAAGTGATCCCTTGCTCAAACCGATGACCTTGGGCTCAAGCAAGCAACCATGGGATTATGTCTGTGATTTCACGCTCAAGCCAGAAAATTCATGCTCAAGCTGGTGAGCTCGGGGTTTCAAACCTGGGTCCTGTGTGCCCCAGTCTGATGCTCTACCCACTGTGCAACTTCCTGGTCAGGCTAAGTGGCATTTTTATACTCTCACAATAAACTATCAGAAAGAGAAATTAAGGAAAAAATCCCCTTCATTACGGCAAAATAAATAAATAAATAAATAAGTAAATAAAGTAACAAGGAATAAATTTAACTACAGACATAACAGATTTGTACTAAAAAAAATGATGACACTGAAAAAAGAAATCAAGGAAGATGTGAACCTGTGGAAGCATATACCATGTTCACAAATAGGAAGACTAATCATCCATTAAAATATTTTTACTATTCAAAGCAACCTATACTTTCGACGCAATTCTTATTAAAATACCAATGGCATATTTCACAGATCTAGAACAGATATTTTAAAAATTTATATGGAACAAAAACAGAACCCAAATACTATCAGGGATCTTGAAAATGAAAAACAAAGGAGAGGTATCACATATCTTGATATGAAGTTACACTACAAGGCCATTGTAATTAAAACAGGTTGGTACTGGCATAAAAACAGGCATACTGAGCAGTAGAGCAAAACAGAGAACCTAGAAATAAACCCTTAGCCTTTATGGTCAATTGGTATTTGACAAAGAGGCAGGAGTATACAATGAATAAAGACAGTTTTTTTTTAATTAACGGTGTTGGGAACATTGGACAGGTACATGCAAAAAAATAAAACAAGACCATCAACTCACACCATTAACAAAACAAACTCAAAATGGATAAAAAAAAAAACCTTAAATATAAGTCTCAAAACCTTAAAAGTCTTGGAAGAAAACCTGGGCAGTAAAGTCTCTCTCGTAGCAATATTTTTGCTGATATATCTCCATGGGCAAGTGAAATAAAATATTAAATAAGTGAGACTATCAAACCAAAAAGCTTTTGCACAGCAAATGACACCATTAACAAAATAAAAGGCAAACCATACAATGGGAGAACATATTCACCAATCCATCTGATAATGGGATAATAACCAAAATTTATAAAGAACTTGCAAAACTCAACACCAGGAAGGTAAACAATTCAACTAAAAAATTGGCAAAAAAAAAAAAAGACATTTCTTCAAAAAGGACATACAGATGACCAATAGGCATATGAAAAAGTGTTCAACATCACTAATCATCAGAAAAATGCAAATTAAAACCACAATGAGTTACCACCTCACACCTGTCAGAATGGATTTTGTTAACAAATCAACACACAATAAGTGCTTGATGAGGGTGTGGAGAAAAGAAAACCCTCCTGCACTGCTGATGGGAATGAAGACTTGTGCAGCCACTGTGGAAAACAGCATGGCCTTTTCTCAAAAAATTAAAAATGGTACTGCCTTTTTACTCAGTTATCCCACTTTTAGGACTATATCATAAGAATCCCTGAACACTGATTCAAAAGAGGATATTCACACCAATGTTTATTGCAGCATTGTTTACAATAATCAGAATCTGGAAACAGCTCAAATATCTGTCAGTGGACAAGTGGATAAAAAATCTGTGAGACATATATATGCAATACATACATTGGAATACTATATGGCTGTGTAAAAGAAGGAAATATTACCTTTTGTGATGGCATTGACGGAACTGGAGATTATTATGCTAAGTGAAATAAGCCAGGCAGAAAAAGACAAATATCATATGATCTCACATATATGTGGAATCTAATGAACAAAGTGAACTGAGGAATGGAATAGAGGCAGAGGCAGGGTCACAGGGACCAGAGGGACAGCTTTCAGAAAGAAAGAGGATGAGGGGATGTGATCAGAGAAGGTGAAGGTATTCGTGAAATTATATATACATAACACAGAAATATAGATAACAGGACAGCAAGTCCCATAGGAAGTGGGGAGGAGGTCAAGGTAAGGAGAGCAAAGGGGGTATATAATAAGGGGCACATTGTGGTGGGGGGAAGGTGTTATATTGAGTTGGACACTTGAATCCATATTAACAAAATAAATTTAAAATATTAAATAAAAGAATTGAATTATAACAAAAGAATATTCACAACAGTATTGTTGGAAGCAACTTAATTTACATCAACAGAAAATGTATACATATAATATATATAAATTATACCATAGAATACTATAAAATAATAAAAATGAGTGGCACAGTGTTACACATATCCAGTCATCTAAATGGATAAATTAAATATACAAAATATTTAGAAAAATCAAAGAACAAGATGTTGAAAAATAGATATAATGTACAACTTTAAAATAATAAAACTATGTATACTATATGTACATGTGTATATATCTATGTGTGCATATATATAAATATTTATACATTTGTGTATATATATGAGACAGTCAATAAAATTGAAAAAATATCAAATTCATATTAGTTCATATTGTAAATTAATGAAATTAGTTATTACTACGGTGTGAGGAATGAAAGAATTGCTACTAAGGAGGAAGAAAGCAAAGGTTTAAATTATAATCGTAATATATATTTTTTATATTTTTATGTTATAGTTTTTCATATTTCTAAAAATGCATCGTATATTTTGCAACAGTTTTAAAAAACAATTATTAATTAATGAATACAATTTTTTACAGCTACAAAATGGTCTTTCTTTCCTTACCTGTAGTCATTAAGATAGGAAATCCAAATTTTGTGGTCCATGCTCTCATCAAATATAATTGATTCCAGGAAGGAAACTATAGTAAAAATGTAGTATTTGACCTCAAGCACACTGTGGTCAATCTTCTCATTAGCTGCAGTTTGGAATCATGTTCTTAATTAAGTATAACTTAGAAGATCCCTCATTTTTTTGCCCTTATCTTACTCTTCAGCCACCTTCTGAATATGCACAATGTTGTATAAAATTATCATTGTCATCAAAATTAAAATTACTACATATATTTTGTAATTTTACACATTTACATAGTGTTCTCCTAGGCTAAAATAATTCTACATATTTCAAAAACCACAACCTTTTGGAGAAATAAGAATAGATTTTATTACTGAGACCTCAAGAATGGCTACTATTTTTTCTGAGCACCTACGCCCTTTGATTTACATCTTTGTTCCAGAGGTCACATGCTGCCTAACCCTCACTTTTGTTAATGTCTATTTTTTCTAACTAAAGTGTGAGCACCTAAAGAGCAAGGATGATTCAGATTCTCTAATGCAAGGAATTTGAGAACAGAATTATCATTGGATCTAACTGTAGATTTTCACAATTAGCTTTTGTGTTCTGGTGTTCTGAAAATGGGCCCCAATATTTTTAAATATTTGATGGCTAGAAGAGTGCTTACTCTAAACATATAAGTAGTTTTCTGCTTTATTTTAGAAAAAATATATAATTCTTAGATAAATTTTACTGTTTTGCAAATAATAGAATAGTTATTTTGATCAAAAACAATCTTTCATTTGGACTAAAAAGTAATATACTTGTAGCATCATGGTGGGCTGGTGGCCATGTGGAATCAGCTCTATAAACTTCTAGTCTTGGTCATATGTGTGAGAGCAGGTTGCAGATTGCTTTTCTGAGACGTAACTTTTTATTTTAAGTCAATCAGCAAATTCAAAAATAATACAATCTGACCTTATTTGTACTTGGGGCAATACATATAATTCATTTGAAACATATGAGTAAACAGAAAATCTGGGAGTCGATCACAAAACTGAAGGTATCTTTTTATAAATTCTAGAACTATTGCTGAAATATTTTGAAAAATTAAAAACCAACCACCCATCTGGATTCGTGGAAAATGTAAGTGTTCCTTTGGGTTTTCCAAAACTTATATGGCAGAGAGAAACTAGAAGAACAATGCATGTCACCAAGCCAATAAATGGCAAATATGGCAAAGGTGGCCTGATTTTATACTCTTCTCTTGTGAGGTTTGAAAAAACATGAGTTTACAATTTAATAAATAATTTAATGGAGAAAATAATTAAATATTTTATTACAATGGTACCAAGAAATCTTGGAATAAACTTTGTAAAGATCCTCATAAGGATGTTAATTTGTTATCTCTGTATCAAACTGTGCACATGCCATTCCTTCCTTTTGAATGGTACTTATTTTGTTACTCTTTAATTTCCCTATAGAGGTAGATTCATATACCAGTTTTCTTCAATATATGATATAAAATAAACAAAAGTCAGCACAAATAGAGATAATAACTAGTAACTATATGAGTAACTACATGCTATTTCTTACATACACTTGCAAAAGAGGTATTTTGATTATCTCTATTTTTACTTCTGAGGAAAATGAAGTTTAGAGAGATCAAATTACATGCCCCAAAGCATCATGGCCTCTTAGAGAGCAGCTGAGAGTTGATCACATGTCTTCCATTCCAGACTCCATCCTCTTTCCTTTGTACCATACTGTGCCCACAATCTAGGTACAAAGAGGAAGGGTTTATATGCAGGCTATTTTCCTCCAGCCACCCAATTCATGCTTATTTCTGGCCCCCTCTTGATGTGTGTAGTTCTCAATTTACCAGCATCCAAGGTTAGTCCAAGCTGACATTTCTTGAAATCCTTCAGCTACTGAGGAAATAATAGCTTTTATATATTAAAATTATGACTTCCTAATCCAAAGCAGGTTGACCTGTATTCTAAGCCCACACTGAAGCCCAAACAGCAGGTAGTTGGCTCCTACAGAACTCTCCAGCTCACAACCTCACTCCCTTGCTGTTTTCTGTTTTCTGCCTCTTAACCTAAACCCTGATCCTTTTTTAAAATCTATTTTTAGAACATAATCTGCTCATATTATCACATTTTTGCCCCATAAGACACAATTTTTTACCCCAAATGTGGAGGGGAAAATGCCCATGTGTCTTCTGGAGCTAATGTTCTTTCTTTTTTTTTTAATTTTTATTGATTTTAATTTATTGTGTTTACATAGATTCAAGTGTCCCACTGAATATATCTCTCCCCACACCTATGTTCCCCTCAACAACCCTCTTGTTCCCTTTGCCCAACGCCTTTCTCCCTTCCCTCCAGGATTTGCTATCCTGTTCTCTATAATACTGTGTTATGTATATATAATTTCACTAATCTTTCCCTTCTCTGATCCCATCCTCTGATTCCTTTTCTTTCGGACTGCTTTCTTTCTGGTCCCTTTGATGCCACCTCTGTTTCTATTTCATTCATCAGTTCACTCTGTTCGTCGGATTCCTCAAATGAGTGAGGTCATATGATATTTTTCTTTCTTTGCCTGGCTTATTTTACGTAGCATAATATTCTCCAGGTTCATCCATGTTGTTGCAAAAGGTAAAATTTCCTTCTTTTAAATGGCCACATAGTATTCCATTGTGTATATGTACCATTGCTTTTTAATTCACTCGTCCACTGATGGACACTTGGGCTGTTTCCAGATTTTGGCTATTGTAAACAATGCTGCAATAAACATGGGGATACACTTCATTTTTTGAATTAGTGCTTTGGGATTCTTAGAATATATTCCTAAAAGAGGGATAGCTGGGTCAAAAGACAGTTCCATTTATAATTTTTTGAGGAATCTCCATACTGTTTTCCACAGTGGCTGCAGCAGTCTGTATTCCCACCAGCAGTGCAGGAGGGTTCCCTTTTCTCCACATCCTCGCCAGCACTTATTATGTGTTCATTTGTTAATGAGCACTATTCTGAAAGGTGTGAGTTGATATCTTATTCTGGTTTTAATTTGCATTTCTCTAATGATTAGTGATGTTGAACCTTTTTTCATATGCCTATTGGTCATCTGTATGTCCTCTTTGGAGAAGAGTCTATTCATTTCTTTGGCTTATTTTTTTATTGAATTGTTTATCAACCTGGTATTGAGTTTTACAAGTTCTTTATAAATTTTGGTTTTATTAACCTGTTATCAGACATATTGTCAAATATGTTTTCCCATTGTGTGGTTTTTATTTTTATTTTGTTCATATTGTCTTTAGCTGTGCAAAAGCTTTTTAGTTTGATATAGTCCCGTTTATTCATCCTGTCTTTTATTTCACTTGCCCATGGTGATAAATCAGCAAATATATTGCTGCGAGAGATATTGGAGAGCTTACTGCCTATGTTTTCTTCTAAGATGCTTATAGTTTTACAACTTACATTTAAGTCTTTTATCTATTTTGTGTTTATTTTTGTGAATAGTGTGAGTATGTGGTCTAGTTTCATATTTTTGCAGGTAGCTGTCCAATTTTTCCAACACCATTTGTTAAAGGGACTGTCTTTACTCCATTGTATGCTCTTAACTCCTTTGTCAAATATCAATTGTCCATAAAGGTATGGGTTTATTTCTGGGTTCTCTGTTCTGTTACATTGATCTATATGCTTGTTCTTATGCCAGTACCAAGCTGTTTTGAGTACAATGGCCTTGTAGTATAAGTTGATATCAGGAAGTGTGATACCACCCACTTTATTCTTCTTTTTCAAGATTGCTGAGGCTATTCATGTTCTTTTTGGTTCCATATACATTTTTGGAATATGTGTTCTATATCTTTGAAGTATGCCATTAGTATTTTAATAAGAATTGCATTGAATTTATAAGTTGCTTTGGGTAATATAGACATTTTAATGATGTTTATTCTTCCTATCCATGAACACGGTATATGCTTCCACTTGTTTATATCTTCCTTGATTTCTTTTATTAATGTTTTATAATTTTTTTAGTACAAGTGTTTAACCTCCTTGGTTAAATTTATTCCTAGGTACTTTATTATTTTTTTGTTGCAATGGTGAAGAGGATTATTTTCTTAAATTCTCTTTCAGAGAGTTCATTGTTAGTGTATAAAAATGACACTGATTTCTGAACATTACTTTTATATCCTGCCACTTTGATAAATTCATTTATCAGGTCCAGTAGTTTTTTTACTGAGACTTTAGGGTTTTCTATGTACAATATCATATTATCAGCAAATAATGATAGTTTTACTTCTTCATTTTCATTTTGGATGCCTTTTATTTCTTTTTCTTGTGTGATTGCTTTGATTAAGATTCCAGAACAAGTTGAATAAGTGTGATGAAAGGGGCACCCCTGCCTTGTTCCTGCTCTTAAGGGGATTGCTTTTAATTTTTGTCATTGAGTATGATGTTGGCTGTGAGTTTGTCGTAGATGGCCTTTATCATGTTGAGATATGTTCCCTGTATTCCCACTTAGCTGAGAGTTTTGATTATAAATGGGTGCTGGATTTTATCAAATGCTTTTTCTGCATTTATTGATATAATCATGTAATTTTTCTTCTTTTTTTTTAATGTGGTGAATCACATTGATTGATTTACAAATATTGTATCAGTCTTGTCTCCCCAGAATAAATCCCACTTGATCATGATGTATGGTTTTTTTCATGTATTGCTGGATCCAGTTTGCTAATATTTTGTTGAGAATTTTAGCATTTAAGTTCATCAGGGATATTGGCCTATAGTTTTCTTTCTTTGTAGTGTCTTTGCCTGGTTTTAGAATGAGGATTATGCTCACCTTATAAAAGGAGTTTGGAAGTCTTCCTTCCTCTTGAATTTTTTTGAAATAGCTTAAGAAGGATAGGAGTTAATTCTTCTTTAAATATTTGGTAGAACTCACCTATGAAGCCATCTGGCCCAGGACTTTTGTTTGTTTGAGAGTTTTTTGATAACTGTTTCAATCTCACTTGTTGTAATCTGTCTGTCTAGGTTTTCAAATTCTTCCAGATTGATATTTAAAGATTATATAAAGTGGTACCTTGAGATATGAACAGACCAATATACAATTTTTTTTTAAAAAAAATATGAGCTGTGACTTGGTCTGTATTTTTGTTCGAGATCCGAGTAAAATTTCAAGGTATGAGTCATGATACAGGAAGCTGCCGCTAGTTGACACATTTGTGCATGGGTCCAGTATCAGCAGTTTGATATACAAGTTGACTGATTTACAAACTCGGTTACAGAACAAATTAAATTTGTATCTCAAGATACCACTGTATTTCAAAGAATTTGTCCATTTCACCTAGGTTTTCTAATTTTTTGGTACACAATTCTTCCTATTATTTTCTTACACTATTTTGTATTTCTGCTGTGTCTGTTGTTATATCTCCACTCACATTTCTAATTTTATTTATTTGAATTCTCTCTTTTTTTTTCTTGGTGATTCTGGTTAAAGGTTCATCAATCTTGTTTACCTTTTCAAAGAACCAGCTCTTGGTTTCATTGATCTTCTGCATTTTTTTAAGCCTCTATGTCATTTATTTCACCTTTGATCTTTATTATTTTCTTCCTTCTACTTCCTCTGGGCTTTACTTGCTAGTCTTTCTAGTTATTTAAATGCAAGGTTAAGTTGCTTATTTGAGCTTTTTCTTGCTTCTTTAGATACAAACTTCCCTCTCAGGACTGCTTTTGCTGTGTCCATTAGATTTTGAGTTGTTGTACGTTCATTTTCATTTGTTTCAAGGAAAATTTTTATTTCTTCCTTGATCTCATTGTTAACCTATGCATTATTTAATAACATGCTATTTATTTTCTAAGTGTTTTCATGGTTTTTTTTTTTTTTGATTTTTCTATTGTAGCTGATTTCCAATGTCATGCCATTATAACTAGAGAAGATGCTTCATATGATTTCAATCTTCTTAAATTTACTGACTCATTTTGTGTTCTAACATGTGGTCTATCCTAGAGAATGTACCATGAGCACTTGAAAAGAATGTATATTCTGCTGCATTAGGGTGAAAGGTTCTGAAGATATCTATTAATTCTAGTTGATCTAGTGTGTCCTTTAAGTCATCTGTTTCTTTGTTAATTTTCTTTCCTGAAGATCTATCCATTGATGTTAGTGGGGTATTAAAAATCCCCTACTATTATAGTATTGCTGTTGTTCTCACTCTTTATGTCTATCAAAATCTGCTTTATATATTTAGATGCTCCTATATTAGGTGCATAGATATTTATAATGGTCATATTTTCTGTTGGATCACTCTTTTTATCATTATGTAGTGACTTTCTTTATCCCTTACTATAGCCTTTGTTTTAAAGTCTATTTTGTCAGTTATAAGTATTGTTACCCCAGATATATTTTTCATTTCCATTTGCATGAAATAATTTTTTCCATCCCTTCACTTTCAGTCTATGTGTATCTTTTGTTTTGAAGTGGGTCTCTTGTAGACAGCATATGTATGGATCTTGTTTTCTTATCCACACAGCTACCTTATGTCTTTTGATTAAAGCATTTAATTCATTCACATTTAAGGTTATTATTGATATGTAGTTGTTTGTTGCCATTTTATTCTTTAAATCTATATTCCTCTTTTTCTAGATTTTCTATGTCTTTTTTTGTTTACAATTTTTTTTAACATTTTGCAGCATTTTGTTAACATTTTTTGCAGCTTTGGTTTGGTTGTAATAAATTTCTTGAGTTTTGTTTTGTTTTGTTTTGTTTTTTGACTTGGAAGCTTTTTATTTCTTCTTCAATTTTAAATGATAGCCTTGCTGGATAAAGAAATCTTGGTTGTAGGCTCTTGTTCTGCATTACTTTGAATATTTCTTGCCATTTTCTTCTGGCCTCAAGTGTTTCTGTTGAAAAGTTAAATGTCATCCTTATGGGGATCTTTTGTAGGTGATTGACTGCTTTTCTCTTGCAGCTTTTAGTATTCTTTCTTTACCTCTTAACTTTGGTATTGTAATTGTGATATGTCTTGATGTAGGACTCTTTGGGTTCCTCTTTAATGGGACTCTCTGTGCTTCTTGAACTTGTGTGACTTTTTCCTTCATGAATTTAGGGAAGTTTTCAGCTATTATTTCTTCTATCAGGTTTTTTATACCTTGTTCTTTCTCTTCTCCTTCAGGAACCCTATGATGTGGATGTTTTTCTCTTCTTGTTGTCACAGAGCTCTCATAGAGTTTCCTTAAACTTTTTGAGCCTCTTTTCTTTTCGCTGCTCTGCTTCTGTGCTTTCATTTATCTTGTCCTCTAAATCCCTGATTTGATCTTCTGCTTCATCCAGCTTGTTCTTAATTGCTTCTAGTGTTGTCTTAATTTCTGATATTGTATTTGTCATTTCTGACTGATTCTTTTTTATGATTTCAATGTCCTTTTTGAAGCTTGCTATCTCTTTATTTAGATGCTCATTATGTTTGTGTATTGTTGCTCCAGTATCTTGGTTATTTCCATCTCATTCAGTTCTTTTTCTGGGATTTCTCTTGTTGATTCATTTGTATTGCATTTCTCTGTGCTCTCATTTTGTTTGTGTATAGACTCCTCCTTTGGGTGTGCCATTTGTGTAGCTAGCTGAGTATAGGGTTGGTATTGTCTGCCTCCAGCTTCCAGTTGTGTTGTTTCTAGATCTTCTTTGATTGGCATAAGCTGTTGTTTTTAATCCACTGTGGGCTAATTGTCTGCTGCTACTGCTCTTTTTGCTATTTGTGTCAGCATTTTGGATGCCTTAGTTGGGTCAGATGTGAGGAGACCTTCCTTAAGATACCACTCTAACAAGGGTTGTTAGGTCCTGAGATGATGCTCTCTGTATCTTGCCACTGGATGTACCAGCCGTGGACATCCCTGGATGGAACCTGGCACAGACCATTGGGGGTCACTTCCTATGACTGGCCTTTAGCAACCTTCTTGGAGCTACAGGTGACCCAGGATTTGTCACTGCCCCTGTTGTGCCCATGTGACATTGTAAATATCAGCTGCACTTCTAGGCTGGCTTTTATCTACTCTTGGCCAGTGGGTGTGGCTTCTGCATTCCCGAGGTGTGGTCTATCCTCTGGCCCACCACCGCCACTGCTTCCTTGAGTGTTTGGCACAGGCACCACTGGGTGCCACCCCTGTTACTGCCGCAGCTCAGAATGCCTGCCCTTTGGGGTGTACTCAGCAGTATGGGGAGGCAGCATAGCCCAGACTTCAGCACTCAAAACCTGTGTCCATGACATGCCCCCTGCTTCTAAGCAATTCTTCACTCTGACTGGAGCAGGAGAGCCTCTGGTGAATGGGGTAATTGCTTCCCTTTGCTAGTATTGCTTCTCCCAGAAAAAATGGCCACTTTAGATTTAGGGAGTGACTCAGCACAGGGGTTAGGGTGATTGTCCCCCACAGTGTCTCTCCCTGTGCCTCTGTGATTACACTCTTCTCTTGCAACTCCAGTCCTCTCAGCTTTCTCTGTTCCTGGAGCTTCAGGCAAGTGGCTGTGAACAAGGTTTTCTGCATGGTCCCTTTAAGATGGAGCCTGGGTCTGAGAGTTCTTTCTCTCTCTCACAAATGGTAACCTGTCTCTTCTCTCAGCTAAATACTGTCCGTACACCTCTTGTAGTCTCTGGGCCTCTAGGCTGGAGCTCCTGTTCTGGGGTTGAGGACCCACAACTCTCTGGGCAACCCACCCTGCCATGTGAGTCCCTTTGGGCCACCACTTGTTCCTTGGAGCAGGGCAGCTCTTTCTGCATCTCTGCCCTGCCTACCAGTCTCAGTGTGGTTTCTTTGGTGATCCTTGGTTATAGATTCCTCTTGGTTTAATCCAAAGTTGGTTTTTCAAGATGATTATTCCCAAGTTAAGTTGTAATCCACTTGGTTATGGGAAGTGAGAGTTGGAACATCCGCCTACTCCATTGCCATCTTCTGGACCCCCAAAGAGTTTTGATATTAGGCTGTCAACTCCCACAATAGAGACCTGCTACTATTAGAGTTACTCAGGGCTCCACTGGAGTTATTTGTATGAGGGCCAAGTGTCTCAGGCATCCTCAGTCTTCAGTGGTCAGTCTTAAGAGGCTGAGCATGCTGAGGACAATGGATCTCTCAAGCTCTTTAAAGGGGGGTGAGATGTGCAATTGGCCTGACCCGTACTGTGCAGTGGATAAAGCATCCACCTGTAATTCTGAAGTCACAGATTTGAAACCCCTGGCTTACTCACTGGATCAAGAAACATATGAGAACTGACTGCTACAAATAGAGGCTTCACACTCTTCTTTCCTTTCCTCTCTATGGTGATCAGAGACATAGGCCTCACTGAGAGTCCGGGCTCACCTCTCTCCGCCTCTTGACCGAATTGCGAATGTTAATTTTTTTAGCAGCTGTGGGGCACTGTGCCAGTAAACATATGTAGAATAAGTACAAGTGGGAGCATAATCATACCCACCACAATGGCAAGTGAAACCCCAGTACCTGCTAAGTGATCTCCTGTTTCTGGTTTCCATGGTTGCATGCAGTGCAGGAGGGAAGGCAAGTGATGTTGTGTGGGCGCATTCATCTGGCATCATCAAGGGCAGACGTGAGAGGCACACTGCAGTGGTGGAGGGCTGCACTTTAGCTGCTGGAGCTCTGTATGAAGTGCTGACATCATTTGCTGCCCTATTAGTGCTTGATCAGTTTAGAGCACATATCAGCTAAACCACACAC
Organism: Saccopteryx bilineata; assembly: GCF_036850765.1. Classification (NCBI taxonomy): domain Eukaryota; kingdom Metazoa; phylum Chordata; class Mammalia; order Chiroptera; family Emballonuridae; genus Saccopteryx; species Saccopteryx bilineata. The sequence continues at coordinate 65,593,675 of NC_089490.1, read as the reverse complement.
ACACACACACACACACCTTAAAAGAAGTGAAGACTCATCTAGCTGTAATTCCTGGGGGTCTTACCAGCCAGTTGCAACCTCTCAACATTTCTTTTTTTTTTCTGACAGAGACAGAGAGAGTTAGAGAGAAGAACAGATAGGGACAGACAGACAGGAAGGAAGAGAGATGAGAAGCATCAATTCTTTGTTGTGGCTCCTTAGTTGTTCATTGACTGATTTCTCATATGTGCCTCTACCAGAGGGCTACAGCAGACTGAGTAACCCCTTGCTCGAGCCAGCGACCTTGGGCTCAAGCTGGTGAGCCTTGCCTAAACCAGATGAACTCATGCTCAAGCTGGTCACCTCAGGGTCTCAAACCTGGGTCCTCCACATCCCACTCTGACACTCTATCCACTGCACCACCACCTGATCAGGCACCTCTCAACATTTCCATCAACAAACTCTATAAAGTCTTTATGCAAGAAGAGTGGAACAAATGAATGGCTGCTGATAATCATGATCTGACACCACTGGACAAATGAAGAGACCCACTATCAAGTTTGTGAATGGGTGAAAACATCATGGCAGTCAGTGAAGAATGAAACCATGGTATGGTCATTCAAAAAATGTGGCATTAGCAATGCCTTAGATGGCACTGAATATGGTATCATATATGAAAATAGTTAAGAAAGTAATACCAGTGATTGTGAGCCACTGAGCTTCTTAAATTCTGACACTAGTGATGAGTTCCTGGATTCCCAGACAACTAAAAGAGTATTTGAAAATTAAAGTCTCTTCTCATTTGTTAAGAAAAGTGCTAATGATTGTTAAATTTGCTGTTGAGATTATATTGTTGAAATATTATTGTGGTATATTTTATTAAATATTTTCCCATATCTCATAATGACTAACTGATATCATGTATGACAAAGCATATCACCACAAATCTATAAGATATTAAGAAGCTAACCACCTTGAATAACTTTATTCTGAAAATTCTGATAATCTAAACAAAATAAACAAATTGTTTGAAAACACAAATTTCCATGTTTAGCACAAGATATATTATCTCTGAATTCTCTAGATTCTGGTAAAAAAAATTAAATCTGTAGTAAAAATCTTTACACACACACAAAAAAACAGCCTTATGTGGTACTACTGTAAATTTTTTCAAACATTTAAAGAAGAAAAACTGTTACATCAATCATAAATAACTTCTTTTAGAAAACAGAGAAAAATAAAATAATTTTCAATTAATTTTATTAAACTATTGTAACCTTGAAACTAAAGTCTGATAACAACAAAGAGATTTGATTAGCCAATATCTCATGAACATAAAAACAAGTCCTAAATATAATATTTGCAAGTTGAATCTGCAATACATAAATAAGAATAACTCATCTTGAGTAAATGAATAAATGATATTTATTCCATTAATTGAAATTTTATATACCATTCAAAATTAATTAATACAATTTATACTCTCAATAGAATAAAAACAATAATGGTTATATGAACAGATAAATAATATATATTAGATAAAATTTAACCTTCATTTTTAATTTGAAAACTTCAATAAATTGAGGTTAAAAGGAAATTTTGTTTTCTTAACATTTTATAGAATAACTACTAAAAACTAATAACTAGCATCATATTTAATAGTAATATATTGAGTATTTCTCCTCTAGCCAATAAAAACAGGAATATCTACAATAATATTTAGGTTATAACTGTACTGGTGATATGAGGTAGTACAATAAGCAATAAAAAGTTAAAACAAAAGTTAAAGCATAAGTAAATTTTATTTTTGCAGGTGGCAAGATTATGTACTGAGAAAAACTAAAACCTATAAATAATTAGAAATAATAAGTTAGTTTAAAAGGGTTACTGAATGTTAGTCAATACAGAAAATATTGTATTTTGATATATTCATAACAAACAATTTAGAAATAAATATAAGAAATAACATGATTTAAAATAATATTGAGGCCCTGGCCGGTTGGCACAGTGGTAGAGCGTCGGCCTGGCGTGCAGAAGTCCCTGGTTCGATTCCCAGCCAGGGCACACAGGAGAAGCGCCCATTTGCTTCTCCACCCCTCCCCCTCTCCTTCCTCTCTGTCTCTCTCTTCCCCTCCCACAGCGAGGCTCCATTGGAGCAAAAGATGGCCCGGGCTCTGGGGATGGTTCCTTGGTCTCTGCCCCAGGCACTAGAGTGGCTCTGTTCGCAACAGAGCGATGCCCGGAGGGGCAGAGCATCGCCCCCCTGGTGGGCGTGCCGGGTGGATCTCGGTCGGGCGCATGCAGGAGTCTGTCTGACTGTCTCTCCCCATTTCCAGCTTCAGAAAAAGAAAAAAACAATAATAATAATAATATTGAATATTAACAAATACTTAAGAATAAACCTAACGAAAATGTAGAAAATGAAGAAATAATCTTCATTAAAACTATAAAATATCACTAATGAAAATTATAGTATCTTTAAAAAATTATAATATATTTCTTGTTTATATATTTGTGAAGTGTCAATTTTCTCCTGATTAGTCTACAAATTTAACATAATTCTACTTAAACTTTGTTTTTTGAGTGTGCATATGGAAATTAAGTTAAATTTAGTTGAAATTAGAGACCTTTTTATAGCTAAAACCACCTTGAGAACCAAATAAGATCTCAGTTCTTACCATAAAGCTGTAGAATACAAGAGAATGTGCTATGGATATATTAATTGGAAAATCTTCTAACTGAATGGTATCAATCCTTTACTACTGCTTGTCAATCTCATAATTTTATAAAATGTTTTTCCAACCAAGTTTTCTGTATGGGCTACAGTAATTTAGAAAACTCATCATACTTTATCTCTACCAATATAAATAGTCTACCTATAGAATTTATCTACAGAGAAAAGAAAACAAAACAACAAAAATTGGGCAAAAGTTAGAGATAGACAATTCATAAATGGATACATGCAAGTGGTTAACAGGATGTGGAGTTGTAGTAAAACATTGAAAATCAAAGATGTGGAAATTAAAACAACAGTGAGATTGTGAAATTTTATAAACTAGACTATAACAGATCTTTAGGAAAACATGAATCCTTTTCATTATTGGTCAGACTTTATAGTATAGTAGTATAGCCACCATTCTCATTCTGAAGATCAATGTGTAAAGATTAAATAAATCAAGTATTACAAGGTTCTACAACCCTCAAGTTCTATTCCTGAGTATATTCCTAGAGAAATTCTTCCATAGGAACTGAAATGTTTATCTATAAGATAGTTTGAATTAATGAAAACTGGTAGTAAGCATTCTAGATATCCATCAGTGAGGAAACAGAAAGAAAAGTGATATAAGTATATCATGCTCTCTGATATTAGAAACAATAAAATAAATGCTACTACAGCAATATAAAACAGTAAAAAAATATAATGCTGGATAAGAGAGGAAAAGTTAGATTGATACCTCAATAGCACTTACAAAATTTCAAATACATGTAGATAAACAAGAGAAATATAATCTAACAAAGTAGATACACATTGAACTCATTTAAATGGTTGCTTATTGGTGGGAGGAGCATCTGAGTGAGAATTATGGCTAAAAGAAAGTAACCAAATAAATATAAAAGAAAGAGATCTTTGAACCAATGATTTGTAGCATTTCACAAAATAGAGAGTTTTGTTAATTTAATTTTATGCCTTCCCTAAAAGTTCAAAGAGACATAAATCAATAAATAATGACATAGTTATGCAATGATACACTACATGTATTAAGGCCATTGCTCTGTGTGTTGTGTGTGTGTGTGTGTCCAAAAAACAACAACTGAACAAATGAAACAAGCAAATAGACATGACAGTATGACAGTTACCAGAGGGAAAGGGGGATGGGAAGGAGAATGAAAGGATAAAAGAGGTCAAATATATGGTGACAGAAAGAGAATAAACTTTGAGTGGTAAGCAATACACAGATGATGTATTACAGAATTGTACATTTGAAACATACACAATTTTATTCACCAATGCTACCTCAATAAATTTAATTTAAAAAATTAAGCCAATTTAATAGCTTAAAACAATGTACATTTATTATCTCACAGTTTCTGAGAGTTAGAGGTCCAGGCATGGTTTTTGCTCAATTTGCTGCTCAGGATTTCAAAAAGCTGCAATCAAAGTGTCAGCCGAACTGTGTTCTTATATGAAGGCTTGATGAAGAAGAAATCCGCTTCCAAGTACATTTGGGTTATAGACTGGAGTTATTTTCTTGCAACTGCAAGGAAGAGGCCCTCTTTTTCTTGCCATCTGTTGGCAGGGACTCTTTTCAGCTCCGAGGACTGACCTGAGGTCCTTATCACATCATCCTTCCATAAGCCTCTCACAACATCACAACTTCTTCAAAGCCAGGATTGTCGCTCTCCAGTGTACCAAGATAGAGTCTCATACTAAGAAAATTAATCATGCAAATAACAAGTCTTTACCTCTGCCATAAAATGCAACCTAATTAAGGCAGTAATATCCTATCACTTTTTCATATTCTATTGGTTAAAAGTAAGTTCTGCCTACATAAAAACATAATTGATCACATGAGGACATAATTTATCCGGGGTTACCCTAAGAATATCACAATGTGCAAACTTTGAGATGAATGAAGTACTTATAACCTACTTTAACTTATGGGCAAATTTCCACATTACGTTCTGTGCAAAAGCAAGGTGCAGAACCATGCATATACCATATTATCAACTATGTTTAATAATTATATGTGTGTGTGTTTAAAATCATAGATGGTTTCTAAAAGGATGAACAAGAAACGGATCCTTTCTACAGAGTTGGGAGGGTAAAGAAGATAATGAAACAGTAATTATCCTTTTCAACATTTTCGTTTTGTACAATATGCCTTCAGTAGCTTTTCAAAGTGCGTACATAGATTTTCAAGTGATAAATAAGAACTCCAATAGGTAACTAATATTTTAAAAATTTCAAAATAAAAAATTGCATAATATATAAGCTAAAATAAATCAGAAATATCTCTGAATCTAAGGTGTTTCTCTTATCTAAAACTATATATGACATGGAAGTAAATATATGTTTGTAATCATGGTCTTTTAAAAATCAAAGCTTTAAGTATAAAAAAGGTAAGTTGCTATTCATTGCATGAAATAGGAAACTAATGAAAATGTAAATTAACTGATAATTGTTAACTTCTATGAATAAAACTTGTATGAATAAACTGATAATTGTTAACTCCTCTGAACAAAAATATGACAACTTATTTTACCATCAGTACCTTGTTAAGCATCATACATTCTAAAGAGTCAATTATTAAGAATGATGCTAATTTAAAAGGTATACAGGTCTAACTGGTGGTGCCACAATGGATAAAGCATCAACTTGAAATGCTGAGGTTACTTGTTTGAAATACTGGGATTGCCCAGACAAGGCACATAACAAGAGGCAACTACTGCAAGTTGATGCATCCTGCTCCTCTCCCCTGACTCCTTTCTATAAAATCAATAAATAAAATCTAAGCAAAAAAACAAAAACAGTATGCAATAGAGTAGACCAACATTCCACTTGAATACATTCTATTATGTTACCTAATGTGAACATGAGACTTTTATTTCAGGCATCATGAAATTGTTATTCTAAAAAACCCAGTAGCACACTTGAGGAATCTCCTCACTATTTTATTACTATATTTACATCTCCAAGAAGGTAAGGACCAAGTTTTCATTTGTGTCCTTTTATTACCCACTAGAGTGACTGAACTTTAATTGGTCTTCAATAAATATTTGTTGAGCATTTGAAAAAGTATGGTAAGATTGGTTTTCACAAAAATCTATGAACACAAGAAAATGATCAATATTTGTATAATAAAATACCATCTTCTCTGTCTCTGAGTGCCTAAAGATTCTGAAAGTGACACATAAAATGACAAAATTGCATCCATCATCTGAAATGCTGCCTGTACTTCTTCAATTAGTATCCAGGTAAAGGGATACATTAGTTAGTCCTAAGGAACAAAGTTGCTTTGGACAATTTCAACCTGGGATGATAATAGCCTGGCTCTTCTTGAAACTAGATTAGTGTAATAGTAACTAAGGGCAAAGAAGGGGAAATGTTATTAACATATACATATTCTATATTTTTCAGCTATTCTCACAAAGAACATATTTTCTGTTAGGCCACTTTTTCAGGTTTCAGATATATAAAAAGCCTTCTATGGATCCAGAAGCTTCTCCACTAGGAGCAACACACTAGCTCACAGACCTACCTGTATGTGTGTGTATGTGCACATGTATGTGTATATATGTGTGTACAAGTGTATAAATACTATCCTAAGTGTTACTCAGGATTTCAAGTACTTCAGATATATTATAATTTATTCCTAATAACATCATTACAAGGTATATTTCATTGTTACCCTCAGTTGAAGAAACTGAGTCATAGAAAGCTTATGTGTTTTTTTCGTTTGTTTGTTTTTTTTGTTTTGGTGGGACTAATAAATACGAAAGCCATATTCAAACCCGAGCAGTCTGACATCAGAATCCAGGCTCACAAACACTGGCCATAGAGTCTCTTGAAATGTATTAAAACATTCTGGCTGGTATTTGACTCTCTAAGAAACTTTAGCTTAAAGTTAGGTGGGGAAGAAATAGTCCAATGATGGAGCACATTTTTGTTCTAGTTTCTCAAGTAATGAAGTTTTTGATAACAATGTATCAATTGAAACACCCTTTTTAAAAGCAGTAGTATTATTTTGGAAATTGGTGTGTTTTGTCCTATGAATATGCCTCGGCATCAGGTGTCTTGCGTTTCTTAACAAGCTTTCTGATTTTTTAATATGACTTGCTCCAATCTTTTAAGGGGGACAAAAACAGCCTGGAACTTATGTAGTGCTTGTGTTTCAAAGTACTCCTTATTACCCCTCTGCTCTAGATTTGCTCTCAAGGAAATTTGGAAACAGGATGTAAATGTTAGTGTATGTATCTGTGCAATGTTTATATTTTATGCTCTTTGTGGATTTAAGCTTAAACTTACAAAGCAGGCAAGAAAACTAATTTTGGACTAAGAAATAAATACAGATTCATAAATATTAGAATTTAAGTTTAAGAGATATAATATTTAAATTACTCCATTACAAACTGTTAGTATAGTGTAAATCTACTTCCTCATTTCTTTTTTGTATTAGTATACCATTTTATTTTACAAAAGTAAAAGAGTAATTTGAACGAGTCTCACTTACTGGAAAGTCTTAAACCCTCTTTCATTCATTTACACTTCTGTGCTTTTTTAACCTCCACCCAATGTGGATTTAATGAAGTACACCTGCCTTTGTTTCAAAATTTGGATTCTTGACAGCACCAATCTCAGTCTATACGTAACTTATTATAATTACTATCAGTAACTTTCTAGTGCTATGCTCAATTCTCCCAGGAGCATAGAAAAGGGTTATGGATGGTTGGATGCTTTTAGGCACATAAAACTGCCATAAGAGGGCATATACATTAGTTCTAGTGTGTGGCCACAGACTCCAGAAGAACACATACTTTTACAATGCACAGACACTGCACTCCCACTTACCGATGCAGAATCTCATGAGAATATTCAGAAGCTTACATTGGACCTTGCAATAACAAGGATTGAAACTTGAATACGTTTATGGCCAATACTTTTGAAGAGAAAGAAGCTGACTGACAATTCCATAATACCAAAGTTATCTGTGTATCCTGCAGTTTGGTTGGGAAGCCACTATCTTTTTAAATTTAATTTATTTTTTTTTACTCAAGTGAAAGCAGGGGAGGCAGAGAAACAGACACCTGCATCTGCCCCCACCAGGGCAAGCCCCCTATGAGGCAATGCTGTGCACACATGGGGCATTTCTCTGTTGCTGGGCAACCAAACTGTTTTTAACCCTTGAGGCAGAGACCACTGAGCAATCCGCAGCACATGGGGCCAACTCTCTTCACTCAATCAAGGCTGCAGGAGAGGTAGAGAAAGAGAGAGAGAGAGAGAGAGAGAGAGAGAGAGAGAGAGAGGAGGGGGAAGGGTGGAGAAAAAGATGGTCACTTCTCCTGTGTGCCCTGACCAGAATCAAACCCAGGACATCCATACACTCGGAAAAGCTCTACCACTGAGCTAACTGGCCAGGGCCAGGAAGACACTATCTTCACTGGGAGTTAGGACTTCCTGGATGAAAACAAAACTGGTTTGAAGGAGACAGAATAATGATGTTGAGAATATTTGCAATATCTCTTGGTTATGTGAGAGAATAAAAGTTTAAAGAGTGACTAGGGGTTTCTTAGAGCAAGGGAAACGAGCATTTCCATTGTTATGTATCTATCTGTATGGTAAGAGGAAACAAGGGTTTAGACTTATGCACAGATTTACTACCTTTGTGGATAGCCTCTGCATAATTCAGTAAAAGTCATCTGATTTTCTTAACTTTCTTCTTCAAGGGATCACGACTACTTTATTTTTAAAGAATGGAAATACACTTTGGAGTCAGCATATATTTCATGATTCTGAGACTGTTCAAGATTTGGTCAAATCTTGCTATTTTGCCCTTAGCATTCCTGGGCCCGTGTGGTTGCTTTCACTTCATTTTTTTTTCTCCTGGGTGTGCAAATGAGCCACAGGCCTGCTGTGTGTCCGTCAGGGCGGCAAAGGCTGTCAAATGCCTTCCAGACAGAAATCTATTTGACTTTCACGGAAAAGGAAGAAACAGGCTCCTTAAATGTAACTCTAAATTTTCCTTTAAAATAAAGCGTAACCATAAATTAATTTTAAAATCTTCATGAAATGCTCAGAAAACCAGTGGTATATGAGGTCATGCTAAAGAGAAAGCTGGTTTTAATATCAACATGCCAGAGGAATACATGCCAATGAGTATAACCCTCTTCAAAATCATTACCTGTAGAGGCTCTCCTCTATTTTAACAGCGCTGCAATAGTGCAAAACTGTGTTGAACCTCTTGGAATTGCCTGCAGAATTAGTTTACGAACCACATAAGAAAATCATTACTTTATGATTATACCTCCTAAAATTCCATGAAGGGAATAGGAAAAAACGAAGTAAGACAAATGGGGTGTTGCTTTACCCATCAACAAAATCATCTAAAAATATGAGTTTTGTATCCCAACTGGAATATTGACAGCTAAATGTTCTTTGGATATATAAGAGAAAGAAAGATAGGTGAATCTTAAAGAAAAGTATATGTCCCTAATTGTGCAGGTTTCCATAACATCTGGCAAAATAAGAAATATGTTTTTATAGATTGGAGATGCATTTAGTATTACATATATTCACCTGTGTTTCATGACTAGGTGGATGGATGCCTTTGTAAAAGCATTAGAGGGAGTGGAAATCATTCTATAATGAACGTGATCTATTCTCACGTAGGCAACTCCAATGCATTACTTTTCATTACCCAGGCGGGTTACTGCCATACTTTAGGCCATTATCAGTTCTTGATTTCTTTACTGATGCCCCCTCTCACCAGTTCTCCATGTCTCCAATCCATTGCCTAAAAGTGCACATCTGAATATGGCACTTCCTATTAAAATTTTGCAATAATTACCCTTTACCTCCAAGATGAAGTGCTCTACTTAGTATATTTCAATCTATCATAGTCGGTCTCCTTATAAACTTTAGATTGATTAATCTAGTGTTGTCATGTTTTCATTTTCCTAATTTCCCTGTAAACTGATGGACTTGCTTTCAGGAAAGCACTGTTTTCTGCTTCATTTCTAGAACTTCATGCATGCCTCTCAATACATGTTGCCTGAAATGTCCATTCATTATTTTAATGTACAGAATAACCATTATTCCCCAGTAGTTGTCTTTTAGTCTAGAGAAAGACATATAAACGTATCTTTCTAGTAGTGATTTTTATTATAGATTCCTAGTGTACATTATTTAAAATGTTGGTTTCCTGGACAATCTTATAGGCCATTACTCATTAGGTCACACTGGGCCCAAGAATTCATATTATTTAAAAAGCATTTCAGGGAACTCAAATGTAAGTTTTAATATCACATTTTGATAAATCCTTTTGGGGTACTTCCCCATTTCCCTTAATTATAAGAAGAGAGAATTTTGATCCTATTCTAAAATTCCTACTATGATTAAATAATTTAATATAACATTAATCAAATAGAACCTTGAGGAAGAATTGTTGAATAATTAATTCTTAGGAAATAGCAACAAGTCTTATCTTATTTTGATAGCTAGAGCACAGAGATGGTTACAAATAATTACAGCCCTCTTTATGCATGCATGCTGCATCTATCACCAAGAGGAGAAGCATTACCTTTTTCTGTATAAATCTAGGACAGTCGTGTGTCTGTTTTGAACAATGCAATGCTTCAAAGGAAGTAACATTTAAAGACTTCTGAGTGTAAGCGAACATTATTATGTTTTTAAGTAAGCATCATGAAACTGACCACTTCAGTGTGTCTTCTGTCTTAGGGTACTCTTGAAACCCAGATGATATGCAATGAGAAGTTCAAGCCACAGGGAGGCGCTATGAATGTGCACTCTGGCCAATGGTTCTAAATGAATTTCCAACTGACAGCCCACGTCAACTGCCTGCCAAATGAGAAAGCCATCTTGAACCACTGAAGCTGGATCAAGCCTTCACAAGATTGCAGCCCTAGCAAACCTCAGGAACACAGAAGACCGTCTAGCTCATTGGTCCCCAGCCCTCAGGCCATGGACCGGTACCAGTCCATGGGCCATTTGGTACCGGTCCACAGAGAAAGAATAAATAACTTACATTATTTCCGTTTTATTTATATTTAAGTCTGAATGATGTTTTATTTTTTAAAAAATGACCAGATTCCCTCTGTTACATCCGTCTAAGACTCACTCTTGACGCTTGTCTCGGTCACATGATACATTTATCCGTCCCACCCCAAAGGCCGGTCCGTGAAAATATTTTCTGACATTAAACCGGTCTGTGGCCCAAAAAAAGGTTGGGGACCACTGGTCTAGCTGAGTCTATTCGTGCAGAGTCATGAGAAATAATAAAGAAGCTGTTTTTTTAAACCAATGTGCAGTAATAGGAAACCAGAACAACTATTCATTCTTTTCTATACTACTATCACCTCACATGGGAAACCATCCTCCAATTTTAAAGAGCAATATGATTATTAGCCATACTTTTTAAGTGAAACTAATGTCTAGCTTTTTACAAACCAATTTATTTTGTTTGTTTGTGTTTATTTATTTATTTTTTCAGAGACAGAGAGAGGGACAGACAGGGACAGACAGACGGAAACAGACAGAGATGAGAAGCATCAATCATCAGCCCTTTGCTGGGGCACCCTAGCTGTTCACTGACCGCCCCCTCATATGTGCCCTAAATGCGGGCCCTCAGCAGACCAAGTAACTCCCCGCTCAAGCCAGATATCCTGGGTCCAAGCCAGTGAGATCCTCGCTCAAGCCAGATGAGCCCGCACTCAAGCTGGCGACCTCCGGGTCTCGAACCCGGGTCCTCCGCATCCCAGTTCGATGCTCCATCCACTGCGCCACCGCCTGGTCAGGCTGTTTGTTTGTGTTTAAACAAAGATTAATATTATATGGATTACTCTAGTGCTTGTCTCACAGTTCTATGGGCCCACTTCTGACATTAACTGCAGCACCGGTGGCAGTTCCAGCTTACCTGGTGCTGGCTGTCAGCATCTTATCCTAAACTCAGATTGGATGTCTTCCTTCATTGTGTGCCTAATCCGTCTCTATTTAGAGAGAACTCGCTTGAGCAATGCGTAAGTGCATTTTTAACTCCCCTGTGTTGATTCTTCTATTAATGGGACAGCTGAGAGTGGACAAATGTTCCAGTCTCCCATTTTTCAGATTGAAAATTCTGGATTATTCCATAAGGTGTTTATACATCTTGCTAGAAAAAAAAAAAAATATTCTTGCCCACAGTACCATCCTAGGAAATTCTTTCATTGACCTTCTTGTTTTACTCTCCCTGTTCTCTCACTCTTACTTCCTGAGCTCATCTCACAGATCCTTGTCTCAAAAGGCAATCACTCAAGTCCTTGTCTCTGACAGTACTTTCAGCGGAGGCTGAATGAATATATATAGTTACTTGGAAGCTAAAGTTATGGACTGAATGTTTGTGTTTACCCCAAATTTATGTGAAAGCCATAACCTCCAGTGTGGCTATATTTGAAGATGGGGTCTCTAATGAGGTCAATTAATTTTAAATGAAGTCAAAACAGTGGGTCCTCAATCTAATAGAATTAGTGGTCTTATAAGAAAAGAAGCAAACAGCAAAGGTTTTTCTCTCTCCATGCTAATACACCAAGGAACGTGAGGTCATGTGAGGATGGAGCTTTCTATTTTTTTCTTCCTTGGTCCCTATAGATTTGTCTTGATGGTTCTGACCAGTCTTTCTTTTTTCCCTTGGGGCACTGTTAGGCAGAAAGTTACCTCATAAACTTCTCTCTGTTCTCTTACACCTGTGGAAAGCACACAAGCCTCACAAGGCTATCTGAGTGATTTTGCTGCTAGCAACACTCATAATATAACTTTAAGATATTGTAATATTCATTTTACAAAATTTTTTCTTCATAACCAGTAGTGTGTTTATGGTATTTTCAAGGTTGTCCTGGTTCATTTTTATTCTTTCATCAGTTTTGTACTCATTGTTTTTCTTCTCTTCCAAAAAGATGAAAGTTGTTACATTAGTTTTTTATTTCCATGGAAGATGTTTTCATACTCAATGTTATAGTTATTAAGAAAACTCAGATCATTTTGCATGGTGAGATTTAAGTCAAGACATTAGAAAGTCTTGATCTTTCACCTTTATTTTGTCCCATCTCCAGCATTTTGTTTCTTGTAAACTCAACATGCCTGAATCAGCCCCTTAGTATTTCTCCATTTGTGAATGTCATCAGATCTAAATTGAATGACAGATGTTTTCTTTTACTACTTCTAACATCATTCTCCACATCCAAAGTTAAAGTTTACTTATCTTATAATTTCAGCTCCTTTAGATTAGATAAAAGCCTTTGCATGTATAATTTCTTAGACACATTCACATCAAGAAGTACATAATATTTATTTTTTAACATCATACAGTTGACTTTTGCATTTTAACATGTAAACTTATAATAATAATGCAACATACTCACAGAGAAATAAAACTGTTAAAATGGGATTTAAATATTAATTATTTTAACAAAATATGTTGTCCTACTTATACCAAAATAATATATAGGTTGATATTTTAGGCAAGCCCATGCTAAAAATATTTTAGTCAAGAAATCATATGATGTTCTCCATTCACGGAAGTTATTGATTCTTTTTTTTTTTTTTTTTTAAATTTATTTATTTATTTTTAATTCATTTTTAGAGAGGAGAGAGAGGGAGAGAGAGGAGAGAGAGACAGAGAGAGAGAAGGGGGGAGGAGCTGGAAGCATCAACTCCCATATGTGCCTTGACCAGGCAAGCCCAGGGTTTCGAACCGGCGACCTCAGCATTTCCAGGTCGACGCTTTATCCACTGCGCCACCACAGGCCAGGCCAGAAGTTATTGATTCTGGGAGTAGAACATAAGCTTCTGCCGAAGGGAAGACGGTGGAACTTCATCCTGTAGTTGAAAGGCAAGTATGTGTCTTAAGGAGAGCAAGTCTCCAGGAGTTGACCTCACACTCCTTATCTGTAAAATAAATTTTATTTTTTATGATTTCAAAGTAAAATGAGACATTTATGAAACCAGTGGAATACTATCCATTCATTGTGATTTTATTTTCATTGTATAAATTTTGAAAATGAGACTTCTATATGGTGTATGATTACAAATTTCAGGGGTTCTTAACTTGAACACTCTCAGTTTACTTATAAATGATTGACTGTGATCATAGACACTTACCTCTTTTTGTCCATTGTTGGAAGTTAAGTTTTCTCTTCCTTCTTTTTTTTTCTAACTGACTTTGGTCTTTTTCAGATTTAATCACACATCATCAACACTGCAGGACTTTGTTTCATTATAATTTCTTTTTCTCCTAAAAGGTTTCAGGTGAAAGAAGAATAGTGTCAGGGAGGAGCCAGACTTCTTGTGTCATAGAGCATATTGGTGGCCAGAGGGAGTAAAGATGTTCCTAGATGAGTAACCAAAAAATAGCTTTCCCCTTTCTAAACTGAACATCTTCCTCAGAATACATCTCAGGTCTGGACACACAAAGAGGCAATACAAGTACCTATCCAGACAGCTAGAGAAACCACATAAACTTGTCAATAAGTGGAATGACAAATATCACAAACTTTTGGCACACTCTGGAGAAGAACACCATGGCACTAAATCCTGGTAATAAAAACTTCTCAGAGGAACTAGGTTAGGGCCTCAGTAAAAGTTTCTTTAAAAAAAATAACAAACAGTCAATACGTAGTTTATTCATATTTCAATGAATGGAATTATGGGCTTGAAATTACTTTTTAATATTATATGGTAAAACCTTTTTTGAAATTACATGCTTAAATAAATACTATGCCCAAAGTCATAAAACAAATTAGAAGAGCAGAGACTATTTTTGCAGAGTTAGATATCTTAACAGTTTTAAACTTTCTCTTTGCATTTAATGTTTCTCTTGCTTGTTTTTGCTAGCAGCAAAATCTCTTAGAAAACCTCATGAGAATTGTGTACTTTCCTCAGGTACAAGAGGACAGAGATAGGCTATAAAAAAGTTTCTGAGTAGCAGTGGCCCAAGGACAAGTGAAACCCTGTACAAAGTCATCAAGAAAAATCTTTAGAAAATCAGGAAGAAAAAAAATGGTTTCTTGTGTTTAAATTATCAGTATATAAGATATGCTTACAACTAACATGCCAGTTGTGAAAGGTTAAAAGCTTTTCTTCTAATATTAAGAATAAGAAAAGGCTGTCCACTCTCATCTCTTTTATTCAACATGATATTGGAAGTCCTAGACATAGTAATCAGAGAGAAATAAATAAATAAAAGGCATCCAAATTGGAAAGAAACAAAACTATAACTATTTGTAAATGACATGAAACTATATAGAGAAAACCTAAAGATGCCAAACTATTAAAACTAATAAATGGATTCTAAAAGTTATGATATAAAATTAATATACAGTTATAGGTTGCATTTTATACACTAATAACAAACCATCATAAAAGAAATCAATAAAACTATTTAATTTACCTGTACTAAAAATAATAAAATTCCTGGAAATAATTTTAACCAAGGGAGTGAAAGATCAGTACTCTGAGAATTAGAAAACATTGATGAAAAAATTGAAGATGACACAAATAAATGGAAAGATATACTGTGTTCATAGACTGAAAGGATTAATATCTTTTATATGTCTATTCCACCAAAGCAACCTGCAGATTTAATTTATTCCCTATCAAAATTCCAAAAACAATTTTCACAGAAATAAAACAAGCAATTCTAAGATTTTTTTTATGGAACCAAAATAGACCCAAAGAACCAGAGCAATCTTGAAAAAGAAGAACAAAGCTGGAGGTGTCATGCTCCCTGATTTCAAAGTATACCACATAGTCTTATTAATCAAAATAGTATGATACTGACATAAATCAGACACATAGATAAGTGAAAAAAATAAGAGCCCAGAAATAAATCTATGCTTAGATGATCAATTAATATATAACAAAAGATGCAAGAATGGGGAAATGGCAGTGCCTTCAATAAATGGTTTTGAAAAAACTGGATACATACACGCAAAAAATAAAACTGGACCACTTTTCTACACAAAATTCAAGTGGATTAAAGATTTAAATGTAAGACCTGAAATTTTACAGTCTTTTAATCAGCCTACTATATACACGTATTTCTTTTTATTAAGTACTTTAATCATGTTACCTATTTTGTATGATAAAAGCTATTACATATACAATATTATAAATGGGCAAGCAATAGACATGTATTTATACTTTACTTTTTATTTTACTTATAACTATAGCTATAATTTTGATTTGAGAAAAAATTGAAAAACGACTCCATGTGGATTTTTAGTGATCACTTGCATATAGTTAAATATCATTTTATTGATTAGAAGAAGTATGATTTGAGATATCTCTAAGTTCTAGTAAAATGCCAGTGATTTGAGTCCACTGATTTGATTCATTAGTCCAGCTCTCACTGAGTCTTCAAAAATATTTATAGTGAAAATTTGTGAAATTAGCACAATCCTTTATGTTTAGTAAATACTTGAAAAGTGATCTTTTAAAAAATAACAAATATGCCCTGGCCGGCTGGCTCAGTGGAAGAGCGTCGGCCTGGCGTGCAGAAGTCCCGAGTTCAATTCCCGGCCAGGGCACACAGGAGAGGCACCCATCTGCTTCTCCACCCCTCCCCCTCTCCTTCCTCTCTGTCTCTCTCTTCCCCTCCCGCAGCCGAGGCTCCTTTGGAGCAAGGATGGCCCGGGCGCTGGGGATGGCTCCTTGGCCTCTGCCCCAGGCGCTAGAGTGGCTCTGGTCGCAACAGAATGATGCCCCGGAGGGGCAGAGCATCGCCCCCTGGTGGGCAGAGCATTGCCCCCTGGTGGGCGTGCTGGGTGGATCCCGGTCAGGCGCATGCGGAAGTCTGTCTGACTGTCTCTCCCCATTTCCAGCTTCAGAAAAAAAAAATTAAATAAAAAATAACAAATATTTATTAAAATAAATTAATTAATCCAACTATGGAATATGACTATTTTAATATGAAGAAGTGTTGTCCTGTTTTATAAGATATGAAGTATTCTCTAAGGTTATTTTTTAGTGCTTCGCTGTCATTAGCTTGAGTGTCATTGCCCTACACTGGGACTCTTTCACTAGCTTAGATACCAGCATTTATGAGAGGATTCTAAGCAGATGCAGCGAGTAGCAAAGATGTCACATAGCATGTGTGACTATAACACAGTACACCTGACAACTAGCAGAGCCCTAGGAAATGAGGTTTAAGGGTTAAATGAAGTGCAATTAAGTGAGTTGTTACATCTTTGCTGTTTTAGAGTATGAGAATGCTTAATGTGACTCATCAGCTTCATCCCAAGTTACAGACAGAAACTGAATGAGCATAAATAGCAAAAGCTGTAGTAATTCAGTTGCACAAAAGAATTTATAAATATAAAAATGATAAAGCAATTTTGCTCTGCTGGTTTCTTTTCAGTAATGCCGCTTAACATTATACAGTGTAGTGATGCCAGAATCATTTCCAATTTAACACATTTAACAAGTTCATAAAGACGTTATTTTCCTTTCCTAGAGCAAACTAACCATTTGTAAACCATACCTTCTCAAGGAGGACAAGGATGTCTTTCAATTCCACTACCAAACTCAAAACAAGATTGCTAAATTCAGGTTAAGAAATAGTTCTGCATTGACCTATGTTGCAACTCCTATCCAACAGTCATTTTGAAACAATCAATAGTAAAGAGAACCAAAAGTCCAAGATTATAGAAATTACCTCTTTGGACAATCAGGTCAAGAAAGTTAGCAAACTATTTTGTGCCTCTCTGATCAGTTGTTGTCCTCAGGGGGGAAATAGAGAAAAATATAAACTTCCTCAAGTCACCAACTATAATTTCAACATTTGCAGAAAAAAACAATCTTGTAAACAGAAAGAAAGATTTCAGACAGAAGACCATGTAAACAATCTTGACATGATTTAAAGAGAATATTTAAGATAACCTGTGCTAAAAATAGTAAGTGCAGACAAAAATAAAAATAAAAGTGATTAACCAGCATGAGTTCAAGCCTTTCCATTAAGGAACATAGGAATTATTCTTTCGTTCTAAATTTTTTTTGCACACCAGAAATTTACTTCTTTACTGGAAAACAGTAAAGGGAAAAATGAGTGTCTATTATGATTTTCAGTTTTAACAAAATTTAAGACCCAAAATATGCTATAAAAATGGAATAATATGAATGGGCCAAAGCAACATTGCTAAGATTGGCACAGATATTTTAGATTTGCATTTAACCTGAAAGCTTATTTGACTATAAAATTGTACTTATAATTAAAGAAACATAAAAAAACACTAAAATTTAAAGGTAAAAAATTATTATTTATTAGCTAGAAATATGCTATGTTTAATTACAGTAAGATTTTTATATTTTTTCCATTGAGATTTTTATGGTATTCTACAGTTTTTCAAACAAGGAAAATTAGCAATAAGCAAAAACTAAGAGAATATAGTTTTATGTATGTCTGGTATTTGAAAGTGGAAACAAAGCCTATTCAATGAGCTCGATCAGATGCAAACATGTATGTGTCTGGTGGAGCAGATGGCCCAGCTGATGAGAATTTCAGACACTTTACACCCAGACTTTAAGCTCACTGTCAGCTCATTGAGAGAGGAAAAAACCAACAAAAAAAACCCCCATAAAACACTGACCTGAGAAAGCTCAACTAAAAGAAAAAAACAGTATCAAATTCTAGCCGTTGGCTTATTTGGTTCAGAAAGGGCCATTTGTTTTTGTTTTGTTTTTTCTATTAAGACTTGAGCTTTCATGTTTTTATTTCTGAAAATAGCATGAAATGTAAGATCCTGAGAAAGAATATGATAATTTAAAGATTTAGGTTTAGTATAATGGAAACCATACTTTAAATTATAATAATTAATTTGGTCACTTAACAAATATAACACTGAAAAAATTTCATACCCATATTACTGGGTGAGAGAGGTGACTTTTTTTCTCGATACACATTAACTAATGAAATAGTTAACAGTCGCACACGGCATATGGTGCACCTCTCACGCCACTGTAAGCCATGCCACAGAATGCCACCTCACCCTTCTAAGAATGTTCTTCTTCTCCTTCTTTCCCATATGGCATACAATTCAAAAATAGATTTTTCTGCACACACTCAGTATCTCTGTTCAATATTCCATAGTTGAGAATCAAGTGTGTCTGAAAGAGGAGAGTACATTCCAGTAAAGCCTTTAATTCCCATTTGGGTCTATAGGGATCTCATGTATAGGTATGCAATTTCACAGAATCCGTGATGTCCAGAGAAATGAACTGAAAGCTAAACTAACCCATTTGACTTAATACCTGACTTACCATGACAGTAGGACCTTATGATTAAATTAGGTAGGTCTAACCTACCTACTTAGAAATTTGACCTTAGAAATACCTCTGCTGAAGAGAGGCAGATCAAAGTTTGATGTCAGGGATTTTGCCATACCCTCTTTTTTTAAAAAATTTCTATTTAAAAAAATAAATTTAACAGGCTGACATTGATCAATAAGATTACACAGGTTTCAAGTAAACATTTCTATAGCATTTGAACAATTGATTATGTTATGCACCCATCACTCAAAGTCAAATCATTTTTCATCACCATATATTTGTCCTTCTTTACTCTCTTCCCCCACCTCCTCCCCTCCCTGAAATCCCCCTACCCCTGCGAATCACTTCACTTTTATCTATGTCCATGAGCCTCAGTTTATATACCACCTATGTGTGAAATGATATAGTTCTTAGCTTTTTCTATTTTACTTATTTCACTCAGTATAGTGTTCTCAAGGTTCATCCATGTTGTGGCAAATGAAACTATGTCATCATTTCTTATAGCTGAGTAGTATTCCATTGTATATATGTACCACATCTTCTTTATCCAATCCTCTATCAAGAGACATTTTGGTTGTTTCCATGTCTTGTCCTCTGTGGATAATGCTGTGATGAACATGGGGGTGCATGTGTCATTACATACCATTGTTTTTGAGTTTTGGGGGTAGATATCTAGTAGGGGGATTGCTGAGTCATATGGTAGTTCTATTCTTAATTTTTTGAGGAACTACAATACTTTCTTCCATAATTGTATTAATTTGCATTCCCACTAGCAGTGAATGTGGGTTCCTTTTTCTCCACAGCCTCTCCAACACTTGTTATTACCTGTCATGTTGATAATAGCTGATATAACAGGTTGTGAGGTGGTATCTCATTGTAAGTTTGTTGTTGTTTTTTATGTATGTGACAGGGACAAAGAGAGAGAGACAAAAAGAGAGACAGATAAGCACATAGAGACAAGAAAGAGAGATGAGAAGCAACAATTCTTTGTTATGGTACCTTAGTTGTTCATTAATTGCTTTCTGTCTTGACTGGGGGTGGGGAGGCTACAGCAGAGTGAGTGACTCCTTGCTCAAGCCAGTGACTATAGGTTGAAGCCACTGACCTTGGGCTTTAAGCCAGCAACCTTTGGGCTCAAGCCAGCAACCATGGGGTCATGTCTATGACCCCATGCTCAGGCCAGTAACCTTGCACTCAACCTGCTGAGCCTGTGCTCAAGCCAGATGAGCCAGTGCTCAAGCCAGTGACCTCAGGGTTTCAAACCTGGGTCCTCAGCATCTCAGTCCTATGCTCTATCCACTGTGTCATGGCTTGGTCAGGCTTATTGTGGTTTTGATTTGCATTTTTCAAATATCTAGTGAAGATGAACATCTATCTCTTCATATATCTGTTGTCCATATTTATGCCCTCTTAGGAGAAGTGTCTGTTCAGGTCCTCTACCCATTTTTTTTTATTAGGTGAGAAGTGAGAAGGCAGACAGACACCTGCATGCACCCCAACCAGGATCCACTTGGCAAGCCTTCTACCTGGTGATGCTCTGCCCATCTGGGTTATTGCTCCATTGCTTAGCAACCACGGTATTTTAGCACCTGAAGCAAGGCCATGGAACCAACCTCAGCATCCATGGCCAACTTGCTCAAACCCGTTAAGACACAGCTGTGGGAAACGAAGAGAGAGAGAGAGAGAGAGAGAAGAAAGAGGGGGAGGGGTGGAAAAGCAGATGGTCATTTCTCCTGTGTGCTCTGACCAGGAATCAAACCTGGAACTTCCACATACCAGGCTGATGCTCTACCACTAAGCCAACTGCCCAAGGCCCTCTCCCCATGTTTTAATTAAATTGTTAGCTTGTTTGTTGCTGAACTTTGTGGATTTTTATGTATTTTGCATATTAGTCCCTTATTAGAGCTGTTGTTTGCAAATATCTCATATTTAGTTGGTTGCCTATTTGTTTTGTTTTCAGTTTCTTCTGTCGTGCAGAAGCTTTTTAGTTTCAGATAGTTCCATTCATTTATTTCTGGCCTTACTTTTCTTGCCTTTAGAGTCATATTCATAAATTGTTCTCTATCGACAAGGTCCACGAGTTAAGTACCTATGTTTTCTTCTATGTAATTTATTGTTTCAGATCCTATATTTAAGTCTTTGATCTATTTTGAATTAATTTTTGTGCAGGGGGACAAACTGTAGTCAAGTTCCATTCTTTTGCATGTGGTTTTCTAGTTCTCCCAAAACTACTTTTATAGAGGCTTTCTTATCTGCATTGTATGTTTTTGGCTCCTTTGTTGAAGACAATTTGTCCATATATATGTCGTTTTACTTCTGGGCTCTTGATTTTATTCCACTGGTCTGTATGTCTGTTTTTCTGTCAATACCATGCTGTTTTGATTATTGTGACTCTATAGTATAATTTAAAGTCAGGTAGTGTGATACCTCTGGCTTCATTCCTTTTTTCTGAGGATTGCTTTGGCTATTTGGATTTTTTTGGTGCTATAAAAACTGGTGATCTTTTGTTCTATTTCTTTAAACAAATGACATTGGGATTTTGATGGGAATTGCATTAAATTTGTAAATTATTTTGGCTAATATGGCCATTTCGATAATGTTTATTTTTCTAATCCATAAACATGGAATATTTTTATTGTGATGAAACTTTAAAAAATAAAGTAAAAAAAAATTCCTTTTACAACTGCAACAAGAACAACAAATAGATAAAAATACCTGGGCCATGATTTCTAATATATACTTAAGTTGCAAACTCCAAGCCCACAATGTAGATCTATGAAGTGAATTAAATCATAGTGTCATTAATTCTGACTTGCAGCCTCATACTACTCAGACATACTTTTATGGAAAACATGTTGTTCGGTTAAAGACACTTGCTTAATTTATACAGTAAAATATGTTTTGTCTATAAACATAAAGACAAAAACTTTACTAGTTATTTATTGTTACTCTTGGTTCTGAAGTTTGGAGGAGAGATTTTGCCTGAAAATTCCCCATTTCTGAGGACCTCATACTGATACTCATTCATTGCTAATGAATATTGAGCAGCTGGTTATTGAGGTTGTGGTACCCTCCTTCAGTGAGCTGTTTTATAAACATCCTTTGCCCCTGCTTAAAAGTATAACAATAAATTTGATTTTTAATTAACAAAATAATTATAAAACATTTATTTTTAATAGATCATTTAAATAGAAGTTTTAGATCCCCAGCAAAATTGAGCAGAAAGTAAAAAGAGTTCTCATATACTCCTTTTCCCTATACATGTGTAGTCTCCCCTACCATCAACATCCCCGACCAGAGTGGTACATTTGCTACAATTGACATACCTACAACAATATATTGTCACCCAAAGTCCATAGTTTATATTGGGGCTCACTCTTGGTGTTGTATATGCCATTGGTTTGAACTAATGTATAATGACATTTTTCTAGCAATATATTTTCATAAAGAGGAGTAGTTGGCTCTGGCTGGTGGCTCAGTGAATAGAGCATGGGCATGGCATATGGACTTCCCAGGTTTGATTTCTGGTCAGGGCACATAGGAAAAGTGACCATCTGTTTCTCCCCCCATCACTCTCTCTCCTCTCTCCTTCTTCCCCTCCTGCAGCCAATGGCTCTCGGTCCAAGCGTGACCTCAGGTACTGAGGATATGTTCATTAGAATATATCTGCCTTGTGGATAAAACGTCAACCTGGAATGCTGAGGTTGCCGGTTCAAAACCCTGAGCTTGCCTGGTCAAGGCACACATGGGAGTTGATGCTTCCTGCTCCTCCCTCCCCCTTCTCTCTCTCTCTCTCTTTCTCTCTCACTCTCTCTCCTCTCTAAAAATTAATAAAAGTAAAAAATAAAAATAATAAATAAATAAATAAATAAATAAACTTTTAAAAAAAGAATATATCTTCCTCAGTTTCTAAAACTAGCTCAGTACTCAAGTATTAGCTCCGATGCAGTTGATGGATGGACCCTGGTCAGGGATCATGTGGGAGTCTGCCTCACTATCTCTCTTCCTCTCACCAAAAAAAGAAAAGAAAAAAAAGATGTGGTAACAATGCCCTAAAATTTTCCTGTAATACAACTTTCCATCCATCCCTTCTTTCTAACTACTGGCAATCACTGATCTTTTATTGTCTCCATAGTTTTACTTTTTTCAGAATGCCATATTGCTGGAATCATATGGTAAGTAATCTTTTCAGATTGGATTCTTTCACTTAGAAATATTCACTGAAGTTTCCTCCATGTGTTTTCAAGGCTTGAAAACTCCTTTTTTCTTAGTGTTGAATAATATTCCATTGTTTAGATGTAATAGATTATTAATTCTTTCACTTATCGAACGATATTTTGGTAGTTTTCAAGTTTTGCTAAATATGAATGAGCTACTATAAACATCAGTGGGAAGGTTTTTGTGTGGATATACATACTCATTCCTTTCAGCAAATCCCAAGAAGCACAATGGCTTGATGTTATGGTCAGAGCCAATTTAATTTTGTAAAAAACCACCAAACTCTCTTCCAAAGTGGTTGTACCATTTTACATTTATCTGTAATGAGTGAGAAAGCGAGAGTGTCTGTTGCTCACATTCTTGCCAGCATTTGGTGTCAATCAGTCTTCTGTTCTTTGGAGGTTTTCATCAGTATGCAGTGGTACCTCACTGTTACTTTAATTTTCTTCCTGGATAACATATGGTGGAGCATCTCTGTAGGCCATTCCTTAATAGTGGATTGAGTATTCCTTATTTATGCATTCAGTAAACATCTATTACTCAATTGGGAAAAATATTTTTCTGATTCTTCAGCTGTAAGAATAATTTATCTCCAACTCATTTATGCCTACAAAACAATTTTTGCATAATTCTTCTCCCCATAATATTAAATTAAGAAAATTTATTTGTAATATTTCTACTATTTTTCCTCGCAGATTATGCACTCTAACAGGTCAGAAAATTATATCATATTTACTTTGTATCTTCACTGTGAATTATACAATCAATGTTTAATAGACACTTATGAATGAATAAACATACATTATAGATGTATATATTAGTAATAATATAGAAAATATCATAAATATAAATAACATTATTATAATAGAAAAAAATGGTTTAAACTAAATATTTCTCACTTTTTTATTATATATTTTATTATGACTACACATTAAAACATAAAAAAGAAAGCACTCACTAAGATGCAAAATAAATTAACTGGCAGTTCTATATTATGTTAAGAATTATTAAATACATTTTTGGATGCTAAGTTATTTTAATATATGCACTAGCTATGAAATTATAACAAACCTCAAATTGAAATTCTTTTAGAAAGATAGACTATTGTTATAAATTAGTACAGCTTTACAAAGAAAGACATTGTTTATTCATTGATGTATTCATTTATTCATTGTGAAAAGAATATGTGAAGAATAAAAGATGAAATAAAATACAGCCATTGTTCTTATGCTTAAAATTTAGCAGTAGAACTAAAAATTGAAGATACTAAAAGAAGATTCAAGAAGAAAGATAACTTTCATCTAGTTAGAGCATGGAAGCCATCATAGAAAGTTGCAAAAGGATTTTGTGTCATTACTGGTCTCTTTGCTTCTGGCAAAAAGAGAAATTGTTTGATAGTAGGCTTTTTGTTTGTTTGTTTTTGCTATGTTACTATGCTATTCCTTGAAATGACATTCTAAAAATAAAATTAAAGTACCAAGTGTTTAAAATAACTTTAATTAGAAAACAGGCTTGGCAACTCAGCTTCTTTTAGGAAAAATTTAAACAGCCCTTACAGAAAGTGATTAATAGCATATGTTAAATCAGTGAACCTACATCAAGGAGAATGAACTCTGTCCTAGAGAGCTAAAGGGGGAGACATGTGTCAAATTTTTCTTACTTTGATAAAATGCAATAATGGAAATTGAATTTAAAAAGAAACTCATTTGAGCATTTAGTGATTATATATTTGGTGAATGAATTTGGATTTGATCAGCAAATACTTTCAGGACCCAAATTGTGCCATATAACCTTGTAAAAATATTCAAGGTGTTTAATAACCTCAAAGCACTGGGTAGAAAGTTTGATTTAATTCAATGATTCTGTTCAATGACTTATTCCACTCTCATTTGAAGCCCTCTAAATCCATCCTTGACCAAATTTTTAAGCATTATCCTAAATTGTATTTGTTTCTGCTTCACTTTCTTTCACATTTATTTAAGGTAATGGAAACAAACACAAAAGTATTTATAATCAGAAGATGAGAAAATCTATGAGAGAAACAATTAAAGTAGAAAAAGTATATAAAGAAGTAGGATTAAGAAAATATAACAAATTCATGCCATACAGTCTTATGAAATAGCAGAATGTGGTCTATGAATTTGCTTTTGAGTTTCAGAGCAGCCAATCCAAAAGAGAAATGTGAATCATTTACATGATTCACAGTGTTCACATTTATAATTTAAAAGAATCATTGGTAATCTTGATAATGAGACCAGAGACTTATTTATTTCCTATATTCTGATCTCTCTGTGATATGATAGTCTGTTGAAACATTTCTATAATAGACACAGTATTGTGTTTTATAAAGTTATTATGCTTTTTTCAATGTGTACTAATTATACAATGCTAAAGGTTCAGGCAAATATTGAGATTTGAAAGCAGTAGGAAATTTTCCAATGAATTATTTTAATCCAAGAATAAAGTTAGATTACTTACAAAAAAATTTTTTAACTGTGCATCCTTCTGGTATATTTCATGTTTGTTAGTTTTTACACTTGCACTTTTGAGAACTACTGAACATTAAGGAGTTACACTCACTGGAAAATTCTAAAGCAATTAAAAATGATTTGAAAGCCAGCTGGGTGGCAAACAGATGTAAAGTTATGTTGTGTAAATTGAGAAGACTAATCTGGATTGTACACCTCTATTAAAAAGTAGTTAAAAGAAATGTTCATGGTCATGGTCAATATTTTCTCTCTGAATGTAGGATTTTCTCCAATACAGAGAAAAATAGTTAAGTATCTAAAAGTCCATACCTGTAAGTATAAACAATATTTTTTAATTTGAAAATAATTCTAAATGAGTATTACAAAGATTACTTGTAACCACATTAAAATCTTAATGAACATATCAAGTAATTTATTGGTGAACATAACAAGAGTTTGCAGGTAACAAGTATTTTCAGACCATGACCCTGTTTAAGGAGTTGACTTGCTTAATAACTTCAACTGTAAAGTATTTCTCAAAGAGATAACTTTGGTTTTGTTCACTTATTTATTAAAATATTTTATTTATATCAATAAAGCCATGCTTTCTGTATACAAAATGCTTAATACATATAAATTCATCATTCAGTTAATGAATATTTGTAGAATAATAATAGTAATATTAATAGCTATCATTGTGCTAATAGTTTTATAGTGTGCCAGACAGGTACTATTCTAAGCACTGTGCAAGTGTTAAATAATTTAATCTTCAAAACTATTCTTTGAAGAAGCTACTATTTTAAACCTCAATTTAAAGATGAGGAAACTAAGGCACAGACTGGCTAAGCCACTTGGTCAAGGTCATAA
The DNA here is from genome assembly GCF_036850765.1 of Saccopteryx bilineata. Classification (NCBI taxonomy): domain Eukaryota; kingdom Metazoa; phylum Chordata; class Mammalia; order Chiroptera; family Emballonuridae; genus Saccopteryx; species Saccopteryx bilineata. The sequence goes on along the minus strand of NC_089490.1, from coordinate 65,567,110 downwards.
AACTACTAAGTAGCTTATCCAGGACTTAAACTCAGGCAGTATAAATCGAGAGCATATATTTAAAACCAATTCAAGTCACAGCAGCAGGTGCTAAAGATATCATAATGAGCAGGACAGATATGACCTTTACCTTCACAGAGTTAACAGGAAAGAAATTATATTTAAAAACCAACTGTAATGAAGATGTGTTTGATGAGGTAACTCACAGTAGAGGAACTAAGTTAATCTTTAAAATAAAGAGGAGAAGCAGGAAAGTGTGGGGTAGGAAAGAACCTTCCAGGAAGAGAAAATTGAATTCACAAAACCCTATGATTGTATAAATTTATATTCAATTATATAGTGTTATATTTGTCAATCCTGTACATATCAGATAGTGATCTTCATACTGACTGAATTAAGAGATTTATCAATTTATCTTTCACTTAGAACTTCTTCCAGATATAAGTTTAAGTCTGCAGAGGTTTTGAATTACAGTATATAACTTTTGATTAAAAATATTATAGATCATACAGCAACATAAATTATCTCATAGCATATTTGGTTATTGCTGATATTAACATCATTAACACTCTAATGCTTAAATGATAAAGCATGAACTGCTAAATGTCTGGCATATTTATTTCAATATGAAATATGTAAGATAAGTTTTCACCTCAAAATATAAACTTGTATACCACCAAATGCAGTTACAAGACCCAGATGCAAAGATATGCAATAATATTTTCAACCCAAGTTTAATACAAAGATTGAGAATTAGTCTCAAAAGCAAGTGACCTTGTCCACTGACAGAACATTTTATGCAACACAGTTCAAGCTGTATAGTTATAAAGCTAGGGGTGTCATTTTTACAATGTGAATTTTGAAAGTAAAGGGCATTTTGAAGACATACCCCCAGCCTCTTTGTATGCCATAGTCTAGATAGCTCAGCAGTATAAAATCAATAATCACACTAATACCTCAAATCATTGGTATAGGAAGAAAAATAGAATTCAGAGACCTTGAGGCTTTGCAGTTGTAAATAATAGCATTGATAAAGGAGAAAAACAACAAGAAAAAGTATTGACTTTAAAGGTAATTTTTTTCTTTACAAAACGAGTATCTACATTTTAGGATTCCTAGTTAATATGTAGGTCAAATAAATGACTCAATCTTATCTCATGTTAGCATTTAGAAATGTCAACCAGTAAATGTTTTGCATATTTTTTAGAAATTCACTCTTTAAAAATAAAAATTAGAAATTCATCCTGTTTTTATGTGTCCTCCACCTGCAAATGAGATAGATATAATTTGATTTATAATATAAATCAAGTACATTACACAATATATTGATAATTCCAAATAAAAAATTAACCTTTCTCACTGGATGAAATTTTAGATTTCATTTGCTGCATTTTAAAGTCTTTTAAAAATCAATTATTTTTTAAAGAAAAAGATTTTTTTATAGTTCTCTCACTCCTTTCATTCTTATAAAACACTAAAATGTCTCTTTATAACTATGGACACATTTGTCTTACAAGAGGCATTGAGATATTATGATTTCATGAAACATGCTTTAGTTTTTCAATGTGTAAAGGGTGGAAGTCTTTTGTCTTTCCTACTCATTCCTATGCTTCACTTCACATTACACCTTGATGATTGGTTAATAAACAATATTAATACTAAAATCTAATTGAGAAAGAAATGGAAAGAAACAGGCAACATCGTTCCCCTGAAAATTCTGCAGCTTAAATTTTGCTCATGAGAGCCATAATGATCAACTCTGTCCCCTCAATCGTTATGACCTCTGTTTAGTTACAATAGAAATGGACAAAACTACCATGTATTTGTTTGCTACCTATGGAGGAATTATTTGCAGTCAGAAAATATTATTATTAGACACAATTATTATAAAAAATATATTTTAAGGAATAAATTTGTGAGTAATGAGAGGAAACAACACATAAATTATCATCTGGCCAAGCTCAATTTGACGATTTACAATGCTAATGCATCAATTCCTCTAATGAAGAGAATGATCATCGGAAGTGTCACACGGATAGAAATGTGTGCTGATTGATCGATAGGTGCTGTGATAGATGAAAGTGATAAAGTTGAAGATTATGAAGTAACTTTTTTGAATGGTAATTTATCTATACATTGTAAAAATCATAAATTATTCTAACTCTTATTCTGAGAAATCTTTCATCTTGTCATCAAGGAAAAATTCAAAAGAAGAAATTAAAGTAATTTGTGTAAAAGGTTCTTTTTCACTGTCTTATAATAAAAATGGACACATTAAGTCATTGTTATATAATAGATTGAGCACTCATCAATAAGATAAATATTGAGACTAAAAAACAATAAGACTTTTTATAAAAAAATTAAGTAAAATAATTAAAAATTACAATTTTATAGTCACTATAATTAAAACTGTGTAAAAGACATATTTTCATATGATATAAAAAGGAGAGAGAGAAATCAAAATAAGGCACAAATAAATGTAAATGATTGGATTGATATGAATAATTTTATTTGTTGTTAAATATTTATGAAATATTGATTTAATATTTCATTGAGAACTATAAAATATAAGTTATATTCAGAATTTTAAAATATTAAAGGAATACTCTGATCAGAGTTTCTGAATACTCTTTATTTAGCAGATAATCAACAGGAAATATTTTTCTTTTAGTTTAAATTAATAATTTATATATAAACATATAAATATATTTACAGATTAACATAAACTTTCATTCTTTCCTCATTATAATATATATTCCTAGAGAAAGAATTCTTATTTGTTTTGCTAACTCATCTATCTAAAGCATGTAGAACAGTGTCTGGCACATAGTAAATTTCAGTAAATATGTCTGATGAATGAATGGATCCCTTTAAGTATTTATCGACAGTTTTGTCAGGATTCTTATGTTGATGTGTACATAGGAAAATTTGTTAGTCTTAGAGTAATAATTTAACCTTCCCCTCTTTTAATAAATAGGTTGGATTTGATTATATTGTGTAAAAAGGAAAAACACATGGGTACAGATGGATTCTCTAGCAACACAGATATTAAATATTGTACTGATAAAGTTTATATAGAAAGTAGAACATTTAAAACTGTAGACTATGTATACAGAACATTACCCAATATATTTCCAACTACTTAGTCTGTACAGAACTGATATCAAATATTAGGAAAGAAACCACCAAAAAAAAAATGAGTGAAACTAGAGAGGATTCTTTGTTCTCTGTAAGATTGCAAGAGAGGACAGATAAACAGAATAACTCCTAAACAGAATAACAAATGAGTATTTCACTTAATACCCCTGCTCATTTAAAAATATGATGCATATATTAATATTATAATATTACAAGGGAAATTACATATACAACAATCAATATTATAAAGGGAGTATCTTAACAGAAAAAAAAAAGAGGAATGAAGGTAGTACTGTGATTAATGATATTCTATCTAAAGTTCTACCAGAAATCCCATTAACTACATGTCTTGGGTCATTTATTCATAGGTAATAAAGAATCAGTCCTGTAGATGCCAGAAACACTTGCAACCAAGCTTATCATAAGACAATTTCTTTGCCACAATGTATACAGATGCTTCTCTAGGCCATTAATTTTATGCTGTCTTTCATACATATTTGCCTAATGCTAAAAATATGATTCTAGGTTTTAATCTTTATAATGTATTATGGATTGAATTGTGTCCTCAAAAAGATATTTAGAAGCCCTAACCCTCCTGCTGGGTGGTGGTGCAATGGGTGGAGTGTCAAGCTGGGATGCAGAGGACCCAGGTTCGAGACCCCGGGGTCGCCAGCTTGAGAGCGTGCTCATCTGGTTTGGGCCGAGCTCACCAGCTTGGACCCAGGGTCACTGGCTGGAGCAAGGGGTTTCTCAGTCTGCTGAAGGCCCGCGGTCAGGGCACATATGAGAGGGTGGTCAGTGAATGGCTGGGGTGTCACAGCGAGAGGCTGATGATTGATGCTTCTCGTCTCTCTCTGTTCCTGTCTATTCGTCCCCTGTCTCTCTCTCTCTGGCTCTCTCTTTGTTTCTGTAAAAAGGGAAGAAAAAAAAAAGAAGCTCTAACCCTCCTGGCATTTTTGAAACAATAAAGTCATTACAAATGTAATAAGTTAAGAGGTGGTCATATTGAAGAGTGTTGGTCTCTTAATCCAATATAATGTGCACCTTTTAAGAAAATGATATGAAGACATGAGAAAAGATGGAGGTGGAGATTGGATTGGGACTAACAGAGCTGAAAGGGGACTAGGAACTATGTTCTTTCTTTCTGTCTGTCTTTTTTTTTTTAGAAAATTAAATTTAACAGGATAACATTGATCAATAAGAATATATAGGTTTCAGGTAAACATTTTTATAGCATTTGAACTGTTGATTATGTTGTATATCCATCCTCCAAATTCAAATCATTATACAAGGTAGGATGTTTCTTAGAACGTATAGGGAACATAGTCCTACTGGCACCTTGATTTCAGACTCTGAGTCTCCAGAACTGTGAGAAAATACATTTTTATATTTTTAAGTCATCAATTTGTGTTACTTTCTTATGGCAGGAGCTTAATATGGCCTTAGGAAACCATAAAATTAGATGACATATAAACAACATTTAAGTTAAAAAAATTAGTTCCAATCATGGTGCTACTATATACTTCATATGAGTAATCTTAGTGGGATACTGAACCAAAAAAATCTGACAGTGACAATGTTATCTACATCATAGTAACATTTGCCTCTCTTCTTTCCTCTTCGCTGTATTGAGATATTGTTGTATTAAGAGTGCTATCATAAGAGGTAAAGAATACATACAATCTTTTCTTGAGCTCCCATTATATGTATAAAATCACACCAGGTACTACAGTGATTTGTATTTGATACAAACAATATGTAAACTGATCTCAGAAAATTAAAGAGCTCTGAAAGAAGGATGAGTTTCTACTTTTTTTTTTTTTTTTTTTTTTTTCCATTTTTCTAAAGCTGGAAACAGGGAGAGACAGTCAGACACTCTCGCATGCGCCCGACCGGGATCCACCCCGCACGCCCACTATGGGGCGATGCTCTGCCCATCCTGGGCGTTGCCGTGTTGCGACCAGAGCCACTCTAGCGCCTGAGGCAGAGGCCACAGAGCCATCCCCAGCGCCCAGGCCATCTTTGCTCCAATGGAGCCTTGGCTGCGGGAGGGGAAAAGAGAGACAGAGAGGAAGGCGCAGCGGAGGGGTGGAGAAGCAAATGGGCGCTTCTCCTGTGTGCCGTGGCTGGGAATCGAACCAGGTCCTCCGCACGCTAGACCGACGCTCTACCTCTGAGCCAACCGGCCAGGGCGAGTTTCTACTTTTTAATGCTAACTAAATTTTCCTGTTTATGCTAGTTCAAAAAATATCAACAGTATCTTTTGAATGCAGAAGTGTGTGAAGAGCAAACATGATACACACAGATAAGAGTAGCAGGGGAAATCCAAGGAGGAATACTGGAAAACATATCAGGCATTTCCTTAGTAACATAGCACATGCAGTCCACGGAAATGAGAATATTAACTGAACAAGTAACACAAGCAGTCCATAGGGAATTATAATCACTGACCCAAGACTTATCAGCTCCCCTCAAAGATACTGCTAGCCAGACCAGGCTGTGGCGCAGTGGATAGAGCATCGGACTGGGGTGTGGAGGACCCAGGCTGGAGACCCCGGGGTCGCCAGCTTGAGTGTGAGCTCATCTGCTTTGAGCAAGGCTCACCAGCTTGAGCCCAGCTGGGTCTGCTGTAGCCTCCTGGTCAGGGCACATACGAGATATCAATCAATGAACAATTGAGGAACCACAACAAAGAACTGATGTTTCTCATGTTTCTGTCCCTCTCTCTGGCTCTCTCTGTCTCTCCCACAAGGGAAAAAAAAAAAAGTTACTGCCAGTTAGTTTTTAAAAGTTAATAAGATAAATGATTCTTCTTTTGCACCCCATGCCCCAGAATTTCCAACAGATTTGACACCACGGGAATCTTTCTGACAACCTTTACTGTTTTGGTGCAAGTGTATTGACAAGCCCATATTAATGTTTTGGATAGCACAGAAGAAAAATATATGGACTAACCACAGCAAAAGCAAAAGTATTTTGACAAATTCAACCCAGGATCTAAAGATAGAAATTAAGATAATTATGTTAAACTTTCTCCTGGAGGTTCTGGAAAGAAATGAGATCTTTAGAAAATCTATATTAACCTATCTAAAATACAATAAAAAAAATTTCTAAATTTTTTGTCAACCTGAAAATTTCACATAGCTTCTCCAATATCTCTAGAATTATGACAGTGATATATCCAGATATGTGTATTTTTAAAGCTGCGTCTCTACCTTTATTCATTATTTATAATTTTAGTTTCTTTCAAATACTTTCTTACTGAGTTTATTTTAACTAGCAAGTTTAATAGCATGCTAACTATTATGATTAAATTAAGAGAGAGATTTTGTGCTTGTGTGTGTGTATATTATACTTTCATATGATATTCTAGGGACTCTTCTGATCTTATAAACACTAAATTTGGTTTTCACAAAATTGCAAATAATATGGTGAATAGTAATTGCTCTGGTTACTTTCCATAAGGAGAGGATATAAAAGTATTTGTGAGGACACCAAACATTATTAAACTCTTTCTTCATTTACACTGAAACAATCCTTAATCAGTATTTTCTTTAGACATGTTTACTTTTTATGTCACTGCCAAAATACCCCAAATTAGTCATATCTTGAGGAATAAGTTAAAGATGTTTAGGAAAATAAAATTTTGAATAAAGACTTTGCACCTAATTTTGAATTGGAATAATAGCTACTTTTTTCTTATGCTTCCTGTCTGAAGCATTTATTTAATCAACTGTCTGTGTCTTTATAATAATACAATGCTTCTTCAAGAGACAAATGAAGGCTAACAAATAACTTGACAATAGTAGTAACAAAGATTAATAATGCTCCACTAAGCTTGTCTCTCAAAAATATTCATAGGGTTTTCTACGAATGAATATCCAACCACACACGTGGCAATTAACATGTGGATTGATTATTCTATCATCTCTTTAAAGTTTTCTCTTTGAAATTAATAAACATTAGATTTGGAAATGAAAATTATGATCATAATTTATATGTTCAAATGGTAAACCTCTATAAGGCCTCCAACACAGTGCTGTTTATATGAAATTGATTTGATACCTAAACTTTGAATTCAATGACTTCTCATAGAATATCTTTTGTATTTTAAAATATTTACAAATAACAGCCCTGGCTGGGTGATTCAATGAATGGAGCGTTGTCGTAGAACACAGAGGTCACAGGTTTGATACCCAGTTAGGGCACTATGAGAAGTGATTGATGAATGCACAACTAAGTGGAATGACAAGTTAATGCTTCTCTCTCTCTATCTCTCTCTCTTCCTCCCCTTCTTGAATCAATGAAACTTTTTAAAAATATTTGCAAGTTATATTGTATTACACATACATACACAAACATGACTTCTTTTATGAAATCTACTTCTCAAGAGATTTACTAGAAACCAAAACTGAAATTTACTAGAGACCTAAAGATTCAAGAGATTTACCAGAGTCCAAGTCCCTGAAATGACTAAAGTTCCAACAGCATTGTTCATTTTGTAAATTCGGATTAAGAAAGGCCACTACAAAATTAGAAAATTTTTTGATTATTTATTATTAATAATTTTTCTGGGGAACAAAGATGCTTAGTAGGGACAAAGAACATGTTAGAAGAAAATAAACAAATTTGAGAGAGAAGAATACAAAATGTGGGAATAAAAGAGAAACAGACTTACCTTACATCATTTTATATTTATATATTCTATATTTCATATATTTTGCATTAAAAAACAAATCTCATGTTGCCATCAAATATCCTTTCTAGTCCCTATCATATGATTACTCGCTTCCAGTTCTGTCCACTGAGACTGGGCCACTGTGAAACAAATCTATGTATGCTCTCATGAGTCAACTTGAATCAGGGCATCAGGAAAAATACTTAATACCATTTTCTTCAAAGCACAAAATAAAGCTAAGTGCCTGACCTGTGGTGGCGCAGTGGATAAAGCGTTGACCTGGAAATGCTGAGGTCGCCGGTTCGAAACCCTGGGCTTGCCTGGTCAAGGCACATATGGGAGTTGATGCTTCCAGCTCCTCCCCCCTTTCTCTCTCTCTCTGTCTCTGTCTCTCTCTCTGTCTCTCCCTCTCCTCTCTAAAATGAATAAATAAAAAAAAAAAAAAAAAAAAAAAAAAAAAATAAAGCTAAGTTCTCTCTCTCTCCATAGATAGATTGATAGATAAGTAGATAGATGAATGATAGATGAATAGAGAAAGCAATTTGCTAGGATTCTTTTATGCTGTTAATCAATCACATTGCTTTAATCAATCACTATCTCCTTTCTGAGGTCTAACCAGACCTACTGTACAGATAGCACTGACATGCAATACTTTCTCTATACATAGATTTTCTTTTTTTTTTTTTTTTTATAAGGCACACTCTTAGGTAAGAGGTGCCTTTTTTTTTTTTTAATTCATTTTAGAGAGGAGAGGGAGAGACAGAGAGAGAGAAGTGGGGGAGGAGCTGGAAGCATCAACTCCCATATGTGCCTTGACCAGGCAAGCCCAGGGTTTCAAACCGGCGACCTCAGCATTTCCAGGTCGACGCTTTATCCACTGCGCCACCACAGGTCAGGCTATACATAGATTTTCTTAACGCCATTGGAGATCTAGATGCCTTATTAGTCTTCTGAATACTTTAACTTTTTTGTGGGTGTGATCTTCAAGTTTTTGACTTTGTGTAAAGACACTGAGGACTGGTGATGCTACCTTGTCCCCTTTTCTGCGATGCTCAGACACAGGGCTGTTGGTGTAACTCTTCTCTCTACAGAACGCAGCGCCTTCTACAATTTTTTTTTATCACCATCCTTGAGAAATATCATTAGCTCTGACTGTTCACACGAATGAGGTGGGAGAAAAACACCTTTATTTACTGGTAGTGTCTATTTCTTTTTAGGGTTTCCCAGATGATAATAATGTATTTTTTCATCTTCTCTAAACTTTTGGTCTTGCGGGCTTCACTGTTCTCATTTATAACTATTCTATGTCCGAGTTTCTCTTTTCAATTAAAATCTTTATTTCATAATTATGTTTTATTTGCCACATCTCGTATCTCAGAATTCGAGATTCCAGTTGCAGACACTTCATTTGTCCCTCTACTTCGCAGGCTTCACTGGATGATTAAATTTTGATGATTTCAAAGTATTTTTAAACCAGTATACCTGTTTTCATACTACACATATTTCATACCCAAGATCCTCAGCTCTTATGATTATATGCTATAATTTAAGAGTGCATGAAGTGTAAAGCTTTTGCAGAGGCTCAAATTTAGACATGGCTCTTTCTTCTAAGAAAATGAATGGTAATTACTATCTCTTAGAGAACTAAAATTTGTAACTAAAAAAGGAGGTTTATTTCACATGAGTAACTTCCCAAGAAACATTTAATTTTAACAGTTTATAGAAAAGGATCAAATCCACCCAAAGTCAGTGTCTGTTACATGTATGTAAAGATAAACATGTAGTCTTTGCAAAAGCTCAGTGCTTTCTGGTATAAGACATTGCTATCAACTGGAGCATGTTTTCTGTTTATGTCTCCCACCCAAAAATCAAACGCCTTTCTCATCTTAACTAAGGACTTACATATACTGTGGTTGTAACTTTTATAGTTTAAAGGGCATCGGAAATCTCTTTTTTTTTTCTTCACAATTTCATGGATAGAAGAGTCATTCTTACTGTGGATTTTAGCAACCTCTGCATGCTATTTTTTCCTTATTAAATTGCAAACTTTTACCTTTTTGCTTAAAAAAGTTCTTTACAGCTTCTCTTTGACATATTTGAATGCCTGGTATTACTACTCTTGCACTTTGAGGACCATTATTGGTAAAATAAGGGTTACTTGAATACAACCCCTATAATTTTATGGCAGTTGATCTGATAAAAACTACACCTATTAAGTGACCACTGGGAAGGTAGCAGGTAGATGGACAGCATGGAAATGCAGACAAAGTGATGGATTCACATCTTATGTATGAGAAAGCAGGACAGTACAACACTTCATCGCAACTCCCAGAATAGTTTGCAAATTAAAGCTCATAAGTTGTTTATTTCTGGAATTTTCCATTTAGTGTTTCAAATCATGATTGACTGTGGGCGACTGACATCATAGATAGGGAGACTATGGATAAAAGGGGCAGGGGGACTACTGTGAGTAGTCACAGTAGTGACTTTGAGAGAAGATACAAAATTATTGAGTAAAGAAAAAAAATACAGGAGATGTGGAAAGAAAAACATAAAGCTTACAAACCACTTATAGCTCTTTAGCTTTCTTTTGTAATTTTTATTTAACTTTTGCATTGAATATTTTTTATCTAAATTTATAGACATGACTATACACTAATACAAACTCTTATAATCATTATTAGCAAATATGCTATATAAGATGTTTTCATAAAATGAAATATAAAAGTTATGAAGTAAAATCCAGGTTCTGATAAGATAAAGTAATTTCCATTAAATAACATTTATTCATTATGAATAGTAAGTACATCTTGCAGGATTGCAGTGGGTCAAATTTTAGACACATGTGTCTAGATGTTTGAGAACAGATGTACTTCTTGTTGATTGTGGATTATTTGAGTTGATAAGTGTTTATACATACTGTCTATATTTAAATAAAAGGTAATTTTTTGTATTTATTTTTCTGTGTAGTTAATTGTTCACTTCTTTGAGCTACTCCAGGTCTAATAATAAATATAATGTATTATATTCTCTGACTGTTCTAATGCATATTTTTTCACATTTTAAAATCTCCAAAAAATCAGGATGTATTTTTATTGCTACCATGAATGCCAATTTATTTATTTATATTATTTTTATCAGTTTATAAAAGAGTGACTTTAAAAGTCTACTACATAAAACATATCTTAATAAATATAAAAAAATTAAACATATGGAAACCTTGTTTTATTAGAAATGACAGAGGAGTGGGAAACATCAATTCATAGTAGTTGCTTCTGGTATTTGCTTTAATCGGGCAAGCCCCAGGTTTCAAATCTGTGACCTCAGCATTTCAAGTGGATGCTTTATCCACTACTTCACAACAGGTTAGCTTTACCATATTCCTTTAACCATCGAAGCATATTTTTAAATTTCTTAGAGGTACATATAATAGTACAACTTACTTCTAATGGTGTCTTGAACTAAATAAGAAGTGGCAGTTTCTAGCTTATATAGAACAATATATTACTCCTAACACGTAATAGTTTGAGTATATTCAATCTCTTAGAATTTATTTTGGAAGCATAACTTACTTGATTTTAAATGAACATAAACTTTAAAAAATTTGTTACTTCCACAATAAATATTTACTTAAAATATGACATTCATGATTACTATGTAAGTTGTGATTTTCATTTTTGTGAATTAAAAAATATAGTTCCCCCCCACACACAAAAATAGCCATTTAGGTAATTCAGACAAAAAGTTGGATATTTTCTCTGAATTTGAAGGTCACATAAGGCTATAAATAGTTCAACTGACTTGCTATTTGTTGTGAGATTTTAAAAGTAGAATTGCCTTATAGCACAAAGTTACTATGTGGGCCAGTTTCACTTGTGTGAGTATGGGTATGTGTGTGTATTAAGTCATTATGCTTTAACATCAGTTTAAAATCCTTTAATCAACATATTTGACCAAAAATTTTATTTTTTAGTTTGTATTTTAACAGGTATGATTTTAAATAATAAATGACACAGACATCTTTTCAATGAGAAAACCAGGGAAAATATTTTCATATCTAAAATATCAGTTTTTATTTTTTTGACTGTTTAAATTTTCATTGCTCTGAAAATTGCAAATTAAAAAAAAATAACAAAGGAGACTTTTCATACAGTAAGACATTTCTTCAATAAAATCCACTCATAGCTCCATCTTTTTATAACAGCTAATTTGGAAGAATAATAAATGAATACCAATATGAATTTTATTCATACGAGAAAGGAGTTGGCCATAGTTCACTCTGGACAGATGGCTAATGAATGCCTTTATTTTAGGACTCCATGGTTAGTCTCAATCAAAGTGATGGCTGCTTCTTATTTTTGTGTATGACTATCAGTTACCATGGGACAGTAACAATTAGAAGCAGCAGGACCTCCAGGTGTTTCTCTATAATTAACCAATTGTGGAGTGTTTATATGAACAATACATGAAAGTATCTTTTTAGTGAGTAATAAATATTTATGACATATTACTTCTAAGTAAATAAAAATAATAGTAAACGAAAAACATTTTTCAATTAAACAGTCTTCAAAAGAATCATCAGAAAAATTATCTGTTAAAAACCATGAAATCTGTAAAGCTCATAAACCATGAAATCTGTAAAGCTCAAAATCTGTTTACTCGTAAACACCAAAAGGCCTTAATGGAATAATGAACTTGTTATTTGGAGAAAGTTCATTCCTCAACTCTGAGGCCAGCATGTAAAAATGGATACCAAAGGGGATTTGGCTTTAGATAAATCTAATATATATTTGCAATCTTTCTTTCTTTTTTTTTTTTTTTTTATTTGTGACAGAAACAGAGTCAGAGTCAGAGAAAAGGACAGATAGGGACAGACAGACAGGAAGGGAGAAAGATGAGAAGCATCACTTCTTCTTCACTGTGGCATCTTAGTTGTTCATTGATTGCTTCCTCATATGTGCCTTGACCAGGGAGCTACAGTATACCGAGTGATCCCTTGCTCAAGCCAGCAACCTTGGGCTCAAGCTGGCAAGCCTTGCTCAAACCAGATGAGCCCACACTCAAGCTGGCGACCTCGGGTTCTCTAACCTGGGTCCTCCGCATCCCAGTTCGATGCTCTATGCACTGCACCACCACCTGGTCAGGCTATATTTGCAATCTTTCAATGTAATGTTTAACTACATCAAAAGAGAAGGTATAAACATTACCTCAAGTGGTCCAACTCTAAACCCTAATCATATCTGGGTACTTTAATGACGGTTTAAGATTAATTGGTGGTATTTAAAGATATAAACATTAACAGCACAGAAGATTTGATATTATAATTTTTTAGAATTTTTAGATAAATAATTTCAAGACATTAAATTGGGGTGCAAAGGAGGCCTCACTTTGAGGAGCACTAGCTGTAACCAGGAATTGTCAACATAGCTATTTTAGAAAAATACAGGCCCTGGCCGGTTGGCTCAGTGGTAGAGCGTCGGCCTGGCGTGCAGGGGTCCCGGGTTAGATTCCCAGCCAGGGCACACAGGAGAAGCGCCCATCTGCTTCTCCACCCCTCCCCCTCTCCTTCCTCTCTGTCTCTCTCTTTCCCTCCCGCAGCCGAGGCTCCATTGGAGCAGGGATGGCCTGGGCGCTGGGGATGGCTCCTTGACCTCTGCCCCAGGAGCTAGAGTGGCTCTGGTAGCGACAGAGCGACGCCCTGGAGGGGCAGAGCGTTGCCCCCTGGTGGGCGCACCGGGTGGATCCCGGTCGGGCACATGTGGGAGTCTGACAGTCTCTCCCCGTTTCTAGCTTCAGAAAAATACAAAAAAAAAAAAAAAAAAAAAAAAAAAAAAAGAAAAAGAAAAATACAGTGTCTTTAAAGTCATGGTGCACTTTTGACCAGTAACAGGAAAGCAACAAAAGACAATAGAAATGTGAAATCTGCACCAAATAAAAGGAAAACTCTCCCAGTTTCATACCTATTCAGTGCAGTTCGATGTGGGTTCACGCACAGATTTTTTAGGGCTCCTTAGGTATCCGTATAGCCTCTACAGACTCGTCACTGACTGATGGCCTACTAGAACGGGGTTTCTCCTCCAAACTGCCGGTTTCCTTCAACTGCTTATCCGAGTAATGTTATTCCTATGTGGTGGCACTTCCTTATAAACGTGCCGATATTCACGTTGCACTTTGGTAACGGATTCAAATTTAGCGAGCCACAGAACACACTGAAATTTCCTCTGTACCTTCCACATCTCGACTGGCATGGCCGTGGGCTGCTCCGCTGTATACACGGTGTTACATCATCATCTGCGCATGCGCACATGCTGCCACATCATCCTCCAGAAACTGGGAGGGTTTTCCTTTTATTTGGTGCAGATTTCACATTTCTATTGTCTTTTGTTGCTTTTTTGTGACAGGTCAAAAGTGCACCATGACTTTACGGACAACACTGTAGATACCAATTTTAAAGATGAAGAAACAAACACATTCAAGTTAAATAAATTTTGAGACTATCTCCTAAGAAATTCAAAATACTAATTCAAAATAATGTGTGCACTTCTGCATTGCTGCATTATTTACAATAGCCAAGATCTGGAAACAGCATAAGTGCCCATCAGTACATGAGTGGATCAAACAGATGTGATATATTCACACAAAGTAATACTATTTGTAATAATAATAAAAAAAGTCAATGAAATCTTACCTTTTGCAACAACTTGGTTAGACCTAGATATTATTATGCTAAGTGAAATAAGCCAGTCAGAGAAAGACAAATAACATATGATCTTATCTATATGTGGAATCTAGTGAACAAAACAAACCAATGCACAAAATAGAAACAAAGGCGTGGATACATGGAATAAACTGACAGCTGTCGGGGGAGGATGGGGTTGGGGCTGGATGAAAGGAGGTAAAGGGATTAAGCAAAAAAATGTATATACACAGCACAACACAGTGTGATGGTAGCTAGAGGGGAAGAGGGTTGGGGAGGTAGGTGGGGATGAGCAAAGGGAAGAAAATAAGGATAGAAAGAGACTTTGCTTGAGGCAATGGATGCACAGTGAAATTTGCTGATGATGTTTTATTGAGTTATACACTTAAATATTGTATAGTTTTATGAACCAATGTTGCCCTAATACACTAAAAAAATTAAATTAAAAAAAATAAATACACCCATAAATAATAAATAAATATTTCTCATTTACATAGCCAAGAGTTTTTATTTTCATGGTGAACAAATAAGAAACAGTAATAATAGAGTTGGGTTAGCGCCTGGATGGAAGATAATAATATGTTAATTTTTTTGTGTTGTAAGTCCCACCCTTTAACTTGCAGCAAGTACTGAAAAATAACCCTAAATAAAGCAGTTATATAGAAAATGTGTAACTATATTTCCTACTTACTCTCTTTAGTAAATCGTCTGAACTTTCTGTACTCTGTTATTTGTATCATATATGTGATTGTAGTTGGCAATCATAATACTTTCAGTGTCATAGTTAAAACACTTAACTACTATTCACATTTTTATTCCTTAAACTCTAAGTTATTCTAAGAATTTATACTTTTAATGGAAATGAAAACGATTTTTAAAATATTTGTTGTGTTTAATAAAGTTTAATCCCTTTTTAATAGAACTAACTGAAGGAGATTAAACACATGTGAAGTGAAATGAATATTAAACACTTAGGAAAAAATAAATAGCTTTGTCACTGGAGAGCATGGGAAATCCAACGTCAACCCATTAAAAATGTCCAAAAAAAGAAAATGGCATTTTGTATGTTATTTCCAATTCAACCTTAGATACACACAATAAATTTATAATGTAATTTTGAGGAAAAAAAAGGTTGTAGATAAAAAAGGAAATTAATTTAAGTAAAGGATGTTTTGAATACTTCTGAGAAAAAAAATCAACTTTCTCAAGTAATTTAACTCAATTAACAGGGAAAGTTACATGCCAAATTCTATCTGTGGTTGAATTTACTGGTTGACTAACTTTATTACCCAAATTTGACAAAAGAACAGATATAATTTCCTTGTATTGATAGTTATTTCTGTAGTAAATTAAGAATGTCACAAGATAAAACTATTAGTACTACTGCTGTTATTACCACTATCATTAACATGTCTACAGTTTTTACCTTGTGATAGAGCTTGTGAAGAATTTTATATAGATTATTTGTTTTGATATTTTTATTATATACAAATAATAATTACTACTATTATCCCTTCTTAAATATAAGAAACCTGAAGCTAAAAGTAATTTGAAATCTAGATGATGCAAGCTTTCTGGATGCCAATAACCTTGCTCAACCACGACAGCATATTAATAATATTTTACTATATTACATATTTAACTATTCTTATAATATTGGGAATAGAGTGATATAGTTATCTCTTCTTTTAGAGGTGACACATAGTGTACACTCCATTAGCTTTGCTATCAGAAAAATTCAGGTTTAGTCTCTAGGTTTGTCATCTACTATCTGAGTCCAACAAAAAATTAATCTTTCTGAGCATCATCAATAACATGGTACAGTGAGCACTACCAACTTTAGTACATGGAAGAAGGTTTTTTTTTTGTATTCTTCTGAAGCTGGAAACGGGGAGGCAGTCAGACAGACTCCCGTATGCGCCTGACCGGGATCAACCCGGCATGCCCACCAGGGGGCGATGCTCTGCCCATCTGGGGCGTCATTCTGCCGCAACCAGAGCCATTTTAGCGCCTGAGGCAGAGGCCACAGACCATCCTCAGTGCCCGGGCCAACTTTGCTCCAATGGAGCCTTGGCTGCGGGAGGGGAAGAAAGAGACAGAGAGGAAGGAGAGGGGGAGGGGTGAAGAAGCATATGGGCACCTCTCCGGTGTGCCCAGGCCAGGAATTGAACCCAGGACTCCCGCACACCAGGTCGACGCTCTACCACTGAGCCAACCGGCCAGGGCCTGAAAGAAGTTTTATAAAATTTATAGAATGGCTCTGGTTGCAACAGAGCAACACCCCAGATGGGCAGAGCATCGCCCCCTGGTGGCCTTGCCGGGTGGATCCCGGTCGGGCGCATGCAGAAGTCTGTCTGACTGCCTCCCTGTTTCCAACTTCAGAAAAATACAAAAAAAAGAAAAAGAAAGAAAAAATATCACTAAAGTTTTTTATATTTACTTAGGGAGGTAAGAATAAAATCTAACAACTCTGTACCTAATAACTCTATAATCATTTCAGTTTTTACAAGTATTAACTAATAGTGACTAAAATAAGGATAAACTGACATTTAGTATTTAGATGTATTATTTATTGCTATCAAGGTAGGTACTATTATTAACTAACAGTAATAGTTCTTGGAGAAGAACTATTTTTTTCCCAATTTTGGCATCAAAGACAAGCAGCTTGTGAATTCACTCACATCATTAGATCCCTCTTCTCTCCTTTTCCCCAACAATACAATAGACAAATTAGATAACCAAGGTAAAAAGAAATAATACCACTGCTGTTTTTTATACTCTTTTCCTTCTAGTCAATAATGCTGAGTCCTCCACAAGAAGTTTCTTTACTCTCCACTCTTTCATATATGACTCAGCACGTAATCTCTTTTCAATTCCTACATCTTCACAAAAGTTGCTGTTTTCAAGGGAAAACCTCCTTGGTTCCAAAGCCATGGCATGTTTTTCACTTATTATATTACTTATATTCTTTTGGTGTTTGACTCTCTTGTCACTTTAATTTTTGAGCCCCATTGAATAAGAAGAAAACTCAAGAAGCATCCTTGAATCTCTCCTTCAGTATCTAGATCCAAGTCAACAAAATGTACCATTCACTTGGTATAGTTATTAACCTTTTTTATATTTATTTACTAATTTCTTAAATTTATTGTGTTTACATGAATTCAAGTGTCCTACTCAATATAACATACTCACTTCACAACAACATGCCCCTCATTATTCTCCTTTCCCACCCCTGCCCCTGAATCTATCCCCACTTCTTTCTGGGATTTACTGTCCTGTTATCTGTATCTATCTTTTACATATATACAATTTCACTAATCCCTTCACCTCCTCTGATCCCCTCATCCTCCTTCCCTCTGATGGTTGTCTCTCTGATCCCTGTGACCTCACCTCTGCCACTGTTCTGTTCTTCAGTTCACTGTGTTCATTAGATTCCACATATAAGTGAGATCATATGATACCTGTCTTTCTCTGCCTGGCTTACTTCACTTAGCATAATAATCACCAGGTCTATCAATGTTGTTGCAAAAGTTAAGATGTCCTTCTTTTACACAGCCACATAGTATTCCACTGTATATCTGCACCACAGCTTTTTTATCCACTTGTCCAGTTACTGACATGTAGGCTGTTTCCAGATCTTGGCTGTTGTAAACAATGATACAATAAACATGGGGAAGGGTGCGTATCTTCTTTTGAATCAGTGCTTTGGGATTCTTATGAGATAGTTCTAAAAGTTGGATAACTGAGTCAAAAGGTAGTTGCATTTTCAATTTTTTTAGGTAACAACATACTGTTTTTGACAAGTCTGCACTCCTACCAGCAATGCAGGAGGGTTCCCTTTTCTCCACACCCTCACCAGCACTTACTGTGTGTTGATTTGTTAATGAAATCCATTCTGACAGATGTGAGGTGGTAACTCATTGTGGTTTTAATTTCAATTTTTCTGATGATTAGTGATGGTGAACATTTTTTCATATGCCTATTGGCTATCTATATGTCCTCTTTGGAGAAGTGTCTATTCAGTTCTTTAGCCCGTTTTTTAATTGGATTGTTTACCTTCCTGGTGTTAAGTTTTAGAAGTTCTTTATAAATTTTGGTTATTAACCCTTTATCAGATGTACTGGTGAATATGTTCTCCCACTGGGTGTTGCCTTTTAATTTTGTTAGAGGTGTATTTTGCTGTGCAAAAGCCATTTAGTTTGATATAGTCCCATTTGTTAATTTTTCCCTTTATTTCACTTGCCTATGGAGATATATTGGCAAAATATTGCTATGAGAGATATCGGAGACTTTACCTCCTAGGTTTTCTTCCAAGACATTTATGGTTTCGTGACTTAAATTTAAGTTTTTGTTTTTTTATCAATTTTGAGTTTATTTTTGTGAATGCTGTGAGTTGGTGTTCTAGTTTCATTTTTTTGCATGTACCAGTCCAATTTTCCCAACACCATTAATTAAAGAGACTCTATTTACTCCATTATATACTCCTGCTTACTTTGTCAAATACCAACTGACCATAAAGGCCGTGGGTTTATTTCTGAGTTCTATGTTCTGTTCTACTGAGCTGTATGCCTGTTCTTATGCCAGTACCAAGCTGTTTTGAGTACAATGGCCTTGTAGTATAACTCAATATCAAGAAGTGTGATGCGTCCTACTTTGCCCTTCATTTTCAATATTGCTGGGCTATTCATGTTTTTTTTAATTCCATGTAAATTTTTGAAATATTTATTCTAGATCTGTGAAGTATGCCATTGGTATTTTAATAGGAATGGCATTGAATCTATAGATTGTTTTGGGTAGTACTGACATTTTAATGATGATTATTCTTCCTATTTATGAACACAATATATGATTCCACTTGTTTGTATCTTCCATTATTCCTTTTTGCAATGTCTTATAATTTTCCAAGTATAAGACTTTTAGGTCCTTGGTTAAATTTATTCCTAGGTACTTTATTTATTTGTATGTTTATTTTGCAATAGTGAAGTGGATTGTTTCCTTAATTTTTCTCTGACAGTTTATTGTTGGTGTATAAAATTGCCACTGATTCTGAATACTAATTTCATACCCTGCCACCTTGCTGAATTCATTTATCAGGTCTAGTAGTTTTTTGACTGACACTTTAGGGTTTTCTATGTACAGTATCATGTCAACAGCAAATAATGAGAGTTTTACTTCTTCTTTTCCAATTTGGATGCCTTTTATTTCTTCTTGTTGTCTGATTGCTGTAGCTATGACTTCCAGAACTATATTGAATAAGAGTGGTGAAAGAGGGTACCCTTGTCTTGTTCCTAATCTTAAGGGGATTGCTTTTAATTTTTGTTCATTGAATATGAAGTTAGCTGTCAGTTTGTCATAGATGGTCTTTATCATATTGAGGTATGTTCACTGTATTTCCACTTTGCTCAGAGTTTTGATCATAAATGAGTGCTTGATTTTATCATATGGTTTTTCTGCATCTATTGATTTAATCTTATGATTTTTATCCTTTTTGTTTATGTAATGAATCACATTTATTAATTTGTGAATATTGTACCAGCCCTGATCCCCAGAATAAAACCCACTTGATCATGATGTATGATCTTTCTACTGTGTTGCTGGATCTGGTTTGCGAATATTTTGTTGAGTATTTTAGGATCTATTTCTATCAGGGATATTGACCTATAGTTCTCTTTCTTTTTTAATGTCTTTACCTGGTTTTGGAATGAGGATAATGCTTGTCTCATAAAAAATGAACTTGTAAGTCTTTCCTTCTCTTGAATTTTTTAGAATAGGTTAAGAAGTATAGGTATTAGTTCTTCTATGAATAGAAGATAAAATTCACCTGTGAGGTCATCTGTTCCAGGACTTGATTCTTCCAGATTGAGTTTTAGAAGATTGTATGTGTCTAGGAATTTATCCATTTTGCCTGGGTTGTCCAACTTTTTGGCAGATAGATCTTCATTCTGTTTTCTTAAAATCTTTTGTATTTCTGTGGTATCAGTTGTTACTACTCTGCTTTCATTTCTAATTTTATTTATTGGGGTCCTCTCATTTTATTTATTTTTTGATGAGTCTGGTTATAGGTTTGTCAATCTTGTTTATCTTTTCAAAGAACCAGCTCTTGGTCTCATTGATCTTTTGTATTATTTTTGTTTGTTTTTTGTTTTTTTTTAAGGATTATTTATTTATTTATTTTAAAGAAAAGAGAGAGAGAGAGAAGGTAAGGAAGAGCAGGAATCATCCACTCCCATATGTACGTTGACCAAGCAAACCTAGGGTTTCAAACTGGTGACCTTGGTGCTCCAGGTTGACGATTTATCCACTGCGCCACCGCAGGTCAGGCCTGTATTATTTTTTTAGACTCTATGTCATTTAATTTTGCTTGAACTTTATAATTTTACTCCTTTAACTTCCTCGGGGCTTTATTTGTTACTCTTTTTCTAGTTCTTTTAGATGCAGGGTTAGGTTGTTTATTTTAGCTGTCTCTAACTTCTTAAGGTATGTCTGTAATGTTATGAACTTCTCTCTCAGGATTGCTTTTGCTGTGTCCCATAGATTTTGGGTTGTTGTATGTTCATTTTCATTTGTTTCAGGAAAAAAATTTTATTTCTTCTTTGATATCATTTTTCACCCATTTTTTATTTAATAGCATGCTATTTAGCCTCCAAGTGTTTGAATGTTTTTTAGTTTTTATATTATAGTTGATTTCTGCCTGACAAGGCAGTGGTGCAGTGAATAGAGTGTCGGACTGGGATGCGGAGGACCCAGGTTTGAGAACCCAAGGTCGCCAGCTAGAGCACGGTTCATCTGATTTGAGCAAAGCTCACCAGCTTGAACCCAAGGTCACTGGCTTTAGCAAAGGGTTACTCAATCTGCTGTAGCCCCACAGTCAAGGCACATATGAGAAAGCAATCAATAAACCACTAAAGTGCCACAACAAAAAATTGATGATTCTCATCTTTCTCCCTTCCTGTCTATCTGTCCCTATCTATCCTTTTCTCTGATTCTCTGTCTCTGTCAATATATATATATATATATATATGTATATATATATATATATGGCACATAAATATTAACAATGGTTATATATATTTTCCTGTTGGACTGTTCTATCATTATGTAATAACCTTTGTCCCTTATCATAATCTCATAATCTTTGTTTTAAAGGCTATTCTCTCAGATATAAGTATTGCTATCCCAGTTTTTATTTTTCCATTGCCTTTGCATAAAATACCTTTTTCCATCCTTTCACTTTCAGTCTATGTGTATCTTTTGTTCTGAGATGGGTCTCTTGTAAACAGCATATAATGGGTCCTGTTTTTTTAATCCATGAAGCTACCCAATGTTTTTTGATAGGATCATTTAATTCATTTACATTTAAGGTTATTATTGATATGTAGTTATTTATTGTTATTTTATTCCTTTTTTTTATTCGGTGAGAGGAGGGGAGGCAGAGACAGACTTCTGCATGTGCTCCACCCAGGGATCCACCTGGCAATTTCACTATGAGCCAACGCTCTGCCCATTTAGGGTGTTCTTTTCAGCACCTGAGGCAGAGGCCATGAAGCCATCCTCAGAACCTGGGGATAACTCATTCCAACTGAACTATGGCTGCAGGAGGAAGAGAGAAAGAAGCAAGAAGGGGAGGAGTAGAGAAAGAGATGTGTGTTTTTCCTGTGTGTCCTAAATGGGAATTGAACCCAGGACATCCACACACCAGGCTGATGCTCTACCACTTCATTTTATTCTTTAAATCTACAATCCTCCTCTTGATTTTTTTTTTGATTTTTTATAGTAGGCCTCTTATAATTTCTTGTAATACTGGTTTGGTTTGATTGTAATGAATTCCTTGAGTCTTTGTTTGTCTGGGAAGCTTTTTATTACTCCTTCAATTTGAAATGATAGGCTTGCTGAATAAAGTAGTCTTGGTTATAAGTTCTTGTTTTCCATCACTTTGAATATTTCCTGCCAATCCTTTCTGTCCTTAAATATTCCTGTTAAAAAGTCAAATGTCATTCTTTTGGGGGTTCTTGTATAAGTAATTAACTGCTTTTTTCTTGCAGTTTTTAATATTCTTTCTTTGTCTCTGAACTTTGGCATTTTAATTATGCTGTGTCTTGGTGTAAGCTTCCTTAGGTTCATCTTTAATGGGACTCTTTGTGCTTCTTGAACTTGTGTGACATTTTTCTTCATTGCTTTAGGAAAATTTTTAGCTATGATTACTTCAAACAAGTTCTCTATCCCTTGTTCATTCTCTTTTCCTTTAGGAATTTCTATGATGTGTATGTTATTTCTCTTCATGCTGTCTCAGTGGTCTCTTAGAGTTTCCTGAGTCTTTTTGAGCCCCTTTTCTCTTGTCTTCTAAATTATTGATTCAGTCTTTCACTTCATCCAACCTGTTATTGATTTTTTCTAGTGCAATCTTCATTTCTGATATTATATTTGTCATTTCTGACTGGTTCTTTTTTATTATTTCAATATCATTTTTGATACTTCCTATTACTTTTTTAAGGTTCTCATTTTAATGATCCATTGTTGCTCTAAGATCCTTAAGCATCCTAATAATCATTAGGTCATAGAAAAAATGTGGCATGGGCTCAGACTGGCCCTAACCCACCAACTCCTCTACAGGTTGCAAGCTTAATAGGTTAGGGCAGCTGAGGTTGGGAATACAATGTTAGTGGGACCTGATACTTCAAAGGTCTCTTGGTCAGAAGCTCAGTATGGTAAACGTGACCCCTATTCCAGAACCTAATCTCTCAAACACTGCTGGATACTCTAATTCTATTTCTTTCCAATGAGGCAAGCAGCAGGTTCAGATTGGGTAAGGCTGACAGTCACCTCTACAGAAGTTTTTCCAGCTTGTGAGCCCTTGTCTCAGGGAAGAAGAGTGAGAGAGTCCTCCCCTGGGGCTGACTCTGTTCCCCCAGAAAGTGACTAAACCCCTCAACCAGACCCAACAATAAAGTTGTAGGTACCCACACTTTAAATGTCTGTGATTCAAGCCTCTTTTCCTTCCTTCTGTAGAACCTAGCCCAGTGCAGCAGAATGTCCAGCACCCAGTCTGGCTGACTGTGAAGCACCACCCTATTCAATGTGTACAATGTGCACAGAGAGCATAATTCACCTCAGCTTGACCCAGTGTCCTATAAGCCTTTACTTAAAATATGCTGCCAACAGGGTCATTAGGTTATAAACAGATGCTTTCTGCAGCTGGCCACTGGAGAAAATCAGCATAGACAATGCCTGTGACTGGCCATCAGAATTCTTCTTGAAGCTACAAGCAATCAACAGTTCATGGTTGCCTTTGCTGACCCCTGCTGCACATGAAAATACCAAGCTGCACACCTAAGCTGGCTTTTACACACTCTGGGCCTGGTAAAAGGTCTGCAAAATGCCAAGGTTCCCTGAGGCCCAGTTTCTGTACCCTTTGTCTGTTGGCTACTTGTTGGACTTGGCCACAGAAAAGAACCTCTGGTGGAGTCTGGAGCCTGGGGCAATTTTGGGATTAGAAAGGGTGATGGGTTTGTCTCTGCCTCTTGGAACCATGTGTCAGTCTGTCCAGATTTTTTCATCAGCCACAGTAGAGTGTGGCTACCAGGAGTCCAATGGGTGTGGCCATCAGGAGTCCAGTGCATGTGGCTTCTAAAACCCAGAGATATGGTCTACCCACAGTCTGGACAGTTTTCACTGTATCTTCTATGAGGTAGAAGCACGAGTTATAGACTCGAGAGAGTGCAGGGGGCGAGGGAAAACTCTGGCCTCAATGCCAGAAAATTGAGCCACTGATGTGACCCCTCCTCCTTGGCTTACTTCTTAGAAAGGCCCAGTCTCCATAGGGTAGGGCAGGAGAGAATCCCGAGGGCAGAAAAAGTTGCTTTTTCACAGGCTGATGCCACACAGAGGGAACTTTTCCACCCGAAAAAGATGACGACTTCTGTATTGGAGAATGACTCACCACAGGGGTTCTGGTCACCGTCTCCCACGTCTCTCTCTCTGGGCTACCACCTTCACACTCGCCCCATGCAACTCTAGTCTTCTCAGCACCCCTTCCACCAGAGCCCCAGGTGATTGGCTGTGAAAGAGATTTTCTTTACCATCTCTTTAAGATGTAGCCGGTCTCTCTCAGAGCTCTTGTCTCTTTCTTGCAGACAGAAACCTTGGCTCTTTTCACCTCCAAATGTTGTATGGGCTCCTCTTCTAGGCTCTGGAGCTCTAGGCTGTGGTGCAGAACCTGGAGCTTAGGATAGGACCCTTACTTCTCAAGGCTACCCTCCCTGCAGTGAGTCTCTCCAGACCCTCCACCTGACTCGCTCCTGGGAGTCAGGCAGCCCCTTCCACATCTCCGCCCTTTCTACCAGTCTTAATGTGGCTTCTTCTGTGATTCTTGGTTATGTACTTTTTTGTTTAGTTCAGAGTTGGTTTTTCAAGTTGATTGATCTTAATTTTAGTTGTAATCCAATTAGGTCCTGGGTGGTAGCCATTGGAATGTCCGCCTACTCCATTCCCATCTTGGAATCTCTTTTATTAACACTTAAATAGAATTATTCTGGCCCTGGCCAGTTGGCTTAGTGGTAGAGTGTCGGCCTGGTGTGTGGAAATCTCAGGTTTGATTCCGAGTCAGGGCACACA
This sequence comes from Saccopteryx bilineata, assembly GCF_036850765.1. Lineage (NCBI taxonomy): Eukaryota > Metazoa > Chordata > Mammalia > Chiroptera > Emballonuridae > Saccopteryx > Saccopteryx bilineata. The sequence goes on along the minus strand of NC_089490.1, from coordinate 65,541,986 downwards.
GGAGAGGTGGCCATTTGCTTCTCCACACCTCTTTCCCCCCTTTTCTTCCTACCTTTCTCTTCCCTCTCAGCAGCCATGGCTTGGTTAAAGCAAGTTGGCCTAAGGAACTGAATATATGTTCATGATGTTGCCTCAGATGCTAAAACAGTTCAGTTACCAAGCAACAGAACAACGGCTCCTGATGGGCAGAGCATTGCCCGGTAGGTGGTTTTGCTGGGTGGATACTTGTAGGGGCACATGCGGGAGTCTGTCTCTTTGCCTCCCCGCTTCTCATTTAAGAAAAAAAATCTAATTATTCTGATGTCTTTGATAATCTTAGTTCAAGCCCCATATTTTTTTTTTTCCGGAAAAACTCTTTAGGAAACTCTTCTTTCTTATCCCAGCCATGCTCTCTTCAAAGCATTCTTCATTTTGTAGTCATTTAATCTTCTAAAACAAAAATTTGACATAATCCCAATTTTGTATAGTCAAATTGGCTGACATAGTTTTAAAGATGAATTCCTAACTCATTAGAAAGCTGGTTGTTCTTGTGTTATTTTTTATTTTAATTTGAATTAAAAAAATAAAAATACATGGTCTTTACTTCCTTAACTGGAACTATTGCCACTCATTACATTAATATATTTTCTGCTCCCCTGTCACCTAGAATGACTTGTTCCACAAATTATGCATAGGTCCTCTCTAGGTATAGTCTCTCTTTTCACCCAACAATAATTGCTTCTTAACTAACTTTATTCATTGACTGAGCTTACCTTATTGTTTTTCTCTAAAGGCTTCTCTGAATCCTCACTCCATAACCAGGAGTAGTTCTGTTCTGCTGTGCCCTAAGCCACTACCCCACACTGTACTCATCACAAGATGTTGGAATTATCTATTCATGTTTCTACCTCTAGCCTATAAGCTCAAGAACAGGAGAGACATGTTGTGGTTCTTGTATCCCCAGCATTGAGTAGAGCATTTGGCATAGAACTGGACTCAATAAATATTTGTGTAATAAATGAAAGAATGAATTTGCCAGAGAGATTTCCAAGTGGCATCTGAATAAGCACAACCTGTTCAAAGATCTATAAATGGCAATGTTTAAGGTATTGAACTGACTGAATAACAAATTTAGAATAGTTTTTTAGAAGAGGTATATACTATTCAACAGAGTAAAAGGGAAAAGAACAGATAACAAGAAAAAAATGGCTTCAATATTGGCACAGGGAGGAAAGGGAGGACCTGGCTTAGCTGTAGTGTTCAAGATGCTCACAATTAAAAAGACATCAAATAGCAGAAAGATATTTCAGATTAATTCCTATGAAAAATTATTCCTTTCACCATGCTTTCCAATATACACTATCAACTTTGCAAAAGAGATTTTTAATAAATAGTAACCTTTGAATCTTTTCAAGATCTCTAGCCACACATTCCTGCTGTGAAAGCCGTTAGCATGCAGTATTTCCTAAAGATGACATGTTGAATATTATACACTAACCCGATGGGATGAATAATGTAGATATTTAAAACAGAGTATGCTATTTTTACCTGATACCCAGCTTATAGTCTTTAACATCCAAAGAGAAAAAGCACAAAACCTATTCTATGACTCTTCATTATAAGAAAGTATGTCAACCGGTCTTTATAAATGAATGCATCTTCTGTTACCACAAAAGGGTTCTCCTTTCTCCATCATCACTTTGTAATCTTAGAAACACTTCCCAACTTGATGTGAGAGGTACTCAAATAAAGTTGTAAAAACAGCTTCTCCTCAATGTCTCCATTCTATTTGATTATTTTAGGAAAAAGAAAGTCCATGTAATGCCCCCTTCTCTTAATTTCTTTGGCTGACCTCCAAAGTGTAGCTGTCAGCTAGTGTTAGCTAAGTAAGTGTGATCCATGGCCCATGGCCCATTTACTGTCAGTCACTTGGATGAGAATATGCACCCTGTATTAGCATTGCTGAACATTAGGAGTAGGGACCATCAGTATAATTCTCTTCAGTCTGATGCCCAAAGACTGAAGAAGGACATCAAGAACTGTTATATAAATGGACACAAAAACAAATCATGATATATTCTCTAAGTTTAAGAAGTATTTTATTTAAACACAATAAATCTTACCTTATCAAGAAAATATTTTATGATTAACCTTATCTGCCATTTCTTGACAACCTCAACCTATATAACTCACATTTAATATTTGAATTGACATTGTTTAATATGTTGCTCTGTAAATGTAGTCTTCATTTGTGTGTGTGTTTGTGAGTCTGCATATGTGTGTTCTATCTCCTCATTTATACTGTCGGATGATTAGTGATGGGATTTCTTTCTTATATTTTTATACATTTTGTTCAATTCTTTCTAGAATAACTCATCTACACTTATCTGGATATAAGCTGAATAAAACTGGAAAAACAAAATCCTACTTGCAATTCTCAGACACAATTAGTTTTATTAATTATTATAACATTGTTTTCTTTAATTTGCCAAATAAAAAGAGCCTAAGGAAAAAATTTCACATAAAATTTCCCAACTTATATATTATCTCGGTAAAATACTCTGAATCTATCATCTTTACTTGTAGTTATAAATGCATGGATGTAAGTATAGATGTATTTTTAGCAAAAACAAGATCATGTTAATGTTCAGTTTTATAAAAAAATTTTGTAATTTAATGTACAATAGTTTATTATTACAAATTAAATCTTTGATGATAAAAATATAATTAAATGTTTATAGGCAGAAACTTATATGCCTTTCTGGAGTTTTTTTTTTCCTTCAAATAAATGTACAAGGTACTGTGTCACACAGAAGTCAATTTGCATTAACAAGGCAAGTTGCAAAGTCAAAAGAAAATAATACATTTAAAAATCTATCAATCTCTAAGAGTAAAAAAACTAATAGTTTTATCTCAGATATATTAGAATGTGAGGCAAAGTATGTCTCCCTAAGCCTCTTAAAAATAACCAAAAAAGCCTGACCTGTGGTGGTGCAGTGGATGAAGTGTCAACCTGGAATGCTGAGGTCTCCAGTTCGAAACCCTGGGCTTGCCTGGTCAAAAAGCACATATGGGAGTTGATGTTTTCTGCTCTTCCCTGCTTCTCTCTCTCCCTCTTTCTCTCTCTCCTTCCTCAAATGAATAAACAAAATCTTTTAAAAATGTCAATTTAAGAAAAAAATTTTTTTAATTACATAAAGGAAGAAAACGGTTTTGATTTAATCTTTTTAATCTAGAAAGACACAGAAACATCTAGATTTTTTGTTTTTCACATAAGTATTGTTGTTATTGTTGTTTTGTTCATTGTTACATGAAAATAGGCCTCTTAATACAAAATCGGACATAGCAATGTGTGAAATACATATGCGGTGAGCAGAGAACTTATTTTAATATCTCTTCTCTGATGTAACATGGTGATGCCAGCTGCTTGGACATAAAATATATTTATCTATTAAAGTGTGTTGAGGGACACTTCATTTTTTCTGATTTCTGTGGTAGTGGGAGGGATAAGTGCCACTGAAGCCCATGTTGACCACTGGATGAACCAGCCAGTTGTACCTTGGTTTGTGTCACTGGTAGGACAGGACAAAAGGGCTGCCAGGTGGCCACTCAGCCTGGTCAGAGGGAAATGTGAAAAATAATAGGTTAGGTACATGTGGTGTGTATGAGAAGAAATAGAGACTGAGAAGTAGAAGTACTATTTTAACTCTTACAAAGAGCAATTTCTTATCACTTATTGTATATTTCAAAATCTATATTCATTTATTTATTTTATTAGTAGTTATAAGTTTATTTTTTATCATTTCACAAACATCTTGGACTCTGAATCTCCATTTTCAAAGAAATGTGATCAATAAAATGCTTGTCTTGCCTGACCAGGCGGTGGTGCTGTGGATAGAGCATCGGACTGGGATGCAGAGGACCCAGGTTTGAGACCCCGAGGTTGCCAGCTTGAGCGCAGGCTCATCTGGTTTGAGCAAAAAGCCCATCAACTTGAACCCAAGGTCGCTGGCTCCAGCAAGGGGTTACTCGGTCTGCTGAAGGCCCGCGGTCAAGGCACGTATAAGAAAGCAATCAATGAACAACTAAGGTGTTGCAACATGCAATGAAAAACTAATGATTGATGCTTCTCATCTCTCTCCATTCCTGTCTGTCTGTCCCTATCTATCCCTCTCTCTAACTCACTCTCTGTCTCTGTAAAAAAAAAAAAAATGCTTGTCTTATCAAATTAGAAAAAAATTTGGGCCCTGGCCCATTGGCTTAGTGGGTAAAACATCAGCCTGGTGTATGTACATCCCAGTTAGATTCCCAGCCAGGACACACAGGAGAAGTGATCGTCTGCTTCTTTCCCTCTCTCTCTCCCATTTCTCCCCCTCATTTCCTCCTGCAGCCAGTAGCTCCACTGATTGCAGCCTCCACCTGATGCTGAGAATAGCTCAGTTGGTCAGAAAAGGTCAACCTCAGGCACTAAAAATAGTTCAATTGATTGGAGCATCAGCCCCTCTGAGGCTGCCAAGTGGATCCTGGTTAGGGTGCATGTGGGACTCTGTCTCACTATCTCTCCTCCTCTCATTTAAAAAGAAAAAAAAATATTGGATTACTAATTCTTTAACTATTTTTTTGTCAGCTCTCTGTCCTTAAGGGATTCTATTCTTTTTTTTTTTTTTTTTTTTTTTTTTGCATTTTTCTGAAGCTGGAAACAGGGAGAGACAGTCAGACAGACTCCCGCATGTGCCCGACCGGGATCCACCCGGCACGCCCACCATGGGGCCACGCTCTGCCCACCAGGGGGTGATGCTCTGCCCATCCTGGGCATCGCCATGTTGCGACCAGAGCCACTCTAGCGCCTGGGGCAGAGGTCACAGAGCCATCCCCAGCGCCCGGGCCATCTTTGCTCCAATGGAGCCCTGGCTGCGGGAGGGGAAGAGAGAGACAGAGAGGAAGGCGCAGTGGAGGGGTGGAGAAGCAAATGGGCGCTTCTCCTGTGTGCCCTGGCCGGGAATCAAACCCGGGTCCTCCGCACGCTAGGCTGACGCTCTACCGCTGAGCCAACCGGCCAGGGCTAAGGGACTCTAATTACATGTATATTAGGCCACTTGAAATTGTGTGATATCACGTACAAGTAGGCTCTGACAGAGATAAACTTATAGAAACAGACACTAAAGTGATAGTTACTAGGAGCTGAGGGCTACTGAAGGAGAATGAAGAGATGTTGGTCAAAGGGCTCAAACTTCAAATTAAAAGATGAGTAAGTTTTAGGGATCAAATATACAGCATGATGACTAGAGTAAATAATACTGTATTATATACTTAAAAGCTGTTAGAAGAGTAGACATTAAATATTTTCAGCACAAAAATAATATTAAAATTATGTGACATGATAGAGGTGTCAACTAATGCTGTGATAGTAATCATTTTGCAATATATGAATGTATCATATCAACATATTTTTAACTTAAATTTATAAACTATTATGTTAATTATATCTTAATAAAACTGGAAAAAATAAAGACAGATAAGCAAATGATAAATTAAATAATAGGTATTTCAATTTTTAAATTTTACAATTGTATAAATTCTAACTTTTAAGAAAAATTTTGTAATGAAAATCCTATGTTTAATTGGATAAGTTTAGACTCAACACTGAAACAGGATAAAATTGACAAGGTCTAGAATTTTAAAGCAACTGGATTTGCTGAAGTTTTCAAAAGAGACAGTTCATTTGATAAATTTTGTCATGTAAAAATATTTGTCAAGGATAAGAATTTTTTTATTTAATGAGAGGAGGGGAGACAGAGACAGACTCCCACTTGTGCCCTGACCAGGATCCAAATGGCAAGCCCACTACGGGTGATGCTTTGTCCATGTGGAGCCCTTGCTCTGTTGCAACCAGAGCCATTTTTTAACACCTGAGGTGGAGGCCATGAAGCCATCCTCAGTGCCCAGGGCCAACTCGCTCCAATCAAGCCATGGCTTCAGGAGAAGAGAGAGAAAGAGAGAGAGAGGTGAGAGGGGGTGGGGTGGAGAAGCATATGGGTGCTTCTCCTGTGTGCCCAGACAAGGAATCAAATCAGGGACATCCATATGCTGGGCCAGTGCTCTACAGAAGAGTCAACTGACCAGGGCCAAAAAAAATATTTTAAAGAAAATCAGGCCCTGGCTGTTTGGCTCAGTGGTAGAGCATCGGCCTGGCGTGCAGGAGTCCTGGGTTTGATTCTCAGCCAGGGCACACAGGAGAGGCTCCCATCTGCTTCTCCACCCCTCCCCCTCTCCTTCCTCTCTGTCTCTCTCTTCCCCTCCCGCAGCCAAGGCTCCATTGGAGCAAAGTTGGCCCGGGAGCTGAGGATGGCTCTGTGGCCTCTGCCACAGGTGCTAGAATGGCTCTGGTTGCAACAGAGCAACATCCCAGATGTGCAGAGCATCGCCCCTGGTAGGCATGCTGGGTGGATCCCAGTCGGGCGCATGCGGGAGTCTGTCTGACTGCCTCCTCGTTTCCAACTTCAGAAAAATACAAAAGAAAAAATATTTTAAAGAAAATCAAAAAGAGAGTACATATGAAAATATTTGGTGTAAAATAGTCACACATTTCTGAATGAAAATAAGAGAATTAAGATGTACTCTATTTAGTAGTATTTTCTCTGAGCAAGTGAAACATTTTAACATATATAGAATATTTCTTATTTTAAAAATATTATTATCTACAAAGAAAAGTCAATTAGAGATGTCTAGAATTTTAAATTATTTTTAGTAAAGGCAACTTTGAAAAAAATTCAAAAAACTCTTGAAAAATACTTAATTGCTGATATATAACAATGACATGTATGACAGATATGGTTAACAAATCTGGTTAGAGTGTATAGAATAATTACTAAAATTATATTGTTTATCTAAATTATTGATATTCAGTCGTTTATATATTTAAAAATTATTATACTCAAATATGTTTTCAGAAAGAATTTTAGTTTTGAAAGAGTTTATTTAAACTATTTTATAGGATATTTAATAAATATTTTAAAATTACATAATTTTAATTATTTTAAACATTCTCTCTTATTCATCTTATTGCATAATTTGAGCAATAAAGTACTGTACATGCACATTTTCACTCTGGGACCTACATTTGAAGCTTCAGGGGATCCTGCCTCCCCCAGGGAATACTCTCTGATGCCTCTTTCTGCACCCGCCCACGTTACTACTACTCCCAGGACACAGCCTGAGAATAAATCACAGAGCACCACAGCCTTCTGTGTTGAACTGAATCAGAGTTGAGCCCTCTGAGAACTGCAGATTTACCTGTTGAATTTAGACTCCCATTAAAAGAAATTACAAAAATTTTGGTGAAAATAGCTAATACCTTATGACGAGCAAATTAAGCAATGGGGCAAGACACCATCCTAAAGATATACACTAGAAAAATGTTTACTAGACATTGTAACTTTGAGAGGTATAAATATAAATTTATTTTTTGTTTGTTTGTTTAATATTTGAAATACTAGAAATATCCAGGAAAATGGGGATATGCAGAATCTGTAAGAACACATCCAATTTTTTATTTTTTTATTTTTCTGAAGTGAGAAGCATGGAGGCAGAAAGACAAACTCCCACATGCATCCAACTGGGATCCTCCTGGCGTGCCCATTAGGGATCGATGCTCTGCCCATCTGGGGTGTTGCTCATTTGCAACCAAAGCCACTCTAGCACCTGAGGCAGAAGCCATGGAGCCATCCTTAGTGTCCGAACCAGCTTTCCTCCAATGGAGCCTTGCCTGCAGGGAAGGGGGGCAGGTATAGAGAAAAAGGAGAAGGGGAAGGGTGGAGAAGTAGATGGGCACTTCTTCTGTATGCCCTGGCCGGGAATCGAACCCGAGACTTCCACACACCCAGCCGACACCCTACTGCTAAGCCAATCAGCCTGGGCCCTTATAAAAATTTAAATATAGTTTATTTAAGATTGTTTTCCCCCTTCATTCTTTGAATCCATCACTCTTTTTCCACCATCTAAATATCAGCCTTAGCTTTTCATGCATAATGCCTCATTCTGAAAGTCAATTGAATTGTTGGAAAAAATTTCTAAATTTGTCCATTTCTTCTTCAACAGTCTTAAAGTAAGTATTTTGTTTGTTTGTTCTTTCCAGGATAACTGGAAATTTTTGAGCCAAAGTCAGAAGGAACAGAATGTGAAGTTTATAAAATCAAACATAAAGCATTAGAAAAAAGCAAGGTAAACATACTAGAGCGTACTAGAGTATTTCTCTTCACTGGGAAATACGCTAAATGTTCAACCAGATGGTGAGAGAAGGGAAAAATTCTGGGGTTCTGTGCTCAAAGTTTAGATACTATTTGAGCCTCTGAGTTAGGGTTCTGAGCTCTGTCCTCAGGAGTCTTTAGAAGGTGATACAAGTATTATAAAAGATGTCCTGATAGAACCCTTAAGTGATTTTAGAAATATTTGAAAATAGTATGTACTTTGTTGCCCAGAAAAATAGCTTGCAGTAGGCAACAGTAGATTTTTAACTTGTATGACTTTGGGTCATGTCTAAGGGGGTAAGTATTTGAGTAGATGTGCTGTGGGCAGCCCAGAGAACCCTGCTTATTGTATGTGGTTCTGAAATTTCTTAAACAACCAAAGACTCAAAGAGGAAGAGGTGAGTTTAAATTAATGTACTGACAGAAACCAGCGGTTAAGACATAGAAGAAGGTAGAGATTCAAAGGGTCTAGATTTACTGATCATGTGGCTAGAGGCAGTGTAAAGAATCCAGACATCTGACACAAAACAGTGTACACCTCAGAAGAGACTACAGGGAACTGAAGAGCTGTTTTGTTCAAACAACCATCTGCTGATATCAGCGAGGCTTATATCTCTCCCAAAAAACTTAAGTTGTCTTCAAGGAGAAGAAGAAGCAAGAAATCTAAATATAAATCAATATTTATTAAAAAAAAAAAAAAAGACCATATTTTTAAACTAGAAATAAGTGACTTGCCTAGAATTATATGATTGGTTTTTACCCCCCTATCAGTGTAAAAAGGGTTTTGTGAGTTCCATTGATTTCAGGTATAAAAAAATTGTTAAAACTTTCACTTGGTTAAATTCAAAACCTGCATGCTTGAGATTTATGAGCCTGATAGATTTTAAAGACATACTCACCAAAGAGCATGTATTTATGAGGCACTGTCATGGTCTATAAAGTATTAAAACTTTTAGAATTTTGCTTCATATAATGTTAAAAAGAAAAATTTAAAGAATTATGTACAAGGACGCTCACTGCAGAATTTATTATAAGAGAAAAACATTGCTAACAACTTAAATATCCATAACTGAGGAATGAGTAATATTTTAGTGCAGTTACTCAAAGTGAAAAAATATGTAATGCAACAAAAATTCTGACAATACAAATTCAGTATATAAGCAGAACATAAAAATGTTGGCTGGAGAAAACATTTTTTTTTTATATTTTTCATGTTTAAAGTATTTTAATATTTAAAAATTAGATATACTGTATAATCACATTTTTAAAAAATCTTAGATATATATAAGGTATGTCTTCCAAAAGAATGTTATCCATTTTGTGATTAAAAAAATCTGGCATAATGTGTAGTTTCTGTAACCTCAAATTTTGTAAAACAAACATATTTCCGAAGTTGCTTTTTTAAAGAAAATTATTTAATATAAATGTACTGCATCCAAGAAAAAGTTCCAGATATACACAAGCAAAGTCCCTTTATCTGAGTTCACTCAGTAGACCTTGTTTATTTCACTCAGTCTGGCACTGAGACATATTCAGTGGATTGCCCACTACCTAACTTGGTCTAGTATGGACAGATTTTCTCTTCTTCTCAACTGCAGGCTGCTGGAGAGAAGACTAGAGCAAATCTTGGAACACAACATTATAATTTTTGAGCTTTCTTTTATTTCTGGCAATAAAAATTTAATGCTAAATGTTTGCATTTAAAATATACATTTTTTTCAAATGTATTCTACCTGCCTTTATTGCCACAAAATTTAGATTCACGTATCCTAAAACTTTTTTCATTAACTTACAGCATAATCAACATTTCAAATGCTATGGAAATATTTACCTGAAACCTATGTATTCTTATTGAACAGTATAATCCCATTAAATTTAACTTTCTAGATAAAATTTTTAAAAAATAAAATAAATACACATTTTTTATCAATTGTTTTCTACCTGCCTCTGTTTCCACAAAATTTAGTTAGATATCCTAAAACTTCTTTCATTGACTTAAAAGTGAAATGTCATAAAGAATTAATGGTACTTTTTAGTAAAGCAATACATGCTCCCCATGACAACATAAAGTCCCTTATTCCAGAACATTGTGAGGTCCTCCAATTAAGTGATTATAGAGCTGAAATAAAAGGGGGCATATTTTGGTGAACACAGAATGCAGTGTATCTATGATGCATTATGAAATTTGCACCTGAGACCTTTATAATTTTGTTAACCAATGCCACCCAATAAATTCAATAAAAAAGGAAGAAAAAATATATTTTTAAATTAGTTTGATTCAACACTTTTCATTATTTTGGGGTATACAGCCCAGCAGATAGACATTCATATACATAACAGAGTACTCCCTTCAATAATTCGAGTGCCCAACTGGACCATAGATAATTATTATAATATTGTTCACTATATTATCTTATGCTTTAGTTTATATCTCCATGCTAGCTTTGTAGCTATTAATTGTTTTTAATCCCATTACCTTGGTTTTTTTACCTCATCCTTCAAAACTCCTTTTTTTTGGCCTTCATCAGTTTGTTTTCTGTATCTATGAGTCTGTTTCTATTTTGTTTATTTGTTTATTTTGTTTTGTAGGTTGCACATGTAAGTGATATTATATGGTATTTCTTTTTTTCTGTCTGGTTTACTTCATTTATAATATACTCTTGATTCAACCATGTTGTCACAAATAATAAGATTTTATTACTTTTAATTCCATTGTATCAATGTACCATAACTATTTTATCCACTTTTCTGTTGATGGGCACTTGGGTTCTTTTCATATACAGTGGTACCTTGACACATGAGCACTTTAAATCACAAGCAATTTGATAGACGAGCAGTCACTTGCGGGATTTTTTGCTTTAAGTCACTAGCGGATATTTGAATCACGAGTGTTGGGCAAATGAATTTGTAAAATTTGTGTTTTTTTATGTTTGCTCACTTTTATTGTTAAAAATGGTGCTGGGCAGCCACATGTGTGCTTGCTCTCAGAGCAGAGCAGTTGATTGCAAATTGAGGATTACCTTCCTACTTGTGAAGGGCCATTGTTATGCTAATGTTTCCTCCCTCTCCACCAGCATCTTTCCCTGACCTTGAAGGTAAATACACTTCATAAACCAGTTTATTTCTTTACATTCTCTCTTATTATGTATATATATAAATATATATATATATATATGTATTTGTTATTGATAAAGTAGATTTTCTTATTTAAAGCATATAAAACAAAAAATACATGTAATTTTGGAAGGCCAGAATGGATTAATTGCATGCCCATTAATTTAAATGAGGAAATTCAATTTGACACATGAGCAAATTGAGTCACGAACTCGGTGATGAAATAAATTAAACTCGTGTGCTTATATTCTCTCAAATTAGTATTTTGGGGTTTTTTTGGATATATTCCCAGAAGGAGAATTGCTGAGACACAGGCAGTTCATTTAAAGATTTTTGAGAAATCTCCACACTGTTTTCCATAGTAGCCTCACCAATTCACATTCCTGTCAATAGTGTACTAAGGCCTGAAGGGGGAATTTTTTAGCTGCCTTTCTGTATGAACTTGTAGTTACTCTAGACAACAATGTACAACCAATTTTTATAAATATTGTCCAGTGATCAAGAACTCCAACATTGAAATCACCTGTCCAATTCCAGGAGTGTGTGCTGTTGAGATATAAGGGAATGTCTCCTTTCAGACCATGTGATGGCATGTCCCTTTAGAAAAAGAACATTATTTTGGAAGTATAGAATCATTCTTTTTATCTACCTATCTAGCTATCTATTATTATCTCCCATCCTATGAACAATTTGAGAGAAAGTTGAAAATGATTCTCCTTTACCCTCTAAATACTTAGTGGTTTTTTTTTTGGTTTTTTTTTAAGAATAAGAGAATTTTTTTCCCTGGCTGGTTTGCTCAGCGGATATAGCATCAGCCCGGCATATAACCTTTCTGGGTTCAATTCTCAGTCAGGATTCCTCCCCCACATTCCCCCTTTTCTTCCTCTTCCCCTCCTGCTGACAGAGGTTTAATTGGTTCAAGCATGGCACCAGGCACTGAGGATGGCTCGGTTGGTCTGAGCATGTCACCCTCAAGTGCTAAAAATAGCTCAGTTGACTTGAGAATCAGACCCAGGCAGGGGTTGCTGGGTAGATCGGGTCAGGGCACATATGGAAGTCTACTTCACTATCTCCCCTCTTCTCACCTCAAAAAATAAAAAATAAACCAAAAAATAAAAGCATTCACTTGCATCTCTTATATAACAAAATGACAAATATAATAATTGGAAAATTAACATTGATTTAAAAATTATCATATTATCTACACTAAATATATTCAAATTTAACCAGTTTTCCAAATCATACCATTAAGAGTATATATTTGTATATTTATTGGTCTAGAGTTCAATCTAAAACATTGCTTTTAGTGTCATATACTATAGTCATCCTTAATGTGGAATACTTCTATGTCTTTCAAGATATTGATATTTTTGTGAAGAAAAAAAAGTCATTTTTAAAAGAAGTATTTACTTCAGAAATACACATTATCTTTGTGAACAATTCCTGCCGAGGGTGAGGATGACGGAGATGCAAAGACTCGACTCTGGGAACCAGGTTCAGTGACACAGATCCACTTTATTCAGGAAGTAAGCTAGATTATATATGTGGGTTCAGCCTATAGCAGGGGTCCCCAAACTACAGCCCACGGGCCACATGCGGCCCCCTGAGGCCATTTATCTGGCCCCCACCGCACTTCCGGAAGGGGCACCTCTTTCATTGGTGGTCAGTGAGAGGAGCACATTGACCATCTCATTAGCCAAAAGCAGGCCCATAGTTCCCATTGAAATACTGGTCAGTTTGTTGATTTAAATTTACTTGTTCTTCATTTTAAATATTGTATTTGTTCCCATTTTGTTTTTTACTTTAAAATAAGATATGTGCAGTGTGCATAGGGATTTGTTCATAGTTTTTTTTATAGTCCGGCCCTCCAATGGTCTGAGGGACAGTGAACTGGCCCCCTGTGTAAAAAGTTTGGGGACCCCTGGCCTATAGGGTGTTACAGCATGTCCTTCATAGCCAATGGCTGAAAAGATCAGGGAGTTGCATGGTTTGTGCTGAGTCACTTCCTTATAGTGAGCAAGATCCCTTCCTGGGTGTGCCCAGGAGGCTTCTGGGAGCTGGAGTATTCTCACAGCATTGCATCAGCTGCAGCTGCTAGGAATGCACACTGTGCTCCACCCACATCTCCCCCTTCTCTTTTAATTAAGGCTAATTGGACTTGATGAATGGCAGCTTGCTGTTGTTGTAGCTTCTGAATGCTACGCATTATGCAATGGAACCCTAGTAGAACTAAAATAACTAATAGATTAGCTGGCTTAAACAATGAGGCAAGCTTCTATAATGTTTGACTAGTTAGGAAATAGAATGGGGGTCTTAAACAGGGGATTCCCCCTAGGGATCGGGATGTCATTTCCCTCCCATTGTGTTACAGAGAACTTCTAGGTGCCATTAAACACAGTTCCATTTTGATTATAAAAAATGGACGTAGGTCCATGCACGCCCCCTTCCCACAAAGGTCCCAGTGTCCAAACAGAGAATGGATGGCTTGCTGCATACTGCATATGGTTGCATTTTGTCTCTTAGCCTCTGATGCCAAACTTCGAGGTTGATAGTCTGTGCATCCGGGCCGGAGGCAACACGGCAGTCTCTCCAGGGAATTTCTTCTCTTGGGAGTGTTCTTAGATGTTTGTCATATAGGAACAGGCAAAGAGATGACCCTGGGAAGGCAAGATTAGCAGAGTGGGGGAGAGAGAGCGAGAGATACAGAAAAATAGACAAGACAGACAGATAGAAAGAAAAAAGACACATGGGGGCATATAGGCTGGCCCATGGTTCTGCAGTAAGAACATGTGTTGGAGTTAAAGCTGGGGTAGAAAATGGCATCTGAGAGGCTGGGGTGGGGCATTGAGCCCCGGCAGGGAATGCGGAAGTAGTGACCTCCATTTCCCCAGGCGGCAGAGCCAACGGCACGGTTTCTAATGTATCTAGCTTCATTTTTGCATGCTTGGCTGCAAGTCCATCACACTCAGTCACCCAACCTTTCTCCTTCTCCTCCGGAGGAGGCGAATATGGAGGTAGAGGCTCCTCTGAAAGAGGAGTAGCCTGTAGGATCTTAGGGACTGGCAGAGGATCCCCAGGAGGAGCACTGGTCAGGAAGACATGTATCACTAACAGAGCTGGAATGAGGCTGAGAGGGAAGGTTTGTCCCCCATGTACTTTGGCCAAATGGACGCACTGGAAAGCTTGGGCCCAAGTATCAGGGTCCCAGAGGGGTGCATCCTCAATCCAGGGATTGAGACCAGAGAGAATCTCCCAGTAAGTACAGAGATCCTTTTCACAAACTTTAACCCACCTACTCTGCAGTAGGGCATGCAGGGCTTGAGCCTGCAGGGCTCGAGTGAAGAAGAAGGTTTCCTATTGCAGAGGGTCAGTCACCCATCCCTTGGATGCCAGTTAGGTCTGTGTTTGAGGTGCCAGTTCTGGACAGGTCCTGCTGGGGGTGAGGATGACAGAGACACAAAGACCCTACTCCGGGTACCAGGTTCAGTGACACAGATCCACTTTATTGAGGAAGTAAGCTAGCTTATAAACACAGGTTCAGCCGATAGGGTGTTACAGCATGTCCTTCATAGCTAATGGCTGAAAAGATCAGGAAGCTGCGTGGTTGGCGCTAAGTCACTTTCTTATAGCGGGCGAGCTTCCTTCCTGGGTGTGCCCAGGGCGGTTCTGGAAGTTTGGAGTATTCTCACAGCATTGCATCAGCCACAGCTGCTAGGAATGTGCTCTGTGCTCCACCCACAATCTTTAATAAAATATACTATGTTACTAATGTGAATTTAATGAAGAGGCCTCAGTTATAACTTCAGAACATAAGAAATCATGGACTTGACTTTAAAATTTTTTTGTATGATCTTCTGGATTCAGTATAATCTACCTTTCAGAGAGTAGGACCAATTTGAATTTCCATGTGAACACATAATGTTTACAGTCAATACTTTTGATAGTTTAAGGGTGGTGATACATTGAAAAAGTAGGGCAAAAAGAGAAAAAAAAAGGACTAACAGAAGGAGGAGGGTGTTAGGAGGAGAAAAAGAATGAATGGAAGGGGGAGAAATAGAGTTGATTTCTTAATACCTGAGGAAGAGTTGTCATACTTACCTATCTGAGAATTATTCCGAAGGCCTTTATACTGTTTAAGATATATTCAGCAAACATATTATAAATTCTTCCTTCCAAATAAATAAGTTATTCCCTCCAAATAAATAAGTCAATAAATTATGTTCCTTCAGGTCTTCCCAAAATATGGCAGGAAATAACATTTCTCTTGGATATATAATTTAATTACTTTGAGAGTGATCATTGTTACAATATTTCATGGCAAATGCAAGTGTCCTAGAGACTTACAAACCTATTGGGGAAAATATTGGTGAAGTTGCTTTGGTTACTTCTTATAAGTTTTATGGAATACTAATGATACTACATTTCTGCTTTGAAAAATGTAAATTCCCTATGCAACAATGCCTGGTAAAATGGTTTTAAGAAACAATGGGAATCATAAAGATCCAGTGCCATATTAGAAAAATGCTGTATATATTATTAAAATACAAATATTAAAAAATAATGTTGGCATTTTGCAAGTCACTTGAAATTATGGTAAAACATCTCAACAAACCAAAATTGGTTAAATTTATTTCAGTGGCACAATTCTTTATTTTTTACAAAAGATAATTAGGCCCTGGCTGTTTGGCTCAGTGGTAGAGTGTCGGCGTCGTGTGCAGAAGTCCCGGGTTCGATTCCCGGCCAGGGCACACAGGAGAAGCGCCCATCTGCTTCTCCACCCCTCCGCCACGCCTTCCTCTCTGTCTCTCTCTTCCCCTCCCGCAGCCGAGGCTCCATTGGAGCAAAGATGGCCCGGGCACTGGGGATGGCTCCTTGGCCTCTGCCCCAGGCGCTGGAGTGGCTCTTGTTGCAACAGAGCGATGCCCCAGATGGGCAGAGCATCGCCAATGGTGGGCGTGCCGGGTGGATCCCAGTCGAGCGCATGCGGGAGTCTGTCTGACTGTCTCTCCCCATTTCCAGCTTCAGAAAAATAAAAAAATAAAAAAAAAATAAAAAAAAAGATCATTAGAACATTAGAACTTTTTTTTTACTATTAGAACAGAGAACAAACTATCTTTCAAAATTTAAAAATGAGTTATAAAAATAATTTTAATTTTGCTCGATCTCTTTTGCTTTCTATCATTATACTATGAATCTCTTAGGGTCATATAAATTAGTAAAACACATATTTAGTGTTACCAACATAGTGCCCTGGGCGATTAAAAAGACAAACATTGTTAATAGCTATATTTTGAAAACATTTCTTTTAAATTCTGCACTGTTTACAATGTTTCTCTGTGTTCACAGTCTCCCTGATGCTTAACTGTAAAAATATTGTCTCAAACTCCTTAAGAATTGCTTTGCAGATCCCACTGGTGAATATAATGACCTCTTTTACCTTGTCAAAAGGGCAAACTTGTCAAGCTCACAGTAGTCAATACTCTGAAGAGCATCCCTTCAGCCCAGAAACATGGACCAAGCAGGACTCTGGAATGCAGGTGCTGAGATGTGCAGACCTGACAGAGACAAATAGTTCTACAACTCACCAGCTGATCAAGGACGAAGGGACACTCTGCCTCTGAAGCTGAAGCCCACTTAGATTTCTCCTGTATCACTTAATGATGTGAACAGAGACTTAATTCTTTGAAGTGCCTGATTTAAGGAGCTGAAAAGCAAAGGAAGCCTTTTGCTTGATCTGATCCTTGTTATTAAAAGAAGCAGATGAGATAAAACACTTTCTATTTATATCTATTGATGTATTTTGAATTCAGTATTTTAGTCTGTTCAGCTATAGTTTACCCTCTGCCCTCATTTCATAGCTCTGTTTTGCTTCTGATTAAAAAGTGTCAATTAATTTGTTGATACATCCTTTAGCTGATTACGAATAACTTTTTCAAATTTGAAAAATAGTTTGTCTTATTTCATTTGACTTATTAATTTTGCACTCCAATTTAATTAAGAACCCCAACTGAAATTTAAAGAAAGTTTACAGAAATAAATAAATCTTTTTTGATAGCCTTTCCAAAGTAAATAAATAAGAAATCCAGATCTTATTCTTCTTCAAACATAGCTTATCCACTAATGTCTCTACTAAAACCTTTTTAAGAGATAAAGTTCTTTTGTTGTCCCCTAGATTCATTTTGTGCCACCAAAGTTCTAGATAGTATTGATTATAATGCTACTCTACATTAAAGAATGTGAGTGACATTCTTTTTGTTTATATGACCTTTTTAAAGCTGAATTTATTGAGGTGACACTGGTTAACATAATTATACAGGTTTCAGGAGCGTGGGGTTGCTGACTTGAGTGTGGGATCATAGACATGATCCCATGATCACTGGCTTGAGCCCAAGGTTGCTGGCTTAAGCAAGGGGTCACTTGCTCCACTGTAGCTCTCCAGTCAAGGCACATATGAGAAAATAATCAATGAACAAGAAAAGTACTGCAACAAAGAATTGATGCTTCTCATCTCTCTCTCTTCCTGTCTGTCCCTATCTGTCCATCTCTCTGACTCTCTCTCTGTCTCTGTCACAGTAAATAAATAAATAAGTAAATAAATAAATATTTAGCACATTTTACCACCTATGTCAGAGACCCTGATTACCAATATTAATGTGGTTATAAATCTGTTTATCGCCTGACCTGTGGTGGCGCAGTGGGATAAAGCATTGACCTGGAACACTGAGGTCACCGGTTCAAAACCCTGGGCTTGCCAGGTCAAGGCACATATGGGAGTTGATGCTTTCTGCTCTTCCCCCTTCTCTCTCTCTCTCTCTCCCTCTCTCTCTCTGTCTCTCTTCTATAAAATGAATAAATAAATAAAAATAATTTAAATCTGTTTATCTTTCACTTTAGACTTTATATTTAGGTTTGCTATGATTAAAGTTGAGCCTTAAAAAAATGTAATAGCCTGTATTTTTTTAATCTTTTTTTCTTTTTTTACATTCAGCCTGAAAGACAGTGGCAACTTTCATTCTCAGCACTGTGACTGAGCTCATATTCAGTTGTTGTGATAATACCACTGCCAACATCAGTATCGATGTCCTATCCTCCCTGGCAGTATAGCAAAACTGGACTCTGAATTTTGAGAGACCTCAGTGACTGTCACGTATTTCAAATTTCAGCTAAATGTTACGAGACAAGCTACAGACTCGGAAAGCAAACCTGTCTCCCTGAGATGAAGGCAATCAACACAAATTGACTTTTAAATGATACCTGGTTTCTCTTTATCCCTCTTCATGTTTTAATTCTGCCTTTGTATCCCAGAATATCTTTTCTATGAGCACCTGACTGTTGTTACTTTAACTGACACTATTCACATTTTAGATAGGATATTATGAAGCAGTGACTACCGGTAAACCACCTGTGTTGTGTAGATTATTTTTATAAAACCATTCTTATTAATTTTTTCCCATAAAGCTTAAGCAGATAACTAACCATATACCCATATGTTGATATTGGTCATGGTTTCCCATAGCCATGTCTTAAGATATTGGAGCTCATAGCTCAAATGTAACTCTGTGTGTCAACCAACAAATATAAAATTTATTATGATAATAGCTTCCATTTCTCTACTTACTCTTCAACTTTTAGTTCAAACTTTCTGAATTTAGTGATTTTATTTTAAAAATTAAACTCTACTGGATAGATTAATAAGCCATAGTGAGGAAATTACTTAGCCTGTAGGAGTCTCAGTTTCTTCCTCTATAAAACCGGACTAGTAAAGAAGGTTTCAAAAGACTGCTATATTTCTGCTATATTTGTGAAGTCACCGCATTTATGAAGTCATATCAGGGGTCACTAACTCAATTGTCCCCAGAATCTGGGTTGGTCACATAAATTAGTAAATCTAGACAGATGTAAGAGAGTAAGAACTTTAAGGGTTTTTGAGATCTGCAAGAGGCAGTTATTAAAAAATAAACTCCATCGGTCTCACAAAATATTAAAGAAGAAAATCTGGCCATGATTTACTTGTGACTTAGAAGAATATTTAGGATGCAGGAGGTTCAAAATGTTAGTTCTCTCTTTCACTTCCATTTTCCTTCTGCCTACTATCCTTACATATTTGTAACCCCAGGCTTATGAGTGGTAACCAAAGAGAAAAATAAAGATGACTGAAGCTTTTTTTATGCTTTTTAAAAATCACTGAAACTCTCAGGGAGACATGTAGCAAATAAAATATAACCAGACAAGAGCAATAAAAGAAATTGAAGTGTAGCAGAATATGCCACTCCAAAATATGACTGTAGGAGTTTAAGATATGCCATCCAAAAATATGTTGCTTTGGTATGTTGATTGCTTTGAGCTGTAGGTTCTTGGAAAACAGCAGATACAGGGAGAGGATTTTTCAAAACTCTTATCTGCCTAAAGGCAGATACTCCAAAAAGAACTCAGATGTTATAAATACCTTTTTTGGGAGTTTCATGAACCAGAGAAGATTGACTCTTACAGCAGAAGAGGAGACTGAAAGTCAACATCACACCCTGACAATCTTTGTCACAAACTATTATGCATCCCACCTATTCTAAGAGTCCATTCATCTTTCCTAAAAATCATTTACTCTCCCCTAAGAGACCATATCCATTTTCCCCTTTCCCTATTAAGATGATATTTAATCCTGAATTCTAAAGCCATGACTTTGAGTGACTCATTTTTCCCTGGGTGTCATCCGTGTATGTATAAGGTATCTATATATATATGAAGTTAATAACCTTTTGAGCAAATATATTTGTTTTGCTTTTGTTAATCTGTCTTTTATTACAGAGGTCTCAGCTAAGAACTCAGAAGGGTAGGGGAAAATTAATTTTTCTCACCTACAAAATATGAGCCGATATCCTATATATAATGAAATCACCAAAGTAGTGACTTATTGAGGTCTTCAGGGAGGATTTTATTTAAGTTGGCATTTGAGTTTGCTCTAACATTAAAATAAGGTAGCTAATAAAAGGGTGTCAGGGGCATTTAAAATAGCCAGAACTATTTATGAAAAAATGTGAAGAATTGAATATACATGCAACAATTCACCATCTTAGTGTCTTATATTCAACTGACTACAATCTGCAAGGCCACAAGTAAACTCAATAAATGTTTACTTGGAATCTCTAATTATTCAGCAATGCTTTAAACTCCTTATTTCTTTACCAAAGATTTTTTTCCCTATAGGTAATATGATTTAAATAGATGTTTCATTATATTATGTCTTAAATTAAAAAAAAAACCTTAAACTCACCATATTTTAATAGTTTTTAAAATATAATAATTTTGAGACAATTATTTAAGGATATCCTATAATTACTATTGGCATTGCTTATCTTCTTACTCATGAAAGAGGGCACCAATATTCAATGTCAGTTTCTTTATTTTTTGACTCTGTAATGATTTACTACTTTGTGTCAGGGCCTTATTACCCCTAATCTGGACTATTATAGTGAGGGCTTGGTGGTATAGTGGTGAATACAGCTGGCTTCCCTATAATACCCCACTACACTCAGCCTCTCCTCCCCCTCAATCCACTATGAGTTAATCTTTCTAGGACACAGTTTTGATCTTAATATTTTTCTGCTCAACAGTCTTTAGTAATACCCCATTAACTACCAAATAATATAAATAATTACAAAATAAATACTGGTTACTCTGGTTAGTTCAAACTGTGTTGGCAGATGAACCAGAATGGGGTTGAATAAGATATGGGGAAACAGACCAAGCAAAGTGTTGATTTGGAATAACTGGCATTTTCTGTTTTTAAATCACAGTTCAAAGTCACTTTTATATGACTTTATGTTAGCTACCTTCCATTTTCCAATCTTGTTTATTACAACTGGTCAATTAATATATATTTAAAAGATGCTATAAAAGTTTGTTTTGACAATTAAAGATAATGTTAATGTATATTCCAGTATTTGTAGAAAGAAACAGAATGTTACCTGACTGAGTTGGCAAGTACAGGTAGCAAAAATATAAGAATTTCAGACAAATATTCCAGACGAGACAAGGAGACACAGAGCATACCAGAAGAAAGCATCCATGAAGTAAATGGAGCATCAGGAGAGATTGACAGCAGGTAATAGAAGGAAAATAAGAAAGACAGAGAATTGGTACCATGTCTAGGGAGTCCATGAGCAGGAAGCAATGAGGTAGCAAAGTAATAAATTGAGAAGTTTCATATAGCAGATAGATGGACCCAGTTTCAGCAAATGGAATTGTCAAGGCAGAGCTCAAGTACCATAAAGACTCACACTGTAACAATGAACTCTAAGTAGAGTCAATAAGTCACATGCATTCTCAAATAGGACCCTATAAAGAAATGGTTTAGGATTGGGAAAAAGATATCTAAGCTTCTAAACTTGAGATCAGTGGTGTAAATAAAGAAACATGCATACCCCAATTAAGAAGAATTGGAGCAAATTTGTTTAAAAAAATCCTTACTATGTTCTAGGTACTTTTATTAACTCCATTTCAGAAATGTGGAAATGGAGCAAAATAAGTTTAAATAACTCACCTAAGGTGATAGTGATAGAAAGTGGTATAGTTAGAATTTGAAATCAGTAAGTTTGGATCTATGGCTCTATGTTTTAATCATCATTGTTTCATAGCTGATTATATGCTAATAAATTATTGAGTAGTGTCCATCAAAAAAAAAGATACTAATGAAAGCTAAATAAAAATTAACTCCAAATCTATGTAATTTACATTTGCAGCACAATAAACTACCTCAGAACTTAAGAGACCTAAAACATCATTTGCTTATTTAGCTCATTGCCAGCTAAGTGGTTCTCCATGTTGAGATCACTCAACTGGTCTCTGGAGTACACTCAGGTGGATGGTCTAAAATATTGCCACTCATACACCTTATTCTCTTTCACATGGTCTGATCTTCTAACAGGTTAGGCAAGGTTTACTCACATGATAAATTCAGGAGTCAAAAAAAATCAGGAGTCCAGCATGCATATAAGATTGCACAGCATGAATGTGCAAACCCCAATATAAAACCTGTTTTCAAGCTTTACATCACTAGCTGTGAATCTGGGACAGTGTTTCCTATAACCAAGAGATGTTTGACAATGTTTAGAGATATATTTTTGATTGGCATAGTTAAAGGGTTGTTAGTGGTATGTGTAGGTGTAGACCAGAGATGATGCTAAATATTCTACAATGATCAGTACACCCCCCTTCAACAAAGAATTATCCAATCCAAAATGTGCACAGTTTAGGAATGTGTGATGTTTAGAAATCCTGATTACGATTGAAAATGTCGCATTAACCAAAGAAACTAATGTGGCCTACCTTATTTCAAGGGGGGAAAAAATCCATTCTTGATGAAAAAAAGAAAAGTCTGTGATCATTTTTGCAAACTGCCATAGCAAGAATAATGGAAGTTATTGAAAAAGACAACAGTGTAGCTATAGAAGCAGTAAGAGCAGAAGTTCAAGGGACAGACTGAAATGGGTTAAATATAGCAACAAAGAAAACAGGGAGGTTTTCTTTAATCTTAATTTTTTGCTTTAATTTAATCAGAATTTATGTATTTTTATGTAATTAAGTATGATCATTGCAGAGCCTTTAAGAGATATCTGTTCTAAATGGGCTTTTATATATTTTAAATACTAAAACAATCTACACTAATAGGACATTAGCTTATATATACAAAGTACTTTAAAATGTGGTATGTAAAACAATTGTGATTGACCAATAAACCCGTCTGTAGTAATTACTGAGGCATTTATATTGTCCATTACCGAGAAATCCATTTTATATTTTTCTTTAAATAAATGTAATTATTCATAAAGTATAAATTAAAATCAATGTGTTTTACTGAAATATCAATAACTACTGACGATATCATAAATAGATACTTTCCTGAGGGAACTAGTTTGTTGTGTCCATTGTTTATTAAAAGAGTTCCTTTTTTTATTTTATTTATTTTTTATTTTTCTGAAGCTGGAAACGGGGAGGCAGTCAGACAGACTCCCGCATGCGCCCTACTGGGATCCATCCAGCATGCCCACCATGGGGCGATGCTCTGCCCATCTGGAGCACCAGAGCCATTCTAGCGCCTGAGGCAGAGGCCATGGAGCCATCCTCAGCACCCAGGCCATCTTTGCTTCAATGGAGCCTTGGCTGTGGGAGGGGAAGAGAGACAGAGAGGAAGGAGAGGGGGAGGGGTGGAGAAGCAGATGGGCACTTCTCCTGTGTACCCTGGCTGGGAATTGAACCCAGGACTCCTGCACACCAGGCCGACGGTCTACCACTGAGCCAACTGGCCAGGGTCTTGAAGGAGTTTTTTTTTAATTATTTTTATTTATTTATTCATTTTAGAGATGAGAGAGAGAGAGAGAGAGAAGAGGGAGAGGAGCAGGAAGCATCAACTCCCATATGTGCCTTGACCAGGCAAGCCCAGGGCTCTGAACCAGCGACCTCAGCGTTCCAGGTCAATGCTTGATCCACTGCGCCACCACCGGTCAGGCTTGAAGGAGTTTCTTAAATCGTATGCTTTTTTAGATAGAAAGAAAAAAATAGAAAAATGTAGCAAGATTTTAGCTATTTAAACTATCTACTATTTAAGAAACCATCAGCACAAAACTTATTTAGAGTATTTTTATTTTTATATTTAATGTGTCATTATTCCTTATGATGTAAGATATTTCATAATACTGACAATATTTCTGTCAATTTTTTGTTTTTAAATATGTGTGATTTAGTGTCAATTGTGTAAAAATTATATAATATTTGATTATTGTTATCACCATCTTTATAACTTATAGAGTTAAACTATAAGCAACTAAAATTACATACAAAATATTATATAAGTGAAGTATATAAATTGCTGATAACTTAACCATTTTATGCCTGTAAAAATTATCATAATAAATAGTTCAAGCTAATATCATTAGCTAAATAAAATTAAGACAATTTTATAATTTTTAAAAGGTTTGATAAGTCTAAATGTATTGCCTAAAACTTCTTGCTATATGATGTGAAGATCCTAAAAGAACAACTTTTAAGATCCTTATCATGCCAAACATGACCTGTGCAAAATTAAGTTTTTAAAAAAGATTTTAGACAGATGTAACCAGAAATTGAAAATTAAAATGCTGTAGGGCACATTCCTATCTTTTTAGCCCATAAATCTAACCCCCCAAATTATAAGTATATATACATACATACATTTGTCAACCTCCGGCTACATGTACACATAGAAGTATAAATGTTATTTTGCTAAAAGAGATACAAGTTTCACTTATGAATCTTTGCTTCAAAACTTTAATGAGAAGCAGTGCAATGCAGTGAGAAGGGGATAGCATCTGGGGTCACACAGACCCTACTCATTTTTCTCTTACCTCTGTTGTCTCTTAGCACTAGTCTAGATCTTTGTTTTTGTTACATATATTATCAGAGGCTTAGCTTACTAATGCATAAAATGAGATATTAATCCTCCCCTATATGTTTGTTATAAAGGATAAAGAAGACAGTGTAAATAAATAACTTTCACTGTGTTAACTTATAGCATATGATCAATTAATACATTAGTTTATGTTTCTATTATTTTTGCAAACATTTTTTGTATTAGAAGTCAATAGATATCAAATTCTCATTAAGTTGTCTACATTGTGCTTCAGCTTAGCTGCTTTCTAGCTCCCAAGATTTCTAAATGTTTACAGGAAGAGAAAGTGAGAAAAGTCTCTGGATGTCACCAATGTTTATTTACTTAATTATTCCCACTCCTTTCATTTCTCTCATCCCATTTTTTTCCACTCTAAAATTTTCTTCCTCACTTATATCTATACATAACATAGCCTTTGATTAAAAATCTTTTAAGTATTAGACAAGAATTTAATATCTTTAATTTCTACCACTAAATGTTCTATAATGAAGAATAAATTTAGGAAAAGTTATTAGATGGTCAAATCGTCTGAGTTCCTTACTGTAGCATTTTGTAGGTTTCAGTATTTATGTCTAAAAAATAATGTAGCTCTTTTGGCTGGCACTTAGAAAATACTCCTGTTTTCACAATCTCAAAGTAATTTTCAATTTCTCTCAAATATGAAAGATAGACAAAATGATCTTAAATAAAACGCCATGTTCATTAATTCTATTTCTAATGAAAATAGGATGCATAACACATATTTTTAATTGATTACCTAAAGTGTGTTAAAGAGTCACATTATAAAACTTAAGGAACAGAATCGTAGATATTTTCAGACCCTATATTACCCCCCAAATAAAATATTTCTTCACAAATCTTTCATGACTGGCTATGGCAAGAAGGCAATATAAATTGATGGGCTCATTTATCTCCACCTCTTCAGAGACCAGTTTATATTTTTCACCAACTACATTAATACATTAATACATTCTGCATGTTAGACTATGAATAGTCACTGCTATGAGATACTTTTCAACAGCCCAGAACAGTTTAATATTATCAAGGTTACAGCTGTACTTGTTCATAAATAATTCATTTTAAATGCATTTTTTAATTAAAAAATAGGCTATATGATTCATTTTGAAGTCCTAAGGGCCGTTGGAAGATCATCTGGGGATGATTCATTAATACCTTCTCTAGAATCTGTGCTTTGCAACCCCACATTTGTTCATAAATGAACTGGGTAATACCACCTACAACTCCCAGGCTTTTTTTGTAAAATGCACAGAGGCACCTTTGTTTAGCACCTCTATGGATTTAAAAACAATATGGGTTCATCATACTCCAATACACAGATAACAGCCCTGTGGTGCTTGGAAACCTTTTCCCATTTGTCAAGCTATACTGTGGTTCAGACTTGGCAGCAAAGAAAATAGGGCATTGTATTTTTACTTGCATATAACATTACTGGCAACTGCAAACTGATACAATAAAGTAAAAAAAAATAGTTTATCTGTGGTTACACATATCTATTGCAGCACTTGAGGTCTTTAGGGAACATGTTTTTAAAATGGAGGAGCTATTGCAGAGCCTATTTTCAGCTCTGTTTTGAGAGATTACTGAATAATGGTCAGTAACCTGACAGGTGA
The DNA here is from genome assembly GCF_036850765.1 of Saccopteryx bilineata. Taxonomy (NCBI): domain Eukaryota; kingdom Metazoa; phylum Chordata; class Mammalia; order Chiroptera; family Emballonuridae; genus Saccopteryx; species Saccopteryx bilineata. Next base: position 65,515,596 of record NC_089490.1, on the reverse strand, counting down.
ATAAGATTTTCCTAAGATTTCGCAATTGAGAACCCACCTTAACTCTTTAGGAATCACTATAGCTCCATAGAGTCCTTTGCAGAGCTTGTGGCACACTAGTGGCATCAGTGGTTAATAAGTAACACAAGTCACTTGAGCATTTAGTTTACCTGCCAGGGATGCTGAAAACACAGGTTTGATTCCTATAAAGACCTTTTATTTGCAAAGAAAAAAAAAAGCTTAGTTCAATCCTAGAGACAGACATAAATTTATTTCACAAGATAACCTGGTAGGTAATATGGCTTGTGTCACCTCTCATGTATTTTCAAACTCCTCATTTACTGCATTTTTTTCAACCCAACACATGAATACCTCTGAGATTTGCTCATCTTGAACATGTTAATTATAAAAAGACAATCTTCCATTGACTTTCCATTTCTTTCTGTATACTATATATATATATAAATATATATATATATTTATATATATATATGATTATGTTTATGCTTTCTTTTTAAAACAAGATTAATCTCCACTTCCTTGCTTATTCTTTAGAAAAGAACAGTCGATACTTCATCACTCCAAAAAGATTGCATACTCTTCAATGAGAGATTTAGAAGACTTTCTCTTATCCCAGTGCTCTTGTACTGGACACTCTGACCTTATATCCTCTTTTGCTTGTATGATGTTACTTTCTCCTTCTACCACTTTGGTAGCTCTTTTTTAGTCTACCAATGAAATATTCTAGACTCTTTAGACATCTGTATTCTTTTTTCTCTATTTTTCTCCTCTATTCACTGAACAGATATCCATATACAAATTTCTTAAGAAACAACTAAAGAGAGTTATTAGATTCCCAAATACATATCTCCAAACCATAGATTCTATGGTTCCATTCCCAAATACATATCTCCAAACCATAGATTGTATGATTTCAATTCATTCATCCAATGGCTTATTGCAGAGCTCCACTTGGCTGTTCCAGAGACAACGCAAATCAATGCTTAAAATAGACATCATATTTATTTCTTCAACTTATTCTTTCTCCTTTGTAAGTAAGTGACATCATCACTTATGCTCACCCAGGCCACAGAGAAAATGGAGTTGTGTTAGCCATTGTCTGAGTACAGGCTGCTTTCAGCCCTCTCTCAATATAGCCATGTCACCTCCTCCTTCCAGCAATGTTCCCAGGGACCAGAGATAAAGTCCTTTTCTTGAGGTTTATGGATGCCTTATGCTTTTGTGGTTGTGGGAAAATTCCACAAGAGATAAACTAGACAGGGACAAAATAAACTTCATTTAATGAAGAGGTATAGATGGGACTCACTCCTGCTGAGTGGACATTAATCTGAGTGCAGACACCTAGGACAAGAGCGGCTAATATGGGCTTGGTCACAGTAGCAAATGATATATATTTCAATTTCCACAGGTCTCTGACAACCGAAACAAGGCTCTTCAAATAGATCATTTACCAAAATGTTGTCTGTATGACTCATCACTTCTAGGCCTATTTCTAAGGACTCTTAAACACACTCACCCTTTTTCACTCTTTCTTCTCTCCTTCTAACAGTGTAAAACCAAACCCAGACAAAAGTCTGGGCTTCCTTCTATTATCCTTTACACCATTTCTCTGATAAATAAATACAGAACTATCCACTAGAATCACAGAAAAGGAACTAACTGGAGGGAGAAAATCGGATAATATTTTGAAATAATATTTCTGCCACACTAACAACAAGAATTATCCCAACCTGTCTTCTCTCTTCATACACAATTGCTATTCTCCCCTTTTCTTTGCTCAGTATTAACAATGTAGCAACTTCCAGATCCCTTTGTGATCACTAACACCATTAGCACCCAGATAGATGGCTGTGTTCATCACCAGTAACTTTTACCATAATCCCAGGCAATTTCTTTGCACACATAAGTAGCTAACCCTTAGGGCGTTAGGACACTTTTGAGTCCAAGGCACAATGACAACTAAGAGAACATCTAGCACAAGGTGTGGTCAGAAACATCTCTAAGAGTAGAACACCTCAAGAGGCACAGATTTATCAATGTTCTGCTACTCAAACTGGAAACTGTAAAACCAGGCCAAAATTTTTTTCTGTATTAACAGGTTGTCCTACATACCACTGCCACTCATTCAGACTGTCTCACAAAATAGCTGAGTCCTTTGTTGATGTTGCATTAATAGGACAGCATTTAGTAAGGCTCAAAATGAGAGAATTATCTATTGCTATTATCCATATCTGGGAAATGTTGTTGTGGGTGACCACAAGCTAACAGAGTCCTTGCAGTTTAGATTTGTAGGGGACAGAGAGGTGTAGGAGACTGGCAGTAGGCTGACCGAGTCCTTGCTGCCCATATCCCCCACCTCATTTGCTTGATTAGATTGGTAAAAGCTAAGCCCTTCCCTCCTTTAAACAACCTCTGATTGTTTAAGTTGGGAAAGGCAATTTACATGCCCTTCCCCACACCTCAATGTTAGCTATAACGCTGATGGTTTCTATCTGTTACATCCCCCAAATCCCTCAAAGAGACTGGAGGCAGTTTTCTTTTTACCCTTTGTTTGGTGAAGTTAAGATGTTATGATAGTGGGGGGTTTTCTGCACTTGGGAGAATTCTTGGTTTGCTTCTTTGTTTTGCAAATGACTTTGCTTTTCACTATAAAAATAAAGTTTTGGGGAGTGTAGGCTCTTTTGGTAGGTCATCAACCATGACGAGACCTCCTGATCCTATCCTTTTCTTTCTGTATTTATTTTCTAATCTTCCCCTGTTTCCATCCTAGACCTGCAAAATTATGAGTCACGCTGGCTTGCAACATGTTGTATTACTCAAAAAATTAGGACATTTAACTTATAGACTTTTACCTCTACTTTGAGTGATATCCCCAGCATATTTCATTCACACGACCTTGAGCATTACATTCTTGTACCAGTTTTTTCCCTGTCACTCACCATCGGAATCCTTAATTTTGAAATTTTTTGACCTCTTCAAATCTCAAATGATATAATACTGCATCATAACCTTCCTTCTATTTCACAGATGAGGTTGGTATTTTTTTTCAAATTTTGACAGTTTATTTGTACTTGTCTATGACCTTTGCCCAAGATAATGCACAATCATGAAATATATAACAACTAGTTATTTTAAAATAATTCTGTAGTAATAAGCTAGACAGAATTTATCTATCTCACACTAAAGAAGAATGTATAACTCACTACATTTTTTCTTTTCATCACAATTATGATTTTTCTCTTTGTTACTTCTCTCCCCAAATGAAATCTAACAGAGACAGTACCTTAGGACAGTGGTCCCCAACTCCCGGGCTGCAGACTGGTACCGGTCCATGGGCCATTTGGTACCGGTCCTCAGAGAAAGAATAAATAACTTACATTATTTCCGTTTTATTTATATAAATATTTAAGTCTGAACGATGTTTTATTTTTAAAAAATGACCAGATTCCCTCTGTTACATTCGTCTAAGACTCACTCTTGATGCTTGTTTCGGTCACGTGATACATTTATCCGTCCCACCTTAAAGGCCGTTCCGTGGAAATATTTTCTGACATTAAACTGGTCCGTGGCCCAAAAAAGGTTGGGGACCACTGCCTTAGGAAACTATTAGCTATCCAGACAGAACTTTAAACCACATCCCAGATTGCCAAGGACCAGCCCATAAAGTGTATTCATCAACATTTTCTGGTTCTGACGCATGTTTGTCTAACTGGTCTATGCAAAACAAAGGGCAGCGAACCTCACCTTTTTTTTTCAACTGTCTTAAGAGAATCAGAGGGGAAGAATGAATTTCAGAGGTGAAGGACACCCTCAAAAAAATTTAGTGTCAAGTCCAAGATTGTCACTTAAAGCCCTAAGGATGCAACCCCATCTGTTGCTAAAGAGACACTGTCGGTCAAATAAGTTCTTAAATATGATATATGTTTGCTTGCTTATAGTTTGCATTGGGTATGGGGGCAGGCTGTAAGTAGGCAGGGTGGTTATTGCCTAAGGCTTAGTTTTAAGACTAAGCTTTTCCCCACACCCTTGATTGATTGCATGATGTGGGGTGGTGCACTCTCATGAGGAATCTCATTATGCCTCAGATAAGTGACTTTGTATCAGGGACTTCCTTGTTTGTATATTGGATTAAAGGTTTTGATTTTTACACTATACAATGGGGGCAGACCAAGAGCTTGTTCTCTCTTGGTTACTGAGTTTAGCATTATAGGAGAGATCAGAGAGGAGAACAGAGAAAGGCCATGTGGAGGAGGCCAGGAGAAGCAGCCAAGATGGTGAAGTGTTGAAGGAGAAGCCAGTTTGTGCAGAGAGAAGGAGATGGAGAACAGGGGTGAATAAGGCTAGTGAGCTAGAAACCTTTGATTCTAGGAAACTCAGATAAGTCAGTAGCTTTGTGAGCACTGAATGTGAGTGGGTTTTGGAGCCCAGTGTGTGTTTTTACTTGCCCGCCGGGTGCAAGCTAGGATTAAAGATGATGGCCTACCAGTTTTTGGCTCCGTTGTTTCTTTACCAACTGTCCGAATCCAATGCGAATCTGCATGGGCCGGGCTGCTGCGATAGTGGCTGTGGCTACTGTTTTACAGTCACTTAAAGGGCCACTCAGAAAATGAGCCAGGTTCATCCCTCTCTCTACTCTAATCTGGCTCTGCTCTGATTCCTCAAGTATTTGTAACTTCGCCTTTCTATCTGAGATTTTCATTTTCTTCATATGACCTTATTGGATGACGTCTCAAAAGTCTGCCAAGGTTGTAGATCTTTTCTTCTCTTAGATTGCTTCTTGAGTAGAGCATATCTGCCTGGTGGGCAGGACACTCTGTGTTCTCTCATTGTTCCAAGTGTGACTGCACATGTATCAGAACAGGAAAAGCTTCTAATAAGAGAAACACAGTTAAAGTCATTCAAATTACAATGTTTCCAGAATACATTTGAAAACTGAATCCTTCAGATGTTAAGTGTTTGGCTCATCATTATCACAATGCAAGATAAAAACAGAAAACATACAATTATTGTCATTCATGGATCACAATGAGCTAGGGTTTAGAACAGTGGTAGTCAACCTAGTCACCTCCCACCCACTAGTGGGCGTTCCAGATTCCATGGTGGGCGGTAGCAGAGCAACCAAATGGAGCTACAATTGGCCCACCATGAAAGCTGGAACACCCACTAGTGGGTGGGAGGGGCCAGGTCTACCAGCACTGCAAAAATGGGTGGTTTTTATAAAAAGGTTCACCACCATGGGTCTAAGCTAACAAGTTTCTAAAAATGACCTAATTCGTTTAATAAAATAAGGTAGGGGAAATAGCAATAAGAACATAAATGGATTCAGAGAGGCCAGACATGGTGGTGTGTATTCCATGATATAAAGAAGAGAAAACCTGAATGTGGAGCATACAAAAATCTTGTTATCCTGGAAGATATTCTATGTTACTAGCAGGGATCACTCATTAGACTTTCTGATGTGAATAAAATAGCTGTCAAGAATTCCTTATAACTTGTCCTTTGAATCTCAGCTCATGAACTTACTTTCTGATATCTATTTAATACAGTGTTCTTGACATCAAAATACCAGTAAATTGGGTGATTTCATTAGAAGGCAAACATAGTCTAGTCTTCTAAATTTCTTCCAGAAAGTGTATTATTTACTGTACATAAAGAAATTGGCTTTCATATATCAATCTTTGGCATTAATAAATACATGAATGCAACCAAGTCTGTGACACTGAATATATTGTGTTTCTCAATAGGTCAAGTTAAAAATGAAAAATCTAAAACTGAGGCAAATGCCCCTAAAAGCCTCACTGAGTAGGGCAACATAATTTGGGTCACCTTTTCTAGCAAACATCACATTCTTGTTGTACACCTTTATGATAACAATGTAGCAGACATAGATTCAATGTAGTTAATGTGAAAAAAAAAACAAATTAGTCAATAATAAAAAATAAATTAGTGAATCCTGAAGTAATTAAATGTAGTGTCAAAAGAAAAAGAAATAACAGGAAAGATAACATCTGTAGGGTTGTATGGAATTTTAGCGTTACTGGTGTAACATTTAAAAGAGAATTACTATGAGAGCTTTTTGTACATATTTGAAGGGTCATAAGTTGTTTAGGGGTTCTGATTTGTTGTATGTAAATCTAAAGGGACCGAGCCAAGAGTTATTAGTGAAAGCAAAAGGGAAATACATTTTACTTGTCTCAATGTAATGTGCTTCCTTGAAGGGTGGTGAATTTTTAAAATATGATCCAAATTTAGGGGCCCCCTTCAGAAATTTTTTAAAGAATTCTTATACTGAATAAAAGTTGAACTAAATGACTCTTCTGTGACATTCCATCTCAGAATATTTATGCCTAGTGTGTTTAGTAAAATACAGTTAAGGAACCTGACTCCTGGTTCAACATTTCCTCCATTATTTTTTCTTCTTATCATCAGCAGTTGTGATATTTTTTTCTTTTTTCTTTCTTCTAGGACATGGAGAAGATACTCATTTACCTGTTGTCCTCTTAAGATTTCTTTTTTTTTGTATTTTTCTGAAGCTGGAAACGGGGAGAGACAGACAGACTCCCGCATGCGCCCGACCAGGATCCACCAGGCACGCCCACCAGGGGGCGACGCTCTGCCCACCAGGGGGCGATGCTCTGCCCCTCTGGGGCGTCGCTCTGTTGTGACCAGAGCCACTCTAGCACCTGGGGCAGTGGCGAAGGAGCCATCCCCAGCGCCCGGGCCATCTTTGCTCCAATGGAGCCTCGGCTGTGGGAGGGGAAGAGAGAGACAGAGAGGAAGGAGAGGGGGAGGGGTAGAGAAGCAGATGGGCACTTCTTCTGTGTGCCCTGGCCAGGAATCGAACCCAGGACCTCTGCACACCAGGCCGACGCTCTACTACTGAGCCAACCGGCCAGGGCCCTCTTAAGATTTCTTTGCATAATTGTGTTCTGCTTTGAATTGCATAAAAAAGAAACACCATCAAAGAGCATCAAGTTGTTATTTTCCACAAAACAAACAATCCTCTACATACCAGATAAGAAAAATGTCCCCTGAGTGTATTTCTTTTCTTAGCTCTATGCAGTACAGCTAGTGCTCGACTTACGACCAAGATTGGTTCTGACGGTACCGTCGTAACATGATTTGGTCGTAAGTTGAGTAGGATATATGTACAGTACTGTGAAATGATGTTATAAAAATCTTTAAGTCATATTTTATCATAATTTTCTTTCATTATTGTTATATATCATAATTTTCTTTGTTCATTTTATGCCACTTGTATCATCTCTACACCATTTTGTTTCTTATTTTTACATTTGTTAGGTTTAAGTAAAACACTGCATTATCAGTACAACTGGTTTAATATTTGCAAAGACAATCCTCTTGGTAGACATCTTGGGCTGGGTTTGATGAAAAATATCCAAGATACAAAACACAAATTGCTATACCGAGTCTGGTATAACAGTTGAAATGATGCACATGGAGATGGTAGTGCTGCTGGAAGCTGGTCCACACTGTCGGACGCCCAGCTGGTCATAAGTTGCATAGTTTGTAAGTTTATCAATATCAACTGGATGTTCATTGTACATTTGAAAACTAATGTACCAAATATAAGACAGCCAATACTAACTGTTCACTCAAGAATTATTAATCTGCCACATGCCACTTCATTTCTAATATGGCAATTAGGTGTTAAGGGGCTAATTCATTAACCATACACTCAAGAGAAAATAGCTTATACAGTCTGTTATTGTCTGTATCAAACAAAGCACCAAACACAGAAATGTTTATTGTAAAGTACCCTGCCTTGTGAGAATGAAGAAAATGGGATATAAATTGAGTATTTTAATTTTTGTAGAAGCCTGTTGTATAAGAAAGTGTCTTTTTATTATTACTACTTCATGATACACAAATCCTGAGTTCCTGAATGACAGACTACTAATGGAGGAGCACTACCCACGAGGCACAGGCAATGAAAGAGCAGAAGCCAGGGCTGGTGCGGAGCAGCAAGCTGCACGTCAGACTTGCTGGGATGACACATGCAACAGAATCCAAAGATCTGAAAAGAGAAATCAAATAACAAAAAAGTGATATATGTGATTAGAGCATTTGTTGACAGACTATACCAGAAAAAACCTATGTTTCTTTTAAATAAGCTAATGTGACATTTAATTTTTAGATGCTAAATGAAGACATTTGTTAGTCTCTTAAGGATATATGTATATCTTGACTTAGAATTTAGTGTATTTCTACTGTGTGATGTTGACTCTATTATTTTAAAATACAAAAAGTGATGTATTTATGTAAAACATAAGGTAATTTAATGAATTCCTTTAATTTTGAAATTAAAATATCTAATTCTTTATAAAAGTATTATTTCTGGTTAAATTTTTTTCATAGTTATGCTATCTTTAAAGTTGGACCAAATGCATTATTTGACTTTAACATCCAAAATTGTAGATATTAATTAATTGATTTTGCTATTGTTCAGAAGAGCACACACATACACACTAAGTTTATGAAAGAACATAGTACATTTAAGAGAGTCTTTTTTAAAAAAGATTTTATTTATTCATTATAGAGAGAGGAGAGAGAGAGAGAGAGAAGGGGGGAGGAGCTGGAAGCATCAACTCCCATATGTGCCTTGACCAGGCAAGCCCAGGGTTTTGAACCGGCAACCTCAGCATTTCCAGGTTGATGCTTTATCCACTGCGCCACCACAGGCCAGGCCAGAGAGAGTCTTTTCTTAAATGAGCAGTCATGAGCAAAAGTTCAGAGTCAATTTGAAAGTTATGAAATGGATTCATAATTGTTTTCCCTACACTATTTTGAATGATCTGCTTTTTCGTTTTCTGTTCCTCCTTTCCTGTGACATTTCATTTCCAGCTTTGGGGAACAGACACAAGCAACCTTCAGAGTATTTATGGTCTTGATCTCTTAATTACAAGTGTAAACTTTCAGCCCCACAGCCACTGTCCCAGCTGCCATTCTTACACCACTGCAGGCCAGGATAGACAGTGGCTGGACATGGTCTTGAACTTTACTGCTTCTACTCCTGACTCAAGGCTTCTCCTGCCACCCACTCCTAGTACTGGAGACCACCAACTGCATACACAATCTTGTTGGTGTTTGAGTGGGGAGCAGTGAAGTAACAAGACTGGATGATAAATTTGATCTTGAATTGTACACTTTATCATGTAGGCTTCAAGGATCTTTTGAAGTTTCTAAAGCAGATAAGTTCATGATAAAGGTGGTATTTGGAAGAGATAAATTTTCAGTGAATTTCAGGAAGAACTGGGCATGAAGAGGAGAGTGTACAAGCAGCGATACCAGTGCACAAAAAAACAAGTGCGTCATAGTGATAATATAGAAGGATTACAGTCCCTGCCTGAAATAGCTTATACAGAAGCCCTCTCCTCACCCATGGGTTTCTCTTTGCATGGTTTCAGTTACCCATGGTAAACCACGGTCTGAAAGTACTTAGTGGAAATTCTAGAAATAAACAATTCACACCATTCTGAGTAGCGTTATGAAGTCACACACCATCCCACATCATCTCTCCTGGGATGTGAATCATCCTTTTTTCCAGTATATCCATGCTGTATAGTTTCCCGTATATTCATGCTGTCACTTACTTACTGTCTTGTTATCATATCAACTATTACAATATCATAGTGCTTGTGTTTGAGTAAGCTTTATTTTACTTAATAATGGCTCAAAGCATAAGAGTAGTGATGCTGGAAATTCAGATGTGTTAAACAGAATCCCTATAAAATGCTTTCTTTAAGTGAAATAGTAGATATGTATGAGAAAAACAGTATTTATAAGGTTCGATACTATCCAAGGGGAGTCTTATATTGTACCTGCCATGAATAAGAGCAGGAGGTGACTACTGTAATTTTTGAAAGCCAGAACTAAGGCATCTAAAATCATTTCTTTGCCTGATCAGGCGGTGGCACAGTGGATAGAGCGTTGTGATGGGATGCAGAGGACCCAGGTTCGAGACCCAGACGTCGCCAGCTTGAGCACGGACTCATCTGGTTTGAGCAAAGCTCACCAGCTCGGACCCATGGTCACGGGCTTGAGCAAGGGCTTATTTGATCTACTATAGCTCCCCGCCCCAGTCAAGGCACATATGAGAAAGCAATCAATGAACAACTAAGGTGTCGCAATGAAAAACTGATGATTGATGCTTCTCATCTCCCTCTGTTCTTGTCTGTCTGTCCCAATCTATCCCTCTTTCTGACTCTTTCTCTGAAAAATCATTTCTTGTGTCCAATAGAATTAGCTGAATACTGTTGCTATAAACTAGGCGTTCATTTCATCATTTAACAAAAATAAGAATGATACACAAATATGTTAATATTCTAAAATCAATGGATGACAATAACCATGTCATTGTATGTCAGTAAATGTAAAGTGACAAGGAATGTGGCCTTACTGAACTTTTGACTCTTTATCATAAATACCAAATAAAATGAAAAACAAACATACAAAAGATACTAAAGTTTTAGAAAAATATTGAAACTCCATAATGGAATACAAGCTCTTTTATATACTCAGAGACCTGCTTGGTGATTTTCCTCTGCATGTATTTGTTTAGGACAAAGGAATGGAGAATGAAAGGGGAAGCAGTCAGAGTTCAGGGTTACAAAAACAAGGCAAGGGGTAGGCACACAGAAGTGCCCGTTTTGGATAGGGCTTTGGCTGACAGCATTGCTGTCAGAGTGTGAAAGGATAACAAGAAAAATCAGCATGAGAACAGCAGCCCTGTCCACAGTGCCTTCAGAGAAGAATAGCCTGGGTTTGTGAATAAATGCTCTTTGTGTTTCTGGCTCAGCTTTGCCTTGTTTGCTCCCTGATCCAAAAGGCATTTTACCTGCTGGCTGATACTTTTCATATACTCGCTAGCATTCTTTATTCCTTGGCAATGCTCAGCAATGTAGCATTACCTAAGGAACCATTACAGTGTCAGTGTAGCTGATTAGAACAAAATGCTCAATAATCCTGGTCCAGACACATATGGCAGTTGATGCTTCCTGTTCCTCCCACCTTCTCTCTTTTGCTCTGTCTCTCCTCTCTAAAACAACAAACAAACAAACAAACAAACAAACTGCTCAATAATCTAAAAGCTCAAGGGTGTGGTTTAATTAGGTCATTTGGTTTGTTTAGAAAACTTCTCCCCTGCAAGGCCTGAGGCTGTCCTTTTCACTCCTGCCTGTTAGGGACAGGGGAGGAGTGCTGACATACCAGGACCATCTGAGAAACCATTCAAAGAACCTGCTGTGACAAGAGAGTCATTTTAAGGATGTCATCCAGGGGGAGGGCCACGTTGTTTTTCCAGTTGTCAAGTTGTTCTGGAGGTTTGTTTGTCCTGTTTATAATCCTTAGATAGAGCTCATGTCAACCTATAATTTGAACTGCTACTTAGATAATCTACCACAACACACCTGCCTCACACATAGAGGATATTGAGGACCCCTCTGTAGCAAGTATATAATCACACCCAGTCCCGGACTCGGTTGGGATCCAGTATTTGTACATAAGGTTAAAAGGTGACTTCCGTTAAGTGATACTCTACAGGCGGCCAAGAAGCCCTGAACAAGTGTAGTGACAGATCTAGTTCTTAGAAACATAAAGAATAAAAAGGTTTGCTCTTAACACCTTTTGTAGACCTTGACTTTTGTTTAAAACTTGATGTTATGTTGAAATGTTACCCTGACTTTTGTATTGTCACATGCAAGGACAGAAACACTGGATTGCTCCTATATGTCTAGTCTGAAATAACTTCAATTTTACCAATGTTATTTGATGATACTGAAGCATATGGAAAAACTACTTTTGTATGAGGTGTCAATGAAAAATTTAATTGTTTTTATGGCATATTTATATATTATATCTTAAAACCTTACATTTTACAAACATATTACTCATCTATATTAGCTGAATTATAAAATTCAGAATGCATACTGTAATTGTACCAATATTATAGAAGAAAAGCAGAAGTTTAGGTATATTTGAATTTAATTGCCATGGTAATACAAGACAGGAAAATAAAGAGTATGTTATTTAAAACCAGGTTTTATTGAATAAGTATAATATACTCTTATAACAAAGCAAATAACCCAAGTGGATAGAAAAATTAAAATATGTGGAGATAAACTGGCCTCTAAATTATTACTAATTTTCGTAATCCAAGCACATGATATACTGTCTACCACAGCATAGTACCTTAATATGGAAGACCATAAGACCTACAAATACTGAAATATATAACAACTATCCTTTAAATATATAATTGAGTTTAAAAATATATTAAGAAAATTTCCAGAAACCAAATGCTGAGATAAAACTATAGGAGTGGGAGGAGGTAGGTAAAAGATTGTTAGCGTCAGGAACATAGGATTACAGTTGCTATCATAGAAGCTGATGGAACAAATGAGTCCTTAGGAAAACAGAGTGAATTAGAGCTAAAATCACATTGAAGCTAACAACAACCAAAAGTAGAGAAGAGAAGAAAGAGGGGGAAAAAATGACCTGCAGCAGAAGGAAATTTGTCTCTCTTGGGTTGTTCTTGCCATATTTCAGACCTACCCCCAGACCTATCCTCTTTCAGAAAGGACTTTTTAGTGAAATAATTTAGTGGTTACACTAGAAGTGTTTCCTTCTGTTTTTGTCCAGTGTCCAATTACATTTATTCATAAAATCTCAACTGCCACTATTACATATTTTTTCAGGTTTGGGTTTATGGAATTAGAAAATACATGAGCAATTTACCTTCAGCAAATCAATAGAAACAACCACCACAACATAATAAAACCTCAGTTTAATAGAACTTCCAGCTATAAACTATAAAATAAGACAATATAAAATAAAACTGATCAGCTTTGAATAAAGTCCAGTGAGTCATTTATAATATAAAAATATACACTTTAAAATTAAACACACAACAATGAATTAAATAGGAGATAAGACAGTTTAGAAAAAGCATTTAGAAACACTAATGAATTCAACAAGAATGTAACAGAGATAAAAATGAGAATATACGAAGAGGACAGAAGCACATGAAATCAAAGAAAGAGGACCAGATTATAAGCTAAATGAGAATTTTCACCTCACTTTTAGTGACATGTGAGCCACTGTAAGGTTTTGAACAGGGAAGTGACATGATTGGATACACACTTTAATAATGATGGCAGTGAGGGTTTTGAAAACAATCCGCTTAGGGTGCAAGGCTACAATTAGGGAGATAATCTGAGAGGCCATTACTGTCATCTAGACTTGGACTTTGGAACTGCAACAGTGGAAGTGGTAAAAATTGCTTCAATTCTGGGACAATTCTTGTGGAGTGTGATAAAAAGAGACCTCAAGGATGATTTAATAATTTCTGTCTTGAGGAATTTGAAGTATGACATTGGCTTCAACTGTGATGAGAGGTTGCAAGTGAAGGCTATTCAAGGAGAGGAGATCACTTTGTTTGTTTTCAAGACGTTATTTTTTATGTAAAGAATTTCAAATGTAGAAGAAGGTTGCTAGAACTGGAATATTCAGTACATTTTTCTGTTATCATTTAACCTTGCCCTTAAGTTTGTAAATAGGTCCTTCATTAAACTCTCTTCAATTACCTTGTTGGAGATTTCTGTATTCTGCTACAACGATGAATAATATAATTATTAAATGAATAATGAATAAATGTAGCTTTGAAAGTGTGTATTTTGGCATAGAATAATCTTCAGAACTAAAAGATTAAATTGGTAGTGTGCTACATGCATTTATCTTAAGTTAATTCTAAGTAATATGAAAAATATGTGCAACTTTAATAAAACTTCCATAAAAAGTAAATAAGAAATTATTTGACAGATGACCTGGTATTTCACATTAATTTACATGTCATGATCTACAGCTATCGGAACAATTATGGACAAACTATGTGTAAATTTGAGGATTTTTGCCCTGGCCAATTAGGTCAGTTAGAACATCCTCTGGAAATGACAAAGTTACGGGTTTAATCACAAATCAGGGCACCCATGGGAAGTAACTAATAAATGCTTCTCTCTGCCTTCCTCTCTCCATTTCTCCAAAAATTAATCAAAAAATGAAAAATTAAGTTCTGGCCAGATTTCTCAGATGGTTGGAGTGTGGTCATGAAACACTGAAGTTGCCAGTTTGATTCCAAGTCATGGCACATTCAGGGTCAGCTCAATGCTCCTGTCTCTATCTCTTTCACAGCCACTCTCATAAGAAAAAAATTTTTTGAGATTTTTTTGTTGTTGTTGTATTTTTCTGAAGTTGGAAATGAGGAGGCAGTCAAACAGATTCCCGCATGCGCCCGACCGGGATCCACCTGGCATGCCCACCAGGGGGCAATGCTCCACCCATCTGGGGTGTTGCTCTGTTGCAACCAGAGCCATTCTAGCACCTGAGACAGAGGCCATAGAGCCATCCTCAGTGCCCAGGCCAACTCTGCTCCAATGGAGCCTTGGCTGCGGGAGGGGAAGAGAGAGACAGAGAGGGAGGAGAGGGGGAGGGGTGGAGAAGCAGATGGGTGCTTCTCCTGTATGCCTTGGCTGGGAATCGAACCCGGGACTCCTGCATGCCAGGCCGACACTTTACCACTGAGCCAACTGGCCAGGGCCTTTTTTAAGATTTTTGTTTGTTTGTTTGTTTTGTTTTGCTTTGTTTGCTGTTTTTTTTCTCTCCCAAGCTGAAAGTCATCAATAACACGTCCTGATAAAGTCTAGGTTTGTTATTGATCACATTTTTATAAAGAAAGAAAAAGCTAATGTGCACAAGGCTATATCTAAAGTTATAATGAAGTGATAGAGATTTTCATAACATGTAGCATTGAATATTTTGAGAAAACAGATGCCGAAATGTGGAATTTGTCAATTAACTCTATGGAAATGAAAAAGAAAAAAAAAAGAAACATGCTTAAAGCTAACAGATGTGTAAACTACTCTACCGAAGGATAAAGTACAGCCTTTATCTTTTTAAAATTTCACCTGTGAATTAATACACACCTTCTGAGCCCTCCTCACCCTTCCCCTCTTTGTGGAATGAAGTCTGATGGGAAAGGGGAATGCTCCTACAACATCCCTGTTAACCAAAACAGATGCAGCTCATGTTTTATCACCTATTCCAACAATGCCCCTTATAAGTGTCATGCCCAATAACACATTTGCTCTGTAAAACTCAGAATGAATTAAAGAGAGAAACAAATAAACGCCATACTTTTTAGAACTACAGTTATATTAAAATTTAAACACCCAAGTGAAAGAGATTTACATAAAAGAATATCACCTATATGATATCATGTACATGAGTGAAAATTGCTTCTCAGGTCTTCATAAAATTTTAGCTTGACTGGCAGGTTCAATATAAAAACAATATGCACACTCTGCTTTCATTTAGATTTCACTCTCCCATGTCACATTGGATTATATATATATATATATATATTTAGTGTTTTACAGCAGGAATAATGATTTCAAGGCATATTAGTGTTGTGCCCTGGTGTGATATAAGCAAATAAAGCATCAGAACACTGAATTTTTGCTTTAACCCTTGATCTAATACAGCTTAACATATGATATTGTCTCAATTTATATGAAAAATGTAAAATACTAAGTTTGCATACCACACGCACATCATATCATATGAGAGCAGCTATTTATATAGACTAAGTCTACAAAATGTTGTCAAATAGGTTTGATACTCTAAGATTTATGAACCAGTGTCTTTATTTAATAATACACATTTAATTCTGATATGTGAGTTCATATTTACTGAGTGTTTAATACATGCTAAGCATATATCAAATGGAGGAGGAAAGAAAATAGTTATATTTTATATGGTATAATGGAAAATAAAAATACATAAATTATAAGTATAAAATTTCCATATATATGTTCGGTGATAAAATAAGTATAGACAGAGTGAGATAGGAGGACATGGAGGAGGCCTGTGTAGCTAACCCTGAAACTCCAAAGTAAGTTTCTTGAAAAAGATGACTTGATATTATTTGCCAAACTGTCACATATATACCTAAGGTACTTTACAACCTAGAAAAATAACATATTCTACACTAAAATGTAGCTATCATGCTTTAATTTTTTTTCAAATTTCTTGGGTATGATTCTTTTAAAAAAATTGTATTCTTGAATACGATAACCTTAGAATTAATATCTAGAATTATTTACAATGAAAACTGTTTTACCTTTGCATTATTTTAAAGAAGAGATCATTTTTATGGATGATAAGCAAATATGATACTTCATGGATACTAAAACTTGGTGTTTCCAACAAGGATTCCTGCAAAGGGCTATTCATATAATTAATATGGAAAAATAATAAGCCCTAAACTAGGACAATAAGTATAGGTTTGGAGCTTGGCTGAAATAATCATTATATTTATTTGGTGCAGTTGGCAGGACCTACTGTGTGTCAGGATGTAGGGTTATGAGATGAAAGGCTCTGAGTGACTCCCAGAATTTGCCTTGGTGGATTGAGAGTGTCATAATGAAGAATGCTGACGTAAGAGTGTTTCTAGGCATACTGAAGTGAAAGTGAATGTTGAACATCCAAAGATCCTAATGATCTATAGCTGAAAACATCAGAGCTCAAGAAGTATTTGAAAGTCATCTACCTGCAAATTATAATTAAAACGATGAGGGTAGATGAGATTATCCAAAGGGAATACCTAGAAGCAGAGGAAGAACCCAAATAGAACTTACAATATTTAAGGAGCAAGTGGATGGGAGAATATCAGTGTCCACAGTGGGAGCGGGAAGAACATAAGTAGAAAACATTGAAGACGCACATGGAAAACCTAAAGAGACTTTTGTCAAAGAAGTCAAATGAACAGATGATAGTGAAGAAAATCAGCAATACCCACTGCAGCATGGGTGTCCAGTAAAACTACGGGCCGGAACTCCCTGTTCCATGAATTGAAAATTAGGGAATTCAGGTTAACCAGCTGCTGGGGAGAACTAAAAGATAAAAATACAAAAAATTAAACTAAAGGAAACAATGATGTCATCATATAGAATAATGTATTGAAGAAAATACAGAAGGTAAATAGTAGTTCATTTTATTGGCTAATTTTACCTACTTTCAGTGAATTTAACAAACAAATAAAAGTAACAACATTTTTATAAAAAGAATGAATATCTTCTGATATAGCATGAGAAAATTCAAGAATTGAAGAACATACTAATAATGTACCATAAAAATTGTGAAATACTTTCACATTTCAGTGTACTTCTTAATACTTTTCCATTCTTTATTTTTCTGAAGATAAATTAAGGTAGTTTAGCTATCACACATTACAAATGATAGAAAAACTATCCTCAAATCTAAAAATTTGAAAGGGGAACTTTCAGAAATAAATCCTCTCAGGGAAGAAAGAAATCTCATTGTTTCTTCTCAGTGATGTTTATAAACAACATCAACTAAAATCGTTTCCAAATATTTTCCTCTTTATTGTTTTCCTGTATATGAAGACTTCTCTTTGCAAAGGGACCATTTAAAAGTGTGGATGTATGGACAAAACACAATGTGTGTGGAAAAGCCAGCTCTGAGTGTATAGAGTGAATGAGCTCTTGCTCTGAATAAATTTTTCACTTGATTTTTTTTAATATGAAATTTAGTCTTTGAAAATATGTTATTTTGTTATCTTAAGTAATATTTTCCAAAATACCTTAATTGTTTCTGCAATTTAATTTGTTTTACAACATATTGACTAGGTTAGAAGCTGTAATGTTTAATACCCTTATAAAGTTGCAATTTCAAGAACAGGTTGGTTGTGATGCCATAATTCTCCTGCAACAGCTTGTCCTAATGTACCTAAAACATGAATTCACATAAGAAACAAATTTTGTGAATGCAGAAATAAATGAATTTAACATTTAAAAAACAAATTCTTACTTTTTAAAGTGTATAAAAAGATGAAATAGTGCAATAATTCATACAATATAAAGTGTAGATGATAAGAATAAAAAGGAGAGGGGGAAAATTATCTATAAAATTTCACTGATAAGAAAATTTTAAAGTGGTATAATTAATTCATAGTTCTGTACACCTAGTATGAAATGGTATAGTGAATGGAATGTATAAAAAAATTCTCAACATGTGCCCTCCCCCTTGTTTCTTACTCCTCTCCACCCCACTACTGGCTTTAATATAATAAAATTGTCACCTGACCAGAGGGTGGCACAGTTGATAGAACATCCAACTGGGACTCGGAGGACCCAGGTGTGAAACCCCAAGGTTGCCAGCTTGAGCGTGGGCTCATCTGGTTTGAGAAAGGCTCACCAGCTTGAGCCCAAGGTAACTGGCTTGAGCAAGGGGTCACTCCATCTGCTATAGCCACCCGATCAAGGTACATATGAAAAAGCAATCAATGAACAACTAAGGTGCCACAACAAAGAATTAAAGCTTCTCATCTCTCTCCCTTCCTGGTCTGTCTGTTCCTATCTGTTCCTCTCTCTATCTCTCACTGTCCTTGTCACACACAAAAAAACTACAATAAATTGCCAACATTCTTTGCCATTCTTCACCTCTCTTTTGGTTATTTAATGTTTTCACTTGCCTGTCTCAAAAGTAGTTCAGACTTTATCTAATATCAAACTCAAGATCTTCCTATATAAACTTTCTCTTGTCTAGAAGCTACTATTTTCAGCAGCAGCATAGCCATTTATTTAGTTTAGCAAGCCAGAAAATTGAAGTCATCTTTGCCATTATTCTTTCCATTTTTGTTATTACAAGGTATTACAAATATACACATCTTTTATTTTAAAAGCTACTAATGACTTTGCATTTTGTTTTGGACATATGTAAGTAATCAATGTTAAAACTCTATTTCAATCATTTTAATACTCACTACCAAGCCTATGGTTCAACATCCTTAATTCCTCTTTTTATCTCCATCTCTCACTTTCGCCTTCCTCCAACTTTCTTGATCTTCATTTTCCTCCTTTTCTCTTTTCTTTTCCAATTTTTGTAATCTTTGAGGTGGCTGGAATTCTTTAAGTAGTTATATACAGTGTGTCTGTAAAGTCATGGTGCACTTTTGACTGGTCACAGGAAAGCAACAAAAGAAGATAGAAATGTGAAATCAGCACTAAATAAAAGGAAAACTCTCCCAGTTTCATATCTATTCAGTGCAGTTCAATGTGGGCTCATGCACAGATTTTTTAGGGCTCCTTAGGTAGCTATCCCATATAGCCTCTACAGACTCGTCACTGACTGATGGCCTACTGAACGGGGTTTGTCCACCAAACTGCTGGTTTCCTTCAACTGCTTATCCCACCAAGTAATGTTATTCTTATGTGATGGTGCTTTGTTATAAATGTGCCAATATTCATGTTGCACTTTGGTCATGGGTTCAAATTTAGCGAGCTACAGAACACACTGAACTTTCCTCTGTACCGTCCACATCTCTACTGGGATGGCCGTGGGCTGCTCTGCTGTATATACAGTGTTATGTTGTCGTCTGTGCCTGCTCACATGCTGCCACATCATCCTACAGAAACTGGGAGGATTTCCCTTTTATTTGGTGCAGATTTCACATTTCTATCATCTTTTGTTGCTTTCCTGTGACCTGTCAAAAGTGCACCATGACTTTATGGACACACTGTATTTTTGTGCGTGGTTCATGGATTCATTCATTAGCTTAATAGAGTCATTTAACATGTATTTATTATTTACCTACTTTGTAAAATGCATTATGTTAGGGGATTTATAACTCAATACAAATTACATAATTTTCAGCAATCATTTGAAGCTCTGTTATAAATGATATCTGATCTGACTTTATGTTAAGAAGAATGCATATTCACCTGACCAGGTGGTGGCGCAGTGGATAAAGCGTCACACTGGAATGCAGAGCACCCAGGTTTGAAACCCTGAGATTGCCGGTTTGAGCATGGGCTCATCTGGTTTGAACATGGACTCACCAGCTTGAACATGGGGTCGCTGACTTGAGTGTGAGATCATAGACATGACCCCAAGTTTGCTGGCTTGAGCAAGGGGTCACTTCCTCTGCTGTATCGCCCCTCCATCAAAGCAGATATGAGAATGCAATCAATGAACAACTAAGGAGCCACAACAAAGAATTGAGGTTTCTCATCTCTCTCCCTTCCTGTCCATATCTGTCCCTCTCTCTGTCACTCTCTGTCTCTCTCTCTGTCACAGACATACACACACACACACACACACACACACACACAAAGTATAATGCATATTCACATTCTGAACTATATTTAGATGTTCCATGGAGATGTCTATAAATTGGTTTAGACTCCCCTTCTAACAACATGATGGATTCATCCATTCAACAACCATAATAATCTTAAATTTTCTGAAGAGAAAGTGTCTAGAAACACTTTATAGTAAAGAATAATTTTCTTTAAAGAAATTGTGCAGTTTTTCAGGAGGTGCTTCCTCTCTGGAGTAATATCACAATGCTTTTCACAACTAACTGAGCTTACTGTTCTTACCCTAATCTCTTAGGTTAGGTATATAGTGTTCTTAGAAGCCTCTCTTAGTTGTTGAGTCAAAGAAAAGGTCATTGACAGGTGATAGCAAGTGATATGATGGATCAGGAAATAAATACTAAGTTTTAAACTTTTTCTATGACCATTACTATTATTATTGCCATATATATAATTGCTATATATTATTGCTATATATTATAGGTATAGTAGTAATATCATTTTTGTTATCCAGAATTGAAATTATCCAAGGAAAAATTTAGTCACTTTATTCTAAACCACTATAAAGGAATCCTTTAAAATCAGGGAAGTAGTTGTAAAATTATCATTATGTCCAGAAATATGGAAGGCAATGGGATAAGAAAAAGATGTCAAGAAAACTAAAAAAGAAAAACAGGAACCAATGGAAGTGGGTTTGATATTTAGTCAATTTTGGCCTATGTTAGAATAGACACAGGGTGTCTAAGCCAAGAATAAAATATTCCTGACGATCATTGAGAGGAAAGGGAATTCCTCTAGATCAGAATCATAGTTTCAAATGAAGAGCACAAATTGTTCCCCACATTGTGCATAAGCTATTTGCCTTTCATTAGGTCTCAACAAATGTTGTTCTGAAAACAAATAAAAAAATGTGTTAGTCACATTACTTCATAAAATAGTTTAATGTAATTATACAAATTTTCTATTTCTAGACATATAAAAATAAAAATATATATTACAGATATAGATATTTGCTTTTATTTTAGTAATTTGATATTTTGATTATCAATTAAAATATTATTATCAGTTAAACCTGAGAGGGGCCTTAAAGATCAGCCTGATTCTTTTATCTTATTAATACTATAATTAGACCCAGAGAATTTAAGTGATATGTGGTCAACACATAGTTAGTGTTGAAAGCAAGATTAAAACCTTGATGCTCTAACTTGTAGTATGCTGTCTTTTTCCAATATAACTCTTAACCTATAAATGAGTATGTTTGTGAACACAAATATAATACCTTCGGTAATATATGAATAATTCTGTGACAAAAGTAATTACTTTTCTTCTTCTTTTTCCAAGTGAAAGGAGGGGTAGATTCCCACATGCATGTGGGAATAGACAGATTCCCACATGCCGCCCAACCAGGATCCACTCAGCAACCCCTCGTCTGGGGCTGATGCTGCCATGCAGGCAACTGAGCTATTTTTAACACCTGAGGTGGAGGCCCCACAGAGCCATCCTTAACATCTGACTGATGACCTTAAACCAAACAAGCCATAGCTATGGAAGGGGAAGGGAAAGAGAGAGAGAGAGTAGGGGGATGGAGAGGGATAGAAAAGCAGATTGTTGCTTCTTCTGCGTGCCCTGGGAAATAGAACGGAGGACATCCACACACCAGGCTGTTGCTTTACCACTTAGCCAGCTGACCAGGGTCAACAAAAGTAATTATAACAATGATTATAATTATTTTTAATTAATCTATGTAAAAACATAAATGTGTCATTTCATCATTTTAAACTTCTATGTGCAACAAAACCCTATTGCCGTGATGGCGAACCTTTTTATAAAGACCACCACTTTTGCAGTGCTGGTCAACCTGGTGCCTCCCTCCCACTAGCGTGCTGTCCTGCTTTCACAGTGGGCCAGTCACGCTGTTTGGTTGCTCCGCTACCGCCCACCATGAAAGCTGGAACGCCCACTAGTGGGCGGGAAGGACCAGGTTGATCAGCACTGCAAAAGTGGGCGGTTTTTATAAAAAGGTTCGCCATCCCAGCCCTATTGGGAAACACATGAAAAAATGTGTTTATTCAATGATCTCTCCAGAAATTATAATTTGACCTAATGCCATCTTAAATATTGCTTCAAACAACATATGTGTTTCATGTAGAGAAACACATCCCTGAGAAAAGCCCTAGAATAATTAAAATAAATAATTTTTCAATGAAACAAGAAAAAAGTAGAAAACAATGATGAAGAAAGATGTTAACTTTCAATCTGCCAAAGGGAAGTATTGTGTTCTTCAATTACTCTGAGTTTGAAGGGAATAATGAATAAGTACGGAGACATTACAGAAAACCCTCATCTCTTACCTTGCTGTCATCTCCTACTTTCATACGATACAACTCCTCAGCTGCAAACAGCTCTCACAGAGGCAGACAAAGAGGGCAGAAGAATCAGCTCCACAGCCCTCCTCCTTGACAGGTGAATGTGAGTGGCACTTCTAATGCTTTTACTAATTTATTAAGTGTTCTAAAGTTAGAATTTAATTGAAATATTTTTTTCACATTACCCATCACTAACTTAGAAGAAATGGAATTTTCTTAAAGAGCCACACAGGGCAGTGCCTTAGGCAGGCTTTTAGTCATTTCAGTTTGTCACAATGGACTAGTTCTGTTTTAATGATTTAGTTAATTGTGTGACAAGCTCTGAAAAATAAGACTGCCCCAATACCTAGTCCAAGGAATAAGCAGTTAAGTTACTGATAACAACTGTTATTTGCAAATAAAAAAAAAATCCTGACTATTTAAAAAAAAAAAATTTCTGATTTTCAATGTTGAGAACAAGTCAAATTAGAGAATAGCAGTTCATTTATGTAAAGACAAGATGAACATAAAAAAGTCACATTAGCAGTTTAAATGATTGAGTTTAATAAGGTACAATTTAGGTGAAAGGATAATTAAGTGTTGAAAATGTAATGATCCATTTGACAGGGGGAGAATAGAAGATGCAGATAATTCCAAATACAACTTCCCCATCCGGAAGTCACATTTGGTGTTCCTCACAAGTGAATGTGTGCATCTGATAGTACTGTGTTTCTTAAGATTCAGCCTATCACTTAATTGAGGCATACTTATATTATATAAAATATATACTTTATAATCACTGCAGAGTCAAGGACAAAGATCTTTCATAAAAATTCTGCTTCATAGAAATATCAATGGAAAATAATAACAACGTCTTTCCTTCGTTCTGAATTTGCATAAGAATTTTATCGGTAAAACCATAGACTGTCCTGCTAATTCCTTCTGTCAGAACATTAACTTTTCACTCCATCAAGGCAGAAAAGTAAAAGAATAAAGAAACAACTGTGAAAAAGTCAAAATACAGGTAGTATCACATCTTCACTTTCAAATCAAAATATCATTTGGTATTTTGACAATAAGATGTTCTGTAGAATCAGAAGATCTGGATTTAACTAATTGAAGCAATTTAGATAATCTCCCCGACCTGTGGTTTTCTGCATCTGTCAAGTTGGACTAATAATATTACTTACTCTACATAATTATTTTGAATGTAAAATGTTAATTTGAATAAAAGCAATAATATAAGTCTACATCTATACAGGTGT
This sequence comes from Saccopteryx bilineata, assembly GCF_036850765.1. NCBI lineage: Eukaryota > Metazoa > Chordata > Mammalia > Chiroptera > Emballonuridae > Saccopteryx > Saccopteryx bilineata. Next base: position 65,491,794 of record NC_089490.1, on the reverse strand, counting down.
AGGCTATACTGGCCAAGTTTAGAGATGAAGAAGACTAAAAGGCAATCTTTTCGGCACACTGAACTGGGCAACAGAACATCACAATTATATTGCAACCCATCCAACCATCATGAACTATGGCACAACTATTTAATGACTTATTGAGAATATTACTGCAACATTCAGAAAAAAATAATAACACCTATCCTACAAAGACCTCGAACTATTACACTAAATAAAAACAAGTTTGAGATACATTATTGAACTGTCAGATAAAGGGATTAGGTGTGTATCATATCTTTTGCATATCTATCTATGTTTGTAGTTTTTAGAAATTCTGTGCTCCTAATGCTTTACCACATGATCCGAAAACTTTTAAGTTGAATAGATGTAAATTGAAATTCAATATTGCAACATAGACAGTGACCAGGTCACAACAAACGAAACTTTATAGCAATTCTATGACTGTCAACACATCATCAGTTTTTAGTTTATATTATAGTCATAAATTATAGCATTGTCTAAATAACTTTCTAAAACACTGGATAAGAGATGCATGTTATAACCATCTTTAACCAAATAAATTATATTAAAAAATAATGCATGATGAAATCCATTCATAGCTTTTTTTTCTAAAAATCAATATTTATTTTCATTTATAAAAATTCATACACAGATCTTGATTCTTAAAAAGCATATCAAGCACTAGAGAAAGCAGGGTTTCCATGGTTTCACTTTAAACCACATGCTTAGACTAAATATTCTAAGCTCTATTACAAAATGAACATGTTCCTTAAAAAGACCAGATGTGTGCAACACCATTTTTATTTTTAGAGTTTACATGGTATTTCTGGGATAGCTGTGTATATGTGATTAATTCACCAGGATAGCCACATCTGTATATAATATCAGTTTTCCTGAGCGCCTGCCTACAAAGTTCCCAGCCCATTGTTAAAACTTAGTTAAAACTTAATTCATTAATTATTCTTAATATTGCAGCATTCTCCTTATACTTTATTTATAGCTGATTTTTCTTACAAATTAATTCACACGGCTAAATGTGATCCTGTACTTACCATCAATCAACATATTATATATTCAGAACCTTCCAGATGTGCTTTTTTATGCCTCATTTACACTTACTGACCAGGAATCCATGTGTTTATGTACCAACTGTAGCGCTGGTATAGAATTGTTAGTGATACCTCTGCTTACTATTGTTTAAGCCTTGATATCATCTGAAGATTTTAGTCAACTTATTGATAAATTTATGAAATTTAGAAAAAATAACTTTCTTTCTGGAGGGTTTTGCATTTCAGATATACTTATTTTTTTTAGGTAAGATCATTAAAGTATTGGATAAAGGTATTCTTCGGTATTTGTTTCTCGGAACAATATCTATACTGTTCCAATGTGGTTATAACTGCTCTATATTCACCCATTAGATGAAGTTTCTGGGTAGGTAACCTCCAAAACCTACCTAGTTTGAAACATTTAACACTCAGTGTGGGAACAACTAGAGAACAGTGGTGCAAACGCTAAAGGCTTAGACTTCCACTTCATCTTTCTCCTCTTTTCTGAACTTTGTTACTACAAACACTGACAAGCACCCAGAGATGGCTTCTCACCTGGCATCCCAGATAATAGAGTGAATCATTTTGGAAAAGTAATGGCTATAAGGAAAGAAAAAAGAAAGATGTCAGGTAGGTAACCTACTTTTTCCTAAATGACACAGCATCAGGGAAAGAACAATAAAAGCCACTGCCAACATCATGATGTTTCACCCTTCCTGTGTTTTAGTTTGCTTCACTGATGTCTGCACATCATATCTCAAATACCTAACTTACAAAATGATTTTTCATAAAAGAAAAGTAATTAGAAAAACAATTAGAACTTTCAGAACTGGAAACTTGATAGTATATAACATCAGTTATGCAGATTGTAAGGGAGGTATTCTAAGATGAAACATATATTCTATTTTTTCTGACTATAAGATCAGAAAATTATTAATAAGAGGAAAATATAAGAAAACTGTGAGCATCATCACTGGCAACTATCTCTTTTCTAGATCAATGTGTGCTCCCTTAAATATTTCTATGGTTCCTCAATCCTCAGTCATTACTGTTTTCTTCTTACCTTGAGCCCTTTCTCTAATATAGGTTCACCTAAGTAATTTGTATACACAAAATTTCCCCCTCCCTTTCTCTCTCTCTCTGTCTTGTCAGCACCTCCTTTCACAACTACTCAGGAGTGAGTCATTGGCAGTATCCAACTCTTAACTCACATTGATGAATGTATGATTCCATCCTGCCCTCAGCATGAATACCAATCTCAGCCTTTTTTATTCTTCCAGAATCTGTACTTTTACTGTGCTAATGTGCCAAAGAGGCTAAATTTTCCTCTAAAATACTTAAAGAAATATTTAGACCAGGAAATTCTCTAAAAAATAGATCAATATCACCCCAGTCTTTTGTGTATACCATAGCTACCAACATACCGCAGACATTTTCCTTCATAAAACTTTTTATCTCCTGAAAGCTTTAAATGCTTACTAGAAAATTTTACACTATCTTCAAACCGTTATTATTTTTTTTTGCAAGAAAAAGTATGAAGATAGAAACTACGTAACTGTTTTCTAGTTCACAATATATGAAGGAAATGAAAAATCTTGATGAAGAGTTTCAAGTAGTTAATGGGGAAAATAGTGCATACAGGCCAAAACCTGGGAAATTAGAATTAAAAAAAAGTGAGAAAATGACAAACTCAGAAACTAGAAACCTGCCTTCGCTAGAAACTGCAGCTCACTGCTACTCTTTTGCTTCCATATCCTTTTCCGCAGACTGCCAGCACCACCCCAGATGGAGTTATATTCCTTTTGTAGATTAGAGCTGATCCAGTCCTCCAAATCCCTCCATTATTGGGGTTAAAAATGAGAACTGAACAGTATTGAATGGAGAATTTCCAAACTGTTAGGAGAAAGCAAGCAAAGGAAAATATTTTCCTAGCATCCCTAAGAGAACTTTCTGATTCATAATCCTGCAGAAATACCATGATATATCCTAGATATTCCATAGAGTATCATTAATATAAGACTATACTTCAGTTATATGCATATAGGCTTATTTAGACTGGTCTAAGATCCACACTCCATATTTTGCCTCTGCGTTCCAAAAAACTAACCTCCAAATGACTTTTGAGAATCCAAACTATTGACAAATTTGGGGTTGATTATACCTGCATTCATTATAGGATTATCAAGAAGATTAATGAAGTAGTATATTTGGAAGAACTTTGAGAACCTATTTAAGAAAGCATTACATAAGTGCAAAGTATTGTAAAGAGGCAATGGAAGAAGAAGTGTTGGCTGAGAAAGTAATTGGCAATAAGGAGAAGGCGACATTTTTTTGCAGCTGGACAGAAAATGTGGTGAGGCATTACTGAACCAGATGAATGGAAAATGGATTTAGGTTTATTGGAGGAAGATGAGAAATGCCAGCAACTTGGAAAAAAGTGGAAAGCAGATTTGCCTGTGTGGAGAACACTTTTTGAGATTAACTGATGAGATTTTCAGATTGTCAACTGGACATTCACCTTAAATTTGTTACACACCAACTCTTTGCCCTTGAATTTCAGTAGAAATGTTATTAAGTGGGTATTTATGTTTGTATGTGTACATGTGTATGCGTAATTATTTATAGAAGCTAAAATAAGAAGCATTATTGCAATTGTCTAAAAAAGATGCAGAGTTTACAAAGAAAATACTGCTCAAAGAAGCAAAGAAACATTCTAAATAGCATGAAAATTTTGATTAAGTGATTTAAATTATATTTTCTTGCTAATTAAAATATATAGTATTTAATGGGTTTTCTTCCTTAGAGATATTTTAAAGGTTTTATATTAAAATGGTAATATAAATTGCTAATTAAAATTTTATCTGCACTTGTGATACTTTATTTTTAATTACTAATGATATGTCAACCACCAAAATATTCAAGGTATCAAAAAAGAATATGGTTCCTAGTTAGTAAATATAGATGAGGTGAATTTTCTCATGAGATATGAAACATGAAATAAATGTTGGAATTTTAGAAAAAATGGAATAATGAGTAGCTATATTCATTAATTTACTTTTTGTATTTATATTAAATAATACCATACAATTTTTTTTTAAATTTTTTTTACAGAGACAGAAAGTCAGAGAGAAGGATAGATAGGGACAGACAGACAGGAATGGAGAGAGATGAGAAGCATCAATCATTAGTTTTTTGTTGCGACACCTTAGTTGTTCATTGATTATTTTCTCATATGTGCCTTGACCATGGGCCTTCAGCAGACCCAGTAACCCCTTGCTTGAGTCAGCGACCTTGGGTCCAAGGTGAGCTTTGCTCAAACCAGATGAGCCCATGCTCAAACTTGCGACCTTGGGGTCTCGAACCTGGATCCTCTGCATCCCAGTCCAACGCTCTATCCACTGCGCCACCGCCTGGCCAGGCTATACAATTTTTAAATTCTATATCATTATAGCAAAACCTTCTCAGTTCCAATATTTAAGGCAGGTGGAGCAGTAGAAATACTCCTCCCTGACCCACAGTCTTTTAGCTCCTATACAATTGAAAGGGCCCTGCTGCACAGTAGCACAGCAGTCATCCTGAATGGCCTTCCTGCACCAGAGGAGCTCTCTTATTCCAGGTCTTCCTCCTTGTCTTAATTTTTCCTTCGTGGTTATGAAGCAAAACTTTTGTAACCTTCTGAAAAAGGATGTATGAAATATTAAAATTTTATGTATTTGCATGCATAAAATGTCATTCCCCCTTTTATATTTAAGCACAATATAGAATTTTTAGGTTGCAATGTATCTTTTAGAAACTTTAAAGAATAATTGTGGCCTGACCTGTGGTGGCGCAGTGGGATAAAGCGTCGACCTGGAACACTGAGGTCGCCGGTTCGAAACCTTGGGCTTGCCTGGTCAAGGCACATATGGGAGTTGATGCTTCCTGCTCCTCCCCCTTCTATCTCTCTCTGTCTCTCTCTCTCACTCCTTTCTCTCTAAAAAAATCAATAAATAAAATATTAAAAAAAAAAAGAATAATTGCATTTTCTTTCAGATGTCAGTATTTTATCTCGTAAGTTTGCTGCTACTCTGATTTCCAAATCTTTGCTCACTCCACGTTTTCTCTTGTTTGGAAAATGTTGCCATCTTCTCTGTATTTATGGAATCTTGAATTTTAATAAAATAGGGTATGTTAGTGGGTCTTTTAAAATCCTATTACATTGACTATAATGTAATATTTTCTTTCATTGTGAAAACTAATACCCTACTGATAATATCCATATATATTTTCTTTGATAATTTTGCTCTGGTTCATTTTTCTCTATTTTCTATTTATTTGTATTTCTTGGATAATTCCTTGAATGTTTGTATCTTCAAAATTTTAGTTTTAGCCTCACCAGGCAGTAGCGCAGTGGACAGATCATTGGACTGTGATGCTGAAGACCCAGGTTCAAAACCCAAAGGTTGCTTATTTGAGTGCAGGTTCATCTGGTTTGAGTGCAGGCTTCATGGCTTTAATGTGGAATCATACACATGACCCCATGGTTGCTGGTTTGAGCCCAAAGGTCACACTGACTTGAAGCCCAAGTTAGCTGGCTTGAAGCTCAAGATCACTGGCTTGAGCAAGGGATCAATGGCTCGACTGGAGCCCCCTGGTCAAGACGCAAATGAGAAAGCAATCAATGACCTATTGAAGTGCAACAACTAAGAGTTGATGCTTCTTATCTCTCTCCCTTCCTCCCTCCCCCCCTCCTCTCTCTCTCTTGCTAAAAATTAAAAAAAAAAATTTGTTTTTTGTCTCCTTGGTTTTATTTTATACCTTTAGGCATTTTTTTAGCTTTTTAAAAGAGAATTCTTTAAATATTTTGTATATATATGTGTGTATATCTATACATGTATGTGTGAGTATTTCTAAGTTAGATTTGTAGATATCTATTCATATATATATTCTTAGATATATATGTATACATATACCATATTTCCCTATGTATAAGACACATCCTTTTTGAAAAATTTGGGGTCTAAAAACTGGGTTCATCTTATACAGTGGTTGTGGTATTTCAGATACCATAGATGGAAGTGAGGACAAGGCAATATATGAAGACAATAATTTGTCATCAGACACAAGCTAATTGATGGGTGTTTTGACAGTGATAAGGAGTTGTATAAATGTTATGATGAATAAAAATTGAGTTCAATAACTTTCTGCAATATATTCCTTTTCAAATTTTGTACCCCCAAAAGTAAAGTGAGTCTATACATGTGAGCATCTTATCCATGGGGAAATAAGATATGTATATCTTAAGAATTCTTTGTTGGTTTAAGAATGTCTCCTTTTTATGGCATAATGTCTTTATTTCATAGATGTAAAAATATAATAATTTTAAAAGTAGCCAGAACTGGAATACTTCCTAATGTTCTAACTGTAGCCAAGAGGCACATTATACTAGCTGAGCAACAGGCTAAGCCTCGCATGTTGTACCAGGATATATTAGCTGGCCCTGAGTGGCAGGATCCAATCAAATTACTAACCTGGGGGCAAGGGTATGTTCCAATTTTGTCATCAACAGGTCCTCTTTGGATATCAGCGAGGAACGTGAGGCCTCATCATGAATTGGCATCAGCCCTTAGATAGAAATCTGGCTTCAGAGATCCAGAAGCTGATAGTAAATCCACCTTCCTTTTTCAGGAAATAAACCTGAAAAATAGGAAGGACACCTAACTCACTCCCAAGCACTCAGGGAGCACCCGACATCACCAGGGACACTTTAAACATCTAACCAGGCATGCTGAGGAAGTTTTACAAAATACAGGCATGCCTATGACCCCTAAAAACCTGTTTCTCTCCATGCTTACCCTTCACTTTCCACTGCAACCACCTACCCGTCTTTTTCTCTGTTAATCTTGACTAAAACAAACAAGGGGGATATGTAGGTATATACTTTAAAATATGCAGAGTTAGAGTAACAATCAGAGACAGCAAGGTTCCCTAGGATGAAAGCCCTGAGCAGATGAGAATCCAGGGACCTCAATGACCCATACTGGAAACAGCAAAACAGTAGGATAATATTCAGCACCACAGAAATGTTTAGACTCAGAACTGAGATGAAAAGTCAGCATCTTTCTTGTCCTTTACTTCATTCTCTGAAAACTTCTGTTGTCTGCATCCTTGAGATATTTGTACTAGCTAATAAATATCTGAGTAGGCTGGGATAGGGCTTCAGTCCTTCAGTCTGCTGACTGAGGCTGTTGCCTCCCCTCAGCCCCTCGGAGCATATCAGCTGGTCTCCAAGTCATTTCTTGTTGACCCGACAGAAAGGACCTGAGAGTGGCCTTCAAATGCTGAGAACAGTCTCCAAATGACAGCAAGAGAAAGAAACTTAAGTCCTGTACTGAATAATGTTGCTATGAAAATGGGTGAGCAAATATACATATATCTACGTCTGCACTTTCACTGTTTTTGGATATACCCAGATGTGGACTTAAAGAATAAATTTTTATTTTTAATTTATTGGGCTGACATGGTTTCAAGTGTCTCACAAAATATAAATCAAACTTTTTACAAGAATTTCCATCTAACAATATGGGCCTCTTAAAATTTATAGCCTAGTATACCTCATCTGAGGCAGCCATTTCCCTGATTCTTATGTCTATAATTATATTATGTCTAGGTATTATAAATAAATACATGTATATTACAGGTGTATGTATATATATGTTTGTTTTTAAAGAATAATATTTATATTTAACATTTAAATATATGTATATGCATTTTTAAATATATATATAGTTATGATTATTTTAATCACTATAAGAATAATATTTGTGTAAGTGTATATATATAAATGTATAGGTATCAGAATCGACAAACTTTTCCTGTAAAAGACTAGTACAGCTTTGTGGGACATATGATTTCTCTCCCACTACTCACTCTGCTATTGTAGTGTAAAAGTGGCCATGGACAAAATATGACCTAATAAGCTGGACCATGTTTCAGTAAATCTGTATTATGGACACTGAAATGTGTTTGCCAACCATTTGAGTGTGTAGAAACCATTATTAGCTCAAGGAACAGCCATATGTAACAGGCAGGTTCAGTCTTTAGAGCATGATTTGTTAACCCATGGGATATATATATAATGATATGTGTATTGCTTAAGTTCATTTAAATTTTATATGAATGCCAAGATGAGTACAATCTTCTTACACTCCCTTTCTTCTATTTTTATATTACTGGGACATATTTATATTTATCTGTTGTTGCAAGTACTTCATTTTGCTTGCTGCTTATTTTATTTATGAGATCATATCACAGTCAATTTACCTACTTTCTGTTGCTGGGCAGTTGTGTTCCGGGTCCCTAGAACCTCAAATTCCTGAGCCTCTTTTGGGTTCTCCGTGGGCATCAGCTGCTGCTTGATCGCTGCCTCTTTTGGAGTCTGATGTGCCGGTTTCTGTCCCCATCTGAGTTCATGCACCTGCCATCCTCCAATGTCCCCCTCACATCACTTAGTTGCTATTATCTCCTCTCCATTTTCTTTCTTCACTGAAGAAAGAGAGTACAGAGGTAAATACACATCTTTGCCACCATCTTCAAGTGTTATTTACTTATATCTAGTGTTCATATATAATTTCTGGAGAGGTAGTTTAGGAAAAGAAAAGATTCCCAGAAGATTCCCTTTTTTCAGAATGAAGTGAAGAGATTGACAAATTTTCTCCTCAAAGAGAAAGCATAATAATGGCCAATATTGTAAAAAATAATCATTTTAGCACTCTGAACATTAAGAGCATACAACAAACTGAGTAGTTTCATAAATGAAACTACTGAAGTTGGCATAGTGGGAGCATGGCATTCTTCCTTGAGGCTGCTGCCATTGGCCGGACCCCCCATTCTGTTGATGGGGAGTGTTCAACTGAAACAGAACAGGTCCTGAAAACCAGCAGCTTTAAACCCACTGCAAGAGGACAGTCACTTGATTTAGAGTTTTGACATTTAAAAGGGAAAACAAACAAGGAAAGCCATATAACAGCCAACCTTAGGTTGCAGTACTATCTGAGATAAACCAGAAGGTGATTTACTGGGATTTACAGAAGGTGTGACAATCATTGTGGCTTGACAAAATTCCTGTTTCTTTCAGAATGATTCTAGTCTAATAAACTACATATATCAGAGTAAGCCAGAGCTACCTACCCACTTACCCCTGGCAGAAGGTGCCAACACATATGGGCAGATGGTCCAGTAAGAAAACAAGTAAAATAGGCTCTGAAAAACACTCTGAACTTTTTGACCATTAATGTTTCTGCTCTAGGTTTGTTTGGGGATATTTTTCTTAATTTCTCTTGATGTTAGTTTTAAGCCCAGTTTCTTAGAATGTCACATCCATGTCTGCATAGTTTAGTGGGCAGCCAGTGTTAGGTCAAAGATTGTGTTCAAACATCTTAAGCCTGTAAGACAGCTAAACTTCCACTCTCAAGTACTGGAGAAAATATAGAGTAACTGGAACATTTGTCACTGATGGAAATCTAAAATTGTACAGTTATTTTAAAAAACGGTTGACAGTTCCTTAAAAAAATTAAACATTGACTTAGCATTCAACCCAGCAATTCCATTCTTATGAACCTACCAAAGAGAAATAAAAATGTAAGTCCACAAGAAGATGTGTATATGAATATTTACAATAATATTATTTTTAAAATTTATTGATATTTAGAAAGAGGTAAGGAAAAGAGAGAAGGAGAAAGACAGAGAGAGAAGAGAAGCGGGAAACATCAACTCATAATAGTTGTTTCCTGTATGTGCCTTGAATGGGCAACCCCAAAGTTTTGAACCAGTGACTTCAGAATTCCAGGTTGATGCTTTATCCACTGTGCCACTGCAATTCAGGCCCACAATAATATTATTAATATCAGCTGAAAAGGAGAAACAATCCAAATGTCAATTAAATGGCAAATGAATAATTTAAATGTAGTATATTTATGGTGTGGAATACTTTTCTACAATAAAAAAAAGAATAAAACAAGATATAGGTTATAACCGGGATAAACCTCAAAAATATAATACTATGGAAAATAAACCAGATGAAAAACTGGTAATTAATTTAAAGTCTCAGTAGAAGTGCTTTTGAAATCTAGGTTTCTACAATCAAAAAAGGAAGAAAGAGATTGGCAATATGTGGTACTTATTACTTAATTAGAATACTACCATTTATCATATAATCTTTACTACTATAAAAATAATGAAGTCATAGTGATAATATGAAAAAGCCAAGAATTATTAAGTTCAAAGATAAATGATTATGATAGAATAAAATATTACAATGAAGAGATAGTAATAGAAAATTAAAATACTCTGTTTCTCTGTATAGTCAGTTTCTGAGTTATAAACATCCAACTTAGGTACAACTCATACTTATGAACATAAAGCCATAAGAGCTAATGATAATCAACTGCAGTTGGATGTCAGTGAAAATGATATCATAGAGTTACTCAACTCTCATGACAAAGAACTAACCAATGAAGACCTTATGGAACTAGAGCAGCAGATGATTGCATTTAGGGAAGAAAACAGGGAACTAGAAACTCTATAATTGAAAAAGTTGTATACAAAAGTTAGCTGATGATTTTCATTTCATTGAAGCAGGAATGGCAAAGTTAGAGAAGTAAGATTCTGATACAGAGAGGTTTACCAAAGTTTACCATACAGTTATCAAAGGCCTGAGGTGTTCCAGGGCCATTTATAATGAAAAAAAGAAAAACTTGTACACACCTCCCTTAAAGCTTATTTCAAGAAACTAACTCCAACAGCCAAATCAAACCATGACATTATAGCACCAGTCTCTCTTCAACAAGTCCATCATTTCCTGCATCATCCAAGATTGTTTAAGATTGTATTTGAGAATGTTCAAGTATTTATATGCACAGAAAGCTAAAAATAAATACTATGTTAAGGCAAACATCTACCTCAGTTGCATTTAATAGGTAATTGTACCTGTACCAACTTACATACAAATTCAACTTAAGAACATATCTGCAGCTTGACCAGGCAGTTGCACAGTAGATAGAGTGACAGACTGTGATGCAGAGGACCCAGGTTTGAGACTCTGAGGTCCCCAGCTTGAGCGTGGGCTCATCTGGTTTGAGAAAAGCTCACCAACTTGAGCCCAAGGTCGCTGGCTCGAGCAAGGGGTCATTTAGTCTGCTGTTACTCCCTAGTCAAGGCACAAATGAGAAAGTAATTAATGAACAACTAAGGTGCTGCAATGAAGAATTGATGCTTTTCATCTCTCTCCCTTCCTGTCTGTCTGTCCCTGTCTGTACCTCTCTCTGACTCTAATAAAAAAATAAAAAATAAAATAATAATAATAAAAAAGAACAAATCTGCAGAACCTATCTCATTCATAACCTGTAGACTGCTTATAATGTTAAAATTGTTAGAGAAGGTGATAGAGATTTATTTCCCTTACTGACTATATTACAAAGGAAATACAAAATTTAAGGATGAACAATTCATACAGATGAAGATACATTTGATCTCCATAGTGACAGTGAGATGTGAAAGGGAAAAAATGATAAAAGAGATGACTTGATATTGTTATACACGTAAAGCACACCATGACAAAAAAAGCGAGAGAGAAAGGGAGAGAGAGAGAGATGACTTAGAGGATACTGTTAGGAATATAAATTTTAAGGGCATTTATGTATTTCAACTTTAAACAGAAAGAAAGTGATAATTTTTAAGATGCTTGTGAAAACAGATTATTTTCTGCTGTTTATTAGATGAAAGTATCATATTTAAAGGCATAAACTTTAAAATAAAGGATTCTATAATGTTCCAAAACATGTTACATTGAAAAGATTCAACCTAGGAGAAATTATTTTTGAAATTGTATCTGTGAATATAAAAACAGGAATATATTTGAGAATGAGAAGCATTAGCTACCTTATAAATTATACTTAAATACTGCCTTATTTACTAATGTTCTGTAAGTTCTAATGAATTAGTTATTTACGCTTTCACTTCATAATGAATTTCATTTCCAATTCAGTTGCAGGGCTAATTTAGAGTCCCTGTTTCTTCCTGCGAAGAAACACAGATTGGTCCACATATCTGTGATCATGCACAGGACCTTAATCATGTTCAAGAAGGCTATTTGTGAAAACAACCAACTCCATTCTTCAATTTGGCAAGAGTGGCCAGTGTAATAAAGACACATGTCCATCCAATGAGCTTACTCTGAGAGGTAAAGGCTCTGACAAGAAAACTGTACCCAGCTCAGTTACAGAGCTGTAGTGACTAAACAATACAAACTGGCTTTGTTCATTTTGTTCTCCAAAAATACGTCAAGACCAAAAAGAAAGTTTCTCTCCCTCCCTCTCTCTCTCTCTCTCTCTCTCTCTCTCTCTCTCTCTCTTTCTCTAACACTCTTTCAACCATCTCAAGTATAAACCTAGTCTTCAAATCCGTTCCATATGGCTGTGAATGATGTGAGGCTCTGTTTAAAACTTCCATGATTAGTTCAAAAAAATTCCAAACACTTGCCTGAACATGAGCAGGAGTTTCATTCTTCTTTCTAGACATGCAGTCAGTTCCCCTTTGAGGCATGATATTAGCTTTCTCTTGGTCCCTTGACATAATCTTCCTGGTGTCAGGGTGGAAACTTTTTCTACTTTTGCTAGAAGTGCTTTTCTGAATCTCTCTGCCTCATTGACTCTCTTTTCTACTTCAAATAACCAAATGTATTTTTTTTTTATCCCTTGTGCTTCTTAGATTCTTTCTCTTCCTGCTATTTCTGTTTTTCACAGAAATATGTGCTTCTTTGTGTGCTTTATTTTATCTGCAAGAATTTTAGCAACCCTGTTTTTCTAATAAAATAAATGAATTTTAAGAAGTAAACCAACAAACAAAGTGCTCCAAAATGTTCCACTGATTCTTTTAGCTTTTCCATGTAGCTTAAACCAACACATGACCAGTAGAAACGTGAATTAATACATCCTATATTCAAGATATGAATTGAAACTCCGAGTGTGAAGTAACTGAAGTGAGGTATGAACTTATAATAAAAAACTTGAATTTTTAAAAATCTCTTAAAAATCGAGTTGTTTTTCAACCCTTTACTTTGATATAAACTTTGTAATTAGCTACAAGAAACACACAGTTGTATACCTGTACGATAAGTGATTCCAATAACAAGGAAGAACCACAGCATGGCATATAAATTTTCTAAACAAACACATAGAACTACTGAACAATGTTTGAATTCTTGTACTAAGAAAAACTTCAAAGAGTTCTAATTTTCTTTCTGCTGAAATATTGCTTTTGACTATTAATATAAGATATTTGTTTTAAATATGTGAAGAGAATATGTATTTAACATAAAAATCATATTTAAATAAATATTAGAGATAAAATCATAGTGAAAAATGGTTTGCATTCCAATTCTGTAATTTGCTGTGATATTCTCAGACTAGGGAGCTGTTTCTCTGGAAGATAGACCTCATTGCAGATATGTGATATGCTGCTTGGATTTATTTTTCAAAATATGTCTGTGTTTTTTAACAGATATTCATGTACCTTACTAATTACTGCTCCACAAACATGCACTGTATACTTTGACCATCATAAGTGAAGTACAAATATTTATGTATTTCAAATAGTATGACTTCATAAAGGAATGAAATATAAGTTCTGCCATGAAGAATGAGAAGGGGGGCTCTGGCTGATTGGCTCAGTGATACAGTGTCGATTCAGTGTGTGGATGTCAAGGGTTTGATTCCTGGTCAGGGCACATAGGAGAACTGCTCATCTGCTTCTCTACACCTCCTCCTCTCCCTCGCTCTCTCTCCCTCTCTCTTACTCTGTTGCTTCCATGGCTCAATTGGAGTGAGTTGTCCCCAGGCACTGAGGTTAGCTCCATGGCCTCTGCCTCAGGCATTAAGAAGAGCTCAGTTGCTAAGCAATGGAGCAATGCCCCAGATGGGAAAAGCATTGCCTCCTAGTGGGCTTGCTAGGTGGACTTGATCAGGACGCATGAGGAAATCTGTCTTTGCCTCCCCTCTTCTCATTGAATTAAAAAAAAATTGAGAAGGGAACAATAAAAGTAAAAAGAGAAAAAATTGCTAAGAAATTATGAAGTGTGATTCTAATCAAATCCATTAAATGTGATGTCTCTAGTATATTAGCCCCAAGCATACCTTTGGCTAAATCCCTTCCAAAGTGAAAAGCAGATATTTTTCAAATATTGAAGGAAGTTGTATCGCATATAAATCATTTCTGTTTTCTTTTTAAAGTTTAAAAACCAAACTCACATTATAGAATCTCCTACAATTAACCTTACTGGATAACCATTGCTTCTTCAAAAAAGGATACCTGTCGGTCCTGGCTGGTTTGCTCACTGGTAGAGCATCGGCCTGGCGTGCGGAAGTCCCAGGTTCGATTCCCGGCCAGGGCACACAGGAGAGGCACCCATCTGCTTCTCCACCCCTCCCCCTCTCCTTCCTCTCTGTCTCTCTCTTCCCCTCCCGCAGCCGAGGCTCCATTGGAGCAAAAGATGGCCTGGGCGCTGGGGATGGCTCCTTGGCCTCTGCCCCAGGCACTAGAGTGGCTCTGGTCGCGACAGAGCGACACCCTGGATGGGCAGAGCATCGCCCCCTGGTGGGCGTGCTGGGTGGATCCCGGTCGGGCGCATGCGGGAGTCTGTCTGACTGCCTCCCCGTTTCCAGCTTCAGAAAAATAAAAAAATAAAAAAAATAAAAAAACGATACCTGTCATCTCACATCCTTATGAGATAAAACAAAAGAATAAATAATACTCATGATCTGCTGATTCTAAACATGAAACAGTCTTAAAGTGAACTAGGTTTACTTGGCTATACTGCATTGCTGATAAGAAATATTAAAATGTTAAATATCACTATACTTAGGCACAAGAAATCATGTTTTTATAGTAATCATGATTCAAAAATGAATATATGAAATATATAAAATACATTATTGACAATTTGCATTTTGTTTCTTGAGACTCCTCAAATAAATATCATCAGAGCAAGTTACTTGGGGAATATAAGAAATTGCATTGTATATTTTACTGTATTTTTTAAAAATTCAAAAGAGGTTTTCTTCCTCATTTAAATTCCGGTAGTGCTCAATGTAGTCAAAGCATCATTCTCATGGAGTTCCACTAATCTAAATGCAATGCACATTTATTTTAACAAACTCTGTTTAAACCAGTGCATTCTTTCAAAATAATGCATATTAATTAAGACAGGTATTTCCAACATAAAGATAGCACTAGGGTTATTTTTTATACTTGTTTTCTATTACAGGTGCAATGATGGTTAATTTGATATCACTGAGGAACTTACTGCTTTTAGGAGTTTTTTAAAGCTACATGAAGATATCTAATATTAAACAATCTCCATTAGTGAAGCAATTACTGGAACAGGATTTCACTGGGGCATAGAATCAAGTTCACTGCTTACAGAACAACCTCTAACCAATATCCAAAGCCAGAAAAATGAAAGTAGGATCTGTCTTAGAAGCGACATCTGAATGATACTTGAGTGGCTCCTAGTTAAGGTAAGAACATAGGTAACTGCAGTGGTGGAAATATCTGATGCTTAGACTATGGCACAGCACCATCATTGTCTTATTTGTGCTTTTATTGATCAGTGTGTAAGAACCATGTATACAGTAATTGTTTAGTTTTATAATTACTTATGTGTTGAAATAGTTGCACAGGACAGAAGCCTGGTGATTACTGATTAAGTCTAAATATTTATCTAATGAAAGGTTCAAATGAAGAAAAGCTCTTGAAATTACCATTTCATATTAATTAAGAGGAACATTAAAAAAATAAATAAGATTTGTCTAGAGCTGCAATGTTTGCCATGTGAACCCTCACCTATTGTTTGGTTCTTATATCTGCTGAGATTCATTTTTCTTTGAAAGTTAAATCAATTTGAATCACTCCATTTAAGGCAGACTGCAATCTTAGAAATTTCCAGAGGAAAGGGAAAATCTTGAGTTTTCATCATTTTTTTTTTTTTTGCTGTAACTTTTAGTACTCCTTCTTTAACTTTTTTCTGAAGTTAGCATTTGTATATAGGTTTTGGATCCAAGCATAAAACCTTAAATCAGTCTGAATTCCTGACTTTAAAATCCCTCTTGTCCGGCCACTTGTCTCAGCTACGTTTCATCTTCTACCCATGTTGCTTATTATCTCCCAGTATTCAAGGACCTCTTGTCATCTTTCTTGAACTTGATTCTTCCATTGACTCTGAGGCAAATTTTGCATATCCAAAATCTCATTAACTTGCTCTGCTACCTACTCTGTTTTCACAGAAACACTGGCAGAGTCATAGGACATGACTACCTACCCACTACCTTTTTCAAGGTAGAAACAACTATCACATTGCTAAGGTTGATGTAACTACTAAATATCAGAACATCCCTTTAAGAGTGGTGTTACTGTCACTATTCCTATCTTATAGATGAGGAAACAGCATAACTTTTTTTTTTAAGTAAAGAGAACTTAATAGGCAAAATTTAGATAAATTAGATATGCAACTGAGGAAAGAACTGAGAATTCAATTGGGTAATTTAAAGCAATTAGGCAACTCAGATTAGCAGCAGTAGGCACCTTGGAAAACCCAATGGTTAAAGAAAGAATGGGAAGCAGTGATGTAGCCAGAATCTGGAAGCCAGGCCATGTGACTGGGCAGCACAGTGGGACCTGGGTCATGGGGAAGACATGGTTTCCAAAGGCTGGGAGCAGAGTAAGAAAGTGAAAAGACTTTCTCCTGATTCTAGTCTTCCCCCAGTGTTCCCAATATAAAGCATCAAAATTCAGCTGTCAAAAGAACTTGAAAAAAAATACGGTATTTTCTTAAAATATGAAGAAGAGCAGAAGGGTGGAAAATGGAGCAAAGTGCAAATGAGAGGCACACGTGTCCTAAAACATCCACAGCCATTAAACCCCTTCATATTTTGCCAGCCATAAATCTGGTTTAATGAACAGCTATAATGAACAGGGACTCTCCAACTCTGATAGCCTCAAAATGGTTTCTAGATACAATAGTTAATTGTTTTAGTATCAATGTCAGTGATATTAGTTATTTTACTTTATGAATATGAGTAATAATTACTTGCTACTTTTAAATAAAATCATTAAAGCAATCAACAAAACTATTCATGACTAATGTCTTGATTGATTTTTCTCTTTAGATTTCCTCTCCCTTAAGACATTTTAGTGATAATTCGGTCTTTAAGACCATGATTTTAAAGACCTTTTCCTCAAGACATTTGAAGATTCATTTGGTGTGGTTCTCAGGGTGCTTTCCTCTTTTCTTAAAGAAAATTTCTTATCCTAAAATATGTCAGCATGAGTTCCTTGATTACAGGAGCAAAAAGAGCAGGGGGTTTCCATAGATGGAGGAGAGTAAGAAAGGGCAGAAAGACACTGAAGGAGCCATAAATACTTTCTTTGAAATTTTGCCTACGGCACACCTTCGAAGAACCAGACTAAAAAAGGAAAAAGTAGGCCATCTTCTGAAGGTCTCTGTCAGGCTGGGGGTCATAGGGCCCTCTTCGTATTCCAACACCAGAGTCTATCCATTGGGCACAGCAAAACTTGGCCCTGAAGGTCTACTGATGCTAATGCCACCAGATGAATCAGCTGAGTTCCCTTCTTTTCACAGATCCAGCTCCCTTGGATTGCTACTCAAGGGTATTAGAAAGCGACTTCTTTCTTTCCCCTTGTTCTTGTCTGAGAATCTCCTTTCCTTTACATTATTCTGGCTTAAGGAGCACTGGGCTTGTGTTTAACAAATATATTATAAAATGTACTATGAGGTCTTTTTGTCTGTTTATAGCTACATATATATCCGAAAAGGTTTACCAGTTTTGACAATTTTCAAGAGGAAAGCTACAAAATAAGTAAGAATTTATTAAGTTTTATTGAAGAAATTTTAAATATGTAACATTTTCTCCTCAGAAGCAGTTTTCATTAATCAAAACTGTTTAAAAGACAGTCATATTTTATTTTTAATTATGGTATAAAATATTAAGTTTAAAATTGTTATATACTCATATCACTAAATCAAGTAATTTGAGCTATGGTTGGGTTCATTGTGTCTTAACTGATGCAGGTGTTAGGTGAAAAACATTTATTAAGTATTAATATTTAACGTACATCATTCTCATGCTTCCCTTCACTCCTGTTTTATTTAAGGTAGTAAATTTTCTCTCTTTTGTTTTTTCTACAGTTTTCCTTAGGTTTCTATTTATCTCAGTCTTTCAACACAAAGTCTTGGCTACCTGATGGTGGTTTTATTTGAGCAAAAGGATTATTATGATTTTTATTATTATAGCACATGATGCATTTGTATGATGCTTTCCCTTAAAAAGTATGTTCTTTTATTAAATGTGGAAATAATTCTTATAACATCTATCTCAGTTAGACTGAGTGTATTAAAAATCTTGATAGCCAACCAATCTATATATGTAGTCCATTCTACTTCCTTTTATCAGCAACTTTCAGTTGAGCTTTCCAAATTCTAAAAATTCAACTAATGATATTCAATTTAATTTTAAATATAAAAAAATAGAAAGTGCCAACTAATTTGACATTAAATCAATTATTAGGGTTGGCCCACATCTAAACACCAACCTAAACACTTAGAACTAAATAGATTAAGAATAGTTCCCTCAGTATTTTGTTAATTAAAAAGAGATTAACGCACTTTATAATTTGGTCTCAAATTCAACAAATCCCAGAGTATAGTAAATTAACTTACTTTCTTTAATTTTGGCTTCAGTGTCTATTTTAAAGTAACTTCTATTATGGAATAAAAAATTCAGAAAAATTTATAAAACAAATGTAGTTTACTAAATTATCAGAAGGTGAGTATTGTAAGCACCATTCTTGTCAGGAAATAAAAGTTTAGCAGTCACCCCAGCAGCCCCCTGTGTGATCCACCAGTTCAAATCTCTTCACTCTCCACTATCAAGTATCTCTCCTCATTTTATAGAACTACCTCCTTAACCATCCAACTGTGCTTCCACAGACACTAAAGTTTACATTTTCCTGTTGTTTTTAAACTAATCTATAGGATCCCCTTCTATGATGTCTCTTTCCTAAAAACAACTTGTTAGAGAACCTGAGTTATTCCGTCTTCAGCAGGCTGGAGCTTGCTCATTGTTCCTCTGCAGTTTAACATGCTGCTCTGTTTTCCCTGCAACTTTATAGTGAAACCTAAATGTTTAACCAAATTCAGCCTATTTTGTTGTTGTTGCTGTTGTGTGTATGTGTGTTTAGGCAACTTTATCTCATAGCCAGTGTTGTGCTATAAAATAAAGGACCACATGGGATCCCTGGAGATATTTAATGGCCAATTGTTTCTTTTGTTAAAATTAGGAGCCTTCATTTCTCAATCCCTGGGTCCTTTCCTTTGTTAGAATCTGCAAAATGTTAATATTGCAATTCTATCTGTCTTTCTTTATTTGTGTTAAAATAATTTTTATGAAGAGATATTTTCTTTCATCCACTCATTGGTTACCCAATATGCTGGATAAATGCTTGATTCCTTCCTTTTATTTATATCCTGTTTGTTCTGAGTCTTTGTTGGCTGTAATTCTCATATACTTTGGAACACAAGTCCTATAACTCATCTTTAAATACCACAGCTGTGCCTTTCAAAAGAAAAAAATGCTTATTTCAATTTTGGCTATGTATTTGAGTTATTCAAAAACTGGCTTTTGAGATACTCTACCCTGAGATACATAACGATCCAATGCTATATAAACTCCACTTCTTTCAGAATTCTACCTTCACCAGATGTATTATCAGGTCGCCACCCACTTTAATTTATCTTCCTCATGGATGCTCTATTATGCTTGTATTTCCTTATATGCTCTCAGGTTTAGAATTTTATTTTCTGCTTCCAGTCATTAGGCTGGAATTATCTTAAGCACTTTAAATAATCTATTATAATTAAACTAATGCTTATTTCTTTCCTGAAGTTTTACATTTTTATTTTATATGTCAAAATGAAGAAAGTTTAATGTTGAATAATTTTGTGGGTCAGACCAGAGCCCTTGGTCAAGCTGATGAAATCTTGCTAGCCCTGTTGTATGTATGGTTAATTTGTTAAAGAGATCTCAGTGAAGCAGAGAGACAAATACAAAACTAGAGAGCGTGAGAGGGTCTTCAGATCCTGTGTATGACTTCCTGGAAAAGATGATCCAAAGGCAATATGATGAAGTTGTTTTAACTAAATGGAGGCTCAGAAATAAGCAGGCCCATTTGGAGCACAAAAAAACTTGAGATGGGAAGAAATACAGTGCCTTTCTCGCAAAAGTGAAGGCACAAATTTGTAACATTTTCCTGAGTAACTTTTCCTGTGTCCAATACCCTGGCTAACACTATGGTAAATGGACAGTCTCATTAGAGTTAGAACCTCATTAATATTCAAAATGATTTTTAAAAGATTCTAATATATATAATTTATTTCTCTGAACATAAAAAAGGAGGAAAGAGAGAAGAGCAGCAATCAGAAAATGCAGTGACATTTTAATGATAGCCCTCTTTATTTTAAAAACAATTGGTTTTAAGCAGAAAAGATGACCACATTTCCATTTTGGGATCACTGCAGATACAGAAATGAGTTTAGAAGGATCAAGAGTAGATACAGAGCCAATTGGCTCAGCAGTAGAGCGTCACCCGGGCGTGTGAAAGTTCTGGATTTGATTTCCTGGTCAGGACACACAGGAGAAGCGACCACCTGCTTCTCCACCCCTCCCTTTCTCACTGTTTCCTCTGGCCCCACAGCAATGGCACATTCAAGCAAGGTGGTCCCAGGTGCTGAGGATAGCACAATGGCTTCACCTCAGGTGCTAAAATAGCTCAGTTGCCTAGTGATGGAGCAGCAGCCCCTAGTAGGCATGCCGGGTGGATCCCGGTCAGGGTACGTGTAGGAGTCTGTCTCTCTGCCTCCAGATTTCTCACTGAATATAAATAAATAAATAAATAAACAAACAAACAAACAAATAATAAATAAAATAAAGTAGGTTGGATTGCACAAATAGTATCAAAAGAGACAGGATAAAATCAATAGATTAGAGAAGTATTTACAGTTCCCTTTGATATTGGCAAAATTAAAGGTTAGATTCAAAGTGTAACTAGAAGCAAGTTATTATTTTTTTGGCTTTTTTTATTGACTGATCTTTGTAGAGAAGGGGGAGAGAGAGAGAGAAAGAAAGAGAGAATGAGAAAGAGAAGGGAGAAACAGGAAGCATCTAATCATAGTAGTAGTCGCTTCCTGTATGTCCCTTGACTGGGCAAGCCCAGGGATTTGAACCAGCAGCCTCAGCATTCCAGGTTGGTGCTTTATCCACTGCACCACCACAGGTCAGGCATCAAGTTGTTGTTGTTTTTTAATAAAGAAGAGGACTTTATTCAGGATGTCCAAAATCAATCTCTCTTTCCCTGTTTTGTTTGTTTTAGCTTTACACTCTTCATCTGTTTTCTCCTCTCTTTCTTTGCAGCTGGTTTGAAGTATTTTTTTTATCTGCCTAGTTAGTTCAATGGTGTTGACTTCACTCCTCTCAGGAGGAAGATGTGTAAATAAGTATGTGTAATATTGATTAAAATCACTAGATTTGGTGTTAAACTGCCTTGGTTCAAATCACAGCAGCAACACTCACTAGCAGTAAAAAAAATAAAAAGAAAAGAAAACATAAACAAACAAATAAAAAATTGTGCTAGTTATTTCTTTCCTGAGTGTTAGAAAAGCAAGAAGTACCAGTAAATGATTAATATGTTAGCTCTGCTTTCCATTAAACTAGTCAAGGACAGTCAGTATTGTAATTACCTTTGGAACCAATGGATTATCATGGTTTACTGGAATTTGGAGTGATTTAAAGGAACATATGCTTGGAGTTTTGGTGACTGTTTTGTCAATATGTGGACATGCACTGCTTGAGAATTAAATTTATTCCATGATAAACTGAGTCAAAAACTAATGACATGTGAGAAAGAAACCACGTCCAGCTAATTTATTCCAGAATTACTTGAGCCAGTGTATTCCCTGTTTTGCTTAAGACAGAGTTCTTTCTCTTGCAATCATACTGATTAGTATTCTGGATTTCATTACCCAGATAATTATATATAAATAATTATAAAAATATATATTATTTACACTAGTATGCCTGTGTGAGTACACCTATATAGTTGTCATTGAAATAATAAAAGAATATAAAATTGAGAGACTCAAACCCAAGCCCACCAACACTCCTATCCCTGCCCCTTCAGAGTTTCTAATTTAATTCTTTCATGATTATGTCTTCTCCATTTAATGCTTGTGTCATGTTTCTTTGATTTAATAGCATTTTAGAAAACATCTCTAATTCCCAGTTTTAACTTACTGAGTGGCAAATTTAAAACTTTAAATGATCTGATTAAGCTTCTATTTCCTCAATTTATTATTTTTAGTGATTTTTCTATTAACTTCAAAGCACATAAATAAAACAAAGAAATTAGCATAGATACATTTTTTCTCCCCCTCACTTCATTTCATTTTCTTATTTTATCTGTGTCATTACATTTACAGATTCAAGATTGTTGTATCTTACCTTCTGAGTTTTCTTTTCTACAATTAAATCTTCAATGCGCTTTGTTTTTGATTGATTGAATTTTGAAAGCTATTAAACATTTATAAGTATACAAATATTTTTTATTGTACAACATGTAGTATAATTAGATCCATAAAAAGGATCTATCATCTATACCTCTAAACTTTGCTCTTCAAAGGAGAATGTTCAAAGCATTAATTCTAGATGTGTTCTCCTTTCAGTCACTCAGAACCGTATCATATTCTAGTTTGTTTTCCATTTAGACCTCAATTATTTTTGTTGTTTTGTTTTCCTTAAATTTAATTTGTAATTCTGCCTTTTGATTGTAAATAGAAAATATTCAAGAGAGCTGTCTTCTTAATAAAATATTTGTTACATGTACTCCACTTTCTTATTAAAGAGATTTATTTTTCAGGAAACCTTTAACTTTCTGTTGTAGTTTAAATAGTATTATTTTCTGGGACTTTGTGCAACTGTTCTCTTTGGGTATCTTTTCATTGGAATAATGAGTTAGTATCATTGTTTTATATTTTTTAACCTTTTAAAAAATTTAAATAAATAAATAAATAAGGCCTGACCTGTGGTAGCGCAGTGGATAAAGCATCGACCTGGAAATGCTGAGGTCGCTGGTTCAAAACCCTGGGCTTGCCTGGTCAAGACACATATGGGAGTTGATGCTTCCAGCTCCTCCCCCTGTCTCTGTCTCTCTCTGTCTCTCTCTGTCCCTCTCTGTCTCCTCTCTAAAATGAATAAATAAAATAAAAAATAAAAAAAAATTTAAATAAATATATTTTTAACCTTTTTTTTAAGATATTTATTCAATATGTTGTAGTATATATATGAGTATGTTTTCTTAAGTGTCATATATATATATGTCAAGATTTTGTTTCTGTAAATATTAAGCTATATTTTGACATCATTTTTCATTAATGAATAGTTTAGTCTAATATCTACCTTTAGATAATTTTCTTTCACCTTTGAATGCATTGCTCCAATGTGTTTTCATATCTGGCATTCTTAATGCTAATTTAAAGCCAATAGTTTCTCTTTATTTTTTTAAGTGATTTGTTTGTGTATGTGTGTTTGCTAATCTGTTTTTGTTTTTTAGTAAGTTTTTACTTCATTCTTTAATTTTTAACTTTTCACAAGTTGTGAGTAAATGTGTGCTTTTTATTCATTCATCTTATTAAGTATTGAGCTTTCAAATAGTAAAGGGTAGGTTTCTTTTTGAATAGCAATGAGTGTCTTTTTTCTGATTGGTGTGGATTATCTTTCCTTTGTTTTGTGACAGAGACAGAGAGACAGAGAGAGGGACAGACAGGGACAGACAGATAGGAAGGGAGAGAGATGAGAAGCATCAATTCTTTGTTGCAATATCTTAGTTTTTCATTGATTGCTTTCTCATATATGCCTTGACTGGGAGGCTACAGCAGATCAAGTGACCCCTTGCTTAAGCAAGTGACCTTGGGCTCAATCTGTGTGCCTTGCTCAAACCAGATGAGCCCGTGCTCAAGCTGACAAACTCGGGGTTTAGAACCTTGGTCCTCTGCATCCCAGTCAGATGCTTTATCCACTGTGCCATCATCTGATCAGACATAAGTGGATATTGAACATTTATAATTGTCTCTTCCTGACTCATAAGTTTTTCCTTACTTTTTAATGTTTTAAATAATGATTATAAATTTATTTTCCTTGTTTTAAGAAATCTTTACATTTTGTTATTTTAGATTACTTATATGCCTTCTGAAGTGTCCATTTTATTTTAAAAACTCTTACTGACTTAAAAACTTTTAGCAGCCACATTTTACATTTCTATGTACACTGCCTTTATGTCTGTTCTGTTCCTTATACATTTTTCATTGAAATATTTATTTATTCTAGGGATAAAATAGTCTTTTAAATATGTAAATAAAAGTTCACTGTCATTATATTTTTCCTCTTATATGAAATAATCACTTTACAGGGTGGGGGTAGAGGAATCATTTATTAGATGTAGATATCTTTATTTTTCTCTTTCATGTTGTTTTTCATTAAATAGTTAACAATACTTTGTGAGTTATTCATATCTGAAAAAAAATGGAATGGGTTAGATGGAGAAGAGGGTTCTGAAAAATTCTACATTTATTTTGTTCAGCTTTCATCTCTGTGAAAGGAGGTTAAAAATGATTTGAGGGTCTGATAAAGGGCTGTTGTGTGCATAATTTATTCTTAAAAAATGAAGTCAGGCCCTGGCCAGTTGGCTCAGTGGTAGAGCGTCGGCCTGGTGTGCAGGAGTTCCAGGTTTGATTCCCGGCCAGGGCACACAGGAGAAGCACCCATCTGCTTCTTCACCCCTCTCCCTCTCCTTCTTCTCTGTCTCTCTCTTCCCCTCCCACAGCCAAGGCTCCATTGGAGCAACGTTGGCCCGGGTGCTGAGGATGGCTCCATGGCCTCTGCCTCAGGCATTAGAATGGCTCTGGTTGCAACAGAGCAACACCCCAAATGGGCAGAGCATTGCCCCCTGGTGGCATGCCGGGTGGATCCCGGTCGGGCGCATGCGGGAGTCTGTCTGACTGCCTCCTGATTTCCAACTTCAGAAAAATACAAAAAAAAAAAAATGAAGTTAAAGAGAGTGGAAGGAAAACAGGTGATCTTGGGCCTGCTTCTCTTCCAGCACCACCAACAAGAAACATCATAGAACAGAAGCTAAGGTCATTGGCTTTGGAACCAAGTCTTTCTGGCTCAAACCCTGGAGCTGCCACTGATAAATTCCATGAACTTGATCTCTTTATACCTCTTCTCTGCTCAATATAAATAATAGAATCTTCAGCATAGGGTTGTTATAAGTTACATATAAAACATTTAGACCAATGTCTCGTACATAGTAAACACTTAATAATTATTAGCTTAAAAGGGAAACATAATGAAGAACTTCATTTTAGCATAAAAATATTTAGTATCAAGTTCATCAAGGAAAAAATAAAGATTGTGTGTGACTAATTTAAAAATAATGTTCTAGAGGGGAGAATAATCAACGAGGGCTGGTCCAGCCCATGAGGAACGCTTGTGCACATTTTTTCCCAATTTAAAAACATTAGATAGACAATAATATCTTTTTTTTTACTTTCAATATTATTCTGTATTGGTTTCAGGTGTATAGCATAGTAGTTACACAATCATATAATTTACAAAATGGTACCCTATAGTTCCATGATTTTTGACAATTGTATAAACCCAGAAACCACCAGTTACACCAATGGTAGTCAACCTGGTCCCTACCACCCACTAGTGAGCATTCCAGCTTTCATGGTGGGTAGTAGTGGAGCAACTAAAGTATAAATAAAAAGATAGATTTAACTATAGTAAGTTGCTTTATAAAGATTTATTCTGCCAAACTTAGCGAAAATCCAACATCAAGTACTTGGTAAGTAATTATTAGTACATGCTTTAACTTGCTGTAATTCTGCCTTATAAATTTTATAAAGTAAAGTTACTTCCCTACTTTATAAATCACCATTACTGTGGACCTGGAGGGCGGTTAGAAAATTTTACCACTACAGAGATACAAAAGTGGGCGGTAGGCATAAAAAGGTTGACTACCCCTGAGCTACACAAAAGATATATCGCCTCCATTGTGTTCTATCGCAAGACACCCTTCCTCCATTCCTGACAATAACTGATCTGCTTTTTATCCCTACATGTTAGTTTAGAGTTTACATAAATGAAATTACACAGTAAGTGGTTGTATTTACCTAGTTTCTTTTCCTCAGGGTAATGATTTTGAGATTCATCCATGTTGTGCGGTACAGCAGTAGTAGTTCATATTGCAAAATGCTATTCCATTGGATAAATGTACCACAGTTTGTTTATCCATTCACTGTTGATTCACAGTTGATCAGTTGCTAGGTTTTAGTTATTAGAAATAAAACTGTTATGAACAATAACAAATAAACATTAGTATATATTTTCCTTATGAAGAATTACTTTGCTTCTGTCTGTCATAGAGTTCTAAAACTACCTAAATCCCTTAAAGGCTTCAGTTGAAGGCAAACACCCTCAAAACCTCCACAGGCAGATAGGCTGTTATCGTAAAAGAGTTTTTTCTCCAGATTTAGCTTTAATGCTACTGTTGCCTGCTTCTTTACAGTGGTTGTAAAAAGTGAGGCAGAGA
Source organism: Saccopteryx bilineata (assembly GCF_036850765.1). NCBI lineage: Eukaryota > Metazoa > Chordata > Mammalia > Chiroptera > Emballonuridae > Saccopteryx > Saccopteryx bilineata. The sequence continues at coordinate 65,464,987 of NC_089490.1, read as the reverse complement.
AGAGAAGGAAAAATACCTATTTCTTTTAATAACAATAATAATTATGAATGGCTAACACTGTTCCTAATAATCCTGAAAGTCCATGTATACTCTCTCTGCACTTTGAGTTTAGAATTTGAGTTTCTCTTCCCTGAACTTTGAGTATTTCCAGATCTTAGGATAGAATGATGTCTTTCACTGTTGCTGCAATCTTTTTCTGGATTGCATTTTTAGGCCGCAGAGAACTTTATCTATCAATGCAAATCCATCTTCTTTCCTCACTTCATGTATTAGACACAGTACACAGTTAACTGATACCATTCTTCGCCATCCCATGGATTCATTTGTCTCTGTATCTAATCTTTACTGTCATCTTGAATCTGAAGCAACATTGAATTTTTCATTCTGAAATTTACAGATTGGCTTGTCACCAATTAAATTTCTTAGTTTATCTTTATATATGATAGACATACTTATCTACATCTAATCTTTGCCCCTAATTTCCTGAATGTTTATAGTTTGCATTTTTTGATTTTATAATAAATATTATTTTAACTATTTTCAAAATTAGTGTATATTATTAAATTGGGTAGTAATTACATGTGTGTTTTAATGCCTATATATGTGGCTGTACATTTTATGATCATTTAATTTATCAACACAACTCTTTATGTTAATAAAAGTTTTGAATGAAATGCACTTTTACCAGGGAGAAGCTAATATAATACACATTACCATTTGTCATTATCAAATTTTAAAAGCATTTTTCCTGTATAACACTTCAAAGAAATTAAGGATTCAGAGTTATTCTCTTTCTGTTAAAAATAAATTTAGCCTTCTTTGGGAACAATATATTCATTCATGGACCATATTAACCAATCAATAGTTTATGGCTTTTATTTATATGTAAGATATTAAACATATACAATGTAAATCTTTAACTAGGAACAAAGAAATGAATACATAGTAATTAAAACATACCTGAGAAGTTTATCTAAAGGGACATTTTCACTTTTAAAGTCAAATGGTTGTGGCTTATGTAAAAGAATAGATTTACCTTTGAACAGAAAAGACCATTTAGTCAGATGATCTAAAGCACATATTATCTCAGCCTTCTGTCTCACTGTGTGGATTGAAAGTAAACATTTCAGTGTGAATGAGATGAGACTGAAGAGAAATAAAGGCTTGTAGTATGACAGTGACTCCTGATGGCAGTGTTTCAATTTTTGAAATTGCTTTATTTAAATCTAAGCATTGGATTTCTACACAGCATTATAGGATTCTCAGCCTTCTTTGATTCAATTTAGAGGAAACATTTATGGAGTTTAAATTGTTCCTGGCAATTCTACACTCTGTAACATTTTAAATAAATGTGTTTTATACCAAACTCTTCTACAGAGAGTACAGATAAATCTAAAAATATATAAATACAACCACTCATAAACTGGTTTAAGTTTTTGGTGGGTTCAACTGTGTTCTCATAGTAAAAGAACAATCAAAACTGATAAAAGTAAATTTTAAATTCTCAGCTTCTTGTTTCTCAAGTAAAATGACTACTTAGATCTAAAATAAAATAATAAAATATAAAATAAATAAAACAAAATAAATCGGGAAAGCTTGCAGCTCAGATCCTGAGGCTGAACACTTAGGTTTCACGTTTTCTTTCTTTTTTTTTTTTTGTATTTTTCCGAAGCTGGAAATGGGGAGGCAGTCAGATAGACTCCCGCATGTGCCCAACCGGGATCCACTAGGATCCCGGCATGCCCACCAGGGGGCGATGCTCTGCCCATCTGGGGTGTTGCTCTGTTGCAACCAGAGCCATTCTAGCGCCTGAGGCAGAGGCCATGGAGCCATCCTCAGAGCCAGGGCCAACTTTGCTCCAATGGAGCCTTGGCTGCGGGAGGGAAAGAGAGAGACAGAGAGGAAGGAGAGGGGGAGGGATGGAGAAGCAGATGGGCACTTCTCCTGTGTGCCCTGGCCAGGAATCCAACCCGGGACTCCCGCACGCCAGGCCGACGCTCTACCAATGAGGCAACCAGCCGGGGCCACATTTTCTTTTCTAATCAGATATAGAATAATGAGTTTGAAAAGCCTTGTTTTGGTTCAACTGCTGTTGATTGCTCTTTTTATTTTCTTTATAGGTATAAATGTAGTAAAACCAAATAGCCATGTCCCAATAAGGGAAAACTGGTATCTTTTAATGTTACATGGATTGTTTAATCGGAGATTTGACTGTTTTGTTGATTAAAAAATTTACCTATTTTTTTTTCTTAATCTCACAGTTTAGAGTTTACAGAATAATTATAAAATACCTGTGAGGGCCATGGCATTGGATAATGAATGTGTTCCCATTTTATTCTACTCGTTAGGAGGTTACAGTGACAAAATATTTCTTGAAGCATTTCATGATCTCCAAATTTGACACTAAGTGATATTTATAAAGGTTATTCTGGGGCTGTTTGGTTGCTCCCGTGTTGATTTCCGTTTCCTCAAGGATCGTTGGAGGAAATGACCTCTTCCACTTGAGGTCCTGCAAAGGTCTTCATATCTAGCCCCTACATGCAGTGATTGGCAGGACCTCCAGTTACCTAAATGTCACTAGTCAGGTAAAGTTCCTTTTTATTATTACACTTTATGAGCTGACTGAATTAAGTTAAACCTGTACATCATTTTTGCTTTTGGACATTAAAAAGATTTACACTCACTGTTTTGAACAAGTACATTTCTGCTTGCAGCTGTCAAAACAAGCTGTCATTTCAATTATCTAGAGTACCTATTTGTCAACTTTTAATAAAGTTTCAACTACTTTTTCTTGGTTTTTAATGAATAATGTCCCTCACACACCTTTTAAATATGTTTCATGGCCCCTATAGAATTCTGAAACGAGGTAGAAAATATTAAATAACTTAATCATAAAATGCTTTACATTTTTCTGTGTTGCCTAGAGCACACTTCTCCCCAGTAGTTTTATTCTTTTTAAATTCTTCCTTCTTAGAAAGAAAGCATAGTGACAATAATAGGGGTTACAGTAGAGATGAATTTGAGACTCAGGTACCTACTCAATGGAGCAATATATAAACAACTCATTTATATTTACATCTATCTATCTATCTATCATCTATCATCTATCTCTTTTTATATTTATTATCATGCTTTTACTTATTTTCAAAGTTATGACTCACTCTTCAACCTTACTGTAAATTCTTAAAAAAGAGTAAACATATATCATTCTTCCTGCTGTTCTTCTCAATATTTAGTAAATTATTATGGATGTAATTTTTCATTAAAATAACTCAACAAGTCCTCATATTTAGGTACACAAAATCATCGAGTATACATCATTTTCACTTCCGAGATAAGAAAGCTGGGTCCCAGAGCACTTGGCCAGCTGATGCAGGGAGAGGGCTACCTTCCCGTGACAACCAACCACCGGGGCAAGGCCCCGTGCACTCCTCAGCCTCGGCTTTCTTTGCCGCACTGGGTTTATTCTGGAATGCTCTCTTCTTTCTCATTGTATTTCTGTAGAAATTATTGTCTGAAGGTTGAACTTTCACAACTCTCGTGTAGATATCCCTAAGCTAGTAGCAAGCACTGAACAATTTTCAAAAGCATTCAACTTGTCATAATGGCAAAAGATGAGTCTGTTCTGTTCACCCTTAATATTTACTAACAATTTTACCATGTTTCACATTCTTCTTTTCACTACAATTCTTTTCGTACATTCTATCTTTGCCACTAGATGTTAAGCGAACCACTAGCTAGATGTTAGAGACCAAATTCTATCATCTGGGTATTCATCAGATGTGAAGAGTGTATCATAAAGGCTCTCACTGACCTGGCTTGAATGCGTTGCCAGAGGTACTGTTTGTAAAACATTGGTCAAGTTATTTAATTTAGAACCTTTAGAGCTTTGTTTTCTAATCTGTAAATTAGACAATAGTACTCACATTTAGATTTGTCATAGAGATCAAATAGTAAAATACATGAAGAATACTTTAAAACATGAAAATATTATTTGTTATTTTACATTAATGTGTTCAGTAGTTCCATACATTCCTTCGAGTGTAACATAAATATGGGTGTATATAAGCATTTTTTCCCTAAGAAAATGATTCATGGGTTTTTATCAAATACTCAGAGGTACATATGAATTTAAAAGTGATTAAAAACTGATGTTCTCGCCTGACCCGGCGGTGGTGCAATGGATAGAGATTTGACTTGAGACACTGAGGATCCAGGTTCAAAACCCCAAGGCTGCCGGCTTGAGCGTGGGCTCACCAGTTTGAGCATGGGGCCACTGGTTTAAGCATGAGATTATAGACATGACCTCAAAGGTTGCTGGCTTAAACCCAAGGCTTGAGTAAGGTGTCACTGAAAGCAATTAATGAATAACTAAAGTGCTCTAACAATGAGTTGATACTTCTCATCGTTCTCTCTTCCTGTCTCTCTTTGTCCATCTCTATCTCTCTCTCACAAAAAACAAACAAACAAACAAACAAAAAACTGATATTCTAAGCTAAGTAGTGACAATATTCAAAATTAGACAGAAAAGAGCTTTCTCAAACTTTGGCCCATGAGAAACAGAGTATAGCTTCTAGTGCAAATGGGGAGGCCATTTGATTGAAGATCAGAAAAAGGGACAAAAGGGATTTTTTTTTGAACCTCATCCATGTATGCTACTGTCTGCCAGGAACTTGGCTGAGTTTTTGGATACAACTCTAAGCAATCACTTGAATTGATTTATGGTGGTTTTCCTGCCTAACACCTTTGAACCCGCCCTGTATCCACTTCATTACCATTCAAACTGATGACTCTACTTTGCGGGAGATATTTAGGTATTTGCTTCTTTACCGTTAAATGCTGCAGGAGCTTGTATTAAAGGTACATTCTTCTTCTTCTTTTTTTTTTTTTTTTTTTTGCATTTTTCCGAAGCTGGAAATGGGGAGGCAGTCAGACAGACTCCCGCATGCGCCCCACCGGGATCCACCCGGCATGCCCACCAGGGGGCGATGCTCTGCCCATCTGGGGCGTTGCTCTGTTGCATCCAGAGCCATTCCAGCGCCCGAGGCAGAGGCCATAGAGCCACCCCCCAGTACCCGGGCCAACTTTGCTCCAATGGAGCCTCGGCTGTGGGAGGGGAAGAGAGAGACAGAGAGGAAGGAGAGGGGGAGGGGTGGAGAAGCAGATGGGTGCTTCTCCTGTGTGCCCTGGCCAGGAATTGAACCCGGGACTCCTGTACGCCAGGCCGAAGCTCTACCACTGACATTTCTTCTTTTAATTAAGGGGTGGATGTTTGATCTTCATCGCCATTAAGACATATTTTTCAAATGGAATTTTTAAAATATTAACCAGGATATTAAAAATAACTGAAAATATTGGAATTTTCTATTACATCAGCTTACATTTTGAGATAAATTCTTAATATTTTTTATTTTTAGTTATACTGCAGAATGTTTTTGGCTCATTTTCCTAGTCTCTCCTTAGGTTCTCTATACATTCTAGCTTGATAGAATCCCATATTGTCCTTCAAAAATTCTAATGACTGCTCAGTAATTCAGAGTCAATATCTGATACAAAATGATTTGGAAGTTCATCCATGTTTTAATGTGTGGTAATATTTCATTTTATTTTTAATGCCAAATAATATTCAATTGCATAGTTATGTTGTATTTGTTTTTCATTCATTAGTTGATGTACATTTAGGTTGTTTTCATATTTTGGCCATTATTAATGTTATTATGAACATTTATGTTTAAATTTTTGTGTTACATTTTATGTTAGTTACATAAAAATGTCATATATTTTACACACTTTCATTTCTTTTAGGACTATATCTGGAAATAAAATTGCTGAGTCATATGCTAACACTATGTTTAAAAATTTGAGGAATAGCCAAGTTATTTTCCAAAACAACTGCTTCATTTTAACAGTCCTGCGAGGCATGTATAGGGGTTGCAATTTCTCCATATCTATATTAACTCTTGTTATTGTCTGTTTATTGTTATTATTATTATTATTATTATGGTCATCCTAGTGGGTATGCAATGGTATCTAATTGTAGTTTTGCTTTTCATCACCTAAATTATTGATGATATTAATTATCATTTTATGTGCTTATTAGTTTTTGTATATTATATTTGGAGAAGTATTTATTCAAATACTTTACCAATTCTTAGTTTGGTTATTTGTATTTTTATTGTGTTTTAGAGGGTTTTATATATTCTGGATGCAAATCACTTGTTAGAAATGTGATTTACAAATATTTTCCCCATTCTGTGGGTATTTTTATACTGCTCTTGTATACTGAAACCTTGTACATTTATCAGTTCTGATAGTTGTTTTGAGGATACCATAGAATTTACTAGATATTAGAGATGGTTTTAACTCTTCCAATCTAAATATGACTTATCACTTATTTTACTTAATTGTCTTGGCTATAACCTTCAATGCAATGTTGAATATAGGTTGTAATTGCAGACATTGTTTCATTTTGTTTTGTCTTTGTTGTTTGTTTTCTTCTGATTATAGGGGTGAAGCAATCATTCTTTTACCATTAAGTATGATATTGGTTATAAGTTTTTCATAGATTCCCTTTATCAGATTAAGTAAGTGCCTCTATATTTCTAGTTTTTTCAGTCCTTTACTCATGAAAAAATGAAAGGGTGTTGGCTTTTGTTAAATGCCTCTTCTGTGTTTATTAAAAAGATCATGTGGTTTTTGTCTTTAATTGATATAATATATTTATTATATTGATTGATTTTGGGTGTTAAATGAAACTTGCATTCCTGGGATAAATTCTACTTGGTCAAGGTGTATATTCTTTTTTATATGTTGTTGAATTCAGACTGCTAGTATTTTTTCAAGAATGTTCAAATATATGTTCATAAAGAATGTAGTGTAGTTTTCTTGTGAAGTCTCTATCTTGTTTTAATAAAGGATAATACTGGTATCATAAAATAAATTAGAAAGTAGTCCCTTTTCTATGTTTTTGGAAGAATTTGTGAAGGATTGGCATTAAATTTTTTTTAAATGGTTATAGATTTAACCAATAAATTTTTATAGAAATTTTGTATACTATTAATTCAATCATTTGTAAATTATTAACTCAGTTTTAATAAAGGTCTATTCAGAATTTATATTTTATAGTCTCTCTTTGACTTCTTGCTTTTTAGGTGTATCACCTATAAAGAGAAGCTAGCCGAATTTCTCAAATCTATTCTGATTCTTTGAAATTTAACACTGAAAAGATTTATTTATCTATTACTATTTTTAGTATTAGCAATCATATTTATAATATTTTAATATACTTTTATTTTTAATATTTTTGCTTACTATAGGATTGATAATTTTTTTACCTTTTTTGTCTTATCTCTCAAATATTATAAACTACATATATTTTCTTAACCAAAATAACCCCATTATACTCTTTAGAAATAGTTATCATACTACCCAGAAATAGTTTATATTTTTCTAAAATATTCAATACATATATAAACATATTTCATACAATTTGTTGTACAACAAGTTGTTTTCTTTAAAAGTAAATCCAGACCTCCCCAAGGTAACACAGGGAGATTTATGTAATTTTTTATTAAACTACTGTATAACATTCATTGTTTAGAGTATTTAATAATTTTTCTCAGTAGACTTTTTAATATTAAAATGATAATATGTACTTAAACAGTATTACAGGCATAAAATGATAATAGAGGGCTTCATCGGAAAGGAACATTCAGTCTGATTTAGAAAGCCCTTTGTAATGTATGTCTAGTCCATGTGCTGATAATTCAACAATCTAACACAATTTTCTAACCAAAGAGTCTATTTTTTGGATTCAGGATGTATCACATTTTCTCTTATCTCATAACCTTGTACATTGTCTTCATTTCATTCCACCTCTAACTAGCCTAATTTAACTAGCTTAAAATTATTCCTTGATTCTCAATATGTATGTTATTTTCTCAAGAAAAACTTTTCTGAAATTCTTGACACTCTCCAACTCTGGATTATATGGCCCAAGTACCCTTATAGCAACTTCAACTTTATTATTGTACTTATAAAACATATAATAGATAATTATTTTTCTCTCAAGCTTAACTTACAAATCAAGTAAGATAAAATGAGTCTATTCAATACACTAAAACAATCCAAAGGCTTAGCACATATAATATGTACTCAACAAGTATTGAATGAATATATGAAAGACACAATAAATATTTTTCTCAATATTATACTTTAGTTTTTAACAAAGTATTTGCTCCAACCAATCATATAACAATAAAAGCTAGCCTGACCAGGTGGTGGTGCAGTAGATAGAGCATTGGGCTGGGTCAGAGAAGACCCAGGTTCGAGACCCCAAGGTCGCTAGCTTGAGCGTGAGCTCATCTGGTTTGAGCAAACCCCCCAGCTTGAGCCCAAGGTCGCTGGCTTGAGCAAGGGGTCACCCGGTCTATTGTAGCCCCCCAGTCAAGGTACATATGATAAATCAATCAATGAACAACTAAAAAATTGCAACAAAGAATTCATGTTTCTCATCTCTCTCCCTTCCTGTCTGTCTGTCCCTCTCTCTGACTCTCTCTGTCTCTCCCACAATAAATAAATAAATAAATAAATAAATAAATAAATAAATGCTAAAATTAAGAATTCTATAAAGGGTAATTACAATTATTTAAATATTTGAGTATAGAAGAAGCAACTTTTGAACATATTATTTATTTACCCCTTTCTAACAGACACATCATAACAAATGAATTTGTTTATATTACAGGTCTGTATGGATCAATTATGATGTGACAGCTCTAATAATATAATTAAAGTTGGTTATTTTTTATATCACACTTATGTTATTTCTTTATCAAAGAAAGAAAATTTTTTGCTTTAGGGGAAATTATCTGCTTTATAAGTTTCTTCCCAGAAGCTTGTTCTGGGAAGAAGAAACTCATTAGATAGCTTGCTAAATCTTTTCACTCCATTTAGGATTTTAAATTGAGGTGAATATTTGAAACTATTGTAAGACAGTTGGTTTTTAGTTGCCTAATTGCTATTAATACCCTCAAGTCAGTTCTTATGCTCCCTCAGGGATACAAGAAATTTGTTCTTTGCCTTTTTTCTCTCAGTTAAAGATATTATCATATCAATACATCCACCCAGACACTGAAGGTAATACATTCAATTTTTCCAATTCCTTTAATCTGAGTATTTGACTCAACCCTAAGTGTACCTAATTCTAAACCAAAGACATGTTATAAAGTTATTATTTTTCTTCCAGGCCTCAAATGCAGTTCAGTTCACTGTGATCTCTTTTATGGACACTGAGATAATTGATGTCTTCGTTTCTATTCTCTTCCTAATCCGAATTATGTTTCTCACTATCAGCAAATTTCTAAAAAAACAAATCTTACCATGACCCATCTCCTATAACACATACTTAAAATCTGTGAGTGATTTAATTTCTTTTTAGAAGCCACTGGATTGCACAGTCCAATGGCAATATAACATGATACATAAATTTAAGATGTAGCTAATTTTAAACTTCCTAGTAGTTACATTAGAATTAGTAGAACAAAAAGTTTAGTTTGAATAATATATTTTATATAACCCAATACAGGTTTAATTCTGGAGAAAAGCTTAACTTTCTCCAGAATTACATTCATTGGAGTAAAACTTGAGATCTTTCCAGTTAACTATTACTGTACGTATTCATTTCTATATTCAAGAGTTATGGATCATGTTACCACTAAAATGCGGATCTACATGAAATGATGCTTTAGGGAAAGAACATGTCTCCTGGTTAACAGAGGACAGGAGTAGAGTCCCCCTTTCTTTATGTATCAGAGACAAGAAGGTGCAGAGAGCCTAGAATGCTCGGGGCCAGTCTGTGTAGTATTGTTCTGTCAACAGTGTCACCTTTGCTTCTTTTAGAAATGTGGTTAAAGAAGAGTTGATGTATCATTCACTTCAGACCACAATAGTTTCTGTGTTTTCATATGTGCCTAACACATCCATAACCTCCACTTAAGCACTTTAAGCCTTTTTAGTAGCTGCTGAGAGTGGGAAACTACCCATCTTACTCAGTGGTGGGATTCAAATAATTTAACAACCGGTTCTCTGCCTTAATGATCATTTTAAGTTTTTAAAAATGATATACCAAATGTTAGTTTATTATTTCATGCATTTAATACTTAAATGAGAACAATAAAAGAGGTAGACAAAACTAGATTATGTTATAAGAGTTTTAAAATATTAATGAAAAAATATTAAATAATAGTGGACAAAAAACAATAAAACTGTTATTAAAATATTTCCATATTTCTTCTTGATTAGCATCCTCACTGCCATTTTTTTCACTTGTGAACAAAATGAACACTACTATAGGTGCTTAGAATACAATATTGTGCAGATGAATGTTAAAAAAAAAGTAAGGAATGTAAATTTGTGATTTCCACATTGGGCAGCTGCCCAGTCGCCCACCTTAGAGAGAACCCTGATTAAAAGTGCCGTTTTAACAATTGGTTCACCGAACTCAACAAAAAAACTAGATACTGCCTCTGTTGAACTGGTGCGAACTGGCTGAATCCCACCACTGATTTTACTTCTCTCTCTCTTATATCAGCCATCTTACTCTTTCCTCGGGGAAATGCCAGTCAACTGTCCCAGGCCTCACAACTGTGACTACCTGCACCAGAGAATGAATGACTTAGATATTTACTAATCCTGCATTTAAAAATGCCAGATGTTTTTTTTTATTAGATCAGAGAAGTGAGGTCTGTAAAAACATTGCAGCTTTTTAAGTGATGAGCAACATTTTCTCAATTGAACAAAGATGCTTTCATATAAGAAGGGAATGGAAGTTGAACAATTCAAGAACTCTTTCCACAAGCAGAAAATTAGGATTTACTTCTGTTCCTATAGGCAGTTTAGACTGATGCTGCAACTATTGGCCAAAGCAGCCTGTTCAGATCATAACTCTGGTGTTCCTGAGGCACTTCAATATGCTGTAAACTCCTCTCCCTCAGTATGACCTCTTTTAAAAGTGGTACAACAGGTACTTTTTGTTTATGCCAGACATTCAAGACTCAGTCTAAAGACTTCCTCTCATCCATCTGTCACATTTAATGAGTCACCAATCTTCTAAATTCTAACTCCTAAATGTGTCTTGAAACCATTTGTTTCTCTCTCCATCACCATCATCCTTGTTTAAATCATTCATTTTCCTGCACATGGCATTACCTTCATTACTGGATGTCCAGCTTCCACTCAATTCCTTGTGACTCAACTGTACATTGCACCTTGAATGATAGTTTATAAATACACGTCTGATCTTTTTATTACCCATTGGTTCAGTGGTTTTCTACAGTTTATAAGAACTAAAGTCTTAAGAATTAAGGATCAATGTGTTATTCTTAACATGTTCTCAAGCTGTGTGAGTTGGGACCTGCCCACTTACTTAGCCTTCTTTGTTGCTATTCTTTTTTTTTTTTTTAAAGATATACTCTTCTGCCAGAAGAATATCTGTCAAGTCTATGAGTTTATACTCTTTTAGCTCAGGTCTTTGACATGATATTTTTTATGTCTGCAACAATCTCCCCAAACGTTTGCTCCTATTCATCTTTCTACCTCAAGTAATGTTATCTTCCTCCAGAAGACGAAGTTTGTTCACACATTACATATTTCTAGGGCATGCTGCATTTACTTTTAGTTGTTTAGACTCTTGTAATTACTTGTTTAATAACTATAAATCCCATGAGAGCATGGACCATGTGTTTTTATCTTTTTATTCTCAAAGCCTATACAAATGCCTGACCCAAAGAAGGTGTTAAAGATTGGTTGTGGTACAGCATGGGAGGGTGAATTAATGACCACATTCCTGTAATTTGCTGTTTACAATTTTGTCACATGCACCATTTTTAACAACAAGTTTTTGAAGGCTCTGTGTTCCAGTACCTAGTGTAGTCTGTGCTTTAGAGCAGCCTTAAAATACGTTGATTGAAAGATTAATGAAAGTTAAATGTTGTCTGCAATGCCAGATAATTCCAGTGCATTCTGAGGAGTTCTCATAAGTAATGTTTTTTATTGAATTTATGGGAGTGACATTATACATGTTTCAGGTGTACAATTCTACAATACATCTGTATATTATTGTGTGTTCACTACCCTTACTAATACCTGATCAGTATAAAATCAGATGTCCAAATTAAATGCCTCACTGAAGTCCCTGAACAGAACCTTTGGGATAACCCATGAAGTAACTGATAATCATGTGGCTACTGAGTTCTGCTATAACTCTGTGGTGATGAGTAGCTCAACCCCCTGTATGTAATATTTCTAAAAACACTATGACTAGTACCTGGATCATGTCTCTCTCTTATAATGATAAACCCAAAAATTATTCTTCTAAATTATCTCTCATTCCTTTACTGAGATCCTGAGAAGTAATAGGCCAAATGTGTTAGTCATTAGGATATAGGCAAAAACAAGACATGGTCTATGTTGAATGTATTATCAGCCCTTCTTGTAGCAAGGTTACCCAGGTGAATCAATATATACTGCAGACCTTCCAGTTTCATTCTCATAATCCACAGAGGTGAGTTGAAAATCACATCCTGAGTTATTCTCTGAACTACCGAACAATGGACCAGATTCATTGTTTGGGAGTGGGAGATGGGAGGCATGGTGAAGCTAAGGAAAAATACTAGAGCAACTGTTGCTCCTGAGAGCACTCTAGAATGGAAGAAATATTTTGACAGGTTAGGTTTTTAACTCCCTCACAAAGTGTTCATATTAAGTTGCCCCTAGAAAAAGAAAGTAATAAATATTAGAAGATAAGTCATTCAGAATATCATAATAAACACGGATAAAATCAGAAGAGGAAATACAAGTTATTTTAAAATTTAATTTACTGAATAAAGTTGCAGGATACATAATCAAATACAAAAATCTGTTGCATTTCTACACACTAATAACAAAACATCAGAGAAGTTAAGAAAACAATATTGGCCTGACCTGTGGTGGCGCAGTGGATAAAGCATCGACCTGGAAATGCTGAGGTCGCCGGTTCGAAACCCTGGGCTTTCCTGGTCAAGGCATATATGGGAGTTGATGCTTCCAGCTCCTCCCTCCTTCTCTCTCTCTCTGTCTCTCCTCTCTCTCTCTCTCTCTCTCTCTCTGTCTCTCCCTCTCCTCTCTAAAATGAATAAATAAAAAATTTTAAAAAAAATTAAAAAAAAGAAAAATATATCAGTTACAACTGCATCAAAAATTAATATATCTCAAAATAAATTTAGCTAAGAAGATAGAAGATCTATGAAGAAAGTAAAAGACTAGCATTGCCATGCACGGGTGACTGGAGTCATAAAATACTGAAGAATCACACACACACACACACACACACACACACACAGAAAATTAGCAGAGTTGTTCCGTGTCCTATATTTGCTATACTTTCTTCCTGTTTGCATAAATGGTTCCTATTTGGTCCTTGGCTGAACTTTGTTTTCTGGATTGCAGATATGTTTCTCTCTTAACATCTTGGTTGCCCTCTCTCATGACTCATCACTGTCTAGTTTCCCAAATCTCAGAAGGACATTTTTCATTCAGTTCATCATATACTTACAGCGTTCTCAAAAACAAACAAACAAACAAATAGAACACTATTTTTATTATTCACTTATTTATTTTGTTTAGACAATTATGCCAACAACTGCTCCAGATAATCACATAAACAAACTCACTCCAACTCTTTAACATGGTATGTTAGTTTCCCTGGTCTGCCGTAACAAAATCGTGGATTCAAATGAACTAGGTGGCTTAAACAATTAATTCTCTCACAGTCTTGGAAAACAGAATTCTGAAATCAATGCGTCCACAGCATATCATGTTCCTTAGAAGGCTCTAGGAAAGAATCCTTCCTACTTCTTACAGCTTCCTGTGCCCCCAGGCTTTCCTTGGCTTGTAGCAGCATAACTCCAATCTCTTCCTCTGTCTTCTCATTAAGATTTACCTTAATCTAGAATGATCATATGTTAATTAAACATTTGCAAAGATCTTATATACAAATAAGATCACATCCTGAAGCTCTGGATAGACATCAATTTGAAGGAGGCACTGTTCAAACTACTAAGCATGGCAAAACATTTCCTTTATAATCCAATCCTAGCCTATCTACTTTACAATATCCTTTCAGTAAATGTTGGTTCCCTTCCATTGTCTGACAGGAAGCAAAAATGACTCAGTGAAAGAAACCTACTATAGTATTCATTTGCTGCTGTAGTGCCTACCTGGAAAGATGTATATGTTTGAAGTAAAACACATCTTTACCTAGGGATTGCCAATGCAATCTGGGAGAATTTGTTTTCTTGATTAAAACCTTATTTTCCAGCCTGACCAGGTGGTGGCACAGTGGATGGAGCGACGCGCTGGGATGAGGAGGATCCTGGTTCGAGACTCCAAGGTTGCCAGCTTGAGCACAGGATCATCTGGTTTGAGCAAGGCTCACCAGTTTGAGCCTAAGGTCATTGACTTGAGCAAGGGGTCGTTCTGTCTGCTGTAGCCCCCCGCCCCCCATCAAAGCATATATGAGAAAGCAATCAATGAACAACTAAGGTGTCGCAATGAAGAAGTGATACTTCTCATTTCCTTTCTTGTCTGTCTGTCCCTCTCTTCATCTTTCTGACTCTTTCAAAACAAACAAACAAAAAACAAAATCTTACTTTCCAAATAACCACAGGCTAAAAATAATTATAAAATTAATAATCTACATGTTATATAGGTTAATCAACTATATAATAAAACTATGCTTATACTTTTAGGAAGTAAGTTTAAAGTATTGTATTACTAATTTATAAGAGACAGGATATAAAATAAAATATACATAAGGCATATAAAAATAGTATATTATAATTTTAGCTAAATAATTAACATGAGTTTTGTTGCTTGCTCAGTTATAAAGACAATGAAGAAACAGTAAAAAGCCTAGGTTAAATTGCTGCCTTCTTTTTCTTGATAAATTTCTCTGTAGAAAACATGAAAATTTGAAACATATTGAACTTTGGCATTATTCTTAAATGTTGAACTTAGTGTTCAATAAGTGTGCTTATTATCAGTGATGATGATGATAGCTTCTTTGACTGAGAAATGCATTAAAGGTAAGAGATACTCCATTTTATCCCCCCTCTGCCTACTTAAAACTCTGGAATTTATTCAAATTCACTAGAAATATTTTCCATAACAAACTAAACAAAGGATTTTTAGAAACAATAAGAGCAGCATAGTACTTGTTGATTACTATTGACAAAATACTAAGCACTCATTGTAAGTGAATAACTGCAAACTACCAGAAAGGGGGAAACTGTGAAGGGTGAGTGGTGATGTGTTCATGGTTTACACGCCACAATAGAGCTAGGCCTTGTTGGCCAGCGAGTGCAAGTGAAGGCCGCTCCTGATCAGAAAGAGGCTTCCTGGGAGAAAGAACACCACTGCTGAGACCTGAGCGATGTTCATGGATTTGAGCAGAGGGAGAGAATGGTAAATAGGCAAAATAGGAAGAGTCAGAGTGAAAGCAGTGAGGTTAAAGGATCCTCATGATTTTTGTCACTCTCCGACACACATTTGAATGTTCTTGCAGCATTGTAAATGACTAATAGTATTCTATAGTGTTCTATAATGCTTTACAACATTCCAAGTACTGTGACTTGTTTGAGCCCAATGTTCTCTCATACCTGTTGTTGTAGTTAGTAGCCATGATAGCTCTCAGCCGCCTCATTTTACAGATGGGTCAATGAATTTGGACTCGTGAATATAAAATAAGCTACTCTGGGTCTAGCACTAGAATAATCTTTGTCTTTGGTTCCTTTTTTAGGTTTAGTTTTTATTTTTTTGTTTTTATTTCTGTTGCATACCTTCTTGGTATTCTTTATTTAAAAAAGACATAAAAATGAAAAGAAATAGGCTTTAAAAAGTAAAACTATCCCTCCCAGAATTATTAAAATAGCATGAAATGACTATGAATCACCCACTGTTGCCTTACTTAGTCTTTGAACAGTGAGAAAAAAAAGACTTAAAAAATAAAAAAGAGCACTGCATGGTAGCTATTGATATCCATAAGTTACAGATAAGGGTTAGACCTAGAGACCATTTAGTCAACAAGTAAGTTTGTAGCAGTCACGAGGCACACCTCTGGGCTCTACTCTTGGCTGAAAACTTCTATGACTGACACAGAATGAACACATACTGTATTTTTATAAATGTGTGTTAAATAAATAACTGAAATAACTGGACAGGATCGCACTGGCCATTCACCGCTTCTGGCATCTTTTAGGAGTCTCTGAAGCACCTAAGGAAAATGTCAGTGAGAGGAAACTCAGAATGTGGGAGCAAATCTCCCTGACAATTAGCCATTTCTTGGAGGCTGGTAGTTTCATTGTCTCCTCCACCATAGGCGCATCCCTTTTAAAGCCAAGAAACTTCAGCTTTAAAGATCCCAATAGCATTCTATGCTCCCCTTTCACTCAGTATTTTGATGATATTTTTCATTTCAAAGAGTCACAATGACACTGGTAATTTTTATTTCTTCCTAGTTGTTTGTTACCCAGTGTTAGAATGTGGAAACAATAACAAAAAATACCCTCTATTTTCTCCATCATAGCCTGAGTGCTTAACAGCCTATCACAGTTACTGTGAAGAAGGCCCCACTGACCCTAAAATACTACATCAGAATGCTCACAGTTTCCTGTCCAACCATAAACTTCTGTGATAATTGGGCAGCCTAAGGACTCTCCTTGGTTTAAATTGAAACTAAACACTGTTCAAGACTAGAGAGTGTACTAATACAAAGGAGTTCTTTACCACCAAGCAATGATTTGGAAGGCCTGGGACTAGGCAATTTTTATTAATGTCAGAGGTCCTGCTAATGCCACCTTGGGTGCCGCCTCTGAGAGGGGGCCATGTCTTACATCATGTGGCGGGCTTGATAGCATCATTTTTAAATGCTAAATCATAAAGCACATTAGTTTTCAGTAAAATTGATGAATTTGATATATATTGATAATTCTTAATTTGAGCATTTTCTCTGATATATATAATTTTGTTGTTGTTTAATCTCTTAATAAACTCAGACAGGAGCTGTAAGAGATCCTTCACTGAGAGTAATCTTTGCATTTCAACTTGACCCTATTCTTAGGATACTATAATAGTTTCAACTTTCCATATCTCAGGATTTCCCTAGACCAGAATAAAGTGTTCATCGCAAAGTAACAACAATGCTTCTTTATTTCTTTTTTCTTTCTTTCTTTCTTTCTTTTTTCTTTATATCTTCTTGTAGACTGAGTCTGGTCACTAAGCAGAATGTGGACTTTATCTCCTTGGGTGGGCCAATAGCAGGTCCAGTGGCCTCAACCCCACCAGGTCTCTTGTTGCCAGTTAGAACTAAGTTTGTCTTACTCATTGCTGTATTTTCTGTGATTGAATGGTGCCTGGCATGTAGTAGAGACTTCATAAATATTAATTGAAAGAATTAATTAATGTTCGAGTTCAATAATTAAGTACTCAAAGAAGAGTGTTGTATTTTATGTCTCCCTAGTTGGAGGACAAAGTTTTGCAGTGAAAATTCCACTCCTGCCTCAATGAAATAATTACATTCCTTCCCTTTGACTAGGGACACTTCCCATCTAGATCGAGCCTTTTCTTATTTGTAATACTGCCCAGAATACTTCCTTTCATCTTAGAACATTTTGTAATCTTCTCTTGCAATTGGATAATACTTAATTAGAATTAAAATATTTACTTCTCTATGTGATGTAAGATTTATTTAAGCTTAGTGTTTGCCTTTCCTTTGATGTTTTTTGATAGTGCCTATGGAAAGGACTTACACCACTCAAAAATATATCATGAGACAAAATTTGGAAGGGTACTGATTTGGATGGCAATATTTTAAAGGATGATTGGCTGGTGCTAAATGTCTTAGCATACAAAAAAAGAAAAAGAAGTAAACAAGATGTGACTTCATGGATAAATACACCTTGAGGCAAAATAGATTTATAGTTATGAGTATATGAAGCACAGAGTTTATTTTTGTTTTATTAATTATTAATTATTGTATTACTTTCCACACAAACAACTGTAAACCTACCTTTGCCCTAATCTGTATGTATGTGCCTCTGTAATAACCTTACTGATTATTTAGGATATGAGTTTTTATAATTATGAGGATCTCTGTGTAAAAAGTAGAAGGGATTACAAGTAATATTTCAATGAGAGAGGAGTTTTGGAAAAAATCACCTTTTGGAAAAGTTTATTTATATGCTCAAGATTTAGAAAAATTTTTCTTGCTGCTAATATGCATTAGGGTCATAAGGTCAATAAAACTTCTACAAATGAGACTCCTCTATCTTTATTATGGAAACCTGGAGATCCAAGAAAGTAATATGACTGTGAAAATAGGAGTCATTTGGGTTTAAGCCTGGAAGCCATGTGCACTATGATTGAAGATAACTATGAGGCAATTATATTTTCTATAGTTGATCAAGTAGAATGGAATTTAATCATGCATATTTTTAGCTTACACAAAATCAACTGTATATGTTTGTTCAGGAGATAGAGAGAAAAATAGCAATTTATATTTAGACAATGTGGTTGATTTTATTTATTGTGCCTCTGTCCTGAATGAACACAACAGGGCACGTGGTATTCTATCTCATCCCACTAGTTTTCATTCTCATGGCCATCCTGCATTGGGAACAACTTGCAGAAGTGAGTTCTATAGTGAAGTGTAAAATATATATACAGTATGTTTGTAAAGTCATGGTGCACTTTTGCTGGTCACAGGAAAGCAACAAAAGACGATAGAAATGTGAAATCTGCACCAAGTAAAAGGAAAACCCTAGGATGATGTGGCAGCATGTGCACATGCGCAGATGATGACCTAACACCGTGTATACAGCGGAGCAGCTCAAGGGCATGCCAGTCGAGATGTGGACGGTAGAGGAAAGTTCAGTGTGTTCTGTGGCTCGCTAAATTCGAATTCTTGACCAAAGTGCAACGTGAATATCGGCGCATTTATAACAAAGCGCCACCACATAGGAATAATATTACTCGGTGGGATAAACAGTTGAAGGAAACTGGCAGTTTGGTGGAGAAACCCCATTCTAGCGGGCCATCAGTCAGTGATGAGTCTGTAGAGGCTATATGGGATAGCTACCTAAGGAGCCCTAAAAAATCTGTGCATGGGCCCACATCGAACTGCACTGAATAGATATGAAACTGGGAGAGTTTTCCTTTTATTTGGTGCAGATTTCACATTTCTATCATCTTCTGTTGCTCTCCTGTGAATGGTCAAAAGTGCACCATGACTTTACGGACACACTGTATATAATATTCCTTAAATGTAAGCCAACTACTTCGCTGTTACTCAACAGGACAGATTATATCAGTTCAAGGGGTTAATCTTTCCTTGTTTCCTTGTTGGACATTTTGAGAGATGATACTTGACTAGTAACGTGGTGGAATTTTAGCTAATTGTGAATCTACTTAATTTTGCCTCACACACTGACTTCAAAATTTTACGACGTCATAAAATCATACTACGTGGACTTTCTCAGATACTTAGGTTCTTACAGGTCCTACTGCTTGTACAAGTCCAGAAAGTATCTTTCACATTGTATTTAATCAAATAGAGTACACTGGAGAATGCAAAGCGCCTTACTATGAACATCATGAATCTGCTTGTCTCAATTAGAATAGTGATATCTGAAATACAACTTTAGAGTTCATTCACTTATTTATTATGTATGTGTTAGCTGTCAATTATATGTCAGGCAGTATTCTGAACACTGAAGACATTTTTTTTTTTTTGAGGAAAACCTAGCTTCTAAGGAAAATGAAGTTACTAACTTACACTCAAGTTTTGAATCTTCTAGTGATAGGGAACTCACTTTCATAGTCATAAAGTTCTTTCATTGTTTTGAAGCATAATATTTGTTTGATTTCTAGTTCTAGTCCTGCCCTTTGAGGCATAAATACTTTCTGGTATCTTTCCATTGTTATATCCCTCAGTAATTAAAGAAACTTTTCTCATTATTTATCCCTTTTTTCCCTTGACCTAAAAATACTGTCACTATTAATTTGCTTAATCTTTCAGGAATACCTTATAAATTAAGGCTTCCAATCTATTCTTATGTTAATCAATGTCTCCCTTATAGTTTCTCATCATCCCCCACCTTAAATTCTTGGCCCAGAGTTAAACCTTTTTCACCTGAAATAAATTGAACCAGTTAAGTGAGACTCTCATACCAGATGTTTATGAAGCTTTGGCCAAAATTCACTGAGGACTCATAAGATTACATACTCTCGCTTGCAAAGAATTTGGAAATGGCCCCAGAAACCTTCTGGGTTCTATTTATCACATTTTGATTAGCTTCCTTTTATCTTATCCTTTCTTAGGGAATGCTTGTTTATTTTGTAATATCTAATCTCCATGTGTTAAGAATATTAAGATTTGAAAGCATATCTAATCAGAGATATTAGTTGCCATAGTGATCTGGAATAGTTATCTTTTTTTTCTTTTCAAGATGTATAGGTACATAGGTAGGAGAATTATGAAAATAAATACCTGTGTTAGACATCTGAGCAGACAATTATTTAAAAATATATAGGTATGAATAATTTCTATTACAAATTTTTGTAAAATGTTTTAGATAACTTTACTCATTACAAAAAATTTAATTTAGAAGAATTTATTAAATATTTTGTTATTATTTTAAACTCCAATTTCCAGAGGTATATCATAACTGCAGTTAGAGAATTAATGATAGTTAATGTTTTAAGAAAATCTTAAATCACAAAGTTTTCAGTTAGAAATTAAAATATTGGAAATTTTCTTTAATTTGATAGAGTATTTTATACTTGTGCTTTGCTGCTCAGAAATCAAGTTTACTTTCAAACTACAGCAAAAGAAAATCTATCTTGCCATGACTACATTACTTAAGAAAAACTGTTGAGATTTGTAAATGATAAAAAAATGTTGCTTTTTAATTGCTCACATAGTGTTATTTATTTTTATGTAATTACATTTTATAGACAATGCCACATGCATTGTCCACATAATTCCAAAACATCTGGATGAAAATTGGAAACTAGAGGAACAACCCCAGATGGTTTGTAAATACAAGGCTGAACATCCAGATGGTATCAAAAGGCAAAGCATGTGGATGACAAATATCAAATCTTTCATTCAGATGTCATGGTATCATATAGACATAATGTATCAATAAACTCTATTTAGTAAAGTCAAAGAATGTGAAACAAACTAGCAGTCAAAAAGGAAAAGGAAATATAAAAAAAAGCATACAATTAACATTAAATCAATTTTAACTTTTAAAAAAGTAGTTACTAATTGGTTGATTCAAAATGTAATGTAAAGAGAATCTAAGCAGCAAAAGACTCAGCTTATTAAAGTCACTTTTTAAGTGGAGTAATCTCTATTTTGTTTTTGATTTGAGAGTTTTCAATATAACTCACGTGAACATTAAATGGGCTCAATTAAAAATTGCATTTGATTTTGATTAAAAGTTGCTTGATCTTTATTATTTTAACATATTGCAGTCCAGATTTGCATCTAGCATGTCACATTCAATAAACAGATTGTTTTGCTATCTCTGAATAATTAACTTTATCTTTGTTACAGGGAACAACAAAGAAAAAAATGAAAGCAGCACAGATATTATTCATTTATTCTTAGCATGAGAATCTTATTAGTGGTAACCTCTTGTTTGGTGTCTTGTAGATATTATATAAAGTTATTTCTGGCAGAAGACCTCATAGTTTCAGCATGATCTCTTTGTCTTATGTCCTGAAGGAAATGTGAGAAAGATGGTCAGCATGAATCTGTAGAAAAATTAATTTAATAACTATGTACAACATGTGTATTCTATATAAACCAATGAGGTAGGTAAACTATAGAACAAACCTTTCACCTTTCAAAAAATTTTTATAATAAGAGAACTTGTTCATTCCAAAGAATCCTATTTCCATCAACGTTGCCACCCCCCCTTGCAGGGCTACACTTGCTGCTGAAAGTGCTTTTATTTATCTTATGCTTTAGAGCTCTATTAATTCTATGAAAAAATCAGCCCCATTCTTTTATTATTGTTATGAATTTAACAGTGCCCCTTGCCAAATAAAAAAGATATGTTGAAATCCTCACTCCCAGTGCCTCAGAGTGTAGTCTTACTTGGAAATAGGGTTGCTGAAGATACAAGTAGTTAAGATAAGGTCATACTAGAGTTGGTCCCTATTCCAAGATACTAGTGACTAGTGTCCTTATAAAAAGATGGCTATGTGAAGACAAAGTGACACCAGGAAAATGCCATGTGAAGATGGAGGATTGGAGTGATGCACCTACAAGCCAAGGAATGACAAGGATTTCCAGCAAATCACCAGAAATTAGGAAGAGATGAGGAAGAATTTCCCTATAGTTTCAGAGGGACCATGGCCCTGTCAACACTTTGATTTTATACTTTACACCTCCCAAACTATGAAACAATACATCTCAGTTGTCTTAAGCCACTTAGTTTGTGGTACTTTGATACTGAAGCCTTAAGAAATGAATATAGTAATTGAATCTACATATTGATTATGTTCATAGAATTTATCATTTTATTTTCTTTCTTAATTTTGACCTTACAAGATTTCTAGCTTACTTACAAATCAGAATCACCCATATCATCTGAAGTTAATATTGCCTCTAAAAGCTAAACTAAACTTTTTGAGAGAATAATTTGGAGAAAAACAAAAAGCATTTATGACCCTAAATTATATTTCTGACTCCCAGTAATTATATTGACACCTGTAATATAATGGAAAACATCTCAAAATAAATAAACAATTCTTGCAAAGAACTTAAATTCTAAAATTATGGCTTTTTGTCTAAAAAAAAGATGTTTCTGTACATTTTTTACTAAGTATCCTGTACAAAGTTTGGGCCTGTGAGGAAATAAACTTTAAATGATTTCTTTTCTTCAATCACTTGATTTATTTGGGATTTCAAATCTTAAGAGGAGGGGTAGCTTGTCATTTACAAGCACATGCATTAGATGCTGAATCTCCACCTTTCCTTCCAAGACTTCTGACAGTTATCTACCAAGGCTTTAATATTTTCTTTTTGTTCCTGTATATTGGATATCCTACTGTTATTCTAGGCTTCTTACAACCAATCATAGACCTAAACTGTTATTGATCTGATCTTCCATCCAACTGGAATTCAGTTTCTTGTGCCAGGAATACTTCCCTGGGCTCATTTCCCTGGGCCTCGGCCTCATCTATTATGTTCTGTCTTGCAGAAAAAAAAAATGTAATATTTACCATCTGTAAGCATCTCCATTCTAGGATAGCTTCCTAAATAGAAGATATCAGCATTCTGTTTAGTTATTGTTGATAAAGTTTATGTTTTGGCACTTCCTTGCATACCATTAGAGAATAAGAAGAGTTCTTGCCAAGACATGCACCTTGAGTGAATGTTAAGGAAACAATTACGCAGAACTATTCTTTGTATGTTCTGCTCTCCATTTTTCCTCCTGTACTGTCATAAAAATTTCACTTATTAAATTCCCACCCCAAGTTAGATATGGAAGGTAGAAAAGTTATCTCTATAGTAAAAACTGCAGTATAATATATACAATACAGGCCCTGGCCAGTTGGCTCAGCGGTAGAGTGTCGGCCTGGCGTGCGGGGGACCCGGGTTCGATTCCTGGCCAGGGCACATAGGAGAGGTGCCCATTTGCTTCTCCATCCCCGCCCCCTCCTTCCTCTCTGTCTCTCTCTTCCCCTCCCGCAGCTGAGGCTCCATTGGAGCAAGGATGGCCCGGGCGCTGGGGATGGCTCCTTGGCCTCTGCCCCAGGCACTAGAGTGGCTCTGGTCACGGCAGAGCGACGCCCAGAGGGACAGAGCATCGCCCCCTGGTGGGCAGAGCGTCGCCCCTGGTGGGCGTGCCGGGTGGATCCCGGTTGGGCGCATGCGGGAGTCTATCTGACTGTCTCACTGTCTCTCCCCGTTTCCAGCTTCAGAAAAATACAAATATATACATATATATATATATATATATTCACACACACAATACAATAATACCATAGATATAGTACAATGCAATCATGTAATAAAATAACTATATATTATTATCATTTTGAAGTCAAGTGATGGATATATGTTCTGTAATAACTGGGTACCAAATATTTTCTTATTTACCTGTTATTTTAAGGTAAAACACAAAGTCCCTGCTGTGAGGAGATCAGATCTTAGGGAAGTATGGTTAAGCAAGCAGTTTTAATATAAGCTGGCAAGTCAATAAGATGGATGCAAAAGTGCCTTGGATATAATCATAGAAGAAAATTTTCATAGTAACTTGAGAGTTAAAGGCAAAATTTAATTAGCTAGAGTAGTATATGGGGAAAGTATATTCAAGATGGATGAACAATCATATGGAAAAGTATTTGCAGAGAATGAGGAGTTGGCTAGTTCCTTCTTCATGTATTAATGTATCATGCAATGACTCCATTCATTTAAATAAGAACTTACCATCACTTCATAAAGCTCAATCAATGTTAAAATACCATACAATTTTAACCCTCCCACAGTTTTCTTTTGTGTTTTAAATAAAAATGTAGTTGTGAAGGTGAGAAATAGAAATTAAAAGTACTAGTAGAGAATCTAGTAGAGGCAACATAGAGAAGATGGTACTTGAGGCAGGGTAAGGATTAATAGTTTCTGAATTAGGTAGAGCAGGTAAGAAGGACATTTCTGGTAACAAAAAGAACAGTCATGAATGCTCTGGAATGTTAGGGAGAGAAGGGAAGGATACTTACTTTTATCTATTGATATATTGTCTTCTTTTCTCAGGATTAAGGAGAGAAAAAAAAACAGTATTTAAAAGATGAGGAAAGCAATTGAGTCTGTGGCTGAATAGAATGAATGATACAGAAGGAATATGGAGCAAAGGAATAACAAATCTAGTTAGAAATATCAATCAATCATCTGTACACAGTTTTAGTGAAAAAAAAAAAGATTGAAATCTTGAGAAGTGAGAGTGAGAAACCAGCTAGTAAATTAAGGATCATACTCAGTAGTTAAACTTGAGTAGTGAAGTCAACAAGAGAAATATCCTGGAACAAGCCCAAACTGAAGCAGGTAGAAACAAAGATCTTCTCTCCTGGAGGCAAAATGAGCAGCAGCTAAATCTGAGGATGACATGGGCCTCCAATGAGATGCAGACTAGGGGATATGTCATGGAACATAATCTGGCCTAAGAAAAATTGAGCTGATCTTGCCACTGTTGCGGTGAGCTTTCTATTGGTATAAGTGGGTTAGGGCTAGAAGATAAATGTGATATCTTCACAGGAGGCCATGAACTTGATGGTAATATTAGAGCTCTGGTGTAAACAAGGCCAGAAGTAAGAAGAGCCCTTTCTCTCTGTTTTGGGCTAAACATCCATCAATCACTATTTTGACCCCTGAGTATCAGGGGTCAAACTTGGAGAACCTTGACAAGTTACAATATATGCTTAGTGTCATTTTCAAAATAGGCAGAAATTGCAGGGCTTTTACAAATGATAGTATGTTTGAGCTGAAACAGAAAAGGAAGGTCATCGTGAATATTGCCTGGGAATGGGAAAAAACTAGATTCAGTAAGGTTAGTATTCACATCTTTAGGGACATCCAGAAATATATTTGGAGGAGTCCTGATTTTGCAGGAATATTCTCATTTTAGTGGTGGTGAGGTTAGGCACATGCCTCTGCCACACCTTTACACACTAATCAAGCAAAGTGCTTGCAACTGGCAAACAGGTGAGCAAGCCTAACACAGCTGTCCCGCGCCATTACAATTAAAGAAGAAAGACTTAAAAAACAGTAGTAAAAATAAAAAATACTAGACAGAGTAAATACACTTGAGAGATGGGTTAGAGATAAATTTTCTAAATCATAGCAACTCTTTAGACATTCAAAGAGAAATGTGTTGATTTTAAGGTTTTAAACCAGAAAAAGTGGGAACACAAGCTGCATCACGTGTACAATGAAGACACCAGAACGTATTGCTTTACATGTAGAAGAGGACAGTAAGTATAATTGTGGATGTGTGGAGTTTAAGGTATAATATTTAAGTTATAAATCATCTAATTATAGCCAATAATTAATGATTTCTATGGGCACCTGTAATAGAGAACTACATAATGGAACTATGATAAAGAATGAGTTTCTGAGGCAAGAATTATGCTTTTACCCTTAAACAGAAAGAAGTAAACGATACACCAGACTGAATCTATTGTTTCTCTGTATTAAAACTAATAAATGCTTAATTCCAAAGTTTGAATTAAAATAATTGTATTTAGTTTACACCCGGAAAATAAAATTGCTTTTAATTCTTATGTTAATTGAGCTCATATTTAACAACATTTTGTTCACCTTAATAATTCTTTAGAGAAAATGTATTATGGCTCAATCACTTATGTCATTTATTAATTAATATTTTATACCTAAATTATTAATTTTTAAAATAAAATTCTATTCAAATTACAAATATAAAATGGTGCCTGAATAAATAATAAAATTATATGGTAAATAATTTAAAACTAAAGACATGAAAAAATAAAAAGAAACCATAATTCAATAACTGTAAGACAAATTGCGGAGTTTTTGAAACATTACTGACTACTACAATGCCAAAATCATTCATCCCTGTTGGCTGTCTAGTTAATATAAAACCTAAGTAAGTCACTCTGTGTTCTTTTTTATAAATCACACTGGCAGTCTAAATGGTACTATTTCCCTGTGCACTTAACCAAGTTCAATGAGATGAATCATTGGAAAGCTTACTACTCTGATTTGTGTGAATCCACTAAAGCAATACCAAACCATATTTAGAAAAAGCATAAAGAAAACTGTAAAAATTTTTATAGATGATTAATATTAAGCCAAAGTTCAAAGTTGCATGGAGTCATAATTCATTTATTAGTCTAATTTCTTTAAAAGATATTTGGGAAAGAGTAATAGAGGCTTTTCTTAATATAGAATATCCCCTTGCTCTAAAATATTAGGAAGAAAGTTTTAGCATTATTTATTTTTATATATTATTAACTTAGTTATTAAAACTTTTAGTGAGAAAACTTTAATATTCCTTATAATTCAAAAAAGCGTATGAAACATAAAAAGGGCAAAAGGTATCAAAGTAGTTTTTTTAAGTTTAAATACCCATAATGATGAGCAGAAATTAAAGACTTGAAAGTATAATTAGGTCAAATGTCAAGTTCTATTTTATGTATGATAATGTGACTTTGTAATAGGGCTCACAATGAGCTTCTTTGTCTTCAACAAGTTGGATTAATTCCTTCTGTGTACAGGTAGAAACTTAGGTGACTTCTTTTGGGTTGTGTGGGCATGTTTGTATTTATTAGTGTGTACCTGGTCATTAAATTATTAGCAGAAATGGTAGCTTATACTTTTGTATAAAAGTAAGAAATTGATTCATTTTTTAAATAAATGTAACCATTCTGACTAGTATAGATCTCTTTGTTCACTGAAAATTACATTGTAGCATGTATCAGAAGCAAACTTATTGAAACTTTTATGATTTCTTAAACCCTAGAAATAGAAGAGAGAGGGCTTCTTAAAGAAATTATTTTATATAATCTTATTTCCATAATCTTTAAACATTATATACTGATTTGATAGAGAAATGTTTTTAATATCTGGGGAGAAAATATATATAACTTTATTTACTGTACTGTAATTCTAAACAAATGTTAATATTTGGAATAGCCATCACTTATCAGGACAAGAGCCAATATTTTTAGACTGTAATAAAAATTGTTAATAAAATAATGTAGAATTACTAAGCACAGGAAATAATTGTTAGTTCTAAAACCAACTCATAAAATTAAAATTAAATGAGTCCAGTGCTAAAGTTTTCCCTCCTCTAAGTTCTGTGTGTATTTTGGCAAGAGAAGACAAAAGGAAACTTCTAATTCCAATAATAGAAGCTGTTCTTTCAATGAGTGGAACTACAGAACTGGGAAATCAGCAAAATTCCATGTTCACATCCCAGTATGACACCATATGGAGGCTGTCCATCTGTAGATTAGACATTGAGCTTTCTTTCTGCCCCTTTTCCTATTTCACTACTGGTTACCATCTTGGGCAGAGAAGGTCTGGGAGCAATGAAGAAGTGTTGGAAAAAAAATTAGTCAGTTAATCATTTGGTAACAATTTTGGTAAAATATTTGATGAAACTCCAGGACTTCATCAGATTGTATTTACAAAGCCAGAGGAGGAGCATTTGATTGTTGGCCATGTCAATGGAGACCTCTATCAGTGATGACTAGACAGATGTGGTCTGGAGTGGTGATGGGCAGGAGCACTTGCTGTAAACAATAATCCCATTGACTAGAGATTTCATTCATAACAATGGGACTCCTTTATTTTATAAAATTACATTTTATTTTGGAAAAAGAACAAGGTCCATTTTTTTTTATTTTGTACTCTT
The DNA here is from genome assembly GCF_036850765.1 of Saccopteryx bilineata. Classification (NCBI taxonomy): domain Eukaryota; kingdom Metazoa; phylum Chordata; class Mammalia; order Chiroptera; family Emballonuridae; genus Saccopteryx; species Saccopteryx bilineata. Next base: position 65,436,488 of record NC_089490.1, on the reverse strand, counting down.
GAATTAAAACTTGGTACTTGGTAAGTATTAATTTAAAATCTGTTTTGTTAATAAATTACTCAATGCAATTAAATAGATGATGCATAAACTAATACAGAAAATTGGAACTAATAATTCAGTAAAAAACTTTCCTGAGAAAAACTAGAACTTAATAGATAAAATGTGTTGGCGGTAAGCGAAGTATCTTAGAATACAGTAAATGTAGAATTCCAAATCAATAACATTTTAAAGAGAATAGATATACTCAAGGAGAGTTATCCTGAACACCAGAGGCATTAGGTAATTTTGAGTAAAAATAGGCAAATATGAATATTCAGTGGTGAAAATCTGGAATACACAGGATGGTTTTGACAAGAGTCCTTAAACCATATTGGGGACTTGGAAAAAAAGTGAACCCTACCAATACCCCTCAGCAGAATTGGTATGGAAAAGGAGTTTAAAATATGAGGGTTGTTTTTCTAAAGACATTTTACCATTTTACCATGTTGAGATGAGAGATTATAGAAAAGCTAGAAGTTCCACAGGAAAGGTTCATGAACTGTCCCAAACAGAAAGGCATTTAGAGTTCAGGAAAGTCCTAACCACAGTATGAGGACTCTAGGAAGTTGGACAGATAGACCTTGTCTACCCTAGAGTAGGGTGTATGCCTAACCAAGGCTATGGATCTTACAAAGTTTGGGAATTGGCAAAGAGATGTCCATGGCAGGAGCAATGTGGTAGCAAATATGATGCAACAGTATCATCTGATGAAGGCTGTTCATAGTCAGCAGCCTGTGAGGCTAAGAAATATGCCTATGAGAATTGGTAGCACTGAGACTTGAGCTAAAAACATTTGAACACATATGGTAACCATACAGTCAAACAATAATATTGAATAAAGTATGGGTATCCACTTCTCCACCACCACCTCTCCTCAATTACTTAAGTTGGTATTCTTTTAGGAAACAAAATAACTGCGTAGAGTTGTGGATTTCAGCATGACTCCAACAGATACTTGGTCAGCTTTGTTCCCATCATAGTACTTCCTAAATCTTATAGAAGATTTATATTCAGAGTGATGGCCAAAAAAATCTTTTGACCAATGCATACATCTGGCTTGGGATTACAAAGACTAATTTATCCACATCAGTTGTTGGAAACAAAGGTGTATTTCTTTAATTCTGTGTCTTATCCAATAATCTATAGAATTTAGTGTTTTGGAAATAATGCTTCTGTTTGTGTTTATGTAAAACTTTGATATTAAAAACAATGTATAAGGAAAGAATGGAATTATAGAAGTTATTTATATCAAGACATGCTTACTAAGGTATTTAGTAAGACATATCCTTTAAATGATGACTATCTTCAAAAAGGAAAATTTAAAATACCTTTAAGATGTTAAATATATAGAAGAGAACAAGCAAAACAGAGATAGACTCAGAGATAGTGAGCAGGATGACAGATGGTGGGGAAGAACTAAGGGGTTGGAAGGTGGAGGGATTGAGCAAAAAAGAGAAAACTCATGGACACAAACAACAGTGGGGAGAGTTGGAGGAAGGTAGAGGGGGATAAATGGTGATGGAAGATGACTTAACTTGCGGTGGGGAACACACGATACAGTTTAAAGGTGATGCATTGTAGACTTGATAAACCTTAAACATGTATAATTTTGTTAACTATTATCACCCCAATAAATTCAATAAAAAATATATGTACCTTTAAATATATATATATATATATATATATATATATATAGAGAGAGAGAGAGAGAGAGAGAGAGAGAGAGAGTTAGAATGGAGTCTAAAAATAAGCTTTACCACATTAAAAGTATTTCCAACAGATGTTCATCAATTATATATTCCATGACCTCTAGAGAAAGTCTTTCTAAAGTTTCTGCCAGGTCATCTGTACATATGCAACAATCTTCCTTCTTCCCTTTGTGGAAATCTAAATATTATATTCCATAGATTGATCTTTCATTTCATAAAGTTTACAATTATAATTTTATTTTATAGTTCACAAGGCTCCATTGTTCACTTTTAATTTGCTGAATTCTACAAATTATTAATCATTCCCATTTAATAGATATATAAATTAAAATGTTTAATGATTTTCCCATACTCCTGTAGGTAGTAAGGGCCAGAACCAGGATTTCAGCTGAGGTTGTCTTTTTAGAAATCTGATGGTCTTTACTGTAATAAATGTACTCTACTTCTCTGAAGAAGGAGCTCACAATTTATAGTATAATTTCATTGGTTCTGAGATTTGGGGTTATATTAAATGAAAAGATTGAGGCAGGAACTTAGCCTGCCAAAAAAAGAGGTATTCATAACCTATTATTTATAAAAAATATACACAAAACCAGAACTGAAATCACAAAACCAAAGTGTCAAAGATTCTCCATCTATTGCAACAGAGATAGTTTGAAACGTCTTTTATTTTCTTTTCATTTATTTAACACAAGCTTTCTGCTTCTATTTTCTGCATATATACAGGTTCAGTGACCAAGCTTTTACCAGTCTATTACGCTTCTTTTGCTAGTGGAGTAATCCTGTTGGTCTCTTTTCTTGTCCAATAAATCTAATCTTTTGGTCATTAGTCATTTTCATGACTGTCTTCTAAATTCCTGATTTTCTTTGATGCTTTATGATTGTAGAACCCTAAAGCAGGTATGATTTAAACAAAATCTGAGCAGGTAGTGTTCTAAACATATGGTTTCTTTTCAGGATATCATCACATTCAATGATTTTAGTGGTCACGTTGAACATTGAGATCTATACTATTTATATCATGCCTGCCATTTAATTAAACACTGCACATTTATTATTTTTCCTAAAAAATTTCAACTAAAAAGACTGTTACTAATATTAAAGAAGATAAAAATAAATATTAAATGCAAACTTATGTCCAAGCATACCTACAGAAAAGGCTAGGCTGAATACCTGAGAAAAACTAAAAATTATGCATCAGAAGGTAACAGAATCAGAGACTGAGTGGTAAGAAATGAGTTGTAAGGGGTCAATTTGTTAGGAAGAAATTATAGCAAAATATAGAGCAATTTCTCAGCTCTCAGGCTTGTGAAACAATTTAAAAGGAAATCTTGTGTGGTAGCTCTATTGACTTCATTCTGCTTGAACTAGCAGGAATCAGAGAACAAAGGCTTCAAACCCAATCAGAGAGCCAGCAGCTGTTATAATGTCTACAGTGAGTCTGAGATAAGATAGTCTTACTGAGAACCATGGTATGAAAAGCTTTATGGGAATAAACCCTTTCTCTTCAACATCTGTACCTCCACATGATTACTGTAAATGGCACATTCCAGTTTTCTTCATCAAAATTAGATGTTCCTAGTAAGATGCAATTTCAATTTAATAGTAAACTTCCAATCTATTTAACTACAAAATGAAGCTTATAATTGAAAACAGCTTCTGATATTCTAACATCATTTTTACTGTATTTGCCAGTTAATTATAATAATGTAAAATTGAAAATGAAAGATATTCTAAGCAATTTATTTTATGAGTAATGAGTTAATCACAAATTCCTAGAAATGCCCTAAACACACCAATTACGTTAATGCCACCTAAGTGCAAAATAATATATGGACCAATACACCTATGTTGTTTTAAAATGTTTTTCTTATCATTTCAGTAATGACCTAGGAGTGAGATATTGTCTGAGGGTTAATGGCTGGCAGGGAAAGTACATCTAGCATTAACCCTAAATGAATTTCCTGTGCTTCCATAATTATTTCAAAAACTTCACTAACATACTCTATATAGACCATAAATAAAGCCTTCAATGATTTCTGGGCCAATACCTGGTTCACTCTTGAATGATACCAACTTTATTAATTATCTGAAAGTTTTCAGAGACAAATTATGACACTTTGTGAATAAGATGTTTTACAAATATGAGACACACTGGAGGTGTACTTTATTGTCAATGTTCTTCTAAAACAATAAAAACAATAGTCAAGACAAAATAATGAAGCAGACAAAAACCTGGCTGAGAAGCAAATTAGTAAACTGGAAAATAATTTTGAGAAAATCACCCAAAATAAAGCATCATAATTATAAACTAATATAAAATATGAAAGGTGAATCAAGATTATAGGATAAAAGAATGAGAAGATATAATAGAGGTCCAAGAGAATCTATAGCGAGAAAAAAACAGAGAAAAGGTGACAGTTGATACGAAAACTGTTGAGAATTTTCTAGTAGTCATTATTGGAAAGTAAGACAAAAAATTTAAAGGAGAAAACTAAGTCCTGAAAGGGTAAATATAAACAAATCTACACTCAAACATCTGCTGTGAAAGCTGGAAAACATAAAAAAAGGAAGTCTCAGAGGTTACTAAAGGAATGTCACATCAGCTACACAGGGATCACAGCAACAGTAATAAATGCCATGAATCAATGGAAAGTATCTTTAATATTTTGAAGTATCAGAGAACAACCTAAACCTTAAACCCAGATAAAGCATAATAAATTTAAAATAGATTCATTTTCAAACATAAAGAAAGGATATTTTGCTAATCATGTATTCTCTTAGAAAGAAAAACTGAAGAAGGTTGAAGTAAAGGGCAAGAGTAAAATAAAACCAGAGAAAATAAATATGTATAATACTTAAAACAAGATTGCAGAAAGAAACAGATAAATATATGTCTAAATACAATAAGTTACCAAACATAAAAAGAAAAAGATGACACTAGTTTTAAGACAAAATATTCTGGTAAAAAATTTAACATGCAATCTACCCTCTAAGTAAAATTTTAAGTGTTAACAATAGGCACGATGTTGTGCGGCATATCACTAAAATATTTATGGTATGCAGCTTATAACCATTGAATGGAAAGACCCTAATATCCTCTGCTCCCAAGTCCTGGGAACTACCATGCCACTCTGATTGATAAGTTTGGCTGTTTTAGATACCGCATATAAGTGGAATCATGTAAAGATTTCATCTAGAGTTACTGGCTTATTTCACTTAGCATAATGTCATCCAAGTTTATCCATGTTGTCAAATGTAACAGTATTTCTTTTTTTTTTTTTTTGAGACTAAATGATATTCCATTGTGTGTGTGTGTGTGTGTGTGTGTGTGTGTGTGTGTGTCACGTTTTCTTTATCTATTCCTCTGCAGTAAACATTTGTATCGGTTTTGTTTCTTGGCAACTATGAATAGTGATGCTATGAACATGAGGTGCAAATATCTCTCCAAGGCCCTACTTTAATTTCTTTTTTGGTATATACCAGAAATGAAATTGCTGGGATAAGGCAGTTTTGTTTTTAATTTTTTGAGGACTCCTCATACTGTTTTCATAACACTTGTACCATGTTGCATTCCCACCAACAGTGGACAGTGTTCTAATTCCCCAATATCCTCACCAACACACATTTTGTTTTTTGTGTTGTTTTTTTTTTTTTTCTGAAGCTGGAAACAGGGAGAGACAGTCAGACAGACTCCCGCATGCGCCCGACTGGGATCCACCCGGCACGCCCACCATGGGCGACGCTCTGCCCACCAGTGGGCGATGCTCTGCCCATCCTGGGCATCGCCATGTTGCGACCAGAACCACTCTAGCGCCTGAGGCAGAGGCCACAGAGCCATCCCCAGCGCCCGGGCCATCTTTGCTCCAATGGAGCCTTGGCTGCGGGAGGGGACGAGAGAGACAGAGAGGAAAGCACGGCGGAGGAGTGGAGAAGCAAATGGGCGCTTCTCCTGTGTGCCCGGCCGGGAATCGAACCGGGGTCCTCCGCACGCTAGGCCGACGCTCTACCGCTGAGCCAACCGGCCAGGGCCTGTTTTTTGTGTTTTTATAACAGCTGTTCTCACAGGTGCGATGTAACATCTCATTGTGGTTTTAATCTACATTCCCTTGAAGGCTATTTATATGTCTTCTTTGGTGAAAAGCCTTTTTAATTATTTTGTCTATTTTTTAAATTGAGTTATTTGCTGTTGACTTGTAAAAGTTTTTATATATTTTGGATATTAATCCCTTATTAATATATGGCTTACAAATATTTTCTCCAATTTGTTAGCTTACTTTTCACTCTGTCAGTTGTTTTCTTTGCTATGCAAATGGTTTTCAATTTGACCTAAAACTTACAAAAAAAAGGTAGAAAATATACTAATGGAAATGAGGGGTGGATCATAGATTTTGGAGGTGATGTCTTCCTAAACTCTAATGTCTTATACACGATAAAGATATAACTCCTAAAAAAATGTAAATTACAAACAATTTTCAAACCAGTTAAGGGGAAAATGACTAATAAAATATGATTATTCATTCCAACAAATGTTTGAAAGTAAAAAATGAAAGAGAATAAAGCAATCATTAAACATACAATAAAGAGACAGAAGGAAGTAAAATATATTAATAATCAAAATGGCTTAATGCAGTGAGTGATAAAACATGGTACTTATGGAACATGCCTGTGAAGTCTTAAAAGAACTATTGAAATTGACATTTGCCAATTCAAAGGCAAATAACAAGTACACGTTTTAAAGACAATCTATACCCAGATTAACAAATTGACTGAATTTTCTATCCAGAGAGTGGATTGAAGACTTTGGTTTCACTCTTCCATTTGTAAGGATCTAATAACTTTCATTACAAAATGAAAAAAGACTTTGCTTGGAATGATGGGTACACAAGGCAGCGAGCAGATGATATTTTATAGTTGTATACTTGAAACTTGTATGATTTTGCTAACCTATATTACTTCAATAAATTCAATAAAAAGGAGGGGGTATATCAGAACTATATTTATTGGAATAAATGTTCTTCCTGGCAGGATATGAATATGTGATAAGGGGCTTTGTCTACATATCTTGCAAAATCATTTTTTAATCTTTAGAAATTATTTTGGTTTTACTAAAATAAAGTAGCACCATATTTGCCAAAGATGACATTATTTCAGCTATCCCACAGCAACAAAGGAGATAAATTTTGATTTCAATTGCTTCTTCTTTTAATTTATAAGAAACCTACTCTCACAACCACACCCTCTTCCCTCCTTAGTGGACATAGAAAATGGGGTGGTTCCATATCTCAATTTTTGTAAAGTACAATGATTATTTTTTACCTGTTTCATGGAGTACTTGAAAGATATAAACTTTACCTGAGCTTCAAGCTGGTAAAATTCTGTTTAGGTCATTAAGGTCTTATAATCCTTCCTAGATGTTTCACTTCTAACAAGTTTTTAATTTACCTGTTAAATTTTTATTTATAAACTGTTATTTCTCCAGGAAGTAGTTAAGACAATATCTCAGATTTCTTTATACAACAATGTTTCACAAACACCCCTATTCAATAACGAGAACTTGCAAAACTTCAAGTGTCTGGACACATCCTAGGAGATTATGATGTGGCGATTTGGGGAGACCTAAGAATCTATGTTAAATCTCCCCAAGTGACTCTTAAAATCAGACAAGGTTTAGAAGTACTGATTCACAGCCTGTCACTCCCTCAGCACTTCCTCTGGATGCCATATGGTGTTCTGCAGCCTTAACGGAGGTAACTCATTCTGAAGGATGAGCTCATACTCTCATAATGGGAAGATCAGTGCAGAGTACTGTAACCCTTGCTCAGAAGTTCAAAAGAGATCAATGGCAGGATTTGTTTTGCCTTTGTTCAGCCAGAATTTATCCAGTAATGGTATCAAAAACATCTGGGTTTTTTTTTAAAGCAAATATGGATGTAATAAAATAAGTGCTAAGTTGCAGATGAAGAACCATGTGGAAATGTAAGAAAGGAAACTTGTAACTTGTAAGGAATAACTTATAGCTACAAACTCTTATGACTTAAGTAGGCTATCTCAAGAAGACCACCACAGTCCCGGGCCCTTTGATATGAACTTTTCTTGAGAAGTGGGGTCACATTTGCCTTCTTTGTTGATCACTTTTTGATTATATATCTTTGCTTGTTCTATAATGCAAATCAGTGTCTAATATAGTGCTACTCATAATAAACTCTCAATAAATGCTTTGTTAAACAAAAGAAGGGTATAAAAATAAATAGATTTTTTACAAAAACAAAACTGATAGTTTGCATTAAGTATATTTAAATTTTTTCTATTAATGTTAATTAAGCTGTTGCTGAGTTGCAAATTCAATGAGATATTTTTTTTATGGAGAAATAGTATTTCAAATTCTTCACACAGATTTTTTTTATATTCTTAATGGATAAAATCAGAATACTGAACATTATAATGTACACACTGAAATGATGATGTATGAAATCAGCCTACACTTACCTGAGATGAAAAGAAAGCTCTGAGATAAAAATAATGGATTGTGTTTGGGATTTGAAGAGTAGAGGCAATAGTTCTTTTAGAAAAGAGAGAGAGAGAGACAGAGAAATGCAGAATTTTTATGACAGAGTTTTTATAGTAGAAAAAATGTTTATTGACCTTGTGTCTTCCTTCAAGGTACAATTTATAAGGTCCCCCATTGCAGGTTTATAAACTTTAGTATCTTTTCTTTTAAAATACAGGTTCTTTCCAAGAAAGTCCCTTATTTACCTCAGGGGAAAAAAATCAATATTATTACAGAGAAAAAGAGACCTTCTTATTTTCATATGTTTCTTTGAAGCTGCAGATGTTAGAATTAGCATAATACATTACACACCATCATTCAAAATAGAAAACATAATGACCAAATTGGAACATTTATAACCTAGAATTTAGAAAACAGCTAATGTGGAAATATAATTGATCTTTTGGTTGGTATCTCACTAGAAATAATTTATTATAAAATTTTCAATGACATTTTTCTGCCAAATATCAGAATTCCTCAAATTGCTTAGTAGAAACTCAACAGAACACATTATTCTATCTTTATATACAAAATTAATGCTTCAGTGTAGGAAATTCCATATACAGGATTAGTAATTTTTCCTTAAGAATATTATAAATATAAGCCTTGGCCAGTTGGCTCAGTGGTAGAGCATCAGCCTGGCGTGCAGGAGTCCTGGGTTTGATTCCCAGCCAGGGCACACAGGAGAAGTGCCCATCTGCTTCTCCACCCCTCCCCCCCTCTTTCCTCTCTGTCTCTCTCTTCCCCTCCCGCAGCCAAGGCTCCATTGGAGCAAAGTTGGCCCAGGCCCTGAGGATGGCTCTGTGGCCTCTGCCTCAGGCGCTAGAATGGCTCTGGTTGCAGCAAGAGCGATGCCCCAGATAGGCAGAGCATTGCCCCCTGGTGGGCATGCCGGGTGGATCCCGGTCGGGTGCATGCGAGAGTCTGTCTGACTACGTCCCCATTTCCAACTTCAGAAAAAAAAAAAAAAGAATATTATAAATATAATGAGCCTTGGCCGGATAGTTTGGTTGGTTAGAGCATCATCCCAAAGTTCAGATGTTGCTGGTGTGATCCCCAACCAGTGCACATACAGAAACAGATGTTCCTGTCTGTTTCCTGCGCTCTCCCTTTCCCTAAAATCAATAAAGTAAATATTTTAAAAAAGAACATTATAATGATACTAATAAAGTACCATTGTCTAAATCAAACCATTTTTTTTAAAGAGGAGCAGGTAGAGGAGATAATTCTACATAGATGATAAAAACTAGCACATAAGGTTTATAATGATAATGTACTATAAAAAATATAAAGAAGCTAAACATGATCAAACATGTCCAATCTCTACTTTTTTTAGGTTATATCTTGAAGCTGCAAAGAAATCTAGGACCATAAAATTTAAAACTGAAGGGACTTAGGATCAGTTGAAAGCACAATTAAAACAAAATAGTATTGTTTCGCTGTGTAAATTAATGTCATTCAATTCTGTAGGAAGTGGCACAATTTAGAAATATAAGGAGATACAAAAAAAGTTGAGTGGGAATTGAAGACCAGAACCTCTCAAGGACTCTCCCTGCTACTGACACATTGGATACCACTCGTTATCTGTTCCTGCTCATTTAGTCTATCTTCAAGCAGCAAAATGTATGCAAAGCTTACCCATTGTAACTAAACAATTAACACCTGACATTCGTTATCACCAAACATTGCAGGAAAATACTGAGCAATTTACAATCTATGAACATTTTTTTTTTTTGGATTTCTGTGAAAAAATTTAAATCAAGTAGAGATTGTACTTTTTTTTTTCTTTTTAGATGGTTAGTTGGTGGTGGTGGATCTGCTCAGACTAGTATAGGAAATGAATGTAGCTCCATATAGAAGTGTTCTCAGAAAGTATAGCAGTTTCCTAAAGCCCCAAGCTAACATCTCACACTGAGAGAGAAACAGGGAACTGCCTGGCCACCTGGGTGCCTTTTCTCTGTGCAGTCTGAAGGTATGCTTTCCTTTGATAACAGACACTCGTAAATACAAGTCACTGAAATGGTGGGACGGGGAATACTGTGATGCCATATACTTTGAGAGGCTTTAAATTCAATGTGATATCCTTTAAGTTGGAGAATGGCTGAAGATCAAGGGCAATCAATCCTGATGCTTTCAAATTTATACATATTTTGGCTGGCGGGACAGGAAAAGATTTATCCTTCTGGATTATTTCATGTCTGCTCTCTCTCTTCTTTATCTCCAGGTCTACATCCTTGTGGAACAGCAGAGAAAATGTTTGCAGATGGATATCAGATGCTGAGTTTAATTAACAGCTATTCCATAATATAACTAAATATGCCAAACAAAATAGACAAAACATAACAAAATGTCTTCATTTTTTTGGACTACCAATAGTTTATTTTATCATAACCTTTGCTATTTTCCCACCTGGGGTAAGTAATACTTCACCTCTTTCCTATTATAAAATCATACCACAGAGAATCTAGGTCATCTTTGCTATTATTAATACACAGTAAAAATGCAAAGCATTTTCTATTTGACCATTTGCAACTCCCTCCACCATCTTTCTTGCCACTATTCTGTCTCCTTCAGATGACCCAAATGTGGGAAATAAAAATCTTTATCTTGTTACAATTAATTCTTCCTTCTTTTTTTAATTTTTAAGTAATCTTGAACCACCTTTTCTCACCTGAAATAATCTACACACCTACTTCAGGTTGACACAGTCCTTAGGCCTTTTTGTTTACTGATGCAACTAGTTTATCTTGTCAATTCCTTCTTTCTCCCTAGGAAAAGACCCCCTCTCTGGGCTTCCTCTCAACCAATCTTTATACTCCTCCTTCTCCCTCCATTTCTCCTATCCTCTTTTTATTTCTGATTTTTTTTTCCTCCACCAAATTTTCTTTTAAAAATATCCTATCATAATCTTAGGAGGGAGTCTTCTTATTTTTATAATTAAAAAAAATGGAAATTAGGCCCTGGCCAGGTAACTCAGTTGGTTAGAGTGTCATCCCAATATGCCATAGTTGTAGGTTCAATCCTGGTCAGGACACCTACAAGAATAGACAAATGAATGCATAAATAGGTGGAACAACAAATTGATGTCTCTCTCTCTCTCTCTTTTTCTCTCTCTTCCCCCTCTCTAAAATGAACCAATTAATAAAAAGTTAAAAAATGGAAATTAGTACATTTCCAACTTCTCAAAATAGATATTCCAACAATAGAATAATTAACCTAATCTAAAGAAGTTTCAGCAATGAAAGAACAAGGTCCTTTACTTAATTGTGAAATATTTGTGATAATTCATAATAATAATAAGTGCATAATAATAACCACCAAAATTTATCCTTTAAAAAACTCAGTGCAGGCCCTGGCTGAGTAGTTCAGTGACTAAAGGGTAATCCTGGCATACCTTGGTCACAGGTTCAATCCTGTGGTGGGATTCAAATAATTTAACAACTGGTTCTCTCTCCTAATGAGTGGTTTAAGTATAAAAAATATTGATATACAACAAGTAGTCTATTATTTCATACATTTAATACTTCTTATTTAAGTAACAATAAAAGAGGTACACCAAACTAGATTATAAGAGTTTTAAAATATTAATAAAAAATATGAAATAATGTCTGTCAAAAAAACAATAAAAATGTTATTGAAGATAGTTTCATATTGCTTTTTGATTGGTGTCCTCACTTGCAATTTTCTTCACCTATGAACAGAATGAACATTACTGTGGTCACATAGAATACACTGTTGTACAGATGAATGTTAAAAAAGAGTAAGGAATGTCCTGACCAGGTGGTAGCACAGTGGATAGAGCATCTGACTGGGACTCAGAGGACCCAGGTTCAAAACCCCGAGGTCATCAGCGTGAGCGTGGGCTCATCTGGTTTGAGAAAGGCTCACCAGCTTGAGTCCAAGGTCACTGGCTTGAGGAGCAAGGGGTCACTCACTCTGCTGTAGCCCCCCCCCCAACCCCGTCAAAGCACATATGAGAAAGCAAACAATGAACAACTAAGGTGTTACAACGAAGAATTGATGCTTCTCATCTCTCTCCCTTCCTGTCTGTCTGTTCCTATCTGTCCCTCTTTTTTCTCTCTCTCTCTGTCTCTGTCACACAGAATAAGAGTAAAGAATGTAAATTTATGATTTCCACTTTGGGCAGCAGCCCAGGCACCCACCTTAGAGAGAACCCTGATTATAAGTGCCATTTTAATAACCAGTTCGCCGAACTCAACAAAATATTAGGTATCGGGTTCTGCCAAACCGGTGTGAACTGGCCGCATTCCATCACTGACTTGATCCCTGATCAGGGCGTGAATGAGAAGCATTCAATGAGTACATAACTAAATGAACAACTAAGTGGAACAAACTGATGTCTCTCTCTCTCTCTCCCCCTTTCTCTCTCAATAAATGGGAAAAAAAAATTAATGTAGTGCGTCTGGATACACTACTGTTTCCGCTAATGTTACATTGACTAATTTGTTAATTGATTTTTGGTAATATGTAAGACTATTTATAATTATAAGAAATAATAAAATTAATCAAACCTAGTAGAAAACATATAACTAAACAAATAACACTAGAAAAAATAGAAATAACAATACTAATTTTTATATTTTATATCAATAATTAATATATGTAGAGGCAAACAAATTTTTCTTTAAGCTGAGGATTTTGCTTCTGATAATAACAGAGCCATTAGTGCTAGACTGAAAATATATATAATTACAAAAATTTTATTTGTTCAATAAAAATGAATAGAGAAAAAGTATAAAATAAGTGATGTTCTCTCTTGATTGCTCTAAATTATATCCAATTGTTAAAATTATATTCTACATTACATAAAATTTGTTTTAAATTATTTATTGAAAAATGCATTAAAATTAGAGCTCTAGGGTAAATATATGAAATATTGGAGAAAAGCCATTTAAGACCTATAAATTCTAGCTAATAGAATAAGTATTTTGCTTTGAATAAAAAGAATAAAGTATTGCTTTTTTAATAGTGTTGTCCAAATAAGTAGGAAAAAAAAAAAAGAAACCATGCAGTTTTAACAGAAGACTGAAGCTAATGGGTATCAAAGGGAACTAGTTGTCCTCACAGTGGTTGGTATGGTTTAACATACACCAGTTACACATTTTATAACACTAATAATATTTCTTTCATATGTTGGAAAACTTAGGGGAGAAAGAATTGCAAATTACCATATTACCTGGAGAATTTCTAACTAAAACATGTATTATTAAATGTATGAACCCAATATGACTAGTGATGGTAAATTATTTATGTTCATTTGTACAAAAGTAATATAACAATGTGAATTATATTGCAATTTGTGTAAATGAACATGCCAAGTATGAGCTGATCCCTGTATTCTCACTAAGCAAATTTCTCAAATAAGCTACCATGAAAAATGGTATGTTGGAATTAGCAGCATTTTATATAGGTTGGTAGAATTTAGTAAATTTAGCTGACTTAGTGAATAAGGAGAAAAACTAGCACATATCCAGTGCCTTCTGTCATTTAGGAATGACTAGTTTTCTGAACAAATTTGTCTAGCTTTGATCAAATAGGATAAGGAAATAAAGTTGAAATTCAATTCCAGAATACCATTTCAATCTCTTACACTTTTTCTGCAATGTAAAGGCAAAATGTAAAACTTGTAAAGTCTCAATTTCTCAATTTTTCAAATGGACAAGGTAACATTTACAACCTCTCTGAAGAACTTAGAGAGGCTTAATGAGGTAACATATCTTAAATGTTATCTAGGGGAAAATATTTTTATTATCTCTGCAGATAATATCTCTACTTGACTGGAAAAAAATGATACAAGATATCATTGCATTATGATATAGCAATAACTACCACCTGCAGGGAATTGGCTGTGTGAAAGGCAATGACGAAGAGCACATAAGGATAACATGAAATCAATCAGAAGCAGGCAAGAAGCACACAAGTCAGATCAAGTGGAGTCTTTCATGACAGGCAGGAGAATATATCAAGTCATCCCTGCTAATTTCAAAAAACCCACTCCTTCTCTAGAGGTGAATACATTACTTCAGACATCATGCTGGCTCCACTGGACTTCTGTGAAGATACTATAACTCCACTGGTAGATTTCTTAAAGAATAATTTAGAAATAAAAAGTTCCAGTCATCCTAAATACAATTAATTAAGATCACCAGTGAGAGAGAATTGAGTGCAGTTTTCCACATTTATTTCTCCATCAGGAACTTGCTATCGTATATTTGTCTGGGCTGGACCCTCAATTATGTATTTTAATTCTGAGCTGATATTAATTTAAATTCTACTTTCCAAAGAAAATGCTACATTTTTTTTCCTTAAATTGGAAAGAGACACTTTTGAAAAACAAAACAAAGTAAGTCAGTTAAAAGTACATTTCGTTGACCCTTGAATGGGAAAATGAATAGTAGGAGAAAGAATGATAGTCAAAATGATGGGCGTGATAGATCATGGATTATAGAGAGAGCTTTATAAAGGTAAATATTTTACTTAGAAAAAACAAATTCTGCAAGGACATATGTTTAGGTTCTGGAATCGTATGGGTAAGCTCAGTAAAGCATTCAAGTGTTCCAAGCACCCTGAGTTGATGTTTATTAGTGAAACTACTGCTTATTAGTGGAAAGAGCATCCTGAGAAACCTCATGGTGCTCAGTGTTCATGGGCCAAGGACGCTGCCATATTAGGCACATATAAGCAGTTTTAGATAATGAGATAGGACTGCATATAATTGAAATCTCAGTAGACATAAAGGTTACTTTTCAGCTTTAAGTGATTACAGCCTGTGATGTTGATAAAAAATGCCGAAACTGCTTATTGATGTGATAGTAATTTATCATATAAGAATTACAAACTCTCCACCTTGAATGAATATAAAGAGAGAAAATGAGTTAACAAAAATACATGAATTGCATTTTTTATTAAAACCTCCTATTTAAGTCCTTACTACTAAAAAAGATACTTTGAAGTACCAGAAGAGTCAATAGAAAATTTGGAATAAAGATTATTTTAATTTATTCACTTATCTATAAAAGTTGGACCTAAGCATTGTGAGTTTCCAATGGCGCCCTTATGAAATCAGGTAAACATAAAATAGGCAATGTACACCCATGAAGATAAAACAAATGGAGTTTCTATAGAATATTTGAAGCTGAGTTCCTCAGTCCTTTTTATACTGCATTGAATGGAAAGGCATTCTTCAGAAACAGTTTCCATAACAAAAAATAAAACACAATTACTTTGTATTTTCTATTGTCTTAGTTTATAAAACCTGTGATTCAAGACAGAACTAGACTATATCTTAAAAATAATCTACTTCATTCTTTTAATCTGTTTTCCAAGTGGCACCTGGTTTGGACTAAGACACTTACACTTCAAATAATAACAGTGTTTTCAAAATATATAAGGGAAAAGAGCTGATGAATAAATGTTCTCAATTTTACGTTTTCCCCCATATCTATTTTCTTATACACTTAGTGCCTGCTATCATTTTTCTCAGTAACACTGACACTCAATGAATAGTTAAACAGCAACAATAACTAAAAAATGACTATGGTTTTTAATACTTCAATATTTTGGGATTTGTTTGCTTGTGGAAGTGACTTAGCTTTGCTGAAATATAGCAGAGTCATATTTTCTGTTGGAAAAAATAACACTTATTTAATGAAATTAAATTTCATATATTTATAAAACATGACTTTCCTAGACTATAATATGGTTTTTAAGTATCCTATCACCTAAATAGATATAAAAGCTTTAAAAATGGTCTAGCGTTGAGTGCTACTTATGTTACAGAGGTAGGAAATAGAACAATAGAACTAAAATCCTGATCACCTACTTTGCATACAAATTTTTTTTCTATTTACTTTGTATTTGTGTTCCAGGAATTTCATTTTGATGAGGAAAGGAAATAGCGTAGTTTCATAATATTATCTATAAAGCACGAAGAACTGGGCCATCATAACAAACAAAGTAATATGGGTCAGCATAGTTTTATAACAAAACATCATAATAAAAAAAGCATGATGACCACCTATGTACATAATAGATCAAACATTATTCTGGGAATCTCTGTGACAGTGTTTTTGCGAGAGATTAACATTTAAATTGGTAGACTGAGTAAAGTAGATTTCTCTCCATAATGTGGGTGGGCCTCCTCTATTAAATTAAGACCTGAGTAAAACAAAAACTCTGACCTTCCCATGAGTAAGAGATCATTTTTCTCCAACATCCTTTGAACTAAAACATCAACTTTCTGAGTCTCCAGTTTGCCGACACATCCTATAAATCTTGGGATTTGTCAGCCTCCATAATCTCATGACTAATTATTAATAATAAATCTCTTTATGTATAAAATGTACGTGATACATATATATATATATTATTAAGGTGACCAACTTTTTATAATGAAAAGGAGGACAAAAATAAATTGAAGAAAACAATATCGTAAATAAAAGAAACATTTTATTTATTGCAACAATAATATACTATAATATGATAAATGCATAATAAAACATTTTTAATATTTTATACTGTAATTATGCTTACATGCCTATTAATTTTTAATAATAATTATAAGTAAAAAGTACTCATTTAGATAATATTATCTAAATGACTACTTTTCCACTGAATGAATATTTCTTGTCAATGTATCATCTTGTAAGAATATATTGGAAATATCTGAACAAGAAATATCCTTCATATTGAATTTTACAAGAATTGTGCCAAAGATTATTTTGAATATTTCTATGAGACTATTTTAGATAATATTAACATTTAAATTGAAGGACTTTGAGTAAAGCAGATTGTCCTCTATAATATGAGTGGGCCTTATCTAATCAGTTGAATAGGACAAAATCATTTACCTCTGCTGAGCAACAGAGATTATCCAGCAGACTAATGTGAAGCTTCAGTTGTAAAATCAGCTCTTCTTAGTTTATCAGCAGATTGCTTTCAGATTTTTACTGTAACCAGCTTTCTTGGATTTTCAGCTGACCAGTCTTTGGACTGGACTGCAACATTAGATTTTCTGGGACTCCAGTCTAGTGAATCTCTCTTCAGATTTTGATTTACCAGCCTTCATAATCATATGAGCCAATTCCTTAGAACAAATTTACTACTAACATAATTTTAATGGTTAAAGATTGAATACTTTCCCTGTAGCATTAATACTGCTTCTGCTCAGAACTGTACCAGTGATTCCAGCCAGTACAATAGTTAAGAAAGAATATATAAAGACATCCAAATTAGAAAGAAAGTAGTAAAACTCTATTTGCAAATGAAATGTTATCTATGTAGACAATATGATGGAATCTATTTTTTTAAAACTAGCTACTAGGACTAATCTGTAAGTTTTGTAAGGTTTCAGGCTGTATAATTAATATATAGATATCAATCATATTTCTAAGTATTTACAATAAAATTAGGAAATAAAATTTTAAATGTCACAAAAATATAAAATATGAAATACATATAGATAAATCTAACATGTGAAAAGCCTGTACACTGAGAACACAATGTTGCTGAAAGAAATTAGAGAACTAAATAAATGAGTAATATGTCATGTTTATAGTTCAGAAGACTCAATGTTAATTCTTCACAAATCATTCTATAACTTTAATGCAATCCCAAACTCCCAGGAGGATCATTCTTTGGTATGTGTGTGAAAAACATTCTAAAATTCACATGAAAATGCAGAAGTCCTACAGTAGCCAAAACAACTTTGAAAGAGAACAAAATTGTAAGAATAAACTACTTGATTAAAAACACTTATATTAGTTATAGCAATCAAAACAATATGAAATCAAAACAATATGAAATCAATGTAGAAACAGACACAGATAAATGGAAATGAGAAGCCAGAAATATATACATGGACAACTGATTTTCTACTAAAGTACAAAGAAAATTGAGTTTATAAAAGTATTCTTTTCAACATATGGTACTAAAAGGAACATTTCTCCATTTACAAATTGGACAAAAATTTGCTCAAAATATATCAGAACTAAATGTAAAACTTTTAAACTAAAGTAAAAACTATATGAAAAAGTCTCATGACCTTAGTTTAGGCAAAAAATTTTATAATGACACCAAAAGCATAATCTATAAAATAATAAATTGGCTTTACTAAAATGAAAAATGTATACTCTTTGAAACATATATAGACTGGGGAAAATATGTGCAAATTATATATCTGTTAAAAATTTTATGTTCAGAATCTATACAGAATACAGAACTGTCAAAACTCAGCAATATTAATGAGAACAAATAAACTAATAAAAAATGGACAAATAATTTAGGCATTTCACCAGAAACAATACACTATTGATGGAGCACCATACAAAACTATGTGTAACATTATTAGTCAATATGAAATACGTTTTTTAGAATGAGATATTATTTTGTATCTCTTCAAATAGCCAAAAATAAAAAGACTGATCACATACAGTGCTGGCAAGATGAAAAGGATCAGAAACTTTCAAATAAGCTAGTGGGAGAGTAAAATGGTACACCAACTTTTGAAAACAGTTTCACAAATTCTTAAAGTATTCAACATGTACCTGCTATATGATCCAGCCATTCATCCCTAGGCATGAGCTCAAGTATAATAAAATCATGTGTCTATAACAAATACATATATGATTCATCATAGCAGCTGTATTTGTGTCAGCAAAAAACTGCAAACCACCAAAAATTCATGAATATGTGAATGAATAAACAGTGGACTAGTCATATAATGAAATATGCTCATAAATATAAATAAATGAACAATTAATACACACAGTATTGTGGATGAATCTCAAAATAATTATGCTAAGTGAAAGAAACAAGTATATACTCTATGGTTCCATTTGTATAAAATTCTACAAAATAAAAGCAAATTTACTGTGATGGGAAGCAAATGAAATTATTTGGGAATAAGTTAAAGAGAGTGGTTGGTGAGAATGAAAGGAAGGAATTACAATCAGGTAGGGTGGAAACTTTTGAGAATAATAAATATTTGCATTATGTTGATTATGGTGCTGTCTTCATAGATACATGCACATATCAACATTTATCAAATTTTACCCATTCATTTTGGGCAGTTTATTGGATGTCAGTTATACTTTAATAGATTTAATAATAATAATAATTAATAATAATAATATTATCTACTCTGGAGCAGACTGCTTTCCTAGTTACGTGCAATGTGACCACGGGCAGTATCTGTAAATGGTGGTGGTGGTTGTAGCAAATACCAACGGAGTAATTCCCATATAGTGTTTGACACACTACAGCACATGTGAAAGGCCATTCCAGTGTTTGCTATTATCATAGATATTGTACTCTGTCAAGCAGTTGAAATAGTGCACTGCCTATAGAATACTATCTAGGTGTTGTAAGGAGAATGTAAAAGAATTCTTATAAGATAGAGAACAATCAGGGGGGAAAAAAGCCTCTTGATAAAAATACCCACAGATATGTGCTCACATACAACCACATGTATTATATTTATGTAAATACATATACAATTAAATAATTTTTTTTTAATTTTTTTATTTATTCATTTTTTTAGAGAGGAGAGGGAAAGACAGAGAGAGAGAGGAGAGACAGAGAGAGAGAGAAGTGGGGAGGAGCTGGAAGCATCAACTCCCATATGTTCCTTGACCGGGCAAGCCCAGGGTTTCGAACTGGCGATCTCACATTTCCAGGTCGACGCTTTATCCACTGCGCCACCACAGGTCAGGCCCAATTAAATAAATTTAAAGTTAAAATCCTGTAATTTGGATACAAATTTTAAAAAGTACAAATAAATTTAAATTTTTCTTTGGAGAAATAATTTAAGAAATTAATTTGTATGAATTCTATTTTAGGCTACTCAGAATAGTAAAAAAAAACAGTGATAATGTTGATTTGCTTTTAAAAATAAATAAAATAGTTCCAACTTTCACTGAAAACTTTGTGTGCATGTTGTCAGTGAGAAATGCAAAGAAACGATTCTCAAGTTAATTTGAAGCAAATATAAAAATAATTTAAGTGAAATCTTTTATAATGGCTTTATAAAAGCCAATATTTCTGGATCTTGTCAGTTTTCTATTGCCACTATGTTTACCTTGTACATTTTTTTACTAAAGTCTCAATTTTCAAGCACTTAATGTTTCAAGTTATACATAACTGCAATGATCATGTCATCTTTTCTTTTCCTTCAGCTTCTCCATTCAGCCTTCTACTTGCCATCATGTCTTCTCTATGCCATCTCAAGCATTACTTCTCCAATTTATAGCCCTTTTTTTCTTTCTTGTGTTAGAGAAAGGACTTTATTTGGCAAATCAATAACAACAAATCCATTGCGTTCCTCAGCTAGAAGGAGATGGGAAAAAATCTAAGTTGTGCTGTAAACATATTAAATAATGGGACAGTAAAATTGTTTTTCTTTAAGAACATTTTGCTATTAGTTAGTTCTACTCCAGTCTCTCTTTTTAGTATACCTTCCTTAAGAATTTTAAAGCCTGACCAGTGGTGGCACAGTGGATAAAGCATTGACCTGGGCCACTAAGGTCCTCAGTTTGAAACTTCAGGATTGCTGACTTGAGTGTGAGCTTGCTAGCTTCAGCATGGGATCACTGGCCTTAGCATAGAATCACTGGCTCAGCATGAGCCTCCCAGGTCAAGGCACATATGAGAAGCAATCAGTGAACAACTAAAGTGCCTCTTGTCTTTCCACTCCCCCTCTTTCACTTCTCTCGCTCAGCCAAAAAAAAAAAAATCTTTTTTAAAGAGGATTGGACAAATCATCAGCTGTAATCTTAGGTTCTAGGACCCAAGAGGAAAAAGAAATCTACTTGTCAGCCTTCCTTAACACTAAGCTACATGATTACAATATTATCCCCACCAAAAATAGGTGAAGATTGACAATAAAATGTAGTATTTTAGGGGTATTCAATAGAGTGCAACAATTATCAGTTGACATTCTTCTTTTCACTATCTATCCTAAAATATCCTGCAATCAGGCAGTACTGAATTAATCTCATATTACCTAATAAAATGCTATAATATTAGAATATTTCTTTTTACTAAACTTACTTTCTTTAGAATAATGAATGTTGCAGTTGTAATAAAAAAGCATTATTTTGGAATATTCCTCTATGCAATTAACTGAGCATTTTTATCTTGTAGAAATGGCGTTAACCTGGAATGTGGTAGACCATTGGTCCCCAACCCCCCCACCCCCCGGGCTGCGGACCAGTACCAGTCCGTGGGCCATTTGGTACTAGTCCGCAGAGAAAGAATAAATAACTTACATTATTTCCGTTTTATTTATATTTAAGTGTGAACGATGTTTTATTTTTTTAAAATGACCAGATTCCCTCTGTTACATCCGTCTAAGACTCACTCTTGACACTTGTCTCGGTCACGTGATACATTTATCCGTCCCACCCTAAAGGCCGGTCTATGAAAATATTTTCTGACATTAAACTGGTCTGTGGCCCAAAAAAGGTTGGGGACCACTGTGGTAGACAATTAATATTTGTTTACTGGAATTAATAGGCAGAATAAACCGTTATTAGAATAGGAAAAGGGGAGGGAGAGGTGTAGGAGTTTATCTCACCCACTGAAGGAGGGAGCCAGCAGTCTTAAGACCTGCCAAAAAAAGAAATCACCAGATACCTAAAAGGTCTTGACACCCTGTGTGCTAGTACCAATATCAGGGAAGGGACGCCTTGAAATTCACAGCTAAATCATGTACATAACCACTAAGACCCCAACAAGTGGGATGCTCAAACTAGCTGAGTTTGCCCACTTGTGCTTTGTGTCAAGTGTGTAGCTTTGCTTAATAAACTGTTTGCTTTGCTTGAGTGCTGCACCCTGTCTCTCACCTGAATTCTTTCTCACGAGTGTGACAACAGCCAAGAAAGGAGAAGCTCTGGGGACTCAGGTCTTCTCCAGTGACAAAATTTTAATAGAAGAACAAAGCATATCTATTATAGAGGATGCTTTGGTTAAATATTAAAGCTTTAGAAACAATACATATATTTCTAATACTCCTCTTGTGTGTTCATAGAAAACATGGATATATACCAAGTATTAATCACTCACAGATCGTGTAAAATTACTATTAATTGTGCTGTATTTATTTACTGAAAATTGGTAGCGTACATGGTTAAAAGTTTTGTTTCAGAAGTTTAATAAGATAGATAATGATGATGATGTAAATAGACAGATAAATAGATAGGTAGACACAGATAAATCAAATTTGGAACGTAAACAAATTTAGCCATTACAATTCTTACCAGGGAATACTAGTTCTTAGTCAGTTTTCAAGAATATTAGAAAACATTTTTTATGTTCAGTTGTACTGAGTACAACAGCTCATTCTTCTTTTAATAAAATTATATTGGCATTTCAGTTGTTCATGGGAACTTGAAAAAGAATCAAGTATGTTTGGTTTTCAAATAACGAGAAAGAGTCACCTGTTCTCTCTGACTTAGAATTTATGAAGTCTTACAAATAATGCTTCCTAATCAGCACAACAATAGCCTGGATAGGAAGTGTTTTGAAAAGGATAATGGAAACTCTAGACCCTGATAGTTCTATTGAAATTGGAGCAATTCACCACCTAGCATCATTAAGCACTGATAACTTGGATGGTGTAAAGACTTTCAAAGTTTTCAGTGTTCTTCAGTGGACATAAAGCATTGGTTAATAAAAATGAGACTTCTGTATTAAAGTATTGATATTGGTTGCCAATGGAATTAGCAATTTGTTAATTAGCCACATTTTAAAAAACTTTTTTACTGAATTTGTTAAGGTGACATTGGTTAATAAAATTATGTAGGTTTCAGGTGTACAATTCTATAACACATCATCTGTATACTGCACTGTGTTCACCACCCCAAGCCAAGTCTCCTTCCATCACCATTGATTCCCTTATTCTGGATTTTACGTCCCCCCTTTCCCTCTGGTAATCACAATATTGTTTTTGTTTTCTAATTATTAATATATATTAAAGAAATTTAGTTATAATGAATGTATCATAAAGATTTTTTTCTATTTTCTATATTTCCTCATGGAACTGCTAAATAGCATACAATTTGTAACACTGTTATTTAATAATTAAAATGACTTCTATTATTTTGTTTATTGGTTTCTCATTTCAAGAGACTGTAATTTTGCCTTGTGATTAGTAACAAATCTCACTCAGCAGGAACTTCTATTAGAACTCAGCATGGACAATTTTCCAAGCAGATTCAATCTCTGCCTGAATCACACTAATCCTTTGATTGGCCTGAAGAAAAGGCTTGGATTCCTGTAGAGTTCCTGATGCACCGACTATTCATATAAGCAATAACAAGGCACCAAGCAGTCAGAAATGTAAGCCTTACACCTGCTTTTTGTCCTTATTTAGACAGGTCCCAAGATGAGCCTTGTTGATTCTTCATTGGAACTAGATCTAACTCCTTGACAATATGGGGACAAAGAGGCTTTTGAGAGGTTTGTGCTTCAGGTGGACATTGAGAGAACTTTTAAATGTTTATAAAAGTCATGATTCTCTCTCTAAAGGAGACACAGTAGAAGTATATTTACTCCTAAAAAAATAAAAAACACACATATGTGTAAAATAGTTACAATACATATAAAAATGTACTTGCATATTTTGCATTGGACAAGTTAATGAACAAATTTTTCGGAGTGTGAATTTTTTTGGTGATTTAGCAAACTTTTGAGGATATGACAATACTAACTGATCCCAAGGGAACTATTTAGATCTGTCCTAAGACAGACATGAACAGAGTAATGACTATCTGCCAGCCACAGGTCACCAGGGCAAAAAGCCCCAGGTGCCCAGCACTAGGCAAAACTGGGAAAACTAGAACCTTGCCCCTAGGGTAACCTTTCCTTTCTTGGCGTACTGCTGGTGATGTGGGTTAGAGCTCCTTAGCAAAGAAGTGAACCAGGGGGCCAGAAAATGATGCTGAAGCATTAACCCCTGAGAATGACATCTAGACCTCAATTGTGTTTTAGCTTCAGGCCCAGAAAAGCACCAAAACGAGGCAGGTGATGCCACAGCAGACCTCAGAACCAGCTGCTTTGACTAATAACCCCCCTAGAAAGCTTTCTAATGGTAAAATACATACCCATCAGCAAAAATAATTACTTCCATATAAAACTAATCTTATAAACATAAGATGGTTAAAACTAGCAGTAGGAAATGATAGGGGAACTCAAGTGTTCGAAATTTGGCATTAGTCATAGTTGCCTTTAGTTATAATCAGTGGGAAATTATGGAAGGGTTAGGAAATAGTTCACCGATACATTTGTTCTCTATTCTTTCTTAATGGCTCCCTGGCCTTCCCCTTTGAAATGTAGCTAGAAGTTCATTTTTGCAGGAGGGCCTGGAAATCGTCCTTGGAAGCATCTGGAAGGAGCCCAGCCTTGGAAAGCACTCAGGAGAAGCCCAAATATAGAGAAAGAAAGCAGATGTTTCATTATCTCAAAAACAAAGCACCTCACTACCACCTGTCTATGTGACTAACTGCATAGACTTTCCCCTTTCAAGAATACTAACAGCCACTAAACCCTATTAAAGATACTTGCAAACTGAGGACATGAAGGTAGAATTTGAAGTCCTCTGCTTTTCTTGGGTTTGCTGGCAATTCGATTAAAGACACATATTTAATTCAGTCCTTGTGTCTGTAGTATTAGCTTGATAGTGACAGGCAGCACAAGCTCCAGGGTGTTCTGGTAACAGGTCCTATAAACCGTCACTCTGGTAACCTCTAAGAATAAATCATTCGTTTGTACAGTGTGCTGTACAAAGTTACTGACTTTTCATGGCTGAAATATTAACACTTCTTAAATATCTACATATCTATAATTCAACACTCACGTTGTGTAGTAAGATTTTTTTTTTAGTCAATAGCCAGATCCTTAGAACACTAGCTTCTTTTTGGCAAAATGATGCTCATGCGGAGAGTAGGAGAATTTCTTTACTGTATGAAAGCTTCATTACTCATCCAGGCATTTCAGCAAGAATAATTTAATACATGGATAAAAAAATAGTCATAAGGATGATTATTGTTCTGGTCACCAGTTGCAATTTTGGTATAGGAGTTTTTTTTCACACCAACAAATAATTCTCCTAAACCAGCTAGTATCATACAATCTAAATCAATTGTGGCACTACCTGTTTGGAGGTAGCATTAGATTCCACAGGTAAAGGGGCTCAGTCCTGCAAGACTACCCCTCCTTCAGAAACCCATCTCAAGTCGTGACCATCTCCGTGCTTGTGACTAACCCACTGGTTATATGTTGGATGTTCCAATGACCTAGTCCTTCGTTTCAATTAATTTGCTAGAGTGATGTAGTACTCAGAGAAAATTTTATTATTATGCGTTATAAAAAAGATGTAACTCAGAAACAGCTAGATTAAAGCAATACATATGGCAAGACATGGGGCAGGGGCGCAGAGCTTTCGTGATCTCTCAGCACACGACTCTCTAGTACCCACATACCCATTCACCTGGAAGCTCTCCAGGCTTCATTCTTCGGGGAGTTTAGGGGGAACTCATTACATAGCAGAACTGATTAAATTATTAGTCATTGGTAATTGAACTTAGTATCCATCCTCTTTCTTCTTCCTGGAGGTCAGGGGCGAGACAAAGTTCTAACTCTCTTTTCACACATTGGTTTGCCTGGCAACCAGCCCGCATTTTTAAGCTACTTAGGTGGTTTCCTTAAGGCACTTTTAATACAACAAAAGACACCTTTGTTGCTCTTATTATCTAAGCTATCACAAGGGTTTTAGGAGCTCTGTGTCCAAAACTGGAAGAAAAAATATATATATATATATTTCTTATTATAAATCACAATATCATAGGGTGCAAAAGGAAAAGCCCATCAATTTAGGGTTCTTGGAATTGATTCAGGTTTATACAAAACCCCTTCCAAACATTTTTTTATGTAAATTTTTATTTTGGTTAACAAGTTCAATTTTAACTGCATTTAAATCCTCCTGAAAGGGTAAATGGAAGAATGATTTCCATTAATCATAGAGCAGAGTGGTATATCATAGCCATCATATTACTTCTAAGATATTTTTATTTTTATTTTTATTTTTTAAATTCTGATGTTTTGAATTTTTATTTTATATTATTTATTTATTTTTATTGATTGAGTTTACCGAAATGACATTGTTTCACAAAACCATACAGCTTTCAAGTGTACAATTTGATAAATCATATGTACACACTGCATCATGCATCCATTGCTCCAAGCAAAGTCTCTTTCCCTCCCCCTTTTCCTCCCATTTTCCCACCTCTGCCTAGCCCACTTGCCATTTTCCCTCTGGTTGTTACCACACAGTTTTCTGTGTCAATATGTTATGTATATATGCTTTTTGGCTAGTCCCTTCCCCTTCTTTCATCTAGTGCCGACCACCTTTCTCTCTTGACAGTTGTTGATCTGTTCCATGTGTCCATGCCTCTGTTTCTATTTTGTTAGTTTATTTTGTTCATTAGATTCCACACATGAGAGAAGTCATGTGGTACTTGTCTTTTTTCATCTGACTTGCTTATTTCATTTAGCATAATGCTTTCCAGGTCCATCTATGCTGTCACAAAAGATAAGATTTTTTTCCTTTTTATGACCTTATAGTATTCCATTATGTAAATGAACCACAGCTTTTTTACTCATTCATGTACTGATGGGCACTTGAGCTGTTTCCAAATCTTGACTATTGTAAATAACACTGAAATGAATATAGGGGTGCATACAGTGGTGGAATTGAGCTGGTTTGTACTGGTTTGGCAGAACCAACACCTAATTTTTTGTCAAGTTCAGCAAACTGGTTGATAAAATAGCACTTGTAATTAGGGTTCTCTCTAAGGTGGGCACCTGGGCAGCCGCCCAATGTAGAAATCACAAATTCAGATTCCTTATTCTTTTTTAATGTTCATTTGTGCAATGGTGTATTCTAAGCATCCATAGTAATGTTCATTCCATTCATTAGTGAAAAAATATAAGTGATGCTAATCAAGAAGCAATATGGACATATCTTGAATAACAGTTTTATTGTTTTTTTTGTCAGGTATTATTTAATATTTTTATTAATATTTTAAAACTATTATATCATAATCTAGTTTTGTGTTCTTTTATTATTCTTATTTAAGTATTAAATGCATAAAATAATAAACTACCTTTTGGAATACATTTTTATATTTAAAACAGTCATTATGGCAGAGAACCATTTAACTAGTTGTTAAATTGTTTGAATCCCACCATTGGATGCATATACTCTATTGAATTAGTGCTTTGAGTTTCTTTGGATAAATTTCCAGAAGCAGAATCACTGGTCATAAGAATTTTATTTTTATTTGTTTGAGGAAACTTTATACTGTTCTCCACAGTGACTGCACCAATCTGTAGTCTCACCAACAGTGTGCAAGTTACCTTTTTTCATATCCTCACCAACATTTACTGTTTGTTGATTTATTGATGATAGCCATTCCAAGAAGAGTGAGGTGATAAGTTACTGTGATTTTAATTTACATCTATCTGATGATTAGTAATGTTGAACATCTTTTTATATGTCAATAGGCCATTTTTATGTCTTCTTTAGAAAAAGTCTATTCAGGTCTTTTCTCTATTTTTGATTGGATTGAATTTTAATGTTAAGTTTTATAATTTCTTTATAAAATTTGGATATTAATTCCATATCATATGTGCTAGTGCATATGTTCTCCTATTCAGTGTGTTCTCTTCATGTTGTTGATCATTTCCCTTACTGTGCAATTAACTTTTAAGTTTTATATAGTCTTAGCTGTTTTATTTTTTATGTGTTTTTTTTGCTTGAATAGATATAGCAGAAAGAACATTGCTGCAAGAAATTTCCAAAATTTTACTATTTACATTTTCTTCTAGGATTTGACCCTAAGATATATCTTGAATCCAATTTAACTTTATTCTTGTTTATGGTGTGAGACCAATTTGACTTTATTCTTGTTTATGGTGTGAAAAGGTGATCTTGTTTCATTTTTTTTGCACGTCTTCCAAGTTTTCTAACACATTTATTGAATGAACTGTTTCTACCCCCATTGTATGTTATTGCTTCCTTTGTCAGATACTAATTGACCATATAGGCATGTGTTGATTTCTGTGCTCTTCATACTGTTCCATTGATCTGTATGTCTGCTTTTATGCCAGTACAATGCTGTTTTGATTACTATGCCTTTGTACTATAGTTATCAGGTAGTGTGATTTCTTCAATTTTGTCTTCTTTTTCAAGATTATTTTGGCTCTTTGGGGTTTGTATATGTGTGTTTTTTGAAATATTTGTTCTAGTGCTGTGAAATACATCATTGGTATCTTGATAGGAATTGCATGACAGCTATAGATTACTTTGGGTAATATGGATATTTTAATAATGTTAATTATTCCTTTCCATGAATAAGGTATATATAAGATTGGGAACAGGACAAGGATATCCACTATTACAGCTTAAATTCAATATGATAGTGGAAGTCCTTGCCACAAAAATCAGACAAGAAAAGGAAATAAAAGACATCCAAGTTAGAAAGGAAGAAGTAAAAGTGTCATTATTTGCAGATGACATGCTACTGTATTTAAGAATACTAAAGAGTCCACCAAAAAATTACTAGAACTGACAAATAAATTTAGTAATGTAGCAAGATAAAAAAAATAACCAGAAATCACTTATATTTTTATACACCAATAATTAATTAACAGATAGGAAAATTAAAAAAACAGTGCCACCCACAATTGTTAAAAAGAATGAAATACCTAATAATAAATTTAAACAAGGATATTAAAAAAGACCTGTACTTAGAAAATTATAAGACACAGAACAAAAAAGTTGAAGAAGATACAAATAAGTCAAATGGCAATTTTAAACGAGAAAATTAAAATGCCAGTTAAAATATTATTTTAAAGACAATATTTTTAAAGCAGGAAAGTGAAAAGAGTACCCTTAAACAGTAAGCAATTGCTAAAGTAGGCTTTCATTCTAGAGGGTTCTAGGTGATTCTGGAGACTTTCCAGTCGTAGTTTTAGTAACTGTGTGGGCATAAAGAACAGAAGATAAAGCTTTATTTTCACTTCTGTTACACAGAAGGGACATTAAAGTAAATTGTCTGAATCAATTTTGGTAAGGGTTGAGACCAAGAAAGCAAGGCACTTCTCTCTTTTTTAATTAAAGTTATTGGGGTGACATTGGCTACTAAAATTATATAGATTTCAAGTGTATAATTCTGTGATACAGCATCTTTATATTGCATTATATGTTTGCTACCCAAAGAAAAATACTCTTCTATCACCATATATTTGACCCCCTTACCATTTACTACCCTTACCCCACTTTCACTATGGTTAACCACCATTTTGTTGTTCATGTCTATGACTTTTTGCTTATTTTGTTTGTTCATTTGTTGTTTTCAGTTTTATATCTCACATGTTGTTGTGGTAAAACATATACTAACTACCTGGAGATCAGAAGGAATGCTCTGAGGGGCCGAGGGGAGGCAACACACCCAGTCAGCAGACCAAAGGACTGAAACTCTGTTCCCAGCTGTACTCAGATATTTATTAGCCAGTACAAATAACTCAAAGAAGCAGACAGCATAAGTTTTCAGGAGGTGTAGTAAAGGACAAGGAACATGCTGACTTCTAATCTCTGTTCTGAGAGCCTAAACAATTTTCTGTTGCTGAATCTTATCCTGCTGTTTTGCTGTTTCCAGCACAGGCTCAGAGAGGCCCCTGGACTCTCATTCACTCAGGGTTTTTGCCCTATGGTGCCTCGCTGTCCCTAATTGTCTTCCTAACTCTGCAAGTCTTCACAACATATTTCTGTAACATATGAATGAAATCATATCATTCTTTACTTTGTCTGAATGCTTAGCATTATATTTTCAATGTCCATTTATGTTGTTCCAAATGGTAGTATTTTATCTTTTCTTATGGCTGAGTAATATTCCATTGTATATATGTACCACCATCTTCTTTATCCAATCTTTATCAAAGGACACTTCAGTTGTTTCCATGTCTTTGCCACTATAAATAATGCTGCAGTGAACATAGGAGTACATATATTTCTGCCAATAAATATTTTTAAATTTTGATAGTAGATATATAGAAGAGGAGGTTCTGGATCATATTTTGACTTTTTTAAAAAAAATTGAGGAACCTACAAACTGGCTGTACCAGGTTACATTCCCACCAGCAGTGAATTAGGGTTCCTTTTCTCCACAACCTCTCCAACACTTATTATTACTTGTTTTGTTGATACTAGCCATTCTAACAGATGCAAGATGGTAGTTTGAATGACTTATCTTTAATGACTAGTGAAGTTGCTTATCTTTAATGACTAGTGAAGTTGAGTATCTTTTCACATATCTGTTGGCCATTTGTATGTCTTCTTGCACCTCTCTCTTAAGGAAGCACTCAGTGTCCTTTAAGTTGAATTCTTAAATTTTGCACCTGAGTTGCCAAGGCTACTGCAACTAACTTCAGACCTTGATCTTGATGCCAAGTGGATGAAAAATTTCTATCTAATGAAAATTAACATTTATAACAAAAAAATCATAAAACACCCAACACAACAATTCACCATAAAAGAAAACCACTAGAAACAACCAACAGCAGATCCAGACCCTTAATGTCAATACTAGTGATATTGACATTATCAAATACAAAAACAATTTTAAAATTTTGTAAATTTTAAAAAAATTTTAGAAAGGTTGAAAATATGAACTGAGATAAAAACACTCTTAAAAGCATATAAACAGATTTAAAAGAACTAAATAAAATTTCAAAAGTCTTTAAAATGACCATTTCAATTAGAATATGATGAATAACTTAACCAATAGATGATGCAGTGAATTAGAATGCAGATACAAAATATTCCTCAGCATACAGCAGAGAGAAATAAGAAAAGTATTTTTTAATAATATAGAGGTTAGGAAATGTAAGGATAGATTAATTAATTCTACTGTGTGAATAACTAAAATTCTAGAGCTTTGTAATAAAAGCTCTAAGAAAATATTTAAAAGTAATTGTCAAAGAGATTTTCAGAATTTCCGACATTAAGTTCAAAATCAGAAGATCCATGAAATTCCATTAGTGTAAATAAAAACATGAATACTTTACACATATTAATAAAAATGTACAACATTACAACAAAAAAAACTATTTTAAAAACACATATATAAGAATGGACCATGGTAAACATCATTTGACTAAATAATAACTTGGGCCTGACCAGGCGGTGGCGCAGTGGATAGAGCATCAGACTGGGATGCGGAAGGACCCAGGTTCGAGATTCTGAGGTCGCCAGCTTGAGTGTGGGCACATCTGGTTTGGGCAAAAGCTTACCAGCTTGGACCCAAGGTTGCTGGCTCAAGCAAGGAGTTACTCGGTCTGCTGAAGGCCCGTGGTCAAGGCATATCTGAGAAAGCAATCAATGAACAACTAAGGTGTCGCAACGAAAAACTGATGATTGATGCTTCTCATCTCTCCCCCTTCCTGTCTGTCTGTCCCTATCTATCCCTCTCTCTGACTCTCCTCTCTGTCCTTGTAAAAAAACATAAATAAATAAATAAAAATAAATAAATAAATAATAACTTGGAAAAAGCAAAAAAACAGAAGACTGAAACAGTAAAATATTTCCTTAAATACACTGGGTGAAAATAATTTAAATCCAAAATTCTATAGTCAGTGAAATTATATTTCAATAATGAGAGTAAATTAAAAGCCAATGTTAGCCTTGGCCAGTTGGCTCAGTGGTAGAGTGTCAGTCTGGCATGCAGGAGTCCTGGGTTTGATTCCCAGCCAGGGCACACAGGAGAAGCACCTATCTGCTTCTCCATCCCTCCCCCTCTCCTTCCTCTCTGTCTCTCTCTTCCCCTCTCGCAGCCAAGTCTCCATTGGAGCAAAGTTGGCCCAGCGCTGAGGATGGCTCTATGGCCTCTGCCTCAGGCGCTAAAATGGCCCTCGTTGCAACAGAGCAACGCCCCAGATGGGCAGAGTATCGCTCCCTGGTGGGCATGTCGGGTGGACCCAGTCGGGTGCATGCAGGAGTCTGTCTGACTGCCTCCCCGTCTCCAACTTCAGGAAAAAAAAAAAAAAAAGCCAATGTTAAGGTGATTTGCAAGAGATATATAATTTTTCTGGCATAACTGTTTTAAATACCAGGGTTGTGAAATTGCATGAAGCTGGTTAAAACTTTCAGGTGTACAGGAGTGGGCAAAAGTAGGTTTACAGTTGTGAGACATGAAATAGTTTATTCTTGTATTATAGTTTATTTATTTATTTATTTATTTATTTATTTATTTATTATTTTTCACATAAACAATTATAAACTTACTTTTGTCCAACCCTGTACAACTATCCATTTTTCATTATAGGGACCATTGAGGTACATGTTTCTAAAAGAGTTTGTCTAAAATTCTTCTCTATCTGGAGGAAAAACAGACCAGAGTCCCCTTGAAACCTGACTTTGAGCCACTGAGAATGAGGAAAAGGCTGGAGCAGAGGAGCCACTTGTCTTTGTTATTAGGAATTAAATCAATATTTTTATAATGGCTGAACTCAAGGAATGTTATTATTATCTATAAATGTATCATTACAAACAAAAATTTAAAAATAAATAAACAATGTGAGTAAATCAAATATATTTCATACAAGTAAAAATAATATTTTTGTATGTGACAGAGACAGAGAGAAACAGAAAGGGACAGATAGGGACAGACAGACAGGAAGGGAGAGAGATGAGAAGCATTAATTCTTCATTGAAACACCTTCATTGTTCATTGATTGCTTCTTCATATGTGCCTTGACCAGAGAACTACAGCAGACTGAGTGACCCCTTGCTCAGGCCAGCAACCTTGGGCTCAAGCTGGTGAGCCTTGCTCAAACCAGATGATCTCAGCGCTCAAGCCGGTGACCTCGGGGTTTCAACCTAGGTCCTCCACATCCCAGTTCGAAGCTCTGTCCACTGTGCCACTACCTGGTCAGGCTAGTGATTTTTTTTAAAGGTAACAAACCCTTAATAAAGTAAATTATAAACACACAATTTAGGTAAAAGAAAATGGTTTTTGATGGATATTTTTAAACTATTTGAAACTTTATAATTAACCATAAGAAACTCTAACACCGAACACAGATAATTTCACGTGACTAAATTGTCAAGTATTCAGTATTGATGAAAATGTAGAGCAAAGAGCAAGAGTTTAAGTTATTCCATCAACTATATGAATATTTCCTACAAAATTTGACAAGTCTATGAGATAGATAAATTATTACACATGTCAAGATTTATTCACACTCATACATACATAAACATGTGTATATGTGTGTGTATGTTCACAACATTGTTTTCAGTAATAAAATAATGGAAATAACCCGAGTCTATCCAAAAAACAATGGGTTAATAGAGCCACACATTGGAATATTGTAAAGTAATGAACATGAATAAAGTACAACCACATGCATCTACATATCTAAATCTCTAGTCTTAAAATTGAGTAAAAGGCCTGTCATAAGCACAATATTCAATATAATTGAATACAAGCACAATATAATTCCATTGTATAAATTTCAGAAATTAGGCAAAAGTTAATAAGATACTATTTAAATCTAAGTGAACTGGAAATCTATTAGGAAGGGTATGATTAACACAAAGGATATTGTTATCTCCTGGGGGATGAGTATGGTAGTTGGGAAAAAGTAAGATGCAGTTATTTATTCACATCTGGGGATGCTAAGTACTAATACCTCCAATACCTAATACATGTTGTGGAGGTGGGCATACCTATGCATTTTTTATTTATTTTTATTTTATTTTATTGTTTTGACAGAGACATAGAGAGAGTCAAAGAGAGCAACAGATAGGAACAGACAGACAGGAAGGGAGAGAGATGAGAAGCGCCAATTCTTCATTGCAACACCTTAGTTGTTCATTGATTGCTTTCTCATATGTGCCCTGACCAGAAGGCTACAGCAGAGTGACTACCCCTTTGCTGAAGCCAGCAACCTTGGGCTCAAGCCAGCGACCTTGACGTCATGTCTATGATCCTATGCTCAAGCCAGTGACCCCGCACTCAAGCTTGTGAGCCTGTGCTTAAGCCCACAAGCCAGCAACCTCAGAGTTTCGAACCTGGGTCCTCTGCATCCCAGGTCAATGCTCTATTCACTGGGCCACTGCCTGGTCAGGTGACAGACTATGCATTTTTTTAAATGTTAACTATTCTTTCAAATGCACATATATGTGGTGTATATAGTGTTTTGTAAAATAATTCATTTAAAAACAACTATAGAAATTTGTGTGGAAGAAAACATTTTTATTGAAGAAAAAATGTCAAATTTTTGTTCTACATTCCACTTACCTGGAAAAGTCAAAATTCAAAAACAAAGTAGAAATGACCTAGTTACCTATAAACAAATACAAGTAACACTAATCGCTAAAAAACTTGGTCTTCATTATTATTAACAACAAAGAGAAAAGGCCCATTAATTTAGTGCTCTGATAAAATCATAGTACTGTATATTAAAGTAAAATGGCTCCTTGGAAGTCTCTAAATCAAAATCGTTGGTTCCAAAGCCCTTTCAGGTCCTTTCAGATAGTGGCACCCCCTCCAATCTTACTATTTTAGCCTTTAGGCAAAAACATTATCAGAAAACCAGTACACAATTTCATTATAAAATAATCTTTGCTAAGTTCAAAATACAAAATATCTTAGATGAAATAACAGCCAAAATACTATGGAAAGTGAATATCTTAAATCTCTTTGGGGAAATATTGCATAGTAATCACATATCTGGAGCTTGAAATTAGACTAATTTTATTCAAAGTCCAGCCTTACGACTTATTAGCTATGGATCTGTGATAAAGTCATTTACTTTTTAGGATCATTAATTTAAGAACTATAAGAGATAATGTAGGTCAAATTAGCATAGTGCTACCTGACATACAAAATTATTCAATGAGTGCTAAACATTTTTGGTTATGTATTTCCTTTTTCTTATTATAATCCTGGGATGTTAGGCACAGTTTTTCTTCGAAGGATAAAACATCCACTTATCAATGATAAAAATTAAAAGGACTGGCCTGACCAGGCGGTGGCACAGTGGATAGAGCATCGGACTGGGATGCAGAGGACCGAGGTTCGAGACCCTGAGGTCGCCAGCTTGAGCACGGGCTCATCTGGTTTGAGCAAAAAAAAAAAAAAAAAAGCCCACCAGCTTGAACCCAAGGGAGCTGGCTCCAGCAAGGGGGTTACTCCGTCTGCTGAAGGCCCATGGTCAAGGCATGTATGAGAAAGCAATCAATGAACAACTAAGGTGTTGCAATGCGCAATGAAAAACTAATAATTGATGCTTCTCATCTCTCTCCGCTCCTGTCTGTCTGTCCCTGTCTATCCCTCTCTCTGACTCACTCTGTCTCTGTAAAAAAAAAAAAAAAAAAAAAAAAAAAAAAATTAAAAGGACTGGCTGCAATATGTCCTCTCATTATCTTAATGGCAACAATTGGCTACAACTGAGTAGCAGTTTCACCTCTTACCTGCCTACAATTTATTAGCTGTCCCACCTCTCTCGCCTCTCAGAATCTTCATCTGCTCCTGCCAAGCACTGTTACCCGTCTGGTCGCTAGTTTAAAGTCTGGACACTGGGAGGAAGGAGCAAAGGTCAGGCTCAGTTATTCTGATGAAGAAGTCTTTTAAAATAAGTAAGGAATACTAACATGCAGGTGCTCCTGTAGGAGAGAAATGATGACTTTTAGAAGATAAAATACGAAAGAGAACTTTTTAAAAGTTAATATTTTCCTGGGTTCCTAAATGTGGTTAGAAACACTATTTCCTCACCTTCTCCATTAGCCTGCTTCATCTTAAGCGGTGGTATCACAGATAACATTTTAAATATTTAAAAATATTTTTCTAATTATTTTTCTAATAGCTATTAATGCTAATTACTACTTATAGCATTGAGTTTTGTTTTCTTCAAATTTTCATGGCAAATGTGGATAGTTCACCATCATATCAAGTTAGTAGGCATGCTTGTACTTGTTTTCAAATCTAAGTGCCATTTATAATCCAACATGTTTTTGCCACTTTCTTCAAAATTTGCTTATTCTTTGCCATTTTGTCTCATCTCAGTAAATAAAGTTTCTATTTTATTAGTTGCTCAGGCTAAATTTCTTGATCCTATCCCTGTGTGTTTTTCTTTTAGATTTGAACCTAGCAATGTCTAGCAACTTTCACTACTTCCAATTTACTCTAAACCTTCAGTATCTTCAATCTGTATAACTCATTCAATCTTGCCCCACTAAAGGTTGTTTGATGCACAATAGCGGTATCGTATTACTTCTCTTTTCCAAATTGTCTAATGGCTTCTCGTCATACACATAATAAAGTCCAAAATATTGACCTTGTACTGTATAGCCCCCACCCAACCTCCTTTCCTGTGTTTACTCTCAACCATCATCTCCTACAGCTCTCCTTCCCTTCACTCAACGCACTCTCAAACACATAGGTCGTAGTTCTTCTCAACAACAACAAAAAAGCTGTCCTATCTCACAGCCTTTGTCCATTTGACTCTACTGGCTTCCTTATCAGTAGTACCTCATCCTTGCTGTTACGCTAAATCCCTAACCTGCTATATGCTGCCTCAGAGTGCTTATTACCAAATAGTGTATTCAATTTATTTATTTATTATTTTTTTGTATTTTTCTGAAGCTGGAAACGGGTAGAGACAGTCAGACAGACTCCCGCATGCACCCGACCGGGATCCACCCGGCACGCCCACCAGGGGCGACGCTCTGCCCACCAGGGGGCGATGCTCTGCCCCTCCAGGGGGTTGCTCTGCCGAGACCAGAGCCACTCTAGCACCTGGGGCAGAGGCCAAGGAGCCATCCCCAGCGCCCGGGCCATCTTTGCTCCAATGGAGCCTTGGCTGCGGGAGGGGAAGAGAGAGACAGAGAGGAAGGAGGGGGGGGGTGGAGAAGCAAATGGGCGCTTCTCCTATGTGCCTTGGCCGGGAATCAAACCCGGGTTCCCCACACGCCAGGCCAATGCTCTACCGCTGAGCCAACCGGCCAGGGCCTGTATTCAATTTATTTACATGGTTTTATATTTATTATTTTCACCCTCTACCATAATGTAAACTCCATATAGATGAAGTTTTGCTTTATTTAGTTTCAAATGTTGAGCCTCCCAAATTGTGACTGGCACATATTTGAAGTGCAATGAGTTACTTGTCAAAAAGAATAAATGAACTTATAATGGAGTCAGAGAGAAACAATCATTTAAATACCACAAATAGAAACTGATATAGAAATTACTGTTCAACACTTCTATAAACTTTTTGTCAGTAATTCAATATATACTAAACTGAAAAAAGGTCTTCATCTTAATGTAAGCTAATTAAATTTAAATGAGGTTGATATCTTGATATTTAAAGAAATGATGCATGAAATTATTAATATAAGAAGTTTTTATTTGTAATTCCATCTGTTTAAAAAAAGAGACCAGGCTGAGCAGAATTCCAATTCTGTCTTCCACTGGAGTTTGCTTTCCATTCTATTTAGAACAAATGAGAAAACCAAGTTAACATTAGTGGCTTTACATGAACTTGAATACTAATCAGCCAACTTTCTATAGGATAAAATAATTGTACTTAGTGGAAAGGTGTTTGGCATTTATGTGAAGGAAACTTGGGGTTGGTTGAGGCAGCCCAGTTCCCTTTCACCTTCCAGAGCTCAGATCTGTTAGTTACCATGAACACACCTCCCATTCAGCCACAGGGAGTGGATCTCTGACCCAAGCGGGCCACCTTGGTTCTTTGTTCTTGAGAATTTTGATCTCAGCTAAAGTATTCCAATTTATTTTGACTGGTTTCTTAAAACAAGAAGTAAATTGAAAACAGTGGGGGGATTATCTTCCACTTCTCATGGGGAATGAAAAGCAGAGGAATTTGCTTTATGGAAATAAAGGAAAATAAAGGAGATGCAAGAGAAGGGGGGAATGGAAAATGAAGAAAAAATATTGCCTATCCTTCTGATAATATTTTCCCATTCTAGCAAAGAATCTGGGCTGTATTTTTGTATTAGTGTTCTAGAAGACACACCTGTAGCTTAATAATTTTTAAAAATTACATCTGTTAAATTTTAATCACTTGTTTGTCTTGTTTAAGTTATTGCCATGGGGTTTCCATTATTTGAAATTTTTTGTTAGTATTTGTGAATCCAAATGAACACCAATCCCCGTTTAGCAAATCTTTCTTTAACCAAGCATGCCATAATCATTAAATTAAAATAGTCTGACTGCTAGCTCGCTCTACCCTTTGCTGTATAGAAAACTGAAAAAATATGTTCTCTGTCTTCCAAAACAATTACTTGGAGATATCCTATCCAATGACATAGAGGACTGGTAACAGAGAAAGATCATTTTTTTGAGTTTCATATGAGAAATATAAATAATGTATGTAAGAAATAAAAATAAAAAGGCCCTGGTTTTACATAAAACTGTTATTTACACCTATAAACATTTCTTTAACTTTGCTACAGGAAAGAAAATTTGAACAAATAAGTTATGAAATTCAAAGTTTCTGGAATTGCTTTAAGGTTTTTGATTGAAGATTAGCCAATGTTAACATAATTTGTTCTGGCTGATAAGCCCATCTTTAGGCTTAAAAAAGGGGGAAAGAAGGTTAAAGTTGCTGAGCAGTTGAGCAGCCTTCATTTCCAGAGACTCCTAAGATATAGAGTGTGGCTTGGGACTATTCAGAAATGATTGGAATTCCAACATGCTTTTATTTTATTTTTTTTCTTTCAGTGCCCAGTTTTAGAATAAAAATTTTAAGTTTCCAATTACTGTGATTTTAAGAAAAATGATCTTGCTTATTTAGATCACATAGCAAGAAATTAGCAATTAGATTCATGAAACAAATTATCATCTTTTTTTGATTCATTCAAGTTCAGAAATACCAACTCTCTTTCTTACATAAACTGAGTTCTATGTGAGTAGACTCTAAAAGTAAAAGATTACCTACCTTATTGTAGACCAAATCAACAAATTTATGTATTTCAGCAATAGGTAAAGCGATGTGATATTTTTATTTTATTTTTATTTTTTTTCAAGTGTCCCACCTAACAAATAAAGCACTTTGATATTTTCAATATTATTCAGTTTATATATCTCAGTCAGCTTGCATAAAAATACATCAAATAGCTGATAGTCACAAAATATAATAGCATTATACATAAATGAGCACTCCAGGTCAGATATATATTTTTTATTTCCTCAAATTCGTAACTTGTGATTCTAAAATTGGGTTAGTTTACTGATCTAACACGCATGTCTACGTCATGAGATCATAGCCTCATTTTCAATCACTGCTTCTTCGAACAGCTATAGTTTTAGGTCTCTCCTGTAGAGCCTAGAATAGTACAGTATTTTTGTATGAAAATGAGAGGACTTGAATTATGCAAGAGCACCACGAAGCTTGAGAGCCTTTGGACAGGTACCATCACTCCATAGGGATTCTGATGGGGGGTTACCCAGCACTTGCATTATTTTTTATGTGAGGTCATGAAGTAGAGGCTAAAATTTCTTAATCAATAATAAGATAAGTAAAAGGTTCTGAAAAACTTATAATTGTTAACAAGTTGATTTTCAAAGAACCAATATATCTATTACACAATGTATCATCTCGTGAGAAGAATATTTATTGTGGAGGTCACCACTCCACACCTTTGGACCCCAGGTCTTGTGTTGGGAATTTTAAGTATATTTCCCGCAGACCACTTCCATGCCTGCTCTCTCTCCACTGGGTCCTATACATTTGAGGAAGCCCTGGAATCAAGGGATTATGAGACTTCCAAACCCTTAAGGCGTTTTTATAAAGCAGTCTCTCCAAAGCTCAAGCAGACTTTGGAGTCTCTGGGTCCAGGGATGATGGTTGGGACCTCAAGTTTTGACATAGATATGGCCAATGCACACAATAAACCCTAGGAACTCTGTGATTTATCAATGGTTGAGTTATATTCGGAATAAGAAGATCAAACAGTTTTTGGTAAGGTTTCCAAAATTTAAAAAACTGTAATCCCTTCAACTGAAAAATAATGTTGACTGCCTGGACTTCAACATGATCTGTATTTGTCTGCCAAGCGTAGGGACCAGCTGTCCAGGGCAAAGCGAGGGGTTCTGTGTGCAAGGTGCTGTCCTCTTCCGGGGTGCCCATCCTTCCAGGGCCACAGTTAGTCCTTGCAGCCATAATGCAGAAAGCCACAGTGCTGGGATGACATCTGCAG
The DNA here is from genome assembly GCF_036850765.1 of Saccopteryx bilineata. NCBI lineage: Eukaryota > Metazoa > Chordata > Mammalia > Chiroptera > Emballonuridae > Saccopteryx > Saccopteryx bilineata. The sequence continues at coordinate 65,395,888 of NC_089490.1, read as the reverse complement.
CAACATAAAGAGTCTCATTGCAATCCTGGATGAACACAGCTCACTCTTAATGACGCCAGGTGGCACAGCCCACCCAGGGGATACACTGGATTTGCAAGTGTGAAGACATCATGAGGAAACTGGGGGAAGAGAGAAGACTGAGAGAGATAGGAAGAACCAGGATAGTGTGTTCATGGTGGAAAAAAGAAAAAGATGGGTTTTCCCAGTTATGGAGATGAGATTCTAACCCGAGTTTTCTACCTTCAGTTTTGGAGTTCTTTTCATACTACTACATATTTACATATTCATTTGTTTATTAATATAAATTCAGAAGCAATTAAAATATGCAATCAAGCAACAGAACAGTGAACAACAGTGACAAACACACACAGACTGGCAGGGGCTGTACATACATCTTCTTTAACAAAACTGGAAAATTATTAAGGTACAAACATTGTAGAAAATATGAATTTAAAAAGAAACCCTCTACATCTGTGTCACAAAATTCTAACATAGAGAAAGATTATTCAGTGAAATATGTAATTTCTCTCTTTCAAACTGTTAGGCTCTTCAGTCTACCCCAGAGCATTTTACAGATTTTTTTTAAAGGGGGTCACCAGAAACCACGTTTTTTCCAGCACATGGGCAGATGGGAATTTAAAAACCTTCCTGAGAATTAATCCACACTACACCAGATGGTTTCATGATTAACTTTGACTTTGAATTCCCCTTTAAACCTATTAGTGACTAGGTTTAGAATAGATAATGTAAATGATCATTGCTTATGAAAGTTCAGTGAGAAAGAAGTTACCCAATCACTCTCCCCACCATGGCATATGCGTGAAATGACAGTTGTCTAAAACCCCTGAGGTAGTCCTCCTATACTTCCCATTTAGCAACGCTTGATACTAGATTAAAGATGTGAACTAGAATAATAAAAAATGTATTTTTCAGTGTATAAAAGGCCCAATAACACATTTTTTTCCTTTGTAGTAGCGTTTATATTAGATGAGTATATGTTGGGAGTATTGACCTTTATCTCACTCCCATACTTTTTATTAACCCCACAGTAAACAGTTTTATAAATGGAGAAAATTCTGAAGCAATGTATCAGTGGCAATGAAAATTTTAACAAGCTGCTTTCTGTGAATGGAGATTTTTGAAAAGCTCTCAATGATTCTTTTTGATCAAATTATAATTTAGACTATTGTGAAGAGGAAAAGGAAAAAAGTCATATTTTAAACCACTATACTAGAGAATAATCTTGACTTGGAATGTAATTTTCTGTCATAATATGTTATGATAGCATACACATGAATGTTTTTATAATTACAGCATTTAGAGCGGTAAATGCTAGACTGAAGAATGCAAATCTACTTTCATTATAACCACTTGTTTTCAATCACCAATACATTTTTAAAAAATGTTTTGGGGACTAAAATTCTCACAATTTAATAAATTAAAGAAGGTGTGATGAAATTATGTGTCAAAATGGGAGCAAAGGAATAGAGGATAAGGGGTGAATGCTACTTTGTTAATAATAGTGTCCTCATTGAATATGAACCCTTACCCCTCATGGCTGTATCTGAGAACCTGCAGTGTAGGCAGTAGCCATTCAATGACAGCATCAAGCTCATCATTTGAATAATTCATAGACCCAGTTTGCTATTAAGAAGACAAGTGTAATTTTCTTCTGAATGATATGAATTTTTTGTTGTTTAAATAGTATAAATGTATTAGATAATTTTTAATCTTCTACTCCATTTTCTCAATAATTATTTACACAGTAAAAGTAAAATAATTAGAAGCTTGAATAAAAAATGCTCTGAGCTTTTAGAGCAATACATGTTGTCATTTGTGGTATAACTTTAATTTCAATATTCTGTTTTTCTGTCTTAAAATAATCAAAGGATGATTATTAGAATGTAACATATTGCCCTGGCCAGATAGCTTGGTTGGTTAGAGCATCATCCCTAAGTGCAGAGTTTGACAGTTCAATCCCCAGTCAGGGCACATACAGAAACAGATTGATGTTCTCTGATCTCTCTCTCCCTTCCTTCCTCTCCTAAAAGCAATAAATAAAAATAAATTTAATGTTAAAATGTGTTTTAAAAAAGAAACGTAGCATACACTTTAAGGATCAGCATATGCATGAATGAAAAAAATGGCTTTAAGAGTCATTGGAAAAGACTAACATGCAAGGATGTAAAATGTGAAATGCTAAAAAGAGAATGCACAGAGTGTCCTTTGAGTTTATAAAATATACCTTGCTATTTTTTTGAATAATTTTTCAATTTACCTAAAATATCTCTGAATAAAAAGTGGCAAAACATATTTCAATTGTATTTAAAAAGATACGATGTAATCATAATATAGTCAATAGAATTATAAATATAATTAAAATTACTCACATACACTTAAAATGTGAAGACCCCCACCTCTGGGTGGGGATATAGAAAATACGAGTCTGTAGAATATTGTATAAATTAATTATTCTATAAATAATAGTCATTCCTCCAACTAAATTTTTGAAATATTTGTTCTTTCCACATGTTGGTCAAATAAGTTTGTAATATGATGTATATGTTTGCTTGCTTACAGTTTGCATTGGGGGCTGGGCAATGCCAGATATAGTGGTCTGTGAGGTTGCTGGTTGCCTTCCTGATTGGGAGGGCCAGTGTATTGCTAATGTTTACTGGAGAGGAGATTCTGCCCCACCACTGGGAGGTGCAGGAGGATTTCTTTTTTCTCTGCTCCCTGATCCCATGCCCTCCATGGGAAAAGCAAGTTTTCTGCTTTTCCCTTGGCTTTTCTTGTGGCTTACCTGTCTTGGTGAGACACCAATAAACAGAATGGCCCACCATCCTCCAACTCTGCCATTTCTATATCGTCTGCCCAAATTTAACAAAAACCTGCATGTGAATGGCCACAATGGCTGCTGTAGCCTCTGGCTCTACAACTGACATAGTTGGCAGCAGGATTTGGATCAGATCGCTATGCAGCCACCACCCTTGAGAGGTGGGGTAGAAGGCTGGTTGTTGTTCTGGCTCCCCATAGCTGTCCTTTTAGGGGCCATGGGCTGGGTGTTTTTTACTCAAGAGGAAACCAGGAGTTCTGTGCAAGAAGCCACCCGAGATTGAAAGCTCAAGAAAGAACTGCAAATTGAACAGCAGAAAAGGCTGGAGTTGGAGCGAGCACTGGAAAAGGAATTACAGGTTCATGAGTTGTAGTATACCCTGGAATCTGAATGTTTGCACTGGCAGTTGTAGAAAACACTGCAGGTTCAAGAGTTTGAGCCTCAGCTTCTGGCCAGGGGCTAGCAGCCAAAGGAGCCTAAACAGTCACCAAAGGAGCAGCAGCATCCATGCAGATGGATTGGCTTTGAGTCAGCAGGAACTTCTCTTCTGAGGATGAGAAGGCTCAGGCTGAAGCTGCCATTCATACACTGAGAGCCCAACCAGTGGTCGCCAAGAAGGTAAAAACCCAGCAACAAAGAATCCTTCAGGCCACAGCCTCCTGCCCAGGTAATGGAACACTCTGTGGTCTGGCCCTATACCCAGGCAGAGCTGATGGAGTTGGGGGCACAGTTTAGGAAGAAACCTACTGAATCCCTGGCAGTCTGGTTGCTATAATTATGGGACACAGGGGGGATGACATCACACTCTCTGAAACAGAGATGGAGAAATTGGCCTCCATTACCACCCACTCCTCCTTGAGGCAGCATCTTCAGAACTACTGTGACAACCCATGAAACCATACCCTAGTAGAATGGGTGATGGCTGCCATTCATATGGTCTGGCAGAATGCTGGAGAATTGCCAGGGGGAGTGAGTTGGTGGCAGTGCTACAGTGAGTTAGTAAAGGTCCTTCAGGAACTAGGTATGAAGAATGCTGCTTTCAACCCTGGGTCCCGTGGGCGAGACAAGGAAATGTTTTTGGCAAAAATGAGGGACTTTATCCTTGCTAGCTCCCCGTCAGCCCTTTTTAGGTCACTTGTGGCTATCTTGGGCCCCTATACAGGTCAGCCCATCAATGCAGTTACACAGATGGTAGCAGATTTGGGAGAGTGGGAGGTTGCTCAAGATCATAAAGCAGTGAGGGCTGCTGCCTATATTGCCCCCATGACTAACAATGTAAACAGACCTGTAAAGGTTACCTGAACACAGATGTGGGTAGATTTGATTGTGGCTGGAGCAGATAAGAAAAAATTAGATGGCCAGTTTAATAAAATTATTTTGGAGCTTTAGCAGCACCTTAAACCAGAACAGAGGTTCCAGCCACTGAGACGAAAGGCCCCAGCAGTTACCAATAAAACATTTGGTGCATGAGCAGTTAGGTTACAAGATTATATGATGCAGATGGCCAAGGGAGAGGAGAACTCCCAAAACCTATTGTACCAGTTCAAATAGGAAAATGGCCAAGGGACCCGTCTAACGGGGAAGAGCGGGAACTGGAGGCCACACGTGGAACTGGCTATGCACTGGTCCACTTCCAATGTACAATGGGTGTTGACCTTGGTGGATACAGGTGCAGAATGTTCCCTACTCTATGGGAACCCAGAACGTTTTGCTGGGACCCCAGTGACCATTGATAGTTATGGGGGCCAAACTGTTCAAGTGAAGCCAATAACTATCCATTGGGGATAGGAAGACTGCCTCCTAAGCCATATAAGGTGTACGTATCTCCTATTCCTGAATATATTTGGGGGGTAGATGTCTCTCAAGGACTGTGGTTGGAAACTACAGCTGGGGAATTCCAGCTGCAGATCAGAGTTGTGAAGGCAGTGTTGCGGGGACACGCATCACATTCCCCTTTGCAATTACCCATCCCCTGGTGTGTAACTAACACCAAGCAGTACTGCCTGCCAAGTGGTTGTGAAGAAGTCCCAGGGACAATCCTCAAACTAGAAAAGGTGGGGATCATCTGGCCAGCACACAGTCCTTACAACTCCCCAGTATGGCCTGTGTGCAAACCAGACGGAACCTGGAGAATGACAGTAGATTACAAGGAACTTAATAAAGTTGTTCCCCCTTTGCACGCTGCTGTTCCCTCAATAGCTAACATGATGGATCAGCTAAGCCATGAGTTGGGAACATACCACTTTGTGGCAGACTTGGCCAATGCTTTTTCTCTATTAATATATCTGCAGAGAGTCAAGACCAATTTGCCTTCAGTTGGGAAGGGAGGCAATGGACCTTTACAATATTACCATAAGGCTATTTGCATAGCCCTACATTGTGTCATGGACTTGTGGCTGCCAACCTGGCTAAATGGAAACAGCCAGAGGCAGTTCGCATGTACCATTATATTGATGATATTATGCTAACTAATGATTCTCTTCCAGAATTAGAGCAAGCAGTCCCTACCCTGCTATCCCATTTGAAAGCATGTGGCTGGGCAGTCAACGAGAATAAATTACAAAGACCTGGGTTATCTGTTAATTTCTTGGGAGTTTTCTGGTCAGGAAAGACAAAGGTTATCCCTGATGCAGTTATAGATAAGATCCAAGCACACCCCGTGCCCACTATAGTAAAACAGTTACAGGAATTCTTAGGTTTGCTGGGGTATTGGTGAACATTTATACCCCATTTGGCTCAGTTACTAGGCCCCTTGTACCACTTTATTGGGAAGGGGGTTCACTGAGATTGGACTGAGTAGATGCAAGGTTCATTTGCAGCAGCTAAGAGAGCTCTCAAGGTGGCACAGGCCTTGAATGTGTTTGATCCTGCCAGGCCCTGTGAGCTGGATGTTCATGTAACCTCGGAGGGGTTGGATGGGGCTTGTGGCAATGGACAGAGTGCTTATGGCAACCTATTGGGTTTTGGTCCCAATTATGGAAAGGTGCTGAAGTCCATTACTCATTAGTGGAGAAGCAGTTGGCAGCTGTGTATGCTGCCCTCCTGGCCATTCAGATTATTACGACCACAACACCAGTTACAGTCAAGACAACATACCCTATTGCAGGGTGGGTGAGAGATTGGGCAACCAAACCACGTAGTGGTATAGCCCAAATGTCCACCCTGGCCAAGTGGGGTGCCTACCTGCTACAGTGCTGTGCTCTTAGCACCAGCCTGTTGAGGGAAGAACTGCAAGAAGTCTTGGGTCCAGTCACCTATGCAACCTTAGAGTCAGGTGCAGCTGGGGCTGAAGAGGCAGAACCTGAAGTCAGTCCCTACCAGGAGGGGCAGGTGCCCATCCCCGAGGATGCCTAGTATACTGATGGTTCCAGCAGGGGCCAACCTGCCAAATGAATGGCCATAGCCTTCCATCTGGCCACTGAGACTATTTGGATGGACACAGGTACAGGCCAGAGAAGCCAATGGGCAGAATTAAGAGCTATTTGGCTAGTTGCTCATAATGAACCTTTACCTCTGGTGATCTGCACTAACAGCTGGGCTGTCTATCATGGACTGACCCTTTGGATTGCTACTTGGCACATTAACCAGTGGATGGTAATGCACTGTCCACTATGGGGTCAGGCCATGTGGTAAGACTTATGGGAAATAGGACACCAGAAGCAGGTGACAGTATATCATGTCACGGGGCATGCCCCTCTAGCCCATCCTGGGAATGATGAGACAGATACGTTGGCCAAGGTGCAATCACTGGAGACTGTGCCTGCAGGTGATGTGGCACAGTGAGTCCAGCGGTGCCTGCTCCATGCAAGACAGAAAACTATGTGGGCTACGTACAGTATGTTCCAAGGATCACCCTCAGAGACTACTGTTGTCACCTGACCAGATCCAGAGGGGTCATGTTCCACTGACACGATGATAGATAGACATCATTGGACCCTTACCAAAGTCAGAAGGGTACCAGTATGCAGTCACCTGTATAAATACTGCCACCGGTCTGCTTGCTGCTTACCCCAGCCTTAACCTGACCAGAGGGCAGTCATACAGGCTCTGGACCGCCTGAGTGCTGCATATGGGCAGCCGCTGGTCCTTGGAAATGACAATGGTACCCACTTCACTGGTTCAATGGTGAGGCAGTGGGCCCAAAAGCTGGGGGTGGACTGGAAGTACCATGTTCCCTACCCCCCAACCAGGCTGCTGATTTCATTGAACGGTATAATGAACTTTTAAAACAGAGACTGCGACAGGAGGGGGACACCAGCTTCCTTACTGGATGGACACACCACTTATGAACCATACTCAGATTTTGAATGAGAGACCTCGACGGGGGAGCCCAGCTCCAGTGGAGGCCCTCCTGTATTGACAGCTGCCCCCATTCAGTTGCAGCTACGCACCAAGGACATTTTACTCAAGCCAGGTTTTGGACAGCAGGGAAACATGCTCTTGCCTGCCCCAAAAGCCGTCCTTAAAGGACTTGGCTCTGGACTGTACAGGCCCCCATCTGAGATTGTTGGCCTTGTTGGCACCATGGGGAAAGGGGCTAGAGGTGGACCGGATCTCCAGTTAACTCCTTGGGCAACCAGCACCTGGCCACCTAAGGTAGAAGTGTATTATCCCTTGAGTGCTCAGGGGGACAGCTTTATGAAGGGCAACCTTTGTAATTTCTTTGTGGCCAATAATGAGTTTTCCTATTTTATTATACATAGAACCAGCAGATGCTGGTGTGTTGACCAATAAGGTTTGGTATGCCTGCTCAGGGTAGCCTCTGGTACCAACTACTATGCTGTCTGCAGAGAAAACTCTGGCTTGTATTCTGTCAGAGGGAAAAGATTTGCCTCTCTTGGTGCTGCTGACAGCTCTCTCATTTTGCCCATAGCTTATCATTTGTTAATTCTATTGCTATAGTTTGTACTGTTTCTGTTCATGTAATGCAGTGATTTTTAACCTTTTTTGAGCCGCGGCACATTTTTTACATTTACAAAATCCTGGGGCACACCACCTACCAAAATGACACAAAATGATACTCTAACACAGTACATATTATACATATAGTTAATAATATAGTTTCTAAATGTATTTATACTCACTTAGTGTGAAACCTGGGCTTGTTTCGATGAACACAAAAGGGATATTCTAGCAGGAATGGTAGAAAGACACACACGAAGCTCTTCCTCAACAGTTCTCAGTCTCTCTCTGTTTTTAGTTTTTATCGCAGTCAAGCTTGAGAAGCTCAGCTCACATAGATATGTGGTTGAAAATGGGAGCAATGCCAAAATAGCTTTGTTGGCCAGAATGGGGAACTCCTTGGCAACAGATAACCAAAAACTGTCGAAAGGAAGATCAGCAAACTTTAGCTTTAAAGTTAGATAACATTGTGATGCATTGTATATCACCCTCTGCGGGGGCCTCTTTTAAAAAGAAAAAGGCCAAATATCTATATAGACTATCAGGATAGATATAACCAGCTGAAGCTGAGGCTTCATCTAGTGGTGGCAACATTTACCTCCAGTCCTGACCAGGATTAGAAATCGGGACCATGGAGAGGAGTAGCAGCTTCAACCACTTGCCGTGGCCACAAAATGACAAGTGCATGGCAGCCTGAGCGGGGACCTTCCCCGCTCAGGGGAAGGATGTGGATGAGAGGCGGCCTACTATTGGTTCATCGCTAGTGGTCAGGATGAATCCTAGAAGGTAATTGGTCAGTGAGCGTTCCCTGTGCCTCCACTCTTCCTGTCGCTGATAGCTGAAGGGATTGTGAGGGGAATGTTTATGTTTGGATGGAGGCGGCTGACGGCGGGCCGGATAAATAGCCTCCGTGGGCTGTATCCTGCATGCAGGCCGTAGGTTGGAGACCCATGTTTAATTTCCCCATGGCACACCTGACCATGTCTCATGGCACACTGGTTGAAAAACACTGATGTAATGTACCTCACTCCTCACACAGTGACCATCATGGAAGATACCTGTGGTGTAGATTGTAAAGTGAGCCAAAGGGTTGAAATGTTGGTCAAATAAGTTTGTAAATATGATGTATATGTTTGCTTGCTCATAGTTTGCACTGAGGATTGGGCAACGCCAAATATAGTGGTCTGTGAGGTTGCTGGTTGTCTTCCTGATTGGGAGGGGCCAGTGTCTTGCTAATGTTTACTGGAGGGGAGATTCTGCCCCACCACTGGGAGGTGCAGGAGGATTTCTCTTTTCTCTGCCCCCTGATCCCTTGCCCTCCATGGGAAAAACAGAAAACTTGGCTTTTCTTGTGGCTTGCCTGTCTTGGTGAGACACCAATGAACAGAATGGCCTGTCATCCTCTGACTCCGCCATTTCTTTACCATCTGCCCTAATTTAATGAGAACCTGCATGTGAATGGCCATAACAGTGGTATATATATATATATATATATATATATATATATATATATATATCAGAAAAAATGAAATATATATGTATTTCATTCAATGAAATATATATGTATATTTCGATTGATATTAAAATACTTAAGATAAATATCTTATTCCACTTAGGTATTATTGTAGGGAATCATCTATCTGATCTTGGACCCTCTATAACTTGGATTAAAGAACTTTAGTTAAAAAGCCCTGAGTGTGATAGTGATGTGAATGTGCTACCATGCTGCAAACACAGGGAAGCAGGTTTCTTGGATGAAAACACCAAGAAACTGTGAGTGAGTGAGCTTCATGCAAACACAAAGGAATGCTTGTGAACAGGCTTTAGGAAATTAGCCTAGAGGTTTATAGGTTGCCCTTCACTGTATGATTGTTAATTAGCAAAAGAAAAAAAAATGTTCTGACTAAAACTAATCCTTTTCCATATCAATAAGAAGTACATTAGTTATTCTTTCCCATTATCACCTGATTTCACACCCCTGCAATCCCATTACCTTTGTTCTTATAAAAACTATTTCTGCTTCTGATCAATACGAGCTATGGGAGAAGGAGATTCAAGAGGTTAGTTTCTCTTGACTGCCTCTCCCTCTTCTCTTGACAACAGTTTGTTTCTTGATCAGTTTTTCTATGGGACACTGGTAGTTCCCAGTGGGCTAGGGGAACTACAAGTGGTGACCCCAGATGTGATCAAGTGGAATCCATCTATTTAGCAGACACAGCCTATGAGGAATTCCAGTAAGGAACAATCCCTACTCACCTTGAGGAAGGGATGGACACACGTAGGTCAAAGAGGGATTTCAACATGGGTCAGGAGCTCACCAAGCAGCAGCACATTTATATTAGGAATTAACCACATTTGCTCTATGCTGCTCAGTGTACTGCAGAGCTTAAAGCATTATAGCAACTCTTCCTTGTAGTACAAGAGCACTGCCCATGGTTCCCTGATGAGGGGACTATAGACTTAGAATTATGGGAGCAAGTAGGTAGTTTTGAAAAAGTGGTTTGAACAAGGATTGAAGGTTTCTCTTCTCACAACATGGAATTTTGTCTGCACTGCTTTTTTATCCTTTGCATACTCCCAAACAGAAATTAACAGAGGAATCACAGCATAGTAAATGGCAGCAATGAAATTTGAAGAGGCCAATAAGGATAAAATACCTTTCCCTCCTGCCTTGCCTCCTAAGGAGCCTTTGGCTCCCCCCGATCCTCCTCTACCTGTTCCCTCCAGACCTGGGAAGTCAAACTCCTTCTTTAATGGAAAAGTATCTGCAAGAAGGATTAATGTTAGAAGACCCAGATGCTATTAATGCTACAGCTTTTTCTGTTATCATACAAAAGGAATAGCGAGTCCATCAGAATTTATCTTACTTTGTAATTAAGGAATTGAAAAAGATAATTTGAGAGAATGGATCTCAAAAACCATTTATAGTGGGCATGGTAGAGACCCTAGGAAATAGATATGATATGACTTTTAATGATTGGAAGGTGGGTAAAACCTTTAGCTTCCCCAAATGAATATACTGTCTGGCAAATGGAATTTTATGAACTAACTGTAAGACAAGGACTTCAGAATTTTGAAAATCAGGTACCTGTTACTACTGATATGCTCGAGGGGGTCAAATTGCTACAAATCATGCATAGGCAGATACAGACCATTGGCTTTTTACCCAGTGTTCTGCCTTAGCCATGCAGGCTTGGAGAAAAATATCTGTGTCTGGGCAGTAGCAAGGATCTTTTACAACTATACACCAGGGGGTTACAGAGACCTAAGTTGATTTCATAAATTGCTTGCAGATGGCTTTAGAAAGATAGATTTCAAGCAAAGAAGCTCAAGATATTCTTCTTTCACAATTTGCTTATAAGAATGCAAATAAGGACTGTCAGGCTGCATTGGCTGGCCTAGGACCATCACTAAAGATGTAGGTTTATATATTAAGGCTCGCCAGCATGTTGGAATGACAGCTCACTTAGCTCAAACTTTTGCAGCAATGGTGACTAGGTCATTCTGTTTTAAGTGTGGGAAGCCTGGATATATAGCTGAGAATTGTAGAGCACTGAAGTCAGAGAGTTTTTAAAATTCCAATAAATTTAAGACATTCAAGCACCCCACTAAACTATATCCAAAGTGTAAGAAAGGAAACCACTGGGCTAACCAGTATAGGTCTAGATTTTTTAAGGATGGAAACCTGATTCAGGGAAATTCCAAGAGGGGCAAATCTAGTTCCCTGATCAATCCATGGGGGAGCCAGACATTTCCAGCAGTGACTCTCAGAACACCATTGCAGATCTCTCTGCAGCAACCACTAGCAGCGCAGGCCTGGAACTCACCATAACAGAGGAATATATAATAAAAGAAAAGGATAAAGTTTATATTTTATTTGCTGGCATTTATGGCCATCTTCCTCCTGGTACAGTAGGGCTAATACAAAGAAGATCTAGCACTACTGTGAAGGGACCTCAGTTTCTCTCTGAAATTATAGATTCTGATTATACAGGATAAATAAAAATCATAGTTCAAGGACAAGACTTCATGTCATTCCACCAGGTACCCATATTGCTCAGATTTTATTATTACCTTATGTATAGGGCAATACTTAATATAAAAATTAAAAAAATCAAGGATTTGGACATTCAGGAATTACAGCATTCTGGTCTTCTCCTATATCTCAGCAACAACCTACTGTAAAAGTTAAAATTAAAGAAAAGATTTCGTCAGCATAGCCGATACAGGTGCTAATTACTATTTCCACTTCAGACTGGCCACCTGATTGGCCTACATGCACTTCTTCAGGAACTCTCTTGGGTGTAGGAGGACTTAGTACACACCAGAAAAGTAGGAATCTTCTCACTTGTTAGGGGCCAGAAAGAAAAATTGGTAATTTCTAGTCTTTTGTTCTTCCTCTCCCTTTCTCTTTATGGGGAAGAGATATTTTTCAGCAATGGGGCATGACGCTACACATTCCATCTTTTTAGGCAGGGCTACTGTTTACATACCTCACCTTAAATTAACCTGGAAAACTAATGACCCAGTTTGGGTTGAACAGTAGCCCTTAAAAGGGGAGAAATTAAAACAAATACATTTACTAGTTCAGCAACAGGTAGAGTTGGGCACACTGAGCCATCCACTAGCCCCTGGAATACTCTTATATTTACTATTCCAAAAATTTCAGGAAAATGGTGACTTCTCCATGACTTATGAGCTGTTAATGCAGTTATTCAACCCATGGGGCCACTTCAGCCTGAATTGCCTTCTCCTGTCATAAATCCTGAGGACTGGCCTTTAATTGTTATTGATATAAAAGATCGTTTCTTTACTATCCCACTCTACCCTGATGACTGTGAGGCATTTGCCTTTTCAGTTTCTGTCCTTAATAACCAGAAACCCATTGAAAGATGTCAGTGGTGAGTTTGCGTCAGAGAATGGCTAACAGCCCCACTATTTGCCAATATCGTGTTCATCAGGCTCTTCTTCCTATTCGGTCTGTGTGGACAAGGCCCACTGGGGGTGAGGATGACAGAGACGCAGAGACCCAACTCCAGGGACCAGGTTCAGTGACGCAGGTCCACTTTATTCAGGAAGTAAACTAGCTTATATACATGGGTTCAGCCAATAGGATGTTATACTAGGGCAAATGGCCTTAAAAGGTTAGGAGGCTGCCTGGTTAGCGCTGAGTCATTTCCGTATAGCGGGCGAGCTCCCTCCAGGGTGTGCCAGGGAGGGTTTATCCTTGCTGAAGTGTTATCACAGCATAGCAACAGCCACAGCTGCCAGGTAAATGCTCTGAACTCTACCTACATTTCCCCCTTCTCTTTTAATTAAGGCCAGTTGAACTTGCTTGATGACTGCTTGTTGCTGTTGTAGCTTCTGAATGCTATGCATTATGCAACAGAACCCTAGTAGAACTAAAACAACTATAATACCTATTATACTATATGCTAATAGATTAGCTGGCTTAAACAATGAGGCAAGCTTCTGTAATGTTTGACTAGTTAGGAAATAGAATGGGCATCTTAAACAGGGGATTCCTCCTAGGGGTCGGGATGTCATTTCCCCATTGTGTTACAGAGACCTTCCAGGTGCCATTTAACACAGTTCCATTGAGATTGTAAAAAATGGACATAGGTCCATGCACTCCCCCTTCCCACAAAGGTCCCAGCATCCAAACACGGAACAGATGGCAGGCCGCGGGCTGCATACTGCATATGGTTGCATTCTGTCTCTCAGCTTCCGATGCCAAACTCTGAGGTTGATGGTCTGCGCATCTGGGCCAGAGGCAAAGTGGCAGTCTCCCCAGGGAATTCCTTCTCTCGGGAGTGTACTTAGATGTTCATCATACAGGAATGGGCAAAGAGGCGACCCTGGGAAGGCAATGTTAGTGGGGCAGGCCCAGCTGTTGGTAGCTAGGGGGAGAAGGGCTTGTAGGCCAAATATTGAACTTTGGTTGGTAGTACCATTTTCAGCAAAGTCCCCGTAGTATGATTTTGAAGAAGGACCCACCCTTCTGAGGGAACAGTATTATTATTCAGAGTAAATTTAAACAGCATTGGGTCACTGAGGTTACCCCATATAGTGCCGTTTCACTGTTGGGATTCCTGGCCACTATTGTCACAAGGGAGACTAAGGGAGCAGTTACTGGGAAGAGCCGCCCAGATGTGAGGATCTCCTCGCACCTGGGAGTTCGCTGTGATAATGGCACACATGAGGAGAAACAGAGTGCCTGGACCTGGAGGTCCATCAGGGGCTAATCTTTGAGCCTGTTCTGCTAGCACCTTCATATCTCCCCAGGTTATGTTATGAGCACGTTGGTTATGAGGTCTCCTCCTGGAGCACTGAGGACCTCCTTTAAGCAGCCATTCATCAAGGCTGAGGCTGGCCATCTCCTGAACCAGAGGGTTTGCAGGTATTGGAGGCATCATCGGTGGGGTCATCTTGTGACACCGGGAGTGGCCTTATGTTCCTTCCTCGGATCCAAATTGGATGCAGGCTATTTTCTGGAAAAACACAAGCATAACCTCTTCCTTGCATTAGAAGGAGGTATGGTCCCTGCCACTGAGCTGTGGCTGGGTCCTTCCAGCGTACTAATGGCAATGGGGTCAGTTGGCTACAAAGACCTCCCCAATGTTTATAAGCGGGAGTTACTCCTTCAGAATCAAAAGTTAAATAATTGAGAGAGAATACAGCACTGAGGAGCACTTCTCCAGTGAGGCCCAGGGCATATCCCCCCTTTATTTTTAAATTTGAAGCTTGATGTCTTTCTGTTGCCATTCTACAATGGCTTGTTTTGGGGGATTATAAGGAATGCCAAGGCAGTGTGTGATTTGCCATTGGGAACAAAAGGCTTTAAACTGGCTGCTGGTATAACAGGGCCCATTTTCAGTTTTAATTTCCCAAGGTACACCAAGGCAAAGCATGGCCTGTTGAAGGGCACAAATTGCACATATAGTTTTTTCTCCTGCTAGGGCCGTGGCCGAGATGACTCCAGAGAAGGTGTCTACTGCTACGTGTACATAGCGGAGTTTGCCAAATTGGGGGACATGAATGACGTCTATTTGCCACACAGCATTATGCTGTAAGCCTCGAGAGTTGACACCCTGTGGTTGTAGGGGCCTAAGGGTAGTAAGGGCTCACACTATTTACATACGCGAACAAGGTGTTTGCAGGTTGTGTGAGTGAGATGGGGAAAGAGAGATTTGAGAGAATGGGCAGACATATAAAACTGGGCATGAAGTTGTCTGGCTTGCTCAATAGAGGAGACTATTAAAACTAGACAATCAACTTGTGTGTTGCCTGCCACTAGGAGGCCAGGCAAGCCGGAATGGGAGCGAAGATGCTGAATATACCAAGGGTGTTGACGCTCCTCTAACAGTTCTTGAAACTGGCTGAGAGCCCTATCTAGTAATGTCTGCTTGGGCCAGAAGGTGAGCAAGCCTTTGACTGTTTATACTGCATAAGCACTAGCTGAAAAAATGTTAAGGGGGCCATGCTGCCAAAGGTGTAGTGCATAGTAAATGGCTAGTAGTTCACCTACTTGTACGGATCCCTCATAGCTAAATTTGTGGAATTTAGTGCCTTCCGTTTTTGCTTTGAACACTATTCCACAACAGGACCGGCTGGCATCTGTAGACGCAAGCATGCTGTGCGGAAGAGGGGTGGATGCTGGATATGAATGAGGGGTGGTTTGTAGGAAGATTTTTTGTAGTTGTCTGTAAGAGTCAATCATTGGGGAGGTGATTGTCTACCTGTCCAGTATAGTTAGCTAACAGTGTCTGCATTTCTAAATCATTGGCTAAGAGAAATTATATATGGTTGAGAGGAATTGGCAGAATAAGTACATCAGGCTCTCAACCATACAAGGTGACACAAGCTCACCGCAGCTTCCGGCCAAGAATGCAGATTGCAGTCTTGCTGGGGGTGATTTTAGATAGCTGACTATATGCTAAATGTACCCAATAAAGGGGTTTGTTTTGAAACAGGACATCGGTAGTAGTGCCTTTTGTGGCTAGGACAATAGCTGAGATTGGCTGATCAGGTTCTAATCTAGCTGTCGACACTGAGCTAATAGCAGTGTTGATATTCGCTATAACCTGTTTTGCTGCTGTAGTTAGACGGTGGAAGCTAGTAGGCTCTATATGGCCCTCAAGGAGGGAGAATAGAGGGTCTAATTCAGCAGTAGAAATAGATAGGTATCCACGTATCCAGTGTATTTGGCTGCATATCTCTTGTAATTCATGTAAAGAGCATTGTTGAGGGATTGCAAGCATAGGGGAAATAGGTGTAATTTCTTCCCCTATGCGGTACCCTAAGAAAGTAAAGGGCGGCAAGGTCTGTACTTTCTCTGGTGCTACAGAAAGCCCAATGGCATTCAGGTTAGTTAAGAGCTGCTGGTAACATTCTTCTAAGATCATAGGATCGACATGAGCTATTAACATGTCATCCATATAATGGTAGATGAGGCACCGTTCTTATAATGGTTGCGTTGCCGTGCTTACATAGTACTGGCAAATGGTGGGGCTATTTTTCATGCCTTGCGGTAGGACTGCCCATTGATACCTTTGAGCTGAAAGGGCATGATTAATATGATAGAAGGAAAGCAAAATAAGGCTTGTGCTCCAGATGGAGGGGGATTGAGAAAAAACAATCTTTGATGTCTAGAATTTTAATATGGGCAGCCTGTGGCACCACAGAGGGATGTGGCAGAAGCCTGGTTGTAAAGTGCACATCTTTGCCATGTGCTTGTTAATAGCCCTTAAAATCATGAAGGAATCTCCATTTTCCGGATGCCTTTTTCTGAATTACAAAAACAGGCGAATATGAGGACTAGTGGAAGGCTCAGTATGTTTGGCTTCTAATTGTTGCTGAACTAGTTTGTGTAATTCTTTTAATTGGGGAGCTGGCTGGTAATAGTAAAGAGCACATCCCGTCCCCAAAGTGTATGTGGCGATTCAGTCATAAATAAAGGACTAAAAACTCCAGTCACCCCATCAGGATCTGTCCAATGGAGTGGCTGGATGGCTTGTTGGGCCGGTCTTACTCCACTAACTCCTTGTATTAAAGGTCCGGGCCCCGTGGCCTTGCCTTCCTTTTATCTTCCTCCCTGATTACAGAAACATCAGCACCAGAATCTATGAGCCCAAGGATGGGATGGCCCCCTACTCGCAGGGTTAGAAAGGCCTTATTCTGGGTTAAGGGTAAGGTCCAATAGACTCCTATGTGGAGTTGCTCTCTTGTGGGTGGGGCTGAGAGCTGCCCTGCTATATGTTTAAAGGCTCTAGAGGCTTTCCATCTGAGGTGGTAGTTGAGCGACAATCTCGCTTCCAGTGAAGTCCCTTTCTACAACGGGGACGCACAGAAGGTAGTTTTTTATCGTTCTTTTCTTTCCTGTTAGGGCACTAGTGGGCAAAATGTCCTGTGCCCTTGCATTCAAAGCAGGCCCCTTGTGTCTGTTGGACCCCCTGACGGGAAATGCTTAACTGGGCTGCAAGAGCAGTAGTGAGGGCCGCTGCTGAGTTGCTGCCCGCATCTCGACAGACAAGGACCCAATCATCTAGAGGCACAGCTCTGATTGGCCCTATTGCCTGTCTACACTCTCCATTGGCGCCTTCCCACACCAATTCTTTAGTTAGAGCATCGGCTGCATCAGCGTGTGTAACTTGACGCTTTACAGCTTCTTGGACCCTTCCTAAAAAATCTGAAAAAGGTTCATTGGGACCCTGAAGCAATTTTGAAAGCTTTAAGGAATTTCCATGAGCATTAGTTTGAGTAAATGCTCTAGTGGCACATAGGTGCACTTAATCAAAATATTGAGGGGTCCCGTAGCCTGTATGGGGGGGGGAGCCAAATTGCCCTTCTCCTTTGAGGGCTTCCAGGGGGAGGTTAATACCAGCCTTTTGATTTCTTTCACCTATTATTTCACATTGCTCGTTGTATAAAGCCTTCCATTGAATTAAGTCTCCCATGGTAAGTACTGCTTGGGCCAGCGTTTTCCAATCATGGGGACAATTTAAATCAATACTGATATTTTCAAGTAGTTGCTGAACATAGGGAGAATAAAGGCCATCTTCCTGGATAGCCTTTCTGAGAGTAACAACTGTTTTTTGGTCATGTGGATACCAAGCTTGCAGTCGTGCAGTGGTAGGGTTAACATTGACCAGAAAAAGATGAAGGGGCTCTAGTCCTAATGCTGCACAGGAAATGTCTCTTTGCTGACACATGGGGGCGTAAGGCTGGCCCATGTTTCTGCAGCTGGAACACGTTTTGGAGTTAAAGCAGGGGTAAAAAATGGTGTCTGAGAGGCTGGGGTGGGGCATTGAGCCCTGGCAGGTAATGCAGAAGTAGTGCCTTCCACTCCTTCGAGTGGTAGAGGTAATGGTGCGGTTTCTAATGTATCTAGTTTTGTTTCTGCACACTCAGCTGCAAGTCCATCAAACTCAGTGGCCCAACCCTTTTCTTCCTCTATAGGGAGAGGCAAATAGGGAGGTAGGGGTTCCTCTGAAAGAGGAATAGCCTGTAGGATCTTAAGGACTGGCGGAGGGTCCCCAGGAGGAGCACTGGTCAGGTAGGCATGGATTGATAATAAGGCAGGAGTGAGGCTGAGAGGGAAGGTTTGTCCTTCATGTACCTCAGCCAAACAAATGTGTCGGAGAGCTCGGGCCCAAGTAGCCAGGTCCCAGAGGGGCACATCCTCAATCCAGGGATTGAAACCAGAGAGAATCTCCCAGTAAATACAGAGATCCTTTTCACTAACTTTAACTCGCCTACTCTGCAATAGGGCGTGCGGTGCTCAAGCCTGCGGGGCTCGATAGTGGGGGAGAAGGTTTCTTATTGCAGAGGGTCACTCACCCATCCCTTGGATGCCAGTTAGGTCCCAGTTCAAGATGCCAGTATGTTGACAAGGCCCACCAGGGGTGACAACAATGGAGATGCAGAGATTCGACTCTGGGGACCAGGTTCAGTGATGTAGATCCACTTTATTCAGGAAGTAAATTAGCTTATATACATGGCTTCAGCCAATAGGACGTTATACTAGGGCAAATGTCCAAAGAAGGTCAGAAGGCTGCCTGGCTAGCACTGAGTCATTTCCGTATAGCCAGCGAGCTCCCTCCGGGGTGTGCCGGGGAAGGTTTATCCTTGCTGGAGTGTTCTCACAGCATAGCATCAGCCACAGCTGCCAGGTAAATGCTCTGCACTCTACCTACAGGTCTGTTTTCCCTGAAACCAAAATATTTTATTACATTGACAATATTTTAATTACAGCTCCTACTGAACAGCTATTATATCAAGCTTATCATATTTGTCAGACCATCGCTATACATGATCTGAAAATTGCCCCTAAAACGATTTAGCTTTCTGCCCCATAGAACTATTTAGGGTTTACTGTTTGGGAATGATTCATTTACCCACAAAAGATTCAGCTACAAATACCTCAGTTATTAACACTTAATCGGCTTCAACAATTGTTTGGCCACATTAATTGGGTTCAACCCACTCTAGGCTTTGCTACTTACCAATTACAATATATTCTCTATTTCAAAGTTTAAAGGGTGGTTCTAATTTACCTTCTTCTTGGACCCTTTCAGATTCAGCACTACAAGAGTTAAATCAGGTTGAGACAGCCCTTCACCAGTGACAATTATGCCTTTATAATCCTAATTTTCCTGTCTCACTTTTCATTTTTAATGCCCCTCACAGCCCTACAGGATTACTAGGTCAATTGATTCCTAACTTTTATTTTCTTGAATGGCTCTTTCTTTTTTTTCTTTTTTTTTTTTTTTTTTAATAAATTTTTATTAATGGTAATGGGATGACATTAATAAATCAGGGTACATATATTCAAAGAAAACATGTCTAGGTTATTTTGTCATCAAATTATGCTGCAAACCCCTCGCCCAAAGTCAGATTGTCCTCCGTCACCCTCCATCCAGTTCTCTGTGCCCCTCCCCCTCCCCCTAACTCTCTCCCTCCCTCCCTCCCATGTCCTCCTTCCCCCCCCACCCTTGGTAACCACCACACTCTTGTCCATGTCTCTTAGTCTCATTTTTATGTTCCACCAATGTATGGAATCATGTAGTTCTTGTTTTTTTCTGATTTACTTATTTCACTCCTTATAATGTTATCAAGATCCCACCATTTTGCTGTAAATGATCTGATGTCATCATTTCTTATGGCTGAGTAGTATTCCATAGTGTATATGATGTACACTAGAGAAAAATGTATACTCTGTTGCTTTGGGATGAAGTGTCCTGTAGATGTCTATCATATCCAGGTGTTCTAGTATTTCGTTTAAGGCTACTATATCTTTATTGATTCTCTGTTTGGATGACCGATCTAGAGCCGTCAGCGGTGTATTGAGGTCTCCAAGTATGATTGTATTTTTGTTAGTTTTTGTTTTAAGGTCAATAAGTAGCTGTCTTATATATTTTGGTGCTCCTTGGTTTGGTGCATATATATTAAGGATTGTTATGTCTTCTTGATTCAACTTCCCCTTAATCATTATGAAATGACCATTTTTGTCTCTGAGTACTTTTTCTGTCTTGTAGTCAGCATTATTAGATATGAGTATTGCTACGCCTGCTTTTTTTTGGGTGCTGTTTGCTTGGAGTATTGTTTTCCAGCCTTTCACTTTGAATTTGTTTTTATCCTTGTTGCTTAGATGTGTTTCTTGTAGGCAGCATATAGTTGGATGTTCTTTTTTAATCCATTCTGCTACTCTGTGTCTTTTTATTGGTAAATTTAATCCATTTACATTTAGCATAATTATTGACACTTGTGGGTTCCCTACTGCCATTTTATAAATTGCTTTCTGTTAGTTTTGTATCTAGTTTGATTCTTCTCTTTTGTTTTTCTATCATTTGTTTTTGTTTGTTTGTGTTCCATACTTCTTTCCTCTGTTGCTACCTTTTTTAAGTCAAGTGTTTTTGTGGTGGTTTTTTTAAGGGTGGTTACCATTAAGTAATGAAAAGGGTACCTACCATATTCATTGTAGTACCCTATCTTATAAGTATTTCTGCACTTCATCATCCTTTGCTACTGTTAATCTCCATCCTCTCCCCCCTTTTTTTCCTTTGTTGTCACAGTTTAAGTTTGGTTTTATTGTGTTCTTGGTGGAGCTGTTACTTGTGGTGTTGTTTTCTTTTGTTCTTTGAATCTGGTTGGAAAACCCCCTTTAGTATTTCCTGGAGTGGGGGCTTTCTGTTGATAAATTCTCTCATCTTTTCTGTATTTGTGAATGTTTTTATATCTCCTTCATACTTGAAGGATAGCTTTGATGGGTATAGTATTCTTGGCTGAAAGTTCCTCTCTTTCAGGGCTTTAAATATTGGGGTCCACTCTCTTCTAGCTTGTAGAGTTTCTGCTGAGAAATCTGATGATAATCTAATAGGCCTTCCTTTATATGTTGTACTCTTCTTTTCCCTGGCTGCCTTGAGAATTTTTTCTTTGTCATTGGTTTGTGTCATCTTTATTATGATGTGCCTTGGAGTGGGTTTGTTGGGGTTAAGAAAACTTGGTGTTCTGTTTGCTTCTTGAATTTGAGGCTTTAGTTCCTTCCACAGGCTTGGGAAGTTCTCGACTATTATTTGTTTGAGTATATTCTCCATTCCATTTTCTTTCTCTTCTCCCTCTGATATACCTATTATTCTTATGTTATTCTTTCTGATGGAGTCAGACAATTCCTGTAGGGCTTTCTCATTTTTTATTATTTTTGAGTCTCTTTCTTCTTCTCTCTGTTGTGCCTCAAGTTGTTTGTCTTCTATTTCACTAATCCTATCTTCAATCTGGGCTGTTCTGTTAGCTAAGCTTGTTACCTCGTTTTTCAGCTCGTGAATTGAGTTTTTCATTTCTGTTTGATTTGTTTTTATAGTTTCAATTTCGTTGGTAATATATTCTTTGTGTTCATTGAGTTGTTTTCTGATCTCCCTATATTGCCTTTCTGTGTTTTCTTGTATATCTCTGAGTATTTTTAAGATTTCTATTTTAAATTCTCTGTCATTTAGCTCCAAGGCTTCCAATATGTTAAGTCTTTTCTCCATAGATTTTTCCACATCTATTTGTGTTACCTCTCTTTCTTTTGTATCCATAATATTCGATTTCCTCTTTCTTATCGGCATCTGAGGGTGGTCTTATTGATAGCACTAATTAGAATTAATAAAGAGTAAAAAGTAAAAAAAAAAAAAAAAGGTAAAACACCCCACAAAAAAAACCAGTAATAATTTATTATTTCCCCCTTTTTTTCTCTCTTCTCTTTCCCTCCTCTCCCCTCCTCAGGGAAATATCGTGCCTATAATGGAGGGCCTGATTTGGGGTGAAGAGTTCAAGGGGCAAAAAAAAGGGAGTAGGGACCTACTAAATGCAAAAAAAAAAAAAAAAAAAAAAAAAAGGAAGAAAATCTTAGACAAGCATAAGATGATTTGCTTGTATGTGATGGTCAACTAAGAGATATAATGAGAGGGATAAGAGGGAACCAGAAAAAAGGACCAAAAAAGAATAATAAAGAAGAAAAAATAAAAATAATAAGTAAAAATCTGTTGTATTAAGTGGAGCGAAGACTAAATACAATGGAGACCTTGGGTTGGGAGGACCCAAAATGCCACAAAAATAAACAAACAAGAAAAAAAAATAAAAACAAAAGCAAAAAAGAGAAATAAAGCCAAAAAAAAGCCTTGAGTCCCAAATTAACTAATTTGTTCGTGATTGAGGATTATATGGGAGGAAAGTAAAATGAGAAAAGAAAAAACGAATAGAAAGGAAAAAATAAGAAAAAGAGAAAAACGAAGGAAGAAATAAAATAGGAGGAGAAAAAAACAAAATAAAGCAAGACAAAAAAAAAAAAAAGAAGAGAGAGTGAGAGTTAAGTGTTTTGGAGTATAACCTTAAAGGAGGGTGAGGATGAAGAAGAAAAATAAAATGCAACACTCATGGGTAGTGTAGTTCAAGAAAGGGGAAGCATAAGATGGGCAGAGAATAGAAGGACCGAGGTGGAGGAAATAAAGGCAAAAAGATAGAAGAAACAAACAACAACAACAACAACAAAAAAATAGTGGATCAAGTTGTAAAGTCTGTGGGTTTTTCTTGATTTTGAGAGGTTAACTTCTTCCTTTTTCTTTTCTCTCCCTCTTCCTGGTCAGTGACTCTGTACCCCAGGCTCTGCCCCTGTGTCACTCTTAGGTAGGGATTTGCAGTTGATGGGATTCTATGGCAATGTCATATAATTGGTTTTAGTCTTGCTGGAAGTAAGGGCTTGTTGGCGTTTGCAGGGTCCAACGATGAGAGAGTTTGCTTTCCTGGATTCTCTCTCCTAGTCCCCCCTTTCTGAATTAGCAGCCTGGTGATCCAGCTATAAGGCTGCAACTGCTTCTGCCTGGGGAGTAAGAGGCTCAAAGAGCTGGGAAATCCCCACTCTATCCCCACTCAGTGCAAGGCTTTGGGAAAGGCTCTGAGAGTCAGGGCCTCCAGTGTAATCAGGCGGGGGTGGGAGTCAATTGTTGTCAAGGTGACTGTTCAGCGCCTATCATTTAGTTGGACCTCTCAACCCAGGCTTTCCACACTTTGTAGCCTGTTTTTGCAGGGAAGAAGAGGCACTAGTCTCTGCTTGCGACTAGTGTAGTATAGACCTTATTATCTGCCAAGTCCTTCTTGTCAGCGTTTATCCCTAAATATGGAGGTTCTATTAATCAGAAGTTGCCCCCGCCCCTTTAGCGAGAGGCACTAAAAAATATCACGCCTTTTGTCTTGGAACGCTGAATTGAGAGAGATCTTATCAATTAGAACCGAGGGTGCGCAGATTTCATGGGTTAAGCTAATTTCAGTGATTGGGTCGCAGCTGTGCTTCCGAAGGTATTTTAGGCTGCCTGCGCGCGCCCCTCCCCCAACGATTGATTGTTAGCTTGAATGGCTGGGTGAGGTGCCCCGCCCACGGAGAGAATCTCCCAAGCCTCTCCCGCTCGCCCCGCCGCTGGCGGCTGGACCGCACCAGGCGCAGGATAATGGAGCCCCCTGGGTGTGCGGGCCAGCAGGGCGCCCTGGGCGTGTGGAATGCCCAAGGCACGGGCGTGAATGGGGCGCTCCGGGCACCGGTGGCCGGCGACCCCCACTCGCAGTGTGCGGGCTGCTGGGAACGTCAGCGGTGCTCAACCGGACCGGGTGCGCGCGCGCGGCTGCTCTCGGTGGCTCGCAGCGGCGGCTCGTGGTGGCTGCTCGTGGCGGCGGTTCACGGCGGCCGCTCTGCTCGCGGTGGCGGCTCGCGGGGGCTCGCGGCGGCTCGCGGTTCCCAAGTATATGGGCTGACTCACCACAGGCGCACTTCCTTGCGGTTTGAAAGAAGTCCCTGTGGTAGATTCCTCCACACCCTCGTCTCTCAGATTCAAGTGATAACAGTCCTTTCGCTATCAGTTTGTGTGGAACTCCGGAATGCTCCGAGGATAAATTTTTCTGTTTCTAGTTGATAAATTTGTTGTGATTTAGGGGAGAGTTGTCGGACGCGCTGCTCACGGCGCCATTTCCGTGACGTCACTCTCGAATGGCTCTTTCTAAGAGCCACTCATCAGAATACTTTTACTCTACAGATAGATTTAATAGCAACTCTTATTTTTAAAAGGAGACAGTGTTGCACACAATTAACTGGGGAAGACCCATACATTATTCTTCTTCCCCTCTCAGCAGAAGACTTCCAAGCTTTGTTGCAACAGAGCTGCCACTGGCAAGCTGCACTGGCTGATTTTTTTAAATCAAGTGTCTCACCACTTTCCATTTTCCAAACTCCTTACTCTATTCATAAATGTTCTTATCCGTTTACCAGTAAAAGTACTTAAAGAGACTATTCCTACTGCCCTCACGGTATTTACTGATGGATCAGGTAAAACAGAAAAGCTGCTATCATGTGGAAAGTTACAGCATGGCGATACTGTACAGAAACTGGTTTTGCCATTAATCAGCAAGCAGAGCTTAGAGCAGAAATTTTAGCTCTGCAGACATTTCCTGATCAGCCTCTCAATATCATTTCTGATTCACACTATGTTGTTCATACTGTATTACATATAGAGAGAGCACATTTTTAAGATATACCAAGTAAATCTTTATTTTCACAATTTTTAATGCTGCAGTCCCTTCCTGATAACCGTATATATCCTCTTTTTATTGCTCACATCAGGTCTCATACAGACTTGCCTGGCCCGCTCTCTAAAGGTAATTAATAAGCTGATAATATTATTGCCACTTGTTCAGTTGCCTTTCAACAGGTTGCTACAGCTCATCAGTTTCACTGTCAAAATGCCCTATTATTAAAAAAAATTTCCTATTACTTTTTTATAGGCCAAATTGTAAAGGCTTGCCCTTCTTGTCAACTTTATTTGGGAAAGTCTTCAGGACATGGCAGCAATCCCAGAAGCCTTACTCCTAATGGCATATGGCAAACTGATGTCACTCATGAACCTTCCTTTGGTTGTTTTAAATATTCACATGTTACTATAGATACCAATTCAGACATGATCTATGCCACTCCCGCTACCGGGGAAGCAGCACATCTCCCGCTACCGGGGAAGCAGCACATCATGTTATTTCTCAGCTCTTTGAGTCCATTTCCATTCTTGGCTGCCCTCAAGTAATTAAAACAGACAATGGCCCTTGCTATACTTTTAAGGCATGCCAAACAATTCTACAGAACTGAAATATTAAATATGTTACAGGTATATGTTATAATCCAACAAGACAGGCTTGTATTGAACAAGCCCACCCCACCTTAAAAACCAATCTAAAAGAACAAGAAAGGGGGCCTGACCAGGTGATGGCTCAGTAGATAAAGCATCAGACTGGGACACGAAGGATGCAGGCTCAAGGTCCTGAGGTTGCCAGCTTGAGCACAGGCTCATCTGGTTTAAGCCAGGCTCACCAGCTTGAGCCCAGGGTCACTGGCTTGAGCCATGGGGTCACTCTGTCTGCTGTAGCTCCCTGGTCAAGGCACATATGAGAAAGCAATCAATGAACAACTAAGGTGCTGCAACAAAGAATTGATGCTTCTCATCTCTCCCCCTTCCTGTCTGCCTGTCCCTATCTTTCCCTCTCCCTGTCTCTTTCTGTCTCTGTCACACACACACACACACACACACACACACACACACACACACACACAGACAGAACAATAAAGGGGGATGTTGGTCAAATAAGTGTAAATAATGATATATATGTTTGCTCGCTTATAGTTTGCATTGGATGTGGGGGTAGAGGTTGTAAGCAGGCAGGATTCTTATAGCCTAAGACTTAGTTTTAAGACTAAGCTTTTCCCACCCTTTTTGATGTAGGGTGGTGCCCTCTCATGAGGAATCCCATTATACCTCAGATAAGTGACTTTGTTTCAGAGACTTTCTTGTTTGTATATTGGATTAAAGGCTTTGATTTCTACACTATAAAGTGGGGCAGACTGGGAGCTTGCTCTCTCTCAGTTCTTGAGATTAGCATTAGAGAGGAGAGAAGAGTAAAGCCATGTGGAAGAGGCCAGGAGAAGCAGCCAAGAGGGCAGAGTACTGAAGAAGCAGCCAGTTTGTGCAGAGTTTGTGCAGGGAGAAGGAGATGGGGAACAGAGGTGAGTAAGGCTAGTGAGCTAGAAACCTTTGATTCTAGGAAAGTCGGATAAGTCAGTAGCTTTGTGAGCACTGAATGAGTGGGTTTTGGAGCCCAGTGTGTGCTTTTGCTTGCCCACTGGGTGCATGCTAGAATTAAAGCTGATGGCCCACCAATTCTTGGCTTCGTTGTTTCATTACCATCTGTCTGAATCTAATGGAACCTGAATGGGCCAGGCAGCTGTGATGGTGGCTGCAGCTACTGGCTTTACAGGGGAATCTCCATGGGCAATTAGAATCCCTGAAGAATCGAATAGCTATGGCCTTATACATTCTAAATGTTTTTAATCTTGATAAAGACAATCTTCCTGCTATTGAATGGCATGACTCTAAAACAACCAAACATTTCTCTCAGGACCAGCAGGTATATGTTCGCAGCTGAGAACCAGGATCTCCATGGGAAGGATCTTATTCTGTCAAGGGTCAGTTTGTTTTTCCATAGCTATAGGAATGGAGTGGATCCCCCTCCAGAGAGTTAAAATACCTCGTGAGCCCCAAACAATTGGTTCCAGAAATACAATGCTTGATGCTGAATACAACACGGGGACCAATGAGATGTACCTCACAAGCCCTAGGAATCACTTGCAAACAAATGAAGAGCCTAAAGAGGCAAGCAGTAAAATTGATAAATACTATTGGGGCTGCTCCCACCCCAGACAATTGCTTTCTGGCATATCTATCTCTCATAACTCAAAATAATCAACAGGTATTTAATAGAGCTCTTATATGTTTGACCTGATTTCTTTTGTTTACTCCAGCTATGTCCAATGTATACTGCTTACAAAAATTAGGGGATATTTCAAAATGAATATGAAGCAATAAAAAAGAGAAGCCTTGATATTTTTTTATTAAACAAGAACATCAGAAAAGCAAATGACAAGTCAAAGAAAGTTGTTTGATTATGCAAATGAGATGCAAAACCAACTTTTATTTCATTAGCGAAAATGCACTATGCAAAAGGCTGAAAGTACTGGAGTATCTGCACATTCCCTGATCCTCTAATTTGTGTGAGCAGATATTGGGCACACTTATATAATCCTTTATTTTGTCCACTGACATGATAGGATGTTGCCCCCTCCTTATCCTCCAATGACACTGCCCAGTTTTGTGGTGTATGGTTACCTCCTGCAGGCCCTTTAGAAGAGCAAAGGGAATAGCTCACAATTAATGAGCTTTTTCTTTTTTTTTTTTTTTTGTATTTTTTCCAAAGTTGGAAACAGGGAGGCAGTGAGACAGACTCCCGCATGCGCCCGACTGGGATCCACCTGGCATGCCCACCAGGAGCGATGCTCTGCCCATTCGGGGCATCGCTCTGTTGCAACCAGAGCCATTCTAGAGCCTGAGGCAGAGGCCACAGAGCCATCCTCAGCGCCTGGGCAAACTTTGCTCCAAAGGAGCCTTGGCTGCAGGAGGGGAAAAGGGAGACAGAGAAGAAGGGGGGGTGGAGAAGCAGATGGGTGCTTCTCCTGTGTGTCCTGGCCGGGAATCAAACCTGGGACTCCTGCATGCCAGGCCGACGCTCTACCACTGAGCCAACCGGCCAGGGCCTTAATGAGCTTTTATACCTCCCATCAAGCAATACTCCTATATGTTTTACTACCCAATCAGCTATAGAAGGTTGTGTACATATCATTCTTCAAGAATTTCTTTATAATCAACCCAAAAAAGATAACCAGTCATCTAATCTCACATTTATATCTGCTATAACTATAAATACTATAGCCTTAAAGTGGTAAACTTTATCACACTGCCTAACATTCCACCTTGTGGCCCAGGAATGCATTACAAACATTGGCTCCATCCTGGTTAATGGAATTCTTGTCATGTAAAAGTTCCCCATACCACTTCTCTTTTCAAGAATGGCACACTGTGGGACTGGAGACTGCAGGGCATAAACTTTCTTAACTGCCCGTCTAATAGTACTATCAATTGGAAGGAATATGGGTTATCTGGGCCTGTCTTACAACTTTTAGACACCTAATACTTTAACCCTTTTCATGCACAGTTATGGAGACTAGGATTACCTTTCTATAATCACATCCGTTCACATGGAAATTATAGTTATAGTAAATATTTCACCCATTTTTTAATTAGAAATCTTTCTGATAGCATTATGCTGTGCACTTCACACCCTTATGTATTCATTATTATCCCAGAAGCTTCTAACATCACTCTCATTAACCAACTATACTATATATATATATATAATATGACTATTCCTCATATATGGTATACCTCTTGTTTCACTCATGAAAATTTTACAAGGCTTAAAAATTTCACCTAATAGCCCTGGCTGGTTGGCTCAGTGGTAGAGCGTCGGCCTGGCGTGCAGAAGTCCAGGGTTCGATTCCTGGCCAGGGCACACAGGAGAGGCGCCCATCTGCTTCTCCACCCCTCCCCCTCTCCTTTCTCTCTGTCTCTCTCTTCCCCTCCCGCAGCCGAGGCTCCATTGGAGCAGGGATGGCCCGGGCGCTGGGGATGGTTCCTTGGCCTCTGCCCCAGGCGCTAGAGTGGCTCTGGTCATGACAGAGCGATACCCCGGAGGGGCAGAGCATCGCCCCCTGGTGGGCGTGCCGGGTGGATCCCGGTCAGGCGCATGAGGGAGTCTGTCTGACTGTCTCTACCCTTTCCAGCTTCAGAGAAATACAAAAAAAAAAAAAATTTCACCTAATAATGAATTTTACACTTTCATTATTCCTTTCTCTCACTTATCCCAGGTGTGGCTACCAGTCAATTTAACTCACTTTTGGGCCAAGCCTTCAACTTTACAGATTTTAAAATATGCATTTACCCACTGGAGATGTTCCAAGTGGTTCTTATTTACTCTTATTGTGTTTCTTGTCTCTGCTATTGTTATTTTAGCTACTGCTACAGTTGCTTCCATAACTGTTACTCACAGTATCCATACAGCTGCCACAGTCTAACATATAATGACCAGTATCACACAGCCACTAGTAGAAGAGATGCAAATTGATAAGGAAATTTTATCCAGACTGCAAGCTCTGGATGCAGCTGTGGAGTGGCTTGGGGACCAACAAGAAGCGCTTACCACTTGACAGAATTTTAGGTGTGATTGGGAACATATCCACACCTGTGTCACTGCATTACCATATAATGAGTCTCGTCATCCCTGTGAATACATTAAGTAAAATCCACTTGAAGCATTTTCTACTAATTTAAGCTCTCTAGTTATTCACCTTGAGGTAGAACTTCATCAACAGCTCCTTGATATTCAGAAAGAAATTCAAACCAGGACCTTACAGACTTCACAAGAGAGTTTTCAGTGGCTTATCCTTTCTACCTGGTTTGATGGCGTTAATTTATGCTTCTGGGGCATCTCTGTTCTTGTAATTTGTTCATGTTTTCTTTTAGTGATAATTTTCCATGTTGTTATCTGTCTCTTCAGTGAAGTCTGAAGCCAGTGATGAGTTATTATGGCTTTCCTCACCCTATAGCCCTCCTCCACATGTCCTTCCTTACAAAACAAGGAAGGGGGAAAGGGAGATGTAGGGAATCATCTATCTAAAATTAGACCTTCTATAACTTAGATTAAGAAACTTTGAGTGTGAACGGTGATGTGAATGTGCTACCCTGCTGCAAACACAGGGAAGCAAGTTTCTTGGATGTAAACACCAAGAAACTGTGAATAAGTGACCTTCATGTAAACACAAAGGAATGCTTGTGAACAGGCTTTAGAAAATTAACCTAGAGATTTATAAATCACCCCTCCCTTTGTGCTTGTTAATTAGCAAAAGAAAAAAAAATGTACTGACTGAAACTAGCCCTTTTTCATATCAACAAGAAGCACATTAGTCATTCTTTCCCCTTATCACCTGATCTCCCTCCTCTACAACCCTGTTACCTTTGTTCTTGTAAAAAGTTTCTGCTTTTGATCATTAAAAGGTCTGGAAGAAGGAGACTCAGGAGGTTAGTTTCTCTTGACTGCCTCTCTCTCTTCCTTAACAACAGTTGTGTCTTGATCAGTTTTTTCACGTGACACTGGTAGTTCCCAGTGAGCTGGAGGACTATATGATATAACTAAATATTACATTCTAGCTGGTTCTTAAACAACAGAATTTTAAAAAGAATTACTGTATCTTCCCCTGTATACGACACCATTTTTTGAAAAATTTGGGGTCTAAAAACTGGGTGTGTCTTATACAGTGGCTCTAGATTTTTTTACTTGCATTTCCCACTTTTTTTGCTTGTTGTCTTTGCACTCATTGTTTCACACTTGTTTCTGGTATACTACCGTAGGTTATGTTTTGCCATGTTCTGCCTATAAATGTCTCAGAAAAGATTTTTTACAGTGCTGAATTCAAGTTAAAAATGATCCACTTTGCAAAAGTGAATGGAAATTGTGCTGCTGAACATTAATTTGGTCCTCCTCCAATTGAGAAATTATACAAAACTGGCTACAGAAAGTAGAAACCCTACTGAAAATGCCACAGCACAGAAGGTCATGAGAGGTAAGTCAGCAAAATAGCCTGATTTGGAGAAGGAATTGAAGATATGGATTGAAGAACAAAGGGCAATTGGAATATTTGTATCCACAAAAATGATTCAGCATGAGGCCAGAAGAATTGCTGATGAAAAAGAAGTTACTGATTTTAAAAGAGGATACAATTGGTGCTTCAGGTAAATGAAATAGAATGGAATAAGCATGTGTACACACACCAGACTTGCCCAAAAGATGCCTGAAAGCTATGAGCAGAAGGTCCTTGAATTTTTATCATTTTGTCATTCAATGTTGGAAGACGTATCAGTTTGAATTGGGACAGATTGCAAATATGGATAAAGTCTCCACTCAATTTGATGACTCAAATAACAGAACTGCTGATAAAAAGGGTGTGAAAACTGTAACTGTGAAGACAAGTGGACATGAAAAGAGCCATTATACAGTTGTTCTAGCTTGTTGTGCTGAGCTGCTTCCTATGCTGATTTTCAAAGGCAAAACAATGCCAAAAAAAGACATTCCTCAAGGAGTTACAAGTATTGGATGGATCAGGATAGGATGAAGATCTTGTTTGAGGAAGTTTGGAGAAGGACACCAGGTGGGCTCTTATGCAAACCTGCCCTATTTTGCTTGAACAGTTCTGGGCACACATAACAAACACAAAGATGATTGCTGCAGAGCAAAAAACAGAACTTGTCATCATACTTGGAGACTTAACATTCCAACTCCAACTACTTGATGTCAGCATTAACAAACCCTTCAAAGCTGCCATGAGAGATGAATGGAAGAAATGAATGAGTTTTCTGTGAACAATTTGACACCAGCAAGAAAAGTGAAGAAACTAACTTTAGGAGAAGTTTGTATCTGAGTGAAAAGATCTTTGGATAATATCAAGATTGAGATGGTTCTCAAATCATTTAAAAAGTGTGGCATTTCAAATGCTATAGATGAAACTGAGGATGAGGCAATATATAAAGACAGTGATTCATCATCAGACAGATAAAAACAAGCTAACAGATGCAAATTTTGACATTGATGAGGAGTTGTATAAATTTTATAGTGAATAAAACTTGAGTTCAATAACTTCTTTTTTGTGGCAGAGACAGAGAGAGTCAGAGAGGGACAGATAGGGATAGATAGACAGGAAGGGAGAAAGATGAGAAACATTAATTCTTTTTTGCAGTTCCTTAGTTGTTCATTGATTGATTTCTCATATGTGCCTTGACTGAGGGGTTACAGCAGACTGAGTAATCCCTTGCTTGAGCCAGCAACCTTAGGCTCAAGGTGGTGAGCCTTGCTCAAACCAGATGAGCCCGTGCTCAAGCTGGCGACCTCAGGGTCTTGAACCTGGGTCCTCCGCATCCCAGTCCAACGCTCTATCCACTGCACCACCACCTGGTCAAGTGAGTTCAATAACTTTATGTAATACACTTTATTTTTTTTCAAATTTTAAATTAAGATGTGTCTTATACATGGGAGCATCTTATACATTGGGAAATATGATACTTGTTGATTTCACTGACTAGAAGTGGGTGGAGCATGAAGCATCAATTTGTAGATGCTTCACTCTAGCTGTTCGTTGATGCTTGCCATATGTGCCTTGACCAGACAATCTCAGGGTTTTGAACCCGAGAGACCTCAGTGTTTCAGGTTGACTCTATCCACTGCACTACCACAGGTAAATCTAAACAATAAAAATTTATTTCTCGCAGTTCTGGACAGAGGTGGAAAGTTCACAATCAGAGTGCCAGCATGGTCAGGTTCTTGGAAAGAACTATTTTGGGCTGCAGATTGCAGAATTCTTGCTGTGTCCTCACATAACATGTTTTTTATCATGAAGACTCTGCCCTCATAAACTACTCACATGCAAAGTCCTCACCTTTTAATACCATCACCCTGAGCATTAGGCTTTTAACATAAATCTTGGGATACAAGAACATCTTGGTGGAAAACACATCTAACACAATCGTAACCTCCACTCAACTCTCATTACCTATTCTCATGATAATCTCTTCAACATAATCATCTGGAAATATTCTTTCTATAAAATATTGAATGTTATAAATTTCATTTTTTCATGAGAATTTTTTTTTTACCTGTAAATCCCTATTATTACTACACCTAAAGAGTTTTAGTCCTTTAACTCTTTTCTCTCAATCTATCAATATGTCTCATTTGGTTTTCACTCATCTTCAAACTTGAACCTGTATTCACACAACCTACCACTTTCCTGCCAATATCCGTAACTACTGTTCCCCTTTGATTCCCCACCACATTGGTCCTACTAGTTGTGATCTAGAAAAGATTTTTAATTGTTTTCTTCTCATGACATACATAAACTAATTGCTAAAATTCTGTAGCACCCCCAAAAATATACTTTTTGCAAATCTGACAAAAAAACAAGGTATCATTTTGACTGATTTACAAAAAATAATTATAGTTAAGTACCTACTTTTTTTGCTTGAAAGTGACTTTATCTAAAATCAGATGCTTATACTTGTATGTAAGAATTTCTGGTACCAAGAATTAACCAATCAGACATAATCTTATAATGCTAATTGACCAATAAGATGCAACTTTATAATATAACTTATATATAATATTTATGGATCAAGACAGGGCATTCAGAGTAGATAGCTGTTGTTGTGTTGACTGTTGTCATTTTTTAAATTTGATAATCTAAGAAAAAAGATATTAGTGCCCTGATTAAATAATCAGGTATGGCATGTTTTAAAAATTGTATGGCACACCAGTTGAAAATCATGGTTTTAAGGTGATTCTTAGATGTGTGAGCCAAATGTCACCTTCCTGGTCTCCTATGTGCTTTGTTTTATCACCTTTTCACTTAGATATTTTTAATTTCCTGTTTCAGTTAGTATTTGTTCCTTACTGCTCAGTGTATAGATATATAAGCAATTCTATTATATCTATTAAGTTCTAATTTTTAGAATCAAGCTCTTCATCTGACACTTCTTCAACACACATTTGTCTTGCATTCATAAATGTCTGGTCATTCCAGTGATACTGTTCATGATGAAGTTATCAGTGACAAGCCAAAATCAGTCAATAGTTATCTCTCTCTCTTTTTTATTTTAGTTAACCCACTTTAACTTGAATACTCTTTCTTATGTGAAGTTCTTTTCTTCCTCTAAGTTTTGGAACCAGCTATTTCTGACTCCCTGTTTTTTATTTATTCTTTTATATGATTACTATTTAAAGTCTATTTGCCCCAAGAATCTTCTTATTTCTATTCATTCTAAGTAGATTTCTCTTATGATTCTGTACTTGAATCTCCTGATTATATCCCATTTTCAGTAAAAGTTATCTCTTCAATTGTATAGGTTTTAATTTTCGCTAACATTCTGTGGCCATTGAATATTTATCTTAAACTAAGATCTCAGCTCCAGGCTCATCATTTCATAATTCCTATTATTTTTTTACCTAAATAATTACAGACACTTTTAGGTCCACATGGCAAAAACTTACTAAGATAAAACTGACCTGAACTCTTTTTCTTCTCTCTCTCTCCTAACTACTATCAAAACATTGCTATATGCTCTTCTTTTTTAATCTTTTACTTATCTGTAATGATGGGACTAGAGACCATCCAGTGAAAAGTATTTTTGAATCTTTTACTTGTATTTTCAACCTCAGATTAATTATTAAATGCCATTTTTGATATCTGTTAAATTGCTTATTTATTTGATAATAAACTGCTACTTTTTTTTCAGCCTTTGCATCTCTTGCTTTAACTATTAAAATGACTTCATACATTATCTCTTTTTTGAACCCTTACCCCAATTCATTCTTCACATGATGAAGGAAGTTTAGATTTCTTATTTCATTAAAATAAAAGGCACTGTAATTAGAAAGATTATTAAGGGTATAGTAAAAAAATAACTTCAAACAATGCAAAAGAACATAGGATGAAAAGCTTAAATCTCCCTCCTGATTAACTCAAGCCCCACACTTTAGGTAGAGTATTTTAAAATAATTTTTAAAC
The DNA here is from genome assembly GCF_036850765.1 of Saccopteryx bilineata. Classification (NCBI taxonomy): domain Eukaryota; kingdom Metazoa; phylum Chordata; class Mammalia; order Chiroptera; family Emballonuridae; genus Saccopteryx; species Saccopteryx bilineata. The sequence continues at coordinate 65,361,083 of NC_089490.1, read as the reverse complement.
AATTTCAATATTACTCTTCGGATTATCATTATAAATGTAAACAAAATGTATATATATATCTATATATTGATTTACCCAAATTTTAAAATGTACATATTACTTTCCTACTTATATAAATGAAAAACTTACCATAATTATACCACTTTTAATTTCTTTCCCACATTCAACTCCTGATTTTTATTAATTATTTTTAATTATTCTAAGTGATATCTCTAAACATGTAAATAGTATGCTTTGCTATAACTTATTGATTAATCCATTTAGTTTTAGTTCCATTAGCTTTTGAGTTTAGGCTTAAAGTCCCTGATGTGTATGTAATAAGGACATTTACATATCTGCACTTTTCTCTCCTTCAGTTTTTCCTTATATTTTTTTCACCTCAGTTGGTATAGCATCTTTTTAACATTCTCAGAGTTCTTTAATTTGATTCCTTTTCTATGACTATCATCTATCACTTTATGCTTTTTCTCTTGTTTCTTTATAAAATAATAGTATGTAAACAGCATGTAATACATTATCATATACACTATCTCAAGTAGTATTTTGACACCAGGTAAAGCAAATGCAATCCCATGACCATAAAATTGTGCTACTTGGAAAGAATATTTAAACATCAGTTTTTAATATATTCTTTTAAAAACTTTCCCGCTTGTTATTCAAAATCATGTAATTTTTATGTTGCATAACATGAGAATCATGTCCAGATTTGTGTTAATCTCTGAGTTTAAACTGCCTTTATTCTTGTTACTAAAATCTTCCAGATTAATAATTATACTGTTTGTATAATAAAACATACTTTGCTCTTGAGGATATTTTTCATGGACTCCTCTGACTTCCTGTTATAATTGATATCATGCATTCTATGTGTGTAGAAGAGTTGACTTGCTGGTATTTCTTTTTCATTGTACTCCAGAATTATTTCTACTGTTTCCTGAATATAGAGTCTTCTTTAAAAGTTTTTTGTTGCTGCTGTTGGTGTTTTGGTATTGTAATTTCTCAAGATTATTCTCTAAAACAAGAAATTACAGGACATAAAACTCTTGGTACTTTCTTACATACAATTATTTATTGTCACACTTGATTAATAACTTTGTATCTTAGACCAGTATTCCCAGAAAACAGAGCCTGAGGCAAGACTTAAGTGCAATTGCAATACCAGGAAGTACAAATTAGACAAGGAAGAATGGAAAACAAATCCATATGTATCATAACTATCAGTAAAAGCTTTGCATGTGCATAGAACTCTGACTCAAAACAGATTGTTGGAAGACAGAAAAGGGACAGTTTTATTTTAGGGTCTTCTTCTTGGATCCTTTCTCGTATTAGTCAAACTTTGCCATAGAGAATGACAAGCCACCTGCCCTTCTGTGTCTCATCACCTAGTGCTTTAGGAAACTGCCAAATCAAGCATATCTCTTGCCTTTATTCAAGCCTGAAAGTAATGGGTAGGCTGAGACTTTGGCTGCCTGGCTGGTCTGTTTCAGGCTTAAATTATAGTGGGTGCTCATGTTTTATCTAGCACAGCCGTGAGGGCTACAAATGTTTTCAACAAAACCATACCATGCACCTAACACAGTTGGGAATAGAATTCTAGGTGGGGACTTCTCCCTTAGAACTTTAATATTTTGTTTTATTATCATCTTACAATCACAGTCATCAGTGAAAAACTTGGTGTCAAACTCATTTTGATACTCTGGAATCTTTTTGAATTTCTGGATTGTAATGGGAGTTCTCAAATATCATCAGGATATATCTCTAGGCCTGAATTCTTTTAGGTCACCTTGCTTAGAATAATAATTTTTATCAATCCATGTAGTTATAGCTTTTATTGATTTAGGATATTTTTTCTAATATTACCATGATTATTTATCCCTTCTTTCTTGTTTTCTCATTTAATATGTCCTATTAATATATTTTGATTTTCAGATTTTACTCTAAATATCTCTTCATAATTTGGTCATATTCCATTTCTTTAACATTTTGAAATGTGTTAGAGTGATTTATTCTACTCTGTATCTAAGATTATTAATTTGTTATTCAACTTGTTTTGATAATAATTTTATTTTATTTTAACTATTTTACTAATTTCTCCCAAATCTTTCATTTTCTCTGATTCATGTTTCCTGTTAGCTTTTTCATCACATGAAATTAGCATTCTCTTAAATATCTCTAAAGATACTCACTAGAATTGTGTTATGATAATTTTAATGTTTCTTCTATTACTGTTATTTCTTTTGGTGTGAATTGTTGTCTTTGTTCAGTTGGTCTTCTTCTTGCTATTTTTTTTTTCAAATAGTGAAGTATCTTCATTTAATATGTCATCTTATATAAATGTCTTGACCAGGGGTCCCCAAACTTTTTACACAGGGGGCCAGTTTACTGTCCCTCAGACCATTAGAGGGCCGCCACATACAGTGCTCCTGTCACTGACCACCAATGAAAGAGGTGCCCCTTACAGAAGAAAAATTTAATTTCTGATTAGCAGAGTAACTTAACTATGGTTTCTTAAAATTAAGAACTGGTTCATTGAAAAGATAAAGAAAATTGGCAAAACTTTAGCCACACTCACTGAAATAAAAATGGCTCTTTTAAAAAAAATTTAGAAATAAAAAAACTGATATTACAACTGATATCTCAAAAATGCAAAGAATCTACAATACATGGAGACTATTATAAAAAATTATACATCAACAGGGAAAAGAATAAATTCTTAGAAATGTACATTTTTCTAAGTCTTAATCATGAAGACAAAAAAAATCTGAATAGAGAGCACTAGAAAAGAAACTGAAATTAGTATTTAGTAACCTCCCAACAAACAAAATTTGGGACTAGAAGCCTTTACTAGTGAATTATACCAAATATTCAAAGGAAATTTAATACCAATTCTTATCAAACTCTTTCAAAATATTGAGAGGTGGGTTCATTTCTAAAATTATTATACAAGGTCAGAACAACATTGATACCAAAACTAGAAAAACATTATACACACACAAATATATTATAGACCAATATTCCTGATGAACTCAGATGAAAAAGTTATCAATAAAATATTAACAAATTGAATTCAATAATATATTAAAAGGATTATGCACCATGATCAATTGGATTTTCCTTTAGGGATATAGAATGGTCCAGCATGTGCCAACCAATCAACATGACATATCACATTAACAAAATGGAAGATAAGAATTGCATGACCATCTCAATGGATGCGTGCAAAGCATTTGACAAAATTCAATATCTATTTATGATAAAAATTCAAAACAAAGTGAGATTGAGGAAACATACTTCAACATGATAAAGACCATATATGAAAAGCCCATATCTAATATCATAGTCAACAGTGAAAAGCTGTAGGCTTTTCCTTTAAGATCAGGAACAAGACAAAAATAACCACTGTTACCAATTTTATTCAAAATAGTATTAAAATTCTGAGCCATAGCAATTAGCTAGAATAAAATAATGATGAAAGTTATCCAAATTAGAAAGAAAATACTAAAGCAGTCACTATCTGTGAACAAGACTTTACATGTAAAAACTCCTAAAGACTCAATTTTAAAAAAAGAACTAGTAAACAGATCCAGTGATTTGTCAAGGTACAAAATCAATTTACAAAAATAAGTTGTGTTTCTATCTACTAACAAAAAACTATCAGACAGCAAAAGTTTTAAAATCACCCCATTTGCAATTGCATCAGAAATAATAAAATACCTAGAATAAACAGTAATGTAAAAGATCTGAAATCTATAAGATTTTAGTAATGTAAAAGATACTGAAATCTATAAGACATTGATGAAAGAAATTGAAGACACAAATAAATAAAAACATATTTTATGCTCATGGATTGGAAGGATTAATACTGTTAAAAGTTTATATTTCATAAGCAATCTATATAGTCTATGTCATTCGTACCAAAATTCCAATGGCATTTTTTACAGAAATAGAACAAACAATAACAAAATTTGTATGAAATCACAAAAGACCATAAATATTGAGAAAGAAAACCAAAGCTTGGCATCACATACCCCAATTTCAAACTATATTACACAGCTATAGTATTTAAAACAGTATGATATTGGCAAAAAGAAAAATGGATCAATGGAACAGAATATAAAGCCAGAAATAAACCTACATATTTATGGCTAATTAATTTACAGCAAAAGAAGAAAGAATATACAATGGAGTAGGACAATCTCTTCAATAAATATGTTGGGAAAACTGAACAGCCACATTCAAAATAACAAACCTGGACTAATATCTTACACCATTTACAAAAATTTAATCAAAATCAATTAAAAACTTGAACACAAGTCCTAAAATCATAAAACTCTAAAAAAACATAGGTGGTAAGCTCTTTGACATGGGACTTGGCAATGTTTTTTTTTTATCTGACTCTAAAAGCAAAAGTAATAAAAGAAAAAATTAACTAGTGTGACCACATCAAAAAAAATCTACATAACGGAAAAAATCTATCAACAAAATGAGAAGAAAACTTACTGAATGATAGAAAATATTTGCAATAATATATTTAATAAATTGTTAATATATAAAATATTAAAATAACAATAGCAAAAAATAATTCAATTAATAAATGGGCAAAGAATCTTTTATGTTGTTGTTTATTTTTAAAACAATTTTTAGAGAGGGAAAGGGAGAGAGCAGGAAAGAGACAGGACCATCTGTTTCTGTATCTGCCATGACTGGGGATCCAACCAGCTACCTCTGCACTTTCTGACAATGCTTCAACCAACCTAGCTATCTGGCCAGGGCTAGAGAATCTTAATGGACATTTTTTAAAGTGACATACAAATGGGCAACAGGTACATGATAAGATGCTCAACATTACTAATCATCTGGGAGATGCAAATTAAAACCACAATGAAATATCACCTCATATCTGTTAGAATGACTAAAATTATATATATATATATATATATATATATATATATATATATATATATAAAATTATATATGGCAAGAAACAAGTGTTGGTGAAGATGTAGTTAAAGGAATCCTTGTGCAATGTTGATAGGAAAAAACAGTATATAGTTTCCTCAAATCTTTTTTTTTTTTTTTTTAATTTTATAATTTTATTTTTTAATGGGGTGACATCAACAAATCAGGATACATATATTCAAAGACAACAAGTCCAGGTTATCTTGTCGTTCAATTATGTTGCATACCCACCACCCAAAGCCAGACTGTCCTCTGTCACCTTCTATCTTGTTTTCTCTGTGCCCCTCCCACCCCCTATCCCTCTCCCATTCCCCCCTCCCCCCCGTAACCACCACACTCCCATCAATGTCTCTTAGTTTCACTATTATGTCCCCCTACGTATGGAATAATACAGTTCCTGTTTTTTTCTGATTTACTTATTTCGCTTCGTATCATGTTATCAAGATCCCACCATTTTGCTGTAAATGTTCCGATGTCATCATTTCTTATGGCTGAGTAGTATTCCATAGTGTATATGTGCCACATCTTCTTTATCCAGTCATCTATTGATGGGCTTTTTGGTTGTTTCCATGTCCTGGCCACTGTGAACAATGCTGCAATAAACATGGGGCTGCATGTGTCTTTACGTATCAATGTTTCTGAGTTTTGGGGATATATACCCAGTAGAGGGATTGCTGGGTCATAAGGTAGTTCTATTTTCAGTTTTTTGAGGAACCACCATACTTTCTTCCATAATGGTTGTACTACTTTACATTCCCACCAACAGTGGATGAGGGTTCCTTTTTCTCCACAGCCTCTCCAACATTTGCTATTACCTGACTTGCTAATAACAGCTAATCGAACAGGTGTGAGGTGGTATCTCATTGCCGTTTTGATTTGCATTTCTCTAATAGCTAAAGAAGATGAGCATCTTTTCATATATCTGTTGGCCATTTGTATTTCTTCCTGGGAGAAGTGTCTATTCATATCCTCTTCCCATTTTTTTATTGGATTGTTTGTTTGTTGTTGAGTTTTATGAGTTCTTTGTATATTTTGGATATTAGGCCCTTATCTGAGCTGTTGTTTGAAAATATCATTTCCCATTTAGTTGGCTTTCTGTTTATTTTGTTATCAGTTTCCCTTGCTGAGCAAAAACTTCTTAGTCTGATGTAGTCCCATTCATTAATTTTTGCCTTCACTTCTCTTGCCATTGGAGTCAAATTCATAAAATGCTCTTTAAAACCCAGGTCCATGAGTTGAGTACCTATGTCTTCTTCTATGTACTTAATTGTTTCAGGTCTTATGTTTAGATCTTTGATCCATTTTGAGTTAATTTTTGTACAGGGGGAGAGACTGTAGTCCAGTTTCATTCTTTTGCATGTGGCTTTCCAGTTTTCCCAGCACCATTTATTGAAGAGGCTTTCTATTCTCCATTGTGTGTTGTTGGCCCCTTTATCAAAAATTATTTGACTATATATATGTGGTTTTATTTCTGGACTTTCTATTCTGTTCCATTGGTCTGAGTGTCTATTTTTCTGCCAATACCATGCTGTTTTGATTGTCGTGGCCCTATAATAGAGTTTGAAGTCAGGTATTGTTATGCCCCCAGCTTCATTCTTTTTCTTTAGAATTGCTTTGGCTATTCGGGGTTTTTTATAGTTCCATATAAATCTGATGATTTTTTGCTCTATTTCTTTAAAAAATGTCATTGGAATTTTGATGGGAATTGCATTAAATTTGTATATTGCTTTGGGTAATATAGCCATCTTGATTATATTTATTCTTCCTAGCCAAGAACAAGGTATATTCTTCCATCTCATTATATCTTTTTCGATTTCCCTTAACAATGGTTTATAGTTTTCATTATATAAGTCCTTTACATTCTTTGTTATGTTTATTCCTAAGTATTTTATTTTTTTTGTTGCAATCGTGAAGGGGATTATTCTTTTGAGTTCCTTCTCAGTTGTTTCATTGTTGGCATATAGAAAGGCTATTGACTTCTGTATGTTAATTTTGTATCCTGCGACCTTACTGTATTGGCTTATTGTTTCTAGTAGTCTTTTTGTGGATTCTTTGGGGTTTTCGATGTATAGGATCATATCATCTGCAAAAAGTGATACCTTTACTTCTTCTTTTCCGATATGGATGCCTTTTATTTCTTTGTCTTGTCTGATTGCTCTGGCTAGAACCTCTAGTACCACATTAAATAAGAGTGGAGAGAGTGGACAACCCTGTCTTGTTCCTGATTTAAGGGGGAAAGCCTTCAGTTTAGTGCCATTTAATATGATGTTAGCTGATGGTTTATCATATATGGCCTTTATCATGTTGAGATATTTTCCTTCTATACCCATTTTGTTGAGAGTCTTAAACATAAAATTGTGTTGTATTTTATCAAAAGCCTTTTCTGCGTCTATTGATAAGATCATGTGGTTTTTGTTCTTTGTTTTGTTGATATGGTGTATTACATTAACCGTTTTCCGTATGTTGAACCATCCTTGAGATTCTGGGATGAATCCCACTTGATCATGATGTATTATGTTTTTAATATGTTGTTGTATTCGATTTGCTAGTATTTTGTTTATTATTTTAGCATCTGTATTCATTAGAGATATTGGTCTGTAGTTTTCTTTTTTTGTGCCATCCTTGCCTGGTTTTGGTATGAGGGTTATGTTGGCCTCATAAAATGTGTTTGGAAGTATTGCTTCTTCTTCAATTTTTTGGAAGACTTTGAGTAGAATAGGAACCAAGTCTTCTTTGAATGTTTGATAAAATTCGCTGGTATAGCCGTCAGGGCCTGGACTTTTATTTTTGGGGAGGTTTTTAATGGTTTTTTCTATTTCTTCTCTACTGATAGGTCTGTTTAGTCTTTCTGCTTCTTCTTGACTCAGTCTAGGAAGGTTGTATTGTTCTAGGAATTTATCCATTTCTTCTAGGTTGTTGAATTTAGTGGCATAAAGTTTTTCATAGTATTCTACAATAATTCTTTGTATATCTACGGTGTCCGTGGTGATTTCTCCTCTTTCATTTTGGATTTTGTTTATATGAGTTCTTTCTCTTTTTTCCTTGGTAAGTCTTGCCAAGGGTTTGTCAATTTTGTTGATCTTTTCAAAGAACCAGCTCCTTGTTCTATTAATTTTTTCTATAGTTTTTCTGTTCTCTAATTCATTTATTTCTGCTCTGATTTTTATTATCTCCTTTCTTCAGCTGGTTTTGGGTTATCTTTGTTCTTCTTTTTCTAGTTCCTTAAGGTGGGAAGTTAAGTGGTTCACTTGGGCTCTCTCTTGTTTGTTCATATATGCCTGAAGCGATATGAACTTCCCTCTTATCACTACTTTTGCTGCATCCCATAGATTCTGATATGTCGTATTGTCATTTTCATTAGTCTGTATATATCTTTTGATCTCTGCACTTATTTCTTCTTTGAGCCATTCATTTTTTAAAAGTATGTTGTTTAGTTTCCACATTTTTGTGGGATTTTTTTCCTCTTTTTTGCAGTTGAATTTTAGTTTCAAGGCTTTATGATCAGAAAATATGCTTGCAATTAGTAGCCTGATAGTCCAGGTATGGGGTTGCTGCTGCCTCTGCCTGGATAGTAAGAGGCTCAAATTGCTGGCAACTCCCCACTCTATTTCCACTCAGCACAGGGCTCTGGGTAAGGCTCAGTCAGTCAGAGCTGCTAGCATAATCAGGCGGGCTTTCCACCCACTTGAAGACCTCTGGCTCTGCCACTCTATCCGGTAACACAAGCGGGCGCCCACTTCCGGGGCGCTTGGAGGAAACTCTCACTCACTGTCTGCAACCAGGATATCCGGCCAGCAGTCTCACGCTCTGAGTGAAACCCCCAACCGCAGGGAAAAGTTGCAGCGTTGGAATTGAGTCTCGCTCCGTCCCCGTGCGCGGCTTTTGCAAGGCGCTGGGGCAGCCCGAGATTCCGCTTTGGCCCACACAAAGGCCCCTGACTCTGCCCCTCTCTGCGATAACACGGGCGCGCACTGCCGAGGCACTCGGAGGAATCACTCACTCCTTATCTGCGCGCGCACACCAGGATATGAGGCCGGCCGCGGTTCCCTCTGAGTGAAACAGCCTCCAGCACGGAAAATCTCCACCGTTGGGATTAGTTCTCACTCCCTCCCGTGCGTGGCTTTCCCAGGGCGCTGGGGCTGCCCAGAGACTCTGCCCTCAGCCCACAGAAAGGCCTCTCACCCTGCCTCTCCGTGGGGCAACACGGGCACCCACTTCCGCTGCTTAGGAAGAAATCTCTCTTCCACTAACTGCGCACCGACCAGGAGACCGGGTAAAATGGCCGCTCCGCTTGTCTTTCTTTGTTTGGGTTTGGCGCGAGTGTTAGCTTGTATTGCCCGGGTTGCCACAGGATCAGATTTTCCTCGGCTTGGATCTCCGAGCCACAGCCTGGTTCGGCCGTTTTTGCTGCGGCGGCCTGGATCTATTCACCCCCTTTGCCCGCCTCAGTTTCTATATTCACAGTTACCAGAGAAAGCCGCCCTGTTTAGGTTAGTGAGGAAGGCGGAGCATTTCTTACTCCCTATTTCCTTCGGGGTTTGGTTATATATTTAGCCAATTTTTCACTCAATCATACCTTTGGGTGTATTGCGAAGAATCTGGAAGCTCCAAGTATAGGTTTTTCTGTTTCTGGTTGAAGATCTTGTTGAGTTTTGGGGGAGATTTATCAGTATCGCTTCCTACCCCGCCATTACTCTGACCTATCAGTGCATTTTCAGTTTCCTCAAATCTTAAAGAGAGAACTATGATCCATCAATTTACTTCTAGGTATTTATTCAAAAGAAACTGAAGTACTGATTTAAAAAGATACATGCTCCCCTATGTTCATTGAAGCATTACTTATAATAACCAGCATATAGAAATCATATAAGTGTCTATTCATAGATAAATGGATTTAGGAATTGTGATATAATAAAATCCATTATAAAGAAAAATTTTGATAAAACAAAATCCATTAAAAGAAGGAAAATCGGAGTGACGTCACGGAAATGGCGCCGTGAGCAGCGCGTCCGACAGCTCTCCCCTAAATCACAACAAATTTATCAACTAGAAACAGAAAAATTTATCCTCGGAGCATTCCGGAGTTCCACACAAACTGAAAGCAAAAGGACTGTTATCACTTGAATCTGAGAGACGAGGGTGTGGAGGAAGCTACCGCAGCGACGCTCATTCAAGCCGCCAGGGAGTGCGCCCGCGGTGAGTCAGCCCATATACTTGGGAACCGCAAGCCGCCGCGAGCCCGCGAGCTGCCGTGAACCCCCGCGAACCGCCACCGCGAGCTGCCGCGAGCCCCCGCGGAACCGCCACCGCGAGCGGCCGCCACAAACCGCCGCGCGCGCCCCCGGTCCGGTTGAGCACTGCTGACGTTCCCAGCGGCCCGCACACTGCGAGTGGGGGTCGCCGGCCACCGGTGCCCTGAGCGCCCCATTCGCGCGCGTGCCTTGGGCATTCCACGCGCCCAGGGGGCTCCATTATCCTGTGCCTGGTGCGGTCCAGCCGCCAGCGGCGGGGCGAGCGGGAGAGGCTTGGGAGATTCTCTCCGTGGGCGGGGCACCTCACCCAGCCATTCAAGCTAACAATCAAGCGTTGGGGGAGGGGTGCGCGCAGGCAGCCTAAAATACCTTCTGAAACACAGCTGCGACCCAATCACTGAAATTAGCTTAACCCATGAAATCTGCGCACCCTCGGTTCTAATTGATAAGATCTCTCTCAGTTCAGCGATCCAAGATAAGAGGCGTGATATTTTTCAGTGCCTCTTGCTAAAGGGGCGGGGGCAACTTCTGATTGATAGAGCCTCCATATTCAGGGATAAACGCTAACAAGAAGGACTTGGCAGATAATAAGGTCTATACTACACTAGTCGTAAGCAGAGACTAGTGCCTCTTCTTCCCTGCAAAAACAGGCTACAAAGTGTGGAAAGCCTGGGTTGAGAGGTCCAACTAAATGATAGGCGCTGAACAGTCACCTTGACAACAATTGACTCCCACCCCGGCCTGATTACACTGGAGGCCCTGACTCTCAGAGCCTTTCCCAAAGCCTTGCACTGAGTGGGGATAGAGTGGGGATTTCCCAGCTCTTTGAGCCTCTTACTCCCCAGGCAGAAGCAGTTGCAGCCTTATAGCTGGATCACCAGGCTGCTAATTCAGAAAGGGGGGACTAGGAGATAGACTCCAGGAAAGCAAACTCTCTCATCGTTGGACCCTGCAAACGCCAACAAGCCTTTACTTCCAGCAAGACTAAAGCCAATTATATGACATTGCCATAGAATCCCATCAACTGCAAATCCCTAACTAAGAGTGACAGAGCCTGGGGTACAGAGTCACCGACTAGGAAGAGGGAGAGAAAAGAAAAAGGAAAAAGTTAACCTCTCAAAATCAAGAAAAACCCACAGACTTTACAACTTGATCCACTAATTTTTTTTGTTGTTGTTGTTGTTGTTGTTGCTTGTTTCTTCTATCTTTTTGCCTTTATTTCCTCCACCTCGGTCCTTCTATTCTCTGCCCATCTGATGCTTCCCCTTTCTTGAACTACACTACCCATGAGTGTTGCATTTTATTTTTCTTCTTCATCCTCACCCTCCTTTAAGGTAATACTCCAAAACACTTAACTCTCACTCTCTCCTCTTTTGTTTTTTTTTTGTCTTGCTTTATTTTGTTTTTTTCTCCTCCTATTTTATTTCTTCCTTCGTTTTTCTCTTTTTCTTATTTTTTCCTTTCTATTCGTTTTTTCTTTTCTCATTTTACTTTCCTCCCATATAATCCTCAATCACGAACAAATTAGTTAATTTGGGACTCAAGGCTTTTTTTTGGTTTTATTTCTCTTTTTTGCTTTTGTTTTTATTTTTTTTTTCTCTTGTTTGTTTATTTTTGTGGCATTTTGGATCCTCCCAACCCAAGGTCTCCATTATATTTAGTCTTCGCTCCACTTAATACAACAGATTTTTACTTATTATTTTTATTTTTTCTTCTTTATTATTCTTTTTTGGTCCTTTTTTCTGATTCCCTCTTATCCCTCTCATTATATCTCTTAGTTGACCATCACTTACAAGCAAATCATCTTATGCTTGTCTAAGATTTTCTTCCTTTTTTTTTTTTTTTTTTTTTTTTTTTTTTTTTGCATTTAGTAGGTCCCTACTCCCTTTTTTTGCCCCTTGAACTCTTCACCCCAAATCAGGCCCTCCATTATAGGCACGATATTTCCCTGAGGAGGGGAGAGGAGGGAAAGAGAAGAGAGAAAAAAGGGGGAAATAATAAATTATTACTGTTTTTTTTTTGTGGGGTGTTTTACCCTTTTTTTTTTTTTTTTTACTCTTTATTAATTCTAATTAGTGCTATCAATAAGACCACCCTCAGATGCCAATAAGAAAGAGGAAATCGAATATTATGGATACAAAAGAAAGAGAGGTAACACAAATAAATGTGGAAAAATCTATGGAGAAAAGACTTAACATATTGGAAGCCTTGGAGCTAAATGACAGAGAATTTAAAATAGAAATCTTAAAAATACTCAGAGATATACAAGAAAACACAGAAACGCAATATAGGGAGATCAGAAAACAACTCAATGAACACAAAGAATATATTACCAAGGAAATTGAAACTATAAAAACAAATCAAACAGAAATGAAAAACTCAATTCACGAGCTGAAAAACGAGGTAACAAGCTTAGCTAACAGAACAGCCCAGATTGAAGATAGGATTAGTGAAATAGAAGACAAACAACTTGAGGCACAACAGAGAGAAGAAGAAAGAGACTCAAAAATAATAAAAAACGAGAAAGCCCTACAGGAATTGTCTGACTGCATCAGAAAGAATAACATAAGAATAATAGGTATATCAGAGGGAGAAGAGAAAGAAAATGGAATGGAGAATATACTCAAACAAATAATAGACGAGAACTTCCCAAGCCTGTGGAAGGAACTAAAGCCTCAAATTCAAGAAGCAAACAGAACACCAAGTTTTCTTAACCCCAACAAACCCACTCCAAGGCACATCATAATAAAGATGACACAAAACAATGACAAAGAAAAAATTCTCAAGGCAGCCAGGGAAAAGAAGAGTACAACATATAAAGGAAGGCCTATTAGATTATCATCAGATTTCTCAGCAGAAACTCTACAAGCTAGAAGAGAGTGGACCCCAATATTTAAAGCCCTGAAAGAGAGGAACTTTCAGCCAAGAATACTATACCCATCAAAGCTATCCTTCAAGTATGAAGGAGATATAAAAACATTCACAAATACAGAAAAGATGAGAGAATTTATCAACAGAAAGCCCCCACTCCAGGAAATACTAAGGGGGGTTTTCCAACCAGATTCAAAGAACAAAAGAAAACAACACCACAAGTAACAGCTCCACCAAGAACACAATAAAACCAAACTTAAACTGTGACAACAAAGGAAAAAAAGGGGGGAGAGGATGGAGATTAACAGTAGCAAAGGACGATGAAGTGCAGAAATACTTATAAGATAGGGTACTACAATGAATATGGTAGGTACCCTTTTCATTACTTAATGGTAACCACCCTTAAAAAAACCACCACAAAAACACTTGACTTAAAAAAGGTAGCAACAGAGGAAAGAAGTATGGAACACAAACAAACAAAAACAAATGATAGAAAAACAAAAGAGAAGAATCAAACTAGATACAAAACTAACAGAAAGCAATTTATAAAATGGCAGTAGGGAACCCACAAGTGTCAATAATTACACTAAATGTAAATGGATTAAACTTACCAATAAAAAGACACAGAGTAGCAGAATGGATTAAAAAAGAAAATCCAACTATATGCTGCCTACAAGAAACACATCTAAGCAACAAGGATAAAAACAAATTCAAAGTGAAAGGCTGGAAAACAATACTCCAAGCAAACAACACCCAAAAAAAAGCAGGTGTAGCAATACTCATATCTAATAATGCTGACTACAAGACAGAAAAAGTACTCAGAGACAAAAATGGTCATTTCATAATGATTAAGGGGAAGTTGAATCAAGAAGACATAACAATCCTTAATATATATGCACCAAACCAAGGAGCACCAAAATATATAAGACAGCTACTTATTGACCTTAAAACAAAAACTAACAAAAATACAATCATACTTGGAGACCTCAATACACCGCTGACAGCTCTAGATCGGACATCCAAACAGAGAATCAATAAAGATATAGTGGCCTTAAACGAAATACTAGAACACCTGGATATGATAGACATCTACAGGACACTTCATCCCAAAGCGACAGAGTATACATTTTTCTCTAGTGTACATGGAACATTCTCAAGAATTGACCATATGTTGGGCCACAAAGACAATATCAGCAAATTTAGAAAAATTGAAATTGTACCAAGCATATTTTCTGATCATAAAGCCCTGAAACTAGAATTCAACTGCAAAAAATAGGGGGAAAAACCCACAAAAATGTGGAAACTAAACAACATACTTCTAAAAAATGAATGGGTCAAAGAAGAAATAAGCGCAGAAATCAAAAGATATATACAGACAAATGAAAATGAAAATACGACATATCAGAATCTCTGGGATGCAGTAAAAGCAGTAATAAGAGGAAAGTTCATATCACTTCAGGCCTATATGAACAAACAAGAGAGAGCCGAAGTAAACCACTTAACTTCACACCTTAAGGAACTAGAAAAAGAAGAACAAAGACAACCCAAAACCAGCCGAAGAAAGGAGATAATAAAAATCAGAGCAGAAATAAATGAAATAGAGAACAGAAAAACTATAGAAAAAATCAATAAAACAAGGAGCTGGTTCTTTGAAAAGATCAACAAAATTGACAAACCCTTGGCAAGACTCACCAAGGAAAAAAGACACAGGACTCAAATAAATAAAATCCAAAATGAAAGAGGAGAGATCACCACAGACATCATAGAAATACAAAGAATTATTGTAGAATACTATGAAAAATTATATGCCACCAAATACAACAACCTAGAAGAAATGGATAAATTCCTAGAACAATACAACCTTCCTAGACTGAGTCATGAAGAAGCAGAAAGCCTAAACAGACCAATCAGCAGGGAGGAAATAGAAAAAACTATTAAAAATCTCCCCAAAAATAAAAGTCCAGGCCCAGACGGTTATACTAGTGAATTCTATCAAACATTCAAAGAAGACTTGGTTCCTATTCTACTCAAAGTCTTCCAAAAAATTGAAGAAGAAGCAATACTTCCAAACACATTTTATGAGGCCAACATAACCCTCATACCAAAACCTGGCAAGGATGGCACAAAGAAAGAAAACTACAGACCAATATCTCTAATGAATACAGATGCTAAAATACTAAACAAAATACTGGCAAACCGAATACAACAACATATTAAAAAAATAATACATCATGATCAAGTGGGATTCATCCCAGAATCTCAAGGATGGTTCAACATACGCAAAACGGTTAACGTAATACACCATATCAACAAAACAAAGAACAAAAACCACATGATCTTATCAATAGATGCAGAAAAGGCTTTTGATAAAATACAACACAATTTTATGTTTAAGACTCTCAACAAAATGGGTATAGAAGGAAAATATCTCAACATGATAAAGGCCATATATGATAAACCATCAGCCAACATCCTATTAAACGGCATAAAACTGAGGACTTTCTACCTTAAATCAGGAACAAGACAGGGTTGTCCACTCTCTCCACTCTTATTCAACGTGGTGCTAGAAGTTCTGGCCAGAGCAATCAGACAAGACAAAGAAATAAAAGGCATCCATATCGGAAAAGAAGAAGTAAAAGTATCACTTTTTGCTGATGATATGATCCTATATATCGAAAACCCGAAGGTCTCCACAAAAAGATTATTAGAAACAATAAACCAATACAGTAAGGTCGCAGGATACAAAATTAACATACAAAAGTCCATAGCCTTTCTATATGCCAACAATGAAATATTAGAAAACGAACTCAAAAAAATAATCCCCTTCACGATTGCAACAAAAAAAATAAAATACCTAGGAATAAACATAACAAAGAACGTAAAGGACCTATATAATGAAAATTACAAAGCATTGTTAAGGGAAATCGAAAAAGATACAATGAGATGGAAAAATATTCCTTGTTCTTGGATAGGAAGAATAAATATAATCAAAATGGCCATATTACCCAAAGCAATATACAAATTTAATGCAATTCCCATCAAAATCCCTATGAGATTTTTTAAAGAAATGGAACAAAAAATCATCAGATTTATATGGAACTATAAAAAACCCCGAATAGCCAAAACAATCCTAAGGAAAAAGAATGAAGCTGGGGGCATTACAATACCTGACTTTAAACTATATTATAGGGCCACGATAATTAAAACAGCATGGTATTGGCAGAAAAATAGACACTCAGACCAATGGAACAGAATAGAAAGCCCAGAAATAAAACCACATATATATGGTCAAATAATCTTTGATAAAGGGGCCAACAACACACAATGGAGAAAAGAAAGCCTCTTCAACAAATGGTGTTGGGAAAACTGGAAAGCCACATGCAAAAGAATGAAACTCGACTACAGCCTGTCCCCGTGTACTAAAATTAATTCAAAATGGATCAAAGACCTAAATATAAGACCTGAAACAATAAAGTACATAGAAGAAGACATAGGTACTAAAATCATGGACCTGGGTTTTAAAGAACATTTTATGAACTTGACTCCAATGGCAAGAGAAGTGAAGGCAAAGATAAATGAATGGGACTACATCAGAATTAAAAGTTTTTGCTCAGCAAGAGAAACTGATATCAAAATAAACAGACAGCCAACTATATGGGAACTGATATTTTCAAACGACAGCTCAGATAAGGGCCTAATATCCAAAATTTACAAAGAACTCATAAAACTCAACAACAAACAAACAAGCAATCCAATAAAAAAATGGGAAGAGGACATGAACAGACACTTCTCCCAGGAAGAGATACAAATGGCCAACAGATATATGAAAAGATGCTCAGCTTCATTAGTTATTAGAGAAATGCAAATCAAAACTACAATGAGATACCACCTCACCCCTGTTAGATTAGCTATTATCAACAAGACGGGTAATAGCAAATGTTGGAGAGGCTGTGGAGAAAAGGGAACCCTCATTCACTGTTGGTGGGACTGTAAAGTAGTACAACCATTATGGAGGAAAGTATGGTGGTTCCTCAAAAAACTGCAAATAGAACTACCTTATGACCCAGCAATCCCTCTACTGGGTATATACCCCAAAACCTCAGAAACATTGATACGTGAAGACACATGTAGCCCCATGTTCATTGCAGCACTGTTCACAGTGGCCAAGACATGGAAACAACCAAAAAGCCCTTCAATAGAAGACTGGATAAAGAAGATGTGGCACATATACACTATGGAATACTACTCAGCCATAAGAAATGATGACATCAGATCATTTACAGCAAAATGGTGGGATCTTGATAACATTATAAGGAGTGAAATAAGCAAATCAGAAAAAAACAAGAACTACATGATTCCATACATTGGTGGAACATAAAAATGAGACTAAGAGACATGGACAAGAGTGTGGTGGTTACCAAGGGTGGGGGGGGGAGGGAGGACATGGGAGGGAGGGAGGGAGAGTTAGGGGGAGGGGGAGGGGCACAGAGAACTAGATAGAGGGTGACTGAGGACAATCTGACTTTGGGCGAGGGGTTTGCAACATAATTTGATGACAAAATAACCTAGACATGTTTTCTTTGAATATATGTACCCTGATTTATTAATGTCATCCCATTACCATTAATAAAAATTTATTAAAAAAAAAAAAAAAAAAAAAAAAAAAAGAAGGAAAATCTTGTCATTGCAACAACATGGAGGGACCTTGGGAGTATTATGCTAAGTCAGACAGAGAAATAAGTCAGACAGAGAAAGACAAAGAGCATACAATTTTACTTTTATGTGGAATCTAAAAAACAAGCCAAATAATACAAAACATAATTAATAGGTACAGAAAACAGAATGGTGGTTATAGAGGGAAAGGGTTTGGAAGGTAGACAAAATGGGTAAAAAGGGTAAGTACAAGTGTCCAGTTATAAAATAAATAAGTCACAGTGATCTAATGTATAACATGGTGACTATAGCCAATAATATTGAATTGCATATTAGAAAGTAGCTAAGAGAGTAAATCGTATCACAAAATATTTTTTACTTTATGTGTGGTGATGAATGGTAACTAGACTTAGTGTGATCATTTCACTATAACCTATACAAATATAGAATCATTATATTGCATATCTGAAACTAATATAATGCTAGCTGTCAATTATACCTCAATAACAAAAGAATGCTGTGATATTAAAGGTACTTAAAGCAAATGTATTTTTTTTGAAACTTCTAGATAGAAATTATGTTGCCAAAACAAAAATTTTAAGACATAAGGGTTATGCATTATTAACAAAATGTCTTCACCACCATGAACTATTTATGGAGAACACTATTTTCTATAGAAGAAATTACTGTAATCTTCCTAGAAGATATGTTTCCGTAGCTTTTAATATATTTATTCTTTTTATATTTTAAAATTTTCCTTGTTACATAGGCTTCTTTACTAATAAAAATTCATACATTTATATAAAAAAATCTTAATTGGTAAATATGGATGGAAATTTATTTGATTTTCAATATTCTACAAAAATTATGCTGTGTTTTTGGTATGCATTAAATATGAATGTGTTTGAAATTATTTGTAGAAGTAAGCTCATATGCTTATTTTAGATTGTTAATAAACTGTCATTTGATCATTTCTATCAGAAAAATTGATAGAAATAAAAGTTATGGGCAGCAGTGCTCCAGGGATATGCAGATGTATTGAGGACTGTCAGGTTAAGGTATATCCAGTTTACACAGCGCTAGAAGATTTAGTGTGGCTCTACTTTTTATACTGAAGGTAAAATTTAACGCAGGTCCTTATTTTTCACCATGACAGAGCTACTGGTCTATTTTTATGTTTGAACATATTAGACAGTGACCAAACAGGAAAAGCTACAAGCTATCTAACAAAAGGATCTGAGTAGATGAAAGTAAATATGAATGAAAAGAAAACTTACAGGTACACATCAGCTGATAGTAATGATTCAATCAAGCAACCAAGTATACAAAAAAGAATAAAATTAAAATTCCCAGATTTTGTAGTCTGATAAAAAGTGAGGTTTGTGTGTTGTGTGTATGTTTGTTTGATGTGTTGAATTTAAAGTTTGGAAAAACATGTTTATCGCTGTTCTCAGCAGATGTGTTCTACCTGCCCTCTGCCTTGTACCTCTTCTTCCTATGTAAGGGAAGGAGCTGCCCCTTCATGCCATTGTTGACCCTTCTAGCTGGAAATTGCCTGTTATCCCGTACTGCAACTGGTCACATAAGTGTCTTCTCTTCTGTATTTTATATTTTTTCCTTTCTCTGGTTGTTTTCAAAATTATATCAGCATGTCCAAATCTCTCTCATCTTATACAGCTACTGACTAATCCCATTACCTACCAAACATAAGACTCTAAGTTCTCACTTAACTATTAGCCCCCTCCCCATATTGTCAGTCTAATTCTGTCTACCAATACTCCCCTGATCTCTGACTGGCATTCAGCTTTGATATTTTATCCTGACCTATTTGGATTTGGCCTGCTAGTAGCATGTGATGAAGTAGAGCACTGCAACTTCTTCAGTCTTATTCTACTCTGCCCTGCACTCTGTACATCTCTGTCTTTACATTTGCTCTGTACCATCGGAGGGAGAAGCACTCAGACAAAGGGGAAGAGCCCAGACACTTGCAGTTGCCCACACATATTCATGCTATCACATATTTCTGTGTCTTTGCACATGCTCGTTCTTCTGTCTGGAAACCCCCCTGTATCTCATTTATATAGTAATTTTTGGCTCCTTTTTCAAAACTCAGGTCCAATATTTAAGCTTGGGAACTTCATGGATTTTGGTGTAATGATTTTAATATCACTATTCCATATTTTCAAAAAAGACCAATGGCTTCCTCTATTGCCAAAATACAATATGGTTCCCATACATCCCTTTACTGTACAGTAAGTTTCTGGAGGACAGGTATCTTCTAGTACCATGCATGGCAAATAGTGGGCTCTCAGATAAATTGATTGAAAAATGGACTTTCACACTTCCTTTTTATTCTTTTTCTAGTCATGTATTTCTTAAAATTAATATTGAAAAATAAGGATAAAAGACATTTTTCTCGTTAAGCTCTTCTGCAAATTTTCATTAAATTTATTAAATTATGTTATGCACCTCACATTACAGTACATGTGCACATTTGACATGTCTCATGTCTATTTTAAAATCCAATCAACACACCTTTTCTTGGTAACCTTGAAATTATCTTTAACAATTTTGTTTGCACAGATGTTCTTGCTTAAAATCAATTTGATTTGTATATAAAGCTACTGTGCCCATTAGGAATTTGCATTTTGTTTTATTTTATTTTTTTACCACTAGAGATACTCTCTTCTTGGTAATAGAATCTCAAGGAGGATGTGAAAATCTTTGAAGATCTGTTCCTGTGATCCATGCGTCAATCTGCATTTAACCTCTATAAAAGTGTAATTTTTTAATTTTCTTGAGGAATTGATCATAGCAAGCTAACCCCAGAATTCAGCTTAAAAAACCTAAATTCAGCAATTCTTTTTTTTTACAGAGACAGAGAGAGGGATAGCTAGGGACAGACAGGAATAAAGAGAGATGAAAAGCATCAATCATTAGTTTTTTGTTGCGATACCTTAGTTGTTCAGGGTTTGGGAACCTATGGCTCGCAAGCCAGATGTGGCTCTTTTGATGGCTGCATCTGGCTCATAAACATATCTTTAATAAAAATAATAATAACGTTAAAAATATAAAACATTCTTATGTATTACAATCCATTCATTTCTACCGCTCATGTTCATGGTTGCGGGTGGCTGGAACCAATCACAGCTGTCCTCTGGGACAACACCAAATTTTTATTGGATAATGCGTAATGTACATGGGTCGTTGTGAGGTCAGGAAGTGAACTTCCCTCCTTTTAATCAAGTAGTCAGCTAGCTAATTGCAGAAACCCTTTTGATGAAGAAGATGACTAAAAGAAAAAAAGAGAAGTATCGTACTTTTCAGCAGGAATGGACAGAGGAATTTGCCTTTGTGGAAAGAGCAGGTTCTGCAGTGTGTCTAATATGCAATGATAAAATTGCATCGATGAAACGGTCAAATATAAAGCAGCACTTCAACAGACACCAAACTACATTTGCATCGAAATATCCAGCAGGGAACAGCAGAAAGAAAGCATGTCAAGAGCTACTGTGCAGAGTGCAAGCTAGTCAGCAGCAACTCTGTGTTTGGACCCAAAAAGGTAACTGGAATTCAGCTAGCTTTGCTAGTGCTTCAGCAATTGTGAGAAACAAAAAGCCATTCACAGATGGGGAGTATGCCAAAACATTCATGCTTAATGTTGCCAATGAACTTTTTGACAACTTTTTGGATAAAGACAAAATAATCAAACGAATAAAAGACATGCTTCTGTCTTTTATTCAGATCAAGAACTGTTCATGATCGTACCATCATGATGGCAAATCAAATTGAGGCAACACAAGTGAAGGATATAAATGCAGCACCATTCTTTTCTCTTGCTTTGTATGAGTCAACAGACATAAGCTATTTATTCCAGTTCAGCGTGATGGCAAGATATGCTGTCGGTGACACACTATGTGAGGGAAGTCTATGAAAGAGACAACAAGGGGGGAAGATTTATTCAAGTCTTTCACTGAGTGAAAGAGCTAGAACTGTTCATCGCCCACATTGAAACAGGTCATTTACTACACTTTGAAAAACTGGGAGAGTTTAAAGATGCATGCACAGCAAGTGACCCTGCTCAATATCTTGATCTCCAGCAGCTAGTGGGCTTCACATCTAATCTCCTATAGTCATTCAAAGTGCGCTTTGGAGAATTTTGTGAGTGCACTGGTCTTTTTAAGTTCATCACCCATCCACACGAGTGTGCAGTGGACAGCACCGACCTGAATTACATTCCCTGTGTCTCTGTCAGAGATTTTGAGCTACAAGCTGCTGAACTGAAGGCCTCAGATGTGAGTGAATAAGTTCAAGTCACTGAATGAAGATTTGGGAAGACTTGCACGACAGCAAGCAGAGTTGGCAAGCAAACACAAGTGGGGAGAAATGAAAAAACTTCAACCCGCGGACCAGCTGATTGTCAAAACTTGGAACGCGCTTCCATCACATACCACACACTGCAGCGTGTGAGTATTGCTCTACTGAGAATGTTTGGCTCTACATATGCATGTGAGCAGTCTTTCTCATATCTACAGAACGTTAAGACCAACCTACGATCACATTTAACGATGGAAGTCTCAACACCCGCATGAAGCTTAACCTCACTATGTATCAACCAGACTACAAAGCCATCAGCAAAACCATGCAGTACCAGAAGTTGCATTAATGGTAAGAAGTACTTTATTCATCATTGGTTAACAACAGCATAACAACATTATTAAAAAGATTTCAGAGACTTGTTGTAGTTTAAAAGTGTTGGTCTTACATAAAATGCACACATTTACCTGTATTTAGTGTTAAACATATTGTATGGCTCTCACGGAATTACATTTTAAAATATGTGGTGTTCATTGCCCTCTCAGCCAAAAAGGTTCCCAACCCCTGCCTTAGTTGTTCATTAATTGCTTTCTCATACGTGCCTTGACCATGGGGTTACAGCAGAACGAGTAACCGCTTGCTCAAGCCAGCGACCTTGGGTACAAGCTGGTGAGCTTTGCTCAAACCAGATGAGCCCTCACTCAAGCTGGCGACCTCACGTCTCGAACCTGGGTCCTCTTCATCCCAGTTTGATGATCTATCCACTGCTCCACTGTCTGGTCAGGCAGCAGTTCTTTTATTGTAATACCAATATTCCAGAGTCATGTAACAACCCAGCTTCCTGGGTTACTTCATATTTGCTATTATAGTCACCCAGATCCCATTGCCTAAGCAAAGAGCTTCCTAGGGTGACAGAACTCACAAAAATACCAAAGCACAAAAATATATTTAGATAATAAAATGCTATTACAGTAGTCTTTAACTGCAAATATGTCATAGATATCCACTAACTGCAAATAGTGTGCTGTCTTTACTAAAACCCAAGAGTCTAGAATCTTATAGTTCATGGACAAAGAAGCAATTTACAAATTCATTGACTTGAACCCCACGCCTTTGCATGAAAGATGATAAATAATAGTGATGAGAAATTTTGTAAGAATTTTGATTTCTGTATGATGATATAGAACTTTATAAATGTTAACATGACTGTTTCTCCTGATAAGTAGTTGGATACAAACAAAATTATTTTCAGTAAGTAGTTTTGTACCTTGTGGCTCTTAAGAAGATACTTTTGCTTATTATACTTAATCCAAATACTTAATCTGCAGGAAGGTCACTAACCACTATGCTAGTCATTCATCTTACTCTAAAACTTTGAGGGAAGCTTTTCATAGACCTTCCCCAGGTTGAACTTATTTCCTGCTTTCACCAACTTCTCATATGTTCTTGCTGCTCACAAACTTCTCATATATTTTTCTTACCTGCTTTTTGCTTCCCAGATTTCCTTAGCTTCCACCTTGTCTCATTCTTGTTCATCTGTCAAACATTATATTTGTAAAGAAAATTACCAATAAGAAGAGATGATTCAATAACTGTAGAAATTCTAGAAGCAATATGCTTACATTTAAGTTGCTGACATAAACATTTTCCCTTTTATTTTGGTTACAAAATGCTCTTTTTCTTTTCTTTTCATCCTTCCTACAATTTCCATATTCTGTATTTAACTCTTTCACCTCTTATTACAAGGTCAGCTGGTTGCCTCTCAAGAGTGCCCTCACTAGTCCATCACCAGCATTTCCCTCTCTATTGAACACCCAAGTCAAATATGCTTATTGTGTGTACTCCCCTTGGAATCTTAAAACTTTGTGTAGAAAAGGGTTTTTATTGGTTATATTCAATAACTGATCTGTTCATTGTTCTATTACAGATTTTAACAGCTTAAGCAAGATTTCATCAGTTTTTTGTGACAGCAGGCTCTGTAATTTGTTTGTATACTGTAAGTATGGCTCTTCTTTTTGGCAGGTAATATTCACCTTGCTTTTATGTTCTTGACTTTTGTGCCCACACCTACTTTTCTGTCCTCATGAGTAGCTTAAAAAAAGTAGCTAGTCTTATCACAACCTTCATTTAAGACATATTACCATCTACATGCCAACACCTTAGACATTTGAAGCCATTGACCCTATTGATTATTGATAAACTTAAATGGCATTTAAAAATAATAAAGTGCATTTCTAAAAGGTATATCACTGGTACTTGTAAACAGACACCCAGTTCTAATCGCTTAAAATACAATGTGTTAAGATTTTTCTTGATTCATTAATTAATTCATACTCAATACTCATGATACTACAGTGTCAGGTTTAAAGAGATTTTAGAAGATACATTTTACAAAATTGCAGTTATAAAAATTCAAGAGCACATAGAGCAGGAGATGAAGAAAATTAATAAGCAGAAGTGCTCAGCACATTGAGGCTGCCTAGGCCTGGATGCCCCTGAGAATGCGTAGTGCTATGTCTGAAAGCCAAAAAATCCAGGAGGAATTGAGTTTGACATACGGATCTCAGGTGAGGCCCCTGAGCAAGTGATGAGAGTGGATTGGCGCAGTACCACGTGTTTTCACAGAGCCGCCCTTAATGAGACAGGAGATGATTGTGTTGGGAATTAGGCCACCACTCAGGGGATGCTTTTTTAGAGACTGTTTCAATATCCTTTTGATGCAGGGTTTTAGCCCACTTGATGATGAGCACTTTAGTTTTACAGGTATTAGAACTCTGGAGATGTTATAAAAAGTTACCAGAGGTGATGGGATATGGGAAGAATCATGCAGCCCTGGGGGGTAGGGGGGCAGGTTTGTGTCTGATGTTGCAGGTTAACAGTGACAACGATGCAGCATCAGGCAGTAACCAAAAGTTAATTTTCCTTCATAGGCAGAACCAAATGCTGCACACAAGTAATTTAGAAAGACCCAGAATACTGAGCACACATTCTCCATGCATCTGAAGAGCAGTGCTTCTGCGGTTGAGTCTATGAACATATACGGAATAATAAAAATAAATAAATTCATAGTTTGAATTTAAATTGTCCCAGAAATTCAAGCAAACCAGGCAAAAAAAAGACGTTGATGACTTAGAGTAGGAAACACAAATCACTGAATCACACTGAATGGTAGTGTAATTGAGTCTTATCAGTTTTTAAAAGCTTAAAGTTAGGTGAGAAAGTATTTTGTCAGTAAACATTTTTAGAAATAAAGTGGTCGTAACTGAGACTGTCAATAAAACCTTTCTAAATGGAGATGATTTATTTTTAATAAAATTATTGATTTCTGGGTTTACTTTTATAGTAATTAATTTGGCCAGGTTTATCAGTTCAGCTCAAGTCTCTCTGCTTTCAAAATTTAAGTATCTTGGATAATTTAAAAGTCTTTTTAATCTTAAATAATATCTAAGGCTAAATACACACATACACACACACATATATATATCCTATATCAGATATTTAAATAAATGCTATTTTAATGTTTGGTTTTATTTCCCTTGACAAATGCTTTTATGGGTTTTTTTTTTTTACTAATCTTATTATTGAAAGGGCAGAAACCATGGGAGACAAACCAAAACATGAGGCTAGTGTATTTCAAAAGAAAAATTTATTTTAAAAGCACATAGATACTAGATACAAGCAGGCTGAGAGCAGCAAAAAGTGTCAGCCCTGAGCTGTGGGAGAGAGTGGGTAGATATAGGGGTTACTGCAGGCACGTGGACACACCTAGATTAGTATATTGGGTTTGGTCGCCTTTGTTATAGACTGTCCCCTCTTCCCAGCCCTCAGGCCCCTCATGATGATGGCCTTGTCTCAATGACACTTTTCAGAACCTTCCTAGAGGAAGAAAAAATTTCTTAAGTGGAAGGGGGAGGTTGGGGTATGGGTAGGGAAATGTTTACTGAAGACGTTGCCTTAATGGAAGTTGTGTGAGGTAAATTTAAGTTTTAAAGGAGCCAATTTAACCCTAACAATTATAACAAATTCTGTGAGTGAAAATTTCTGCATATCTCAAATATTTAATCATAACAATACCTGCTATTTACAAAGAAATATACACTTTCTGTAAAACAGATATCCCCAGGAATTATCTCATTACCAGTTTTGGTTTTTTTTTAAAAAATTTTTCTGAAGTTGGAAATGGGGAAGCAGTCAGACAGACTCCCGCATGCACCCGACCGGGATCCACCTGGCATGCCCACCAGGAGGCGATGCTCTGCCCATCTGGGGTGTTGCTCTGTTGCAACCAGAGCCATTCTAGCGTCTGAGGCAGAGGCCATAGAGCCATCCTCAGCGCCCAGGCCAACTTTGCTCCAATGGAGCCTCGGCTGCAGGAGGGGAAGAGAGAGACAGAGAGGAAGGAGAGGGGGAGGGATGGAGAAGCAGATGGACGCTTCTCCTGTGTGCTCTGGCCGGGAATCGAACCCGGACTCCTGCACACCAGGCCGACACTCTACCACTGAGCCAACCAGCCAGGGCCATCAGTTCTTTTTTAATAAAAGAGTTAAACTATGACACTTTTGGAAACAAAGACATGTATTTTGTGTTTCTTGCATTTCCAAAATCTTAGGTGGTAGACTGTCACAGTGCTGGTACTCAATGAGTGATTGCTGAATGAATGAACGAATGAATGAATGAATGAATGAATGATAGAGTTTATGATTTTGGTAAAACTATAAATGTTATACGATCTTTACAAAGTTTTTATTTAATATTTAAGAACTTTTAAATTTTGAGCTTTCTGTCAGTGAACACTTAATGGCTGGGTTAACTATTTTAATTTATAAAGGGCTTCCCTTCTTTGATTTGCCTTAGGGTTGATATAGCTCAGATCCAAAGGGCAGTGACACATGCTTGATCTAAAACAGTAAACTCTTCAAAGGCATAGGTTATTTTTCTTTTCTTTTTTTTTCTTTTTCTTTTTTTTTTTTTTTTTTTGTTATATTTTTCTGAAGAAGCAGGGTGGCAGAGAGACAGACTCTCACATGCACCTGACTAGGATCCACCTGGCAAGTCCACTAGAGGGGATGTTCTGCCCATCTGGGGAGTTGCTCCACTGCAACCAGAGCCAGTTTTTAGCACCTGAGACAGAGGCCATGAGCCATCCTCAGTGCCCAGGCCAACTTTTTTCCAATTGAGCCTTGGCTGTGGGAGTGGAAGAGAGAGATAGAGAGAAAGGAGAGGGGGCATGGTGGAGAAGTAGATGGGCGCTTCTCCTTTGTGCCCTGGCTGGAAATCAAACTTGGACTTCCACATGCTGAGCCAATGTTCTACCACTGAGCCAACTGGCCAGGACTATTTTTCTTTTTCATATCTAGATTCTGGCACACAGAAGATGCACATTACATGTATTATTTAAAAATGTAATATTTGGCCCTGACCGGTGGCTCAGTGGATAGAGCATGGGCCCAGTATATGGGTCCCGAGTTCAATTGTCAATCAGGGCACACATAGAAGCAACCATCTGTTTCTCCTCCTTCTCCCACTCCCATATCTCTCCCTCCCTCCCTCCCACAGCCAGTGATTCAATTGGTTCCAGTAATGCCTGGGCACTGAAGATAGTTTGGTTGATTCGAGCATCGGCCCTAGACAGAGTTTGCCAAGTGGATCCCAGTCAGGATGCATGTGGAATGCATGTGGAAGTCTGTCTCACTATCTCCCCGCTTCTCACCTGGAAAAAAAAAATGAATGAAAATATTCACAAAGATGTTATTAACGATTCAAATCATCATTATATTATTTTTTGGTAACTTTGGGAGTGATTAATTTTCTATGGTGGGAAAATTGATAAGTCAAATGAACAATTCCAGAATGACAAATATTTAGCAATATGATAGATAAACATTTTTTTCAGAAGAAAAATATGTTTGGATGGAATGGAACTCCACTGGCATTGATCAAATGCAGTTTTAGAGGAGACAGTGTTTGTATCCAAGACCAAGAGCACAACATTGAGATGGTAGCTAGTCACTTCTGAGGTCTATCTAGAAGTGAAAGGGGTGCAGTCAAAGTTCTTAAAAGAAATGTGCTCTATTTCTGTGTAGTGACCTAACTTTATAAATTACCTTCACTCACATGACCTCCTTGGAGCCTCAAAGCAGTCATGAGGGATAGGGTGGTTGATCTTATGATGTTCGTTATATGATGCCAATGGGAAGAAGTGATTTTGAAAGTCTATACCCATACTCATTGCTTTGGCTTTTGTTTGGACTTATGAGCTGCTGTTCTGCACTGTTATTTTTGGCAAAGTGTATTCTTAGAAAAGTTAAAAGGTTGTGTCTGGGTAGTCTTTTTTAAGATATAGAAAATTGTAAATTGTTTGGTGTGTTGACCAAACAGTATATTCGTTTCCTAGAAAAAGAAAATTTAAAATTATTATTAATTCCTGTATTTGCATAACCTTTAGTAAGACCGCATCTACTGGCTTAAGTATTTATTCTAGAGTAAATCCAATATTCACATTTTTTTCATTGCAATATGCTCAATTTTTTAAAAAACAGATAATACAAATTGACTCATATAAATATACCAAACTTATTTTTTGACAAAGGTGCAAAAATTTATGAGGGAATAAGAAAAGTTGTTTCAATGAATAGTGTTAAAACAATTAGACATCAATAACTATAAAAATAAATTTGAATTTAAACTTAAATGGAAGGAGACTTGACTTAGAGTGGTGAATACATAATACAATATACAGATGATGTATTATAAAATTACTCACCTGAAGCCTATATTATTTTACTAACTAATATCATCCCAATAAATTCAACTTAAAAATAAATAAAAATTAAAACTAATAAACCTCAACGTTATATAAATGTTAACTCTACACAGATCATAAATCTAAATGTAAAACTTATAAACTTTTAGAAGAAAATTTTAACAATTTGAAGGTAAGCAGAGTGTCCTTAGATATGACTCAAAAAGCATGAACTATAAAAGAAAAAATAAATAAATTGAATTTCATAAAAAATTTAATTCTCTGATGCCTGGCGAGATAGTTTGGTTGGTTAGAGCATTGTCCCTGAGCTTAAAGGTTGCCAATTCAATTTCCTGGTCAAGGCACATACAGGAGCAGCTCATGGTCCTATCTCTTTCTCTCTGCTGCTCTCAAAAAATAAAATAATAATAATTTAATTTTTTAAAAAAAGACACTGGTCAAAGGATGAAAAGTTAGCTATCAAACTCTCTGATCTCAACAATAAGGAGATAAAACAATTCAACTAGAAAAATAAACAAAAGACCGAAACCACACCAAAGAAGATATGCAAATAACAAAGAAACATGTGAAAAGATGTTTAGCATCACTGGGCATTAGGAAAATGGAGATTACAACACAGTGAGATGACATTACACATCATTAGAATGACTAAGAAAAAAAGTGCTGTAATACAATATGCATTGAAAAACATCTGAAGAAATGTGAGCATGTAAAATGTTGAAGCCACTATGAAAATCATTCTGGTAGTTTCCTAGAAAGTTAAATGTATATCTACCATATGACCTAGCATTTACACTCTTGGGTATGTGTTATAGAAACATGAACATTACGTTTACACAAAATCCTGTTTGTGAATGTTCCTAACAGTTTTATTTGTCACAGCTCCAAAAATGAGACAACCCAGGTACCCTTCACTGAGTGAATAGATAAATTAACAACAGTTCTTTCATACCATAGAATACAACTAAGAAAAATAAATAAATTATTGATACATGCAACAATTAGGAATATTGCAAGAGCACTTATCCTTATAGGAAAAAAAAACCAACATCAAAATGTTACATGCTATATGATTCTATATATCCTCAAAATATAAAATGATACAAACTGAGAACTTCTTTGTGGTTGCCAGAGCTTAGGAAAGGAAAAGGAAGGTGTGACTATAACATTATAGCACATGGAAATTTTTTTTGCTGTAATGGAATAGTTCTCTACTATCTTGATTGTGGTGATAGTAATTCAAATCTATACATGTGATAAAATGTCTTAGAATGATGTACCAAACTATTAACAGATGAGTGCATGAAACAACTGATCAGCCTCTGTAAGAAATATCAGGCAAATTAACTGTGTTATGCCAATATCAATGCCCTGGTTTGGGTAATGCAATCTAGATATGTAAGAAGTTACCACTGGGTGGCATGTGATGATGGGTTCATCTGATCTCTTTTGTACTATTTTTGCCACTCCTTTTGAATCTAAAATGATATTTAAAGTTTAACAATGAAGGATTTTCCATTATTTTATAGACTTCAAATCCTAGAGAAATGGTCAATAACCTATTTAGATAAAAGCTTCAATTCTATATATAGAAAAAAAAAGATTTCATTTAAAAGGAAAGATTTTGGCACCAATGTGAAAAGAAGGAGAAATTAAATAGTAAAATTAAATCTAAGTAGCACTTTAAGTAAGTGTTTTTATCCATCTATTCATTCATTTAAAAACAGTATGCTGGAGAACATGGGAACAAGAATGTGTAAATGGGAATCTGGCTGCTTGGTTTGAATATTGACTCTGCCATATAATAGCTGTATGAGTGCTGGCAAATTTTCTTATCTTTCTGTGCTGCAGTGCTCTTGTCTAGAAAATAGGGACAATAATAGAACCAAACTGTTCATTTTGTTATGATTATATGTACTAGTAGATATTAAAAATGTGTAAGGTTTAAACATCATCTAATTGTCAACCATTACTACTATTATTTATATGTTCTTTTATTGAAAGTTTGCTTTATTCAAGGTGTTTTACTACAACCTGCAGAAGTTATAAAGATGATTTAGTCAAGGTTCTGTGTCCTTGAGGGTCTTACAGTTTAGCAAGAAACCAAGATGAAAATCAATGGCAAAAGTAAAAAGCATGAAATTTGAAGCACATAAGAGATCATCAAATCTGGTCTCTGAGAAAGGAAACCTAGCTGACCCTGTTGGGGAAATTAGGGAGGGTTTGTTTGAAAGGGTACATCTGACCGGGGCTAGAACAGATTTGATTCCACATGTTGCCGGGAAAAGCAGTTCAGACAGTGGGAAGCACTGGCCAGCAGCAAGAGGAAGTCCATAGTGACGCTGCTCTAGGAACACTGTCTGGCTGGACTAGTGTATAGACTAGAAAGTAGTGAGATACTGATTATCAACACCAAAAATATATATTTAAAAGAAACAACAGCAATACTGAATACCAGGATAAAGAGGTAAGGAAGATTATCCTTTCACTGAGAGTGACTTCCAAAGCTATGATAGCATCAGATCGTCTGAATTATCCCCCTAGCACAGCACTGATTCAGGTTTGGAGAAGCCATGCCTGACCTCTCCTGTTGGCAGACTTTCCATGTGATGGAATACCAAGGCAGGGAGATATGCAGAGATAATTCACTCTCTAATGGTATCTTCGCTCTTCCTGGTGATTTTTTGAAAGGGAGAGAGCTAATGCCATTTTGTTTGCCTGGATTTGTTCCACTTGTTCCCCTTGAAAAGGTTTGTCTTAATTAATTAGATTGGCAATTGTATTGTTCAGATGATTGGCAGGGAAAACAAAATAGTGTTTACAGGCCTAATAAACCAACCTTTGATTGAACAGTTAACACCTATTGCTGTGGCATTAATTCAATCTCATTTAGCTTTGAAGGGGTTGGGGGGCTGTGTGATATTCACAGAATACCGGCTTTGCATTTTGCACTGCAATCAGATAGGGCAATTTCCAGAGAGTGATTTAGAGAGATTATTTTTTTCTAATACTGTTTTGAAATGTCCCTGTGGAGAGAAGAAAAGAAAAGAAAAGAAAAAAAGTGATTTATTTAGAAGGAGAATAAAAGTTTTAGCTCCTTGGAGAATTAAGAGGACATCAGGGAATACTTTAATATTTTCAGATGAAGATCAGTGTTCACCTGTGACCAGCTTTGGTAAAAAATGAGAATTTTGTCTTGGCACCTGATTTATATGTTGTACTGTAGGCAGAGGGGCATTTTCATTATCTATATTCAAATTATTTATTGAATGCCAAGGTTATACTATGCACTCTATCAAAAGCAGAATTAGATTAACTCTCTACTCAGGACACCTATAATTTAAATGTAATGTCCCAAGAGGAAGATAACTTCCTCCATTTGTTTTGTGGGATTCTATTCCATCTTCTTTTACTTCCTGTCTACGCATTATGTCTTGATACCACCCAAAACTTGACGCCTTTCATATAAAACCGGAAACTGGAGAAAGTGATTTTTTTAAGCACTACTGCTATTTTTCTTTATTTTGTATTTTAAAAAGCAGAGTTTTCTTAAAGTATTTTATAGGCATGAATCCCAATTCATATTTTTCCCAGTTTTCCCAATAAATAACTATTTATTTAAGGTTCTTTTATTAATCCATATGGAAAAAATTTTATCAGGTAGTAAAAATCAACATTTTTCTCTAAATTGTCCTTTTTTTAAGTACATTTTCAACTTTCAATTTCCTATTTCTTTACCTTACTGTCTCAGAAATATTATCATTTATTTTAATTTTTGTCTTCCACTTTGAAGCCTGTCATAAACTCTTCAATGGCAAACAGAAAAGATATCAAAACTATATCAGATGATCTGAAATGCCTGCTTCTGAACGTTCTTTATTCTTTTACTCCAAACCATGTAATAATGGCTTGTTTTTCTGTTTGTTTATTTTTTTTAAGTTTCTCAAACCTGACATAAGAACAGTATAATTTAAATTTATATGTTGTTGTAACAAAGGACAATCTTAGGAGCTACTATATTATTTTCTTGATTGACTAACAGATTATAACCTGTAACATATATATATATATGTAGTGCTAAAATTTCAAAGATGTAGTCAAGCTAGACATTTGTATTGCTTATTGTTATTTCCCAATATTGGCTTCTCTTGCCATGAGCCACTGATAGAATCTGAGGACACAGAGCAACATGCTCCTTAGTGAGATATTGACCTGTGAGTAAGTAATTAAAGGTTAAAGGGAAACCTGGCTGCCTTTGATCATCTTCGTGAGTTATGACAAGCTGACATTCTTTTGTCCACCAACGAGGGTTCTGTAGCCTTGAGGAAATTTGCATGAATTCGATAAAGTGAATACATGGAGAAGGCCAAATTTTAAACTAGTTTTGAAAAACCAAACAGAAAAAGAAAATGATTATATAGTTAAACTACAAAAGCTATACATTAGTTGTCTTGCTGCCACAAAAGTGTATAAAATCATCTGAAAGTTAAAATAACCAGAAAGGACAAAGAATACTTCTTTTAAGCCAAAGTGAATGTGAAATTAATAAACCCTCCAAAGGTATTTTTATTATAGTGTACTTATACCCTTTTATATTTATACTTTGTTCTTAAATGAATAATGAAAATTCTGATTTTGCCATTTGTTCTATAATATGTGTCCACATTCCCCCAAAGTTGAATTTTAGCTCATCTCACCTATTTTTTTTCTCACTTAGGTTCATCCTAAAAGGAGCAATTATTATCTTCTTTATTTTATTTTTAGAAGTTTATTTCTCTTTAGTTATTTCCTGCTCCTTTACATCAGATCTTGATGATCAACCTTGGGATGTCAAACCACCTACAATTTCTGTTTCTTTGCTCTTTAAATTTACCTGTTCTTCTCTTTGATTGCCCTTTATGTGTAACTGCAGGTTTCTGATACTGCTCTTCAGGCATATCATATTTCCTCAAAAAATTACAAACATCTCCAGTCAAATTCCTACCTGCATTTCTTATTGATTTTCCTTTGCCTCTTAGCACTGTTAAATCTGTATCATCTAATTCTCAGAAAAACATTATTACGTGTTTTATGCATTCTCAAATGTCCTTCTTAAATTGTCTCTTTGAAAGTCTTTGCTTCCCTTCTCTTTTATCACCACCTTATTTTCAGGATATATTCTTTTTTGTTTTTTTTTTTTTTGTTTTGTTTTTTTTTTTACAGAGACAGAGAGTGAGTCAGAGAGAGGGATAGAAAGGGACAGATAGACAGGAATGAAGAAAGATGAGAAGCATCAATCATTAGTTTTTCATTGCGTGTTGCAACACCTTAGTTGTTCATTGATTTCTTTCTCATAAGTGCCTTGACTGTGGGGCTACAGCAGACCGAGTAACCCCTTGCTGGAGCCAGCGACCTTGGATCCAAGCTGGTGAGCTTTGCTCAAACCAGATGAGTCTGCGCTCAAGCTGGCAACCTTGGGGTCTCGAACCTGGGTCCTCTGCATCCCAGTCCGACGCTCTATCCACTGTGCCACCGCCTGGTCAGGCATATTTTCAGGATATATTTTTAATTAGAAAGAACTACTTTTGACAGGATAAATCAAGGAAGCTTGAATTTAGATACCTGAATTTATTGTAGTAGGGCAATGCTGAGCCACAGAACTAGGTGAGTCCCCACCCCACCCACCTTCCTGCAACCATCTTCACATCACTCTTACCTTGTTTGAAACAGCTCCAATGTGGCACAGAAAGATGGACCACCTAACAGTACCATAAACCATCTACATGTGTGTGTACATAAATGTATTATCCATAGACATGATATAAATCCTAAAGCTCAAGCAGAAAAATAATATATAGACTCTGTATTATTAATATTTAGGTTTAAAAACTATCTAATTTTGAATGTTTGCTTTAGCTTTTTTTCTAATCAAATAAATCATTACAGACACAGAGAAAGCATCCCAGTTTCCTTTTCCTATCTCACCCCCAAGTCGCAGATAACCTGAAATACTTCTATATAATTTTCATAGCACATACCCATGACCATACATAACAAATAGATAGATTAAATTTTAAAAATATTTTTTATGCATTTGGGTTGACCCTAGAATCTATGTAAACACAATTAATTAAATAAAAAAATAAAAATAAAAATGTTCTTTATGACCAGGCATTGTGAGAAAAGTTAAAATTCAACAAATTGGGAGAATATATTTGCAACGTAATTAAACAACAAAAGATTGGTATCTTAACTCCAGAAAGAATTACACAACTTTAGAAAAGGAGAGCTCAGCAGAGGATGGCAGACCTTTGGAAATGTCCTCAGGGCTCCAGGGGAAGCCCCTGAACGCGCTGCATGGGTCTCAGAATCTCTGCAGACAGAGACGGACAAGGTGTCGGTTCTGGCGCTTCATTCTTCACGCCATCAAGCCGAGTTATTATTTCTCTCTGTGAAGAAGAAAACTCAATTCTGATGAACAAGACTTTAGAAATTTCAAATGTAAGGGCAATTACTCTGTAAAGATCTTCCAGACAATATCAGTGTGGGATCTCTTGAAATGTGTAAGGGGCTCTGAGTTAGTTCCTTCCTGATGTTATTTTACTGTTACTGTGTTTAACAATTAGGTATGTCCCTTTTCATTTTCAATAAAATGTACATAATGACATGGTACCCATTTAAGAAAATGACATAAAACACACTTCAAATGTTGTAGATGCTTTAACAGAAGAAAGTTACATATATTTATTTATTTATTTATTTATTTATTTATTTATTTTTTCCGTATTTTTCTGAAGCTGGAAACGGGGAGAGACAGTCAGACAGACTCCCGCATGCGCCCGACCGGGATCCACCCGGCACGCCCACCAGGGGCGACGCTCTGCCCACCAGGGGGCGATGCTCTGCCCATCCTGGGCGTCGCCATGTTGCGACCAG
Organism: Saccopteryx bilineata; assembly: GCF_036850765.1. Taxonomy (NCBI): domain Eukaryota; kingdom Metazoa; phylum Chordata; class Mammalia; order Chiroptera; family Emballonuridae; genus Saccopteryx; species Saccopteryx bilineata. The sequence continues at coordinate 65,325,356 of NC_089490.1, read as the reverse complement.
AGCCACTCTAGCGCCTGAGGCAGAGACCACAGAGCCATCCCCAGCGCCCGGGCCATCTTTGCTCCAATGGAGCCTTGGCTGCGGGAAGGGAAGAGAGAGACAGAGAGGAAAGCGCCGCGGAGGGGTGGAGAAGCAAATGGGCGCTTCTCCTGTGTGCCCTGGCCGGGAATCGAACCCGGGTCCTCCGCACGCTAGGCCGACGCTCTAACATATATTTATTATATCCCTTAAATATTACTGAAATTTAATGATAATGATATTAAATTATTTATAATAATTGTGAAATTAAAACTTTTTGTATAGAGGTAAGGAAATACTGTACCGTATGGTAAATATTTTTTTTTCAGTGTGTAAACATATCTCTAAAAAAAGAAAGAAGAAAGTCTGCTGTTTCTCTCTCTCTCTTCCCCAGGGAACTTTCTAAGTAAAGGATGAAAGATATATTTTGCCCCCCCCCCATAAAATGGCTATATATATGAAAAGAAGAAATTTAAAAGAAAAAGGAAGAAAAGGCTAGTCAGTTGCAGAAAGTACTTCCTTGGTTGTAAGTTATTTAAAATGCTTACCATGGCTTATCTACACTTGTGATCAGTTTTTTAATAAAACCTGTTTTGGGGGGTTATATAATCCTATGTGTTAGTTTAGTTATTTTAAGAAACAGAAGCCAAGGCCTGTTAAGGATTTGGGAGTAGGGGAAATGTCTGTGAAGGATACTGGGAGGGAATTGGGGAGAGGCAGAAGGAGCTGTAGACTGATGCAGTTTCGACCTATAAAAGAGAAAGAAGAAAGGAAAAAGGCCACATAGCTCTAAAGAGGTAATTTTTGGCTCGTATTTTTAGTCTTTTTTTTTAAGATGAAAGGAAGGATGATAGTGAGGCAGACTTCTGCATCTTGACCGGTATCTCATCTTGAGCCGATGCTTAAGTACCAACCTATTTTTAGTGCCTGAGGTGACATGTTCCAAAGAGCTATCCTCATTGCTCAGGACCAACACTCAAACCAATTGAGCCACTGATCATAGGAGAGGATGAGGGAGAGAGTGAGGAAAAGGAGGTTGGAAAGAAGCATATGGTCACTTATCCTATGTTCTTTGACCAGGAATCGAACCCAGAGTGCCAGGGTGTCCATATGCTGGGCCAATGTTCTATCCACTGAGCTACCAGCCAGGGTTATTTTTGGTCTTGACACTGGGTAAGTCTACATAGTGAGCAGGAGAGTATTTCTGAGAAGTCAACTACATTCAAGGACAGGAAGTTCACTAGAGAAATGTGGGTGAATCATAGTGCTATATCAAGAGGCAATGTAGCTATGGCAAGCAGACTCTAAAATGTATTCTAATTATAATCCCATATCCTAGTATTTATGGCTTTATTTCACTGTCCCTGTTAAGTGTGATCAAGACCTGTGATTTTCTTCTTGACATAAAATGATGAGACAATGCTGGATGTGACTTCTGTGATTAGGTTAGATATCTATCTTACTAGCAGACCTTCTCTCTTACTGGCATTGATAAAGTTGTCTTGTTGGCAAGGTCTATGTGGCAAGGAACTAAGGTGATATTTTACCAACAATTAAGAATTTAGGCGCCAAAGTTACAGGTTCAATCCCTTGTCAGGGCATATATGAGAATCAACTTATGGAGGCATAAATAAGTGGAATAACAAATCAATGTTTCTGTCTCTCCATATCAGGGGTCCCCAAACTTTTTACATAGGGGGCCAGTTCACTGTCCCTCAGACCATTGGAGGGTCACCACATACAGTGCTCCTCTCACTGACCACCAATGAAAGAGGTGCCCCTTACAAAAGTATGGCATGGGGCTGGATAAATGGCCTCAGGGGGCCACATGCGGCCCGCAGGCCATAGTTTGGGGACACCTGCTCTCTATATATAATCAATAAATTTTAAAAAGTAAAAAAATAAAAAGTAATCAGTCTCTCAATTCAACAACACTGAAGGGACTGGAATTCTGCCAACAATCATGTGAGCTTGAGGATCCTTCCCCAGTCATACTTTCAGATGAGACCCCAGCCATGGCTGACACCTCAATTCCAGCTTTGTAAGAGAGCCAGCTAGGTCATGCCCAGATTCTAACCCACAAAAAATTAGGAATAATAAATATATCTTATTTTAAATTATTACATTTCTCATAATTTGTTACCTAGCAATAGAAAACTAATAAAACAATCCAAAAATGTAAGTGAATGTATATCAGTTGTTGTATCAGGTAGATAGATATTTTGGGATTTTATAGAATTAACATTTTAAATACATTTTGAAATATGTCTGATATTCTTTAGACATTTAGAATTTTTTACTTATTTTTTATTTATTTCAATCCTCAATCAATGACTAGTTGTTAGCTATTCAGTAATTAAAATCTGAACAAAATGTCTGGCACATAATGAGTTGTTAGAAATGGCAGCTGACATTCAACATGGAAAAAATACTCAGAATTAAATCTATGTACAACAAATTACTAGTCGTACATACTTCATTTTCTTGTAGTTTATTTTGATATCATATAATGTCATCTCCTATCCTTTAATTGCCCTTATGTTCCACAATAAATTAAATTTAACAGCATGAATATCTTAGAAATCATAGTAATCTGAGTATGAGGTAAAAAAGTCTATTGATGTAAATTAGTCTTGGACAATAAAAATAACCTGTTTACAGAGTGGATTTAACCTGGTGATTAGGTAACAAATATTCAAGGAGACAGGACATCTGAGTTCTGTGTGTTAAATGCTATATGACCATTTTTAATTTTTGAAAATTCAAATTTACCCCAATACACTGAAAGTGATGTGCTACCTCCAGTTCAGCATAACATGCTGCAAAACAGGGAAACGAGTCACTCTTACAGGAGGATTTGGCATTCTCCTTGCAGTGCAAATCCATTCTTTTATCTCCGATAGCAGGTGTTAATGTAAATTCACTGCACACTTTTGGAAAAGGGGAAAGAGCTAAAGGTTTGGGTTGTTTGCAAATCTGTTATTGTACCTCTTTAAACTACTCTCTTTGACTGCATGAGGCTTTGATAGTTCATCTAGTAGTTGCAATAGCATGAGCATAATGCTACAGGCATGAGGCAATTGGGGGCAGTGTGCTATTGACAAAATCTCCTGAACGATGATTTATTATGAACATCAATGGAAACACTTGTTTTCTCTAAAAAGCCAGTTTATTCCTCATGCCTCACCTGGGAGGAGCATACTGCCCAGGACTGAGACACTGTTCATACTGTGTTCTTTAGCCTTCTCTACAACTGCTGCAATTACACAGCGTGGTGGATTTTTTTCTGATCTTATTTTGATGACTTACCAATCATTTAGAATTGTGACATGTCCAAAAATCTCTGAAAGCAAGATCATTTGGCAAGACATAAATAAAATAAACAAGAAAGAGTCTGCATGATAAAAAAAAACATTTTTCATTTTTCATAGCTGTTTTCCCAAAAAGAATAGAAGATGCTTATGACAGAGGGTATTCAGAAAGTCCTGTGCTAGAAAACAAAGACTCTTATTATCATGTGTATTACAGGCAGGCTAAAACACAAAACTGATTATTATACACTAAGTACCATTGGACACACTACCTCCCTTGGTTAGTGCCTGAGTATTTTCGTTCTTTCCTTGTCTCTGTTAACATGTATTTTTCTCATCTTAAATCAGTTAGGCAAACATTTCCAAAAAAATGTTCTCTTCAGGTACATATTCAGGTCCTCATTTTTGAGTAAATTAAAGTAATATTCATTGGAATTTTAAATAATGAAATAAAATGTATTATTTAAAATTTAAAAATATAGGTCCTGGCCAGTTGGCTCAGTGGTAGAGCGTCAGCCTTGTGTGCAGGAGTCCCGGGTTTGATTCCTGGTCAGGGCACACAGGAGAAGTGCCCATCTGCTTCTCCACCCCCCACCTTCCCCTCTGTCTCTCTCTTTCCCTCCCGCAGCCAGGGTTCCACTGGAGCAAAGTTGGCCCGGGCACTGGGGATGGCTCTATGGCCTCTGCCTCAGGCACTAGAATGGCTCTGGTTACAACAGAGCGACGCCCCAGAAGGGAAGAGCATCGCCCCCTGGTGGGCATGCCGGGTGGATCCGGTCGGGCACATGCGGGAGTCTGTCTGACTGCCTCCCCGTTTCCAACTACAGAAAAATACAAAAAAATAAATAAATAAAATTTAAAAATATAGTTGCTTCAAACCATTAAGAGAGATGATCTTTTTTTTTTAATAATTTTATTTTTAATGGGGCAACATCAATAAATCAGGATACATATATTCAAAGATAACAACTCCAGGTTATCTTGTCATTCAATTATGTTGCATACCCATCACCCAAAGTCAGATTGTCCTCTGTCACCTTCTATCTAGTTTTCTTTGTGCCCCTCCCCCTCCCCTTTTCCCTCTCCCTCTCCCCTTTCCCCTCGTAACCACCACACTCTTATCAATGTCTCTTGGTTTCACTTTTAAGTCCCACCTACATATGGAATAATGCAGTTCCTGGTTTTTTCTGATTTACTTATTTCACTTCGTATAATGTTATCAAGATCCCACCATTTTGCTGATCCGATGTCATCATTTCTTATGGCTGAGTAGTATTCCATAGTGTATATGTGCCACATCTTCTTTATCCAGTCATCTATTGATGGGCTTTTTGGTTGTTCCCATGTCCTGGCCACTGTGAACAATGCTGCAATGAACATGGGGCTGCATGTGTCTTTACGTATCAATGTTTCTGAGTTTTGGGGGTATATACCCAGTAGAGGGATTGCTGGGTCATAAAGTAATTCTATTTTCAGTTTTTTGAGGAACCACCATACTTTCTTCCATAATGGTTGTACTACTTTACATTCCCACCAACAGTGTATGAGGGTAAGAGAGATGATCTTAATGCAGACTTTATGCAATGCATTAAAAAAATAAAAATTTAAGCTGTAGGTTAGATTTCATATGGTTTATAAAATATATGTGTGTGTATATATATGTGTGTATATATATATATCCACTCTGTATATACTTATGCATGAATTTTTTAAATCAATATATATGCACATATGTAACATATATACACATATGCACATATATAACATATATACACATATGCACACATATACAGACATATTATTGGTTTCCTTTATGTTTCATCAAATTATAAAATTCCAAATCATATTATAGTTTAACAGAAACATTGGCTAGGAGTCAATGTCTTCTTCAAGGAATGCTGACTATTCAGATCTAATATTGACCAAGGATTATAGAACAATATTTATCATTATTTTTTTTTCTAGATTTTATTTATTCACTTTTGAAACAGGAGAGAAAGCGAAGTGGGGAGGAACAGGAAGTATCAACCCCCATACGTGCCTTGACCAGGCAAGCCCGGGGTTTCAAACCAGCATCAGCATTCCAGGCTGATGCTGTATCCACTGCAGCACCACAGATCAAGCTATAGAACAATTTCACATTCAAACTACATACAGAATTTTATAAGACACTATTTTAAAAATGTGTCACATTTAGAAGAACCTGGAAATTATTAAATGATAATAGTGAAAGAATCTCTAAACCACTCTTTGGTAGAACACAACTCTGTATATATGACTTTTTATTTTTAAAACATCTAGTAGTGGTTTTTAAATATGTATATTCTATACAACTAAAATAATTGGTGCTGAATAATACAATTTCACATTATATATCACTGAGATATACAGCTTTGGCAAATCACTTAAAATCACTTTAAAAAGTTATTTCTAATATTATCAACTGTCTGATGGGAAACTTTTTCATCAATAGCTAGTGTAATTTAATAAGGAAAATAACAGTCTTGGGCTTATTGCCCAATTACTAGGACAAACTTATGTATCTTGACCATATATATAATATCAAGTTTTTATCAACATTGAATGAAGCTTTTGTGCAAATTGCTGACTAACAAACTCTGCCCTGTGAATCAAGCTATGTGTATATGGGGCATTGGGAAGCAACCTCTGCTATGTGCAAAGCAATACCGTTTCTTTCTGCATGTATAGTTTATGTTCCATTAATAGATTTCCAAGTCTTCATTACAGTTTACAAATAATCTGAACAACATAAAACAACTTGCATCATCATTCATGTGTTATAAGTCATAAAAGAAAGAAGAAATCATCAAGCACTTCCCTAGATGTACACCTTCCATTGGGCAAGAGCTGACTCACACTGCAAAACAATACTGTCTCCCAGATGTAATATCAAATATCTGTTCAGCGATGGCAACTTTTATATTGTACATGTGGTTCTTACACAATATCCAGTGACGTTGTTTCGTAAAAACTCCTATTTTCCCATCAAACACATTGCTCTCCATTAGGATTACACTTATGTAGTATCAGTCTGACCCTCCTCCAATGAAAACTATGATTTTTGCACTTGCATTGGAAGGTCTTGAATCTTATAAAAAATGTCATTATGCTTTATTTTAAATTTAAAAAAATTTGAAGGTTTTATTCTTTTCTTTAACAAATTTTATGACACATGTAACTAGGAAAAAATGGAATACAAATTCAATAATTTATTTTATTTTTTTACTTTTCAGCATTCTCATGAGAGAGAGAGAGAGTTACAGACAGGGACAAAGAGACAGAAAGGGAAATGAGAAGCATTAATTCTTCATTGCAGCACTTTAGTCGTTCATTGATTGCTTTCTCATATGTCCATTGACTGGGGGCTACAGCTGAACCAGTGACCTCTTGCTAAAACCAGTGACCTTGGACTCAAGCCAGCAACCATGGGGTCATGTCTATGATCCCACACTAAAGCCAAATGAGCCCATGCTCAAGCTGGTGAGCCAGTGCTCAAGCCAGCAACCTCATGCTTTGAAACCTGGGTTCTCAGCATCCCAGGCTGACTCTATCCACTGAGTCACTGCGTGGTCAGGCAAAAAAAAAAAAAATTTAAATCATTTTAGCAATTTCTAACTACATTTTTGTCTGCCATAAAAAATTATTACACACAGATTCAGTTGTCCTAGAATATATATATTCATAATCTACAGTCATGCCATAGTCCTCTTTTCTTAAGTGAGAAGAGAAGAGATAGTGAGACAGACTCCCTCATGCTCCACAACTAAATCCTCTAAGCAATCTTCATCTGGGGCCAATGCTCGAATCAACTGAGTTATTTTAGTGCCTGAGGCTGATGCTCACACCAACTGAGCTATCCTCAATGCCCGGGCCGATGTTTGTATCAGTTGAGCCAATGGCTGTGGGAGGAGAGGAGGGAGAGTAGGTGGAGGGGGCAGAGAGAAAAGCAGTTGGTTGCTTCTCTTGTGTGCCCTGACAGGGTATTGAACCCAGGACATCCACATGCCCGTACATGGCCCTACCCACTGAGCAAACCAGCCAGGGCCACCATAGTTGTCTTTACTTAAAAATATGTATGATGTTATTCTGTATTTTAATGTCTATTTTAGTAGTTTCATTAGTAGTTCTTTGTTTCACTAAAATTAAATACTCATTACTGCACGTCAGAGCTTACATAATTTGCTACTGCTACATAAAAAATAACTACAAATTTAGAGGCATGAAACAATACCCATTTATTATCTCACAGTTTTGAAATCTGATATTCTGTTGAAATCAAGGTGTCAGCTTGACTAGGGTCTTATATCGAAGTTCTGGGGGAAAATGTACTCCCAACTCATTTTTTTAAATTTTTTTATTTATTCATTATAGAGAGGAGAGGGAGAGAGAGAGAGAGAGAGAGAGAGAGAGAGAGAGGAGAGGAGAGACAGGGGGTGGGGGGAGGAGCAGGAAGCATCAACTCCCATATGTGCCTTGACCAGGCAAGCCCAGGGTTTCGAACCGGCGACCTCAGCATTTCCAGGTCGATGCTTTATCCACTGCGCCACCACAGGTCAGTCCCAACTCATTTTTGTTGTTAGCAGAATACAGTGGCTTATGGGGGTACAACCGTGGCTTCTGTCTGCTTGGTGGCAGGGCCCGCAGTGCTCCATAAGGCTGCCCACACTCCTTCTCATGCGGCTCCTTCATACTAAGGAAAGAATATTCATCCTACTTTTTTCCAAAAAGTCACAGCATGTGCAGAGCATGTCTTTCTAGCCAACTGCCATGCCAAAGCTATGCCCACTCACAACACAACCAAACGTTAGAGATGCTCACAAAAACAAAGCAAAACAAAACAAACAAACAACAACAACAAAAAACAAGCAGTGAGCAATTACATGGAAACGTTCATTAGCAAATCTCTTCTCAGGTTGTGTGCAAAACAAGATTTAGTTTAATGCTAGTTATGATCTACTAGTAATTTCGTTTTGTCATGTAACTCAAGGCAAAAATGAACATTTTAAGGTACAGCATGCACTACATAAAAGATCTAAATAAACTTGGCTGATTTGACCTTAGAGATGTTCCTTGAACACGATTTCATTGTTCATGCTTTCTTCCGCTTCAGCTTCAGGGGGCTGTAAAAGAAAGTAAGCCATCCAACTGCAAAATATGCAGAAACTTCAGAACTATAGTTTCTGTAAAGCTTGATACAGCCGTAATCTTTCTCAAATTAAATTCCGAAGGTTAAAAAGAACTCAGCACTGAGAGTTAGCAAGAAAGAGGAAAGATACACCCTCAGGGAGCTTTGCGGCTCCACTGCCACTGTGTTCTAATAACCCGATTTCGTTATGCAGGCTATTATTCTTTATTTCAGCCTCTGAGAGTTCTGGCTTTCGGACAAAACAAGTTTATAATGACAAATAAAAACAAATGTGTTCACAGTGTTGTTTATTTTTCCTTTTCCTTTTTTTTCTCAGAGTTTGCCATGAGAAACAGCAAAAGGATTGTCATCAGGGAATGAGTGGAATCTTCCAACTCACCTGTCTTTCACAAAAACAACAGAATACAGCTCTATCAGAAGCCATTGCTGCCAAATAAATTTACTTCAGGCAGTAGGTGTTTTAACAGAAAATAAACTGGATTAATTAGATGCCAGGGTCTCTACATTAAGAAGGCCAGATAAAAAAATACCCATCAAAACAATGAATGGCTAGACGGCACGGTAAAAAATACAAGGAGAGGAGGTCGCCGCCTGCTTTTCTTACAATACCATCACAGACACGGAGGTCTTTGAACTTTGGAGGGAAAATGTAGGGAAAAAAAAAAGAATTATTACAGTGCCTGCCATCTGCCTTTTTTCTCTCAGTTGTACTGATGTTTTCACAGAAACTAAGATTAGATAGGTGCAAAATACTTACTTTCTCTTTTTTTATTGATTGATTTTAGAAAAGGAGAAAAGGAAAATGAGGGAGAGAAACATTGGTTTGTTGCTCTACTTATTTCTGCATTTATTGATTGATTCTTATATGTGCCCTCACTGGGGATTGAACCCAAAACCTTGGTATATCACAATGATGCTCTAATCAACTGAGCTACCCATCCAGGACCTAAAATACTATACTTTAAATTGAAGTGTAAATAAAGTTACACATTATTGATCAAAATTAAAATAAAAATTTATCTACTAGTTCTGATCATTAGTCTCCACTGTAACCCAATGTTCAGATTTATTTTCTTTTTCTTTCTTTGTCTCCAATAATTTTGGAGAAATGTTGCTGAATAGCTTAAATCTCTCACTATTGCACAGCAGAAGAGAAAATTGCAGCAAATTACAAAATTAAAATACTAAAGTAACAGTATTACAGACTCAGAAGACCACATCCATAAAAATAGCCACTAAGGTGATAGTGATGGATTGCCTTTCCTCAGCAACATAAATAAACCATGTTGCTCTTATGGATTGAAAACACAAATGCAATTCCGCTTGTTGAATATTCCAATGGCCAACTAATATTTGCACCGTAAACCTCAGACTAGCTCAAAGGAAGCCAAATAACTGATTAATCTCACACAAAAACAGTGGCTCTATTATCTTTGTTGTCTCTTGGATTGTGAAGTAGCTCTCAGCATATGTTGCCATTTCTGTTATTATGCACAGCATAGACTTCTGTGTAAACTATAGCATCAAGCAGTCTCTATTTACATTAATGTTTTTCTTTTGATTCTTTGATTGGAATGATATTATCATGATGCTTACTTGGTATATACTAAGCATCCACATGAGTGCATTACACAGCTGCATAATACAGAAAGGGAGCTGCAATGCTATACAGAGATTTGGGGTTTTTTTAAATACCAAAACTCTCTTTCCTCATATTAAATAGGTTATTATTACCTAAGAAATGTTTTATTTCTTTTAGTCTTGCATGGTTATTATTTGACAAAATTAGATCAATTTTAATGACTCCATTAATTTGCAATGTCTCCATTCAGAAAATGGACCAAAATAAAGTCTATTCTTTAGGTTGTTAAAATGCATGAAAATCCAACTTGGCAGAATGCTCAGTCATTTCTGTGAGAATGACTGCAGACAGAACAAAAGGGTATATAGTTAAGATTTTTAAGAAAATGTTTTCCTTTCCAAGGTAGCATATTTTTTTTAAGTGTATATAAAAAATCACAGCAAAAGGCAAATATTGTTTTGAATGTTGTCAGGAATCACATATCATATAAACAACAAAGGTGCATTGTACATCTGAATTGCCACCAGGCTTTGTGACTAACCTGGGAACTGCAGATTCAAGGACATCGCCTCACACACAGAAACTGTAAGATCAGAAAGCCGGGGCACTCAGGTAACTTTTGTCCCGGCCATCATTAGTGAGCTCAACATAATCATCAGCATTTTTTGACTTTCAGGTACATTCTCAGGCCTTGCAGAAGTTATTTATTCTCATATGTTTGAAATTTTAAAATAAAGAGACTTGTGTATACCTAGGCAGTATGCAGAAGCCGGCTTTAGACAATCTTAAAATAATGGTGGGAAGGTAAATGTGACTAACATTTTTAGTCTGGAATCTTAAAATATTTTAAATGCCTCAGAAATAGTCATATTACTTAACCCAGAGACCCAACATCATTTGCTCAATATAGAATTTATTCAGTTATTTCAACATTGTAATAATGTAAAAATGTATTGTTTCCACCTTCATAGACCTTACAGGCTCATAAGAAAGGCAGAAATAATGAACACACAAAGAATCACAATCACTGATAAAAGCAATGGAGAAAAAATGAGATACTATAAGAGCATAACATTACTAGGGGTACCCAATTTAGATTAGAAAGTCAAGAGAGTCCTCCAACACAGGGTTTTCCCAGATTCTATCTACAACTTCTTCCAGTTGATGTGTCCAATTCTTTTGCTTATAACCCTTATTGAACCTCATTAAGATCAAGTTGAGTGGAGAGGGTTTGGAAGACTGGGTGAAAAAGGTGAAGGGATTAAGAAGTACAAATTGGTAGTCACAAAAGTCATGGGAACATAAAGTATAGCATAGGGAATATAGTCAATAATATTGTAATAACTATGTATGTTGCCAATTGGGTACTGGAAATGTCAGGGGGAACACTTTGTAAAGAATATGAGTGTGCAACCGCTAAGCTGTACACCTGAAACTAATATAAAGTGATATTGATTGTTAACTGTAATTTAAAAAAATATTAAAAATGTAAACACAAAATAAAAATGAAAAGATTGAGTTGACTGTACGTTCTCTTTTCCAGTCTGTCAGCCCTCTTTTATTCACTTTCTTAATTATCTCACTTATGTCTCACTGTACATTGCTTCAATATGTCTTTGGCCAGTACCCTAATTCCATGCCCCATTGTCTTCTGGTTGCTCCTCTCTGGCAAACTCCACCCAGAACTCCTATCCACTCTCCTTGCCTGCTCTTGAGCTCTGAGCACTGCTGGAGGAAGAGCCATGCAGATTGGACCCCCCGCGTATGTATGATCATAGAACTCTAATATTTCCTTAAAATCATCTGCTTGTCTTCTTTCATTTCAAACCTCTCCTCTCACCTCAATTTTCTTCTGCCTTTCTACTCCACACACTCAGGTCATCTGCTATGTCAAAAGAAAAAAGTTGTATCATCATATTCAACCTTCATTTTCCCAATAATAAAAATGCAAACTCTCACGATAGCACCCAAGTGATATTTCAACTTCTTTTTCTCAAAACCATTTCCCCAGCCTGACCAGGCGGTGGCGCAGTGGATAGAGCGTCGGACTGGGATGCGGAAGTACCCAGGTTCGAGACTCCGAGGTCGCGCGCGGGCTCATCTGGCTTGAGCAAAGAGCTCGCCAGCTTGGACCCAAGGTCGCTGGCTCCAGCAAGGGGTTACTCGGTCTGCTGAAGGCCCACGGTCAGGGCACATGTGAGAAAGCAATCAATGAACAAACTAAGAAGTCGCAATGCGCAACGAGAAACTGATGATTGATGCTTCTTATCTCTCTCTGTTCCTGTCTGTCTGTCCCTGTCTATCTCTGCCTCTGTAAAAAAAAAAAAAAAAAAAAAAACCATTTCCCCACCCCCATTTAAAAAATAAAAATAAAACAGTTTTAACTTGACTACATTTTTTCTCTAGTTCTAATTCATCTCTCTAATCCAATTAGAGGCAATCTTTTGAAGTACTGTTTATAGAATGTATGCTCTTCAATTTCATGTTTCTTACATTTCAGATAATATTTTCTCTTTTGCCTTCCATGGTACTATACATTCCTTGTTTTCCTCTCAGCTCTCTGGTTGTGCATTTTCTGTCTTCTATGGAACTTTTTCCTGCTTAGACATGTGCCACAGGTGTTTCACAATACTCAAGAGTGTCTTCTTTTCTGCTCACTCTATACTGTGTCCCAAGGCAACACTACTGACTGTCTCCTATACACATGTATTCTTAGACTTCTATCACTGCTCTGATTTATCCACATTATGTAAAATGCATTTGATATTCATATCTAAAAATGTAAAACTTAACTCAGGATCTTCTTTTCCCATCTCAAGATGTCTTGGACACACACCAATGTTTCCTTTTTCTGCTGAATGGCATTGCTATCCATCAACTTGCCTAAGTCTGAAACCAAGGAATCATTTTGACTTCTTTTACTCCCCAAATCCAATCCATCATCAAGCTTTGTCTGTTTAATCTTTAAATTATCATTTACATTTTTCCACTTTTCTCCATTTCTGTCACTACCAACCTAGTCTAAAGCAACATTTCTCATTTCAACTACTCCTGTTATTGCCTAGCTGTTCAAGCTGAAACTCCTCACCATACAAAAAACAGCATTATATCCTTGAAATATAAATCTCTTCATGTGATGTCCTCATTAAAAACACCCCAAAGGCTTTTCTGAGCTTGTCTGGGTAAACAAAACACCTTGATATGACCTGAAATATTCTACATGGGTGAGTGACCTCTAAAACCTCTCTGATCCCATGTTGCATCAGCTCCCGTGATCCTCTCTATATTCCAGCCACCTGGCCTTGTTTTAGTCCCATGTATGAGATAGATTTATCTGACCATGTGTTGCTCTGAACAGCTGTTCTGTCACTATAATTTGAGTGACCTTTTTGAAAGTGAAATGATCCTCTATTGAAAATTATGCAGGGACAACAGGCATAAACAAGAATGACGTGTCAGTTCCAATTGAGGCATTAATATGATAGTGACTAAGATACTCTAGTGAATATAAAACAGATTCAACAATACCCCCTCAATGCCACTCATGATATTCAATGAGTTACCTATATAACACTCCTGTATCATTCTATATTAGGAATTGTCACATTCACCATAATTCTACACAGATCTCCAGCCCCACTATTTGTTATAGAGTCTAGTGAAGCTAAGCCCAAACATTAACATATTTTATTATATTTTAGTTCATATAAATCACTTTTCTATTGTTTTTTTATATTATAGTTAAAATATTCTATTGTTTTTTTCAATTATATGTGAGGTAGGTTATATCATCTATAAATTTAATTTCAGAATAGCTAAAAAAGCTTTACAAAATATTCATCACATAAAAGAAGCATTTTGACTGATTAGATCAAAAGCCATAAAGGATGTGAGTGTGGAAAAAGGTAAGAAGGCATAGAAAGAGACTAGTTGGGTCAAAAGTACGAAACTATACCCCAATCAGGGTGAAGGTGGGAGAGGACAAGATTGATTACTGAAACCAGTGTGGACTTTTGACTCTTACATGGTGTGATGGCAAATTGTATGTCTTAGTCTTCAGTTATTTAGTTGAATTCTAATAGAGGTGTTTTGTGGAATAATACTGGATAATCTAGGTGACCTAATTTAATCAGTTGAAAGACTTTAAGAACAGAGCTGAAGTTTCATGAAAAAAAAAAGAAATTCCACTTGTGGAAAGCAGCTCCTGTCTGAGGGTCACCTCTCAAAAGGCATGTCCTTTGGAGTTTGGACAATTCTCTTATCATATATAGTCTCTGATTCTGTTTCTCTGGTGGAACCTTGGCTAACACCCATGGGGCAGGACATTTTCATTATTACAATAAAATTAATTTCATTACTAAAAATAATTAGAAGAATAATCAGATAATTTTATGGCCTGCCCAAATCCTCATCTAGAGGGGAAAAGTTATTTGTTCTGAACAAAATTGAAAAGGATGAAAAGAAAAAAAAGAACTTGCATTCTAATCACAAGACTGGCATCAGATGTGCTCAACATACAGGTTGCATTCTTCCTGTTTTTGGTTTTCTTCTGCTCATCTTTCATTTCTTGCCTCGCAAGAAAAAGCTGTGACCTTTCAGAAATTAGAAAAAAAATACATTTTGTATAGCTATAAAGTAGTAAGTCAGAAGGAGAGGGCACCAGGCAGATTTGGAGTCTGAATTTAGAGCCAGATTTCACAGGACTGTGTTGGCAACAACAAAGGTTTCACATTTTCTCCTAAGTGCTAATGGAAGCTATTAAAGAATTTGGAGAGAAAGAGTGATGTAGTCCAAGTTTTAAGATCACTCTGGCTGCTGTGTGGAATGGAGAACAGATTTGAAATAACTGAGAAGAACCTGGGAGACCGACAGGAGGTAAGACACTCTAGGTGAGATAGTTCTTTATGAACATATCCCTAAAAATTATTCATGAGCAGAAGATTCTATTTAGAAAGATGCTCTTTGTAGAAGTGTAGATAGGTAGGAACTGGCAGGGCCTAAAAAGCCAAGGTCCATTTGTAAAAATTATTTCTTCCTTCTGTCATCAGACTTTCCCCTAAATTACCTGCCACCTGGGCTGGAAATCTTCAGTCTGTTTTTGGAGATCCAGCTTTGCCCCTGACTTTCCAGTTTCTGTGCCAAGAGAGTGATAGCAGTGATATCTGAGAAAAGAGGTGGTGGGGAGGAAAGTGGGATGGGGATTTTATACTCTAGATTCTGTCTTTATATATGCCTAAAATGGCTCTTTATTGAAGGTCATAGTAACATCACAGTGTTATAGGAAGGAGAAGAAACCTCATTGCTGGACCAAGCCCGCTAAAGGACCATGTGTGGCCTGCTGTCTATTCTTGCTGCTCCCCAAAGAGCAAGAAATCTGTAGGTCAAGGGGACATGCCCTCCCAGAGCATGGTATCTCCACTCTGGACCATGTTTTTAGTACACAGGTCCCCATCATTCTCCGGTGAAACAATTCTGAACCCAGATGTAGGGCTGCATTGGTGGGCACAGGTCTTTGGGGGATGAGGATCATAGTGGAAACAGAATTCGGCAATACAAAGTGGAGTGATTATATATGTGCATAGAAAGTATCTCCCAGTGTGTAAAAGAATTCAGGGTATGAAAAGAAAGGGGCAGCAGTGGGTTAGGGGTGGCAGCTGTTCAAATCTGGCCTTCCCAGTCATTGTAAAGATGGGATAGATGATATATATTATTTTCCTATTAGTTAACCTGATTTATAACTAAAATATTTAGATGTACAATACATAGGCCTTAATTTTTACTTTTGTCCAGAGCTGCACGAATATTAGGTGTGGGCTTGGACCATGTTTTTGTTGGAAGGCTTTCTTTATAGAAGTGACACTCAACTTTCTTTTTCAAGACAAGGCAGCACCTTATGTGTTTGTTTGTTTTTTTTGGGGTTTTTTTGGATTTTTCTGAAGTGAGAAGTGGGAAGGCAGAGAGACAGACTTCCACATGTGCCCAACTGGGACCCACCCAGCATGCCCACCAGGAGGTGATGCTCTGCCCATCTAGGGCATTGCTTTGTTGCAACCTGAACCATTCCAGTGCCTGAGGCTGAGGCCATGGAGCCATCCTCAGCGCCGGGGCCAACTTTGTTCCAATGGAGCCTTGGCTGTGGGAGAGGAAAAGAAAGATAGAAAGAAGAGGGAGAGAAGCAGATGGACACTTCTGTGTGTGCTGGCTGGGAAACAAACCCGGGACTTCCACAAACAAGGCCGACACTCTTCCACCGAGCCTCCCAGCCAGGGCCAAGGCAGCTTCTTTTAGCAACCCATTCTCTATTGGCCTTCCAGAAGACCACCCACACCACTGTCAGTAATTCTTACATGGAATGCTTCTCAACTGACTGGCACAATCAGTGTAGCAACTGTTTCCTGCCAGGAGGCTGCCAGGTACAAAGGGTAGAGGCCAAAAGATGAAAACACACAATCATGCAAATATATATATATATATATATATATATATATATATATATATATATACTGTCTTAGATAGTTGTTTAAGCAGAGGACCCCAGTTCTAGAACACCTGGCTCTGTTTAGCTAAAATGGTACTTTCTACTCCTATAACAGAACGAGGCTTCACTTTTCTCTTTAAGGCACAAATCTAGTCCATGTTTTGTTTTTTTTTTTGTATTTTTTACCATCTGAAACTGATTGTAGGATTTTTCTGTTTCTCCCCTAAAGGAAGAGGCAGACAGAACTCTAGGTAATTCCCCCACACTCCCCACAAAGGCAACTAAAACAGTGTCTACCTTCCTTCTCTAAACTCCTTGACTCATGATATCCTGCCTTCAGAGTGGATTCTTTCCCCTGTCTGACTGGGGAAAGGAAATCCATTTCTTTCCCCACACTAGGACTTGGGAAGCCAGGAGACAACACCAGAATGTGTTTTTGTATTTGTTTTTGTTTTTACTAAAATGTAAAAATACATTCAGAAATAAATATCAGAACATAAGAGAAAAAATGCAGAAGAGTTGTTCTTTGGTAGCTCTAATATATAGTTCTTATTTTCTGCTGTATACATTTTTTATATTCCTTTATTAAAAATTATATCTATAATGCAATTTTAAATAAATACAAACAGTTTTAAACTTTTTAGTGAGTATTCTAGAAATAAATACAGAAATAACCCTAATAGCAACAGACCAAAAAACCAGAACATCCTCTAAAAGACAACTTGCTTCTGTTATTTTGACAATAAAAAACAGAAAAATGTTATTAGAGTTTTTAGCATTTCTAATAAAAACAGGTCATGTGCCTACAATTATTGTACATATAAGAAAACGTAGCCTGACCAGGTGGTGGCACAGTGGATAGAGAGTCAAACTGGGATGCAGAGGACCCTGGTTTGAAACCCTGAAGTGGCTGGCCTGAGCATGGACTTCTCTGGCTTGAACACAGGCTCACCAGCTTGAGTGTGGGGTCGTTGGCTTGAGCATGGGATCATAGATATGACCCCATGGTTGATGGCTAGAGCCCAAAGATCGCTGGCTTGAAGCCTAAGGTTGCTGGTTTGAGCAAGGGGTCACTCGCTCTGCTGTAGTCCCCTGGTCAAGGCACATGTGAGAAAGCAATCAATGAACAACTAAAGAGCTGCAACAAAGAATTGATGCTTCTTATCTCTCTCCCTTCCTGTCTGTCTGTCCCTATCTGTCCCTCCCTCTGTTTCTATCATAAAAAAAGGAGACATTTTTTGAAGTATAATCAGGATCATGGTGTTCATGAGAGATTGCAAAGTATTTGTCACTAGCTAATTCATTACATTACACAAGTAGTTACTGAATGCCCATTATGCACCCTATACTGTTTATGGTGCAGCAATAGCACAGCAATGAATAGGTAAGTCAAGATTTCTTCTCTCTTAGAATTTATATAATTGGGGGAGAAGGAATAAATGAGTAAACAGAGAGGTAACCAAGATAAGTTTATTTAGTGGTATGTACTGTTAAGGCAAACATATTAAATATAAAAGAATGTGAGAAAGAACTGCTATTAGTTCTGTGGTTAATAAATTCCTTTTATGAAGGTGAAATATTGCTGAGCCCTGATTAGCAAAAAGAATGTTTATAGTGGAAAAGAACCATAAGTTCAAAGTTTCTAAAGGAAAATAAATTTGTCTCTTCCTAGGGATGAAAACAATGGAAAACTCAGATGAGATGGAGTTTCAGAATAACTCATGCATAACTTTGAAGTCCTTAGTGTGGGATGTAGAAATCACAGGTCTCTAGGAATACATCAAAGATTTGACAATAGATAATTGCAAAGGTAACATGGAAGCTAGGGTTACCATCAAAAGCACTTTTTACATATCATCATCTTTAGCAAGAAGAGGACCAATTCACACACCGGTGATCCACAGGTATGGTTTTTCCAGCATGGAAAAAAAGGTTATATCACAGATATTTATGTCTGCAGTATGAAAATGAGACAGAGTTTCAGCACTTCATCTAGTTTTCACAAGTTGTTTTGTGAGATGTAATTGTTATTTACCAGTGTGGTTAGTGGTTTTGATAAAAATATGACAGGTGACAGATTCTACAACAGCACCAAATGGGTTACATGCAATAAATTGTACCAGACTGACTTATCGGTTTCACTGCCTCGGAGTGGACTTTTTTCCAACATTATGCTCAACTCTTATGCAAAAATATGTGAGATGGATCAATTAACTATTTCATGAAGATTTTTCTTTTCATTCAGAAGTATGAATCATATTGCTCCTCCTTTACAGTCTTTCCCCAAGAGCTACATTTGAATTCAAAAAGGGTTACTTGAAGAGATATATAACTCTTTCACACAGCTTCAGATGAAATGATAAAGAGGTGGCATAGTTTATTATTTTTCCCCATTTTGCCTCGGTGCTCTTTTATTTTCACTTTGTAACTGTACGCAAGACTTGATTGATGAGTATAATAAAGGAAATGAGTAGTTCAAGAAAAGAAGGCAAGCTAATAGGAATAAGACTGGCCATTTTTCATTTTCATAAGTCTTGAAATACATTTAAGATGCTACACCAGTGGTCCCATGAATGCAGACAGTTTCTTTGCAATTGTTTCTAGATTAATGGACTTTTCTGCTTGCTAAAAAAATATCTACAGATACAGCGATGTTCATGCATTGATACAGCATTATTTTTGAAAGCACATGTAATTTTTTATTTAAAGACAGAAAATTTTGAAAAGGACTAATTATATTCTACATTATAACTTGATGACACAGTATCAACAGTCTATTTTTAATGACAAGCAATTTGTTGAAGAAATATTGCCACTTGGATGTACCAATTAAAAATTAGATATAATCACTACTCTGAGACTATTATGTTTTTAGGATTAAAAAGTAGTACTAGGGTTTTTGTAAAATCAAACATAACTTATATAAATATACAAAACAAACCACATGAATTTTTAAAAAACAACATGATAGCCCTGGTCACCTTGCTCAGTAGATAGAGCTTCGTCCTCGCATGTAGAGATCACAGGTTGGGGGCGTCAGAGAAATAGCACTGTGAGGAGTGCTCCCTACATCTCTCCCTGACACTTCAACAAATTCAACAACTAGAGACAGAAAAACAATCTCAGGGACATCTGAAATACACATACATAAAACAAAGGTACGAGTGGGCGTAAAGGTGGCTGAATATATAAGCCACTCTGAAGGAAATAAGATGGAGAATGGAGTATTCCACTTTTCTCACTGACCTGAGCAAGGGCTGCTTTCACTTGGAACTAAGAGAAAGAGAGGGCTAGGGGTGCAGAAAAAGCTGAGCGAGAGCAGAGATGTTCAAGCCGAGGAGAGAGTGTGCCTGTGGCTCAGCCTACGTGGAGCTAATGCCAGCGGCAGACCCCGGCAGAGGTGGGTGAGCAGTTGCCTTGTTTACTCCCAGTTGGCAAGCATGGGCAGTATGTGAGTGGATCCACCTGGTGCTTCAGGCATGGGTACCCGCATTCCCAGATGGAGGGGCTGGATCAGAGACTGTCAGTAGTGACCCTCTGTGTGGGCTGTGATCAGAGTTTCTGAATAATCCCAGCTTCCCAAACAACATTGTGCAGGAAGTGCACAAAAGCTGGCTTCCCTACACCCAGACCTGTCTGGGTGGGGCACCTCCACCAGCCATACAGGCTAACACACACTCTTGAGGAAGAGATCTGCATAAGTGGTGGGGGAAAGGGCGCTCAGGCAGCTTGCAGACAGCTTCTGGAGGGCAGACCTGTGGAGTGCTGAGGCATACTAGACATTCCCGGAGGCTCATACAAAGACACCTGAAAGGCAATTGGCTTCCAGCCCTGCCTGATTATGCTGGTAGCTCTGGCTGGCAAAGCCTTACCCAGAACCCTGTGTTGAGTGGGGACAGAGTGGGGATTAGGCAGCTCTTAGAGCCTCTTGCTCTCCAGGCGATGGCCGGGGCAACTTCATAACTGGGTGCCAGGCTGCTGGTTCAAGAAAGAGAGATTTGGGGAGAGGCTCTGGGAAAATGGACTCTCCCATTGTTGGAGCCTGCAAACGCTAACAAGCCCTGCCTACCAATGGGACTGAGGCCTAGTTTATGTCATCACCATAGCAACACAACAGCAAATCTCTGCCTAAGAGTGCCACAGGGGCAGAACCTGAGGTACAGTGCCACCAGCCAAAAAGAGAGAGAAGAAAGAAAAAGGAAGAAGATAACTTCTCAAAACCAGAAAAAATCAACAGTCTTTATAACTTTTTCCATTTTTTTCTTGTATTTTTTATCTTTTTTTTTTCCTTCCACCTTGGTCATTTTATCCTCTTTCCGTTTTATTCCTTTCTTTTCATTTTGAACATTATTACCCATAGATGTTACATTTTCCATTCTTTTTTTTTTCCATGAATGTTACATTCTAAAAAACTTAACTCAATTTTCTCTCTCTCTTTCTTTTTGTTTATTCTTTTCTCTCACTTCTTCTCTCATTTGAATCTCACCCACAAACAAATTATTTTATTCTGGATTCAAATTCAATTTTCTTTGTGGCATTTTGTGTGCTTTTTACTTTGCTTTTTATCTCTTTAGCATTTCCCCCCACTCCGGCTCTCCATTCTATAGTTTTTATGCCACTTAATACAATAGAACTTTCATTTTTCACTGTATTTGCTTTCTTTTTTCTTTTTTATCTTTTTCTTTTTTTTCTCTTACACTATTTCTCTCATTCAACCATCATTTACAAACAAATTATTTTATTCTTGATTCAAATTTTTTTCTTGTGGCATTTTGTGGATTCTTGCCTCTTTTTTTGCCTTTTAGTCACTCCCCCAACCAAGGCCCTTTGTTCTATGTATTTTTGTTCCACTTAACACAATAGAATTTTTAGTTTTTTCACTGCATTTTTTCAAAAAAAAATTTTTATCAACTCTTATTAGTGTTATTAACAATACTACTTTCAAATGCCAGTAAAAAAAATCAAATATCATAGATACAAAAGAGTGTGATGTAGCTCAGATAGATGAGAAAAAAATCTATAGAAAAAAATTTCAATAGTCTAGAAACCATGGAGTTAAATAACAGAATTTAAAATTGAAGTCCTAAAAATACTCAGGGATATACAAGAAAGCACAAAGGGGTCATTTAGGGAGCTCAAAAAACAATTCAATGAACAGAAAGAATACTTCACCAAGGAAATTGAAACTATGAAAACAAATCAAACAGAGATGAAACACTCAATTCATGAACTGAAAAATGAGGTAACAAGCTTAGCCAATAGAACAGGCCAGATAGAGGAGAGAATTGGTGACATAGAATACAGGCAACTAGAGGTACTACAGAGAGAAGAGGAGAGAGACTCATGAATTTAAAAAAATGAGATAGCCCTACAGGAATTGTCTGACTCCATCAGAAAGAACAACAAGAATAATTAGTATATCAGAAGGAGAAGAGAGAGAAAATGGAATGGAGAACATATTCAAACAAATAATAGACAAGAACTTCTCCAGCCTGTGGAAAGAACTAAAGCCTCGAATCCAAGAAGCAAACAGAACACCAAGTTATCTTAACCCTCACAAACCTATTTCATGGCACATTATAATGCAATTGGCACAAACCAATGACAAAGAGATCACCAGTTGGATCCTCAGTCAAGGCACATATGAAAAGCAACAAATGAGTACACAACTAAATGGGACTATGAGTTGATGCTTCTCTCTTTCACTGTATCTCAAATCAATGTAAAAAGAAAAAGAAAAAATAACATTATTGTATCTTTCAGGATTCATTAGTTCTATGTGTTTCTAGAAAACCCATAACTAAGAATGACCATGAAAAACTGCCTAAGCGAGCAATTATAAACAATCTCTCTTTCCTCATCACTGAAGATTATGTGAAAGGCTCCAAATAACAATAGTCAACTTACTTTATTCTTGGCTAAATCTGAATTAAGACACAAGTGGTCTAGTCCCAGTTCTGTCACTGATTAATTGTATGACATTGGGTACATTGTTTAATCTCTCTGAACTATATAGTCAGCTCATATGTAAACTCATATGTTGGAGTAGATGACATTCAAGATCCCTTTTAATTTATGCTCTAACATGATAAGGAACTGATATTAGTGACATCAGAGAAATGGTGGCTTCAGAGAAACTCCTGGTTTCTCCCTCTAAAATATCAAAATATTGAGCAACTATAATAGAGCAAAGGAACCCCAGCTGGGTTCACAGCCAAGCCTGAAAGATCCATGCACTGAAGAGACTGAAGGTGGGAAAGGGTGAAAAGTGGATGGAAGATAAAATGCTTTTGTGGTAGACTCATTTAGCTTGGGTTTTGTTTTGAAGCAGGAGAGGTAGAAAGATTGAGGGACAGAGGAGAAGTAGCTGAACTAAGGAGGGTGTAACCGAGTGCAGTGTCATGGACTGGTTTACATGGTCTGCCTGCATCCATCAGCTTGAGATCAGCTGGCACTGGGCATGTGCATAACCTTCAGTGCTCGCTCAATCAGGGTACACTTGGCCTACAGAGTTTAGCCCACATAGAGCTTAGTGCATGCAGGCTTGGTACATGCTTATCCCAAGAGTTTGACCCTGGGGGCCCATTGTGCACAGACCATGTTCTACCAGCAGCCAATGCTCTGCGCAATGTCAGAGAAGACCAAAGAGTGACCCCCCAGCCTCCCAGATCCTACCACCCTCTCCTCATGCTACAAAAGGAAGCAGTGGTAGAACCCTCACAGCTAAGACTCTGGGCAACTGTCTCTTCTGAGAGGTTGAAGTACTCTGCATCTGATCCCCTTGTCTGTTGAGACATGGAAAGAGTGCCTGAATACCTGAAACTGCCATTGCTAGAGCCATAAAACTGCAAAGCCATAAAGCTAAAATTGTAAAGCCCTCATAACATGCCTCATGCACCAACGCGACTGCAGCCCTGCCTACATCATTATAATAGCAATGTCTCAGCAAAATACTGCCCAAGAATTTTACAGAGCCAAAACTTGTAGTACAATGACACCTACTAGAAAAAAAGTAACCCTTAAAACTGAAAAAATATTCTTTCTTTTTCTTCTTTTCTTTTTCTTTGTTACATTTGATTTTCATGATCTTTAATCTTCATATTTTTATTCTCATTGAGTGTTTTATTTTTATGTTCTCTTTTACTTATTTTCTTTCTTTCTTCCACTTCCTTCTTTTTTCTTTTCTCTTATCTCAAAGTGAAAGGTTGTAAAATGATTTTCCAAGCAAATAATACAAAACAAAAGCAGAAGTAGCCATACTCATATCTGATGATGCCTAAGATAACAAAGGTAACCAGAAACAAAGATGGTCACTTCACAAAGATAAAGAGAACATTGTATCAAGAAGACATAACACTTCTTAATATATATGCACTGAATGAGGGAGCACCAAAATATATAAGACATCTACTAACAGATATAAAAATAGAAACAGACAAAACACAATCATACTTGGAGATCTCAACACACCATTGATGGTTTTAGATAAGTCAGTCAAACAGAAAATTAATAAAGAAATATCAGCCTTAAATGACACATTAGACCAAATGGACATAATAGATATTTACAAGACATTTCATCACAGAGCTTCAGAGTATACATTTTTCTCCAGTGTACAAACAACATTTTCAAGAATAGACCATGTGTTGGGCTGCAAAACTAACATCAACAAATTTAGGCAGATTGAAATTATACTGGGCATATTCTTTGATTACAAGGCTTTGAAATTAGACTTCAGCTTCAAAAAATAAAAAAAAAATTTAAAAACCTCATAAAAATATAGAAGGTAAATAACATACTTCTAAAAAATAACTAGGTCATGAAAGTCCCGAGTTTGATTCCCAACCAAGGCACACAACAGAAGCACCTATCTGCTTTTCTACCCTTCCTTGTCTACTTTCTCTTTTTTTCTCTCTTCCTCTCCCATAGCCAATGCTCCACTAAAGCAAAGTTGGCCCAGGCTCTGAAGATGGCTCTATGGCCTCTGCCTCAAGCACTAGAATGGCTCCAGTTGCAGCAGAGTATCACCCTAGATGGGCAGAGCATCACCCCCTGTTGGGCATGCTGGGTGGATTTCAGTCTGGCACATGCATAAGTCTATATCTTTGCATCCCCACTTCTCACTTCAGAAAAATACAAAAAATAAAATAAAAAATAACTGGATCAAAGAAGAAATAAAATTAGAGATCAAAAGATATATACAGACAAACAAAAATGAAAATATAACATATCCAAATTTCTGGGATGCAGCAAAAGCAGTAATAAGAAGAAAGTTTATATCTTACAGACTTATATCAAGGAACAAGAGAGAGTCCAAGTAAACAACTTAACATCACATAGTTAACTTAAGGAACTATAAAAAGACCAAAGAAAACTCAAAATCAGCAGAAAAGGTGATAGTAAAAGTTAAAGCAGAAATAAATGAAACAGAGAACAGAAAAAATTTAGAAAAAATTAATACAACAAAGAGCTGGTTCTTTGAAAAGATCAATAAACTTGAAAAATCCCTGCCAAGATTCACAAGGGAAAAAAGAAGAATGACACATATAAACAAAATCCAAAATAAAAGAAAAAAATTTCATTAGATAACAAAACTGCACTATCTTAACACTAAATGTAAACTAAAACTACATTTTCTTTACTTTAAACAAAACTAAAACTGCACTTTCTTTACTTAAAATGAAACCACAAAAATTTTATTGTAAAAAAATGCATTTTCTTAACTTTAAACTTAACCTAAGCTTAACATTATGTATTTTTTATTTAATCATGCCCTGTTTTTGGTTGTTTGGCTGCACTTTCAGCACTTTCACTTGCAGGACTTTTGAATAAAAATCTATCCAAGAGGTTTGCTTTTGCCTGCCTTTTAAAATGTTATGAAAATGTGAAAAACAAGCGTCATTAAAAAGTGCTGAAGCACGACCAGTTGAAACTTTTTCTGGGTGTTTTTTTTCAATGAAACTTGAAAGCTTCCCTCACATTGCCAGCATGTCTTTAATTTCACTTGTAGAAATCACTTCCTCTGACTCTACCTCCTCTTCACTACTAATCTCTTACAGAAGCTCCATATGTTGCATCATCTGTAGCTCCTTCAACTCCTCAGTTGAGAGTTCCTCCTCATGTTCCTCAATGAGCTTGTTTATGTCACCCTCATCTACCTCCAGACCCATCAACTTTTCAAGGGACACAGTCCTCTCCAATGCTTCTACTTCGGTCTCAGTCTCTGGTTCAAATCCTTCTAGTCCCTGTCTGCAACATCAGGCTATAACTTTTTCCATGCTGAGATCAAGGTTCTTCTTGTAACCTCTTGCCATGCCAAGTCAATAATGTGTAAACATATCATGGTGTTGTAGTGATCTTTCCAAAACTCTCGAAGGGTTAGATTTGTATTCTCAGTCACCTCAAAGCAGCAGTGGGACAAGTGATTTGTGTAAAGCTGTTTAAAGTTGGAAATGACCTGCTGATCCATAGGTTGCAAGAGTGAAGTCATGTTGGGTGGGAGGCAGAGAACTTTCATGAATTTGAACTCATCAAGAATGTCATTTTCAAGACCAGGTGGGTGGGCTTTCACCGGGAGTTTATTTTCTTGAAGATATTTCTTCACTGCAAGACCAAAGATGAGATTTACCCATTCAATAAAAAACTGCCGCGTAACCCATGCCCTAGCACTGGTGCACCACATAGCCTGATTTTTTCTTTAAAAATCTTGTGAGTTCTAAAGACTTGAGGATTTTCAGAATGATACACTATCAGTGGCTTTACTTTACAGTCACCACTAGCATTTGCACACAATGCAAGGGTCAAACGGTTTTTCATGGGTTTATGACCTGGCAGCTTCCTCTCCTCTGTGGTGATTAAAGTCCTCTAGGGCCTTTTTTTCTGAAAATAATCCTGTTTCATCGCAGTAGAACACTAGTTGGGGGATGTAGCCTTCCTTTGCAATAAGCGCAGCAAAATGTGTGATGTATTCCTTAGCTGCCTTAGTATCAGCACTCGCAGCTTCACCATGCCTCACCACTGAGTGGATGCCAGATCTCTTCTTGAAAATTTCAAACCAGCCATGACTTGCCTTACACATATCATGTGCTGCCTCTTTTGAGGTTAATGTTTCTTTCTTCTTCAAGCCGCCATAAATAATACGTTCTTTTTCGCATATTATAGTCTCCATCACTGTATCTCTTGCCAGCTCTTTTTCTTTCACCCACACCAGCAGAAGCTTCTCCATTTCTTTTTTTTTAATGTTATTTTTTTAATAGGGCGACATCAATAAATTAGGATACATATGTTCAAAGATAACAAGTCCAGGTTATCTTGTCGTTCAATTATGTTGCATACCCATCACCCAAAGTCAGATTGTCTTCTGTCACCTTCTATCTAGTTTTCTTTGTGCCCCTCCCCCTCCCCTTTTACCTCTCCTTTACCCCCTCCCTCCCATAACCACCACATTCTTATCAATGTCTCTTAGTTTCACTTTTATGTCCCACCTACGTATGGAATAATGCAGTTCCTGGTTTTTTCTGATTTACTTATTTCGCTTCGTATCATGTTATCAAGGTCCCACCGTTTTGCTGTAAATGATCCGATGTCATCATTTCTTATGGCTGAATAATATTCCATAGTGTATATATGCCACATCTTCTTTATCCAGTCATCTATTGAGAGGCTTTTTGGTTGTTTCCATCTCCTGGCCACTGTGAACTATGCTGCAATAAACATGGGGCTGCATGTGTCTTTACGTATCAATGTTTCTGAGTTTTGGGGGTATATACCCAGTAGAGGGATTGCTGGGTCATAAGGTAGTTCTATTTTCAGTTTTTTGAGGAACCACCATACTTTCTTCCATAATGGTTGTACTACTTTACATTCCCACCAACAGTGTATGAGGGTTCCTTTTTCTCCACAGCCTCTCCAACATTTGCTATTACCTGTCTTGCTAATAATAGCTAATCGAACAGGTGTGAGGTGGTATCTCATTGCCTTTTTGATTTGCATTTCTCTAATAGCTAAAGAAGATGAGCATCTTTTCATATATCTGTTGGCCATTTGTATTTCTTCCTGGGAGAAGTGTCTGTTCATATCCTCTTCCCATTGTTTTATTGGATTGTTTGTTTGTTTGTTGTTGAGTTTTATGAGTTCTTTGTATATTTTGGATATTAGGCCCTTATCTGAGCTGTTGTTTGAAAATATCATTTCCCATTTAGTTGGCTTTCTGTTTATTTTGTTATCAGTTTCTCTTGCTGAGCAAAAACTTCTTAGTCTGATGTAGTCCCATTCATTAATTTTTGCCTTCACTTCTCTTGCCTGTGGAGTCAAATTCATAAAATGCTCTTTAAAACCCAGGTCCATGAGTTGAGTACCTATGTCTTCTTCTATGCACTTAATTGTTTCAGGTCTTATGTTTAGATCTTTGATCCATTTTGAGTTAATTTTTGTACAGGGGGAGAGACTGTAGTCGAGTTTCATTCTTTTGCATGTGGCTTTCCAGTTTTCCCAGCACCATTTATTGAAGAGGCTTTCTTTTCTCCATTGTGTGTTGTTGGCCTCTTTATCAAAAATTATTTGACTATATATATGTGGTTTTATTTCTGGACTTTCTATTCTGTTCCATTGGTCTGAGTGTCTATTTTTCTGCCAATACCATGCTGTTTTGATTGTCGTGGCCCTATAATATAGTTTGAAGTCAGGTATTGTAATGCCCCCAGCTTCATTCTTTTTCTTTAGGATTGCTTTGGCTATTTGGGGTTTTTTATAGTTCCATATAAATCTGATGATTTTTTGCTCTATTTCTTTAAAAAATGTCATTGCAAGTTTGATGGGAATTGCATTAAATTTGTATATTGCTTTGGGTAATATAGCCATCTTGATTATATTTATTCTTCCTAACCAAGAACAAGGTATATTCTTCCATCTCATTATATCTTTTTCAATTTCCCTTAACAATGGTTTATAGTTTTCAGTATATAACTCCTTTACATTCTTTGTTATGTTTATTCCTAAGTATTTTATTTTTTTTTGTTGCAATCGAGAAGGGGATTATTATTCGTTCTCAATTGTTTCATTGTAGGCATATAGAAAGGCTATTGACTTCTGTATGTTAATTTGTATCCTGCGACCTTACTGTATTGGCTTATTGTTTCTAGTAGTCTTTTTGTGGATTCTTTGGGGTTTTCAATGTATAGGATCATATCATCTGCAAAAAGTGATACCTTTACTTCTTTTTCGATATGGATGCCTTTTATTTCTTTGTCTTGTCTGATTGCTCTGGCTAGAACCTCTAGTACCACATTAAATAAAAGTGGAGAGAGTGGACAACCCTGTCTTGTTCCTGATTTAAGGGGGAAAGCCTTCAGTTTTGTGCCGTTTAATATGATGTTAGCTGATGGTTTATCATATATGGCCTTTATCTGTTGAGATATTTTTCTTCTATACCCATTTTGTTGACAGTCTTAAACATAAAATTGTGTTGTATTTTATCGAAAGCCTTTTCTGCGTCTATTGATAAGATCATGTGGTTTTTGTTCTTTGTTTTGTTGATATGGTGTATTACGTTAACCGTTTTACATATGTTGAACCATCCTTGAGATTCTGGGATGAATCCCACTTGATCATGATGTATTATTTTTTTAATATGTTGTTGTATTCGATTGGCTAGTATTTTGTTTAGTATTTTAGCATCTGTATTCATTAGAGATATTGGTCTTTAGTTTTCTTTTTTTGTGCCATCCTTGCCTGGTTTTGGTATGAGGGTTATGTTGGCCTCATAAAATGTGTTCAGAAGTATTGCTTCTTCTTCAATTTTTTGGAAGACTTTGAGTAGAATAGGAACCAAGTCTTCTTTGAATGTTTGATAAAATTCGTTGGTATAGCCGTCAGGGCCTGGACTTTTATTTTTGGGGAGGTTTTTAATGTTTTTTTCTATTTCTTCTCTACTGATAGGTCTGTTTAGGCTTTCTGCTTCTTCATGACTCAGTCTAGGAAGGTTGTATTGTTCTAGGAATTTATCCATTTCTTCTAGGTTGTTGAATTTAGTGGCGTAAAGTTTTTCATAGTATTCCACAATAAATCTTTGTATATCTACGGTGTCCGTGGTGATTTCTCCTCTTTCATTTTGGATTTTGTTTATATGAGTTCTTTCTCTTTTTTCCTTGGTAAGTCTTGCCAAGGGTTTGTCAATTTTGTTGATCTTTTCAAAGAACCAGCTCCTTGTTCTATTAATTTTTTCTATAGTTTTTCTGTTCTCTAATTCATTTATTTCTGCTCTGATTTTTATTATCTCCTTTTTTTAAATAAATTTTTATTAATGGTAATGGGGTGACATTAATAAATCAGGGTACATATATTCAAAGAAAACATGTCTAGGTTATTTTGTCATTAAATTATGTTGCATACCCCTCGCCCAAAGTCAGATTGTTCTCCGCCACCCTCTATCTAGTTCTCTGTGCCCCTCCCCCTCCCCCTAACTCTCTCCCTCCCTCCCTCCCATGTCCTCCCTCCCCCCACCCCTGGTAACCACCACACTCTTGTCCATGTCTCTTAGTCTCGTTTTTATGTTCCACCAATGTATGGAATCATGTAGTTCTTGTTTTTTTCTGATTTACTTATTTCACTCTGTATAATGTTATCAAAATCCCACCATTTTGCTGTAAATGATCTGATGTCATCATTTCTTATGGCTGAGTAGTATTCCATAGTGTATATATGCCACATCTTCTTTATCCAGTCTTCTATTGAAGGGCTTTTTGGTTGTTTCCATGACTTGGCCACTGTGAATAGTGCTGCAATGAACATGGGGCTACATGTGTCTTTACATATCAATGTTTCTGAGGTTTTGGGGTATATACCCAGTAGAGGGATTGCTGGGTCATAAGGTAGTTCTATTTGCAGTTTTTAAGGAACCACCATACTTTCCTCCATAATGGTTGTACTACTTTACAGTCCCACCAACAGTGAATGAGGGTTCCTTTTTCTCCACAGCCTCTCCAACATTTGCTATTACCCGTCTTGTTGATAATAGCTAATCTAACAGGGGTGAGGTGGTATCTCATTGTAGTTTTGATTTGCATTTCTCTAATAACTAATGAAGCTGAGCATCTTTTCATATATCTGTTGGCCATTTGTATCTCTTCCTGGGAGAAGTGTCTGTTCATGTCCTTTTCCCATTTTTTTATTGGATTGTTTGTTTGTTTGTTGTTGAGTTTTATGAGTTCTTTGTAAATTTTGGACATTAGGCCCTTATCTGAGCTGTTGTTTGAAAATATCATTTCCCATTTAGTTGGTTGTCTGTTTATTTTGATATCAGTTTCTCTTGCTGAGCAAAACCTTTTTATTCTGATATAGTCCCATTCATTTATCTTTGCCTTCACTTCTCTTGCCATTGGAGTCAAGTTCATAAAATGCTCTTTAAAACCCAGGTCCATGATTTTAGTACCTATGTCTTCTTCTATGTACTTTATTGTTTCAGGTCTTATATTTAGGTCTTTGATCCATTTTGAATTAATTTTAGTACACGGGGACAGGCTTTAGTTGAGTTTCATTCTTTTGCATGTGGCTTTCCAGTTTTCCCAACACCGTTTGTTGAAGAGGCTTTCTTTTCTCCATTGTGTGTTGTTGGCCCCTTTATCAAAGATTATTTGACCATATATATGTGGTTTTATTTCTGGGCTTTCTATTCTGTTCCATTGGTCTGAGTGTCTATTTTTCTGCCAATACCGTGCTGTTTTGATTATAGTGGCCCTATAATATAGTTTAAAGTCAGGTATTGTAATGCCCCCAGCTTCATTCTTTTTCCTTAGGATTGTTTTGGCTATTCAGGGTTTTTTATAGTTCCATATAAATCTGATGATTTTTTGTTCCATTTCTTTAAAAAATCTCATAGGAATTTTGATGGGAATTGCATTAAATTTATATATTGCTTTGGGTAATATGGCCATTTTAATTATATTTATTCTTCCTATGCAAGTACAAGGAATAATTTTCCATCTCATTGTGTCTTTTTCTATTTCTCTTAATAATGCCTTGTAGTTTTCATTATATAGGTCCTTTACATTCTTTATTATGTTTATTCCTAGGTATTTTTTGTTGTTGTTGTTGCAATCGTGGAGGGGATTATTTTTTTGAGTTTGTTTTCTAATATTTCATTGTTGGCATATAGAAAGGCTATGGACTTTTGTATGTTAATTTTGTATCCTGCAACCTTACTGTATTGGTTTATTGTTTCTAATAATCTTTTTGTGGAGTCCTTCAGGTTTTCGATGTATAGGATCATATCATCAGCAAAAAGTGATACTTTTACTTCTTCTTTTCCGATATGGATGCCTTTTATTTCTTTGTCTTATCTGATTGCTCTGGCCAGAACTTCTAGCACCACATTAAATAAGAGTGGAGAGAGTGGACAACCCTGTCTTGTCCTGATTTAAGGTAGAAAGTCCTCAGTTTTATGCCGTTTAATAGGATGTTGGCTGATGGTTTATCATATATGGCCTTTATCATGTTGAGATATTTTCCTTCTATACCGATTTTGTTGAGAGTCTTAAACATAAAATTGTGTTGTATTTTATCAAAAGACTTTTCTGCATCTATTGATAAGATCATGTGGTTTTTGTTCTTTGTTTTGTTGATATGGTGTATTACGTTAACCGTTTTACGTATGTTGAACCATCCTTGAGATTCTGGGATGAATCCCACTTGATCATGATGTATTATTTTATTAATATGTTGTTGTATTCGGTTTGACAGTATTTTGTTTAGTATTTTAGCATGTGTATTCATTAGAGATATTGGTCTGTAGTTTTCTTTCTTTGTGCCATCCTTGCCAGGTTTTGGTATGAGGGTTATGTTGGCCTCATAAAATGTGTTTGGAAGTATTGCTTCTTCTTCAATTTTTTGGAAGACTTTGAGTAGAATAGAAACCAAGTCTTTGAATGTTTGATAGAATTCACTAGTATAACCGTCTGGGCCTGGACTTTTATTTTTGGGGAGGTTTTTAATAGTTTTTTGTATTTCCTCCCTGCCTATTGGTCTGTTTAGGTTTTCTGCTTCTTCATGACTCAGTCTAGGAAAGTTGTATTGTTCTAGGAATTTATCCATTTCTTCTAGATTGTTGTATTTGGTGGCATATAATTTTTCATAGTATTCTACAATAATTCTTTGTATATCTATGATGTCTGTGGTGATCTCTCCTCTTTCATTTTGGATTTTATTTATTTGAGTCCTGTGCCTTTTTTCCTTGGTGAGTCTTGCCAAGGGTTTGTCAATTTTGTTGATCTTTTCAAAGAACCAGCTCCTTGTTTTATCGACTTTTTCTATAGTTTTTCTGTTCTCTATTTTATTTATTTCTGCTCTGATTTTTATTATCTCCTTTCTTCGGCTGGTTTTCGGTTGTCTTTGTTCTTCTTTTCTAGTTCCTTAAAGTGTGAAGTTAAGTGGTTTACTTCGGCTCTCTCTTGTTTGTTCATATAGGCCTGAAGTGATATGAACTTTCCTCTTCTTACTGCTTTTGCTGCATCCCAGAGATTCTGATATGTCGTATTTTCATTTTCATTAGTCTGTATATATCTTTTGATCTCTGCGCTTATTTCTTCTTTGACACATTCATTTTTTATTAGTATGTTGTTTAGTTTCCACATTTTTGTTGGTTTTTCCCCCTTTTTTTTGCAGTTGAATTCTAGTTTCAAGGCTTTATGATCAGAAAATATGCTTGGTACAATTTCAATTTTTCTAAATTTGCTGATATTGTCTTTGTGGCCCAACACATGGTCAATTCTTGAGAATGTTCCATGTACACTAGAGAAAAATGTATACTCTGTGACTTTGGGATGAAGTGTCCTGTAGATGTCTATCATATCCAGGTGTTCTAGTATTTCGTTTAAGGCCACTATATCTTTATTGATTCTCTGTTTGGATGACCGATCTAGAGCCGTCATCGGTATATTGAGGTCTCCAAGTATTATTGTATTTTTGTTAGTTTTTGTTTTAAGGTCAATAAGTAGCTGTCTTATATATTTTGGTGCTCCTTGGTTTGGTACATATATATTAAGGATTGTTATGTCTTCTTGATTCAACTTCCCCTTATCATTATGAAATGACCATTTTTGTCTCTGAGTACTTTTTCTGTCTTGTAATCAGCATTATTAGATATGAGTAATGCTACGCCTGCTTTTTTTCTGGGTGTTGTTTGCTTGGAGTATTGTTTTCCAGCCTTTCACTTTGAATTTGTTTTTATCTTTGTTGCTTAGATGTGTTTCTTGTAGGCAGCATGCAGTTGGATTTTCTTTTTTAACCCATTCTGCTACTCTGTGCCTTTTTATTGGTGAGTTTAATCCATTTACATTTAGTGTAATTATTGACACTTGTGAGTTCCCTGTTGCCATTTTATAGATTGCTTTCTGTTAGTTTTGTGTCTTGTTTGATCCTTCTCTTTATTTTTTCTATCTTTTGTTTTTATTTGGTTGTATTCCAAACATCTTTCCTCTGTTGCTATCTTTTTTATCTCATGTGCTTCTGTGGTGGTTTTTTCAATGATGGTTACCTTTGAGTAATGAAAAGCGTCCCTACCCTGTTCATTGTAGCGAATTATTTTGTGAGTACTTTTGCACTCCATCGTCCTTTGCTACTGTTAATCTCCATCTTCTCCCCCCCTTTCTTTTTGTTGTTGTCACAGTTTAAATTTGGTTTTATTGTGTTCTTCTTGGAGCTTTTACTTGTGGCTCTGTTTTTTTTTTGTTTGTTTTTTGTATCTGATTGGAGAACCCCCTTTAGTAATTCCTGGAGTGGGGGTTTTCTGATGATAAATTCCCTCATTTTTTCTGTATCTGTGAATGTTTTTATTTCTCCTTCATATTTGAAGGATAGCTTTGATGGGTATAGTATTCGTGGCTGAAAGTTCCTCTCTTTCAGGACTTTAAATATTGGGGTCCACTCTTTTCTAGCTTGTAGAGTTTCTGCTGAGAAATCTGATGATAATCTAATGGTCCTTCCTTTATATGTTGTATTCTTCTTTTCCCTGGCTGCCTTGAGAATTTTTTCTTTGCTGTTGGTTTGTGTCAATTTCATTATGATATGCCTTGGAGTAGGTTTGTTGGGGTTAAGAAAACTCGGAGTTCTGTTTGCTTCTTGAACTTGAGGCTTTAGTTCTTTCCACAGGCTTGGGAAGTTCTCATCTATTATTTGTTTGAGTATTGTTCTCCATTCCATTTTCTCTCTCTTCTCCCTCTGATATACCTATTATTCTTATGTTATTCTTTTTGATGGAGTCAGATAATTCTTGTAGGGCTATCTCATTTTTTTTTTTAATTTTTGAGTCTCTTTCTTCTTCTCTCTGTTGTGCCTCAAGTTGCTTGTCTTCTATTTTACTAATCCTCTCTTCTATCTGACCTGTTCTATTAGCTAAGCTTGTTACTTCATTTTTCAGCTCGTGAATTGAGTTTTTCATCTCTGTTTGATTTGTTTTTATAGTTTCAATTTCCTTGGACATATATTCTTTGTGTTCATTGAGTTGTTTTCTGAGCTCCCTAAATTGCCTTTCTGTGTTTTCTTGTATATCTTGGAGGATTTTTAGGATTTCTATCTTGAATTCTCTGTCATTTAGCTCCAAGGTTTCCAATATATTAAATTTTTTCTCCATATATTTTTCCTCATCTAGCTGTGTTACCTCTCTTTCTTTTGTATCCATGATATTTGATTTTCTCTTCCTTAATGGCATCTGAGAGTGGTTTTTTTGATAGTATTAATGAGATTTAATAAAGAATAAAAAGTTAAAAAAGATAAAAAGAGTTGTTTTTTTAAAAAAATTAATAATGAAATAAAGAAAAATTAAATTAAATAAAAATTTTTTAAAAAAGGAAATTATTCCCCCCCTCCTTTTTTCCTCTCCTCTCCTCTCCCCTCTTTCTTGAGAAAATCTTGTGGTGAACTGTGAATTATAACAAACAATGCCTGTGATGGAGGTCCTGAATTGGGGAAAAGTAATAAAGGGGCAAAAAAATAAAAAAGAAAAAAAAAGGGGGTATGGACCCAGAAAAAGCAAATAAGGAAAAAATTTGGGCCAAGAATAAAATGATTTGCTTTTAGGTGTTGGTTATCTAAGAGTTATGATGAGAGGAATAAGAGGAAAACAGAAAAATGGGGAGACAAATTAGAAAATTACTATTGTATTTAGTGGAACAAGAACTAGATAAAATGGAGAGCCGGGGATGGGAGCACTGCTAGTGAGTTAAAAAGGTGAGGTAAACCCCCCCCCCCAATGCCACAAACATAAGTTTGAGTCCCAGATAAGATAATTTGTTTGTTATTGAGGTTTGAATGAGAGGAGATGTAAAGGAGAAAGGAAGAAACTAATAATATAGAGGGAGAAAAGAAAGATGGAGAGAGAAAAAAAGAGGGAACCACTAAAAGAAGAAAAAAAAAAGGAGAGAGAGAGAGAGAGAGTTAAGGGTTTTGGAGTGCAACCTTCATAGAGAGAAAGGAAGAGAAGAGAAAAGATAATGGGAGATGTAACACTTATAGGTAGTGTAGTTCAAGGAGAGGAGATAGTAAGACTGGCAGAGAGTTAATCGGCCAAATTGGAGGAGGAAAAAAAGTATCAAGAATGAAGATAAGAGAAACAAATGAACAAATACAATAAAATGAGATAGGTTATAAAGTCTGCAGATTATTCTTGATTTTGAGAGGTTATCTTCTTGCTTCTTCTTTTCTCTCCCTCTTCCTGGTCAGTGACTCTGTACCCCGGGTTCTGCCTCTTTGGCATGCTCAGGTAGAGGTTTGCAGTTGATAAGTCTCTATGGCAATGTCATGTATTGTGCTTTAGTCTCGTTGGCAGTCGAGGCCCGTTAGCATTTATAGGCTCCGACAGTGAGAGTCCGTGTTCCTGGAGCCTTTCTCCTAGTCTTTCCTTCCTCAATTATTAGCCTGATAATCCAGCTATGGGGTTGCTGCTGCCTCTGCCTGGATAGTAAGAGGCTCAAAGAGCTGGCAACTCCCCACTCT
This sequence comes from Saccopteryx bilineata, assembly GCF_036850765.1. Taxonomy (NCBI): domain Eukaryota; kingdom Metazoa; phylum Chordata; class Mammalia; order Chiroptera; family Emballonuridae; genus Saccopteryx; species Saccopteryx bilineata. The sequence continues at coordinate 65,288,817 of NC_089490.1, read as the reverse complement.
ATTTCCACTCAGCACAGGGCTCTGGGTAAGGCTCAGTCAGAGCTGCTAGCATAATCAGGTGGGCTTTCCGCCCACTCAAAGACCTCTGGCTCTGCCACTCTGTCCGGTAACACAGGCGGGCGGTCACTTTCGGGGTGCTTGGAGGAAACTCTGCTCACTATGTGCACTCGCAGACCAGGATATCTGGCCAGCAGTCTCATGCTCTGAGTGAAACCCCCAACCGCATGGAAAAGTTGCAGTGTTGGAATTGGCTTTTGCTCCGTCCCTGTGTACGGCTTTTGCAAGGTGCTGGGGCAGCCCGAGATTCCACTTTTGCCCACACAAAGGCCCCTGACTCTGCCCCTCTGTGCGATAACACGGGCGCGCACTGCCGAGGCACTCAGAGAAATCTCTCGCTCACTATCTGCACGCGCAGACCAGGATATGAGGCTGGCCACGTTTCCCTCTGAGTGAAACCCCCACCAGCACGGAAAATTTCCACCATTGGAATTAGTTCTCGCTCCCTCCCATGCGCGGCTTTCCCAGGGTGCTGGGGCTGCCCAGAGATTCTGCTTTCGGCCCACAGAAAGGCCTCTGACTCTGCCTCTCTGTGGGGTAACACGGGCACCCACTCCTGGGGCTTAGGAAGAAATCTCTCACCCACTAACTGTGTACTGACCAGGAGATTGGGCAAAATGACTGCCCCACTTTGTCTTTCTTTGTTTGGGTTTGGCGCGAGTGTTAGCTTGTATTGCCCGGGTTGCCACAGGATCAGTTTTTCCTTGGCTTGGATCTCCATGCCACAGCCTGGTTCAGCCGTTTGTGCCGTGGCCTGGATCTTATTACCCCCTTTGCCCGCCTCAGTTTCTATATTCACAGTTACCAGAGAAAGCCGCCCTGTTTAGGTTAGTGAGGAAGGCGGAGCATTTCTTACTCCCTAGTTCCTTCAGGGTTTGGTTATATATTTAGCCAATTTTTCACTCTACCATACCTTCGGGTGTATTGCGAAGCATCTGGAGGCTCCAAGTATAGGTTTTTCTGTTTCTGGTTGAAGATCTTGTTGAGTTTTGGGGGAGATTTATCGGTATCGCTTCCTACCCCGCCATTACTCTGACGTCATCTTCTAGTGGAATTTAAAAAGAGATCGATATTTTATATTCTTTGTTAAGTTTATTCCTAGGTATTTTATTTTTTTGTTGCAACTATAAAAGAAATTTTTTTTGAGTTTATTTTACTGAAGTTTCATTGTTGGACTATAGGAAAGCAACAGACTTCTTTTTTGATATAAATGCATTTTATTTCTTTCTCCTATCTGATTTTTCTGGCTAAAACTTCAAGCACTTTGTTGAATAGGAATGGAAAGAGTTGGAAGCCTTGTCTTGTTCCTGATTTTAAATGAAAAGTGTTCAGTTTTTCACCATTCATGATGATATTAGCTGATGGTTTGTCATATATGGCTTTTATTATGTTGAGGTATTTTTCTTCTATACTCATTTTATTGAGTGTTTTAAACATAAAGAGATGTTGTATCTTATTGAATACCTTTTCTGCATCTATTGATAGGATCATATAATTTTTGTTTTTTGTTTCATTGAAATGATATATTATGTTAATTGATTTACACATGATGAAACATTCTATACTCCTGGAATAAATCCCACCTGATTGGTTCCTTGAGATATGAGCAGACCAACATACAAATTTCTTAAGATACAAGTTGCAACTCGGTCCATATTTTTGTTCGAGATCCAAGTGAAATTTTGAGATACGAGTCGTGATTTGGAAAGCTGCCGCTAGTTGGTGTGTTAGTGCATGGGTCCAGTAGCACAACACCAGCATCTCATTCTTTCTCATGTGTTACCCACTAAATCAAGTCAAATCTTATGTGCTGTACTCGTTCTTGTATTATTTTTGCATTTTTTACTAACTTTTTCTGTGTGCTATCATGGGGCCGAAGAAACTGAGTGTAAAGGACAGTGGTGAGAATAATAAAAGAATGATGTCAATAGAATAAAGCAGGAAATAATAGAAAAACAATTTGTAACATCCTTAAACAAAAGAATGTCATCGAAAGTGCAAATCCAGTAAAAGAAACTACAATTCTGTCCCAATTAAGGACAAATATTCAGGAAGAAATGGAGAAGCTTCAAAGGACAATGGAGTGCAAAAGTACTCACAAAATAGTTCGCTACAATGAACAGGGTAGGAACCCTTTTCATTACTTAAAGGTAACCACCATTGAAAAAACCACCACCGATGCACATGAGATAAAAAAGATAGCAACAGAGGAAAGATGTATGGAATACAACCAAATAAAAACAAAAGATAGAAAAACAAAAAGGAAGGATCAAACAAGACACAAAACTAACAGAAAGCAATATATAAAATGGCAATAGGGAACTCAAAAGTGTCAATAATTACACTAAATGTAAATGAATTAAACTCACCAATAAAAATGCACAGAGTAGCAGAATGGGTTAAAAAAGAAAATCCAACTGTATGCTGCCTAAGGAAACTCATCTAAGTAACAAGGATAAAAACAAATTCAAAGTGAAAGGCTGGAAAATAATACTCCAAGAAAATAATAACCAAAAAAAAGCAGGCGTAGCAATACTCATATCTGATAATGCTGACTACAAGGCAGCAAAAGCACTCAGAGACAAAAATGGCCATTTCATAATAGCTAAGGGGACACTGAATCAAGAGACATAACAATTCTTAATATATATGCACCAAACCAAGGAGCACCAAAATATATAAGACAGCTACTTATTGACCTTAAAACAAAAACTGACAAAAATACAATCATTCTTGGAGATCTCAATACACCGCTGATGGCTCTAGATCGGTCATCCAAACAGAGAATCAACAAAGACATAGTGGCCTTAAAAAAAACACTAGAGCACCTGGATATGATAGACATCTACAGGACATTTCATCCCAAAGTGACTGAGTATACATTTTTCTCCAGTGTACATGGATCATTCTCAAGTATTGACCATATGTTGGGCCACAAAAACAACATCAGCAAATTCAGAAAACTCGAAGTTGTACCAAGCATATTTTCTGATTATAAAGCCTTGAAACTAGAATTCAACTGCAAAAAAGAGAAAAAAAATCCCACAAAAATGTGGAAACTAAACAACATACTTTTAAAAAATGAATAAGTCAAAGTAGAAATAAGTGCAGAGATCAAAAGATATATACAGAATAATGAAAATGACAATACGACATATCAGAATCTATGGGATGCAGCAAAAGCAGTGATAAGAGGGAAGTTCATATCACTTCAGGCATATATGAACAAACAAGAGAGAGCCCAAGTGAACCACTTAACTTCACACCTTAAGAAACTAGAAAAAGAAGAACAAAGACAACCCAAAACCAGCTGAAGAAAGGAGATAATAAAAATCAGAGCAGAAATAAATGAAATAGAGAACAGAAAAACTATAGAAAAAATTAATAGAACAAGGAGCTTATTCTTTGAAAAGATCAACAAAATTGACAAACCCTTGGCAAAACTTACCAAGGAAAAAAGAGAAAGAACTCATATGAACAAAATCCAAAATGAAAGAGGAGAAATCACCATGGACATCGTAGATATACAAAGAATTATTGTATAATACTATGAAATCTTTATGCCACTAAATTCAACAACCTAGAAGAAATAGATAAATTCCTAGAACAATACAACCTTCCTAGACTGAGTCAAGAAGAAGCAGAAAGCCTAAACAGACCTATTAGTAGAGAAGAAATAGAAAAAACCATTAAAAACCTCTCCAAAAATAACAGTCCAGGCCCTGATGGCTATACCAGCGAATTTTATCAAACATTCAAAGAAGACTTGGTTCCTATTCTACTCAAAGTCTTCCAAAAAATTGAAGAAGAAGTAATACTTCCAAACACATTTTATGAGGCCAACATAACCCTCATACCAAAACCAGGCAAGGATGGCACAAAAAAAGAAAACTACAGACCAATATTTCTAATGAATACAGATGCTAAAATACTAAACAAAATACTAGCAAATCGAATACAACAACATATTAAAAACATAATACATCATGATCAAGTGGGATTCATCCCAGAATCTCAAGGATGGTTCAACATATGTAAAACGGTTAACGTAATACACCATATCAACAAAACAAAGAACAAAAACCACATGATCTTATCAATAGACGCAGAAAAGGCTTTCGATAAAATACAACACAATTTTATGTTTAAGACTCTCAACAAAATGGGTATAGAAGAAAAATATCTCAACAGATAAAGGCCATATATGATAAAACATCAGCTAACATCATATTAAACGGCACAAAACTGAAGGCTTTCCCCCTTAAATCAGGAACAAGACAGGGTTGTCCACTCTCTCCACTTTTATTTAATGTGGTACTAGAGGTTCTAGCCAGAGCAATCAGACAAGACAAAGAAATAAAAGGCATCCATATCGAAAAAGAAGTAAAGGTATCACTTTTTGCAGATGATATGATCCTATACATCGAAAACCCCAAAGAATCCACAAAAAGACTACTAGAAACAATAAGCCAATACAGTAAGGTCGCAGGATACAAATTAACATACAGAAGTCAATAGCCTTTCTATATGCCTACAATGAAACAATTGAGAACGAATAATAATCCCCTTCTCGATTGCAACAAAAAAAAATAAAATACTTAGGAATAAACATAACAAAGAATGTAAAGGAGTTATATACTGAAAACTATAAACCATTGTTAAGGGAAATTGAAAAAGATATAATGAGATGGAAGAATATACCTTGTTCTTGGTTAGGAAGAATAAATATAATCAAGATGGCTATATTACCCAAAGCAATATACAAATTTAATGCAATTCCCATCAAACTTGCAATGACATTTTTTAAAGAAATAGAGCAAAAAATCATCAGATTTATATGGAACTATAAAAAACCCCAAATAGCCAAAGCAATCCTAAAGAAAAAGAATGAAGCTGGGGGCATTACAATACCTGACTTCAAACTATATTATAGGGCCACGACAATCAAAACAGCATGGTATTGGCAGAAAAATAGACACTCAGACCAATGGAACAGAATAGAAAGTCCAGAAATAAAACCACATATATATAGTCAAATAATTTTTGATAAAGAGGCCAACAACACACAATGGAGAAAAGAAAGCCTCTTCAATAAATGGTGCTGGGAAAACTGGAAAGCCACATGCAAAAGAATGAAACTCGACTACAGTCTCTCCCCCTGTACAAAAATTAACTCAAAATGGATCAAAGATCTAAACATAAGACCTGAAACAATTAAGTACATAGAAGAAGACATAGGTACTCAACTCATGGACCTGGGTTTTAAAGAGCATTTTATGAATTTGACTCCACAGGCAAGAGAAGTGAAGGCAAAAATTAATGAATGGGACTACATCAGACTAAGAAGTTTTTGCTCAGCAAGAGAAACTGATAACAAAATAAACAGAAAGCCAACTAAATGGGAAATGATATTTTCAAACAACAGCTCAGATAAGGGCCTAATATCCAAAATATACAAAGAACTCATAAAACTCAACAACAAACAAACAAACAATCCAATAAAACAATGGGAAGAGGATATGAACAGACACTTCTCCCAGGAAGAAATACAAATGGCCAACAGATATATGAAAAGATGCTCATCTTCTTTAGCTATTAGAGAAATGCAAATCAAAAAGGCAATGAGATACCACCTCACACCTGTTCGATTAGCTATTATTAGCAAGACAGGTAATAGCAAATGTTGGAGAGGCTGTGGAGAAAAAGGAACCCTCATACACTGTTGGTGGGAATGTAAAGTAGTACAACCATTATGGAAGAAAGTATGGTGGTTCCTCAAAAAACTGAAAATAGAACTACCTTATGACCCAGCAATCCCTCTACTGGGTATATACCCCCAAAACTCAGAAACATTGATACGTAAGGACACATGCAGCCCCATGTTTATTGCAGCATAGTTCACAGTGGCCAGGAGATGGAAACAACCAAAAGCCTCTCAATAGATGACTGGATAAAGAAGATGTGGCATATATATACTATGGAATACTATTCAGCCATAAGAAATGATGACATCGGATCATTTACAGCAAAATGATGGGATCTTGATAACATGATACGAAGCGAAATAAGTAAATCAGAAAAAACCAGGAACTGCATTATTCCATACGTAGGTGGGACATAAAAGTGAAACTAAGAGACATTGATAAGAATGTGGTGGTTATGGGAGGGAGGGAGTAAAGGAGAGGGAAAAGGGGAGGGGGAGGGGCACAAAGAAAACTAGATAGAAGGTGACAGAGGACAATCTGACTTTGGGTGATGGGTATGCAACATAATTGAACGACAAGATAACCTGGACTTGTTATCTTTGAATATATGTATCCTGATTTATTGATGTCACCCCATTAAAAAAATAAAATTAATAAAAAAAACCCAAAAAAACAAAACAAAAAAAAGAATATAAAATATACAAAAAACTACAAAGCATTATTAAAAGAAATTAAAAAAGATACAATGAAATGGAAAAATATTTTATATTCATCGATAAGAAGGATAAACATAGTTAAAATGGTCATCTTACCTAAAGCAATATACAAATTTAATGCAATTCCTATTAAAATTCCAATATCATTTTTTAAAGAAATAAAATAAAAAATCACCAGGTTTGTTTGGAACTATAAAAAACCCTGAATAGCAAAAGCAATTTTGGCAAAAAAAAAAAGAACAGAGCTGGAGGTATTGCAATGCCTGACTTCAAATTGTACTATAGAGCCACAATAATCAAAACAACATGGTATTGGCAGAAGAAGACACAAGGAACAATAGAACAGAATGAAGAGCCCAGAAATAAAACCACATATATATTGGCAAATCTCTTTGACAAAGGAGCCAAAAATACTCAATGGAGAAAGAAAAAAGCCTCTTCAATAAATGGTGCTGAGAAATTGGAAGGCCACAAGCAAAAGAATGAAACTTGATTCAGTGTGTCCCCCTGTACAAAAGTTAATTTAAATTGGATCAAAGACCTAAATATAAGATCTGAAACAATAAATTACATAGAAGAAAACATAGGTACTAAGCTCATGAACCTTGGCCATAAAGAACAATTTATGAATTTGACTCCAAAGGCAAGGGAAGTAAAGGCAAAAATAAATAAATGTGATTATATCAAACTGAAAATCTTTTGCACAGAAAATGAAACTGACAACAAAACAAATAGGCAGCCAACTAAATATGAGATAATATTTACAAACAACAGCTCTGATAAGGGGTTAATATCCAAAATACAAATAGAACTCACAACGCTCCGCAACAAACAAGCCAGCAATCCAATTAAAAACGGGAGAGGACCTGAACAGATACTTCTCCCAAGAAGACATACAAATGGCCAACAAATATTTGAAAAGATGCTCATCTTGGCCCTGGCTGGTTGGCTCAATCGTAGAGCATAGGCCTGGCTTGTGGAAGTCCTGGGTTTGATTCCTGGCCAGGGCACACAGGAGAAGCACCGATCTGCTTCTCCACCTTTCTCCCTCTCCTTTCTTTCTGTCTCTCTCTGCCCCTCCTGCCACCAAGGCTCCACTGGAGCAAAGTTGGTCCTGGTGCTGAGGTCAGCTTCGTGGACTCTGCCTCAGGCCCTTGTATGGCTCCCACTGCAAGGGAGCAATGCCCCAGATAGGCAGAGCATTGCCCCTTGGTGGGTATGCCAGATAAGTCCTGGTCAGGTGCATGCAGGCGTCTCCCTGACTGCCTTTCCGCTTCTAACTTCAGAAAAATATATTTTTTAAATGTTCATATTCACTAGCTATTTGAAAAATGCTAATCAAGACCACTGAAATACCACCTCACACCGGTTAGATTGGCTATTATCAACGAGACTGGTAATAATAAGCATTGGAGAGGCTGTGGAAGAAAAGGAACGCTCATTCACTGCTGGTGGAAATGCAAATTAGTACAACCATTATGAAAGAAAATATGATGGTTCCTCAAAATAATTAAGAATAGAATAGAACTACCATATGACCCAGCAATTCCTCTACTGAATATCTACCCCCAAAACTCAAAAACATTGGTACACAAAGACGCATGCATCCCCATGTTTATCACAGCATTATTCACAGAGGTCAAGACATAGAAACAAAGTGTTTCTCAATAGAGAATTGAATAAAGAAATGCAGTACATATATGCAATGGAATACTACTCAGACATAAGAAATGATGACATAGTGACATTTACAACATGAATGTAGGTTGAGAACATGATACTGAGTGAAATAAGTAAATCAGAAAAAGCTAGAAACTGATTTCACACATAGCTGGGGTATAAAACTTAGACTCATGGACATAGATAAGAATAAAGTGGTTACCAGGGGGAGGGTGATGTAAAAGAGAGAGGCAAGGTGCGAAGGGTGTAAAGAGGCACAAATATAAGGTAATAGAAAATGATTTGAATGGGGTGATGGGTATATAACTTAATCAACTATTCAAATGATGTAGAGATGTTTACCTGAAACCTTTGTACTCTTAGTGATCAGTGTCATCTTGTTAAATTTAATTTTCTAAATAAAAACAAATCAAATATGATACAAAAACCTAAAGAGTATAGGTGTAAGCTTAAAGTAAAACCTGTCATGCCTGAAGTCAGGAAAGTCTTAATAAAATATCATACATTGGTAGCTTAAAAAATACACATTTATTTCTCACATTTGGAGGCTGGAAGTTCAAGATGTGGTAGGCAGCAGGGTTGGTTCCTCCTGAAGCCACTCGCTTTGCTTTGCCAATGACCACCTCAATGTGCCCCACACTTGGGCTCTGTGTGCATAAATTCCTCATGCCTCTTCCTCTTTTTATGAGAACATCAGTCATACTGGATTTTATCTATAATCTTATAACTTCATTTACCTTAATTAGCTTTATAAAAATCCTATATCCAACTATAATGATTACGGTTTCAACATGTAAACTTGAGGAGTACCATTTAATCTATAAAAATACTTGAATAATAATGAAAAATTATTATTATTATTAAAGTACTAGGTGAAAAAGTTTTAGGTTGCATAAAATGAATCTGCAACACCACAAAAATGTTTTATACTTTTAAATATAGATTCACACACACATATATCTATCTATGTATATATATTTTCATTTATTACTGGAATCAAATTGAATTTACCTATTGTTCATTCTGAAATTCTTTAAAATTGCTTTCTTAAATGATTCAGGATATGCCATTAATTTTATAGGTTCAAATTTTAAAATCCAAAAATAAAAAATTCATAAATATAATTCAATCCTAAGATTAGCTTTTTCTTATGTGTATTTTCTTGATTTTAGAGAGAAGGGGGGAGAGAGAGAGAGAGAGAGAGAGGAGTATTGATTTGTTTTTGTATGTGCCCTCACCAGGGATCAAACCAGGTTCGCATCATGGCCCTAGAACACTGCCAATGTTAACACTGCAAAGGAAAATTTCCCAAATTACCACAATCTGGTATTCAAATAAAAAGCTAATCTTGGCCCTGGCCTGATAGCTCTGTTGGTTAGAGCATTGTACTAAAAGCGTCCAGCTTTCATGGTGGGCCAATCGCAGCACCCTCCCTACCGCCCACCATAAAACATGGAACACCCACTAGTGGGCGGGAGGGACCAGGTTGACCAGCACTACAAAAGTGGGCGGTTTTTATAAAGAGGTTCGCCATCAGGGTTCTAGGGTAAACCTCTCATTCTGCAGTAATGGTGTCTTTGCGAGGCACTTCTGGATTTGTATCTCCCGAGAGGATCTGGGCAGGGTACCTTTGTTCTGCTTTCAGCACCGTTTCTGAGTTGGGGCTCCCCGTGGGCTTGAATGCCCCTTCTGAGCTGTACTGCTTTGTGAAAGGCAGTCCTTGTTGACTTATGTTGTTGACTATGTGTGTATCAGCTAGAGAGCACTTTCCACTGTTCCACTGGGTCTGCGGCTTCAGGTCATGAGTAAGCATGAGGTGTCTTCCTGCACTTAATAACAATGAATCCCAACAATTGCAAACTCTCTTTTTGTTCAAAGAGGCTTAAAAGAAATGCCTCAGCAGGGTTTTCAAATTGCTTGAGGAAAAACTCTACTTTACACACACTTCTGAGAGACCAGCTTTGGGGATGCAGAGAAATTTTATTGTCTGCTGGGCAGTGATTTGTTTCTGGTTGGTTTAATGATATTTGGGTCAAAAGTCAAGTTGACTGCAGCTCTTCCTCTTCTAAGAGGAGCATAATATGATGGTTTCCAAATATATACAACAATGACCAAAGAAACTCATCTTTCTGATCAGGATAAGGGTCAAAGTAGAGTGCCCAGTTACCAAAGCATTATTAGTAATACAAAAGAGGAGATAGAAAAAAGAGTTACTTCTAAAGTTCAGGCAAAAATCACAAATCCTGTTTATATTAAGCTGTTTCTCTAGGAATTCTCTTAATTCTGTCAACCAAGATTGGCTAATGAGTAATTATATTTCTGATATGAAACCATCATTATCATTTATTCATTAACTATGACCCATATTATGTAAATTTCCCTTGAAACATGTCCAATTGCAAATTTTTAAAAAATGTATCATATGATCTGCTGCTGCAATTGAATGCTGATTCACAGATTTGTATCGCAGTTGTGTCTAATTAGTCAATCCTGAACTAAAACCCTGTGGGAGGACCTGAGGAGGTGTCTAGGACCATGGATTCTCAACTTAGGTTCAATATTGGATCACTTGAGTTCAATATAAGACAGCCTGGCTTGATGACCTGTGGTAGTGTGAGCTTAATCAGATGGCTCAGTTTCTTTACCAGTAAGATGGAGATAATAATACACCCTACCACATAAGTTTGCTATTGTGAGGCTATGATAAAAGGGTACGAACAAACCTCTTAGCAGAGTGCCTGGTGCAGAGCAAGGATGTAAGAAATATTAGCTATAATTTTGTTGTTGTGCAATTAGCTGTTACTGTGTTTCACTCTAGAAAGCTTAATATATATTTAAGAAGCAACTAAAAATGTAAACATAAAATAATAGGTTCAATGTTATGTATAGGTATAACTCATATAATGAAAACTATATATGAAAACAATATCAATTAATTGAAATAGGTATTCTTGAAACAAAAGGCTTTGTAGAGTTTTTAGATTATGTCTGTATAAATGCATGTTCATGAATTGATATTCACTTTCATGTTGAAACAATGAATCGCTAGTTGATTTTAGAAAAATACTGCACTTGCTATTTTAACAATAAGTTTAAATTAATTACCATATATTATAATTCTTTTTTTGTTTAAAAATCACTGAAACAAACTAACATCAAACAGTAATTACAAGCATATCTATGTTAGGAATTACCTTGAGTAGCTTAAATGAATTAAGGACATGCTCATGCTCATGTAAGTTGTGTCAAAAAATTCAAAATCTACTTGCCTCTCTCTCTCTCTCTCTTGTTCTCTCTCTATTTCTCTCTCTTCCTCTCCTTCAGGTATGGCTCAATTGGAGTGAGTTGGCCATGGGCACCGGGGATGGCTACAAAGCTTCCACCTCTGGCACTAAGAAGAGCTTGGTTACTAAGCAACAGAGCAACACCCCTGATGGGTGGAGCATTGTCCATTAGTGGGCTTACCAGGTGGATCTCAGTCAGGGAGCATGTGAGAGTCTGTATCTGCCTCTCCTCCTCTCACTGAATAATAATTTTTAAAAATTCAAAATCAAGATGAAAATTCAAAAGAGTAAAACTGTGTACAGTAAAGAGAAACACAGCTATGTTGTGTTTCTAACCACAAACTCTTTACACTTATTGAAGGTTTCAGAGCAGACAATGTTGATCACCAGCATTCACTCTTCTATCTTCTCTCTTGCCTCAAGTACCCTTTTCCACTGCCGACACTGAAAACGTTAGTCATTCATTTAAACAGCCTCTTGCAGTAGGGCACAGGAATGTGACCTCAAGAGAACTTTCCCTCTGGTTTATGAGAAAGTACTTCATTTTCTGACCAAAAAAGCAATGTTTAGGAGAAGATGCACCTTCCATCTTGCCTTCAGATATTATTTCCTTAAGAATAGTGAGTTGGAGGATTTTAAGATCATATGGTCAAGCTAAGGGACTTCTCAAAGGAGCCAGATGGAAAGCTTCAAACCCCTTCCTTCTGGCTATCACCACACTGTTATCCATGTCTATGTGTTATGTATAAGGTTTGTTGGTTGGTTGGTTTGTTTGCTTAATCCCTTCACATTTATTTTTTTTGGACAGAGAGAGTCAGAGAGAGGGACAGATAGGGACATATAAGGACAGACAAACAGGAAGGGAGAGAGATGAGAAGCATTAATTCTTTCTCATATGTGCCTTGATCAGGGGCTACAGTAGAGCCGGTGACGCCCTGCTCAAGCCAGCAACCTTGGGCTCAAGCCAGTGACCTTGGGCTTCAAGCCAGTGACCTTTGGGTTCAAGCCAGCGACCTTGGGGTTTTGCACCTGGGTTCTCTGCATCCCAGTCCGATGTTTTACCCACTGCTCCACCTCCTGGTCAGGCCCCTCACCTTTTTTTATTCAGCCCCAACTGCCACCCCCCTGACAGCTGTCTTATCACTCCAGAAAGAAACTTTTCTTTGAGCGATGGGCACAGAATGCAGTGTACAGATGATATTTTGTTGAAACCTGTATGGCTTCTTGAACCAATGTTAGCCCAATAAATTTAATTAAAGAATTCTGTGGCACAGCAGTGTGCTTCTTGCACTGCATTGTTTGAAAGTTGCTGATATAGACAGTAATGGAATATTTGAACTTCTAAAAGGTATGTATGTATGTTATTTTACTTCTCTATAAATGTGTGTGTGTTTGTGTGTGTGTGTGTGTGTGCGCGCGCGCGCGCCGGTATGTTGCAGCAACAAAAAACACTCTAAAGGCATAATCACCACATTCTTAATGGTGGTTTGAATTAGAGTAGAATGTTTAATTAAATTAAATATTAAATAAATATTGTAGAAAGGCAGAGAACTTTCATTTTTACCTTTGCATGCTTTTATTATTTATTTTTTTTAACTTGAGCTTATAGTAACTGCATAATTTAAAAGTTTTTGAATAAAAAAGGGAAAAATAAAACAACTACTTAATTTTGTTCTCTTAAATTGTGCTATTAAATCAAAAGGCTGGCTGATAAGCTAGCATATCCATGTCTGAAATGACAATGAGCAGGGATGTGAAATATTAGTTAGTGTAATCATGGTAGTTATAGACCGCTTTATACTGGGGTGGTGGCCCTTGCAGAAGACCAGGCTACACAGGGCTACTTGATGAGTCATTATTGAAAAACATGACAAACAGAGTTGTTTGCTGTTGCCTCATGTAATGACTTTATAAATATCTAGCTTCAAAACAAGATGACTCATTATCAAACTTAATTTAATTTGCAATTTTAATCACTAAGATAATATTCTCAACAAACAGAAAAACTTACTGTTTTTTTTTAATTCTCTATTACATTTTCTATAGGCTCTCAACTTGATCCATTAGCTGTGAGTGTATAACTACTTAACACCTCACTCTCTAAGCACTTAACTAGGTCCTATATAGTAGCTACCCTTTTCCCAATCTTCTCATTTTTATTTTTAACCTTAAATTTTTCCTCAAGTGATATCACATCAAGATAATTCCATGTAAACTTAAAGAAAATAACTATGTGACAATCAACAGCTATTTTTATCTATGGACATTTTCACTTTTTGAATAAATTGCAATTGCATAGACATTGACTGTATTCATTTCAGAAAACAGCAAGTTTCCCTGGTCAAACAGTTCAAAGAGTCTTTCTTCTCTTATTTAAGAGTAAATTCTCTGGCAGAAGGTTTGTTTCTATTCTGTATTTTCTCCAACAGATTTTTAGCAAAGAGCAGAAGGTCAGTGAACTGAACAAATAAATAAATGATCATATGAAAGTCTAGACCTTTTAGAGGTCAGACTTTATGGATAAGTATTTCTTCTGTTTCCACTACTTGACTCACTGCTTTTAAATTTGTTTTTAGCTTCTGCAAGGAAAGGTATTAGCTAGACAAGGAGTCCATACTAGAGTACAGGTATAGGTATTATAATACCCACTTCCCAGAGGAACTCAGTGTCTACCCCAGGCTTCAATGACCTGGGTCTTCAGGCCTCTAATGTGTGGTATTTAAAATCAGACCAAATTGTTGTGGAAAGGCATTGACTATTTCTGTGTCAATTATCAATTTTGACTTCACAGATATTAAAATTGCAGTCCTCTCTCATTCATTTAAAATGTAATCATTGTGGCCCTGGCTGGTTGGTTCAGTGGGTAGAGTGGTCAGCCCAGCATACGGAAATTCTGGGTTTAATCCCCCATCAGGGAACACAGGAGAAGTGACCGTCTGCTTCTCTTCCTCTCCCTTTTCCCCTTCTTTTTCTCTTCCCCTCTTGCAGCCAGTGGATCAATTGGTTCAAGTGTTGCCCCAAGTACTGAGGATAGCTCGGCTGATTCGAGCATTGGCTCCAGGCAGGGATTGCTGGGTGGATCCTAGTCAGGGTGCATGTGGGAGTCTATCTCCCTTCCTCTCACTTAAAAATAAATAAAATAAAATAAAATTTAATCATTTTATTTAGTTATATATTTGGTTTTGCCAAAACATCACAAAGAAATATTTTTCTAATTTTCATTAATTTATATTAGTTTTGAATTTGAATTTACAGCACTCTATTTTAAAAACTTGCCTTAGAATAAGTCTTTCATTTTTTTCTTCCTTTTTAAAATCTGGAATAGATGCCTAGAAATGTGTCAGTTTCACCATCAAACATTTATTAATTTCTAAAAAGAATCAGAGGAAGGTGTTGAGAGGAATAATTAGGGAATCTAATTTAGATTATCTAACATGAGAGTAAAAGTTAGTTATAATAGTATTCTCATCCACAAAATAAGCAACTAGACAATATTTTCCTCATATAAATCCATAAAGCTAGGAAAAATATGAAGCATACACAAATGATTTCCTTTTTTTGGTCAAAATTATGGAAAATCCATATGAATTAACACCCACCTTCACTGTGTTCAGTAGCCTTGAAATGTCTCATTTTCTTCACCAGTTGCAAGGGCTAATGGAAGCGTATGCAATTGCAGGAACACTGTGAAGAGACACTGTTAGGAGATTAATTTTAAATATTGTGTGAAGCTCAGTGCTCATTAAGATGGAGGATTAATAACACTCTCCACTAGAGCCAGCTGTAATTCAGGCAGGTGTGCAGGTGTCTGAACACAGCTCTGCAGATCCTCCTGCACCTTGACCTGCATTGTCCCTGTTACTCCAGTCTTGGGCTGTTTGAGGAGAAACTCCCAATTTATGCCAAATTGCTCAATGGACTTTGCAACCTGGTTATATATCCAAGAAAGGAGAGGGGTACCATGAAACTCCAATTTCTCACCTGACATGAAAAAGGATGCAAGACATAATAATATTGTGGTCTCTATGATGACAGAAGGAAAGACCTCTCCTTTAATTAAGCTGAATAGGAAATATTGACCTCAGCTTATATCTACACTAGAAACGATTTGACTCACTTTTTTCTTAGTAACTGGATATAAAAGTCATAAAATGAATACTATTAGTTCACAAAAAGAACAGTCTTAAAAGGAGAGGCTCTAAGAGGATATTTAGATGTAACTTCAACAAGAGAAAATGATGCATCTATTAAAAAAAATATTAACAGTGAAGAGTCCGCAACTCGGGATTTCTATTTCAAGGTCTTCGTGACAAAATGTTATTTATTTTCAGTAATATGTGCCAATCTTTTCTTATCTTCCTATTTATTTTTTCTTGCCAAAAAGCCTACATTATTCTTCTCTCTAATTCATAAGAACCAAGGACTGGGAGCTGCATTTGAGAATCTTGATCCACTGTTATTATAAACCCTGATGAAACCAGGCAGGTTGCAGCTGTGGTTTACCAGTGGAATTATGTTAATGGTCTTGTCAGTTAAAAACAAGGAGTTAGAGCAATCAGTTGTACATATAGTTATGCACAAAGTCAATTATAATGAATAAGTAAACTCTATGCAATTAAAACTGTGGGATTAGGGAATTAAGAGATTCAATGTCTTTTGTCACTAGAAAGACTTAAAGCATCTCTAAAGATGGCATCTTGAAATCTTTTTCTTTAGTTTTAAAATTACTAGAAAGAAAATAAGTCAAAAACAAGTATTTTAATAGTAAATTCTGCACTAGAAAATTTAAACTGGTATCTGAAGCATTCAAATTCCCCTCTATATTTCAGTCCATACATATATATATATATATATATATATATATTATATATATACACACACACACACACATATATTGATATATTTGCCTCTGACACAAATATAAAAGGGAATGGTACTACTGTAGAGGACAGAGGATTAAGCGAGATCATTGTAGGCAGGTTGTGGCAGTAGTAACCCTGAGTGGCAGCTAAAATCATTTCCTCCGGCAGTTGCCCCTCCTCTCCACATGCAATCCTTTCCTCTCTGCCCCACTTTTCCTCTCCCTCCCACTCTATTATAGTGCACGGCTTGGGGTTTCCTTTTATGTCACTCTCTCTTTTTCTTCCCTTTGCCTTTACCTTAGGCCTGGTGGTGAGCCCCATAAAACAGTGCTCAGCCTCTCTTTAGTTCTAAAACATAAAAGTAGTGTTGGCTACATTTTGCTTTATTAATTTCTTTCTTTTTTCAGCCATGCCTGAAATGCCCAGGACTGTCTTTAAAATAATACCACAGAAGTGTCATATTCAAACCATCATATTGTGTCTGATATTATTTTATGCCTTAATTTAAATTCTGAAATAATAGAAAGGAAAATACAATTTTTTTAAGTCAAATCATGCCTATGGAGGAAAGAGTGTCGTTGTACCCTTTGAAAAGTTTTGTTCTCATTGTTTTTCTCAGATATTGAATTTGTTAGATGAGTTCTAACGGTGGAGAAATAGAAAACAATTTCCACATTTTAGGAAAAACACTACATTGTTTGGAAAAATATTTACTTACATTTTATGGGAAAAGGTAGTCAGTAATAGAGATAAACAGAAAACAATGAAGCTTTCCCCTAAAAAAAGAGCACGGCTAAGGGGAAGTCACTAAAACAGCACCGTCAGAGTAACACCTGGATCTTCACAGAGTAGAACAAATCACTGGCCTGGACAGGAGGTCTGCCACCAGCCAACTGAATGATCTTGGGCAAGTTCCATCCTCTCTGAGGGCCTTAGTTTCCTCATCTCTCAAATGAGCTACATGGATTAAATTATTTCCCCCATCTTGAAAACAGACCATGAGCACTGAAACAATGTATAGCTGGCAACATTTTCCATTTCCAGTTGCCAAGTAGGTTGATTATCCACACAGACTGAAGTCAAAATGTTTCCATTTCATTGCATTCTTCAATTTTTATACAAAGATGAAAAACAATAATACCAGTGTTCAGCTCCATTCTGACGAAGTACCAAGTTAGAGTGATCCCTCTCTTTACCTGGGTAGCTGTTGTTTTAGTGTATTTTACATTGTGCCATACTGGAATTCCTATCTGCCTTAACAGAAACCAATCAGGAAATCCTTTATGTTTATTACGAGTCCTAATCATTCTTTTTTATTTGAAGAATATCTCTGATGTTATTAGTATCATCTGTGTCTCCTAGTACGTGTAATATTGCTCAAGTTATCCCATATTAGATAATCAAAATAAGCTGTAAATGCCATGTTTACATTAAATTAGCAAACATTTCCTCACAAGGAGCCAACCATAATGTTAAATGCTTTATCAAAAGATCATCTACCTTGTGCCAAACTTAGCAAGGTAGACATCATCATTATCCTTATTTTAACATAAAATATTCTGATGTATAGGCAAGGTTAAGAAACAAGGCTCTCTGACTTTTAAGTTGCCAATAATTTTCCTACTACAAAAAGTCTTTGTAAGATAAATTACAAATACCTGTATCAATTTTACTTTCAAATTTATATTTTTAATAATTTGACTTGAAAAAGTTATACTTTTAGTTGAGCCCAGAACTGACACTTTGCAAATTTGTTTCTTTCCAATAATTTTTTTCTCAGGATCAGAATAGAACTAGAATTTCCCTCTTCTACCTGTCTCTAAATAACTAAAGGTATAAATACATATTTATCAAAGTAATTTTCAGTGAACGGGCATTTGTTTTAGACCCAGAGGCATTCAGATAGTACATCCAAAGGATAATCAATTTTATAATACTTTTCATTTCAGACCACTCATTGACTAATGTGCTAAGTCTAAACTGATTAAAAATGTTAATTCTGTAAAAAACAGCAGTGAATGCATCCTTCCTGTATATTTACAGTATATAGAAAATGCCTGGCTTTCCAACTGAAATTGTAGGACCCATTTAGTCTGAGGTGCTGAATGGTTATAATTTATAAGTCATTTGTAAATCATTTTATTTTATGCCAGAGTCTATAATTTCCCTGTCTCTATACTAGAAACCGTTGTGTTTGCCATAAGAAATATTTAAAGAAAGGTATTTGGGGATCTTCATTTCTGAATATTATGTGGAAGGCACCAAATGCCTTTCCCCCAATGGGTTGCTTTGTATTATAGAAGAGTTTTAGTCTATCAGATAGAGACTTACATGCACATGAACTTCTAATTTTAGTTGTATCCAGAGGACTCGTTGTGACATTTTCAATGATGTTAAAGGCGAAAGAAAAAAAAAAGTCCCTATTACTGCAGTTTTCAATTACTGGCAAAGCAGTTAGACTATGTTCCACACTTTTCTAGTGCATGACCTGTCTCTACTCTCTCTTTATCCCCATGTGTTATTTAACGTGTAAGGCAAGTTCTTTGGGTGCTATAAGCTAAAATAAAGAGCACATTAATATTTTTAAAGAATAAAAGGGTAGTTAGACTCAGGAAAGAGAATTAGATACTGTATACCTAAGTGAACCAGGAATCTGTCCTGAACCCATCCTTGCGCCAGGCCCCTGAATTAAGTGCAATATCGTTGAAGTCTCTCACTTTATCAAAAGTGTGCTCTCCGCTTTCTGTTGTGCTCTAAATCTATCAGTCTTGTATCTTTAAAAACTAAGGTTATTTTTTTTTCCTACACAAACTCTTGATTGATCACAGTGTCACAACTCTGAGTTTTGGCTTTCTGTTGTTCTTAGTCAAGTGTAATGATGTACTATTTATTGTGACAACAAAATGAAGCACATTTGAACAGTTTCTTATCCAGAACAACAAAACTAATGCATCCAAATTAGTATTCTTCTTCAACATAATTCCTATTAGAGTATATAATAACTCCTATATGTCCCTGTCCCTAAGTGAAAGCCTTCTTACTCTTCTTAAATACCTTTCTGAGCTGGCTTATCAGACAGAAGAGAAAACAAATATGAACAGACTATGATCACAAAATATATATCCAACAGATGTTTTCTTTTTCCTCACCTTTTCACATTTTTCTCTGCATACATAACTCTGTCCTTTCTTTGCTCCCTTTGGTAATAACACAGCAAAACTCTAAGACGCAATCTGCAAATCGTATTGTGGATATCAGTAAGAGGCCTAAATCACCCAGCTGGGATGCAGTTCTCCTGTCAGTGCAAGAAAGAAATCCCCTTGCTTTCAAGCCCTGAAATACTTAATGATTTACTCTTGTTAGTAAAACTATTACAGTGTTAATTCTTTGGAATATAAGAAATAATAAGATCATGAAGTGTTTTGACAATATTCTTTATATAGTAATGGTTTCTGATGGTCCAAAACAATATGTACTAAATCCTAAAAAAAATCCTCTTTGGTTGATGTTTAATTCAGCATCTTTTGAACTGCATAATTAGACTCCTTTTTATAGGACTCCTAGGCTGCTGAATGAATTAGCAAAGTCTGAGGGTACACAATTTTTACTCTAAGGAATACACAAAGGTAATTTAATTTAACCATTGGTTTGAGTTCCTTTGTTTGGATGGAGCAAAGAGTGAACTAACCCGGTGAACCTCATGACAATTGACTTGTCTCATAAGAGGAAATGGTGACTCATTCCTCTGAGGCAGAGAGAGCCTGTTACATCAACCTATTGGGGTCTGCTAAGAAAGAATTGGCCTCTCCCTACTCCCTTAGTTCATATGGAGCTGAGCATGTATCCCCTGCCTTTTATTACTGTGCTCTGATTCCTTCCTAGTTGATAATGTGATGAGCATAACTTTCAGTTAGGCAGTCACCACACCCTTCCATCTCTTACACATTTTGGAGACAAGAGATTATAGAAGGCAACATAAAATTTATGCATGTATTGTTAGCACAACCCAGTGCATACTTTGTAAGCTACATAAACTTTCCATCATTATCTTGTATTCCTGAAATTAATATAATATTGTGTGTGGATTATATTTTTTAAAAATTTGTTTTAATTTTTAAAAAGCCAGAAAAAAATATCCACAAACAGCTGAAACTGTAACCTCAATAACAGTCCTTGGCCATCACTAGCAACATGGCATGTAGAGATCAATACTAAACACTGTATGTTCTTGAAATTGACTATACATGTTTAATATCACAAACTGACCATAAGCATTTAACAATATAATTGATTTGTATAATTTCACGTAGTGTCTATGGTGATAGAACTCAGATAAACAAGGACTGTTAGAAGGATAAGCCCTACCAAGCTAGGCAGCACAGGATGGCACTTCAGGCTTAGAAAAAAACACTATTCACAGTGATGAAAAAGAGATTTTAAAAAAGCAGATATAGTAGAGAAAGGAAGAGTAGTCTCAAAATAAGAAAATTTACCAAGAAAGAGGAAATCATTAAAGACCATGCATAAAGTCATAGTTCTTGATATGTTATGTGCCTATCTTGTAAAAACAATCTAGGGGTGAGAGGGAAGGACAGACTTGAGGGAAAAAAGGCTGAGACATGGTGTGAGGAATTAAGTGTGAGTTTTAGCCTTTAGTTGATGCCTTCTCATGCCCTGGGCTACTGTGAACCTGACAGTGCAGTGTTAATCAACCAAGAAGTCTAACTAAGTTACTTATTCACATGAAAATGGGATTGCCACTCCAGTAGTGAGAACCAGCAGTGAACACCTCCTTTCTCATCATTTGTTGCTGCTGTTTAACCAGTAAATACATCTTGAATAATATTTTTACTTGAAATAACTTATTGGATGTCTATTTCCTGTATCAAGACATTCCCTGCCACTCACAATATATGCCACTTTATTACTTAATATTATAACACACATAAATAAAAATATGTGATTTTACTTTTTTATTAAATATGTTACATTTATTAAATATAAAATTTATTGCCCTGGCCAGATAGCTCAGTTGGCTAGAGTATGGTCCCAAAGCGCAAAGGTTGCCAGTTCCATCCCCAGTCAGGGCACATACAGGAACATATCGATGCTCCTGTCTGTCTGTCTGTCTGTCTCTCTTTTCCTCTCTCTAAAATCAATCAAATAAACATTAAAAAATTATTAAGTATGAAAGGTCATTTTTTCCTGTGATTGTATCTGAGGCATTATTCACTCAAAGAAACATTTGATAAAAAAAAATCTAACTAGTTTAATCCACGGAATGGGAGTTGTACGAAAATTTGATCGCTAGAAATGGTATTTTCTTTAGTTTTTTTTTTTCTCACCTGTTTTTCATAGGTAATGTCTCTTGCCAAAGTAAAATCTGACACATTAACAGGTGATTAATCAAGTTTTAATCAGTGAACAGTCCAGCAGGTCTAATTCCTGGTGAGATGTCAATAATAAAACCTCAGTATCTCAGTCCATGGAACTACTATATTAACCACTGCGGTCAGATTCCCATTTATTACGGTGTTTGAGACAGGAAAATATTGCACTGTCAGATAGTTATTTTTTTAAGAGAGAAAATAGTCATGCAACACAACTTAGGAATACTTATCTTTACTTTGTGTCAAAAAGCCATACTATTAAACTCTATAATGGAAGTACCGCTTCTTTCAGCTTTCATCAGCAGTCCAAAGAGTCATGCAATGAGAATTTAATTAGACTAAAGTGACTATTTGACATGCAGACCTGAGCTATGTCATCAAGACTCCACAGGTAGTGAACACTTGGTGACTGGTGGGTGGAAGAAAATGCACATTCTAATAAAGGGTCAAGGGACTTCAGGAGTTCTACTATGCAATTACCTAGCAGCAGGTGAGATGGTGCATGTCAAATAAGAAAATTACAATTCTATCACTGAAGAACAGGGGCATCGTATACAAAAACATAAATATAAAACAAACAGCTGATGCCAAAGTTATCTAAAACTGTGCTTTTTGTGACAGGCTTTTAAAGAATTATCTTTGAGTGAAACACACAGTGGAAACCTTTTGTAATACTAATGTTGTATGACAGAATGAATAACTACCTCATTGGCCAATCCATTCATAGCAGGTTTTGGGCAAATAGTTGTTGGTAGGGGTGAAGTATTTATTTCAGTGATCTAGATTGCATATAATAAGAAGCAATACGTTTTATGGGATACCAGATATAAACTTTTAAATATTTTGCATATTCTACAATAACAGATGCAGTTAGAGCTTATATATTTATTCTGATTGTGTGAATGAGGAATGAAAAGTTATGATTAATTTGAATTTTCCAATAAGCTAGCACTAGCCCACACATAATAGTCAAATATCAGTGTATGCCTATTGGAATAGCTTGTACCTTGAAATTCCTTTTGTAGAATGTATAATTAATTGCATTTTCTCACATCTGACTTGTATGCCTTTATTTTAGGATTCACTGGAAGCACTATGTTTCTGTTTTAATGGTTTTGTCTACTTTTGCCTTCCCAAGAGTTTTGTTCTATATACAAAGTTTATGTTATTTTTAATATAAAATATTTTAACAAAAACACATTATTTATAGCAATTAGTTTTAGAATGATGTTACATTGCAATATAGATTTTAAAATAATTTTAAAAAGATACCTTAATCAGTGGTAATGTCTAAAAAACATTGTCTTCATCATCATCATCATCATCATCATTAAAAATATTAATGCACAATGGTTCTGCAAGCCTTGTTTTTCACCTCATTAATGTAATTTCCAAGTTCATCTAT
The DNA here is from genome assembly GCF_036850765.1 of Saccopteryx bilineata. NCBI lineage: Eukaryota > Metazoa > Chordata > Mammalia > Chiroptera > Emballonuridae > Saccopteryx > Saccopteryx bilineata. Next base: position 65,265,718 of record NC_089490.1, on the reverse strand, counting down.
GGCAAATTAATTTATAATAATCCCATTTACACACATAAAAGGCATTATTAGTTTCCTTTCGCTGTCATATGGATTTTCTTACTTGCACCTTATAGCTATAAGTTAAATGAGACAGATTTTATCATGATTTTGTACATTAGGAGATGACAGCTTTATAGGAGCTAAGTCAGGCTCAGCTACTTGACTGTTTCTTTAATATAAACAAATATATAATGATTTATAACTCATAAGTCTAATGTTGCACATAGAACTGTGTTTTCTTGTTTATATTAATTAAATATTTTTAAAATTATGTATGCACTTTTGGATCAGTTGCTTATTTCCTGGTTACTATAACTCTAATTCACGTTGCAGCTACTTATTACCTAAATAATAAAGCAAACTTAATTTCTTCAACCTCAATTTCTTGCTTTCTTTAAGATCAACATTATTTGTAGGAGAACTATTATTTTTTTCTGGGGTATCCAATGTCCTATTTACTCAATTTATTTTGATGTCCAGTAGGAAATAAGCCAATATATGGTGACTCATTATCTATATATATATTGACTCCTATCTCTCATCTAATTTGCCCACTTCTAAGCCTTTTACAGCTTCTGACTGGGGATCTTGCCCTACTCCTTTGCTCAGTTCTTCTGTAAGAATCTCCAGCTGTTTCTGTACACGGTAGCTTCCTTGTGAGCTAGCTGCCACTTTCAGCAGACAATCACTATTCCCAAGTACCACCAACACCTCCACCGCCCCTGTACAGTATCTACCTCTCCACAGTCCACGCTTCTCAACACTAATGGGAGTAGTACCTGCCAACCATGCCTGTGGTTGGCCCTCTCCTAGTGAGGACAGTTATAGACTTCAAGCTCTTAGAAAATGGATTAGTGCAGTCTCAGACTGTTTGGGGAAAGCTCAGTTTTTCACCTGTGTTTCCGTGTTTCTCTCCTTTACCCTCATGTTACTACCCACATTCACAATACTTCTGACAACAGATGTGTTGGGGTATTTTTCCCAACACAGAACAATTCGGGGACAACAGCTGGGTGTCCTTCCACTTGACTCAGTTCTGCCAATTTTTACTTGGAGATTCCATAGATTACGAGCTGCCACCCCCTACCTCAGATGCCAAATTGTAATGTAATTTAATATGTTTGCTTCGTTTTTATTAGATTTGATTGATTTAGACTCTATGATAATATAATTTAGAAAAAAATTGTTTCAGAATATAATAAAAACACTTTATCAGGAAAAAAAGTAACTAGGTAAATTATTCTGGTGCCATGAGTCTACCTGACAATGTTAATGACATTAAAACTGTTAACTAATGACCCAGAGTAACCTCAAAATTATTTGTGACACATTCATTTTAAGAAAGACTTTAGTTTGAATAGTGTTATGTCCTCCATGGGAAGAATTATTTTTGGTAAAACTTTCAAGTGCAGAACAATTTCTTTATTTCACTTTTAAAAACTTTTAGGACTCATATTTTTCCTTCACCAATTTGATTACTAAGTTTTAGTATCAAATGTACCTACCAAGAAATAAGTGAGTTCCTCATAGATTTATTTCATAAGGAACAAAGTCTCTTTCTTCCTAATGTTACTTAGACTGCCAGGTTTTGCTAAGGAATTCACTGGGGTGAAAATATGATAAATCAACAATGAGGTTAAAACCAGACATTCAGACACAATAAACACTTGGTAAGCAGTTAAGTGATAAAAATGAAGGACTTCCACAATTTACACAAAAAGAATGAAATAAAATGATGGTTAGACTTGTTAAATAAAGAAACATAATGTCAATTAATATTTATCACTATGTGCTAGTGTTTTACATAGTGCAAAATTCTTATTGAGACAGGTGTGACCAGAATGTTTACCATTCAAATGCCTTCAGTTTATTAGATGCCTTATAAACTGTAAATTTTCATATATGTTGTGAGCATGTCTGCCTTTGTTATATCTGATACTTCAGGGGGAATAGGAATTTCATCTGTTTGGGTTTGATTCAGTCTATGTTAAATGTTTATTTTATTTTATTTTACTATTTTATTTTTTGTTAGTCTAGTGCAAGTGCCATTTAAATTCAAAAATACTGAGATAGTAAATTGATTAAATTACTTAAGCATTGTTTAATTCTTATGGGGACTTCAAAAGAGAAACATTTACAATTTAATTAATTCCATTTCTAGGTACATCTACTTATCAATAAGATTGAAATTTTTCTATTAACTCTATTAACAGTACAAGATCAACCACTGGCACTGGCCAGTTTTCCAGTGGGAGGAGCATTGACCCGGTGATGGAAATCTGGTCAGGGCACACATGCAAAGTGACCCTCTGCTTCTCTATTCCTCCCTCTCCCTCTTCTCTTCCTCTCCCAGTCAGTGGCTCTATTTGTTCCCTCGTGGTCTGACTGGTTCGATCGTAGCCCTGGGCCCTGAGGATAGCTTGGTTGATTTGGTTGATTCAAGAGTTTGCCAGGTGGATCCCAGTCAAGGCACATACAGTAGTCTGTCTCACTATCTCCCCTCCTCTCACTTAAAAAAAAGAAAGTCAACAACTAAAATATTTTTTCTTGGATGAAAAGAAATTTTCATGCTTTGTTTTTTAACTATATTTTTTTATTACATTGTATGTATCATTGTAGAAACTGGAAAAATTTCAACAAAAAAATAAATAAAAGGTCCCTATAATCCCACCATCAAATATACATTGTTGACATTTTTGTTATATTTTCTTGAATACATAGTTACACACGTATACATAGTTAAAATTAGATATAGTGTTTCATTTATCAGTAATTTGGAAATACTATGCAAGTGGTTTATAATATTTACTACATTAAAACTCACTGTGCAAATGTTATAATTTATTCAAATATCCTATAATTAAAATTACTTTTCACTTCTCTTTTTATATACAATTCTCAGATAGTCATCTACGTACATAAAATTTGGTTCACGTTTCTACTATTTCAGAAGGAAAAAAAGAATAGAATTCTCAGATAATGTAAAATTGCAGCCCTTGTTATCCATATTGACAAATTATTTTTGTAATATTTCTTTACCAAGGCGTTGAAATCATGTATATACTGAATTCTGCAAAATGTTACATTATAACATGTTAAACTCAAACTGTTTTTGGTTTTGAATTTCTCCATTATTCTTGCATGTTACAGTGGAACTATTCCAACTATGAGAAAGATAATTTACTACCATTAAAAAACTGATAAAAGTTGGCCTGCCACCACTTATCTATAAATAAATAATGCTACATTTGATAGTATCATACTTTTATATTTAATATTGGCCAGATACACAGTGCTCTAGTATTAAGATAGCGTTCAGTTTTATTATATATATTCAATTCAAAAGAAAACTAACCTTCATAACACTTTAACATCAACTCTCAAAATATTTCTGTTTACTAACCACAACATGAGTGCACCTTGGAAATGTATGATGTAGACGACAACAATGGATCTTAAAACTTTATAGACTTACCACATTCTCATTGTTTGACAATCAGATTGAATAAGATTAGGGTCATATGCCAACTTGAATCAAAGAATTCTAGATAAAGCCAAAACCATTGCTGGAAACAATGAACCATAACATCTTCAGCTAAATTTTACTGCCTCAGAATCATCCTGTCAAATGATGCACAAGCTGACAAGGGACTAGAAAGTATACCAAGATACCCTGACCATCTGTTGCTACATTTCAAACAGAAATTGATGCCAGTAAAGTAGTAAATGTAATGTCAAGGTCAGTGTCTAAATTAGTATGGTACTATATTTTCAAAAACCATTATGAGGGTTTAGATACAAATATCCTTTCTGTGCTAAAATTAAAAAAAACAAAACTGTATTTTGTATATTACATTCAGTATCAAGGATGGAAAGAGATTTAATCTTCTCTATTAGGTAATATATCTCAGTTTATTGCTACTGCCTCCCATAGAGCAAGCTTGCATCTTCTTTCTAATCTCTTACTTCCTTTTTTCTGTTCTGCTCTTGGGTTATGGTTACAGGACAGAATATACGAAAATGTTGAGACTCTCTACTCCATACTGGAAACTGAAACCAAATTCCAGATTATCTCTGCAACAAACTCTACCCAACTAAAGTAGGCAGGACAGGCCTGATTTAGATACACATCCAATTTTTAAAATTGAAGTATAATAGACATATAATATTATATTAGTTTCATATGTGCAATGTTATGTTTGATATTTGTATATATGTGAAATGATTTTCACAATAAGTCTAGTATTTGTCACCATAATTATAATTTTTTTCTTATGATAATAATTTTAATATATATTCTCTTGACAACTTTCAAATGTGCAGCACAATATTATTAGTTATAGTCATGATACTGTATATTAAATGCTCATGCCTTATTTAATAACAGGAAGTCTGTATTTTTGGCCCCCTTTACCCACTTTGACCACTGCCAAAACCTCCCCTCCTCTAGCAACCACCAATTTGTTCTCTATATTCATTATTTCAAGTTTTAGGGAGTGCTGGCCAGTTGGCTCAGCAGTAGAGCATTGGCCAGGCATGTAGATATCCTGAGTTTGATTCCTGGTCAGTGTACACAGGAGAAGTGCCCACCTGCTTCTTAATCCCTCCCCCTCTCGCTTCTCTCTCTCTCTCTCTCTCTCTCTCTCTCTCTCTCTCTCTCTCTCTCTCTTCCCCTCCTGCAGCCATGGCTAGATTGGAAGAAGTTGGCCCCATGTGCTGAGGATGGTTCCATGGCCTCTGCCTCAGGCACTAAGAAAAGCTCGGTTGCTGAGCAATGGAGCAATGCCCCAGATGGGCAGAGCATTGCCCCCTAGTGGACTTGACAGGTGGATCCTCATCAGGGTGCATGCAGGAGTCTGTCTCTCTGCCTTCTCTCCTCTTATTGAATAAAAAAAGAAAAAAGTTTTGGGAGATTTTTTATTCTACTTATAAAATTATACAATATTTGTCTTTCTTTGACTTATTCCACTTAGCATAATGCTCTCAAGGTCTGTTGATGTCACAAATAGCAAGATTTTATTCTTTTTTATGGCTAAATAATATTACATTGTGTGTATGCCCAATATTTGACCCAATATTACTCTGGGTATGCTGTGAGGCTATTTCTAGATGAAATTGATGTTTCAATTGACAAACTGGGGCATGCTGATTGCCCTCCTTCATGTAGGTGGGCATCGTCCCAGGATTTGAATACCCAGATAGAACAAAAGGCTGAATGAGAGGGACTCCCACCTGCCTGCTTGACAGGGAACATTGGTCTTTCCTGGACTTGATTTGAGGTGGAGAAATCAGCTGTTCTTTGTTCTTGAGCCTGCCACCTTTCAGACTGGAACCACCTATTGGATCTACCAAGTTTCCAGCTTACCAACTTCAGATTTTAGAACCTAAGGTACTTTCAAACCAAGTTATCACCTGGTCTTCTCAGAATTGGACTACTGACACTTAGCAAGGAAACTTTAATCCAAGAAACTGACCACTTCTAACCTCCCACACAGCTACGGTCTTGCTCCAAGTGCGGAGCTGCCCTCGTTTCTTGCCTAGATGTTTGCAAAAGCAGTTATCTAATTTTCTTCTTGTTTTGGCCTCTTCCCTCCCTCCCGTAGCCTATTCTCAACACAGTATCCAGAGTGAGCCTGTTAAAACACAAGTCAGACCATACCATTTATCTGCTAAGAAACCTCCACTGGCTCTTCTCTCACTCAGAATAAAATCCAGTGTTTACCTGGATGTATCCGACCTATTGTGCTACTCATTCTCTCTCTGATCTCATATCTTACTCTTCCCGTCATTCTCTGCACCACCATCTTCTGCCTCTACTGTCCCTGAAGATCTCCGGACACACTCCTGTCTCAAGGCCTTCGTATGTGCTTCTCTCTAATGGGAAGGTTCTTTACCAGATCTCTTCATTGCTTGCTCCTTAGCCTCATTTGGACCCAGAAGTGGATTAAGGTCAGTTGAGGCCCCAAGTGCAGAAGAAAATATTGGGCCCCTTAAAAAAAGAGAGAGAGAGAGACAGGGAAAATAAAAATACATGTTCACCATATTTATAAAGAAATAAAAAAGTATTATGTACTATTAATGTTAAAATTTCACATATGAAACCAAACTTGGTGGCACTAGAAAAAAGTGTAAAGTTGGGGTTTTACAGGGCCCTTCAGAAGTCAGAGCCCAGGGTGCGCACCTGGTGTGCCTGCCGTTAAATCTGCCTCTGTTTTTACCTTTATTCATAGATGACCTTTTCAATGAGACTGGCTGTAACAATCTGTCTGGAATCACAGCCACCTCTGACACTCCCTGTCCCCTTTCCCTGTGCCATGCTTTCTTATCACAATCACCACCACCTAACATGCTATACATTTTCCTTGTATAGTTTGCTTATTGTCTGTCCTTCCCTGAAATGTAAGCTCTGTGAACACAGAAATTTTGCCTGTTTTGTTCTTCAGCCTCTAGAACAGTGCATGGCATGTTTTGTGTACTCAGTAAATACTTGTTCTGTGAATGATTCCAACTGAGAAATGCTGTATTAACATGGCTATGTGCTGGTGAACTTCACAAGCCTAAATGAAGATTGTCCTTCAAAACTTAACCTTGCAACATCCCCCTTTTCTTTTTCTTTCTCTTTCCAGGTCACTATTGTATGGCACAGTCCATGCCCTGAAAAATCTAGCTGACAAGAAAAGATACGTAAAATTGTAATGTTTGTTTCTGTAGAATGACAAGATGTAACAATGCTGGTGGTTGAGGCCAGGCAGGTTCCCATTGAATGCAGGCAGACAGCCAAGGAACTGCGGAGCCGGAAAGCATCAGGCCATTACCTGTTCATTGGAGGCTCACAAACTGAAGGACAAGGGAGCAGGGAAAACCGCACCTCACAGTGGTGGGAGAGCGATCTGGGAGAATGGCCTCGAGAAAAAGCACCTGAGAATGGCCCGGAGAGAAAGCACCCGCAGCCTTACACAGACCACACACACGTGGCGCTGCACCGCGCCCACGCACCAATCAGGCAAAGTGCTTGCAGCTGGTAAACCCACACGCTAGCCTAACGCAGTCGCTTTCCCCACATAGGGCCAAGATTATTCTTAGGTTACCTACTTCTAGTTGAACACTGACTGCAGGCTCTGACTTTATTTCTTTCTACTGAAATAAAAGGTAAGAGGAGAGTGTGTTGGATAAATGTCATCTTCATCCTTCTCTATTTTTCTGAGAAACTGCAAGCCATCCTGGCTAAACTCTGAAGAATTTCTTAGAATACAGTAGCCACTGTTACTCTGTATTCTTTAATTTTCCCACAGTGAAATATGTTCACTTGTAGGCATTTTGTACAACAGGTTAGGAGCTCAGTAACTGAGGATCTGGAAAAGCCTGTGTCCAGGACTAAGGGGGTTTCACGACACTGCTCTTCCCTAGCTTGCTTTTCTTCCTTCTCTCTCTCAACCCAGTGGTGACCAAGTGCCCTCCTTTGTGGCTCTGAACCATGCTCAGCTGCATCCCTTCCTGTTGACTCACAGCTTCTCTCTTCTGCCACCTGCATTGTATCTCATCTGAATTATTGTGACTGCTCTTCCAGGCCCCACACTGGTTTGGCTTCTGATCCTTTTTATATTCCACCTGCTGAATGATTAATTAAAAGTTCAAACCTCTGAAAAACCTAAAGATCTCTTACTTCACTGCTAAAACCCCTTAATTGTACCCAGGTTCCTCTAGGATAAAATTCAAACTCCAAGTCTTCAGACTCAACTTTTCTGACTCATATAGTTTTCCATCCAGATGCTCTTAACTATTTAAGTATCCTTGAAAGTGCCGTGCTGAACTGTGTGTGCAGAAAATTGCCTCTTTCTGCCAACCCCTTGGCTAGCAAGTTTTTTCTCATTATTCAAAACTCATTAACTGAGATGTCAAATCCACCAAGAAGCTTCCTGATCAGGATTTTGCCTTCTTCTTCCTCCTCACCCCTCTTTCTTCTATTCTGGCTGAACTACCAGCTACGTATGTATCCTGTACGTAAATATTTTAACGTAGAACTTTTCACACTGTCTGGTAATTGCATGGGCTCTCTGTATTTCATTTCCTATTTCAATTGCAAAGCCTTCAGGACTTAATAAACTGTAACTTCTCACCATCCATCTGCATCTAAGCTTCCACTGTTAATCCTGGATAAGGCTGATCCTCTCTCGCCCACAATTACTGTGGTCGGTTTTAGAATGACCATTATCTTGGGTAGAGTGGCTTATTTTCAGAATTTTTTAATCAGGAAGATAGTTAATCCTTTTCAAGTAGAAACACAAAGGTTTTTCTCATTTGTTTTATTATTTTTAAAATGTACCTTGGTTGATTGGAGAGAGAAAGAGAGAGAAACTGGGCTGTTAAGTGCCTGAGCCCGTATTTAGAATTTTGTGTAACTTTGCAGAGAAGCAAATTGACTCCATAGGTTACTTCTGCATATAATCTATGGTAACATAACTACAATATATAACTAGAAGCTTCATATTATTTCTCTGATTTCCCACTAGGTGGGGAATCTCTTGTCTTTATAAGGACTGCAGCGGTTCAGATACCACTGGCCCCCAGTCAGCCTCAGAGAGAGACTTATTCTCTGCCTGTGACAGAAACCCACATGCATCAGACCCCTGACCCTGGGTTTTCTTCTTCTTGCCGCACAGTGTGAAAGACTGGGATGGAGCTTCTGTTGGCCTGTTTGCTTCTCTCCCCCTCATGCTCAGATTTACTCTCAGGAATCACTGCCTTCATTTCCAGGTGGTGCTCATCCAAACAATCCCATGGCTTTGAGTCACTTCCCTGGCAGGCCCTCTGACCAGGGCCCTTTGCGGTGCTCCAGCCTGCAATCTCCTGTCTATTACTGGGTTTGTTTTCTGAGAAGCCTAGGAGAGGGGAACTTCAGCTGTCCCTTAAAGAGCTGAAGTAGACTAGATAGATATGTTAAGTACTTAATGCATGGACAAAATAAGTGACAGGAGTTCAAAGGCTACCAACTAATTAAGGTAACCAAAGTTAATCTTACTAAGAATGATGTAAAGACACAAAGGTTAAATTCAATAAATATTTGACACGAAGAAGGTGCAATTATAATAGAAGAGATAGCATGTTCAGGAAACAGGGATGAAAGGGGGGATCGAGAAATCTACATCAATTTGTGTTTTTAGCCACAGCATTAGGCCTTGTGGGCATAACACAAAAATATTTAGATAGTACCTAGAAGTTGAAAACACGCTTTGGAGTCAGAGGGCCTGGGTTCAAATCTTAGCTCTTTCTCTTTCTAAACTTAGGAGGTTAGTTATTCTCTCTGTGAATCAGTGTGCTCATCTGTATCACGGGAATAACCATAGTGTGAATAAAAAGACAGACTACATGGCAAGTGGCATGTTGTAGGGCAGGAGTCCCCAAACTACGGCCCGCAGGCCACATGCGGCCTCCTGAGGCCATTTATCCGGCCCCCCGCTGCACTTCTGGAAGGGCACCTTTTTCATTGGTGGTCAGTGAGAGGAGCATAGTTCCCATTGAAATATTGGTCAGTTTGTTGATTTAAATTTACTTGTTCTTTATTTTAAATATTGTATTTGTTCCCGTTTTGTTTTTTTACTTTAAAATAAGATATGTGCAGTGTGCATAGGAATTTGTTTATAGTATTTTTTATAGTCCGGCCCCCCAACGGTCTGAGGGACAGTGAACTGGCCCCCTGTGTAAAAAGTTTGGGGACCCCTGTTGTAGGGTATGCAAGAACTATTAACTATTATTAGTTTTATTATTGTTTTAATTACAACTATTAACCTTTCTCAGAAATCCACCTAACGTGTTTTCATACTTAGAAATGTATTGCTATCTGAACAACAATAAAGTAGAGAATTTTAAACACATCTCAAAAATTTCAGCATTTCTTTAGGAATCTGAAGAGCTATGGTGGCTCAAGTGTCTGTTATTTATAGAACTCATTTGAAGAAGTCCAAATCTGTCCTGCTTTATATTTTCCTAATTACATATATCGGTAAGAAAAAAAATGCAACCCACGCTTCTTTGGTGTCATTTAATAAAATTAAACCAATCAATCAATAAAACTCATCTTCAGTTGTGTATTACTTTGCCAGCCAGCAGATTGCCATTGGGAGGTAAGTCCTGAAACTGGGACATGCATAAGGCCCCTTCAGGATACATCACCCCACATCTTAAGTTGTTTAATCCATAAAGCCCAGAACATGGAGAAAAACATATTATCCATACTTTTGATCAGAGAAAGAGAGAATAGAGGCTTTTCCTTTGTGAGTATGACTTGAGCATTTTAAAATTACTATCTTATGAACGCTGGTAATTCAGAGCTCATAAACTCATGTTATCTGGCTCCTTGGTTAGGTTGCCACTCTGAGCTATTTAGTTACTATGGTGACACTAATGATAAAGCCTGATTGGAAGAAAATAACATCTTATTTGGGATTTTGTTTTCGTCAAAAGGGGAGAACACATTCCATGTTGCCCAATTACACAAGATATTGGGTTATATTCATTTAGATTAGCAAGTCTCATTTTTTTCTTTTCTCTCTCTCTCTTTCTCTCTCTCTCTCTCTTTTTAATGTACAGATTTTTTCACTGTGGTACTTTATGATTAAACTCTCTAAGACCTACCTGACCTGGGATTTAACAATCTAACAATCTTAAGAGAATTTACTCTCCATCTAGTAGTATTTTTCTGAAAAGTAATTGCTCAGAATATCAATTATTATTACAAAAGAAAAATTAAATTTAATACTAAAGAGCCCATTTCAGAAGTTCAAACAATGTACAATCTACCTTTTCTACTGATAGAATTATTTAATTAAAATCTATTAACAGAAAACTATAGAACTCCAGTAATAAGTAAATTATGAGGGTTTATTTCTTTTTTAATTTTTAGATCCCAGCTGGAACAAGGTGTGGTTGGACAATGGTTTAATTGTTCCTGGACATCTGTCTTTGGAGTCAGTTGAAAAATAATATCCTGAGTATAATATGACCTACAGAATTTTTGACATTTTTATAACTTTGACAATCAAGGCTTTGTCAAAAAGTCAGGTAGTACAACTCCTAAAAACTTATGGATACATTTAGTGTAGAAGGGAATAAAAACCGAGTAATATATCAATATGCACAGCTGGAAAGCAGATGTTCAATTGAATGATCTCAGTACTTAGAGAAAGCTATTAAACCTGTTACTTACTTAAATGAGAAATTCTCATAATTTATTATCCTCGTATTTGACTTACATCTCTTTGTGTCTTTAAATTAACTCTGGAATTATTATTATTTCTATTATTATTGTTGTTTGTAAAGCCAATTACCATGGAAGTCTGACTCCATGCAATACAGTACATAGTAAGTGTTAAGAAATGCCCAAGGCTGCTGTCAATCAAAGTAACCAGTGAGTTACAAGTTGTTTACTGTACTGGGAAATGAAGTGATGGATGCGTGCCAGCCAGTAAGACCTGAATTTAGTATTAGATATACAAGGTTAAATAGGTTTTTATTCATCTATCAGAGTGCCAAAACACAGCTTTAATGGAGCCTTTATTATCAAAAGAGACATACATCATTTGGCTCTTTAAAATAGCAGTGACTACAGTCCACTGCAAGTGGGAAGGAGAGGGAGAACAAGCTTCCATGGAGCCCAGTTGCATTATTTATTTATTTACTGTGATTGCTGGCCAGTCACATAAAGTTCTACTAGCTCCTTTGATTCCACCAAATTATTTGGACGAATCATTGCCCGTTCATAATATTACTAATTTAGTGAACCTGAAAGAGGACATTTTATAAAGGTTTTTATTATCCTTAAAAAAAAATTAAAGACCACATCTTGATAGTATTAGTTGATGTTATATGGTTGCTTCAGGTTCACATTGCATGTCTTCTTAGCCCGTGATTTACTAACAGGATTTCTTTAAGGGTCATATCAGAGGGCAAAACTGCCCTCTAGTACTAGAAACACTTAATGAGTTGCCTAGAGGGGCTGGCAAGGAAAATTCCAATTTTGAAGTACCACTTAGGCATAAGTACTATGTCCCCCTTCAGAGGGAAAAGATCCCCTTCCTCATTGTCTCTTATCAAAAACAAAAATTAAATGCTTGTGAATTGGTGCTCCATGTGTCTAGCTATGTTATCTCCCAGAACACATAATTAGATAATTACATTTTAGACAAAAGAGTACTATAGTAATTCACAGCACAAATTCTAGCCTGGGAATAGAAACTGATACATGAAATATGTATCAATACAAATATAAATATATGCATATGTGTACTATGCAGGCTTGAGCTATTATGGGCCATTAAAAACACTGGAGCAAATAGCTCCTGGGATTTAAGCTCCTCTGAGAGCTCTCTTTATAATTAATTACAAGGCAGCTAATCCCTGCTCACTTATTTTAGTGCTTAACTTTCCCAATGTAACATTAAACTATTTTTTTTTTTTTTGTGATGCTGCTTGGGCATGCAAATATTGGCAAAAATGCCATCCCCCAAAGATTTTAGGATGCTTTCAGACTGAATAAACCTAGAAATAAAATATGGAGCTTTGATAAGATAATTTTTCAAAAGGTAAACTATTGGTTAAATTCACTAACTCATTCACATTAACTACCCTACCATTTCCTATGACCTATCAACTGTTATTCCTCACTTAACTCTTTGCTCAAGCCTCTATTCTCCCCCAAAGCTGCATTACTAAGTTCATGGAGTTGCTCTATAATTTTTTCCAACCTCTGCCTGTCAGTTCCCTACCTAGAGCTTGGCAACCTTTAGACTTTTTATGGCAGAACTTTTGCATCTGATCTGTCTGCTAAAATTCACACAAGGGTGCCACCTTCTGTCTCTTTTGATGAAGACCATTGATGATAATGACTATTGTGATTCTGGTGGGGAAGGAGCTGAGACATTCTTGAGTGTTTCTCTAGAAATATTTTATACACATACATATGCTGTTGGTATACAAGTATAAGTGGTAGCCTGGGATGCTGAGAGGGCCAGTTTCCAAACCCCGAGGTTTCCAGTTTGAGCACGGGCTCACCACCTTGAGCATAGGGTCACTAGCTTGAGCATGGATCATAGCCATGACCCCATGGTTGCTGGCTTGAGCTCAAGGTTGATGGCTTAAAGCCTAATATCACTGCCTTGAGCCCAAGGTTGCTGGGTTAAACAAGGCATCACTGGCTCTGCTGTAGCCCCCCAGTCAAGCACATATGATAAAGCAATCAATGAACAATTAAGGTGCCACAACGATGAGTTGATGTCTCTCATCTCTCTTCCTGTCTGTCTGTCCCTGTTTGTCCCTCTCTCCCCCTCTCTCTCACACTTGCATTTAAAAAAAAAAGCATAAGTGGTAGATACCTTGAGCATTAAATACAGACACCTCTATTTTTATATTATTTTTTTTAAAAAAATGCTTCTGAGCATCCTCCTTATCTTTCCAATCATAGCTACTTTTTTGAAACAACAACTGGGGAGTAAAAAGAAAAAAAATATATATATATATGAATCTGCATAAAAAAAGTTAAAGTTGTACTTTTATTTCTGTCATTTTCTATTCAAGAAGGTAAATTAAGAATAAATATAATAAAATTAATTGCACTCCTTATAAGTATAAATATAGCAGAATTGATTTATTGCCTTTAAATATATGGGTCAAATGCTTTATTACCATATCTTTTATACTATTTTGCAAGTTTAATGAGAAGCATTTTCTCCTCTTAAAACTCTTCTCCTTCCTTAATCTTATACTTTGTTCTTAAGAAAAATGTTCAACACCTGATTTTCCAGCTAACATTTTCTCTTATTTTAAAAAGAAATACATTTTAATCATAGGTAGAAATAGATTTCAAATGTACAAGTACATATATATGTCTATGGATATGTTCATATATATCTATATTCATATGTATGACACTACCTCAATACATGATCCTTTTGAACTTGGATTAGAAATTCATTTCAACAGTTATGGAAATGTGTACTGATTTCAGTATCACTGTAGACCCCGGCAAAGAAATCCTTTGCCATCTTGTACTATAGGGGATTCTTGTATCAAACTCACAGAAAAGACAGCTATTCTAGACTACAGAGATCCCTATCACGAGCATCTAGCTGTCAGCATGGGCACACAGCACATTGGGACCCCCCACTCCCTCTGCTGTAACTCACATATTTGGAGCTCCAAAGATAAACTGCACTACTATTTTTGCTCTATTTTTTCCAGAAAAAAAGAAAGATAATATTTGAAAAGACTGAAGGATTGTGGCTTATCTCCCTGCCCTGTTTAGAGATGGACAATTGTCAGAGGGCAGACAATTTAGCTGCAGATGTACTTAAGTAAGAAAAAAACAAATTAATTAACTTATCAAATTCTTCCTTCAGATAGCAGAAATGCAAGAGATTCTTGTATGACAAAGTTTTTTTTCCGGTAGTGCTGAGGGTCCATTTTCTTGCTTCTCTTCACATTCCAATTCATGGTTCCAGAACACTAAAAAAAAGTAGTGTATGATGAACATGGAAACAGAGAAAACTTTTGCAATGTTGAAGAAACCTTCTATTCTTAAATTTGTATGTATCTTGGTGCCAAATTTACATGCATAAAGTGTGACACCAATTTCTGACAATGCTGTCTGAAGAAACATGCTAGACCTATAAATGGTTTTATCCATAAAAACATTATATAATAACTAGTTTTACAAAAATTTATTAAAACAACATATATTTGTATAAATTGATATTTAATAACTCTAGGTTATATTTTGCATAGGTAAGTTTTAAATAAACCCATTGGAAAATAAAAAAGTTCTAAGTCAGAAATGAATTTAGTGCACCTAACAAACTGAACATCATCACTTAGCCTAGCTTACCTTATACAAGCTCAGAACATAATATTCATAAAATGCTGGTAACACAGTACACTGTAGAATGTTGGTTGCTTACCCTCAGGATGGGTGCCTGAATAGGAGCTGCCCAACACCATGAGAGGGTGCACATGTAATTGCTAACCCAAGAAAAGATCAAAATTCAAAACATAGTTTCCACCAAATGCATATCACTTTTGCAACATAATAAAGTTGAAAGAAAAAGTCCTTAAGTTACACAATTTTAAATTGGGGACCATCTGTACTTAACAAAAATGTACTTTTGAAAAAAAAATTGTTGATTTCTTATGTTTCCTTGAATGTATAATTCTTACATTCTTACATTTACTTTAATTTACATTCTGTTAAAAGAATAAGAAGAAAATATAACTGTATTCAGAATATGCACATTACTATTGACAGAAAAAAAGGTCAGTAAATTATTATGATAAGATCATTTTGCTGAGAAATTAAGATCAAAAGGGGTGAACCTGTTTCTAGCAGTACATATAAAGGTATCTTATATTTGTTAAACTGCCACATTGCTGATATTAAAATCCACTTACAATTTTTCACATATCTGACAATATAAATAGCATCTGAAATTCCATAATAATTTGTGCTAACATCTTATTATTTACATGTTTATACAATACTCTAAAATATTTCTCTCATAGTTACTTCTGAACATGAAGGTGTAATAGTTGCCTCTTAGAATCATATTCGTGTGCTTAGCATAGGTTATCTTTTAGAAGTGTTTCTCAAAACATGACCACTTCAAGAGGGACAATTTCATTTCAGCATATTTAACAATCACTTTGGCATTTGAATCACAGTGGAAACATACTATAATGACATTTCTTAGCATTTCATATGGCTTACAATCTAGTGTTAACAAATATCTTTATAAACTCTTTAATAAAAGAAATGAGGCAAGGCCTTTAAAAATTTAAATAGTATATATTTGTATAAAGCAAATCAAAGTGTAGTTGTATTTGATATTTCAACAAAAGATTCTCAGAACATGTTGATACCAAATTCTGTCTGATATTTAATGTATTACATAACTCTGAAATATTTTTTCTATAATTCTAATTTTCAAAAACATGTTTAAGGAAATATGCTAGCATCTATTGTTAGAGTCCATGGTCCAAAAATGTAGGCACCACTCTTAAATTCTGGAAACTTTTACACATCAGTGAGAATTAAAGTCCCTAAAAGTACTGTGATATGCACTGTATTACAAACATTTTTATCTTGAAACCCTTTTTTCTGTAAAAGACATTTAGAAACTCTTTTTCCACATACTGTTCTTAAACAAATATTTAGAAATCAATCTCAATGAATAATTGTTGGTTGATTACTTATATTTTCCCATGAGTTGTTGATCATGTTGATGATGATAATGATGTTTTAAAGTATTCAATTTAATATCTTGATTTTATAACATCATTGGTAGCTTAAGTTTTAATAGAACACTAATATCCTTGAAATATTTCAATTTCTAAAGTAAAATTATTTTAATAAAATTTATCTAAAATAGTAAACACATGTCATAAAATAAAATAAAATAAGGGTTCAAATATAAAACTACTGTATACAATCTGGCCCAAGGTAATCTGATTTATTTCCTGGGTTATTTAATTTACCAAACAAACATGTATTTTTCATGACTGACTGACCAATAAAAAATAAACCTGATATATTCTTAAACATGAGAAAATTTAACATAAAATAGATTCTTGATATTCATAGCATTTGTAATTTATGTAGTTTAATAGTCAAAAAACTTATACTTTTTTCTTTGAAAAGCATTTATTGATCATCTATTCTATGTCAAACAATAAGTTAAGAAGATTATCATGAATTAGATACACCTGCTACTTACTTTCACAGCTCTTTTGTATTTAGAAATAAAGACAAACAATCAAGTAATAATTTCTGAATTAGAATAACAGAGTTAGAAGAATTGTACCTAATGGATTAACTTTTTATGTAAATTTGTCTCCCACTTATTTTAACTATACCAAGCAAACCAAAGATTGCTCATAATAGTTCAATTTAATTATTTAACATGTAATTATTAAAATCTAATTATCTAATTGTTTAGGTTAGTTATGGATTTCAATGACTTTTTTTCCTACGCTGTAAATGATGCTCTTTCTATCTAAGATAGGAGAAAATGCTTCAGGGTCATGTGTAAGAAAAATTGTTAGGGAAATCGTTACTTAAAGGATAGCTAAAATATTGATTGACATAATAAAAGGCAAGTAGAATGGTATCCAGCTATTTCATTAAGCCATTTAATTTATTTAACAATAATAACCTCACTTCTTTCATGAAATTTTAAAGTAAATTTTACTATATAATAACATAAGATGTTTTGCAAAGCAAAAATTACTATGAAAGTAACAAATATTTTTATTTTTAGAATTTTAACATAAAGATAATTGCAGAAATAAATTGATTACAAGAGCATGGTAACCTATATATATATATTAAGTATTTAGTTTATAAAATATTTACATAGAGAATTTTTTTAAATTCTCCCACCTTATATATGTGATAGGTTGTAAAATGACAAAATGCCTTGTAATTCATCTCATCAGGAGGTAGAGTTTATTTCTTCACTTCCTGAATTCAAGTTGTATTTGCACACTGTTTTGGTTAAAATAACGTAAAGTTCTGAAACTAGTTACCAAGAGGCTATGCATTTTGTTGTACCTTAACTCTTCTGAGTACAAGCCTAAACTAGCCTTGGGATGATGAGAAGCCATGTGGAGGAGGACAAAGGCATCCCAGCCAACTGTCAGTCAGCATGCTGCTGATAGGGCAGCTCCCCAAATACACAGAGCTGCACACTAACAAGGATTACCAGAACCACCCGGCTGAGTCCAGCTCAGAGCGCCAACGCATACAAATTGTTTTTATGTTACTAAACATTAGTGTGGTAGTTGTTTCTCAGCAATTGTGAACTGAGAAGGAAGGAAGGAAGGAAGGAAGGGAGGGAGGGAGGGAGGGAGGGAGGGAGGAAGAAAAGAAGGGAGGGAGGGAGGAAGGGAGGGAGTCAAAGAAAAGAAATTAGGAAAAGAAAAGAAAGAAAGAGATAAGGAAAAAGAAAAAAGATTTCATTTTACAGCACTTAGATGTTCCGCACATAGATCTGCTCACTAGGAGCAATGACAACAATGACATTGAAAAAAACCCCAAAATCTATCTATGTTCATTTTTCAAAAACCTGTTGTGTTTTTTTTTAATCATTATTGTTATTGATTTCAGAGAGGGAGGAAGGGAAAGAAAGAGAGAAACGCTGATCTGTTCCTGTCTGGGCCCTGACTGGGGCAAGCTCTGCATTCTGAACAATGCTCACCAACCAAGCTATCTGGCCAAGGCCCATCTCTGTTCTTTACAAGAGTCTTTCTGGAACTGAACCATGCCCAACTGGGATGATTTTAAGAATGTTTATAAATAACTTAGACATTAATTAAGTACAGGACACGGTATACTTTTAAGTTTTTGACCAGCTGGAAACATTGTCGTTAAAATTTGTTTCCTTGCTCTAAGGCCTAATAACGTCAATATCGTCAATATAAAGCTGACATGGGGGTGTGGAGTGTGTCCACACGGGAGCACGGAGGGAAAGACTTAAACGCTGCAAGTTTGTGCTGAGTAAGCCATCCTAAGGAAAATGTAAATAATATACTCCTCTGATACTTTTTTCTACTAGCTAGTCATCTCTGCTAAATGAGTTTACAAATTGCCTTTGGCATCATTTAAATACCATTTTAGACTTGATTATTTAACTTTACTGCGAAATTTAAAATATTTTTTCTTACAATTCCCAATGTTTAAAAAAGGAAACAAAAAGACATGCACCGTAAATGTAATTGGCAAAGTTAATTAACCTGTATTTCCTGCACTTCAGAGGTGAAGGTTCAGCCTCTGACGTGGAGTAAATGTATTGGCATGTCTGTGCTGAAAGCCTCAGAAAATTGCATGGCAGTAACTGGATCAAGCAATGAGTATTTATGCTCACAAAGGTTATAACCACTAAAATAACAAGGGATGTTTTGAATAGCAGCTGTCATGCCTAAGGATAAAATGCATCAAACAAGTACATTTTATTACAATTGAGGAAATATGTTTATGTCTTTCCAAACCTTATGTGAAAGTCAATGCAGCTTTAAAAGGCTATGTATAGACAAAGGTGTGAAGAGAAACTTCCCACTCATATTTTCTTACTTATATACTTCATACTATATTTATCCTCAAAGAGGTAAATGTTGTTGAGGAAAAATTAATACAAAGGCCAAATGGTGACCAGGAAGTCAAAAGCAGCGGTGTCTCTGAATAAGATGCTTTCGTTCTAAAGTAATGTCCGTTAGGCATATCAAGCATATTTGATAACAGCATCATGATTTTGCATTTTTGAGTAAACTGGCTTTGAAACTATAATGCCCATCACCATCATATATTTTCTAAAAAGAAAAGCTAAGACCCTTCAAATAGTAAGATTTATTTAAAAAAAATTCTAAAATTCAATCTAAATGTTGAATAACTATGGGTAAAAATGTTTGAGCATTCATTTGTTTTTTGTTTTTGTTTTTTTTGTGACAGAGACAGAGAGAGAGAGACAAAGAAAGGGACAGATAAGGACAGACATACAGAAAGGGAGAGATGAGAAGCATCAATTCTTTGTGGCGGCACTTTAGTTGTTCATTGATTGCTTTCTCATATGTGCCTTCATCGTGGGTTTACAGCAGAGTGAGTGACCCCTTGCTCTAGCCAGCAACTGTGGTTTCAAGCTGGTGAGCTGTGCTCAAACCAGATGAGCCCACACTCAAGCTGGCGACCTAGGGGTTTCAAACCCGGGTCCTCTGCATCCCAGTCCAATGCTCTATCCACTGCGCCACTGCCTGCTCAGGTGTTTAGTAATTTTCTATTAAAGTGGACACACTGCTTATGTTGAGAAATATCACAAGGATTCCCCAAGTCCCTTGGTTTCTTCTTATACAGAAATTTAGACTTCTGTTTTTCTCTTGGTTAAAACTAATGTCCCTCAGAATCTAAATCATATGTATTTTCCCAACTGAAATTACTGACTCACTTTTTAATGTTTTCCCCTTGCAATCTATATTTCAGCAGCCTGAGCAATCGGCATGGTAAGTGCTCAGTGCAGCTCCCTGCTGGGCTGAGGCTCACGCTGGGAGCCTGCTGAGCGGTGCACCACCCACCCGCTTCACCCAGAGTGCCTTGTTAGAAAAGTGATATCCACAAATCAATGAAAAACTGTAAAAGCTACTAACGTTTTCTCCAAAACAAGAACATTTATCGGAGGAATGCAAGAGAGCTCTTTTAAAGGATAAAAGCACTACACTAGTATGTTAGAGAATAAAAATACAAATAACTTTGTATTATTTGTAAATATACCCACTTTGAAAATAGCATATTCATATAATATTTCAAATGCTTTTGTTATAAATATGAAAACAATTAGGGTAATATGTTATGAAATGGATTGGTTTAATATGTTTAAAGGTGAATACAATAATTAAAAATAGGTACTCAAAATTATTCCATGGACATTATCTATGGAATAATTTTAAAAACTATTATTTTTACAACGGGCAGATTTGAAAATCATACCTTAATCAAATTTCAAACTTAGCATAACTCATAGTAGGACAATTTGAAATTATGCAACTCATAAAGTAATATAATATAATGTATATACCCTGATGTTTAATCTGAATTTAATTAAGCATTTAGACTTAACTTCTGGTTAAAAAGATATATAGGAGATGAAGATAGGAGATGAAATATAGTACAATGAGGAAATAATCAGTCCAAGATCAAATATGAGACATTCTATAAAACCACTGGCTTAGACTCTTCAAAAGACAATATTATGGAAAATAAATAAAAAATACTTGGGGAGAAAAATTAAAAAGACTTAAGGGACATGGTAATCAAATGCAATACGTAAACTATGCAAGTTTAGGAAAAAAAGACTATAAAAATATGTAGACCAACTGGAAGATTTGTACATGATTTGGATGCTAGATGACATTGGGGAATCATTGTTAAGTTTTGCTAAATATCTTAATGGCAGGTTGATTGTAAAGAAAAATGTCCTTACTCACCGGAGATGCATTCTGAAAAATACAGGAGTATTATAATTCTGCAGCGTACGTACATACAGCATATGTGTGTCATGCATACGTGTTTTCCAAAATGTTAACTATTGATGAACCTAGATGGAGAATCTATAGGTATTCCTTGTGCCAGTTTTCCTGTTTTGTTTTGAGTTTAAAGAGTTTTATAAACAATGTTTAGAAACAAGTCCTTACATTTACGTATATATACAGTTAACATTTGGCCAACACACAGGTTAGGGATACCAACACCTGGCACAGTCAAAAAGTCAGCTGTATGGAAATCAAATACTGTAAAATAATAAATAAAAAAGAACAACCACTTTGCTGTGTTTATGATACATTTATTTTAAAAAGTAGGAAGCTTGATGCTCCATCAAGAGAAACAGCCTGTGCCTCACTCCCAGGCCCTGAGGGGGGCCGATAGGGAAAGGTACTAGCACAGCAAGGAGTGATCTCAAACAGCAGCCACAGGACCAAACCCTGGGAAGGGGGGACCGTGCTTGCGCAGTCTGACCGTGTGCGAGCAGAGCTTTCTTTTCTCCTATACAGGGGTGACGAATGTGGCTGACTTACTTGGCCACCTGCTGAACAAACAGGTGGCCCTTCCTTCTTGATAGCAGAAGTTTTATTCTTCATTGGGCCTCCATGTGCCATTGGGAGGGATCATTTTCCCCCTGGACATACTGACTAAATTATAATTGATCAAAGTCAATTGCTGGTAATTCCTTTTATCAATAACTGTTTTAGTTATGGGCATAGGAAGTGATTCTAACCAATGATTCAATAACAGATACCTTCTAAGAGACTGCTAAGAGTGATTTTCCTCATTGACGAAAATATATGCAACAGATTTAACATTCCTATCTCTCTGTCTTTGATGTCACTGTAATACCTGAAGCTGAAACAGCCAAATAGTAATCATAAAAGGAACCAGCCATGAGGACAAAGCCACATGCGCAGAGAGCAGAACAGAAAGATGGAAAGTCTGTGGTTTCACGATGACATCACTAAACTGTTTAATTAAACAAGTCTGGAACTGCCTTACCTCTAGACTCATAGTATATGAAATAAGAAATGTTTCTTATTTAAGCCGGCTGAGTCAAGGTTTACTGTTTGCTGATGAAAGCATTCTACCAGATCCTAGTCTAAGTGGAGAGGATGATGAACATTTTGCTGCTCAAGAGTTTGTGTCTTAGAGTTTGATATGGTGGTGGGGCCTGTCTAGGTGGTGGTGCAGTGGATAGAGCATCAGACTGGGACTCAGAGGACCAAGGTTTGAAACCCCAAAGTCACTGTTGTGAGCGCAGGCTCGCCACCTTGAGTGTGGGGTTGCTGGCTTGAGCATGGGATCATAGACATGCCCCATGGTCACTGGCTTGAACCCAAACATCTCTGGCTTAAATCCCAAGGTCGCCGACTTGAGCCTAAGGTCACCAGCTTGAGCAAGGGGCTACTCAGTCTGCTGTAGCCCCCCCAGTCAAGGCACATATGAGAAAGTAATCAATGAACAACAGCTAAGGAGCTGCAATGAAGAATTGATGCTTCTCATCTCTCTCCCTTCCTGTCTGTCACTATCTATCCCTCTCTCTGTCTCTCTCTCTGTCTCTGTCCCCCCCCCAAAAAAAAGAGAAATAGATTTTGATATGGTGGGGTAATCAACAAGTAGAAAAGGTAGAAAAGGGGAAGTAGTTGGGACTAAGAACAAGACCCACCCACACATGTGGCCACAAAAGAGCTTAGTCTAAATGTGGAGGTAGAACTGACCTACAAATCACAGTGACCAGAGCACCTCTGGATTGTCTATTTAAAGTCTGCCAAAGTCCAGCACCAGGGATGTCATGAAGAGACATGAGTTAAGAAGATCACAAGATATGCTCCTGCACAGATAACACTTAGTAACATGGGAGAGCAGACAGAATCTCATTGTCTGAGACATCAGTTCACAAGAAGCAAGGCCACAGGACCATCCTGCAGTCCATCAGATGGGACACTGTTATGAGACAGAGTAATGAGATGAAACTTCTGGGTTGGAACTAAGGCCTACGTACTCAGTAATCAGGGAAATACAAAGAGATGTGAGTTATGATTTGAGGGGAAAACAGGTTTTAAGCATCTTAAATCAAGTATAGGAGAGATAACAGAAAATTGTATGTGCAATATATGAAAGATAAGCTATACCAAGTATCACACACATTTTAAAGCAAGAAAGATTAGGATCAATACACAGGATGAGTGAGAAGATATCATTTATCTTGTTGTGATTGAGAGATAAACTTTGTGGTGCCATGCTGGGCTGAGGATAAGAGATACAGTATCTAAAACATGAGGCCAGAGGGCTAGTGGGCTTAGCTTGGCTGTGTCTGAACATATCAGAAGGTGGCTGCCTGGGTGCGTAAGGAGATGGAATGGAATAGTCCAGGACTTGTGAGTCCATCTCTCGGCGCCAAAGGAAGCCACCTCTGTCTTTACAATAAGCAAAATCCTATTACTTCAAGCCCTTGCAGTTCTAACTAAGTTCACCCTGTGAGACCCAGAAGCTTGGGCCACTTGCTGCAATAGGTGCCTCTGCAGTGTCCTGAGTGCCCATATTCTTTACTGGCAGCAACAGATATCATGTCCAGTGGACAATAAAGGAGATATCAAAACAATATCTCCTTTAGATAGTGGACAATAAAGGAGATATCAAATGCAGTAGCCCAACAAACGTCCGTGAGCCACTTACTAAGTGATTCAATATTTAGCCTCAGAGGTTGTGAAGCCCAGTGTTGATGTTCTGTGGAGGCCACATCTTGTCCCTATTCATGTGAACTCAGAGCTCAGTCAAGACCAGGAGTTGTGGTGACAAAACCCTGGGCAGGGGTGCTCAGTGGAGGTGCTGATGGAGGTCTAAAACAGACAGAGCTGAACTCTGCCCTATGCACTTGCATCTGGAATTCTTAGCAGATCGCTTGGCACACTGTAGGGATGCAGTAAATAATTGTTAGATGAACATTTTAGTTAATTGAGGATGTTTGGTAGCTAATAGGATAATACTTCACAGTGAGAAGTGTATGTTGCACAGGCTGACCTCAAGTTTCTTGGACATTTTCTTGTCCACACTTTGAACTGACCTCAGTTCTTATTTTATAAAATGAAATAAATGGAAATGTGCTAGCAAAAAAAGTAAACAAATATTGTTAGACAAATTCAATGTGACTAAAAAGAAACTGTAGCAGGCGGATAAAAGAGGGCCCAATTAAGGTGTATTTGCATTTGAGCTACAGAATCTATGCTTTTCCAAATGGAACTATAAGATGATAAGGGAATGGAGACTATTTTGGACTCATAGTTTTTGTTTGTTTTCTTTTAATCTGTGAGAAATATATTTCCTTGTCAATATTTTATGCTGTTCTCTTTTTATACTTTGCTTTTGTGATGCTTCCTTTAAAGACGTTCTGTTCCTTTTTATTTTGTGCCATTGTTTATGCTGAACTTGTATTTTTGCATTAACATTTCACAGAGAAATGATACTTAACAGCATAAAATCCCAGAACCGCATCAAGATAAAAGAGGAGATTTATAAACACATAATAGTCATTTTGATACTTTTTATCATTAGTCAAGCTGAGAAAACAAATTGGAATTTGAGCTTCTGGTGGGCTTTCTGAAGGGATCCTCAGATAAATGTAGGGAAAGATAAAATATAATTCCAATTAGAAGATAATGGATATTATACACAATTACAGCTGCGGCCAAGTCCAAGCACTTTGAAATTAAATGTGTTTGTGTAGGAAACCGCAGTGTTAAATAAAATAACCAACAGGAATTTATTTCTATTTTCTTTGCTCAGATAGACTCATATGTTCATTCCCTGTTTTGGTAGGAAGTTACTGTTCTGTTTAAATAAAAGGAAAGCAAAACTTTTCAACCTGGAGTCAAGTATAGCATTTAAACTAGTATAATATTGAGATTATTTAATCTCTTCAGAATGTAGCTCCTAATTGTATTTATAGTATGTCAATTTGATTTTGGTTACTTACTGCCCCAAACCACAAACTTCTGCATAGTGCACAGTATCTGACCTGATGCTGACTCCTCTGTGAGTTTTCCATGTGTAATTTACCTTAGCTAAATACCTCATCAATGAGGAATTATAATAAAATATATAACAGAAGAAATAAAAGGATATCTACCACTCCCCAGTTCATAGACCTAACTGTGCCTGGGCCACACAGGTTTGTGGCAGAAAGGAGAGTAAAATGAGAACAACCAAATGAGCAAAACAAATTTACCATTAATTTTGGCAAAATCGCTAGAATTTCACGAGTCGCTGATATGAATATGTCATGTGTAGATCTTAAAATAATAATTTAAAAACTCTTTTTCTTGCTAGCATGTCGACCACTGATTATTATAAATGATAAAACAGGAATGCTCTAATTTCATGGGGAATGTGTTATTGCTGTGTACAGTGTCATCAAAGGAGAAAAAACAACAAAGGCAGTTATATGTAGATGAAGTACAAAGTCGGGGATTATCATGAGTTATCACTTCATGCTTGATTTAATTTAAAATATCACAATCTTCCCAATCTTCAAGGCAATTTAATCGTCATCCCATGGATCTTCTCTCTGTACTATGTAAAAATTTAACCCTGAAGCTCTGTGGCTGGTACCTGCCATTGATCAAAAGCTGGCTCCATACAAAAACGGATCAGACCACTGAACCCATCTTATTTTGTTCTATTAGGGCTCTGATGGATAAATAGGAATGGCTGCACCTCTCCATACCTGGTTATGTGGAGATATGCTTATTAATTTAATTTCTTTGTTGTTTTCCTGTCTCCAATTTAAAAACACATGGAATGGGAGGGAGGATTTGAAATTAGAACTGGCTATCAAGACACTCCCCAAATTGGGCTTGGGGGACATTTTGGGAAAGGGTACAATAGGGCTCTAATGTTTATTGCTCCCAGAGCAAAGAATACAATTAAGGCACCTTAATGTTTATTGCACCAGCTCTGAAAGAATACCATTAAGTCAGAACCATCACCTGATGGCAGCCTCATCAAGCCACACTCCGTGAGCACAGATGGGGCGTTATGTAACACAAAGAGAGTGGAGCTGCACACCTGGCTGCCCGTGCAGAGCGGTGTCAGGAATGTTTTTGTTTGTTTGTTTTGTTTATTTTTCAAATTAAATTTATTGGGACCTTTTTAAAACGAATCCAATAACACGATAATGTCGCAGCCCCCCTCCCCCGCCACCACTGTCCTGTTAACTCCGTGGCAACCTGAACAGAACTGCATTAATATTCATGATTTGCGGTCTTAAAAAAAGGAGAGGAAGGAAAAAAAAATACCACCACTGTATGCTCTGCTATAGTAGTGTGTCTAATGAGAATAAATTAAAACCCAGCTGAGACATGACCCTGAACCTTTTGCTTCCTCTTAACTGTCAGTTTGACTTTCTTTAGCACTGTGATCAACTGCATTCTAAGTAGAAGTTGACACTGGCTCAACTTTCTCCAAATTCAGGTAAAATGAAATGGGAACTGCCTGAAACTCAATGCTGATGTAACCTGGTTCTGCACCATTACCCATAATCTGTGTCTTCTGCTTTGTGTAGCTTCGGTTTCATTTATTTAATAGCTTGGCTTTTGATAAGAATCTTACCTTCTTCCCCCTTCCCCATTGCCAAGTTCCCTTTGTGGTGTCATTGTTAACTTCTTACATAATGCAACTTCATTTCTCTAAGAAATTCCCATCTGTGGTCTTTAATAGCAGGTTAATGGGCTGTTAAATCTCAAATTTTCCAGAATGATTTAGTTACCACAAGTTCTTCCTCCTATTTCCAGTGTGGTCAATAAAAGGCTTGTTTTCAAAGCACTTCATGCTTCACATACTGAGGGGGTTGTGCCCCAAATCAGACTAAACAAGAGATACTTTTTATTCCTTTACGCTATCAACACCATTTTAGGAAAATGTCTGCCATGGGTCCTATTTGTTATTCCTACGTAAATTAATAAAGGCTCTGAAAAATAGAGGAAGCTTTGCCAGCTATGTGCTTACAAATATTAGATGAGAGGTTCACAGGCAGCAGATCATTCATAAGCTGGTTTCGCATCTTCGTTGTCATGTGCTCCACGACTTGTCTCATTATCTGCCACTGCTACTTTATGTTGGCTATTTCTCTCTGAATCCCTCATAAACAAAATCCTTAATGATATATGGCCTGAGTGAATTCATTTACCAAAAGAATATAGTGCAAGATTATATATAAATCAAAAACCCAGGTGGTTTGCTGCAGGAATTTTATAAAGTAGAATAGCTTGCTGGAGTTTTTTTTTTTCATAATTTCTAATTGGATCGGTATTACAGACAGACACCTTGACCATGCATATATCAGATTTTTCTTAATGATTTTTTAAAAATGGTAGGTAACTATAACTATTAAAACCATGATAATTGGAATAAATGGCAAAGAGTAAATGACACAGTAAATCACTTTCCATTTGTATAGTTTTTGGATCTGTTTCATGGATACTACTTTAGGCCAAAACAATATATGACCTATTTTTCATTGAGTGTTTAAGATGAAGGTGGTTATGTGCCAGTTAATAGATTTTTGTACAGTTTTTATAGAACGTAATATTTTAATTGGAACCTATAGATGTGCTTTTTTATTATGAATGAAATATATCAAAGTACATAAAAAACTAAAGTACAAAAGAGAAACTTTAAAATTTTTTGAACATCTTTTTTCATGTATTTTTAATGAATGACACATTATTTAGGGACTTTCTAATAGTCAGAAAATAGGCAGAAAAATATAATGGTATAAACATAAAAGAAGATAATTTCTCATGCACATAAAAGTTTAAATCAGGTGAGTATCTCTTTTTTTATTATTATTTATTCATTTTAGAGAGGAGAGGGAGAGACAGAGAGAGAGAGAGAGAGAGAGGAGAGACAGAGAGAGAGAAGGGGGGGAGGAGCTGGAAGCATCAACTCCCATATGTGCCTTGACCAGGCAAGCCCAGGGTTTCGAACCGGCGACCTCAGCATTTCCAGGTCGACACTTTATCCACTGCGCCACCACAGGTCAGGCCCAGGTGAGTATCTTGCATGTGGATATCCAGGGGTACAGTATTTTTCCATCTACTGGATCCACTGTTCCTTAAGGCCTCATTGTTATTTGCATCTGTCTTCAGAAGGGAAAAGGAAAGGAACAGGAGGACATACCTGTGTAAGGGAGAGAAAATAATTTTCCTCTACTCTTCCTAAGTTCTTGGCTGGTCTAATAATTAAATTGATATAAAGCAAGTTAAGAAAAAAAAATTAATTTCATACATATGAGAACCCCATAAAAATATGAGACTCAAAGGCAGTCAGGCAAATGACACTTACCTGCCACCCAGAGCTAAGGAAAAGGAAAAGAGCCCGGGGTTTTAAAGAGTAGGAAGACAGTTTACAGTAAGATGAGAAGAGCAAATGTTTGGTAAAGAAATGTTTGACTTGCCATGCCGATAAGTCTTGCAGATGAAAAAGTTTAATTTGAATATATCTCTCTTCGTGGTATAGGTAGGTCTTTTTAATATTTTTTTTTTAAGTGAGAAGATGGTAGATAGAGGGACAGACTCCCACATGTGCCCACCGGGATCCACCTAGCAACCCCTGCCTGGGGACAGTGCTCAAATTAACTGAGCTATCCTTAGCACCTGAGGCCATCACTCAGAACAATGTAGCTACCTCAGCACCCCAGGTCTGTGAAAGGGAAAGAGAGAGAACAAGGGGAAAGGGTGAGAAAGAAAAGCAGATGGCCTGACCAGGCGGTGGTGCAATGGATAGAACATTGGATTGGGATGTGGAGGACCCAGGTTCGAGACCCAAATGTCGCCAGCTTGAGCGCAGGCTCATCAGGTTTGAGCAAGGCTCATCAGCTTGGACCCAAGGTCGCTGGCTCGAGCAAGGGGTCACTAGGTCTGCTGTAGCCCCCCGGTCAAGGTACATATGAGAAAGTTATCAATGAACAACTAAAGTGTCACAACCAAAAAAAAAGAAAAGCAGATGGTCGCTTCTTATGTGTGCCCTGACCAACAATTGAACCTGAAACACCTACACACCGGGCCAAAACTCTATCCACTGATCCAATTGACCAAGACCCCCTTTCTAAATTTTTTTAGGCAGTTAAGAGAAACATAAAAATCCTTTCCTAAGTCTGCTGGGTCTTGATTGCCTTTTGGTCCACATGCCAAAGTGACACACTTCGGAGTAGCAATATCGTCTTTGCTTCACTTGATTCTTCAAAGTCTTCAAAGTCTTAAAACAAATCGCATATATTGGTTCCACTCATATTCCATTAGTTAGAACTCAATAGCAAGGACACACCTAAATGTAAAAGAAGGTAGAAAATAGATCTTAGTTGTAGTCTGAAAAGAGAAGAAAATGAATTTTGGTAAAGAGCTAGCTAGTACTTCTACAACTCTAGTAGGCCAACTTTTATCACCCTCTGAATAGGAATCTTTGAAATAGAAATCTAAGAGTTCTGTGGGAAGACAAGACAAACTCCATAAAGAACATATCTGAATTTGAAATTAGGGTGTTATAATAGTACAAATAAAATAAGATACATATAGCATTAGACACACTTGGGAAGTGAGTATTGGGAGATAAAGGAAGCAGAGAGTGGGAATACATACTGTTGGATTGTCTAGCTGTGAATAGCAGAAGAGAAAAAAAAAGCGAATCAGTCTTAATTGGTTATAAGTAACTAATACGACTGAAAGGGCTTCTGACCATAGAAGAGGAAACATGAAATTAAGATGAGTATGATAAACTAGGGAATGGTGAAAAGAAAAGAAAGGAAAAGAAAAGAAAAGAAAGAAAAGAAAAGAAGAAAGAAAAGAAAAGAAAGAAAAGGAAGGAAGGAAGGAAGGAAGGAAGGAAGGAAGGAAGGAAGGAAGGAAGGAAGGAAGGAAGGAAGGAAGTCAAATGCCTCTTAAGCTGAAAGTTTAGTGAGTATAAAAAAAAAAAAAAGTCCACAGAGAAGTAATTTTACAGCCGGATATTGAAAAATACGTCATTTTTAAATTTTGAATGCAGTTGTGAAATGGAATTTTGCCGGTGTGTGACTGTGGGGAGACAGAAATCAGTGGAAGAGATGACACTAAGAACTTGGAAGGGCAGGATGTTAAGTGGCATCAGTATAAACATGGAAGGTCCTAATGGTGATAGAAAAACTGAAGGAGTTAAGAAGGAATATACCCTAATGAACATAGTTGTGAGACATGAAAGTATGTTAGAGTAAATGTCTTGCCACATAACTGAAAATAGGCTTTAGAAATAGAATTCAAAATCTTTGATAATTGAGCATATCTGAATTTGAAATTACACTGTTATAATAATACAAATAAAATAAAATATATATTATATTAGACATATTTCTATTTACTGAAGAAATAAATTAATTTAAATTAAACTTTGGGACTAACAGTTTGTTATATATCTGATACCATGTCTTAACTCAAAAAAGTGGAATCTTATTATTTTAAGGGCATCACATTTTGATGTATTATATTTAGGAGTAAGGATAACAAGAAAGAACAAAATAGTCTATAAATACTGTCTTTTTGTCTTTAAATCTACTCACAAAACATAAACTCTGTATTCTTTGCTAAGCATAAAAAACATTTATTGAATACAAATATTTACTGCCAAATGATTATGGGCATCATATAAGCTTATTTGTATTTAATAAAAGCATAAGAAAAATAGATGTGAGTTATTCTTAGCTGTCTTTAAGATTAGAAATGAGTGATAAATATAATAAATTATTTGGATATTTAATCTTTATTTTCATTGACTATAATTATAGTCTTTAGTGAGAGTGTACGAAAACTCAGAGGAGCTTTCCAGGACAATCAAACACTTTGATCCGAGTAGAACTGTGGGTAGCAAGTTTTGGATGATCTGAGTCTATCATAAGCTGTAAGTACTATTTACATGAGGAATATATTTCAATCTGTAACTACTTAGATAGACATAGGAGTAAAAATTAGAGCTCAAAATCATATAAGGAAAACAGAGAAGCATTTTAATAAATATCTTCTGATACCTGTATGTAAGAAAAGCATTAAAGGTTACAAAGAAGGAAAAAGAGAGAACAAAGAAAGGTATTACACTTAGAAGAAACATAGTTTGTCTCATTTTAGAAAACATTACAGGCCCTGGCCTGTTGGCTCAGTGGTAGAGCATCGGCCTGGCGTGGGGAAGTCCGGGGTTCAATTCCCAGCCAGGGCACACAGGAGAGGCGCCCATCTGCTTCTCCACCCCTCCCCCTCTCCTTCCTCTCTGTCTCTCTCTTCCCCTCCCGCAGCCGAGGCTCCATTGGAGCAAAGATGGCCCGGGCGCTGGGATGGCTCCTTGGCCTCTGCCCCAGGCGCTAGAGTGGCTCTGGTGGCGACGGAGCGACGCCCCGGATGGGCAGAGCATCGGCCTGCCATGCCAGGAGGATCCTGGTCGGGCGCATGCGGGAGTCTGTCTGACTGCCTCCCTGTTTCCAGCTTCAGGAAAATACAAAAAAAAAAAAAAAGAAAAGAAAACATTACATGTAAAATTACATATGAGAGCCTCACTAATTTTGGTAGAGAGAGAAACTTGATTTTCTAAAAGAAGTTAAATTTTAGAATGCACAGTAGTTATTTCATGGCTTTTTGTAGTCTGTAATAAATGTTAACTATAAATAATTTACAAATCATCCACACACCACTAAATTTTGAATAGGTATTCACTAAGTATTTATTGAATGAATGATAGCTACAATAGATTTTATTTCAAAAAGGATAGATACAATAGTAAAAAGACTTGTAATCCATCTTACATGTTATTAATAGTCATGTCCTTACTTACTCTTGAGAAAACATTTCACTAATCAATGAGGAAGCACAAATTAGATTTATTCGCTTTTAGTATTCTTACATTAAAAATTGCAGTGGAAACAAAAGAACACTTAAAGATTTCAAGTAATATCATGTCAGTCACATAATAATAAAAGAAACTACCAAATGTAACTGATGTGTGAAAACACAGGATCAAGAACATGAAAGCTGCCCATGGAATTCCACAGAGATGCATTGAGAAGTTGAATGTACTTTTCTTTCTGTCCATGAAGTTAGGGGAAAATGGACTGGAAGACTCAGTGCTTAACAAAAGTGTGGCATTGGGTAGAAAGAAGAAAGCACTGTCACAAACAGACAGGTGGTCCCAGGGCAATGCTTTGGTGTAAGGAGGTCAACAGAAGCTACGCGGACAATGGCACTTCAATAACATTTTCATGACGATTCTTGGGAGACTATACAGAAATTCACTCTCTTTCTCTTAAGAGAATATAATTTGAAACATTTTTATCCTTTTGTTATTGTTTCTACTTCCTTTTATACTTCTATTACTAAGTTTATTATTTTCTTCCTTTTCTACACATTAAATGGAAATTGCTGTAAAAGCCATTGCTGTCCAATTCCTCAATGCTGCATGCAGAGCTGTCTTATTTATTACTTATTTATTCCTGAGATCCTCAGGAGGCAAAGTAAGCAGACTTTCATATACCAGTTAAAAGGGTTAGCTTCATTCAAACATCTACTAATGTTACATTTGGAAATGTGTATTTGTTAGAGGCTGGTTTTCCTTGGTGGTCTTCGTGTAAGTGTCATTAAAGCATCATAATATTTGGAGGAATAACTCTGCTTCAAGATATTCAGGTTCGTTAATGAACATTATCCATCTGACACATTTGGTAAACACCAGGGCTCAGAGAACAGCTCATCATGAAAAAACTTGGCCCTTCAAGCTCACTTGGGGAAGCTCATGAACTCACTCCTGTTCACCTTCATTAAGCTTGAGATACAGAGAGAGAAAAAAAAAAAGGAAACACTGAAAACTGTCCATATCTGTATTTTAGAATTTAAAGGGCTTAATGACTTCCTTCGTTGTGGTGGTGGTGGTGGATATTGGTGGACAAGAGAAAAAGAAATTTTGAGTGGAAGTTCTGTTTGTTTTTCTTTGGAAAATGACATTATTTTAAAATTAAGTTTGGAGAAAATAAAAACAAGGTAGACATGAAAAACAAGGAAACAACTCTCTATCTATAGTTTCTGTCTTGAAAAAGATATGGAGCATCATTTAGAGCACAAATCAGTCAATGCTTAGTACCCACATGGGATTGGTTCTACGACTCCCAGAAGATACCAAAATCTGAGGACGCTTAAGTACCTTTATAAAATAATACAGTATTTGCATATAACCTACGTACATGCTCCCATATAGTTTAAATCACCTCTAGTTTATTTATAATACTTAAAATAATGTAAATGCTATGTAAAGAGTTGTTATTCTGTATTAATGAAATAATATTGAAAAGTCTGCATATGCTTAATACAGATGAACCATCATAGGCTTAACAACATAGCACATGTCATTAATACTGTGACATTTTTTTTTCCTGAAGCTGGAAACGGGGAGAGACAGTCAGACAGACACATTTTTTAAACTATATTTTTGATCTGTGGTTGGTTGAATCTGTGGGTATGGAATCCACCTATAAAGTGGGCTGAGGAAAAGCCAAGAAAAATATAAACATTATATTTTTTCGAAAATGACATTTTCCTAAAATTAGTGGTCTATAAAGCAGGAGCCATGGGCCACACACAGCTACGGCCCATATACTTATAAGCCATAGAAATATTCAGTACAAGTGAATTAAAGCAGATTTTCCAAAAGTAACAGGATTCCAAGTATATACACCTTTGGACACCACAAATAAACTAGCCTGTTCTGAGAGCACAAAATATGTTTTACTTAAAACCATATAAATTGTATTTGAAAATATTTTTGTACATAAAATATATTTAACCATATCTTATAGTCTCTACCTCAGACTCAGAGGATTTTAAATAAAGCCCCAAAATTGGAAAATATTTTTAACATTGTAACTATCCATATTTTATCAAAAATAAAAAAAAATAATTCTCATTATGATAATTTGATAGTTTTCCAAAACCTTAATAGGGAAGTATAATTGATCCTCATTTTTCATAGATTCAATATTCGCAAATTCTTCAACTTGCTAAAATTTATTTGTAACCCCAAAACCAGTATGCATAGCAATTTCACAGTCATTTGCATTCATATATAGAACAGCAAAAAATTTAAGTTGCCCATGTACGTGTCTCCTGATGAGGCTGAGCAAGGCTTTGCTGTGTTTCAGCTCTCATACTGTAAATAAGTGTCCTTTCCAAGTCTATTTAGTGCCAATTTTTCATATTCTGTGCCTTATGTTGATGATTTCACTATTTAGTGAAGTGCTTTCCAGTGTTCCTAACTCCATTAAGTTTTTGATATGCCTTATGAAAAAAAAAATACTTATGTTAAATAAGCTTTATTCAGGAATGAGTTAAAGTGTTGTTGACTAAGTTTAATGGTAATCAACAATACATATTAAATAAGTGGTCCTTAGTCAGAAATACAGATAAAGCAAGGTAATGTATTGATCAGCTGATGAAAATATTGTGATCAGAGATTCACAGGAACTTAATCTTATATTTCCCTTAGAAGTAATGGCTTCCTATTTACTAATTCAGTGTTCATGGCAATGATAGATCATCACTATCATGAATAATAAGAATTGTTCATAATAGTGAAGATCTGGAAATAGCCCAAGTGTCCATCAGTAGACGAGTGTATTAAAAAGCTTTGGTACATATATACAATGGAATACTATGGGGCCATGAAAAAGAAGGAAATCTTACCTTTTGTGACAACATGAATGGACATGGAAACTATTATGTTAAGTGAAATAAGCCAGGCAGAAAAAGAAAAATATCATATGACCTCACTCATTTGAGAAATCCAATGAACAATGTGAACTGAGGAGTGGAATAGAGACAGAGGAGAGATCAAAGGGACCAGAGGAAAAGAGAATGAAGGGAAAGGGGATGAAAGGATGGGATAAACCTGAAGGGAAGGGGGAGGGCACTATAGGGAGGGGGCAAGGGAGATGTTGAGGGGAATACAGGGGAGGGGGGATGCATTCGGGGCAACACTAGAATCTATGTAAACACAATAAATTGAAATCAATAAAAAAAAGAATTGTATTTTTTTATAAATTCTTTTAGATGAGACTAAAAGTGTTGATATTAATGTTTTCTTTATCAATTTAAAAATTCAGGGTTCACAGCATCCCAAAGTCTACTATGTTATGATGCACTTCTTATAAAACACAGATGAAATGTGTATGCATCCTCTCAACTTCTTTTCAGCATTATCTGAGCATTCCAAAAATGCCAATTAATGATGACTATCATTAGATAGGAATAATTGTTTTCATAATGTTTTGACTGGGTTTTGTTTAGATAAGTTACACTAAGATGTTATTGTCATATTATCTTGACCTCTTAAGGGTTCTTCCATGTTTTTTATGTTAAATAGCATAAGATAAAATATTTTTATATATAACTGTACTGAATCTGATAATGTATATGTATGCAAAAATGTGCATTTGTGTTTTATATTTTTATTTGCATAAATATATATGCATTAGTATATGACTATTATATATAGTATAATTAACTCAGATAAATTTGAAGATAATGATACATTTGTTATAGAAGTAATCAAAAGAAAAACTATTTCAATGCTGTTAATATAATACTCAGAATTGAGTTAAAAATTAAACAAATGAAAAATATATTTATAGCATTTTATAATATCAGATATTTATAAGTATATCTTATTAAAATAATTTCATTGGCAAGATAAAAAGTTTATTGTTTCAAGACTGAGCCAAGGTGTAAGAGAATTCTGAATTTTTCAAAGATTTGCCAGCATTTGGTTGAGAATTATCATGCACTTGGGCTTGATACTGACATCTATGGTCATGAGATATATATAACATTAAATGTTAAAATAAGCCAATGTGTGCATAACACTAAAACTGAATTTATTTTTAATATATTTTGAAATAAAATTCAATGAAGGGCATAACAGGAAAGGCCATGAGTTAGAACGGGTAGCAAAAATAAAAAAGGGTTATGGCAAATCTGGAAGATCTCGGTCAGGTTTAGAATGAGGGGAGCAGCTTGCACCAGGGGCGGAGAGTATCGGTAGGTAGTACTGGTGATATGAACACCGATGTCTAATCTTGAGTAGCTGGAGATTTCATGCTTGTGTGATTGTTTTCCTTTGAGAGGGACCTTTGCTTGTCTGACACAGCCTTGCCTAGGATACTTACTATAATTTGTCATCCATAGTTGGCCACTCAGCAAGCAACAGAGCTTAAGAAGCAGCATTTATTTTTTCCAGAAAGGTTTCTGGGTAGTTACAGTACCATCAAAACTGTCATAAAAACCAAGAGCTCTGATTTAAATTCTTCGGTGTGTTGCTTAATTACCTTTTTAATTAGGATAAAATGTCTTTTCACCCTCTTCTGTTTGAATACCACCCTCCCTGCATTCGGGGCCAAGTTATAAATACACCGCAATGAATAGCTCTCACTCCCTCCCCTTCTTTCCCCACTGAGCCAGCTGTTCCTGTGTGTTCAACTGTCAGTATCAGTGCTGCAGAGACGCTCTGAGTGCTTCCTAATAACTCGGGAACTGGTGCTGCTTGTCGCCGAGGCTGGCAGCTGAACGCAGCTCAGGGGAACCGAATGTGCCAGAGGAGCGGAAAAAAGAGGACAGATTGCTGCTTTGAGATGCACGGAGAAAATGCCTACAAAAATAGCCATGATTCTCTGGGTGGGTGGTGAGGATGAGGGCCTGGAAACGTGTTAGTTAAAATAGTAAACCGCAACTAAAGCTCGAATTTGAAAAAATGAGGAAAAAAAAATTGCAAGAAATACCATATTTATTTTCATGGAAACATGTAATCCGGGTGGAGAGAATGAGAAGGAATCTCTTTTTTTGTCTCTGAGACCCAGAACTGCAAGACATGGATGGCAAGTGGAGGATGATTTGCCCAGCCGGACCACAGAACCAGGGTTCCTTTAGGAAAGAGATGATTGGGCAGAGCTCTTCGCACAGTCTCCATTGGAGCCTTGAGAATTACAAACATTCTAACAAGAAGAATCCTGAGAGCCTGACCGGAGGTGGCACAGCGGATAGAGCACCGACCAGGGACACTAAAGTCTCAAGTTCTAAACCTGAGGTCACCGCCTTGAGCATAGGCTCACCAGCTTGAGCACAGGGTAGTTGGCTTGAGTGTGGGATCACTGATATGATCCCAAGGTCACTGGCTTGAGCAAGGGGTCACTGGAAGGGCTAAAGCATCATCCCACTCCCATCAAGACACTATGAGAAGCAATCAATGAACAACTAAAGTGCCACAACTATGACTTGATGCTTCTCAACTCTCCCTATTCCTGTCTGTTTCTCTCTCTCTCTCTCTCTCTTTCTCTCTCTCTTTCTCCCTCTCTCCCCTCCTCACCTCTCTCAAACATGCACACAAAAGAATCCTGAGAACTCTGCCCAGTTGGCTCAGTAGTAGAGCATTGGCCTGGCCTGTGGAAGTCTCAGTCTCAGGTTTGATTCCTGACCAGGGCACACAGGAGAAACGCCCATCTGCTTCTCCACCCCTCCCCCTCTCCTTTGTCTCTCTCTTCCTGCCCCGGAGCCAAGGCTCCACTGTAGCAAAGTTGGCCTGGATGCTGAGGATGGCTCCATGGCCTCTGCCTCAGGTGCTAGAATGGCTCCAGCTGCAAGGGAGCAATGCCCCAGATGGGCAGAGCATCACACCCTGGTGAGCACGCCAGGTGGATCCTGGTGGGGCACATGCAGGAGTCTGACTACCTCCCCACTTCTAACTTTAGAAAAATATAAATGAATAAATAAATAAATAATCCTGAGATATAATTTTAAAAATTATTTTTAATTGTGTAAAATTTAACGACATAAAATTTACCATCGTAACCATTTTTAAGTGTGTGATTCAGTGGTATTAAGTATATTCACACTATTGTGCTACCTCCATTAATATTTATCTCCAAAATTCTTTTTATCTTTCAAAACTAAAACTCTGAACTTATTGAACAATAATGCCCCATTCTTTCCTACCCCCAGCTCCTATTAACCACCATTTTGCTTTGTCACTATAAATTTGATTACTACGTGCCTCATATAACTGGTGTCGTACAGTATTTTTCTCTCTGTGACAGGCTATTTCACTTAACATAATGTCCTCAATGTTCATCCATGCAATAACATGTGTCAGAATTTCTTCCCTTTTAAAGATTGGATTGATTATCCATCCATGTTGACAATTGGGTTGCTTCCACCATTAGTTTATTTTAAATAATGCTGCTATGAACATGGTTATACAAATTTATTTTTTAAATCCTGATTTCAATTCTTTTGAATATATACCCAAAAGTAAAATTGTTGGCTAATATGATGATTTCATTTTTAATGCTTTGAGGATCTTCCATAGTGTTTTCTGTAGTAGCTGTACCATTCTACAGTCCATTAATCATGCAAAAAGGCTCCAAAACTTTTTTACATCTTTGCCAAAACTTGTGTCTTGATTTATTTGGTTGTAACCTACTTACTAGGTGTAAGTTTCCTCAGATACAATTTAATCTGGCTTGCTGATAAAAAAATTTCAGGCCAGAAAAATTGTTTTTATCTGCATAGTTAGTAAGCTGTGCTGAATGAAATAAGAACCCATGTATCTTGGTCAACAGTTTGAATTCTTGCTCCAAAGTGGCCCAGGTTGTGTTTTGTTTTGTAGATGATAGTCAACATACATCTAGTCAGACTACATCTGTCCCTTAATTTACTCTCTCTATACACACAGATATATTTTGAAAAACATGGTTGTGAGCCCCCAAAGAATACCCAGCTTAAATAAGAAAGTGAGAGGCATATGGAAAAAACTGAAGAAGTGCTATAATTTAAACACAAGCTATTCAACAAATTCACAGTGCATATAATGCTGAGAACTTGTAGAGTAATGAGGGTAGAAAGCATCAACAAAATCTTCTGGTAATTCCATATTGCAGCTAAAATTTGATAATATAGACTCCACAATGCAGACAAATATACAAATATATAGTAACATTGGATGCTGAATGATGAGAAATCAAGTTACCAGAAAAATGTGCACCATAAAAATATCATATTGTTAATGTTGTTCTTATTAATGTTTATTTATAGAAAAAAATAATGTGTAGTTACTAAAATGTTATCTTCATGTTTTGAGATTCATTTGTTCAACCAATGTTAATCAAATACCTGCTGCAAGAGAGCAATCAAGGATATAGCCCGGAATAAGACAAAAAAGGCTGGCTTGGAGTGTCTTTTCCAATGGGAGATGAATTACCATGTATGTAGAGTTCTGGGAAAAGAACATTCAAGGCAGAAGAAACAAGAAGCCTCAAGTCCTAGAAAATGGTAAAAACGGGGACACAGTGGGTCAATGAGGTAGGTGCTCCCAACTCGATAATGAAGTTCAATTTGACTATAAGAGTGAAAAATGTTAAACCAGAGAAAGACAGAGTGATTTCTTTCTTTTTTTTCTGTTTTTTTCCCCAAAACATGTCAATATAAAAATATATATCACTTTATTATAAGAAATATTATTAGGCCCTGGCTGGTTGGCTCAGCAGCAGAGAGTCAGCCAGGCATGTGAATGTTCTGGGTTTAATTCCAGGCCAGGGCACATAAGAGAAACAACCATTAGTTTCTCTACCCCTCCCCATCTTGCTTCTATCTCTCTCTTTTCTCCTACTGCAGCCAGGGCTCAACTGGAGCAAATTGGCCCCGGGCACTGAGGATGGCTCCATGGCCTCCACCTCAGGCATTAAAAAGTAGCTCTGGTTTCAATGGAGTAAGGGCCCCAGATGGGCAAAGCATTGCCCCCTAGTGGGCTTGTCCTGTGGATCCTGGTTGGAGTGCATGTGAGAGTCTGTCTCTGCCTCACCTCCTCTCACTAAAAAAAAAAAAATATATATATATATATATATATATATTTAAATACAAAGAAAAATGTGCTTTCTTCATTACTATGTGTTTTAATTAAGATTTAGAATGAGGGAAAGTAAATCATTAAAAAGGAAGGTGACCACTGTATTTATTAAATGTAATCATAGCCCTAACTTGAAAGTTATTTCTCTACAGGTTGGTAACTTATAAACTTGCCCTTTGTAGCAGAGGTAAGGGACATGAGATTGGATGACTCCTAAGGGTTTTCTAAGAAAGTGGCAGGAGTTAATAATGTTACTGGATGTTGCTGTTTCTCAGGTAGATCTGGTCTATACAAGTTAAACCAGGTACTGCTCTCAGTCACAAAATGTGAGTGCATTCGGTAATTTTCTGGTGCCATGAATTTTTGATTTAAGAAAATATTATTTTCTAATCACCACAGAAAGAACATTTTTGAGACAGGAAAATAATGAAAACTAAGAAAAGGGAAACGTGGAATATAAGGGACAGTCATTCAAAGAAGTCATGGAAATAAGCTCAACAAGTGATAGCTGGGTAAACTCAAACAGTGACCCCAAACTTGAATCTAAAATCTCTTTTGCTGTAACAGAACTCTGTGAGCTGTAGAATTAAACTTCACTGACTCCTAGACTCATTTATAAAGCCAGCACACGATCACCTCTGAACCAAATCCTGTGAGATGGACAGAGGCTCATGGCAATTGGGATTGTGCAGCAATTTTAATAGGGCAGTTTTTCTCACAGACTCATTTTCTGTTTTATATGTTTGATTCTTTTGCTTGTGTGTTTTCTTACAATTTTGGAAAATAGATAATTAGGTAAGGAATTAAAATGTAAGCAACAGGCTTCAGAAAATTTGTAAAAACATTGCTTTCATAGTAGAGTTCACTGTATGTAGAGACCATGAAGAGTGCCATTGGCCTCAGTAATAAATTATTGAAATAGTTCTTCTTTGAAGGAAAATAATAGAGTATTAAATCAATACACAGGTATGAAAATGAACTATGGCTCAAGGTGAGTTTGTGGGGTTGTTTGACGTGATATTATAATACTGGATCAGTTTAAAATATATATGTGAATTCCCGTATATTCTTAAAATCAGCCTTAAAACTGACATTCAGTAAAATATGAAAAGCTTATATCTGGATAGGTGAAGTAATATGACTACTTTTTAAAAGATATGATCAGTCATTAAAGCTTAATTTTTAAATCAATTATGGGAATAAATAGAATTCTTTAAGCAATCAACAATTCATGATTAAAAATTATTTCCCAAACCCCTCTTCTCTCTTTATTCAAAGAAATCACAAGTCCTATCAAGTCTGCATTTTTTAAAATGTCGGGTTTCATTATCTGTGCTTTATCTACCATACCATTGCCCCGTCAATGCATAAGTCATATCTCTGAGATATTATACAAATCTGACTATGCTATTCATCTGTTGAAAGTCTTTTAACTTTAACTTTCATTCTTTCTAAGGAAAGAAAAAGAAAGAAATCTTTAGCTTGGTATTTAAAATAAAACCAGCCATGTCCTAGCTCCTACCTGTCTCTCTCTAGTTTTACCTTTTGCTATTCTCCTCTCATACACTCACATTCCAGGTATATGGAATTAACCAATAACTATTTTGTTGAATACATTCTATGTACTAGGCTGGACATATGCTAGTTCTTGCCTTCAAATGCATTTTTTTACAAGACATAAGAAAGATAGTAAATAAATTAAAACTTTGTATTATCAGAAGGACAACACAGCAAAAATGAAGGACAATATAATATATAGGAAATAGCTTGACCAGGTGGCGGTGCTGTAGATAAAGCATCAACTTGGGTCACTGAGGACCTAGGTTGGAAACCCTGAGGTCACTGGCTTGAGCGCAGGCTCATCTGGCTTGAGCATGGGGTTGTTGGCTTGAGCATTGGATCATAGACATGACCCCATAATCGCTGGCTGGAGCTCAAAGGTGCTGGCTTGAGCAAGGGGTCACTGACTCAGCTGGAGTTCCCTATCAAGGCACGTATGAGAAAGCAATCAGTGAGCAACAAAGGTGCTGCAACTATGACTTGATGATTCTTATCTCTCTCTCTTCCTGTCTGTCTGTCCCTTTCTGTCTGTCTGTCTCTCTAAATAATAATAATAATATATAGGAAATAATCAGTGGGAAGAGGGAAGCCTTTAAATACAAGGCCATGAAAGGTCTGTTGCAATGAATAATATTTGAGCCAAGATTAGGAGTTTGAGAAGAATCAGCCATTTGAAGTACAGCGGATTGTAGAGGCCCTGAAGAGAAACACAGAACAGGGACAGAGTTTAGTGCACTGAAGCAGAAGCCACAGTGGCATC
Organism: Saccopteryx bilineata; assembly: GCF_036850765.1. NCBI lineage: Eukaryota > Metazoa > Chordata > Mammalia > Chiroptera > Emballonuridae > Saccopteryx > Saccopteryx bilineata. The sequence goes on along the minus strand of NC_089490.1, from coordinate 65,223,359 downwards.
ACTGACAGAAAGTACTAAACACAATACTCTGCTGAACATAGCACAATAGGGATAGAATTAGCAATTCTGGTTAATCAATAAGTGGGGATATCTGAGTTACTTATCTTGCTCTTTTGTCTGCTCTAAAGAAATTCCCCTTCTTTGACTTCCTCATTCTCATCTCTGCTTTTATATGTGTATATCAATAAATACCTCTAAGGACTGGGGTTAGGGACCGCCTAATGAAACCTGTATAGGGGATTATGAGGAAGTCTCCTCTAAGTCTGTTGGTTCACTCCATGTGATCTCCAAGTGGTCACTGTCTCCACAACAAGGGATAGTGGAACAGGCAAAGCCAAGACGCTAAGAGAAGGAAAGAGGTGACTAGATGAACAAAACCATCCCATGTTGATGCTCTTTGAGACACAGGTAGTTCCCAGGTTATAAAAAGGTGTTTGGGCCAGGATGAAGATTTAGGATTAAATACTAAGTGGGGATAAATTTAAGAGAAGAGTGACATGACCTTAGTTTTGAAAAGTCACTGTAGCCACAGTGTAGAGAGTGTGGTGACTCTAGAATGGTAGCAGTGACAGCAGCCTCTGGTATACTTTCCTGCTCATGCACTACAAAGAATATTCGCAACCAAGAGACTTTGGTTTTAAGTCCCAAATTATTCTCTCTTCATGTAGATGATTTGGGGACTGCAAACCTGGAAGAAAGAGAAGAATTCTAGGAGAGCAGTTCCAGCATGCCTCACAAAACGCATGCTGCATCATGGGACCTCCTAGGGGACAGCAGCCAAGGACATCCTGCTTCATCTCAGCAGAGTGCCACGGCTTATGGCTTCACATTTCATAAACCTCTGATCTGGAGACATTCTTCATGAGTCAGGGTAGAAAATGACAATGGTAGTAATAGGTAAATAATAGTAATTATATTTAAATAAATTCTGTCCCTAGACTATTTGTGAGGGACATCTTACCATGTCAAATGGTTTTATCAACTTTGCAAAGTTAATAGTTTTTTCTAAGAAATAATAAACCTACCGGGTCTGAGATACTGAATATCATATGGCGAGGCAGCATTCAAGCTTCAGTCTTACTTGATTTTAAAGTCCACTTTCTTTTTATTATATTGTGTCAAAGAGAACAGGTGTTGGTGTTGTAATTTTTTATAGGAGTAAAAGTAATTAAATACTTATTTTTCCTCCTCTTGACCTCTATAGCTCTTTAAAAACAAAACCTTATCCACAATGTCTAAGTCAGAAAAATAAACAAATAAATACAATTATGGGAAAAAAAGTACAAAAAAAAATCAGAAGGTTGATAAAGGAAAAAGAAAATATCTAACATTCGAAAAAATAAAGGCAATCCAAAAGTGATCTGTCCTTGTTTGAACTTCCCTGGTGGCAGCTCTGGCTGCCGGGAAAACGCCTTTAAAGTCGGTGAGTGTCATGCTTTCCTCCCTGAAGTGAGGCAGAGCCCTGTCTGTGCAGTTAGAATGGCTGCCAAGGGAGCCTCAAGCAGGACATGAAGAACGAAGACTAAATCCCTTGCTGTATGAAGCTGAAGGACAACTTACATTCTCAAATGGCTCCAAAACTAGTCGTGGCATTTCTGATCTTGAGAGCAGTCCTGACAAGGTGGAGATGGAGGCTGTTTGACCTGATAAGGAGGTGCTGATGGCTTCCATCACTTCTAATTTCACTTAGCCCCCACAGGCGTGCAGCATAGTTCTGATGCTGGAGAAGGAAGGCTTTACATGAGGTATCAGTCACACAAACAGTCCATTGACATTTTTCATCTATCCAATTCTATTCTTAGCTTCCACCTTTTATATCTCATTACTGAAGAATCAGAGCAGAAGAGTCAAATATCATAGCAGATATTTCTTTTGCTGAGTGCTCACGGCTTCCCTGGGAGAGTAAAAGCAGGAGTGACATAGTGTAGTGAGCTGGCTGGTGCGCAGGTTATTTTCTGGGCAGGGAAAGTTTTAATCAAAGAAATGGGAGTGTACTTTGCAGCCAGGTATAACTGTATTTTAATATGGATTTCCCAGCTACTCTGTGACCTTGAGCAAGCTGAGTTATAATGAAACACAACATCAACGTTTACAAAATGAGAATAATAAACCATTTAGAACTTACATGAAAATGTGCCTAACACATGGATGGTGCACATTACATATTTGTGTTTTTTCCTTTATTTAAAGTTTCTTACCGTAAAAAGGGTTTCGCCATGAAAAACTGCTTAAATACAGCATGCTAAAAAAAAAAAAAAAAAAAAAAAAAAAAAAAGAATAACACTAAGGAACTGTATGTCCTTCACCAGTTCATTTAACATCTTAGAGTATTAGTTTCAACATCTTTCAGAGAAAATTATATTTCCCCAAAAGCAATTATGGAATGAAAGATAAGAATAATTATGAGTCTCATAATCTTTATTCAGAGATCTTTACTCAAAGAGTTTGACAGGAAAAAGTAGTTGAAAAAAGCCAGGTACTTTGATTATTATAACATAGCCATATTTTTTATCAGGCCTAATAAATACCAAAAATAAACACTAAAGATAAGAGATACTTGAAAAGCATTATTCTTTTGGAAGTCGTTCCTTTCCAAAATTTAAGATGATTTTGATGTTTCCTTCAATTGCTTTTCTGTGAGAATTACTTTTATATTGATACATACCTATCCAATTCTTAGTTATTAGTACTAAAACGTATTTTCTCTCCAAGATAAAAATGATGTTCAAAGGACAATCACTCTGTACAAATGTCACCATCCTCCAGATTGGTTTAGCATTTCTCTACCTTGAACAATTCTTGAATCAGTAATACTTGGAGACACCAAGCACATCAGATATTCTAGTGTAATGCTTACAAAATCAATAAATGGTGGTCTTGTGAGTCTTTTTATATCTATTTTATTGATTGAGTTTTTATTATATCTATAATTACAGTTCAAAATACAATTTGTTGATCTTAAAAAAAGTAATAACTCTTAAATCTCTTAACCGTAGGGACTTTGACTCTCTTTTTCTTTTTGTTTCTTTTTTATTGTTCTATAGTTAAACTTACTCCACATCCAAATAAGCAAACAGAAGACTAACTAAGATAGCACTGTCTTAGGTGCAGGGGCTGGAGTTTACACTTTTGACTATTATAGACAGATATGCCCACCTGTCTACACAGAAGACTACTGATAAGGGCTCTTTTAATTGAAAATTTTATGGAGATAATCAAATAATTTATTGAGATTGATTCCTCCTACACTCAGTAATGATATTGTACTTGTATATACTGTAATTAACCCTAAATAGTAGGTGGCGATTTTTGATGGTCTTTAGTTCCTTTTCACAAACAAATTGGTGTTATTTATCAGTGGCATGACTATATAAATGGTTATAGTTCAATTTCATTCCTATTCTGGTTTTTCACTCTTCCTTTTTCCCCTACAAAAAAAATGGACTACCAAGAATATATTTTTTATGTTCAAATGCCCTTATTACCACTTCATATGATGAATGGAAATTATTTAAAAATACCTCAGGGTAGGTCACTTATGTGATAGGTACTTTAAAGGTGGTCAGTTGTCTTAATCATAAATTCATCCTAAGAGGTAGTAAATAACTAATTAAAAAAGACACTACCAGATGCCATTTTTGTTGATCAAACATGGTTGAATATTGTCAGTTTCCTATGGTTCAAATTAATATAATCACTTCAGCAATTCATAAGTTTATCAACATAGATGCTAAGCTATTTTTCTTAATTCATTTTGAAGATATGTTTTTATTGGTAAAATTAACTTGACATGTATCTTAATGTATTTTGGGAATTATCATTCTCTGATAAAATTAATGTTATTCAGATATGTGGATTAGCTTAATTATTTTAGAGACAAACTCTACTTTCTTATGAATAGGGAATAAAACTTTAGCAAGCCCTTTGGGTCAAACACTTAAAGATGGTTACTGGGGCTTGGTGCCTTAATAGTCTTGTGTCCAGCCACTGGTCTCTAGAATATTATCACATTTGCAAGTGACTCTCACAAGGAAAACATTCCAATAGAACTTACAAATATAAAAGATTGAAGTTTCATTTATCTCATGGAGTAAGTTGTTTGAAATATTTTATGCCTTCTTGGTAACAAATGATTGTTTAATATATGTCTATTAGGGTGGTAGAATTTGATTTGACATTTGCTTTCATTATTGCTTGGTTGGGAAGTATGGGGAACAGTAGCACACAAATATTTAAAATACTCTAATAAGTGAATGAAAGGGAGATAGAGAAATAGACATCTGCATGTACCCTGACTGGAATCTACCTGGCAATACCCCATCTGGGGCCAACACTCTTCCTATCTGGGGCCATGCTCTTAACTGAGCTATTTTTAGCTCCTGAGCTGGAGGCTCCGCAGCACCATCCTCAGCACCCGTGGTCAATGTGCTTGAATCAATAGAGCCATGGCTGTGGGAGGGGAAGTGAGAGAGAAAAAGAGAAAAAGAAGGAAGAGGGATAGAGAAGCAAATGGTTGCTTCTCCTATGTGCCTTGACTGGGAATCAAACCCAGGACATCCACAAGCCAGGTCAATTCTCGACAACTGAGCCAACTGGCCAGGACCATGGCACAACTTCTAAATGTGTCCTTGATCAAAGTATAATCAGTGTGAGGTAATTACTCATTGGTCTCTGTGGGAGATTTCTTTTCCTCTTATAAGCACTATACTGTGCTGAGTGGCTCAGTAATGCCATGGCTCATTGACTCTAGACCTTCTAGGGAACTTCAAGAATAAATGCCTCAGTCCTAAAAGAGGGTCAGTTGGCCCACTACAGCATCACCCCTAAATTCATTTTTCAATTTGGACAATTCGCAATGAGTATTAGGTCCTTTTTCCTTTCAAAGATTGTCCCCCTTGTTTGCTCTTGACATAATCTTAATTTTTCCCTTGATTTTTCTAGTGCTAGCTTGATTATCTGAATACCCCACTTCTCTTCATAAATATCATGAACCCTGAGGGAACAATAGTCATCAAGAGAACAGTAGAGTCTCTTTTTTCTATTCAACATCAATCTAAACTGCTTTCAGAATTAACTAATAAAGATAATATAGAGACAAATGACCACTAAAGAGAAAATATATATATATTTTTTTGGCTTTATAGTAGTCTATGCCTCCTTCACTGTGAAGATAGGAACAAATTAAAAAACAGAAGAAAGAAAATTCAGACAGGGAGCCAAGTACCTCAAGGAGTAGGAGAAGCTAAGAAAGAGAGGACAGGGTGAGTCAATATTTTACATGATTTAGTAAATGAAAAAATGGCCTAATGACCAAGAAGTGATCAAAGCTGAGTTAACAACCATGAGACTAGAACTGTAACAAAGCAAATAAAGGAAACTATGGCAGGAAAATAGGAGTTTGAGAAAATGTTAAATTATTCTGAAAAGATATTTTTTGGAAACCAGAGAGTGAGAAAGAAGAAGCTGGACTGACCAATGGGCAGGTGGAGTGACTTCTGTTACACATAGGACTCAGAAGTGTTCTCGGATGGTGTTTAACTTGGAGGCTCTCTGTACTCAGAGCCCCTCAGATTTACATGCCTCCACATTAATGCAACTCATGGTCAGAGACAGGAGGATTGTGATTAAGTACAAAACTAATAACTACAGCAAAAACGTAGTATTTTAAGAAAGTATGCTTTTCCCAAAAAGTTAGGCCTTTCACTTACATCACTTACAGGGGTATATCACCAATTCTCAGTTTATCAGTTCTTTCATGCAAATTGCTATTAAAATACAACTTCCACCATGAAGTCTTCCTTATAAGATTTTTTGTTCACAGTTCTATCTAATCTGGAATATGCAAATTTATTGTCACTCTTACTTTCCCCTGACCTGATGTCATATACCTTGAATATGCTACCTATTGAATTATGCAGTCATGCTTGTGTAGAAATCTTTTCCCAGTTCTCCTCATCCAGTTCACTCACCCCAGATTTTGGCAGGTAGATTTGATGTCAATAAACTATTGCAGAATAAGAAAGTGGTAATAATGACATAGTTTGTCACTCAAAATGACATCCGTTTTAAGTGTCGCTGTGGCCATATTTCACAAAAAGCAGGACCCACTTCACAAAAGTCAGAAATCCCTGTGCATGGCTCTTAGTTATTCCTCAGACCTCTTCATTGTTGAATTCACTCATATCTATATTTATATTTACCAATATTAATATCCATAACTATCTCTCGTTCTGTAATAAGCACCTCTATATCCACAGGTATAAAAATAAAGATATAAAAAGAAGTAGGGGCTACCTATCATCTTCAAATACAAAAAAGCAATGATCTTCACAGACTGTCTCAAAGTAGAGGAAAGTCCCCATGGAGAAGTCTGTAAACAGAATGACAGTGCAGTGATATTTTATTCTGAGATATCAGTGTTGTTTTGGGGTTTTTTTTTAAAACAAAAGCTCTCCAGACCCATTAATTTCTCTTAAACACAGACAACCTTGACCTTCAGCCTTTGGAAGCTGTGATAATATTCATCGTACTCTAGATCATTTCAAAAAGAATAAAATATAACTAGGGGCTGCTCTTACAAACACAGATTTCAACAGCATCCTCTGGACAGGCAGTTTTGGACCTTCTCCTCTCAGGGGAAGCAGATTTCAGCGGAGCTGTACTTGAGTCCAGTTTGTGATCCCCTCTCCATCACCACCAATGCCGCTGAATCAGGAGCTACACCAAAATACCTGAGACTCGTTTTTAAAAAAACTGAAATAAAGAAGAGAGTGTTATTGCAAATGGAGGTGAAAGAAACCTTGATACAAGAGGGACAAAAGCCCTTGAGGGAGGGAGCTGAGGCTGTAAAATAATAATACAAAAAACTTGAAATACCCAAAGCAGATTATGCACTTGTGATCTTTGTTTATTCCTTTGTCTAAGCCCACAAATATGTGATTTGATTTTGTTTGACTTAAGATATATATTAACTTTCAACATATATATTAGAAATAACTCTGGTGATTATCATATATGGGGAAGGAACAGCCCGTTAGTGTAATATGATAAGGAGTTGCCCCTTCGTGCATGATTATAAAAACTCCCAACAATATAGCCCTGGCAGCATGCAGGGGTGAGTTTCTGTCACGGCTTATTGCGTAAGCACGCCCCTGGCGATTACTATAACAGCATTTAATGGCTCAGAACAATAAAGTGTGTTTGTAAGACACAGACATGATTCAACAGTGCTTCTCTCTACTGGTAGAGAGATCATTGCTTGGGCTTTGAGTTTTTAATAAGTAAGAGCATTTTAATTAATGAAAATGGAAAAGTAAGTTTCAGAGCTGGTTACCTCATTTAAGCAATTGCAGGAAAACAGTTCACTTGAAGATAATAATGCAATCCGATAGTTATAAAATGCTATTGAAATTTATTTATTTATTTATTTTTTTAAAATTCAGACATGTTTTTTTTTTTTAATAAATTTTTATTAATGGTAATGGGATGCCATTAATAAATCAGGGTATATATATTCAAAGAAAACATGTCTAGGTTATTTTGTCATCAAATTATGTTGCAAACCCCTCGCCCAAAGTCAGATTGTCCTCCGTCACCCTCTATCTAGTTCTCTGTGCCCCTCCCCCTCCCCCTAACTCTCTCCTTCCCTCCCTCCCATGTCCTCCCTCCCCCCCCCACCCATGGTATCCACCACACTCTTGTCCATGTCTCTTAGTCTCATTTTTATGTTCCACCAATGTATGGAATCATGTAGTTCTTGTTTTTTTCTGATTTGCTTATTTCACTTCTTATAATGTTATCAAGATCCCACCATTATGCTGTAAATGATCTGATGTCATCATTTCTTATGGCTGAGTAGTATTCCATAGTGTATATGTGCCACATCTTCTTTATCCAGTCTTCTATTGAAGGGCTTTTTGGTTGTTTCCATGTCTTGGCCACTGTGAACAGTGCTGCAATGAACATGGGGCTACATGTGTCTTCACGTATCAATGTTTCTGAGGTTTTGGGGTATATACCCAGTAGAGGGATTGCTGGGTCATAAGGTAGTTCTATTTGCAGTTTTTTGAGGAACCACCATACTTTCCTCCATAATGGTTGTACTACTTTACAGTCCCACCAACAGTGAATGAGGGTTCCTTTTTCTCCACAGCCTCGCCAATATTTGCTATTACCCATCTTGTTGATAATAGCTAATCTAACAGGAGTGAGGTGGTATCTCATTGTAGTTTTGATTTGCATTTCTCTAATAACTAATGAAGCTGAGCATCTTTTCATATATCTGTTGGCCATTTGTATCTCTTCCTGGGAGAAGTGTCTGTTCATGTCCTCTTCCCATTTTTTTATTGGATTGTTTGTTTGTTTGTTGTTGAGTTTTATGAGTTCTTTGTAAATTTTGGATATTAGGCCCTTATCTGAGCTGTCGTTTGAAAATATCAGTTCCCATATAGTTGGCTGTCTGTTTATTTTGATATCAGTTTCTCTTGCTGAGCAAAAACTTTTAATTCTGATGTAGTCCCATTCATTTATCTTTGCCTTCACTTCTCTTGCCATTGGAGTCAAGTTCATAAAATGTTCTTTAAAACCCAGGTCCATGATTTTAGTACCTATGTCTTCTTCTATGTACTTTATTGTTTCAGGTCTTATATTTAGGTCTTTGATCCATTTTGAATTAATTTTAGTACACGGGGACAGGCTGTAGTCGAGTTTCATTCTTTTGCATGTGGCTTTCCAGTTTTCCCAACACCATTTGTTGAAGAGGCTTTCTTTTCCCCATTGTGTGTTGTTGGCCCCTTTATCAAAGATTATTTGACCATATATATGTGGTTTTATTTCTGGGCTTTCTATTCTGTTCCATTGGTCTGAGTGTCTATTTTTTTGCCAATACCATGCTGTTTTGATTATCGTGGTCCTATAATATAGTTTAAAGTCAGGTATTGTAATGCCCCCAGCTTCATTCTTTTTCCTTAGGATTGTTTTGGCTATTCGGGGTTTTTTATAGTTCCATATAAATCTGATGATTTTTTGTTCCATTTCTTTAAAAAATCTCATAGGGATTTTGATGGGAATTGCATTAAATTTGTATATTGCTTTGGGTAATATGGCCATTTTGATTATATTTATTCTTCCTATCCAAGAACAAGGAATATTTTTCCATCTCATTGTATCTTTTTCGATTTCCCTTAACAATGCTTTGTAATTTTCATTATATAGGTCCTTTACGTTCTTTGTTATGTTTATTCCTAGGTATTTTATTTTTTTTGTTGCAATCGTGAAGGGGATTATTTTTTTTAGTTCGTTTTCTAATATTTCATTGTTGGCATATAGAAAGGCTATGGACTTTTGTATGTTAATTTTGTATCCTGCGACCTTACTGTATTGGTTTATTGTTTCTAATAATCTTTTTGTGGAGTCCTTCGGGTTTTCGATGTATAGGATCATATCATCAGCAAAAAGTGATAGCTTTACTTCTTCTTTTCCGATATGGATGCCTTTTATTTCTTTGTCTTGTCTGATTGCTCTGGCCAGAACTTCTAGCACCACGTTGAATAAGAGTGGAGAGAGTGGACAACCCTGTCTTGTTCCTGATTTAAGGTAGAAAGTCCTCAGTTTTATGCCATTTAATAGGATGTTGGCTGATGGTTTATCATATATGGCCTTTATCATGTTGAGATATTTTCCTTCTATACCCATTTTGTTGAGAGTCTTAAACATAAAATTGTGTTATATTTTATCAAAAGCCTTTTCTGCATCTATTGATAAGATCATGTGGTTTTTGTTCTTTGTTTTGTTGATATGGTGTATTACATTAACCGTTTTGCGAATGTTGAACCATCCTTGAGATTCTGGGATGAATCTCACTTGTTCATGATGTATTATTTTTTTAATATGTTATTGTATTCGGTTTGCCAGTATTTTGTTTAGTATTTTAGCATCTGTATTCATTAGAGATATTGGTCTGTAGTTTTCTGTCTTTGTGCCATCCTTGCCAGGTTTTGGTATGAGAGTTATGTTGGCCTCATAAAATGTGTTTGGAAGTATTGCTTCTTCTTCAATTTTTTGGAAGACTTTGAGTAGAATAGGAACCAAGTCTTCTTTGAATGTTTGATAGAATTCACTAGTATAACTGTCTGGGCCTGGACTTTTATTTTTGGGGAGATTTTTAATAGTTTTTTCTATTTCCTCCCTGCTGATTGGTCTGTTTAGGCTTTCTGCTTCTTCATGACTCAGTCTAGGAAGGTTGTATTGATCTAGGAATTTATCCATTTCTTCTAGATTGTTGTATTTGGTGGCATATAATTTTTCATAGTATTCTACAATAATTCTTTGTATTTCTATGATGTCTGTGGTGATCTCTCCTCTTTCATTTTGGATTTTATTTATTTGAGTCTTGTGTCTTTTTTCCTTGGTGAGTCTTGCCAAGGGTTTGTCAATTTTGTTGATCTTTTCAAAGAACCAGCTCCTTGTTTTATTGATTTTTTCTATAGTTTTTCTGTTCTCTATTTCATTTATTTCTGCTCTGATTTTTATTATCTCCTTTCTTCGGCTGGTTTTGGGTTGTCTTTGTTCTTCTTTTTCTAGTTCCTTAAGGTGTGAAGTTAAGTGTTACTTCGGCTCTCTCTTGTTTGTTCATATAGGCCTGAAGTGATATGAACTTTCCTCTTATTACTGCTTTTGCTGCATCCCAGAGATTCTGATATGTCGTATTTTCATTTTCATTTGTCTGTATATATCTTTTGGTTTCTGCGCTTATTTCTTCTTTGACCCATTCATTTTTTAGAAGTATGTTGTTTAGTTTCCACATTTTTGTGGGTTTTTCCCCCTCTTTTTTGCAGTTGAATTCTAGTTTCAAGGCTTTATGATCAGAAAATATGCTTGGTACAATTTCAATTTTTCTAAATTTGCTGATATTGTCTTTGTGGCCCAACATATGGTCAATTCTTGAGAATGTTCCATGTACACTAGAGAAAAATGTATACTCTGTCGCTTTGGGATGAAGTGTCCTGTAGATGTCTATCATATCCAGGTGTTCTAGTATTTCGTTTAAGGCCACTATATCTTTATTGATTCTCTGTTTGGATGACCGATCTAGAGCCGTCAGCGGTGTATTGAGGTCTCCAAGTATGATTGTATTTTTGTTAGTTTTTGTTTTAAGGTCAATAAGTAGCTGTCTTATATATTTTGGTGCTCCTTGGTTTGGTGCATATATATTAAGGATTGTTATGTCTTCTTGATTCAACTTCCCCTTAATCATTATGAAATGACCATTTTTGTCTCTGAGTACTTTTTCTGTCTTGTAGTCAGCATTATTAGATATGAGTATTGCTACACCTGCTTTTTTTTGGGTGTTGTTTGCTTGGAGTATTGTTTTCCAGCCTTTCACTTTGAATTTGTTTTTATCCTTGTTGCTTAGATGTGTTTCTTGTAGGCAGCATATAGTTGGATTTTCTTTTTTAATCCATTCTGCTACTCTGTGTCTTTTTATTGGTAAGTTTAATCCATTTACATTTAGTGTAATTATTGACACTTGTGGGTTCCCTACTGCCATTTTATAAATTGCTTTCTGTTAGTTTTGTATTTAGTTTGATTCTTCTCTTTTGTTTTTCTATCATTTGTTTTTGCTTGTTTGTGTTCCATACTTCTTTCCTCTGTTGCTACCTTTTTTAAGTCAAGTGTTTTTGTGGTGGTTTTTTTAAGGGTGGTTACCATTAAGTAATGAAAAGGGTACCTACCATATTCATTGTAGTACCCTATCTTATAAGTATTTCTGCACTTCATCATCCTTTGCTACTGTTAATCTCCATCCTCTCCCCCCTTTTTTTCCTTTGTTGTCACAGTTTAAGTTTGGTTTTATTGTGTTCTTGGTGGAGCTGTTACTTGTGGTGTTGTTTTCTTTTGTTCTTTGAATCTGGTTGGAAAACCCCCTTTAGTATTTCCTGGAGTGGGGGCTTTCTGTTGATAAATTCTCTCATCTTTTCTGTATTTGTGAATGTTTTTATATCTCCTTCATACTTGAAGGATAGCTTTGATGGGTATAGTATTCTTGGCTGAAAGTTCCTCTCTTTCAGGGCTTTAAATATTGGGGTCCACTCTCTTCTAGCTTGTAGAGTTTCTGCTGAGAAATCTGATGATAATCTAATAGGCCTTCCTTTATATGTTGTACTCTTCTTTTCCCTGGCTGCCTTGAGAATTTTTTCTTTGTCATTGGTTTGTGTCATCTTTATTATGATGTGCCTTGGAGTGGGTTTGTTGGGGTTAAGAAAACTTGGTGTTCTGTTTGCTTCTTGAATTTGAGGCTTTAGTTCCTTCCACAGGCTTGGGAAGTTCTCGTCTATTATTTGTTTGAGTATATTCTCCATTCCATTTTCTTTCTCTTCTCCCTCTGATATACCTATTATTCTTATGTTATTCTTTCTGATGGAGTCAGACAATTCCTGTAGGGCTTTCTCGTTTTTTATTATTTTTGAGTCTCTTTCTTCTTCTCTCTGTTGTGCCTCAAGTTGTTTGTCTTCTATTTCACTAATCCTATCTTCAATCTGGGCTGTTCTGTTAGCTAAGCTTGTTACCTCGTTTTTCAGCTCATGAATTGAGTTTTTCATTTCTGTTTGATTTGTTTTTATAGTTTCAATTTCCTTGGTAATATATTCTTTGTGTTCATTGAGTTGTTTTCTGATCTCCCTATATTGCCTTTCTGTGTTTTCTTGTATATCTCTGAGTATTTTTAAGATTTCTATTTTAAATTCTTTGTCATTTAGCTCCAAGGCTTCCAATATGTTGTCTTTTCTCCATAGATTTTTCCACATCTATTTGTGTTACCTCTCTTTCTTTTGTATCCATAATATTCGATTTCCTCTTTCTTATCGGCATCTGAGGGTGGTCTTATTGATAGCACTAATTAGAATTAATAAAGAGTAAAAAGAAAAAAAAAAAAAAAAAGAGGGTAAAACACCCCACAAAAAAAAACAGTAATAATTTATTATTTCCCCCTTTTTTTCTCTCTTCTCTTTCCCTCCTCTCCCCTCCTCAGGGAAATATCGTGCCTATAATGGAGGGCCTGATTTGGGACGAAGAGTTCAAGGGGCAAAAAAAAAGGGAGTAGAGACCTACTAAATGCAAAAAAAAAAAAAAAAAGGAAGAAAATCTTAGACAAGCATAAGATGATTTGCTTGTAAGTGATGGTCAACTAAGAGATATAATGAGAGGGATAAGAGGGAATCAGAAAAAAGGACCAAAAAAGAATAATAAAGAAGAAAAAATAAAAATAATAAGTAAAAATCTGTTGTATTAAGTGGAGCGAAGACTAAATACAATGGAGACCTTGGGTTGGGAGGACCCAAAATGCCACAAAAATAAACAAACAAGAGAAAAAATAAATAAAAACAAAAGCAAAAAAGAGAAATAAAGCCAAAAAAAAGCCTTGAGTCCCAAATTGACTAATTTGTTCGTGCTTGAGGATTATATGGGAGGAAAGTAAAATGAGAAAAGAAAAAACGAATAGAAAGGAAAAAATAAGAAAAAGAGAAAAACGAAGGAAGAAATAAAATAGGAGGAGAAAAAAACAAAATAAAGCAAGACAAAAAAAAAACAAAAAACAAAAGAGGAGAGAGTGAGAGTTAAGTGTTTTGGAGTATAACCTTAAAGGAGGGTGAGGATGAAGAAGAAAAATAAAATGCAACACTCATGGGTAGTGTAGTTCAAGAAAGGGGAAGCATAAGATGGGCAGAGAATAGAAGGACCGAGGTGGAGGAAATAAAGGCAAAAAGATAGAAGAAACAAACAACAACAACAACAACAACAACAAAAAAATTAGTGGATCAAGTTGTAAAGTCTGTGGGTTTTTCTTGATTTTGAGAGGTTAACTTCTTCCTTTTTCTTTTCTCTCCCTCTTCCTAGTCGGTGACTCTGTACCCCAGGCTCTGCCCCTGTGTCACTCTTAGTTAGGGATTTGCAGTTGATGGGATTCTATGGCAATGTCATATAATTGGCTTTAGTCTTGCTGGAAGTAAAGGCTTGTTGGCGTTTGCAGGGTCCAACGATGAGAGAGTTTGCTTTCCTGGATTCTCTCTCCTAGTCCCCCCTTTCTGAATTAGCAGCCTGGTGATCCAGCTATAAGGCTGCAACTGCTTCTGCCTGGGGAGTAAGAGGCTCAAAGAGCTGGGAAATCCCCACTCTATCCCCACTCAGTGCAAGGCTTTGGGAAAGGCTCTGAGAGTCAGGGCCTCCAGTGTAATCAGGCGGGGGTGGGAGTCAATTGTTGTCAAGGTGACTGTTCAGCACCTATCATTTAGTTGGACCTCTCAACCCAGGCTTTCCACACTTTGTAGCCTGTTTTTGCAGGGAAGAAGAGGTACTAGTCTCTGCTTACGACTAGTGTAGTATAGACCTTATTATCTGCCAAGTCCTTCTTGTTAGCGTTTATCCCTTAATATGGAGGCTCTATCAATCAGAAGTTGCCCCCGCCCCTTTAGTGAGAGGCACTAAAAAATATCACGCCTCTTGTCTTGGAACGCTGAACTGAGAGAGATCTTATCAATTAGAACCGAGGGTGCGCAGATTTTATGGGTTAAGCTAATTTCAGTGATTGGGTCGCAGCTGTGTTTCCGAAGGTATTTTAGGCTGCCTGCGCGCGCCCCTCCCCCAACGCTTGATTGTTAGCTTGAATGGCTGGGTGAGGTGCCCCGCCCACGGAGAGAATCTCCCAAGCCTCTCCCACTCGCCCCGCCGCTGGCGGCTGGACCGCACCAGGCACAGGATAATGGAGCCCCCTGGGTGTGCGGGCCAGCAGTGCACCCTGGGCGCGTGGAATGCCCAAGGCACGCGCGCGAATGGGGCGCCTGGGCACCGGTGGCCGGCGACCCCCACTCGCAGTGTGCGGGCCGCTGGGAACGTCAGCGGTGCTCAACCCGACCGGGCGCGCGCGCTGCGGCTCATGGCGGCCGCTCGCAGTGGCAGTTCGCGGCAGCCGCTCGTGGCGGCGGCTTGCAGGGGCTCGCGGCGGCTCGCGGTGGCGGCTCGCGTCGGCCGCTCGCGGCGGCTCACGGTTCCCAAGTATAT
The DNA here is from genome assembly GCF_036850765.1 of Saccopteryx bilineata. Classification (NCBI taxonomy): domain Eukaryota; kingdom Metazoa; phylum Chordata; class Mammalia; order Chiroptera; family Emballonuridae; genus Saccopteryx; species Saccopteryx bilineata. Next base: position 65,208,305 of record NC_089490.1, on the reverse strand, counting down.
GGGCTGACTCACCGCAGGTGCACTCCCTCGCGGCTTGAATGAGCGTCGCTGCTGCGGTAGCTTCCTCCACACCCTCTTCTCTGAGATTCAAGTGATAACAGTCCTTTTGCTTTCAGTTTGTGTGGAACTTCGGAATGCTCCGAGGATAAATTTTTCTGTTTCTAGTTGATAAATTTGTTGTGATTTAGGGGAGAGCTGTCGGACGCGCTTCTCACGGCGCCATTTCCCAAATTCAGACATCGCTATTGAAATTTAATAGGTAAAATGGAATAAGAAGTGGAGTTAGGCTCTGGCTGGTTAGCTCAGTCAGTTGGGAGCACCCCCTGAAACGACAAAGTTGCAGGTTGATCCCTAGTCAGAGTACACACAGGAGGCAACCAGACCACGAACGACTGAACAGAACAACAAATGGATGCTTCCCTTCACCCTCCGATCTCTTTCCCTCCTCTCTCTGTCTCCCTAAAAATCAATCAATAAAAAAAAAATTAAGCTATGGCCAATAGCTCAGTTGGTTGGAACACCAGAGCACAGAGGTTGCTAGTTTGATTCTCTAGTCAGGGCACATACAAGAGCATGTCAATGTTCCTGTCTCTCTCTCCCTCCCTGCCTCTCTCCCAAAAAAATTTAATAAAGTAAAGCTAGTTGTTTCTTTTGTACCTTTGTGCCTTAATCACAGCCCACAATTCCAGCCACACACCCCAAAAAATCAACTACTTTCTGAAAGCTATAATTGCTATCGTTGAGGGTTTTTTTTAAAACATAGCACTAAGAACACTCCTGGGAACATTATCAAAGTTGTTCAGAAAGTGTATCTTGACTTCTAGCATGACAGCCATGTTCTGTAGAACAATTTCTGATACATACACTGTAATACGGGAAATCCAGGCCCAGAAAATTGGTCTGGTGCTATTGTGGGATCCCAAAGGAACCACAAGCAGGACCCGACAGAGAGGACATAGCCTTTATTACTAACATACAGGGGCCGCAGCGATGGCAGCAGGTCAGTGAAAGCTCCGCAGCCAGGTTTCTATAGTTAAGCTCTGGGCAATTGCTAAAGCAAAACCCTTTGTTTATTGGCAACCAAGCAGGCAAGCAGATAAGGAGGGGATAAGAGAAAGTATATGTGCCATTCGGTTCTGTTTCTCCTTGATAACATCTGGAGGCTCAGTGCCTTACTTGCAGTTCTATGCCCCTCTATCTCATGGCCTGTGGGCAGGATCCATGACCATGGCATCAGGGACTGGGGAGGGGGAGGGCCATGGCCAAGATTGACCCTCAGTATGAGAGCAGACTTCCTTCTGTTGACCCAAGGCACCATTGGGCAGATCTAAATTGTGTCTACACAGCCAGAGCCTGAGGCTGTTAGAAAATAAAGCCAGATTTGTCTGATTACAGAAAGATTTTTGAAGATACTTTAACAAACATGTTAAAACAACAACCACTGCAATAAGACTTCTGTCCATAAATTGACCAAAAAAATAGGTGTTAGAATTGTGAAGGTAAATGTAAAATTTGCATTCTGATTCTCAAACATTCTACCACAATACAGATGTGATAATTTTATCTGAGTCCACAGTGGTTAGTGCACTAAATACTGTGAATATAGAGATGAAACAGATCAGGATACCAAAAATTACATTAACATAGAGTGATGCATAAAATTTCTAAACTTAAGCATTGGATGGAATTCAGATTTTAGTGGATTCAGGACTTTGTGTTAGCCTCATCTAAGGTAGAGATCTGGCTCTGCTGGTTACTAGTTTTGTAACCTTGGACAGACTAACTTCATCACCATAAATCTCAGTTTCCTGGTCTGTCAAATGGATTTACAATAAAACATACCTCATTGGGTGATTTTGAGATTTTTAGTGAGGTATTTATGTGATTAATGTAACAAAACATCATGCTGATAATGAGTGCTCAATTAGTGTTACCTAAAAATATTTTAACCAATAATTTACAAACAGATTTTAGGTTTGAACTTCCCAATATGCAGCAACCATAAATGTCCTAGTGAACGTTAGAGAGAGAGAGAAGTGGTGGTGAGTGTGTGATCCTCTATGAGCTGGCCCCTTTAAGTTTCACTTCACAGCGCGGTTCAAGAACATAATAACGGGCCACAAACACAACCGCCCTTCAATAACATGAAGGTGAACTGTGCGCAGAAGGTAGGCAGAAGGACTACAAAGGTGAAGTGAAGCACAATGGGAGAAAACATAAAATAGCTGTTGATCACTGGAAAGTAGTCTCAGCAAACAGGCAGTGTTGGTGGGGACCTGTCAGAGAAGAGACGGTTCAGAGGACGGGCAACCACTGAGTTACCCATGAGGCTCATTCACTGAGCTCCTCACAGCGGGCCACTGGGCAAGTCAACCAAAGGGTCTTCTCTTGTACTCTGGCCTGGGGTACTGAGTAGGTCAGCTGGTCTTCTTTCTCCCTGCGGTTGGTCTATAGATTCAGACAGCAACTTCTAGACAGCCTGGGATAGTGAAAAGAGCAGAAGCTGTGTGTTTTTCTCACAGCTCTACCACCTACCAGTTCGGTGAACTTGGGCAGGTCATTTGACCTCTGTAGAGTAGTAGCACATTCTATAAAGTGAGACGATACTGCACAGCCAGCAATCCATATGTTATTGTCCTTTCCTGATTTCCTTCCCACTCACACGTACTTAACTTTTGGCTTATTTTGTTGCATGTTTTCATTTTAGCACAGAGCCAGTGCTTGAAGCACCTGGGAATGACTGAGGTAAATCCACTGCTTCTGTGGCATGGGGACCGAGCCACTTTACCCTCTCTGGAACAGTGGGAAGTCCTCAGTGCCGATCACCCCTCCACAGTCATTTCAGCTGCGGCAGAAACCATTCCCATTCTTTATCTTGAGATTGCTTTTGCTCTAAGAAGCTCTCTAGAGCTTCAACGTTGTTGGTACATTTGACAAATTTTGCTTTCAATCCAGATCCCAGATGCAAACCTTTTTTTTTTTTTAATTTTTAGGTTTTTTTTTAAATCCTGGGTGACCAAACTTCAAGTCTTCTAAAACCTCAAGGGAAGCTTGCTGTCATTGGTTTTGCCCTTATTCAAATCTGCATGTACTTCCTGAACACAAATCAGGTCACAGATAAGTCTGAAGCTGCCAATCAGCCTTGGATTCATCAAGCATTTTAAAGTGCTGGTGCTGCAGTCCAATCGCTGGTGTGAGTCACAGATAACAGTATCATTTGCATAGTTACAATCAGTTAGTGATAGAATGCCTGAGAGGCAGTGGGGATGAGTGGCAAATGCAAAGTCACTTTCAGATTTGCATTCATTTTGGTTTAAAATGGGGAACCGAGGACCTGACTGAAAGGGGCATCTCCTCCTGTTAGCTTGATTCTGCAGAGCCTGGGCCTATGGAGCATTTCAGCTCTTTGAAAGTGCTTTGTGATCTTCCTATGAGCCATTCTTCTCAACAATGTATGACATACCTAGTAGGCATTATTATCCATAATTTAGTGAAAGGGAAGTAAATCAAAAACAGGTTGAATGACTTGTTCAACACCGCAGGAAGTCACAGCGCAGTGGGGGGAAGAACCCACAGCTTTGTACCAGCTCCCCATCTGTTGCTAAGCCCTATTAGTCTTGTTTCTTACCTGTCCCCGGTAATTAGCCCAACTAAGTGATGCCAAATAAGGACGTTGCATTGATGTCTTTTCAGCATTTCCTCTCTTTTGAACTCACTCATTTGACTTGCAAAACAGTGTAACCCCCCCCCCCCCAACACACACCAAAAAAAAAAAAAATCCCACAAAAATAAGGAGAGCCAGCTGGAGTTCATTTATTTGAGAAGGGAGAGCACAAGGAGTTAATATCTCTAAGTGTTCTGGCTGGTGCTGGGAGAGAGGCGGCAAACCTGGGGAGAATTGTGTTCTACTTAAATGACAAGCACCAGGATCTGATTGATATCCTCTGCAAAGTTTTCCCCCATTACCCGGATTTTCCTTGGCACCTATGATTTATGGAATATGCTTGTATTAATTAGGCATATGCTAGTATATTGAAGGAAGAGTTAATAAGACAATTCTCTAGCATTTTATCGCATAATGTATACAATTTATTGGAAAGACACGGTTTTAGAAACTGGGAGAAAAGGTCAAACACTTTCTTCAGGTACTATAGTAGAAAATGCTGTCATGAACAGCTAGCAATCCCCTAAGTAATAATAATAATAAAAAAAAGTAAGTAACTTCTTTAGTAGAAAGAGGGGGGGAAAATCCACTTAAAAACCACAGCAATCCCTGACTCAGCAAACAAAAGCAGTTGATAAATGTACCTGCTACCCTGTCTGGAGCTGATGTAGCCTTTTCAAGGTGGCCTTATCAAGTTAAGATCTTGTTGGAGAGTAATGAACATGGGGAAAGACGCTGCTCCACAATTGCTCATCATTAGAGCTCCGTACTCAGCTGGAGGGGGAGCAGGGACTGGGATAAATCAGTGCTTTGAACCTCCAGATAATTGGTGCTCACATCTCAGAATCTGGGTATTATTCTTGACTAAAGCATCTGCCACGTGGCTGGATTGCTATATACATTAATATGTTGAAGGCAAAGTGGTGCAGGCTTTCATCCTGGCAAAGAGAACTAGCAGACATGGACTCCACATGAGCTGACCTGATGTGCCACACTGAGCAGGCTCCCAGTGTGAACAAGTCCTGCCGGAGTGACGACGACAGAGATGCAAAGACCCAACTCCGGGGATGCAGATCCACTTTATTCAGTAAGTAAGCTAGCTTATATACATGGGTTCAGCCAATAGGGTGTTACAGCATGTCCTTCATAGCCAATGGCTGAAAAGATCAGGGAGCAGCGTGGTTGGCGCTAAGTCACTTCCTTATAGCGGGTGAGCTCCCTCCTGGGTGTGCCCAGGAGGGTTCTGGGAGCTGGAGTATTCTCACAGCATTGCATCAGCCACAGCTGCTAGGAATGCACTCTGCGCTCCACCCACATCCCGGTGCCTCAGTTTCTCCCCCAACAAATGAGAATGACAGTCCCTTCTGGAAGGGGTAAGTGAGAGCATACAAGAGAAGAGTTTACTTTTAATTAAAAAGTGTCACAAACCTGACCTGTGGTGGTGTAGTGTATCAAGCGTCGACCTGGAACGCTGAGGTCACCGGTTTTCCGTCAAGGCACGTATGGGAGTTGACGCTTCCTGCTTCTCCCCCACTTCTCTCTATCTGTCTCTATTCTCTTAAATGAATAAATAAATAAAAATTTTTTTAAAGTATCACAAAAATATAAAAGCAAACCTGCAGTTTTGCCAAACTTTAGTGACATGAATAAAACTTTTGTTGCATATATACTTATATGTAAACTCTGGGCACTTCATATACAGTATTTCTAAACAGCACAAAAACCCTATAGAACAGATGATCAGAATGACCTACATAGGTAGCTAAAGAGGAGAGCAGAGAGATCTCTCACTCTAGCGCTCTATGACATTGCTCCAGAGGACCCTGTTTGTAAGTCTTTGAACAATTCAAAGAAAAACTTAAAATGAGCCTCTCTTCCTATTGTCTGCAATCTCTTACTCTTGCTCAGCCCTCAGTCCGTGTTTATTAACACAGCTACCTCCAGAGATACACAATGTTCCTTACATTTGCTGGTTTTTTGTCAGACTAAAGCGTGGCATTCCCGGGCCTCCTGAGCCTTCCCAGCACAGGCTGGCAGACACCTTGCAGGAAGTAGAAGGATATTCTCTCCTCCACCTGCACTCCCATCAACTATGGAGTCTCTGTTCCCACTGTTGTTTTAGGGAAGGAATACTTCTAAGATCTGGAAGACATGGACTTAATGTGCGCTTAGTGTTTATATCAGATAGTCTTAGATATTTTACTATTTTCTGATGACTCACTTTATGATTTGCAACTGCTACAGAAATGTAGGTTCAGTCTTTCCTAGTATTTCTGAGATGGTACAAAAATATGAGTGGCAGTGATTCTTCAGCTTGGCTTAGTAAAGGGTCTGCTGATGAGAATCAGTCCGGGGGGGGGGGGCTCAAATAATTTTCTAGGCTGTGGGGATATGATTATACCAGAGTGGTCACTTTGTCCATCATACATATATCTTTATCTAGTTGCTTAAAAGGAACTCCTTACTTTTCTTTTGTACCCATCTTATACATTCTAACCCTGTGTAAGATGGATAGAATGCTCTGCACAATGAACAATTTGTTTTTTTTAATAAACATTTCCAGACATACACATATATACAATGTATTTCCCCAAATAAGACATCTAGACTGCACCATAATAAGTTAATTAAGAGGTTAGGTTCTAGAATCAGTTACTGAACCCTTCGCTGTGAGGTTTGGAGAAATTTCCTTCATTTTTCTTTAAGTCTTTGGCTTCCTTCTATGTAAAACAAAATTAAAAACTGAACCTACAACATAAAGTTGTTTTCAAGATTAGATAAAATAATTTACAAACCGGGCAGAGCTCAAATTCCCAACACACACTAAAGACTTGATAATGGTTTTTTCAAGTACATCTCTAGATGTGCAAACAAAAGGCACATACAGGCAAGCAGGATGATAGGATGAATTCTTCCTATTTAATAAATTTACTCCTTGCCATAGATACTACTGTTCTCATCCATGAGGGAAAAAAACATAGATAAATTAAAATGTCTTACCCAAGCTCACACAATGGGTTATTGATCAAGTCAGAATCAGTTCAGGATTCATTTTCTTTAATTTAGTGAAAGAAGGAAAGGCAGAGACAAACTCCTGAATGTACACCAACAGGGATACACCTGGCAAGCCCACTAGGGGGCGATGCTCTGTCCATCTGGGGACCTTGCTCCATTGCAACTGGAGATATTTTTTAGTGCCTGAGGTGGAAACCACGGAGCTATCCTCAGTGCCTGGGCCAATATGCTCCAATTGAGCTATGGATGAAGCAGGGGAAGAGAGAGAGAGAGAGAGAGAGAGAGAAAGAGAGAGATAGAGAGAGAGAATTGAGAGGGGGAGGGGTAGAGAAGCAGATGGTGCTTCTCTGGCTGAACCTTCACATGCTGGTCTGACTCTCTACCACTGAGCTAACTAGCCAGGGCCCAATTCAGGATTCTAATCTCAGTTTGTCTCTGCATGTAGGCTCTTTAAATTGCCAGTCTTGGGCTCTCTCAACATAAGTCTTCTACGATAGAATAATTAGTGTGAGCAAAAAGCAAATATTTTAAAAAGCTTCATGAAATCTACTTTCAACTTCATTTCATTTCCTGTTTCCACAATTGCTCCTAACCATTTGTTTTCTAATTATTCTGTACAAAAGACATTGCAAGGCTACTTCTTCCAATTGATCTTTACTCCAGGAAAATACCAAGGGGATAATATTTTCAGGGAGTGTCTCACCTTATGAGAATTGGTAGTTAAAAAAGAAAAAGAATCTATAATACAATGTGTCCATAAAGTCATGGTGCACGTTTGACCGGTCACAGGAAAGCAACAAAAGATGATAGAAATGTGAAATCTGCACCAAATAAAAGGAAAACTCTCCCAGTTTCATACCTATTTAGTGCAGTTTGATGTGGGCTCACACACAGATTTTTTAGGGCTCCTTAGGTAGCTATCCCATATAACCTCTACAGACTCGTCATTGACTGATGGCCTACCAGAACAGGGTTTCTCCACCAAACTGCCAGTTTCCTTCAACTGCTTATCCCACCAAGTAATGTTATTCCTATGTGGTGGTGCTTCGTTATAAACGCACCGATATTCACGTTGAACTTTGGTCACAGATTCAAATTTAGCAAGCCACAGAACACACTGAACTTTCCTCTGTACCATCCACATCTCGACTGGCATGGCCATGGGCTGCTCCACTGTATACACGGTGTTATGTCATCATCTGCACATGCGCACATGCTGCCACATCATCCTACAGAAACTGGGAGGGTTTTCCTTTTATTTGGTGCAGATTTCACATTTATATCATCTTTTATTGCTTTCCTGTGACCAGTCAAAAGTGCACCATGACTTTACGAACACACTGTATATAAAAAAAAGTCAATAGTAGACAAGGCAAGGAAACTGGGATATGAAAAGGTAATACTTGATTTTAACTGAGGAACTTTCATAAGATGCTCATGTTATTCCCTTCTCAGGAACCTGCCTACTTCACACAATGCTTCCCTTGTCTTAGTTGTTTGTTTTATTATTTTTTCTCACTGAATGTTATCATAATCATATACAAAGAATCAGTAACCTCCTGCATGGTCTTTTAAAATATGGACTCAATAAACAACTTTTTTACCCAATAAGCATGCATAATTCTCATTTGCCCTCATAAACCTTTGTGATATTCATTGAAAATAGTTTCCATTGTATAAGTAAAAATTAGCACTAATCCATCTTCAAAAGATCCTTTTTATATGTAAAAATTAAATATAAAATAATTTTGATAAATATAATTTAATAATAAGCAATATAGTTCACATAAAATTAGTTATTAATAGTAGGGCCTTTTAAAAATATTGTAGAGCATTCCAAATCTGGTTCTGAGGGGAAGAGTTAATGCAGCAATAGGTGTTCCCTGTTCTAATGGGTGAGATTCCTATACATCAGGATATGTTGCTAAGTCTTGTTTCTACCACTTCCTACCTGTATGAACTTGAACAACTTTATAAACCTCTGTGCCTCATCATCTCATTTGAATACAAAACTAAGGGTAATTTCTACTTTCTGGAGTTGAAGTATTAAATGAGATGGTTCATGCAAAATGCTTTAAAAAGTCTGTCATAGTAAATGTTTGACATAGATTTTGCTATTATTACTAACATAACTACAATTATACACATAGTTGTCATACACTGATCTCATTGCAACCAAATCTGTGCAAATAGAAGGTAATTTTTGTCTTTTTTTTCTATTTTCTTTTTTTATTTAAGTGAGAGGAAGAGAGGTAGACAGACTCCCACATGCACCCCAGCCAAGATCCACCTGGCAACCCTCATATAAGGCCGATGCTCTGCCCATCTGGGGCCTATGTTTGCAACGTAGCTATTTTTAGCATCTGAGGCAGAGGTTCCACAGAGCCATCCTCAGCACTGGGGGAAAATGCAATCAAACCAATAGAGTCATGGCTGCAAGAGGTGAAGAGATAGAGATAGAGAAGGAAAAGGGTGAGAGGAGGAGAAGCAAACAGTCACTCCTCTGGTGTGCTGTGACCAGGGATCAAAGCCAGAACTTGCACATGCTGGGGCAACACTGCCACTGAGCAAACTGGCCAGGGCCTAGAAGGTAATAATTAATGCTACTATTTATTTATTTATTTATTTATTTATTTATTTATTTATTTTTCAGAGACAGAGAGAGAGTCAGAGAGAGGGATAGATAGAAACAGACAGACAGGAATGAAGAGAGATGAGAAGCATCAATCATCAGTTTTTCGTTGCAACACCTTAGTTGTTCATTGATTGCTTTGTCATATGTGCCTTGACCATGGGCCTTCAGCAGACCGAGTAACCCCTTGCTCGAGCCAGTGACCTTGGGTCCAAGCTGGTGAGCTTTTGCTCAAACCAGATGAGTCCAATGCTCTATCCACTGCACCACCGCCTGGTCAGGCTAATGCTGCTTTTTATAAAATGCTGTGTTTTCAAAATAGTTACCATAAAAGGTTAGCTAACTGGACTTTTAATGTATTCTTTACTGAAAATTCTTGTTTGCAAAGAATAGAAAACTACTCAACCCAACTTCATAAAAAGGACTGTTGTAATTGTTGCAGGTACGTAAACTCAAGAAACACAATCCATGTGGGCCAAAGTCTAATCAAATACCAATCTTTCAACACCCAATAGCCAATTGCATTTTGGTTTGTCCCTGCATCTGCTTCATTCTCCTTGGTCTCCAAACCAGCTTCCTGACCCTCCCTTCTCTTATAATTGCCCAACATTCTCACCACCTCTGATTCCTTACTAGGGATATCAAATCCAAATATCACCTGATACCTCAATATTCATATTATCAAAAAAGATTCTGGTTGGCTTTGGGTCATCCAATGGATTGAGGCCCATCTGGGTCCAGTTGGCCACAGTCTGGGTGAAGCATGTGTGTAAAGATGCTGCCTCCAGAAGCTGTGAGAAAACCAAGTAGTAGAACTTTCTATCCGCAACCTAGCCTAGGGCCAATGTTTGAGTACCATGCTATTTTTAGTGTCTGAGGCTGACATGCTCAGACCAACTGAGCCATCCTCAATGCCTGGGGCTGACACTCGAACCCCTCAAGCCACTGGATGTAAAAGGGGAAGAGAAAGAGAAGGAGGAGAGAGCAGGGAGAGAGAAGCATATGGTTACTTCTCCTGTGTGCCCTGACTGGGGATAGAACCTGGGATGGCCACACACTAGGCCAATGCTTTGTCATTGGCCAGGGCCCCAAGTAGTAGAACTTTTAAAGCAAAAATGAACAAAATTTAAAAAATGTTTTCAAACATAAAGATTATTTTTTAAAGTTATTGTTAAATCTAGTCATTTTCACATGTATATGGGCTCTTTTCACATAAATCTTGCTTATACATATTGTAAGTTTCAATAGAATATACAGTAGCTCTGGGTTTTTCTTTTTATAGAGACCTATCATTGTTAATGACTTATTTAATGAAATATTGGCTTCCTAGTGTCATTAGTATTGATTTTGATGAGGGTGAAAGTGACTGTTAACTCTGAAAATCATCTTTAAATGTTTAGTCATTTCCATTGATACTATGAAAAATACATCAAGTGCTTATTTCCTTTCCTGTAGTAAGAGCACCTGGTTGTAAATGGAAGAAATCTATATCTTCAGGGTAAAAAACAAAACAAAGCAAATCAAAAGAATCAAAATCCCTATATCTATATAAGAGACTTCTTAGATTTCAATAAAAGAATAAGGGCATAAAAATCTAAAAATAAAACTTTGTTTTAATATATTATTTTACTTTACTGTTAACAGTAGACATTTAAAAGTATCTGTAGGAAGCTGTGGTCAACATTACAGCTGCTTGCTAATATTCCCAGGACTCCTTTCTGGGGACACAGTAGAATTACCTTTGGGTCCTTATAATCAGGTGAGAACATGAGACTTTCTTTCCTTGCTTAAATATTAGCAAAAGTGAAATATTTCAATCTAAAATATTTAATTATCAGTGTTGAATTTCTAGCTCTTTTTTGCCTTTTGAGGTTGATTTGCTCATATTAAAATTTGCCGGATTCCAAATCCCTAGCTTTTTTATGCCTTTTTGAGGGTGATTTGCTTGTATTAAAATTTGAAGAAGCCCAAGTCATAAAGGGTGGCACCCCTGGACTCATAGATGGCTTTGAGTGATTAAAAGCTGCTTCATTTTCTTAAGCCACTGAGATTTGAGGGGTGGTTTACTACCACAGCTTAACTAAACTGATCCTGACTTACTGGCATAGCTTTAAAATATCAATATTCATTCTCTTTTTAATTGAAAATAAAGGTTTAAAAACCACATACTCAAAGACTTTCTCTTTATCAAAATGTGGCCAAATTTTTGTTCATATAAGTAATTAGAAATGAGAAACAACAAGAATTAATCTCATAAAATTTAACCAGTAAGTTTACCTCCTTTTTAAACTAAACTTTTTCAAAGTCATGGGTCAGTGAGATAAAAAATTACTTTACACTTTCATTCCATTATCTCTAATAGTTTCTATAAAAAAATAGCAGAAAAAAATCAATGATATAAAGTCATTCAATATTATGCTTAAGTAATTTTCAAGAATATATAAGAAAAAGAAAAGAAATATGTTTATGTGTCAAAAAGTTCTATTAGAGTGAAAGAAAACTTATTTTTGTCACTACTTCAGTTAATATATTTTTATAGTTTTGTCTTTCTCTTTCTTTCTTTCTTTCTTTCTTTCTTTCTTTCTTTCTTTCTTTCTTTCTTTCTTTTCTTTTTTCTTGTTTTCTCTTGGCTTACAACAACGCACATTTCGTAGTTCACAGTTTCTGTGGGTCAAGAGTCTGGGACCAGTTTGGCTGGATCCTCTGCTTTAGGGTCTCATAACAGTTCAATGACAATGTCAGCCAGGAATATGCTTCCAAGTGAGGCCTGACTGGGGAAGGATCTGTTTCTAACTGTGTGTGGTTGTCAACAGCATTCAATTTCTTATTGGCTATTGAACTGAGTGCCTCAGCTTCTTCCCAGCTATCGGCTAAAGGCCACCCTCATTTATTAGAGTTTTCCTTCCATTATTCCTTGGATATGTCTTGTTAGTTTCTAGAGACTTCTGTGCAGTGTATCAACTGAGCTCCTTTGCCTTCCAACTTCTGCTTGGGTTTGACCAATGGGAGGCAGTAGCAGAAAATGCAGATAGGGAAGTGATTTAGTCTGTACTTCCATGACCTCTATGACCATTGTTCCCTCCCTGCCAGGCCTTGGGTTGGTTAATTTTTTTCTGAGCAAAGATCATAGCATTGTTTTAATCCAGCAGCCTTCAGCTCTAATTATTATCTCTGGATCCTGATAACTGCTTCCTCCCCTTGCCTTTCAGACAAATGGTGGTAATAGCATCCCCTGCTTATTGGTGGGAGGCTTCACAATCCCTGCCAGTTTCCCTTAAACTGCTCATATTTTACATTTATATATTTATATTTTATACTTATAGTTGCCCATATATTTACCTTTATTAAGATCTATAATTTTTTCATGTGGCTTTGAGTGAGTAGCGAGTGCCTTTTATTTCAGTAACAGAACTGCCTTTACATGTCTCCCAGGGCAGGTCTGACGCCAGGGCAGAAGGGCATTGGAAAGGATGGTATAGTATACAATTCTTACTCTTTTTCTCATCTACATTTGGGATTTTCCCTTCCTTGCTTAAAAAACTTTATATACCTTATGAGTCACAGAACAGTGAGAAGTCATAGGAGTTCACTTCTCCTGCTTCCTTTGCAGCTAAGATACAGGCAAGTGACATCGGGACAAGTAATACTAGGGACTAGGCCAGCAGCAACTTATGTCTGGTTTTATTGGAATCACAGTTGCAAAAGGTGCTGTTTGGACCAGAAATAACAGATTATTTGCAGCACTATGAGGTGAGGGGTAGTGGACAAAATCCTGCTTTTCTACTAGCCCAGGCCTTTTCCCTCTGTGAGATTCTAAATAATCCGTTATTCTGTAACAAACTATTTTTCCTTTAAATTAACCAGATCTAGTTTCTGATTCTTACAGTTAAGGGCTCAGCCTGAAGTTATAATATCTACCTGCAAATAGAACTCAGTATTCTCAGGATAAGAAGTTGATAATAACCTGTATCCCAAGCTTGAAGAGGGCTTCAGAAGAAGCAATGTGAAATAATAGGAGTATTTTGACAGGTAGGCAGTGATTAATGATAAGGACTTCTGGAGCAGTTAATATTTTGAAATCTAAGTAACCAGACTGAAAACTTCAATAATAATAGCAACAGCCATTAAGCTCTAATTAGGCGATAAGAACTGTGCTAATGTATATGCCTTAGTTCAGTGTTTCAAAACTATCCTGGCCGTTTGCTAAAATTACAAATCCCCTGGCTTCCATCCAGATCCATTCTATTAGCATTTGAAACGAGCTGTCAACATACATGTACCTCTCATGAGCATCCTAGGTAATTCCAAAATCCAAAAAGTTTTAGAGATAGTGTGTTATTTATTTGATCATCACAAAAATTAAAAATAAAACAACTGTTCCATTTTACAGTTGAGAACACAGCCTCAGAGAAATTACTAATTCAGAGACAAACAAGAGAGTGGCAAGTGCATATTCTATGCTCATCTAGACTTGTCTGCACCTGATACCCCCTTCCTTTATGTCATGATAAGACTCACCAAAGGCTGAGTTCAATCTCAGTTATGACAACTACTACTATATAATGTTTAACCTGTTTAACTTTCTGGACTTTAGTCTCCCCATTTGGACAGTGGGGGATTATAATATTTGTCTTCAAATTCTCTAGTAGATTATCTGTAATAAAATTTATAAAACCCAAATCAGTTTCTTTTTTATCTCTCTCCCAGTCTCTAGTCATCTGTGCATTCCATAATCAAAGAGAGAATATGTTAGTTGTTTACTAAACAAATCTCCCTCTCTCTTCTATACACAGGTAGACTTTATATCTCAGCTTCCATTTCCCCATGGACAGAAATAATGGAATACCTTTATCCAAGTGTCATATTTGGGCTCTGGTTCCAACTCCCTGTTGAGTTTTGATTGATAACTCCCTGGCCCGAAGGCAATGTATCCTCTCTTCTTGCTCCCACACAGTGCCGCTTAGATGCAGAGAAAAGTAGAGCCAAAGCTGGAAAGAGCCAGCCAGGTCCCTGTATATGACTGAATGGAGAGATAGGTGAACTGGACTATAAGTAAAACATAAGCCACTATTTCTAAAACTGTTGAGACTTATGCATCTATATGACTCAGCAGCCACTTACCCTAATACAGAAAGAAAAATGCAAGCACACACATATTTTATAATTTTAAATTTTTTCCTTTTAAATTGTGGTTAAACCTGCATTTGATCAACCATACATTTATTATAGTCATGAGTAAGTGAGTCTCTCTTCAGTGTGGCCATAGCCCCTATCCTAAAGGTTTAGCCTTAACCTATGATGTGAGCATACCCCAACCTGAGACACAAGGAACTTGAGTAGTTAGAATCAGGTTCATTTCAATTCTGTAATGACCTACTACTTCATTCTTGAGTCTTGGCTCTTCTCTCCTCTCCCATCACATTATTGAGACTTAGACTTCTTTCACTCACTTTCTTCCAGAAGTGAAATATTTGTTCTTTACAATCAAGCTTCTAAATTGATCTTTACTAGCTTCTGTGGAATCTCTTTATCACAAATTCCCCAAGATGCAAGGCCTGTGACTAACTTGCTAAAGATGAGCTAGACTGATGGTCACCACGGTCAAAGGCATCCAGACAGTGTTCTATTTTATTTAGAATATTAAATTTAACAGGGTGACATTGATCAATAAAAGTACATAGGTTTTAGGTAAACATTTCTATAGCATTTGAACTGTTGATTATTTCATCAGTTCACCCAAAATCAAATCATTTTTCATCATCTTATATTTGTCCCTCTTTACAACCTTCCCTCAACCCCCTCCTTCACATCCCCATCCCTCTAATAACAACTTCATTTTTATCTATGTCCATGAATTTCAGTTTTATACACCACCTATGTGTGAACTCATATAGTTCTTAGCTCTTTCTGATTTACTTATTTCACTCAGCATAATGTTCTCAAATTGTGTCCATGTTGTCATAAATGGCAACTATGTCATCATTTGTTATGGCTGAGCAGTACTTTATTGTATACATGTACCACATCTTCTTTATCCAATCCTCTATCAGGGACACTTTGGCTCTTTCCATATCTTGGCCACTGTGAATAATGCTGTACCTGAGGGTATATGTGTCTTTAGGTCCCAATATTTTTTAGTTTTGGGGGTTAGATACCCAGCAGAGGGATTGCTGGGTTGTATGGAAAATCTATTTTAAATGTTTTGAGAAACCACTATACTTTCTTCCATAATGGTTGTACTAATTTGCATTCCTACCAGTAGCAAATGAGGGTTCCTTTTTCTCCACAGTCTCTACAATACTTGTTATTACCTGTCCTGTTGATAATAGTCCATCTAACAGGTATAGGGTGGTATCTCGTAACTTTAATTTGTTTTTCTCTAATAGCTAGTGTAGATGAGCATCTTTTCATATATCTGTTGGCCATTTATATGTCTTCTTGGTAGAAGTGTCTGTTCAGGTCCTCTCCCCATTTTTAATTGGATTGCTTGCTTGTTTATTGCTGAGTTTTATGAGTTCTTTATATATTTTGGATATTAACCCCTAATCAGAGCTGTTGCTTGCAAATATCATCTCCCATTTAGTTGGCTGCCTATTTATTTGGTTGTCAGTTTCTTTTGCTATGCTGAGGTTTTTTAGCTTGATATAGTCCCATTCATTTATTTTTGCCTTTATTTCCCTTGTCTTTGGGGTCAAATTTATAAATTGTTCTCTATTGCCATGGCCCATGTCTTTAGTGCCTATGTTTTCCTCTATGTAATTTATTGTTTCAGAGCTTATATTTAGGTCTTTGATCCATTTTAAATTAATTTTTGTGCAGGAGGAAAAACTGATTTATGCCAAATTGATTAGTCCATTTTCAATTTTTTTGCATGTGGCTTTCGAATTTTCCCAACACCATTTATTGAAGAGGCTTTCTTTTTTCCATTGGGTGTTTTTGGTTCCTTTGTTGAAGATGATTTGTCCATATATATGTGGTTTTATTTCTGGGCTCTCAATTTTGTTCCACTGGCCAGACAGTCTTCTAATAATACAATGTCAATTGTACACATGTTCTATAATTTTCTTATTTCTCCTTTTTTAGAAAAATCTCTTTCTCCAGTGTTCCAGGACCAACACATCTGGGTCAGGGCACTGGTTCCAACTACCTGCTGAGCATTAAATTCCCAAAGTCCCAAAAAGGAGACACTTTTTATAAGCATGAGACGATGGAATAAGTTGTTTATCTGAATACTTGACAAACAGAGGAACCTGCCTTTTGGCCTCAAGCTCTGAAGATCTAGTTACCTAAATCCCCAATTTGTGAGTCTGACCAACCTTAAAGAGCTGGTAATAATTTCCTAGGCCCCAGTTGTTAATTATAAGGATAAAAAAAGTAGAAGATTCTTACTCTATCTTCCTGAAGCCAATACTCTAATTACGGGAGAAAATGATAAATGTTCAAACCACCTGGCAATGCCTGGTGACATGTATACATATTTGACCAGACAGAACTAACTTTCAGGCTTGGTCTAATAAGCGATAGGAAACCACTACAAGTAAGTTGTGGAGGGACTGAAGAATATGCAAGGCAATATCATTTAGTCGTGCTGAGTGAAACTGACCCTGAATGATTTGTTTTATAAAATATTCTGTATTGGCCCTGGCCAGTTGGCTCAGAGGTAGAACATTGGCCTGGCGTGCAGGAGTCCCGGGTTCGATTCCCGGCCAGGGCACACAGGAGAAGCACCCATCTGCTTCTCCACCCCTCCCCCTCTCCTTCCTCTCTGTCTCTCTCTTCCCCGCCCGCCGCCAAGGCTCCATTGGAGCAAAGTTGGCTAGGGTGCTGGGGATGGCTCTATGACCTCTGCCTCAGGCTCTAGAATGGCTCTGGTTGCAACAGAGTTACGCCCCAGATGGGCAGAGCATCACCCCCTGGTGGGCATGCCGGGTGGATCCCGGTCGGGCGCAAACAGGAGTCTTGTCTCTCTGCCTCCCCGTTTCCAGCTTTAGAAAAATACCAAAAAAAAAAAATCTCTATTTTTATAGGTCACATGCATTACATAATGTAAATATTGAAGAAAATCTAAATGATATAATCAGGATAATTCTGCACTAGGTGCTCACCTCTTAAAGGAGTCTGATTAAGGTTGACTTGCTGGGAGATGAGATATAGGATATTTTTTCAAACCCCAAGGCCATTAGACATGCAGATAGATTCTCCTCCCCTCTTCAATTTTTATTTTATCTGTGTGGCTCAAGTCAGCCCCTCTGTTTGAGTAGCACAATATTTAGCTTGAGCTTTAAAATTTGTACAAATGAAATGCCATTGAATCATTTCAAAGTGCAGATTCTGCCAATCACATATGTCATGGTTTCATAGCTATACATACCTGCATGGAACCCAATTACAGCAAACCCTATGAGTCTCTTTCAACATCTTCATCACTCTTCCTTCATTCAGTGGGCAATTCCCCACCTCTGACCCTCAGATTAATAGTGCATGTTTGATGATTCACCTCATATTGCTGACAAACCCTGGGAACCAAAAGCCAAATGAAACCCAGACTTCAGCTGGAACTGTTTTTAACCTCTGTCACTCAAACCATTCACAGTGACCTCCTCTGTGATCTGCCCCTAATAATCTCTAATGACTCCTCTCTCTCCTGATGGAAGCTTCCGATTTTCTACTCCTTTGAATACCTTCAACTCATTTGAAATTTGCTGTCTTTCCCATTCGGTCCTCTACCTTAATCACTTACCCTCAGAGATCAAATCCTTGGACGATCCTCAGCCACATAAAATTCAAATGACTATGGGGCTTTTGTTTCTTCAAAAAGAAACTGTAGCATAACCACCCTTTGCTCAACAATCTAACTAGAGATTACGACTCTTTTGTTGATATAAATGACTTTAGAGAAACTTTTTTTTTGTCAGTCTCATTCCATTTATGAAGTGTTGTAATCCACTGCATTCCAATACCCTCAAATAGTAGAAGTTAAATATCACTACTGTTATATAAGATTTGCAAATAATAGATGTCATCTTTCTACTTAATACTATGCAAATCTAACTCAGATAAATTTGGAATGTCCCCAGAATATAGGAGATAAAACAAGAATTGAGGAGAACTCTATAACCTTAACTTCCGTAATAGGAAAAAGTACTTATAGGTTTAGATATGGAAAACTGCCCCAAAATAACCTTTTATGTTCCACTCACTGAAGAAATATTTCTTAAAACTTGGTAGAGCTAGGTAGAAATGGGTGCTGGATTAATTTTGACCTTCCATGGCAATGTATTTTCAAGACCAAGAATTTATGTGTACAGAATATTAAATGTCAAATGCAAATATGAAAATGGAGCTACACAATTGCTGAAAGTCCCTAATTGATACTGAGCAGACTATTCCCTTTAAATGTTAATGAAACTGTTGTAATTACTAAATGACCAAAACAGCTCAGAAGCCAGGGTTCACAGCTGTAAACTATTACTTGTAAATTACTGGCATAGGCCCACATTAGCAGATGGCTCAGCCCATGGAAGAAAACTTCCTCAAGATTCTTTTCTTCCAGGCCTGGGTTCAGGAGCAAATTACATGAGCATATTAGAGAGGACCAGAGTGTCTGTTTGGACATGTCACTGAAGGTAAGCACCTTTTTTGATCTTTCCTTTTTTTTTTCATTGCATTTATTCTTTGCAGAAAATGCTGAATACCACAGAACACAAAGAAGAGAAGGAGAAACTGACAGAGCTTATAAATGTTGCAGGAAGGTTCAGATATGCACATTTCTGCTGGCTTTTAAGGAGCAGTGTGTTTCCTACATCCTGAAGCAGATGGACATACTGGGAGGGAGACAAATAATGAAGAGGGGGAAGGGAGTGTGTGTGTGTGTGTGTGTGTGTGTGTGTGTGTGTGTGTGTGGTGAGACCTGCTAACATGCCAGTGGCAGAAAAGCAATTAGAAGAAAAATAGGGCATTTGAATGGGCTTAGTACCCTCAACACAGAGAACATATATAAAGCTGTGTAAGTAAAACTATGCAGTACGGACAAGCTATGTCTTTATTAGAGAGGGCCCATGGCTCTCCACAGCTTTGTTCTGTAAATTCCATACCAGCTTTGCAAACTCTCTGAGGTTATTAACTTTAGTGGAGATTTTTTTAAAGAGTTGGGTGAGTCCCGCAGTTGAGCTTTTCATTAATATGAAAGAAAGGTTAATTAAGACATCTGCCAGGAACAGGAGGAAGGATGAGTTTTTATTACAATGTATATGACAAACTGTCCTAAAAATGAAATGATGGATTTTTTTCCTCACCATGAACTACTCTGTAGAGAAGAGGTTTAAGGGATAAGTGTTGACAATCAAACCAGAGAGGACAGGTGATTTCTGGGTTCTGAACAGTTTGAACCCCAGAGTCACATAGAAAGCAGCTATTAAGATTTCAAAATGCATCTTCATAAAAAAGGAATGTTTTACAACTGTTTCTATGGTTAGAGAAAAATATCATATTAATCTAAATAAGTTGACCTGTGGTAGCAGAAGTGACAAAGCATGGAGATGTCGTAGGGTACCAGCCAGGATGTGGGGCAGTGTTGCCGTGACATCTTCGGGTAGGAGAAACTGAGACATAATTTGAGAATTCTGTCGAGGTAATGCATAATACTGAGCTTTCCAAAATGTTTATGTTTTATGTCTGAAACCTATGAGATGAGAATAATCAGAGTTAGAACTGACCCATAAAATCGGTAATGAATGATTCATGTGCGGAAAGAGTGTCTTGCATCTGGATCCTGGAAGTGCTGCATTGCAAGAGCAGGATGGAAAGACTTGAAGTCTTGTTCCTGGACTCTAAACCTGTTCTGGGCAGTCCTTTGCACTGTTTGTTTGCCTTCAGTTTCTTAACACATTCCTGTTTTCCTAAGAACCTCAGTCGCTGGTGCCCTAGAAGCGAACTGCGTTCAGGGCTTTCCTCGGCTTGACCCTTCAGCCTTCCACCCAGCCGTGGCAAACGCAATCTTTCGTTTTTCTTTTCTTTCCTGACTTTCCTCCCTTCCCCAAGGGAAGAGATCTTGGATATTTTAAAGAAGAATGCGAGCAAGTGTATTAGCAATTTAATCTCATTCATACTGAGAGCTGGTCAAAGAGTCTGTAAGTCGTCCAGAAGTGGAAAGCATTTCTGGAAGTGGATCATCATTCAAATGTGGGGGTTCAGCCTGCAGTCTCTGAAACTGGGCAAAACTGCAATCAAAACCTGCCCCTGATACTTAACCCCTTAAGCATGTTACTCAACTGTGCCTCATTTTATCATCAAAATATTAGGGTAATATTAGTATTTGCATCATGTGATTAATTGGAAGAATTTGAAATAATCTACATACTCTCTGATAGACATGAAAATGTTTAATAAATGTAAACCAAATGATTTTTGAATTGACAAATTCAAATTTTAGATAGTTTTACTTAGTGAAAATAGACTAAGTCATGGAAAAGAATATTTTCTACTTTGGAAATTGATAAAAAGTAGGTAATGTCCTGGTTTGGATAATACATTATAGTTATATAAAATGTTATTGGGGGAGCTTACATTATAGTTATATAAAATGTTATTGGGGAGCTGGGTCATGAGTAAATGGAACTTCTCTGTACTATTTTGCAACTTCCTGTGAGTCTATTGAAAAATTAAAAAATTAAAAAAAAAAATCAACCCAGTCCTGATTTTGTTCCTGAGCCAAACAAACTTACCTATTTTTTATTTTTGTAGCTTTTACCCTCTTGTGTTTTTGAATGATGGGTTCTTGAAAGCTCTTAGATTTTTTGTATAATTCCCATGTGCATTGCTATAAAGAATGGTTCAAAAATGGTATTGTGTTGTGTGGGGGTGAGCACACATGTGTGTACATGTGTGTATATTGAGAATAGAGATATTTTTAAATTGATTATGTTTGAAGTGAAGGGATAACCATCTGTGCTCCTTTCAATTCACCATTTATACAGATACATAGGGAAAAAAGTGTATTTTTGCATTTTCTTTTGAATTTGAAGGCTGATATCTTATGATGTTTTAACTGTTAGTATAAATATATTGTAAGCATGCAAGCATGCTTGGCTAATTTAAGGTCATGGACCTTTCTAAGCATTTAATGAATGCTATGGACTCTTCCTAAGAAGGTGTGTTAAAATAAATCCAAGCAGAATGATGTATGCAATTTATTTCATTTGTGAGTCATTATTGAGCCCCTACTATGTGCTAATCGCAGTAGTAAGGGTAAGTGTGGTAGAGTGTAGGACATATGAAAAGAAGTACAATAACTTGTCTCTCTCCAGTGAGAAATGGAACTGTAAAAAGAGAATATCATGCAATATTACTGGTGCTACTTACTGGGAGTAGAGTGTGTTCTCTCACAAAGAAAGAGCATCTAGTTCAGACTGGAAAGAATCAAAAAATATTTCTGGAAATGCAAATCAAAACTGCAATGAGATACCACCTCACACCTGTTAGATTAGCTATTATTAACAAGACAGATAATAGCAAATGTTGGAGAGGCTGTGGAGAAAAAGGAACCCTCATACACTGTTGGTGGGAATGTAAAGTAGTACAACCATTATGGAAGAAAGTATGGTGGTTCCTCAAAAAACTGAAAATAGAACTACCTTATGACCCAGCAATCCCTCTACTGGGTATATACCCCAAAAACTCAGAAACATTGATACGTAAAGACACATGCAGCCCCATGTTCATTGCAGCATTGTTCACAGTGGCCAGGACATGGAACAACCAAAAAGCCCTTCAATAGAAGACTGGATAAAGAAGATGTGGCACATATACACTATGGAATACTACTCAGCCATAAGAAATGATGACATCGGATCATTTACAGCAAAATGGTGGGATCTTGATAACATTATACGAAGTGAAATAAGTAAATCAGAAAAAACCAGGAACTGCATTATTCCATACGTAGGTGGGACATAAAGGTGAAACTAAGAGACATTGATAAGAGTGTGGTGGTTATGGGGGGAGAGGGGAAAGGGAGAGGGAAAGGGGGAGGGGGAGGGGCACAAAGAAAACTAGATAGAAGGTGACAGAGGACAATCTGACTTTGGGTGATGAGTATGCAGCATAATTGAAGGACAAGATAACCTGGACTTGTTGATCTCTGAATATATGTAACCTGATTTATTGATGTCGCCCCATTAAAAAAATAAAATTATAATTAATAAAAAAAAATATTTCTGGAAAAGTAACCACTGAATTAAACCTGAAGGAGAAATAGGCATTTGCCAGTTGATAAAAAAAAGTTTGCTTTTAGCGTAGGAAACAAACAAAGCATTGGAAGGTGTGGTTACAAGAAAGAGTAGTTGCTGAACTCTAAGAAGCTAGGAAAAGCTAGAATATGATATATAAAGGAAGTAGGGATAATAGTTAACATGGGGAGATTAGCGGGTGCCAGATCATAAAGGACCTCATAGACTCTATTAAGAAATCCTGTCTGTTGAACAGTGGAGAGTCTTTGCAGGGTTTTACTTAAAGTAGAATTTGTATTGTAGAAAGTTTAATCTAAGTACTATGAAGATGGACTAGATAGGAGCAAAGCTGGAGTAAGGGAAAGCAGTAACGAGTCAAATGGCAGCAACATGAGGAAGACAGTGTAGTGCCCTATATTCTTGACAAGAGACAGAAGGAAAAGTGATTGGTTTTATAAGGTTTTTATAAGTAGAATAGATGTAATTATTTTGATGTGAGAGATATAAGAGAAAAAAGTTGGGAGTTAATCTAAGATTTCTATTCTAAACCAGAGTTGCTGACTGTGCCCCTCATTCAGATAGACATCAGAGGAGAAAGAAGAGTTTGAATAAGAAGAGATTAAGTTTTGGACTTGTTGAATTTCAATTTCTATGGGCTATCCAAGTATGCAGTGGGGCATTTGGATATGCAGCTCCAGGCTATAAAAACAGATACTAGAATTGGCATTGTTTGAAAATAATTGAAGCCACAGTAGTAGGTGAGATCATATAAAAGAGTGATAGAACATGAGTGAATCAGAGTAAAAGCTTAATCACTGTAACAAAAGGATTGTATAATATTCTAACCTGGAGGGAAAAAATTAATGTTCTTTCCCATAAGAGCTTTAATATAAAAAGACCAAGCTGATAGAATAGCTGAACTCTACAGGCACTTAGGGACACTTTTTTTCTGGCTGATTCAATAATGTTTATTACCATGGCCAAAACTGGAAGACTGTCACATCTGAATTCTAGCCATTTATACTATTTGTTATTATAAATGGGGAGAAAGGAGAAAAAGTAGATCTTTAGAGGTTTATTAGTTTACAGTTTTGGTGGTAGAATTTAAGGAAACTTCTCGGTAAAAAATCTAGACCATCTACTGAGTGCAAGGAGGCATGGCAGGGTTATCAAACAAATGTGTGAAGAAGTTTGGATTGTCTCAATGAGAACCAGAAACAAAGTTATGGAGGAAATGAGTGGTCCGTATGGCTAGTCATTCTGGGAAACCTAGGAAGTTTGGAAATCATAACTTTATGATACCTGTACCAAACTATTTAACCACAAAATGGTAAAAATATAACATAAAATATATCTTTACAAAAACTTATCTTTTTCTTGATTTTGTGTATATACAAATAAAATTAAAGGCTGATTACTGAAAACTTTAAGCCATCTAAAATTTAAGATCTAAATTTTACAAACATGACATTTATCCCCCAAAGGAAATCTCATCCAGAATCTGATATGATTTAGCTTCTTAAAATATGGAATTGGGAGCACTTCAGATCTTACTCTCTGGAATATGTCATTAGTTTGGCTCAAATAAACTCATTACATTCTCAGAAATAAAATAAAATAATAAAATATGGAATTACCATTGATTTGAAATCAGGCATGTTAGCTTTGACATTTAATTTTGATTTTTTTTTTTTTTTTGGTGATTTGATTAGATGGCTTCATATGCTAAGGCACTCATTTACAAAGACGTATGAGTGGAAACAGTGTTGCCATAAATGGCTGTGCCAGGCAAGTGTACATTGTCAAGTAATAACTGGCTTCTCTGGGACTACTTCCTCATTGAAGTCAGCTAGGTCACAATCTGTCACAGTGATGTTCTCTGTGTCAGCAAGAAGAGGATCACAGGTACAGATTTCAATATTTAAGTTGTTTGAGCCCGAGTAACTTTGGGGAGGAATCAATAGTTTTACCAGGGATATGTAAATTTCTTTCCACAGAGAATTTGGCAATGCTCTATTACCCTCAATACAAGCTAAGGACATGATTATTCTAGCACTCATAAATGTGGGACAGTTGCCTCATTCTGTTCTTTGATTCAGATCTGGTAACTTGGATACAATAATAGTTTATGGTTTGTTATGGTGGTGGCAATTTGAGGTAGGGATGGGGGTTGCATGTTTTTGCTTTCTTTTGCTTTTAGTAGCATCCATAATTCAAGGCTTTATCTTGAATGAATTATCTCATTCATATTGTCAAAAGGTATTCTTCCCTTAGCCAGGATATGAATTAACTCCTACTTAGCAAGTAGCCTGTTTCCCTCCAATAAATAAATAAATAAATAAATAAATAAATAAATAAATAAATAAATAAATGAAAAAAAAGAAAAAGCTAAAACTGTTTCCCCAAATACAATCAAGCCCTAAAAGTTTTTTAGCCCTAAAAGTTTTCTTTTGGATCATGTAGTATAAGAAGTTCATATTTTCCTTTCATCCCTTACAAAACATGCCAAAATGAGAGACTTAAATCCTTGGCTCTGAGACAGTTGATCTTTCCATGGCAGTGGACAAAGCTTCTCTCAGATTGCTGGCAGGGTCTCTATGATAACGCCTGCCGGTATAGAAGGCAGTGAGTCATTATGACATGTGGCGCGCCTTTCTTCAAGAGAGCAGCCAAACCAGATGCGCTGCCAAGCATCGCAGGTGCTCCACCTGTGCACGAGCACCAAGATTTGTCTTCCAGTAGAAGCTTGCCTTGGCAAAGAAGCTTTTCCACCATTTTGAAGACATTAATTTATTTTCCAGGTTCCAAAATGGGCTCATAAAATGCAAATTATTCTTTGATGGCAGCGGTGTGCACACAATAGTTGAATGCTAGCAGCCAGCTTCACTGAGGGACACTTTTACAAGGTGGGGCAAAAGTAGGTTTACAGTTGTTTCTATGAAAAATAATACAGCAATTAGTAAATAATAATACAAGAATTAACTGTTTCTGTACTCACAACTGTAAACCTACTTTTGCCCAACCCTTTATTTTTGTTCAGTTGCATGTAGCATGCAAATGACATGGCTGCCAATTCCTTCAAGATTTGCTTTAAAATTGTGGAAAACCTATCAGTACTTTTGAAAAAGGTAATTTAAAGACAGTTCAAACACACAAAATTCTAAATTCTAAACCTTCTAAAATTGTGACTTATTTTGTTTGGGAGTGAAGGAAACAAACTTATGTGATCCTCTAATATATAACTGTGGAGAAATCTAAGTTCTTGTAGATATCCAGTCTTAAAAATTAAGACTTTTTCTTATAAAATAGATCCATATCACCTGATGTGTTTGCATGATAATCAGGTATAAAATTTGCTTCTGTTTGCTTACATTTAATGCTGGCTCTTTTGCCCCAGGATTTTCAGAAATGTGATGTGAAAATTGATCTTATTTCTTCTTTAGTTATTTATATTTGGTAACTCAAGCTGGACCTAATTTTCACAACCATTATAGCAGGATACATTTTAATAAATAACAATAGAAATATTCTAGAATAACAATATGACAAATATTAGATCATTTATTTTTTTAAAATCGTGATATATTTACTATGCCCTGGCACTGATATGGGCATTGGAGATTAATCAGTGAACAGAACAGACCAAACCTTGCTATCAAAGAGTTTACATAGTAATGTATCACTAATATATGCTTTCTAAATATGTAAATATAGAAATATATATGTATATTCAGCATTCCAAGTCAGTCAATAATTGCTTTGAGCAAAATATAACATTAATAACATAATTTACAAAAGTTATGCTAAATGGGCTATATTCCACAGGGAGAAGAGAGAGAGGCTTAGAGCATAGACATTTAAGGTATGGGTCCTTGTGATTCTACTATTGGGTCTAGTCGAGGCACTTAGCCACTTTCTTGGGGTGCACAGTCAACCCCAAGAGAGAACCCTCTTAGTCTTCCTCTCTGAAACCAGGGTCTCACCAGCTGTAAGAACTTCTACAGAGGGGACTGTTGGCCCCACTCAATCTGAACCTGATGCTCACCTTGTTGGAGAAATAAAATTTGAGTATCCAGCAGTGGCTGAGGGCTCAAGCTCTGGAGTAGGGGCCACATTCCTTGTATTGCGTTCCTGACCAAGAAACCTTCTGAAGTAGGAGGTCCCACTAATGTTGTATGGCCAACCTCAGCTGCCCTAACCCAACAAGCATGCAACCAGTATAGGGATTGGTTGGGTGAGGCCAGTTTGAGCCCACACTACAGTTTTTCTACAAAAAACTCTGCCAGAAGACCAGGAAGCTGCAAGAAGGATGTGAAACAGCTGAAAAGTGAAGGCATTATATAGTTTGAGGCTTCTACAGAGCTGCTGTCATCTCTAAGCAGGAGGAAGCTGATCCTTAGACACAGGTTGGTATCTCCCATACTACTCAGGCACAGAAAATGCTGACACAAACAGTAAAAAAAAAAAGAAGTAGCTACAGATAGGTAGCCCACAGCAGGTTACAAACAATGGGTGATGCCAACTCAAGAAGATCTAGAACCAACACAACTGATTGTGGGGGTCAGATAGCACCAATCCTAGACTCAGCTAGCTACACAAGCAGCATGTCCAAAGGAGGAGTCTAGCAGGCACCAGACACTGTGGAGAATAAATTATACCTAACAGGACAGACATTGCACAGTGTGTAATACACATGATCAAGGTTGACCCTTAGAGCCAGCCAGCCTGAAGGAATAATTATACCCATGAAATGACTAACAGCATTAAATACTCACATAAAACAGGAGGAAAAATATTACCCTCAAGAAGTATTCCTAGAACAAGGAAAATAGGTAGCCTGGAGGTCAGTACCACTGAGCCCATCTTCCTAATAAAGACACTACAAAAATATCAAAGTCAGACAGTGCTACCTAATACACAGACAAAATGGCCAGACAAAAAAAATGTGACCCAAATGAATCAACAAAAGAAATCCCTAGAAAAAAATTAAATAAAATGGAAGTAACCAACTACCAGATGCAGAGTTTAAAATAATGATTTTTAGGAAGTTCAAGGATCATAGATCAACAATGGATGGTCATAATGAGAACCTAAATAAAAATAAAACAAGTATTAAAAATATATTGAAATCATAAAAAAAGTCAGAAATGACAAATATAATATCAGAAATGAAGACTGCACTAGAAGAAATCAATAGCAGGTTGGATGAAGCAGAGGATCAAATCAGCAATTTAGAAGACAAGACAAACAGAGCATAGAAGCAAAGCAGCAAAATGAAAAAAGGCTCAAAAAGTCTGAGAAAATTAAAAAAAAAAAGTCAGAGAAAATTTTAAGATACCTCTATAACAACATGAAGAGAAATAATATTTACATCATAGGGGTTCCTACAAGGAGAAGAGAGCAAACAAGGGAAAGAGAACACATTTGAAGAAATAATAGCTGAAAAATTTTCTAAAATGATGAAGGAAAATGTCACACAAGTTCAAGAAGCACATAGAGTCCCATTAAAGAGGAACCCAAGGAAGACTACACCAGACATCATAATTAAAATGCCAAAATTAAGAGACAAGGAAAGAATACTAAAAGCTGCAAGAGAAAGGCAGCTAATTACCTACAGAGGAACCCTCATAAGGATGACATCCAACTTTTCAACAGAAACACTTGAGGCCTGACCTGCAGTGGTATAGTTGTAGTGGATCAAGCATTGACATGGAATGCTGAGGTCTCCAGTTCAAAACCCTGGGCTTGTCTGGTCAAGGCACATATGGGAGATGATGCTTCCTGTTCCTCTTCTATTCTCTCTCTCTCTCCCCCCCCGTCTCTCTTCTCTAAAATGAATAAATAAATAAAAATAATTTTTAAAAAGAGTTAACAAAAAGGAAAGAAACACTTGAGGCCAGAAAGAATTGGCAAAAAATATTCAAAGTGATGCAAAACAAGAACCGACAACCAAGACTACTTTATCCAGCAAGGATAAAATTTAAAATTGAAGAAAAAATTAAAAAAAACTCCTGAGATGATGTCAGAGTAATGGCACAGTAGGAAGCGATACCGATAAATCTCCCCCAAAACTCAACAAGATCTTCAACCAGAAACAGAAACACCTATCCTTGGAGCCTCCAGATGTTTCACAATACACCCGAAGGTATGGTCGAGCGAAAAATTGGCTAAATATATAATCAAACCCCAAAGGAAATAGGGAGTAAAAAATGCTCCGCCTTCCTCACTAACCTAAACAGGGCGGCTTTCACTGGGAACTGAGAATATAGAAACTAAGGCGGGCAAAGGGGGTGAATAGATCCAGGCCATGGCACAAACGGCCGAACCAGGCTGTGGCACAGAGATCCAAGCCGAGGAAAAACTGTTCCTGTTGCAACCCGGGCAATACAAGCTAACACTTGTGCTAAACCCAGACAAAGAAAGACAAGTGGGGCAGCCATTTTCCCCGATCCTCTGGTCAGCGCGCAGATAGTGGGCAAAAGATTCCTTCCAAAGCCCCGGGAGTGGGCACCAGTGTTGTCCCACAGAGGGGCAGAGTCAGAGGCCTTTGTGTGGACCGAAGGCGGAATCTCCGGGCCACCCCAGCACCGTGGGAAAGCCGTACACAGGGACGGAGCGAGAGCCAATTCCAACACCGAAACTTTTCCGTGCAGGTGAGGGTGTCACTCAGAAGGTGAGGCGGCCGGCCTGATATCCTGGTCTGCGCGCACAGATAGTGAGCGAGAGATTCCTCCAAGTGCCTAGGCAGTACCCACCCGTGTTATCCCACAGAGGGGCAGAGTCAGGGGCCTCTGTGTGGGCCAAAAACGGAATCTCGGGCCGCCCCAGCGCCTTGAAAAAGCCGCGCTCGGGGACGGAGCGAGAGCCAATTCCAACGCTGGAACTTTTCCGTGCGGGCGGCAGTTTCACTCAGAGGGTGAGACGGCCGGCCTGATATCCTGGTCTGCGCATGCAGATAGTGGGCGAGAGATTCCTCCAAGTGCCTCGGCAGTGCGCGCCCATGTTATCCCACAGAGTGGCAGAGCCAGAGATCTTTGAGTGGGCGGAAGCCCCGGCTGATTATGCTAGCAGCTCTGACTGACTGAGCCTCACCCAAAGCCCTGTGCTGAGTGGGAATAGAATGGGGAGTTGCCAGCTCTTTGAGCCTCTTACTATCCAGGCAGAGGCAGCAGCAACCTCATAGCTGGATTATCAGGCTAATTGAGGAAGGAAAGACTAGGAGAAAGGCTCCAGGAACACGGACTCTCTCACTGGCGGAGACTATAAATGCTAATGAGCCTCGACTGCCAATGAGACTGAAGCAAAATACACGACATCACCATAGAAACTTATCAACTGCAAACCTCTACCTGATTGTGCCAAAGGGGCAGAACCTGGAGTACAGAGTCACCGACCATGAAGAGGGAGAGAAAAGAAAAAGCAAGAAGATAACCTCTCAAAATCAACAATAATCTGCAGACTTTATAATCTATCCCGTTTTATTATATTTGTTCATTTGTTTCTCTTATCTTCATTCCTGATTTTTTTTTCCTCCTCCAATTTGGTCGTTTAACTCTCTGCCGGTCTTACTCTCTCCTCTCCTTGAACTACACTACCCATAAGTGTTACATCTACCATTATCTTTTCTTTCTTCTTCCTTTTCCTCTATGAGGGTTGCAATCCAAAACCCTTAACTCTCTCTCTCTCTCTCCTCTTTTTTCTTTTTTCTTCTTTTAGTGGTTCCCTCTTTTTTCTCTCTCTTTCTTTCTTTTCTCCCTCTATATTAGTTTCTTCCTTTCTCCTTTACGTCTCCTCTCATTCAAACCTCAATAACAAACAATATCTTATCTGAGACTCAAACTTATATTTGTGGCATTTTGGGGGTTTTTTACTTCACCCTTTTAACACACTAGCAGTGCTCTCATCCCTGGCTCTACATTTTATCTAGTTCTTGTTCCACTAAATACAATAGTAATTTTTTCATTTGTCCCCCCATTTTCCTGTTTCCCTCCTATTCCTCTCATCATAACTCTTAGTCAACCAACACCTAAAAACAAATCATTTTATTCTTGACCCAAATTTTTTCCTTATTTGCTTTTTGTGGGTCCATATGCCCTTTTTTTTCTTTTCTTTCTTTTTTTTTTTTTTTTGCCCCTTTATTGCTTCTCCCCAATACAGGCCCTCCATTACAGGCATTGTTTGTTCTATTTAGTACAATATAATTCACAGTTCACCACAAGATTTTGTCAAGAAAGAGGGGAGAGGAGAGGAGAGAAAAAAAAAAGGGGGGGAAATAATTTTCTTTTTTTAAAAAAATATATTATTTTATTTTTCTTTATTTTATTATTAATTTAAAAAAAAACTCTTCAATTTTTAATTTTTTAACTTTTTATTCTTTATTAAATCTTAAATACTATCAACAAAACCACCCTAAGATGCCATTAAGGAAGAGAAAATTGAATATCATAAATACAAAAGAAAGAGAGGTAACACAGCTAGATGAGAAAAATCTATGGAGAAAAATTTTAATATATTGGAAACCTTGGAGCTAAATGACAGAGAATTCAAGATAGAAATACTAAAAATTCTCCGAGATATACAAGAAAACACAGAAAGGCAATTTAGGGAGCTCAGAAAACAACTCAATGAACACAAAGAATATATTTCCAAGGAAAATGAAACTATAAAAACAAATCAAACAGAGATGAAAAACTCAATTCACGAGCTGAAAAACGGGGTAACAAGCTTAGCTAATAGAACAGGTCAGATAGAAGAGAGGATTAGTGAAATAGAAGACAAGCAACTTGAGCACAACAGAGAGAAGAAGAAAGAGACTCAAAAATTTAAAAAATGAGATACCCCTACAAGAATTATCTGACTCCATCAAAAAGAATAACATAAGAATAATAGGTATATCAGAGGGAGAAGAGAGAGAAAATGGAATGGAGAACATACTCAAACATAATAGATGAGAACTTCCCAAGCCTGTGGAAAGAACTAAAGCCTCAAGTTCAAGAAGCAAACAGAACTCCGAGTTTTCTTAACCCCAACAAACCTACTCCAAGGCATATCATAATGAAATTGGCACAAACCAATGGCAAAGAAAAAATTCTCAAGGCAGCCAGGGAAAATAAGAATACAACATATAAAGGAAGGCCCATTAGATTATCATCAGATTTCTCAGCAGAAACTCTACAAGCTAGAAGAGAGTGGACCCCAATATTTAAAGTCCTGAAAGAGAGGAACTTTCAGCCACGAATACTATACCCATCAACGCTATCCTTTAAATATGAAGAAGAAATAAAAACATTCACAGATACAGAAAAGATGAGGGAATTTATCATCAGAAAACCCCCACTCTAGGAATTACTAAAGGAGGTTCTCCAATCAGATACAAAGAACAAAAAAAAACAAAGCTACAAGTAAAAGCTCCAAGAAGAACACAATAAAACCAAATTTAAACTGTGACAACAACAAAAAGAAAGAGGGGAGAGGATGGAGATTAACAGTAGCAAAGGACAATGGAGTGCAAAAGTACTCACAAAATAGTGCGCTACAATGAACAGGGTAGGATCCCTTTTTATTACATAAAGGTAACCACCATTGAAAAAATCACCACAGAAGCACATGAGATAAAAAAGATAGCAACACAGGAAAGATGTATGGAATACAACCAAATAAAAACAAAAGATAGAAAAAATAAAGAGAAGGATCAAACAAGACACAAAACTAACAGAAAGCAAGATATAAAATGGCAATAGGGAACTCACAAGTGTCAATAATTACATTAAATGTAAACGGATTAAACTCACCAATAAAAAGGCACAGAGTAGCAAAATGGATTAAAAAAGAAAATCCAACTGTATGCTGCCTACAGGAAACTCATCTAAGTAACAAGGATAAAAACAAATTCAAAGTGAAAGGCTGGAAAACAATACTCCAAGCAAATAACATCCCAAAAAAAGCAGGCATAGCAATACTCATATCTGATAATGCTGACTACAAGACAGCAAAACTACTCAGAGACAAAAATGGCCATTTCATAATGGTTAAGGGGACACTGAATCAAGAAGACATAACAATTCTTAATATATATGCACCAAACCAAGGAGCACCAAAATATATAAGACAGCTACTTATTGACCTAAAAACAAAAACTGACAAAAATACAATCATACTTAGAGACCTCAATACACCGCTGACAGCTCTAGATCAGTCATCCAAACAGAGAATCAACAAAGACATAGTGGTCCTAAACAAAACATAGAGCACCTGGACATAATAGACATCTATAGGACATTTCATCCCAAAGTGACTGAGTATACATTTTTCTTCAGTGTACATGATCATTCTCAAGAACTGACCATATGTTGGGCCACAAAAACAACATCAGCAAATTCAGAAAAATCGAAGTTTTACGAAGCATATTTTCTGATCATAAAGCCTTGAAACTAGAATTCAACTGCAAAAAAAAAGAAAAAAAATCCCACAAAAATGTGGAAACTAAACAACATACTTTTAAAAAATGAATGGGTCAAAGAAGAAATAAGTGCAGAGATCAAAAGATATATACAGACTAATGAAAATGACAATATGACATATCAGAATCTATGGGATGCAGCAAAAGCAGTGATAAGAGGGAAGTTCATATCACTTCAGGCATATATGAACAAACAAGAGAGAGCCCAAGGGAACCACTTAACTTCACACCTTAAAGAACTAGAAAAAGAACAAAGACAACCCAAAACCAGCCGAAGAAAGGAGATAATAAAAATCAGAGCAGAAATAAATGAATTAGAGAACAGAAAAACTATACAAAAAATTAATAGAACAAGGAGCTGGTTCTTTGAAAAGATCAACAAAATTGACAAACCCTTGGCAAGACTTACCAAGGAAAAAAGAGAAAGAACTCATATAAACAAAATCCAAAATGAAAGAGGAGAAATCACCACAGACACCATGGATATACAAAGAATTATTGTAGAATACTATGAAAAACTTTATGCCACTAAATTCAACAACCTAGAAAAAATGGATAAATTCCTAGAACAATACAACCTTCCTAGACTGAATCAAGAAGAAGCAGAAAGCCTAAACAGGCCTATTAGTAGAGAAGAAATAGAAAAAATCTATTAAAAACCTCCCCAAAAATAAAAGTCCAGGCCCTGATGCCTATACCAGCGAATTTTATCAAACATTCAAAGAGGACTTGGTTCCTATTCTACTCAAAGGCTTCCAAAAAATTGAAGAAGAAGCAATACTTCAAAACACATTTTTTGAGGCCAACATAACCCTCATATCAAAACCAGGCAAGGACTGCACAAAAAAAGAAAACTACAGACCAATATCTCTAATGAATACAGATGCTAAAATACTAAACAAAATACTAGCAAATCGAATACAACATATTAAAAAGATAATACATCATGATCAAGTGGGATTCATTTCAGAATCTCAAGGATGGTTCAACATATGTAAAACGGTTAACGTAATACACCATATCAACAAAACAAAGAACAAAAACTACATGATCTTATCAATAGATGCAGAAAAGGCTTTTGATAAAATACAACACAATTTCATGTTTAAGACTCTCAACAAAATGGGTATAGAAGGAAAATATCTCAACATGATAATGGCCATATATGATAAACCATCAGCTAACATTATATTAAATGGCACTAAACTGAAGGCTTTCCCCCTTAAATCAGGAACAAGACAGGGTTGTCCACTCTATCCACTCTTATTCAATGTGGTACTAGAGGTTCTAGCCAGAGCAATCAGACAAGACAAAGAAATAAAAGGCATCCATATCGGAAAAGAAGAAGTAAAGGTATCACTTTTTGCAGATGATATGATCCTATTCATCGAAAATCCCAAAGAATCCACAAAAAGACTACTAGAAACAATAAGCCAATACAGTAAGGTTGCAGGATACAAAATTAACATACAGAAGTCAATAGCCTTTCTATATGCCAACAATGAAACATTTGAGAACAAACTCAAAAGAACAATCCCCTTCACGATTGCAACAAAAAAATAAAATACTTAGGAATAAACATAACAAAGAATGTAAAGTACTTATATACTGAAAACTATAAACCATTGTTAAGGGAAATCGAAAAAGATATAATGAGATGGAAGAATA
The DNA here is from genome assembly GCF_036850765.1 of Saccopteryx bilineata. Taxonomy (NCBI): domain Eukaryota; kingdom Metazoa; phylum Chordata; class Mammalia; order Chiroptera; family Emballonuridae; genus Saccopteryx; species Saccopteryx bilineata. Next base: position 65,173,641 of record NC_089490.1, on the reverse strand, counting down.
TACCTTGTTCTTGGCTAGGAAGAATAAATATAATCAAGATGGCCATATTACCCAAAGCAATATACAAATTTAATGCAATTCCCATCAAAATTCCAATGACATTTTTTAAAGAAATGAAGCAAAAAATCATCAGATTTATATGAAACTATAAAAATCCTCGAATAGCCAAAGCAATCCTAAAGAAAAAGAATGAAGCTGGGGACATTACAATACCTGACTTCAAACTCTATTATAGGGTCACGACAATCAAACAGCATGGTATTGGCAGAAAAATAGACACTCAGACCAATGGAACAGAATAGAAAGTCCAGAAATAAAACCACATATATATAGTCAAATAATTTTTGATAAAGAGGCCAACAACACACAATGGAGAAAAGAAAGCCTCTTCAATAAATGGTGCTGGGAAAACTGGAAAGCCACATGCAAAAGAATGAAACTGGACTACAGTCTGTCCCCCTGTACTAAAATTAACTCAAAATGGATCAAAGATCTAAACATAAGACCTGAAACAATTAAGTGCATAGAAGAAGACATAGGTACTCAACTCATGGACCTGGGTTTTAAATAGCATTTTATGAATTTGACTCCAACGGCAAGAGAAGTGAAGGCAAAAATTAATGAATGGGACTACATCAGACTAAGTAGTTTTTGCTCAGCAGGAGAAACTGATAACAAAATAAACAGACAGCCAACTAAATGGTAAATGATATTTTCAAACAACAGCTCAGATAAGGGCCTAATATCGAAAATATACAAAGAACTCATAAAACTCAACAACAAACAAACAAACAATCCAATAAAAAAATGGGAAGAGAACATGAACAGACAGTTCTCCCAGGAAGAAATACAAATGGCCAACAGATATATGAAAAGATGCTCATCTTCTTTAGTTATTAGAGAAATGCAAATCAAAACTGCAATGAGATACCACCTCACACCTGTTAGATTAGCTATTATTCACAAGACAGGTAATTGCAAATGTTGGAGAGGCTGTGGAGAAAAAGGAACCCTCATTCACTGTTGGTGGAAATGTAAAGTAGTACAACCATTATGGAAGAAAGTATGGTGGTTCCTCAAAAAACTGAAAATAGAATTACCTTATGACCCAGCAATCCCTCTACTGGGTATATACCCCAAAAACTCAGAAACATTGATACATAAAGACACATGCAGCCCCGTGTTCATTGCAGCATTGTTCACAGTGGCCAGGACATGGAAACAACCAAAAAGCCCATCAATGGATGACTGGATAAAGAAGATGTGGCACATATACACTATGGAATACTACTCAGCCATAAGAAATGATGACATCGGATCATTTACAGCAAAATGGTGGGATCTTGATAACATTATACAAAGTGAAATAAGTAAATCAGAAAAAAACAGGAACTGCATTATTCCATACGTAGGTGGGACATAATAGTGAAACTAAGAGACATTGATAAGAGTGTGGTGGTTACGGGGGGAGGGGGGAGAAGGAGAGGGAAAGGCAGAGGAAGAGGGGCACAAAGAAAACTAGATAGAAGGTGACAGAGGACAATCTGACTTTGGGTGATGGGTATGCAACATAAGTGAACCACAAGATAACCTGGAGTTGTTATCTTTGAATGTATGTATCCTTATTTATTGATGTCACCCCATTAAAAATAAAATTATTAAAAAAACTCCTGAGACAAAAAAAAAAAGAAAAAGATGCAAGGAATGTATTACAACCAAACAAGTACTTCAAAAAGTGTTAAAGAGCCTGCTATAAAAAACACAAAAGAAAAAAGAAATTGAGAAAAAGAGGATTATAGATGTAAAGAATAAAATGGCATTAATAAGTACAGATCAAGAATAACCTAAAATGTAAATGGATTAAATGCTCCAATCAAAATACATCTGGTAGCTGAATGGATAAGAAAACGGGACCCATTCTTATGCTGTCTACAAGAGACCCATCTCAGAACAAAAGATATACATAGACCAGTGGTAGTCAACCTGTTCCTTACTGCCCACTAGTGGGCATTCCAGCTTTCATTTTGGGTGGTAGTGGAGCAACCAAAGTATAAATAAAGAGATAGATTTAACTATAGTAAGTTGTTTTATAAAGATTTATTCCACCAAACTTAGCAAATATCTGACATAAGGTACTTGGTAAGTAATTATTATTATATGCTTTAACTTGCTGTAACTCTGCTTTATAAATTTTATAAAGTAAAGTTACTTCCTACTTTATAAATTACCATTAGTGTGGAACTGGTGAGCGGTTAGAAAATTTTACTACTAACGGAGATACAAAAGTGGGCAGTAGGTATAAAAAGGTTGACTACCCCTGACATAGACTGACACTGAAGAAATGGAAAAAAGTATTTCATGCAAATGAAAATGAAAAAAAAAACAAGGGGTAGCGATAGTTATATCTGATAAAATAGGCTTTAAAATAAAGGCTATATAGTAAGAGATAAAGAAGGTTACTGCATAATAATAAAGGGAGCAATCCAACAGGAGGATATAACCATTGTAAATAATTATGCACCTAATATAGGAGCACCTAAATATATAAAGTAGATTTTGATGGACATAAAGGGCGAGATCAACAGCAATACTATAATAGTAGGGGATTTTAATACCCCACTAACATCAATAGATAGATCCTTCAGACAGAAAATTAACAAAGAAAAACATTGGCCTTAAATAACAAAGTAGATTAAATGAATTTAATTGATATCTTCATAACCTTTCTCCCCAAAGTAGCAGAAAATACATTCTTTTCAAGTGCTTATGGTACATTTTCTAAGATCGACCACATGTTAACACACAAAACAAGTCTCAATAATTTAAGAAGATTAAAATCATATCAAGCATTTTCTCTGATAACAATGGCATGAAACTAGAAATCTACCAAAATAGAAAAACTGAAAAACATTCAAACACTTGGAGGCGAAACAGCATGCTATTAAATAACAAATGGGTTAACAATGACATCAAGGAAGAGATAAATAGAAACAAATGAAAATAAACATACATTTCAAAATTTATGGGGCACAGCAAAAGCAGTCTTGAGAGGGAAGTTACAGGCATATCTTAAAGAAGCAAGAAAAAGCTCAAATAAACAATTTAACCCTGCATCTAAAAGAACTAGAAAAAGAACAACAAATGAAGTCCAGAAGAAGTAGAAAGAAAGAAATAATAAAGATCAGAGTTGAAATAAATGACATAGAGGCTAAAAAATAATACAAAAGATCAATGAAAACAAGAGCTGGTTCTTTAAAAAAGTAAACAGGATTGATGAATTTTAACAAGACTTATCAAAAAAAGAGAGAGAGGACTCAAATAATTAAAATTAGAAATGAAAGTGGAGAAGAAACAACTGACACTGCAGAAATACAAAGGATTGTACAAAAATACTATGAAGATCTATATGCCAAAAAATTGGACAACCTAGCAAAATAAATAAATTCCTAGAAACATACAACCTTACAAAAGTCAATCTGAAAGAATCAGAAAACTTAAACAGACTGATTACAACAAATAAAATTGAAACAGTTATCAAAAAACTCCCACCAAACAAAAGTCCAGACTGGATGGATTCACAGGCGGATTTAACCAAACATTCAAAGAATTAGAATCTATTCTTCTCAAGCTATTTCAAAAAATTCAAGAGGAGGGAAGACTTCTAAACTCTTTTTCTGAGGCAAGCCTTATTCTCATTCCAAAATCAGGTAAAGACACTACAAAAAAAACTACAGGCCAATATTCTTGATGAACATAGATATTAAAATTCTCAAGAAAATATTAGCAAACCAGATCAAGCAATACTTAAAAAGATCATACATCATGATTGAGTGGGAATTATTTCAGGGAGGCAAGGCTGGTACAACATTTGCAAGTCAATAAATGTGATTCATCACATAAACAAAACGAAGGATAAAAATCACATGATTATATTAATAGATGCAAAATAAAAAAGCATTTGATAAAATTCAGCACCCATTGATGATCAAAACTCTAAGCAAAGTGGAAATACAAGGAACATACTTCAACATCTATGACAAACCCACAGCCAACATCATACTCAATGGGCAAAAAAAAAAGTAGTTTCCTTAAGATCAGAAACAAGACAGGGGTGTCCCCTTTTACCATTCTTATTCAACATGGTTCTGGAAGTCCTAGCGACAGCAATCAGACAAGAATAAGAAATAAAAGGTATTCAAGTTGAAAAAGAAGAAGTAAAACTATCATTATTTGCTGATAACATGATACTGTACATAGATTAACCCTAAAGTCTCAGTCAAAAAACTACTCGATCTGATAAATGAATTTGGCAAGGTGGCAGGATATAAAATTAATATTCATAAATTAGTGATATTTTTATACACCAACAATAAACTGTCAGTAAAAGAAATTAAGGAACATTCTTCTTCACTATTGCAACAAAAAGAATAAAGTACCTAGGAAGCATATACCATGTTCATAGATAGGAAGAATCAACAACATTAAAATGCCTATACTATACAAAGTAATTTATAAAGTCAATGCAATTCCTATTAAGATACCAATGGCATACTTCAAAGATATAGAACAAATATTCTAAAAATGTATATGGAACCAGAAAAGAACATGAATAGCCTCAGCAATTTTGAAAAGAAAGAATAAAGTGGGAGGTATCACACTTCCTGATATCAAGTTATACTACAAGGCCATTGTAATAAAAACAGCTTGGTACTGGCATAAGAACAGGCATACAGATCAATGAAATCAAATGGAGAACCCAGAAATAAACCCAGACCTTTATGGTCAACTGATATTTGATGAAGGAAAAAAGAGTGTACAATGGGGTAAAGACAGTCTCTCTAATAAATGGTGTTGGAAAAATTGGACAAGTACTTGCAAAAAAAAAAAAAAAAAGAAACTAGATCACCAATTTACACCATTCACAAAAATAAACTCAAAATGAATGAAAGACTTAAATGTAAGTTGAGAAATCATAAACACCTTCAAAAAAAAACCTAGGCAGTAAAGTCTCTGATATCTCTTATAGCAATATTTTGGCTGATTTATCTCCACGGGTAAGTGAAATAAAGAACAAAATAAACAAATGGGACTATCTCAAACTAAAAATCTTTTGCACAGCGAAAGACACCATTAACAAAATGAAAAGACAACCCACTCAATGGGAGAATATATTTGCCAATACATCTGATAAGGGGTTAATAACCAAAATTAATAAAGAACTTCTAAAACTCAATACCAGGAAGGTAAACAATCCAATTAGAAAATGAGCAAAGGAATTGAATAGACAGTTCTCCAAAGAGGACATATAAATGGCAATAAGCATATGAAAAAATGTTCAATGTCACTACTCATCAGAGAAATGCAAATTAAAACCATGATAAGATACCACCTCACACCTGTCAGAGTAGTGTTCATAAATCAACACACAAGTGCTGGTGAGGATGTGGAGAAAAGGGAACCCTCATGCACTGCTGGTGGGAATGCAGACTTGTGCAGCCACTGTAGAAAAAAGTATGGCATTTCCTCAAAAAATTAAAAATAAAACTCTGGCCCTGGCCGGTTGGCTCAGCGGTAGAGCGTCGGCCTGGCGTGCGGGGGACCCGGGTTCGATTCCCGGCCAGGGCACATAGGAGAAGTGCCCATTTGCTTCTCCACCCCCCCTTCTTCCTCTCTGTCTCTCTCTTCCCCTCCTGCAGCCAAGGCTCCATTGGAGCAAAGATGGCCCGGGCACTGGGGATGGCTCCTTGGCCTCTGCCCCAGGCACTAGAGTGGCTCTGGTCGCGGCAGAGCGACGCCTCGAAGGGGCAGAGCATCGCCCCCTGGTGGGCAGAGCATCGCCCCTGGTGGGCGTGCCGGGTGGATCCCGGTCGGGCGCATGCTGGAGTCTGTCTGACTGTCTCTCCCCGTTTCCAGCTTCAGAAAAATACAAAAAAAAAAAAAATAAATAAAAATAAAACTCCATCTTGACCCAGCTATCCCACTTTTAGGAATATATCCTGAGAATTCCAAAACACTGATTCAAAAGAAGATATGCACCCCTATGTTTATTGCAGCATTGTTTACAATAGCCAAGATCTGGAAACAGCCCAAGTGTCTGTCAATGGATGAGTAGATAAAAAAGCTGTGGTGCATTTACACAATGGAATACTATGAGGCTGTGAAAAAGAAAAAATTTACCTTTTATAATAGCATGGATGGACCTGAAAATTATTATGCTAAGTGAAATAAGCCAAGCAGAGCAAGAAAAATATCATATGATTTCATTTATATGTGGAATCTAATGAACAAAGTAAGTTGAGGAACAGAATAGAGGCAGAGGCGGGGTCACAGGGAGCAGAGGGACAGCTGTCAGAGGTAAAGGGGATGAGGGTACAGGATCAGAGAAGATGATGGGATTAGTGAAATTATATATACATAACACAGAGATGCAGATAACAGGACAGCAAATCCCAGAGGAAAGGGGGGAAAGGAGTTAGGGGGAGGGAGGCAAAGGGGGTATAATGGGAGACATGGGGGTGGGGGTGAGGATGTTATATTGAGTGGGATTCAAATCAATGTTAACACAATAAATTAAAAATAATAAAATTTTTTTAAAAAGTAATGCTGAAATATATATTTTTAAATATATATTTATATATATATTAGTGAGAGAGAGACCAGGAGAGAGGGACAAACAGGGACAGACAGGAACAGAGAAAATAAGAAGCATCAACTCATAGTTACATCACCTTAGTTGTTCATTGATTGCTTTCTCATATGAGCCTTGACGGACATGGGGGGTGAGGGTCCAGCCAAGCCAGTGACCCCTTGCTCAAGCCAGCAACCTTGGGCTTCAAGCCAGCATCATCTGGTCTCAAGCCAGCAATCATGGTGTCATGTCTATGATCCCATGGTCAAGCTGGTGAGCCAGAGCTCAAGCCAGCAAACTCGGGGTTTTGAACCTGGGTCCTCAACATCCCAGGCTGGTGTTCTATCTACTGTGCCATTGCTTGCTCAGGTTTTAAATAATTTTTATACAATGCAGATAGATTAAAGAAAAGACTTTTCTGGGTTTTTTTCTTTCTTTCCTCCTTCCTTCCTCCCTCCCTCCCTCCCTCCCTTCCTCCCTCCTTGCTCTTTCTTTCTTTCTTTCTTTCTTTCTTTCTTTCTTTCTTTCTTTCTTTCTTTCTTTCTTCTTTCTTTCTTTCTTTTTGGTTATATATTTGAACATTTTTATAGCTGGTTCCCAATGCTGTGAAACTACTACCTGGATCTCTAGGGTCTCACAGACCTTATTCACAAAGTTCAGGTACAAAAGAAAAATACTAATTTTTGAAAAGTAAATAGCATATATTCAAACTGGGAAAGAAAAACATCTTGTTTATTTGAAAAAATGGAAAGATATTATTTTCTGGGACTTAACTCAGTAGCAATATACTTATTTTTATTACTATACTTTTTTATTTTTTTTATTTATTATTATTATTTTTTGTATTTTTCTGAAGCTGGAAACGGGGAGAGACAGTCAGACAGACTCCCACATGCGCCCGATGGGGATCCACTCGGCACGCCCACCAGGGGGCGACGCTCTGCCCACCAGGGGGCGATGCTCTGCCCCTCCGGGGCGTCGCTCTGTTGCGACCAGAGCCACTCTAGCGCCTGGGGCAGAGGCCAAGGAGCCATCCCCAGCGCCCGGGCCATCTTTGCTCCAATGGAGCCTTGGCTGCGGGAGGGGAAGAGAGAGACAGAGAGGAAGGAGAGGGGGAGGGGTGGAGAAGCAGGTGGGCGCTTCTCCTGTGTGCCCTGGCCGAGAATCGAACCCAGGACTTCTGCACGCCAGGCCAACGCTCCACCACTGAGCCAACCGGCCAGGGCACTATACTTTTTTATATCACATTGTATATTAGTTTCTCTTTAAATGTCACATTTAAAAAATTTTTTTGATCATATGAAAAACTGTACAGTAATATCCTCATATTATTTTCCTTAGTATCAGTTTTGTTATCATGTGTCTCAGTCAGCTTGGTCTGCTATCACAAAATGCTTTAAACTAGGTAGCTTGCCAACAACAGAAATTTATTTACTCACAGTTCTGGAGGCTGGAAATGTGGGATTATGGTGCCAACATGGCTGGTGTGGGGAAAACAGCTGTGTTAGGCTTGTTTGCAGGTTTACTGGCTGCAAGCACTTTGCTTGGTTGGTGCGTGGGCGCGTGGCAGCGCCACCTGTGTGTCGTCTATGCAAGGCTGAGGTGTTTTCCCTCCATGGCGATTCAGATCGCTCTCTTGCCACCACCATGAGGTGCGGTTTTCCCTGCTCCCTTGCCCTTCACTCTGAAAAGCAGATTTTTCTTTGTTTATTAGCTCTTTCCTTTTTGTTATTTATTCGCTCTCCTGTCTTTCCGAGCCTCCAATAAATGGGTATGGCCTGATGCTTTCAGGCTCCACAGTTCCTCTGCCATCTGCCTGAATTCTTTGCCAACTACCAGCATTGCATCTGGTTCTGGTGAGAGTTTTCTTCTGGTTTGTAGGCTTCTGACTTCTGTGTACTCACATGATGGCAAGAAAAGATGCAAGCTATCTTTCTGGCCTCTTCTTATGAGGACACTAATCCCATTCATAAAGGCTCCACCTTGTGGTCTAGTCAACCTCTCAAAGGATCCACTTCGAATTACCATCACATTGGGGATTAAATTTCAACATAGAAATTTGGGGGAGGGTGCACAAACATTTAGTCCATAATTCATCACAGAATTATTTATCTTTGAAAAGTTTATAATCCTTTAAATTGCTTCAGGTGAATAGCTTTTCTTTGGAACTAAACTTGAGTTTCCTCTGTGTAACACTGACAATATGCATGAGTTAAACTGTTCTGTTTGCTGCCTTAAAATTATAAAAGCCCTCTCACTGTGCTAAAAAAAAAAAAAAAAAAAAAAAAAAAAAAAAAAAAGGCGATAAGTACAATTAAGCTTCTAGAACAATGGTCTCCAATTAGAAAGTAGGAAGACAAAACAAATAGTTGTTATATAAAACATCTGTTGTTTGGTCTGCCTGGTGCCGCAATTCAATACACTCGCACCAACCTCCCACCAATGCATTCCAGCAATTTCCTTGCCCCAACGTGAACTAGGTAGTTCCAAAAGAAGCTTCTTTTTCCAGATTCTCACACCCTGTTCATGGTGATTATTGTTAATGGAGTCATAATCTGACTTAGGCTAGACAAATAAGAATCTTTTCTGGGGATTTATAAACTTGACACAATATAGAAGAACATTTAGCTCCTCCTTGTTTCATGTATTAGGGAACTTAAATATTATATTGCCAGTAACCTTGTGTTTAACAAGTATGGGAGACCTCAACAGAAAGAGAGAAACAGAGAGTGGATATAAATGATACTTATTCCAGAGCCCTTATCAACTCTGTCCTTACCTTGGTTAACTAATAAATTCTTGTTTGATAGAGGTAGTTCAAGTCCGTTAATGCCACTTGCAGTAAAATTGTTCTCATGATATGGTTCACTGATTTTTCAGTTTGTAAAGTTGACTAGTTACTTCACTATTAACTGATTAATTGTGTCAATGAAATAGGTCAGTTTTATCATTTTTGTGATACTTTTATCCCTTCTAGATGATAAATCTATTTTATAAAGTGAAAGGATATTATCTTTTAAAATACATTTTACGTTATATGTTCTGATAATAATAATAGTATCTTAATAAATTATGTAAAATTAGGAAAAAAGAAATGTTTAAACAACACTTCTCAAAGAACTTCGATGGGGAAGAGAAATAAATACAATTATTTTAAATGTAAAAATTGATTCTTAGCCAAAATGTAGAAATGACATAATTTGGATTTAAATCATATTTTTATAATATTTAAGTGGGATTTTTTCAATAAGATTATCAAATAGAGGAATCGCTAAGGCTTGCATGGCTATGAAGTTGTAATATTTTTTAAAACATCATCAGAAGCATGAAAATTAGATCATTGCCATGGAGGAAAATGTTGGAGGTCACCAGGTCAAAAGGTCTTAAAAAGACTTGAAGAACATTTTCCATGAGAGATACTTGAGAAACTAAAGAGGAAGCAGTGTTCATCCACTTAACAAGTAGTTGTTAAGCACTATTTACTTGCAAGACAATCTTTCAGGTGCTGGAGACATCACATTGTGTGTTTGGTGGGAATTGAGGAGGGGGTGCTGAGAAAAAGAGCACATAGTACTCACAGAGGTTACATTCTAGTGAGATGAGCAATTATTAGCAATAAACAAAATAATTGCATAAAATGTGTACTGTAGGTGATAATGCATTGGAAAAGAAAAGGAGAAATGGGGAGGAAACAAAGACAGAGGGCAGAAGTGAAATTTTACTGAGGGTAGCTAGGCCAGGAAAGGCTGAGAAACTGACCTTTGAGTGAAAGTACAGCTATGCAGGTATTCTGAGAAAGCTATCCAGGCCCTGTGGTAGAAATATGCTCATTATGTTTAAGAAATAACAAAAAGGCTATATCAGCTGGAAGAGCAGATGTGAAGGGAGAATAGTAGGAGATGAAACCAGAGGAAAGATGGGAGAGGGGCCCTGCAGAATGCGCAGACCCTTGCCCAAACAATGTGCCTGTAAATCCTGGCATCTTATTAAAATGCGGATTTTGGTTCGGTAGGCTAGGCTAGAACCTGAGTTTCTGAATTTCACAGCTGTCCAGTGGTAGACCTCACATTGAGTAATGAGGTTGTAAAGCGTAAAAAGGACTTTGTTATGGGATGGAAAACCAATAGATAGTTTTAAGCAATGGTTAGACATGACCTGACTATGCTTTCTAAAGATTGGTCTGTTTTCTTGATAGATCCAAGGAATTACAAGGTGATCGAAATAATTTAAATGAGAGCTGTTGATGATTTAGGACAGATGGGTGAATAGTAGAAAGTTGGTCAAGTGTTGACTCCAGATATATACTATATTTTGAAACAAAAAAATGACATAATTTGCTGAGAGAACAGAGTTGAGGAATGAAAAAAAAATGAAGGTGAATGAGATTTGGTGTGGTATATAGAAGGGAATAGAAATATCCATAAAATGTTTCTCTTCTTTTAATTCTTGCTTTTGCATTACAGATTTTTAAATGTACACAATCATAGAGAGAATTGTATAATGTACCCACAGACATCCCTTACCAAGATTTGCCATTTATCAACATTTTGAAAAATTTGTTAAAGTGGCAGATTTTTAAGGGAAGCTAAACATACATAACAATGTTTCTGTATTAGTGAGAAAACAGAGAAAAGAAGAAAAATTTTATTATTCAGCAGAGATAGGGAGAATTACTAGAGAAGCGAAGGGGCCTTGAACGCAAGGGAGGAGGTGCCTTTGCTTGGGCATGAATGCCAAAATTATTATTTTATTGACACAATTCAGAAAGTCATTTGTGTGCTTTTACTTCCTAAGTGAAATGAGGAAAAAGTAAATGAAAGGTCAGCAACTGTGAATGAGACGGGTAAAGACGATGGTAGTTTAGGGAAAATGTATATAAAATTCTCTAGGAAAATGAGCAAATACATAGGCCTGTGAAATATAACATGACTTTAAAGCAAGACCAGTGATCACAACACTGTTTTATCTCCAGCCTCACTCAGCTCTGGTTCGGACTGGCTCAGAGTTTGTGAACAGTTGGGTTAAGTAGGAATGTGGTTCAAACACCCGAGGACAATGAAGAAAGAAGGTAAGGGTGTCAGACTAAGACATCTAAAGAAGGCAGGGATTGTGGTGATGAATTGTGGTAAAATCTCAGTTGGGTAAAGAAAAAATAAGGGTCCAATAGAGGGAGAATTAGTGAAAGATGGGAATTTTTGTAATACCTTAATTATTGATATGTAAAATACTTATGTGATTCAAAAAACATTGGTTTTAAAAAGACTAAGATTTATAACAGTTTTGAAAGATCTTTGTGATTTGCATTTTAGGAAAGTAGACACATAACCTTCTGGTATCCTTTGTATTTTTGTTTATTGTGCTTGCCTTTAAAAGATAAGAGAAAAAGTCACAACAACTCAAACATTTGGGGGACTTTCTTTTTAATATTGTTCAATATTGTAAATTGGAAAAAAATATTGCTTAACATAATATACACTGTGCATACTCAAATTTGTCTGTTGACTTTTTGAGATCCTTCTAGTAAACTGACATCATTATGGAAATGGAAAAAAAGAGGATTTTTCTACTTCACAGAAACTGTGGGATTGGGGAAGGAGTACCCTTCAGCTTTCTTATTTTTAAAAAAGTATTTCATGGGCTGCTGCAAGTTCTGAGGCTAGTCTGCTTGAGCCTATATTTTGGCTTAGCCACAAAAGTGGAATTTATTACCTTTGATAAGATGCTTAATAAATTTTATCTTTCTTATATATTAAATATGGTTAAATGTGCAGAGGTTATAGTGCATAAGCTAATTATATGCAATTATATTCAATGAGATAATACAGACAAACCACAGACTACAGTGCTTAGCATATATTATGAGATCAATATCTGTGGGTTTGTTTTTCTTTATTGGATTTATTGTTTCTTAAAACTACACAATTCCTAACCATGGCATCAAGGGTTTGCATGAATTTAAAACATAACTTTGAGACATTTGTCAAGCAATTTATATAATTTACTTCTACTTGTCACTGTTTTGAATTCAAATACACATGTCCATGAGGAAGTATATATTTGTATATGTACATATATATGCAGAATATATATTTTGCATATATTTTGAATCTACAAGAGAACTGCTTTTTGACTGCAGAATATATATTCTGTTCTCTATTTTAATCTTTTTTTTTTAATCTTTTTTTTTAAAGGAGTAACACTTTAATTTTTTTTTAATTCATTTTAGAAAGGAGAGAGAGAGAGAAGAGAGAGAAGCAGGAAGCATCAACTCCCATATGTGCCTTGACCAGGCAAGCCCAGGGTTCGAACCGGCGACCTCAGCATTTCCAGGTCGACGCTTTATCCACTGCGCCACCACAGGTCAGGCCTCTGTTCCCTATTTTAATAAGCAAGTTATAAACATAAAAGCTAAATTGAATTAAAAGTTGTTTTGATTGCTTTTTTTTCATCTTTTTCAGAAAGACATCACACACAAAACTTATCTGAGAAGAGTAACTGTAGATGAGATTTAAGACTTCTGTCAAAGTTAGTGTAAAATATCAGCAATTAAGTTATAAAGAAAACTTTACCATTTTACATTTTAAAACAAATTAAGACATCATAAATCAAGAAATTTGTTGCTCTAGGTACATAGTCCCTTCTTTTCCTGAAGGTCACTTTATCACCTAAATGATGCTATGCATTCATTCCAAATTGAAATAGTTCAAGTTTTAGAATGCATCTAGTGGTTTCTCTCTCACTTAACTATACTTAACTACCCTGGAGCCTATAATGCTTTTGGTCTCTCTCTCTCTATTAAAATTATTTCCTTCCTTGGTAACTTTGATTCTCTTTTAGTATTTCTTTTCTGGCTGTTTATGTTCAGTTCTTTTTTTATATATCCATAAAATGCTGAAGTTCTCTTGAGTTTTGCTTTTTTGTTGTTCTTTTTTCCCTCACACACTTGGAGATTTTATTCACTTTCATGATTTAAAATGATTTAATACTACCATGGTTTTATGTTCAGGACTCATAAATATATCAATAGATATCAAACCTAGCTATCTACTTTTTATTTTTAACTTGCATACCTCATAGACAGAAACTTGTTTGCAAATCCTTTCCCATTCCTCATAGGGAATCTAGGTAGGCTAAATTCTTCAGTCTCCCACAGAGCTGAGAATGACCATGTGATTAACATCTGACCAATGGAATGTGCACTGATATAATATATGCCTCTTTTAGGTCTGACCCATCTTACCTACATCTTCCCATTCTTTGCTCATCCATGAGCTCCATGGAGATGAGTCCAAGATCTAGAGGGTGGACTAATAGATGGAAAGAGCTTTCATCCTTAAATGCCTGCAGTGAGCATATACCCTACCCATACATTCATCAGAAATTAAACTACTGAAATGGTTATTTATCAATATTATAGCATTAGCCTATTCTGACCGATACAAATCTCCAATTCAGTAGGCCTGGTGTTAAACTTATGGCTTATTCTTTGAAACTGTTTTTCTTTCTATTTGTTCTTTTATTCTGGTTCATAAACATGAAGTAGCAACATTCTGTCCCTACTTGAATATTCATTATTTACTGTCTCCCCTTTCCATCATCTCATATTTTGCCAGTTTCACTCAGAGAGCTATATGATCTCCCATTCCTACACACATAGAATGATTCTCATGTCTTTAATGCCTCTACCTATATAAGAATTAATTTATACATCATCACTTATAAGAAAGTGGCCAGTAGAGTGATATGTCCTTCTTCTTGTGTTCTATATAATCTTGTGCTTACTTTTATCATAACAATTATAATCTTATATATGTTTTTGTCTTGACTAAATATTTTAAATATAAAAATATTATTTTTTACCTTTTAACCTTAGAAACACACACACACATACAGGCCCCTGTTCATAGCAGCATATAACATACATTCAGTAAGAGTATGCTGAAAAAAATGTAAGATATGATGAAAGTTGTATAGATAAGTCAATTTGGTTCAACATATATTGGCCATATAAATAGTGCTAGTTACTTTAGACATTAAAAATTGATAACATGTGCTTTGACCTACAATTGACATTTAACAGACTACTATAAAAATATTTCTATAAAATTATCTTTTAATTACAGTTATGTTTAAAGGCTAAAAGTTGTACCTACAGAATTACATACATTTAATAGCACCAGTTCTGGTGCTTGGTGAGATCAATGGATTTTTCTAATATTAAACCAGTTTAGAACTAGTCTTACTGAATCTAACTTCAATATATCTTTTCATTACATCTCATTTTTACTGTTTCCCCTGCTACTACTTTTGTTCATACTGTCTTTATTTCTCATTTGCACTGTTTCCCAATATTTCTAGGCCTGACTTTCCTCTATTATATCATAAAATTAACTTCTTACCTGAACTTCTACACCTGAGTTCTCCATTTGTACCACAAACTTAACACGGCTTTGAATTCATCATTTTCTCTCCCTCATTTCTCTATGTCTGGTCTTCCTTCTCTTCAAATCCCCAGTGTTGGTAAATATAATCAATTATTGCTTATTTTCCCAGTCTAAAACATGGGAGTCTTTGTCAGTCTGTCCCCTACCTGGCTCCCAAATCTATTTTTTGTTCTCTACCTTCTCTTTCACTATTGAAGTTTATTTCCTGCCTGGACTAACACAGTTCAGTTATAATGGTCTATGAGTTCATGTCCCGCATCAATATACCATCTACATGTTCTTAGCTGATTTTTGGCATATTCAAATCGACTGTACTCCCCCAGCATAAATTCTTTTCTCATAGGATAAAACTCAGTTCCTTAGATATGCATCATCTGGGTCTCTAGCATCTTATCATGCCATCCTCACACTTCCCTATGTATTCTGTGTCAACAGTTTTTGGCTTACTAAATATGAATTGCAGTCTTGTGCTTGAGCACTCTCTTTTGGTGACAAAATCCTCCCATTTCTTCTAACTGTAACTCTTCTCTCCTGAAGCTTCAAATAGTCTGAAATAGAATAGCATGTGACACAAAATATGTTCAATCTCATTTGAAGTTGTTTCAGTAGATGCTGGAACATCAAGCTACCTAAAACATAACCTTGATTTCATCACTGGCAGTATGTATTGAACTCTCAGTACACACTTACATGAATAATAATTAATATTAAATCATCATAACCCAAAAGAGTAAAGAAGATGAAAGAAAGTACTTTAACAAGATAAACACTGCTAAAATGAAATGCTTCATCTCCTTCAATTATCATTAAGAGGTCACAGATATATATGAAATCAGTTTAAATTAACAAAGATGTACTGGTTACCAACAAGATCAAATAAGGAGTGGCCAAAAGTAAGTTTACAGTTGTATGTACATAAAACAGAGTTTATGCTTGTATTATTATTTATTTATTAATTATTGGATTATTATTAATAATCTACTTTTGCCCACCCTTATATATAAAATAGAGATAGAACTTTGTAAATTTTGCAAGTAGGTAAGATTGTACATTCTTGAAAGACAATGCTACTGGTCATCCTGTCTCAGAGTGTCTGAGCTGAGCCAGCAAGGGGCCTTTGTAGAAAGTAGGTAGACTGCCCACTCGCCCATGCAAAGAATGGGGCCCAGTGTATATTGAATATATTATATTAAACATCAACCAAAACATTATACTCTTAATATCTCCACATCAATATGTTTAGAATTTATGCCAGTGCAATTCCATTTTTTTCTGACATTTTATGACATAACTGGATGTGTAGAATGACTATATTTCTGAGAAAGCAGTGGGTAGATTAAACCACTTAAACCACTTTTTAACTTAGATTATCCCCATCACTTAATTAATCCTTGATCCTGATTGCCAAAAGATTTTAGTTGGAAGTGGCTCCACATGTCACCATATCACTTCTGGTTCCCTATTCACTTGCTTCTAAGCATGACTTTTGTTATTAAAAAACTAATTATGCATATCACTTTATATTGCAGTTAATCAGTGGCACCACCATCACAACATTTCAAACCATGTTAAAGGGAAAAATACAACATTCCTTGTAAAAGAAAGTGTATATTTTCTTAATATACAAATATCAATATGTCAATAAAAGCATCTTTAGATGAATTTTTTCTCTGTAAAATACAATCTAAATAGTAGTAGTATTCAAACACAGCTTCATGTTGCCCATTTTTGTTCTGATGTTGTGCCCTAAGCCCCTCCTGTATAGAAATTTCACCAATATCAAAACAATTTTAACTATCACTGTTATCAAAAATATGTTTAGACATACCATCTAGCTTTTGTGTTCAGTTTTCCAAAGTAATGTCTGCAATTTTATTATAAATTTTCTTCTATCCTAAAACTGTGCAGCTGCCTCCTCTATAGGTGTAGGCTGGGAAGTTTCTTCTTCTGACTCCAGACCCCTTGGAAAGACAGTATCCAAGTGTCAGATAAGTGTTTCCTCTCCTACTGTCTTCTCTGGCACAATGAGCAACTCCTGAAAAAACTCGTAAAGAAAACCACAGTGTTCTAAGAACTAGACCTATTTTGTTCTCTCTCTGAGCAGAGTCTATATTTTAAGGAGTCACATGGCTCCTCATCAGCTGAGAAACAATCCCTAAGATGAGCTGCTTCTTGGGACAGCCCTTCCTGTCTGCTGGGGCCTGTTCCCAGCTCCACTTCTACATTGCCTGTGGTGCCTTGCACCACCCTAAGTAGCTAATATCTAATATACCTCTACTCAGGGTGCTCTGCTTCCTTCCATTTCTCTTCTTTTTCCTTTATTTGTAGGAAATGTAAAAAAACTGCAGGAAAAAGGTCTATTCTTTTCTGCCTTTAAAAGAGTTTGGTAAACTGTCAGGTATGGCCCACGTATTTCTGGGCTTCTCAGGGATTTTTCCAGTTGACTTAGAGAGATGAGAATCTCAATAATTTACTTGATTTCCCTTCTTTTTCCTTCTCATATCTGTGGGAATGGCATTTGGTCTTATTTTCTTCCAATCAATGACTCAACAAGTATTTTTTGAATAGTTACTATATGTATGGAGTGAATACAGGCTCTCTGAATAAAAGAATGAACAAAAACGACCAAGATTCTGCTTTCCTATTCTTAGAGTCACAAGGCAAGGAGAGAAGAAAATCTGTTTTATCATCTCTCCTGACCTCTGAACATGACTTCTTCCTCCCTGGATCCCATGGTCTGGTCACAGAGGCAGAGAGGGAATGCAGAACACAGATTTGCCTTTTATGTAATTATGGTGCCTTGGTATGTAGGTATGTTTCTCATATCAGAACATTTGTCCAGACACCTCTAAAATAACTCTAAGTTACTACTTTTTTCTGTAACTATATGCAAATAATATTGAAAATATCAGGCCATGCTCTTAGTTTCCCACTCCAATTCATTGTTGTCAGTGAGGAAGTTTTATAAAGTGCATGAAAATATATACAGCAACACAAAACTACAAAGTTAAATATCTTCAGTTAAAGAGATGTAAATTAATTGAACCACCATATTATTTACTTAGCAGGAGATTTTTAGCTAATATGAAATTTTATGAGGTATTACAGCACCCATAAAGGATGAAAAATAAATAAATGAATTTCTAAACCATGTGGTATAAATTTGATATTATCTTTAAACATTAAAAAATAAGACTGTGATATATATTGATATATATCCATTAAGATCTTGGATTTGTCTAACTGGTGAGCGCTAATGCCTCATTGAGATGCTGTTGAAAATTAATAAATCTGGCAATAAAAAATATACCATTAAAGAAAGTTCACCCATGATATTTTTATAGACTTGCCAAGTCTCTTGAATTCAGAGTGTGAGACAGATGGTGAATTGTTCTCACTCATTAATGCTTTCAGCTGCTTCACTGATTTCTGATCTTCAGATGACTTCAGTCTCATTCACAATGTGTGGCAAAGGAAAGACTTGCAATTGTCTTAACAAAAGGTAAAACATTTTAATATAGCAATGATACAGAGAAATAAATTTTATAAATCTAAGCCAAATCAAAGCCTTCCTAAATTTTCAATCCTTCACTAGAAACTTTTGAGTTTATATTGAAGAGTGAAAATGATTTTTCTGAGAGTATAATATGTTCAAGTCCCAATTTTTACCATTTTTTATTTATTCAGGTATTTATTATTTATATTCAATAATGTTATTAATCCAGTTATTCTATTCAATTCTTTATTTAATCATAACAAAATGCATTAGTCAGCTCAGGCTACCATAATAAAATACCACAAACTGAGTGGCTTAAATAAAAGATATTTAGTTTTCACAGTTCTGGAAAGTAGAAGTCTCAGGTTTCCAAAAGATTCAGATTCTGGTGAGAGCTCTGTGCCTGGCTTGCAGATGGCTTTCCTCTTGCTGAATCCTCACATGGCCTTTCCTCTGTGGTGTGTGAAGTGAAAATAATTCTTGTGTCTCTTTCTTTTCACTTCCTTTGGGTTAGAGGCACAACCTTATAACCTCATTTCACCTTTATGATCTCATTATGGACCCTATCTCTAAAAGCAGCCACATTCATGGTTAGGGCTTCTACCTATGAACTCTAGGGTAATACATTAAGCCTATAACATTAGGATCCCATGTTTCATTATAATAAAATGAATATTACTTTTCATATTTCATGCTAAAATATTAGCTTTTCTATTCCATTCAATACAAAAGGTTATGAAAAGTTAGATATTATACCTGCTGAGTAACAAAAGAATTATTAGTCCTGAAGTAGCAGCATAATTTTTTATCCCAGTGACAAACATGGGGACCACTTATACAAGATTCAAAGCCAAACGTTCAATATCATGGCTATGAAGCAAAAGAAAATGTTTTCACATGTGGCCTAAGTAATCAAACTACTCTTTCTTATCATTCTTAAATTTCGATGCTGTTTACAGTCAGTCTTTCATACCTGATACCAACAGATAAGGTATTTCATGACAAGTATAAGTTTGATTATGCAAATGACAGTATTTAAGCTGGTTACTTACGATGCTGCATTGGTTAAATACCAATGATAAATTGTTTTTGGCCATGGCTGATTGGATGAGGTTTGTGATTTGATCTAAGAGCAACCAAATAGAAGTCTAGTTGGGTTAGTCAGGAGCCCAGAAAAGGGCTATTAACAATTCTTCAAACTCAAAGACATGGTGAAAAACTAAACCAAGTCTTTTCTTTAAAAATTTGTGCTGGACTTTCTGAACAAGTCTACTAGTTAGTAGGGACATCAGAAAATGAAGAAACAGGAGAAGCAGTGAGCATGGGTGGTGCATAGCAAGAAGGAGAGCAGAGCTTTGTAAATGCAGAGCCCTGAAGCAGGATTTCAGAAATATCTTCTGTAGCAGTGTGCAATAAAGAATTTATTATTATTATTATTATTATTATTATTGCAACAGAGACAGAAAAAGGGGAAAGAAAGACAAAGAGAGGGACAGATAGGAACAGACAGGAAGGGAGAGAGATGAGAAGCATCAATTCTTTGTTGTGGCACCTTAGTTGTTCATTGATTGCTTTTTCATATGTGCTTTGACCAGGGGGCTACAGCAGACCAAGTGACCCCTTGCTCAAGCCAGTGACCTTGGGTTCAAGCTGGTGAGGGTTGCTCAAACCAGATGAGCCTGAATTCAAGCTGGCGACCTCAGAGCCTTGAACCTGGGTCTTCCGTGTCCCAGTCCAATGCTCTATCTATTGTGCCACCACCTGGTTAGGCATAAAAAATTGAACTTGACTCAAGGGAGGTCAAACCTTGCCTTATGCTTCTACAAGATAATCTCTAAACATTTGGAACCTAAGAAAATTGTCTTTGTTTACCTGGAAGCCTTGGGCCATCCCAGATAGTCTATCAGCATGGTTCATGGTGATGAGTCTTAGGTCAAAAGATCCCAGTGATTCAGCTAGACTTTCAGAGCATGTGAAAACTGAGGTCAACCATGTCTACATAATAAGAACCCAATAGAAACTCTGGTCTTGAGGTGTAGGTATAGTTTCCTGGTTAACAGTGGTACATGTGTATTGCACACTTTGTTTCTGGAAAAGTCAACGCTGTCTATGACTCCACAGGGAAAGGAGAGCAGGAAGCTCCATGTTTGAAACTTTCCTGACACTCTCACCAGACGTCTTGAACAAGGTCTGGTTATATGTATATGTGTTCCTCCTGTGAAACCAGGATGCATAACTTTTACCAGGTATCTGCGAGGCCCAGCCATGTAGATACCTTCCTTCTGTGTTTCCACAGATGTCCCTACAGTGAACTCTGCCACTTGAACATAATTAAAGGTATAGATGAGATCATAACAAACTTAGCACTGCAATCAAAGAAGTAGTGTTTATTTTAGATTTTTCTTTTAGTTTCTTTAATTCACTCTTGTAAATATGCTGCACTGAAATGCAAGTATTTGTAAAATATTTGTTCTGGTCTATGACCACTGCTAAGGAAATGTGATGAGGACAAGAAACCCAATAAGAATAGTTGTAAAACAACAACAATGAGAATTTTGCTGTAAAAAATTTGTTCTTTGTGGCTAGAGGAAAGTTATTCTTAGGTAGATGGTAAGTTTTATGAGAGGGAAAATGGCTTTTGGAGTATCCCTGTGTTTACCTTGCTGCTACTGAGATGCTTACCAATGCTTTGGGCATTTTCTTTACACAAATGTGCTCATAAAAACTGTCCTCTGACTCATTTCTTTGAGACTCTGTTCTTTGCTTTACAAGGAAATAAATTGCAAATATGATAAATGTTTTCTGAGTTATTTGGTGTTTTGGCTTAATAAATAACCACTCAGTGATAACATTTATATTTTTGGCAAAATCTTTTATAATGTGTATTCACAGATCAAAACCTTTAGGTAAGACTTCAGTTAAATTAGTAGTAGAAATCTTTCGCTACAATGGTTTTTAAAAAACACTAAGGGGATGACGTCAGAGAAACGGCACCGTAAAGAGCGATACCGATAAATCTCCCCAAAAATTCAACAAGATTTTCAACCAAAGTCAGAAAAATCTATCCTTGGAGCCTCCAGAAGTTCCACACTAAACCTGAAGGTATGATTGAGCAAAAAATTGACTAAATATATAATCAACCCCGAAGGGAATAAGGAGGAAGAAACACTCCGCCTTCCTCACTCACCTAAATAAGGGCTGCTTACACTGGGAACTGAGAGTATAGGAACTAAGGAGGGCATAGGGTGTGAATACAACCAGACTGCAGCACAAACGTCTGAACCAGGCTGTGGTATGGACAGGCAAACTGAGGTAAAACTGTGCTTGTGGCAACACAGTCAACACAAGCTAACGCTCACGCCAAACCCAGACAAAGAAAGGCACTTGGGACAGCCATCCGCCCGATCTCCTGGTTGGTGCACGCAGATAGTGGGCGAGAGATTCCTCCTAGAGCCCCGGGAGTGGGAGCCTGTGTTACCGGACAGAGGGGCAGGGTCAGAGGCCTTTCTGTGGGCTGAAACTGGAGTCTCAGGGTCACCCCTGCACCCCAAAAAGCAGTGCGTGTGGCGTGAGTGGGAGCGAAATTCCCTATGCTTGAACTTTTCCTTTCGGGCGGGGCACCTCACCCAGAGTGAGAGGCAGCTGGCCTGATCTCCTGGTCGGCGAGCTCGGACACTGGGCAAGAGATTCCTCTGAGCGCCCCGGGAGTGGGCGCCCATGTTCCCGGACAGAGTCAGAGGTCTTTGTGTGGGCTGAAGTCCTGCCTGATTATGCTAGGGGCTCTGACTGATTGAGCCTTACCCAGAGCCCTGCGCTGAGTAGGAATAAAATGGAGATTTGCCAGGTCTTTGAGCCTCTTACTCTCCAGGCAGAGGCAGCAGCAACCCCATAGCTGGATCATCAGGCTACTAATTCAGGAAGGAAAGACTAGGAGAGAGGCTCTGGAAATACGGACTCTCTCATTGGCGGAGCCTGGAAACGGTAATGAGCCTCGACTGCCAACAAGACTGAAGCCCAATATATGACATTGCCATAGAGACTTATCAACTGCAAACCTCTACCTGAGCATGCCACAGGGGCAGAACCTGGGGTACAGAGTCACCAACCAGGAAGAGGGAAAGAAAAGAAAAAGCAAGAAGATAACCTCTCAAAATCAAGAATAATCCACAGATTTTATAACCTATCCCATTTTATTATATTTGTTTGTTTGTTTCTCTTATCTTCTTGTCTTGATTATTTTCCTCCTCTTCCAATTTTGTCGTTTAATTCTCTGCTGGTCTTACTCTCTCCTCTCCTTGAACTACACTACCCATAAGTGTTACATCTCCCATTATCTTTTCTTTCTTCTTCCTTTCTCTCTATGAGGGTTGCACTCCAAAACCCTTAACTCTCTCTCTCTCTCTCTCTCTCCTGTTATTCCTTTTTCTTCTTTTTGTGTTTTCCTCTTTTTTTTTCTCCCTCTATAGTAGTTTCTTCTTTTATCCTTTACTTTTTCTCTCATTCAATCATCAATCACGAACAAATTACTTTATCTGGGACTCAAATTTTTCTTTGTAGCACTCTGGGGGTTTTTTACTTTGCTTTTTTAACTCACTAGCAGTGCTCACAACACTGGCTCTCTATTTTATCTAATTCTTGCTCCACTAAATACAATAGTAATTTTTTAATTTTTACCCTTTCTCCTGTTTCCCTCTTATTTCTCTCATCATATCTCTTAGTCAACCATCACCTAAAAGCAAATCATTTTATTCTTGACCCAAAATTTTTCCTTTTTGCATTTTGTGGGTCCATACCACCTTTTTTTTGCCCCTTTATCACTTCTCCCCAACTCAGGCCCTCCATTATAGGTAGTTTTTGTTCCATTTAGCACAATATAATTCACAGTCCACCACAAGATTTTCTCAAGAAGGAAAGGAGAGGGAAAAAAATAAGGGGGGAATAATAAGAATTTTATTTTATTTATTCTTTTTTATTTTTATTTTTTTAACTTTTTATTCTTTATTAACTCTCATTAATACTATCAACAAAAACACCCTCAGATGCCATTAAGGAAAAAGAAATTGAATATCATGGATACTAATGACAGAGAGGTAGCACAGATAGATGAGGAAAAATTTATGGAGAAAAAATTTAATATATTGGAAACCTTGGAGCTAAATGACAGAGATTTTAAAATAGAAATCTTAAAAATATCTCAGAGATATACAAGAAAACACAGAAAGGCAATTTAGGGAGCTCAGAAAACAACTCAATGAACACAAAGAATATATTACCAAGGAAATTAAAACTATAAAAATAAATCAAACACAGATGAAAAACTCAATTCACGAGCTGAAAAACGAGATAACACTTAGCTAATAGAACAGGCCAGATAGAAGGTAGGATTACTGAAATAGAAGACAAGCAACTTGAGGCACAACAGAGAGGAGAAGAAAGAGACTCAAAAATTTTAAAAAAATGAGAAAGCCCTACAGGAATTGTCTGATTCCATCAAAAACACTAACATAACAATAATAGGTATATCAGAGGGAGAAGAGAGAGAAAATGGAATGGAGAACATATTCATACAAATTGTTCACTGTGGCGAAGACATGGAAACAACCAAAAAGCTTTTTAATAGAAGATGGGATAAAGAAGATGTGGCACATATACACTATGGAATACTACTCAGCCATAAGAAATGATGACATTGGATCATTTACAACAAAAGGGTCAGATCTTGATAACATTATACAAAGTGAAATAAGTAAATCAGAAAACACCAAGAACTGTATTATTCCATACGTAGGTGGGACATAAAAACGAGACTAAGAGATATTGATAAGAGTGTGGTGGTTACGGGGGGGGGGGGGAGGAGGGAGAGGAAAATGAGGGGAAGGGGCACAATGAAAACTAGATAAAAGGTGACAGAGGACAATCTGACTTTGGGTGATGGGTATGCAACATAATTGATTGACAAGATAACCTGGATATGTTTTCTTTGAACATATTGTACCCTGATTTATTGATGTCACCCTAGTAAAAGTAAAAAAAAAAAAAAAAAAAAAGCACTAAGGGCCTGACCAGGTGGTGATGCAGTGGATAGAGCATCAGACTGGGATGTGGAAGACCCAGGTTTGAGACCCCGAGGTCACCAGCTTGAGCGCAGGCTCATCTGGTTTGAGCAAAGCTCACCAGCTGGACCCAATGTCGCTGGCTTGAGCAAGGGGTTATTCGGTCTGCTGTAGCCCCACGGTCAAGGCACATATGAGAAAGCAATCAATGAACAACTAAGGTGTCACAATGAAAAACTAATGATTGTTTTTCATCTCTCTTTATTCCTGTCTTTCTGTGCCTATCTATCCCTCTCTCTCTCTGTCTCTGTAAAAACAAAAAACAAAAAACAAAAAACAAAACACTAGGAGACCTGTGTTTTATTCTGTTACTGGTGAACTATAATTCAAACATAGGATTTAATTCTCTTCCGCATTCTCATCTGTAAAAGAGCAGTGGTCCTACCATCTTATATACGAGGAGACCCTACAAATGACTAACATTATCTCTATGTAGGGTAACTAAATATCCAGATTTGCAAGACATAGTGACAAATTATGTCATTGGTTTAGCAAAATTGTTGATTAATTAATGATTAAGTGTGCCTTTTCACAGTAAAAAACAGCCCAGTTTGGATGATATCTAAACATATTTTGTGCCAAATATCTAGTTTATAGGAAACTCTTTACTGCTGTCCAGATAATCCCCTAGTGATCAGCATAGGTAAGACTTATTACTTGTTCAAGGATCCATAGTTACATCTCACCCCAGTTTAAAAGCCAAACTCTCCAGTGCATAATGTAAACAATATCTTTTTTAAATTGTTACAATGATTGAACCATTTTATCTAAAAGGTTTTAATATAAAAGTTTTATGTCAAAAATAATAATATTTTTAAAAGAAAAATAATATTATATTTTTCTTTCATCCCCTGTGCTCTTCTACCCCCTATCCCTCATCCCTGTCAATAGTGTAAATCAACCAGGAGCAAAAGTTATCTAACTCTAATTATCTAGGTTTACATTTTCCTCAGTTCATTGAAATCCTTCCTTTTTGAAAATCCCCTCCTTTCAGGAGACTCCAGTGAGTGTTTTCATGCTTCAGACAAATCTGCTTTTGTTAATCATCAAAAGGTGTTTTCTTTAATAAGTGAAGCTCGACAGGCCCTGCAGTTGTGTTGTTTATTTTATAGCAAACACAGAGACAATTTATTTTTTTAAATAGTATAATTAGATTAGAGTCCTCTTTACTCAAGCATCTGTAGAAAAATAAGCGTGTTTCTTTGAATGAATGAGCAGTCACATTTATTTTTATTAAATCTGAACCCATCCTCTGAGAAAACTGAACTTAATTTTATGTTCTAGTACAACTTGTATTATTCTCTTTTTTTTAAATAAAGCCATTGTCCCCTCTAAAAGGAGGTGGGACTAAATTGAATCTTCTCATTCCAATTTCATGAACTGAATTAAAATCTCCCTTGGGTTCAGGATTGTGTTAGTGTTGAAGAATGACTACATTAAATATGTATTTACATACATAAATAAATACATCTGGATGGTTACGTATGACCTGTCATTGACATAGAGACTATCATAGAATATAACAACATTACACCTTTGTTATGACCCTCTAGGTCTTAATGAAAAGTTTTGAAAATGCTACTTATAAATCAAGAGGCTCCCCAAATTGAAATATTTTTAAAGTTTTAGAGACTGGTTTATCAACATCACATTCATAAAATGGTCCCTTAGAACTTTCTAGACAGCAACTTAAGTCACCAGAGAATAAAGCATTACCTCTTTTCCTTTTCACTTTAGTACAGTCCATAAGCAAAATATTTTCCTTTCTCTGTGCCCTTTTAATCTTAGTCAACGAAAGCAATTTACTGTTGGTGCTATACCTTTAACTATAACAACAAAACCACAAACTTTGTAGCTTAAAACAACAATGTATTATTATCTTTCAGATTCTATGGGTTGACTGGGTTCAGCTGGGTGGTCTTGCTTATTGCTTCTCAAGCAGTTACAGAAAAATGGTTAGAGCTAGAGTTATTTTAAGTCTCAAATAGGCTATGCATGCAAGTGAATTTATCACATACAATTGACTTTTCAGCTGAGATGGTTCAAACAGCAGGAAACTGGCCATCTTCCGCCCCATTCCCTTTCTCTTCTCCTTCCTTCTCTACATGACCTATTCGTGTGGCTACTCTGGGCTTCCTCACAGCATGTTCCTCTCATAGTGATTGGACTTTTTACATGGAAACTAGCTTTTGTCCAGAGCACGTGTTCCAAAACCCCAAGGCAAAATCTCTATAGCTTTTTATGACTTAACCTTGGAAATCACAGAGTATAACTTTTGTTGCCTTCTATTTACTATACAGAACCATTTCAGATTCAGTGCCAGAGAGGAGAACTGAGATAACATAAGTACCAGAAGACATGTTCCATTGACTTGTGTGTGTGTGTGTGTGTGTGTGTGTGTGTGTGTGTGTGTAGGGGGAGGTTGGGAGGGGGAACTGGAGCAGGACATTTGTAGACAAATTATTGAAACCTGGAAATAACCAGCAGGTCTGGCTGCCTGCCACCACAAAACCAAACTCTCAAGATAAGTGCTGGTGAGAAAGAAAGAGGTTTATTCAAAGTGTCAACAACTTGAAAAGATGGGAGACTCCTGTCTGCAAAAATCCATTTTAATATCTCCGACACCTTGTCTGGATTATATAGGGAGATATTAGGAAAAGGGGGAAAGGTGGAATTTCCAGTGAAGTGCAGTTCCTGCTCAGGCTCATTCTCTTATTCCAAAGTTATCTGCCACTGTGGGTCAACTGAACAGCTGTGGTTGGGTTGCCCACATCAGTGCTCCTTATTTCTGGAACATGCTATTCAATTGTAAGAGAGCTTGGGCTGAGCTGAAAGCACAGGGTTGATTATATACTTCTGATTTGTTACAAAGTATATAATTTTGATCACTAGCTTGGTAATATTAAATCACGTTTCAAGAGTAACAAGCTGGGTTTAACATTTACTAAGATTAACATGAGTAGCTTTAAAAAATTCTTTGCTAGGCTTACTTTGTTAGTATATTTTTATTTTGGTTCTATTCCAGGGGTCTCCGAACTTTTTACACAAAGGGCCAGTTCACTGTCCCTCAGACTGTTGGAGGGCTGGACTATAAAAAATATTATGAACAAATCCCTATGCACACTGCACATATCTTATTTTAAAGTAAAAAAACAAAATGGGAACAAATAGAGTATTTAAATAAAGAACAAGTAAATTTAAATCAACAAACTGACCAGTATTTCAATGGGAACTATGGGCCTGCTTTTGGCTAATGAGACGGTCAATGTGCTCCTCTCACTGACCACCAATGAAAGAGGTGCCCCTTCTGGAAGTGCAGCGCGGGCCGGATAAATGGCCTCAGGGGGCCGCATGTAGCCCGCGGGCTGTAGTTTGGGGACTCCTGTTCTATTCTATGGCTAGACAAACCAGTATAAATAGTTGGGTGGGAGGGAACTGGTGCAGAATATTTGTGGACAAACTACCACAAAAACAAATAAAAACAAACATGATTTTAAAATGAATTTGTTAATAATAAAGAATAAATGTCATCCACTTTGCCAACTTATACATTTGGCAAAAAGTTTCTTTTAGAATCTTAGTAAATATACATTTATCATCTTAACTATAGGCATTTTGAGATCTAGTCTTAGTTTTCTTTAATATTTTTAAAGTATGGCATTATAATTATTTGTTTATTTTTTATAAAATATATTTTTATTCCAATAGCATGAGTTAAACAGGCACTTACAGAGATTCTGATAGAATTATTAGTCAACTTTCAGGACATAATTTATTTGAGTCATGAAGAATTCTCATAGTCAAACAGGCAAGCAGTAATATAATTTGTTGCAAAATTAATACTAATGATTTTAGAGAAAATATATTTCTAATTATGATCTAACAAAGCAACATGTTAATTACTCAGTGATAGTAGCAGATTTCAGTATTTAACCTTATTTTTGAGTTGTAATTGTTAATATCCATGAAAAAATAGAGATTAAATGCTTTTCAGACCATATTTTGGATAATAGAATACCTAATTTCTATTCTTTACATAATTTTTTATTCAGCCTCTACCTCTCCTTATATTTATAAACACAGAGACCTAATGAAATATATTATTTTATTATAATTTCCTCAGATGACACTAAAAGTCTTCTTGCTAAAGTTTAGTGGAAAAATATATTTTTTTACTGAGTGAAAGTTACTTTTTACAGAAAAAAAAACATGAAAGCCTTGGAAAACTACAAAAATTATTCAGTAATGTTTTTCAAAGTTGGTTCACTTTTGTTTTTTTATTATGAAACATGTCTTCTTATTTAAATAAATATATTTAAAATGTATGCAGTCAATACATCAATGTCACTTTTCCTCAAAACTATTTGAGTTGTAAACCTTGAGAACGTTCATTTAAATACAAAGTTAGAGAAAGTTCTAAAGAAACCTGAAAGCAATACATAGTGTTAGATTCTGTATTTCCCAAAGATTAAATTGATCACAACACTCTTCTGATCAAGATACATTGTTTTAAAATAGATTTTATGCTCAAGAGAAAGTTTACTTAAGGTATTCTTTGAAATTCAGAAATGAAAACTTTATTGGAAACCTCTTAGATATGGGCCATCAATTTAAAAATAGACTATGTTGTAAAACACGAGACACAGGGGAAATAAGAAGAGGTAGGAAGTTAAGTAGAAAAAAACCCTTAAAATATTAAAAAATAAAAATAAGGCGAGGGGAATCAGAATAACAATTCAAAAGGGAGAAAAAGTAGAGCAGTTATAGCGAGTGCTTTAATGAATTGAGTGAGGTAGAAACATTTTCTTTTCAATAAAAAAAATTTTAAGGAGTTCTAATAAAAGGGAAAAAAAGAAAATTCTTATAAGCCAATGTAACATTCAGAAAAAGTCTTACAGATAAATTGTATCACAAAGTGTAGGACAATTTTAACCATACAGCATATCATAGTGTTCTAGATTATATCTATCAAGCAAGGTTAAAAAATATTTCTTTGTTTTATATTCTGGTCTTCTACAACTACATTCCAATATCTATAATTATATCTTGTATTATCAATATCTTGTTTGCTTGCTTTGAGAGCTGATTTGGACTTAATGATTTTTTTTTCTCTAAAATAAAATTCTAATCTATTTGTGGAATATGTATTTATTCTACTATGTATACACGTGTGTGTGTGTGTGTGTGTGTGTGTGTGTGTGTATTTCTTTTTTTTCTTCCACAGTTCAGATTTTTAAGATGCTGTTGTTGGAATGGATAGCCTGGAGATGATGATTATAGTGACAATGGGGGGGGGTTATAAAGTGATTAGACATAAAATAAACAAAACAAAATTAAAGTGATAATTCATAAGACAAAGTGGTTAGATATTTGTTTGTTTATAATAAAATATGGTATCTTCAGTGCTATGCTACATAAGATGATGCCTATATTTTGGTTCAAGTAGAGAAACTTAAGTTGGAAGCCATATTTTCCAGGTAGCAAATACTATAAAGTGTGGCTTTTAGCTCAGACTACAGTCACTTTGTGTTGAGTCTAACAGTATTTGTGACTCAATCAATTCTTTTGTTAAAGAGACTGACACACCCTTGCTGTGGACTGCTGTTTCCTCAGCCCAAAGTCCAAAGCTTTGCCTCAGGGCATCCTATAATTGTATCCTTCTCTAATTGTTCTCACTACAATTCAGGACACAGAAGCTGCCTAAGATCCCTGATTTTATCCTTTCTCTTCTCAACCCCTCACTGTAGGATACTTTTGCTACAGTGAGCACTGATTTAAGTTGGCAGCTTATCATTCTCAGTTGTCTTGAGTGTGATTTTGTCTTGCTCATGGGCAATTCTGAATTAACTACTCAGGAAATTATGTCTATTTTGATATTCTCCTTATCTTTCCAAGAAAGTTGAAAATCCTTGTGGAAAATATGCAGTAATAGAAAGGAAAAAAATATTTTTTCTTATAGTTCTCCCCTGAGCTGGAGACCAACTGAATATTGCCTCTGTCCAATTAAGTATGCTTCAATAAATTACTGAGAGCTATAAAATAATAACCTAGTGATAGAGCCAGTAGCCATGGCCACCATCACAGCCACCTGGCCCATGCAGGTTCGCATTGAATTCGGACAGATGGTAATGAAACAATGGAGCCAAGAACTGGTGGACTACTAGCTTTAATCCTAGCTTGCAACTGGCAGGCAAGAAATACACACAGTGGGAAAACACTTCCCTTTCCATTCATGGTTCCCAAAGCCACTGACTTATCCGAGTTGCCTAGATTCAAAGGTATCTACTTCACCAGATATAAAGCCAGTAGCCACAGCCACCATCACAGCTGCCTTGCCTGTGCAGGTTCACATTAGATTTGAACAGAGGGTAATGAAACAAAGGAGCCAAGAACTGGTGGGCCATTACCTTTAATCCTAGCTTGCACCCGGCAGGCAAGTAAAAACACACTCTGGGCTACAAAACCCACTCATTCAGTGCTCACAAAGGTACTGACTTATCCGAGTTTCCTAGAGTCTAAGGTTTCTAACTCACCAGCCTTATTCACCTCTGTTCTCCATCTCCTTCTCTCTGCACAAACTAGCTTCTCCTTCAGCACTCCACCATCTTGGCTGCTTCTCCTGGCCTCCACCACATGGCTTTTCTCTGCTCTCCTTTCTCTAATGCTAATCTCAGGAACTGAGAGAGAGCAAGCTCCCGGTCTGCCCCACTTTATAGTGTAGATTCAAAACCTTTAATCCAATATACAAACAAGGAAGTCTCTGATACAAAGTCACTTATCTGAGGCATAATGGGATTCCTCATGAGAGTGTACTACCCCACATCAGAAAGGGTGGAAAAGGCTTAGTCCAGGGGTCCCCAAACTTTTTACACAGGGGGCCAGTTCACTGTCCCTCAGACTGTTGGAGGGCCGAACTATAAAAAAACTATGAACAAATCCCTATGCACACTGCATGTCTTATTTTAAAGTAAAAAAACAAAACAAAACGGAAGTAATATTGTACGTGAGCGATGCTATGCTTTGCGGCACTGCCACATACATCCTGACCATCAGTGAAAGAGGTGCCTCTTTCAGAAGTGTGGCGGGGGCCAGATAAATGGTCTCAGGGGACCGCATGCAGCCCATGGGCCATAGTATGGGGACTCCTGGCTTAGTCCTAAAACCAAACCCCAGGATCAAAGGATCCTGCCTGCCCACAGCCCGCCCCCAACACTCATTAATATAATCATGCCCATCCAAAGCAAGAAAGGCAACTAATATCACCTAGGTGATGGTCTTCCACATGGGCAGTGCCATCTTTAACAAAGTGAGCATAATATATTTTATCTGCCAAACAGTTCCCCATCTCCTTCTCTCTGCACAAACTCTGCACAAGCTGGCTTCTCCTTTAGCACTTCACCATCTTGGCTGATTCTCCTCTCTCTCCACATGGCCTTTCTCTGCTTTCCTCTCTAATGCTAATCACAGGAACTGAGAGAGCACGCTCCCAGTCTGCCCCACTTTATAGTGTAGAAATCCAAACCTTTAATCCAATATACAAACAAGAAAGTCTCTGATACAAAGTCACTTATCTGAGGCATAATGGGATTCCTCACGAGCATGTACCACCCCACATCAAAAACGGTGGGAAAGGCTTAGTCCTAAAACCAAGCCCCAGGCTACAAGGATCCCACCTGTCCATAGTCCGCCCCCAACACATATTAATATAATCACACCCATCCCAAGCTAGAAGGGTAACCAATACCATCACCTGGGCAATGGGCTTCCACATGGGCAGTGCCATCTTTAACAAAGTGAGCATAATATATTTTATCTGCCCAAAACTATGAATAAAAGATACTTTTTTTTTTACCACTCAGACCCTGGTCCATGACTTAGTGGCAATGGGCAACTTGAACCCTGGCTTGTTCCAGTAACATTTGCACAAAATATGAAATAATTATTTTAGAGAAAGAAAAAATATATATATATATTTTTTTATCCCTCAGCTGGAGTCCAACTGAGTTTTATCTTTCCAATTAATTATGCTACAATAAAATACTGTTAATTATAAGATAATAATCTTGTCTATCTTATTAGATTATGAAATAATTGTTTAATTAACAGCTTCTGGCTGATACAATTCCTTGCAAATAGTAAATACTAAATAAATGTTAAATTAACAATTATCTTTTAACTTTAAATAATGCAGTCTTATATATTCTTTTGAGAAATACTAACTGGTGCCTGATATGTGACTAACTCAGAGGTGAAAATGTTTGGTTGCTGCTATTATGGGGCTTGCCATCTGAGGTTGAAATCATTATAGTTTTAATCTGAATTTTTGTATTACTAGTAAAATTTTTTTCATTATTTTTTTTGAATTAACTATTCATGGATTTTACTCATTTTTATATTGACATTTTTGGGGTGCTTTTATAAACACCCAGTGAAAACTTTTTATTAGCTGCTTGCCATATTTATTGCATATAGACTTATACCACAGTTTAATACTTGGGTTGATATACCAGTTAGCTTGTACCATCCTGGTAAGTTAATTATACTAAATCTCAAATGAGATTAAAATAAAACCTACCTCAAAAGATTGTTGTGATAAATTGGATTATTCATATAAACCTTTAAGTACAAAATCTTACATACTAAACACTCAGTACATAAATATTAGTTTTACTATTAATATAATTATGGCTATTTCTTGCTCAGATAGGCTTTTCTCATATAAAAATTAATGAAAAATTAATCCATATTTATAAGTTATACAATCTTTCTCAGTTCATAGCTCCCTTAGTGTCTAAGTAATTTTTTCAGGGTACCCCTAGATCAAAAGAAATATCTACTACTAATATTCATTAAGTTATTTGGAATCAACAACTTAGGAAGTAGTCATGCCCTACTAACAATTTAGCTTTTTGAAAAATAATTCACATATAATAAAAACATTTTTTACTTTATTCTGATATAATTATGATTTTTAAAAATTTTATTCATTTTAGAGAGGTGGGGGGAGAGAGTGAGGGAGGAACAGGAAGCATCAACTCCCATATGAGCCTTGACCAAGCAAGCCCAGGGTTTCGAACTGGTGACCTCAGTGTTCCAGGTGGATGCTTTTCTACTGTCCCACCACAGGTCAGGCAATTGCAATTTCTTACGTGCATGTTTTCTGAATACTAAATAACTTCTCAAATCTCAGTCAGATTGAACACTGCTTCCTTCACCTCCTGACACACATTGAATTGTATTTGCTTCTAGCACAGCAATTATTGTGATAAATATAGGATGTCAGTGAAACAAATGTACCTTAATCTAATGAGGAGACTGTACCTGGAGTTAGTTGTTTAGTCAGTTAGTCAGTTCTAACAGATGTTGAATACAGCTATATTTCCCTTGAAAATTTAAAATATCCTATATCCCATAGTGCCCCTCTGAGTTAACCCTCTAAAGGGCCCTGGAGTAATTTGCTGCAAAACTTGAGTCTTTTAAGTATTAGACTCTCTTGGGGTACTTATAAACAATGCCAGACTTAGAGTACCTCTGAATAAGACCACTAACTTTGGATATTTTAAGCAACATTAATATGTGATACTTGGCGTCCCTAAATGAGAATAATTTTCCTGGAATCTATTTTTGGGTTATCTAACCCATTATACTAATCTTCTGTTGAATTCAGGTTGATTTTATTTGTCCTAGCTGTATAACATATTTCCTTATGAGAAATAATAAATCTATACTATTATTTTTAGTTTTTAAAATGGTTCCAACCTGGAAACCATTAGCCTATAGATTTTCAAAGGCAGAGATCTATTAGAGAATTCTGTGCCAGCAAACCACGAGAGGCCATGGTATAGACAGCCTGAGAAGTAGAAGCTGCGTGGAGCCCCCTTTCAGTTCTTCACATCCCTAGGGCAACAGAGGAGAGAGGACTACATCAATGTTCTTCCATGAAGGGTCATGGAGTTTAGGTGGAAATTAACAAGGCTGAAGAGGGGATACCAAACCAAGCAAAGAAGCCTCTCAGCTAGACAGAGGGTGCATGGCATCTTGAAGGGTCAAAGAGTGCCCAATCTTCTTTTTTTACAAAATTTTCTCTTATTACAGGGAAACTGAAGTAAAATATAAACACCTTTTTGATGTACTTTTTATAGTGTCCTCTGAAAACCACTAGGATCAGAGTGCACTGGATCAAACAGGAAGGGAGATTAGGGATACTTTCTACACCATCATACACCTGGTCAAATAAAATCTCTACCTCTACTGTCCTTTCTTTTTGTCTCTGACTTTTGAAGAGTTAGATCCAGAAGAGGAAAGGACCCACAGCCTGGCTGAAATCTCTCTACTGTTCAAGGTAAAGAAGGGAGAAAAACTAGGTTCCACTTCCTGCCCAATTCCAAATGCCTTTAGCCTGTGCTGGGAGGAAAACTTTTTATCAGGTATGAGACAGAATTTTATATGGACTAGACCAGTGGTTGGCATACTCATTTGTCAACAGAGCCAAATATCAACAGTACAACAATTGAAATTTCTTTTGAGAGCCAAATTTTTTAAACTTAAACTATATAGGTAGGTACATTGTTATTAACTTAATTAGGGTACTCCTAAACTGGCTTTTGCTAAAAACATTCTCAATCTGATTGAAGTACGTTTGCTGAGGTTGACCCCTTCCAACTCTCCTATCCACACTTGTCTTGTATACTTGTTTTGTATATCTCATTTTATTCATCCTCTCTATATGTCCAAACCATCTAACATACCTTTCTCAGTCCTCGACACTACATCTTCTTTCACTCCACAATGCTCCCTAAAATTAACTTAATAAACTTTACTTAAAGTTTTAAGTCTTAGTTAAACTATAGGTACATTGAATAAAACTTGATATCATACTTAATAATGATATTATTTATTGATAAAATTAAATTGTAAGGTATAGATAGAGCGCAGAGTGCATTCCTAGTAGCTGTGGCTGATGCAATGCTGTGAGAATACTCCAGCACCTGAAACCCTCCTAGGCACACCCAGGAGGGAGCTCGCCCACTGTAAGGAAGTGACTCAGCATGAACCAGGCAGCTCCCTGATCTTTTCAGCCATTGGCTGTGAAGGATAGGCTGTAACACCCTACAGGCTAAACCTGTGTATATAACCAGGCTTGCTTCCTGAATAAAGCAGATCTGCATCATTGAACCTGGTCTCCAGAGTCAGGTTTTTGCATCTCCGTCATCCTCAGCCCCGGCAGGCCTTGTCCACAGTAAGGTATCCATAATATTAAATCATGACAATGAGTGACAAACGCTAATGTGAACAATGGCCTTGCATCTCCTTGGAAAGTTTGGGTAAGTCAGGTTTGTATGTTGTTTTTTATTTTAGGCATGATTCCAGGTTCTCATCAATAAGACAACTTCTCTATTTACTCCCGATAAGGTTCATGCTTGAAAATGATTGTTTGCATGAATATGTAGACCCGAATAAGAAAAGAACAGCAAACGCTATTTTTTTCAGCTGATTATATGAGTCAGGAATACTATTCCAGGTGTTAAAAATCAGCATATCTTCCTTCTCCAGGTCTTTCAAAGCAGACCACTTGTGCTGTGAACTAAGTTCACATTTGTTTTTCTCCAATATTTTTGTATCAGCACAAAGACATTCAAATTTTGAGCTCCACAATTCTTTGTGTTTTAAATCCATCAACTGCATTTCAAAGTTGCCAATGTCAATATTAGAGGGAGAAAAATTTAATTCTGTTACAGTAGAATTAAGAGGGTTTTTTTAACAAAGGCTAAATTGCTTTGCTGTTTCTGAATTCCTGAAACCTGTCGAGAAAAGCTTCCCTCATATTTAAAGTGGGTTTTGTTTTTTTTTGTTTTTTTTTTTTTAATGGCAGAGACAGAGAGAGTCAGAAAGAGGGACAGACAGACAGGAAGGGAGAGAGATGAGAAACATCAATTCTTCATTGCGGTTTCTTTGTTGTTCATTGATTGATTTCTCATATGTGCCTTGACTGGGTGCTATAGCAGACCGAGTGACTTCTTCCTCAAGCCAGCGACCTAGGGTTCAATCTGGTGAGCCTTGTTCAAACCAAATGTGCCTGCGCTCAAGCTGGCAACCTCGGAATCTCAAACCTGGGTCCTCTACATCCCAGTCTGATGCTCTATCCACTGCGCCACCGCCTGGTCAGGCATGCTTCCTTCATATTTAAAAGTGTTGTTTTGAAATAGCAAATGTCAATATCAGGATTATTTTCTTGGCAATGTTTCAACAGGCTTGGAAAGTGAATCAAAGTTTCTCTTTCAAAATCTTAAGCAAAAAGAGATAATTTGTTTTTGAGTGAAATAACTTCTAACATCGAAAAAATTGTGTTTCCTTTCACCTGTAGTTTACGATTAAGCTGATTTAGATGAGACTTAATGTCTACCATGAAATAAAATTTTAGGATTCACTGATCGTTTATTATTTCTGGATAGTGAACATGCTTCTCAAGGAGAAATGCTTTAATATCTTAGGGAAGTGAAACATTTCAAAATGTTTTCTCTTGATAACCAACGTACTTTGTTATGCAGCAGAAGATCTGCATATTCACTCTCCATTTCAACTAAAAATTCTTTAGATTGGCAATGATTAAGAGCTTTAGCTATAATGGAGTTGATAATCGTAATCACCAATTCCATAACTTTGCAAATTCTTCTGTAAATGTCTGCACACAAAACACTTCTTGATGAATGATGCAATGGTAAGTATCTCATGATTAATTTTTTTCTTTCAAAATAGCAACAAAGTATGACCCTTTTATATGCTGGTCATACTTTTCGCCCTGTCTGTTGAAATTGAGACAATTTTATCAAGTGGAATATTATGTTTTTCCATGCACTCAATTATAGCATTTGCTATATCCTCTCCACGTGTTCAACCTTTGAGTGGCAATAATCCTAAAAGTTCTTCTTTAGGACCTGTAGATGAAATAAATTGTACAAAAAGTGAGACTTGCACTGTATCATTTATGTCACAAGACTTGTCAACTGCTATCGATAAAGCTGAAACCAATTTAAGATCTTCGACTTGATGGTTGGTTATATTCAAAGATATTTTGACTGTTCTATCTATCACTGTTTTAGCAAACATGGTAACTCTTAAATTTTTTTAAGAATATCTACTTTGTTCTTAAAATCCTGAAATAGCTTTTCAGATGCATTTATAACACAACTTTTGCCTAAGCAGGCAGTGGCACAGTGGATAGAGCATCGGACTGGGATGACAAGGACCCAGGTTCGAGACCCCGAGGTCACCAGCTTGAGCACAGGTTCATCTGGTTTGAGCAAAGCTCACCAGCTTGGACCCAAGGTTACTGGCTCGAGCAAGGGGTTTCTTGGTCTGCTGAAGGCCCACGGTCAAGGCACATATGAAAAAGCAATCAATGAACAACTAAAGTATTGCAACACGCAACAAAAAACTAATGATTGATGCTTCCATCTCTCCATTCCTGTCTGTTTGTCCCTATCTATCTCTCTCTCTGACTCTCTCTGTAAAAAAACAACAACAAAAAAACCCCAACTTTTTATGTATTCACCATCTGTATATGGTTTTCCTCT
The DNA here is from genome assembly GCF_036850765.1 of Saccopteryx bilineata. NCBI lineage: Eukaryota > Metazoa > Chordata > Mammalia > Chiroptera > Emballonuridae > Saccopteryx > Saccopteryx bilineata. The sequence continues at coordinate 65,135,386 of NC_089490.1, read as the reverse complement.
CTTAGCAATCTCTTGACCAACCATAAAACTTGCAATATTAACATTGTTGGATGATTATATCCAATAATTAAATACAGAACTTGATTTTTCTTGACTCTTCAGAAGTTCCTCAACTGCTTTCTTTCTTGCACCACTGACAGGATATTTAGTACTAAATGACATGTGTTTAGTTGTAAAATTTCTCTCCAAATTTCATTTCTTGTTATGTGCCAATTTTTCCTAACAAATAAGACAGGTCAAAAGGCCATTTAAGTTTTGAATAAATGAGAAAGTCTCGGTCCGTTCAACTTTAAATTCACAGTTTTCGTCTTCCATTTTTCTTTGCTTCTTCTTTGTAGCCATGTCAGGGCACCTAAAAAAAATGTTTCATTTTATGATAATAAAGCCACCAACACAAAATAATTACAATTCTTGATGACAAAAATACCTGTAGGATTTGCAGCTGGTTGGAAAACTACATGTAACTTTATGCTTTGAGCAGGTACTTTTGTCACCTGTGCGCGATTTGCAGATGTGACTAGCACTAACCACTGCACAATGAGACTGCTGACTGACTGGCTCACTCAACTCATGCATGAATCGTGCACACCTCTCCCATGTGTATCCCGTGGCGTGCCTGTGCCACGTCTCCCATCATCCGACCCACTGACACCCCCACACGAACCTGCATACCCACACGTGGTATTTTGTGGAAGAGCTACACTCAAGGGGCAAAGAGCCACATGTGGCTCGTGAGCTGCAGTTTGCTGACCACTGGACTAGACTAAGTTTAATATTAGAAACAGATGAGAAACTTTTGAAATCTTCCAAATATATATATAAAATATTATAAAGGGGGAAATCTATATAGTATAGTTAAATACAATAATTGGGGAAATATAAAACTAATTTATGTAACTGAGCAAATAATTTTTTTCTTGTTACCAGTATAGTCTTTATATCTAATATATAATTATATTTAGTCAATAAATAAATATTATATATATATAATCTTTCAGCATCATTGCTCCCACATATATTTTAGAAAGTCTACTATAATTTTGTAATATATATAAGTTCATCTTTTTCAAAATTAAGGATTATTTCCATCTCTTCTCTCAAAATAGACAAAAGGCGGCAATGTAACTGGCATATGAAATTATATAAGCATACAAGAAGGAGGGTACTGGTTTATGAATACACGAGAAAAGGTCACTGACTGGGTGAAATATTTGTAAGAGTCAGACATGGCACTGTATTTTCAAAGCAAGTATAATAAATAGATCCAGAAGGCGTTCAAATACAAAAGTCAAAAAAATAACTTATGTTCAGGACTAAAATAAATCTTTGAGTACACGCAAATTATACTGAGGAAAGTGAACACTCTTTTTCCTTTGTGAACCAACATTTATCAGCAATGCTCTGAGTTGAGTACCATATACAGTACCACAGCACATTCTTTTGGTCCCAGAGTGTCCTTCACACATGGTCCTTCCCTGTGAGCAGAGATGTAGCAGAAGAAGGCCAGAGCAGAAGCTGCTGTGCTAGCTAGGGCAGTACTGTGCTTGGGACAGGTCCTAACTGCAGTTCCAACAGAGCCATGTTTTATGCAAAACAAAGACCTGAGGCTGCAATACAGAGCAAGGATTATAGGCAATCTGAGTCAAGGGAGGTATTAGTTATACAAGCACCCTGAGGAAAATATGAAGTCCATAATTCTTTATGAACTTATTATTTACTTTAATGTAGTAAGAAAGATATGGAATGGCAATCCCGAGAATCTTTGCCTTCATGAATCAGCTCCATGGCCTGAGGCTGCTCCCTTGAACTCTGTGGTTGGTACACTATCTCTGAGTGACTGGCCAGTGACATTGTCCTGCAAGATAATTTTCAGCAACTTTTATTTATTTATTTATTTATTTTTTAAAAAATTAATTTTAATGGAGTGACATCAATAAATCAGGGTACATATGTTCAAAGAAAACATGCCCAGGTTATCTTGTCATTCAATTATGTTGCATACCCATCACCCAAAGTCAAATTGTCCTCTGTCACCTTCTATCTAGTTTTTTTGTGCCCCTCCCCCTTCCCCTTCCCTTTTTTCTCCCTCTCCTCCCTCACCCCCCCAACTACCACACTCTTGTCCATGTCTCTTAGTCTCGTTTTTATGTCCCACCTGTGTATGGAATCATGCAGTTCTTGGTTTATTTTTTTTAATTTACTTATTTTACTCTGTATAATGTTATCAAGACCCAACCAATTTGTTGTAAATGATCCGATGTCATCATTTCTTATGGCTGAGTAGTATTCCATAGTGTATATGTACCACATCTTCTTTATCCAGTCATCCATTGAAGGGCTTTTTGGTTGTTTCCATGTCTTCACCACTGTAAACAATGCTGCAATGAATATGGGGCTCCATGTGTCTTCACATATCAATGTTTCTGAGTTTGGGGGGTATATACCCAGTAGAGGGATTGCTGGGTCAGAAGTTAGTTCTATTTTCAGTTTTTTGAGGAACCACCATACTTTCTTCCATAATGGTTGTACTACTTTACATTCCCACCAACAGTGGATGAGGGTTCCTTTTTCTCCACAACCTCTCCAACATTTGCTATTACCTGGCTTATTGATAATAGCTAAACTAACAGGTGTGAGGTGGTATCTCATTGTAGTTTTGATTTGCATTTCTCTAATAACTAATGAAGATGAACATCTTTCATATAACTGTTGGCCATTTGTATTTATTCCTGGGAGAAGTGTCTGTTCCTGTCCTCTTCCCATTTTTTTATTGGGTTGTTTGTTGTTGAGTTTTATGAGTTCTTTGTATATTTTGGATATCAGGCCCTTATCTGAGCTGTTGTTTAAAAATATCATTTCCCATTTAGTTGGCTATTTTGTTGTCAGTTTCTCTTGCTGAGCAAATACTTCTTAGTTTGATGTAGTCCCATTCATTTATCTTTGCCTTTACTTCTCTTGCCATTGGGGTCAAATTCATAAAATGCTCTTGAAAACCAAGGTCCAGCCCTAACCAGGTGGTGGCGCAGTGGATAGAGCGTCAGACTGGGATGCAGAAGGACCCAGGTTTGAGACCTCGAGGTCGCCAGCTTGAGCACAGGTTCATCTGGTTTGAGCAAGGCTCACCAGCTTGGACCCAAGGTTGCTGGCTTGAGCAAGGGGTTACTCGATCTGCTGAAGGCCTGCAGTCAAGGCACATATGAGAAAGCAATCAATGAACAATAATGTGTCAAAACAACAACACAAAAACCTTGATGATTGATGCTTCTCATCTCTCTCTGTTCCTGTCTGTCTGTCCCTATTTGTCCCTCTCCCTGACTCTCTCTCTGTCTCTGTAAAAAAAATTAAAAATAAATAAATAAATTAATAAATAAATAAAAAATAAAACCAAGGTCCATGAGTTTAGTACATATGTCTTCTTCTATGTACTTTATTGTTTCAGGCCTTATATTTAGGTCTTTGATCCATTTTGAATTAATTTTAGTACAAGGGAAAAAACTGTTATCTAGTTTCATTCTTTTGCATGTGGCTTTCCAGTTTTCCCAGCACCATTTGTTGAAGAGGCTTTCTTTTCTCCATTGTGTGTTGTTGGCCCCTTTATCGAAAGTTATATGACCGTATATGTGTGGTTTTATTTCTGGACTTTCTATTCTGTTCCATTGGTCTGAGTGTCTATTTTTCTGCCAGTACCATGCTGTTTTGATTGTCGTGGCTCTATAATATAGTTTGAAGTCAGGTATTGTAATGCTCCCAGCTTCATTCTTTTTTTTTAGGATTGCATTGGCTATTTGGGGTTTTTTACAGTTCCATCTAAATCTGATAATTTTTTGTTCCATTTCTTTAAAAAATGTCATTGGAATTTTGATGGGAATTGCATTAAATTTGTATATTGCTTTGGGTAATATGGCCATATAGATTATAGTTATTATTCCTATCCAAGAACAAGGAATATTTTTCCATCTCATTGTATCTTTTTCGATTTCCATTAACAGTGCTTTGCAGTTTTTGTTATATAGGTCCTTTACATTCTTTGTTATGTTTATTCCTAGGTACTTTTTTTATTTATTCATTTTAGAGAAGAGAGAGAGAGAGAGAGAGAGAAAGAGGGGAGAAGCAGGAAGCATCAACTCCCATATATGCCTTGACTGGGCAGGCCCAGGGTTTTGAACCGGCAACCTCAGCATTCCAGGTTGACGCTTTATCCACTGCGCCACCACAGGTCAGGCCTATTCCTAGGTACTTTTGTTGTTGTTGCAATCATGAAGGGGATTATTTTTTTGAGTTCGGTTTCTAATGTTTCCTTGTTGGCATATAGAAAGGCTATGGACTTTTGTATATTAATTTTATATTCTGTGACCTTACTGTATTGGTTTATTTTTTCTAGTAATCTTTTGTGGAGTCTGGGAATTTCAATGTATAGGATATCATCTGCAAAAAGTGATACCTTTACTTCTTCTTTTCTAATATAGATGCCTTTATTTCTTTATCTTGTCTGATTGCTCTGGCTAGAACTTCTAGCACCACATTAAATAAGAGTGGAGAGAGTGGACAACCCTGTCTTGTTCCTGATTTAAGGGGGAAAGTCCTCAGTTTTATGCCATTTATTATGATGTTAGCTGATGGTCTATCATATATGGCCTTTATCATTTTGAGATATTTTTCTTCTATACCCATTTTGTTTAGTGTCTTAAACATAAAGTTGTGTTGTATTTTATCAAATGCCTTTCCTGCATCTATTGATAAGATCATGTGGTTTTTGTTCTTTGTTTTGTTGATATGGTGTATTACGTTAACTGTTTTATGTATGTTGAACTATCCTTGAGATTCTGGGATGAATCCCACTTGATCATGATGTATTATTTTTTTAATATGTTGTTATATTCGATTTGCTAGTGTTTTGTTTAGCATTTTAGCATCTGTATTCATTAGAGATATTGGTCTGTAGTTTTCTTTTTTTGTGCCGTCCTTGCCAGGTTTTGGTATGAGGGTTATGTTGGCTTTATAAAATGTGTTTGAAAGTATTGCTTCTTCTTTAATTTTGGAAGACTTTGAGTAGAATAGGAAACAACTCTTCTTTGAATGTTTGATAGAATTTACTAGTAAAATCATCTGGGCCTGGACTTTTATTTTTGGGGAGGTTTTTAATAGTTTTTTCTATTTCTTCCCTACTAATTGGTCTGTTTAGGCTTTCTGCTTCTTCTTGACTCAGTCTGGGAAGGTTGTATTGTTCTAGAAATTTATCCATTTCTTCTAGATTTTTTAATTTAGTGGCATATAATTTTTCATAGTATTCTACAATAATTCTTTGTATATCTATGATGTCCGTGGTGATTTCTCCTCTTTCATTTTGGATTTTGTTCATATTAGTCCTTTCCCTTTTTTCCTTGGTAAGTCTTACCAACGGTTTGTCAATTTTGTTGATCTTTTCAAATAACCAGCTCCTTGTTTTATTAATTTTTCTATAGTTTTTCTGTTCTCTATTTTATTTAATTCTGCTCTGATTTTTACTATCTCCTTTCTTCGGCTGGTTTTGGGTTGTCTTTGTTCTTCTTTTTCTAGTTCCTTAAGGTGTGAAGTTAAGTGGTTTACTTGGGCTCTCTCTTGTTTGTTCATATAGGTCAGAAATGATATGAACTTTCCTCTTATTACAGCTTGTGCTGGATCCCAGAGATTCTGATATGTCATATGGTCATTTTCATTTGTCTGTAAATATCTTTTGATCTCTGAGCTTATTTCTTCTTTGACCCATTCATTTTTTAAAAGTATGTTGTTTAGTTTCCACATTTTTTGTGGGGGGTTTTTCCTCTTTTTCGCAGTTGAATTCTAGTTCCAAGGCTTTATGATCAGAAAATATGCTTGGTATAATTTCTATTTTTCTGAATTTGCTGATGTTATTTTTGTGGCCCAACATATGGTCAATTCTTGAGAATGTTCCATGTACACTAGAGAAAAATGTATACTCTGTTGCTTTGGGATAAAATGTCCTGTAGATGTCTATCATATCCAGGTGCTCTAGTGTTTTGTTTAAGGCCAATATATCTTTATTGATTCTCTGTTTGGATGAATGATCTAAAGCCATCAACAGTGTATTAGGTCTCCAAGTATGATTGTATTTTTGTCAGTTTTTGTTTTTAGGTCAACAAGTAACTGTCATATATTTTGGTGCTCCTTGGTTTGGTGCATATATATTAAGAATTGTTATGTCTTCTTGATTTAGTGTCCCTTTAATCATTATGAAATGACCATTTTTGTCTCTGAGTACTTTTGCTGTCTTGTAATCAGCATTATTAGATATGATTATTGCTACACCTGCTTTTTTTGGATGTTATTTGCTTGGAGTATTGTTTTCCAGCCTTTCACTTTGAATTTGTTTTTATCCTTGTTGCTTAGATGTGATTCTTGTAGTCAGCATACAGTTGGATTTTCTTTTTTAATCCATTCTGCTACTCTGTGTCTTTTTATTGGTGAGTTTATTCCATTTACATTTAGTGTAATTATTGACACTTGTGGGTTCCCTATTGCCATTTTATAAATTGCTTTCTGTTAATTTTGTATCTTGTTTGATTCTTCTCTTTTGTTTTTCTCTCATTTGTTTTTGTTTGGTTGTATTCCATACTTCTTTCCTCTGTTGCTACCTTTTTTTCTCCCATTCAAGTACTAACCAGGCCTGACCCTGCTTAGCTTCCAAGATCAGATGAGATCGGGTGCATTCATGGTGGTATGGCCATAGACTGTTGCTACCTTTTTTAAGTCATGTGCTTCTGTGGTGGTTTTTTCAAGGGTGGTTACCATTAAGTAATTGAAAGGGTACCTACCATGTTCATTGTAGTACATTATCTTATTTGTGCTTCTGCACTCCATCATCCTTTGCTACTATTAATCTCCATCCTCTCCCTCCTTTTTTTTTTGTTTTTATTGTCACAGTTTAAATTTGGTTTTATTGTTTTCTTGGTAGAGCTTTTAATTGTGGTTTTGTTTTGTTTTGTTCTTTGTATCTGGTTGGAAAACCCCCTTTAGTATTTCCTGGAGTGGGGGTTTTCTGATGATAAATTCCCTCATATTTTCTGTATCTGTGAATGTTTTTATTTCTCCTTCATATTTGAAAGATAGCTTTGATGGGTATAGTATTCGTGGCTGAAAGTTCCTCTCTTTCAGGACTTTAAATATTGGGGTCCACTCTCTTTTAGCTTGTAGAGTTTCTGCTGAGAAATCCGATGATAATCTAATAGGCCTTCCTTTTTATGTTGTATTCTTTTCCTTGACTGACTTGAGAATTTTTTCTTTGTCATTAGCTTGTGCCAATTTCATTATGATGTGCCTTGGAGTAGGTTTGTTGAGGTTAAGAAAACTCAGTGTTTTGTTTACTTCTTGAATTTGTGGCTTTAGTTCTTTCCACAGGTTTGGGAAGTTATCATCTATTTGTTTGAATATGTTCTCCATTCCATTTTCTCTCTTTTCTCCCTCTGATATACCTATTATGTTAGTCTTTTTGATAGAGTCAGACAGTTCCTGTAGGGCTTTCTCATTTTTAAAAAAATTTTGAGTCTCTTTCTTCTTCTCTCTGTTGTGCCTCAAGTTGCTTGTCTTCTATGTCACTAATTCTACGTTCTGTCTGGCCTGTTTTATTAGCTAAGCTTGTTACCTCGTTTTTCAGTTCATGAATTGAGTTTTTCATCTTTGTTTGATTTGTTTTTATAGTTTCAATTTCCTTGGTAATATATTTTTTGTGTTCGTTGAGTTGGTTTCTGAGCCCCCTAAATTGCCTTTCTGTGTTTTCTTGTATATCTCTGAGAATTTTTAGAATTTCTATTTTAAATTCTCTATCATTTAGCTCCAAGGTTTCCAATATATTAAATTTTTTCTCCATAGATTTTTCCTCATCTATCTGTGCTTCATCTCTGTCTTTTGTATGCATGATATTTGATTTCCTTTTTCATAATGGCATCTGAGGGTGGTTTTGCTGATAACACTAATGAGAATTAATAAAGAATAAAAAGGAAAAAAATGGAAAGAAAGAAGAAGGAAAATTTATTATTTCCCTCTTTTTTCTTCTCCTCTCTCCTCCTCCTTGAGAAAATATTGTGATGAACTGTGAATTATATTATGCTAAATGGAACAAAAACTACCTATATTGGAGGTCCTGAGTTGGAGAGAAGTGATAAAGGAGCAAAAAAGGAGGTAGGAACCCGCAAAAAAGGAAAAAAATTGGGTCAAGAATAAAATGAGGCCCTGGCCGGTTGGCTCAGCGGTAGAGTATCGGCCTAGCGTACGGAGGACCTGGGTTTGATTCCCGGCCAGGGCACACAGGAGAAGCCCCATTTGCTTCTCCACCCCTCCGCCGCGCCTTCCTCTCTGTCTCTCTCTTCCCCTCCTGCAGCCAAGGCTCCATTGGAGCAAAGATGGCCCGGGCGCTGGGGATGGCTCTGTGGCCTCTGCCTCAGGTGCTAGAGTGGCTCTGGTCGCAACATGGCGACGCCCAGGATGGGCAGAGCGTCGCCCCATAGTGGGCGTGCCGGGTGGATCCAGGTCAGGCGCATGCGGGAGTCTGTCTGACTGTCTCTCCCTGTTTCCAGCTTCAGAAAAATGCAACAAAAAAAAAATTTTAAAAAAAGAATAAAATGATTTGCTTGTAAGTGATGGTCAACTAAGAGATATAATGAAAGGGATAAGAGGGAAACAGGAAAAAGGAAAAAAATTATTACTATTGTATTAAGTGGAGCAAAAACTAGGTAGAATGGAGAGCCAGGGTTGGGCTAATGAGTTAAAAAGTAAAGTCAAAAGCACCCAAAGTGCCACACACAAAAAAATTTGAGTCCCAAATAAAATAATTTGTCTGTGATTGAGGATTGAATGAGAGGAAAAGTAAAGGAGAAAAGAAGAAACTAATAGAGAGAAGGAGAAAAAAGAAAAAGGGAAAAAGCAAAAGAAGAAAAAAGAACAAAAAGAGAGAGAGAAAGTTAAGGTTTTGGAGTGTAACCCTCATAGAGAGAAAGAAAGAGGAAAAGAAAAAAATGGGAGATGTAACACTTATGGGTAGTGTAGTTCAAAAAGGGTATAAAATAAGATGGGCAGAGATTAAACAAACCAAGGTGGATGAGAAAAAAAATAATAAAGACAAGAAGATGAATGAAACAAAAATAAAAATAAAAAAGTTATCAAGTCTGTGGATTTTTCTTGATTTTGAGAGGTTATCTTCTTGCTTTTTCTTTCCTCTCCCTCTTCCTGGTCAGTGACTCTGTATTCCAGGCTCTGCCCCTGTGGCACACTTAGGTAGAGATTCGCAGTTGATGAGACTCTATGGCTTCAGTCTCGTTGGCAGTCAAAGGTCATTAGCATGTGCAGGTTCGAACAATGAGAGAGTCCATTTTCCCGGAGCCTCTCTTCTAGTCTCTCCTTCCTGAATTAGCAGCCTGATGATCCAGCTATGAGGTTGCCACTGCCTCTGCCTGGGGAGTAAGAGGCTCAAAGAGCTGGCAAATCCCCACTCTATCCCCACTCTGTGCAGGGCTCTGGGTAAGGCTCTCTCAGTCAGAGCTGCCAGCATAATCAGGTGGGGCTGGGAGCCAATTGCTCTCAAGGTGCCCTTTTATAAGCCTCCAGGCATGTCCATTATGCCTCAGCACTCTGTAGGACCACTCTCCCCAGGCTTTTTGCACTTTGTAACCTGTTTTGGCTGGAAAGAAGATGCCCTAGTCACTGCCTGCAGAATAGGAGGTCTTAAAAGCTGTCAAGTTCCTCTTTTTAACATATAGCCCTGAGTATGAAAGCTCTGCCAATCAGAAGTTGCCCCCACCCCTACGTGCATAGCAAGAGGCACTCAAAACATATCATGCCTCTTGTTTTAGATTGATGAACTGAAAGAGATCTTGTCAGTTAGAGCCCTGTAGGTCAGTTGTGAGGTGAGCAGACTGTGGGTTAAGCTAATTTCAGTGATTGGATCTGCAGATTTGCTCCAGAGACAGACTGCAAGCTGCTTGTGTGCCCCTCCCCCTAACACTTTTGTATCTTTTCTTCCTGAGGATGTTAGCTTGAATGGCTGGGTGAGGTGCCCCGCCAGAAGTTCGGGTGTAGGGAAGTTCGCTTTCACGCACTCCCCATGCACCGCTGTTCAGATGCAGGGACCACACCGAGACTCTGGTCACAGCCCACGCAAAATCCTCTGACCCTGCCCCTCTGTCCGGGAACATGGGCGCCCACTCCCAGGGTGCTAGGAGGAACCTCTCGCACACTATCTGTGCTCACCAATCAGGATATCGGGGCTAATGGCAGATTCTCCTCACTCATCTTTACCTGGGTCTGCCCGGCGAGGGCATTAACTCACGTTGGCTGAATCACTGCAGGCACATTCTTTCCTCAGCTTGGATGGCTATGCCGCAACCTGTCCCTCCACACCCTCAGCCCTCTCAGTTCCAAGTGAAAGTAGACCTTGCTCAGGTTGTAAGGAAGATGGAGTGTTCCTTTCTCCATCTTATTTTCTACAGGGTTGATTATATATTTAGTCAATTTTTCGCTCGATCATACCTTCGTTTTCAGTGTATGGGACTTCCAGACACTCCAAGGATAGGTTTTTCTGTCTCTGATTGAAGAACTTGTTGAAATTTTGGGGAGATTTATCAGTAGTGCTCCTCATGGCATCATTTCTCTGATGTCACTCCTTCAGCAATTTTTAAAGATGAGTAGAGCACAATAGGTCAGGGGTCGGGAACCTATGGCTTGTGAGTGAGGCCAGATATGGCTCTTTTGATGGCTTCATCTGGCTCACAGACAAATCTTTAATAAAAAAAATAATGTTCAAAATATAAAACATTCTCATGTATTGTAATCCATTCATTTCCTACCAATCATGTTCATGGTTGCAGGTGGCTGGAGCCAATCACAGCTGTCCTCTCGGACAACACCAAAAATTTATTGGATAATGCGTAAGGTACAAGGGTTGTTGTATGGCTCTCATGGAATTGCATTTTAAAATATGTGGCGTTCATGGCTCTCTCAGCCAAAAAGGTTCCCAACCCCTGCAATAGGTAAAAAAGGTATAATATATTCCTATTTTGCTTTGTTTCAGTGTTTACAGAAGTCTATTTTTTAATGAAGAATTTTGAAATCCAGGTATCCCAAAACTGTTAGTACAATTTTAAACTTTAATAACTTTGAATGTTTACTATAAAAACTTTATTTTCAAAACAGCATTTGAAAGTTTGATTAAGTATAATTATTATATTTTCTTTGGAATTTGGAATACTATATATTTTTCTTTTTTACTTTTTTCCCTTTTCATTAAATTTATGAAGGTGATACTCGTTCACCAAATTATACAGGTTTCAGTACACAATTCTATAAGACATCATCTGTACACAGTACTGTATGTTCACCACACCAAGTCATGTCTCTGTTCATCACCATTTATTCCCTCGTACCCTCCTCCACCTCTCCCCATCCTGCATCACCACACTGTTGTCTGCTCTCCATGGATTTCTTTTCTTTTTTTTTTCCTTTTTTTGTTCAGTCCTTCCAACCACGTCACCCAGCCCCACTCCAACGGCTGTCAGCCTGCTCTCTATGTATGAGTCTGTCTCTGTTTTGCTCGTTACTTCATTTTGTTCATTAGATTCCACACGAGTGAGGTCACGTGGTACTTGTCCTTTCCTGACTGGACTATTTCACTTAGCATAATGCTTTGCAGGTTTATCCATGCTGTCGCAAAAGGTAAGATCTCCTTTCTTTTTTACTTTTTTTTTTAATTTTACTGCTAAATAATACAGTCCTCTATTGTGTAAAGGTACTACATACAGCTTTTTTATCCACTCATCTATTGATGGAAGCTTGGGCTACTTCCAGATCTTGGCTATTGTATAATAAATAACACTGTAGTGAACATAGGGATGCATGCATGTAATATTTCAAATTAATGTTTCAGGATCCTTTAGATAAATTCTCAGAAGTGGGATCACTGGGTAATAAGGCAGTTCCGTTTTCACTTAGTTACGGTAACTCCATACTGCTTTCCACAGTGGCTGCACCAGTCTGCAGTCCCACCAGTAGTGCACAAGGTTTCCCTTTTCTCCACACCTTTGCCAACACTTGTTTGTTGACTTTCTGATGACAGCCATTCTGACAGGTGTGAGGTTACATTTTTCATGTAAAATTTTTTCCTTAATTAATGTTTATTGTTTCACTTAGAGAGACTCAGACCAAAAGTTAATATTAAAAATGTCGTGCAAATTGGAAATCTAGTAAATGCTTATTAAGTATAAATAACGATGCTTTCAGAGTGAACTTTTATATGTTTTAACATTTATATGTTTGAACTTACTAAAACTGCACCTGTGCTAAGACTTCTGGGACAAGGTGCTTATAATCTAGGCAGCTTTTTTATGTTCTACTAATGAAGTAAAAACTTTGCAGCCTTTTTGAAACAACTCTTAATATATTTGTAACATCTTTTGCAGCATTTGTGGTGCAATCTCTGAGTTGTTGTGAATTCTGATAATGTAGTTTTTGTAAGTGGCTTAAACAAAGTCAGGCTGATGCTGAAAGTTGAAATTGTTCCAGGTGGATGTTAGGAGATTGAGCTGGGGCCTGGGCATCAGAGGTGGTTCCTGTGAGATGGAAAGAGGAAGGAATGAGGGCACCTGGCTGATCTGGCCCAGTGAAACTGCTAATAAACAAAAGACAAGAAGGAAATACAGAGGAACTGGACAGTGCCCATGACAGAAAAATGTGTTTTTGACAGATATCTACGTACACTCTAATGTGAGTTATATTTTTTAAATGAATTTCTCTACACTTATTTTCTCAGAAGAAAGCACAAATTCTTTTTGTTTTCACACATTGACACTTGAAGTGTTGATTGAATATTTGAAAGCAAGCAATATTGAAACGTCTGATACCCTATGGAGATGACAGCTCTCCCCCATTTTTTATTTATATATTTATTTATATACATAATCTATAAGACATATAGTATACATATTATTTTCTAAAAGTAAACTTTTACAGAATTTAAAGTGTGTATAAATAGAATTTAAACTATGTCATATATAATTAAAATAATTATATAATGTTTGAGGCAGAAAGCCTATAGGTTATAAACAATTGTATAGTTTTATCAAGAATCATATGAGAGCCTGACCTGTGGTGGCGCAGTGGATAAAGTGTCGACCTGGAAATGCTGAGGTCGCCAGTTCGAAACCCTGGACTTGCCTGGTCAAGGCACATATGGGAGTTGATGCTTCCAGCTCCTCCCCCCCTTCTCTCTCTCTGTCTCTCCTCTCTGTCTCTCCCTCTCCTCTCTAAAATGAATAAATAAAAAAAATTAAAAAAAAAGAATCATATGGTACTTATCTTTCTTTAACATTTGGTTGTTAAATTAAACAGCTAAATGGCAAAAAAAAAAATATTTGTCTTCTCTGAAATATTTTACCTAAGCCTTTAATGATATATTTATTTCTTAGAGGTTTATGGTTTTTTAAAACATATTTACATATTTTTTCTTTATAAGTGAAACTACATTTTTTAAAATCCCCACATGCATATAGGTGTTTTAGACTAGAGAATGTGTTGGATTCAGAAGAGGATATTACTTTAAATTCTCCTATAGAATCAAAAGTATACTATGCACAAGACAGTCCAAACTTTTGATGAATGACCACACTAAATAGGGTATGACTGTCACTTCCATGTTCTGTACTCTATCATATATCTGATATTGACAGTTCCAGGGCAAATTCTCTGACTCAATATACTCAGGATTTTATTCACTTTTTAAGGAAAAAAATGACATATTCCTGGTTCTGTTTTGATAGATAGCCTTTAAATCATCGACCTGAAGATGTTTAGGTATATCCCACCAAAGTGAGCATATATATCAATTAGTAAAATGCTGAAGCATAGTAAATTATAGAGAAATAGTTCATCATTCTCACTTTTTAAATAAATCAGTCAGAAAATATTTGAAGGATTATTTCATGTCTAGTACTCTGCTAGGTACTACAGAGGAAAGTTCCAGAACGTAAGACCTCTACTGACTAGGAACTTAGGATCTTTGCAACTAAAGTATTATCCCACTTATTTTAAGCCAGTTAGCTCTGATGTGGTTACTATGATGGAAACGATCTGAATTTAGATATTGTTTGATTCCATCTAAAGCAAGAAATGATAGCAAAAATCTTACAAAAGTCAGCTTCTCAGAAGATTTGCATGTGAAAAATTGGATAAATTTTGTTTTTCATTCTTTTTTTTATTGATTTGAAGATAGAGAAAGAGAGAGAGAGAGAAAGAGAGAGAGAGAGCAACATCAATCCATTGTTCCATTCATGCATTCATTGGTTGATTCTTATATGTGCCCTGACTGGGGATTGAACCCACAACCTTGGAGTATGGGGACAATGTTCTAATCAACTGAGTTATCTGGCCAGAACTTATCCTTAACTCTTAATATAATTCTTAGAGGGAGTGACTCCCAAATATTTAATGTTTCATGAGTAAAATAGTCTGGCATTTTTCCTTTCTTTTTTAGTTATATATATTTTTAAAATTACATAAAAGATATATATATATATATATATATATTTATGTTTAAAATAATTTTAAAAGATTACTAAGAGAAAAATTATCTGGAGATTACTGTTTTTAAAATTTAACTAATACTGTACCTATCTATATTGATTTCCTAAGACTATCATAACAAAGTATGAGATTGGGTGGCTTATACAACCGAAATTGATTTTCTCACAATTTTAGAGGCTAGAAATCTCCACTCAAATTGTCAGCCAGTTTGGTTTCTTCTGAAGTCTCTCTTCACAGCTGACAGCCCTCTTCCCTGTCTCTTCACGTGGTCTTCCCTTAGTACATGTTTGTGTATAATCTCCTTTCCTATAAAAATGCCACTTTAATCACTATGCTGTACACCTGAAACTAATACAAAGTAATATGGAATGTAAACTAACTGAAAAAAAAATTTTTAATTTAAATCTCACCCTGGTCAGTTTCCTTAGTGGATAGAGTATTGGCCCAGTGTGCACATGTGCCAGGTTTGATTCCCAGTCAGGGCACATATGAGAAGCACCATCAGATTCTCTCCCACTCTTCTCCCCCTTCTCTCCCTCTTCTCCTCCCATAGCCAGTGGCTCGATTGGTTTGAGCATTGGTCCTGGGTGCTGAGGATACCTCAGTTGATTCTAGCATCTGCCCGAGATAGGTTGCTGGGTGGCTCCTGGTTGGGGCACACGTGGGAGTCTGTCTTGCTATCTTCCCTTATCTCTCTTAAAAAAAATGTTCTTTCATTATAACAAATGTTACAAGCCTAGAAACCAAAGGAACATTAGTAGAATAGGATTATCTGAGGTATTGGGGACTGGGACATCGACATGTGATTTGAGGAGAGGACACAATTTTGCCATAAAAGTATCTATGTGAGTTGATAGTAGTTAGATAGATATAGAGAATATGTTTAGAAATACTAATCATATATATATATATATCCTTCTCTCACTTAACATGTGATTTTTTATACAAATATAAATTATCTATGAGATATTTTCTTAATGGCTAAATATTGTACAATTATTGGGTTTTACATAATATATTTAACCAGTGCCTCACTATTATCATCTGAGTTATTGCTAGTATTTTTTTCTATTTAAATGCTACTTTCCAACATTATTACATATACACCTAGACAAAATTTCCTTTATTTATTTTTTGATAAGTGTCTATTAGTTGATCTACCTGGTCAAAGATTATGTTCTCTTTTTCCTCTTAGGAATTTTTATACTTACTAGAAAATGTGCGTCAAATGTCACTCTAAGTATTAAATAAACAATGCCTGTTTACCACTGCCATGCAAGCTTGCTGTGTTTATCAGTCTTTTATTTTCTGATAAACAAATAACAACTTACTGTATTTACATAAGTATTTATTAAAATTAATTTGACCCTGGGGAGTGTGAACATTGTGTGTGTGTGTGTGTGTGTGTGTGTGTGTATTATGCTCTTCTATTCTCTACATGAGAATGTAGGCCTCATCTGAAGCCTCCCAACCCCTGCCATCACTGAATACAATTAGAACTTAGTATTTTCTTCAGTGAACCGCTGAAAAGAATGTAAGTCACTTTACTTACTACCAGGCAAAGTTTTGTAAACTTTATGAACCCCAGTCACTTTCCTTGCTTCCTATGCCCTGTCAGTGACAACTGTAAATTCTGTCTCACTTAAGAGACAGAAGTCTCTTTGCACTCTGAGCCAACACAGTGCCCTGCAATCCAACCAGGGCTGTGGTTCAGTGAGTGTTGTGTTCCTCCATACTTTCCAAATATTAATAGTAGCTATTATTTTTAGATAGTGGCCTTCCCTTTGTGGCTCACTGCATTAGACATTTGGAATATTTAAACTTTAATACTTTTATGCACCATTGGTTGCATACTGTGAGGCAGTGTTTAACATTACATGATTTCTGGTTAATGTGGCAAATATAGCAATGTTTTAAATATTTTATTGTCAGTTCTCTTTTTCTGCCCTGTTTATTTTCCTGTAGTCCTCCATTTATATTGCAAATGGAGTTTTGTTCCTTGGAGACTTGGAAAAATGGCCTAAACATGATATCATAGATACTTGTAAGTTTCTCAGTGGTTGTTTCTCAGAAATATAAGAAAAATAATAGATTTCCTCAGAGATACTGACACCTCAGTTCACGGGCTGTTCTTGGTTTCTTTCTATTCCATATTGAATTCGTCTAGGTGTTCTGTTTGATCGATTTAAATGTTCCAGACTGCTGACACCATATGCCTTATGAGTCTTTTTTTCCAAACTGTTTTTCATAGATTCTGAATAAGATGAATTATATAACACACTAAACAAAGTACAAGATTGGGGGGAAAAAACAGAAAAGGGAAAGTGAGTGCAAGATGATTCCTTTGCTTTCAAAAATTTAACTTTACTTACCAAACTATTCAATTACCTTTTCAAAATCACTGATGCCCTCATCACGATCGTTGTCACACTCCACATATATCACAGCTCAACTCTGCATGGTATTTCAATATCTCAGTATGTTTCTGGCCAAGATTATTGAAGCAGTAAAATCTACCTTAGAAAAAAAAGGAAGGGTTTTGAGAAAACACGTAAACATTTTCTAGAAGAATAATTTACTCCATTTGTCTTTCTCTTATTCTTTATTTTTTGTGCTATCTCATTCTACTTCTGAACACATATTAATTCAAATTTCACTTTCTTCCCTTTGTGTCCACATTTAGTTGTCAACTGGCAGATCTGGCCTGTAGAGTGGCCCTCTGAACATAACAGAAGCAGAGGGGGTTATTTCTGATCAGGATGAAGAAAGCATTCTTCAAAACACTTGCTGAATATGTCTTGCATTCAACAGAGATAGTTTAGTTACTTAAGATGAGCAACTATTTGCTTCAAAAAAGATATTATATTCACTAATTGCATTTGAATGCTATACACTGTGAAAGATAACGTTCCCTGAGAATGGAATATTTTCCTCCTGCGTGGTGAGAGGATAGCTCATGAAACTAGGGTCAGAAGAAATTTACAACCAGTGGGAAAATGATAGATATTTTCTGATTGTTGATATGAGCCATACTTATCCTCCAAACATCCAAAATTCCATATCCATTTAATTAACTTTGATCTTTAATCATATGGACTCCAGAGGCAAAAGAAACGCACAGTTAATTACTCAGCCCAAAGTGAATCTTGGTAAGCAAAATGACAACAATATTTCATACAAAAAATAATCAACTAAATCTACACCATCTGGACATTTGGATGGAGTTATTTTATCACTATAGTGTTTGGTTTTTTTTAAAATAATTAAAACACAAATCCAACAACTCATGCTTAGTAAGAGTAGTACTGTTTTATTAAATCAAAATAAAGGACCAAGTAATACCTAAATAAAAGAGATATAGACTAAGACAAAAACCAATTATTTTTGCTTTAATTTTCAGCTAAATAGGTAAGCCAACAATGGAAGCAACTGATGTCTTAAACTTGATAGTGTGAATTCATCACCCCCTAAAAACTGCTTCCTTTTCAAATATGAAGTATTAACTCTGATTCCAAATGAAGTGACTGCAAGATACCAAGTTTAAAATTCTCAAACTGTCAACGACTGTTTTACTAATTATCCAGATTCCGAGGCAATCATACAACCGTAATCATTCACCTCACGCCTGGAAACATAAGTCTTGTTCTTTTGATGAATATTTATAAGACAGTGTAAAGCAGTCTACTTTCTTTTCCCTTCAGGCAAGACAATTTGGAGTTCATCAATATGTATTACCAAGGACTTTTATAAAAGGCACTTCAAAGAAAATTCATCAGGCATTCCTTTTGTCTTGATTTCTGTTAGACTGATACTTCCTTTTGACAAGTATCAATAAATTATCCTCTGATGGCTGGAAACTTGATGTCTTATTCAGAAACTTCCACACACAGCAAAATCTGGGTTTTGAGTTTCAAGTGAAATTATTAAGATTCTGAATCTAATTTAAGGACAGACAGAAAATATGTAAGTTAAAAATAATAAAACAAACATGTATATAGTCACCCTAAAGCATGCAAAATGGAATTTTTCCATAGTTGAGCATTCTCTTGCTGTATCTAGTTTGCAACTTTTCTATTTGCCATATAAACATATTTAGGATTTCCTCACAGGTTAAAAAAAATTGCAAGCTTTGGTTTATGGATAACTGGAAGAGCCACACCAAATAAAACCAAGTAAGTGTAGGTATAGAAACTGGAGAATGACAAGATTTTTCTCTCCATAAGAAAGATTAGTTTTTGCTTTTGAATTTTATTTGTTACACTCACATTTCTGTAAGAGGAGGGTGAATGAATATAATTGTCTAAAATAAGAATGAAAAATATTATTCTAGTTAATGAGTTTTGGAAAAGGATATAAAAACCTTATTTTGCATTCTTTCTAAAACATGTAATATTTTTTTTTATTTTGGCAAAAAGTATTTGAGATACAGAAACACAATTGATAGCTATTTGTATGGCTAAACACAGAAAAGCATGTTAACTAAAGAGTCTATCTTATTTTATGGCTTTACTCACTCTTTAGAAAGCTATTGTGCTAATTATAAAAATATTTCTACACTCTAAGAAATTGTTTTATTGTTATCTAATACAATATAACAAAGTATAATATCTATTTTAAGTTTAATTTTTAAAAAGTAGACATGTGAGCTTGAATATATAGTTTGCAAACCAATTGTAATATTAATCAAAAAGCCATTTTAGACAAGTTCATGTGTATTATCAAAACATATATCTTATTTGTGAAAATATAATTTACAATGAATAAGTAATTTGGAATAGAGTTTGTTTTATAAGAAAAAACAAATAAAGAAGAAAATGATTACAAGCAGAATTCTTGTGGAATAGAGAATGCTATATTCTCTGAGTCCCTAAGAGCTGTGAGATGTTATTCAATGGCTTTATAAATGTCATCAAATACAACAGTATTATTTGAAAATAGTTTACTTTTATATTACTTGTTAAGGATGATAATGGTGATGATGTAAATCTGAGCTCTATTTTCTAAATTTGCCGCCCAAATATAGCATAGAAAGCGTTGATACATTCTTGATACAATGATTGTTAATTTTAACATGTAAAAAAATTATAGAGAGGATACAAGATCAAGTATTTCTGATCATATTTCTAATATCCTCCCTATGCATTCATTTCAAATAAAATCTCTGTTCAAATAAAATCCCCAGTTCTGTTTTATTGATATTTATATAACAAATCACTGGAACATGTAATGACTTAAAACAATAAACATTTATTTTCTCATTATATTTTATTGGTTGGAAAAAACAGGTGCATATTAGCTGGATGATTCTGGTTTAGGATCTCTCATAAAATTGCAAAGAAAGTGTTGGTCAGGACTGCAGTCATTAGAAGGCTTGACTATAGCTGGAAAATCTCTTTACAAGGTCACTTGCATGGGTATTGTCAGGTAGCCTCAATTTCTTACAAGCTGCAGTCTAGAGACCTCAGTTTTCCACCTCATAGTCCTTTCCATAAGACTGCTTGAGTGTCCTCACAATGTGGCAGGTGATTTTCCCCAGAGTGAGATCTCCTCTTGGTAGCGACCCACTGTCACTTTCACTATAATCTACTTAGAACATAAGCAAACCACTAAATCCAATTCAATCTTAAGGGGAGAGGAATTAGGCCCCACCTTTAAAAGGAATAAATATCAAAGATTTTTGTATATAATTCAAAACCTCCACAAGTGTGTGCTAAGTATGTGAATCTCACAATTACTGGTTATGATGGTATCCACATGTTATTAAAATACATAACAAATTGAAATTATATCCAAAGGGACTATTTGAATTGAGTACTTCAAATTAGTCATAATAATATTTGAAAAGTGTAAAAGAACAATTTAATATTACATACCCTTGATATGTGATATTTTCATTATATGATGATTTACTTTTATATGTATTACTTTAAAAATATATGTACAAGAATAAATAAGCATAGCAATGCTCCAGTATTTTTATTAGTCTGAATAGAAAAATAAATGCCCTTTAGCATCAAGGAGGACGTAACAAGGACACATGGAAGTTTTGGGAGAAGAGATGTTGAAATAAACTTGTTTTAAAAGTTTGGGTTGGCCCTGGACGGTTGGCTCAGCAGTAGAGCGTCGGCCTGGCGTGCGGGGGACCCAGGTTCGATTCCCGGCCAGGGCACATAGGAGAAGCGCCCATTTGCTTCTCCACCCCCCCTCCTTCCTCTCTGTCTCTCTCTTCCCCTCCCACAGCCAAGGCTCCATTGGAGCAAAAGATGGCCTGGGTGCTGGGGATGGCTCCTTGGCCTCTGCCCCAGGCGCTAGAGTGGCTCTGGTCATGGCAGAGCGACTCCCCAGAGAAGCAGAGCATCGCCCCCTGGTGGGCAGAGCGTTGCCCCTGGTGGGCGTGCTGGGTGGATCCCGGTCGGGCGCATGCGGGAGTCTGTCTGACTGTCTCTTCCCATTTCCAGCTTCAGAAAAAAAAAAAAAAAAGTTTGGGTTGGTGCCATGTATACAAAATTCCAAAAGAAAACTAACTATGGGAACCCAATTAATAAGTAAAGAAATAATTTATGTACCCTATTTTCCCCAAAATAAGTCTGTGTCTTATGTTAATTTTTGCTCCTAAAGATGTGCTAGGTCTTATTTTCAAGGGAGGCCTTATATTTCTAAGCTTGAAAAAAATTGTACTAGGTCTTATTTTCGAGGAATGTCTTATTTTTGGTGAAACAGGGTAAGAGATAACAAGAATTAAAAGTTGTGGTGGTAGTCATGAAAAAGATAAAAAGGAAATGGGTTTAAGAAATATAATGAAGAAATAGAGCACAATTATTTCTTACTTAAGGAAGATTTTACTCTATATTTTTTTCCGATTTCTCCTTAGGAAGAACTTAGATATCCATTTTATAGCTTAGAGCAACTTCTTTTGCAATAATGAAGAGAAAGCAGTTCTAATTCCAAGTCTATGTTTGAGCATTCAGCTGACTCATGGCTTCTGGTGGAAAATGAATAACCATACCAAAACTCATATAAACAAGAGAGAATGAGAGAATAAGAGAAAGTGGCAAACCATTACAATCAGAGAATTTTTATTTTTTGTCATCTTATGTGGTTAAAATAAAATGTAATTTCTGAATAAGCTTTTCTGGAGGAACAGATGATATCAAACTATTAGCCAGAGATTTTGTTTTGTGCTATGGTAGTAGCCATATTGTTATATATATTCCAATATACAGTAGCCTCCCTTTATCCTTGAGGGATAAATTCCAAGATGCCCAATTGATGCCTGAAACTGCAGGTAGTACCAAACCTGTATTTTCATATATATATATATATACACACACACACATTTTTACTTAGAGAAAGCACTTATGGCTTCTCTCTGTTATATTCTACTAGCCAAAGTTACTACTTTTGTGCTTTGGGTCTATTATTAAGTAAAATATGGGTTACTTGAACATAAGCATTGTGATAACAGTAAATTTGATAACCAAGATAGCTACTAAGTGACTAACTGAGTACCATATACATCAGGGGTCCCCAAACTACGGCCCGCGGGCCACATGCGGCCTCCTGAGGCCATTTATCCGGCCCCTGCCGCACTTCTGGAAGGGGCACCTCTTTCATTGGTGGTCAGTGAGAGGAGCATAGTTCCCATTTAAATACTGGTCAGTTTGTTGATTTAAATTTACTTGTTCTTTATTTTAAATATTATATTTGTTCCCGTTTTTTTTTGTTTGTTTGTTTGTTTGTTTTGTTTTGTTTTTTTACTTTAAAATAAGATATGAGCAGTGTGCATAGGGATTTGTTCATAGTTTTTTTTATAGTCCGGCCCTCCAATGGTCTGAGGGACAGTGAACTGGCCCCCTGTGTAAAAAGTTTGGGGACCCCAATATACATTGTGGATATTGTAGACATAAGGATGGTTCATATCCCAGGCAAGAGAGAACAGGACTGTAGAGGATTTCATCACATTACTCAGAACAGCATACAATTTAAAATACAAATTTTTTATTTTTAGAATTTCCTATTTAATTTTATAGGACCACAGTTAACCTCAGGTAATAAACCATAGAAAGCAAAACCACAGATTTGGGGGGACTACTATATTCTCTAATGTATTTTAAAATAAATTGAATAATAAGATAGAACTATAGAGAGAGACTAATGTACAGAAGGACGACTTTGGTGCTTGACACACAGATTTCTACCTTGGCTCTCTAACTGCCTAGATTTGTGATCTTTGACATATTGCTTAAAGTTTCTGAACCACAATTTCTTTAAAGGCAATAACTGACATTCACTTGAAATCTAAAAAGGATTAAATAAAATAATTTATGTAAATACTAAGGACAGTGCCTAACACTTAATAAACTCTAATAAATATTTATGACAAATCTTATCCTATAGGTAATATTATTAGGAATGATTTGATAATATGGAACTGGCTGAACTGAAATGTGAAAGGGAACTGTGATAACACTCCTTGAAGCTAGGACTTTGATAGTCCTGGTTAGATGGCATCAAAACAGTTTTCTTCTAGTTGTCTTTTGAAATTCACATTATGTATTGATTGAGATTGGAGCCATGTTAGCAAAAGACGACATATTTGAGTGCACTGGTGTCCTGAAGCCTTCACAAAACTGCTAAAAGACACTATCTTCTTCCTGGCAGAGTGGTCTTGTGTAGAAGAAGAACCTTATCATTCAACCCAACACTATTCACTTCAAGTTGTTCCTCCTTAAAGCAAATGAAGTGAATTACCAGAGATACAGATAATTTTATCAGTGGAAAATTTTTCTGTCATGAGCCATGGAACTGAACCTGATGAAGGTCTTAATGATTTCCAGAGAAAAGATCTCGGAAAGCCTTAATCTCAGTAAAAAAAATTTGAGAAAAATCTCATAAATATTGAAAACCTCATTTAAATGTTTTTAAGCTGGGCAGTCACATGGTCAGTAGTGGCCTGATGTAGCATGACTGATACAATTGGCTGAATATGGTGGCCCCTGAGTGAAGCAGTGAGTGCCGAGATGGTGCTCCTAATAGGAGACAGAATGAACACAGAGGAGCAGGATGCTGTATTTTGAGAATGTGTTTGTGGAAGAAAGTTAGTATTAACAGAAATGAGGAGATGCTATGAAAACAGCTTAAAAATGATGAGTTTGGTTATTAAAACACTGACTTTTTAAGGTAAATGGTGGACAATCAATCTTCAAAGGAGCCCAGAGTTTATCAAAAACATTTTAGTAATTGATTCCAAGAGAGAAGGACTATTACTAAGAAATATCTCTTCATGTAGAATCTTTATTTTTTATAAAATGCATTATAAATATATAAATATATAAATAATAGGTTATATTATAACAATCTTCAAAAATTAGCAATTTTTTATCCTTTTATAGATAAAACAATATTATGTTTTTACCTTTGTATCACATATATTACTTTTAATTTGTTAAATATCTTGATAAAAGCTAAAGTATCCTCAAGCATATAATACATTAGGTCAGACTATTAAATATGATTTTGAAAGCAGCTATACAATATATTTTTGACATGTCAAATAAATTAAAGTGATCAAATAAATTTTTTTATATGCCTAAAATATTAAACCATAAAACATTCACAGGCACAGGAAAGGTAAAACTCATTATATATATTTTAATGAAAAGCATTTCTAATTACTTTTCATCAGTTTTTGCATGTTAATAAATAATTTTATTGGCACTTTCTGATATATTTGTAAAAAGTCAGTACATTATTATCATTAAATTATTATATTATAGATTTCTAAATATCAAATTATTCTAATTTTTTCCTGATAAATACTAAATTATTATAAGACCCTCTAATTCATTAATGTATTTTTTTTTTGACAAAGACTGAGAGTCAGAGAGGGACAGATAGGGACAGACAGGCAGGAAGGGAGAGAGATGAGAATCATCAGTTTTTTATTGTGGCACCTTAGTTATTCATTGATTGCTTTCTCATATGTGCTTTGGCAGGCGGCAGGGAGGCTACAGCAGATCCAGTGACCCCTTGCTCAAGCCAGCTACCTTGGGCTCAAGCCAGCTACCATGGGTTCAGGTTTATGATCCCACATTCAAGCCAGCAACCCCATGCTCAAACTGGTGAGCCTGTGCTCAAGTCAGCAACCTCCAGGTTTCAAACTTGGGTCCTCTGCATGCCAGTTCAATGCTGTATCATCCACTGTGCCACCATCTGGCCAAGCCATTAATGTACTATTTTGAACATGATAATTACTAAATACCTAATAAAGAATTTATCTCACTGGACAAATCAGACTTCAGGTTCAGTCATTTAGCATGTTTTTGCAACTTTAAGCTGTTCCAAAATATTTAAGTTGCTTCTTTTAAATGCAAATGTATCATCTATAATTTTATAATTATTTTTAAAAGCCAAAAATTTATTTTAATATAAAATAGCATTAAAATATTATATAAAATTTTTATTTGTGAAAAAAATTAACATTAGTTATTGTCATTTGCCATTAAGATAAATTGTATCTATAGTTGTTTCCTCATTAAATGAGAAAAAGTGATTACCATATTTTTCGCTCCATAAGACACACTTCTTTCCCCCCAAAAGTGGATGGGAAAATGCCTGTGCATCTTATGGAGCGAATTTTTATTTTATTTTTTTAGCTGCTGTAGGGTGCTGCGCCACTAAACATATGTAGAATGAGCTCCAGTGGGAGCATAATCATACCCGCCACAGAGGTGTGTGCAACCCTGGCATCTGCAGAGTGATCTCCTGGAACCAGTTTCCACAGTTGCATGCAGCACAGGAGAGAAGGTGAATGACGTGTGGGTGCATTCATCTGGTATCATGAGGGCAGATGTGAGAGGTGCACTGCAGAGGTGGAGGGCTGTGCTGCAGCTGCTGGAGTTCTGTGTGAAATTCTGACGTCACTTGCTGCCCTATTAGGGCTTGACCAGTTTAGAGCATATATTAGCGAAACCACACACACAAAAAAAGAACTTGAAAGAAGTGAAGACTCATCTACCTGAAATTCTGGGGGAGGGGGGGTCTTACCAACCAGTTGCGACCTCTCGACGTTTCCATCAACAAACTGTTTAAAGTCTTTATGCAAGAAGAGTAGAACAAATGGATGGCTGCTGGTAATCATGACCTGACACCAACTAGAAAAATGAAGAGACCCACTGTCACTCAAGTCTGTGAGTGGATGAAAACATCATGGCAATCGCTGAACAATGAAACTGTGATAAGGTCTTTCAAAAAATGTGGCATTAGGCCCTGGCTGGTTGGCTCAGTGGTAGAGCATCAGCTTGGCGTGCAGGAGTCCTGGGTTCAATTCCCGGCCAGGGCACACAGGAGAAGCGCCCATCTGCTTCTCCACCCCTCCCCCTCTCCTTCGTCTCTCTCTTCCCCTCCCATAGCCAAGGCTCCACTGGAGCAAAGATGGCCCAGGTGCTGGGGATGGCTCTATGGCCTCTGCCTCAGGCGCTAGAATGGCTCTGGTTGCAACAGAGCAGCGCCCCAGATGGGCAGAGCATCGCCCCCTGGTGGGCGTGTTGGGTGGATCCCAGTAGGGCGCATGCGGGAGTCTGACTGCCTCCCCATTTCCAACTTCAGAAAAATACAAAAAAAAAAAAAAATGTAGCATTAGCAATGCTTTAGATGGCACTGAAGATGGTATCATATATGAAAATAGTGAAGAAATTGATACCAGTGATTGTGAGCAACTGAGCTTCTTAAAGTCTGACACTAGCAATGATGATTAGTTCCTGGGGTTCCCGGACATATAGAAGAATATTTGAACATTAACGTCTGTTCTCATTTGATAATAACAGTGCTAATGGTTGTTAATACTGCTGTTGAGTTTACATTGTTGAAATATTATTGTGGTATATTTTATTAAATATTTTAACACACCATTTGGTTCAGAATTTTTTTTTTTCTTATTTTCCTCCTTAAAATCCTAGGTGCGTCTTATGGTCGGGTATGTCTTATGGAGTGAAAAATATGGTATTTGTGACCTTCTTTTATTAGATGTGTTAGCTCTAAACAAAATGGTGCTTTGCATAAAAAGGATCACAACCAGTGTATACACATGTTAAGACTTTATCACAATCAGAATAATGAGCATATCAATTACCCAGAAGTTTCCTCAAGACCCTGTGTAACAATCTCTCACCCTTAACTCTTAATGTGTTATATCTTATCTCCAGAAAAAACATAAATGTGCTTTCTGACACTATAATTAGTTTCCATTTTCTACAATTTTGTATAAAAGAAACCATACAGTATATATTATTTGTCCGTCTTCTTTAACTCAGTATGATATGGGCTTATGTATATTGCTATCTCTATTATTTATATTGTTGAGTATTCTTCTATGTGGATACACCACTGTTTATACATTAACCTACCTAAGGACTATTTTTCTCCTGTTTTTTTTATTTTTTTTTAATTTTTCTGAAGCTGGAAACGGGGAGAGACAGTCAGACAGACTCCCGCATGCGCCCGACCGGGATCCACCTGGCACGCCCACCAGGGGCGATGCTCTGCCCACCAGGGGGCGATGCTCTGCCCATCCTGGGCATCGCTATGTTGCGACCAGAGCCACTCTAGCGCCTGAGGCAAAGGCCACAGAGCCATCCCCAGCGCCCGGGCCATCTTTGCTCCAATGGAGCCTTAGCTGCGGGAGGGGAAAAGAGAGACAGAGAGGAAGGAGAGGGGGAGGGGTGGAGAAGCAGATGGGTGCCTCTCCTGTGTGCCCTGGCCGGGAATCAAACCCTGGATTTCTGCACGCCAGGCCGACGCTCTACCACTGAGCCAACCAGCCAGGGCCTCTCCCGTTTTTGATTATTAGAAATGTGGCTGCCACGAACATTTGTTTAGAAGCTTTGGTATGAATATATGCTTTCAGTCCTCTTGGGTTAATCACTTAGGAGTAGAATATCACAATTATATGGTAAGTGTATGGCAACATTTTAAGAAATTCTGCCCAACTGTTTTTCAAAGTTGTTCTGCTATTTTAAGTATCAATTAAAAGATTATGAGAGTTCCACTTTCTCATCAGCACTTAGTATGATTAGTGTTTCTAATTTTACCCATTCTGTTTTTTGTGCAGTGGTGTCTCAGTTTATTTGGACTAATAAAACAAACAGCACAGACTGGGTGGATTAAGCAACAAATACATATTTCTCACCGTTTCTGAGGCTGAGAAGATTATGGTCAAGGTGCCAAACAATTTGGTTCCTGGTTTCTTTTCCTGGTTTGTAGATAGCCATTTTCTCACTGTATTGTCACAGGGTTTACAGAGAGGTCGTATATTTCCTATCTCTTCTTATCAGGGCACTACTGTTATCATGAAGGCTTCATCCTCATGACCTAATTATTGTCTAAAAGTCTCACCTCCAAATACTGTCACATAGGGAATTAGAAATTCATATGAATATTGAGGAGACACATTTACTCTACTTCAAGTGCTATCTCATTTTGATTGTAACTGGTTCACTTTCTTCCTTTTTTTTTTTTTTTTTTTTTTTTTTTTTTTGTATTTTTCTGAAGCTGGAAACAGGGAGAGACAGTCAGACAGACTCCCGCATGCACCCGACCGGGATCCACCCGGCACGCCCACCAGGGGGCGATGCTCTGCCCACCAGGGGGCGATGCTCTGCCCCTCTGGGGCGTCGCTCTGTTGCGACCAGAGCCACTCTAGCGCCTGGGGCAGAGGCCAAGGAGCCATCCCCAGCGCCTGGGCCATCTTTGCTCCAATGGAGCCTCTCTGTGGGAGGGGAAGAGATAGACAGAGAGGAACGAGGGGGGGGGGTGGAGAAGCAGATGGGTGCTTCTCCTATGTGCCCTGGCCGGGAATCGAACCCAGGACTTCTGCACGCCAGGCCGACACTCTACCACTGAGCCAACCAGCCAGGGCTAATTGGTTACTTTCTTAATGACTAATGATGTTTTTCAATTTCCATAAGAATTTATATAAAATGGGTATTATTTCTTCCTTACATGTTGTTGAATATACCAATATAGCCATAGAGACCTAGAGTTGTCTGTGGGAAATCTTTCCATTCAATGTCTTTAATGAATGAAAGGGTTATTTAGGTTATCTATTTCTTGGTGAAAGAGTGTTGTTGGTATTGTCTTTCAAGGAATTTGTTCATTCCATCTAAGTTTGAATTTTTGACTAAAATTTGTTGAAATATTTTTATTATCTTTTAATATCTTTTGATTCTGTTATGATATCATTTCTTTTGTTTCTTATGTAATCTATTTCTTCTTCCTTTATTTCCCTGATTAGTCTGGATATAGCTAGAAATGTTTTAACTTTATCAAACACCCAGCTTTTGATTTTACTGATTTTATATTTGTTATTGTTCTCCAACTTCAATGATTTTTACAGTGATCTTTATTATCTCTTTTATACTAGGTTAAATTTCCTCTCTTATAGTCCCCTAATTTCTTAAGGTAAAAGTGGGTGTCATTTATTTGAAACCTTCTTATTTTCTAATAAAGTCATGTAAAGCTATAAATTTCTCTCAATATACTGCGTTAGTGGTGTCCAACAAATTCTTTTTTTTAATTTATTAATTTTAGTGTGGTGACATTGATAAATCAAGGTACATATGTTCAGAGAAAACATCTCCAGGTTATTTTGACATTTGATTATGTTGCATACCCCTCACCCAAAGTCAAATTGTCGATTTGTTGTTCATCCAACAAATTCTGATGTGATTTTATTTTTATTCAGTTTAATATCTTTTGATTTACTCTGTGATCCACAGGTTTTTAGAAGTATATTGTTTAGTTTCCACATATTTGTGAATTATCCAGATATCTTTTTGTAATCAATTTCTAGCTTACTTTCATTGTGGAATTGATAGAGTCTTGATACAGTATACAATCAATTATATGTGTATATATATGATTGACAGTATACCATATGCAACTTATTTCCTAGATTATCTCTAGTACCACCCCCCCAAGGAATGCAGAAGAACGAATGAAGCCGAACATTCCCATACCCCTGAGGAGAACTACTGAAGCGGGTAGTCCTCATACCCCTGAGGAGATGTCTGGTGCCCAAGAAGCAATAAAAACTGTGATTAGATCATAATGCCATGGAGAATAAATTATGATCCTGAGAACTGGCCGTCCTGCTTGATGACTCTTACAATGCTAGGAACCAGCTATCCTACTTTATGACCAATTGCATGTCCCCCATTGTACAATACTAACCTCACCTGGAAAGGTAACATAATCAGCCCTTACAACTGAGATTATAAGGCAGACTTTGGGCTAGGATATGCCACTTGGCTTCTCAAGTTGATTAAAGATGCCTGTTACCCTCTCAGACCCAGTCTCTGCGTATTGGCTATGATTGGTGACCCAAACCCACACCGATTATAGTCTGGTAATAGTATGAGAACATAACTCTGTATGACTTAAAGCCTTTATATTTATTGAGATTTGTTTTATACTTGATCTTGGTAAATGTTCCATGAACTTTTAAACACAATGTGCAGCCTGCTCTTTTAGGATAGAATATTCTAGAATTGTCCGTCAGTCACTTTCATTTATGGTACTGTTTATGTCGTTTATATGCTTCCTGATTTTCTATCTTCTTGAGATATCAATTATTGAGAAGAGAGTATTAAAATTTCTTATTTGAATCATAAAATTACCTCCTCCTTGCAGCTCTACAAATTTTTTCTTCATGTATTTTGAAATTCCCTTATTATGTGAGTAAACATTAAGGATTGTTCTGTCTTTTGGCCCCTTTAGAATTATGAAAGGACAATATTTGAGTAATATTATTTCCTCTATAGTCTACTTTGGCTGATGTTAAAATAGTCACTCTGGCTTACTTTAGATTAATGATAGCATAGTATAACTTTTTTGATTCTTTTAATTTTCACTTATATATGTTTTTTATATCTAAGGTGAGTTCCTAATAAACAACAGGTATCTGGGTATTGCTTTGAAATTCAGTTAACATTTTTTGCCTCTTAACTGGGATAATTGGGCTATTTAACATGATTGCTGATATTGTTAGGTGAAGGCAATAATTTTTCTGTTTTTAAATTTTCCCCATTTGTTCTTTATTCCTCTTTTTCCGCCTTTACCTGAAGACACCATCAAAAATAAAATACCGCCCTGGCCGGTTGGCTCAGCAGTAGAGCCTCGGCCTGGCGTGCGGGGGACCCGAGTTCGATTCCCGGCCAGGGCACATAGGAGAAGCGCCCATTTGCTTCTCCACCCCCACCCCCTCCTTCCTCTCTGTCTCTCTCTTCCCCTCCCGCAGCCAAGGCTCCATTGGAGCAAGGATGGCCCGGGCGCTGGGGATGGCTCCTTGGCCTCTGCCCGAGGCGCTAGAGTGGCTCTGGTCGCGGCAGAGCGATGCCCCGGAGGGGCAGAGCATCGCCCCCTGGTGGGCAGAGCGTTGCCCCTGGTGGGCGTGCCGGGTGGATCCCGGTGGGGCGCTTGCGGGAGTCTGTCTGACTGTCTCTCCCCGTTTCTAGCTTCAGAAAAATACAAAAACAAAAAAAAATACCATGGTCATAAAAAAATAAATGTAAAAAACCTTGTATATAAATACATAAAAAAGTGTTGACTGACAAAAAGTAACCATCTATTCTTTACATGTCAAATTTTACTGAGCATGTAGTAAGCTCCATATACTATGTTCATTCAAGTATGAGTGGGAAACTGGAGATATCTTTTTGTGAGCAGCTATTCATGGCTATATCCCATTATTAAAAAGTCCTTCAGCAGAGAAACAAGAATTTCTTTTCTTGCCCTTTAGGCAGAATCTGAATACTCATTAGCTTTAATTTACCTACTTGTGCTAAACTCATTGGCAGTGGTAAAGTCCTTTCCATCAAATTGATATCTGTTAAATAACCTTGGAAGTATATTAGCATATATCCTTTCCCTTAGAATGAAAGAATTACATGCATAATAATGTATTATTTGCCCTTCTGAGACATCATTCAGGACATGGAAATGTGTCTTGGAAATCTGAGCAGCAATATTCTTATGTTGTATCAACTGGGGATACTATCATTTTTTCTATTCACCAGAAGTTTTAGATTTCTTTTTCTTTCATTGAGCTAAAATGCCACATCTTCAAAGGTAAAGTATTAGAAGAGTAAATTGTTGAGGTAAAGCTACAGAATCTGCATAAGCAATCGCTACAGTTATAATTTCTCAGGGGAGTTCATCAGGAAGGCATTGTGTAGTGAACAAAGGTGTACTCACAGTAAGGTACCCTGTACTTTTCACATTTAGATTATATAATCACAGGGAATCTTTACTATTGTTTCTTTTTGTTATTAAAAATCTGAGGGGGAGGGGAAGAAAACCTGTGACTGGATAAAAACCACTTTTAATTATTCATTTTAATTAATTAATTTATTTATTTATTTACAGAGACAGAGAAAGAGTCAGAGAGAGGAATAGATAGGGACAGACAGATAGGAATGGAGAGATGAGAGGCATCAATCATCAGTTTTTAGTTGCAACACCTAAGTTGTTCATTGATTGCTTCCTCATATGTGCCTTGACAGGGGGTCTTCAGCAGACCAAGTAACCTCTTGCTCAAGCCAGTGACCTTGGACTCAAGCTGGTGAGCTTTGCTCAAACCAAATAAGGCTGTGCTCAAGCCAGCGACCTCGGGGTCTCGAACCTGGGTCCTCCGCATCCCAGTATGACACTCTATCCACTGTGCCACTGCTTAGTCAGGCTGATTACCCATTTTTAAAGGGGACAAAATTAGTATGAATTAGTTGTATGCACAAATAAGTCTAGTACACTATTCTCTGGACATCATTTCTTCAAACATTTCTCTAGAAATTTCTTATGAAAATAAAGTGATCTGACCTTTGCAGTCTCATACTTCTGCTAACATTCTACTGGAGAGGATGGTTTAAAGAAGGGGAGAAAAGCACAGAGACATGGGGAAATGGAAAGAGAGCAAGGAGTACATGAATTAGGAGAACTAACTAGGATCTTGATGTTAATTGTATCAATTAATTTTAATTTGTCTTAGTTCAGTCATATTGTTAACTCTGGTCTTAACATCTTACCTAAGTGCATCTCAAACAATAATTGTGGCCAGTTGTAAACTTCAATAGAGGCTTGGTTGCCATTTTTCCAACTGATAACCATATTTAATACCTTCCAAATAGATTTTTACTCTCAACTAATAATTTAATTTTTGCTTCCCAGGTAAAAACAGCAGTTGGAATATAATTTAATCATCTTCTCATTAACAAAACCACCAATTTATCTCATATGACCATGTGTTGTTTTTCTTTCTCCACAAATGGATGAATGAGCCCAACAACTAAGTCAACCTCTTTTTTGGCTGATATCTCCTTTATGATCCACTCAAATACTTTGAAGTTGTATTATCAACTCATCTTTCTCCACAAGAATGGTCCCATTCTCAGCAAGCACACTCTCCTAGTGAAAAAAGGTAAAAAAAAAACAAAAAAAAAAAACACAGACACAAAAAACAGCCTTCTTAAACTATATTTTCCATTTTTATCCTCTCATTTATAGAAAAAGTTACCAAAAATATCTCTGCATCTGCTACTTCCAACTTCTTAATTCCTATTCTTTCATAATCTTCTCCAACATATTATCCCCAACAACCTAATGAAATTTTCTCACTGAATTCTTCAGCTTGAATAATTGTTTTCTAGTCCTTTTTTTTTTTTAGCTCTTGGCAGCATTTAAAACAGAAAATGCTCTGCTTTTTTGAATCACTGTCTTCACTTGGCCACTGGGACAATATACTTTTAGGGATTTCCTCCCACTATAAAGATGGCTTTTTCTCTGTCCTCATTTTGAGATCTTTCTTTCTTTCCAAACTCTAAATATGGATTCTGTTAACCTCAACCTGTGCATATCTCTTCTTTTCTAACTGCCTGATTGCATACAGGGCCCCCTCTATCCCGAACTGCACACTCTTCTCTCACTTTCACACTTCTCTACTCAATAGTTCCAACTGAATATTTACAAAACATAAAAAGTGCATCTGGGCCCTCACCGGGTTGCTCAGTGTATAGAGCATCATCCGGGAATACTAGGGTCATGCATTCAATCCCAGGTCAGGGCACATATAAGAAACAGCCAATAAATGCACAACTAAAGGGAACAACTAAGTATAAAAGAGAGTTAGTGCTTCTTTCTCTCTCTTCTTCTCTCCCTTCCCCTTTCTGCCCTTTCTTTTCTCTCTCTCTCTCTCTCTCAAATTAATGGGAAAAAAAAATTTAAATAGTACATCTGTACCACAAAAGAAATATTTATATTTATCCTATTTTCTTTCAATTAGCTCTTGTCTCAGTGTTTCCATCTAGACCAGTACCTACAAGTCACTTTGACATTTCCTTTTCTCTCCACTCTATATTAGCAAGGACTTGAATCTTTGTCACCTTCAGGATAGATCTTGAATACAAAAAAAAAAAAAAAAAAAAAAAAAAAAAAAGCTCTTTATCACAAACATCCTAGGTTATTCTACCTTCATCCATACCTGGAATTCTCCAAAAGATGGCCAACTGATCATCATTCTTCTCTCTTCCTGTAGATATTTTTCCAGGTAAGAACCAGAAAATTCTTTTGAAAATGTAAATCAGATGATGACACTTTTCTGCACAGAACCTCCCATCACACTTCAAGTCTACCATCTAAATTGCATGGTCTATAAATCTTCTCTTTCCCTGATCTGTGTCTGTTTCTCTAGAAGGATCTCCAGTCAGGTTGGCCTTCTTACCATTTGCTACCCATTTTTAAGTTCACCTCACTTGCTATTTTGAATACCTGAAAATATTTCCCCCAAATTTGAATATTTCCTTACTTTTTAAAATTAAGTTTTAGGTTAATCAGCACCTCCTCAGAGAGGCCTTACCTTATCATTCTGTCTAAAAGAGCCTATTTCTGTCTTAGACATGCTTTTTAATAATGCATATTATATAAACTTATGTAATATGTAAATGACCACTCTCTTCATTCTAATATTCTGACTCCCATTACATTAGTGTCCCATATAATCTTCTGATTCTGCTTTAAGCATACATCTTTCTCAGACTCTAATGTTACTTTCTAATCTTATTCAATCAATCTTTTAATTTCAGCATTGTCAGAATTCTGTATTTGGCCGCTTTATCTTGCACTCTACAAAACTACTGCTGTTTTTCTCATTCATTACCTTTATTTAAATTACCATTAATTTCTTCCTTTGTCTAAGTCTTTGTCTTAATCAAGATCTGTATGTAGAAATTTACTTCCATCTATTAAGTTATGTCAATTTGGACTCACACAAGCACCTTAAACTCCAGTCCTTTAGACATGCCACAATTGTCATAGTGTAACACTTTCATTTCATTTAAAAATTCTTTTCTTCCTTAGATGCCTATCTTTAAGGCTCATCCTAAATTCAACAACCTCTGTGAAATCTTCTCCATCCCCTGAGTAAAACTGCCAACTCTCTGCCCTGTATTTTCCTGTCAGATTTCTGATATGACTGAGTTTATGTTTTTAAAAAACATTCATGTTCGTATCTCTCCTGATATAGTCATCAATATTGGCTTTCTTATCTTTCTCCTTAACTAGACCACCAGTGGTTTGTCTTATTCATTTTTATGTTCTTGCATTTGTCACAAGATCAATTATTGTTTCTTGAACGAGCCAAACAGCAAGGATTCTGTTCCCGGTCAAATTTACACTCCAGAGCAATCTGCACATGACTCTACACTGAGAGCCATGGGGATGGTACAGAGGGACTGCCTCACAAAAGGTGATCTCTTTCCAACTGAGATAAATTAATAAAAGGCCTTTCAGATAAAAATATAAGATACAATGAAACCCAGAAAGGATTTTTTTACCACTATCTTCTATATAGCATTTCTCTATATGTGATAACTTTAAAGTGAAGGACCTCAAAAGAAATAAAATAGGTAAAATGTACTTCTAATTATACGATCTCCTTGGACACAGAGGATAGCTAGTTAACCTTTCTCATGATGGCAAACAAGGTCCTCAGTTAAAAAGTTTTCAGCTTGACCAGTTCAGTTATATGCCAAGAAAATTATCTCTATTGTCCACAGTAGTCTATTAGAAATTAAAACTAGTGAAGAAAAACTTGACATGACTAATGTCCTAGTGCTCTTTTTTATGTTCTTGTAAATACTTTCTCTTTTTTTAGCCAACTTTTATTTGAATTACTGACTATAATTCTGTATGTTCAAGTTTATTTTGCATCCATGTAACAGATTCAAATATCGGTTTTATGTCATTATATTTTCCACATCTGATGGAATCAGCAAATGTAGAAAATAAAATTGTGTAGGGAAATGAATTGAACCCTTATTCATACATTTTTATGACCCTCTAATAATCTACATTATCATCTTTAAAATTGTTTGTAATGTTTAGATTATTTATTTATGCTTTTTACAGTGCAATATATATTAGGCTGACAGATTTAGTGAACCTGAGAATTAAAAGCACATTAAGATACTGTTTTTTGAATAAGGGGCATTTTGCTGTGCAGTGTGTTTGGTGATTGTGAGACACTGGAGAAAATCCCTCCCTTAGTGATGCTCAGATTCACACATCCCTGTGTCGTGTGGTGAGCAGCTTGGTACTCGCACCGGATGCTACAATGTGAACCATGTGGGAATAGCGCCTCATGCAGCCTCCCTTCGAGGTGTTTTTCCATCACCACCACCATCCCTTTCCTCTCCTGACAACCGTCCTCAGCGCTTGATTCTCCACAGTCTATCTTAGAAGGTAACTGTTTCTACATTTTCAGTTTTCTTATATGAAATACACATCAAAAAATGTATATTCCACCACAAAAGTTTATGTTCTAAAACTCCAGACGTATAAAAATGTGCGTGTTCTAAAAAGAGTTGCTTTCATCCTTTTTATTTACATCAATTAAGGAAAATAGAAATTTGGAGAATAGAAGTTTGAACACCTCCTTGACAAAACACAAATATGTATATTTCTAGTTCCTTGTTATTTCCATTACTTAATATGTAGATTTAACAAATTTTTGTACAAAGTGGAGCTGTTCTAAATGTTTTTCCTTGTTTCATATATTTACCTACACAGTTTTGGTAATGTAGCAGATGAAGACACAGAATTGGGACACTCTGTGTCCTAAGACAAGCATTGGCTGTGGGTCCGAGACACATTTGTTTAATTCTCAGCTGTCACACACAGACACCCTATGAGCAACAGGGCCATCACATCATTCCTCTGATCAGCAATGTCTCCAAATAAAGTATGGTAGTAATCATGTGTATTTTTTCAAGTCTATTATGCAGAGAACATTTAAAAAGTTATATAAAAATTTTCCCTGCAGCTGACGTGCAGTAGGTACTCTACAGATGTTAGTTTTGCTCATATTTTCATTTTTTATGCATTTTGAGCCACTTAGAAACTTAACAAGCTTCTTTTAAAAATGCTTGCAAATTCAAAGAATTAATTCTAGAAATTTAGTGAGTTCTTTGTCACACAGTTTCTCTATCTTCAAATCTCACAGTAACATTATAAAATACATATATTTCCATTTAAGAGCATGATAAGGAAAGCAGAGTAGATAAAAGTCAAGTTTCTGTTCAAGCTCTCTTCCTGAATTTCTTTGTAGATCCCTCTTGCATTAAATGCTGAATTTTAAAAAAACATATTATATCCTCTGCCATATGTTCTCCATTTAATCAAGTCCAAATATTTTCCTCAAGAAATACTATAAAGTGTTTAGATATTGGCTTTTTTGCATTTGTTTGTACCTTTTACAAATAATCTATAATCTAAGAAATTCTTCAATTTAATCTAAATAGGAGATACAATAAGAAAAGAAATGATTTTACTAAAGGACTCAGACACTTTGGGACATAGTATAAAATTATGATTTATTTTCCTGTAAATCATAGAGAAAAAAATTATATGATAGTCCAATGAACAAGTGTGATTTGGGCTTCACATAGCCTTCTCCATTTCTATAGCAGACTCGTTGGTTATCAACTTCTTAGTCATCTGCTCAAAATGCTGAGTTGTTTCTTTTTTTTTTTTTCTTTATTTTGTGACAGAGACAGAGAGAATCAGAGAGAGAGAGACAGATAGGAACAGACAGACAGGAAAGGTGAGAGATGAGAAGCATCAATTCTTCGTTGCGGCACCTTTGTTGTTCATTGATTGCTTTCTCATAGGTGCCTTGACGAGGTGGGGGCGGGGGACCACAGCAAACCAAGTTACCCCTTGCTTGAGCCAGCGACCTTGGGCTCAAGCTGGTGAGCCTTGCTCAAACCAAATGAGCCCGCGCTCAAGCTGGCGACCTCGGAGTCTCGAACCTGGGTTTTCCGCATCCCAGTC
This sequence comes from Saccopteryx bilineata, assembly GCF_036850765.1. Classification (NCBI taxonomy): domain Eukaryota; kingdom Metazoa; phylum Chordata; class Mammalia; order Chiroptera; family Emballonuridae; genus Saccopteryx; species Saccopteryx bilineata. Next base: position 65,097,448 of record NC_089490.1, on the reverse strand, counting down.
TGACACTCTATCCACTGCACCACTGCCTGGTCAGGCCTGAGTTTGTTTCTATATAAGATCATTCTGCCTTTCAGCTGATAGCAGATCAGGGAGTAAATCTTAGTCTAAGTCAATCCATTTATATTGTTGGTGATTGGTATAATATAATAATGAGTATAATTTAATTTTGAATCATGAAAAATGAGAGAGATTCTGTCAGTAGTGGGGGAGCAAAATTAAAAAAATATATTTTTGCTCCAAAAAAAATACTCAAAGAATGAATCTAGAAGAAGTGACTTTATCAAAATGTCAGTGTTGGTTGGTCTCAACTTTGGTACCCCTCATAAGAAGACCAATATTGACTATGCACAGACAAGACACTGTTGAAACAATCCTAGAATGTGCAGGTGAGGCTGAAACCATCTTTCGGACCACATAGACTGAGGAGGATGACATCAGAAGGGTAGGAAAGTGGCTACATTCTGACCAGCTACCCACCCTCCAGGTTGGCACAGTGCCACAGGGAGAGAGCCCCCTGGGCTTATGGTTTCTTCAGTAGAAAAATGAGAACCCAAAATGAACATCCAGCTCCTCCATCATTGAAGAGTGCTTTCCACTCAGGTCTTGCCTCACATAGATCACTGGGGCTTGGCTACTGTGGGTCATATTGAGATGGAGAAGGGGGACAGAGCAACTGGCACTCAGATCTTGGCAGATTGCATTCCTCTTTGCAGCAGCGACTGAACAGAGATCCCAGCCAGAGGCTTTACCTATCTGTTGAGCTGAGCCTGTGGCCTCTCTTAGCCAGAGAACTCAGTTGACAGTTCTGCCTGACTCAGGTCCCAGGCTACAAGCTTTACTGACCATAGAGCTCATCCTATCACCCAGGCTACACAGGAAGCAATTCTGAAGCCTTGCCCAAATGCTGAGCAGACCCTCCAGTCCCCTCTGACTGAGAAGCTTAGGAAGAGAACCTGAGCCTGTGCAGAGTGTACCTGACATTGACACTTGAAATGATGCCTGAGCAGAGATCCTAGTCAGTAGGTCGGCTCATCAGCAGAGCCAGGCTGTGGGCCACATTTGACCTGAGAACTCAGTGGGCAGTTCCGCCAAATTAGGTCTCTAACCAAGGAGATGGACTGGCCAGGAGCTGGTTTTATGGCTACTCAGACAAGGAAGCAAATACACAGCCCTATCAAAATGCTGTGTGGAGTTTCTATTCTTACTGACCAGGAAGCCTAACAAGAAAATCAAGGTGCTATAGAGCCCATCCTGTAGCCACACTTGGGCAGAGAGGAAGATCAGCATGACTGCTAAACTGCTAAGCATAGCTTCTGTCCCTCCACAGCAAGGAGTCTGAACAGTGACCCTGAACAGCCTCAGAACGCATCCTATGCTTTTCCTGAGTTGCAGGGCCCACTCAATGGCTTTGAGAGATTGCTGAATGCAGTCTGTGGCCTTGGCCTGGTCAAGTAGCACACCTTGCCCATTTGCAAAGTACAGTCATTGGCCCCACCCAACAAAGCACTTTGACAATAAGCACACAAAACTGCAGAGCACTCTAATCCACACTCAGCTGTTAGATCCAGTTAGATGCCCTTCCCAACTAAGGAACTCAACCAGAGACCTCACAGGTCAGTAGAGCACAACCTGCATCTACACCCTATTTTGGGGTACAGTATTTGTCTTCACCTGATCACAGAGCAGAGACTAAGGCCTGGTCCAACTGCAACGTCCTCCCTGCTGCCCTTCTAAACACCAGGCTAGCTGAGCCAACAGACCATCTGATCTGAAAACACAGCTAACATCATACTCAACAGTGAATAGGTAAGAGCTTTTCTTCTAAGAAAAGAAACAAGACAAGGGTACCCACTCAGACCACTCCTATTCTATGTAGTGCTGGAAAGTCCTAGCCAGGGCAATTAGGTAAGAAAAGCAATAAAAGGCCTCTGAATCAGAAAGGAAGTAATAAAACTGTCTCTTTTTGCAGATAACATGATTCATATATAGATAATCTTAAAGACTAAACCAAAAAAAAAAAACACCCAACAAAAAACCTGTTAAAATTAATAAAAGAATTCAGTATAATTTCAGAACCAAAATCAACATACAAAACTCAGTACTGTTTCTATGTACTAATAATAAGTTATTTGAAAAAGAAATAAAACAATATCATTTATAATATCATTGAAAGGAATAATATGCTTAAAAATAGATTAAACCAAAGAAGTACAAAAGCTATACACTGAAAGCTGTAAGACATTGATGAAAGAAATTAAAGACAACTAAATGAAAAGACTCATTCTGTGTGGAAGAATTAATATTGTTAAAATGTCCATACTACTCAAAGCCATCTATAGACTCAATGTAATCCCTATCAATCTTCCAATAGCATCTTTTACAGAAATAAAACAGAACAATTCTAAAATTTATATGGAACCAGAAAAGACCCAAATAGAAAACAATGCTAAGAAAGAAAACAAAAACAGAAACAATAAAGACAACTGGAGACACCACATGTTCTGATTTCAAACTATATCACAAAGCTATAGTAATCAAAAACAGTATGGTATTGGTATAAAAACAAATATGCAAACCAATAGAACAGAATTGAGAGCCCAGAAATAAACTCAAGCATATATTATCAAGTAATCTTTGAAAAGGAGCCAAGACTACTCAATGGAGAAAAGACTGTCTATCCAATAATTGGTGTTGGGAAAGCTGGGATGCAAAACAAGGAAACTGAACTCCTACCCTACAATACTCATAAAAATTAACTTGAAATGAATTAAAGATTTAAGTATAAGATCTGAAATCATAGAACTGTTAGATGAAAACATATGTAGTAACTTGACAATGATGTTGGCCATTACATTATAAATATGACACCAAAATCACAAGCAACAAAAGCAAAAATAAACAAATAGGACTACACCAAACTAAAAAGCTCTGCATGGTTAAAGAAATGATCAACAAATAAGGCAACCTACAGAATAAGAGAAAATATTTGCAAACCATGTATCTGATGAAGGTTTAATATCCAAAGTATTTAAGAAACTCATACACATTAATAACACATTAAAAAATCCAATTTAAAAATGAACAAATGACCTGAATGGACGTTTTTTTCCCCAAAGAACTTATTCAAACAACCACAGGCACGTGCAAAGATGCTCAGCATCACTAATCATCAGGGGAATGCAAATCAAAAGCACAATGAAATTCCACTTAACACTTTAAGAAGTGTTGTTGAAAATGTGGAGAAAAGAGAATTCTTGTGCACTGTTGATGTGAATAAAAATTGGCAGAGACACTGTGGAAAACAGTATGGAGCTTTCTCATAAAATTAAAAACATAAATACCATATGACCCAGCAATTCCACTTCTGGGTATATATCTGCAAAAAAAAAAATGAAATCATAATCTGGAAAAGATATCTACACTTTTTTTTTTTTTTTTTTTACAGGAACAGAGAGAGTCAGAGAGAGGGACAGACAGACAGGAACGCAGAGAGATAAGAAGCATCAATCATCAGTTTTTCGTTGCGACACCTTAGTTGTTCATTGATTGCTTTCTCATATATGCCTTGATCACCGGCCTTCAGCAGAACGAGTAACCCCTTGCTTGAGCCAGCGACCTTGGGTCCAAGCTGGTGAGCTTTTTGCTCAAGCCAGATGAGCACGTGCTCAAGCTGGTGACCTCGGGGTCTCAAACCTGGGTCTTCCGCATCTCAGTCCGAAGCACTACCACCTGGTTAGGCAAGAGATATCTACACTCTTATATTCATTGCAGTGTTCTCTACAATAGCCAAGACTTGAAAATACAGTAAGACACACATAATGGAATACTGTACTATTAGGCCATTAAAAAAGACTATTACAAACCTGAAACCTTCATAATTTTATTAAATTCAATGAAAATTTAAAAAAATAAATTAGGTGGATTAAAAAGAGAGAATCTTGCTATTTGAAACAACATGGATGAAATTTGAAAGCATGATGCTAAGCTAAATTAGTTGGACAGAGAAAGGAAAATGCTGAATTATCTTACAAATTGAATCTTTAAAAACCAGTTTCATGGCAACAAAGAGCAGATTGGTAGTTGCGAGGGTTGGGGAGAATAGGAGGAAGTGTCAGAGCACAAACTTTCAGTTATAAGATGAATTAGTTCTGGGACGTAATGTGCAACATGGTGACTACATTAAGTAATACCCTATTGTGTATTTCCAAACTGCTAAGAGAGTAGATGTTAAAAGTTCTCACTACACCAAAAAATAATGTAAATGTGTGAAGTGATAAATGTGCTCACTAACCTTATTGTGGTAATCATTTCACAATATATACATATATCAAATTATTACATTGTACATCTTAAACTTATATAAGGTTATGTATCATTTATATCTCAATAAAGCTGCAAAAAATGTTAATGAAGTTACTACCTTCTGCCTGTCAATTGTCTGGGAATTATTATCTGAGACCATTTTAACTGGGTTACTAATGACCAGAAGGGTACAAGCTTGAGAACAAATGTCAAGAGACTGAGGGACCCTGGCCAGTCTGCTCAGTGGTAGAGCCTCACCCCAGTGTGTAGATGTCCTGGGTTCAATTCCAGTCAGGGCACACAGGAGAAGCACCCATCTGCTTCACCACCCCTCCCCTCTTTCCCTCCTACAGCCATGGCTCTGTTGGTTCCAATGAGTTGTTCTCAGGCACTGACGATAGCCTGGGGCCTTTGCCTCAGGCACTAAAAAAAAAAAAGGCTCAGTTGCTGAGCAACAGAGCAACAGCCCCAGATGGGCAAAGCATCGCTCCCTAGTGGTCCTGCAGGGTGAATCCTGGTCGGGGCACATGTGGGAGTCTATCTCTGCCTCCTCTCCTCTCACTAAAAAATAGAATAATTAAAAAAAAAGAGAGAGACTGAAGATGTCAGGGCTAAAAGATAGAGAAAGCCTGGTCCTCACTGATACTGTGCTGCAGTAGCATTAACAAACTTGGGAAACTCACATGAAGGCTTGTTTTATATATATATACCTATATATACCAGCATGTGTGTGTGTGTGTATATATATATATATATATATATACACACACACACACACACATACACACACACATACATACATACATACACATGCTAATTAAGGCTGTTACCTAAAATCATCTCAACTGTTAAAAGTGCTAAGAATTATACAAACGGGTACAGCTTTAAAAGGAATTGGGAAAGGGGAAAGGGTATGTGCCCTATAGTCTACATTTGTACAGGATTGACAATGAACTCTAGGGCTTTGAAATTACCTACCAGCAAATGGTGAAGACTTATGTAATAGCCAATTACTGAGCAAAATCACAGGCTATTAATTATATGCCAGAGAGGACATCCACTTACTGATTGATTACACTGTAGCCCCAAAACTGTTTTCACCTTTTTCCTTTTGGGACTCTGCCAACATATTATTATTACGACATCTGCATCTTTGTTGTCCCTTGCATAACTCTGCCATGATACCATCATCATTTTTAATCATTCTGTGATTATGGGAACATGCTGAATAATTTTCAAGGCCAAAGAGAAATGTGTTATTTCCATTACTGTTTTCTTGCTCAGTGTTTAAAGGCAAGACAGTTGGCTCTGGACTATCCTTCAAGATAGTCCTATGAAGCACTATTTACAAGAACTGCAAAATTCATTTACTGTGCACAAAATAAACTATTAACAAGCAACTGATTAATATGAAGTTACTGAGTGAGAAAATTAAAATTCATACGGTAATAAGTCAAGATCTTCGACAATTTACATTTACTGACGGAATATAGGAGATCAGAGAGGTAAAACACAGTGGTAGTAATGACTCTCCTTGTAACAAACTCTTGGCACCTGACAGATATACAGAAAATAGAGGTAGCAGCAATTTTTCATGGAGTTGATAGACTCTGCAAAGCTGTCAAGTGTTAACTAGCTTACCTTCTGCTCTTTGCAAAAAGGTTAATGGATACAGCACATTTTCCAATGTGACTCTGAAAAACAAAAGAATTACAAATAGTATGAGGTGGTATTTGTTTTGCTTCTATTTTAGCCTACCCTATGTAAAACCTGGAGGTTGAATGCCAGCCACATCAAAGCTTTCAGCTATCAAAAAAAATTGTTAGTGATCAGATATATGGGGATAGGGTTGTGTAGAATTGTAGTGGAAGGTTATACATTAATACCTAGTTGTTAAAGTGTGATAATGGGAATGCATCTTTATTCATTTGAGGATGAAACCTTTAACCTTCACCTTTTGTAGGAACATGGTCTTTATTTAATAATATTCTATAACTATGTATTATAACATTGTACCCTTTGCACTGAAGAGTATGGCTAACCTATATGTACAGATTAAAATACAAAGTTAACAAGCAGCTTCTAGTCATTCCTGGTAAGAAAGAAAACATTAACAATGTCCCTTCTCTTTTGCCCAGGAAAGTGAACACTGAACCATATTTCAGACTGACCATTCTTTTGATGTTTTTCATGGTTTCTCTGTTATAGGTAATGTATATGTATTTCTAAACATGACAGGTTTAGTCTTTCATGTTTGAGATATTTTATTCATAGAATCATACTGTTTATATTCTTATGGGCCTTGCCTTATTCACTCAACATTCTGCTTTGGAGATTTATTCTGACTGATGCTTGATTCACTTATCCTGTCTCTAGGAGTCTGTTGCTACAATTCACTGCTGCTTTAAACATTCTTGTGTATGTTTCCTGATACACTTGGGATACATTGGGGTGTATATGTGATGAAACTACTGGATTGCATTAATTGTGTGAATTTATTCTGGCAACAACTAAGAATAAAAAGTTTCTAAGCTGTTATTGTCAATCTTTCAAAAGTATGTATTTGGTAGATGTAAAATGTACATATTGTAACTTTTATTTGTATTAAATGCTAATTAAGGAGGTAAGCATGTGTTTCACAAGTTAATTTGCCACTTTTGTTTTTGTTGGGGTTATTTTCCTGTTGGAATTTCTTTTTTATTTTTATTATTTTGTGGGGGGGAAGTTCTTTATATATTTTGGAAAATAACATATCGTTGGTTAATTGTGGGAAATGACCACTCTGTAACCAGGCTTGTGCTTTCTCTGTTTTTGTGGGGCACATTGACAAACAGATATTCTAGTATTATTTTAAATTTCATTTATTTATTTTTGGAGAAAGAGAAAGAGACAGAAAGAAAGAAGGGTGTGGGAGGACCAGGAAGCATCAACTCCCATATGTGCCCTTACCAAGCAAGCCTAGGGTTTCGAACCTGCGACCTCAGCATTCCAGGTCAACGCTTTATCCACTGTACCCTTACAGGTCAGACCCAGGTATTCTAATTTTAATGCATTCAGATTAAACAATTTTTTCTTAATGTTTTATGCATTTTGTACTTTTAATGAAATAATTTTCTACCTTAGTTTCATTATGATTTGTTAAATATTTTTTCTTAGATTATTTTATATATATATCATCTTATATGATTGATTTTTAATCTACCTAAAATTGTTTGCATATATTTATTGATAAACAATTCCTTTCTATTATTTCCTAAATGATACATACCTTTTCCTCCCTAAACTCTAATGCCACATCCACTTTTATTACAAATCAGGTTTTAATATTTATATGTGTCTCTCTGAGTTTATTTTTCTGCTCTATTGATCTGTGTTTCTATCTCTGCCTAAATAGAATTCCGATTTAAATATTGTTATTTTGTCATGTGTCATCTGGTAAGATAATATCTCCTGGTCTTCAGAAGACTGTTAAATATTTTTAATTCTTTCTTTTTTGTATAGATTTTAAAACTTCTGTTGCACTGTTGATATTTTAGATTGTAGACCTGAGCCATTCCAAGATTGGGTCTTCCTACCTCTGAATATGGTCTCTCTGCATCCTTTTAATCTTCAGATTATTTGATTAATTTTTAATAATATTCTTCAAAATGTAATTTCTAAAATTCTGTTACTTCTACTTCTAAAACATTTTGTGATTATATATGTAAAATATATAATGTAAATATTTTAGGTACTTATTATGAATATAAAATAATTTACTTAATTTTATTGACTTTTTTGGAAGTGTATTAAATTGTTTATTATTTCTAATAATTTTAAACTGTAGACCAGAGGTTGGCAATTTTTTTTTTCTCTAAAGGGCCAGATAGTAAACATTTTAGACTCTGAGAGACATATGGTCTGTAGCAATTTTTCAACTGTGGCATTGTAGCATGAGTACTTCCACAGACAATACCTAAGTGAATAAGCATGGTTATGGCTGTGCTCCAAAAAGACTTCGTTTACAAAACAGGTGGCAAGTTCATTTTGGCTCCTGGGTGATTGTTAGCTGATTACTGTCCTAAGCTCTTATATCAACTGCCAAAAGGACAGTTCTGTTTATTCTTTTTTGAATCTTTATCTTTTTTGTCATTTTATTTTCAAACTACTGTAAGAAGCTCAGAGTTATCTTTAGAAGTGTTGATGGTGTTGATACTTATCATACATTAGGTCTCATTCCTGATTGTAAGAAAATGTTTCTGATAGTTCACTGGTGTATGATATTTGCTGTAGGCTTGCATACATTTATCAAATTATGAAAGTTTCCTTCTATTCCTTGTCTGTGAGCAGTTTTATCATTATATCCTCTGCATCTATTAAGATATTTGAATGTTTCATTCTCTTTTAATCTGATAATATTATGAATTACATTAATAGATAAGAATATAGAACCAGCACCACATCTCTTGTATATATATATTTTTTAAAATTTTGGCATATATTTTTATGAGTGAAATTAACCTGTTCATTTTCTTTCTCATACTGTTCTTGTCTGGTTTGGAATGGAGGCTAAAACAGCCACATTAATAGAGTGGTCAAGTATTCCCTTCTCTTATATTTTCTGGAAGGTTTTGTAAACTAACTTTTCCTTGGATTTTTAGTTGACTTTTATAAAGCTATATGCTGTGTCTGTTATCATCTCTGTGGGAAGATCTTAACCACTGATTCAATTATTTTTTAAAAATTACAGCATTATTCAATTTTTTCTATTCTTTATTCAGTTTTGACGATTAGTATTTTTTCTAGAAATTGATTTTGACAAAGCTTTCAAATGTTTGCTTGACTTTATTCATAACATTTTCACCTTTTTAAATTACTGCAACATTTGTAGTTATAAACTTGTTTCTATTTTTAATATTACTTGAACCTTTTCTATGTTACTTGATCAATCTTGTCAAAGCAGTTTATTAATCTTCTCAAAGAGCAATGGTGTACCTTCATTAATCTTCTGTATTATTTTTTCTATTTCATTAATTTATCATATTTTTATTACTTTTTGATTTATTAGTGTTTATTGTTTTTCTTGTTCTGACATCTCATTGAACTCTTTGCTTACAAATTGTTACCCTGTCTTCTTTTCCAATACAAACATTTAAAGCTACAAATTTCTCCTTACCTTTCAGCAACATCTTATATTTTATACTTTATTTTAATTATTATTTATTTATAATTCTTTTCTAATTCATATTATGGTTTATTCTTTTTGGACAAATGAGTTACTTGGAATACATTTTTAGATTTCTAAATATGTAAATTTTTAGAGTTACCTAATAACTTTAGAACATTGCAATCAGACTTTCTTGTATTATTCCAATTCTTTAAATTTTTATTATTTAATATACAGCCAATTTTCAAAAGAGTACAAGTATGCTTGAAAAAATTTATTCTCTAGTTCTTGTGTAAAAGATTCCGGCCTGACTTGTGGTGGCACAGTGGATGAAGCATCATCCTGGAATGATGAGGTCGCTGGTTCAAGGCCCTGGGCTTGCCTGGTCAAGGCACATATGGGAATTGGTGCTTTCTGCTCTGTCCTCCTTCTCTCTCTCTCTTCTCTGTAAAATGAATAAATAAAATCTTTTAAAAAAAAAGAGGTTCTGTAAATGTACATGAAATCAAACTTGTTAAGTGTACAGTGCAAACATTCCATAACCTTATTACTTTCATTTTCTTACTATGTCAATTTATAGAAGACATGAATTAAAATCTTCTTTAAATTTCCATATATGTGTTTATATATATACATTTTTAGGTATGTACACATTATTACATAAAATGTTAACTCAATGTCTGTCTTTATGCCAGTACAATGTTGTTTTAACTCTATGATAATTGTGTAATTTTCCACATATACGATCATATCATTTACAAACAGATCATTTCATTCTTATTGTCTAATATGGATGTCTTTTAGTTCTTTCACTTACCTAACTTCCCTGGCTAAAACTTTCAGTAATATGTAAATAAAAATAGCAAGAGTGAACATTTTATTTAGTTCTGATTTTAGAGAAAAAGCTTTCAGATTTTCACCCTTGAGAATCAAGTTACCTATGGAATTTCACATATGGCCTTAACTATGTTGAAGTAAGTTCTTCCTATATTTATTTGTTGAGAAGTTTGTTTTTACTTTTTTTTTAATCTTGAAAATGTGTTGAATATTTTAATGCCTTTTCTACATTTAATGATTATTATGTACCTATAATCTTCATTCTGCTAATGTGATATATCACATTAATTGATTGGTGAATGTTCAACCATTCTTATATCCCAAGGATAAGTCTCACTAGGTCATGGTTTATGATCCTATTAATTTGTGCTGTTGAGTTTGGCAATGGAACAGAATAAAGCTGAGAATTAAATCCACACATATATGGTCAACTGATATTCAACAAAGAATACAGAATTGGAAAAATACAGTCTCTTCAACAAATGGTGTTAAGAACACTGGATATCTACCTCCAAAAAAAACAAAATTGAACTACTTTTTTATACCACACACAAAAAAATAAACTCAAAATGGATTAAAAACTTAAATATAAGGCCTGAAACTCTAAAACTCTTAAAAGAAAACACAGAAAATAAGCTTCTTGACTTTGGTCTTGCTGATGATTTCTTGAACATAACAAATTTACATGCAACAAATAAAAAATTTGTAAGTAAAATTTTATGTACTTACAAATTTTATGTACTAACTAAAAGTTTATGTACAGAAAAGAAAACAACAGAATGAAAAGGCAACCTATAAAATAAAGTATTTACAAAACGTATTTGATAAAGAATTAACATTCAAAGTATTTAAATATTTTTTATAATCTTACAGCAAAAAGAAAATAAATTTAAAAAATGGGCAAAGGACTTGAATAGGCATTTCTTCAAAGAAGGCATAAAAAGGCCAACATGTATATGAAAAGCTGTTCAACATCAATAGCCATTAAGAAAATACAAACTACAATGAGATATCATCTCACAACAGTTAAGATGGCTAGTTATTGTAAGAAAAAAGTAAATAGAAAAGAAAGGATAAGTATTGTGAAAATGTAGAGAAATTGGAAACCTTATACACTGTTGGTCAGTATATAAAATATGCAGCTGTGTCAGAAAACAGTTTAAAGATTCCTAAAAGAGCGCCCTAGCTGATTGGCTCAGTGGTAGAGCGTCGGCCTGGCGTGCAGGAGTTCCGGGTTCGATTCCCAGCCAGGGCACACAGGAGAAGCGCCCATCTGCTTCTCTACTCCTCCCCCTCTCCTTCCTCTCTGTCTCTCTCTTCCCCTCCTGCAGCCAAGGCTCTATTGGAGCAAAGATGGCCCAGGCACTGGGGATGGCTCCATGGCCCTTGCCTCCGGCGCTAGAGTGGCTCTGGTCGCAACAGAGCGATGCCCCGGATGGGCAGAACATCTCCCCTGGTGGGAGTGCTGGGTGGATCCCGGTCGGGCGCATGCGGGAGTCTGTCTGACTGCCTCCCCGATTCCAGTTTCAGAAAGATACAAAAAAAAAAAAAAAAAGATTCCTAAAAAAAAAATAAATATAGAATTATCATATGACCAAGAAATTCTATTTTTGGATATATACCTAAAAGAATTGAAATCAGGATCTTAAAGAGATCTTCAATCCAATATTCATTATAACACTATTCATAATGGTCAAGATACGGAAACAATGTAAGCATTTCTGTTGATGGATGAATGGATAAAAAAATTTGTGATATAGATACAATGGAATAGTATTCAGCCTTAAAAAAATCATGTTATATGCAACAACATGAGCCAACCTAGAGGATATAATGTTAAGTGAAATAAGCCATTCACAGAAAGACAAATACTGCATGAGTCCACTTAAGATAAAGTAGCTGCACTAGAACTAATAGAAACAGTGGTTTTCAGAGACTGGGTGATGAAAAATAGGAAATTGTTGTTTCACTGGTATATAGTTTCAGTTATACAAGATAAATTAGTTGTAGAGAGCAACTGTACTGCATAGTTTTTATAGTCAATAATGTTGTAATTTGCACTTAAAAGTTTGTTAAGATGGAGCTCATGTTAAGTGGTATTAGCACACACACACAAGAACACTAAGAAACCTTTGGAATTGATGGATATGTCTATTACCTTGTTTGTGGTGATAGGGTCACAGATGTGTGTGCATGTCTAAATCCATTAAGTTATATATATTAAATCAGTGCAGTTTTGTATATCAATTATGTCTCAGTGAAGGAATTAAAAAGAGAAAGCTAACTAGAATGCAGACTTATTTCTTTCAATTCTGTAAGTATTCTAAGAGGTTAGTCACTATAAACATTCTGAGGACAGACCCTATATTTGTTCATCCTTGGCACCTAGAACAATGCCTATCAAACAGCGCATTTTAGAGAAAATTTTCCCAAATGAAAGAATTTTTTATGATATATATAAATAAATATACAATGTAATTTCAAGATGTCTTCCCCAAATACCAAACCTTTTATTTCTTTTTAATGTATAACTAGCTTATTTTCACCTTTTTGATTCTGCAGTTATCCTGTTTAGTACGTAGATACATACTAATCTGAAGAAATGGCAGACACACCTTTTTATTCTAACATTGTCTAAAAAAAAATAAATCCAAAGAACGCTTTTCAATTATTTTTATTTCTCTTACCAGCTTTATTGAATCTGAAATTACTTTAACTGAACTTATTTTTGCTTTTTTTCAGCTGTTGTATTTCCTCTTAATTATCTGTCTTCCCTAATATTTCAAGAAGTGTTCCATAAGCATTTCATCTTGCTTGGTTTCTAGATTGTGCCATTTTCTTTTCACCTTTTCTATCATATTTAATGAAGTTACAGTAAGTTATACTGAGATATTACAATTCTGTAAGCCTATGTTTTATTACTAATGTCTTATATGACATTGAGAAAAAAGTCTCCTCTTATTCCATCAAGATCTTCATTCATAAATATACATTAAAGATGAATATTTGGATTTGAAAATCTTTGATTAGGCTGAGTATAAAAAGACATTAAAAGATTCAAATTATTAATATTGTTTAAAATGTATGTATCACTCTTTCTGCATCAGCTTTAGTAAAACTAGCACATAGCTAACAGAAAATGCACACTTTTTCCATATGGAGTATGGAGGGCTATAGAAAATTCCAAATTTTATATTATATTTAACTTTACACAATGCCTAAATTTCAATGTAGAAACATTTTTAAAATCCTACTCTGATCTTTTTCAGTAAAAACACATTTGTATGCAAATTTACTATAGAGTGCACACCTGAAGTTATATTGCTTTGCACTTTTCTTAAGCCTCAGTAAAATAGTTAAAGGATGTCTGAAGGATATTTGATTTGAAAATGCTTTTGAATAAAAATGTAAAATAAATTGAAAAACAATTTCTTTATGCTTGCCACAAGATTGGTAAGTGGTATAGAACTGGTTCAATATTCAAAAGGCATTGTTTTTGTTGACCTTATTAATATATACAGTGGCCAATGGCATAATTTATTCCACATGCACAAGGCAATGTGGAATATGTATTTTGTTACCAACGGTTTCCATAAAGTAGCATTTTTTACCAGGTCAATAATGGAAAGAGCAGAGGTAAAAGATAGTATAAAAGACTGGAATAATCACTCACCTTAGAACCTACTAAGTACATAAAATGAATCTTTTCTCTGCTATCCACTAAAAGTATAATTTTAGAAAAAGTTTTAATTAACTCTAGATCTTGATTTTCTACTCATACATGTGAAAAAAAATAATTAAAATTTATACAAGTATGTTAAATGGCATAATCTCACCTTATAAAGTGATCTTTTCAATCAAATATTCATTTAAATTAGATTCAGGGGAAAGTTTTCTATCTTTAGACAAAGTGGTTAAGTTTACTTGCATTATTCATTCTAATCTCTAGGATTAGAAGACAGAAATGCTAAAATATTTCAAGTTCTCCTTATTTTCTTTTTGTTTTATTTTTCTATTTTTCTGAAGTGAGAAGTAGGGAGGCCGAGAGAGAGACTCCTGCATGCGCCCGACTGGGATTCACCTGGGCATTCCCACCAGGGGCTGATGCTCTGTAGCAACCGGGGCTATTCTAGTGCCTGAGGTGGAAGCTATGGAGCCACCCTCAGCAACCGGGCCAACTTTGCTCCAATGGAACTTTGGCTGCGGGAGGGGAAGAGAAAGATAGAGAGGAAGGAGAGAGGGAAGGATGGAGAAACAGATGGGCGTTTCTCCTGTGCGCCCTTGCCAGGAATTGAACCCAGGATTTCCACATACCAGGCTGATGCTCTACCACTGAGCCAGCCAGCCAGAGCTCTCCTTGTTTTCTTAAATAAAATGTAGCACACCCATAAAAATGTGAAAATAAAGATACAAGTAAAGCACTTGTTATTCAATATATGGTTTATGTTAGTACTGATATTATTTTTAAAAACCAATATTTAATGTGTATTCCAGTTAAACTTTTTTTTTTCTTTTTTGAAGCTGGAAACGGAGAGAGACAGTCAGACAGACCCCTGCATGCGCCCGACCGGGATCCACCCGGCACGCCCACCAGGGGCGATGCTCTGCCCCTCCGGGCGTCGCTCTACCGTGACCAGAGCCACTCTAGCACCTGGTGCAGAGGCCAAGGAGCCATCCCCAACGCCCGGGCCATCCTTGCTCCAATGGAGCCTTGGCTGCGGGAGGGGAAGAGAGAGACAGAGAGGAAGGGGGGGGGGTGGAGAAGCAAATGGGCACTTCTCCTATGTGCCCTGGCCGGGAATCAAACCCGGGTCCTCTGCACGCCAGGCTGACGCTCTACCGCTGAGCCAACCGGCCAGGGCCTCCAGTTAAACTTTTTACATGTATTGTAAAAGAGTTTAAAGTAATTGAGCAAATAAATGTATAGTTATGGATATCACTGTATATTAATTCTGATACATTTTATCGCCAAATCTTATTTAGGATAACAAAAAAATCAATGAACATAAAAAGAATATAAATATTTTCTAAGAAAGTATTATTTTCTCAACTATAAACTGAGGAAAATTGGCATTTTTAATAATTTACTTTGTTGGAAATAGTACTTAAGAACATAAAACAATCAGGTATATCCATGGGGGTTTTTCTGGGGTTTTTTTTGTTTTTGGTTTTTTTTTACATTTATAAAGAACTCACATAAAGTTAACGGTGATTTTGTATTTTCAAAAAAAATTTGAAGTGATAAAATAAATATTTCATCAATAGCCTGAAAGAAACTAGATATTGGTAATAAATTTTAATGTCTTGCCCATTACACACTCACATACATTTCTTTGCAAAGCCAACTTTAGTGTATTGTGGTACACAGAGCACCAGGGAAATATGTCAAAAGAAAGAATGGCCACAATATGCAGCATTTTTTTTTTTTTTAGCGCGCATGCGAGAGAGAGAGAGAGAGAGAGAGAGAGAGAGAGAGAGACAGGCAGGAACAGACAGATAGGAAGGGAGAGACAGATGAGAAGCACCAATTCTTCACTGCAGCACCTTAGTAGTTCATTGATTGTTTTCTCATATGTGCCTTGACCCTGGGGCTCCAACAGAGAAAGTGAACCCTTGCTCAAGCCAGTGACCTTGTACTCAAGCCAATGACCTCGGGGTTCAAGCCAGTGACCTGAGAGCTCAAGCAAGTGACCACTGGGTCATGTCTATGATCCCACACTCAAACCAGTGACTCCAGACTAAGCCGGATGAGCCCATGCTCAAGCCGGCGACCTTGGGTTTTGAACCTGGGTCTTCAGCATCCCAGGCTGATGCTTTACCCACTGTATCACTGCCTGATTAGGCTGCAGCAAATTTTTATTTATTTATAGTATACAGCAGGTCCTTGGGTTACAACACATTTCTGTTCCAAAGATAATGACATAACCCAAATTTTGGAGTCAACTGAAACACTCCCTAGCCTAAGTTACTTACCTATCCTAACACAGTTATAAAATCATAATCTAGAACATAAAACACAACTAAGACACAGAAAAAAGAAAAAGGCATAAATATACTGAACTATACACTGTACTATAGCAATAGAAAAGATATGACAGAAAATGAGTGTAAAAAAATTTCTTACCTTTATTCCTATGACTGGTTTGCATACTGGAAGAGGCATTGCAAGGTAATCTGTAAAAAGGCAGTGGTATTAGGTAGAAGGTAAATCACTTTGATATTAGGGTTAAAGTTACTCAAGTGGGCGGGGTAACCAGGGGCATTGTCCAGCACTAGCAACACTGTAAAAATTAGTCCCTTTTTAACACAGTAGTCTTTCACTGCTGGCACAAAATGGCTGGAAAACCAGTCTTCAAATATCTGAAGCATCACTATGCCTTCTTATTAGACAGGCAGTTTATTCCTCCAAATGCCCATTAGTGCCCTTGGATTCTCTGCTGATACACCAACAGAGGCTTGAGTTTAAAGTCCCCTGAAGCATTCCCCCCAAGAAGCAAGTCAGTCTGTCCTTAACAGCTTTATGGTGTGGTGCTGTCTTCTCCTCCTTGGCAATGTAGGTCCCGTTAGGAATATGCTTCTAAGAAAGGCCCTTCTCGCCAACATTAAACACTTGTTCAGCACAGTAGCCCTCCTCTTTAATTAATTCAGCCAATCTATTAGGAACGTCACTGCTGCTTTCTCATCCCCACTAGCTGCTTCATCCTGCACCTAAGGTTATACAAGTTGGCATAAGCTTTGGCAGTGAGTGTTGTAAACTCAAAACGTCATATATCAAGACTGATGTAACCCAAGGACCCTTATATATTTTATCTCCAATTTATGCTTGCTCTTATTGTGTGCTTAAAGCTTCTTCCTCAGAGTTATGCTATAAAGGCAGTCCGTAGAATAACTAGTTGGAATTGCTATATATCTCATTTTCTAGACACAATAAATAACGTCTTTACAGTCAAGATGAAAATTGATTTGAGGTGTTTCCTACTAAAAACTAGTTTTTAATTCTTCAAGGGCTCAAAAATCTTAAAGGTAATACAAACATAATTCTTATAAGAATATCTCTTTGATGTTATGCTAGTGGTAATAAAAAAATCTAATTTTTAAAGCTCAGATTAAATGAAAAATAAAACTTGGTATAGAAAATTTTTTTACTTTAAAAAGACTAAATTTTATCTCCACCTAGGTATCTGCCATTATTATGGTTTAAAATATATCAAATACAATGAGAATATGTGCAGTCAATAGATGTAACTCATTTTAAGGGCATCCATCAAAGAAAAATATTAAATTAAGGTTGTAAAATATTACTTACAACTTCTACATTCACACATATCATATTTGATTTAAATGCCCATACAACCCATGCAACTTTTATTTCCTTTCCATACGCTATCTATGGTAGTAGTGAATTTATTTGCTTTTCCAATTAGAATATATGTTTCTTAAAATTAAAGTTTATTTTCATTCAACTTGGTTTCTTTGTTCCTAAGTCCATACTTTGAATAAATTGAGTGCCTAATAAGATCTTTTGATAATAAATAAATGAAGTAGGGAGAAGGGAGGAAAGGGAAGACAAGAATATATAAACCATACAAACCACTGTGGATCCCTCTCTTGGGAGATATACATAAGACACGTTTCCATCTAACATTCTTTGTCAAATGACATTCCATACATGCATCTATTAAATAATATAAAATAGGGGTGCGGGGGTTCTCAATGACTGAAGTTTAAATCTGATGGATATAAAAAATAAACACATATTTTATTCAGAACAAAGTTTTGTTATTGGATTTTTTTAAATGCATGCTCAATTGTTATTGAATTGAGCATGTTAGGGTTATTCTACTTTCTAGCTTTAGAACTTTCAGGCAAATGACATAACCTTCATGACTCAGAGCCCCTATAAGCAAAATGAAGGTAAAAATGCCAGTCTTTCCAATTTAAAATGTCATAAAAATCAAATGAGTTAATATGAAATAAGATGAAGGTCATGTTATACTAAAAATATTTGACAAGTTGTTGTCTATTCGTCTATTTAGAGTCATAAGATTTTATTTATAGATTAACTCAGATAATATACTTTTTATTGTTCAATAATGTGATAAACCTGATGAAGCAATATCTTCCTCACTAAATTATTTCATTTTAAATATATAAGACAAGTTAATTTAATGATTTAATATGTTGCAAGATTCATTATGAGAGTTTCAAAGGTGGGATTTACAAAACAGAGCAAATCACTTCTGGGCAAGATGGTGGTGTAGTTAAACATGGTACGCACCCTCTTCTACAACCACATCAAAATTACAGCTAAACTACAGAACAACCACTATTCAGAACCATGTGAAATTTGACTGAATGAAAGTCCTATAACTAGAGAACCGAAGAAGAAGCCACATCAAGACTGGTAGGAGGGGGTGGAGATGTGGATCAAGCTGGCCCCACACCCACGTGTGGCAAATAAAAATCAGGAGAGATATCTCAGCTGTGGAGGTCCTCTGAGAAGAGAAGGGTCCCAGCCCCACAGTAGGCGCACCAGCCCAGGTTTCCAGAGCCAGGAAGAGAAGTCTCCATGCTTCTGGCTGTAAAAACCAGTAGGGATTGAGGCTGAGGGAGACAGATGGCTAGGAGTCCTAGGCAGTTTCTCTGAAAGAGCCCATGCACAGACTTTCTCAGACTCTGTCTCTGAGCTCCAAGGTTGGGGCAGCAGCTCAAAAGGTGACAGAGACATATAAGGAGGAACTAAATAGTCTAGTATTAATGCGAGAACTAGGGAGACAGCTTTCCCCAGACAAAAGTGCTGGCAGAGGTCTTTATTTTTTTAATGATGTCCTCCACAGAGCCACCAGGCTGTCACCATATCTGAGTCTCCATCAACCTGGCTCACACTGATTCCCTGAGACCACATCTCACTCAAATTTTGGGCCCACCCGAGCTGTTTCCTGTTGCTTTTCCACACAGATGGCCTGTTTTTGCTCATACTTCAGATTTTCTTAAAACCTCTCAAACAAAGCATCTGGCCTCAGCATGCCCCATATTTCTCACTAAGTGACACCAGACCCAACACTAACGTCAGCTCACCTCAGTTCTCAGCTTGGCCTCACCGGGGCACCTCCAAGTGCAGCACAAGTAAAGCCATCTGCAAATCACTTTGAAGCTCATGCCGGATGGCCCTGGGCAGAACACAGGTGGTGGCTGACCTTGGCCTGCACCTCCCAAAAGGCCCCACAGCCAGTGCACCTGGTGGACAGCTTTAGATCAGTTGAAGTATCACCACACAACCATCTATACAAGCGACACACTCAAGCGGGAAAACTTAGCAGGCACCAGAGTTCCACTGAACTAAGTCTGCTCTGTGGGGTGGGCCTGTGCACTGCTGATCCTCCATGGTTGTGGGAGATTGGTGGTTGGTGGTCCCAGCCTTTCCTTGCAGCCAATCATCTTGGGGTGGGGGTGGGGGTAAATTCCAATGACATGACAACAGTAGTCAAGACTCAACTACAAGTAGAGGTTGTGCACAGCTCACACTGAGCAGGGGTGGCACACCTTGGATACTAAGGTTGGGTGATTGGGAAGGCTGTGCCAGTAGACCTTACAAGACTCTTATTACCTTAGGCCATTCTACCAAGCCTGCGAGATGTAGCAGCTCTACCTAACACACACACACACCACCACCACCACCACCACCACCACCAGGAAAGCTGCCAAAATGAGGAGACAAAGAAACATGCCCCAAATGAAAGAACAGAACAAACCCCTCCCAAAATATAGAACTAAACAAAATGAAGACAAGTGAACTACTAAGTGTAGAGTTCAAAACACTGGTCACAGGGCTGCTCAATAAATTTAGTGAAAACCTGAACAGCATACAAAAAGAGCAGTCAGAAATGAAGGATACACTATCTGAAATGAAGAATAATTTACAGGGAATCAACAGTAGAATAGAAGAAGCCAAGAATCAAATCAGCAATTTGGAATATTAAGGAAGGAAAAAAACACCCAATCAGAACAGCAGGAAGGAAAAGGAATCCTCCAAAATGGAGATAGTGTAAGGGCCTTCTGGGACAGCTTCAAGCATAGCAACATTTGCATCGTGAGGGTGCCAGAAGGAAAATGAGAGAGCAAGACATTGGAAACATGTTTAAAAAAATAATGACAGAAAACTTCCTTAACTTGAGAAAGAAAATAATATACAAGTTCAGAAAGCACAGAAAGCCCCAATCCAGATGAACCCAAAGAGACCCACACCCAAACACATCATAATTAAAATGCAAAATATTAAATATAAAGAGAGAATCTTAAAACTAGCAAGAGAAAAGAAGTTTGTTATCCATAAGAGAGCTCCCTTAAGACTGTCAGCTGATTTCTCAATGGAAACTTTGCAGGCCAGAAAGGAGAGGCAAGAAATACTTAAAGGGATGAAAGGCAAGGACCTACAAGCAAGATTGTTTTATAAAAGAAAGATATTATTTAAAATCAAAGGACAAATAAAGAGCTTCTTAGACAAGAAAAAAACTAAAGAAGTTCTACACCACCAAACCAGTGTTATATAAGATGTTAAGGAGTCTACACTAAGAAGAAGAAGAGGGGAAAAAAAGATTAAAAATATGTGCAATAACATGGCAATAAATACATATCTATCAACAATTGAATCTAAGAAACAAAATAAATGAATGAGCAGAACAGAAACAGACTCATAGATATGGAGAACATGCTGATGATTGCCAGGTGGGAGGGGAGTTGGAGGATGGGTGAAAAAGGGATGAAGTGCAAATTGGTTGTTACAGAATAGTATGAGGATGTAAATCAGTAAAGCAAAGGAAATATAGTCAATAATATTCTAATAATTATGTATGGTGTCAGATGGAGAAGAGATTTATAAGGATGATCACTTACCAACTTAGGTAATATCTAATCTCTGGGGCATAGATCTGAAATTAATATAGTAATGCATGTCAAGTGTAATTGAAAAGTTAAAAAAAATTAAAAGAACAGAGAGCAAATGTTTGGTTTGCACATAAAGTCACATCTAAGAGGGATTTAACAATGCCTCTGACATCACATGAAATAATTTCATATCATAGAAGATTTTGTACAATTCAACAGAGAAATCAAGAGCTCAAAGGAGGATGGCAGAAGACAAATTTAGGTGAAAATGTGATTACTAAAGGCAAACTAACAAATAGTTTATCTATCAAGTGGCACAATTTTGCAATCTCTGCTATTTACATGTGCATAATTGTAATATCATATTCAAGAAATAGAAGGAATTGCCCTGAGGAATTTTGAAACATAAACATACTAGACCTTGAAGAGTTTATAGATGTTGGTAGAGTGCTTAATGAGCAGTGACAAACAAGACTGAGCTATACAGAAATATTTAAAAAATATATAAAAATTAAAGCAAGGAAAAAAGGAGGAAGGTAGAAGGCAGAAGAAAGTAAGAAAAAAGGAAAGAAAATAGAAAAGAAAAAAAACTGAAGTTAGCTTCCCCCAAAATAAATACATAGATAGATAGATAGATAGATAGATAGATAGATAGATAGATAGAAAATAGAATGATAGAGGACAGATAGATAGATAGATGATAGATAGATGATAGATGATAGATAGATGATAGATAGATAGATAGATAGATGCTTTAGACTTTTATTAAACAGGTTTGTCAAGAAATTTTATTTGTATTTTAAAGCTCTCATTGCATATGTGCATATGCATATGAATAGAGTAAAGAAATTACGTGTTTAATATCCTCTCAGAATCAGACTGCATTTACTTAATAGATTACTTAACAATATGAAATGTGGCAAAATTATACTATATAAACCACCTTTAAAGAGAGGAGGGAGACTTGGCCCAGCACATAGAGTCTTTAGCCTCTTAAAATAAATTGTGAATTGCCCTTTCTAATCAGGACACTGGGGAAGAAAACGATTTCTCTGGAGTGAGGATACTTCTAAATCGTGGCGTCAAGTGGGAGCCCACAGGTCACAGAGGGCAGGTCCTCCCTTGAAGAAGTTTCAGTGCATGCACATGAGATGCTTACATGCTCTTGAATGCAGCCTATTATAAAGAACACAAAGAAGAGATCAGTGAAAAGAATTTCTTACAAAAATAGGCATTACCCAGGGAGCCAGTTTTAGGCTGGAAGTAATAGAAAGATAAAATAGGAAGGTTGTGACTTTCATTCTTCATCTACCTACAACTTGATGGCTTATTCTTGATATAAATCCTTCGGGCTAAAATATAGACTTTCAAAAAAAAAAAAAAGCATTAAAAGAAAACCCAGACTTTGGTGAGGAAAGAAGAGGTAGAAGGAGTTTAGAGTAGATCAGAATTCTGATTGCATGAAAGGTGTCAGGTCCTTATTTATTGATAGAACAAAATTTATTTTGAATTATTTCCTCTTGGGACCTGTTACGTATACCAATTCACCCTGTGAGCTGATCGACTAACTCAGCACATTTTGGAATCAAGAATAAAAGTACCACTTATACACTTATATTGATTCCAAAAGTTGGCTAATTATTTCTGTCTATGTGCTATTACATTCATGCATTTTTATCTCACTCTCATATGAAAATTTAGAGTAACTTACTAAATGTACCCCATGAAACCATCACTGTATCTCAGTAGGGTTCTAGTTATTACATAAAAATAATTCATGAATTTCTACTCTGTTCATTATTTTACTTTCCATTCCATCTATTTCTTTAGCTATTAATTACCTTGCTGTAGGTAGGCTGCTTAACTAATTTTCACACTTACCTGCCTGTAACTGAGCTCTCATTGACTTTGGCTCAGTCAACAACTGGGAATACACACAAAACAAAAAATAAAAGTAATGCAAAGCAAACCTTTTCCACTCTAACCTAATTCATGAAATGGCAGAATTTACTTCACAACAGACCATGGACATAACTGACGAAACCATAATAGAGCTTCACAAGACTTGAATCTATAGGACTCCCGTAATCTTATCTCATCAACCTTATGATAATTGATGAAATTAGAAACCCTAGAGAAAAGACATCTGATTGATGTAGGCTACCCAATTTGCAAGGGGCAAAGCCAGCTGACTCAGCATCCTAACTTCTTCCTTGCATAAGATAGGTAACTAGCTGCTTAGAGTGGAAGTCTTCTGCAGAGGCTACCATAGAGGTTATGGATGCTGATGCTTAGCACACCAGCAGGGAAGGATTACTGAGTTTGAGAAGAATGTATATGATGGGGAACATGAAAGAATCATGGAACCTAGAAAAGAAGCCACTGGATACAATACTAAGAGCAACAATCATTGGAATGATTACCTTGAACAAATATTGAATATCTTGGGATATTAACCATTTACTCAGGTTTGAATAAGCCAGATACAGATGATATATGTCAGTCACTTATTTTGTCAAATGGACTTTTTTAAATGGTAAACATAAAAAGTCTAAGTGGTCCCTAAGATAATAGAGATAATTATAAAATGAGGATGCACATAATTTTGCAATATTCTGATGATAATTTCTACTTTGTCTAAGCCTTAAGGTTGTTTGAATAAACACATGAAGTAATTATAAAAAATATTATTGAAGGTTGGGTCTAATCCCACTTTGCCTGAGACAGAGGCATTTTCCTAAACACAGTGCTACAATAATAAAAATAATAAAGAGAATATACAGCAAAAGAAACTCAAATAAAATGTTTAAATCTTTAGAAAGCATAATTTTCTGAGACATAAAACTAAAAATTCAAGCATGATAAATAGGACCTGTTGGTTTGGACTTACCTTTAATCTCATGACCATTAGATATTATTCTATTACCACTTATACAAGAATAAATGAATTTTTAGCATAGATCAAGAAATATGGATTCTAATCCCAAGTCTACTACTAACAGGAATAATATTAAGTCAATTAATTTTCCTTTGTGAGTTTCATTTACCTCCTCTGTAATGTAAGGTCCTTAGACTAAAAGATCTCCAAATTCCAGTTTGGTATGAAAACTCTGTGATTCTAGAATAACAAAATACAGATTCTGGTTGTGTGGGTCTTCCTTTATCATATACGCTTTTCATATTGGAAAGATGGTATCCTCAGCCACCAAATGAGACTGGGGCAATGAGTGACAGGAGGAGCTGATATTCCTACAGAGAGTGTGAGAACTAACTGAACAGATATTGTTTTAAATACTACTTCTAGGACTTACTGGCCAGAGAACCTTTGGTAGTGTAAGCTTTTAAAGTCTAAGATTTTTCATTTGCAATGATGTATAAATGTGATGATTGAATGAGACAGTGTGACAATGTCAGGCACATGGTAAGTGGTCCGTAATATTTTCTTGCTTGTTTCCTTTTGGGTTGACCTGGCATAATAAGTAGCTTGTAGTTAAAAGATGAAAACATAATAAATGACCTGAAAAATAGTAAATTTCTGTTCTCTAATCATAATGAGTATTTAACAACAACCCCAACACAGAGATCACCTGTTTGTAATCATCCTGATCTGTCTTTCTAACCCTCAGATTAATCTCTCTTCATAATAACATTTAAAAATGAAATGAAATAAAAAAATAAAGAACAAATAGGGGAGTCTATAGCACCACTAAATCTCTCTTTTGAATTTCTATGCATACTTGTTCCTAACGATTCCCTTGCAATTTTAGTAATTAGTATAAATGATTTAAATTAAAGCATTTTTGGCTCAATGACAATAGCTACAGCTACTATGGTTATTCACTATATGAATTGCTGCAAAGCACTTCTTTTCTCTCTCCACAGTAATGTTAATTTGTTCTGGAAGCAGCAAAAGAAAGCAGTTGTCCTATCATATCAGCCATTCTGTTGGCAAAGAATCACTTTAAGTCCTTGTTGAATTTATGTGGAATGCATTAGAAGAAGATTCTGTTCTTGAGTGGTTCAGTTTACTCATTTTCCATATGTATGCACTTATTAATATGCATATGTATCTTCAATATAATCACATAATGTGCATATATCACATACATATACATACATCTGACAAAAGTAATGCTTCAAAAATAAGTTACTATGTCTATAAGTGTTGAATTTATTCAAAGCATACTGGCATTGTTGACACCCAGTACATTGCTCTAATTTGAGAAATTGTTTCTAAAAAGGGCTGATCAAATTCCAATTTTCATTACAAAGTAGGCTCATAAGTAAAGAGGGTTATTATTTTTCTAATGAGTGGTACAGCTGACCCCTTCATTCAAGGTCAGACTATGAAAATGTTAAAGTGACCCATGAGGCATGAATATTCATTTGACACATAGGCAAACACACACCAATCTTTCTTTTCATAGAAGTTACAAGTATGGCAGAAATTCCTCATTAAACAGAATTTCTGTGATCAAAATCTGTTATTAGTTTATCAAAGCCTCTGTCTGCATTTACAATATATATGGCATTCGATCCAGAATGTCACATGAGTATCTATTTTCTGTATAGGCTTTGACACTTTGAAATACCTTCCCAGATCTGTCCCTTGTGAAATGAGATTCCTAACTTGCAAACTGTTTTGTCTGTCTCCAGAAGGCCTTCCTGCAGAGTTGAGGACCCATGCACAGGCTGGGAATGTGCACTAACTCTGTTCCCGCCTCTCAGGGTGATTTTTCTTACACTACTCCTGGCTCCAGCCTCTGTCTTCTCTTGCCCTGAATTGTGGCAAGAGTGCCAGTTGATCTGTCAGATTCTAGTCTTGCCCACTTCAAATGCGTTTTCCATATGGCAGTCAAATTTGATCATGCCTCTCTCTTGCCTCAAAGCATTTAAAAGCCCAAAGGATAAAGTTCAAAACTGTTAACATGACTGAGGAGTCCCACTGCTCTGTCTTGTTGCTTCCCTGCCTTGTGATCTCTGCTCCAGTTATACTGAGACCCTGGCAGTCCTCAGAATTTGATATGTGTGTTCTTGCCTCCAGCTCTCTGCATGTTCTATGCCCGCTACCCAAAATGTTAGCTCTCCTTCCTCAGGCTCCCCTTGGAGAACTCTAGTTTCTCTCCTTCAGGTGTCAATGTAGCCATGGCTACCTCTAAGAATCCTTCCCTGACACCTCCCCAATCTTTTATCAAGCACTCATAATTTGTCTCTACAGGTCACTTACTCGGACATGTGACTTGCCATTCTGGATCATAATTGCTGGTCTATTTCTTTGTCTCTCCCATAGATTTATTTATAAACTCTGAGTGTAAGAATTATACATGACCAGCTGTACCATGTCTAGCAGAATACCCGGCACTTAATAGATGCTTAATAAAGATTGATAATGAATAAATAAAATAATTATTGTTAGTTATGACACAAGTCACGTGCTTATGAGATGTATTAACTTATTTGAAAATGTGAATCTAATTCAAAAGCTGGGAAATATGCTCACCTCAATAAATGAGTAACAGAAAAACTAAAGACCACTGAAATATATAAAATTTTATCCTCTTGTCTGACCTGTGGTGGCACAGTGGATAAAGCGTCAACCTGGAATGCTGAGGTCGCCGGTTTAAAACTCTGGGCTTGCCTGGTCAAGGCACATATGGGAGTTGATGCTTCCTGTTCCTCCCTCCCCCTTCTCTCTCTCTCTCTCTCTCTCTCTCTCTCTCTCTCTCTCCCTCTCTCCTCTCTAAAAATTAATAAAAGAAAAAATTAAATTAAATTTTATTCTCTTTATAAATATTTTTAATTCATTTTTATTTGAAATCCTGTTACTCAGTTTTATCAACAGAAAAATACTCTTTTTTTCTTTCTATTTTAAGGAAAGCAGATATGGGAAAATTAGCCTTATCCTTATCCTTTGTTGATCATTCCACACATCACTCATTCAACCACCCTATTTCAATCACTTTGTTAAAGTTGTCATTACCTACTGCTGCACAACAAATGACCACATATGCAATGGAAATGATATCATTTATGATCATCCTTATGACTCAGACATTGTTACAGCTCAGCTAGTTGGTTGTTGCCCAGCATCTGTCATGTGGCTTTAGTCAGATGGAGAGACTTGAATTATTCTGATGGCTTTCTCATTTCAGATGTCTGATGAAGGACACTGGCTGTCATCTAAGACATCAGTGGGAATGATGGGTCAAAATACTTATGATCCCCAGTAAGGGCACACATGAGAAGCAACCATCTGCTTCTCCCTCTCCTTCTCCCCCGTCTCTCTCTATTCTCCTCCCACAGCCAGTGGCTCAACTGGTTTGAGCATCAGACCCAAGAACTTGAGGGTGGTTTGGTTGGTCTAAATGTCAGGTTGATCCAGGGGGATCCTGGTTTGCCAGGGGGATCCTGGTCAAGGTTCATGTGGGAGTCATCTCTCTATCTCCCTTCTGCTCACAAAAACAAACAAACAAACAAACAAAAAAAACTTACACATGGTCACTCTGTGTGGACCAGGCTTCCACACAGCATAGAGGCTCAGCTCCAACTACAGCCAGGAACCCATCAGAAGCTACATGGCCTTTACTAATCTAGTCTCAGAAGTCATGCCATCTATTTTCCCTGCCTTTTATTCTTTGGAAATAAGTTTATAGAGCCATCCATATTTTAAAAGGAAGAAAAATGGATTCTTCCTGTTGATGGCAGAAATGTCCAAAATCTTGAGTGTGTGTTTTAAAACTACCACATTTATCTAACCACTTGTCTCCAAACATTCTTCTAAATGACGTACTCTTACACGTATCCATCTCACTAAAGATCAGCTTGCTCTGTTTTCAGTATGCCTCTGGGTGCATGTTGTGGTTTATTTCAATGGGGTGAACTCAGTATTGTATTGGAGAGTGGGTATGCACGAGCCTCTATAATCATGTGTCCATGTGGGGATGAGTATGCTTGTCGGGATCTGAGAGTGTGGGCACCCGTGTAGTCACGTGTGAAAGTACGCCGATAGTCCATTGGGAACTCTTGTTACCATAAACTTCCTTTTTCTTTTCCCTATTAAAGCTACTGACATGCCTAGCAAAAGCCTTAAAATGTTTCTTTCTAATTAAAAAATTATAATTTCCTTAGGTTATGGTTTACTTTTTCTGAAATAAAAGTGGTAGACTCTCTTTTAAAATATTCTGTTTGGGGTGATTAAAAATGTTTTGAAGATAGATAATGGTGATAGATAATGGTGATGGTTGCACAACCTTGCCACTGCAATTAATGCTACTGAACTCTACACTTAAAAATGGTTTGTTTGTTTTTTGTTTTGTTTTGTTTTTTGTATTTTTCTGAAGCTGGAAACAGGGAGGCAGTCAGACAGACTCCCGCATGCGCCTGACCGGGATCCACCCGGCACGCCCACCAGGGGGTGATGCTCTGCCCATCAGGGGCGTCGCTCTGTCGTGACCAGAGCCACTCAAGCGCCTGGAGCAGAGGCCAAGGAGCCATCCCCAGCGCCCGGGCCATCTTTTGCTTCAATGGAGCCTTGGCTGCGAGAGGGGAAGAGAGAGACAGAGAGGAAGGAGAGGGGGAGGGGTGGAGAAGCAGATGGGCGTCTCTCCTGTGTGCCCTGGCTGGGATTGAACCCTGGACTTCCGTACGCCAGGCCGATGCTCTACCACTGAGGCAATCGGCCAGGGCCTAAAAATGGTTTTAAATGGCAAACTTAAAGGAGAGAAAAAGAGAGAGATGAAGAGACACACAGAAAAAGAGAAATCATAATTTTAAAAAAATTAGTAATATTGTATACCTAAAACATGAATTGTACAGTTTAAATGGGTGAATTTTATGGTATATGAATTATATTTCCATAAAGTTGTTTAAAAATTTCAAGGGGCAGACATAGATACTGCTTTTATCTTCCCACTATTCCAGAGTAAGGTGAATAAAGTCATATTATATTTAACATAAAAAGAAACAGTACTATAAATTGTGCAACTAATATCTAAACAGTGATATGGCACTTACTGGTCATAAAACATGTACTTTTTATCAGATTGTCATTTCAGTAGTTTATGCCAAATTACCAACTCCAGATATTTTTTTCCAGATTTCCTGTGTTTTTTGATTTGTGGACAATTACCAGAGGCTTTTTATGCCTAAGAACTGGTGGCACTGTATCTATGCTCACACTAAATGAGCATGATATATACACATAAAGGCCTGTCCCTAAACTGACAAAAAACCTAATTCAGGGAATGAATAGTTATAGATGACCTTATGCAGAAATTCTATTTAATTTATATATAATCCTTTCCTCTGTTTTATTTCTCATGACTCTCATCATTAAAATTCTTGGCTCAGAGTGAAAATATAGGAGTGGAATCAGCATATGAAAAAATATATGTGGAACAAAATTAAAAACATAAAAACCTCTGGGTGTGGAATTTGGTGTTATTATTTGTTTTTGTTGTAGGCTAGGCCATAGAACAAAAAAAGTTGTCCTATCTAACCACCATCCTTCAGCAAGGCTCAGTCAAGACTTGTCAGCTGCCTGACATTTCAAATGAGCTCTGGCTGTGGGTCACATAATCATATCTGGTAGGATCCTGTTCTAACTCTACTTTAGTCCATTTCAGCCCATCCTATCCCATCCCATCCCATCCTATTCCATCCCATCCCATCCCATCCTATTCCATCCCATCCCATCCCATCCCATCCCATCCTATTCCATCCCATCCCATCCCATCCCATCCTATTCCATCCCATCCCATTCCATCCCATCCCATTCCATCCCATCCCATCCCATCCCATCCCATCCCATCCTATTCCATCCCATCCCATCCCATCCCATCCCATCCCATCCTATCTCCCATCCCATCCTATTCCATCCCATCCCATCCCATCCCATCAGGATCAACTGTCCTTAGACCTTCCTTAAGCTAGATTTTAGCTTGTCAGTGGTTAGGGGGGAAAAAATTAGCTAGCTTGATGAGTCTAAGCAAATTCTTTCTGTTTCTATTCATGTCTGTTAGGAATATATGGAAAATGTATCAGAGACCCAAGATTCATAATCTAGATTACACTATTAGAAATATTATACAACCCTAATTTGAGTGTCAAGAATGTAAACGACTAAACCAATGAAACATCTTAAAGACACCTTCTCCAAAAGATGTAAGCCAGGAAATAACTACTGAAAAACAAAACAAAACAGAACTTTAAAATAAAATGACCAAAAGTATATGTTATACTGGGGAAGAGAATTTTTGTGGCCTACACAAAAACATTTGTTCTTACCTAATTCAAGTGTGCTGATCTCAAATCTGACATTAGTTTTTCTCTGTAAGCCACAGTTTTTTTTCAATTCAAGATTTTAGGTTTTCATCTTATTGTAAAATTTTCAACATTTAGTTTAACATAATGAAGTAGAATGACTTCTTGGGCATCACCTTTGTGAAAATATAATAATTTATATAATACAGTAAATACACTAATACACTAAAAATTATGATTGCATCAGAATTTGTCTATAATTTCAAAATAGAACATATTAAAACACTTATTTTAATCATAAAATTTGTGCAAAACTTATTTAAATTCTATTCAGGCAAAAATTTGCGTTTGTGTACTTGTTGAAGACAATCTCGTTTGATGCTCCAGCAGTAGTCTGCTCATCACTAACAGCTCCAAGATTTTTGGGAAATTTATCAAGGTGACTGTTCAGGAAGTAAATCTTAACACTCATGTTACATCCAATGTCATGGAAAGCCAACAGTATCCTTTCAACCAGAAGTTCATAGTTTTCTGCTTTTTTGTTGCCAAGGAAGTTCTTTGTAACTGTCACAAAAGACTGCCATGCTGCTTTCTCCTCCTTATTCACCTTCCTGGCAAATTCTTCATCAAGTATGAGGGTTCGAATTGGAGGTCCATCAAATACACCTGCTTTTATCTTCTCAAAAGACAAGGCAGGAAAAGCAGAAATAATGTTGAAAGCATTCACTTTCTCTATTCAAAGCCTGAACAAACTGCTTCATTAAGCCAAGATTGATGTGAAGTGGGAAAAAAATGATCCTGTCTTGATTAACTACAGGTTCATTCATAATATTTGCATCCCTACTTCCAGAGCTTCATGTTTTGGCCACTCCTTCTGTGTCCAGTGTTTCTCCTGAGCTCGGCTGTCCCACAAACACAGAAAGCAAGGATATTTCATGAAACCTCTCTGTTGTCGTAGCAGGAAATTTACCATTTTAAGACCCACACAAATGATCCAGTTATGCTCCTCATACTTCAGAAAGTTGAGGACAATTTTTATGTCATTCTTACTGTCATTCAATTCGGGTTGGTTAAACTGCTGAGGGGTTAATGACTGCTTGGCATCAGAAGAACACCCTTCAGATTCTACAACCATTTCTTTATGCATCTTATCAAAATACACTTGATCACCATGTTCACTTTCTTTGTCCTTAGAAGAAATAAAACCATTGAAAACTGGAACAGGGAGTGTCTCAGAGTGTGGGATAGGTCATATTGCTGAAGGAATATTAGGATATGCAATCATATGCCTTTTTTTTTCTTGCTGATGCCCTTCGTATGGATCAGACAGAAATAACAGTCACTGCTGTGGTCCTTAGGTTCATGCCAAACCATGGGAATACCAAATGGCATTCCTTTGCATTTTCCTTTTGTTGAGTCATGAAGCATTTCCTCACAATTATGACACACAATATGAGGACCCCAATTCTTGTCTTGATCACCAAAGAGAACTTGAAAATAGGCAATATATGCACGTGTCACAAATAATGAAATATTGTGCCTTTGACACTGAAGTGTGTAACAGCCACATATATAAAAGAAGGTGTCAGGACTGTTCTTACATTTATGCCTACTCGAAGAAGCCATGATTCAATCTTAAAACAAAATAAGAGGGTGTTTTTTATCAGATAATAATTTTTTACATTTAAAAACAACTACAATTATGTCAAAGTGATGTTTGTAAAACATTAATTGCTTTGGGGTTATGTTCAATCCCAGAGTCGTTGCCCTTTAACTCCAATTTAAAAACCAATGCATGCCATTAACTTCAACAAAAAGAAATTTTTTTTTTTTTGTCATTTGAAGACTCTTTTTTTTTTAATAAATTTTTATTAATGGTAATGGGATGACATTAATAAATCAGGGTACATATATTCAAAGAAAACATGTCTAGGTTATTTTGTCATTAAATTATGTTGCAAACCCCTCGCCCAAAGTCAGATTGTCCTCCGTCACCCTCTATCTAGTTCTCTGTGCCCCTCCCCCTCCCCATAACTCTCTCCCTCCCATCCTCCCATGTCCTCCCTCCCCCCCACCCTTGGTAACCACCACACTCTTGTCCATGTCTCTTAGTCTCATTTTTATGTTCCACCAATGTATGGAATCATGTAGTTCTTGTTTTTTTCTGATTTACTTATTTCACTCCTTATAATGTTATCAAGATCCCACCATTTTGCTGTAAATGATCTGATGTCATCATTTCTTATGGCTGAGTAGTATTCCATAGTGTATATGTGCCACATCTTCTTTATCCAGTCTTCTATTGAAGGGCTTTTTGGTTGTTTCCATGTCTTGGCCACTGTGAACAGTGCTGCAATGAACATGGGGCTACATGTGTCTTCACGTATCAATGTTTCTGAGGTTTTGGGGTATATACCCAGTAGAGGGATTGCTGGGTCATAAGGTAGTTCTATTTGCAGTTTTTTGAGGAACCACCATACTTTCCTCCATAATGGTTGTACTACTTTACAGTCCCACCAACAGTGAATGAGGGTTCCTTTTTCTCCACAGCCTCTCCAACATTTGCTATTACTCGTCTTGTTGATAATAGCTAATCTAACAGGAGTGAGGTGGTATCTCATTGTAGAGTTTACATGTATCGACGGGTAACAAAAAGAAATTAAAATTGCACAAAAACTAGAGCATGCACCAAAATAAAGATTTCAGATTTGGAATCAATGATGCAGACATATATAGAAACAGTTCTAAAACCTCATGCAACAGAAAATGAAAAAAAATTGTTCCCCAGTGTAAGCAACATGCCCCATTCCACAATTTGTGGTATGTAATGGTTTTGTCTCTTTTAATAATAAACTTAAATTACTTCATCCCCTTTCTTCAGATAGTGAAAAGCAAAACACAGGTGTCTTAGTCCTTTTTTGGCTGCTATAACAGAATACCATAGACTGAGTGCTTTTTTTTTTTTTTTTTGAGAGAGAGAGAAAGAGAAAACTTGATTTGTTTTTCCACTTATTTATGCATTCATTACTCGATTGTTGTATGTGTCTTGAACAAGAGATTGTGTAAGAAAATGGCTGGGAATTAGACTTCTTGCAGAATGCTGCCCCTGCAAGAATTGATAAGATTGTTTAAAGGAAACAGCTGATCCCTATGGCCTTTTCCCTATATACCTGAAAGGTATTAATTAATTACCCTTCTCTGCACCTGAACCCAGGCTCTGCTAATTTGCTTGATGAGCAATGAAATGAATAAATACAATGAGACTGCAGAGATCTGGGCTCTCAGTCCTAGAGACTGGGAGTCCTCTGTACCCATCTTTTCTGTATGTTGTGTTGTATGTTTTTCTGAAGTCCTGCAGCATCTTCCTTTCGTGCACACCCATTGCTGAGCTGGTCATGGCAGGATTGAACTTGAAACCTTGGTGTTTGGGGATGATGCTCTAACCAACTGAGCTACCTGAGCAACACCCTGAGTGTCTTATATATAAGAGGAATGTCTTTTTCATAGTGGAGGCACTGGTCCTAGATCAAAGTGCCAGCAGATTTAGTGTCTGGTGAGGACATGCTTCTTGGTTCATCGATGTCTATCCTTTATAAAAAAAAAAAGAAAATGGCATAAGAAAGAGAGCTCTCTGAGGCCCTTTCTATAAAGACACTAATCCCATTTATGAGGACTACACTCTTATAACCTAATCACATTCAAGAAGCCTGACCTCAAAATAACAGCACATTTGGGATTAGGTTTCAACATATAAATTTTTGTGGATACATTTAGTCTATAGTAATAGTTAAGTGTGGATTCCAAGCAGCCATAGTAGTCCACTGTGTATTTCTCAGCCTCAGTAATTTCATCACCATAACCTCAATTCAGGAAACCTCAGATTTGAAATAAATATAAGGTTTAGGAAAATAATTTTTTTCTTATGGTCAAAGTCACAGTTGATGTTGATACTTCCAATTTTTATTTGTATACTACATATTCTCTCAACCTGTGCATTCTGCACTCACATATAAGGTAACAGTGCATTTTCTTTTCAGAACAGTTGTGCATATTGGCCTTTTTTGTGTGTAACTAAAAAAATATAACAATGTATTCCCAAAATCCTCACCAGTAAGAAGAAACAAAACTATTAGAAACTCTGCAAAAGAAAATCATCTTAGTGAAATATGAAGGAAAACATTGTGAAGTCCCTTATCATAGGCCTCACACTAGGCTTACAATAGAAAAGGAGTGGGAAATAGAAGTTTGAGGATTTCCTTTTATTTTCCAATGTCTTCCAAAAAGAGTTTTCTCATATAACAGAACCCAAGAGAGGATTCTCAACCTTATCAAGCCTACTTCTTCTTTTATTACAAATATTTGACAACCTCTCCACTATCCTAAAATGAAATTCACAGATAATATACTCTACCAGTGCATAAAATTTCAAAGAATAAATATAATTTTATGACATACAAAATAAAAATAAGTAGAATGTAATTTCTCAAAAAAGTATAGTTTACATGTAAATATTTGAGAACAACTACACAAGAATATGAAATGAAGTGGTTATATGTGTGAACCCATTAGAAATACCCTAGGCTAAAGAGCCACAAATACTTACTGATTTAGATGTGTTTTATTAACTACACAAGTTCCACTATGACAATGTCCTTTTTTTAGATGGCCAAGAATTATTTAAAGTTTTGAACAAAATTAAGTGCAATTTTCCCCAGAGTTACACAATATATGCATTTCAGGTAATTTAGTATACACTATAATCTTGCAAAAAAAAATCACTTTGTGTGTATATGTATTAAAAAAAATGTTCTCTCAGAAAATTGAAGTAGGTTTTTACTCACAAAATATATAATGGGATATATCAAAATCCAACAAAAATTAAAAACTGTTTTAGTGTGAAGTTTATCCTATGCCATACTGGCTAGTTAGCAAACCAGGTAACTCCACCTCAAGGTCATCTTTCCTCCAAACTTGCGACAACAAAAGATGTCTTCATAAATTTCCAAAACGTCGTTTGGGAAAAAGAAGTGCCACCCACCATGAGAACCATGTTCTAGGTTTTCCAGAAAGGGTCAGCCCTCCTGTACCTGAAGCACATCCTGCATCACCCTGGCCCCTTGATGGGCAGGTTTCCTCACTCTGCTGAGGGCCAGTGGTCCTAATCTTGGGTTTAGATTATCCGCAGCACGATCAGATGACTTGGTAGTTGGGTCATCTGCTATTCACTGCAGGTATTCATTACTGTATTAAGTAGATCTAGGTTCCTGGTGACCCATATTGGCCAGAAGTTTCTGCTCAGATACACACTACTCCAAGAATAGGACCCTCAGCCTGCATTTACTTTTCTGAAGTCAGCCCTGGGAGGGGGCTTTGACACCCAAACAAAATATCACAAGAACTTATCATATTCGGTATGTTCCATGCATTTATTCTCTTCCCTCTCTAAGCAACATCTAAAAGTAAAGAGTTGGTTGAGGAAAACTGGACTTGGGGGAAAGAACACACACCATGGTGTACAAAGATATGTTGTAGAATCGGGCACTTGAAACCTGTATAATTATGTTAAGTAGTGTCACCTCAATAAATTTAATTGAAAAATAAAGCTTGAGTCCTGCCCTGGCCGGTTGGCTCAGCGGTAGAGCGTCGGCCTAGCGTGCGGAGGACCCGGGTTCGATTCCCGGCCAGGACACACAGGAGAAGCGCCCATTTGCTTCTCCACCCCTCCGCCGCGCTTTCCTCTCTGTCTCTCTCTTCCCCTCCCGCAGCCATGGAGCAAAGATGGCCCGGGCGCTGGGGATGGCTCTGTGGCCTCTGCCTCAGGTGCTAGAGTGGCTCTGGTCGCAACATGGCGACGCCCAGGATGGGCAGAGCATCGCCCCCTGGTGGGCAGAGCGTCGCCCCTGGTGGGCGTGCCGGGTGGATCCCGGTCGGGCGCATGCGGGAGTCTGTCTGACTGTCTCTCCCTGTTTCCAGCTTCAGAAAAATGAAAAAAAAAAAAAAAAAAAAAAAAAAAAAAAAAAAAAAAAAAAGCTTGAGTCCTTGAGTCATTGTATGGAGGACCACCTTCCTGGAGGATCTGGCCCTCATCAGAATCTGTGTGGGAGAAATAAAGTCTTGTTGTGTTAAGCTGAAAATAAACAGATAAACCAAACAAATAAATGAGTAAATAAATAAGTAAAGATAAAAAGTTGATATAAACTGGGAAAATGCCACACTACTCTCTAGGCCAGTCTATTTCTAGTTTGCCTAAGCTTAAAGCAACATTCTGCTTGGAAGAAAAATTTAGTCTTAATGACATAAGAAGAAAAGGGGAACAATCAACCATCCTTCTACAGCTACCCTTAAGGTTATCAGAAAGCATATTCCACCTCTGTCTCTATTCCGTTTCTCAGTTCACATTGTTCATTGGATTCCTCAAATGAGTGAGGTCATATGATATTTTTTATTTCTCTGCCTGGCTTATTTCACTTAACATAATAGTTTTCAGGTCCATTCATGTTGTCACAAAAAATAAGATTTCCTTCTTTTTCATGGCCCCATAGTATTCCATTGTGTATATGTACCACTGCTTTTTAATCCACTCATCCACTGATGGACAGTTGGGCTGTTTCCAGATCTTGGCTATTGTAAACAATGCTACCATAAACATGGGGGTGCATTTCTTCTTTTGAGTCAGTGATGTGGTGTTCTTGGGATATATTCCTAAGAGTGAGATGGCTGGGTCAAAAGAAAGTCCATTTTTAATTTTTTGAGGAATCTCCATACTGTTTTCCACAGTGGCTGCACTAGTCTGCATTCCCACCAGCAGTGTAGGAGGGTTCCCTTTTCTCTGCACCCTCTCCAGCACTAATTATGTGTTGTTTTGTTAATGAGCGCCATTCTGACTAGTGTGAGGTGATATCTCATTGTGGTTTTAATTTGTATTTCTCTAATGACTAGTGCTGTTGAACATTTTTTCATCTGCCTATTAGCCATCTGAATGTCCTCTTTGGAGAAGTGTCTATTCATTTCTTTTGAAGGGAACGAGATTGGTGAAACTATATACACATAACACAGAGTTATAGAGAGCAGAAAAGCAAATCCTGAAGGGAAGGGGGAGGGCATTAGAGGGAGGAGGACAAAGGGGATGTTGAGGGGAACATGGGGGAGGGGGGATGCATTCGAGGGGACACTAGAATCTGTAAAAACACAATAAATTAAAATCAATAGGCCCTGGCCTGTTGGCTCAGTGGTAGAGCGTCGGCCTGGCGTGCAGAAGTCCCGGGTTCAATTCCCGGCCAGGGCATACAGGAGAGGCGCCCATCTGCTTCTCCATCCCTCCCCCTCTCCTTCCTCTCTGTCTCTCTCTTCCCCTCCCACAGCAGGGCGCCATTGGAGCAAAGATGGCCCGGGCGCTGGGGATGGCTCCTCGGCCTCTGCCCCAGGCGCTGGAGTGGCTCTGGTTGCAACAGAGCGACGCCCCGGAGGGGCAGAGCATCGCCCCCTGGTGGGCAGAGCGTCGCCCCCTGGTGGGCGTGCCAGGTGGATCCCGGTCAGGTGCATGCAGGAGTCTGTCAGACTGTCTCTCCCCATTTCCAGCTTCAGAAAAATACAAAAAAAAAAAAAAAAAAATCAATAAAAAGGCATATTCAAGACAACATGATTTAGCAGATTAGCTCAGGAATAGTAGTTTGATCAAAGAACTATTGCTGTGTATTTTAGAAAAAAATATTTTTTGCAACTGTGACAGGGAAAAAAAATACATTCTTTGAACTATCATTTTTCTCTGTATTCCTTCAAGTAATTTTTTAGTTTTGGAAAGAAATAGTTAACCACCCCCTGCCCCAATGCACACCATGCATGTACCTTTGTGGGTGAAGATAAATAAAGATAAGTCACACCACACACTGCCTTTGCTCTGTGACTTGAGTATGTGAATATTTGTCACTTTTTACTTGCTGCCTGCTGGCAGGAGCAAGTATATTTCTTAATTTATTTCACACGATTACTGCCCAAAGAGAGATCACTCTGTTCTTCCTCAATTTTGCTAAAGAGGCCTGTGCTTTTCAGGTGGAGCTAAGAAAGAAAAGCAGCAGGAAAGCCAAGTTCACTTAATGAAAAC
This sequence comes from Saccopteryx bilineata, assembly GCF_036850765.1. NCBI lineage: Eukaryota > Metazoa > Chordata > Mammalia > Chiroptera > Emballonuridae > Saccopteryx > Saccopteryx bilineata. The sequence continues at coordinate 65,058,917 of NC_089490.1, read as the reverse complement.
ACAGCCCAGAGCTCAAGAGTTTCACACGTTGCTGGAGTCCCCGCAGCTCTGCCATGCCTGTTATCCAGGGGTAGCAAACCTTCCCACCGATGCTGTAGGCTCAAGTTCACACACATTAAAAAATGAGACATTCTCATTACCTGGCATTCTACTCAACTGTTTTATCAGAGGATGCAAAATAAAAGGATTTAAGTCTTCTTTTCTTAAAATGAGAAAGCTAGAGCATCCATTCAGGAAATTAATCCTTCCTAAACTGCTTTTCTTTTTAGAAGTATCAAAATGGTGATAGCAATAATACAAAAATTATTATTTATAAAAGGCCTAGAATGTGCCACATATAATACTTAATACTATATCCGTGTTAATTTTATGTCCTTCCTCAATTCTGAAAGTTGGGTAGAATTAAATAAGAAGAGTATTTTGGGAAGAAAGAGTTTTCATTTCCTCTAAATTATATCCTACTTTTAACAAATTGAAATTTTAGCATACCTGAATTTTATTCTTAGCCTAATAACATTTACTAGGCTATATTTAAAATTTTATGTATAAATTTTAGAGCTAGATTCCATTTGTGCTCAATTGCTTTGAATGAATTGAATGTATATTTTGATATAATATTTCAACATTTTAATTTAGACTATTAGATTATCCATTGGAGGAAAATTGTTGGATAACATCTATTTATTATGTTGGATAAATATATTAATTATTTATCCAACAATTTTATCCCCGCATGCGGCCCCCTGAGGCCATTTATCTGGCCCCCACCGCACTTCTGGAAGGGGCACCTCTTTCATTGGTGGTCAGTGAGAGGAGCATAGTTCCCATTGAAATGCTGGTCAGTTTGTTGATTTAAATTTACTTGTTCTTTATATTTTAAATATTGTATTTGTTCTCATTTTATTTTTTTACTTTAAAATAAGATATGTGCAGTGTGCATAGGGATTTGTTCATAGTTTTTTTTTATAGTCTGGCCCTCCAACGGTCTGAGGGACAGTGAACTGGCCCCCTGTGTAAAAAGTTTGGGGACCCCTGATCTAAATGGAAGCTCAGCCTGACCTGAGGTGGCACACTGGATAAAGCGTTGACTTGGAATGACGAGGTTGCTGGTTAGAAACCCCAGGTTTACGAGGTCAAGGCACATACGAGAAGCAACTACGACAAGTTGATGCTTCCTGCTCCTTTCTCCTCCTCTCTTTCTCTCTCTCTCTCTCTCTTTCCTGTCTCTAAAATCTATAAATAAAATCTTTTAAAAAATTAAGAAGTCCAACCAATATGATAATTGTTTCATTTCTTTTTAAAAAAATCTACTTGACTTTTATTTTTTTGTGACAGAGACAGAGAGACAAAGAGAGGGACAGAGAGGGACAGGCAGGCAGGAAGGGAGAGAGATGAGAAGCATCAACTCTTCATTGTGGAACCTTAGTTGTTCATTGATTGCTTTCTCATATGTGCCTTGAGGTGGGGGGGTTGCAGCCAAGCCATTGATTCCTTGCTCAAGCCAGAGACCTTGGGCTTCAATCCAGAGATCCTTGAGCTCAAGCCAGTGATTATGGGGTTATGTCTATGAGCCCATGCTCAAGGAAGCAACCTTCTGCCCAAACTGGTGAGCCCGCTCTCAAGACAGAAGAGCCTGCACTCAAGCTGGTGACTTCAGGGTTTTGAACCTGGGTCTTCTGCATCTCAGTCGAACGCTCTATCCACTGAGCCACTGCCTGGTCAGGCCCACTTGACTTTTAACTGTAAAGAATAATGTAGTAGCTTAATCTAAGAATTTCACTTGCAAATATTTCTAAAGTTTTTTTTGTAATATTTAAAGTGTTTTATTTCTATGTTTTTAAATATATTTTATCCATTTAAAACTATAATAATACTAAATATAAAAATGCAGCTTATAATACAAATTAAAATTTTGAAACTGAAGTCATAGATATAAAATTAATGACACTAATAATATGGTAACTATGATAGGAGAATTAAAAATATAAAGTAAACCAAATTAAAAATGTATTTCCGGTCTTTTAAAAGCTCCTTTACCATTCAAGTATTTGATTGTAAGGTATTTTATAATTTTGATGTGTCATATAATATCTATTAGATTTATCACTTAAGCTTTTTGTAGCTGATATTCTATTACTAAAAATTTTTGAAAATTTTAAGCTAAGTTTAAAAGCATCACAGAAATAATACTTCTTTAGATCGCATTTTCCAGATTTCAGAGTAGGCAGAAAAGGTTCTGCTTTTGGAGTTATTTCCCAAATAATCATGGCAGAGGGGTGTCGCCCATTAGTTCTGCCCCTGTTTCTATAGACACAGAGGGAGGGACTGGGAATAAGAACTCTCCCATTAACGTTTTCACCTCAGTGCTATCATTTATTATAGTAATTGCTAGACTTTATTAACACCTAAGTACTTGATTATATGGACATGGTCTTCAATGCTGAAAAAATGTATTAATAATACCTTGGAATTAGTTTGTCTTATCCTGGAAACTCCACCAACAGAGACTTAGAAGGTTTATGTGCAAGTAACTTCATAATATGATACCAGGCAGCAGGGAAGGGGGAGTGGAGAGGAAGCAAACCAGGAGGAGGGAAAGCCAGTCAGAAACTTACTAGTGCATTGACCACTGGTGCAGGACAGTCATGCATGCCCTCATCTGGACCTTCTGGGGAATTAAGAAATGCATTTATGAACCATCCACACAAAAGACAAAAATTAAAGCATTAGAATGACTTCTGTCCCAATTGATCAAGATGCCCTCATGGGCATCAGTACCCTCATACTTACAAGTTGTTTATGAGTTTTCTCATCAGGTCCTAGGGTAGCTTCAAAGAAGCCCTATGGCCAGAGCAAGATGTCTGACTGCACAGCCTAAGCAATACCTTCTCAAGTTGCTCCTATAAGAGCCTGTTTGGACTGACCAGGTGGTGGCACAGTGGATAGAGCATCAGCCTGGGATCCTGAGGACCTAGGTTCAAAATCGCAAGGTCTCCAGCTTGCGTGTGGTCTCACCAGCTTGAGCACAGGGTCCCCAGCTTGAGCATGGGATCATAAACATGACCCCATCATCACTGACTTGAGTCCAAGGTCACTGGCTGGCTGGAGCCCCCCCCCCCATCAAGGCACAAATGAGAAAGCAATTAATGAACAACTAAAGTGCCGCAACTACAAGTTGATGTTTCTCATCTCTTTCCCTTCCTGTCTGTCCCCATCTGCCCTCTCTCACTCTCATTCTTAAAAAAAAAAAAAAAAGCCTTTTTGGACCCTGTATATAACTAATCACCACTGTGCAATATCGAAGTAGGAGCTGAGAAGATTTGAAGTGGTGCATAAGATTTCAAAACTATTTTTTAAATGACTCAGTTTTTGTCTTACCTTTAACTAGGAGTTTGTTGAAATGAAAAATATTAATTGCAAAAAAGATGACAATGTTCCAGCATTTGTGTAAAGGTAATTGCATCATTTATGTATAAAGATGTGGCAAACAGTCAATCCCATTTGAAACTAATGGTAGATTATCAGTATCATATGACTCATATAATAATATAAGTTTATATGATACGAAAGAGAAGCTTGTGTACTAAAGCGTAAGGGCTGAAAACACAGCACAATGCCCTTACCAGAGGAATATCTCTTCTGCATATGTCCTACTTCACATACATTATTTAGCTTCTATTCTGCTTAAAATGAAAGATCAATTAAATTCATTTTTATTCTCAAGTAACTTTTTTTCTCCTACACATCGTGAAGGTTTTCGTGTATGTATTTTTTTTTCTAAGTAAGTGAAAGAAAAAGAGAAAAAAAAGGAAGTATGAATATGAGGGAGAAGAGAAAACTTGTAAATTCTTGCCTTGGGTTTTTTGCTTGAAAAGAGTGTTAAATGTGAAATAGCACTATGAAACACTCTGCAGTCCATTCAGCTTCTTTTGGAAAATAGTTGGATTGAAATGAGCACTTCAGAAGATATTTCATTTCTTGGCATTTAAAATCAATATTTTCTCACTGTCATGAATATTTTTTGGAGAAGCCTTGGCAGCTATTTCTGTCATTGTAATTGTGGCTCTACTGTAGGTAAAGATGGAACACCTTTCTCCCATTATTAAGAGCTTAGTAGCCCTGAGCTAAAAAGGCTGTGATTCTTCATGTCACCACTGTGGTGGTAAATAAGAATTCTCGTTTAGTTTCTAGTAACCTCATTTGTCAAGCACATTGTATGTCAAATTTATATAGATTTAAGGCAAACAAAACTAGACAGCTAAATGCCTCTTTGGTCATAAATTACATTCATCAATTAGAGGAAAGTTAAACTAATGCAATATTAATTTTTCAGTTTATCAGCCTATTTAAAATTTTATTTTTAAAAGATTTGTGAATTAATTTAATGTTGCGATTGGTTCTTCATTAGTGAGTGTTTCAGTGTGCTGCTCACATATATATTAAAAGCACTTATCTGAACTACCTCCCAACTAGGGAGATGTTAAATTCCCTAAAGTTTCCAGTGAATGTGAAAATGAAAATATGTTAGAAGAATGTTCTGCATGGCAGATTGAAAAGCTTTCTTTAAGTAAAAGCTTTGAAATTGTTCTCAAGTCTTTCTTTAGGCTTTCAAGTTTAGCCTGAGTTGATCAAGAATTTTAAAAAAGGTCATGCTCTGAGAAACTTCACATCTGTCACAATCTTAAAATGACAACCCTTTCAAACCAGATGACTAAATCCTTGAGAGGGGCAGCAGTATACACACTGGGTGCCTCAAATAAATAAACGGAAGGCTTCTTACTAATGTAGCCTTGGGTTACCGACATGTGTAGCTTTATAAACTCTTTCTGAGTTTAGACTTTTTTTAGTTGGTTCTCATGATCTTGTCTACCACCTAAAAAAAAAAAAATGCTGGATTTTAGCTTCACATTTAATATGTGATACAATTAAAACTTTAAAAAGCACATGGGAGTTGATGCTTCCAGCTCCTCCCCCCCCCCTTCTCTCTCTCTGTCTCTCCCTCTCCTCTCTAAAATGAATGAATAAATAAATAAAAACTTTAAAAAGCACGAAGTGGTAATGATGCAGCAAACCAAGTTAACATAGGTTATCACGATAGTTCTCACTAAGTACCCCCTGGTCTTGTACTTCCATTCACTGAAACTGCTGGTGCTACTCTGCTGAGGATCATAAACAGTCACAGCAAGCTATCATAAGCATAATTTTTATGAAGATCACTTCAACATACAGAGGTTTTATATTTTCTCAGAATCTATCAGGTTTTAGCTTACATTACATTAATTTTCCACTTAGATCTAATAAAATTTCCTAAGTTCCTGATCAATAGGTTTAATATTTTTCATCCACCAATTCAACTAAATCACTCTTCAAACCTGCGCATAGTTGTATGATGATATACAATGGGTCAACCAGTGGGGAAAAAAATCAAAATTTTATAACTTCTTTAGTATCTGTTTCATTATACATCATAAACATTGTGTTTTATTGTTCACATATCTGAAGAAATTTGTAAATATTTTCCTCTAATACCATTTTTCAATACATAAAAATGTTTATATCTAGTAAAATCTTATATTACTTTTTCAACTGTTATAATTACTTTCACATAGAATCAAAAGTTTAGAACCCAGTAGACTAGAATTTATAGAATTTATATCTTAAAACCTATTGTGCCTTGCAAAACATATTTGGTCTAATTTTAAAAGTAGTTTTGAATTTTGCTGTCATGCAAAGAATTTCTACGGTCCATTCTCAAACGTGAGTACAAGAGCACCTGGACGTTGCTTCTGGGGTGAGGGTCAGGAACCATCATCTCTACTAGTCACTGGTGGGTTTAAACAACACTTGGAAGAATTATTGTGATTATATTTACATTGCATTCATCTTCTTTGAATATTTTTTTTCAGTTTAATTGAGAAATAATTGACTATTGTTTATATTTAAGTTGTAGAAAATGGTGCTCCACCACACATACACATTGTGAAATGATTACCAAGATCAAGTTAATTAACACATCCATCACTTTACAGAGTTGTGATAAGAATGCTTAAGATCCACTTTAAGCAAATTTCAAGTATACAGCACCTTATTAACTACAGTTATGCTGCACATTAGATCCTTGGAACTTACTCATCTTCTAAAGAAAGTTCATACCTTTTGACCTTCATCTTCCAATTTATCATTGCCCTTACTCCTTGATAACTACCATCCAACTCTGTTCTATAAAATCAGTTTTGTTTTGTTTTGTTTTTCACATTGTCTATCCATACCACATATTTTATCCATTTATTCCTCAAATGGACAGTTGTTTTCATGTCTTGATTGTTATAAACAATGTTGAAACAAACATAGAAGTGTGCAACTATCTCTCTGAGATGCTGATTTTATTATCCTTTTGACTTATAAATAATAAAAATGGACCACAGGAAAATATTCTCATTATATAGAACCTGGATTTGATGTGATTTTATAAATCAATAGCTCATTTACAGAGCACATATTTTTTTCTAAGATTAGAGTTATGATATGCCCATAATTTTTTTTCTTCTGCTCAACTCTGGTCCTTTAATTTTAGTATGTTATCTTTAACTATCAATTATTGTATTTTAAAATTTAAATCTACTGACAAATCTAATGTGAGGTTTGGATTACATTGATAAATGTACAGTGTCCAAAATAGTAAAAATGATAATTCCTTTCTTCCTGGAAATAACGGACTTTACCTGGTATATCTCCTTTGGTTCTAAACACTGAGCACAATTAGGAAAGCACCAGAGAAGGTGAAGGAACATCAGCAAAGACAGAGTAATTTTTGCCCTAATTGTGCTCTCAAAGTGATTTTACCAGCCATAATATGATTCAAAGATGGATATTATGAACACATGCCAATAGGGGAGTTCAGTAATTTATCTTATTTTAACTATTTCTACAATAAAGATTCCAAGCTCTTACAATTATTTTAAATTTGGTTCTCTAAATTTTGGTAATCTAAAGGAATATCTATTTACTTATTTAAAAATGATGAATGTTTGAGAGCGCTTGTCTTTTTTTTTACTTTGGGAAAATAAGTATTCATTTATTCAATATTATATGCCAGAATTCTGACTTACATAAAGTGGAGTCCTCTGTGGCCAGTATAAAAAGAGAAGGTTCTATGAAAAGATATTAGGAACCTCACAGAATCTTAGGAGAAACAGAGAGCCAGGCTGGGTGTTACTGGATGGCATGTTCTACCTTCACTGTTGTTGACAATAACACCATTGTTCACTCCAACACAAAAGGCACTTGAAACTATGTGCTACAACTCAGGACAGTTCGGACCACAAATGACACAGCTGCTTCTGCAGTCCTACTCACTACCTAACAGAAGTGTCATGTAGATATTCCTGATTGGTCAAGTCTGTGCGCAGTGGCAGAGGGGGCCAGCAAAGCAAGCTCTCTGGCTTTGACTTGGGTGACTAGGAGCATAATGCATTTATTTCTTTTTTTCTAATTAATTAATTAAGACAATTAAATTTAACAGGGTGACATTGGTTAATCAGAATACATAGATTTAGAGAAAACATCTCCACATCATTAGACAGTCGATTATGCTGTATACCCATCACTCAAAGTCAAATCATCTTCTGTCACCCTATATTTTGTTTCTTTTTAAGCTCCTCCCCACCCTCCCACTCCCCTTCCTCTCCTCTCTTCCTCTCTCCCTGGTAACCATATTTCTTTAACGTTAGAAGGAAGACCTGAAGGTGGTGGTAAGGCTGCAAATGTAAGGAATAGTCACTATAAAATTTTAATTATTGAGTATTAAAGGACAGACTCTTTTTTTTTTTTTTTTTTGTATTTTTCCGAAGCTGGAAACGGGGAGAGACAGTCAGACAGACTCCCGCATGCGCCCGACCGGGATCCACCCGGCACGCCCACCAGGGGCGAAGCTCTGCCCACCAGGGGGCGATGCTCTGCGCCTCCGGGGCATCGCTCTGTCTCGACCAGAGCCACTCTAGTGCCTGGGGCAGAGGCCAAGGAGCCATCCCCAGCGCCCGGGCCATCTTTGCTCCAATGGAGCCTTGGCTGCGGGAGGGGAAGAGAGAGACAGAGAGGAAGGAGAGGGGGAGGGGTGGAGAAGCAGATGGGTGCTTCTCCTGTGTGCCCTGGCTGGGAATCCAACCCGGGACCCCTGCACGCCAGGCCGATGCTCTACCACTGAGCCAACCGGCCAGGGCAAAGGACAGACTCTTTGATTGGCTCTTGGATATGAAGATAAATCCCTTTATGTACAGTAATTCTTAGAAATGGGGCTAAAGGTTAAAAGTTGCAAGGAAATAACTTCACCTCAATACCAGTGAATATATTTCTAATATGTTATTTTTGGTAAAAGAAAGGTGTGTTATAAAAAACTTATAATGTGGTTAAATTGAAACACAAAGGTATTTTCTTTCAGAAATTTCAATCATTAAGGTGCTTAGCAGTAAGTGTATTTTATCACTCTCATAGTTTATCAAAATTATTTTAAAGTCCTAATTATCACTAAAATTACACTGAGAAATTGCACTGCATGCATAGTTTATAAGCCTTAATATTAAAATAAATAAATAAAAGGCTAACAAAGCAGAAAGCCACTCAGGAAAAGCAGATGTTGATTCTTATTCTATTCATGTATTTTTTTTCTGCCTATACACAAAAATACTCACTTACAATTGCAGTTATAATAAGTGTCCTGTTGCAAATCACAGTCCCTAACTGATTATTATAATATAAGGAATGATTGGACCTCAAGGTTAAAAAATAAGAACTTCTAGCTTTTTAGCACTTATTATTGTTTTTTCAAAAAACTCCCTAAGTATTTTATCCCAGTTTTATAAGTGAGAACAAAATGACAGAGGCAGATAGAATAATTGCCTAAGGTAAACAATTAAACCTAATCCATAGTGACAAAAGTAAGAATAGGAGTAGCCTTTGATAAATCATGGCAAGGAGGAACATTGGGATGTTAGTACGATTCTTATCTTAATTTAGATAATGGTTATTAAGGTGTATTCATTTCATAAAAATCCATCAAGCTGTAAATTTACAATTTGTGCATTTAACAATGTATTTTAAATAAAAATTCTAAAAATATTTAACCTACTCACTCTTACCATCTACTCTTGGGAGTTCATGTTGGTGCCTCCCATTGACCGAACCCATGGAGAAGCCAAAGAAAAGGGAGTGAATCGATGCAGCTGGTAGAAGTCTGGCCACCATAACACTGAGCCAGCCAAGAATACCTCTGAAGTGGCAAGAGAGAATAATCAGCCAAAAGGGGTGGTTCCAGTATGTACCCTTAAGCCTTGTTTATAATAATAAAAAGCTGGCACAAGATCTTTTTTTAATTGTTTTTTAATTTATTCATTTTTTAGAGAGGAGAGAGAGTGAGAGAAAGAGGGAAGGAGCAGGAAGCATCAACTCCCATATGTGCCTTGACCAGACAAGTACAGGGTTTCAAACCGGCGACCTTACAGTTTCAGGTTGACACTTTATCCACTGTGCCACCACAGATGTGCCTGACCTGTGGTAGTAAAGTGGATAAAGCCCCAACCTGGACTATTAAGGTCGCCGGTTCAAAACCCTGTGCTTGCCGGGTCAAGGCACATATGGGATTTTGATGCTTCCTGCTCCTTCCCTCTTTCTCCTCTCTCTAAAATCAATAAAATAAATACATTTAAAATAATAACAATAAATTAAAAAATAAATAAAAAGCTGGGAGGAGCGTGGGAAACAATGAAAAACTTAATATCAATAATGAAGCAAATGAATAAATTACATCTGAAATAAGCATACAATGGTATGTCATATACCATTGCAAATTAGCACTGTAGGAATCAAGAATAATGTATAGACAAAGTAATAAACACACAGAAAGAACTTCAGAAAGAAAATAAAGGGTGGCATCAATTTTAATAATAGATGAGGATGGAAGGAAACTTGACTTGGAGGCTAAACACACAATGCAGTATACAAATCCTATATTGTAGGATTGTGTACCTGAAACCTGTTTATTAATCAATATCATCCCAATAAATTTTAAAAAGTAAAAATAAAAGTAAAGAAAATAACTTTCTGCATGAAAAAATAAATAATATGACTTGTTTTTTCTTTGGCAGTACATTTATGTAGTAGCGGGAGGACATACAAGTTTTGGAGTGCATGTTTTCTGGAGAACTGAGGGGTGTGATCGTAGAGGGCTCTAACTATATTTGTAATGTATTATATCTTAACTTATGTGAGAGTTACATAGATGCCCATTGAATCACTCCTTATACCTTTGTGAATATCCAAAATAGTTCATAATAAAAAATAAAAAAAAAGAATGCATGATCACCAACACCACTACCCTTGGTATAATTCTGGACTGATGGTATTTCCATTCTCTGTGGCAATACTATGAGTAGGAACAAAACCAAATAAATCATTTACATTTAAAAACAATTCTCCTGACTAAGGAAACTAAGGAACACGAAGCAAGCTCCATCAATAAGGCAACTTTTTGAGTTGTTTATTCCAGGACTAGGGTACAGTTTTAGATGCTTGTTTTGTGAATAACTATGCACAGCTGTGGACGTTTCTTGAGAATAACAGGGCAGTGTATGGCTTTAGAACAAGCAGAGCTGAGTGGTCCACACAGGGCTTTAATCCTCAACTTGGACCTCATCAGCCTAATTCTCTCAGAAACTGAAACTGAACTCACTTTAGTAAATGTGTATATCCTGCATGACACTTTCTATTGTATGACATTTATATTTGTTTATATAGATATTAAAGATATCTACCATCAAATGACTGTTGTGATATTTTGCCCTTGAAAATTATTTAACCTTTCTGCTTTCCTTTTAAAGAGAACATTTAGGTTTCCTTGCTTCCTAATTATTTAAAATTTTAGAATCTGCTTCCTTAGTTCATATCTTTATCCTTGAAACAATACCTAATAGTCCTGTCCTTTATTTTGTAAGCACAGCCGAGACTATGTGTTGTATAATCCCGAAGGTTTTCTGATGAGTACTGCATAAGTTGAGGTCCATTTAACAAATATGATCTCATGCACTGTCAGCATATGTGTACTCACTATAATTAAAACTCAATAAGAAGAAATGCATGGCAAATGAGTTTTAAACCTCTACCGACATATGAAATAACTCCTCTCTTCCAGGGTCAAATGAGCCACATTTCTCGCTTATTTTGCCCTTTGTCTCCACATAGATCCATAATACCAGGGGGAAAATAATCCTTTCCTCACTACAGAACAACACTACAATAATTTAATTTTGTCGTTCAAGCCAGGTATTTTTAAATACTACTATTCTTATGGCAATCCTTTTTCATTTATTATAGTGGAGATTATCTGCAGCCTTTTTATACACACTGCATCCAGAAGACTATCAAGTGCAAGCAAATTGTGGCTAAACCAATCAAAGCATGACGATTTTTGGAATTAACATCCTTAAATACTGAAAATAATTTCAGACTGCTACCACATTTTTTCTCAATGTGGCAAGACTCAATTCAGTGTGATCACAAAACCTAAAGATAAAAATTGGAAGAGTTCAGAATGTAGGAATAAAGGAAGAATTCAGATGAAAAATATTTGGTCTTAAAACCTTAAAAATATAGTTGGAATTTGGATGTTTTTCTTTGACGGAAGTTGGCATTTATTCAGCAAAACATTTGGATATAAGCATATTTTTTTCCCTCCTATTGCATTTTACATGGCATGTGCAAATAGTTTCTCCTTCACAAACACCCATGGCAGCCAAATCATCCCACTCTATAGAATAACCTGAATACTGAGTTTATCTAGATAACACTCTTCTTTCTAATAGTGGAAAACACAAACTTATGTACATAATTTTTAATACATTTTTATTCAAATATATGATATTGTATTGACATTGTGGTTTAAATGGAAAAAAAACCCATTTCCCTTTTGTTTGCTTTGAAAAATAACAGGACAATTAACAATTCTTGTTGTTGTTATTGGACATTATATGTTAGTTACTTACACATAGGAACTTCTGTAGAAAGAAAAAGAGAAAGGAAGGAAGGGAGGAAGGAAGGGAGTAAAAGGAAGAAAGACAGGAAAGAAAGGAGAAAAGAAAGAAAATTAATACATTCAACCTAGTTAAGATCAACACATTAGATAAATATTACCAATAAATAGTTTTATGAAAATAATTTTAAGGAAAAGGATAAAGAAAGACCTATATATTTCATTATTCTTCTCCCATGTCAATTAGTTATTGTTAATTGACTACTAGTATATTATATATTAGTAATTTTAAAGAGTCTGGTATATCTTTATACCTAGTAGGAATACAATATGTGGATGATGAATTAAATTAAAAGGTAATGAAGCTTTGAAAGTTTTTAATTTTATTACAGAAGGAATTATTAGTGACAAGGAAACAACTTAATTGACTTGCTAAACTTTTCTCATCTATAACTTTCTTTTTGCTTTGTAACAGAAGTACTTAGTAAACTAAGGTATTTAATTGAAAATGTTAAAGAAGATAGTGAAGTTAAATTAAACAATATTTAATAAGATTTTTGTCATATGTCATTCAGTCCTATTAAATTGTATCTTGTTTGTCTTTTGTTATATATTTACCAATAAGATTCATTTAGGTGCAGGTAAGGTGTCTTATTTATTTATGTAAGCATTACACTGGCCAGAACTACATCCTGTATATAGTAGTAGCATCTTATTATTATTATTTTTTTTTATATTTTTCCGAACCTGGAAATGGGGAGGCAATCAGACAGACTCTCGCATGCACCCGACCAGGATTCACCCGGCATGCCCACCAAGGGGCGATGCTCTGCCCATCTTGGGGCATCACTCTGTTGCAACCAGAGCCATTCTAATGCCTGAGGCAGAGGCCACAGAGCCATCCTCAGTGCCTGGGCAAACTTTGTTCCAGTGGAGCCTTGGCTGCAAGAGGGTAAGAGAGAGACAGAGAGGAAGGAGGGGGGAGGGGTGGAGAAGCAGATGGGTGCTTCTCCTGTGTGCCCTAGCCAGGAATCGAACCCAGGACTCCTGCACGCCAGGCTGATGCTCTACCACTGAGCCAAACAGCCAGGGCTAGTAGTAGCATCTTATTTTAAATTATTCACACACTTCTCTCATGCTCAAGGCACCATGAGAAAGTCTAAAAAATGTATATATTTCTAAGGTGAGAGGAGGGGAGATAGTGAAGAAGACTCAGCATGGGCCCCAACCAGGATCCACCTAGCAACCCCATAATTGGTCAGTGCTCAAGTACAGAACTATTTTTAGTGCCTGCAGCTGATGCGCTTGGACCAACCAAGCTATCCTCAGCACCTGGGGTCATGCTTGAACAAGTCAAGCCACTGGCTGTGGGAGGAGAAGAGGGAGAAAAGGGGGAGGGGAAAGGGGAGAAGCAGATGGTCGCTTCTTTTATGTGTCCTGAATGGGAATCGAACACAGGACATCTACATGCAGCACCGATGGTATATTCACTGAGCCTCTGACCAAGGCCTGAAAATATATATTTTCTTAAATGAGACATGGTGTTACTTGTCTACAAAGAATTTATAATAAATAAAGTAAAATAAGACTGTAATCTTTATTATATGCGGCTTAAATGTCTGTTTGTTGCCAATAGCTTATTGGTTGCTTGCGTAACTGTACTAGACAATGGGGTGAAGTTGCCATGGCTGAACGCAAATTGAGCAGGTCAGGGGGAAGGTGAACATTTGTTTGCATTGGCAATCATCTGCTTTTGAAACAATTTAAGGGCCCGGGCCGGTTGGCTCAGCGGTAGAGCATCGGCCTGGCGTGCGGGGGACCCGGGTTCAATTCCCGGCCAAGGCACATAGGAGAAGCGACCATTTGCTTCTCCAACCCCCACCCCCTCCTTCCTCTCTGTCTCTCTCTTCCCCTCCCGCAGCCAAGGCTCCATTGGAGCAAAGATGGCCCGGGCGCTGGGGATGGCTCCTTGGCCTCTGCCCCAGGCGCTAAGAGTGGCTCTGGTCATGGCAAAGCGATGCCCGGAGGGGTAGAGCATCGCCCCCTGGTGGGCAGAGCGTCGCCCCTGGTTGGTGTGCCGGGTATATCCCGGTCAGGCGCATGCGGGAGTCTGTCTGACTGTCTCTCCCTGTTTCCAGCTTCAGAAAAATACAAAAAAAAAAAAAAGAAACAATTTAAGGCTGAACACAAATTGAGCGTTTCAGGGGGAAGGTGAATATTTGTTTGCATTGGCAATCATCTGTTTTACATAAAAACTACATCTTAACGTAATTTCTTTTAAGAATGCCTCCTAGAAAATACAGCACTAAAGAGGAGAGAAAAGGAGCTAAAGCTGCACAAAAACGGCTTTCTCGACAAAAAGAAACCACTGAGCAGAGAAAGACAAGGCTTGCTTCAGTCGCAGAGCAAATGCGTCTTTCTCGGCAAAATGAGACTGATGAGCATAGAGAAACAAGGCTTGCCTCAGATGCAAGACAAAAAAGCGTGTCTCTACAAAATGAGTCCCTTGAACAATGGCAGGAGAGAAATGCAAAAAAACGACAGAGTAATGCTGAGCGAAACGCAAAAAGGATTAAAACAGTTTCAAATGGAGAAACTTTAATTTTTGAGCATTCCTCTGGTGACATGAATATTAAATGTGAACACTGTCAGTCCTTAAACTTCAAGTTAGAAACTGATCGATTTGACTGTAGCAAGAAAGGATTTTCTCAATGTTGCAAGTATGGAAACATTGTAGTTCCACTAATTGAGAATTATCCACCACTCTTGAATAAATTATGCTGTTAAGAAATCTTAACACCAGAAGGGGTCTTTGCAATGGTACAAGACTAGAGGTTCTCCAATTGAAAAATGTCATAATAGCTAAGTCTTTGACTGGCTCCTCTAAAGGTGAAATACATGTCATTCCAAGAATTGATTTGACTCCATCTCAAACAGGGTTGCCGTTTCAATTGAGATGTAGACAATTTCCTATAAAACTTGCCTTTGCTATGACCATCAATAAGTCTCAGGGCCAAACGCTTAAGCGTGTTGGCATTTTTTTACCTGAGCCTGCATTTGGACATGGTCAACTTTATGTTGCCTGTTCAAGAGTTTGTGAAAGAACGGACGTAAAATTAAAAATAATTGATGGTCCTCTGCAAGGCAAGCTTAAAAATGATGGAAAGATCTACACAAGAAATGTTGTGTACAAAGAGATCTTTGACATGTGAATTAACATTTTATTATTTAAATCACCTTTATTTATTGAGCTAGCGGTGGCTCTTAAGAAATGTACCGCCAGTGGTTTCCTTCATTGCACTCTACTTTAAGCAATTAAGCAAGTAGAAGGGGGAAACCCCATGGGGCAGTAAGCAAAATTACCCTCGCCACCTGCCCTGGGTAATTCAGTTTGAATTAGCAGACACCTTTGTACAAATCATTTTAATTACAATTTATAATATCTAGAACAACAGTCATTTCATATGACCGCCGGGATTTCTAGTATATTGATATGCTCTAATAATATTTTGAGCTATGTTCTATAGGACCACTAAAGTTTAACTAATAAAAGCAGTGTATAGAAGCCTTTCAGAGTAGGGCATATGTGAGTTACATCTTGAGGAACAAGTGGGAAGGAGGGATTTAATGCAAATGATGACATTTCCCAAAGTTTAGTCATTATGAATCAAATCTGAAACTATGTCAATACATATGTTAAGAGTTATTTTATATTTTTCTACATATTTCTCAGGGTTTGCAAATATTAAAAAAAATATGCCTAAAAAGTAAACTCTTCAGGACATCCTTAAATGAAAAACATTATCATCTGAGGCAAAGAGAAGATGATGTTAAAAAAAAATAGATATGGCCTTGGCCAGTGGCTCAGTGGGTAGAGCGTTGGTCCAGCATATGAATGTCCCAGGTTCAATTTCTGGTCAGAGCATATAGGAGAAGTGACCATCTGCTTCTCTCCCCCTCCATCCTCCATTCTCTCCCTCTTCCCCTCCTGCAGCCAGTGGCTCTACTGGTTTGAGCATGCTCCCGGGTGTGGAGGATAGCTTAGTATGAGTGGGTCAGCCTCAGGTGCTAGAAATAGCTCAGTACTCGAGCATCAGCCCAAGTGGGGTCACATGCAAGAGTCTGCCTCACTAATCTCCCCTTCTTCACTTAAAACAAACAAACAAACAAAAAAACAAAAACAGAAAGCACAGATATGTTGAAAACAGATAAAATTGTCATATTTCACAGGTGAGTTCAGTTCAAGTCTTTATTCCTTCTTTATAGAAGAATTTATTACAGGTACTGAGGCAAATTAGGTACTTGTTTCAAGAGATATCAGAAGGATACAATAATCCGACCTGTGTCCACAAAAATTCATATAATAAAACCTACCCCTCAATGCAATAATATTTAGAGATGGATCCTTTGGAAGGTAATTAGGTTTAGGTCATGAGGGTAAAGACTTCATGATGGGATTAGTGTCCTCATAGGAAGAACACAAGAGAGCTTGCTCTCTCTCTGCCATGTGAGGACACAGCAAGAAGGCATCTAAAGCAAGGACGAGCGTTCTCACCAGAAAATGACTACACTGGCATCTTGATTTGGACTTTGAGTCAAAATTGTGAGAAACTAAACTTTTGTTGTTTAAGCCTCTGCGTCTATTTTGTTATGACAGCCGAAGCAGACTAAAATAGATGCCAGAAATATAGAAAATAAAACTTTTTCAAGTTGTGATACAATTTTATGTAACCTATGTCTCTGCACATAACTATTTACCTGCCATGTCTAGACTGTGATAAAAAAAAATGTGTCCCCCCACTTTTGGGAACTCTATAACAAAAGCTCTCCAGAACACAGATACAGAGAAGTGAAGGAACATCACGTGGTCAGGGAAGAATAACTGGTCTGATGTTACAACAGTATCTTATTTTTTTAATTGAATTTATTGGAGTGACATTGGTTAATAAAATTATGCAAGTTTCAAGTGCACAAATCTATAATACATCATCTGTATATTGCATTGTGTGTTCACCACCCTGTCAAGTCTTACTCCATTACCATCTATCCTCCCTCTACCCTCCTTCACCTCCCCCTACTCCCTCTCCTTCCTGCAAAGCCAGACTGTTGTCTGTGTCTGTGTGTTTTTTCTTTGTTTAATCCCTTCACTTTTTCACCCAGTCCTACAACCCTCATCTCCTTGGCAGTTGTCAGTCTGTTCTCCATATACAAAGATACCTGAAATACTAACTCAAAAAACTATATGCACCCCTTTGTTCATTGCAGTGTTATTTACAATAGCCAAGATTTGGAAGCAGCCCAAGTGCCTATCAATAGATGAGTGGATAAAAAAGCTGTGGTACATTCATATAATGAATACTATGCAACAATAAATAAATAAATAAATGAAAGGAAGAAGGATCTCTTACCTTTTGTGACAGCATGGATAGACCTGGAGATTATTATACTAAGTGAAATAAGCCAGTCAGAAAAAAAGAATGCCATATGATCTCACTTATATGTGGAATCTAATGATCAAAATAAATGAACAAACAAGATGGAAAGAAACTCATACAAGTAGCTTTTTAAGGCTTAAACTTAAAGTATACATCGTGGGGTATAATATTTGGAGGATTTTTCCTGGCCTAAATTATTTGTTTTACACAACTCTATTAGTTATACATTGCTGTATAACAAATCACCACAAAATTAGGAGCTTAAAATAATATACATTTATTAACTCAGAGTCTGTGGGTTAGGAGTCTGGGAACAGCACAACTGGGTCCTCTGCTCAGAGTCTTACAAGGTTGCAACCAAGATGTCAGCTAGGCTGCACTTTCATGTGAAGACCAGACTGGAAAATAATTTGCACCCAAAAGTATTCAGGTTGACAGGATCTGTGTCTTTGTGGTTGTAGGACTAAGGGTCCCAGTTTCTTGTTGGATATCAGGAAGCTATTGTCAGCTCCTCCAGGCCAGCTACATGCCTAGAGGCCATTATATTATAATTCCCAGAGGCCACTATTACTCCTTGCCTGCCATATCGGCTTTTCCAAGATAGCTGCCTACTTATGTGAGCAAGGAGGTGAGTCCCTAGAAGAAGACTGCTTAGCAATCCAGTGGGAACTGAAAAAGTAAAAGTTGGACTTAAGTGGGGATGGAGGGATGAGAAAAGGAAGCAAAGATGACACTGAACCAATCATCAATTATTTGTGGATATGAAAAGAAAGCTTATACATGAATAGAGTTTGTGCTGTAGATAGGAAACTGACACCAACCAATTATGAAAGAAGTGTAATTTAGCATTAAGAAAGGAGAAGAAAGTCCTAACTCAGCTGAAATACAGGGTGGGGCAAAAGTAGGTTTATAGTATGCAAAACAGTTTATTCTTGTATTTATATTTATTAATTATTATATTATTTTCCAAACAAGTGCAAACCTACTTTATACCATTTTATATATTATATTTTAAAAGACTCAATGATAATTATGCTGTATTAATAAGTATCTGAATAAATTTTAAAAAGTAGGTAAAATGATATTGGTAGTAGGTATCTCAAAGGCAAGGAAAAAAAATTTTATGATATTGAAGACCTTCAATTTCTTCTTTTTAATAAAATAGGGTTCTTGGATCATAGATAAAGACAAATTGGCCTGACCAGGCGGTGGCACAGTGGATAGAGCGTCGGACCAGGATGCCGAGAACCCAGGTTCAAGACCCCGAGGTCGCCAGCTTGAGCGTGGGCTCATCTGGTTTGAGCAAAAGCTCACCAGCTTGGACCCAAGTTCACTGGCTCCAGCAAGGGGTTACTCAGCCTGCTGAAGGCCCACAGTCAAGGCACATATGAGAAAGCTGTCAATGAACAACTAAGGTGTCATAATGTGCAACGAAAACTAATGATTGATGCTTCTCATCTCTCTCCATTCCTGTCAGTCTTTCCTTGTCTATTCCTCTCCCTGACTCTCTCTCTGTCTCTGTAAAAAAAAAAAAAAAAAAAAAAAAGACAAACTGGTGATCAGAACTTAAGCAATGGCAGCATTTCACAAATGTGAACAGAAATTTATTAAATCATGACATTTATCTGCACACACTACTTGATAACATAGATCTAGTCTATTTTTAATCCTGAATAATTTAAAAAATTACTCTACATTAAATATTTAACCTATTCAAAATTATCCTGTCCTAAATATATCAATTAAATGCATACATTATATGCAAGATCACTTTTATTAAACCAAATTAAATATTGAACTAAATTTAATAATTAAACTGGATTTCATATTAGATCAATTTAACACACAGTGTAAAAAGTTCAGTTTGTACAAGAATGAAAGGGTAACAGAAGTAAATACTAGATAAGTTTAAAGAAAGAAAGGAGTATAAATTTAGCTAACAAAATATCCAACATATACTTTTTTAAAGGTAATACTTATGTGGCATATATACATCTGTTTATCACTCTACTGATACACATAACAATTTTAAAAATTGACTATATGGAACCTTATTCTAGAGACACATGTCAAGATATTTATAACTTCCTAGAATTCTCAGGCACCTGTATAGCATATATATCTCTCATAAAATTCAGTCAAGTAGTCTTGAAGAACCTAAATTACCTCTTTAACACCTAATGAAAGCTACAATGTTCATAACAAAGTATGAGCTGAGACTGTGTCTGAGCAGTGAACTAGTTTCATTTACTCTCCAAGTTTATTCACTTGTTGAAAAAAATATTCATTGAGCACTTAATTGCACTGGGCACTGTTCTAGGTGCTGAGGATATGAAAATGAATAAAACAGAAGAAGAGAAAGTCCCTGCTCCTATGCAGATTCATTCCAGTGGGGACAAGAGGGGGAGTGCCAAGCAAATGAACACATGAAGTGCCAGGAAGAGGAAGAAAAATAAAGCCAGGTAGGGGGACAGAGAGTAGCAGGGAAGGGGATGATATTTTATTTGGGGCACACAGGGAACGCCTTTCCAGGAAGGTGATATTTGGGCATAATGAGAAGAAAAAGTGTTTCTGATCTAAAAGAAGCATTGCCAGTGCTCACAGCTGAAGGTAAGTGACTTCTCATAACTTTTACCAAAGACTTTCAAAACAGTTGCAAACGTTCCCACAAGGGAATATTAAATCTGAGTATTTGGTATAGTTTAAAAATTATAGACATCCAAAAGGGACTCAGACTCCTACATTCTCATGCAATACTTGCACACCCATGAAATCAGTACTTGCACACCCGTGAAATTCAAAGTATAATTGTTTATACAGAATATTTAAATCAAGGCTAGATTCCAATCACTGACATACAAAATTAATCCTATCTTCTGTTTAACTTAAGAGAAACTACACCCTGCTGTCCATAACCTTTCTACAATGCAGCAGTCCTACTTTTTGTGTTTGTAAAGAGGAAACATCAAATGTGACTAAAACTTCTTTGATGATTGAAAAGCTTTCAGCACTTGGAGTCCTCACTTTGAACATTCATTCTCCTTGGTTTGCACTACCTACAGAAGTAAAACGTGTAGAAAATCACACCAAATCTATATTAAATGCAAGACATTAGTGGGAAGTTTGGAGCTAAAGCTCTAAAATAAAGCTGATTTTAATAAAATCAATTTCAGAAATATTATCTGAATTTCAATCTTGGTTACTTTGGGATCTATGGTTACTTTGGTTCTAGTGCACTGATTCCACTATATAACAATTACCTGATTTTATCATTTCCAGCCCTGAAAACTTTAGAAATTATAAAAGGTATCAAACCAACACAATACAGTTTAAACAATAGGATTTTTGGCTGTTTCAATATTCTACACATATTCTACTTTCCACTTCGTTGTCACAGATCTGCAAGCCCATACTGCCTCTCTCCGTCTCATGGAATAAGTAGAACAGTGAAGATAAGACTCTCTCAGTCAAGAGCTTTCATCTGGGAAACTTGCTTCTCCGGGGGATGCCTCCTTCCCATTGCCATGACATTTTATCTGGTGAAGAAACTTCATAACAGTGATTTGGTAGCTTTGTTTATTTGTCCCCAACTAAAATAGTGAGAAAACAAATTTGTTCCATTCAAATAAAAACCACTTGCCTTTTAATTGTATTATTATCACTGTGTCATAAGGTCTCTGAATGAAGTATTAGTCTTTTCGGTGGCCCCTATACTTTAAAAGAGAGCCTGGCATGCCATAAGTACCCTCAAAATTGAATTCAACTAAACTGAACCAAAACACCTACAAGCACATATTACCTCTACCTGTTAAATCCCCATTACTTCAATCAACAGCATTTGTCTTATTATATGTATCCTAGTATCCACTATTTTATCTCAGGAAACAGATTTAATTAATAAAACATCCTAAATCTAAATTTAACTTAAATATTATTACCTAAACACTTTTCTCTTTTATGTTTTTTTATTTAGCTTGCAAGGATCAAATACCTGCCTATAACTTATACCCATGCTCTCCACTATGCTCTATTGATTTTGCTCCATTTATAAAATAATAAGATAGTTTAAGTTACTTTAGGTTAAGTAAAGTAAGTAAGATAGTTAAGTAAATTTAGGTCATTTCCCAGAATAATTCTTGATACCTACTTATTCCTAAATTAAAAATCAGAAAAGGTCCTGGCCAGTTGGCTCTGTAGTAGAGCATTGACCTGGCATGTGGAAGTCCGAGGTTCGATTTCCAGCCAGGGCACACAGGAGAAGTGCCCATCTGCTCCTCCACCCTTCTCCTTCTCCTTGCTCTTTGTCTCTCTCTTCCCCTCCCACAGCCAAGGCTCCATTGGAGCAAAGTTGGCCCAGGTACTGAGGAAGGCTCCATGGCCTCCTCCTCAGGAGCAACACCTCAGTGGGGCCAAGCATTCACCCTAGTGGGCATGCCAGGTAGATCCCGGTTGGGTGCATGCGGGAGTCTGTCTGTCTGACTCCCACCACCTTCTCACTTTGGAAAAATACAAAAAAAAATTAGAAAAAAAAATTATTCAGAATTACATTGCAATGTTCCTGATTACTGTCATGTACATAGTTTTAAAATATAGCTTTCATGTGTTAATCTTTTCTAAGGTATTCTTATAATATGCATGACAATATTATATACATAGGTACTAAAAAACACAAAGTTTTAGTCTAATCGTGCAACTTTGAAATTGAAATAATTAGTGGTCCTTTTAGAGTTTTTAAAGAACTGTTAATTACTCTATTTGATAATATTTTCAAATACTTTAGTGCTACTATTTAGCAGTGACCAAAAGTTTTCATGAAAATCCTTATTTTAATATAAATTAAGAGATTTGAACTTAATATGCTCTGACTCTAATACAAGTTATGGATTGGCGCAGAAGTGAAGTGCATTGGAATACATATGTAGGCTATTGCAGGCTTTCCTTATTTATTTATTTTTTTCTATTTTTACTCCCCTATTTAAAAAAGAAAGTTGGATCCGGGCCATGATTTCCCTTGAAAATGGGAAAATGGCTTTTGGAAGGAACATCAAATAGGTAGAGACAAAATACTTATTCAATAATTAGACACTTAAAATCATTAGCTAAACTGACTTTTTAAAATAGATTTGTAATATAATTTTCTACCTGTTTCTACACACTGCTGCTTATGTGAGGTTTCTGCATTCCTTTACATTACCCTAGCTAGCTGGTAAGTCTCAGGGCAATGTCCTATAAAGATACCGTTGTGTTATTAAGTTCCTTCAAGTGTTTTTCACAGAACAAAGTTGCAGTTGTGCTACTGCCATCAAAGTGGTGGAAATGAAGAACAAATACAATTTTTGAATGTCAGCAGCAGAATTATTCTTCTTTTACTGTGGTACTGAATCACTGCACTCATTTCTTCCCAACCTCCCTTAATTTTAGTAGGTTTACACATCCCCACCCTTCGCCATGACTTTACGATTCTCCCACTAGACGCAGAGCATATTTCTCTATCCTACTGATGTTGGAATTGAAATGACAAACTTGGTTAATGAAATGCAGGCAAAGGGAAAATGTGCTAGTTCCAAGCAAAGGCCACAGAAGACAACAAATGTTTGTTTATCTTTATTCACTCCAGTAATTCACTGCACTAAGGATAAATTTCAGGTAAATGCTGGTCTATAAAGAATAGAAAAGTATATGAAGCTGACTTAACCCAACTTCAGCATGGTCACAAGATAACCAGCATCCCAAAGCAGGAATTCATGTGCTGAACTTCAAAACTGGGACTAAGAAAAATAAATTTGTTATAAATGACTGAGTTTGGGTTATTATTAAACAGAATTATTGCAGCGATACTGACTAATACAGATGGTGTTCCATATTAAGAGAAAAACAAACAGGAATGTTTCTTAGATATAATAGCTAATTTAGTGATACAATAACATAAAGGTAAGCAATCATTTTAATAATGAAAACTATGGCATTTTTCTTAAGGTTCCATTAAATGATCTCTATGAATAGATCCAAATGAAAAAGACTAACACGGATTTGATCGAAATACTTGTCTGAATATTACATGGGGTATAGATTTATTTATGAACAAACATGAATGGCTAAGTGTTTCTCATTCTTCAGCATTTATAATTATAATTGATCAGGTCCTTGGAAAATGTAAATTAAGACAGAAATCTTTGGCTGGAAAAACCTCTGAAAATTTTGTTTGCTTCATTGCACAATTATGCCTAGGAATTAAGCAATGCTCCATCCAACTTGACTAAATATTTTGCTTTCTTGAAATTTGTATAACCTCCAAAATTATAATAAGTTTTCACAGCTCCTCATTTAATTCTCTGCTCCACAGCAAACCTTGGCATTACTGAAAGGTGTAAATGCAGCGAAGATGATCAGGAAAACTCAAATGTTTGCCTCTTTGAGGAAGGCCCTGATTGTACTTTTGTAACTTGACTCTGCCCTCCTAAGAAAGAGAGACAAAGAAGTTTTGTTTTGTTTTGGTTTGGTTTTGAGAGAGAGAGAATCTATACTATTTGTTCCTAAAAACAATGTCTCAAGCTTCTGTAAAACAACATTTTATCCTTAAAATGAATGTCCCCTTTTGCTTACAAAACACTGTAAATATTTTTTTTATTTCTATTCCTGCTGCTTAAAATTAATTAACAAAAAATTTGCTTCAGGAGTGGGAGGGTTGCAAATGACAGACCTTAAAATATGAAACTGGCTAAAGGAAGATTAGATAGAAAACATCTACACCTGAGCCAAATCATTCTCATGAGAAAGAACTTACTTGTAAACTATCTTTCAATTTCTTGGAAGATAGATTTAGCAGCAAAAAAATGGCAGAATAGAGTTTATCTGCATTTTTCTACAGAAACTATATTAAAGCTAGTCCTCATAAAAACTGAAATAGTATAGCAGAAGAACTGTATATGTGTCTTAAGAAAATGCTTTCCTGACTTAGTCAAAGTTCTAAGCACTAATAAGGTTAAATAATATTTTAATAATAAACACCCTGAAACCCAGCAATCTTCAACTCTATTGTACTTTAAAGCTAGAGCACCAGTTGGGAAGTTGTGTAGAAAAATCACCTAAAACATAATCAAAAAGTGACAGTTACTCTGGTAAGGGCACTTGCTCAAAGGCAGTTTAAGAAAGAGTATGTCCCACTCTGTCTGCACCGGCCAAAGGTTTCTATGCTCTGAAGAGGGCACTTCTAATCAGAGCAATTTGATGTGGGGAATTCATAGGCCTGGTTCTAAGAATTAGAAGTCATTCAGTTGCTGTTCAATCTTCACCATGAACTTAAAGACAATGACTCCACTTGCTAATAGAGACCTCCCCCAGACAAAATTGGGAGTCAGCCAATTATGGTTTGAAAATACACGCTCACTAAATACAGAGCAGTGATGGATTGAAAAACAAGGCATAATTTACGTACCATCCTTCCCACTCACCGTCAATGGGCAACATGAGAAATCCTAACTCAAAACATGAGAAATCCTAACTCAAAACCTTCTCAGGACGGGCCTTCGAAAATATTGGAAAAAAACAGTGCTCCCAGCAGACAGAGTTGGAGCAGCCAGCTTGAATGACCCAGCAGCCACCAACCTTACTTTGGTAACAAAGCTCTCCTGATAGGCTCTGCAGCACTTTCAGGCAACGAGAAGGTCAGGTGACAGAAAGACAGCATTGTAGAGAGCTCCTAGGCTTAAGAGATGAAGAAAAACCCCTGAGGACATGTTATTTATCTAAGATCTCAGAGATTTCATGAGGATTCTGTTCCATTCTAATGCGGTGTTTCCCCAAGATTTCAAATGCTAAACTTTCCCCAATTTACAAATGCTTCAAGTTTTATACTTGTAGAGTTATGTAGTAATATTATGTTTGATACAAGTCTGACCTAACATTTTTTTCTGAATAATATTATAATTTTTTTTATTTTTTTCACATTATTTGCCATCATTTACCACAGCTTTGTTCATTGATCCTCCACATTTCTCTTATTTATAATTCTTGAATTACATCAATGTACACCATGTGGTTCTTTTATATTTTACACATGTTTGGTGCATCTGCTAAGTATTTCAAATTACATTTAGTCTTATGATTACATAATAGAAATGGAATATCACAAGCAATACCTAACTTATAAATCAAGTGGTCAAAGTCAAGTGAAATTTCTCTGTGAAAACATCTCACAGCCTGATAGATCTCTTTTGAATCTTTTTCCTTTTTCATCAGAAATCTATCCCATCACTACTTTGCATTTCAGCCAAGGTTGGAAACTGAGATGTCATTGGATTTTATTTTCAGTATCTTCTGGCATCACCTGTCCTGACAACAGAAAAGACTTGGCTGAGTATCAGCACACCTGAGATCAAATTCAGCTGTCACTCTACCAAGGTTCTAAATCATACAAAAAAGATTGAATCATGTGTTCATCAGAAAAGGGGTGAAGAAGGTTGAGGGATTTTTCTGGATGCGAGGTTGCTACCAAGACTAAGGGCAGGGAACACAAGAAATATGTATTATTGACAGGAAGGGCAGTACTGATAAGCTTGGCTGAGATATTTGATCTTTTATACTCATCTGAGAATAAAATTTTGAAATAGAAATACTACTTGTTTTCTTTAACCTCAAAGGACAGAGAACTGTTTTCCATGAAACTTTTAATGCTCTTATTTTCAGTGTTTATAATTCATATTAAAATATTTTGTTTGACTGAGTGACAATGAAAGTTGAAATCTATGTATGAAGCAGTAAGAAGTCCACCCTGGACTAGGTTTGTATCCAGGAAATGGATAGTGAACTCCATAGATAGTTTGAAACTGCTATGATGGAAGAATGCTTGTGGTATGTACATGAGGGTGCTGAATCACAGCACACTGGAAGTACCCGAGTCTAGAAAGAACAAACACTGAAGTCCTGATGCTGGCAAAGGTGTAGCTGCAATGACCCTGGAAAGGAAGTGAGCTTGCTGACGGCTCATTAGGTTGTGGAAGGACAGCTCAAGGGAAGAGTCAATAAAATGCAAGAAATACAGAGCTTTAGAAAGAGCAAATATGTGTAATACAGTATTGAGATATTTCCCAAAAGGTAAAATTATCACATAAATATTATTAGAGGGCAAACTATATTAAGAGACTGTGTAATACAGACAGAGCAGAGGTTCTATAGGACAGCCTGTGGGAATCCCATTAGAAAAGGTAACCAGTGGTCAGCCAAAAGGAAAGATGACAATATAAAAAAAGGGAGAAGCCTTGACTGGGTGGCCAGGTGGATAAAGTGTCAACCCAGCACAGCAGAGGTCACAGGTTCAAACCCCAATCAGGGCATGAGCGAGAAGTAATCAATGAGTACACACTAGATGGAACAACTAAGTGAAACAATAAGTGGATACTTCTGTCTCCCTATCCTCACCCCTCTCTCCTCCTTTCTCTCTCTCTCTCTCTCTCTCAAATCAATGGAAAACTTTTAAAAAAGAGCAGGGTAAAATTATGCAACAGAAAAAAAGGCATGCTTCTCTGTTGGCCAGATAAAATATATTATGCTCACTTTGTTAAAGATGTGTGGCCCTGGCTGGTTAGCTCAGTGGCAGAGCGTCGGCCTGGCGTGCAGGAGTCCCGGGTTCGATTCCAAGCCAGGGCACACAGGAGAAGCGCCTATCTGTTTCTCCCCCCTCCCCCCTCCTTCCTCTCTGTCTCTCTCTTACCCTCCTGCAGCCAAGGCTCCACTGGAGCAAAGTTGGCCCGGGCGCTGAGGATGGCTCTGTGGCCTCTGCCTCAGGTGCTAGAATGGCTCTGATTGCAGCAGAGTGATGCCCCAGATGGGCAGAGCATCGCCCCCTGGTGGGCATACCGGGTGGATCCCAGTCAGGCGCATGCGGGAGTCTGTCTGACTGCCTCCCCGTTTCCAACTTCAGAGAAATACAAAAAAAAAAAAGATGTGTGCGCTGCCCATATGCAGGCCATCGCCCAGGTGATATTAATGTGTGTTGGGGGCGGGCTTTGGGCAGGCCGATTCCTTGTATCCTAGGGCTTGGTTTTGGGATTAAGCCTTCCTCACCGTTTTTAATGTGGGGTGGTACAATCCAATCATGCCTCAGAGAAGTGACTTTGTATTAGAGACTTCCCGCTTTTGTAATTGGATTAAAGGTTTTGAATATACACTATAAAATAGGGGCAGAATGGGAGCTTGTGCTCTTGGTTCCTGAGATTAACATTAGAGGAGACAGCAGAGAGCAGAAAGCAGAGAAAGGCCATGTGGAGGAGGCCAGTACGGCAGGGAGAAGGAAGGAGATGGGGAACAGAGGTGAATAAGTCTGGTGAGCTAGAAACCTTTGATTCTAGAAAACTTGGATAAGTCAGTAGCTTTGTGAGCACTGAATGTGAGTGGGTTTTGGAGCCCAGTGTGTGTTTTTGCTTGCCCGCCGGGTGCAAGCTAGGATTAAAGACTATGGCCCATCAGTTTTTGGCTCCGTTGTTTCTTTACCGACTGTCCGAATCCAGTGCGAACCTGCATGGGCCAGGCTGCTGTGATGGTGGTCTTGGCTACTGGCTTTACATCCTCTCACAAGGAAGGCAAGCAAGATTGGTCTATATTTATAGATAAATATTCTTAGTGAGACCTAAGATCCAAGTTCTTCCACTCACATAGTTATTTTAGAAGTAAAGCTAAAAACACTTAAGTCAAATAATGTTTTCATCTATTTCCCCTTTCAAATATATACAGGTTTAAGGGAATAAACACACCCTGCTCCAAGAGAGATGGGGAGAAAGTGACCGTACCTTGTGTAATTTTTGCTGATTACAGAACAGTTGAGCCAATTCTGAGTACTACAGAATTTTAATGATTCTGGTAGGAGATTTCATAGTCTCATAAGAACTTAATAATAATCAAAGAGGGTTTCCTTCTTTCTGTTAAAAGGGAAAATGTAGGGGGCCAAGAGATCAGGGGAAATCTTTCACCTGAGCATGAGAGGGGACCAGTTTCCCATTAGCAGGCTAGTCCTGCTAGACCAGTTCATTAACCATGAATGCTTTTTTTCTTTGCAGAATGTTTTGCAGCCCTGATGAGCTTGGCTTTGAGCTCCTCCCTGGAGGAGGGAAGGCTAAGTGTTGGAAACACAGCAGGCTAACCCTGTGTGTCCTAAGAAGAGTGTACAGTTGCTAATAAAGTGTTTGGATTTTTCTTTTCTTCTCTTCAGGTGCAGAAAGCTCTGGGGACTGTGATGTGCTGCTTAAATATTTTGATCTCTGTCAAAATCTATGCAGTTTCTGAGCATCTAAAAATAGGTCTTCAGGAGAATGTATTACTTGATATATATTTAGAGAATGTAGAAAGAAAAGGAAGGCATTATATATATATATATATATATATATATATATATATATATATTAAAAGTAAGTAAATCTACAATGATCATATGCCAAAAAGATATAGAATCATAGGGTCTACAATCATTGAATAAGACATAAAGAATCCTACCTCCACCCCTCTTATCACAGTCACTGTCTCAGAAGAGAGCCTCTTCTTGAACATATAGAATGGTAAAGGAGGCCCCACTCCTAAGACAGAAACTTTATATTTGACCATTTCTAATTATTTTATTATGTCTCAATTCTGTTATCTGAGACCCATAACACAAGTCTAATTCCTCAGCCATATTTATATTTATCATATGTTAGAAAATACCATATCTTATGTCAACTTTTGTTATTCTAAATATTCCAATTCTTTTGGCATTTCTTACATTATATTAAATACTGTGTTATATAGTTTCAGAGGTTGGTTTACTTGCAAGCGACAGAAATCCAACTGAAACTAGTTAAGCAAAAAGGAACTGCATTATATGAGCACTGGGATATTTTAAAAATTCCAACCATTTTGAACCAATTCTTCTCTAGACAGTCTTTTGACAACAAAGATGCTTTACAAAATGTTCTGAAAATAGTCTTAATAATTCCTGACCAGTTCAAAGTAAAGATTATCTTTTTTTTTTCTTTTCTAACCTGTACATGTCTACTAATGCAAAAGCTTGAAAGCTAGGGTGTGCAGATATAGAGGGTGTTTTATATGTCGAGTCATTCTCTCATTGCCTGGGTATACTACTGGTGGACACCCGGGATGTTAAATCTCTTGCCAAATAGACTGTTCTGTATGATGAAAAATTATCCTACCCAAAACACTAACAGCAGACTGATGGAAAACACTGTTAACATAGTCAAAGTCTTAGGAAGCCACATCACAATTTCACATGAAATTTCACTAGGTCAAATCTCTTTATCTTATAAATTTTGCAGTTGGATTTTTGAATTGAAGCACAAGCTGCATATTTATTTTTATTTAATTCACTCTTGTTATTTTTCATCATGCACTCCAAGCTGTTATTTATTATTATTACTTTTATTTTTAATCTTGAGTCAGTCATAAGAGAGGCTACATCATGGGCTCCAAATCAGACAGTCATATGTTTAAGTACTGACTCCACCACTTTTAAAATGAATGACCAAAGACACATTAACCTCTCAAATCATGCTTTTGCCAAGAGAAGATAAATGCTTGGTTCATCATTTGGTTGTAAAAATAAAATGAGAAAGCCTAGGATAAAATTGTTCAATGCATGGTGGCAGTTATATTGGTAGTAATTATTATGATTAAGCTTACAAATTTGATGAAAATGTTCTATATTAACTATGTTATCATATACCTATATCCTGTCCACTAGAGGCTTACATTAAGAGTGATCTTATCCATTAATTATGACCCCCTAGAAGAGATGTTTAACACAATAGGCAGCAGCTACCTGGTCAATTATTTTTAGCATCTTGCATCATGCATGTAAGTTGTCCATTATATGCATTTCTTGAGCTTCAGATCCACCTAAATCATGCCCTCCTGCCATTTCTGGTCTTAAGAGAATTCTCTAGCTACAGAGGAACCAAAATCTGTTTTATGTAATCCAGGATTCACTATTTTTCCAACGAAAAGCTAATTAGAAGACTAAAGTTAAAAGTTGGTTTTCTTTTAAACATTCTGTTCCAGCATATACTTTAAAGTATTCACAGAAATACTAAAATTTACGCACAATTTTAAACTTTAAATGCAATACTTTGTATTCCCACATCAAAGTTTATTGGTTAGATAACTATCCATGGATCCAAATAAAGGATTAAATTCACCCAAGCCCTGAGGCAACATAATGATTGCAAGAAAACATGGTTTTCCTATAGCTTAGGATCTAAAGAAAATAGACATATGTTAAATATGTTTTTTGAGAGGAAAAATAGAGACCTATCAATGTTGTTCATATTTAGGGAAAGATAAAATGAAGAAAACATTTAAAGATCCAAGTTTATCTCTTTATCCTAACTTGGCATCTTTGAACCAGTGAGAGTTTAATTTGGAAAAGCCATATGAACAACAGGCTCATGACAGCTTTCCTTAACCCCTCGTGGATAGAAATGCTAGGCCTGCAGCAATGATCACGTCTTTTAGGAATGGCCTCATTTGGGTTACACAGGAATATGTGCTGTTTCCTACGTTCTGAGAACATCATATAAAAGCAGGATTTCGTATAAACATAGCTCATTAAATTAGTTCAGGGTATGGCCTGGGGCAGTGGAGAGGGCGTGGGAGCAGACTTTCTTGCCACATTGCATGTGGCTGCACATTCAGGCTGTCCCCATGGGGAGGCACTCATAGCAGCATAGACCCTGCCACTGTCTAGGGAAAAAACATGCCCCAAAGCTATGTATGCCCTCAGGTAATTCCATCACCTGCTCCTCTTCGTGATAGCGTTACTCTCGTCATTTTAATTTTACAATAACCCATCAAAAACAATCAGACTGAAAAATTCCCATGTGCTGGGCTCCTGGGATGGTATAGAGTCGCAAAAGCCAAAGAATCGCAGTTACCCACAGGTTACTGGAAAGTTAAAGATTTCAGGGTCTTAAAATATAAAAGGCATATATGTTCTACCTCTAAGCCACATTATTTTTTTCTGATATGTGTGTTATTTTTACATGTAGAAAAATGTGTGATGTGATATAGGAGTAGAGCCCAAAGAGATATTTTAAAAGTTAATTTAATTGTAGTTCACTTTGTCAGATTCGTATTCAACTAATAATTATTGAAGGTCTATTGAGGGTTTATTTCTAAGTACATTTGTTTCATTTTATTCTCCCCGAAAGTCTATGATGCAACTCCTTTGAATCTCCACTTAATGGATAAAATAGAAAAACAATAAAAAAACAGGTTGTCAAAGGAAAGTATCTTACCCAAGATCACACAATAATATTTTTAGATTTGTAATTTTCATATTCACAATCTAAATGATGTTAAATACACATACATACACATATCTTTTATACATGTACATATGTAAATAAAAATATTTTCAGGTGATGATTTAAAACCTAGCTTTAAAATGTCATATAAATTGTTCAAAGTTATGTGTATATGCTTAGAATATATTGATGTTAACATTAGCTGAAATAGTAAATGAATAGTAACTGAATGCAGAGTGTAAAGGTTTCCAAGTATTTTTACATGTATTGTCATAATGAAAACCCCAAAACTATTAGTAATAACAATTATTTTTTTCCTATCAAGAATTTTGCTAGACACTTGGTGATATATAAGGTAATTACAGCAAATTTTATTTTCACATTTTTCAGATGAAGAAACTAAAAACCTGAGACCTAAAATAGCTTGCTCAAGATAACAGAGAAAATAAACAGCAGGGTTAAAATCCAGATCTTCTGGCTCCAAAGCACATGTGCACTGAATATATGTGTAAAAGCAGTAGCCGCGGCCACCGTCACAGCCGCCAGGCCCGTGCAGGTTCGTATTAGATTTGGACAGACGGTAATGAAACAACAGAGCCAATAACTGGTGGGCCATTAGCTTCAATCCTAGCTTGCATCTGGCGGATGAGAAATACACACAGTGGGAAAACACTTCCCTTTCCATTTAGGGCTTACAAAGCCAGAGACTCATCGGAGTATTCCTAGAATCAAAGGTTTCTACCTCACTAGCCTTATTCAATTATGTTCCCCATCTCCTTCTCTCTGCACAAATTGGCTTTTCCTTCCGCACTCTGCCATCTTGGCTGCCTCTCCCCTGCAATGCTGATGGCAGGATCTGAGAGAGAGCGAGAGCTCCTGGTTTGCTTCATTTTATTATGTAGAAAATTAAAGCCTTTAAGCCAATATACAAATAAGGAAGTCTCTGATACAAAGCCATTTATCTGAGACATAATGGGATTCCTCATAAGAGTGCACCACCCCATATCATGCAACAGTCAAGGGTGTGGGGGAAAAGCTTAGTTTTGAGAAAATCTTAGTATTAGAAGGATGTTGAAAAGATCTTAGTATTAAAAGGGTGGGAAAGGCTTAGTCTTAAAACTAAACCTTAGGCTATAAGACCTGGCCAGCTTACAGCCTGTCTCCTAAACCCAATGGAACTATAAGCAAGCAAACATATACATTGTATTTAAAATCTTATTTGACCAACAATATATGTGAGTGGAAATTTAACTTTTTGTGGAATTAATAAATTTGATCACATGAAATGTACTAGAAATTATTATAAACCTGAAAATTAGCTTGTACCACTACAATGTTGTAGAAAATGTTAAAAACTCAACAATGGTTGGGTCCTAGAAATTGCAGTGTCTACTGCACCAGCCAGCTTCAGGCACAAGCTTTGTGTTCAGGACTGAAAGCCCCATATTCTGAGTCAGGTGGACTGTCCACAGGTGAGGCCAACCCCAAACCACGTATCTCCCCGGCCCCTTATGTCACCACCACAGAAGCTTAGGAATTAAATCATTTTTATATATTGTTTGTTTTATGATGTTAAATCACAAAATATTGGACAAACCAGCAATGGGAAGCATATGCTATTAGTTTGGGTATAGAATACTTCAATGTATAAACATGAAAATTACTATCTAATGAAGCTGGGATGTATTTTTACATTGGCTAATGTTGGTCAAATAAGTTTGTAAACATGATATATATGTTTGCTCGCTTGTGACTTATATTGGGTGTGGGGGACAGGCTATAAGCAGGCCAAGTTGTTGTAGCCTGAGGTTTGGTTTTGGGACTAAGCTTTTCCCCACACCCTTGACTGATTGTATGATCTGGGTGGTGCACTCTCATGAGGAATCCAATTATGCCTTGGATAAGTGACTTTGTATTGGAGACTTCCTTGTTTGTATATTGGATTAAGGGATTTTGGTTTTCTACACTATAAAGTGGGACAGACCAGGAGCTCAGACACACAGTTCCTGCTATCATAATTGCAGGGGCTCCCCTGATCCCTTGCCCTTCATGGGAAGAGCTGGTTTTCTGCTTTTCCCTTGTCTTCTTTTGTGGTTTGCCTCTTGGTGAGACACCAATAAATAGGATGGCCCCCCATCCTCTGACTCCGCCATTTCTTTATCGTCTGCCCGAATCCAATGGGAACCTGCATGTGAATGGTCACGATGGCGGCTCCTGGCCTTACAGCTAATAAAAACAATAAGTGCTCAGTGCTTGAAGCCATGATTTGGTTTCCATGGTTGTTGTTTTTTTTTGTGTGTGTGTGTGTTTTAATAGAATGAGATAACTCCTTAACCAGGTCATGACATAATCAGCAAAATTAAAACATTGATTAATGAAACATCTATTATACAGAAAGCCACATGCTCTTTATTCATAGTCTGTGTTGGGCAGATAAAATATATTATGGTTACTTTGTTAAAGATAGTGCTGCCCACGTGGAAGCCCGTCGCCCAGGTGATATTAATTGCCCTTCTTACTTGGGATGGGCATGATTATATTAATGTGTGTTGGGGCCGGGCTGCGGTCAGGCAGGATCCTTGTAGCCTGGGACTTGGTTGTAGGACTAAGCTTTTCCCACCCTTTTTGATGTGGGGTGGTGCAATCCCATCATGCCTCAGATAAGTGACTTTGTATCAGAGACTTCCTTGTTTGTATATTGGATTGAAGGTTTTGAATCTGCACTATAAACTGGGGCAAACCTGGAGCTTGCTCTCTCAGTTCCTGTGATTAGCATTAGAGAGGAGAGCAGAGAAAGGCCACGTAGAGAGAGAGGAGAAGCAGCCAAGATGGCAGAGTGCTGAAGGACAAGCCAGTTTGTGCAGAGAGAAGGAAATGGGGAACTGTTGGGCAGATAAAATATATTATGCTCACTTTGTTAAAGATGGTGCTGCCCACATGAAAGCCCATTGCCCAGGTGATGATATTAGTTGCCCTTCTTGCTTGGGAGGGGCATGATTATGTTAATGTGTATTGGGGGAGGGCTTTCACACCAAAAGGTTTTAAAAGGAGAGATCACGTTGTTCTGTGAGAAGAGTGATTGTGTTCTAGAAGGAGGGCAGAGAGCAGGGAGGAGAGCAGAATAATGCCACGTGGAGGAGAGGAGAGGCAGCCAAGATGGAGGAATGCTGAAGAAGCCAGTTTGTGCAGAGAGAAGGAGATAGGGAACAAAACTGAATAAGGCTAGTGAGCTAGAAACCTTTGATTCTAGGTAACTCGGATAAGTCAGTAGCTTTGTGAGCACTGAATGAGTGGGTTTTGGAGCCCAGTGTGTGTTTTTACTTGCCCGCTGGGTGCAAGCTAGGATTAAATCTAACAGCCCACCAGTTCTTGGCTCCATTGTTTTATTACCGTCTGTTTGAATCTAATGCAAACCTTTATGGGCCAGGCAGCTGTGATGGTGGCTGTGGCTACTGGCTTTACATTTGGTGTAGACTGTAGTAGGATTCGATACAGATTGGTATGGAGCTACCACCACATTTGAGCAGTGGAGTAGAGGACTGGCTGCTGTTATGGTTCCCCATGGCTGTCCTTTGGGGACCGTAGGCTGGCTGACTTTAACAGCCATGTGTGAGGAAACCGAGAGCTCTGTGAAAGAGGCTGCCCGGGACCTGCAAACTGAGCAGTGGAAGGAGCTGGAGCAAATGTGGGAGAATCTGATGCTGACCCTTATGCTGGAGGAAGCTCTAGAGAAGGAGGCTGACCAGGTTTGTGAGATTCGCCCAGAAATGGAGCAGACGCTGAAGAAGGATCACAGATTTGTGAGTTGCAGCTTGTCCTGGATATTGTGGAGAGCCAGCAGCAGCAGAAGGCCAAGACTGAGGCCGGAGCTAGGGCTGCAAGGCCTGCTGAGCAGAAGGCGGTGGCAGCCTGGGGCTCAAGGCCGGCAGCAGGAGCTGATGTTTTCAGTTCCTCTTTGGAGGATGAGGAGAATCAGCCTGGAGTTGCAATCCACAGTCTCCAGAAGATGAGAGTCCAACAGCAAGGAGTACCTACTATGCCCC
Organism: Saccopteryx bilineata; assembly: GCF_036850765.1. Taxonomy (NCBI): domain Eukaryota; kingdom Metazoa; phylum Chordata; class Mammalia; order Chiroptera; family Emballonuridae; genus Saccopteryx; species Saccopteryx bilineata. The sequence goes on along the minus strand of NC_089490.1, from coordinate 65,023,135 downwards.
TGGTAGGTCTGCAATTTTGGGACATAGGGGTGAATGCCATCATGCTCTCTGGAGCAGAGATGGAAATGCTGACTGCCATTGCCACGTGCTCCTCTTTGGGACAGTGTAAGACCTGCCAAAATGACAGGGATGAAGGCAGTGGCTGAGGCCCCATGTGCATGGACTGATTTCCGGGACTATGACCTGAGTGAGCACTGGCTCCTTTGTTGGATGGACTTACAAATTTTGGACAATGTGAAATACCCTGATGGGGGTAGGGGGGCTTTGCTGGAGGTCCTCCTGCCCTGGGAAGCTTTTCAAATGGCTAGGAAGTAGGCTGAGGACATTTTGAGCTTTTGGCAAAGTTCTTAGAGACTGGTGAAATGTACTTTTGTAATTGTTGAAACTGTATGATTTGTCATGTTGTTGTAATTTCTAGTTTCCTTGCACAGGGGTGCTGGTGGTATAGATTGTGGATAGTAAAGTGAGCATAGGGGTGGATTGTTGGACAGACAAAATATATTATGCTCAATTTGTTAAAGATGGTGCTGCCCACATGAAAGCCCGTCACCCAGGTAATGATATTAGTTGCCCTCCTTGCTTGGGAGGGGCATGATTACGTTAATGTGTGTTGGGGGAGGGCTTTCACACCAAAAGTTTTTAAAAGGAGAGATCACGTTCTGTGAGAAGAGTGATTGCATTCTAGGAAGAGGACAGAGAGCAAGAAGGAGAGCAGAATAATGCCACGTGGAGGAGAAGAGAGGCAGCCAAGATGAAAAAATGCTGAAGAAGCCAGTTTGTGCAGAGAGAAGGAGATGGGGAACAGAATTGAATAAGGCTAGTGAGCTAGAAACCTTTGATTCTAGGTAACTCGGATAAGTCAGTAGCTTTGTGAGCACTGAATGAGTGGGTTTTGGAGCCCAGTGTGTGTTTTTACTTGCCCGCTGGGTACAAGCTAGGATTAAATCTAATGGCCCACCAGTTCTTGACTCCATTGTTTCATTACTGTCTGTCCGAATCAAATGCGAACCTGCATGGGCCAGGCAGCTGTGATGGTGGTCGTGGCTACTGGCTTTATTATCTGCACTGAACTATTGTCACAAAGATTTTAGAGGAACATTCTAATATAAAGGAGGAGGGGATGAAATAATATATAGATCAATACCTGGCCTGTCCTGGCATGCAGATTGAGCAGGGAAAAAATTGTTCCATAGACTGTGCCTTCTGAAATAGGGCTATGGTCTGCTTGGAACTGCCTATGTATTTTGATGGCAAATTCAGAGGGACAGAAGACAGAGTAACTGCAAGCGTGGCTTTTCTTTTCCAATAACTTTTGCTCAGCTCTAGGATTCTGACTTCTTTGGTGGGGTTTTATATTTTACAGAGTGAGATCTATTTTAAAATACTGTTATGAAGGCAATTAAGATTAAAATCAACTTTCCCTTCACACTCCCTAATAATATGCCTCTGTATCCAAAAGATAAGAACTTGAGAAATGGCTCACTGGGACAGGCCAAGGGACCTGGAGGCTAGGACTCTTTCCGACAGTGATGGCAAAGGGTTTTATAGAGGATTCCATGGCATATCTTCATGCGATTAGTCTGAGGAAGCAGGAGGTGTATATTAAGAACACCTGATGACCTTTAGTAATCAGTTATGGGTCTGACATCCAAGGATTTATCTAAATCCTTTGTGAACATCTACATTTTTGGGTCTCTGATGCCTTTCAGGTATTAGATGGCCTTGGACTAGGAGTCAAACATCCGGTGTTTCAATCCAAACTCTTTTACCTGCTATAGTGGTTGAAGGAATCTGGCAAATCATTTTACTTCTCAACAGCCTCAGTTTGATTATCTGTTTAAAAAGCAAGAACTGTCCCGCTCACATAATCAAATTCCAGTTAATCTGAAGAACAAGTGAGAAAATTAACATGAAAATACAATGTAATAGTAACTATCTAATTACCTTATAGAATCCAGAAGCTCGTTCTCAAAGGCCAGCTACTGACCTCTTGGAAGAGAGTACTGGCATGTAAAATTTGGAGTTGTCACTCTTTCAAATCAAGGATACAAAATAAGAACAGCATAGTGTTTATTCTTGGAAAAGACAATTTATCTCACCCAGGGAGAAACCCTTTCATCCTTGCTTTTAGTTTCTAATATCAAAAATATTTTGTTCAAAAGCATTTATTATATACTATATCCATGAGCTGCTCTTCTGAAAACAAGTAATTTTTACACTGTTTTGTAAACCTATATAGACTTCTGTTTTTAAAAATAAAAATCAATGCTTTTTTATTTTAATATTCACTAATAGTCTCTTCCCTTGTATGTTTTATTCACCCCCACAAAAAAGTTCAATGTTTGGGAAACAATAACTGCTCCTTCCAGAAACCATTTTGATTTTCTACAATGAGAAAATTAGCACTTTACTGTAAAATAAATAATAAATACATCTGAGAAAGGAGCAAATCATGTTGTGAGTAAAAAGAAATAAAGAAATAAAAGTACTGTCTCAAAGAGGAACAAATGATTTGCTCAATTTCCAAAAGATTCACAGCAAATCACGTCACTGAACAAATTTTCAGAAGTTCAAATATATTGAAGTAGACAGTATGCCTTTTATCTCCTTCAAAGTAGTTCCCAATTTGGAGTTTTCTATCAGTTGTCCACACTTTACCATTTCTGACATGTACTGACCTTTCCATATTAATATGTTCTTGACTAGATTTACAATTTTGCTAATACAGATGTCAGGGGAATGTTGTAAGATGTGAGGATGGAAGAGGTCAGCAGTTTCGGTAACATCTTTTTTTCAGTAAGAGCATGAATTTATAAAGACGGCACAAAACTAAAGCCAACACTTTCAGATAATATAAATTGGAATATGTGATAGAAGACAGTGAGTGATTGCAGATTAACAGATCTCAAAAAGAAGATTTAGGGAAAAGTAACAAATTTCTGGAAAAACAAAGGCTTTTTGCATTCTAAGCAGGGCTAGTACATAATGGAAGAATAACCTTAGAAATTCTCTTTACCTGTTACCAAAGCCATTACTCTTTAAAAGTCAAGTACAGTATTTTTTTCTAAGTCACTTATTCTGTAATTCCACTTTGCTAATGATTATTCTTCTCTCATTGAAACCTTTAAAATGAAAATTCAGGAGATGACAGAGAAATTCCTCTGAAGCCTACACAGTACCTAACGTGTTTTAATTTCTATTCTATTAAGCCATACTATGTGATGGGTCAACACATGGTATTTGAGACAATTAGATTGAAAATATGCAAACTGCTTTTTCTCATCTTATAATCATTAGCCAAGTAGCATTTAGAGTCATCCTGTCATCATATTAGGGTTTTTTTTTTAATTCATTTTATGACCAAGTCACAAGAACAATCTTACTTGTTTTTAATTGTTCTGCCCAGTCTCTAAAATATCTGTAATTGTTTTACATTTGAATCATATTATTAACAGACATATGGTTATCATAGAGAAATCACTCCAGCTGGTGAAGCCCTAAGCTAAGCCCACAATAATTTTATCATTTGCAAATCATTGTCACTTGAATGTTTTCTTAGTACAGCTTAATTATGACTCAACTCAGTCCAGAGTACAAGGCACTGCCTCGGAAAAGAAGAAATTGAGAGTCCTCAATACAAATGGGGCAAGTTTTGTTATTCATGTCGATATCGCCCGCACAACAGACATCTGCTAATAAATGTGCTTCCCATCTCCATGATAGCTTTTTCCTTCATCATTCAAACCTGGCATGAAATTTATGTCAACTGAGAATTCATGTTATTTACTCATTGCTAACTATTACAGTCCCATTAAAATTCTAGTCTATAATACCCTCTGGAAAATTAGAAATGTTTATAAAAATAAATGCACAAATAATACAGAGAGACATTTTGCCTTTTCCCCCCAGCAGCTCTCTTTGACAGATGGTCACCTTGAAATTATGCTGCGTTAATTCAGCTGATTTTTAAAAAATGATTGTGATACAGAAGGTAATCAAGAGTTCTTGGGAACCACATCTGCATTTTTGCAAGCAATCTTTTCTGCAGTTTGAATGTATTCATACAAATCTTAAATGACATATAAAGCAATTTTTCCCTTCAACTATGTAGATCAGTCATAGCATTATAATTAAATGTCACAGAATTGCAAATAATTAGCTTACCTAAATGGTTAATATAGGAAAAATCCATCAACTATCAGTCCTGAATATATAAACATGGTCTTCGTAGCTTTACTGATATAATTAAACTTAAAAGTGGATTTTATTTGTGATGTTCCACCTGTCACTGATGAATCAAGTTTGAAAACTGGTGTTTGTCTGGAGGTCACAAAATTCATAGGACTCAACTCCACTTCAACTTATCCCTACTTAGATAAGTATTCAAGTATAAAACCTCACTAGGCCCTGGCCGGTTGGCTCAGTGGTAGAGCTTCGGTCTGGCGTGTGGGAGTCCTGGGTTTGATTCCCAGCCAGGGCACACAGGAGAAGCGCCCATCTGCTTCTCCACCCCTCCCCCTCTCCTTCCTCTCTGTCTCTCTCTTCCCCTCCCGCAGCCAAGGCTCCACTGGAGCAAAGTTGGCCCGGGTGCTGAGGATGGCTCTGTGGCCTCTGCCTCAGGCGCTAGAATGGCTCTGATTGCGGCAGAGCGATGCCCCAAGATGGGCAGAGCATTGCCCCCTGGTGGGCATGCCGGGTGGATCCCGGTCAGGCGCATGAGGGAGTCTGTCTGACTGCCTCCCCATTTCCAGCTTCAGAAAAATGAAAAGAAAAAAAGAAAAAAAAAAAACCTCACTAATATCTACTTGCCAAAGAGTAGCAGTGTTAACTTCTTCCCTGTGAGGGACCTAGTAAATTTATGGTTACTAATAGTCTCCGTGCCACTGCTTGATTTCTCTCCCAAAGGGTTTCTACCGCTTTGGCAGATTCTTGGAATTTACTCTGCTAATAGTGGCCCTTTTCGAAGGGATAAAGCCTAAACTAAATTCATAGCTTACCCCTGGCAGTTAAAAAAAAAAAAAAAGGCACAGATTCTATCTTTCAGAATGTTACTTAATTCTGCAAAAACCCACTAAAAACATCCAGTAATTGTGATGCAATATGGTACCACACTGTCAAATTCCTTTCTCAGCATCCCTTCCCCCTCCATTATACTGGAGGCTGTTATCATCTAATTTTCCACCTCAGAGTGTTTGCTTTACTCCCCAAGAGAATATACTTTTGGGAAGAGGTAAGGAATTTGAGAACAAGTCCCTAAAGTCTCCCTGGTAACTATTTCTATTCTGAAAAGGCCTAAGGCCTTTCTGCAAACTTGATGCTCAGGTCATGCAGGAGCAACCATTGTAAATGCAGGGCAGCTATGTCCATTAGACAGCAGGACTGTAGTGAAAGGGGTAAAATACAAACTACCCATATCAGGTCATGCTTCTAACCTTGATGCTGCTATAACCACTGGGACAAAGAAAACAAAAAGATTACTTATAACAAAAAAAAAGACCATTTTCCATTAGTCATTTCTGTTGAAGAGTTTGTATCAATCCACAGGGGAGGAAAGATTGGAAGCTAAAACCTCAACCACACTCTTAAAAATATGTCCAATGTATGTGTTACAGATATATTAAAAAAGCAAGACTCTTGGGTATAAGAGTAAAACAATGCTGTTTTTCTCTCAACAGTTCTTTAAAATGTATTTAGTTGGAAAGTTTTTTTTCTGTTCCTCGGTGAAAACTCTTATGATCCCATAACATCTTTGATCAATTTTAGGCAACCAAAAGTCCTATGGTGTAAGAAAACTCCACCCTTCTTCTGTGTGTGTATGTGTGTGTGTGTGTGTGTGCATGCACGCATGTCTGGCACAGCCCACATTGTACACAGAAAGCACACATGTACTATTAAATACATTCAGGGAGTACACACCAAGCTCTTCACAGCAGCAGTCTTTATCATCGCTCCCACTTCCAGGCAGCTGACCAGCCCATCCATGTCTTCCAAGTGCAATGAAACACTGATCCACTGTGATGACCACATTTTGGCAGACATATATTCAGTGCTTTTAAGAATCTTGATAAACTCTTTTACTCTTTTATTCAGTGAAAGGAGGGGAGGCAGAGACAGTCTCTCGCATGCACCCTGACTGGGATTCACCCAGCAAGCCCACTAAAGGGCAATGCTTTGCCCATCTAGGACATTGCTCCAATGTTCAGCAATGGAGCTGTTCTTAACACCTGAGGTGGGGGCCATGGAGCCATCCTCAGCACCAGAGGCCAACTCGCTCCCATTGAACTATGGCTGCAGGAGGGTAAGAGAGAGAGAGAGAGAGAGAGAGAGAGAGAGAGGGAGAGAAGCAAGAGGGGGAGGGGTAGAGAAACAGATGGGTGCTTCTCCTGTGTGCCCTGACCAGGAATCAAACCTGGGACATCCACATGCCAGGCCAATGCTCTACCACTAAGCCAACTGACCAGGGCCAATAAGCTCTTCTCTTTTGCAGTGAGTAGAAGTCACAGCACAGCTCTTGCCAAATATATTCTTTTCACATCCCTTTCCCTACTCTTCAAAATCACAATTCTTTTATACCCTATTATAGATAATCAAGTTCTGTGTCAGAGTCTCCAAAACCAACTTCAAGATCAATAATTCACTCAAGGACTCAAAAATTTGAAATATTGTTACAACTAAGGTTTTAGTTTATTATAGAAAATTTTTAGGTTATAATATAGTCCCATTCCTATGAAAGTGACGTAACCTGAATTTTGGTGTAAGTCAAAACACACCCTAGCCTGTCACTTACTTATTCTAACACAGTTGTAAAATCATAATCTAGAACACAAAAACACAACTAAGTCACAGAAAAAGGAAAAGGATATAAATATACTGTGCTGTAGTAACAGAAAAAATGAGTGTAACAAAAATTTTTTACTGCTATTTCTGTGTTTGGCTTACACACTGGAAGGGGCATTGCAAGGTGGGAGAGAGTGACCTATTGGGAGGAGGAAGCTGGAGAGGCAGGAGAACCTGCAGAAGGTGCTGGAGACACTGGGTCAGGTGAATCAGGATTGCCTAAGGAACATGCAGGAGATGCTGGAGATGATTCTACCTGTACTACAGGTGTTTCAACTCGAGAAGCAGCTGATGTAGAGGGTACAGGATCTGTTGTTGCAGGCCTCTCTACCTTCTTAAAGAATTGCTCCAGGTGAGTATGGAAGGCTGATGACTTCTCTTCCAAAATCTGCCTGTAGCATTACAAAGCATCCATAACAGCTCTGTAGACCTTACTGAATTTGTCATACCTGGGGTCCTCAGCCTGAAAACTTGCCAACCCATCCTCTACCATAGAAAAATCTTCTGCTAAACCCTTGGTAGTAAATTTCTTGGGTTCTGGGGTTTCTATCTCTTCCTCTTAGATCAGCTGCTTCTCCAGTTGAATGAGGTTCTCAGCAGACAGCTCCTCTCCATGTGATGCCAGTAGCTCTCTGATATCCATTGTGCTGGCTTTCCTCTTCTTGGAAGCACTACCTTCTGAAGACTCTAACTTTTGTTTAGGAGCCATGATAATGGCCAAAAAGTTGACAAACAAAGCAACACAAATGGAACACTTGCACTTTTAACAGTCCAAAATGGTGTAGGTAAGTGTACTGGGGGACGCCAACTCCCTCACTCACATGCCGTGTTACTGCGTGTTCTTCCACTGTGTACAACCAAACAGTTTCGCCCAGGTAGTTTGTAAGTATGATGCTAATGCCATAAGCAGAAACACTCACGTCTCAAATTTTTTGTCGGAGTGAGCCTTGTAAACCCAAAACGTCATATGTCGAGACTGTCATAACCCGAGGACCCCCTGTATACAGATGCCAATCAGCAAAGTGAAAAGGCACAGAGACAAAGTCCAAGAGAATCTGGTACAAGCTTCAAAGTGTCTCCTCCCAGTGGCGTTACATGGGACACACTTAATTCTCCTCACAGTAAAGTGGGACAATACATAGGAGCACTTGACTCCCAAGGATTTTACTGAGGATTAGTCACATAAGCATGTAGCACCCTCACGACTGACTCCAGCTACTCAGTCTCCAGCCCCGCTTCCCACCCACTGCAAGGGCAAACTGATACTGTGTGGCCCAGAGCCTCAGGCATTTATTAAAGTCACTTTGTTAACATAACTCTGTGATCAAACTGATGCAGTACAGCCCGAAGTGTGAAGCATGCTAAAATATTTTTGTCAGGTAGGATATTCCAAGGTCTCAGAGATTCTATCCCTAAGAGAAAGTCAAGGGCCAGTTTTTCTGAAGACAGGCTTTTTGTTTGTTTCTCTGCTTGTGTTTTTTTTGGTTTTTTTTTTAATGTAGTGTTTGGCCAATGGGAAGCTGCTGAGTAACTTAAATGCTGGGAACCATTTAAGATTGAAAATTAGTTTAGGTTGCTGAATCCTTCCTGAAAAGTCAAACCAGACAGAATCATAAATCAAAATATTAACAACAACAAAAAAAAAAGCCCTAGAATCTGAAATCTGCTATACAGTTGCCATAAAGTAGTAGAAAGTTTGAGAGGTTAGTGGAAGAGGAGGACACAATGTTAAAGCTGTCGGGGGTGAGAAGAAGCAGTGACAACACAGTTTGGAAGACAGTGTCTATGTTTAGTCCTTATATCTCGCCACACTGCACTGAGGCAAACTCAACTGATTCTTAGTCATTGAGACCACAGTAATCATAACCCAAGCTGCCAGCCTCAGTAGAATGAAATCTGAGTAGGATCAGAACTCTGGTGAACTAGGGACTTGAGGAAAACAGGCAATGATTTAATAGCTGCCCTCTGAGTAAGTCAAGAAAATAGACACTGAGAACTGACCACTGAATGTAGGGATATAGACTTCACATGTGACCTTCACAAAAGCAGTTGTTTTGGGGAATATGAAGTAGGGCTGAAGTGTTGGTCAAATAAGTTTGTAAATTTGATGTATATGTTTGCTGGCTCATAGTTTGCACTGGGTGTGGGAGATAGGCTATAAACTGGCAAAGTCATTATAGCCTAAGGCTTAGTTTTAAGACTAAGTCTTTCCCTCCCTTCTAATACTAAGGTCTTCTCAAAACTAAGCTTTTTCCCACATCCTTGATTTGTTTGTTTGTTTTCATTTTATTTTAATTTATTGTGTTTACATAGATTCTAGTGTCCCCCCGAATATATCCTCCCCTCCCCAGTGTTCCTCAATACATCCCCCTTGTCCCCCTCCCTATAACACCTCCCCCCTTCCCTCCAGAATTTGATTTTTGTTCTCATCCCACCCTATCATCCCCTTTCCGTCTGTCCGCTTTCCCTCTGGATCCTTTGATCCCACCTCTGACTCTATTCCGTTCCTCAGTTCATATTATTTGTCAGATTCTTCAAATGAGTGGGGTCATATGATATTTTTATTTCTCTGCCTGGCTTATTTCATAATATAATAATAGTTTCCAGGTTCATCTATGTTGTCACAAAAGGTCAGATTTTCTTCTTTTTCATGGCCACATAGTATTCCATTGTATATATGTACCACTGCTTTTTAATCCACTTGTCCACTGACGGACACTTGGGCTATTGTAAACAATGTAAACTTCACTTCACTATTGTAAACAATGCTGCCATAAACATGGGGGTGCACTTCTCCTTTTGAATCATTGATGTGGTGTTCTTGGAATATATTTCTAAAAGTGGGATGGCTGGGTCAAAAAGCAGTTTCATTATTTAATTTTTTGAGGAATCTCCATACTGTTCTCTACAGTGGCTGCACCAGTCTGCATTCCTACCAGCAGTGCAGGAGGGTTCCCTTTTCTCCACATCCTTGTCAGCACTTATTATGTGTTGTTTTGTTAATGAGAGCCATTCTGACTGGTATGAGGTGATATCTCATTGTGGTTTTAATTTTCATTTTTCTAATGACTACTGATGTTGAACATTTTTTCATCTGCCTGTTGGCCATCTGTATGTCCTCTTTGGAGAAGTGTCTATTCATTTCTTTTGCCCATTTTTTGATTGGATTGTTTATCCCCACACCCTTGACTGTTGCATGATAGGGGTGGTGCACTCTTATGAGGAACCCCATTTATGCCTCAGATAAGTGACTTTGTAACAGAGACTTCCTTATTTGTATATTGGCTTAAAGGCTTTAATTTTCTACACTATAAAATGAGGCAGACCAGGGGCTCTCACTCTCTTGGTTCTTGCTATCTGCATTGCAGAGGCCTCCCTGATCCCTTGCCCTCTATGGGAAAAGCAGGTTTTCTGCTTTTCCCTTGGCTTTTTTTGTGGCTTACCTGTCTTGGTAAAACACCAACAAACAGAATGGCCCACCATCCTCCGACTCTGCTGTTTCTTTACCATCTGCCCAAATTCAATGAAAACCTGCATGTGAATGTCCAAAATGGCGGCCCCTGGCCATACATAAGGTATTGTTGGACAAATAAGTTTGTAAAATGTGTTTTTTAGGTTTGCTCGCTTATATTTTGCATTGTCCTGGGAAGTGCCATGTGTATGTATTCTGTGAAAGGCTGCTGTGCTTACCCTCATGATGGCATATTTCAAATTGCAGATTACCTTCCTGTTTGGGAGGGGCCATTGTATTGCTAATGCTAGAAAAGTGGTTTTTGTTGCCACAGTCTGTGTTGCAGGGAGGAGAAGAACTGCAGATGTGGAACTAAAGTGGAGGTTTTGTGAGCTCTGCTGAGACTGGTGGGGACCTTTGATTCCAGGAGAAACCAGAGAACATTTTCTGGGTTGTGAAACTGGAAAATGCATCAGGGCCTTGGGAGCCCTGAATGAGAAGGAAGCAGTCTTACCTGCTTGTTTGCTCATCTGCTGGTACAAGACTTTAATAAATGGAATGCCGGCCCTGGCCAGTTAGCTCAGTGGTAGAGCATCGGCCCAGTGTGTGGAAGTCCCGGGTTCAATTCTTGCCAAGGGAACACAGGAGAAGCACCCATCTGCTTCTCTATCCCTCCCCCTCTCCCTTCTCTCTCTTCCCCTCCCACAGCCAAAGCTCCATTGGACCAAATTTGGCCCCGGGCACTGAGGATGCTCCATAGCCTCTGTGTCTGGTGCTAGAATGGTTTCGGTTGCAGCAGAGCAATGCCCCAGATAGGCCAAGTATCGCCCCTGGGTGGCCATGCCAGGTGGATCCCAGTTGGGCACATGCGGGAGTCTGTCTGTCTGCCTCCCCCTACTACTTCTCACTTTGGAAAAATACAAAAATAAAGATAAATAAATAAACAAATGACTTACCACTTTTTGGCTCCACTGTTTCTTTACCATTTGCCCAAATCCAATGAGAACCTGCACAGCCATGATGGCAATGGCCACTGGCCATACAGGTATGCAGGTAGAAAGACATTAATTGGTTAAATTGTATTTTAGAAATAAAAGAAAAAAAAGTAATCTTAAAAAATAACACTCTCTGTGATTCTAAAAAAAGGAAAGAAATTACAGAGTAGCTAGACAGAAAAATGGGAATTATCTATTAGTTGAGAAGAGGGAGAATTATAAAGAATATAAGAGAATTGCTAAAGTGAGGGGTCTGAGCAGATAAGGAGAATGGGTTCTAGTAACCAAATGGAAAGGTTGACATTTAGCTAGGAGGAAAGATAATCACCCATAATTGGTTAATTTGGGTTCCTTTAGAGAGAGAGCCAGAGATAAGGATTTCATGGGGGAAGTTTGTTAGGGAATCTTGGGAGCAGAAGAGAGGAATTAAGAAGAATGACACAAGAAAGGTTTTTTAAAAAAATCCAACAAAGAGTATATTATTAAACCAGTTATCCACTTGAGAAACTGGAGTTTAGTCGCTCTAAAGATCCATGTATAACAGACATCAGAATTGACCCACTGAAGAGAAACAAAGCTGGGACTTCCCTTGCCTTGATGGTTGAGGGTTAACCTTTAAGAATTAACTCTTTATATACCTTATACTGAAGGAAGTTGTTATACAGATGGGCTAGTAATTTCAACTTGAGGAAAGAACAAATACAAGAGTCAGTTAAAAAGTAGTATGATTGGATTTAATTGTTACACAAAATTGGAAATATAAGACATAGTTAGGAGCAGGTTGCTGAAATTAAGATCAGGAACATGTTGTCATTGCAAAAAAAAGGATTAGAGGAGGACAATGGAATTGAATGGCTAAAGTGGGGTGGGGTGGGTGGGGAACAAGATCATTGAAGAAGTCAAACTAAGAACCCAGTGTATTGAAAGATTATCCACTCAAGGCCCTGGTCAGTTGGCTCAGTGGTAGAGCCTCAGTCCAGTGTGTGGATGTCTTGGGTTTGATTCCCGGTAAGGGAACACTGGAGAAATGACCATCTGCTTCTTCACCCTTTACCCTCCTCATGCTTCTCTCTCTCTCTCTTTCTCTCTCTTTCCCTCCTGCAGCCGTGGCTCGATTTGTTTGAGTACATGGGTCCAATCACTGAGAATGGCTCCTTAGAGCCTCTACCTCAGGCGTTAAAAGTAGCTTGGTTATGAGCATGGCCCAGGATGGGCAGAGCATTGGCTCCAGACAGAAGTTGCTGGGTGAATCCTGGTCTGGGTTCATGCAGGAGTCTGTCTCTCTATCTCCCCTTTTCTCACTTAAAAAAGAAGAAAAAAAAATAAAAAGAAAGAAAGATTATCCACTTGAGTGATGAAATCTTGAACATTAATACAGAGGTCATGTTGGAGGGACTGATAGGAACTTAGGAGCTAAAATCTCCATGTAAATAAGAGGAGGAACCCTGGAAAAGGTGAAGGCTGCAGCAAGACATGATATATATCATACAATGATGTACCCAAAGTTTTAAACATTCATCATTATAAGAGCATATTGGTAATAAAAATCATACTGGCATTTGTATTCGTTTTATCACTGCTTTTAAATTCTCCACAGTGAACACCCTAATCACCTGAATTTGAAAAAGACTGCATCCCAATTCACCTTGGTGCATCTTAGAAATTATGCAGTATATACTGATGGTATGAGATTTCTAAAATGTTAGTGATCCTAAGAGTAGAAGAATTTTCTAGAAGCAATGGTAAGAACTTGGGAATGCACCTTTATCACCCCTCGACATGGCAGTATGAAGAGCTTAAGACAGAGGGCTGCTCCAGAGGCTGTACTTCCGGGCCAGCAGGAGAAAACGGTGAAGCTCTGGCAAATCACTGATCACCCTCCTGAGAGCACAGCCGGGTATTTTAGGTTGGGGAGTGTGAGGAAGTCTTAGGAGGACTTCAGAGGGTTGCACCAAAGGCTGTGTCTCCAAGGAGCAGCCAGGTATTAGTTAAAACAAAAACGTGAGGAGAATGATCAGAGAAAAACTTGACGAATTTAGAATTTTACTAATTATAACTGACTTCTCAAGGGTACAGTAGGGTTGTTTTAGAAGTTGAAGAGGGCGGAGCTGCCAAAAGTCACATTGGAATAAAGTCTGGGAGATGTGGAGCCATGTAAATTATTAAGAAATAAAATCAGTAGCTTAATATCTGTCCACAAAACAATAGTTTTAAGTCAGATCCAAAAGGTTTTGTAGGGAAGCCCTGTCAACCTTTAAAGTCCACAAGATTCCTACTGGGTACACTCCGTTCCAGAGAGCTGGGGGAAAAAAGTTTCCCAAAAGTCTACGCAAGTACCATGCTAGAAAGAAAAGTATGGGCAAATCTCACTTCCCACTCCAGATGAAGAAAATCTTATGATGAAATTACTAAACTGCATCTATCAGTTATTTTCAAAATTATAAGAAGGCTAACTTTATCAAAGGAATGCAAAAAAGGTTAATAACATAAAACTTACTCAACCATGTTGATAAAGGATAAAAATAAAACGCTTGGAATCATCTCAATAGATGCCCAAATTTTGATAAAAGTCAATATCCTTTTATGATTAAAAAAATAGCATGCTAGGAATGGAATGGAATTTCTTTAATCTGAAAAAGGTTATCAGAAGCCTACAGCAACTTTTATTCTTAACTGTACATCATTACACACTTAACAAGCATGGGGCTAAGCACACAACTCTTTGGATGCAATCACCAAACGATTTAATTTTGTTTCACAATCATCTCTTGGCCTTTTACTCTTTCATGTGGGTTTATACTCAGGTTTTTTTTTTTAATTTAGGTTATTATTTTTTAACCACATTAAGCATTTAAATGAATTGAGTTTATAAATTTATTTGAGAATTCTTAGCTTTACTTATATTTATTGTGCCTGAATATGAATAAGACGATCTCCTCTTTTTCTAGATTTTCAATTAGGTACTATAGTAATGTCATATTTCCAAGTTTTTAATTAATATTTATGTACTTAATTGCTTTGTTGCTATTTTAAATGAATATTTATTAAAATTCCATTTAAAATTTATTGGGTATATAAAAACCATTGATTAGTTGTATACTGGTCTTTTTCCAGTAAAACTTCTAAACTTTATTAATTCAAGTGGTTGGTATAGATTCTCATAGATTTTTCTGTCTAGAAAATCAAAACCTCTGTATATAAAGAGGGCTTTTTATCTTCCTTTCCAATTCTTTCAGTTATTATTCTTTTCCCACTTTTACTGTATCTTGCTGGTAAGTGTAGAGGAGAAGCGGTGATATGGTCAGTCTTTCTTGTTCCTGTTTGTAAAAAAAAAGTATTTGTCATTCTTTTGGCCAACTCGCATCCTTCCTTTTGGTAATCTTTTTTTTTTTTTTTTTTTTTTTTCTGAAGCTGGAAACAGGGAGAGACAGCCAGACAGACTCCCGCATGCGCCCGACCGGGATCCACCCGGCACGCCCACCAGGGGCGACGCTCTGCCCACCAGGGGGCGATGCTCTGCCCATCCTGGGCGTCGCCATGTTGCGACCAGAGCCACTCTAGCGCCTGGGGCAAAGGCCACAGAGCCATCCCCAGCGCCCGGGCCATCTTTGCTCCAACAGAGCCTCAGCTGCAGGAGGCGAAGAGAGAGACAGAGAGGGAAAGCGCGGCGGAGGGGTGGAGAAGCAAATGGGCGCTTCTCTCCTGTGTGCCCTGGCCGGAATCGAACCTGGGTCCTCCGCACGCTAGGCCGACGCTCTACCGCTGAGCCAACCGGCCAGGGCCTCCTTTTGGTAATCTTAGTGGGAGTCAAAGACCACCCTTAAAATGAAAGTGAAAAATGTGCATGTTTACTTTTCCATCCTCTGCAGTACAGCAGAGTCTACATGGTCGGTCCTTCAATCAGATGCACCCTGTGCTGACTTTAATATGTCAACTAAGAACAAGCAGCAGCATGGGAGATGGAACACTTTCTGTGATCATAGCGGAGGTAATAACTCAAGTTTGCAGTGGAGAAGTGACAATGGAGCATGTAGCAGAGGCTTTATTGTAACATTGAGTTCCTGGGGCACATTTATCACTGAACCATGACACCAATGGCTCTTCACAGACCAGAGATGCAGTGTGGTAGTGGGCTGTTCTTTGGACCAGAGCCTGGGTTCAAGATAACCCAAGAATTTTAAGTTTCTAGTAATATTTTTAAAAACTCATATTTTTGGTTAAGTCCACCAGAACTCTGTAAAGAGTCCTGAAAAAGAAATCGATTTTAAGGAAATACTTTTTAATACCACATGATGGTAAATGAAAGTGTTTATTATATTATGGACATTCCCTTTTATTTCAAACATGATGACAGACTTTTTGTAAAATCACAAATCACTGATGGATTTTATAAATTTTTGTGTATCTTTGAATGCTTATATTATTTTTTCCTTAATACATAACTATGATGAATTGAAAGAAGAGATTTCTAGTACAGTGGTACCTTGAGATACAAACAGACCAACATACGAATTTTTTTTTTTAACATACGAACTGCGACTCTGTCCTATTTTTGTTCAAGATCCAAGCAAAATTCCTAGATACAAGTCGTGATTTGGGAAGCTGCTGCTAATTGGTGCGTTGCTGCATGGGTCCAGTATTGGCAGTTTGATATACGAGTTGACTGACGAGCTCAGTTACAGAATGAATAATTCGTATCTCAGGGTACCACTGTATTAAACTATCCTTGCATTTCTGGAAAAAGCTTTCATGATTATGTTTTATTTTTGTTTCATTTTACATTTAATTTTAACTACATATTACAGGTCAACTTCACTTTTGATGTGAATTTTTCTATATTCATAAAGAGAGATTAATCTACAATTTTTGTCTTACTATCTTCATCTAGAATTGGTTTTAAAGTTGCATTTTCTCATAACACAATCTGATGTTCCCTCTATCTGTACTATCCAAAATAATGTACGTAAGAAATAAAACTATGTCTTCCTTATACATATATTTAAAAGTATATTTAAAATCATCTTTCCTTAAGGTAAAAATTTCCCCCAATTTCTTTAATGAAAATTATATTTAAGTGCTTCCTTTTTCCATTTTTAAAGACTTTTTTAGAGTATTTTAAGGAATACTACAAAATAAAGAAAAAGGTACAGAGATTTCCCATATATGCCTTGCTCCCTCTCCCCACACATGCATAGTCTCTTCCATTCTCAACATCCCTCACCAGAGTGGTGTGTTTGTTACTAATGATGAGCCTGCATTGATACGTCATAATTACCTTAAGCCCATAGTTTCATTATCACATGACAGTTTATGTTGGGTGCTGTACATTCTATAGGTTTGCACAAATGTGTAATGACAAGTATCTACTACTATCACCTCATTAAGAGTATTTTCACTGCCCTAAAATTCCTTGGTACTTGTCCTAATCATCTCTTTTTTTCCAACTCCTGGCTACTATTGACTTTTTCTTTTCTTTAATGAGATGAGGTGTGGATGTGTTCAAAAATCATATTATTTTTTAAATTTTTTATTTTTTAATTTGTTTTTTTTTAGAGAGAGGAAGAGAGAGAAATGGAGAGAGGAGTGGGAAGCATCAACTTGTATTAGTTGCTCCTCATCTGTACCTTGACTGGGCAAGCCAGGGGTTCTGAAATGGCGATCTCAGCATTCCAGGTCGATTCTTTATCCACCGCACCAACACGGGCCAGGCTATCATTGACTTTTTAATGCCTCAATAGTTTTGCCTTTTGCAAAATGTATTATAGTTGTAAACATACAGTATGCAGCCTTTTCAGATTGGAGTCTTTCGTTTAATAATATGCATTTAAGGTTTCTCTATGTCTTTTTAATGGCTTGATAGCTCATTTATTTTATTTTATTTTATTTTGTTATTTTATTTTATTTAGCAAGAGAGAGAGAGAGAAAAAGACAGAGAAAGACAGAGGGAAAGATAGAGAGAAACAGAGATAGAAAGGAAGAGAGATGAGAAGCATCAACTCTTATTTACAGCACTTTAGTTGTTCCTTGATTGCTCAGACATGACTTGACAGGGGGCTCCAGGCTAGCCAATGATGCCTTGTTCAAGCCAGTGACCTTGGGATTCAAGATATTGACTTCTGGGCTCAAGCCAGCAACCATAAGGTCATGTCTATGATACCACACTAAAGGCCGTGACCCTGAACTCAAACTGATGAGCCGGCTCCCAATCTGGAGACCTTGGGGTTTCAAACTTGAGTCCTCGGTATCCCAGTAGATAGTATCTCTATCTACTGTGCTACCACCTGGTCAGGTGGGGATAGCTCATGTATTTTTAATGGTAAATAAAATTCCATTGTTTGAATGTAGTACAGAAAATTTATTCTTTTATCCATGAAGAACATCTTGGTGGCTTCCAATTTTTAGGAACTGTAAATAAAATAGCTATAAAAACCAGTGTGCCAGTTTATGGGTCAGTTTATGAACATAGTTTTCAACACCTTTGGGTTAATAACAAGAAATGTGATTTCTAAATTACATAGTGTAAAGCCAGTAGCCATGGCCACCGTCACAGCCACCTGGCCCATGCAGGTTCACATTTGATGTGGACAGTCGGTAATGAAACAATGGAGCCAAGAACTGGTGGGCCATTAGCTTTAATATTAGCTTACACCCGGCAGGCAAGAAATACACACAGTGGGAAAACACTACTCTTTCCATTCAGGGCTCCCAAAGCCACTGATTTATCTGAGTTTTCTAGAATTAAAGGTTTCTAGCTCACCAGCCTTATTCACCTCTGTTCCCCATCTCCTTCTCTCTGCACAAACTGGCTTTTTCTTCAGCACACCACCATCTTGACCTCTACTCTCTTCCATGTGGTCTTTCTTTGCTGTCCTCCAGCATGGGCTCCTTTGCCCCATTTTATAGTGTAGAAATCAAAACCTTTAATCCAATTTATAAACAACAAAGTCTTTGATAGAAAGTCACTTATCTGAGGTATAAATGAGATTCCTCATAAGAGTGCACCACCCCACATCATGCAACAGTCAAGGGTGTGGGGAAAAGCTTAGTTTTGAAAAGATCTTAGTAGTAAAAGGGTAGGAAAGGCTTAGTCTTAAAACTAAGCCTTAGGCTATAACGTCCCTGCCTGCTTACAGCCTGTCCCCCACACCCAATGCAAACTATAAACAAGCAAACATATATCAGGGGTTGGGAACATATGGCTCGCGTGCCAGATGTGGTTCTTTTGATGGCTACATCTGGCTTGCAGACAAATCTTTAATAAAAAAATAATGTTAAAAATATAAAACATTCTCATGTATTATAATCCATTCATTTCCTACCGCTAAGGTTCATGTTTGAGGGTGGCTGGAGCCAATCACAGCTGTCCTCCTGGACAACACTAAATTTTTATTGGATAATGCGCAATGTACACAGGTCGTTTTATGGCTCTCATAGAATTACATTTTAAAATATGTGGCGTTCATGTCTCTCTCAGCCAAAAAGGTTCCTGACCCCTGATATATATCATATTTACAAATTTATTTGACTGACACATGGTAAGTTTGTTTAGTTTTGTAAGAAGCTGCCAAACTGTCTTCCAAAGTAGCTATACTATATATTTAGCATTTCTACCATCATTGAATGACAGTTCTTTTTGTTCCCCACCCTCACCAGTATTTGAAGTCATTTTCACAGATTTGGCCATTCTGATAGGTGTAGTGGTATCTCGTTGTTTTAATTGGCATTTTCATAATGGCATATGATATGGAACATCTTTTCATGTGCTTATTTGCCATCTCTGTATCTTATTTGATGAGGTTCTTGTTAAAGTCTTTTTAATTGTTTGGGTTTTTTTCTTATAATTGAGTGTTAAGAGCTCTTGGTATATTTTAGAGAACAGTCCTTTATCATATGTGCTTTTTGGAAATATTTTTATCCAGTATGTAGCTTATCTTCTGTTATCTTTAGGGTTGGCTTTAAAATATATAATTTATAAAATTTTATTTAACTTTTCTAATTGCACATAAAGTTGATTAAAGTTTTTTCTATGATTAGCAATTATTGTACATTTAACTTTTTGTTTGTTTGTTTGTTTTTACAGAGACAGATAGGGACAGACATACAGGAACAGAGAGAGATGAGAAGCATCAATCATCAGTTTTTTGTTTCAGCATCTTAGTTGTTCATTGACTGCTTTCTCATATGTGCCTTGACCGGGGGGCTACAGCAGACTGAGTAACCCCTTGCTCTGGTGAGCTTTCCTCAAACCAAAGGAGCCCACTTCAAGCTGGCTACCTCGGGGTCTCGAACCTGGGTCCTCCGCATCCCAGTCTGGTGCTCTATTCACTGCGCCACCGACTGGTCAGGCCATTTAGCTTTTTGATAACATATACTGGATGATTGCCTGTTTTTATATTTTCAAAGAAAATAGCTTTGTTTTATTCTTTAAATTTATTTATGATCTTATTTTTATTACTCTATTTCATGTTTATTTTACCTGATTCACTAATCCTTTATTATTTTTATAGGCTACTTGGTTATTAATTTTCTATTTGTTTTTCCTCTATAATATGTTTATTTAAAGTTAAGTTTTCTTCTGGCTTTCATTGTAACTATTGAGAATTTTGTTAACCATTTTTTTTTCTTCTTTTCTAAGTAAGAGGAGGGAAGATAGTGAGACAGTTTCCCACATGCACACTGACTGAGAGCTACCTGGCAACCCCTAAGGCTGATGCTCCGCCCATCTGTGGCCATGCTTGCAACCTGGCTATTTTTAGCACCCAAGGCAAAGGTTCCACAGAGTCATCCTCAGTGCCCAGTTCCGATGCACTTGAACCAATCAAGTCATGGCTGCAAGAGGAGAAGAGAGAGAGACAGGGGAGGGGGAGGGGTGTAGAAGCAGATGGTCGCTTCTCTTGTGTGCCCTAACTGGGAATCGAACCAAGAAATCCACACACCAGGCCAATGCTCTTCCACTGAGCAAACTGGCCAGGGCCAAATTTTGTTAACCATTTAATGATGATCTTTTGGAGTCAATTTTCTTGTCTCTATTTGATTATTTTTTAAAGTTTTTCAGTTATTTTTAAATTTTCTGAAGTTGCCCTACAAATGACTGTAAATTTATATTTGTTTATTCAACTCATATTTTTTTCATGGTATTTCATGATGCTGAAAAATTAAAAAACATTCTATTTTTTCTCAAACTCCTCTTATGTATATGTTGTAACTTTTTATTTAGTCTTTCATGTTTTTTAACATTATGTCCTAAATTTTTATCTATTTTTCTCTTTTTACTATATAATGAACAATGATCTCAGATCTATATTCACTATTCACTATTGATCTCAGATCTATATTCACTATAATTCACTATTTCTTTGGCTTTGTTCAACCTACTGAATAAACTGGGCATTGAATTTTCACTTTTAGTAACTATATTACATTAATGAAGTATAAAGAGGATTGGTTGCTTTAAGTCAAGTGTGCACAGCTATCTATTCATAATGGCTTGCTTTGCTCAATAGGTCCTTGCATCCTATCAGGACTATATGTAAAGCCTGCTCTGGAGAGAATCTCCATATAACCAAACTAGAAGATATTTTAAGTATCACTCAACCTTGAGAATCTATAATCTTTGGAAAAGCAAAGATATATATTCACTAATGTGTGAGCATCCCTTTTGGCCTAGAGTCTGATTCCATATTCATTTTCCTCTAGAAGGATGCACTGTTTTTATTAATTTGTTCACTTGTTGCTTTACATCTATGCTCTCCAATGCATCACTGGCAGTGAACCACCTTCGGAGGAGAGCTCACTAATGGCTTGCTGATTTGGATTTCTTATAAAGATTTTAGGCTGAGAATAGTTTTCCTGCATTACAAGCTTCACAGTCTTCTTTATATGCTCACAGAAGACTCCAAAACTACAAAGGTACCCAGTTTTCAATACATAAATTTTATTTAATATGCACCAAAGTTACTCCATTAATATACAACAATTTTTATATGCTTAACTTTTTACGTTTAAAATCTTTTGAAGTCATACTGTTATGGTCTTGTCCAAACAGACATTATTTTCAGCACTCCAAATTCATGCTGTCTTCTTAAATATAGCTATATAGAAGAAAATGAAATAATATGGGACAGATAATATACTCAAAACCTCTTCTCATTATTCTTTGTTACACTGTGAAGGATATTCAGATATAATTAGAAGATCTGGCAGCCCCTGTAAATATTAACACAAAGTTATTTTCACGCCAAATTTCCTAAGAATCTAAAATAATAGTCTCCTAAAATGACTGGGATACATTGATTAGGCAATATCCTTAAAGAAGCTGTCAAATTCATTGGAATAATAGAGGGGAATATTTTAGTCAAGAAATCCAGAAAACAATATTTTCTTTGTACCAAGTCTATACTTAATATCCTGAGGAAAAAAATCAAGATAATTTATCAGACCAGAACTTGTTCAACCCCTAGTCAGCATTCAAACTTAATATACAGCTAACCTAAGAAAATGATAAGTACATTTCAGTTTATCTTTCTTTAGCAGGAAAATAAAGGATTTTGCCACTTGTTTCCCTAACTTCTCAAACTGAATTTAAAAATGTTTATATTTCTTAATAGCTTTTATTTTAAGGGCCATTCTTTTGTCAAATAACAATTATTCCATATACATATAACAGAGATTAAAGTCAGACTAATGTCTGGGTTCAATGATCATATCACACAGAATCAGATTTCACTAATATTTAAGAAAATTTAGGTCTAATTCTAATTCATACCAGTTACATCTTCTATATGTTGTAGGAGCATGTAAAGAAATTAGTGCATATGGACTTTTAGCCCAGAGTATCTAGTCAGGTAATATAAGTGCTCACCCCAAATATAAAATATCTAGAGATAGTTAACAGGATTCACTTCACTGTAATTCACACAGAGACATAAAAAAACTAGGATGTATTCACAGAAGAATTCCTAGGAGCAGATGTAACACTTCACATAAATTTTGAACCCACTGTGAAGCATCACAGACATTAGCTCATAAATTTGATCAATAGTCCTGTATCCCACGGCCTTTCTACTCCTAACAAACCATACTTAATCTGAAGAAAATAGTGCAGTCTTTTTAGAATTCATATTATTTTAATGTTATAACAGTCAAAAATCTTCACAAGCAGGAAATCACACATTTTTGCAATTTATATTCTTTTCCTCATATGACAAGTTTCCTTAAAGAAAAATTATATTTAAGGATTTATTCTCACATAATCTTAAAAAAAAAAAAAAAGTTGGGCCATTTGAAATGAAACTATTTATCTTCTCCTTTACTTACAACCAGTACTATTTTTGTAGAGGATGATCTATATTCCAGGGTTTGTATAAAATTAATAATACAATATTTAGTTTTTCTTTCTCTCCCTTTCTTATTTTCTTCTCCATTTTCTCCTCAACATGAAACCATTTGGGCAGAAACCATGGCTTTAGGCATCAATTCATGGCTGAGAATTTAGAGACTTAAAAACTCTAGACTCTCTGTGGCTGTGAGATTTTCCTGAGGTTACTTAGCATCCGTGTGACTCAGTGTCTATGTTTAACTGTGGCATTATATTTGTTCTTACTTATTTTACCAAAATATGGTGAGAGCTAAAGAGGGTTAAAGTGTTTGGTAAACACGTTTGCTGCTTAAATCAAGACAAAGTGTTTTGGAATAATTATTATAGCACATCAACTTATCATTGACAGAGAATAAATCATTTAGCACATTAGTAACAAACACTACTAATTATGTTAAGTGAGCAGTGTCCTGATATAATTCTGTACTTTATTCTTGGTAACTCACTTAACACAGATAGTCTCTCTTTCTTACACTCAGTGCTTTGCCAGCATTTTCTTTAATCTTATCAGACCTTTTTGATTTAATTGAGAAGTCATTGTCATTTTTCTTGCATCTTTTCAACAAAGTAATATAATTAAAATTATGCAAAACAGAGAAGATTCCCAGAGTGTCAGGCAAGAGTGAAGGCCTGTTAAATCCCAAAATTAGGAATTGTTGTAGTCAACATAAATAATTGACATGAAGATGGCGTAATTAAAACATCTGTAGGGGAAACTTATGATTTCAAACACAGGATATTCTTGAAAAATAATAGATAAATATCTGAGACAGCTATGTTTTATATTTTCTACAAAAATCATGTAAACTTGAGCTTTATTCTCTTTTTCTTCATTGATTTGAGGGAGAGACAGCAACTCGTCCCTCTTAGTTGTTCCATTTAGTTGTACGCTCATTGGTTGCTGCTCGTATGTGCCCTGAAAGGTATCAAACCCACAAGACGATGCTCAATCCACTGAGCCACCCAGCCAATGGCAAGCTTTATTCTCGACAAAATAATATTCAGTAAGTAAAAAATAAGTAAGTAAATAAATATAAAAATTTAGAAAATATATCAGAAACAGAATATTCTTGAATACTAGTTAAGGCAAACTTACATAGTAATTAAGTGGGACAACTCTAGAGCCAGAGAATATAGTCTTAGCCCCTGTCTGTGCAAATTTCTTAATCTCTCTGTGCCTCAGTTTCATTGTCTATCAGATGGGAATCTTACGGGCATGTTATGAAAATTTAATAATTTAATATATGTAAAGTGTCTTGAAAAGTGCCTAAAATAGAGTAATAATTAGATAGATCTATAATTTGTGATGATTTTCTTTTTTAAAACATATAGAAGCACTTTAATGATAAAAGAAAATTGAAAGCACTACAAAAAACAGAAATGGACAATTTACCTTAATGTTTTCATTTAATTTACTTTTAAATTTCTCAAAATATATTTTTACATGAAAATTACATGCCTCTTCTTCTCATGATGCAATAATTTTTTATACAAACTCCTTCAAACTTTCAGAAATATACTTTCATTTTGGAAAAGTATCAGTTATGCTCCAATCCTCTAATAGCTTTGAATTTGACTCATGTGTCAAATTACCTTTAATTAAAAAATGGAATTAATGGTGCTGACACTATTGGGAGGAGAAAGCACCTTCGACTTCTCTCTATAAAAAATTTTGTCAACCTTGGCTGATTGGTTCAGCAGTAGAACATAGGCCTGGTTTGTGGAGGTTCTGGGTTCAATTCCTGGTCAGGGCACACAGGAGAAGCAACCATCTGCTTCCTCACCCCTCTCTGTTCTCTCTCTCTTTCTATCTCTCTCTTCCCTCCCCTCCCAAAGCTATGCCTCAAATAGTTTGAGCAATTTGGCCCCGGATGCTGAGGATGGCTCCATGACCTCGCCTCAGGCGTTGAAATAGCTCAGTTGCCAACAAATTGAGCAGCAGTCTCAGGTGGGCAGAGCATCACCCTATAGTGGGATTGCCCAGTGGATCTGGGCAGGGCACATGCAGGAGTCTGTCTTTTTGCCTCCTTGCCTCCTTGCCTCCCCACTTTTCACTTAATTAAAAAAAAAAAAAAAAAAGATTGTCCACTTACTTAATGGAACAATATCTCCCGATGTGTAGATTTTTTAAAGAAAAGAAATTGCTGATAAAACTTTGTTAAAATTTTATCAAAACCCTATTTCAAATGCCCATACCAAAAGTACTTTTGTGTGATATATCTGCAAAATAATAAATTAAAATGATAAATTGAAACCTTATCTGTGTGGTATTTTAAAATATTTCTTTTCTTCTGCTGAAAGCAGAAGGTAGGCCCTGGCCAGTTGGCTCAGTGGTAGAGCATCGGCCTGGTGTGCAGGAGTCCCAGGTTTGATTCCTGGCCAGGGCACACAGGAGAAGCGCCCATCTGCTTCTCCACCCCTTCCCCTCTCCTTCCTCTCTGTCTCTTACCCTCTCGCAGCCAAGATCCATTGGAGCAAAGTTGGCCCGGGTGCTGAGGATGGCTCTATGGCCTCTGCCTCAGGCGCTAGAATGGCTCTGGTTGCGACAGAGTGACGTCCCAGATGGGCAGAGCATCGCCCCCTGGTGGGCATGTCGAGTGGATCCCGGTTGGGCGCATGTGGGAGTCTGTCTGACTGCCTCTCTGTTTTCAACTTCAAAAAAATACAAAAAAAAAAAAGAAATCAAAAGGTATATTTTTGTTTTTATTTTTGTTTTGGTGAAAATGTACCAAAATCAACTATTCTAATTGCAAAATGTAAGCTGCAAAGCAGGTCCTCAACAAAGTAACACATCTCTATAGCATGGTGATTAAGAACAACCACTGTGAACTCACACCGTGTGAGCTCAAAATCCAGTGATGAATATTAGCTTTGTAACCTTGGAAGAGTTATGTGATGTCTCTGTGCCTCAGTTTCCCCATCAGTAAAATGAGAAGCATAGCTCTATTTACAGAACAGAATTGTTACGGGGATTAATAGATGACACATAGGAAACATAGTTCATGGCCATTAAGATGTGCAAGAATTTTTTTGTTTGTTTTTTAAGCCCATCTACATCAAATACTTGTTAATACAAGATTATCAAAGATGATCAAATACCCAGAACAAATGAGTAACAAATATGGTATCTTCAGGTTATGTTTCAAGATTAAAGTTTTCCAAAACTTTCTTCCTTACTGGAGTGTGTTTATTGTTTTAAAAATAAAGGAGAAATGGGCAGAGACATACAGGCATGGAATTTGGGTTTCTTAAAAGCCAGGGCCATTGTGAAGTCAGAGCAGAGGGCTTTGCTGTGAATCCCTTGGCCATTATGGAATTACTTCCCCTACACAAATGTTGCTTTACTTTTAAAAATAGTAATAGCTATTGTTTTGTTAGGAATTATTAAATACTAAGCCCTATTCTAAACACTGTAAACAACACTTCAAATTCCCTCAACAATTCTCTGTAATGGTGAAGAAAACTCATAAGAAGTCAGATATGAAAAGAAAATGTATTTGTTTTGATAATTAGGAAAACACTGTACACGAGCTTAGCGTGAGCCAACTAACTAAATGCCCAATTTAGATGTAATGCAATCTGATCAATATAAACACCAGCTCCAGGTCCTGGTCACTAGTTGGGGTAAATGACTCAGTCTTCCAGAGAGCCTCCCTCTCCTGCTGTCTTCTCTCAAACATCAAGTGCCAGAGGAGTGTGTGGGTGACTTGACGGTGCAGTTCTGGAAGGTAGAAGAATGCCCTGACCTTGTACTAGTCACTGGGTCTACGCAAGTGATTGTCTACTATATTAGGGGGCAGTGTGTTAACTTTTGAGACTTTAATCTGTAACTAGTGTATTTTCAGTCTTTTTATTTTGGTCTGGGCAATGCTCCTGAAATAAAATAGCCTGAACATCCTTTAGCTCTCCTGCTTATAGGCCAAGAGACCTCCACTTACCCCGGTACCCCGTGGTCTACCCAGTCTATACTGTGGGATCAACTGTAGGCA
This sequence comes from Saccopteryx bilineata, assembly GCF_036850765.1. Classification (NCBI taxonomy): domain Eukaryota; kingdom Metazoa; phylum Chordata; class Mammalia; order Chiroptera; family Emballonuridae; genus Saccopteryx; species Saccopteryx bilineata. Next base: position 64,996,486 of record NC_089490.1, on the reverse strand, counting down.
CCTGAGAAGTCCACTGGTTTCCTCATCAGCATGCACCCCAAACAAAATCTGAGAGGCTGGAGAAGGGCAGCCAGATCCTCTTCCAGCTTCACTCTTTTCCTTAGGGTTGCCTGGGACGTTATAGGTTCCCTCTAAATTCTCAAGTCAGAATGGGGAGAGAGATCTTTCCATGCTGGATATACCTCTCAATTCATCCAGCACTTGTCCTCTTCAAGTCCAAAGAAAGGAAATTGAGATTATACTGATTTGTTTGATGCTTTCATGCTCCCTTGCTCTCCTTCCTCATCCTTTACTTCCTTTCCATAATCCTTCTATTTTACCTTTCCCATCTCATCTACTCCTTATACCTTAAAACAACAAACCTTATGGCTTTGTTATTAAAAGCAGAAAAGCCACTTTCTCTGCACTTTGGCAGAACTCTTGACCTAGGGCAACTTGAGGTTTGGTTAATGGGATTAGAATGAGGGTGGAGGAAGGGAGTGCTAAAGAAACACAGCAAGGCTTACCTTTCCACAAAGCCTGGGCCTCAAGCATATTGTTTTGCTTAGGAATGAAATACTAGTCTCTCCTGATTAGTGTTGAGAAGCTAAAATTGAATATGATCCAAATGGTAAAATTAATGTTTAACAAAATGTTACCCCTTTTTACATTTATAACATATGTTATTAATCTTAGAAAACTGAGGCACAAAGGAGCTAATAATGTACATAAGTCAAATTTCCACTTTTTTAAACTATATCTGATGCCTCATTTGCTTTCATTAATAAGAAGTTGACACCTTGGTTGAATGCTTACTACTTTTTCCTTTTCAGAATTCTGTACACCACAGCCTTTGCACAACACATAGCCCTGAATGGGTAGCTCGGTTGGTGAGAGCATCATGGCAATATGCCAAGGTTGAGGGTTTGATCCCTAGTAAGAAAACATATAAGAATCAAGCAGTGAATGCATAAATAAGTGAGCAACAAATGACTGTGTCTCTTTCTCTCTCCCTCTCTTCCTTTCTCTCTCTAAAATCAATTTAAAAAAGAAGAAGGAGAAGTTTGAAATCTTGACTGACATTTCTCCTAATGATCTGGTGAACAGTATTTACAGTTTTTTTTTAAATGTAATATAAAATATAAACTTTGAAAAATCATTACCTATAATTACATCTTCATTTTTTCCAACTTTGTTTGAAAATACAAGGAGATACATTAAAATTGTACCTAATGCTATAATGTCTAGGAACAAAACGTTACCCCAAGGAATATAAAAAATAACTGTTTAAAGAACTCTTCAAGTTAAGTCCAAATGAATTTAGTCATCAAATACCTATTGGAAACTCATTTTGTTTCACACACATTTTAGGCACTAGAATTAGTGCTATAAAGGCAGTAGCGGCAGCCACCATCACAGCCCCCTGGCCTGTACATGTTCAAATTTGATTTGGACAGATGGTAATGAAACAATGGAGCCAAGAACAGGTGGTCATTATCTTTAATCCTAGCTCACACCTGGGGAATGAGAAATATGCACAGTGGGAAAACACTTTCCTTTCTATTCAGGGCTCCCATTGACTCATCCGAGTATTCCTAGAATCAAAGGTTTCTACCTCACCAGCCTTATTCACCTCTGTTCCCCATCTTCTTCTCTCTGCACAAACTCTGTACAAACTGGCTTCTCCTTCAGCACTCTGCCATCTTGACTGCCTCTCCTATGCAATGCTAATTTCAGGAACCCAGAGAGAGTGAGAGCCCCCGGTCGGCTCCATTTTATCGTGTAGAAATCAAAACCTTTAATCTAATATACAAATAAGAAAATCCCTGATACAAAGTTACTTATTTGAGGCATAAATGGGATTCCTCATAAGAGTGCACCACCCCACATCATGCAACCATCAAGGGCGGGAAAAGCTTAGTCTTAAGACTAAGCCTTAGGCTATAAGGAAGGACCTTGCCTACTTACAGCGTGTCCCCCACACCCAATGCAAACTATAAGCAAGCAAAGATATACATCGTATTTACAAACTTATTTGACACATATTCCACCCCTCTTGCTTGCTTACAATCTAAAGCACAGGTATTCCTGTACAAGGAAATTGAGCACATTACACAAATTACAGCATGACAAATCATACAATTTCAACAGTTACAAAGACACATTTCACCAGTCTCTGAGCACTTTGCCAAAAGTGCAAAATGTCCTCAACTTCTTTCTAGCTGTATGAAAAGCATCCTGGGGCAGGAGGGCCTCCAGCAAAGCACCCCCCCCCCCAATCAGGGTACTTCACATTGTCCAAAATTTGTAAGTCTATCCAATAAAGGAGCCAGTGCTCACTCTGGTCATAGTCCAGGAATCAGTTTAAGCACATGGGGCCTCAGCCACCCCCCTCATCCCTGCCGTCCTGGAAGGTCTTACACTGTCCCAAGGAGGAGCACATGGCAATGACAGTTAGCATTTCCATCTCAGCTTTGGAGAGCATGATGGCATCCACCCCTATATACCCAAATCACAGACCTATCAGGGGCGTAGTAGGTACTCCTTGCTGCTGGGTTCTCACCTTCTGAAGACTGCAGATCACTACTCCATCCTCATTCTCCTCATCCTCCAAAGAGGAACTGGAAATGCCAGCTCCCGCCGCCAGGCTCAAGCCCTGGGCTGCCGCCTTCTTCTGGTCTGCTGGCCTTGCATCCCAAGCCCAGGCCTCAGACCTGGCCTCCCACCGCTGCTGGCTCTCCACAAGGTCCAGAGAAAGCTGCAATTCATGAACCTGTGATTCCTTCTTCAGCGGCTACTCCATTTCCAGGCAAATCTCATAAACTTGGTTGGCCTCCTTCTCCGATGCTTGCTTCAGCTCCAGGGTTGGCATCTCTTTCTCCCACGTTTGCTCCAGCTCCTTCCATTGCTTGGTTTGCAGGTCCTGGGCAGCCTTTTCCACAGAGCTTTCAGTTTCCTCATTGTAAAGCCAGGAGCCAAGGCCAGGGCCACTATCAGAGCTGCCTGGCCCATGCAGGTTCGCATTGGATTCGGACAGTCGGCAAAGAAACAGCGGAGCCAAAAACTGGTGGGCCATAGTCTTTAATCTAGCTTGCACCCGGCGGGCAAGTAAAAATACACACTGGGCTCCAAAACCCAGTCACATTCAGTGCTCACAAAGCTACTGATTTATCCGAGTTTCCTAGAATCAAAGGTTTCTAGCTCAACAGCCTTATTCTCCTCAGTTCCCCATTTCCTTCCTTATCCCAGATACAAACTCTGTACAAACTGGCATCTCACTCAGTACTCTGCCATCTTGGCTGCTTTTCCTGGCCTTCTCCACGTGGCCTCCTCCCGCTGCTGGCTCTATTCTCTCTGCTCTCTCATGCTAACCTCAGGAACCAAGAGCGCAAACTCCCGCTCCGTTCCCATTTTATAGTGTAGAAATCCAAACCCTTAATCCAATATACATAATGGGGAAGTCTCTAATACAAAATCACTTCTATGAGGCATGATAGGATTGTACCACCTCACACCAAAAAGGGTGGGACAGGCTTAATCCCAAAACCAAGCCTCAGGCTACAACAATTCTCAACACACATTAATATCACCTGGGCAACGGCCTCTTTAACAAAGTGAGCATAATACATTTTATCTGCCCAACACTCATGCAGACTGTAAAAGTCAGCCAGCCTACAGCCCCCCAAAGGACAGCCATGGGGAACCATAACAGCAGCCAGTCCTCTACTCCATCACTTAAAAGTGGTATTAGCTACATATTGAATTGATCCGAGTCCTGCCACAGACTACGTGTTGGTCAAATAAGTTTGTAAATATGATAATATGTTTGCTCGTTTGTGATTTATATTGGGTGTGGGGAACAGGCTATAAGGTTGTTGTAGCCTAAGGTTTAGTTTTAAGACTAAGCTTTTTCCCACACCCTTGACTGATTGTATGATCTGGGTGGTGCACTCTCATGAGGAATCCAATTATACCTTGGATAAGTGACTTTGTATCACAGACTTCCTTATTTGTATGTTGGATTAAGGGATTTTGGTTTTCTACTCTATAAAGTGGGACAGACCAGGAGCTGGCACACACAGCTCCTGCTATCATGATTGCAGGGGCTTCCCTCATCCCTTGCCCTTCATGGGAAAAGCTGGTTTTCTGCTTTTCCCTTGTCTTCTTTTGTGGTTTGCCTGTCTTGGTGAGACACCAATAAATAGGATGGCCCACCATCCTCCGACTCCGTCATTTCTTTATCGTCTGCCAGAATCCAATAGGAACCTGCATGTGAATGGCCATGATGGCGGCTCCTGGCCTTACACTACATCAAATGTAAAGCCAGTAGCCATGGACACCATCATAGCCACCTGACCTGTGCAGGTTCAAATTTGATTCAAACAGATGATAATAAAACAATGGAGCCAAGAACTGGTGGCCATTATCTTTAATCCTAGCTCGCACCTGGCAGGTGAGAAATACACACAGTGGGAAAACACTTCCCTTTCCATTCAGGGCTCCCAAAGCCACTGACTCATTCGAGTATTTCTATAATAGAATCACAGGTTTCTACCTCACCGGCCTTATTCACCTCTGATCCCTATCTCCTTCTCTCTGCACAAACTAGCTTTTCCTTCAGCACTCTGCCATCTTGACTGCCTCTCCTATGCAAAGCTAATTTCAGAAACTGAGAGAGAGCGCAAGCCCCTGGTTGGCCCCATTTTGTTGTGTAGGAATAAAAACCTTTAATCCAATATACAAATAAGGAAATCTCTGATACAAATTCACTTATTTGAGGCATAAGAGTGCACCACCCCACATCATGCAACAGTCAAGGATGTGGAGAAAAGCTTAGTGTTGAGAAGATCTTAGTATTAAAATGGTGGGAAAAGCTTAGTCTTAAAACTAAGCCTTAGGCTATAAGGAAGGACCTTGCCTACTTACAGCCCATCCTCCACACCCAATGCAGACTATAAGCGAGCAAACATACACATCATATTTGCAAATTTATTTGACCCACAAGTGCTCTGAACAAAACAAATTTCATGGAAGAAAACCTCCATAAGCTTCCCCCCAAAAAAGACCCCAACCCACAAAAGGGAGGCAGGGAGATAGATAATAAACAGATTAATAAATAAATATGTGATATTTTAAGTGGTAGTAAATGTTATGAAGAAAAATAAACCAGATATGATTGATGTGGCCTGGTGTATATTATATGCAATGTTCATAAAGGCCTTTCCATAAGGTGACATTTAAGCAAAGACATGAAGATGTGGGAAAAAAAAGGAGGGTTCTGTAATAAAACTGACAATTCCAGTGACAGAAATTAACCTCACAGGATTTGATCATAAATTCCTAACTGGGCAGGTCTTGATGGGTAGCCAAGCCCCAGGCCAGCAACTTCTTTAGTGAAAGTTCTTGAAGCTGGCCCTGTCCGTTTCTCTTGTGCATTTAGTTAATACACCTTTGAAATGCCAGAGTAATCATCTTTTCACACCCCTTCCCCTTGAAACCACCATCAAGGGAGGGCATAATCTTGTTAACCATCCTGTAATCCAGTCCATACTTTGCTTTCTCCCACCTTCACATAACCTTCCTTGCCTTTCTTCCTCTAGTCCAAAGGCATAAAAAAAACTAAACTCGTTCTGCAGGGCACTTGAGGCCTTGCTTTCCTGGCATGTCCTCAATTTGGCTCAAACTCTTATAAAAATTTCCTGCAAGTTTAGATGTTTCTTATATGGACAAAGGGAGCAAGTGATAAGAAATGAAGGTTTAAGGAAAAGTTGTTTTAGGCACAGAGAGCAAGGACACATGTTTGAACTGGATGTTTTTATTCATGGGAGAACAGATGCACTAGGACAAGGGCCCCAGGGAAGAGTGCTAGTGGCAGATGAAGGGCAAAGGCTTAAGAAGTAGATAATGGAAGGCTTTTGAGGACCCATTTTCTGTTCTGTGAAAGGTGCAAGGTCCCTGGAAGCTTTTGAAGAGAGTGTCATCAACTCACATAAGCTGTTAAATAGAGACAAGACTGTGTGGGAGCCTCAGTGAAATCAGGAAGATCTATTAAACGTCATTGCAATAGCCCAGGATAAAGATGACACAGGCTTGAGTAAGGATAGCAAGAAGGGTATTATTCTGGTTAGGATTGCTGCATAACAAGATGTTCTAAAGTTAGAGACATAAGACAACACCTATTTAATTAAGTTTATGTATGCTGTGTATCAGGAATTTGGACAGGGTGCAGCTGAATGGCTTGCCTCAACTTGATGATGTCTGGGGGCTCAGCTGGAAAGATATAAAGGGTAGTCAATAGTTGGGGTATAGACCAGCTGAAGCTTGCTTACTTTGGTGGATGATGGTGACTGCTAAAACAATGTTTCTTCACCATGTTTTTTGGGCTTCCACACAGTAGAGTCAGTGAATTTCAAGCTGCATGGATTTTTCTAGCTGACAAAGGTTGTCTTTGACCAAATTTAATCAAGCTTCTCTGAGCCCTCTTCTCAATCTAGCCTCTCTCTTGGCCCCTGTACTGTCTTAAGCCTGCCAAATACAGTTTTAACAAAGAACCCTGCTAAGTCACTTTCACCAGAATCCTCCAACATCTAAGTCCTTGGTTCACCTCTGGCAGTTTAGCAAGAAGCCCCTTACCCTTGATATGTCCTGTGATTAATTTTCCATCTATTGATCTGTTTACTCTGTTCGTTGGATACAGTTTTCCAGCAGTCTTTGTTGTATTCATAATTAAATTCCTTCTCTCTCCCTTATTACAGTAGTTTTGAATAATCTCTCTCCTTACTATTTTAAAAAGTGTTAGGACAATTTTTTTTTTTTTTTTTTTACAAAATCTAGTCTCAGAAGTTATGTTGTGTCATTTCTACTGAATTCTGTTTTTTAAAGCAGTTGCTAGCCCACCTAGATTAAAGAACAAGAGGATTGAATTTCATTTAGTGATAGAGAGGCAATATCCATTAAACTAAGAATATCAGAAATAGGGACAATTGTTGTAGGCAACCTTGGAATATAAAATTTGCCCCATGGTTGTATAAGGTAGAGTTATAAAAGAAATAGAAGAATCTATCAAAGTCATTTGTCTGTGAATAATTATCTTTTACTGACCACTTTATCAATATACATTTTTAAGCATAATTTTGGGCAAATGAGTTTGTAAAATCTGTATTTTCAGAGTTTGCTCACTTTTATTGCTAAAAACGGTCACTGCTCAGGTAAATTGCACTGCCAGGTGAAACTGCTAATTACCTTCCTGCTTGGGAAGGGCTTTGCTATGCTAATGTGTGCTGGAGGAAGAGTTTCATGCCAAAAAAGTTTTAAGAAGAAAGGAGAAGAAAGAGGCCATGTTTTTGCAGAGTGAGAGTAGGGAGGAAGTGTGCTGAGGAGACAAAGCAGCCAAGACGGCAGAATGCTGAAAGAGAAGCCAGTTTATGCAGAGAGGGGAGAAGGTGTCCAGATGGGAAACCAGAGGTGACTGAACTGGTTGGTGGGAGGCCCTTGATTTTAGGAAAATGCCGCAAACCAGCATGGTTAGTAATTCCAAATCCTGAGTGAGAATGACTCGGAATTAAGGAAACAGACTTAAAAAGAAATAGGATGAGATTGGGAGGCGTCTGCATTGCTGAGAACAAGAACAGAGCATGCTTTCCACCCCAACCCTCCTTTATTTGTAGGGCAGAGAGAGTCATTAGCAAATCAATAATATCTCTGATCACATTTCCAAGGCAACCCAAGAATTCTACCAAGTGCAGAAAAAAACCACCATATATAACATCTTAACTTCACAAAACAAAGGATAAAAAGAAATTGCCTCAAGTCTTTCTGAGGGACATGGGGGATAAGACAAGTATAAACAATCCAGCCCCACAGATAACATGAAGGTGTGGAAAAAAATAGCTTTTAGCAACTTCACTAAGCAAGTGAGATGGGGGGTTGAGCAGACTATCAGCTTACTGCCAGTTCCTCACACCTCTGTCCCACAAAAATCTAAACTGCAAAGACCCTGTTAGCTTTTGGGCCCCAACAAGAAAACTCAGAGAAGATTCTCCTGGTTGTGGAACTAGAGAATATGTGAGTGGGTTTTGGTGCTCTTTGTGTTTTTACTCACCTGTCGGGTGTGAGGCTAGAATAATGGAATGGCCCACCAGTTTTTGACTCCACAGTTTCTTTACCGTTGGTCTGAAATTTTTTTTTTTTTTTGGACTTTAAACAATAAGTTTATATTTCGATTACAATTTACATTCAATATTATTTTGTATTAGTTTCAGATGTACAGCATAGTGGTTCAACAATCATATATAAAATATTTTGTAAAGTGTTCCTACTGCTGTTTTCAGTACCAAACTGGCACCATATATAGTTATTGGAATATTCTTTACTATATTTCCCATGCTGTACTTTACATCACCGCAAAAGCCACTTCTAAATGGAAGTAACTGAATGGCATTAATCACTAACTTTAACTTATAATTTCCCAGCTAAATAAAGAAGAAGGATGATGAAAGTTTATTTAAAGATAAAGATATATTCTCTTTGCACATCTACATGATTTTATTTTTAAAGAAGGTCAGCATTTAAGAAAGACAGGAAATAGGTTTAGAGATACATATAACCAACCAACTACATTTGCTCCATTTCAATACACAGGCAACAGTCACTCCGTTGGTCTGAATTTAATGAGAACCTGTACCTGCATGACCATGATGGTCACGGCTATTGGCCATACATATAACAATTACTTATTTCTTCTTTAAAAAATAATTTTTATACTGTGAAGCATAGGTATTAAGATCTATTGCTCTCAACTCTGTCAAAGGTTGATATCACTCCTGGATCACTTCCCCTTTATCTAATCTTGAATAAGACATTCTATTTCCTCTGAACCTCAGTTTTCTTAACTGCCAATTAGAAATAATAATAATGAATAGAGTGTTTGAAAAGATTAAATGTGACAATGCTTGTAAAGTAGTATATAAAATGTTTAATAAATTTTAGCTTATGACTTTCTCTTTGTTTTTGGAAATTTAGAACATATGGCAAAATGAAGAAATAAAAGTCACCAGCAAGGATAGCCCCAGAACAATGTCTTGTGATTCTATTAATACAGGTGGGACAAAAGTAGGTTTATAGTTGTTCTTATGGAAAATAATACAATAATTAATAAATAATACAAGAATAGACTCCATGTTTATAATACAACTATAAACCTACTTTTGCCTCATTTTGTATATTAACATGGCTTTAAGGTGAACTAAATTAATATATTTTATTTTATTTATAGGCTTCAGAGTCATTTTGATAATGGAAAGCTTTTTGCGATCAATTTTGTGTACATATTAATCCTCTCCCTCCCTTCTACACACACAAACATATATAATATAAGGGTAAAAAAAAAATTTTTTTTTCACAGCCAGAGAGGCTTTGCCTTGTTCCAAAAGAATAGTAAAAACCTTATTTAAAGTGAATGGAGATTAAATGTAAACATAGCCTAGGCTAAATAAAATAAAAAATAAAGAATTCTTTTCAAGGTGCTATTCCTTCAAATAGAGGATTTGAAAATTTGATCAAATATCAATGCAAAGCATATAATGCTTGAATGACATTAATTAGTTGAAAATTGAGCCTAGGAGCAAATGAGGCTCATCCACTGAATATGTACATAAGATTTCCCTATCAAGGAGAACCACAGACAAACATTTAAGTGGCTTCCTCCTCTTATTTACATTCTGGTTCCTATTAACATTTTTCTGAGGAAGAATTTCATGCAAATACAAGGCTTAAAACTTAATAGCAAACTGATAATAAAAGTTAGCACTTTCTTCTGTGAACAAATGCCTTTAAAGAGCATCTGAACCATGAAAGTATTTAAGAGACTATAATTTTAACCAGACTATATTTTAATAAGACATCAATGAAAAAAGATTTCAAATATCTCCTTATAGTCTTTATAATTCCAGAGAACTTTAAGGTTTCTAACTTCACTCTTTGACAAATACAAAATACGTATTTATTAAATCTTTACTAATTTTTATTGGCTTTGCATATTTTTAATACTTTTTGTGTGTGTTTCTTTAATTTTGGATCATGACATTTTAGTATGATTTTCTTTATTTCCCCCTCCCTAAAATGCATATTATGAATCTAACCAGGTGGCCAATTTTACAGATTTGACAACACAAGCCTCTTAGACTCTTTAATGAAATTCTTCCTGACTCCTCAAATTTAAGAATTCATAAGCAATTTCACTGCTTTTAGATATAATATTTTTTCTACACTAATCATGTATTTACTTTGAAAGTTCACAATAAATTATACTGTAAACAGGTGCTATGGTCTATCACTGAACAAATCCATCTCTTTGGAGCTTCAGAAATGCTTTACAGACAAATCATCAAAGGTCCAGAAAAAAAAATGGTATAGCAGGAAAAAAAACTGCCAAAGATCTTGACCTCCAATATCTTTTTAACTATTAACTTTCCACCTGACCTTTTGCTGTTCTCTTACCCTCACATTTCTGAAGTTTGTAAAGATGGAATGACATCATTGTGGTTACTGCCCAAAGGGACTGGTAGGAAAAAAAAAACTGGAATAGAGACTATAAAATACCTTGGAGGCCATAAAATGCTACATAAATGCTTGATAGTATAACAGTTGCAGGGCCCTATGGTTTAATATAAAACTAGTTTCTCTGCTAAACACAGTACTAGCAGAAGCAACTAAGATCAAATAAGAAAATATGCAAAGCTCCTGGTTATAATTAAAAGGGTTTGTTTGTTTGTTTGTTTGAATTAATTTTATGGACTGATGGGTAGGTGTCTGCACAAACTATGTGATCAAATGTACAAAGCAATTCAGTCATCACATATACGCTAAAAAGACAGTCCAATCAAGCAAGCTGCACTCAGGCACTGGAAGGCATATCATTACAGAGTCCCATGGGTGTGTTCCTCTTTAAATGAGTTTGCATGTATGTGCTTTGTCCAATAGCACTGTTTCATGGTAAACAACCAGAATTAGAGGAAATGTTTTAGACATATATTTTTTACCCACCCTATTTGAATATGTTCGGTATGTCATTTTCCCTTTGAAATTCTAATTTCATTTCCTTAAAACTAACATTAATTATTTCAAGAAATCTTCCCTCCCCCAAATTATGATTTTACTTAGGAATTTAATCACAACTAGACTTTGCCTAACAATTTATGCAACAGAAGTATCTTAATCATTTTTTAGTTTTTCTTTATTGCTCTTCAGGAAAGAAATAGGAATAGGGAATAGGGCTCACCGCCTCTCACAGAAGAGCTTTTGTCTTGGTCTCATAATCACTTGTTAATATACTGTGTAATATTTAAAAAAAAACAACAACACAAAATTACAAGCCAGTTCTTTTCAAAGATGGCAATGTAGGAAAATCCTGAACTCACTTCCTACTAGGCACACAGCAAATTTACAACTACATGTGGAATAATACCCTCAGAAAGGAACCTAAAAATTGGATGTTCAGAGCCCCCATCACAAAGGAGAAAAGTGTAGCATCATGATGGGAAGGAGAGGGAGAGACCTGGTCTCACCCGGGTAAAAACACAGCCCAGCAAGAACAATCCCTCGTACACTGTTGGGAGAGTGTAAATGAAGCAGCCACTATGGAAGACTATACTTAAAAACTTAAGAATAGGACTACCACATGACCCAGGTATCTCACCTCTGAGTATCTACATAAAAAATACAAAAACATGAATGCAAAAAGATATATGCACCTTTATGTTCATTGGAGTGTTACTCACAATATTCAAGATATGGAAGCAACCCAATGTCCATTGTTGGATATATGGATAAAGATGATGTGGTAAAATACAAAGAAAGGTAAAAAAGAAGCAAATCTTGCCATTTGTGGCAACATGGATAGACCTTGATGGTATAATGGTAAGTGAAATAAGTCAGCCAGAGAAAGAAAAATACCTTATATATTCACTCCTATGTGGAGTCTAAAAGAAGTAAAACAACAAAATAAAAATAAACTCACAGATATGGGGAACACATTAGTGGTATGAGAGGGAGTGGAGTTGTAAGGTTCACTGCTTTAGGGAAAAGGATCCAATGTCTGTCAGCACTTGGCACAGTTCTGCAGTATAAATAGAAGGTGCTCAGTCTTAAGACATCTCCTTGGGCAGTGGTCCCCAACCCCCCGGCCACAGACCGGTGGGCCATTTGGTACTGGTTTGCAGAGAAAGAATAAATAACTTACATTATTTCCGTTTTATTTAAATTTAAGTCTGAAAGATGTTTGTTTGTTTGTTTGTTTGTTTTTCTGAAGCTGGAAACAGAGAGAGACAGTCAGACAGACTCCCGCATGCGCCCAACCAGGATCCACCCGGCACGCCCACCAGGGGTGATGCTCTGCCCACCAGGCGGCGATGCTCTGCCCCTCCGGGGCGTCACTCTGTCGCGACCAGAGCCACTCTAGCGCCTGGGGCAGAGGCCAAGGAGCCATCCCCAGCGCCCGGGCCATCTTTGCTCCAATGGAGCCATGGCTGCGGGAAGGGAAGAGAGAGACAGAGAGGAAGAAGAGGGGGAGGGGTGGAGAAGCAGATGGGCGCTTCTCCTGTGTGCCCTGGCCGGGAATCGAACCTGGGACTTCTGCACGCCAGGCCGACGCTCTACCACTGAGCCAACCAGCCAGGGCTGAACGATGTTTTGTTTTTAAAAAATGACCAGATTCTCTCTGTTACATCCATCTAAGACTCACTCTTGACACTTGTCTCGGTCACGTGATACATTTATCTGTCCCACCCTAAAGGCAAGTCCATGAAAATATTTTCTGACATTAAACCGGTCCGTGGCCCAAAAAAGGTTGGGGACCACTGTCCTTGGGGAAGGAGAAAAGTGGAGCTTGCATGTAATACTTCAGCATTTCAGGACCCTGTGCTAGGGAAAGATAACAGGAGGATCTCAGCCACTGGTATGACTGCAGAATTGAGAGAAGGCATAAAATCCTAAATTCTCTCCCTGTTGCCACACACACTCAACATAGAGAAAAGTGGAGTAGGCTCATTCATAGAAGAGATTTGAAAAATCTCTGAAACCACTAGCCAGCCTAGTGAGCAGTTTGTGTTCTGTTAAGAAGTAGCATGAAATTCTTCAGATGGTTGAAGTTGAGCCACTGAGAAATTTTAATGGAAGAATGACACAGTTTGTTTTTCATTTTACATAAACCACAGTAGTAAGGGAGAAGATTTTACTAAAGATGAAGAAACAAAAATTTGAGCTATAGCTGAGGATGCTGGGATAAAAGAGTAAAGCAATGGGAATCTGAACTGTGGATTTAAACTTAGAAGGGTCAAGTTTTAAAACATGCTGAGAAGACAATATAATTAGACTTTGGTGATGTGATTGGAGAGGATGTGGGAGGATTCTATGTTCAGAATCAAGTTTCTGGTTCTTAAACAGGTAGGTTGAAGCCTTACCACCAAAATATAAATAATAGTCAAACCAACATTTTTTTTTAAATGATAAACCTCTTGTTTATTTTGTGAAATAATGGAGTTGAGATGCCAGAAGAGAAATACAGAACAGATGGTTAAATATGAGACTAAAACTTAGCAAAGAAATTAGAACTAGAAGCAAAAAGTGAATGTCATCAGCAATAAGGTATTAATTGAAGCTTTAAGAATTCATGGGATTGCCTATGGCAAGCATATAGATGACCAGGAAAAGAGTTTTAAGGCTGAAATATATGACGTGTGATTTATTTTAGTCTTCTCTTGTCCAGGAGGTTAAGTTCTTCTTATATGCTGTCATCTTCCTCCCCACTCATACAATTCTTCTCTCTTTTGGTTTGAGAATATCAAACAAGGGCTGTGAGTGAACATAATGAAAGAAGGTCTCAACTGCTTTCTAAATTATGTATGTGATTATGCCTCCTCCTCTTCTCACTCCTTCTCCTTTCCAGTTTGAAGTTGCAGAATAATGCCATGAAATTATATATACCAACCATTTCATGTTGAGCAGCCTTTGACTGTTTTGGTAATAGAAGAAGTGGGGATAGGAAGGAGAAAAATACATATAAAAATATACAAAAACAATCTGTGCACATAATCTTGGGGAAAATGCAATATTATGTTTGTTGACTCATCTGCTTATTTATTAAACAAATATGTATTGAGAACTTACCTTATAGAAAATGCTCTTCACAGCTTAAAGGTTGCTGGGATAAAAGAGTAAATAAAGAGTAAAGCAGTAAGAATCTGAACTGTGGAAATGTTTTTAAAGAGAAGGGTGAGTGAGGTATTTAAACATGTTTAAAAGAATACATATTTAGAAGTATATGGAAAAAATAAAAATTTATCCTGGCCTTTGAGAAATTTACAATCTAGAAAAGAGGCATTTGTATTAAATTGTTCTTCTCAAGTCTTCAAATTCAAAAGATAAGATTGTCTGAGGACTTTAGTAACAGAAAACCCCCCCAAAAAGTTACTCTTTCAAGAAATTTTTACTATGTTTATTCTAATTTTAAAATATAAAATATGTCAAGGTAATTTATTCAATGGGTATGAAAAAACTTGCTGTGTAAGTTGCATCAATGTCAAGCATTGATTGGTTGACACAAGCATGTTTCAAAAATGGAATTGTTCTCAGTTCCAGTACAATAAACTTATACTGAAGTCCCCTATAGATAAAACACTCAGTTCATTTCCAAGTAGTTAAATCTTTTTCTTCACATTGAATGAAAATTATACATTTTTCATTCTATTATTTTGAATCAAGTAATCTATAATCAATGACAATTGCTCACATCTATATAGATATACAGATTTCCCTCTCTCTCACTCTCTCTCTCTATATATATATATCTATAAACATATATATCTATATAGATATACTCCCAAAATTTAACTCTTTTATTCACAACTGCTTATTCCAGCATCCTAGATTAGTGCTGTCAATGTCGGCTTTTAAACAAAAGCATCTCTTTCCTTTCTGTCTTTCAGTATCTCTTAAAAAAAGAAACCGATTTAAAGTCTCATGATATTTCATTTCTTATTAATTTTCTATTCCTCACTATATGTGTGTTATGTGTATGATATACAAACTCATAGTATTTAATTGAACTTTTAATAAATCCTTTTTACTAGTCACACTTAAAAAAATAATCAGTGGCTTAAGAAATATTTACATAGTCATTTACATATCAGTTAATCATTGTATTTAATTTTCTGGGATTTTCTACCCTTTTCATCCTTATGTCCTTCTCCTTTCAACTACTCATGAATTTTTATCACCTGGAGATAAACAATTTTTTTCCCCAATTTGCTTTCTTATATTCAAAAGTTTGCTAGAATCTAGAAATACATAATAATGTACCAAACATTTGAGTTGAGCAGACTTTTGTGGTTCAGGAAAACTAAACATTTGCCAATTTCAAGACAGTTGAACTAACCTATTATTATTCAGATGATCAGGGAAGAGCAGGGTTGAGTAAAATATTTTATTGGAAAGCAAACAGAATGAGATGTAGGTGTGCAATAATTTTGTGTAAAATTCTACATTACACATATGCATTCAGAGTGTAAATGTGCCCTTTGACCAAACATATCATTGAAGAAAATATAAAACATACAAAATCCTGTCCACTCTTATTTGCAATAATATGTACATAAACAAAACAACACAAAATTTAAAAACAAACATGACTTTCTATTGCTATTGTGGAGACTGTCCATCACAGCACTAGATACTGAAAATCAACATCCATATTAAAAGAATACTGTAAACAATAGCTAAATGTCAACCCCATCTCTTTTTGTCTTCTGTTGTAGTTGTAAATTCTGTCACTGTAAAAGCAAATGATTTATTGCAATTGTGAGTCCATTTTTAGCTGAATAATCCACAGTAACAATGTGTTGTGAATAACACAGTTGAACCTGGATTTGGTGTAAATTCTTAGCAAGATATTTTTCTCCATGTCCCAGAACTCTAAGGGATTGAATTATAGTACAAATTATACTGCTTTTCTAAAAATTATCTTCAAGGATGAAGACTATTTGGCATCACCATACTTAAAATTTATAAATTAGCACAAAACACACCCTTTCCCCCTTTTTATGGGAACTATAGTATATGCATTTTCTAAATGTGACCATCTTTCAATGTATTATATCAGATGAAATTGGTCCCTTAGAGAGGGGTACCTAACTGTATAAAGCTCCAAAATCAAAGCACATGCTGGTTATGACTGAAGTTTTTGTGGAAGGACACCTCTCAAAGAATTGTTTAAAAAAATAAAAAGTAGACTCACCAACTGTCAGGAATCTGACTTGTAGTCTCAGCTTTACTAGTTGTGTAATATGAGGTATGTCAAATCTTTTCTGAATTTTTTTGGGGGGGTATGCCTGAATGAGACTGGCCCAGTAGATCTCAAACTCAACCAGACATTAAAATTACTTGGAAAGCTTTTTAAAAATATAGATGCTTCCAATCTTCCCCAGACAAGTTAAATCAGAAATTCTGAAGGTGGGACTGAAGCATTAATATTTGCCTAAGCTCCCCATGTGATTGTAATATGCATCCAACAACCACTTCCCCGTGCTAAAATGCTCTGACATTTTATAAAACTCGCCATAGGAGAATTTCAGCATGTGTTTCAAATGAGTTCTAGGGAGACAATTTCAAATGTTAGGTGTTGGTGTTTGTTCTATCAGTTGCATTCATAATGTAGGCTGACAAGAAAAAAAAAACACCAAGAAAAAAAATTAACAGGGAAGGTAGGCAGGCCATGCAAACGAAAGCTCAATTACAGAAGAGCTGTCTCTAGGAGACCAAAGTCATGCTCTTTAACATTCTAAGTGATTGGTTTGTGCACTGAACCAAATCTGAGCAGTTCCAATGTTTGAAAATGTAATGACTTAAATAGAAATACTAATATACCCTTCAAGGTCATGAAACAGTTCTTTGACCTTAGCAAACATGTAACTTCTGTGAGCTTATGTAGGTCAATTTGACTGACCCCTAATAACCTTAAGATGATTTTTTTGCTCTTTCTCCTGCATTAAAATATGTTAATATCTGTTTGGGAATCAAATTGATTCTTTCTAAAAAATCTTCCTCACTTTAAACTTCCTTTTTATTTGCAGAATTACTAAGAAGGGGTTCATAATGACTGTATTTTCTAACCGAATAAAATTAAACAAAGGACAGAAGTATGAAAAGGTCATCAAAACAGGAGACTATCAAAGAAATCTGAGATTAGCTATACATTGCTAATGAGAGCCTAAGATTTAATTTAAAATGAGTCCCGAAAATGTGTCATGGTTAATAATTGAGTTTAAATCTTTAAGCAACACTTTTGAAGAATTTACTGTATAGGCTATCTCAACCCAATTTAGGTGGTGGTGGGGAGTGGAGGAGAGTGGGGGACAAGCTACTAAGAATTTGTTCACCTAGAGTTCTTTTATCTTAGAAAAGTAGGCTGTTGAATATCATATATATACAATGTAGTACATGTAATGTGGTTGATTCTACACCTAATACACAAAATCCATAATGGGTTGTAGATCTACAAAGAAGACACAGATCAGAACTAGCAAAGTTGACCATAATTCAATTCCTAGCAACTGCTTCTAAGTTTTGTCTATAGTGGTAGTCAACCTGGTCCCTACTGCCCATTAGTAGGTTTTCCAGCTTTCATGGTGGGCAGTAGCAGAGCAACCAAAGTATAAATAAAAAGATAGATTTAACTATAGTAGGTTGTTTTATAAAGATTTATTCTGCTAAACTTAGTGAAAATCCGATATAAAGTACTTGGTAAGTAATTATTATTATATGCTTTAACTTGCTGTAACTGCTTTATAAATTTTATAAAGTAAAGTTACTTTCCTACTTTATAAATCACCATTACTGTGGAACCGGTGGGCAGTTAGAAAATTTTACTACTAACGGAGATACAAAAGTGGGCGGTAGGTATAAAATGTTGACTACCCCTGGTATATACCCTCCATTTCAGAACCAACAACCCTTCTTTAAAAACAAATATTCTGTTGACCCCCTTAACTTTCAAGTGACACAAAATATCTCCAACTATAATTTTTATTTTTATTTTTATTTATTTATTTATTTTTCTGAAGCTGGAAGCGGGGAGAGACAGACAGACTCCCGCATGCGCCCAACCGGGATCCACCCGGCACGCCCACCAGGTGCGACGCTCTGCCCACCAGAGGGCGATGCTCTGCCCCTCCAGGGCGTCGCTCTGCCACAACCAGAGCCACTCCAGCGCCTCGGGCAGAGGACAAGGAGCCATCCCCAGCGCCCGGGCCATCTTTGCTCCAATGGAGCCTTGGCTGCGGGAGGGGAAGAGAGAGACAGAGAGGAAGGGGTGGGGGTGGAGAAGCAAATGGGCGCTTCTCCTATGTGCCCTGGCCGGGAATCAAACCCGGGTCCCCCGCACGCCAGGCCGATGCTCTACCGCTGAGCCAACCGGCCAGGGCTCCAACTATAATTTTTAAATAAGCAATAAAATACATGAATAAGAATGAAATAAATATGTTAATGTCATTCATTACTACAGTACATTCTCATTCTTACACTTAATTATGAGTAAGTTGGGTTCACAGGAAAACACGATGAGAAGTCATTCCATATAAGCAGGTCAAAAAAAATGAAAGAGCAAAGGAAAGACGAGTTCTCAACTAATAGCAGATCAATTTCATCTGTATAATGTAACAGATAAATGGAAAAGAAAATGTCTTAATTGAAGTAGCGATAAGGTAAGTTACAGTCTATTAGTGTTAAAAAAAAGGTGGAACAATAATATTCTTGTGAATAAGCTAGGCTATTTATAAGGGTACTTTCAAAATAATTCACGTTACAGCATGAAATAGAGTACCAATGAAGTACCACTAGAGACACTTTTTATCACAGAGTCACCCACATGTCCAAGGATATATTCAGTCTCTGAATTAAAATTTCTTTCTCTGATTCAGAAATTCTTGAAGACAGTGTCCTTCCTTAAGGAAAGTATAATTAAAGATGAACTGGAAATATAAACAGTAATAAAAGAGGCTGTATAAGAATTATGAAGTAATCCCCTTTAGGGACAATTTTAGATAGAAAAAATGTTATAAGTAATCTAATAAATGCAATATATAATTTTAATGACATAGATTTCTTAACTTTGTATTAAAAACATTTTTATAATATAAGAGGTTTTAAAATAACCTTTAGTAGAATGGCACCATCAATTTCATAATATTTGGTTCAAAGTTTAAAAAAACCTCATGTTCCCTCTCTTACATTTTAGCAAACAGTTTTGCAGGTTTTACTAAAACCATGTTACTAATCTGGAATCTCTTTGAATTTCCATGTTGTTAAAAAGAAGAGAACTAGCCTGACCTGTGGTGGCGCAGTGGGATAAAGCGTCGACCTGGAACACTGAGGTCGCCAGTTCGAAACCTTGGGCTTGCCTGGTCAAGGCACATATGGGAGTTGATGCTTCCTACTCCTCCCCCTTCTCTCTCTCTCTCTCTCTCTTTCTCTCTCTCTGTCTCTCTCTCACACTCCTCTCTCTAAAAAAAATCAATAAATAAAATATTAAAAAAAAAAAGAAGAGAACTATTGGTAATTTAACTTATTTTCAAAGATATGTGTATGAAAGTCTAAAATAGAGCCAAATTCTTTCATAATTAGACTAATTAAAATTTGCCTTAGTCTAAAAGTTGTGCTTTAGTTCAATTAATTTTTTTTTGCATATCTTGGTTAACATGTTCCACAATCATTTTAAATGGATAATCACCCAATTTGGTATATGAAATATATTTCATTCAGAACTTTAAATCTAGCCATATTTTATTTATTAATAAAAATAAGAGTAAACTAGTTTTCCAATTAATATCTTTTATATTAAAAGTATTACAAAGAAAGACATCTTGAAAATTCTCAGTAATATGGTTATTTTTAGTGTGACTTACATTCATGCTGTTAATCTGTTGATGAACTTCAGATTATTTACTCCATTTTAATGACACTGACTTGGTTCTTTTGCAGTTTAAGGTGACCAAGTATACATACATGAATAATATGCCACCTCTATTCACAATATCTCAATCTTAATATTTATTTTTTCATTGGTAGAAATTTTAAAATGAAATGATATTAAATAGTGAACAGAATCTGTTTTCAACTGTATTTTTTGAGACTCACCCTTATTTTGTATCTTAGATAACATGTTCAACTTTTATTGCAGTGTATTCTGTATGAAATAATCAGTCACTAAAAGATTTATTATAAATTTTGTTATTAACACTGTTAAAAACTTCCATTGATTTGTGAGCTTTCCAAAAAATTCTGGGGGACTACATGTAATTCATGAATAATGCAGTGAATTGCTCAGACACCTGGTGCTATCTTTTAAGTTAGCAATAAACTGACATTGCCAACAACCCATAGTTGGCATTTCCATCTGTAGCAGAAGCAATGACCCCAAAACAGAGAATATCCTTTTCCATGAAATTATATTTAAGGATTTCAAATATGGACAACCTCTTTATATTTATTATTAGTAATTTTAAAAGTAACATTTTTTCTATGATATTTTTATTTCATATAAACTTTTTTTTTTTTTTTTTTAGTGAGAGGAGGGAGGCAGAGACAGACTCTTGCATGTGCCCCAATTGGGATGCACCTTGCAAGCCCCCTGGGGGTGATGTTCTGCCCATTGGGGCCCTTGCTCCCTTGCAATAGGAGCCATTTTTTAGTGACTGAACCAAAGATCATGGAGCCATCCTCAATGCTGGGACCAACTCACCCAGCCAACTCTCTACCATTGAGCCAACCAGCCAGGGCCTCATAGAAACTTTTCAAATGCAGGCAGAAAAGCCTTCTTATCAAAAAGAAGTTTCATCCCCTTGTACTGAAAATTCATTTTGACTAGAGTTTATTTCATAGCTAATTTTTGACATATTTTACTATCTCATAGATTATTCTTTAAACAGTGTCTTTGCTCAATGGAAGAGAAAAATTATTTCACTTTTATTTTCCTTTGGTCAGCATATTGAAACATCTTGTATAAATTATTTTTAGTAATTATCATTATAATTACCATAAAATTAATTTTCCTCAGTACTGTGAAGGTTATCATTTTTTTTTTATTTGTTTGTTTTTGTTTTCTTGTGAGAGAGACAGAGATAGGAGGGAGAGATATGAGAAGCATCAACTCAGAGTTGTGTCACTTTAGTTGCTCATTGTCTCATATGTGCCTTGACCCAGGGGCTGCAGCCAAACCAGTGACCCCTTCTTTGAGCCAGCAACTTTAGGCTCAAGCCAGTGACCTTAGGCTTCAAACCAGCAACCATGGGATCGCATTAATGATCCCACGCTCAAGCCAGTGACCCCGCACTCAAGCTAGTGACCTCAGGGTTTTGAACCTAGGACCTCAGCATCCTAGGTCAATGCTCTATCAGCATCCTAGGTCAGTCAGTTCAAAAGTTACCATGTGATCATGTAGGCACAGATAGGAAGCAGGCAGAAATTTATAATTTTATTAGAAGAATGTTTTAATTATTTTAGAGACGTTAGATTTTTCAACCTTTTCCTTAAAAGTTATTTCAGCTGGCCTGACCTGTGGTGGCACAGTAAATAAAGTGTCAACTTGGAACCCTGAGGTTGCCAGTTCAAAACCCTGGGCTTGCCTGGTCAAGGCACATATGGGAGTTGAGGCTTCCTGCTCCTCCCTTTCTCTCTCTCTCTCTCTCTCTCTCTCTCTCAACTCTCTAAAATAAATAAAGTCTTTAAAAAAATAGATATTCCAGCTAACTTTGTTAGCATCTTTCTTTGTAAATCTTTACATGACAGGCTTATTACTTCATTAGAAAATAATGTCTTCACTTAAGTGTTCATTTGCAGGCCAATCTATAGTACCCAATTTCAAGCAATCACCTAATATTTACAATTTAAAATAAATTTAAAAAATTAATGTATATATAGAATTATTGTGAATACAACAGTCACATACCAATAAATATAGTTGTAATGTATTGTTCCAAACATTGAAACACATCTAACTTTCTGCTACTGCCTTTAAATTTCTGAAATTATTGGGATAATAAAAACTGTCAACAAATTTTCCAGAAATAACTTTAGGATATGGTTTATTCCTATTAAAATCTGATGCCCTAGTCATTGTTAAACAAAATGGCATGCTATAGACATCTTATTTCAAGCAATTCACTCTCCAAATACTATTTCATCTGTCCAGGTTACTCCTCTACAATTTTTGAGGGGGAAAAAATTCCTCAAATCAGAATTTCAAATTCCCTGACTCTTTTTTTATAACCTTTTTTAAAATTTATTTTTTACTACAATTGACATGCATATTGCATTAGTTTCAGGTGTGACAACATTGATGGACCTAGAGGGTATTATGCTAAGTGAAATAAATCAGACAGAGAAAAACAAATACCATATGATTTCACTTATATATAGAATCTAAGAAACTAAATTTTAAAAAAACAGAAACATACTCATTGATATTGATCACCTTATGGTAGAGGGGCTATGGGGATGGACAAAAAAGATAATCAGATTGGCAGTTATAAAAATAGTCAAGAGGATCTACAGTACAGCATAGAGAATATAATCCATAATATTGTAATAACTATGTATGGTGATTGTTCCATCTTTACTCTTTCATTATCCCTCTCCTGTCTTCCCTTCTGTGTCTAGACAAATTACATTCTGTGACCCATCAGAAACTCTCAATTCTGTTGTGACACTTCTTAGTTAAATCACAACCCAGGTGAAAGCCAGCTGTCCACCCAAAACCCTACCACCAGGCAGAATGGTCTCAGTTTGAATGTTTACTTATGACTGAAGGAAGAACTTTAGGATCTTTGGTAGGTCTTTTAAATTTTCCTAAGTCTATTTCTTTTTATTTTTCTAGACTATTACAGGGGATCCTCAGGTTACAACACAGTTCCATTCCTACGACAGTGACATAATTCAAATTTTAGTGTAAGTCGAAATACATCCTAGCCTAAGTCACTTACCTAACCTAACACAGTTGTAAAATCACAATCTAGAACATAAAACACAACTAAGCCACAGAAAAAGAAAAAGAACATAAATAAACTGTATTACACACTGTACTGTAGTAACAAAAAAAATAACAAAAGATGAGCAAGCCAAAACACATCTCAATTTTTTAAAGTTTTTATGTAAGTTAGCATCATTAACTCAAAATGTCGTATGTCGAGACTGAGACTGTTGTTAACCCGAGGACCCTCTGTATCTTCTCTTCTTCCAGCTTCTAATTCTGCACCCCAGTTGTCACATTTGCCCAAAAGCTGTGCTTCTGGTTTCACTGAGACAACAGAAGCAATCAGAAAAGAAACTTCACATTCCTCCTGCAGTGAGCCCCCATCACCCACCTACTTAGAGGTGCGCCCTCTCTGCTTTGCCTTAGCCACTCCTGGGGACTGTCAGTACGCTGATGCTCATCTAATTTCACTAATCTCACTAGTCAAGAATCTCATTCTCACAGTGATCCCATATACCAGGGGTCCCCAAACTTTTTACACAGGGGGCCAGTTCACTGTCCTTCAGACCGTTGGAGGGCCAGACTATTAAAAAAAAACTATGAACAAATCCCTATGCACACTGCACATATTTTAAAGTAAAAAAACAAAATGGGAACAAATACAATATTTAAAATAAAGAACAAGTAAATTTAAATCAACAAACTGACCAATATTTCAATGGGAACTATGCTCCTCTCACTGACCACCAATGAAAGAGGTGTCCCTTTCGAAAGTGCGGTGGGGGCTGGATAAATGGCCTCAGGGGGCTGCATGTGGCCCTCGGGCCATAGTTTGGGGATCCCTGCCATATACTGTTTATCAAATTTTACTTCTAGATAAGATCATTTGTATCAGCATTCTAACAGTTCTATTCTTTATTCTAACATAAAAACTCATATCTTAAAAAAAAAGAAAACCTGCTTTTCCTCACTTCACTTCTAGTTTGTATCCCATTTCTCTGTTATAATTTACAGAAAAAATTTTGAATTTATTTTTGTATACTTTTATCTTCTCTTCCCCCATGCTCCCTTCTTCTTTCTTTTGAAACCACTTCAGCAGTCAGGCTTTTGTCAACTTGTCGCAGAAGCTGCTCTCATCAAATGCAGCAAAAATCTCTATATTGCCAAATTCAAAACTCACTTCCCAGTCCTCATCTTCACTTTACTTACAATCAGCTATCAGTATTGTTGATTACAGCTAGTGTTCAACTTACCACCACGATTGGTTCCAACAGACCGGTCCTAACACGATTTGGTCGTAAGTTGAGTAGGCTATATGTACAGTACTGTGAAATGATGTTATAATAATTCTTAAGTCATATTTTATCATAATTTTCTTTCATTATTGTTATATATCATAATTTTCTTTGTTAATTTTATGCCATTTGTATCATCTCTACACCATTTTGTTTCTTATTTTTACATTCGTCAGGTTTAAGTAAAACACTGCGTTACCAGTACAACTGGTTTAATATGTATTTGCAAAGACAATTTCCTCTTGGTAGACATCTTGAGAGGGGTTTGATGAAAAATAGCCAAGACGCAAAACACAAATTGCTGTACTGAGTCTGGGATAACAGTTGAAATGGTGCACGCGGAGATGGTAGTGCTGCCAGAACTTGGTCCACACTGTCCTACGCCCAGCTGGGCAACACTTGTGCTGCCACAGAGTAGTCGTGGCTAGCGATTGTGGTCATAAAGTCGAATGATCGTAAGTTGCATAGATCATAAGTCGATCAATATTTGTAGTCTCTTTTGAAACACTCTATGTTCACTTTGCTTCTCTTTGGGTTATTTTCATCTCTGACTGAACCCTCATGCTTAGGTTTCTATAAAAGATGTCCTTATCTTCCCAAGCTCCACGTACTGGATACCCCCAGCTCAGTACTGGGCTTTCTTCCCTTGACTCCCTAAACAAGTTCCATGGCTTTATGCCAGTTATAGTGCTGCTTACTCCTACATTTAAGAACCTTGCCCAGATTTCACTCCTGAACACTGTAGCCAGTTTTCTATTTGACATCATAACTTGGGTGCTTAATGAACATCTCTAATTTATCATGTGCAAAACTGGATGCTTAGTTTTCCATACCCAAAAAGCTACTTCTCATATTTTCCCTGTCTTAACAATGAGAATACCATTCTGTCAGTTGTTATGGCCAAAATGTTAGAGTCATTTCTGTCTCTGTTTCTTTCACACCTCACATCCATTCCATTAGAAAATGGATTTGGACTTAATCTCAAATATATATTCAAACTGAATCACATTTTATTACCTTTAAACATGTAATTTATTTTATAAAGCTAAAAAATTCTGCATCCATATTAGATAGCTTTAACTGCATAAAAGCACAATTTAAAACTTAGTGGCTTAAGACTCTAGCCAAGTTACTCATTGTCCCGGCATGCTGAGGTCAGGGTTTGATACCTGATTGGGGTACATATGAGAAGCAACCAATGAGTGCAAACCTAGATGGAACAACTAAGTGGAACAATGAGTTGAAAAAAATCTCAGTAGCTTAAAATAATAGCTATTTATTACTACTTAAATTTTTATGGTCAACTAGGAAGAAGTTTTACTGACCAAGATTCAGCAGATCTCATCTGGGCTCACTAATATTTCTGGAGTCTCAGCTGGGACAACCGAGGCTGGATTTACCTCTATTCCATGTGATTTCTCACCTAGCAAGCTAGTCTGAACTTGTGATGGCAGCCAGCAGGTTCAAAGAGAGTAGAATCAAGCAAGGCCTATTTACATCTAGGTAGGGAAGTCAGAAATCATATGATATAATTATTGGTGAAAGTAAGTCATAAAGTAAACCTACATTTATTATGAAGAAGAACAAAGTCATGTTACAAAGGCATGTGGATACATGGAGGGGAAAAATTACTAGTTTTGCATCCAATCTACTATACTATTTTATTCAGAATAAGATCCAAAAATCCTAACTCTTGCACTCAAAGGCTTTTTGTAGCCTGGTAACTCCCCACCTTTCCAACTTCACTTCTTATCTGTTTTTCTTCCTCATTGCATTCCAGTTACACTGAACATTCTTTCCCATTAGGGTCTCTCTGTTTGTGGTCTTCCCCTTCACCTTAACTGCTCTTCTTGCTATCTTGCTCGGCTTTCTTCTTCTCTGTATTTATGTCTCTGCTCCCATTAAAAAAACATACCCTGGGCCCTGGCCAGTTGACTCAGTGGTAGATCATCAGCCTGGCATGTGGATATCCTGGGTTCAATTCCCAGTCAGTGCACACAGGAGAAGTAACCATCTGCTTCTCTACCCCTCCCCCTTCTCTCCCTCTCTCCCTCTCTCTCTCTCTCTCTCTCTCTCTCTCTCTCTCTCTCTCTCTCCCCCCCTCTTATAGCCATGGCTTGATTGGCTGGAGTGAGTTGGCCTCAGGCACTGAGGATGGCTCCATGGCCTCTGCCTCAGGTGCTAAAAAATGGCTATGGTTGCAACAGAGCAGGATCCCAGATGGGCAGAGCATCGCCCCCTAGTGGGCTTACTGGGTGCATCTTGGTGGGGGCCCATGGGAGAATCTGTCTCTCTGCCTCCCCTCCTCTCACTTAAAAAGAAGAAAAGAAAAGAAAAACATACCCTGAGTCAACTATTCAGAGTGTCTTCCACAATCCCTCTACTAGAATTCTAAATGTGTTTTAGCATTCTTAATAGCACCTGTTATTTGTTCAATTTTAGCTTATTGTTTGTCTTCAGTAGAGGAAAGTAAGTATCATGAAAGCAGAAACTTTGTATTTTTTATATATGTCTCATCCCCAGAAACTACAGCAGCACCGTCCAATAAAAATTTAATGACAGGAACAAGTGTCATTTCAAATTTTCTAGTGACCACATGATAAAAAAGTAACAAGAGGTGGGTAAAATTGATTTTAATTTGACTTAATATGTACAAATTATTACCATTTAAATATGTATCAATTTAAACAAGCATTAGGATATTTTATTCCACATTTTTTAAACTGTGTTTAAAATCTAGTATGTATTTTTACTTTTATACACATCTCAAATCAGATCAATACTCAATAGCTACGTGTGGTTACTGGCTGCCATTGGAGACAAATCCGCCTCGTTGTTAGTGCTTTAGAAGTGTTAGTCGTTGCTATTGCAGCTCAAGCCCCGTAAACACAGGCAGGCCGGATTAAATTGAGGAAAGCCCTGTGGCCAAACAGAAACTACCAATTCGGGAGCTTTATCAGTTTAAGGCCAGTCTTGCTCCTTTCTTTACTTCTTTATTACCTTGTCCCTGAAGGTTTTAAAGCATGTTTCCCCAATTTTATCTCAATGTTCTTAAATGCTTTACTGTTTCTCTACTTTTCTTGAACTCCATGCTCTTAACTCTTTCAAGGATAAAATATTCGAAATCATTGAGATAAAGGCAGCAGATAAACTAGGGAAAAAAATCCTCAAGTTCATTCTCCTCGTTTCTCTGCTCACAAAAGTAATCTTTTTTCTCGGCATTGTAGTTAGTTATTTTGGCCTGATGTTAGAAAAGAAAAATCAATACCTCGTCTTCTCCCCTTCTATTGTTCATGGCGGGTTACGTGGGGTCTGAAACCTTGTCATGGGATCTACATTCACACCAGCAGCTAACCCAGGTTTTCCCTGTCACCCGGCAATTACGCTTGCAGTTCATTTAGCCTGAAAAGTCTGCCTCCTCACTCTCCATCTAGCTTTATCCTTCAGATGTCAGATTAAATATCACCTCCTTGGTGAGGTCTAAATTAGACCATCCTCCCTGTTACACATGCGCAGAGCACTCACTTTTCTTTCTTTTTTTTTTTTTTATTTAAAAAATTTTTATTTTATTTATTCATTTTAGAGAGGAGACAGAGAGGGACAGAGAGAGACAGAGAGAGAGGAGCTGGAAGCATCAACTCCCATATGTGCCTTGACCAGGCAAGCCCAGGGTTTCAAACCAGCGACCTCAGCATTTCCAGGTCGATGCTTTATCCACTGTGCTACCACAGGTCAGGCACACTCACTTTTCTTCATAGCACTTGCCATGATTGGAAATACATAATCATTTGGGTAATTATACTTGAAGTAGAGAAACATGCTGCATCGCTGATATATAGTATAGTTACTGACACAAAGCAGATGCTCAAAAATATTGAGTAATGAACATAATACATAAATGAATGTGGTTCTTGAATGCCTGGAATAGGGAAATTCAGAACTGAAAACACTTGTCAATGACAGCGCATGCCCAGCTCCTTCATTTAAGATAGCAATCCTAATGGGGGCATTGGAAAAGTCTGTAAATGAAGGAAAGAAGGAAGGAAGGAGGAAGGAAGGAAGGGAGGAAGGAGGCATGAAGAAAGGAAGGAAGGGAGGAAGGGAGGGAGGAAGGAAGGAAGGAAGGAAGGGGGGAGGAAGAAAGGAAGGAAGGGAGGAAGGGAGGGAGGAAGGAAGGAAGGAGGGAGGGAGGGAAGGAAGGAAGGAATAATGCGTGTGTGTGTTGATAAGAGGATGTGGGCACATACCTACACACATACACATACCTACACACAGATACATATGTTTAACTTATTTGGCTGCTTATTTATACTTGAAAAGTTTACAAACTTTTGAGTAGTTATAGTTTAAATGGGGAAAATGCCACAGGGCAAGGTGCAGGCCACCATCAGAAAACCTGAGCAGATGGCCAGGGGTTTGGCCATGCCTCATTATTAAGCAATTGTGTCACCTTCGGGCACTCTGGACCTTAATTAAGTTCTTATTTTATCAAGTGACTTAACTGGGCTTGATCTCTATGACACCCTATTTTATTAATTCTAAAACATCTTTTTATTTCCCCATATCTTAACCTCTTAGAAATCGAGATGCATCTTACAATCAACGGCATTTTACATCCCTGACAAGCATGGCTGTGAGTGACACAGACAAAAGTGAAATCATCCCTTGATACCTTCTGGAAGGATCAAGAAAGCACTAATACCAAAGCATTTTAAGTTCACTAAAATACAGAGATTTTGAACCACAAAGTTCTGTGATCCTAAATTATTTCTTTAATACCCAAATCCCAACATTTTAAACTTCAAAAAATAACTATTTACAGAGTAGTGCTTGTTATGTGAATCATTAACTTGATCCTTATTAATCGTTTTGTAGGTTGAAATACCCAGTGTGTTCAGCTTCATAACTGCCATAGAAACCTTTCCAGTGTGCTATCAAACCTGACTAACCGAAATGCCACTCAACATATTCTCCTGGAGATATTGTTTTTCCAGTTGAGGCAATAGTCCTCAACCTAGAATTCTCCAAATAAGAAGTTTTATTTCCCCACTCAGCATGAACAGAATACACACTGTAAAAACCTAGAAATAAATGGTTTGTCATGTTACATATCCTTTTACACCGTGGTAGATTTCTATTTTTTATGAATCCAGCACCATGTATTTATTCAAATTATTATGATATATGTTGAAAAATAAACACTCTAGTTACTGGGCCCTTCCCTCAACCTCAGAAGCATTTGGGAAGGTTTACCCTGCTCTATCATTCACTTTTAACTTATTTTGTGTTTCAACATTCTGCACATAGTTTATTCCATTTAATTACATTAGGAAACTCTAGGAAACAGAAAAAAGGTAGGTGTACACATTCACCCAGACGCACAGTTTTATGCCAGAGCCAACATCTGGATACATCAATATATGCCACCCCTCACAAGTACAAATACTTTTTTCATTGAGTCTTTTATTGTTCTGTTATTAATAGTTAATGTTTTTCTATAAGCTATATTGAATTTCCCTTTTTGGGTTAAAAATAGGACATTTTTTAGTCTCCCTCTTCATTCCTGGCCTCAGTTTGTTTTTAAACATTGATTTAATGCCAAATCTTCACTTAAAACTGCTTGTTGCTAATTTTTGTTATGCAACTAGTATTATTTAAGCCGAGGTGTTTGCACTTAATGCCAACTGAAGGCAGCATGAGCTGTCTAGATTGTGCATTAGGGAGAAAAGCTGATGGATTACAAATCTCTGCATTGCACCAACTGAAATGAATTTGAATCCATCAATTTTATTCCCTTATGCCAAATTTAGGAAATTCAGTTTATGCAGCTCTGTCAAAATATTACATTAAACACCTAGATGAATGAGTTAAATTAATTTAATTTTGCAGTTTGCCTTGATTGGGTT
This sequence comes from Saccopteryx bilineata, assembly GCF_036850765.1. Classification (NCBI taxonomy): domain Eukaryota; kingdom Metazoa; phylum Chordata; class Mammalia; order Chiroptera; family Emballonuridae; genus Saccopteryx; species Saccopteryx bilineata. Next base: position 64,966,289 of record NC_089490.1, on the reverse strand, counting down.
AGGCTAGCTCTACGTGCAGAGCAAACACTCCCAGGGAAATTGAGCCCAGTCAGGAAAGAGATCGCTGCAGGGGCAGCTGTGCTCAGCTGAATGGTCAGACAGTGCTAGAAATCGGGACAAGGGAAGGGAGTGGCCCAGACTTTCCTTGTGACACCCAAGCCTGTCTTTTACTTAACACCTATCTAATGTCCCTGAAGAAAGTAACCACAGCATTGAATAAAATTAAGATGAAAGAAGGCCACTGGGTTTGCAGTGCAGAGCAGATCAGTCAGGGCAACGAAAATGAAAGAGAAAAGGGAACAATAAGCCTGCTGTGTGGTTATATAGCACCTTTCATGGAAACAATGTGAGAATTCTCTATTTTTGCAGGCCTGCTCCCTAGAGGGCTTTGAAAGCAATTCAGTAGGGAAATAAAAGGATTGCAGAACAGATTTCAGGCTTGAATGATGAAATGGACATTCTGCAAGACAGATTTTACTGAATTGATAAATGGATGATTGAGGCTGCCACACATAAATAAATTGAGAAGGAGTAAAATCAAAGAGAAAGCAGAAAATTTTGAAAGGATATGGAAGTACAAAGGAAACCCAATGACCTTGAAAGAAGGTGAGAAAACCAGCCTCTATACTCAGTGACAGTCAAGAGGATTCAAGCCTGGAAACAGAGGTGGCTCCTAGCAGGAAAGATCAGTACTGAAATATGAGATTCATACATTTCCTAACAGTGTAGTGTTAGCAATACACAGCTGGCAAGGGTGAAGCAGTTAACAAATCATGGATTAAGAAGTAAGTTGATTTAAGTTATTGTCACCCTAATGCCTAGCCTCCCTCCCCACTGCTTCTGTTTCTTAATGGAGGGCTGGGCCTATGAAAAATCACAATGATGTAGCTCATGATTCAGAATCTGGGCTTCTGCTGGAGTTTTTCCCAGGCATCTCATATGGTAACTCTGGGCCCTACAGGATATGCCTTGCTTGGGCTATGTATCATTTCTTAAGGAGTAATGGAGAGATACTACCTTGGCCAGCTCTGCGGGTCACAACTTAGGCACTGAGGAGGGGTGGGAATTAGCTGTGCCAAAAGAACCTAGAAAGGCTGAAGTCCCACTGCAGGTTCTCTCTCTTCATGCTCTTAAGAAATGTCCATCCAACCTACTCTTCAACCACTGGAGATACTGGTAGGTCTTCCTTGGGGCATTATCATCTCAAGGAAAATTAGGGAGGAAGAAGAGTTGGAGGATGTTGCGTAAATTGTCCAATGCAGCTGATTACCATAGGCAAGGCTAGGTTTTTGTCCCATGTGCCTCCATGTGACACCAGGTCTTGGGCTACCTTCTTCCTAGAAGAGGTGGCCACCTTCGTTCCTGTGCCCAAAGAGACTCTGCGGATGCCTTCTGTCCAGGTAAGACAGCTTTTCCAGGAGGCACACCATATGCCAGTGGGGAAGAAATGCAAAAGTGTCAAGAAGTAAATACAAAACATAAACTTTCAGTACTTTCATAACATCAGTTTCTCTCATTATTCTGTAAATTAAAAGACCATGGATTAAAAAAAAAAGTGTCACATTACATTTTCATACATTAATAGTAAGAATTATGCTGTTTTGCCTTAAGGCTGAGCCTCATTTTCACATTAAGGGAAGAACCAAAAGCCAATTTCTAGACAAGGTTTCTATTTAGTACGATCTGATTCAAAGTAATGATTTGTTAGTGTTGGTAATATCTTTTCCTTTTCTTACACGTGTATTCTATGAGAATTATCAAGAACTGGATTTCTTTCTGTGATACAAAGGTAGTACCTTGTGAAATAATAAATGTATATCTATGTGTTTGTATGTGAATGTGTGTACATATGAGGTATATAAACACACAAGTTGTCATTCTGCAATGGAACTATATTGTTACTCAAGAATAATAAAATGATGCTATTGCAGCAAACCATCTACAAGAAAACTATAGAGTGGGTTGTAGTAAAGAATAAGTGATTTAGTGAAATAATATGCTACTTAGAAAAAGAAAGCAGACTATAGTGGGGGAAATGCTGGGCATACCTCAAAACAGATACTGTTCTAATCTTAACTCAACCAGTAATTGTGGTTATGATTCTCAGCTTGTCTCTATCTTCATCTCTGAAATGAAGATATCAATACCCACCTGTCTGGGTTAATTGTAAGATTAAACATCGTGCAAGTATAGTGCCTTCACACAGCAGGCACTCAATAAGTTATAACTGCTATTATTACTGAGAAACAGCACAATGTAAAATAAGGAGTAGATGATTTAAAAAAAAACTGATTTAAAGTCCAGTTTGATATTTACTTCCTGGATAATTTTGAGAAAATACTTAACAATGACCCTCTGTTGCTTCATACGTTGAATGGACATAATAATAATTATTTTATAGAATTTTTGTAAATCATAAACATGATGAAATAAGAAAAGAACTTACTTGGGCTGTAGTAGCTGCTCAAAGATGTTAATTGCCCTTGTCCCCCTACCTGCAACCAAAGAGACTTACTTTCACATAAGTTTGTTTTTCAACAATAAAAAACATTCCCGCCTCTCACCCTCTCACTTAATAAAAAATAATAATAATAATAAAATAAAAAATTAAAAATATCTCTAACCAGATAACCAGAGAGCTTTCCAATAATTATTTCAAAAATATCCATGGTATGCAATCAGAATGTTCAATTACACAGAAAGTAGATTTTATAAATAGTAGCTTCCAAGACTACGCAGGCAATTTCTATTACTTACAAATCATTCTTTTCTCTTTCTGCCTGCTTGTTTGTTTACCTTCCTCCAACACTGATAAAGTATCTGCTATGTTTAAGGTATGAACTGGAAGCTGGAATTGAAGGGAAGGCAAAAACCACTGTACCTGCAAATTAATATGTGCTTCCTTAAGGTAAGACTTTTCACTAACAGTGTTCCCCTTCCCCTGCTTCATAAAGCCTCTGTTTTGGTGACTTCTCTGCCAAGAGTTCCTTGTTACTCTTCTTGCACTTATTATTGCATTTCCATTGCCCTGGCCTGATACTGTGCTAAGCATGCACTGATGCCAAAAGAGAGAGGGTTAGTGAAGAAGGATTCATGCCCAAACCTCCTTGCAGACCCTCTCCTGAGACTCTCCCAACAGCCTGGCTGGGATAGAACAAAATTTCACTAGCAGCTGCAACACTAGTTCACGGCCCTGTGAGAATGTAACATCTCATTCTTACATTCAGAATGCTCCTCCGCTCTCTGCTTTTCTTGGATTTTAGTTTACCTGCCTCTGGGACTCAGATACTTTCATAGAATTAATGCAAACCCCTGGGAAATTTATTTGTCCTCTGATATCATCCATGCTAATGCTCCCCTCCATTAGTTCAGATAATCAAGTGTTGACTATACATAGAAATGTGGAGGATTTAAAAAGCACTTACCATCTAATGAGAGAAAGTGGAAAAATACTGAAGGAATTTAAAAAAATGACAGAAAGAAAGCTACAAATATTCAGAAATCAATTTATAATGCTCCAGCAAACCACAAGAATTAAAGGGGATATGTTGTGGAATAAGTGCCACTAAGACCAGGGCAGTGTGGCAGTGCCACTAGGGGAAGGCACTCCAGAATATTATGAATATGGGTTAGAGTTCTGAAGATAGGTTGTGTGGCATACGGGGAGAGAAAAGTCAAGTGACTGTCATTTTAATTGATTCTGATCTCTCTGAAAAGAGTTTCTTATTTAGAAAGATGGTTTTAGACTGTAACTCATCTTGAGTCCATCTGAAAATTAAGATACAAGGCAGGGCCAGTTGTCAATGATAGTAGCCCACCCATCATGTATTATGGGCAGCTCACAGCATGAGTACACTGACTTACATCATGTTGGCAGCATTGGTCCATGGAAATGCCAGAATTGTCCCCACTATTCTTTGGTGGTTCAACCTACTAGTGGAGTAGAAGATATCATAGGCTCACCAACATCATAAAAGAGAAGGGATTTGATCAGTTCTAATTTCGCATTTAATATCTGTCATTTATATAGAACAGGTAGGGAGTGGTTCATTGCAAATTAAAATAATGGTGTCCAGTATAGCATGGTTATATGACTACAGAATTAGTATGTTGTCCAGATTCCAGATACATTTTTGTGATCAGTGACTTCATAATAACTATATTCTCCTTCCCCACTTATGGATACAAACCAGTCCACATTCGCTGAGAAAGTTGTGAAGCACACTTACCTAACTGTTGAATATTGCCAAAAAAGTACATAGGTTTTTATAGCCATTCACCAAGACTTGGTGGAAGTATATTTTATGTCTGATAAGCAGATCTATTACTGCATTAATAAACTCCTAATTACTGGAATAACAGGGAGGCAATGAAAGCAAATACTGTATATGATAGTGAACTATCTGTAACAATATTGTTAGGCACTGGTGGTTCAGTGATAGAATTCTCATCTACCATTTGCAACAAAATCGAGCACCACCAACAACTGTTAAAACCTGATATTATACTAAACAGAAAAAGAAAATTTTCAGATAAAGCTAGGAAAAAAAAAAGCAGCTGATATTAGAAGAAGCACTTGACCTGCAAAATGGAGGCATAAAAATTATTAGGATTCTCTGGATATACAAAGTATGTATCTGGAAGTTCTATCAGAATCCTCATATCAGAACATGGGAAAGAAAATTAATTTCTACAATAAATTAATTTTACAGTCATATCTCCTCTAAGATAGTTTAGGCAAACCCTTTCATAATTCAACCTCATTAGGCAAAAAGGTGGATAAATTTGCAGTGCTGGGAAGATTCAAAGGCTCCAACCCAGAGAAAATTGTATTTAAGTAACATAGTCTACCATGTAAATACTAGTTAGTCTGAGACTAGGATGGCAGAGTAGGTGGAGATAATTTTAGAGGATTGGGCAAATACCGAATGAGCATGAAAGAGAGAGCAAAGAGATCTTTGTCACATACTTACAAGCTTGCTACAAAAGGAGTATAATCCCTTAGCAAACATTACCCTCCAGGAGACCAGACACTGTTGTGATGACAGCAAAGTTTGCATTGTACTCTTGATCCTTTTGGAGGCAATCCTTTGCCAGTGGTCTCGACTGTGTAGTCATCAACAGGAGACTTACAATGACCTCCTCAGCTGACTGGCCATCTGTAAGAATGTGTTCACTGAAGGAAGGCTAAGAACAAACACTTGAGCTACTGCTTTGGGGGGAAAGGGTAAATAACTACCATGTTGTGAGTTGAAGAGTGTATAATGCATTAGCACATATACTTCAAAAGCTTCAAGAGCTGAAAGATAAACCATGCTTGACCTGCAAGTAAAACACATGATACTCTCAAAGCACATGATATATCAGAAGTTTACTTACCTGGAATTTGTTTTATTAACTAAATCTGGATTTCTTTTAATATTTTAAAAATATACTGGTATGGAGTTGCATGGTAAGCAATAGTACTGTGTTCATATTATTTTAAATGCTTCATAACTTTTAAAATTAAACTTTGACTTTGAGATAATTATTGAGTCACATGTAGCTAAAATAAATGATGTAGAGATATTTGTGCACCCTGTACTGTTTTGGTACCTTCTTGCAAAACTGTAGTAAAGTACCAAAACCACCGTATTGACATTGATAAAGTCAATATACAGAACATTTCATTAAATAAAAGGACCCCTCATCCCTTTTTTTTTTAATTTTTTTTAATATTTTATTTATTGATTTTTAGAGAGAGAGGAGTGAGAGAGAGAGAAAGAGAGAGAGAGAGAAGGGGGAGGAGCAGGAAGCATCAACTCCCATATGTACCTTGACCATGCAAGCCCAAGGTTTCGAACCGGCGACCTCAGTGTTCCAGGTCGACGCTTTATCCCACTGCGCCACCACAGGTCAGGCTCCCCTCATCCCTTTTTAACCACACCCATCATACTCCCCGATCCCCTGTCCCCGGCCCCTGCAATCATTAATTTGTTCTCCACTCCTATCATTTCATCCTTTGAAAAATATTATATAAATAGGATTATACAGTTTATAACCTTTTGAGATTGACTTTTTTCACTCAACACAATTCTCTGGAAATGTGTCCAGGTTGTTGCATGTTTTAAAATATGTTGTTGGTTTTTAAAAAATATATATATCTAATAGGACTCCATGGCATAGAAGTACATCAGCTGGTTTAATCCTTTAACCATCCAATCACTGAAACACATCCATATCATTTCCATTTTTGGCTATCACAAATAACATTTCTACGAACATCTCTGTATGGGTTTTGTGTGATCATACATTTTTCTTTCTCTGGAATAAAATACGCAAGAGTGAAAATACTAAGTAATATGTCAACTGTGTATTAGGTTTTCTAAAGAAAACCTGCCAAACTGTTTTCCAGGGCTCTACCATTTTGCATTCCCACCAGCAGTAAATGACCAATTTGGTTTTTATATCTTTATCAGTATTTTTTATTTTAGGCATTCTGATAGTTATATATTAATATTTAATTATAGTTTTAATTTACTTTCTCTTAATGATTAGTGATCTTAATATTTTTTCATGTGTTATTTTCTATCTGTATATTCTTTTTGGTGAAATGTCTTTCATGCCTTTTTCTTATTTTCTAATTGGATTGTTTCTTTATTATTGCACTTTGAGAATTCTTTACATATTCTAGATACTAGTCCTGTATCCAATATGTAGTTTGCAGATACTTTCTTCCAGTATTTAGCTTGTCTTTACATTCTTTCAATAGATGATTTCATAGAACAATCATTTAAAAATATTATGTCAAATTTTTCATATAATGCATCATGCTTTTGGTATCAAGTTTAAGAATTTCTTATTTAGCCCAGAACCAAAGATTTATAACCTCTTAGTTTCAACTTACCAATGTGATTGTATTTGAAGTGTTTTGTAGATAACATATAGCTAGATTTTTTTTCCTACTCTGCCAAGCTCTGTCTTTTATGGGGTTGATTATTTACATTTAAGTTAACTATTATAGGTTAAACTTAATTCTGGTATTTTGTAATTTGTTTTATATATATTGGCTCTGTTTCTCAATTCTTTGTTCTCTTACTTTCTCAGGATTGTTTTAGCATTTCTTTAGGATTCCGCCTTGATATTTATATTTTATCTGATTGTAATTTTTTTTTAGTGGTTGCTTAAGGTATTACAATATACATACATAACTTGAGAGATCAACTGTAATTTATATTTTACCAAAATTGGTGAAGAATAGAAAACTTTCCTTTATGTCACTTGAACCTCCACTTCCTTCTTTTTAAAATAATTGTCCTAAGTATTTTCTCTATCTACATTGAAAGTACAATAGTCGGTGTTACAGTATTTTGCTTAAACCATCAAATGTGATTTGGGAAACATGAGAAATAGGTAGCTATGATTTAACCTTTATTTTTACTCATCTTAATGTTTTTTTTATTTCTGAAGTTCAAAGTCTTTTTTTGTTACAATTTTCTTTAGGTTTAGAGAAACTCCATTAGCCTTTGTTTATGGTGAATTTTACTAGCAAGAAAATTCTCTTAGTTTTCCTTCATTTGAAAATGTCTTGATTTCCTTTTTATTTCTAAAAAATGCCTCACTGGATATAGAATTTTCAGTTGACATTCTTCTTTTTTAGTATTTGAAAAATATTGTGCCATTTTTTCTGGTCTCCTAGCTTCAAACGAGGTATCTATTGTCATTTGAATTGGTGTTCCCCTAAAGGAATCACACCATTTCTGTAGGACTGCTAAGTTTAAAGATCTTTTTTAAAAAAGTTTTTGTATTAGTTTCAGAAGTTTAATTATGATGCATTACTGTGAATTTGGGGTGTTTATACCATTTGGGGTTTAATAAGCTTCTTAAATTTACAGATTTATGTCATTAGACAAATTTGGGAGTTTTTCAGCCTTTATTTACAAATTCCTTTTTATTCCCATTGCCATTATACTCTCCTTCTGAGACTCCCATGATAAAAATGATAAACTCTCTTTCATCTCCTAGTAAGCCCATTCAGCATGTTTTCTAATTTTTATTTATTTATTATTTTTATTGATTGATTTTAGAGCGACAGAGAGAAAAGGTAAGTGAGAGAGAGAGAAAGAGATGCGTTCACTTATTGTTCCATTTAGTTGTGCATTCATTGGCTGCTTTCTGTATGTGCTTTGACCAGGGGTGGAACCTGCAACTTTGATGTTTTGGGACGATGCTCTAATTGATTAACCTAACTGGCCAGGAGGCCCCATTCAGCCTGTTTTTAATTCTGATTATATTTTTAGTTCCACAATTTTTATTTAGTTTTTTTATATAAGTTCTATATTTTTTTCTGAGGATTTCTACTTTTTTCACTTGTTTCAAGAGACTACTTATTTGATTGTAGAAGCATTTTTATTATGGTTGCTTTCAAATCCTTTTCAAGAAATTCTGACATATCTGTATCTTGGTGTGGGCATCTGTTCATTGTCTTTGCTCATTCATATTGTGATTTTCCTTCAGTTATGGTATAATAAGTGATTTTTAAGATTGTATCCTGGACATTTTGGATATTATGAAGTCATGTGTGTGTGTGTGTGTGTGTGTGTGTGTGTGCACGCACGCTTTAGCAGGAATTCTACTTTTGAGGTGTTAGTATGAGGGACAGATGGGTGTTCATGTTTAGTTACCTACTGAATTTTATCCATACCATCTTAGCAAAAGTAGGACACTGACTCACACTGCCTCCTTGCCTCGGAGTGGAAGTATAAGATCGGTTCCCAGTGGACTCCACTGAAAGGTTAAAATGATAATATTTTGTATAATTGGGTCAAATACAATATATCATTAAGTTTTCAAAAAGGAAGTAACCTTATTCAGATTTGTTGCCATCCTTGCCAGCTCTTTTTTTTTTTTTTTTTTTTTTCTGAAGCTGGAAACGGGGAGAGACAGTCAAACAAACTCCTACATGCGCTCGACCGGGATCCACCCGGCACGCCCACCAGGGGCGATGCTCTGCCCACCAGGGGGCGAGGCTCTGCTCCTCCGGGCGTCGCTCTGTTGCGACCAGAGCCACTCCAGCGCCTGGGGCAGAGGCCAAGGAGCCATCCCCAGCACCCGGGCCATCTTTGCTCCAATGGAGCCTCGGCTGCGGGAGGGGAAGAGAGAGACAGAGAGGAAGAAGAGGGGGAGGGGTGGAGAAGCAGATGGGTGCTTCTCCTGTGTGCCCTGGCCGGGAATCGAACCTGGGACCTCTGCACGCCAGGCTGACGCTCTACCACTGAGCAAACCGGCCAGGGCATTGCCAGCTCTTTAACTCAAACCAAATTTTGTTGTCTGCACTAGCTCAAGAGCTATAAACAGACTTAGGCCTGGGTTTTATGGAAGCAGCAATGATCATCATTGTGATACATCTCTAGGCCTAGATTTTTTTGGTTATAAGAAGGAACATCTAGAATTTCTATGATTAATTATCAACAACTAAATATCCCTGTGGGTCAAACCATTCTTATTACAACACTCGCTCTCTTTAATATCATGGAAAGTATGTTGAATTTATCATTTTGGGGCAAGTGCTCATGTTTGATCCTGATATTTAGGGTTTAATATAACCATTGAAATATGAGAAACCTTTTCAACTGCAACAGCACTTACAAACACAATAGCGGCCAGTACTTTATAAGATGCAGATGCTTTTTAACCTATTAAATTCTCTCAATGACTTGGTGAAATAAATATATGCTGAGCCCTTTTAGGAAATGTAACTAGGGGTAAATTATGCTAAACTGAATCTAATATTTTTCCCTCTAAGATTTAGACTCCTCTGTTTTGTGTCAAAAAATCTATGCCAATTCAGGTATTTAAAGTGATTGTTCAAGATCAGTATATCTCTCTGAATTCTTCTTTCTCTGATCTTTAGATCTTCTTTAAATGGTTTACCTGAGTAAGTCCCACCTGCATAACTTTTCTCCTGATTACTCAAAGTCTACAAATTAGAAAATTTGATTACTTTTTTACATCTGAAAATTCCATTTGCTTTTGATATTTAATGTAAACTTATCATGAAGATTATATTCCGTCATACTCACATATCCTGAACGTATTCAAGAAAAAAAATTTTTTTTGATATGACCTGAATTTCAGAAGATGAAATCTTGAGGACCGTGGTAGAATCCTGCTTACCATTCTCTCAAGAGTCACCTCTAAAGGTAATTGTATACAATAGGCTTACTCTGCCTACAAAAACCACAGAGGTTATTCTTGTGTTATTATTTATTATTGCACTAATTTCCATAAAAACAACTGTAAATTCACTTTTGCCACACACTGAATACAGAAAGACATTTTAAAATAAATGAAACATGTCATAATTAGAACCAAGCATGAAATAACCAAATGACTTGAGTTTTAGGTAAAAATTGGCACCATTTATTAGATAATAAATGGCTTCGGGGTTTGACAATACCAAATACTATTAAAGAAACACTGAAAATGAATTTGCTTTCTTTGAAGGACATTTTAATTTCTGCTTTGTCCATGAATTTTTTTCTATTTAATATTAAGTGCCAGATACAGGCTTCAAATTTTTTTTGACAGATGCTCTAAGAATTATGAGTAGAATTTTTTTTATTTATTGTATCTAATCATTTTGAAAGACATCCATGTGTGTCAGTTTTATTTAATTATATCAATATTACATGTCTAGAAGCAGAGCCTCAAAATATATTTATCAAAAACCAATAGAACTGCCCTGGCCGGTTGGCTCAGCGGTAGAGCGTCGGCCTAGCGTGCAGAGGACCCGGGTTCGATTCCCAGCCAGGGCACACAGGAGAAGCGCCCATTTGCTTCTCCACTCCCCTCCCCTCCTTCCTCTCTGTCTCTCTCTTCCCCTCCCGCAGCCAAGGCTCCATTGGAGCAAAGATGGCCCGGGCGCTGGGGATGGCTCTGTGGCCTCTGCCTCAGGCGCTATAGTGGCTCTGGTCGCAACATGGCGACGCCCAGGATGGGCAGAGCATCGCCCCCTGGTGGGCAGAGCGTCGCCTCTGGTGGGCGTGCCGGGTGGATCCCGGTCGGGCGCATGCGGGAGTCTGTCTGACTGTCTCTCCCTGTTTCCAGCTTCAGAAAAAAAAAAAAAAAAAAATTAAAAAAAAAAAAAAAACCAATAGAACTAACAGGAGAAATGGGAAAATCTACAATTATAGTTGCAGATTTCAACACGTCTCCTGTCTAAGTAATTGATAGAACAAGTAAATCAATAATGATATGAAAGATCTAACACTTTCAATAAACTTTAACTTATAAGCCCTGGGCAGTTGGCTCAGTGGTAGAGCATTGGCCAGGTGTGTGGATGTCCTGAGCTTGATTCCCAATCAAGACATATAGGAGAAGTGATCATCTGGTTCTCCGCCCCTCCCTCTCACTTCTCTCTCTCTTTCTCTTCTCCCCCACTGAAGCCAAAGCTTGATTAGAACAAGTTGGCCCAGGTGCTGGGGATGGCTCCATGGCATCTGCCTCAGGCGCTAAAGAATGGCTCCAGTTGCAATGGAGCAAGGGCCCCTGATGGGCAGAGCATTGCACCCTAAAGGGTTTGCCAAGTGGATTCCAGTCAAGGCACATGCGGAGTCTGTCTCTGCCTCCTCTCCTCTCATAAAACAAACAGAAAGAAAAACTTTAACTTATAGACAGAATATAGCAAATATACATTTTTAAGTACATGAGAAACATTCACCAACATAGACTACATTCTGTGCCATAAAAACTTTAACAAATTAAAAAGGCCAGAAATAACAAAAAGTAGACATTCACAAAGACATTAAACTAGGAATCAAAGCAAAGAGATATCTGGAAAAAAATCTCTAAATATTTAGAAATTAAATAATATATATATTGAAAAACTCATACATAGGTCAAAAGAAAAAAGCCTGAAGGGAAATTAAAAAGTATTTTGAACTGAATTAAAATGATGAGAAAACACAACCCACAAAAATGTGTGGGATAGAATTAACACCGTGCTTAGAGGGATATTTATAGCATTAAATACTTATTTTAAAAAATTAGTGGAGTCAAATATAAGTAAACTTAGCATCCAGCTTCAGAAAGAAGGAAGGGGGAAAAATAAAACCCAAAGCAAGCAGAAAAGCCTAGGTGAATAAAATTTAAAGAAACTTAAAAATAAAGAGAAGCAATAAAAACAAAACTGTTTCTATAAAAACATAAATAGAATTTATATCTATGCCCATGAATCAATAACTTACATAAGCCAACTAATCATTTGAATGGTACAAACTACCAAAACTCACTTAAGAAAAAAGAAACAACAGAATACCCCTTTATCTGTAAAAAATTAAATTAATAATTTAAAACGTTTTGTCCAAGAAAACTCCAGGCCCAGATGTTATCAAAAATGATTTTTATTATTATTATTATTATTTTAACAGAGGCAGAGATAGACAGGGACAGACAGACAGGAACGGAGAGAGATGAGAAGCATCAATCATCAGTTTCTCGTTGAGCGTTGCGACTTCTTAGTTGTTCATTGATTGTTTTCCCACATGTGCCTTGACCGCGGGCCTTCAGCAGACAGAGTAACCCCCTGCTGGAGCCAGCGACCTTGGGTCCAAGCTGGTGAGCTCTTTGCTCAAGCCAGATGAGCCCGCCCTCAAGCTGGTGACCTCGGGGTCTCGAACCTGGGTCCTTCCGCATCCCAGTCCGACGCTCTATCCACTGTGCCACCACCTGGTCAGGCGATTTTTAATAAATATTTGGAGAAAAAATATACTACATCTATACAAAGTATTCTGGAAAATTAGAGAAGAAGAAATACTCCCCAGCTCCTGTTTATGGTTAGCATTACTCTACTAACAGAACCAAGAAAAGTCGTGACAAACAAACAAACTACAGATTAATATCCCTCATGAACATAGATGCAAAAATTCTCAACAAAATATTAGCAAATCAAATCTCCCAAGATATAGAAGTAATAATAGATTACAACCAAATAGGTTTCTTTTCAGGAATGCAAACTTGGTCCAGCATTTGAAAATCAATTAAAATAGTTCACTATATTAGTAGGGGTATGGGTCAGTCAGTCTGAAACTAATTTTGTGCATACTAGGTTTGAAGAAATAAGAAAGGGTATTATACATAATGGGTCAACCATCTTAAGATTAGAGATAAAGTTCCGGTTATAGAATCTAAGGAGGTCAGAGTGAACTTGTGGTGTTGGATCTGAAACAGAGGAACTCTTGGTTTTATATCATACATGCCTATAAATTGATACAGAAAAAACATACACTTGTGTATGTGTGTATGCCTGTGATACTACATATACGTAATCTCCAAGTTCTATCCACTGGGAAGCCTAAATGCAATGATATTTTAGTAGCAATGAGCACACCCAGTTCTTGATTACTAAATGCCATTCTCTAATTAAAGGACACAGGGCTCTTTCTTTCTTTTTTTTTTTTTTTTTTTTTTGTATTTTTCTGAAGCTGGAAACAGGGAGAGACAGTCAGACTCCCGCATGCGCCCGACCGGGATCCACCCGGCCCGCTCACCAGGGGTGACGCTCTTCCCACCAGGGGGTGATGCTCTGCCCCTTCCAGGCGTCGCTCTACAGCGACCAGAGCCATTCTAGCGCCTGGGGCAGAGGCCAAGGAGCCATCCCCAGCACCCGGGCCATCTTTGCTCCAATGGAGCCTCGGCTGCGGGAGGGGAAGAGAGAGACAGAGAGGAAGGAGGGGGAGGGGGTGGAAAAGCAAATGGGCGCTTCTCCTATGTGCCCTGGCCGGGAATCAAACCCAGGTCCCCTGCACGCCAGGCCGACGCTCTACTGCTGAGCCAACCGGCCAGGGCTAGGGCTCTTTCTTTAATAAAAAGATTAATTCCAGATTGGGGACAAGAAAATGCAAGATGAGCCTAGAATATCTTGCAGTGGCATAAACTAAGAAAATACTTAAGATGAAAGATCATAAAAACCAACATCAAAGAACTCCTGTTGGCCAAAGCTAGAAAATTTTTGAAAATAAAATTAAGAAAGATAACATGAGATTATAACCTATAGAATAAAATAAATGCCAAGCATTCCGTACTGATATAATTATGTCTCCTTTGATATGATACACTTTCAAGACACATGATTTCATGCCTGACCAGGCAGTGGCACAGTGGATAGGGTGTAGGCCTGGAATGCAGAGGACCTAAGTTTAAAATTCCAAGGTCACCAGCTTGAGCACAGGCTCATCTGGCTTGAGTGCAGGCTCACCAGCTTGAGTGCAGGGGTCACTGGCTTGACCATGGGATCATAGACATGACCCCATGGTCTCTGGCTTGAGCCCAAAGGTTGCTGGCCTGAAACGTGAAGTTGCTGACTTGTGCCCAAGGTTGTTGGCTTGAGGAAGAGTTCACTGGCTCGGCTGAAGCCTCCATGTCAAGGCACGTGTGAAAAAGCAATCAATGAAAAACTAAAGTGCTGCAACCAGTTGATGCTTCTCATCTCTCTCCCTTCCTGTCTGTTCATCCCTGCCTGTCCCTCTGTCATTCCTCTCTCTTTCTCTTGCTAATAGAAAAATGTGTTATCTGCATATATAACTGTACATGTAAGCTATATTACCTCCTACACACACCCCTGTTAAAGCTGTGGGAAAAAAAAGAACACATCATTTCTTTAGCATTCCTCCAAAAATGCATGCTTTTTATCTAATTATGAGAAAAGATGAGACAAGCACAAACTATAAGGCATTTTGCAAAATAACTAAGCAGCACGATTAAAAAGCACAATAATTACTAAAGATAGAAAAGACCAAGGAAATTTCATGGATTGGAAAAGACAAAAAAAAAAACAAAAAAAAAAAAACCATGACATTAAATGCAATATGGTATCCTGTATTGAAACTTGGAATAGAAGTCATACATTAGTGATACATATGAAATTTACAGTTTAATGATGAGCACTGCACCAAAATTAATTTCTTAGTTTTGAGAATTATACTAAGGTTATACAATATGTTGGGAAGCTGGGTTAAGTATATATAGAAACTCTCTGAATTGATTTTGCAACTCTTTTGTAAACCTAAAATGATTTCAAAATGAAAGTTTTAGAAGTTACATATTAAATGCTGATTGTAATAATAGCATCATATTTTTATTTCTCATAATATTTTACCCAGCTCTTTTTTATTGATCCTTAGAATAATATAATATTTTTCTATTTTTTGAGATAGATAGAATGATGACAATAATTCTATGTGAGAGAATTAATGAGTTCATTCTTCTCTAAGAAGTGAACATCTAAAGTAAAAGTAAAAAAATAATTTTCCTACTTATCTTTTATTCTCCCATCTGATAGAATTGATTCTATGTAAAAATCATTCTGATTGCAGGAGGAGAATCTGATTTTTCCTATATTCTATAGAATCATATGTGGTACAAGCTAGGATGAATTTAAAGGACAGATCCAGGGTCACAGAACTAGTGAATTGCAGTGCTATTATTTACTGACACCCTTGGTCCAGAGCCTTTTTGACTATCTTTTGCTGCATCCCACATAGTAAATTTATACAGCCTGTTAAGGGTTTCAGTCAGTCTGTTTTAATGAAAGTAATAACATTTGTAATTAATTTTAGAGTTAGTAATTGAAGAGCAAGAAAAATGTTCTTTCAGTGAGATTATCCTTGCCTGATTCCTCAGATGGTTTTGCCAACATCAGTTTCGCTGAGAACATCACCCTGTTGGAAGCTGCAATCTGAACAGATGAAGCACCTTTCAACCTGAGTGCTTACCTCCGAGGGCTATAAACCCTCTGTGTCCAACGTGTAACCAAGCCTTGCCATTAAAATATAAATTACCTTCTCTCTTTTTTTTAAAATCTGTTTTAAAAGGAAAGTGTAAGCTTGACAGCTGACTGGAAAGCAGAGGACAGATGGAATAGGAGTGGAGGAGAATCCTGGCCTGGGAGGGAGCTTTCCCTCCTCTGAAAATGAGCTAGGCTTCAAGAATCACGCTGGGGATTGAAGCAGAAGGTGGGGATGGGACCAGGAAACTGAGAAACAATGACACCAACAGCAGCTCCTCTTACTCTCTTTGACATTTCCTCATTGACTCTCAAAGATAAGTTTTGTCACCGTAGTTGAATACAGAGCAGACATAAACGAAAACTGTCACCATGGAATATATTTTCTTCCAAAACATTTCAGTACAAATAACTTTAGGAAACAAACATCTCCAACATTAAATTAACAGACTTTTATCCTTTGCTGTGACCAAGATTCCCCTTGTTGTATAGAAACAAGGACTAGAAAATACTGCCTAGTGGACCTCTTGAGCAACCTGAACTTCTGAACAATGATAGCTACAACAGATGTTTCTTTCATATGATCTGTGCTCGACCTCATAAATAATGTGTCTCTACCAGGGGTTTGGCAAAGGGTCAGGAAATGTGTATAATTTAAGGGAAAATATGGAAACAAAGAAAAATCCCACGATACCCTGAAACAACTGCTACAAATTCTGCTGATCAAAATATGGTTTATGTTACAGCAAATAATCTTTGTTTTAAATGTCTAATTCCAAAAATACTTAAGTTTTCAGACAGAGGCAGGCAGCCATTTGCAATAAAACCATACTATTTCATTTTGCAGACAAGAGGAAAGAAGTCCTAAGACAATA
The DNA here is from genome assembly GCF_036850765.1 of Saccopteryx bilineata. Classification (NCBI taxonomy): domain Eukaryota; kingdom Metazoa; phylum Chordata; class Mammalia; order Chiroptera; family Emballonuridae; genus Saccopteryx; species Saccopteryx bilineata. The sequence goes on along the minus strand of NC_089490.1, from coordinate 64,949,651 downwards.
AGACACACGGATATCAAAAAGTCAGGTTCTTCCTCATGCTGCCCATCTACTTTTTCAAAATCACCTTTGGGAAATCTAGTCTAAGGCTTCTTCGATCTGACTTTCAGAGTTTATTTCATTGTTCCATCTAACTTTCTTCTTATTTATCTCAAGTAATTCTTCTTTTGAGATAAGAAACAACCAGTGAATTGCTCATAAAGATGCTGCTTATGCTTAAAGAGTACCACTGAGTTATTTTCTACATTAAAGAAACTCCCTCCTTACATAAAAAATATATATTTCTCCAGCTTTTAACTTTTATTCAGGGATCTTATTCTCTTTCTTGGGATCCTGTGAATATTAAAACTTGTGTTCTCAGTCCTGCAGATAAGCTTTAAAAGTATTTTCCTTTATTTAAAAAGTTGTCTACAACCAAAATGGTCAAAGTTTAGCCGAAAAAGCCTGAATTGTATTCTTCTTCCATCATAAGTACTGTTAGCTCAAATAATTCTCTTTATCTTGAGTCACCTTTATTTTGTGTCACTCAGAAAGCTGTTGTCATTAAAACACATACTCTCCAGGATCTAGTTTCTGGGAAAAAATGTGTGTGCCAGTGGTTTGAACTGTTGTACAGTGATGCCATGCTTACCCAGTAAAGGAATACACATGGAATCAATGTGGTCTGTCATGCAAAACGTTTATACATACAAAATATGAAATACATGGCCACAATTTGGAAGCAAGCCAAGCTCCTGAAATAATATCTTACCCTTCTTTGTCCTGACCATTCACAACTATGGAATACATACACTATAAATGGTAAAGTGAAACAATTTCATTTAAGACCAATCAGAGAGATAGACAAAGTTATTCAAATTTAGAGTGAAGCAAAAATATGTCCCATACTCAAAAGCCACAATATTACCTGTAAATATGTACTGGTATTCTTATCAAGAGTCACAGAAATCTGTTTCCCCATTTCTTACATAGGACTACTGTCTCAGTTTCATGGTTAATTCCAACTGTTCAAAAGAACTTATGTTCCCCTTAGGTGTCACTCCAAAGCACAAGCTACTGATCTTCTGAACCATCGAATACAGTAATTCTTCAGCCATATGGCTTTCAGTAACTGAAATGAGATCCCAGGAGTGAAATCCTTTATATTCAAGATCAGTTTCTTTCTCAAACTTAAGGTATAATAATATTTTAACTTAAATTGATGAAAGTCAATGCAATTGTGAGGCAGTGATTTTTTTATGTACTGAGAAAATTCCCTATGAAATAAAATTCCATAGGAATCCCTGAATTCAAAATGAGAATTACTGGTTTTCAGAGTTCACCCATAAATTTACCCCTAAGTGAACAATGGTGCTACGTTAAAAGATGCAAATGCTTGTTAGTTAAATTTGTCATCATATGTCACTGATTTGTAAGCACCAACTGTTTTTTTCTTTGTGTTTTGAAGTGAGTGTGGGGTTATATTTTAAATATGGCTAAGTTTGACAGCATACCTCCACTTAGACTAGCTTTGTTTTTAGGGTGTTTTCCTATTTAATAATAAATAACTATCCTTACTCATTTAAATAACTCATTTGAAAGAAGAAAAATAGTAATTTATTCACCATTTTTTTGTTCTTTGTTTTTCTGAAGTTAGAAGCAGGGAGGCAGTCAGACAGACTCCTGCATGCATCCAACCAGGATCCACCCGGCATGCCCACCAGGAAGTGAGGCTCTGCCCATCTGAGGCATTGCTCTGTTGCAGCCGGAGCCATTCTAGCACCTGAGACAAAGGCCATGTAGCCGTCTTCAGCTCCTAGGCCAACATTGCTCCAGTGGAGCCTTGGCTGTGGGAGGGGAATCGAGAGAGACAGAGAGAAAGGAGAAGAGGAAGGATGGAGAAGCAGATAGGCACTTGTTCTGTGTGCCCTGACTGGGAATCAAACCTGGGACTTCCACATGCCAGGCTGATGCTCTACAGCTGAGCCAACTGGCCAGTGCAATTTATTAACCTTAATGTTTGATTTTTTTAAAAACTTTTTACATGATGGACAAAAACTACTACATTTCACAAGTTTTCCCTTACATGTCAATTATTTTGAATACAACTTTCACTTATTTTTTATGAGAATATGGTAGTTACTTGCACGATGAATACCATGATCAAAGGCCCTTTAGAAGACTAGTGTATAAAGTAGAAAAAAGCTTTTCTTTGCAATGGTTCTTGAGAAGATCCCTGTCAAAGCAAAGGCAATAGAGCCCACTACTGGCACAGTTGATGAAACTTATCTCTAGTAAAATAATTGCATGTTGCTTGGAGCTAAACCTTTACTGGATAAAAGCAGTCTAAGAACATAAACAACATAAATTTTCAGTTGGTATTTAACTTCAATAAGAAATTGTGATCCATTAAAACAGGGGTCAGGAACCTTTTTGGCTGAGAGAGCCATGAACACCACATATTTTAAAATGTAATTCCATGAGAGCCATACAATATGTTTAACACTAAATACAAGTAAAACTTTGCATTTTATGTAAGACCAACACTTTTAAAGTACAATAAGTTTCTGAATTATTTTTAATAACGTTGTTATGCTGTTGCTAACCAATAATGAATAAAGCACTTCTTACCATTAATGCGACTTCTGGTGCTGCATGGTTTTGCTGATGGCTTTGTAGTCTGGTTGATATGTGGTGAGGTTAAGCTTCATGCAGGTGTTGAGACTTCCATCAGTTAAATGTGATCATAGGTTGGTCTTAATGTTCTTTAGATGTGAGAAAGACTGCTCACATGGATACATAGAGTCAAATATTGTCAGTACAGCAAACTTCACACGCTGCAGTGTGTGGTATGTGATGGGAAGCACGTTCCAAGTTTTGACAATCAGCTGGTCCGCGGGTTGAAGTTTTTTCATTTCTCCCCACTTGTGTTTGCTCGCCAACTCTGCTTGCTGTTGTGCAAGTCTTTCCAAATCTTCATTCAGTGACTTGAACTTATTCACCCACATGTCTGAGGCCTTCAGGTCAGCAGCTTGTAGCTCAAACTCTCTGACGGAGCCACCAGGGATGTAACTCAGGTCAGCGCTGTCGACTGCACACTCGTGTGGATGGGTGATGAACTTAAAAAAATGAGTGCGCTCACAAAATTCTCCAAAGCGCACTTTGAATGACTGTAGGAGATTAGATGTGAAGCCCGCTAGCTGCTGGAGATCAAGATGTTGAGCAGGATCACTTGCTGTGCATGCATCTTTAAACTCTCCCAGTTTTTGGGTTTTTTTTTGTATTTTTCTGAAGCTGGAAATGGGGAGAGACAGTTAGATAGACTCCCGCATGCGCCCGACCGGGATCCACCCGGCACGCCCACCAGGGGCGAGGCTCTGCCCACCAGGGGGCGATGCTCTGCCCCCCCCGGGGGGTCGCTCTGCCGCAACCAGAGCCACTCTAGCACCTGGGGCAGAGGCCAAGGAGCCATCCCCAGGCCCCGGCCATCTTTGCTCCAATGGAGCCTTGGCTGCGGGAGGGGAAGAGAGAGACAGAGAGGAAGGAAGGGGGGGGTGGAGAAGCAAATGGGCGCTTCTCCTATGTGCCCTGGCTGGGAATCGAACCCGGCTCCCCCGCATGCCAGGCCGACGCTCTACCGCTGAGCAAACCGGCCAGGGCCTCTCCCAGTTTTTTAAAGTGTAGTAAATGGCCTGTTTCAATGTAGGTGATGAAGAGTTCCAGCTTGTTTTCAAATGCAAACACTGCTTGTTGAAGGGATAAGACTGTATTTCCAATACCTTGCATTTTCACATTGAGCTGGTTCAGATATTCAGTCATGTCCATGAGATAGTAGAACTTCAGGAGCCACTCAGTGTTAGCTAACTCAGGATGCTCGACGTTTTTCATTTCTTTTTTTTTTTTTTTAAATAAATTTTTATTAATGGTAATGGGATGACATTAATAAATCAGGGTACATATATTCAAAGAAAACATGTCTAGGTTATTTTGTCATTAAATTATGTTGCGTACCCCTCGCCCAAAGTCAGATTGTCATTTCAAGAAAAGTCCGGATTTCACTCAGACAAGCCGTGAAATGCCTGAGCAACCTCCCTCTTGACAACCAATGCACATTGCTGTGCAGAAGCAGACCAGGATAATTATTCCCAACTTTATCCAGCAGTGTTTTAAACAGGCGATCATTTAAAACTCGGGCAACAATAAAGTTGATCACCTGAATGACCAGCGACATCACCTCACCAAGCTGCTCGCCACACATCTGAGCACAAAGCACTTCCTGATGTAGGATGCAGTGAAAATTTAGGATGGGTCTCATTTCATGTTCACGAAGAAGCACTACAAATTCTCTGTTTTTTCCCCCATGCACGGAGCACCATCAGTACACGCCAAAATAAGTTTATCCATCGGTAGATTTTTTTCTTTAGTGAATTGGGATAATTGGCTTACATCTGTTGACTCATCCAAAGCGAGAGAAAAGAATGGAGCTGCATTTATGTCCTTCACTTGTGTTTCCTCAATTTGATTTGCCATCATGATGGTACGATCGTGAACAGTTCTTGCTGACAGAAGCATTTCTTTTATTTGTTTGATTATCTTGTTTTTATCCGAAAAGTTGTCATAAAGTTCATTGGCAACATCAAGCATGAATGTTTTGGCATACTCCCCATCTGTGAATGGCTTTCCGTTTCTCACAATTGCTAAAGCACCAGCAAAGCTAGCCGAATTCCAGTCACCTTGTTGGGTCCAAACACGGAGTTGCTGCTGACTAGCTTGCACTTTGCACGGTAGCTCTTGACATGCTTTCTTTCTGCTGTCCCCCGCTGGATATTTTGATGCAAATGTACTATGGCATGTGTTGAAGTGCCGCTTTATATTTGACCGTTTCATCGATGCAATTTTATCATTGCATATTAGACACACTGCAGAACCTGCTCTCTCCACAAAGGCAATTTCCTCTGTCCATTCCTGCTGAAAAGTATGATACTCCTCATCCTTTTTTCTTTTAGCCATCTTCTTCATCAAAAGGGTTTCTGAAATTAGCTAGCTGACTACTTGATTAAAAGGAGGGAAGTTTACTTCCTGACCTCACAACGACAATGTAATTGGATAATACATTACTCATTATCCAATAAAAAATTTGGTGTTGTCCCGGAGGACAGCTGTGATTGGCCATGAACATGAGCAGTAGAAAATGAATGGATTGTAATACATGAGAATGTTTTATATTTTTAATGATATTTTTTTTTATTAAAGATTTGTCTGTGAGCCAGATGCAGCCATCAAACAGCCACATCTGGCTCGCGAACCATAGGTTCCCGACCTCTGCATTTAAACATCAACATTAGAATGGTCCCATGGCATATGGCATTTTGATGACATACTTTTGGGAGACTAATTCTTCCAGACAACTAAGGACCAACTGTGACATAAACCAGCCAAGTTGCTAGAAGAGAGCAAAGAAGGTAACTCTAAATGAGGGTTTAGGAGCTGCATGACCCTCTCCTGATTCCACGGACTATGTTTTACCAATGGAGTGGTCAACGTGAATTTAGTCAAAACAATACTTATTATTTGTTATTATTCCACAGAGAAAAATGGCAGTGAAATTTGTCTTAGCTTTGGATTTAAATTAAAAGAACCATAGTTTCTTGTGGTGGCTGAGAATATCACCAGAAACTAAGTACCTTAAAACCACAGAAATTTATCCTCTCATCCTTTTAGAGGCCTCATGTCTTAAATAAGTATTACTGGGTCAAAATCAAGACGCCAGCAGGACCCTTCTTCCTTCACAGGCTCTAGGGGAGACTCCATGCCTTGCCTCCTCAGGCTCTGGTGGCTGCATTACTCCAATCTCCACCTCTGTGATCACAATGCCTTCACCTCTCCTATCCATACTTAAATCTCCCTAAACTTTTGATTAATAAGAATACACATGTAATTACATTTAGGATGAACCCATAAAATTCATGATAATTTTGCCATCTCAAGTTTCTTAAATTAATCACATCTAGAAAGAACTTTTTCTCCAATAAAATAACATTCATAGATTCCAGGGATTGAATGTGAATACTTTGGGGGACTATTTTCAGTTTACCACAGAGAAACAAAAAATCATACATATGAGCTGATCATCTGAGTGAGGGATCTAAAAAATACTTAATTTAAAATTATCATAAAGTGGTATGCTCAGATCCTTGATATAAATAAGTAAATGCAAATTCTCTCTGGAAATTCACCCTAATGTGCAGAATCACAACGAAAAAGAAACAAAATAAAATAAGTTCTCAAAAAAGAGAAAAAGTCACCCTGGCCAGTTGGTTCAGTGGTAGAGCGTCAGCCTGGCGTGCGGGAGTCCCAGGTTTGATTCCCGGCCAGGGCACACAGGAGAAGCGCTCATCTGCTTCTCCACCCCTCCCCCTCTCCTTCCTCTCTGTCTCTGTTTTCCTCTCCCTCAGCCAAGGCTCCATTGGAGCAAAGTTGGCCTGGGCTCTGAGGACGGCTCTGTGGCCTCTGCCTCAGGAGCTAGAATGGCTCTGATTGCGGCAGAGCGACGCCCCAAGATGGGCAGAGCATTGCCCCCTCGTGAGCATGCCGGGTGGATCTCAGTCGGGCGCATGCTGGAGTCTGTCTGCCTCCCCGTTTCCAACTTCAGAAAAAGAAAAAAAAAAAGAAAAAAAAGTCCTCATCACAAGAAAAAAGACTCTCTCTCTCTCTCTCTCTCTCTCTCTCTCTCTTTCTCCTCTCTAAAATGAATTTTTAAAAAAGCCTGACCTATGGTGGCACAGTGGATAATGTGTTGACCTGGAACACTGAGGTTGCTGGTTCAAAACCCTGAGCTTGCCTGGTCAAGGCACATATGGTAGGTGATGATTCTTAATTCTCTCCCCTTCTCTCACTCTCTCTACTCTTTATGATGAATAAATAAAGTCTTAAAAAAATAATTTTGAGTTATGTATGTTGACAGATAGTATTCAGACTAATTGTAATAGCCATTTAGAAATATCAAACTATTGTACACCTAAAGCTAATCCTGATATATTTTGATCATACCTAAATAAATAAATAAATAAATAAATAAATAAATAAATAAAACTTTCTTAAACAACCATTGATAGACATGAACATAGAAGATCAGAAATCTTGAGGTAATTCTCTTTGTTTTGTTTACTTATTTGTTTCCTTTGTCCTCGGAGATGTATCAGAAAAAAATATTGCTACTAGAAATGTCTGAGATTTTACTGCCTATGTTTTCTTTTAAGATTTTTATAGTTTTGATTCTAACATTTAAGTCTTTAATTCATTTAGAGTCTGTTCTTGTGTTTGGTGTAGGAAGGTGGTCTAGTTTCATTTTTTTATATGTTTCTGTACAATATTCCCAACACCATAACTGAATAGACTATTTTTACTCCATTGTAATTTTCACCTCCTTTGTCAAATATTAAGTAACTGTAAAGGCATGGATTTATTTCTGGGGTCTCTATTCTGTCTGTTGACTTAATGTCTCTTTTTATGCCAGTACCATGCTATTTTATTTACTATGGCTTTATAGTATAGTTTGATATCAAGTGGCATAATTCCTCCAACTTCTTCTTTCTCAAGGTCATTGCTATTATTCAGTGTCTTTTGTAGTTCCATATGTTTTTTTTAATATTCCTTCTAGCTTTTTGAAATATGTGATTGGTATCTTGATAAGAATTGCATTGAATCTGTAGATAGTTTGGGGTAGTTGGATATTTTAATCATGTTAATTCTTTCTACTTATGAAGATGGAATATGCTTCCCCTTCTTTTTATGTTTTTCAATTTCTTGTTTCAAAGCTTATGCACAACAAAGGAAACCATGAACAAAATGAAAAGATGGCCCACTTAATGGGAAACATACTTGCTAATACATCTGATAAAGGGTTAATATCCAAAATTTATAAAGAACTTATATATTTCAATACCAAAACAAACAACCATATAATTTAATAAATGAGCAAAAGACCTGAATAGAAAGAGGACCAATAAACATATGAAAAGATGCTCACCATCACTAATTATCAGAGAAATGCAAATTAAAACCACAATGTGATATCACTTCACACCTGTCAGAATGGTTATCATTAAAACATTTACAGACAACAAATGTTGGCAAGGGTGTGGAGAAAAGGGAAGCCTCATGTCCTGTTTATATAAATGCTGATTGGTACAGCCACTATGGAAAGCAGTATGGAGTTAGTTGAAAAAATTAAAACTAAAACTGCCTTATGACCCAGCAATTTTACTTCTCAGAATTTATTTGAAGTAGATAAGTGGATAAAAAAAGAGCTGTGTGTGGTACATTTACACAATAAAATGCTATTCGGCCATAAAAAAAAGACAGAAATCTTACTTGTTGCAACAGCATGGATGGTTCAGCAGAGTTTTATGCTAAGTAAAATAAACCAGCCAGAGAAAACAAGTACCATATGATTTCACTTGTATGTGGAATCTGATGAACAAAATTAACTAACAAGCAAAATAGAGACAGATGCACAGAAAGAAAGATGACAGCTATAGGGGTGGATAGGAGACGGGCTAGAAGGATAAGCTAAAAAGAAAAAAAAAGAGAAAAAACGCATAGAAATGAACAACAGTGTGGTGATGACAGGATGCAAGGAGACATGCAGGAGGGTATAAGGGTGATAACTGGTGATGTACAGTGACTTGGGTTGATGAATGCACAATACAGTGTACAGATGATGTGTTGTAGAATTGTATACCTGAAACCTGTATAGTTATGTTAACTAGTGTTACCCCAATAAAGTTAATTTTAAAAAATCAGAAATTTAATAACACAAAAATGCAGACAAAAAGAAAGGTGGGAAGTTGTTCACTAAACTCAGATAAAGAAACTGAAAACAGAAAAATTTATAACTAAATTGCTGATTGAATTATATGACGGCTAAAGGAAAATAGATTGATTGAAAATACTACAAGGGATATTGTGAAGGTTCATGAGAAAGCTCAAACTTATCAGGGAGAATGTAGTAGATATGGATGATATGCAGAAGAGATAGAATGAATGTATAATTGGAGTCCATGAAGAGGAGAAAAAATAATCCTGTAGGAATATACAATTAAAATGATAGCATTCATGTCCAGGGGCCCACGGCAGAGGCACAGTTCCAGTGCAAGTTTGTAGTTCAGTTGTTGAGAAGCAAGAGCAGAGACAATTCAACACCTCCTTTTTGATTCGAGAAAAAATATAGATATTAGAGGATAGAATTGCAGTATCTGTGAATTAGGATCAACAGCTCTCTGTCAATTTGTAGTACTTGTGCCCCCTGGTCTCTGACACCTGGATGGTACTCAGCAGTGAATGTTGCAGAATAGGGTTGAATGTTGTGTCCCCACCAAGCTGGTTTTCGTTCCTTCAGCATTATTGAGTATTCACTGTGGATCAGAACTGAATCAGGTGCTGGAGATACCATGATGAAAAAGTCTGTTCATGCACTCATGAAGCTCTAGTTCTTTTACTTGACAACCTTAAGAAACTTCACCTGCAGTAAAAGTTCTGTAACTATCTGCTGCTGCAAGGGCTTTACAATTGCCTTAAGGCAGCATGCACATGCTGGATTATAGGATCAAAAGTATGATGCCAGGGACACAAAATGCCAAGTAGAGGACAGCACAGCTCAAGCCATATCACAACTTGCTCAAGCACCTGCGGTTTCCATTGCCTACCAAAGTTCAGAGCTTCTGTATTGTGGGGTTTTTTTTTCTTTGTTTGTTTCTTTGTTTGTTTTTGTGCTGTACAAAATTCAGTCACCTGGAAAAAAAATCAATTAGAAGATTATATTATGTTAACCAGTGAGGTATTACTTTCCTTTCCAACTATACAGTTCGCTACCATATACATACTCCAGAGATTTTATCTTCTGAGAATTACAATTCATTTCATACATAATAATTAAAACTATATCTAAGCTATATTTTCAGAAATAAATGAAAGCCTGCACCTAGTTACTGAACATGTTGACTCTGTACCTAGAAAAACTGACCCTGAATTTTCAACTACAAGCATAAATATTTAAAATAAGTGGATAATAAACACTGATATTGGGGAAATTAAAAAACTAAGGTAATATTATGCCTAATTTATAGTAATTAATGTGGAAACCTAGAGGAGATGGAGCATTTGAAAGAAAATGCAGCCTCCCAAAAATGAGCAGAGAACAGATAAATGCTTTAAAAGATCAATCTAGAAAAAGTTATAACTGCTTTACAAAAAATACCAGACCCAGATGATTTCACAAAGAAATTCTGAGAATCATTCAAAGAACAGAAAACACCAATGCTTATTGAACTTTTCTATAATATAAGGAATCCCATGGAGCACTGAAAACTAACCTGATAAAAATATCATAAAATGATGTAATTACAAGTTGGTTTTATTAGCAAATATCAATGCATAAATTTTAAATGAAATATAAAAAATCAGAATCCAATAACACTTTTAAAAAATGCTTTATGGTCAAATGGAATTTACTCCAGAGATGCAAAACTCATTTCATATTAGAATGTCCATGAATATAATTTACAATATTAATAGATATGAAGAAAAAATAACTTAATTCTTTCCATTGATACTGAATAGGTCTTTAACAAAATTCAACACAGATTTTCAATTCTAAAAATACACTCAATAAAATAGAAAATTATATATACTTCCTTAATACCATATAATCTATTTTTTAGTCCTAAACCTATCATATTATTTAATGAATAAACTTTGATTGTCATTCCCATTAAAGTCATTTTAATATATATCTGTTAATAATATGCATAAGCAATGTGTTTCTGGAAGAACTATTTTAATGGACCTTCAATAGAAGTTAGCAGCTTGGTTTCAAGAGTCATAATATATGACTAGTAGCCTCACCAGGCTCTCTAATCTTGGACACATTATTTCACAAATTCTGTTTCTCAGATTCTTCAGTTGTAGAGTACTTTTATAGTAACTCTTTATAGTAACTGTAGAATACTTATTACTTATTAAGCACTAAGCCAAGTGATATGGATAGGAAGCTTAAAATGACCCAGTCCCTGTTCTCAAGAATCTTTCTTGCTAATAGAAGAGAAAGACAAGTAAACTAAAAGTTGCAATAGATTTATGACAGGTGCTTTGTTAGGAATAAGCACCCAATGTAGTAGTTGCAGAGAGAATATAAACTTAACAACCAACAAGAGATTAGTATTCAGACTAAATCTTAATGAACCAGGAATTAGGCAATCCGACAAGAAGGTAGTACAAAAAGAGGACACTGCATATTCAAAGATTTGAATGTGAATTAGCACAAGTGTAGCATGTTTATCAAGAGATAAGTGGTTTTGTGAGGCTGGAAGGTGAGGTGCCCATTGAGGAAGAGTGAAGAGCATTGCCTGCAAATTAATGCAGAACTAGCAGTTTTCATATCCCCCAGTTAAATCATGACACAGCATTAGCATGAGTATGGAACCTCACCTATTACCTAAGGAGGGTGGCAAGAGACCAGGCTAACTTGGATTTCTAGATAAACATCCAAATTCAGCTTCTATTCCCTTACAGGCAACCAATCAGTTACCATACTGAATCGAAGATGGGATATATTCTGAGAACCACAGGGCACACCAGATTAGAAGACATAATAGTGGAAGAAAGTAGAGAAGCAAATCCAAGACTTCAAGAGTAGAAAAGAAGCTTCAACAAGGAAGTCTCTAAATTACACAGAACAAAAAGGGTATTTTTCAACCAGATCAAGGAAGTTGCAGCAGGAGAGTAAACCAAGGATCTGGAGCAACTTTCTAGAGCTGGAAACTCAGTTGACAATAGGATATTTTAACTGCAGAATTTAATGGATGGGATAAAAAAAAACTCTCATGTAGCATGGATGCAAACCACTAAGTTATTTGAATGATTCAAGAAAGAAAAGAGTACAAAGGAGGAATAGCTAAAGGTAGAGATCACCTGTGTAGTTATAATCCCCAAAATATGTAGTCATGGACTGTTTCATTAATATTTTACTTCATTTTGGTCAGATTTTAAGTGCCAAAACTACAAATAGCTTTGGATAATACGTGGACTCTGTTGGAATAACGTAATTGTGCACAGAAAATCATACATATCTTTTAACTCTCATAACAATAAGAGAAAAAAGTGCAAGTAAGTGAAAGTTAGCATATTGCTTTCAGTGGCTGATAAAACAATCATGGAATGTCAAGGCCATATCAGTGTGAAAGCAGCAATAGCTGTGCCTTGGTACTCAATATCCTGATGCATTACTTTGAAGCAATAGCTATCTTATTTGGATGCATGATCATTTTCCCAAGTACAGCACGGTGTAAACGTGAAATAACAAGATAAAAAGTCAAACATGGCAGCAATCCAAAACACATCAGAATCACTGAAATAGAGAATAGAAGCTGTTAAAAGCTCATTATGAAATTCCACTACGGGCAGCAACATGGTTTCTTAACTGAGCTAATGATATATGGCCATTGGCCTTTTAACATAGAATGCAGACAGCGCTACATTCTATGGAATATAGAATTTCCAGACATTCTCTTCAATATGTTTCCTTCAACCACAGCTTGTGAGTCTATTGTAGCACATGTGCTGTTACTATTGTGTTTTTCTGATAGCATGGGGGAAACAGTGTAACTAATTTACATAGTAATATTTAATGTGTAATTTACTGAACTATGATTTCACACAGATCACACTATATGTCTAACGCAACATTTCAAACCCATGAGGTTCAACAGAGCAAGAAAATTGTATACTGGGGTTATCTGCCCAAAGTTAAACAGTAACTGGAAAGATTTGATCCAAGACCTTTGACTCCAATTTAGTATTCTTTTCATTTATAAAATGTCAGAGAGGTAGAAAAAAGCATATGTGTGGTATAAAAATTAAACCAGTAAAATAGTCTACATATTTTGAGCTTTATTTGTGGCATTAAAATATAATTTAAAGACAATTTGTTTACAAAATTGGCACGAACTGAGGTTAATTTTCCATTAAAATGACATTTGAGTGGGAAAATTATATTAATAAAATAAAAAAATTAAGTATACTAGATTTTCATAACAGATAGAAAAAATACCTGACAATGCTAAGGTGATTTTGAAATAATCATTATTTCAAAATCACCTTAGCATTGTCAGGTATTTTTTTTATAAGGAAGAATATTTCTGTGTCTCCTGAAAACACATTTTACATGCAGACTCCTAAAGTAGTAACTTGAATTTTATCTCAGATTCTAGGAAGCTCAGAACCAAAAGATAGGGTAAGAGTTTTTTACTCTATAGTAAATTTAATAAAGAAATTCTTGCATTGAGGTTTATGTTGTCTGATTATGACACTTTTTCTCTTTTCTCAAACAGATCCCTCATTGTTATCATCTACTGAAAGTTTCCTCCCATTGTTTCTGCCCAGTCTTCTTACTGATTCTTTCCATCTTTCCTAGTTGACTTCAATGTCCAGGTAGATTAACTACCCACTAAGTCTCTCAGTTCCTTGACATCATCTCCATTGAGATTATCTTTTATGTCACCACAAGTACACATTGCCTTAGTAAACAACCAACTTTATCATCACCTGAATTTTAAACCACCATTGAAACCTTGACTGACATAAAATAACTCTCTCTCTCTGACAAGAACATCTAATCTTTTTAACTCACGAGTATAAATCCTCAGCTTTCCTAAATCCCCAATACATGAATCTGCTCAATATCTCACTGACATCAGCTTCTTTGCTTCTCTCCCTCTGTTCAGTTTAGATTCTACAACATGTTGTTTATATTCATAACTTTGCATTAAAGCCTTATGTCCTGGGACATTTTTCTCTTTGATTTTACATACCCTAGAGAAAAACTCAGTCACTCATTTGTACCAGTATCCATGGATCTAGTGTTATCACAATCCATCCAGCAAAGTTAGATAATTTTGCTTAAAACTTATGACCATAAATTCCAGATCATAGTTAACATGACCTAGACATTCTAATGTATTTGTGAAGTACACCAGCCTTTCTACCCTCAAATAGTATCATTCCATACCCTCTTCAAAAACTTCACAACCTCCCTTCTACTTTTTCACTCTTGGTGACATTAACTACATTGAAAAATTAAGTAACAACAGAGGAAGTATCTACTCTTCTTCACACTACCAACACAAAACAATCTTCACGAAAACCTATCTTCTACATTCTTTTTTATATTTTTTAAACAAAAATATTGAGCAACTACTAGTTCTCAGACACTAAACTTTCCTTTTTCTTAAGGCCTGGATCTTATTCCTGCTGAATTTCTCAAGAACCTTGCTTTGACATTGGGCCTTTGATTTGTCCCTGCCTGTGTCTCCAATGCCTTCCTTGATTACAATTTTTCAGCATCATATTACTTTTGTTCAGCACCTCTAAAAAGATCAGCTCATTGTGAGCTCGGGAAATTTGGATCTCTTGACCTTTTTTTAGGATTAATTCATTGTCATTGCCCTGTGCTCAGAGAGGCCTTTCCCGACTATAAAATATAGTTTTACCTCAGCCCTATGAGCTGTCTTAGGACTCTGTTTCCTTTATAACACATGTCATATCTGAATGTATATACTTGTTATTTAGTTTTGACTATTCTTTCTTTCCATCTGTGAATTCCATAAGGATATAAACTAGGTCTGTGTTATTCATTACTGTTTCTCCTACTTCTCTGATCACTGTTTGCTACCTGGTTTGTATTAAATCAGTATTATGCTAAATGAGTGAATAAATGAATTCATTGTTAATTTTTTTCAGTTCTATAACAAAGCATTATTTTTTATCAAAGGTAACATTGATTATGATAACAGTGGCCCTTCTCTCTATCAAACTTATGGATCCACGAGAAAAATTTGTGCTTCATGTCTACCTTCATAACATTATGTTCAACCAGATTACAATTTATGTTCTGATGAATACAGACCATTCCACCTAGGGCAGAGTACATTTGATAAATCTTGAGACAACAACTATAATCTTCTCACACTGGCTTCTCGCTCTAGTGGACCAAAAGGCCAAGAGAGTGACTACTTGTACTAATTGAGATAATTTAACCATAATTTTTCTCAAAAGGAGTAGGAATACCTATGTCTGGATCCCAGGAGCTTCTGGGGGTCTTTCTTTGTCCAGTGATAACTGTCAGTGGCTAATTGCAGCAACCACACCCTAAGAAAACAGACAAAGTTACTGTCAGTGACAAAATTCAGGGTCACTCACAAGGAAGTCATACAGGACGAGCTAAATAATGATAAGACTAAAACTGGGTGTTCCAGGAATGAGATGAAGTAAGTACATCCTAACTATGTCTTGTTTCAGCTACATTTCTGTGTACAGTCTAGAGATCATGACTATTCCCCAGCTGGAGAGGATTCTTTGGCTAATGATACTTGCCAACTCTCCTTTCGAGGAAGAAATGAAGACTTGCGTTCTCATAAAGAATGAAGGCTTCATATTGGATTATAGAAATAATGGAGTGACATGAATCATGAATCGATCTGACTAGGTTGAATAGTGGATTATATTGGGCAAATGTATCTCTGAATTCTTTTGGTCTATCTACTCTATGTCTTGCACCCTGAACTACTTATTATACTTCAGTCACAGCTTCTGTGATTGAAAGCAATCAGCTCACATTTGGGATTGAATGACTCTTTCAACTACTTCCAGACTGGAATGCAGAAACATATACATATTTTAAAGCATGGAATCTTCCTCTCTTATCCCCTCTGCCCCCCGCCAGGGCTGCCAAAGCTCCGAGGCTGATGTCAACTGGAAAAGGGACTTAACTTCTCAAATGGAAAATTACACCAAGGTAAGTCAGTAGATGTAACACATCAGCAGATATTTACTATCCCCTCCCCCCGTTTTCCTTGTGCTGATGGACTATTCTGAGGCAATATTTTCAAAATTACTTTACTGTGATGTCACTGGTAGATGAATGGATTTCATGCCAAGCAGCCGGTTGCTTTTTTTCTGCAGCTCATTGTAAAGCAAAAGCCAGCATGATGATATAGTATATTATATATATTTCTCTCAGCCTTGCTTCAAATCTTTTTTTTTAAGGAACCTTGGCTTAAAATTACTTAATAAATGTTAAGTCCTGTAAAACTCCAAAACTAGCCAATAAGCTTTAAACTTGGAAATTCTCAGCCTGCTTTCATTCTGTTAATCTCCAAAGTGAATTTCATGGCTACTTAGATTCCAAATTCAAATCTTAATTTGTTCTCTAGAGGTATTGTGCCTTACATGTTTGGGTAGTCTGCATATAGTAGAGTTACTTCCCTGCGCCACAAACACAAAAGAGGTAATAGAACACATTATTGAGACATAAGGAGAAAAAGTTTGTTATTTAACTGTGGAGAAAAATTGTGGCATTATGTAGTTAACTGTACAGTGAATGACTTCCATTTCCTGATCATCAAAAATCAGAAAGTTCTAAAATATATCTGTGAATATAAAAAAGTTCACTGCATGACATAATAGAAAAAAAATCACTGGTCTTGAGGTCAGAATACCATATCCAAATTACAACACTACCAACTGTGAGAATTCAAGCAAGAAATTTAATTTCTCTAAACCCCATTTTTATCTGAAAAATGAGAATAGTACCTAATTTGTGAGTTTGTCATGGCAATTAAATGAAAATCCATGTAAAAAGCAATGTATAAACCACAAAGCATTGTACCATGTAAATGTCAGTTAAGAATGGACATTTTAACCAAGCATTAATGAAACAGATAAATAGGAGAAAACCCTCACTGAAATTAAGACCTGGCATGAGTTCAGAACCACAGAGGATTGGGTCTGTGGCTAGGTCAAATTTTATTTCTACCCCAAACTGTCATTCAGTAACCCAAGAAGTAACAGAAAACAAACAATAGTTATTTCTTGTAGTCTTTCATGTTAGATAGGGTCCTGAGAAAAAGAGAAATATAAAGAAAAAAAGGATTGTAAAGTTAATTATTACCTGAATACAGATGAAGTTAGCACAGCTCAATTTAAATGTCTTAAGTATCAACCAGTTAAATGTGATTCCTTGGTTAGGTAAGGTGAAGCTCTAAAAGTAGTGGCTTGAAATCCAGAAGACAGTGACTTTCTAAAATGCCTGTTTTGCTCAGGCTCATAAGCTCTGTTAATTGCTAAGAAAAATCAGTTAATTAAATACAGAAAATAATGCTTCTTACAGAATGCAAATGTTAGATTGTATTGTATAATGTCTTGAAAATAATGTTTATTAATATTACATTGTTTTTAAATACATTCAACACTAACTAGATGCAATGTTAAAGTTATTTTTTATTTTTTTATTTTTTTACAGTGACAGAGAGAGAGAATCAGAGAGAGGATTAGATAGGGACAGACAGACAGGAACAGAGAGAGAGATGGGAAACATCAATCATCAGTTTTTTGTTGCGACACCTTAGTTGTTCACTGATTGGTTTCTCATATGTGCCTTGACCATGGGCCTTCAGCAGACCGAGTAACCCCTTGCTCAAGCCAGCGACCTTGGTGAGCTTTTTGCTCAAGCCAGCTAAGCCCGCGCTCAAGATGGTGATCTCGGGATCTCAAACCTGGGTCCTCCACATCTCAGTTCAATGCTCTATCCACTGCGCCACCGCTTGCTCAGGCTCTTAAAGTTAACTTAAAGAATTAAAAATATCTGTTTTGGTGAATAAGCAGAATTAAATACAAAATTGAAAACCAAAATGGTAAACCCTCTAAAGTCGGAAGTTTTCAAATCTAGCTTCCCATTAGAATCACCTGGGGGACCTTGTGAACCTATCACTTCATCCCTAAGGCCTAGAGCTTCTATTGTAGTATGTGTGGGCAAGACCTGGCCAAAACCAGTTTTCAAAGCTCCACAGGTAATTCTAATATGAAACCAATGCTAACCATTTCTGATTCAACATAAGATGTATGGCCTTTCATAGATCCCAGAGCTTCAAAATATTTAAACCCTAAGCATTACCACTAGAAGTCACTGACTAGACAGAATGAATTGAGATAAATAGTATTCTTATTTAAAAAGAAATAAATTTATGCCATGCCGTAATCACTCTATTTATTTACTTTCTCTATAGACTGCCTTAACAAACAGGAAGATTTAACACCCTCCCTTTATCTGTTGATCTGATAAAATATGACCGTTAATGTTAGCTTTGTCAAAACAATCAAAATCATTTTCTTTCAATACAAAATCAGCTCAGTAAGTTAGATCATTTTTATTTGGGAGTAGATTTTGAAAAATATATATATTTTTTTCCTTTCTTATCTAATGAATGCCTAGTGCACACATGTGTGCATGTGCACATGTGCGTGCGCACACACATGGTCTCTTTTTTTGATTAATGTTAATGGGGGTGACATTGATAAATCAGGGTATATATGTTCAGAGAAAACAGCTCTAGGTTATTTTGACATTTGCTTATGCTGCATTCCCATCACCCAAAGTCCAATTGTCTTTCAACACCTTCTAACTGGTTTTCTTTGTGCCCCTCCCCTCCGCCAACCCCCTCCCTCTCCTCCTCCACACCCCGTAACACCCACACTCTTGTCTATGTCTCTGAGTCTCATTTTTATGTCCCACCTATGTATGGAATCATATAGTTCTTAGTTTCTTCTGATTTACTTATTCCGCTCAGTATAATGTTATCAAGGTTAATCCATGTTGTTGTAAATGATGCGATGTCATCATTTCTTATGGCTGAGTAGTATCCCATAGTATATATGTACCAAAGCTTTTTAATCCACTCGTCTTCTGACAGACACTTGGGCTGTTTCCAGATCTTCGCTATTGTGAACAATGCTGCCATAAACATAGGGGTGCATTTCTTCTTTTCATACAATGCTATGAAGTTCTTGGGGTATATTCCTAAAAGTGGAATAGCTGGGTCAAAAGGCAGTTCGATTTTTAATTTTTTGAGGAATCTCCATACTGTTTTCCACAGTGGCTGCACAAGTCTCCATTCCCACCAGCAGTACAGGAGGGTTCCCTTTTCTCCACATCCTCGCCTGCACTTATTCTGTGTTGTTTTGTTGATGAGCACCATTCTGACTGGTGTGAGGTGATATCTCATTGTGGTTTTAATTTGCATTTCTCTAATAATTAGTGATGTTGAGCATTTTTTCATATGCCTATTGGCCATCTGTATGTCCTCTTTGGAGAAGTGTCTATTTATTTCTCTTGCCCATTTTTGGATTGGATTGTTTGTCTTCCTGGTATTAAGTTTTATGAGTTCTTTATAAATTTTGGTTATTAACCCCTTATCAGGTTCATTATCAAATATATTCTCCCACTGTGTAGTTTCTCTTTTTATTCTGTTCTTATTGTCTTTAGCTGTGCAGAAGCTTTTTAGTTTGATATAGTCCCATTTGTTTATCCTGTCTTTTATTTCACTTGCCTGTGGAGACAAATCGGCAAATATATTGCTGCAAGAAATGTCAGAGAGCTTACTGCCTATGTTTTCTTCTAAGATGCTTATGTTTTCACGGCTTACATTAAGTCTTTCATCCATTTTGAGTTGATTTTTGTGAATGGTGTAAGTTGGTGGTCTAGTTTCATTTTTTTGCAGGTAGCTGTCCAATTTTCCCAACACCATTTGTTGAAGAGGCTATCTTTACTCCAATGTATGCTCTTACCTCCTTTGTCAAATATCAGTTGTCCATAAAAGTGTGGGTTTATTTCTGGGTTCTCAGTTCTGTTCCATTGATCTATATGCCTGTTCTTATGCCAGTACCAGGCTATTTTGAATACAATGGCTTTATAGTATAACTTGATATCCGGAAGTATGATACTTCCCACTTTATTCTTCCTTTCAAAATTGCTGAGGCTATTCATGTTCTCTTTTGGTTCCATATAAATTTTTGGAATATATGTTCTATACCTTTGAACTAAGGCATTGGTATTTTAACTAGTATTGTATTGAATTTATAAATTGTTTTGGGTAATATAGACATTTTAATGATGTTTATTCTTTCTACCCATGAGCACAGTATATGCTTCTACTTGTATCTTCCCTGATTTTTTTATTCAATGGTTTATAATTTTCTGAGTACAAGTCTTTAATCTCCCTGGTTAAATTTATTCCTAGGTATTTAATTTTTTTGGTTGCAATGGTAAAGGGGATTGATTCCTTAATTTCTCTTTTTGACAGTTTATTGTTAGTGTATAAAAATGCCTCTGATTTCTGAGTATTAATTTTATATCCTGCCACCTTGCTGAATTCATTTATCAGGTCTAGTAGTTTTTTGACTGAGACTTTAGGGTTTTCTATATACATATCATCTGCAAATAATGATAGTTTTACTTCTTCTTTGCCAATTTGGATATCTTTTATTTCTTTTTCTTGTCTGATTGCTGTGGCTAGGATTTCCAGAACTATGTTGAATAAGAGTGGTGCAAGGGGGCACCCCTAACTTGTTCCTGATCTTAAGGGGATTGCTTTTAATTTTTGCCCATTGAGTATGGTGTTGGCTGTGGGTTTGTCATAGATGGCTTTTATCATGTTGAGGTATGTTCCCTGTATTCCCACTTTGCTGACAGTTTTGATCATGAATGGGTGCTGGATTTTATCAAATACTTTTTATGCATCTATTGAAATTATCATGTGGTTTTTCTCCTTCCTTTTGTTTATGTGATGAATCACATTGATTGATTTGCAAATATTGTACCAGCCTTACCACCCAAGAATAAATCCCACTTGATCATGGTGTATGATTTTTTTCATATATTGCTGGATCCGGTTTGCTAATATTTTGTTGAGGATTTTAGCATTGAAATTCATCAGGGATATTGGCCTATAATTTTCTTTCTTTGTGTTGTCTTTGCCTGGTTTTGGAATCAGAATTATGCTCGCCTCATAGAAGAAGCTTGGAAGTCCTCCTTCCTCTTGAATTTTTTGAAATAGCTTGAGAAGGATAGGAGTTAGTTCTTCTTTGAATATTTGGTAGAATTCACTTGTGAAGCCATCAGGCCCAGGACTTTTCTTTTTGGGAGCTTTTTGATAACTGTTTCAATCTCATTTGTTGTAATTGGTCTGTTTAGGTTTTCTGATTCTTCCAGATTAATTTTTGGAAGATTATATGTTTCAAGGAATTTGTCCATTTCATGTAGGTTGTCTAGTTTTTTGGCATACAGTTCTTCATAGTATTTTCTTACAATATTTTGTATTTCTGTTGTGTCAGTTGTTATTTTCTAGTTTTATTTATTTGAGTCTTCTCTCTTTTTTTCTTGGTGAGTCTGGTTAAAGGTTCATTGATCTTGTTTACCTTTTCAAAGAACCAGATCCTGGTTTCATTGATCCTCTGTATTGTTTCTTTAGCCTCTATGTCATTTATTTCTGCTCTGATCTTTATTATTTCCTTCCTTCTACTAGCTCTGGGCTTTACTTGTTGTTCTTTTTCTAGTTCTTTAAGATGTAGAGTCAAGTTGTTTATTTGAGCTTTTTCTACCTTCTTGAGGTATGCCTGTAATGGTATGAACTTCCCTCTCAAGACTGCTTTTGTGGTGTCCCATAAATTTTGAGTTGATGTATGCTCATTATCGTTTGTTTCTAGGAATTTTTTAATTTCTTCTTTGATCTCATTGTTTACCCATTCATTATTTAATAATGTGCTATTTAGTTTCCAGGTGTTTGAGAATTTTTGAGTTTTTCTGTTGTGGTTGATTTCTAGTTTCATGCCATTGTGATCAGAGAAAGTGCACGATATGACTTCAATCTTCTTAAATTTGTTGAGACTGCTTTTGTGCCCTAACATGTGGTCTATTCTAGAGAATGTACCATGAGCACTTGAAAAGAATGTATATTCTGCTGCTTTAGGATGAAAGATTTTGAAGATATCTATTAAATCATGTTGATCTAATATGTCCTTTAAGTCTGTTGTTTCTTTGTTAATTTTCTTTCTTGAGGATCTATCTAGTGATGTTAGTGGGGTATTGAAATCCCCTACTATTATAGTATTGCTGTCGATCTCACCCTTTAAATCCATCAAAGTCTGCGTTATATATTTAGGTGCTCCTATATTCGGTGCGTAGGTATTTATAATGGTTATATCTTCCTGTTGCATTGCTCCCTTTATCATTATGTAGTGACTTTCTTTATTTCTTATTATAGTCTTTGTTTTAAAGTCCATTTTGTCTGATATAAGTATTGCTACCCCAGCTTTTTTTTCATTTCCATTTGCGTGAAATATTTTTTTCCATCCTTGTATCTTTAGTCTATATGCATCTTTTGTTCTAAGGTGCGTCTCTTGTAGACAGCATATGCATGGGTCCTGTTTTCTTATCCATGCAGCTACCCTATGTCTTTTGATCGGATCATTTAATCCATTTACATTTAAGGTTATTTTTGATATGTAATTGTTTATTGCCATTTTATTCTTTAAAATTGTATTTCTTTTGCTATATTCTTTTTCTCCTTTGATCTGTTTACAACAGGCCCCTTAGCATTTCTTGCAGCCTTGGTTTGGTTGTAGTGAATTCCTTGATTTTATTTTTTATTTT
Source organism: Saccopteryx bilineata (assembly GCF_036850765.1). Lineage (NCBI taxonomy): Eukaryota > Metazoa > Chordata > Mammalia > Chiroptera > Emballonuridae > Saccopteryx > Saccopteryx bilineata. The sequence goes on along the minus strand of NC_089490.1, from coordinate 64,927,135 downwards.
TTTGTCTGGAAAGCTTTTTATTTCTCCTTCAATTTTATATGATAGCCTTGCTGGATAAAGTAGTCTTGGTTGTAAGCTCTTATTCTGCATTACTTTGAATATTTCTTGCCATTCCCTCTGGCCTCAAGTGCTTCTGTTGAGAATTTGAAGTCATCCTTATGGGGGCTCATTTGTAGGTGATAGTCTTTTTTTCTCTAGCAGCTTTTAATATTTTCTCTTAATCACTTAACTTTGGTATTTTAATTATGATGTGTCTTGCTGTTGATTTCTTTGGGTTCTCTTTAATGGAGTTCTCTGTGCTTCGTGAACATGTGAGATGTTTTCCTGCCTCAATTGAGGGAAGTTTTCAGCTATGATATGCTTGAACAAAGTCTATCCCTTGTTCTTTCTCTTCAGGAACCCCTATGATGTGGTTGTTATTTCTCTTCATGTTGTCACAGAGCTCTCTTGGAGATTCCTCAGACTTTTTGAGTCTCCTTTCTTTTTTCTGCTCTAACTTGCTGATTTGATTCTCAGCTTCATCCATCCTACTTTTTTTTTAATAAATTTTTATTAATGTTAATGGGATGACATTAATAAATCAGGGTACATATATTCAAAGAAAACATGTCTAGGTTATCTTGTCATTAAATTATGTTGCATACCCCTTGCCCAGAGTCAGATTGTCCTCCGTCACCCTCTATCTAGTTCTCTGTGCCCCTCCCCCTCCCCCTAACTCTCTCCCTCCCTCCCTCCTGCATCCTCCCTCCCCCCACCCCTGGTAACCACCACAATCTTGTCCATGTCTCTTAGTCTCATTTTTATGTTCCACCAATGTATGGAATCATGTAGTTCTTGTTTTTTTCTGATTTACTTATTTCACTCCGTATAATGTTATCAAGATCCCACAATTTTGCGTAAATGATCTGATGTCATCATTTCTTATGGCTGAGTAGTATTCCATAGTGTATATGTGCCACATCTTCTTTATCCAGTCTTCTATTGAAGGGCTTTTTGGTTGTTTCCATGTCTTGGCCACTGTGAACAGTGCTGCAATGAACATGGGGCTACATGTGTCTTTACGTATCAATGTTTCTGAGGTTTTAGGGTATATACCCAGTAGAGGGATTGCTGGGTCATAAGGTAGTTCTATTTGCAGTTTTTTGAGGAACCACCATACTTTCCTCCATAATGGTTGTACTACTTTACAGTCCCACCAACAGTGGATGAGAGTTCCCTTTTCTCCACAGCCTCTCCAACATTTGCTATTACCCGTCTTGTTGATAATAGCTAATCTAACAGGGGTGAGGTGGTATCTCATTGTAGTTTTGATTTGCATTTCTCTAATAACTAATGACGCTGAGCATCTTTTCATATATCTGTTGGCCATTTGTATCTCTTCCTGGGAGAAGTGTCTGTTCATGTCCTCTTCCCATTTTTTTATTGGATTGTTTGTTTGTTTGTTTTTGAGTTTTATGAGTTCTTTGTATATTTTGTATATTAGGCCTTTATCTGAGCTGTTGTTTAAAAATAACATTTCCCATTTAGTTGGCTGTCTGTTTATTTTGATATCAGTTTCTCTTGCTGAGCAAAAACTTTTTATTCTGATGTAGTCCTATTCATTTATCTTTGCCTTCACTTCTCTTGCCACTGGAGTCAAGTTCATAAAATGTTCTTTAGAACCCAGGTCCATGAGTTTAGTACCAATGTCTTCTATGTACTTTATTGTTTCAGGCCTTATATTTAGGTCTTTGATCCATTTTGAATTAATTTTAGTACAAGGGAAAAAACTGTTATTGATTTTCATTCTTTTGTATGTGGCTTTCCAGTTTTCCCAACACCATTTGTTGAAGAGGCTTTCTTTTCTCCATTGTGTGTTTTTGGCCCCTTTATCAAAGATTATTTAACCATATATATGTGGTTTTATTTCTGGGCTTTCTATTCTGTTCCATTGGTCTGAGTGTCTATTTTTCTGCCAATACCATGCAGTTTTGATTATTGTGGCCCTATAATATAGTTTAAAGTCAGATATTGTAATGCCCCCAGCTTCATTCTTTTTCCTTAGGATTGCTTTGGATATTCGGGGGTTTTTATAGTTCCATATAAATCTGATGATTTTTTGTTCCATTTCTTTAAAAAAGTCATAGGAATTTTGATGGGAATTGCATTAAATTTATATATTGCTTTGGGTAATATGGCCATTTTAATTATATTTATTCTTTCTATCCAAGAACAAGGAATATTTTTCCATCTCATTGTGTCTTTTTCTATTTCTCTTAATAATGCCTTGTAGTTTTTGTTATATAGGTCCTTCAGATTCTTTGTTATGTTTATTCCTAGGTTTTTTTGTTGTTGTTGTTGCAATCGTGGGGGGGATTATTTTTTTGAGTTCATTTTCTAATATTTTATTGTTGGCATATAGAAAGGCTATGGACTTTTGTATGTTAATTTTGTATCCTGCGACCTCACTGTATTGGTTTATTGTTTCTAGTAATCTTTTCGTGGAGTCCTTCGGGTTTTCGATGTATATGATCATATCATCAGCAAAAAGTGATACCTTTACTTCTTCTTTTCCGATATGGATGCCTTTTATTTCTTTGTCTTGTCTGATTGCTCTGGCCAGAACTTCTAGCACCACGTTAAATAAGAGTGGAGTGAGTGGACAACCCTGTCTTGTTCCTGATTTAAGGTGGAAAGTCCTCAGTTTTATGTCATTTAATATGATGTTGGCTGATGGTTTATCATATATGGCCTTTGTCATGTTGAGATATTTTCCTTCTATACCCATTTTGTTGAGAGTTTTAAACATAAAATTGTGTTGTATTTTATTTATCAAAAGCCTTTTCTGCATCTATTGATAAGATCATGTGGTTTTCGTTCTTTGTTTTGTTGATATGGTGTATTACGTTAACCGTTTTACGTATGTTGAACCATCCTTGAGATTCTGGGATGAATCCCACTTGATCATGATGTATTATTTTTTTAATATGTTGTTGTATTCGGTTTTCCAGTATTTTGTTTAGTATTTTAGCATCTGTATTCATTAGAGATATTGGTCTGTAGTTTTCTTTCTTTGTGCCATCCTTGCCAGGTTTTGGTATGAGGGTTATGTTGGCCTCATAAAATGTGTTTGGAAGTATTGCTTCTTCTTCAATTTTTTGGCAGACTTTGAGTAGAATAGGAACCAAGTCTTCTTTGAATGTTTGATAGAATTCACTAGTATAACATCTGGGCCTGGACTTTTATTTTTGGGGAGGTTTTTAATAGTTTTTTTCTTTTTCCTCCCTGCTGATTGGTCTGTTTAGGCTTTCTGTTTCTTCATGACTCAGTCTAGGAAGGTTGTATTGTTCTAGGAATTTATCCATTTCTTCTAGATTGTTGTATTTGGTGGCATATAGTTTTTCATAGTATTCTACAATAATTCTTTGTATATCTATGATGTCTGTGGTGATCTCTCCTCTTTCATTTTGGATTTTATTTATTTGAGTCCTGTGCCTTTTTTCCTTGGTGAGTTTTTCCAAGGGTTTGTCAATTTTGTTGATCTTTTCAAAGAACCAGCTCCTTGTTTTATTGATTTTTTTCTATAGTTTTTCTGTTCTCTATTTCATTTATTTCTGCTCTGATTTTTATTATCTCCTTTCTTCGGCTGGTTTTGGGTTGTCTTTGTTCTTCTTTTTCTAGTTCCTTAAGGTGTGAAGTTAAGTGGTTTACTTCGGCTCTCTCTTGTTTGTTCATATAGGCCTGAAGTGATATGAACTTTCCTCTTATTACTGCTTTTGCTGCATCCCAGAGATTCTGATATGTCGTATTTTCATTTTCATTTGTCTGTATATATCTTTTGATCTCTGCACTTATTTCTTCTTTGACCCATTCATTTTTTAGAAGTATGTTGTTTAGTTTCCACATTTTTGTGGGTTTTTCCCCCTATTTTTTCAGTTGAATTCTAGTTTCAAGGCTTTATGATCAGAGAATATGCTTGGTACAATTTCAATTTTTCTAAATTTGCTGATATTGTCTTTGTGGCTTAACATATGGTCAATTCTTGAGAATGTTCCATGTACACTAGAGAAAAATGTATACTCTGTCGCTTTGGGATGAAGTGTCCTGTAGATGTCTATCGTATCCAGGTATTCTAGTATTTCGTTTAAGGCCAATATATCTTTATTCTTTCTCTGTTTGGATGACCGATCTAAAGCTGTCAGCAGTGTATTGAGGTCATCAAGTATGATTGTATTTTTGTCAGTTTTTGTTTTAAGGTCAATAAGGAGCTGTCTTATATATTTTGGTGTTCCTTGGTTTGGTGCATATATATTAAGGATTGTTATGTCTTCTTGATTCAGTGTCCCCTTAATCATTATGAAATGACCATTTTTGTCTCTGAGTACTTTTTCTGTCTTGTAGTCAGCATTATTAGATATGAGTATTGCTACACTCGCTTTTTTTGGGGGTGTTGTTTGCTTGGAGTATTGTTTTCCAGCCTTTCACTTTGAGTTTGTTTTTATCCTTGTTGCTTAGATGTGTTTCTTGTAGGCAGCATACAGTTGGATTTTCTTTTTTAATCCATTCTGCTACTCTGTGCCTTTTTATTGGTGAGTTTAATCCATTTACATTTAGTGTAATTATTGACACTTGTGGGTTCCCTATTGCCATTTTATAAATTGCTTTCTGTTAGTTTTGTATCTTGTTTGATTCTTCTCTTTTGTTTTTCTATCATTTTTTTTGTTTGTTTGTATTCCATACTTCTTTCCTCTGTTGCTACCTTTTTTAAGTCAAGTGTTTTTGTGGTGGTTTTTTCAAGGGTGGTTACCATTAAGTAATGAAAAGGGTACCTAGCATATTCATTGTAGTACCCTATCTTATGAGTATTTCTGCACTTCATTTTCCTTTGCTACTGTTAATCTCCATCCTCTCCCCCCTTTTTCTTTCTTTTGTTGTTACAGTTTAAGTTTGGTTTTATTGTGTTCTTGGTGGAGCTGTTACTTGTGGTTTTGTTTTCTTTTGTTCTTTGAATCTGGTTGGAAAACCCCCTTTAGTATTTCCTGCAGTGGGGGCTTTCTGATGATAAATTCTCTCATCTTTTCTGTATTTGTGAATGTTTCTATATCTCCTTCGTACTTGAAGGATAGCTTTGATGGGTATAGTATTCTTGGCTGAAAGTTCCTCTCTTTCAGGGCTTTAAATATTGGGGTCCACTTTCTTCTAGCATGCAGAGTTTCTGCTGAAAAATCTGATGATAATCTAATGGGCCTTCCTTTATATGTTGTACTCTTCTTTTCCCTGGCTGCCTTGAGAATTTTTTCTTTGTCATTGGTTTGTGTCATCTTTATTATGATGTGCCTTGGAGTGGGTTTGTTGTGGTTAAGAAAACTCGGTGTTCTGTTTGCTTCTTGAATTTGAGGCTTTAGTTCTTTCCACAGGCTTGGGAAGTTCTCGTCTATTATTTGTTTGAGTATATTCTCCATTCCATTTTCTTTCTCTTCTCCCTCTAATATACCTATTATTCTTATGTTATTCTTTCTGATGGAGTCAGACAATTCCTGTAGGGCTTCTCATTTTTTATTATTTTTGAGTCTCTTTCTTCTTCTCTCTGTTGTGTCTCAAGTTGCTTGTCTTCTATTTCTCTAATCCTATCTTCTATCTGGACTGTTCTGTTAGCTAAGCTTGTTACCTCGTTTTTCAGCTCGTGAATTGAGTTTTTCATTTCTGTTTGATTTGTTTTTATTTTTTCGATTTCCTTGGTGAGATATTCTTTTTGTTCGTTGAGTTGTTTTCTGATCTCCCTTAATTGCCTTTCTGTGTTTTCTTGTATATCTCTGAGTATTTTTAAGATTTCTATTTTAAATTCTCTGTCATTTAGCTCCAAGGCTTCCAATATATTAAATCTTTTCTCCATAGATTTTTCCACATCTATTTTTGTTACCTCTCTATCTTTTGTATCCATAATATTCGATTTCCTCTTTCTTATTGGCATCTGAGGGTGGTTTTGTTGATAGCACTAATTAGAATTAATAAAGAGTAAAAATTAAAAAAAGAAACCTCCCCCCAAAAAAGCAGTAATAATTTATTATTTCCCTCTTTTTTCTTTCTTCTCTTCTCTTCCCCTCCTCTCCCCTCCTCAGGGAAATATTGTGATGACCTGTGAATTATATTATGCTAAATGGAACAAAAACTGCATATAACAGAGGGCCTGATTTGGGGCGAAGAGTTCAAGGGGCAAAAAAGGGAGTAGGGACCTACTAAATGCAAAAAAAAAGGAGAAAATCTTAGACAAGCATAAAATGATTTGCTCGTAAGTGATGGTCGACTAAGAGATATAATGAGAGGGATAAGAGGAAAACAGAAAAAAGGAGATAAGAAATAATAAAGAAGAAAAAAATAAAAATAATAAATAAAAATCTCTTCTATTAAGTGGAGCGAAGACTAAATACAATGGAGACCTTGGATTGGGAGGAATGCTAGTGAGCTAAAAAGCAACATAAAAAGTACCCAAAATGCCACAAAAACAAACAAACAAAGGAACACCAAAACCAAAAGCAAAAAAACAAACAAAAAAAAAAACTTGAGTCCCAAATTAAATAATTTGTTCATGATTGAGGATTGAATGGGAGGAAAAGTAAAAGGAGAAAAGGAGAAACGAATAGAAAGGAAAAAGTAAGAAAAAGAGAAAAACAAAGGAAGATAAAAAGGAAAAGAAAAAAAAACAAAAGGGGAGAGAGTGAGAGTTAAGGGTTTTGGAGTGTAACCCTAAAGGAGAGTGAGGATGAAGAAAAGAAATAAAATATAACACTCATGGGTAGTGTAGTTCAAGAAAAGGGAAGCATTAGGTGGGCAGAGAATAAAAGGACCGAGGTGGAGGAAATAGAAATAATAATAATAAAGGCAATAAGATAGAAGAAACAAACAACAACAACGAAAAATTAGTGGAACAAGTTATAAAGTCTGTGGATTTTTCTTGATTTTGAGAGGTTAACTTCTTCCTTTTTCTTTTCTCTCCCTCTTCCTGGTCGGTGACTCTGTACCCCAGGCTCTGCCCCTGTGTCACGCTTAGGTAGGGATTTGCAGTTGATGGGATTCTATGGCAATGTCATATAATTGGCTTTAGTCTCGCTGGTAGTCACGGCTTGTTGGTGTTTGCAGGGTCCAACAATGAGAGAGTTTGCTTTCCTGGAGTCTCTCTCCTAGTCTCCCCTTTCTGAATTAGCAGCCTGGTGATCCAGCTATAAGGCTGCTATTGCTTCTGCCTGGGGAGTAAGAGGCTCAAAGAGCTAGGAAATTCCCACTCTATTCCCACTCAGCCCAAGGCTTTGGGTAAGGCTCTGGCAGTCAGAGCCTCCAGCGTAATCAGGCGGGGCTGGGAGTCAGTTGTTGTCAAGGTGACTGTTCAGCGCCTAGCATTCAGTTGGACCACTCAACCCAGGCTTTCCACACTTTGTAGCCTGTTTTGGCTGGGAAGAAGAGACACTAGTCGCTGCTTGCTGTATAGATCTAAATATCTGCCAAGTCCCTCTTGTTAGTGTATATCCCTGAATATGGAGGGTCTGTCAATCAGAAGTTACCCCCGCACTAAAAAATATCACGCCTCTTGTCTTGGATCACTGAACTGAGAGAGATCTTATCAATTAGAGCCCCGTGGGTGCGCAGATTTTGTGGGTTAAGCTAATTTCAGTGATTGGATCCACAGCTGTGCTCCAGAAGGTATTTCAGGCTGCCCGCACACCCTTCCCCCAACGCTTGATTTTTAGCTTGAATGGCTGGGTGAGGTGCTTCGCCCATGGAGAGAATCTCCGGAGTAGGAAAGACAGCCCTGGCGCCTCTCCCGCTCACCCCACCGCTGGCAGCTGGGGCGCACCAGGCACGCGGGAGAATAGGGCCCCCTGGGTGTGCAGGCAAGTGGGGCACTCTGGGCACGTGGGAAGCCCAGGGCACGCGCGCAAATGGGCTGCTCCAGGCACCGGTGGCTGGGGACTCTCACTCGCAGTGCGCGGGCCGCTGGGGATGCTGGCGGTGCAAGGGAGCTCGCTCTGCGACCGGACCGTGGCACCGGGCGCACGCAGGGTCCCTCACCGCACACCGGCAGCTGCTCGCAGTGCCCATGCTGCTGCTCCCCGAGTGTGGGCAGGCAGCTGCACGCATGGGCCGACTCACCACAGACGCACTCCCTCCTCGGCTTGAATGAACGTCCGTGCGGTAGTTAGCTTCCTCCACACCCTCAGCTCTGACTCATCTCTCAGATTCAAGTGATAACAGTCCTTTCGCTTTCAGTTTGTGTGGAACCCTGGAATGCTCCGAGGATAAATTTTTCTGTTTCTAGTTGATAAATTTGTTGAGATTTTGGGGAGATCTGTTGGACGCGCTGCTCACGGCGCCATTTCCGTGACGTCACTCCCATCCTGCTTTTAATTCCTTCCATTGTGTTCTTCATTTCTGATATTGTATTTGTCATTTCTGGTTCTTTTTATTATTTCAATGTCCTTTTTTATATTTGCTATCTCTTTATTTAGGTGTTCATAATGACCATCTATTGTTGTTCTAATATCTTTGAGCATCCTAACAATTGTTATTTTAAACTCCGCATCTGGTAATTTGGTTATCTGATTCATTCAGGTCCTTTTCTGGGGATTTCTCTTGATTCATTTGTGTTGCATTTCTCTGCCTTCTCCTCTTCTCTGTGTAAAAGAAGGTCTTGGCCACTGGAGTCCACTGGGTGTGGCCTCTGTTCCCTAGGAATCATCTGTCTGCAGGCCCGCCACCTCCTCTGCTGTTGCTGCCTAGGGCGTTTGGGTATGGGCGTTGCCAATGCCTGCCCACTGGGGCTGTTGCTGTGGTTTCCGCCTTTCCTTCACGGAGTGGTTGTGATCACATGCTCAGGTGTACAATCCTTGGTGGCCTTGGCCTTTGCCCTGCCCCTGTGGGTAGCGTTATGTTCAGCCCTGAGGGCAGTGGCGTGCACTTTTGCTCTGCTGCGGGTCTCCACCTGTTTCCAGGCTTCCGCCCCACCCTTGCAGGAGGAGCCTGCTTGTGGGACGGCTGCAAGTCTTGGCTCCACAGGCCAGGCTGGACTGTGTGCCCACACTCAGTAGCGGGACTCCACCTGTTCTGGGCTTTTGGCTCCACCTCTGCAGGAGGAGCCAGCTCCCAAGTCAAGCCAGAAGCCTTGATTTTGCAGGCGGGGCAAGACTGTGCTCCTGCGCCCTTGCTCAAGGGCAGGTCTCCACCCCTTCCGGGTTTCCTGCCCTTCACTTATAGTGTGGATTGCAGGCAGCTCACAGCTGGGTTTGACCACTTTTGCACGCCCCCTCCTCCACAGCCAGGCAAGAATGAACTCACACCTGGGCCCAGTGGTGGCCACCCGGCTTCCGCCCTTGCTGACAGAACTGCACCTCCATGTCCCGCTGCCGCCCACCCTCCAGTGAGCCCTCAGCCATGTGGGTGAGGGCGCTGTAGCTCAGACCCTAAGACTCACTACTGTAGTCCTGAAAACTCCCTCCTTCTAAGCGACTCTGCTCTGAGTGCCACAGGAGAGCTTGTTTGGCTGGTGTCCTGCTTCCCTTTGCTGGTATTGCTGTTTCCAGGGGAAATATTCCCTTCAGATTTGGGGAGTGACTCATCCCAGGAGTTAGGGTGGCTGTCTCCCAAAATGTTTCTCCCTCTGCCTCCTAGATTACACTCTCTTCCTGCTACTCCGGTACTCTCCTCTCTCCCCATTCCCCAGAGCCCCGGGTGAGTGGTTGTGAGAGAGGTGTTCTGTATGGTCCCTTTAAGAAGAATCCTGGGTCTGAGAAATCAGTCTCTTTCTCACAAACAGTATCCTGTCTTGTTTCCAGCTTAATACTGTCCATACACCTCTTCTAGGCTCTGGGGCTGCAGGCTGGGGCTTTGTTCCTGGGATTCAGGACCTTCCCCTCACTGCTAAACTCACTTCCTGCCATGCGAGTGTCTCCCTGCTGCCGTTCGCTCTGGGGAGCTGGGCAGCCCTCTCCACGTTTCCGCTTTTCCTACCAGTCTCGGTGTGGCTTCTTCAGTGTTCCTTGGTTGAAGAGTCCTCTAAATTTAGTCCAAAGTTGGTTTTTCCAGATGATAGTTCTTAAAATTAAGTTGTAATCCACTTTGGTTCTGGGAGGTGGGAGTTGGTACGTCCACCTACTCCATCACCATCTTGTCTTCTCCCACACACAGTCTCTAGCTCGATTTTGAAAAATATTTACCCTAGGAGACCAATGAGACTGCAACCCTCCTCAAAGATATTAGGTTTTTCAGGAGTCAAGTTAAATGTTTTAATAACAGCAATGTACAGTTGATTGTTACCTTCTTATACTTTTTCAGAACTCTTGGTCCTTCTATTAAATACTTTTCAAAAAGAAGCACTGTAATGCTGGTGGTCGAAGACAGGCAGATCCACATTGGATTCAGACAGTTGGTAGAAAAACTTTGGAGCCAGAAGTCATTGGGCCATTCCTATTTAATAGAGTCTCCCAATGGTGGACGCGCAAACAGCAGGTGAACAAAAAGCAGAAATGGACTTTCACAGTGGTGGCAGGCAATCTATAGTCCACAATCCATTCTGAGCACAAGCACCCATAATCTTACATAGACAATCCACATGTGACACTGTCATGTGCTCAGGCACTAACCAAAGAGCTTGCAGCCAGTAAACCAGCGAGTAAGCCTAACACAGCTGTTTCCCCCATGTTCCACCTCTTTAGTGTTGTTCGCCTCACAATCTATGTGACAGGGATCCACAGATGCCACTGACTCCCATCAAGGTCTCTTATACTGTCTACAAGCAGCATGTCCATCCAAGAAGGGAGCCATTGCCTCCCTCTGGTCGCAGTCCAAGAACCCATTACACTGCTCAATGATCAATCCATAATAGCCCAGCTGTCCACGCAAACAACCAAGATAAAGGTCTATTACAGGCAACTAGTCACACAGCTCTTTATTAACAGATCTCGGTGCCTTTCCATAGCACTCGTCTGTTGCCACAAGCCCCATGAAAACCCCTCAGCAAGCTCACAGAGCCTGGCTGGGTCAAACACATTCAAGGCCTGTGCTGCCTTGACAGTTCTCTTAGCTGCTACTGCTACACAAAAAGCACCTATTATCTTCTAATGCAAACACTTGCTGCACATTAGAAGTGGACTAGTGAATTGACAATTTCTACATGAGGCTCTCCAGCCCTCTGCCTGTCCCTGATGGACAGGTCCCTTGGCTTTCCCTCTATTCAAACTAGGATAATGGGTCTTGGGAATCTCCCTCTCCCTCAGCTGTTTCCATCAAGTAATCCTACAACCGTGCAACCCAAACACCAGCGATTTTATTGACAGCTGCTGGTGTCACTCACTTTCCCCACTTTTTCAGTAGCTGTAACCTCTGATGCAGCTTAAGCTGCCACCAAAGCTCTAACAGGACTTTATTAGACCTTCCATCTAATTTCTCTTTATCTGCCTCAGCTTCAATCAAATCTATCCACAACTGTGTTTAGGTAGCCTTTATAGACCCCTTTCTCTTGTTACTAGGGTGGGGGGCAGCACAGGCAGCAGCCCTCACAGCCTTACAGTCCCATGCTATGCCCAGCTCCCCCAAATCCACCATCATCTGTGAAACCATGTTGACGGGCTGCCCCACACAGGGACTCAAGATAGCCACTAGTGACCCAAAAAGGGCTGACAGGGTGCTACAGAGAATGAGGTCCCTCATCCTTGCTGTAAAAACTTCCTCATCTGGCCTGCAGGACCTCAGGTTGATAGCAGCATTCCTCATACCTACTTCCCAGAGAACTTGGGGCAGCTAACTATAGAACTGCCACTTACTCACTGCCCCCAGCAAGTCTCCAGCATTCTGCCAGACTACAAATGGCAGCCATCACCTAGTCTAATAGGATAAGGTTTCTTGGGTTGTTATGGCAGTTATAAAGATGCTGCCTCAAGGAGGAGTGCATTGTAATGGCAGCCAATTTCTCCATCTATGTTCCAGAGAGCATGATACCATCCACCCATATGTTCCACAGCTTCATCAAGCAGGCTGCCAGGGTTCAGTGGCTTTCTGCCTGAATTTCACCCTCAACTCCATCAGCTCTGCCTGCGTGTAGGACTGGACCAAAGAGTGCTCCACTACCTGTGGAGGGGGCTGTGCCTGCCCTTGATGCACTCTTGGCTGCTGGGTCTTTACATTCTTGGCAATCATTAGACAGGCTCTGAGTCTGCAGATGGCAGTTTCATCCCAAACTTCCTCCTCAGAAGAGGAGGAGCTGGAAAATGCCTGCTCCTGCTGACTCAGAGCCACTCCCCTGGCATGGATGCAGCTCTGTTTTCAGCTCCTGCTTGGTTCCTGTGGCTTCTAGCTCTCAGCCTGATGCTGGAACTTGAGCTCTTGAACCGCATTTGTTTCTCCAACAACTGTCACTGCCAACATTCAGCTGCCAAGGCAAACTGCAGCTCACAAAACCATAATTCATTCTCCAGGAACTGTTCCAGTTCCAGGCACCACTGGTGTTCAGTATACATCTCACACTACAGCTCTTGAAAGTGGTTGGCCTCTTTCTCCAGCAACTGTTGTAGTTCCTGATGCTATCAACACTGTCTGCAGCTCATCCTAGAGCTCCCAAACGTGGGCTGCCTCTCACACAGAGCTCTTGATTTCTGCTCACGAGGCTATAAAAACACCCAGTCCAACAGAACAGCCACATGGAACCATATACTGGAGAACAAAGACCACTTACTTCTCTGTTACACCCTTCAAGGGTGTTGGTGGCTTCATACCAATCTGATCCAAATCCTGCCACTATGCCAAATGTAATGCCAGTGGCTAAGGCCAGGCAGGTCCACACTGGATTCAGACAGATGGTAGAGAAACTGTGGAGCCAGAAAGTGATGGGCCAATCCTGTTTAATGGAGTCTCACAACAGTGGACGAGCAAACTGGCAGGAGAAAAGCTACTTCTCACTATAGCAAAAACTGACTCTCACAGTGGCAGTAGACAATCCACAATCTACCTACAGTCCACCCTGAGTGCAAGCATAGTCTTACATAGACTATCCACACCTGGCACTGCCATGCACTCAGGCACTAATCAGGCAAAGTGCTTGCAGCTGGTAAACCCGCGAGTAAGACTAACACAGCTATTTTCCCCACAAGCACTAATTAGCAGTATATTATGTAAACAGTATTGTTAGTTTTGTCCTCAGGCTGTTCTTTATCCTCCATTCATGCAGATATTCTATAGCCCTCTATGGAGAATACAAATTCAGTTCTTCATCCTTTATAACACATGTGCACATGTAAAACCACTAAACTTTAAACAAGGCCCACTCCATATGATGTGATAAACTGCTATATTACTCCTGCCAAGAGCAGAACAAACATGCTGATTTTTACAGCATTATTCAAATTCTAATTTACTAACCACTTACTAATTTAGATTATAAGGTCTACCTTTAAAACAAAATATTAAGAAAAAGATAGGTAAGTGGTCTGGTTCTTAGAAGGTTTTAAATTACGCCATCATGTCATAATGTTTTCTTACAAGACAATAAAAAAAATCTAAGTATATGTATAGTTTTAAATAAAATATATAGCTATACAAATAATGTACAGCGTATGTAACATATATTACTAAATTTCATAATATTAAAACCAGCAATATCCTATAGAACTTTCTGTAATTATGGAAATGATTAAAATGTTTTATTCTGGATGAACCAGTTCGGTGGCCCCTTGACATGTAGCTATATGGCTACCATATTGAACCTGGGGAGTTGTGTAAAACTACTATGTTATGGGCTTCCCACATATCTAACATTTGATATGTGGCTAGTAAAACTGAAAAATTTAATTTTTAGTTTTACTTAATTTTAATTTGCTTAACTTTATTTTAAATAGCTGTATTTGGATGGCTAAGATTTAGACAAATTTTGAGTTTTCATATTAAAAATGATAAATAGTATTATTGTTTAAATTATATATTTAGTACATAGCTTGATTTGTTAACAAATAACTATAAAATGGCAATCTGCACTACTAAGATTTTTAACCAAATATATATCAAATGTAGATTATATAATGACATAAAAAGTTGACAACCGTGTGTTTTATATATATATATATATATATATATATATATTTCTTCTGAATATGAGAGGCTTCCTAATGTTCTATCAAATTTTTAATAAAATATAGAACATATTGATACAGTAAAAAAATCATAAAAGTAATGATAAGAATTTGCATCATTTTTACATTGTGAATTAACTTATATTTCAAGAAGAGTCCTTAGCAAATGATTCACTATTGATATTAATTATGAGGACTAACAATAAAACCTAAAAAGTGAAGGAATTAAGCAAAGAAAAAACAATAACAACTGATAGACACAGGCAACAAACAGTGTGGGAATTACAAGAGTGAAGGAGTGGGAGAGGTACAAGAGAATCAAGTGGGGATCAATGGTGATCGAAGGAGACTTGACTTGGGGTTGTAAACACACAATACGATATAGAGATGATGTATTATAGAATGGTATACCTGAAACATATATAATTTTATTAACCAATGTCACCCTAATTAAATCAATTAACAAGTAGAATAAATAAAGCCAAACTATTATACAGTGGCCAAACTCGTCGCTCTGGCTAGAAATGCCTGGGTGAGTATTAAACCGATTGACTAAGTAGTAACTTATGCCTCTGCTATGTTTTATTCACTCAGAGATATCTTGAATGATTCCAATTCAAAAACAACTTTTAAAATCATCCTTTTTCTGTTTCTTTTTAAAAAGAGACATTTCAAAAGCAGAGTTTTTAATAAGTCAATCCCTGGAAGCATGTTTAAGAACCTCTAGATATCTTTTATCCACTGGTTAGGAAATGCTGAGATCTCCTGGTTGTGATTCACTTGATCTCCTTCCAAAGTCCCTTTGAAAGTCCTGGAGGTCTGCCTTCTTATCAAGGCATGAAACACTTAGAAAGACACACTCATGGCTATGGCAGCTTTCTTGATCAAAAGTATATTTTGGATCAGATCACAGTTCCTAGCATTTAAAATTTTTTTTTATTAATTTTAATTTATTGTATTAACATGAATTCAAGTGTCCCACTCAATATCATTTTCTCATCCCCACCCCCTTGTCCCCCATTGCCTGCCCCTCCCCCTTTCCTTTTTGGATTGGATGTCCTGTTATCTATATCTCTGTGTGATGTATATATAATTTCACTAATCCCTTCACCTTCTCTGATCCCATCCCCTCATCCCCCTTATCCCCCTTCCTTCTGCTCCCTGTTTTGTTTTATTCTTATTGACTTTGTAGTTGAAAAAGACAGGAGGATACTTTTAGTTTCACATGTAAATCACTCATGGAAGAATTTTGAGATTTGTCAGGCTCTTGAATCAAGTGTATAGCAGCATAAAAACCAAAAAATACCACTGCAAAGTGCATTGATGCTATTTCTAAACCAGCTCATATAATTTGTGAGACATGGAATATTTAACAAGGAAGCTTTGAAGTGGGGTTTTCTGGGAAGATGACAGAAACACTCAGATATGGAGAGATTGAGTATCTGGTGTGCGTATGTGTGTTTGTGTGTGTGTGGGGGGTGGTTAATTGATTGATTTTAGAAAGACAGAGAGAGGATGGAGAGAGAAAGAAAGAGAATCATTTATTTGTTGTTTCACTTCATTGGCTGCTCCCCATATACGCCCTGACTGGGAACCAAACCCATAACTTCAGTCTTTATGGACAATGCTCTAATTCTGTGTTTTTTAACCTCTGGTCTGCGGACTGGTGAGAGTTCCACCAGATATTTCATGCCAGTCTGTGAAAGAGTTAACCACTCTGATGTTATATGAAGATTGTAGAATCAATGGTTATAGACTCAAACTGACTTTAACTGAGCTAACTGACCAGGGCTGAGATTAAGTATACTGAATACGGTTGCACAATAGGTAGAAGAATCAGGATTCAAAAATGATAATGTGGTTTTAGAGTCTGTATAATTGAACTCATCATATTAACTTATAATACAAAAGCTGGTTCTTTAAAATGAATAATTAAATATGCAAAACATATAGCCCTAATTAGGGGAAAAAAGAAGAAAAGCAAAAATATACAGAGCATAATTAAAAACAAAAAGAGACACAGGTTCTGACCTGTGCTGCCACAGTAGAGAATGTGTCGACTTGGAATGCTGAGGTCACCAGTTTAAAACCCTGGGCTTGTCCAGTCAAAGCACATATGGGAGTTAGTGCTTCCTGTACCTCCCCCCTTGTCTCTCTCTCCCCTCTCTCTCTCCCCTGTAAAATGAATAAATAAAATCTTAAAAATATATATTCAAAATTTTTTTTAAAATTAAAAAGAGATAATTACAGATATGACTGAGATCAAGAATTATAAAAGGCTGTTTCATGAAACTTTATATTCAACAATTTTAAAAATAGAAAAAGTAAATTATCTAATAGTAAAAAAAGACCAAAATTAATCCAAGAAGGAGACCACTTAAAACAGCCAATTATAGTAGAAGAAGTTGACAGAATAATTAAGCTCTACCATTGAAAAAGACAATTGAATAAGAGTTTCAGAGTTGAGTTCTAGTTTTTTAAAAACAGACATTTTACATATAAAACCTTTAAGTCATTTTTAAATGAAAAATATTATTTAAATTTTTCTCAGTCAGATAGTATAGAAAACACTCTAGTACATTTTTTAAGCCATCCCTACTATAAGGTGTGATTACAAAAGACAACAAATAATATACAAAGCTCATGGGGCTTGAATGATGTCCCTTATAATGAATAGCAAAAGTCAATTTGCAAGATTATGAAGCTCTACTTCCGAATGGGAAATACTCCATGAACATGTCATTGAATCAGTATCCACCACTGAAGAGATAGATACTTGCTTTAAAATAAAACAAAACACTTACACTTATGTCACTTACAAATATTTTAAAATATTTTTCTTTTATATCTTCTTTTATGTTATATTTAGAAAATTATATCTATTTTTAAAAATATTTGTATGTAGGCCATGTTATCTATTTTTAAGGATAATAAAGGGGTTATTAAAATATTTTTTTATAGAAAGTAGGTATTACATTTAACATAGTTAAAAATACTGATTTATAGAATCAGGAAAAGTAAAAAAAAAAAAAGTAAAGCCATTTTATTGAGAGAAAAGAGAATAATTTAGGTGCACTAAATAATTGGCTATATAGTGAAAAGAAGAGTTTTATTCTGTGATCATTTGGCCTTTCCCTTGTGGTGCAAAGAAATGGTTGGGAATACAATAAGGTTGATTTAAAGTCCCTGTTAAATTCTGGATCATGCCTGAGATTAGGTAGCCAATTTCGATTTCCTTTTCCTACCTTCAAACATTCCTGCATTAAAAGTCACCCACAAGTTAGGTATTTTCTCTTTGCTCTAATTTCTCAAAAAAAAAAACCCAACAAAAAACCAACTTGTTCTATAATGTCAAAGAATTTTACAGTTAAGAGTATTAGAAATCATCTAGCCTACCTAATAATAGGAAAGAGACTCGATACTTAATGTCTTTTCTAAAAATATACACCTTTCAAGGGGCAAAGCCATGATCCAGACTGAAATTCTATTTTTGATCAGCTGTTCTGCCCAGTCCACTGGATTTCCCCTTGTCATGACGACAAGCTAAGAAAAGGGCAAAAGTGCAATGCAAATCACAAGTATAAAATTATTTTCTCTCTCTGTTGGTGTATGTATGTGTGAGCATGTGCTTAAGAAAAACCTTTCCCCATAAAAATACAGGCATGCAATAGAGCGAGAAAGCAGGTCATGTAGTGCAGCTGCTTAGTGACCTTTTCCCCCAGTGCTACCTGGGATTTTTGTTTCTGCCCTGTTTCTTGGTAGTATGTTGATTTATACTGATGGTGGCTTCCTGTTCCATTTTGTCTTTCATTTCTACTATTAATATTAGTCCTAAATACTGAGTAAACGGATTTTCTGGATCTATTCTACATCTAATCCTTAACTTTTAGGGAAATTAAAATTCAATGCATCTTTGCTCTAATATCTAAGAAAAACTCAATTATGTATAATTTTATTAAAATTTTGAATGGCTACTCTTTACTGGAAACCACATAAAATCCAAGAAGAATCTTTGAATGTAACTTAATTATCAGTAGTAATTACATTTGGAAAAAAAAAAGTGCTTCTAGTTTATTTTGAGAAGTAGCTCAGTACAGCACATGCTGATTACATACGTTGTCGTCGCTTAACTGAATGGGAGCATTCTATCTCTCCATTTTACATCATAAAACATCCTCAGTTTAAAGTTACTGAGATATTTTCTGTTTCATACTGTCTCCATTTTAATGCTACTCTTGGAACATGCAGTTTTAACCAGTAAAAATTCATAGCCTTATTTAAGTGATTAGAATAAAATCTAAAGAATGCTCTTCAAATGGACCAAAGGACTAAAGTACTATCATTGTATTCCTTCTTTCACACTCCTCTGCCTTATGTGGGAAAGATATAATGTTACTTAATGATTACTATTATAACGTATGCAGAAATACACACACATTATTATCCCCAATGTCTGAGTTCTTTATATTTATATTTTATAAATTTTTGCAAACTATAGTAAAAACAAAATGCCCAAAAATCTAAAACTGTGATATATGATTACATAAATTCTTCTCATAGATAAAGCCCTTAAAATTTTCACAAATACTCTTCTCCAGTGAATAGTCAACTCCCAATTAGTTGTTTTTCCTTGTTTCAGGAGGGTGAAGAAAATTATACTTTTGTTTGTGCTCATGTGGGTATTGGCTTTTGTGCTAGTCACAGCTGTTTCAGAGAAACAAGGAGAAAGCAGCTCATACCTTTGTTAGCATTTGATACACAACTTTTGAAAGCTCCTATCTTGACTTCATACTAACTCTAGTGCAATTTTCACACTGGTCTGCGTTCTGGGGTTGGGTGTTTATAGGCACTATAAATAACTCTTTGACACCAACACAACAAGGAGTAAGTATTCTATGTTGACAAAACTTTAACAAACACACAAAATAAGAGGCCCATAAAGATTTAAATAGAAATTTATATGATATTTCTTTAATTTGGGAAAAGATTTTCCCACTTTCCATATAAATATATTATTTTAAAACATATTGTGGGGCAGCTCTGTTAGGCATGCTCGCTGCTTTACCGGCTGCAAGCCCTTTGCCTGATTAGTGTGTGAGCACTGGCAGTAGCACGTGTGTATGGCCTATATAAGGCTATAGGTGCTTGTGCTCAGGGGGGTTGCAGTTGTGTGGATTGCCTGCTCACCACTGTGAGGGGCCATTTTGCTGTTTGTTTGCCTGAGGGGTGGTTTCCCCTGCCTGTGTGCTTGTCCGCCTTTGTGAGGTTTTATTAAACAGAACGGTCAAACCCTTCCTGGTTCCACAGTTTTCTCCCATCTACCCAAATCCAGTGTGAACCTGCCTGGCCTCTACCACTAGCATTACATCTGGCATAGTGGGCAGGGTTCAGAGCAGATGGTTATGGAGCCGCCGACATCCTTGAAGGGTGGGGTAGAGAAATAGTCACAGTTCTCTAGTGCATGGTTCCCCATGGCTGTCCTTTTGGGGACCATAGACTGGGAGTTTTTTATAGCCCTGCAAGAAAAAACCAAGAGCTCTTTGCAAGAGGCATCTTGAAGTCAAAAGCTCCAGGATGAGCTGTGTGGACTGAGCAGCAACAACGGCATGAGCTGGAACGATCACTGGAGAAAGAGCTGGAGATCAGAGAATTGCAAGTCAGACTGCGGTCTGAGAACCAGCAACGGTGTGAATTGGAGTGAGCACTGGAAAGGGAGGCCGACAGGGTTCGAGACTGGCATTGTGAGGTGCAGGCTGAACACCAACAGCACCTGGAACTGGAGCGGTTTCTGGACAAGTTATGGGTTTGCAAGTTGCAGTTTGCCCTGGGAGCTGAACGTTGGCAGTGACAGCTGTGGGTTCAGGAACTCGAGTCAGCTTCAGGCTGATAGCCAGCAACCACAGGAGCTTCTGAAGCAGGTGCAGAAGACAGTGCTATATTCCTGCCAGCAGAGCGGCTCAGTGTCAGCAGGAGCAGGTGTTTCCAGCTCTTCTGAGGGGGAGGCTCAGGCTATAGCTGCCATCCACAGCCTCAGAGCCCAGCCAATGGTCACCAAGAAGGTAAAGTCCAAGCAGCCAAAAGTCTCTCTGGGGCAGCCACAGCCTCTTCCCCAGGTAGTGGAGCACTCTGTGATCTGGCTCTACACCCAGGCAGAGCTGATGGAGTTGGGGGTGAAATTCAGGCAGAAACCCACTGTGCCCTGGCAGCCTGCTTGGTGCAGCTGCAGGACATAGGGGTGGATGGCATCATGCTCTCTGGACCAGAGATGGACCGTAAGGCTGTGAGGGCTGCTGCACATGCTGCCCCCATAACAAGAGAAACAAGCCTGTGAAAGTTACCGAACACAGAGATGGGTAGACTTGATTGTGGCCAGGGCAGATAGAGAGAAATTAGATGGCAAGCCTAATAAAATTTTGTTGGAACTTTGGTGGCAGCTTGAGTCAGAACAAAGCAGGGGAAGTAGGTGGCCCAGGCATCTGCCAGGAAAATGGCTGATGTTCAGGTTACAGGATTCCCAAGACTCATTGTCCCATTTTGAATAGGGGGAAGGGAGAGGGATCTGTCAGACAGGGACGGGTGGAGACCAGAGGCACCATGTGAAATTGGCAATCCACTGGTTCCCTTCTAAAATGCATCAGGTGTTGGCATTACAAGGTAATAGGTGCTTTTTTTTTTTTTCAGAAGCAGTAGCAGCTAAGAGAACCATTAAGATGACACAGAACTTGAATGTGTTTGACCCCACCAGGCCCTGTGAGCTTGTTGAGGGGTTTGGATGGGGCTTGTGGCAACAGAGTGCTATGGAAAGGTATAAGTATGTTATAAAGAGCTATATGGCTAGTTGCCTGTAATGGACCTTTACCTTGGTGATTTGGACAGATAGCTGGGCTGTCTATTATGGACTGACTCTTGGACTGCAACAGGAGCGGGGCACTGGCTCCCTTGATGGATGAACACGTCGCTCGTGGGCAGTACTATGAAAGACCCTGATGGGGGGCCGTAGCACCTGTGAAGGCCCTCCTGCACTGGTTCTCATCCAGTTGCAGAGGTGCAACAAGGACAATTTACAGTTTCCATGGACACAACCTGGGACTATACAGGCCCTCCTATCTATCATGGGTTAGGGAGTTAGAGATGGGCCTCCAAATGACACCCTGGGCAAAGTGCTCAGGGAGACATTGTTAAGGGCACTTTTGTAATTATTGTGTAACTTTTGCTGTTGCTGTAGTCTCTGTTTCTTATCATGTCGACTGTAAAGCGAGCAACCATAAAGGGGTGGAATGTGAGGGAGCTGTGCTGGTGTGCTTGCTGCTTTCGGTAAGCCCTTACCAGCTGTAAGCCCTTTGCCTGATTAGTGTGTGAGTGTGTGGCAGTGCCATTTGTGTATGGTCTATATAAGGCTATGGGTGCTTGCTCTCGGGAATTGCAGATGCACGGATTGCCTGCCCATCATTGTGAGGGGCCATTTTTGCTGTTTGTTTACCTGAGAGGTGGTTTTCCCCTGCCTGTGTGCTTGTGCGCCATTGTGAGACTTTATTAAGGCAACTCTCCATCTGCAATCCCCCATCTTTCTCAAGCACAAGCACCCATAGCCTTATATAGGCCACACACATGTGGCACTGCTATGCACCCATGCAACAATCAGGCAAAGTGCTTACAGCTGGTACCAGCAAGCAAATCTAACACAGATGCCCCATAGCATCTATGGATTTTTAATATAGAGGAAACCAAGAGAAGCAAAATAAACTATTTTTAACAGTTTATTGTTTAAGAGATGCAGAATATATATGAATGTATTATGTATACATAGACATATATACATGCAAGTATAATAAAATAGCATAAAATAGTATAATAATAATTAAAAAATTGTGATATCAAAATAAACAGACAATCAGAAGTTTTTATTCAGCATAACACACATAGAATATGTTGACATTACTTATTATAATCTGAACAAATTATTTGAGGGGGGAAAATCACTTCTTATGTCATATGCTAGTGGTTAAACAATTATCAACTATTACACATAAATTTAGATTAAAATTAAAACAGATAAATAAAGGAATTTAGAGCCACATCTTATTTCTCCTTAGGAAGAGTTGTTATTAAACTAAGACTTCAACTGTTTGTGGACTACCAAGAGAGCTCATGCTGGCAATTTAAAACATAAAAATGGCCCAACCCTGAGGGTCATAAACACCGTGCTGGACCACACTCAGATACTCAGATCTCTTCTTGGATTCCCTTCTTTATTACTAGACCAGAAATGCCTGACTTCATCTCCTTTTCATCTTCTTTCTTTTCTCATTCTATCTGTTGGATTTTGACTGTTTCCAGATTATTGAATCTCAGGTTTCAATTTGCTAACTTTCAGGTAGCTGGTGTTAGAAAAGAAGCAAAAAGAAAAAACAATATTCTTAAGAAGAGAAGGGTGACATAAACTGAACCTGCTCTTTCTGACAAGAAAAGAATAATTATTTTACTTTATGGAAACACAGAGCCTATTACTGTTAGTGTAGGTTGTCATATAACCTTTGAAATCAGGTGTCATAGAAATACATTTCAATAATAAATGACTATTGTTACTATGGTTACAATATGTTTCTCTGATGAGACATGTTGTCCTAATTCAGCAAGTGCCAACCTTTTTCATCTCATGGAACACATAAATTAATTACTAAAATTCTGCAGCACACTAAAATATATATTGTTTGCCAATTTGACCCCCCCCAAAAAAAAAGGTTAATTTCAATTTATTCACACCAGTTGGCTATTTTTGTGTTAGCTGTTATCTTTTATTTTTTTAATTTCACAATCTAAGGGAGAAAAGGTCAGTGCCTCTTACTAAATAGCCAAGTATTCAGGTATTGCTTGTTTTAAAAATTCTTCCAGCACACTGGTTGAAAATCACTGTCCTACATCAGTTCTAATAAAGAAGTACAAAGTTTTACGACACTACAAGCTACAGAATTCATTACAACTTCTTCCTCTCCTTTTACTTCTTTACCTTGAGCACCATACTCATCGGTCGTTAAAACCCCATGGACTCTTAAGCAGCAATGTAGCCTAAAACCACTCCTTTATTTGCATCCTCAGTGCTATTTATTTAGTTGAATTTTTGTCATCTCTAATTTTTGTCTGGACTTTGTAATGCTCTTCTAATGGACTCTTCCTCTTGCATTTTCTCTGCCAAAGTAATCCTCATATAACATATCAGAGATCAGATGTCTTTTACTCCTTTGTTTCAAAATTTTACACGGTAGTTATAAAATGAAATATAAAAGTCTTTAGCACGGAGTTCAAAGCATTTCCTCAGCTGTATGAGTCCAATTGATACTGTTTTCTTTATTCTCTCATCACATCCACTCTGGTCACACACCCTCTCTCCTGATCAGACCAGGAAAATCAATGCATCTATGACATTTTGTATGTGATCTCAAAGCTGTGCCTGGCTTTCCTTATCTACATGTCTTTGATCTTATTCAAGGTTCAATTTAATACCTAATTTCTATTAGTTCTTCCTTATAGTCTAGAACATTTCACTGCTGACTGACCAGAATTTATTTGCTCTTCACTTGATATGAATTTTATCATTCTGTCCTAAAATATAGATTATAAATGCTTTAGGATAATTATTGTTTGTCCTAGTATTTTTGTCCTTTCTCTCAGAATCTAGTATTTTTACCTTATATGAGAGATGCAGTATATCAAAGTGGTGAAGTACATGGGCTGTGGAATCATACAACCTGTGTTCAACTCCCAAATCTCATATTTAGTAGCATCTTGAATAAACTGTTTCACTTTTGTGTGTGTGTGTGAGAGAGAGAGATTGAGAGAGAGAGACAGACAGACAGAGACAGAGACAGAGACATACAAACAAAAAGGGAGAAAGATGAGAAACATCAACTCATTGTTGCAGCACTTTAGCTGTTCATTGATTGATTTCTCATACTGCCTTGACCAGGGGACTCCAGCTGAGCCAGTGACCCCTTGCTCAAACCAGTGACCTTGGGCTCCAGCCAGCAACCTTGGGCTTCAAGGCAGCAATCTTTGGGCTCAAGCCAGTAACCATGGGGTCATGTCTATTATCTCACGCTCAAGCTGGTGACCCAACACTCAAGCTGGTGAGCCCGCACTCAAACCAGTGACCGTGGAGTTTCAAACATGGGTCCTCAGAGTTCCAAACTGATGCTCTACCCACTGCACACTGCCTGGACAGGATAAATGGTTTGACTTCTTTAATTCTAAGTGTAATCTTAGCAAAATGGGTATGTTTATAGAGCCTATATTAGAGGACTCTTATGAGGAGCTATTCAACAAATATTTAATGAGACATTTCTTTGCTCCAAGCACAGACTAGAGTATACAGTGAAGATAAAAATAGTTCTGCCGACTTCCAAGGGTTATTGTAACAAATGATACAATGTATATAAGCACATTATACTTGTATTATAAATGCTAAAAATGATTAGCAATTAATAATGCAAGCATTTCTCAAGAAAACTACTACAGTCTAGGATCTGTGGTTACTTGAGAGAGAGAAGCATGATTCTTAAACTCCAGAGCTTAAAGCATAACAGAAGAGCAAACTAGTAAGCAAGCAACATGATACAGAGAGATGGGTATTCATATATTAAATATGATGAGAACTCAGGGATGGAGGTAATCCAGTACCAGTGGAAGGAAAGAAGTTAATTAAAGAAAGACTCTTTTGTCAACACTTCATGGTCTGATAAAATTTTCTTGGATGAAAAAGAGGGAAGTGCATTCTAGGCAGAAGAGTAGG
This sequence comes from Saccopteryx bilineata, assembly GCF_036850765.1. Taxonomy (NCBI): domain Eukaryota; kingdom Metazoa; phylum Chordata; class Mammalia; order Chiroptera; family Emballonuridae; genus Saccopteryx; species Saccopteryx bilineata. Next base: position 64,902,262 of record NC_089490.1, on the reverse strand, counting down.
CTAGATGGCCAAAGGTACAAAGAGAAATTGAGGAATATTACAGTAATTCAGGCAAGATGGCTACACATGGAAGGTTTTTAATAAATGTTTGTTGTATAAATCAGCAATTTTAACAATTTACATCTTTCAAATCCAAGAGCAAAATCTATTATTTTATTATTACTTAAAATTGGTCACACTACAATTGTCTATTTGTAAACATGTAAGATGTACTCACTTAGGGCCAGTCATTACTCAAATATTACTTGGTGATGTGAATAGGTAGAATTATAAAATCTGGTCCTAGCCCTCCAGAAGTATATTATTACACACTAACCTTACTACAAAGATATAATAAATAAACATTAAGATAATAAATAGATTAATATACACATAATAAATGAATATAATAGATTTTAAAATACTAGGTGGACTTTGAAATACCTATTGAGTGATAAAGACATTGTTATAAAGTGAGCCAGTCAGGGAAACTTCATGTGACCTAATTCTGAGAAAATTTGGCTAAGACCTAATTATGAGAAAACTAAAAAGCTTGTATTTACATGTTGTCCCCTAATTATTAAAACTGAGAGAATTTGATCAGGTAGAGACTATGTAATAGTTTGAGCTGAGATAATATAAAGTAACTGCTGCTACCTTTGGCATTTTTAAGGCAGGTATGGTCATAAACATAGTTGGATATTTCTTGATCCATCATCTTAGTAATTTAAAAATACCACTTAGCCCTTATACATGTTAATAGCATCGTCAATAAAGAGCAGATGGCCGCATGATCAGAAAACAGCTGCTGTTTTCCTGTCACACCAAAACATGTGAACAATGTTTCTAAACAAGGGCCCCGCAGAGAAACTGAGATGAGATCTTCCGCGGCAGGCCCGTGCCATATATCTTCTATCTAAAGCTGCTTAAAGGCATTTATGGGTAGTAAGGGCCATCATGGTGCTGATGATCTCCCCTGGGTGGACCGTTCTGAGATAACAAGCAGGTCACCTTCGGCAGGCCTGCCATCTAACATGGGGGATAATCTCTTGAAAGCTCAGGATAAGCTCCCTGGCATCATTCAGTCCCGTGCTCTTAGGATCTTCAAGAGCTTTAGGGACCAGGCTGGACAGACACTTAATCTAAACGCACTTCAGCATTCCACACAATTGGGATCATTGCCATCAATAAAGACAAAAAGAGGATTTTCCTGAGTTTACCTGAAATGGCCATTTATGTCCTGTACATTTCCTGCTCAGACATTTTCATTGCCATCTGCTTGATCCTTCTTCACTTTTCCTCTCCTTTTCTTCCCCCCATCTTGCTCCTGTACCAGTAGGAGCAGAGCATGGAGAGAAGGTGTGTCAGGTCTTTTAACAATAAATGTCATAGATAATGTTAAAAGAATCCATTGTACAAGGATGCCTTCTGAAATCTTTTTCTTTACATTCATCTACCATAGGAATGCATATTGTTTATTTTGAGTGGTCCAGATAAATTCAAAGACTAAACTCTCAAATGACTATAACTATCAGATCACTAAGTATCTAAAATACCTGTATATAACTTCTTATATATTTGGATGGGCAAGAAATTGAGGCACACACTTGAAGTCATAGAAAAGGCAAAGTTTCAGATGCATCTATCTGGACCTATGGCAAAATTAAGCCAAAGCATCTGATACACAGGCTCAGGGAAAATGAACTTTGTAGAGCTAGCACAGGATGTCCAGAGTGAGATCACTTAACGTCAGTTTAATTTTCCCTCTAAGGATGGGCAGGGTGGTGTTGAGCAGCTACTCTGGAACAAGATGTGCCCACTCCTAAACACAAGACCAGGTGAATGATTCAGAGTAGAGCTGTTTTCATAGCCATGGAAGTCTTCCCGCCTCTCTCCCCCAGCCACCCACAGGCCTTCTACTCTTCAGTATGAACAGCAGTTATTCCAGAAATTGGCTAATTACACACCAAAATTAATTCTATTTCTTACTGGCTCACAACCAGACCACATTTCTTAGTTTTGCATGGAGTTTGACGTGTACATGGGCCTGAATTCTATGAACACACATAATGTGGACTTGTCCATTCTTGGCCCTTATAAAGCTCCCATGTATGATTCTTATACATATATTTATTCCTTTCTACTTGCTTGATCCAAACAAGCATGCTGATCTTGAGAGCCAGGTGCTAAAATGAAAAATACAAGACAGAAGAAGCTTTGGGTCCCTAAATATCTTGCCTTTATTCTTTGTTAGGGTTATTCTAGCTCAGTTTGGTTCTCCCTCTATGGCCCTTATTCTAGGAACGGTCTTTATCTCTAAGATTTGACCTAGAAGTCTCAATTGATTCCCTGAGTTTTCAGTGAGTTATCCCTATTCCAGCTGCACCAGAACTCCTGAATCCACCTCACAACCTGTGGTAGCTCCGCTCAGCACCCACCCCTGCTGGGCTTCTCTCTGCTAGGGCCCAGGAAGCTCTTCCCACTCACATGAAGCCAGTGCCTGGGCAGAAACCTGTAGAGAACTAGTGAACGTCACATAGGCATCCCCCTGCCTCATAGAAAGCTTCCACATCCTTTGTGTCCTGCCCTGCAACTTCCTGTCACTCCAGCAACCCTGAATTTCTGCCACTTACATTTCAGTGAAATTGTCACGCTGCAGGGAGTCTACCTCATTGCACCAAAATTACTCAACAAATACTCTATTACTGAAGCAGATTAATCTACATTATTTCCTACTTTTCCTACTTCTATGTCACTAAATGTAATTCATTTGTGCGACTCTAAAGCTTTATTTCATTTGTTTTTTCGTAAAATTTATGCTTTTGCCATTTTATATGCATCTACTTCACTGGCATGTTGTAAGAAACACTTGACAGTGTTTATAATTCCAGAAAAACAATAGTTGCTTGAAAGTATCTGTTGTTTTAAACACAGAGAAAGTATGGTATAAACAATATGTTCAACTAGAAATAAAAAAGAAATGATTGGTTAAAGATGCTTCTCATAAAAGTAGTATCATTTGAAGGCATGATTTTACTTCAGAGTAAGTGAAAGAAAAGAGTCATTTTGATAATAGAAAAGAATAAAATGTTGACTTTATAAAAAATGAAAATATTTTCCTAACATTTTGATTGGTTGAACATGTTTGGTTAAAAATACATTAATATTATCTTTCAGGCACATTTCTAAAATAAATTCTTATTATTTAAGTAATAAAAAAAATTGTAAAGAAGGTCATGCAGTCATATACTGACATCGGAAAACCTGTATAATTAAGAGAAGAGAAATAAAAGCTAAGATATAAAACATAGTATATTAAAGTCCTAAAACAAAATTTTATAAACTTTCTGCTGTCATTTAAAGTAAAAACAATGATTAGATATGTGAATAGTTACTTAGACACTATTGCAGTCTATCAAGATCTCTGCTATATGTGGGGTGAAAAAATATATTAAATAGATTGATAATTAGGCCCTGGCCCATTAGCTCTGTGGATAGAACATGGGCAGGGCATGAGGACATCCTGGGTTTGATCCCAGTCTGGGCATACATGATAAATGACCAACTGTTTCTCTTCCCTTCCCTCTCCCTCTTCTTTCTCACTTCCCCTCTCATGGGCAGTGGATCAGTTGGTCCGAGCATCGGCCTCAGATGCTGAAGATAGCTTGCTTGATTCGAGCATTGGCCCAAGATGGGGGGATGCTGGTAGATCGCAGCCAGGGCACATGCAGGAATCTGTCTCTCTATTTCTTCTCTCATTTAAAAAAAATATATTGCCTGACCAGGCAGTGGGGCAGTGGATAAAGCATTGGACTGGGATGTGGAGGACTTAGGCACGAGACCCCGAGGTCGCCAGCTTGAGCGTAGGCTCACTAGCTTGAGTGCGGGGTTGCTGGTTTGAGAGTGGGATCATAGATGTGACCCCATGGTTGCTAGCTTGAGCCCAAGGTCGCTGGTTTGAGTAAGGAGTCTCTCACTTTGCTGTGGCTCCCTCTCCCCCGGTCAAGGCACATATAAGAAAGCAATCACTGAACAACTAAGGTGCTGCAACAAAGAATTGATGCTGCTCATCTTTCTTCATTCCTGTCTGTCTGTCCTTAGCTGTCCCTCTCTCTGACTCTCTCTGTCTCTGTCAAAACAAAAAAAGTATTGATAGTATGGTAATATGAACAAAGACTATATTGAATATAATTATATAAATTAACAAATGATAAAAATTAAGTTGAAATTTAAATTATGTTAATTTTTGTTATTATCTATCTCTTCAGACTTACAATAACTATGGTCAATTAACTGATAATTTCCAATAGATCTTTTATTCTTGTTTCAGAAATTAAACAAGATTTTGAAACTAAAAAGGGTCAGATAAGCAAAGCTTCCATTTTAGGTGGCTTAAAGATTAGTTTAAGAAAATCAGCTAAATTGTATACTTTTGATGTCTCAGCTTTTAAGTCAACCCAGACTCTAAGCTCTGGTCTAAACGCAAGGACATCTGATACCTCCATTTCAAAGCTTTTCATTTCTCAGGATGAGGTGTTCAGTTTTGAAATGTAACCTTCTAATTCCCTCATGATCAAATGGTTTATGAAAAAGAACAGAAGCTTCTGAAACAGTGTTGTAATAAAAAAATAAAGGAAGGAAAAATAATTGCAAAAGAATAGATGATTACTTAACCAAAAGTGAAAGGAAAAACGACAGATTTCAAATTGTTTCATCCAAGGACAAAAACCAACAAAAAACCAAAATGTTTCAATAGGGGTAAAACATTGCAAATAAAAGAAGTGTCCCAAGCTTGTGTGTCTGAAAGAGCTAGTGGTTATTTAAACTTTTTTAATATAGCTAACTGAATATAAAGAAATAGAACCATTTAGCAATGGTAATTGGGCAGAGAAAGTATAAAATGTTAAGAGACTATCATTTTTCTTGTATATATGTTCATCCAAGAAGAAAAAAAACTAATATAAGTTAAAACACTGCAAAATTTTTAGTAAAAATTACTGCTGTACAAGGTGGTATGTATGTGTGTATACGAATACACAAACCACACCACACACACACCACAGGCAAATATATAAGTGCTTAATTACATAGCAAAGAATAGTCAATTCATAGCTCCTGTATTCAGCTGTTTCTCATTCATTCAGTGAGTGTTTGGCCATCTCTCAGCCAGATACTGTGTAAAAGGCTGAGGATACCATAATGAATGTAGAATAGATGATCCCTCATTTATGATTCCTAGTATTCTATTAGAGAGATGCAAAATATTCAAATAATCAAAACGATACAATAAATTTTCAGATAATTAAAATGGAGGATAAATGCCCCCCCCCCCAAAGTGAGAGTTTTCATGGTTACAAAAGAAAGGCATTTATGGTAGCAATCTCTGGATCGGTCATAGCAAGTTGAGTCATTCCTGAGCCCGAATTCAGTGCATATTCTGCAGAAGCTGTATAAAGAAAAACAGCAATTAGTTGGTGGCTTCAAATTTTGTTAGAATGTTAAAACTTTTCATCCTATATTGAATTATAGTAAAAATGATAAGATAGTACAATTTAATTAATTAATAGAATTTTAAAGCTTTTTAAAAATACGTATGTACAATATTCCACATAAACATATGTTGAGAGATCATTAAGAAGGTTAGTATTGGCTCTAGCAGGCTGACTCAGTGGTAAAGCATCGGCTCGGCTTGTGGATGTCTGGGTTTGACTCCCAGTCAGGGCACACAGGAGAGGTGACCATCTGCTTCTCCCCCTCTCTTCTCCCCCCCTTCCTCTCTGGCAGCCATGGCACAATTGGTTCAAGCACATAGTCCCCAAGCACTGAGGATAGCTCCATGGAGCCTCCACCTCAAACACTAAAAATAGGTTGGGTGCCACCAGCACCAGATGGACAGAGCAATAGTCCCAGATCGGGTTGCTGGGTGGATCTCAGTTGGGGCACATGCAGGAGTCTATCTCTGTATCTCCCCTACTCTCATTTTAAAAAAATATTATTACTATTATTATAATATTTTTAAGGAAAGTTAATTACAGTGGCAAAGAACAGCAATGTCACATTCTAAGGACTAACACACACGTAGTATAATTGTCAGAAAAAAATGCATAGTAAAAAAAGCTCATCTTCTGAATACTGAAATAAAAGTTTCAGGCTTGTTGGAAGAAGCACCCCATGAAACAAGTCAGCAGTTCAGAATCAGCATAAGTAATGATTTCTAGATTTTAGTTATGAGCAGGTCCTAAGTAATCTATCCTTGATAGACAATGAAGGTTATGAAAGTCAAACCATAAAAGGGCTTTCTGCTTCACTTTCTCTACGCCTTTTTTTCTTGAATTAATCTCATGGAGTTGTTTTTCCTCCAAAGGCCAGTATCCACAGCCATTTTGCCTTTTCTTTGAAGATTTTACTCAAAGACGGAATGCTCACTCAGTGGTTGAATAATTATGTGAAAATAAGATTATTTTATTATAAATGCAAAGAATATTAAGGTCAAATTCTAAACAGAATTATTAACTAACAGGTGCATAGTCTCTCACACATTTCAATTCATAATGGCAGTTTGTGAAGACATGATTCTCACAGACTCAGGAGCCTCCTTTTATCCCATGTTAGAGCAGTCTTTTCAGTCTGGCTGCCAACTCTCTTAATGAGTAAAGACTCTTCTGAAAAACTACCTACAGATCAAATTGGAAAATGTCCCAGGTGTCTCTAGACCCCCTAGCAGTGGTTTTCAAACTGTGGCCCCAACCAACAGCATTAGAATCTCCTGAGATCTTGTTAGTAATGAAAAATTTCAAGTTCTACCCTAGACCTTGAGTTAGTACTCAGAAATTCTGAGGTGGGGTCCAGTAATCTGTGTTTTAGCAAAACCTCCCAGTGATTCTTATACACACTCAAGTTTAGAGCAGTGATGGGATTCAAATAATTTAACAACTGGTTCTCTGCCCTAATGACTATTCTAAGTATATATATTTAAAGAAAAAAGATATACCAAAAGGTAATTAATTATTTCATACATTTAGTACTTAAATAAGAACAATAAATGAGGTACACAAAAGTAGATGATATTGTAAAAAATGTTTTAAAATATCAATAAAAATATTAAATAATACCAATAAAACTTATTTAAGGCATTTCCATATTGCTTCTTGATTGGCATCCTCACTTGCATTTTTTTTTTCCTATGGACAGAATGAACATTACTACAGGAGCTTAGAATATGCTATTACGTAGATGAACATTAAAAAGGAGTAAGGCATATCAATCTGTGATTTCCACATTGGGTGGCTGCCCAGGCACCCACCTTAGAAAGAACCCTGATTACAAGTGCTATTTTAACAACCGGTGTACTGAACTCAACAAAAAAAGTAGGTATTGGTTCTAACGGGTGCAAACCAGCTGAATCCCACCATTGGTTAAGAGCCTCAAATTAGTTTCTCCCATCTTTAAGTAAAAAGTTGCTTACCAGCTCCCCAACTTCCTGTACAACTCTAACTCTCAACATTTGACAAAAAAAATATTATATTTTCTATAGGCTATTCTACTTTTCCTATATTCATATTTTTCTAAAGAATCCAAGTTTGGGGGGTATATCTTCCACATGGAATCAAATTATCCTCAGACTTTCTTCTCATTATAGACTCATCCTGTGCCTCTTTGTAGGATGAAGTTAGCAGTACCAAAAAGATCCAAAAGTACAGTGGTTTTACCTTAAATAATGTTAATCATAATATTTGTGATTATAATAAATAATAGTCATTCTCTTACTTAGAAATCTATAGGAGACCCAGGCAATGAAGCCATTCAGGAACTCAGGTATTTTCATCACGTGGCCCCACTCCCCACTGCCTTGTCTTCATCTGCATTTTTGAAACTGGATGTGGGTAAGTCCTTGTTCCAAATCAGGAGAAACAAAAATGAGGGAGCCTAGGGAAAGGGATTTCTTTTTAGGAAAGTGACCCAAAAGTTACAATTCCCTTTTCCTCACATTCAACTGGCTACACTTGGCCTCAGGGAAGGCCACTTGTTCCTTTGCTGGGAAGAAGAAAGACTGACTGGGCAATCAACACAGCACCATCCCTCCTCACTGATGTCCTTTCCAGAAGTCCCCTGTCCCAGCCATTCACACTGGATACCATCTTCTCTTCTCAAATTGCAACATGACCGTATCTTTATAATACTTTGCTCTAACTTAATTATTTATGAACCTTTTTTTCCCCTGTCATTTCAAGTCATCCTGAGATAATTGGCAGGGGCAGAGTCCTCAATAGATAGATGCAAATAGTCTGTCTGCAAGATGTAGAAAAAAGTAAGTATTGAATTAGGAGCCAGAGAACCAACAGTTAAACAATCCAAATGTCTTTATTCTGTTGACAAGTCATCTTCAACTTGAATTTATATATACACACACACATATATATATATATATATATGTACACACACTTATATGGCAGATAATTTGTATTTTATAAATTTTATAATTTAAATAACAGATCATTTGGATAGATCCAGTGCTGTTCTCGTGGGGTTTGGGTGTACACAATAGATTGAGAAGTTTACTCTACTAATACATATTTAAACAAAGTGACCTTTATATTAAAATCTATGGGTACAAAAGAGCAAACAAGCCGCTCAATTCACACATTTCTCATCAGCCTTTGCTTTGCTGTGGTGATATACATACAGATATTTATCTCTCTTGACACTAATTCTAACAACACTTCAGAAAAGAGCACAGTGGAAGCTATGCTGTGTGTTTTACATGGTGCTGAGTTCAGATGTAAGCATCAATTTACAACAATAATAAAGTCAGATAAGAAATAATCCAAATGGAAGGAAAACTTGCCAGTTGAGTTATTTCAGCTGAGCAGAATGTTTATTTTTTTCATAGGACAAATTAGAAGTTTTCCAGATGGTTTATCTAAAGTATTTTTCTCTCCTCCAAGCAGAGCATAAATTGGAAGTGTAACAAAAAGGTCATTGCAACCTCTCCAAGAAGCACATTTTCATAATTAAAAGAACTAAAGTTCAATCACATGTGAAGTTATCTCTATTCAACATATGCATTACACTTGTATATATTACAGGTAATTGTTTAATTTGAGGTTTGTAAAAAAGTATTTTAAAGCCAATAACCATCCTTTGTGGCCTTTCCTTTGTTAGAAACACTGCTCTTCATCCTAACATCATAACACTGGCAGAAGAAATGCGTTACACTGATTTGCCAACAGCAACAAATGGAGAATTTTTTTATTCAACTAGATAGCTAAAAACATCTAGGTGGGCACATGGTTTGTCATATAATAACGCATTGTCAGGGTGTTATCAGAGAGAAAAGGGGTTTTGTCTCTTGAACAATATCTCCTGATTACATAAACAATTTATTTCTGACCCAATCTTTCTGAGATGGTGAAGAGAGAAGAATTTAATATTGAGTTTTGAAGGATAGATTTTATCACTTGTCAAATTAAGATAGCTACCTTTTTGCGATGGAAAATGAATCAGAAAACAAAGCTGTGATTCCAGCAGAAATCCATCTCAATACTGGGATGGTTTGCAGAATGCCCTTGGGTCTGCAATTCCATAGAACAGTGTGCTCTAGAAGCCAGAAGAGGACAGTTTCTCTACCTGCCAGTCAAGCAGAAGCAGCCCCAACCTTACTAACCTGCCATGAGCTTCTCTGTCCTGGCCATGAAAACGTTGCAAACTTCTCTTCCTGATCATGCAGGTCAGCAAAAAGAGCACAAATTACAATAGTGCCCTGTTATTTCCAGGGGATACACTCCTAGACCCCCCAGTGAATGCCTGAAACTGCAGATAGTACTGAACTCTATATACACTGTTTTTTTTCCTATACATACATACCTATGATAGTTTAATTTATCATAAGCACAGTAAGAGATTAACAACAATAATTAATAGAACAATTATAACAATATGCTATAATAAAACTTATATGCATGCAGTCACTCATTTCAGGGGAACTCTTGCTGAAGTTTTTGCACTAAAGATAAACCTCATTTTTAGAAAGTGAATTTACTTACGGTTTAAAGGGGACTAGAGCCAGTTTTGATGGAAGATAATTTAAGGTCATCTCAGCATCTACAAATCTCAAATCCAGGAGAGTAAAGCTATAGTAGCATCATCTATGATCCGTAATAACTGTGAAACTTGATCAATGAAAAAAAATTAATGTAAGTTACTATCAATATACCAATTCATTAAAATGAGAGATGGGCAGAATTATTTAGTCTACAATTAGGAAGGACCAATCATGTCTTATTATTAAAAGTTTCTCCTCTCTCTCTTCTATGACTGCATGTAACAATTTATTGGAATTCTTTTATTATTCTTGTTATATTAAAAAAGTATACAATGTTATAATTGTAACATTTAAGTCCAAATGATCCTGGGGAATTTTAAAAACTATTATCACATCTCATGAATAGTCTGAACACAAACTCCAAGTCAATAATAAGACTCTATAAGTTCCATTGCAATATTCCAGCTAGGAAGTAATAAAATAAATTTTCTTAGAGTTATTTAGCTCTTTGATAAAAGGATGTACCTTTTTTAACATATGAAAAAGAGCCCCTTCAATGTTTTCCCAACCTCCCTTGTTACTTCCTTATCTTCAAAATGAGAGAAATTAGAGCTCTCAGTTTTCCAAACAATTTGGCTCAAGCGGAACAAGTCTGTGGTTGTCATTACGCGTGTGGTCAGGGGCCTTTCTGAATCCAAGCTCTGGGATATCTGCAGGGCAGTAAGATCCAATAATCTTACTCAGCAGCCTGCACAATGTCTTCCCTCATCCTGAGGGGGACCATCCTCATAGTTGCTGACCTAAAGCCATTGGGATAAACTTTGTTTTGGGAAAAGACTTGATATTCTGAATTCTTGTATTGCTCACATTTGATTTCAGCTACACTGGGAGGGTCTAGGGAGAAAGCACTGGAGGGGCAAGTGAGTGGGGCCACTGTCTCTACTCTCACCCCTCAGACCTCTGCCGCCCCCCACGTGCATTTATCCACATGTGTTTTATAAACTATTTCATTTGGAGAAAAGTTGATAAAGCAAATATATTAGTTCTTCTACATTGAATTTCAGAATCGAATATGGCCAAAATTGCTTGTGTAATGTGTATTATTCCTGGTGAGAGGATAAAAGAGACCCCCAATATTGAATCTTAACACTTTTGTGTTAGATTATAAGATGGACCATTGTAGATTTTATAGGGGTTGCAAGAAAACTGTTAATTGTCTCCACGACCTTACAAGTTGGACTTAGGGTAAGCTATGTAAAATTGATATACTATAAAGTTAAACAATTAGGTTCTAAAAAGTTTTTTTTTTTAGAAAAGTTTTGTGATAACTTACAAAGGAATTTCCAACAATTTTAATTTTATCTAGGAGTATCAATAAGGTGAATTTACACTAATGATTTAGTTTTAGGATATCTCCACCAAAAATAAGTGCTCATTATTTACTCAAGCTTATCAGAAGCTATATGAATATGTAAATATTATTCCCATAAGATAGGACTTAAAGGATAGATTAATTACAGTAAAAATAACTGTAAGAGTCCCAGAATGTATCCTTCCACTCATTCAAGACATGCCTGACACTTGTGGTGCTCTTTGTGAAATGCCAGGAAAGACTTAGATGGGTAACGGCCTCCTACAATTGTGAGATAATTTTATTAGCAAAAAAGGTCTATATTGTATGCCAAATATATGGCATCACAACCAAGGCCATGTGTTTTCATTAAAATCATAAAGTGTTTTGGGTTATATCAGAATTTTTTCATTATTTGTAGAATTTATCTTTCTGTCATCTGTTAACACACAGTACAAAAAAAAATAGTAGCATTCACAAAAGGTAACGAAAAAGTATTTAGAGGAAAAATAGTTCAGATAGTTAACTGTCAGATAAAAACACCAATCTTACATTTTATTAGAAAAAAAATAGACCAATTCATAAGACTTTGGTGTTCCTTAAGGGTGTAGTTTGAGATCCATGAATCTAATTTATTTGCCACATCTTACAAATTAAGTGAACAAGGTCCAGAGAAGGGAACAATTCACTCATGGTCACACTTTTATTAGAAAAGTTAGTTAGAAACCTGAATTTTCAGCTGCCAATTGAGCTTACTTTCCTTCCTTTGCTGTGTCAGAACTCATTTTTTTTGTGGAAGTTTGTAGTATTTTTTTCCTGAATTTTATGTTCACTGCTGGCTCAAAGGTTATACCCTGACTTAATTCCACTAAATATTAAGATGTCAGTACAATTTGCAGACCCCTCACTGTTAGTTCATAAGCGTCTCCCTTTTCCCACATCCTCACAACCATGTGGCAGAAGCAATCATTACCTTCTCCAAAGTCCTCCATCCATGCTTTTGTTCATTAATTTTGTTTGAATTGACAATGAGCTCAACTCCAGGCACAAATTTTTCTAAGCCAATTTCTCCTTGCTAGATACACTCTTTATCCAGCATCCTTGCAGCTAAGAGCTGGCCCATTTGACATACTTCTGATCAGTAAGATGTAAAAGAGACTCTTCTAGGAAAGTATTTATATTTCACTTTCCAGTAGAAAGAGATAGGCATGCAAGGAGGCCCTCTTTAAACAGCCCCATCTCTTTCTCTGCATTCTGTCATATGATGATATGACGCCTAAAATATCAGCAACCACCTTGTTTCCTCAAAGCGACCACTTCAAGATGAAGAGCCAAACAAATGGGGAAGCTGAGGAAAGGAGGAGCTCTTGGGGGCATTACTGAATTTCCATAACCTTTTAGAGCCACTTACGTCGAGACTCATTACTGTGTAAGATATTTAGACATCTTTGTTGCTTAGACCAGTGTTATATGGACGTTCTGTTACCAAAATAACAGAAAACATGAACAGACATGCTTGCAATTATATGGTTTTAAAGCTAGTCATTCTAATGAATTTAAAATTATATTTCACTTTTGTATTCATTTAAATTTCTCTAATTAATGAGGTCAAACATATTCATTATACCATTGTTAACCATTAATGTGTCAACTCCTGTGAATTTACAGTTATTGCCAATTTTTCTATTGAAGAATTGCTTAGATATTCTAAACAGTATTTTTGTCACCCATCTATTAGCTCTTTATATGAGTACTTTGTTAAAGAAATAAAATAATTTAAATAATCAAATTAAATTTTTCTTAGAATATGTGTTTTGGGAGACATGTTTAAAATGTTTTTTTTTTCCATCCCTTGGCCATAAGAATAATTCTTCTATATTTTCTATTTTGTTTATAGTTTTACCTTTTACATTAAATATTTAATCTGAAGGTTAAAAAAAATTGACTTTTTATTCTGGTCAGGCAGGGATTATACTTTATTTCATTCCATACAATTGATCAGTTTCTTCATACCATCCATGATGCAATCTATCTTTTCTTCCCTGATCAATGGTATCAACACGACCTGACATAATACTACCATTTAGACATCAGTTTTTTCTGCCTTAGTGTTCAAAGTATCATATCTTAATATTTGGTAGAGTTTGTCTCCCTCTTTAACCTAACTAGTCATGAATGTGTATTTTTCTTTACTTATTTTAGAATCAGTTTGTCAGTTTTCTCAAAAATTTTTATTGCAGTATTGATTAGAATGGCATTACATCTGTAGCTTAATTTGAAAAAACTATTTTTATATTCTTTATATCATTTTTAATGTAGTTTAATTTTTTAGTTTTTTAATTTATTTGATTTAATATTTAGTCATTCCTATTTATTTTTCTCCTTGAGTATTTAGATTTTTATTTTCTTTAAAGCATTTTAGTTTTTCTGCAGTTTTTAGGCATTATTTTATTAGGTTATTTCTTAATAATTATAGTTCTGATTTTTTCATGTATTTTTTTAATTTTCTTGCTTTCTGTTTTTAGTTTAGAGAAGCAGTTTTAATTTATAAATTTACCTTGGATCTAACAAGTTTTCTGTATTCTCTTACTAGTTCTAATAGCTGACTATATGTCTGATGAATCTTTTATGTAGATAATTTGCATCTGTAAATAATAACCATTTTGTCTCTTATAGCTATTATTTCTTTTCTTTTTCATCTTTGACAAGTATTAAATTCAATAACAGCTGTTCTAGTCAATAGCGTTCTGGTGTATCAAGATTTTACTCACTCAAATAAGTGTGACTGTGCAGAGGAGAGCTAGAGTAAAAGAACTCCCCAAAAAATAGCTATTCAAGATAGCAAGTTAGCTTGACAGAATATGTAAAACTCCAGGATCAGGGACAGAAGAATTTATTATTCATAATAATAGCGGTAGCCAGAGTATTAAAATAACCACGGTAGTTCCCCCAGTCCGAAACTCCATAGGGTGTCATAATTGACAGATGGAGTCTTCATACACACTACCAGGCGTCCCCCAACTACAGCCCCTACAGCCCACAGGCCGCATGCGGCTCCCTGAGGCCATTTATCCAGCCCCCGCCGCACTTCCGGAAGGGGCACCTCTTTCATTGGTGGTCAGTGAGAGGAGCACTGTATGTGGTGGCCCTCCAATGGTCTGAGGGACAGTGAATGGCCCCCTGTGTAAAAAGTTTGGGGACCCCTGCTAGACCTTAGGCTTAGTAATCTGCCACTTTTTTTTTTTTTTAATTTTTCTGAAGCTGGAAACGGGGAAGCAGTCAGACTCCCGCATGCACCCGAACGGGATCCACCCGGCACGCCCACCAGGGGGCGATGCTCTGCCCATCCGGGGCGTCGCTCTGTCGAGACCAGAGCCACTCTAGCGCCTGGGGCAGAGGCCAAGGAGCCATCCCTAGCGCCTGGGTCATCTTTGCTCCAATGGAGCCTCGGCTGCGGGAGGGGAAGAGAGAGACAGAGAGGAGGGGGGGGGGGGTGAGGAGAAGCAGATGGGCACTTCTCCTGTGTGCCCTGGCCGGGAATCGAACCCAAAACTCCTGCACGCCAGGCCGACGCTCTACCACTGAGCCAACTGGCCACGGCTGTAATCTGCCACTTTTGTCACAAGCAGAAGATTGCACTTTGTCTGAAGGGAGATCAGAGGCATTCATTGCAGGACTGTGTGATGTATCCCTGGAAGGCATTATCTCACTTTTTCAAATTTGAAGCTACAACAATTCTAAAACACAGCCCAAGTGAAAATATAGTCAGGGCCTTGCAATAATGGCACACTGGGCAAAATGTATAGGATAGCCCATGACAGTTTCCCCATGCTGTGTTATTGCTGGTCTCCAATAGAATGGCATAAAGTAAAATTTTCTGCTAAGTAGCATGTTTTTATATAGCATTTTTATACAGAACCTGTAATTTCCAGATATTTCCTCCTATTTCTTTTTAAGTGGTTTATTATAAAGAGACATTGAATATTTTTTAGTGTTTTTGCTGTATCTATTGAGATAACCATGTGATTTTCTTTTTAGGCCATTAATGTCATAAATTATAGATATGTCAATGTTCTCATATTTGTAAGATAAATAGTGCTTCATGACAGTGTATCTTTATATACACGTCTGGGTTCACTCAGCTAATATTTAACTTAGATTTTTATATCTTGTTTAACATGAAGTGGGCTTGTAATTTTCTTTTCATACACTATTATTTGCTCTAAAAGCTAACGTTACGCTAGCCTTTAAAATGAGCTTGACAGCTTTCACAACTTTTTCTGTTTTGTGGAGTAACCTATCTATTTCTCATTCTCTCTCTCTCTCTCTCTCTTTTATTGTTGATTTAAGAGAAAAAAAGGGAGAGAGAGCCAGCAGTTTGTTGTTTCACTTATTTATGCATTCATTGGTTGAATCTTCCTTCTATGTGCTGTGTCCTGGGAACCTTGGTGTATTGGAATGATGCTCTAACAACCTGAGATACCCAGCCAGACTCTTCCTCTCTCTTTCAAGTTGTTAGAGCCTATACAACCACTTGGGTGTGAGTGGGAAGGGTATGTAGTCTTTGTCTGTTGGGACTTTATTTTGTCTTTGGATTTTGTTGCTGAGGAGTTCTGATTACTATTTCAATATTCTTTAGTGATTATCAGGAAATTGAATTTTAATATTTCTCCCTATAAAACTTTATCCACTTTGTCTAAGCTTAAAATTTATAGAGTTGAGCATATTTTTAATGTCTAATATCATAGTTATTTATCCCTTTTTCAATATGTATAATTTAGTTATTATTTTTGTTTTCTGTCCCACTGAGTTCTGTTCTCATTTTTATTTTCTTCTTAGTTCTTTCGGCCTATATTCTGTTGCCCTTTCTCTAATGTCTAATGGTGAATATTTTGCTCATTTGTTTTTACATATTCTTTGTTGTATATTTAAATCTTTAAATTTATCTCTAAATACTATTTTAGTTGTGCTTCACAAATTCTGAAAAATAATGCTGTCATGGGTATTCAAACATAAGTATTTGTTGTTTCCTTTATTATTTTCTTTGACCAAAATGTTCACAGTCTTTAGTTTCTTAGCATAAATACTGTTTTATTTTGTCAGTTTCATGTTGTTACTTATTTTTTTTAATGTTATTACATTATGGCCCCAAAATATAGACTATCAAATGATGTTTGTTTGGTTTTTTTTGAAACTTTCTTTGTGGCCTACAAAATTGTTGAGTCAATATTATGTCAAAAATAAAATATATTCTCTGTTAGGTATACAATTATAACTGTTAATAAGGATACTGATATAGAAATATATAAGTATAAATTTGATATGTGAATTAAATCTCTTTTTCATCTGTTTGATATTTTAAATATTGATTGATTAAAACCCTTCAAATATACCTGACCAGGTGGTAGCACAGTGGATAGAGTATCAGACTGGGATGCAGAAGACCCAGGTTTGAGACCCCAAGGTCACCAGCTTGAGCACGGGTTTATCAAGTTTGAGCAAAGTTCACCAGCTTGGGCCCAAGGTCACTGGCTTGAGCAAGGGATTGTTACTTGGTCTGCTGTAGCCCCATTGTCAAGGCACATAGGAAAAAGCAATCAGTGAACAACTAAAGTGCCGCAATGAAAAAAATTGATTCTTCTCATCTCTCTTCCTTTCTGTCTGTTCTTATCTGTCCCTCTCTCTGACTCTCTCTGTCAAAAAAATAAATAAATAAATAAAACCTTTCAAATACAATTTTTTATTTATCTACCTCTGCCTACATTACTGTCCTTATTTCATTGTCTATTTTTTTATCTATTATTTATATATTTGATATATTCTATATCAAAGAAGATATTGTTAGGGACATTTGGTTTAGTTATATTTTTATTTATTTCACCTTTTGTTTCTTCTCAGAATAGAAAAGTCTATTAAATATCCATGTTAAGATGAGAAATATATTGAGGAAATACTATCTTTGTATAGTTTTAATATGTAGCTTTGAATAGTTTTTAAAAAACATTTTTTGTATTTTCCTTTACTTTTTAACAGATGTAATCAATATCATTGATACATATTAATTGGTATACTATTAGGATGGTATCATCTCTCAAGCTAATCAATATATATATATATACATATATATATGAAATATGAAAAAGAGTGATAGATTCTAAAATTAATTTAAAATTCCAGACCTTCTAGTCAAGTTGGTGGTATCGGTAAACATGGTACACACTTCCTTCCACAATCAAATCAAAATTACAACTAAACTACAGAACAATCATCATTCAGAAAAACCTGAAATCAAGTTGAATGAAAGTCCTACAATTGGGGATTATAAGAAGAAGCCACATCAAGACTGGAAAGAGGGGCAGAGATGCAGAACAGGCTAGTCTCACACACATGTATAATGGGTAAACATGGGGAGGAGTATTTTGGCTGCAGAGGTCCCCCCACCCCGAGGAGCAGGGGTGCCTAGCATCATACCAGGCCACCCAGCCTAGGGTTATAATACCTGGAAGAGAAGTCCCCATAAAACCAGCAGGGATTGAGTCTGAGGAAGATAGAGGCTGCTGGAGTCCCAGAAAGTTCCTCTTAAAGGACCTGCACATGGACTCACCCAAACTCATTCCCTCTGAGCTTCAGCACTGGATCAGCAGCTTGAACGGCACCAGAGACCTATGGGGAGGAACTGAGTTGTCTGGCATCAGGACTCGCAGAGGCCAATGTTCCTTTGATAAGCCCTCCCCCCACAGAGCCAGAGTCAGGTGCCATATCTGAGACTCCATCAACCTGGTTAACACTGTTAGCCTCACCTGGGTGACCCCCTGAGGTCCTGCCCCACCCAACTTTTCAGCCCACCCAAGCTGCTTTCAGTGACTTCTCCATATGAAAGCCCTGTCTGGGCTCATGCTTAAGATTTTAATAAAATCTCTCAAATAAGCAGAATCTGGCCTCAGAGCCCTTACCTCTCCTTAAGTGGTTCCAGGCAGCTGGCCTTAGTTCACAGCTTGGCCTCACTTGAGCACCTCTGAGCCTAGCACAAACAGCAAAGTGACCTGAAAATCACTTTGTAGCTCATGCTGCATGGTCCTGGGAAGAACACAGTAAGTAGCTAACATCGGCCTTCTCCTCCCAGGAGGCCCCAGGGCCAGCACACACCGTAGATAGCTTAATACAACATCAGTGCACCACCTAAGCACCTCTGCAAGTGACACATTCAAGGGGCAATTCAGCAAGCACCAGAGTTCCACAGAAATAAGTCCTGCTATGTGGGGTTGGTGTCTGCACAGCTGATCATCCGCAGTGGTTAGAGGGGTGGACAGTGATCACAGCCAAACCTTGCAGCTGATTAGCCTGAAGGTAAATCATTCCCCCCGACATGCCAACAACAAAGTTCAACTACAAAAAAAAAATATATATATATATATATATAAAGCCCACCAGGGGAGGGCACACCTCAAGTGCTGAGCTGAGGTGATTGGGGAGGCTGTGCCACTGGATCCTACAGGACCCTACTACATTAGGCCATTCGACAAAGCCTGGAAGACATAGTAGCTATATCTAGTACACAGGAATAAACACAGGGAGGCTGACAAAATAAGGTTCTAGAACCCCGCTATAGGCGAAAATCTGCGAAGTAGCAACCTTATCTTTATTTTATTATTTGTATATGTTTTAAGACTTCATAAACCCTCTCCACACTCTTAGAACCCTTTCCCACACTGTTATTAACCTTTCCCATGCTCATAAACACTTCCTAGGCTCTTAAACACTTTCTACTCTCTTAAACCTACATAATTTTAACAAAATATAAAATTCTATATGAACACTCACCAGTGAATAGTAATGTTTTAATTAACATTTTTTATATTTTTAATATTTTTTTCAATTTTTTAGGCTAGAAAATGCTTATTTACCACAAAGATAATTAAAATAATAAATACATATAAATACCTACTGTATTTTTCGTTCCATAAGACACACTTTTTTTCTCCCAAAAGTGGAGAGGAAAATGCCTGTGCGTCTTATGGAGTGAAAAATATAGTATTTTATTAAATATTTTAACACACCATTTGGTTCAGAATATTTTTTTCTTATTTTTCTCCTTAAAACCCTAGGTGTGTCTTATGGTCAGGTGCATCTTATGGAATGAAAAATATGGTATATGGTGCAAAATCCCACAACATGCAAAAAATTTGTGATACAAAATTAGATATATACAATTTTAAAATACGTGATACAGTGAGACCGCAAAAAGTGAACCGCAATATGGCGAGGGATGACTGTATAAGAAAGCAAAATTCACCCAATCAGAATGACAAAAGGAAAAAAAAAAAAGAATCCCAAAAAACAGAGATAGTGTAAGGAACCTCTGGGATAACTTTAAGTGTACCAACATTCTCTCATGATGAGGGTGCCAGAAGGAGAAGAGAGAGAGCAAGACAATAAAAATATATATATTTGAAAAAACTATTACAGAAAACTTCCTTCACCTGGTAAAGAAAATAGACATAAAATTCTATGAAGTGCAGAGTCTCAAACAAGATGAACCCAAGGAGACACACACCAAAACACATCATAATTAAAATGACAAAGGTTAAAGACAAAGAAAGAATCTTAAAAGCAGCAAGAGCAGTTAGTTACCTAAAAGGGAGCTTCTATAAGATTGTCAGCTGATTTCTCAACAGACATTTTGCAAGCCATAAGGGAGTAGCAAGAAATATTCAAAGTGATAAAAAGCTATCATTTATAATCAAAGGACAAATAAAGAACTTCCCAGTCAAGAAAAAGCTAGAGTTCATCACCACTATCCAGTATTACATAAAATGTTAAAGGTTCTTTTTTAAGAATAAGGAAAAAAATGTAAAAATATAAACAATGTAATGGCAATAAATACATATCCATCAACAACTGAATCTAAAAAAACAAAATAAACAAGCTGAACAGAAACAGACTCAGATACAGAGAACATTTTAATGGTTGCAAGATGGGAGAGGAGTTGGGGAAATGAGTGAAAAGGTGAAGGGATTAAGAAGTGCAAATTAATTGCTACAGAATAGTCACGGGATGTAAAGTACAGCACAGGGAATAAATACAGTTAATACTCTCATAACTAAATATGATGTCAGTGGGTAAAGATTTATTAGGATGATCACTTATTAAGTTATGTAATGTCTAATCACTGGGATATATACCTGAAACTAATAAAATAATGTATGTCAACTATAATTTAAAATAAAAAAATGATTAAAAAGAGTTAAGTCCAATACCATAACTATCACACAGAGTTTCTAATAGTCCACAACACTCCACCGTAACACCTTATATTCATTTCCAAGGACTGTATCCTCCTCACTGCAGTTGTCACTATGAAAATATCTTTCAAGTGCTCTTATCAAGTTTTCTGTATGCTTGGTTTGATGGCTTTCAACAATAGTGGCAATTTGTAATACAGATGCCTCTCTCTTCAATACTCAGAAGAATCAGAGCATACAAAAACTATTCCTCCTCATTCAGTTTGAAATCAAACAAAAGAAGAAAGAGTTTGGTCCAATCTAGGGAGACTATCCTTTTTTTTTTTTTTTTTTTTTACAGAGACAGAGAGAGAGTCAGAGAGAGGGACAGATATAGGGACAGACAGACAGGAACAGAGAGGGATGAGAAGCATCAATCATTAGTTTTTTGTTGCGACACCTTAATTGTTCATTGATTGCTTTCTCATGTGTGCCTTGACAGGGGTTGGGGGATTACAGCAGACCGAGTAACCCCTTGCTCGAGCCAGCGACCTTGGGTTCAAGCTGATGAGCTTTGCTCAAACCAGATGAGCCTGCACTCAAGCTGGTGACCTCGGGGTCTCGAACCTGGGTCCTCTGCATCCCAGTCTGACGCTTCATCCACTGTGCCACCGCGTGGTCAGGTGGAAGACTATTCTTTACCTCATAAATTTTTAGTAGAAAAAAAATAGTTCTGAGTTTTATTTCTATGTCTGTTTTGCTGTATAAAGAAATAAGAAAATATGCATTTCAGTATTTTATGTTATGTGTATTTGGAGACTATGAAAAATGAAGGATCTTTTCTTCACCAGGTTATGAATTAACTAATTATCAGAGATTTACTTTAAAATCTATTGTAATCAAATATTTAATTTCTGTGCCATCTGAGTATTTGTCTTCAATTCTCTCATATTGAATACTTCAAAAATCTGTATAAACTTAGAACATGTATAAATCATAAATAGAAAAAATATTCTAATAAGATCAATTTTAATTTTAATAGCATGTTAAATACCTAAAATTTCAATCACTTAATAGCCCTGGCCAGATGACTTGGTTGGTTAGAGCGTCATCCAAAAGCAGAGAAGTTGCTGGATTCTATCCCCAGTCAAGGCACTTACAGGAGGAGATCGAAGATTCTGTCTCTGTCTCTGTCTCTCACTCTTTCCCTTCCTCTTTCTCTAAAATCAATAAAATAAACATTTAAAAAATTTTTAATCATTTAATAGACCTAAATTACTCTTGCTTTCCATGAATCTGTTCTTGCTAGAATTCTGAAGGTCTACAAACTATAAACATGTAAACAGTTTAATAAAGATCAATCAGTCAATAAAAACTTGTTTACCAATAATTACTATTCACTTGTCAAGTAATTGGGTACCTACTATATCATACACTAGCTAATAAAAAACTACATGGTGTTTCTCTGTGCACAGACTGCCAACATTCTAGTAGAGGTATAAGGTATGGAACTTAGTGGTAGGAATACAAGGGATTCTAGGGTTATGACAGTCTCAACATACGATGTTTCAAGTTTATGACACTCCCATAAAAACTCAAAAAATATGAGATGTAAGTGTTTAAGCTTATGCTGTTAGTGTCATATATTTTTTATACTTACTTTTTTGTCATTTTTTCTTTTCCTACAGTACAGTGGACAGTATAGTATATTTATGTCCTTTTCCTCTTCCTGTGGCTTGGTTGTGTTTTTATGTTCTAGATTATGATTTTACAACTGTATTAGGATAGGTTGTGTTTTGACTTACAACAAAATTCAGGTTACATCACTGTCATAAGAAAGGAGCTATGTCATAACCTAAGGATCCTCTAAACCAGGGGTCCCCAAACTACGGCCTGCAGGCCGCATGTGGCCCCCGAGGCCATTTATCCGGCTCCCTCCACACTTCCAGAAGGGGCACCTCTTTCATTGGTGGTCAGTGAGAGGAGCACAGTTCCCATTGAAATACTGGTCAGTTTGTTGATTTAAATTTACTTGCTCTTTATTTTAAATATTGTATTTGTTCCCGTTTTGTTTTTTTACTTTAAAATAAGATATGTGCAGTATGCATAGGGATTTGTTCATAGTTTTTTTTTTATATAATCCAGCCCTCCAATGGTCTGAGGGACAGTGAACTGGCCCCCTGTGTAAAAAGTTTGGGGACCCCTGCTCTAAACATTCATCAGTACAGCAGAGTAATTCATTGATAACAACCAATGCTTTCAATGCAAATTTAATAATTCCCTTCTGCCTGGTAACCAATTCCCCACTTTTCCATTAGCACATAGGAGTAGCTAGGGCTCTTACTTCATACAGTTTTGGAGGCAGGAGACAGACAAAAGGTTTAGAGTCAAAACAATTTTGATCAAGGTCACCAAAAGTCAAATTCTTTCCATAAATCAGGGGTCCCCAAACTTTTTACACAGGGGGCCAGTTTACTGTCCCTCAGACTATTGGAGGGCCAGATTATAAAAAAACTATGAACAAATCCTTATGCACACTGTACAAATCTTAAAGTAAAAAAACAAAATGGGAACAAATTCAATATTTAAATAAAGAACAAGTAAATTTAAATCGACAAACTGAACAGTATTTCAATGGTAACTATGGGCCTGCTTTTGGCTAATGAGATGGTCAATGTCCGGTTCCATATTTGTCACTGCTAGCCGTAACAAGTGATATGACATGCTTCTGGAGCCCTGACTTGTGCGTCCCGCATCACTGGAAGTAGTACTGTACGTGAGCAACGCCGCACTTTGCTGTTCTGCCATATACAGTACTCCAGGATGCATCCTGTGCTCCTCTCACTGACCACCAATGAAAGAGGTGCCCCTTCCGGAAGTGTGGTGGGGACTGGATAAATGGCCTCAGTGGGCCGCATGCAGCCCGCGGGCCATAGTTTGGGGATCCCTGCCATAAATAACGAGCTTGGGAAAATTTAATGATGATATAAGAGTGAGGTTTTTATTTACTTAGTTCTATTGTTTTGTTTTCTTTTTTGTTTCATGGCCTGAAAAGTGAGTATTCTAAAGGACTAAGAGAGTTGAAACCAACTGGGGTATCTGGGAAGAAGCTATGAACACTGTCCACAACCCGACCACGGGTTACTCATTGTTAACAGGAGGTTGTGGGAGGTTATAAAGCCACAATCTACGTGCGAAGAATCGTGCGACAAAAGAGCTGATTTGGACCTGCTTCCCATCTGGAACACTATAAGGTAAAGGTAATACTTTCTCAGAAATTCTTCATGTCCCCATAGTAAAAAAAATTAGAGTAACAACAAAGACACTGCATGACATGCCAGGTGTAGAGAGATCCTGAGGCAGCACCTTCCATGTCTCCTGCTACACCAAGTGACTTCAGAAAACAGTCCAAGTGTTTTGTGCTTTCGAGAGGGAACAAAGTTGAGAGTGAAAGGGTGTGTGTGTCAACAGACCTGAAGGTGTCTTGGAGGACTAACAAGGTGACTTACAGAACAGTCATGAACCAGAGTCTGGAATTAAATGGAGAGATAAACACTCAGAGGATATACATAAGGATAAATGCCAATAACTGAGGACCAGGAACTACAGTCTCTGTTCCTCGGCCTCTTCTAACACTCTCCATGTTAAATCTTATATTAAGTATCTGACAATTTAGGTGCCACACTGGAGAAAAGAAAAAAGAAAAAAATCCCTAAATAAGTGAATTTAAATCTGAAATATACTAATATTTCAGATGGTAAACTACTAACTGAGAAACTGAAATATGCTAATTTTTCTTTTTTGAAAGATAATTGGGGTTCGTTTTTATACAGAAGCAAAGTTAAGTTATAGGTATAGAAGTTTTTTGCACCTTTAAGATTTGTGGTAATTTATTTATTTATTTATTTATTTTTAATTTTATTTTTTTAATGGGATGACATCAATAAATCAGGATACAAATATTCAAAGATAACAAGTCCAGGTTATCTTCTCGTTCAATTATGTTGCATACCCACCACCCAAAGTCAGATTGTCCTCTGTCACCTTCTATCTTGTTTTCTTTGTGCCCCTCCCCACCCCCTATCCTTCTCCCATTCCCCTCTCCCCCCCGTAACCACCACCCTCTTATAAATGTCTCTTAGTTTCACTATTATGTCCCACCTACGTATGGAATAATACAGTTCCTGTTTTCTTCTGATTTACTTATTTCGCTTCGTATCATGTTATCAAGATCCCACCATTTTGCTGTAAATGTTCCGATGTCATCATTTCTTATGGCTGAGTAGTATTCCATAGTGTATATGTGCCACATCTTCTTTATCCAGTCATCTATTGATGGGCTTTTTGGTTGTTTCCATGTCCTGGCCACTGTGAACAATGCTGCAATAAACATGGGGCTGCATGTGTCTTTACGTATCAATGTTTCTGAGTTTTGGGGATATATACCCAGTAGAGGGATTGCTGGGTCATAAGGTAGTTCTATTTTCAGTTTTTTGAGGAACCACCATACTTTCTTCCATAATGGTTGTACTACTTTACATTCCCACCAACAGTGGATGAGGGTTCCTTTTTCTCCACAGCCTCTCCAACATTTGCTATTACCTGACTTGCTAATAACAGCTAATCGAACAGGTGTGAGGTGGTATCTCATTGCCGTTTTGATTTGCATTTCTCTAATAGCTAAAGAAGATGAGCATCTTTTCATATATCTGTTGGCCATTTGTATTTCTTCCTGGGAGAAGTGTCTATTCATATCCTCTTCCCATTTTTTTATTGGATTGTTTGTTTGTTTGTTGTTGAGTTTTATGAGTTCTTTGTATATTTTGGATATTAGGCCCTTATCTGAGCTGTTGTTTGAAAATATCATTTCCCATTTAGTTGGCTTTCTGTTTATTTTGTTATCAGTTTCTCTTGCTGAGCAAAAACTTCTTAGTCTGATGTAGTCCCATTCATTAATTTTTGCCTTCACTTCTCTTGCCATTGGAGTCAAATTCATAAAATGCTCTTTAAAACCCAGGTCCATGAGTTGAGTACCTATGTCTTCTTCTATGTACTTAATTGTTTCAGGTCTTATGTTTAGATCTTTGATCCATTTTGAGTTAATTTTTGTACAGGGGGAGAGACTGTAGTCCAGTTTCATTCTTTTGCATGTAGCTTTCCAGTTTTCCCAGCACCATTTATTGAAGAGGCTTTCTTTTCTCCATTGTGTGTTGTTGGCCCCTTTATCAAAAATTATTTGACTATATATATGTGGTTTTATTTCTGGATTTTCTATTCTGTTCCATTGGTCTGAGTGTCTATTTTTCTGCCAATACCATGCTGTTTTGATTGTCGTGGCCCTATAATAGAGTTTGAAGTCAGGTATTGTAATGCCCCCAGCTTCATTTTTTTTCTTTAGGATTGCTTTGGCTATTCGGGGTTTTTTATAGTTCCATATAAATCTGATGATTTTTTGCTCTATTTCTGTAAAAAATGTCATTGCAAGTTTGATGGGAATTGCATTAAATTTGTATATTGCTTTGGGTAATATAGCCATCTTGATTATATTTATTCTTCCTAGCCAAGAACAAGGTATATTCTTCCATCTCATTATATCTTTTTCGATTTCCCTTAACAATGGTTTATAGTTTTCATTATATAAGTCCTTTACATTCTTTGTTATGTTTATTCCTAAGTATTTTATTTTTTTTGTTGCAATCGTGAAGGGGATTATTCTTTTGAGTTCCTTCTCAGTTGTTTCATTGTTGGCATATAGAAAGGCTATTGACTTCTGTATGTTAATTTTGTATCCTGCGACCTTACTGTATTGGCTTATTGTTTCTAGTAGTCTTTTTGTGGATTCTTTGGGGTTTTCGATGTATAGGATCATATCATCTGCAAAAAGTGATACCTTTACTTCTTCTTTTCTGATATGGATGCCTTTTATTTCTTTGTCTTGTCTGATTGCTGTGGCGAGAACCTCTAGTACCACATTAAATAAGAGTGGAGAGAGTGGACAACCCTGTCTTGTTCCTGATTTAAGGGGGAAAGCCTTCAGTTTAGTGCCATTTAATATGATGTTAGCTGATGGTTTATCATATATGGCCTTTATCATGTTGAGATATTTTCCTTCTATACCCATTTTGTTGAGAGTCTTAAACATAAAATTGTGTTGTATTTTATCGAAAGCCTTTTCTGCGTCTATTGATAAGATCATGTGGTTTTTGTTCTTTGTTTTGTTGATATGGTGTATTACATTAACCGTTTTACGTATGTTGAACCATCCTTGAGATTCTGGGATGAATCCCACTTGATCATGATGTATTATTTTTTTAATATGTTGTTGTATTCGATTTGCTAGTATTTTGTTTAGTATTTTAGCATCTGTATTCATTAGAGATATTGGTCTGTAGTTTTCTTTTTTGTGCCATCCTTGCTTGGTTTTGGTATGAGGGTTATGTTGGCCTCATAAAATGTGTTTGGAAGTATTGCTTCTTCTTCAATTTTTTGGAAGACTTTGAGTAGAATAGGAACCAAGTCTTCTTTGAATGTTTGATAAAATTCGCTGGTATAGCCGTCAGGGCCTGGACTTTTATTTTGGGGAGGTTTTTAATGGTTTTTTCTATTTCTTCTGTACTGATAGGTCTGTTTAGGCTTTCTGCTTCTTCTTGACTCAGTCTAGGAAGGTTGTATTTTTCTAGGAATTTATCCATTTCTTCTAGGTTGTTGAATTTAGTGGCATAAAGTTTTTCATAGTATTCTACAATAATTCTTTGTATATCTACGGTGTCCGTGGTGATTTCTCCTCTTTCATTTTGGATTTTGTTTATATGAGTTCTTTCTCTTTTTTCCTTGGTAAGTCTTGCCAAAGGTTTGTCAATTTTGTTGATCTTTTCAAAGAACCAGCTCCTTGTTCTATTAATTTTTTCTATAGTTTTTCTGTTCTCTAATTCATTTATTTCTGCTCTGATTTTTATTATCTCCTTTCTTCGGCTGGTTTTGGGTTGTCTTTGTTCTTCTTTTTCTAGTTCCTTAAGGTGGGAAGTTTAGTGGTTCACTTGGGCTCTCTCTTGTTTGTTCATATATGCCTGAAGTGATATGAACTTCCCTCTTATCACTGCTTTTGCTGCATCCCATAGATTCTGATATGTCATATTGTCATTTTCATTAGTCTGTATATATCTTTTGATCTCTGCACTTATTTCTTCTTTGACCCATTCATTTTTTAAAAGTATGTTGTTTAGTTTCCACATTTTTGTGGGATTTTTTTCCTCTTTTTTGCAGTTGAATTCTAGTTTCAAGGCTTTATGATCAGAAAATATGCTTGGTATAACTTCAATTTTTCTGAATTTGCTGATGTTGTTTTTGTGGCCCAACATATGGTCAATTCTTGAGAATGATCCATGTACACTGGAGAAAAATGTATACTCAGTCACTTTGGGATGAAATGTCCTGTAAATGTCTATCATATCCAGGTGCTCTAGTGTTTTGTTTAAGGCCACTACGTCTTTGTTGATTCTCTGTTTGGATGACCTATCTAGAGCCGTCAGCTGTGTATTGAGGTCTCCAAGTATGATTGTATTTTTGTCAGTTTTTGTTTTAAGATCAATAAGTAGCTGTCTTATATATTTTGGTGCTCCTTGGTTTGGTGCATATATATTAAGAATTGTTATGTCTTCTTGATTCAGTGTCCCCTTAGCCATTATGAAATGGCCATTTTTGTCTCTGAGTACTTTTCCTGTCTTGTAGTCAGCATTATCCGATATGAGTATTGCTACACCTGCTTTTTTTTGGATGTTATTTGCTTGGAGTATTGTTTTCCAGCCTTTCACTTTGAATTTGTTTTTATCCTTGTTACTTAGATGAGTTTCCTGTAGGCAGCATACAGTTGGATTTTCTTTTTTAATCCATTCTGCTACTCTGTGCCTTTTTATTGGTGAGTTTAATCTGTTTACATTTAGTGTAATTATTGATACTTGTGAGTTCCCTATTGCCATTTTATATCTTGCTTTCTGTTAGTTTTGTGTCTTGTTTGATCTTTCTCTTTCGTTTTTCTATCTTTTGTTTTTATTTGGTTGTATTCCATACATCTTTCCTCTGTTGCTATCTTTTTTATCTCATGTGCTTCTGTAGTGGTTTTTTCAATGGTGGTTACCTTTGAGTAATGAAAAGGGTCCCTACCCTGTTCATTGTAGCGAACTATTTTGTGAGTACTTTTGTACTCCATCGTCCTTTGCTACTGTTAATCTCCATCTTCTCCCCCTCTTTCTTTTTGTTGTTGTCACAGTTTAAATTTGGTTTTATTGTGTTCTTCTTGGAGCTTTTACTTGTGGCTCTGTTTTTTTTTTGTTCTTTGTATCTGATTGGAGAACCCCCTTTAGTAATTCCTGGAGTGGGGGTTTTCTGATGATAAATTCCCTCATCTTTTCTGTATCTGTGAATGTTTTTATTTCTCCTTCGTATTTGAAGGATAGCTTTGATGGGTATAGTATTTGTGGTTGAAAGTTCCTCTCTTTCAGGACTTTAAATATTGGGGTCCACTCTCTTCTAGCTTGTAGAGTTTCTGCTGAGAAATCTGATGATAATCTAATGGGCCTTCCTTTATATGTTGTATTCTTCTTTTCCCTGGCTGCCTTGAGTATTTTTTCTTTGCTGTTGGTTTGTGTCAATTTCATTATGATATGCCTTGGAGTAGGTTTGTTGGGGTTAAGAAAACTCGGAGTTCTGTTTGCTTCTTGAACTTGAGGCTTTAGTTCTTTCCACAGGCTTGGGAAGTTCTCATCTATTATTTGTTTGAGTATGTTCTCCATTCCATTTTCTCTCTCTTCTCCCTCTGATATACCTATTATTCTTATGTTATTCTTTTTGATGGAGTCAGATAATTCTTGTAGGGCTATCTCATTTTTTTTAATTTTTGAGTCTCTTTCTTCTTCTCTCTGTTGTGCCTCAAGTTGCTTGTCTTCTATTTCACTAATCCTCTCTTCTATCTGACCTGTTCTATTAGCTAAGCTTGTTACTTCGTTTTTCAGCTTGTGAATTGAGTTTTTCATCTCTTTTTGATTTGTTTTTATAGTTTCAATTTCCTTGGACATATATTCTTTGTGTTCGTTGAGTTGTTTTCTGAGCTCCCTAAATTGCCTTTCTGTGTTTTCTTGTATATCTTGGAGGATTTTTAGTATTTCTATCTTGAATTCTCTGTCATTTAGCTCCAAGGTTTCCAATATATTAAATTTTTTCTCCATAGATTTTTCCTCATCTAGCTGTGTTACCTCTCTTTCTTTTGTATCCATGATATTCGATTTTCTCTTCCTTAATGGCATCTGAGAGTGGTTTTGTTGATAGTATTAATGAGATTTAATAAAGAATAAAAAGTTTAAAAAAATAAAAAATATAAAAAATCAAAAAGAGTTGTTTTTTAAAAAAAAAATAATAATGAAATAAAGAAAAATAAAATAAAATAAAAATTTTTTTAAAAAAGGAAATTATTCCCCCCCCTCCTTTTTTCCTCTCCTCTCCTCTCCCCTCTTTCTTGAGAAAATCTTGTGGTGGACTGTGAATTATAACAAACAATGCCTGTAATGGAGGGCCTGAATTGGGGAAAAGTAATAAAGGGGCAAAAAAAAAAAAAAAGGAAAAAAAAAGAAAAAAGAAAAAAAGAGCGTATGGACCCACAAAAAGCAAATAAGGAAAAAATTTGGGTCAAGAATAAAATGATTTGCTTTTAGGTGTTGGTTGTCTAAGAGTTATGATGAGAGGAATAAGAGGAAAACGGAAAAATGGGGGGACAAATTAAAAAATTACTATTGTATTTAGTAGAACAAGAACTAGATAATATGGAGAGCCAGGGATGGGAGCACTGCTAGTGAGTTAAAAAGGTGAAGTAAAAGCCCCCCAAAATGCCACAAACATAGGTTTGAGTCCCAGATAAGATAATTTGTTTGTTATTGAGGTTTGAATGAGAGGAGATGTAAAGGAGAAAGGAAGAAACTAATATAGAGGGAGAAAAGAAAGAGAGAGAGAGAAAAAAAGAGGGAACCACTAAAAGAAGAAAAAAGAAAGGAGAGAGAGAGAGAGTTAAGGGTTTTGGAGTGCAACCCTCATAGAGAGAAAGGAAGAGAAGAGAAAAGATAATGGGAGATGTAACACTTATGGGTAGTGTAGTTCAAGGAGAGGAGAGAGTAAGACCAGTAGAGAGTTAATCGGCCAAATTGGAGGAGGAAAAAAAAGTATCAAGAATGAAGATAAGAGAAACAAACGAACAAATATAATAAAATGGGATAGGTTATAAAGTCTGCAGATTATTCTTGATTTTGAGAGGTTATCTTCTTGCTTTTTCTTTTCTCTCCCTCTTCCTGGTCGGTGACTCTGTACCCCGGGTTCTGCCCCTTTGGCACGCTCAGGTAGAGGTTTGCAGTTGATAAGTCTCTATGGCAATGTCATGTATTATGCTTTAGTCTTATTGGCAGTCGAAGCTCATTAGCATTTATAGGCTCTGACAGTGAGAGAGTCCGTGTTCCTGGAGCCTTTCTTCTAGTCTTTCCTTCCTCAATTAGTCGCCTGAGAATCCAGCTATGGGGTTGCTGCTGCCTCTGCCTGGATAGTAAGAGGCTCAAAGAGCTGGCAACTCCCCACTCTATTTCCACTCAGCACAGGGCTCTGGGTAAGGCTCAGTCAGTCAGAGCTGCTAGCATAATCAGGCGGGCTTTCCGCCCACTCAAAGACCACTGGCTCTACCACTCTGTCCGGTAACACAGGCGGGCGCCCACTTCCGGGGCACTTGAAGGAAACTCTCACTCACTGTCTGCGACCAGGATATCCGGCCAGCAGTCTCACGCTCTGAGTGAAACCCCCAACCGCAGGGAAAAGTTGCAGCGTTGGAATTGAGTCTCGCTCCGTCCCCGTGCGCGGCTTTTGCAAGGCACTGGGGCGGCCCGAGATTCCGCTTTGCCCACACAAAGGCCCCTGACTCTGCCCCTCTGTGCGATAACACGGGCGTGCACTGCCGAGATACTCGGAGGAATCACTCACTCCTTATCTGCGCGTGCAAACCAGGATATGAGGCCGGCGGCGGTTCCCTCTGAGTGAAACCCTCACCAGCATGGAAAATCTCCACCGTTGGGATTAGTTCTCACTCCCTCCCGTGCGTGGCTTTCCCAGGGTGCTGGAGCTGCCCAGAGACTCTACCCTCGGCCCACAGAAAGGCCTCTGACCCTGCCTCTCCGTGGGGCAACACGGGCACCACACTCTAGGAAGAAATTCTCGCCCACTAACTGCGCACCGACCAGGAGACCGGGTAAAATGGCCGCTCCGCTTGTCTTTCTTTGTTTGGGTTTGGCGCGAGTGTTAGCTTGTATTGCCCGGGTTGCCACAGGATCAGATTTTCCTCGGCTTGGATCTCTATGCCACAGCCTGGTTCGGCCGTTTGTGCCATGGCGGCCTGGATGTATTCACCCCCTTTGCCCGCCTCAGTTTCTATATTCACAGTTACCAGAGAAAGCCTCCCTGTTTAGGTTAGTGAGGAAGGCGGAGCATTTCTTACTCCCTATTTCCTTCGGGGTTTATTATATATTTAGCCAATTTTTCACTCAATCATACCTTTGGGTGTCTTGCGAAGCATCTGGAAGCTCCAAGTATAGGTTTTTCTGTTTCTGGTTGAAGATCTTGTTGAGTTTTGGGGGAGATTTATCGGTATCGCTTCCTACCCTGCCATTACTCTGATGTCATCTCCGATTTGTGGTAATTTAGAGAATTAAATGAGAAGAGGTTTTTAAAATGCTTAATAGAGGTTCTTTTGCCAAAAAAAATTGTTGAGGTTCCAAAATTTTCCTCTTCTTCCAAGTGAACCTGCTGCAGTTATGTGCATGCTGGTAGAAGACATAAGCCTCCGAGGTCAGTGGTGAAAGGCCATTTATAATTCACAGTAACAGTGGCCAGGATATCAGTATTGTTAGTGCCAACTCCCTGAGCTATATCCCCAGAAGGTAAAGATGATAGGGCCAAACAGAAGCAGTGGGATGCATTATAAGAGAGCAACTCTGCATTCAGAAAATGTTGCATTGAGCAGCAAATGTGCCTTCCCTTTGCTCTGAAGAAAGATAACATCTCTAGTCTACAGGAGTGTTCACTATTAACCATGATGAAAAAGGGGTTCAGAACAAAGGGTAGTCAGTGCCTTGTTCACAGGATGTATAGAAACCCAAGAGATGTGTCTCCCAACACCACACCTAGCAAGTGCTAAGTAAATATTGTCTATTACTGCAGTTATTGCTATTAGAAATTTGTTAACGCTACACAATCTACTGACTATCAATACATCCTACAACTGTTTCATGGGCATAATAAAAAAATTGCTAAAGTTTGCTAAAAATTTTTATTAAATCTATGAAAATCAGATGTTCATATAAGAATGGAATACGTTTATGTGATTTAAATATTTTGAACAGAGAGATCTACTTAAATGAGTATAGACATTATTTTAGAATAATAATGCTCTATTACTTTAATTATAAAATAGATGTATTAGTATACATATTCCATCTTTGCTGAACTTGGCAGGATGTTTCTTAGTCTAACAGTTAAAGAGTTA
The DNA here is from genome assembly GCF_036850765.1 of Saccopteryx bilineata. Lineage (NCBI taxonomy): Eukaryota > Metazoa > Chordata > Mammalia > Chiroptera > Emballonuridae > Saccopteryx > Saccopteryx bilineata. Next base: position 64,869,104 of record NC_089490.1, on the reverse strand, counting down.
AATAAACTACAGGCCAGAGTGCATATAGTTTTCTGATATGTCAGTAATAACTTAAAAGGAAGCAAAATTCTGTGCCTTAGAATTTCTACTTGTGTGCATTCTCCTGGATTCTACTGTACTATTTCAGGAAATAAGCCTTTTGGGAATATTCCTGTAATAAAAACAGATTTTTCCTAAACATCACACACCTCTTCTTCTCCCTTTTATTAGTCCTAACTTAGTTACAACAGTATTTCAGAAAGGGGGTTGGATTCTCACATTCCTTTTTATTTTTTTCCATTGTCTTGAGTGAGAAAGAAAGAGATGGAGGAAGGGAGAGGAAAAGAGGGAGAGGGGAGGAATGGAGAAAGAGAAAAGCATCAACTTGTTGTTTCCTTTAGTTGTTTCATTTAGTTGTGTACCCATTCATTGCTTCTTGTACGTACCCTAACAGAGATCAAACCTGTCAGTCTTGGTGTGCCAGTTTGATGCTTCATCCACTAAACCACCGGGCCAAGGCTGGTTAGCACTTTCATCCCCAATTGGAGACTATATGATATATGAACATCAGTTAATTGACCTACACAAGAACTTCTCAAATTGTAGGAGATATTCAGAGGTGAAAATGGCAGGTTTTATAATTTTTATTTTATAGCTATAGGCCCTGGCCCTGTAGCTCAGTTGGTTAGAACTATTGTCCTGACATGCCAAGGTTGGGGGTTCAATTTCCGGTCAGGACACATATAAGAAACAACTAATAAATGTATGAATGAGTGGAACAACAAATTGATGTATCTTTCTCTCTCACTCTCCCTTTCTCTCCACTCCCCTCTCTCTCTCTAGAAAAATAAATAACTTAAAAATTTTTATACTATATATCTGAAACAAATATTGCACAGTGTTGTAGACTGAATTTTGTCCCACTGAAGTTTATATGTTGAAGCTCCAACCCCAATACCTTAGAATGTGACTGTATTTAGAGATAGGGTTTTTATTTATTATTATTATTATTATTATTATTATTATTATATTTTTCTGAAGCTGGAAATGGGGAGGCAGTCAGACAGACTCCCGCATGCACCCGACCGGGATCCACCTGGCACGCCCACCAGGGGGCGATGCTCTGCCCATCCGGGGTGTCGCTCTGTTGCGACCAGAGCCACTCTAGCGCCTGGGGCAGAGGCCAAGGAGTCATCCCCAGCTCCTGGGCCAACTTTTGCTCCAATGGAGCCTTGGCTGCGGGAGGGGAAGAGAGAGACAGAGAGGAAGGAGAGGGGGAGGGGTGGAGAAGCCGATGGGCACTTCTCCTGTGTGCCTCGGCTGGGAATCGAACTGGGACTTCCGCATGCCAGGCCGACGCTCTACCACTGAGCCAACCAGCCAGGGCCGAGATAGGGTTTTTAAAGAGGTTAAGTTTAAATGAGATCATAAAGGGCCCTAATCTAATATGTTTGATGTCCTTATAAAAAAGAAGAGACGCTAGAAATGTGCACACACAAAGAAAAGGCTTTGTGAAAGACACAAGGAGGTTGCCTGCAAGTCAAAGAGAAAGGCCTCAGGAGAAACCAAACCTGCCAACACCTTGATCTTGGACTTCTAGCCAAAAAAGCTCTGAGACAATACATTCTGTCATTTAAGATACCCTGCCCATAGTATTTTGTTATGGTAGTCCCAGAAAATTAAGACACATGGTTTCAATATTTTTTCTCATTTTTTTCTTCTTTCTCAAGTGAGAGAAGGGGAGATAGAGGGACAGACTTCCACATGCACCCCAACTAGAACCTGGAAACCTCTGTCTGGGACTAATGCTCTGCTCATCTGGGGCCATGCTTACAACTGAGCTATTTTTAGCATCTGAGGCAGAGGCTCCATAGAATCATCCTCAGTGCCCACTGGGGGCAATGCACTCAAACAATGAAGCCATGGTTAGGGAAGGGGAAGAGATAGAAAGATAAGGGGGAGGGGAGGAGAAACCAATGTTTGCCTCTCCTGTGTGCCCTGATGGGGAATTGAACCAGGGACATCCAGACACTGGGCTGGTGCTCTACCACTGAGCAAATTGGCCAGGGCCTGAAAATTTTTGTTATTACATGATCATCTAAAATTTAAGAAATGCTATGATCTTTTAAAGAATATCAGCAAGTTACCTCAGAAGAATTTGTTTCAATGTGTTCTTTTCATCCTTTTCCTTTTAATAAGAGTTTATTTTTTCTTATGTGTTGACTTTTGTTCTGAAATGTTTTAATGTATAAATGAATCCATTTCTGCAGCAGCTGATTTCTCTGCTACATAGGTCTTGCAATCTACTTTAATTCAATGTACCTGTCTCCTCCTGGTATTTTATCAATGTAGTTAGTATGCATTTTAAATTGTTCCTTGGCAAAATCCTCTTGGGAAATGCTGATTTAGCATGCCTAAAATACAGGTGCATTCTCAGCAAAATCCATGCACTGTAATGTTAAGTGAACAAAAAATTGATAAATAGTAATAAATAAATGTGTTTTCCCCCTTCCCTCTTCTTGTTTTCCAGTTGGCCTTGCATATTCACTTTCTAAGCAATGCCTTCAAAACATGGTGTGAATACAAATGCATCTTCAGCTGGTTTCCCCACACATAGTACCAATTATTCTAACTAAATATAATTTAGCTCATCCTATCTTTCATAAAGTATTTTATGATACTTGCTTAGAATATTTAGGATGCATGTTGACTGTAGTTTCACCCATTCATTATTATAACCACAGATGCCCTAAAAAACAGCAATTCTTGTGAATGGTCTGAAAGTTTATAAAATCCTCTTCTCTGTTAATCAACAGCAAGTTTATTTTGTACTGTACTATACTATCCCATATTTACTCTAGTCACATACATATACATACACAGCGGACATCAATATCTTCGTGCCCACATTCCTTTCAGCAAGTATATTCCACGTTTATTAGGTCAGCATCTACTTTTCTATATTAAACCAATTCTGTCTCAATAGCCCTAAAAAAAAGGAATTTTCAACAGAATCACCTCAATTCTAAAAGGCTCAGAATTGTTTTTCTTAAGTAAACTTTTCTTTTTTCAGCCTTTTTTACATTACTGTTTTGTCCTTAGGGTGTGTGTATGTGTATATGTTTGTCCATGATGTAGGGAGCCCTATGCTTCCAGAAGGATTAAAATGTATTCATATATCAACTTTCATTTTGCATTATACATTTTTGGATATGGTTATATAAATTAAAAATAAAACAAACAAAAAAACATACTAAAGTTACTTAAAAATGTCATTTACCCCCTAGTGTAACAAGACAACAAAGAATGCAGCAATGCTCACATGATTATTTCTACCATGATCAAGAGCCTTAGCGCCATGGCAAACTTTTCAGATCAACACAATGATTGGCATTACAAGTAAACTGAAGTAGACCCAAGCTCCATTGATAGCACCAAACATTTTTGTAATAAGGGCTTCCCTACATCTCTGCAAGCCAAATTAAAATGTGGTCTGATTTACTACATGGCAATTTCAAAAAATGTTGTACCTCTAACAGCATTTTTAGCAAGTTTTTAATCACTCCAATTAAAATCTATGGCTTACCTGATGAAAAAGAGTAAGGTACTAAAAATCATCCCAAGCGTTGACCTGGAAATGCTGAGGTCGCCGGTTCGAAACCCTGGGCTTGCCTGGTCAAGGCACATATGGGAGATGATGCTTCCAGCTCCTCCCCCCTATCTCTCTCTCTCTCTGTCTCTCTCTCCCTCTCTCTCTCCTCTCTAAAATGAATAAATAAAATAAAAAAAAATTAAAAAAAAAATTATCCCAATTTTCTCTTTTGTTTAATTGAATTTATTAGGGTGATACTGGAAATATAATTATACAGGCATCAGATGCCCAGTATCAGTAATTGAATTCTTGGTATGTGTCAGATACATATATTATTTAACCTTCACAACATATCAAATAAAACAACTACTGGAGAAGAAGATTCTATTGTTATCTCCATGTGGGAAATACTGAGGTGTGCATAAGAGGAGAAAATATTTAAAATACAGGCAGCAGCATGTCAAAAAAGGGTTGTGTGGATGAGAGGGACCTCTTAACTCCAGTATAATGTACAATATATGCAATGTACTACATAGTATATATAAAATAATAAATATATATAATATATAAGACATATGTGATATATATATAAGAGCTGCATTTTATATTGAGATACATAGATAGATAGGCTGCATTGCATATATAGAATTTGAAAATAATATAATTAAAAGCCAATTTATTTTATATTTTCAATATGCATTGATAGTGACCAAATATTCTTCCCAGAAAAAAAATTGTTTTAAAAAAATAAATTTTTTTTGTATTGATTTTGGAGAAAAGAAAGAGAGAGAGAAGGGGGGAGGAGTAGAAAGCATCAACTTGCAGTAATTGCTGCTTGTATGTGTCTTGACCTGTCAATCCTGTATTTTGAACCAGCAACCTCAGCATTCCAGGCCAATACTTTATCCGCTGAGCCACCACAGGTCAGGCAAAAAATAAGTTTTAATTGTTTAATACATTATCACTTGATGTTTAAATTAGCTTAGCTTTATCGCTTATTTATTTATTTATTTATTTATTTATTTATTTATAGAGTTAGGCTTTATTCTTTGATATTTGAAAGACACAAAAAACACAAAGTGTATTTTTTTCTAAAACAAGATTTAATTGGCTATTTTGGAATCATGAATAGTGTTCAAATAAACCAGGAAAAACAAATCATTTTTGCTTCAACTATTTCCATGCACATCATCACTGAATGTTTTATGTGAAATTACTTAAAGAATGTTAAAGATAAATAAGCAAGTTTTTTCTACTCTAAATAAAAGGGGCAAAACAATTCTCTTTATTTTTTTCTTTAAATTCAATTTATTAGAGTGACACTGGTTAACAAAATTATACAGATTTCCGGTGCCCAAGTCTCAACACATCTCTGTACGCCATACTGAGTTCTCCCTTTCCGGTCAAGTCTTCATTTGTAACAATTTATCCTCCCATACCCTCTGCCACCCTCCTTCTCCAACAATCACCACACTGCTGTCCATGCATTGTATTCTACATGGTTATTTTAAAGTTAAAAACACTAACCATGTTTGGATGTGTAATAAACCTAAGAGTATCATTATACCATGAGTAAAAACCATATATTATAATACCATGTTGTTTCGATTACTGTGGCTTTGTAATACAGGGGGTTCTTAGGTTATGACAGTCTTGGCATATGATGTTTTGATTTTATAACACTCACTCCCATAAAAGCTTAAAAAGAATGAGATGTGAGTGTTTCACCTTATACCAGTACAGTCCTACTTACAGACTATGTGGGCAAACTAGTTTGGTTGTGTGTGGTGGAAGAATACTCACATAGTACAGTGGACAGTATAGTATATTTATGTCCTTTACCTTTTTTTGTGGCTTAGTTATGTTTTTATGTTCTAGATTATGATTTTACAACTGAGTTAGTATAAGTAAGTGATGTAGGCTGGGATGTGTTTCTACTTACACCAAAATTTGGGTTATGTCACTGTCTCAGGAATGGAACTGTGTCATAACCTGAGGACCCCTTGTATAGTTTGATATCAGGTAGTAGAATTCCTCCAACTTTTTTCTTCTTTTTCAGGATTCAAGGTCTTTTGTGGTTCCATATACATTTTTTATATATTTGTCCTAGTTCTGTAAAATACACCATTGGTATCTTGATAGAAATTGCATTGAATCTATAAATTGCTTTAGGTAATATAGATATTTTAATGGTGCTAATTCTTCCTATTCATAAACACAGTATATATACTGTGGAAAGCAGTATGGAGTTGCTTAAAAAAATTAAGAATGGAATGGTTATGACCCAGAGATTTCACTTCTGGGAATTTATCCAAAGAAAACCAAAACATTAATTTAAAACTCTTGTGTTCACTGTAGCATTAGATACAATTTGGAAACAGCCCAAGTGCCCACTTGTAGATGAGTGGATAAAAAAGCTGTGCTACATTTATACAATGCAATACTATGAGGCCATAAAAAAGGAAATCTTACTGTTTGTAACAGCATAGGTGGACCTGGAAAGCATTATGCTAAGTGAAATAAACCAGTCAGAGAAAAACAAGTACCATGTGATTTCACTCATATGTGATATCTAATGAACAAAATGAACTAACTAGCAAAATAGAGATGGACTCATACAGATAGGGCAGGCTGATAGCTGTCGGGGTAAGGCTGGGTGAAGGGGTGGAAGGATTGAGCAAAAAATGACAAAAAAAAATAATACATGCTATAGTGAATCTTTAAAAAAAATCATATATTACACATTGCTGATAGCCATTCACAGCAGGTGAGGTATTTTTCTAAGAGTGCTATACTCTTCCCCTGGGAAACCTAGGCCATGGATACCTTTCCTTCCAGGTTTGTATTACATAAGTAAATGCATACATACATACATACATACATACATACGTAAGGCAGGGTAGGGAACTGGATGGAGGTTTGAGAGCATTTGGTACTAATTTACTATAAGATAATGGATTGCCCAAGCCACTATTGTAACATATACATCTATTCATACTGACTCTACCTCTGACTGCTCTTTTTTATTTTCTTTATCACTGAAAATGAGGAGTTACGTCAATGAGCAGTCACACACACTGGTCAGTCTGTGGCCTGGAACCAAGTTCCTCTTATTTTCTTCTGTTACTATTGCACATTTTGCATTTTACACCACATTGACTCCTGGATATTTTGAATATGATCTACATAGTCATCCTACCTTGGGACACTTGCTTCCCCTGTCATATGGTCATGGAAGAAATCTCCCAGCAGACATATTTGTCACCTGGGACACTACTCTATGGGCACACCTGTTAGGTACAGGATTGGTAGTTGACCAAACTTGGCTAATCAGAGTGTGGTTGGAAAGAAGAGATTAGATTCTCAGTTGGGAATGGCTTCTAATAAAGAAAACAAGTAAAATTTGTAAATTGTATAGGGAACTTATTTTCTGCGTATACACTGAAAGGCACATAAACTGATTTACAGGGATACAGAGAGGTCTGAAGCAACAGTATATGAAGTGAGAAGAGAGAGAGAGAGATGCATAAACAAATATGGAAGGACTTCAAACAACTTTCCAGCCCCTGATTCCAATATTCTCCTACGGTCTATGAGGAAATCATTATTGTCAAATAAGAATAGGCTTTCTACTTTAACTTGGTCCTTTTTCCCCCCAAAAGACCAAAATAGAACTATAGTTTATTTCTATACATCAACTAAGGTCAAACTTTGCTTTAGAAAATCAATGTGATAACATTTACAAATCCCCTTCAATTTCAAGTCCATATAACAGGCAATTTGCTTTTCTAGGACTTTACAGTTTAACGGCAAACATTCCCAAAGCTGACTTAAGCACACTTACCTACAGATAGACCATTCTAAGAAAAGTCTCTCTCTCTCTCTCTCTCTCTCTCTCTCTCTCTCTCACACACACACACACACACACACAGAATATACATATATTTGTTATTTATATATCTATAATATTGTATAGAGACAATATTGTCATTCTCTCCAAACTGAAGGTTTATAAAATGGTGTTAAATGATTAAAGAAGACACTTTAAGAAGATACAAACAAACTTATTTAATCAAGGGATTGACGTCTTTGTGGAGAACTACAAAATGGGGTGGTAGACAGGAAACTTTTATAGGATAAAGAATAAAAAACAGGGCAGAGGAAAATAAAAAAAAACATGTGATATACTAGGGCCACATAGTTGACCTTGTTTGGGGTGAGAAGACCCAGAGTTGCTTAGCATTTGTGGATTAGCTGACTGAATATATAGCATTTCTGGTCAAGTGAATTATTTTAAAAAAAACACAAAAGTACAAAGTTTCGGTTTGTTGGTGTGGCACCCTGGGCCAGGGCAAGAGCAGCTCCTTCTTGAGCTTAAAAAGTTATTTCACCAATGGTCATAGCACTGTCCCATTTTATCTCCAAATATATTTATTAGGCCTATTATAAATATCACATCCACCATCTTTATATATTCATTATTAACTATAGGCCATACTGATCATCACATGACAGTTTAGGGCAGAGGTTCTCAACTAGAAATTATTTTATTCCCAAAGGGACATTGACAAGATCATGAGAAATATGTATTTTTTGTCATTACCCAGAGAGAAAAACTGCTGACATCGAGTAAGCAGAGATCACACATCCCACCACACACAGTACAGCCTTCACAACAGAATATTATATTCCAAAATGCAATAACATCAAGACTGAGAAACCTTGGTCCAACACCATTCATCCTAAAATCCTGATAGAGCCCTGGCCGCTCAGGATTGGCTCAGTGGTAGAGCGTCGGCCTGGCGTGCAGAAGTCCTGGGTTCGATTCCCGGCCAGGGCACACAGGAGAAGCGCCCATCTGCCTCTCCACCCCTCCCCCTCTCCTTCCTCTCTGTCTCTCTCTTCCCCTCCCGCAGCCGAGGCTCCATTGGAGCAAAGATGGCCTGGGCGCTGGGGATGGCTCCTTGGCCTCTGCCCCAGGTGCTAGAGTGGCTCTGGTCGCAACAGAGCTACGCCCTGGAGGGGCAGAGCATCGCCCCCTGGTGGGCAGAGCATCGCCACTGGTGGGCGTGCCGGGTGGATCACGGTGGGGCGCATGCGGGAGTCTGTCTGACTGTCTCTCCCTGTTTCCAGCTTCAGAAAAATACAAAAACAAAAACAAAAACAAAAAAACAACTAAAATCCTGATAGAGTTAAGCTAGCACAGATGTACCATTTGTAACAGGAACAGAGACAAGATGGCTGGTAAGACCCCCACAGACAGGCTGAGGTGAGATAATCATTACTAAAGTGCTTTGACAAAATACCTAATGCCGCAAGCAACAATATAGCTAATAAAATGATAACCATATAAACGACAGGACAGCCATATTGCAGATAAGCCTCAAGATATGATTACCAGTGATCTTTGACAGAGATTCATGGACTAATTCCAACTGAAATGTTAAAGCTTCCTGAAGCTTTAGCTCTACACGTGGAAAGAAGTAACCACCAGCAAATAAAAGAAGGCTGTGGGCCGTGTCTCCAACTCTGCTTTCATGCAAATCCTTATAGACTATAATCCCCATTGGCGGCAGCATCACAAAAGATAAATACAAGTGTGCTTGGTTATGGCCCAGCTAATAATCAAACAGAAAACAATGCCCAGGTAGAAGAGAAATTAATTAAAATAGCATGTAGGCAGGAACATAATGCATGCATTCCTAAAGTATAAGCTTTAAAAACAACAACAAAAAAAAACTTGTACTTAATTACTAATGTCATTGCATGAAAATGTTGCCAAAGCCTGCAGTCTTTGTTCTTTTATTTTAAACTGTTTTATTTTATTTAGAAAATTAACTAACACAGTGACATTGATCAATAAGAGTACATAACTTTCAGATGAACATTTCTGTAGCATTTGAACTGTTTATTTTATTGTATACCCATCACCCAAAGTCAAATCATTTTTCATCACCGCATATTTTGTCCCTCTTTAAATAAACCCTTAACCCCATCGCCTCCCTCCTGCCCATTCACTCAAGTTTTCTTCTCCCTCCCCCACATTCCCTTCTCCCTGGTAACCACTTCACTTTTATCTATGTCCACGAGTCTCAGTTTTATATCCCACCTATGTGTGAAATCATACAGTTCTTAACTTTTTCTGATTTACTTATTTCACTCAGTATACTGTTCTCAAGGTCCATCCATGTTGTCATAAATGACACTATGTTATCATTTCTTATGGCTAAATAGTATTTCATTGTATATATGTACCACATCTTCTTAATCCAATCCTCTATTCAGGGACACTTTGGTTGTTTCCATGTCTTGGCCCTGCAGTCTTTGTTCTGAATGCATTTCATAATGTTGTCTAAAATTTGAGCATATGATTTAAAAATGTAGCATGCTGACTCATGTTAACGACTGTAAGTAAGTAAAATTCAAACTGACAAACAATTGGAAATAAAAGATAATTTAACAACATCCTAATCAATTCAACTAATTGTTAAACTAATTAATCAAACTAATTATTTTTCCTTAGTTCTAGACTAATTTTTAATAAATTAAGATAAACACACCAACATTCACATCCTACACAATGTCATAATATCATTAACTTATTTTCTTAACCTAATAATTGTTTATCACCGTAATTTGGCTACAACCCTGAACTAAACTAGGTCTTTCTTTGTAGGCCCTGTACTAGTGATTTTCAAACAGTATGCCACAGCTATTGTAATGGGTCTGCCAATCTATATATTTACAGTGAACACAGTCTTTGGAATAACATGTCTCTTTTAAACTTTTTTTATATGTATTTATTTTTATAATTAATAAAATAAATATTTCCAATTATTTAATTAATGCTAATGTATTCACAATCAATAAGTGGTAGAAATACAATTATCAATTGAGTATTTTTTTTTACTATTTAAAAATTAGTTCTAATTTTTATAAGTTTTATTTTATTTTATTTTATTTTTAATTTATTCATTTTAGAGAGGAGAGAGAGAGAGAGAGAAAGGAGAGAGAGAGGGGGGAGGAGCTGGAAGCATCAACTCCCATATGTGCCTTGACCAGGCAAGCCCAGGGTTTCGAACCAGCGACCTCAGCATTTCCAGGTTGATGCTTTATCCACTGCGCCACCACAGGTCAGGCCTTTTTTATTTTTTTTTTTATAAGTTTTATTTTATTTTATTTTATTTTTAATTTATTCATTTTAGAGAGGAGAGAGAGAGAGAGAGAAAGGAGAGAGAGAGGGGGGAGGAGTTCTAATTTTTAAAATGCTAAGAACCACTATCTTATCTTGGGAGAGTTGAATTTCTGTTTTTATGATTCTTGCATTTATGAAAAAAAATGTCAGCTAATCATAGGATATTTCTTCAGATTCCACATTTGCTCACTGTGGCATTCATAGCACAGCTGTCCAAATCTACCTTGGAATTCATATTTTCCTTCAAGATCAAAGTTTAGTGTACTTAGCTACAAGTTTTGTTGATCCATTCCTCTTGAACTTCGTTTGGGCCCATAATTACATGCCCGATATAGAGAACGATGTCAAAAAGAAACAGATTTCAGTTTCAAGCTTTAGAAGAGTTCTGATAATAAAAATGTCATGAAAATGATGAAAAATACCTCGACTGATATGGTCTTGTTTTTAGGGACAATGTACTATGTTGTGGCTGTGAGAAAGGATACCTGTCAATTCCGAGATTAAGCTATTGTTAGGGGATGTTATTGTTTTTGTTTAAAGAAAAAGTCTTCTTGGTGTAGAAAAATGTCCAGCCATGCTACTTGCTATGCAAGAACAGTGGGATTGCTTTCTGCATGCCAGAAGCAGGGCAAAGGTACAACACACCCACTGCTGGGGCCCATTAGCATCTTTTGTCATAATACATGGCAAATGGACCAGTAACTACCCACTGCCAATTAGAGTGATGATGAGCCAACCTAAAATAGGCAGGTGAGCAGACTAAGTGCCCCTGTGGTTTGCCAATTACCTAAATTATCTGCGGTAGTTTTAGTGCATAGCTACCATGAATACAAATATAAAACACTTCAGTATTCAGAGGAGTTAGGTGCTGCTTGGTGTCAAAAAGCAGAGAGAAAATAAGCAGGAATTTCAGAAGCTGAGTCCTAGCAATTGTGAGAACCTCTGTCACCCAGATGAAATACTATCCTGCATTTTGTTTGACAATTCTGTCTCCTCTAGGATAGGCTCCTGAAATGACAAAGCATCAAATCTACGCTCAATGTCACCAAACAATTGCACAAATCGTTCTCTGTGATTCTGAGTAAATGAACATTGAAACAATCTACAGCACTGAACGAAGAGTTAGTATCAGAAGACCTCAATTAAATAAAACTACTTTTACAAAAAAAGAAAGAAAGAAGATTTAGAGTAGGTATGAGGAAAGAGAAAAAAGAAACAGCAAACAAGAAACTTGCAATTCCTGCTGTTCCCTCAAAGTCTAAAGAAAGATCAAAAAATGAAATCAAGAGAAGCCTTTGTCTCACAGGGTTAGGTACAAGCACAAACCTGAGCCACAGCCTGTGTAAAAACTTCATCCTCGAACCTTCCCTTTGGTAACAGCCTCTATTTATTCTATCCGTGGAAACCACTTTTAGTTTCCCATTGTCTCCACATTTGAAGTTAGGAGGAAAAATAAGAGAACTCAACACTATTTTAAAGGCAATATGAAATTTTCTGATGATAAAAAAGATGCTATGTGTTTAACATTTTCCCATCTTTTAAAAAATTACATACATTCTTGCTTCTGGATTTGGCGTTGGGTATGAGTACATGATCTGATGTCATTACATTCGTGTTCTCTTAAATTTCATAATAGCTTAGCACAGGGGGCGGGAACCTATGGCTTGCGAGCCAGATGTGGCTCTTTTGATGGCTGACAAATCTTTAATAAAAAAAATAACGTTAAAATATAAAGCATTCTCATGTATTACAATCCATTCATTTTCTACTGCTCATGTTGATGGTTGTGGGTGGCTGGAGCCAATCACAGCTGTCCTCCGGGACAACACCAAATTTCTATTGGATAATGCGTAACGTACATCAGTCATTGTATGGTTCTCATAGAATTACATTTTAAAATATGTGGCATTCATGGCTTTCTCAGCCAAAAAGGTTCCCAAACCCTGGCTAAACATATAGTAAATTATTTCAAAAGAAGGGTGCCATGCTCTGCGGGTAATATGCACTGTGGCTGTGCTTAATGTTAATAGCAGCAGTCAGGAATCTGAGTTATGCTGCTCCAGTACTGTACTAATATGTGATCTTTGACAAGTCACTTAATCTCTCATCATTCTTAACTATAGTGATAGTTTATCTAAATTATAATAGCACATAATAATACCTTGCTTGGAGTAGTGTGGTAAGACGTGATTAATTGTCATGTGTGAAGCACTTTAAGGTCTTTGGATAAATGTATTAGTAAAGTGAACAGCATTAATATTATTCATCCATTAACACTGTTTTCTTGTGTAATGATCCAATATACTATCAGTTCAAGACACATAAGGGAACAGTTAAGTATAGTAATAGAATGATAAGCATTTTACTTCTCTGAAATACATTCATGTTGTACAAAGTAGTCAGCTTTATAGAATATTCAATATAGTTACTAAATTCCACACTGACTCTTTTATTATGCTAATTGATAATCTAGTGTGCTGCAAAGATTAAAGAAAAATGAAATTAAACTAAAAAAAATCAAAGGGTAACAACTTTATAATGCCTTTTTAATTTAGCAAAATACAATTAAAGTCACCCAGTGATAAAATTGACTGTGAATACTAAGATGACTCTAATTGTCAAAGTAAATGTTACAGAAGCACACTGAATAAAAGCAAAGGAAAATGCCAGTACAGTTCAGCACCATGGGATACCTGTGTCAGCTCACAAAAATGTACTACACAACGTCCATAGATGTCACTGAAGAGAGTGTTCTGAAGGATGCTTATGTTGATGGAAAAGATTTTTGAATCAGACAAAAAGGCACACATTGAAAAGTAATACAAGGACTGACAGCTGTTAGGCAGGAGGGCAGTTGAAGAGCTGGTTAAAAAAGGTGAAGGCATTAAACAACAAACAAACTCTCATAGACACAACATTGTGGTGATTACCAGTGGGAAAGAGGCGTGAGGGAAGTAGGAGAGGGTATAGGAGGGATAAAGGGTGATGGAAAAAAATAAAGATGAAGTTTATTATTGTCTTTATTAAGAAGAAAATCATGCTGAGAAAGAATTAGACTTTATCAACAAAGCTTATCTGAGTTACAGTATATTTGTAAACACAGAAGACTAAAGCCTGCCTACTTTAAATACACATACACAAAGCATGCATACATGTGTGCATGCTCACACACACAAAGTCTATGAATTGTATAGTTTGAATGTCCAATCAAATTAATTAATTTCATTGGGCTTCTTCTGTTATAAAATTCCACAACTGACATTCTTCACATGATTACAGCTTGACTGAAAAACACCACCACTCAGGTACTTCTGAGGGGATAGTAAATTGGTACAAAGACTTAGGTCAGCAGTTGTATTATATCTTAAAAATATGTATAAACCCCTCCCTCTTCTAGGTATTTAGCATTCTAAGAATGTATTCTCATACTCATTTTTTAACCAAAAATATGGAAGGGGAGAGCAATTTTCATGAAGGACAAAATATTTCTGCAGAATAATATTCTAACTTTTAAATTAATGCAAATATTATATTTCACTCTATAATATATGCTTTGTTTTAGACATCAATAAACTTTATTCCTAAATCTCTGAGATAAAATTGACACACTAGGGTGGTATGTCTGTTGTTGCTCCATCTGTCTGTCTGTATTCCTCGGCATAACACAAGCAACGATACAAATATGTAAGTAGAAATTGTGAAAAAATAGCATGAACTAAATGAATGTCATCTTTGAGGAACAGGCTTTTGTGTGAGGCTAGGGTAACTGAAAGTTGACTTGACACCTTTTTTATCTATAAATGTATATATTACTCTTAGTAAGCTTACTTATTATAGCATTGTGAGTTTTTAAAATGCATGCCATGATTGAGCAGGATTGTTTTAGCTTTCTCTGTGTGATGGGATTATGGATGATTTTAAATAAACTGTCCTTCTTATTTGAGTTTTTTCAATGTTTGTATTACTTCTATTGGAAAGAGAAAAACACTATTAACATTTTTGGCAGAACACATGATGCTGTTGCTTCCTGAAACATTGACAATTGTTCCAAGAATTCCAAATTTTCTCTCATTACTGATAAAATCTGACTCAATATGCAGAATTTATATGATTAAAATACAAAAATAACATTTGTATTTATGAGTGCTAAAGGCCAGAAACACCTCTGTGTCATACTTTTGAACAATACATCTCTAGCTTTCATGAGGAGCATGAAAAAAAATTTAAGCAACACTTAGTGTCTCCTGATGTATGAGTTGGAAATTGTTTCATTTCAAAGTGAAATTTCAGGATTCAGGACAACACTTTTGTAAAGTGGCTATACATCTTCGGAACCCAGGCACCAGAAATA
The DNA here is from genome assembly GCF_036850765.1 of Saccopteryx bilineata. Taxonomy (NCBI): domain Eukaryota; kingdom Metazoa; phylum Chordata; class Mammalia; order Chiroptera; family Emballonuridae; genus Saccopteryx; species Saccopteryx bilineata. Next base: position 64,853,987 of record NC_089490.1, on the reverse strand, counting down.
GCATAAAAAGTGGTGACAATGCAAAATTCCTCCTCCAAACCTAAACAAATGAATGTTCATCATGCCTGCCAAGGCTATCAAAGGGAAAATGAATTTCTTCTCTTCTCATAATATTTCTAGAAGGAAATCATCATTAACAGCAGAAATAATGCAAGAGCGGGACAATAGCAGTCAAGATTTATGTGCCAGTCTATTTATATAGGTCTCTGCTCAGCAGGATTTCTTCTGAGCCTAGCCCCCTCAGTAAAAGGTAGTCATATTAGCCATAATCACCCATTCACTATGAACTACCCAAACAAAAAACAAAACAAAAAAGCAGTAACTCTCTACATATGTAAAGTAATAACCTATACACCAAATATTTTTTGAAAATTTTTAATCTCCCGTATGTAGTTTTAAATTTATATTACAAATAAATGCTAAAATAAGAAAGAAAAATATATTCCCCTATACATGGTATTGTACATTTGGTTAAATCAATACTGGGTTAGTGGCATTTCTTAGAAATTACTTTCTTGCTTACATTAACTAAGATGTAGTCTGCTTTGCAGAGTATAAAATAAAAGAGAATGCATATAACTTTCTAGGGTTATATTATAGCTCTGTAAAATATGTTACTAAATAAAAATGTTCAAGCAGCATCCTATGAGATCCCTTGTCTTCATAGTAATGTCTGCCTTTTACAAAATCTTTTAACTTCCCCAAAATTCATTCCGTTCTCTATTATTTTGATATAATTTGTAACATTATTGGCATCTTCAACTAGAAATTGATGAAGAAACAATGCCATTTTAGTAGACAGTGAAATACATTTTTATTTTATTTTTTATTTTTTTAAATGAGAGGAGGGGAGATACAGAGACAGACTCCCTCATGTGCCCCAACCGGAATCTACCTGGAAACCCCTATCTGGGGCCAATGCTCTGCCCATCTGGGGCCATTCGTAACTGAGTTATTTTTAGCACCTGAAGGAAAGGCTCCAGAAGCCATCCTCAGTGCCCAGCCAATGTGTTTGAAACAATAGAGCTATGGCTGTGGGCGGGGAAGAGGGGGATAGGGTGGGGGAAAAGCAGATGGTCACCTCTCCTGTGTGTCCTGACTGGGAATCGAACATAGGACATCCATGTGCCTGATGGATGCTCTACCACTGAACCAACTGGCCAGGGCTCTGAAATGCATTTTTATGATCAAAGTATTAGAGTTACTCAGCTGAACTCACTTCTGGTTTTATCACTTGCTATCTGTGACCACAGGACAATAAACTGGACTCTATATCAATTTTCCCAGGAAGATTCTGCATCACAACAATTAAGATAAATAATCTATGTAACACAGTAACTAACATATACTAAAAATTCATATTATAGTTATTATTAGAATTTATCTCCAAAGTAATGATTTTTACAAAGTAAAGAACACTGCCATCTTGCAGACTTCAGGGATACTGCTATTAAAGAGAAAAATAACAGTTGAATTTTTGTAACTATATATATATATATAGTAATATAATTTGTTTTATTTCATTGCTATATTGCCACTTATTTAGAGTATCTTCCTTTTATTAAGAATTTTTAAAATTTTTATTTATTTCTTTTAGTGAAGAGAGAGATAGAGAGGGGAAGAGGGAGGAGGAGAAAGCATCAACTCTCATCTGTGCCTTGACCAGGCATGTCCAATGCTTCAAACTGGTGATCTCAGAATTCCATGTTGGAACTTTATTCACTGTGCCACCACAGGTCAGGCATATCTTTTATTTCTATATTTACCACAAATAAGAGCAATTAAATTGCTTCCGGATAGATAAATTTAAGATTTTTGCCTCCACACATCTAATAATTTGAGTTCATTGAAAATGTTAGTTAAATTTAAAATTTTTTTTTTTTGCTTGATTGAGTTTAAAGAGAAAGAAGAGAGAAAAACACTGATTTGTTGTTCCATCCACTTATGCATTTATTGGTTGATTCTTCTACATGCCCTGACAAGGGATCAAATCTGAAACTTGGTGTATTCAAATGTCACTCTAACCTATTGAGTTACCCGGCCAGTTAAATGTCATTCTTGACATAAGTGATAATAATAAAAAAAAACTTTTTGAACTCTTTGACTAAATCTTTTACTTTTCAGTAGTTGTTTTAGAATCCTCTAGAAGTTGAGACATAAAACACAATCTATCAATAAACAAGCAATGCTAATTTATTGTTTATCCTTAAATAAAAACCCTAATATTTACATTTAAAAATACTTTTTTAAAAATAAGCTAACTGTGGTATCACAGAAAGATATTTTGTCTTTCTTTCTAGTTCTTGAATACCTGGGTTCCTGGGTTACTGACAGAGTTCCCAAAACCTTTGAAATTTCCCGGGTGGTGAGGGTGTAACCTCTTTTCTCCTAATAAGGAGATTTTCTGGGTCCAAGATAACTTCAGGATAGGGGCCAGTAGTCAGAAAGACCAAGTCTTGATTAGAAGCTTAGAACTTTCTGCCTTACCCAACAGCCTTCAGGTTGGTGAGACGGACTAAAGATTGAGTTAATCAATGTTATAGACTGAATGTTTGTGTACCCTCACTCCAGAATTAAAATGTTGAAATCCCCAATGAGATGATATTAGAAGGTAGAGCCTTTGGGAGATAATTAGGTCATAAGAGTAAAACCCTCCAAAATGGGATTAGTGCCCTTATAAGAAGAGCCACTAGAAAATGTGCTGCCTCTTGTTTGCTCTCCACCATGTGAGGACATAGCAAGAAGATGCCCATCTGCAAACCAGGAAGCAGCCTCTCACCAGACACTAGATTTGCTAGTATATATATTGATGTTGTACTTCCCAGACTCCAGAACTATATAAATAAATGTTTGTTGCTTAAGCCACCTAGTCCATGGTACTTTGTTATAGTAGCACAAATTAAGACAATTATTAATGACCAATCTCATTAATCATGCCTACATAATGAAACCTCTATATAAACCCCTGAATGATTAGATTCAGGGAACTTCTGGGTTGATGAAGACATCCATTTTCTGGGAGGGTGGCAAAACTCTACACCATGGAATAGGCTCCTGTGCTTGGGACCCATCTGGACCTTGTCTATTTACTTTTTCATCTGGTCATTCACCAGTATTCTTTATAATAAACTGACAAATGTAAGTTGTGTGTTTCCTTGAGTTTTTTTGAGCCATACTAGAAAATTATTAAACCGGAAAGAGGCAGAAGGCTATAGGAACCCCAAATTTGTAGCCAATTCAAACAGAAGTATGATTAACTTGGGAAACTAATCCTTGCAATTGGCTTCTGAAGTGAGGGTGGCCTGGGATCCAGTCCTTAAGCCTATGGAGTCAGAAGCTAATTCTGGGTAGTTGGGCTCAGAGTTTAATTAAGTTGTAGGAAAAACAGTTGGTTTTAGAATTGGTTAGTGACAGGAGAACAAAATAACGTATCACAAGACCTTGATATAATGTCTTATAAATTAATTTGATTGTTTCTCTTAATTCTGAACAGATTGTTTTCCCGTTTTTTTTTCTTAAAATGTTGCTATTTCAATAAAAATATCAGGGATCTGTTAAAATTAAAATTATTTACATTTACATAGCTTGGAACTATTTTCAAAAGTCAGAACCATGAGAGTAAAATTTCTCAAAGTTGTTGTCTTTATAAATCTTCACAAGTAAAACTTTGACTTTTTAACCTGAAATATGTCTTTATATAGTATCTATCTTTTCCCTTATTGAAAGGTTCATATCTTTCTTATATTTTAAATTACAGTTTGAAAATTATATTTCCCTTGAACGTAAATATTTTAATATCAGTTCAATAATGTCACTATGAGTTATATTATGTATGTGTATGACTACATAATTTTATACATGTATACAAAGGTAAGCATAATTAACCTTTAAAGTTTTATGTATATATATAACTTTCAGAGAAAAACTTCTTTTTTTACATGCTATAATTGTGACTCTCACATGATAGTATTTAATGCCTATGGCAACAAAATAATAAGGACAATAAAAGGTTTCTTTAACTGCATATTGCTTGATTTATTTGTAGCAGTTGTGGAAGCAAATTTCTGTTTGTCAGAAATAGTAACAATATTGCAAAATCTATTTTTTGGTGTAGTTAAGTTAGAAATGCATGAGGAAAAAAATGTCCAGATTAAAGGCAAAAATTAAAACCAGAGGTAAGCAAAGAAAAGCAAGGAAGCAAACAAATAAATAAGAAAAATAGCAATGTAAATTAAGGGAATTTACCCAAGTAAATGCCAGAAGAATGAAATTTACAGATTTTTAAAGCTTTCTCTTAAAATCATTGCAGCTTAGACTTCTTGTCAAGATGGCAGCATAGGTAAATGTACTCGAATCATCCCACAACCACATCAAAATTACAACTAAACTACAAAACAGCCATAATTCAGAAGTCCTACCACTAGGGATTTAAAGCAGAAGCCACATTGAAACTGGTAGGAGGGGCAGAAAGTTGGAACTGGCTGCTCCCACACCTGTGTGTGGTGGTTTAAAATCAAGAAGGATAACTCAGCTACAAAAGATTTTCCTGAGGAGCAAGGGGTCTCAGCCCTACACCAGGCCCTCCAGCCCAGGGTTTTAAAGCCAGGAAGAGAAGTTTTTATAACTTCTGGTTGTATAAACCATGAGGATTGTGGCTAGTGAGGAGAGCTACTGGAGTCCTAGGCTGTTCCCTTTAAGGGGTCCATGCATGAGCTTACTCAGATTCACTCCCTCTGAGCTCCAGCACTTGAACAGCAGCTTGAAAAGAACCAGGGACACATGAGAAGGAACTGAATAATCTGGTATCAGAGCAAGAGCGAGGGTAGGGGCAATTTTCTGCCAGACAGAAGTGCTGGCAGAGGCCATTGCTCCTTTTCTCAATCCTCCCACTCCTTCTAAAGCTGACAAGCAGGCATCATATCTGAATCTCCATCAACCTAGTTAACACTGACCATCCTGTCTTGGTGATTCTCTGAGACCCTGACCACCCATGCCCCTTACAACAGCTTTTTCCAGAAAACTGGCCTCTCTTGACTTATGTTGCAGACTTTCCTAAAATCTCTCAAACAAGCAGCGTCTGATCTCTGCATAACCTGTACCTCTTGTTAAGTGGCCCCAGGAAGGGCACTAGTAGCAGTCAGCCTTGGTTCATAGCTTGGACTCTGCTGGGGACCTCCAAGCCCAAAACAAGTAGCAGCCATATGCACATTGCTCTATAGCTTGTGCTGAGTGGCCCCAGGTAGGTTACAAGTGCTGGCTGACCTGGCACCGCGAAGGGCTTCAGATTCAGGGCACCTGGTGTACAGCTTCAGACCACACCAGACTGCAATCCCACTATTTCTACATGTGACACACTCAAGGGGAAGACTTAGTAAGTACCAATGCCCCATTAAAGCAAATTCTTCTACATAAGGTCAACTCCTGCACAGCAACTCCTCCACTGTAGTAACAGCTGGTACTCACAGCCAAGCAGCCTGGGGGTCAATCTTTCCCAGTGATTTCAACAGCAATCAAGGCTCAACTACAACAGGACAGTGCACACAGCCCACACAGGGGTGCTCCTGGAGTGTACAGCTCAGGTGAATGGGGAGGCTGTACCACTGGGACCTATAGGACACCCACTACACAAGGCCACACTATCAAGTCTGGGAGACATAGAAGCTCTACTTAGTACATAGAATCAAACATAGGAAAGCAGCCAAAATGTGAAGACAAAGAAGTAGGTTCCACATAAAATAACAGAAAAGTTTTCCAGAAGAAAACTAAGTAAAATGGAGGCAAGCAAATTACCAGATACACAGTTCAAAATAATGGTTATATGAATGCTCAAGGAACTTAGTGAGAACTTCAACAGCATGAAAAAGAACATTAAAACTAAAAAAAAAAGTCAGAAATGAAGTCTACACTAACTGAAATGAAGAATAAATTACAGAAAATCAACAATAGAGTAGATGAAGACAAGAATTGAATCAGTGATTTGGAATACAAGAATGAAAAAAAAAAAAAACAACCAGAACAGTAAAAATAAAAAGAATCCTTCCAAAATAGAACTAGTATAAGAAGCTTCTGGGACAACTTCAAGTTTCCCAACATGGACATCATGGGCTTGCCAGAGGAAAAGACAGAGAGCAAGAAGTTGAAAGACATTTTGAAATAATAATGACAGAACATTTTTGTAACCTGGTGAAAACAATAGGCATACAATTCCAGGAAGCACATAGAGTCCCAAACAAGATAAATCTAAATATGCCCACACAAAGACACATTATAATTAAGATCACAAAGGTTAAAGACAAAGGGAGAATCTTAAAACCAGCAAGAGAAAGGCAGTTAGTTACTTACAAGAGAGTTCCCTTAATACTATCAGTTGATTTCTCAGCAAAACTTTGCAGACCAGAAGGGATGAACAAGAAATATTCAAAAAGGTAAAAATCAAAGACCTACAACCAAGATTATTTTACTCAGCAATGCTATCATTTAGAATCGAAATATATATATTTGAAAGCTTCTTAGACCTGAAAAAACTAAAGTTCATCACCACCAAACCAGTATTATATTAAATGTTAAAAGCTTTTCTTTGAGAAGAAGCATAAGAATGAGAAGAAGAAGAATAGAAGAAGAAGAAAAGAAGAAATATAAGCAACAAAATGGCAATCAATACAAATCTATCACAATTGAATATAAAAAAACAAATGAATACACAGAACAAAAATAGACACACATATACTGAGAACATTTTGATAGTTGTCAGATGGAAGGGGGATGGAGGAATGGGTGAAAAAGATGAAGGAATTAAGAGGTGCAAATTGGTTGTTACAGAATAGTCATAGGAATGTAAAGCACTGCTTTTCAACTGCCAGTCCACGGACCAGTCCACCAGAAATTTCATGCTGGTCCACAAAAGAGTTAATCACCCTGATGTTGTATAAAGGTTATTGACCCAATGATCTTAATCAAATTCACTTATGCTCATGGTGATTTCTGCCTTAGCAGTCTCCAGAATAATTCTTCTATTTTATTTTATTTTTTGGCCCCTGAGTGTAAAAAGGTAGAAAACTACTTATGTAAAGTACAGTATAGAAAATATTGTCAACAATATTCTAATAACTATGTATGATGGTCAGGTTGGTATAAAGATTTATTGGGATGATCACTTAGTAATTATATAAGGTCTAACCCCTGGTTGTACACCTGAAACTAACATAGTATTATATTTCCACCTAATTTAAAAATAAAAAATTGTTACAAAAATAAAATAATTTTCCAGAAGAAAAAAAATACAAAGAATTCCAGCTTACCTGATTCATTCAAATCCTGATTTTAATACATCAGATTTCAGGTTAAATGCTATGTTAAACATTACTTAAAAATTAATTTAGGCCCTGGTCATATGGCTTAATGGATAAAGCATCACCTGGGCAAATCAAGGTTGGAGTTTCAATCCCTTGTCAGAGTGGCATGAATGGATGAATGGGAGGCAATCAATGAGTGCCTGTAGGGCCAGTAGACGGCCATTGCAGCCAGGCACCTGCAGATTTCCATTAGATTTGGGCAGGCGGTAAAGGAACTGCAGAGCCAAAAACTGATGGGCCATTCCTTTATTCTAGCCTCAAACCCGGCAGTCGAGTAAAACACACAGCATTCCAAAACCCACCCACTCACACATTCTCTGGTTCCACAACCAGGAGAATCTTTTTCAGGTTTTCCTAGAATCAAAGGCCCCCACCAGTCTTAGTCACCTCCGGTTCCCCATCTGCCAATATGGTTTCTTACTCTTCTCTGCGCAAACTAACTTCTCCTTCACACCCTGCCATCTTGGCTTCCTTCTTCTTAAAACTTTTTGGTGTGAAAACCCCTTCTCCAGCAATATTAGCATAAAAATGACCCTTCTTAAGCAGGAAGGCAATTAGCAGTTTCACAGATCACATAACTGGGCAGCAGCCATTTTTAACAATAAAAGTGAGCAAACGTATAAATCACATTTCTCAAACTTATTTGCTGACCATTCCACCCCTTTCGCTCACTTTGCACTCCATACCACAGGTATTCCTGTGCAAGAAAATAGGCACATCACACAAACAAATTACAGCAACAGCACAAGTCATACAATTTCAACAATTACAAAGGTGCCCTTCACCAGTCCCCCAGAGCACTTTGCCCAAAGCACAAATGTCCTTGGAGCTTTTCTCCAACTGGATGAAAAGCTTCCCAGTGCAGGAGGGCCTCCAGCAGAGCCACCTCTCCCCACCCCCATCATGGTCTCTCACATTATCCAAAAGCCACAAGTCCATCCAACACGGGAGCTGGTGCCCACTCTGGTCGTAGTCCAGGAATCAGTCCATGAACATGGGGCCTCAGGCCTCCCCCCTCATCCCTGCCATCCTGGAAGCTCTTTTGATGCTGCCCCAAGGAGGAGCATGTGGCAATGGTGACCAGCATTTCCACCTTTGCTCCAGAGCCATTCATCCCTATATTCCAAAATCGCAGCAAACCTACTATGGCAGTGGTCAGCAAACTCATTAGTCAACAGAGCTAAATATCAACAGTACAACGATTGAAATTTCTTTTGAGAGCCAATTTTTTTTAACTTAAACTATATAGGTAGATACATTGTTATTAACTTAATTAGGGTACTCCTAAGCTGGTCTTTGCTAAAAACGTGCTCCATCTGATTGAGCTGCATGTGGCTCGCGAGTCGCGGTTTGCTGACCACTGTACTAGGGGCATAGTAGGAACTCCTTGCTTCTGGGCTATTACCTTCTGGAGTCGGCAGACAGTAACTCCAGCCCGATTCTCCTCATCATCAGAAGAGCTGAAAATGCCAGCACCTGCTGCCTCAGATCTATGCCACCGGCACGGCTCCATCTTAGGCTTCTGCAGCTGCTGACTCCCGGCAACTTCCAGGGCAAACTGCAACTCACGAACCTGTAATTCCTTCTCCAGAGACTGCTCCATTTTTAGGCGCAACTCACAAACCTAGTCGGCCTACCTCTCCAGCACTTGCTCCAGTTCCAAGATCTGCACCTCTTTCTCCTATGGCCATTCCAACTCCTTCCACTCCTCAGTTTGCAGGCCTTGGGCAGCCTCTTCCACAGAGCTCTTGGTTTCCTCTTGCAGGGTTGTAAAAATCGGCCAGCCCATGGTCCCCAAAAGGACAGCCATGGGGAACCATAGCAACAACCAGTCCTCTATCCCACCCATCAAGGGTGGTGGTGGCTCCATACCAATCTGATCCAAATCCTGCCAACTACACCAAATGTAGGAAAGGCCAGTAGTCACGGCCATCACAGCCAGGAATGTGCAGGGTCCCATTAGATTCGGGCAGATGGTAAAAAAACTGTGAAGCCAAAAAATGTTGAGCCGTTCCTTTATTCTAACCTTGTACCCGGCAGGTGAGCAAAAAGCACACAGGGCTCCAAAACCCACCCACTCACACATTCTCTGGTTCCACAACCAGGAGAACCTTTTCCATGTTTTTCTAGAATCAAAGACCCCCACCAGTCTTAGTCACCTCCAGTTCCCCACCTGCCAACATGGTTTCTTACTCTTCTCTGCACAAACTGGCTTCTCCTTCAGTACCTACCATCTTGGCTTCCTTCTCTGCAAAAATGGCTTCTCTCTTTCTTCCTCTCCTTCCTCCTTCCTCTTAAAACTTTTTGGTGTGAAAACTCCTCCTCCAGCATAACAATGAACCTTTCCAAGCCAGAAAATAATTAGCAGTTTCACAGATCACATACCTGGGCAGCAGCCATTTTTAACAATAAAAGTGAGCAAATGTATAAATCACATTCTACAAACTTATTTGCCCAACAGTGCCCCATTAGATGAAGCAGTTGGGTGGAACAATAAGTTGATGCTTCTCTCTCTCTCTCTCCTCATCCTCTCTTTGCCTCTCAAATAATGTAAAATATTTTTAAAAATTAATTTTGACTTTTAACACTGAAGTTTTAAAAATAATTATATTGTTTAAAAATACTCATAATTATTTATTTTAATACTGGTGCTATTTCAGAAAATTATTTCTATTCTTTCCAGGTCCTTCACAAACTTGAATTTGATAATGCCTCAAATAAAATATGATTACTACAAATGAATATAGTATTTTGGAATTTTACTTCTTTTGCAGGTGTTCAGTCAATCTAGTCCCTCATATGATCTTGATTCCATTTTTCACCATAACACCATATTCAACCTCTACAGTTGCATCACTGTTTTTGAGTTAGTGAAAAACACATCATTTTCACATTAATGTTTTGTCAAATTTCTCTCATTTAAGACTCATATTATTGTTTTCTTTTATTTTAAAGATTTTATTTATTGATTTTTAGAGAGGAAAGAGAGAGAGAAAGGGGGGAGGGAAGGAGCCAGAAGCATCAACTTACAATAGTAATTGCTTCTCGTATGTGCCTTGACAAGATAAGCCCGGGGATTTGAACCAGCGATCTCAGCATTCCAGTTCAATGCTTTATCCACTGCGCCACCACAGGTTAGGTATATGATTGATTTCTTAACTTACATCGTAACTTTACAATTATCTATAAAGTCTTACTTTTTACTCTGGTGGGATAAATTTATATTCTAATTTTATCATCCATTGCATTGGACATATTTCCCATCTTCATATCATCTAAAAGTATGGAATTTCATACTCTATTCTCACTCAATAGTTATAAAGCCTTAAATTTTAGTTATTTCCAATTGAAACTTTCTAAATAACTCTTAAACATTTCGGGACTCTGTAAAAATGTCCCTCTTACATTTCTTTTAAAAGTATCAAACAGAATAACCAAGGTCATCTGACTCATCAGGAAGTTCTTTCCAAATTAGCATCATTTTATTAATTCACAGTTTCTGAATATGAATATCTATTAATATAAAATCAAAATGAGAATAAGGCTAGAAAGACATAACTTGTTTTTAATAAACCCATGACTATTTCTACCAAACATATGTTATTCTAAGTTCTCATAGATTTTTAACTTCACCTCGTGCTCTGTAATATTAACAAAAATCAATATTAATATTTACAGACTATATTTTCTGGAATTCATATCTCTACCCATTGTTTTAAAATAAGATAATTCTTCATCACTTTTCATCTTCTGAGAACTCTCCTTTCCCCATGATTTTTCTAAAATGATAGGTAATGGCTTTGAAATAATCTCTACAAATTGCTTTAGAAACCTCACACATTTAAGATTCAAGAAATTTTTCAGATATTTAGTACAAAAAAAAATAGAAAATTCATAAAAAGTAGATTACCCATAATACAATTCAGACTGGTTAGAAAATTCTTGGACAGCAGTCAAGATGCCTGGAGTCTAACCTAGGTTAATTCTCTGAAAGTAAGCACCACTCATTATTTGTTTTTAGATGCCTGTAGCCTGTATCCAGCTCAGTGTCCACTAGTAGGAGATGTTCATTAAATGCTTGTTGAATATGTGGAATCTAGTCTATCTGACTTTGGAGATAACTCATTGAAAACATGTAAGTCCTCCTTTACTGTCTCTTTCCACTTGGGGTGAGGAGTAGTCTTCATCACTCTGCCATATTTGTTTTACCTTTAGTAAAGAAGATCATTCTCCTTAATTTAGGAAAGACAAAATAATTAACATGTTATTTCATCAATATAATTTTAACTGCTTTCTCTCTATGCCATCTATTGTGAAGAGTCTTTCTATATTTTATATGAGAGCATATCCAGAGATTGAGCTGCTAATAATATCCTTTTAGGTTTTGAATGAAAAAGTGATAAGTGAATTAAAGTTACACTTAAGTCCAATACTTTACAAAAATTAATTAAATTTTGGCTGTGTAGTACATCTTCACATTTCCCAGTACCTCTAAGACTAATCTTGGAAAATATCTCCTTTTCAGTGTAATAAAATCTGCAAGCACTCAGGACTTGAGGTTATTAAAGTGAAATGCCTGAGTACAATTCAAAGTGAAGATGAGAATTTAAAGTGAACACATGATATGTTAAATATTACATATTTTAAAATTAACGCTTTATACAGATTTTTCTACTAGCATAGTAGAGCTCCCAAAAACAACTTAAAATGTGTCAGGCAATATATTAAGCAGCAGAGAGACAATGATGAAGACTCAACATTGGGCCTTTAACTGAATCTAGCAAATAAGAAAATATGAGTGAAATAAATATCAATATATTATGAAAACTGTGACAGTTGGAGTGATACATATGCACTTGAAAAAGTAAAATTAATTTTTATTAGGAGTATTATTGGCAAATTATAATCGCTGAAGAAAATATTGCGATGGGTTTTAAAGGAAAAGTGAAGTTGACTGATTAGAGAGAGAGGAGGAGGAACGACTTTCCAGACTTAGGGAAAAGCAAGAAGAAATAATCTGTGATGAGTCTGAGGACTGAATGTGGTTAGATCACTGTGTGAGAGTGATTTGAAATGAGATTATAAATAGAGATTGAAGACTCACTGTGAAGTCTATGTCATCTACACTAAGAAGTTTGAATTATTATTTTTTTTTACTTTTTAAGTAGCAGGAATTTATAAAATATTTTAATTAGTGAAGGGACAAAAAATATATCAATAGCATGTTTTAAAATAATTATCCTTAAGTTTATTTCAACCATTCCTTTCAAGGAGGGAACTGAATGAATGCAGTCATTAAAGAAATATAAGCATTGTGTTGTCTAAACTAGGTAACGTGGTATAAAAAAAAAAAAGGTTATGAAATTATTTTATATAATGCACAAGGAGGAGATAGGATTTGGGAATAAAGTAAATTTTATTTGATTCAAAGTTTGGAAGAATCATGAGATCTATAGAAAAAATGCTCTTAAAAGTCATGTGGCAAGTGGTAGATCTTGGTCTCAATAGAATAGGCATAGGTGGTCAGGGAGCCGTCTGAGAGGGAGGGATGAGGAGAACCTAGGCTTTGAACACTTCTTAATTTTTTTTTCTTTTTTGATTGATTTTAGAAAGACAGAGAGAGGAAAGCACTCATTTGCTGCTCCACTTAGTTGTGCATTCACTGGCTGCTTCCCGGGTGTGCTCTGACATGGGGTTGGAACCCACAACCCTGGCTTTTAGAACAGATGCTCTTTAACTAACTGAGCTAACAGACCAGGACTGACTTAACCACTTCTTGATAGGGGAGGAAAGCACTTTCCATTGGGATTGTTAAAGTAATCAACAATAATTTCAGGAGACATGAGAAAGAGCAGTGATTATTCAAACCCCTGGGATTCGTCTCGAGGTCCACAAGTTGTTGCATTGGCCTCTACACTTTTTTTTTAATTTATTCATTTTAGAGAGCAGAAAGAGAGAGAGAGAGAGAGAGAAGAGGGAGGAGCAGGAAGCATCAACTCCCATATGTGCCTTGACCAGGCAAGTGCAGGGTTTCGAACCGGCGACCTCAGCATTCCAGGTCGAGCTTTATCCACTGCACCACCTCAGGTCAGGCTTGGCCTCTACACTTTAAGACTCAGGAACTGGTACAATTATTCTGAATCCATTGCAAAGATAGCGTGTGTGTGTGCACGCATGCATATGTACACACACACACACACACACAATAGAATGACTTACTGAAATCAAGAACGATGATTTACCACAATCAAGCTGCCGTATAGATTTCAAAGGCAAAATCTCTCTATTTAATTTGAGTTACTTATTAAAGACCAGGTGATACCAATGAAGTAGGAGACACTGCTATCAAGGGGCTATCAGTAGGAGAAGAGACAGACAAGCAGGAGAAATAGAGCATGATAAGTCTAACAGTGAATGTAGGCTTACTTTCTTGCTTGGATTTCACATTCATTGAAGGGGTGAGTCCTACAACCCCAGCTGCATGTGGTCAGGGATTTGTCCTGTCACCACTATATCCCAGTGCCTGGAAGGGCTCCTGACTCATAGTATTCCCTCAGTAATTGTTTCTTTTAATTAATTAATAGACTATGAAATGAGTATTAGGATAACAATTTCAAAGATAAGAAAACTGATGCTAAGAAAGGTCAAGTAACTTGCTAAGAATATGTGGCTAGTAAGTGCCAGAGTTATGACTCCAAGGCTAAGATCACTTATACAAGATTTCCTATTTCAGTCACACATTTGCCTTTTAAATATCATTCACATATAAACACTTTGAAATTGATATGTAGAAGAAACAGGTGTGGTCTTTACTTAGTATGGGCCAATTTGTACAGCTGAAATAGGGAAAAGCTTTAATTGTCATTCAATCCCCCTAAAATGGCAATGCCCTTAAACATAGGGATGATTACAATAGAAACACAAATATGAGGTCTCCAGGATTGTGAAAAGCCTGCTTAACTAAACTACGGGTCTCCTGAGGCAAGCCTGCTTCCAGAACTCTTTCTGGCTGTTCTCCATTTTTACATAAATGGCCGGGCCTGCCAACCCCTGAAGAGCTAAACATCTATAGATTGTGACAAAGTTTCTGCAATAATGAAACACTATGTACCATATATTCAAACTCTCCCACTTTTTATATATTCTGATCGTTACATGTTAAGCAAAATTTGAGCTTCTAAATGTCCTTTTAAATCTGACCTCAACTAGGTCTGGAAGATACAAACCTATCATTTATTTGCACTGGAAATAGATAAAGATACACTGGTGTAGTAGAAACAACCCTTCAAGCTGAACAAGATGAAAAGTATATTTTTTGAAATGAAACTTTTCTAGGGCTTAAAGACATTTGGTCAGCATTTCTGAAAATCTGTGAGAAACCAGATAAATCCATGCTTTACAAAAGTCTGATATTATAAAATGAGTTATAAACTAACCTGAAAGTACCGATCACATGTTGTCATCTCCCTTTCTTTTGTTCTCTCATTTATTTGTTTTATTAATGTCCTCTTGTTTTTAATGGCATTCACAAGATTTGTATAATACATCTTTCTATGATAAACATTGATTTTTAAAGAAAGAAAAATCAAGTTAAATAAATGATACATGTAATAACATTTTTCTTCTTTACAATAAGTCAGAGAGATATACATTGTTTCTAATACCTATTTAAATGGGAATGAAAAATATCATAATTTTCATATTGGTCCATGACTCTTATTTCCAGAATTAAGAATCCAAGGGCAATCCATACTGAAGGAGTAAACTCAATTAAGAATACACATAAAAGATACTCAGGATAATAATTAACTTCATTATAAGCAACTTAATAAATTATAAAATACTAAAATCTATTCTTATTATTAATGCTTATTTTACTTTGGTTGTTAAATGACACTATTTAGAAACTTTTTCTCTATATATACTTTAGGCTTTGTGGGCCATATGTGGTCTCTGTGGTGTATTATTTTCCATGTTTTCAAGAATATTTTAAGAAAACAATCTTAGCTCCTGGTCTGGATCTGATCAGTTTGTCAACCTCTGCTCTCCTGTGCTGGCTTTGTCCCTACAAGGCAAAACTTCAGACCCTTTGCTGACACTCTTAACTTGTCTGTATGTAGGTGGAAATGTTTGTTACAAAATGGGGAAAATGAAACTTTCCCAATTCAGTTGCTTTATTTTCTCTATAGTTACATACACAAAGACTTGTACATTCACCAGTGGAGACAATTTCAGGGCCTGCTGCGTGCCAGGAAAGGGGCTCAGGGCTTCCCCAGTACCAACCCACAGAGCACAAACTCTGAGACATATAAAATCTCAGTTCTAATAGCACATGCAGATGAAAGGTCCAATTTTATAATGAACATTTAGCAAATGGTCAGTAAGTGTTCAAACATCTCAGCGACTGTTCCAGGTCAGGGATCCAATGAAGATCAGACCTGGAAAGCCCTTACTCATGTGGCCCTTGAAGTAGAGAGAGAGAGCGGGAAATATTATAAACAGTCACGTGATGGTGAGTAATACTATCTGGGGAGAGATAATAATAATATCTGTAATAACTCTTTCTAATGATCTGATAATCTTCAAAATTTTCACAGAAAGAACTTTGCAGCTTACTCCAGTTGTAAGCTGGAGTACCCAATAGATAATACTACTGAGAAAAGACCCAAATATCCAATAAATAATACTACTGAGAAAATTTCCCAAAATGTTACTAAGAGTATTATAAGCACTTACCAATGCATTAAGAATTATTAAAAATAGGTAAAAAAAAAAAAAAAAAAACAGGTCCTAAAAATAAATGCAGATTACTGGATATTTCTAATTTCACATCTTGTGCTTTTCACATTCTTGCTAATGTGCAACATACAACGACCTGTAGTAGCCTCTTCCTCGTTGTTTCCAATGAGCCAGCTTCGCTAGCGTTTCCTGTCCTTACCATTAAGGACATTCAGATCATGCTACTTATTAAACCGGGTACTCATTCGAAGTTGACTTATTTTGCTTTTCATGTCACTATTATAAATTTATTTTAAACACAATATTAATTAACCAATATAACAACATAGAGCACACAGTTTTTCTGCCATAAATGCTGCCTTGGGAACTTTATTGAATTTTTGAGGTACTGAATTATATTTCAAAAAAGGTTTGATAAACCTCATCAGAGAAAAATTTGAAGAGAAGTCACTTAGATCAAGTTTTAAAATGTGGTCTTTGCAGAGAAAGAATTAAGGCAGTTTGACCAGAAGGAGCAAAAAATGAAGCCAGCTAGGTCTTCTCAAATGCAATGAAGTTTAGAGAAGAAGAGTAAATAGTTTCATTATTCACAGCATTTAGATTATAGCTATGACTGACATATAAAATGGAATGGAAGGACAGTAACTGCAAGAAAACTAGGAAATTTTATCTTAAAGACATTATAAAATAGTCTCTTATGTATTATTATATATGAAAATATAATAAAATTTAATTTCTAGATTTTATGTTTAGTGTGTCATAAAGGTTTTTCCTGTCTCCTTCCTTTCTGTTCCCAGAGTAAGGCTGGTAGAGCTGGGTGAGGTTGAGCCTGCTCAGCTCAGGCCATCAGAGTTGGTTCTTCCCGTCTCCTTCTGGTAGCTCATCCTTGAGAAGCAGGCGCTCTCCTCCACCCCCCCTCCCCGTGCACCTTCACTTCACCAAGAAGGCAAGGCCCCAACAGGAGGTTTCTCCTGTGTCAGCGCTCTCTGTAACTGGGAGAGCAAATCAACCTCAGTTCTTTCTTCGTCAGCCTGCCCTCTGGGTCTCAATTGGTTTTGAACTGACAGAAGAAATGCTACTTGTCCCAACAAACTCTAAGTGGAGAGGGCACCCCACTATAATCAGGAAAGTGGGGGTCTCAATGATGATTTTCACTAAACTATTCTATCACTCCACAAAGGGCTGCTCCAACTTCTCCAAATTTTATTTGGTCATAATGGTGATGTTGGTACGAGATTATTCCTAAGGTTCTTCCCATTATTTTTTTTTTTTTTTTTTATTTTTATTTTTTTTTATTTTTTTTTTTTTTATTTTTTTATTTTTTTTTTTATATATAAATAAATTTTTATTTTAATGGGGTGACATCAATAAATCAGGGTACATACATTCAAAGAAAACATTTCCAGGTTATCTTGTCATTTAGTTATGTTGCATACCCATCACCCAAAGAGAGATCGTCCTCTGCCACCCTCCATCCAGTTCTCTCTGTACCCCTCCCCCTCCCCTCCCCCTCTCCCTCCTTCCCTCCCCCCACCCCCCATAGCCACCACACTCCTGTTCATGCCTCTCAGTCTCGCTTTTATGTCCCACTAATGTATGGAATCCTGCAGTTCCTGTTTTTTTCTGATTCGCTTATTTCACTCCGCACCATGCTAACAAGACTCCACCATTCCGCTATAAGTGATCCAATGTCACCATTTCTCCTAGCTGAATAATATACCATGGTGTATATGTGCCCCATCTTCTTCATCTAGTCCTCTATTTTTTTTACAGTGATTAAAAGCCTTTAAGCAAACTCTTGGCCAATACAGCAAGAATCCATAAATGAGTAGTGTCCTTAACATGTTCCCCAAGTCCAAGTTGGCCCCCTCACCATGCCAAATCCCTGAAAAATGCAACCCAACCACAGTTCAGTCTGTTAGGAGCTGTCACAGGGAGCATGAGTCCAGGAACGTTCCCCACAGGAAAAGTCCGTATGGCACTGGAATTGTTGTCACCATTCTATACTTTGCAGCTCTTGTCCAAGTCCCAATGACCGCTGCTTCTAGCTGGTAATGATTCAGGTAGACTGGAAAAAGCCATTTGCAGCATGCGTGGATATGGAGCTTCTGTTCTCCTCTGCCTGGAGAGTTGAGACCAGGTTGCTTTTCCCTGGAGCTCTGTGACTGTGGCCTGGTAAAGAGAACCTTGGGATACACTAAGCTGGGTGGCAAAGGCAAATTCATAATACAAGTTGGCAAAAGGAGGAAAGAGAGCTCTAAATTAAGAGTAGGTCCCAGCCTGAAATATGAGTGGGGCATTGAGGTAGGAGGAATAAAGGAAACACTATATATTAAGCAAAGCAGCAGAAAATAGGACTATCAACACCCACAACAGAGATCTTTGAGGGAAGAATAAAGAACCTGACTATTCAGGCAAAACATAGTTAAGTGGCCCTTGTGCAAATGAGATCAGTTTACCTGCTTCTTGGAAGAAATACCCTAGGCTCGTCCACAGTGTCGTAGATGGGGTCTACGGCCCTGGGCACCTTCAGCCTTCAGTGGCAAACCCCAGCATTCTGGGCAAGGTTAGGTCATAGGTGGCTGGAGCAGGCCTGGAAGAGACTGAATCCTCCCTTAGAGGAGTGTGGGGGAAGCCCACCTTCCAGTGTCCCTGTTTCCTCACAGTAGAGGTGTGTAAGCCTGGCAGGCTTTAGCTCAATGACCTTCCATTCCACTATTGAAGCAGGACCCAGATGGCATCCTATGAGACCCCTTTGTGGTGCTGGAGCCTTTAAGGGTGTATCCTAAAAGCTGGTAGTTCCCCCTGATCTCTATTGGGCTTTTTCTGCCTCTAGGTATCTTAAAAGCCATTCTCAGAAGATCTCGCTGAGGGGTTTGAGGATCCCCATCCGCCTATATAAATCTTTTCCATATATCTGGAGCTATTTGGAAAAAAGACAGAACAGTGTTATTAGCTAGATCTAATAAAGAAGGTAGATTTGGTGTCTCCTGTTCATCAGCTTTCAAAAGAAATGTAAATTTTTTTTTTTTTTTTAAGTAAAAAGCATGATATGGTAGACCCATCGGAGTCATTGGCCTGGTGTGCAGGATTCCCGGGTTCGATTCCCAGCCAGAGCACACAGGAGAAGCGCCCATCTACCTCTCCACCCCTCCCCCTCTCCCCCCTCCCGGTCCCTCTCCTCCCGCCCACAGCCAAGGCTCCACTGGAGCAAATCCACCCTGGGCACTAAGGATGGCCCCATGGCCTCCGCCCCAGTTGCTAGAATGACTCCGGTTGTAACAGAGCAACATCCCAGATGGGCAGAGCATTCCCCCCGGTAGGCATGCCAGGTGGATCCCAGTCAGGCACATGCAGGATTCTGTCTGCTTGCCTCCCCATCCCCATCCTCAGAAATATACAAAAAAAATATATAAATAAAAGAAAAAATACAAAAAAAAAAGGGGGGTGGGCATTCCCTTGTGCTAAAGCACCAGGAAGCATGGAGTGAGCTTGGGTATGTCCTATGAAACATGGAGCTCTATGTTTACATATAAGTCTTTGAAGAAGGAGGAACTGCTGAAATAGTTTGTCAGCATTTGTCCCTAAGACAGCAGTCTTTATAGTGGGAACACCATACGTAAATATTTGCTGTCTGTCTATAGATTAAGGGGGGAATATGGCCAATGCTGACAAGCCATGATCTTTGTGCCCCTCCCCTCCCCCAACCCCCTCCCTCTCCTCCCCCCACCCTGTAACCCCAACATGTCTCATGTTGTTCATGTCTCTGAGTCTCATCTTTATGTCCCACCTATGTGTGGAAACATATAGTTCTTAGTTTTTTCTGATTTACTTCTTTCACTCAGTATAATGTTATCAAGGCCCATCCATGTTGTTGTAAAAGATCCTATGTCATCATTTCTTATGGCTGAGTAGTATTCCATAGTATATATATACCAAAGCTTTTTAATCCACTCATCCTCTGATGGACACTTGGGCTGTTTCCAAATCTTTGCTATTGTGAACAATGCTGCCATAAACATGGGGGTGCATTTCTTCTTTTCAAACAGTGCTATGGTGTTCTTGGGGTATATTCCTAACAGTGGTATAGCTGGGTCAAAAGGCAGTTCGATTTTTAATTTCTTGAGGTATCTCCATACTGTTTTTTATTGATCAATAGAAGTGACCTTAAACAATATCCCAATTCAAAGACATTTTATTAAAATCAGAAAGGCATTTCATATAAGTAAAATATAATTGTCATTAACTGGCAACCTACTATATGCTAGCTATTCTGCCACACAGTTTATATTCACCAGCTCACTTTTAATTTTTACAGTGATGGATCAGTCCTAACTCCTTTCTACAATAAAGAATCCAAGTATTAGGGATCAGGCACCTATCCCAAGGTGATAGAGTTATTAAAATGTAGGTTGGGAATTAACCTAGGTCAGTGTAACTTTAAAATTCATATGGTCACTTAACAAATAGCCTTACATCAAAATTCATTGATCTGTTTTTTATATGCAAGTTAAATGAATTAAGATATTCTGACACTAGTCACGGGATTTGTCCACAAAGCCCATTATAATTTTTCTTCTATATATTTATATTTATCTGTATATACACACAATAATATAGTACAAAAATTTACAAATATATATTACACATTATATATTAAATAGACATTAACTTTATATATTAAATATAATAGTTATATGTTGTGAATATATATGTATACACATATATTATGTTTTCTTTTTCCCTTTCTCTGTCTTCAACATTTTCTTTAATCAACATTTAAAACTTTAAACTATATATCCTGAATAACTTTATATATTAAAATCATTGGAAAATAACTATATCTCATAGTTTATTCTGGGTGTATTAAGGAATTCATAACTCAGATTTATATGACAAAAAAATGATAGAAAAATTAGTAAAACTTTCTAATTATATCAATTTATCTTTCTGAGTATTCAATGCGTTCATACAATATATGAACTTTTGCTAAAGGAAAATAAAAGATCTGAAATCCTCAAAATTACTAAATCTAGTAAAATTGGAGAGGTTATCAACTTTCATATTATATTTTTAGTACATAACAATTAAATTTCACTAAGTAAATTTTAGGTTTTGCATGAGACATTGATTTTCTTATGTACTCCAAAGTCAATGAAAACATCCCCTTAAGAATTTTAGTATTTCCTAAAGCAGTAAAATACAGTGTCTGAATAATGACAAGCTTTAAGTCCTTGCAAAAGGATAGAGTGACTGAGTTTATATTTCCTTTTATGTAAATCCACTTTGGATTCAAAAGTAATGTGATCTGTAATTAAAATGCCTGAAAGAAGAAAACACACTATAAAGTGTTGTGAAGCATCAGCCTCCTAAAAATCCTTCTAGCCTTAAAGCCAACATATTTGCATTAACTTGTAGAAAGACCACACATTTATTTTTTTTAAAAATAACACTGTTTAAAGCAAACCAGAAGAGGGGAATTAGACATACTGGACTCCCATTTCGACTCTGACTCTTACACTTGTATGACCTAAGGCCCGATACTGGACCTCTTTTGGTATCAGTTTCCCATCTCCCCATCTGCCCATTCCAAAGGGTAGTTATGAGGAAACCTATGACACTTTTCTGCAACATACAGAGTGCAACAAATCATAGTTATTATGTTGATAAAAATGTAATATTACTTACTTCCAAAACAATGCTAAGAAAATCTCAGATTTTCCCTAGATGATAAGGAGCAATGAATAGCTTGATGGTTCAACCAAAAACAACCTTTTCCATAAAAAAAAAGTGTTAGCCATTTATAGTCTTCTCTTCTTCCTAAGCCTTTAAATAACTCTCCTTATTTATTGTAATATAACAGTAACTCCTTAAAAATAATGAAAACAAAAAAAAGCAATAATATTTTTTAAGTCTAAAGAATCAGACTTGGAAACTATGAAAGATATGAAACATTATAAACATAATGGTTCTCTACATTACACTGAAGCATCTCTAAATATTCATGTTCTTAATATATATTTTCATTGTAGTATTAGTTATGGTATATTCTAAAATGTGGTAAGCTGGTCATTGTAGAAACAATGGCTATGCTTTTCATAGACCCATATAAATCCATCTATAAATAAGGTGACTTTTATGGGCTAGTGTGAAAGATTTTGGACTTTTAGGGCAATAATGACACATAGCACAGGGAAAAACATTTTTGATGTATAGACATCACTGACCTGATTATAAAAAATATTGTCAAAGTTTCAATAAAGAAACTTAAGGGCCAATATTCCACAGCAATATTTCCAAAGCAATATTGAATTGTTATGCCCCACTTCTTAGCATACAAGTTGTCTAATTTTACCCAAAGGGCGCTACATACCTGGGATTCTATTCAAAATATGCTAAAATCTACACCTTCCAGGCACACTTATGCCTTTAACTAAGTAAACAGTCTGTAATGCTCTCTGTAATTTTTCTGATCTGAGAAAACCATAAAGATAATACCTTCCACTAGACCCATGACACAGAGGCATTCCAGAAACATGCACTGTTTTGTATAAAATCTACACGTAAAAAATTATCAAATGTCTTTTGCAAGAAGATAACTATAGTATCATCTTCTACGATGAGTAGCACTACACTTTGGTGGTCTATTTGACTCTTGTTTTGTTTCTCTAAATTCTTCTGACCCTGTCTTTCAATTGTCTTCTTGTAAAATATATACCTAACATATTTGAAGGTATGCACATTATGACAGATCAGAGATATTTCTAATTCTGAGTACCCAAGCCACATACTTTTAGTATTTTGTTTTTCCTTTTGTTCTTTATAAAATACATTTTCTAGCTGTTTTTTGCACAAATTCACACAAAGAAAATTGTGGCCCCTTTGTTGCATGAAAAGTTTCTCTAGATTATTAAGTAGCACATTCTCTTGGAGAGGACTGATGTTTCTGAGTATTAGCTTAATATATGTGGTAATCTTTGGTATATCCTCTGCTGTGTATCAGTTCTCAGAGGGACAATGAAATCTTTTATAGGACTGGTTAAGAACAATCACATGGAAGCAATTTGTAATCTGTGGGTGGAGCACATTCCTAGTAGCTGTAGCTGATGCAATGCTGTGAGAATACTCCAGCTCACAGAACCCTCCTGGGCACACCCAGGAAGGAAGCTCGCCCACTATAAGGAAGTGACTCAGCACTAATCAGGCAGCTCCCTGATCTTTTCAGCCATTGGCTATGAAGGACACACTGTGTAACACCCTATAGGCTGAACTCATGTATATAAGCTAGCTTACTTCCTGAATAAAGTGGATCTGCGTCACTGAACCTGGTCCCCAGAGTTGGGTCTTTGCGTCTCCGTTGTCCTCACCCCCGGCAGGACTTGTCCACAACTGGCACCCAATGTCGGGCAGGGACCTAACCGGCATCCAAGGGATGGGTGAGTGACCCTCTGCAATGGGAAACCTTCTCCCCTACTCTCGAGCCCCGCAGGCTCGAGCCCCACACACCCTATTGCAGAGTAGGCGAGTTGAAGTTTGTGAACAGGATCTCTGTACTTACTGGGAGATCCTCTCTGGTCTCAATTCCTGGATGAGGATGCATCCCTCTGGGACCCGCATACTTGGGCCTGAGTTCTCTGACATGTTCATTCGGCCAAAGTACATGAAGGACAAACCTTCCATCTCGGCCTCATTCCTGCCCTGCTAGCAATACACGCCTGCCTGACCGGTGCTCCTCCTGGGGACCCTCCGCCGGTGCCAAAATATTGCAGGCTACCCCTCTGTCTGGGGAGCCCCTACCTCCCTATTCACCCCTCTCTACTGAGGAGGAAAGTGGTTTAGCCTCCGAGTTTGATGGAATTGCAGCTGAACGCGCAGAAACAAAACCAACCAAATTGCTAACTGCGTGCGCCATCAGCTCTGCCACCAGAAAAAGCAGAAGTCGCTACTTCCACATTCCCTGCTGGGGCTCAATGCCCCACCCCAGCTTCTCAGATGCCATTTTCTACCCCAGCTTTAACTCCAACACGTGTTCCTGCTGCAGACCCATGGGCCAGCCTATACGCCCCCATGTGTCTTTTTTCTTTCTGTCTGCCTGTCTTGTCTATTTTTCTGTATCTCTTGCTCGCTCTCTCCCCCTCCCCTCTCTCTGAAATGATACTGGAAGGACCCAGCCACAGCACAGTGGCAGGGATCACACCTTCTTCTAATGCAAGGGAGAGGTTATGCTTGTGTTTTCCAGCCAATTTGTATCCCAGGAACCCCCTAACCTGCTTGACAGAGTTTCTTGTGCACCCACTATGGTTCAGTCTTCACCCATCCAAAGCCACAGCCCTGGCCTTCTCCACACCAGCTACCCCTGAGGGGAGGAGGTCCTCAGCTCTCCAGAAGAAGACCTCCCAGCCGGCACAAATGCCCCATCACCTGGGGGGATGTGGAGGCTTTGGCGGGGCAGGCCCAGAGAATTAACCCTGATGGCCCCCAGGCCCTGGTGCTCTGTTCTTGCTTATGTGTGCTATAGTAACCGCTGACTCCCAGATGCAGGCAGCAGCCCGGGGCTCGAGCTCGGCAGTGCGAGCTGGTGTTTTCAGTTCACCTTTGGAGGATGAGGAGAATTGGGCCAGAGTTGCAATTCTTAGACTCCAGAAGGTAAACAGTGGCAGCTGCAGTGGGAGGATGAACGGAAGCCAGGCTTGCATCGCCGAGTGGCTACTGGTACGGCAGGGAGTGCCTGCTAAGCTGCTGGTGGGTTTGTTGACATTTTGGAACATAGGGGTGGATGCCATCATGCTCTCCAGAGCAGAGATGGAAATGCTGACTGCCATTGCCATGTGCTTCTATTTGGGACAGTGTAAGACCTGCCAGGAGGGCAGGGATGAGGGGGGTGGCTGAGGCCTCATGTGTATGGACTGATTTCCTGGACTATGACCGGAGTGAGTACTGAGTCCTTTGTTGGATGGACTTACGGATTTTGGACAATGTGAAATACCCTGATGGGGGTAGGGGGCGGCTTTGCTGGAAGCACTCCCCTGCCCCGGGAAGCTTTTCCCATAGCTAGAAAGAAGGCTGAGCACATTTTGTGCTTTTGGCAAAGTGCTCAGAGACTGGTGAAATATACCTTTGTAAATGTTAAAATTGTATGATTTGTCATGTTGTTGAAATTTGTGTAATGTGCCTTACAACCATATGCAGTACGCAACCCACTGCAAGCCATCCGTTTCGTGTTTGGATGCTGGGACCTTTGTGGGAAGGGGGCGTGCATGGACCTACATCCATTTTTTACAATCAAAATGGAACTGTGTTTAATGGCACCTAGAATGTCTCTGTAACACAATGGGAGGGAAATGACATCATGACCCCTAGGAGGAATCCCCTGTTTAAGACCCCTGTTCTATTTCCTAACTAGTCAAACATTACAGAAGCTTGCCTCATTGTTTAATTCAGCTAATCTATTAGCATATAGTATAATAGGTGTTATAGTTGTTTTAGTCCTTCTAGGGTTCCATTGCATAATGTGTAGCATTCAGAAGCTACAAAAATAGCAAGCTGTCATTCATCAAGTCCAATTTGCCTTAATTAAAAGAGAAAGGGGAGATGTAGGTGGAGCACAGAGCGTACTCCTAGCAGCTGTGGCTGATGCAATGCTGTGAGAATACTCCAGCTCCCAGAACCCTCCTGTGCATACCCAGGAAGGAAGCTCACCTACAATAAGGAAGTGACTCAGTGCCAACCACGCAGCTCCCTGATCTTTTCAGCCATTGGCTATGAAGGACACGCTGTAACACCCTAGAGGCTGCACCTATGTATATAAGCTAACTTACTTCCTGAATAAAGTGTCTGCATCACTGAAGCTGGTCCCCAGAGTCAAGTCTTTGCATCTCTGTCATCCTCACACCTGGCAGGACTTATCAACATTAATCTGTGAAGTGCTCTATCACCAAGCACCACATACCAAGAAGGAATACAATAGATAACTTAATGATCAGAAAGACAGTAATGATGTTAAATCCAAGTTACTCTTAATCTTTTTTTCCCCTTAAGTTAAAACGGGGAGGCAAAGAGACAGACTCCTGCATGTACCCCAGTTGAGATCCACCTGGCAAGCACCCTCTGGACCATCTGAGGCTGTTGCTCTGTTTCTCAGCAACTGAGGTATTTTAGCACCTGAGGCAAGGATGGAGCCATCCTCAACACCGAAGGCCAACTTGCTCCAACAGAGCCATGGCTGCAGGAGAGGAAGAGAGAGATAGAGAGAGAGAAGGGAGAGGGGGAGGGATGGAGAGGTAGACGGTTGATTCTCCTGTGTACCCTCACCAGGAATTGAATACAGGTCATCCACATGCCAGTCTGATGCTCTCCCACTGAGCCAACCAGCCATGGCCATTAGTCTTTTTTTTTTTTTAAACAAATCTTTTTTTTTAATTTTTAGTTTATTTATTCATTTTAGAGAGGAGAGAGAGAGAGAGAAAGAGAGAGAGAGAAGAGAGAGACAGGGGGGAGGAGCTGGAAGCATCAACTCCCATATGTGCCCTGACCAGGCAAGCCCAGGGTTTCGAACCGGCGACCTCAGCATTTCCAGGTCGACGCTTTATCCACTGCGCCACCACAGGCCAGGCGGGCCATTAGTCTTAATCTTTAACATTCAAATTGTGTGTGCACAGGCCTGCAGGGAATGGATGTTGGAACATGGCCAGAGATGAATCATTTTGCAGAAAGCTCTCAATGCTAGAACAGAAAAGACATAATCTATGCAGTCAGATACACAGAGATGGCATGGCCAGGTCTTCTGGTTACCCTCTACTTAACAGACATATTACATATGTAGTTTCATCACCTATAAAGTTGGGATAATTATGCTTACTACATAACATTCTTATAAGGATTAACTCATATATGTGTAAAACTCTTAGCAAGAAAAACTTCTGCTGCATTGCTGTTTTTTCATAAATATTAGTGTCAGACATTCTTTCTTTCTCTTCTTTATCATTAAAATTAAAGTCAGCAATTATTTACTGAGCATACTGTAGGATAACATAGTAAGCACTGAGATTTTTTTTTTTAAGCAATCTCAGAAGCTAGTGAGGGAGATAAACACATAGCCCATTCATCCACATGCACAAACAAACAGGGACACTCAGCCAGCCATTTTGTTAATGGTGTCATTATCATCCTTCCATTCCCTTTTCTCCCACAAACTGAACCCTGACTGACCATCAATCATCAGGCCCCATTAGGTCAACCTCTTTGGTATCTTTTTGCATCTGTTCTACTTTTTGCATTCCCTTTCTGACCACTATTACATTTTTTTTTCATTCTTCTACAGGCCACTGATCTAATTTAGGTTCTTATTGACTTAACTATTGCAAGTGTTAACAGGTTTTTCTGCCTCCAAAATTTCTAATTTATACATTGTACTACTAGCTTGATTATTATCATTAAAACAACTTTTATTTTTTTTCTCTATCTTCCGAAACCTTTGAGTTTCCCATAATAAACAAAGCCCATTTGTTTAAATTAGTAAAGATCTTGACCTCTTCCTACAGCTCTGTCTTCTACTATGTGGCCAACCCGTTCTAGGTCATAAAGAAAATAAATGTTCCTTAAGCATAGTCTGCATTCTTTTATCTTTCCTCCATTTCTCAAGTTGGAAATACCTCAATGACTTATCTTTTTCTCATCACAATATATCTTCTTGTCAAATCTCATCCAAACTTTGTGATCCTGATCTGCATTGTTGGCATAAATTTTTCTTCCTTATTTTCATACCTATATTATGACCTTTTAAAACATAAACTCTTATAGAAATATGCTTGCATGTATCTCTATGTCTCTTCTACTACAATGTGAGATACTGAAGAGCAGGAAATACCAGACCCAGTATGGATTTCCCCAAGCTTTAGAATCATGCTTTGCTATTTTGGAGAGGCTTAAATAGAGAAACTTTCAGATGCAACTGAGTTCAGCTTCATTTAGGCAAACTACTTCTTTTTTTTTTCTTTATAGAGACAGAGAGAGTCAGAGAGGGATAGACAGGGACAGACAAAAACAAGAGAGATGAGAAGCATCAATTATTAGTTTTTTGTTGCTTTTGCAACACCTTAGTTGTTCACTGATTGCTTTCTCATATGTGCCTTGACCACGGGCCTTTAGCAGATAGAGTAACCCCTTTCTCGAGCCAGAGACCTTGGGTCCAAGCTGGTGAGTTTTTGCTCAAACCAGATGAGCCCGCACTCAAGCTGGGGTCTCAAACCTGGGTCCTCTGCATCCCAGTCTGACACTCTATCCACTGTGCCACTGCCTGGTCAGGCTAGGCAAACTACTTCTTACCAACTTATCTTGCACTTTTCTCTCTTCTTCTTGGATAGCACCTTTCAAAAACACTTTAATGCAGCAACCTAACACTTAATTAGTAAGCTCCAATCCCATATTCAGTTTTATTTTACACAGTTTAATGATTTCCTTCTATGAGTGGAGCATGTAGTTAGTCACTTTCCTAACTATGGAGGAACCATGTAATGTCATTTGCCCAATTCAGCCTTTATGTAATCCTAACTTTACAGTAGAAATTTTACATACTGATTGAATGAATTGACCACAGATTGGAATACACCAGAAGTGCACAAGATGAAGATAACATCATCAGTTAGGACTCATAAAAATAATCAACAACAATTTGGGTATTCCTTTTACCTCTTGGTGCATGACAAATTACCCCAAAACTAAGCAGTGGTTTAAACAATGATACATGTTTTACTCACAAATCTGAGATTTATTTTTCTCACACACTCTTCTGCACTGAGCATAAGGTAGGTTGGCTTGAAGACTAGGGGTTGGAAAAAATGAAAGCTGCTTAACTGGAACTTTACCTGGGTCTCTGGGCAGAACACCTATAGACAGCTTTTCCAATTGGCTTCTACAGCATGGTGGCTAGGTTCTGAGGGCAGGCATTCCAAGGGGAAGAAGAGGAAACAATATTGCCTTTTATGATAGCCATAGAAGTCACATAACATAACTTTTTCTATAGTAACAGACTCAAGGAGGGATGCACACAGATCCCATCTCTTGGAGGAATAAGGTCAATATCATATTGCAAAAGCGTATGTAGATGGGATATATCTGTACAAATGTTTGGAAAAACACAGTCTTCTACATTGAGTTTTAGGGTGATATCACAGACATAATTCCCCTGTCTTCTAATAATATTCCTAATTACATATGACAGGATGTAGGTTGTTATAATAATGGTGAGGAAGAGATTGAGATTATTAATGGTATCACCTTATAAAGTACAGTTTACTCTTTGGAGTTGCAATACAAACATTTCATAGCTAACTACAGATACTGTCAAGCTCTAGAGCCCTTGTTTAAAATTTTAGATTCCTGGAAACCAAAGATTTTAAATCAGCAGGTCTGACTTTTGAAAAGCTATGTGACAAACACCCTCAGTACTTCTGAGGTAGTTGATTTAGGATTCACACTTTGAGAAACTTGGTACATTCTTTCAGCACATACCATATGATAAAAAAAAATGACTCACATTCCATATGATCAGAAAAGAAGGTAAAGGCAGAGTTAGGATTCAAAGTTTCTCTGACTCCCAGGACATTATCTTTTTGTCCACTATACTTCAATGCTCAGCATCAGTAGTACAAAATGTAAAGTTAGTTTCATGTCCCCCATCATTTATGTGAATAATTTACTTAACACCGACATCATACAAAGACCATAAAAAGACTTCTCACTACCAGCAGAGTAGAAAGACTTTGATAACACTTGCCATAAATATGTTTCATCCTGTAGTCATCTTGTCTCTGCAATGCAGCACTGAGCACAGGGGTTTGACCAATTACTCTTTGAAATGCTTTACAAGATAAAACACTCCTCTTTCTGAAAAGGATTGGCACCACTTTTAGGTAACCCTGTTCTCACAACTGAAGATGAATCAAGTTGACCTGCTGTCTGGGCAAGAATATAAGTTTCTCTCTTAAACTTTCTCAATTCAGGAACCACTTTTCCTTCTTAACAAGAAGTTTTTCACTTTAGCACACAACATAGACTACCTGCACTGCAGGACCCTGTGAGAATTCAGCCATTAAGTAACTGCCACCCAACACAGACCAAAGGCTCTCATAAGACATATGATGTTGGAGGCAATATAATGGGCATGTTAACCATCCCTTTTCTTACTCTCCAGGCACTATCCTCACTACCAAGTTTAATCATTAGAAAGTGGAATGTGTAGCCATTGCCTCTTATTCCCTGCAGAAAGGCCTTCACTGAGTACAATTTAATATTATGTTCTCAGTTTGTAAAGTGAATCAATGCTAGAGCTGTCCATTTGAACAGTATTTTTTTGAAATTTATTTTATTTATTCATTTTAGAGAGGAGAGAGAAAGGGAGAGAGACAGAGAGAGAAGGTGGGGAGGAGCAGGAAGCATCAACTCCCATATGTGCCTTGACCAGGCAAGCTCAGGGTTTCGAACCAGCGACCTCAGCATTTCCAGGTTGACGCTTTATCCACTGTGCCACCACAGGTCAGGCTTGAACAGTATTTTTGTTTCTTGCAGATATTATCTGTTATGTTATTCAGAGCCACTTATATAAGCAACCACATGATAAATTTCTCCTAAAATTTGGTCCTAGAAAATAGTTTGTTTCTACCGAAGAATGTGTTTATTTTCTTTTGTCAGACAAGAAAAAGAAAATGTGTAAACCCATGTATTTATCTCATTGCCTTTCCTGCTAGAAAAATCTTTAGAGCCATTCTGAGTGTCCAGCTATAGTAATTCACTTATACCAAGGGCCTATTGATGTCTATTTGTTCATTTTGCTCCTTTGAAAAATTTTTGATCATCTCACATATTTTTTGTACTTCTTAGTATCATACTAAAATTATTTTTAAAGAGTAGATTATTAAAAATGCAGATTAAAAGAAATAAATATAAAATCATTTAAAACAATATCTTCCAAGAATTAATGTTTCCTCACCCCAGTATTTTGTAAATTTTCTTTCAATAAAAGTTGCAGTAACAGGATTTTTTTTATTAGTTCTAGTATGCAGGTATTAGAAACCTGAGAAAGTCTTTTTTTTATTATTCAACATTACTCCTTTCAGCTCTTATCAACACATTAGAGAAATCATGTCATTGTCAAGTGTTGCTGCCAATCATTTGTCAATTACCAAGATGATGGTTAATAGTGTAGTCATGTCACATCTAGACCACTTTAAACCTCTTTATTTCTGTAGCTTGTTATAAAATAAGGAGTATAGCCCTGGCTGGGTGGTTCAGTTGGTTAAAGCATTGTCCTTCTGTGCCAAAGTTGCAAGTTCAATCCCTGTTCAGGGCACATACAAGAATCAATCAAAGAATGAATAAGTGAGTAGAACAACAAATTGATGTTTCTTTTTATTATTATTTTAATAAGGGAGAGGCGAGAAGGCAGGAGGCAAAAGACAGATTTGTGCATGTAATCTGACTGGGATCCACCCAGGAAGGCCCCTATAGGATAATGCTCTGCTGTTCTGGGGCTGTTGCTTGGCAACTGAGCTATTTCAGCGCCTGAGGTGAGGCCATGGAGCCATCCTCAGCACCTGGGGCTAACTTACTCAAACCATTGGAGCCATGGCTGTGGGAGGGAAGGAATGAGAGAGAGAGAGAGAGAGAGAGAGAGAGAGAGAGATTAAAAGAGAGAGAAGGGGGAGGGGCAAAGAAGCTGATGGTCACTTCTCCTATGTGCCTTGACTGGGAATTGAACCCGGGACTTCCACATGTGAGCCAATACCCTACCATTCAGCCAACTGGCCAGGGTCTGATATTCCTTTTTGTTTCTTTTTTTCTCCTTTCTTCTCTCTCTAAAATAAACCAGTAGTAAAAAAAAAGGTTCTATTTCTCTCAAAATATTTACATGAAGATTCTGAGTAACAATGAATGAAATAATGTCCAAATCTAAATTTTTGTAATGTGTTGATATAGGACTAGTATTGTTTTTACAGACTATTAACCTAAACAAATATCCCCTTAGGCTGAAATTTATCTGTGTAAGATAAAGCTGCAAGTGAAACTACTTATACTCTCTCTAAATTTGTGACAGTGGTATTGTAATTAATAATATGGCCACTTACTCAAGAATTTCTTTGGAAACTAAACTATCATTTCAGTGGCTCAGGTTCCTAAAATGTTACAAATGTTTAGAAAGATTATAACCTTCTCAACTGAATCACTTGAAAGTAATTTACTGTTCAATTATGTCCTATAAACATTTTCACATCATTTGATTGAATTAAAGATAATAAAGGATTGTTTTCAGATTATAAAATCAAAGGAAAGTAAAAGCACCTTTATGGAGAGGTTTATACCTTCACAGGCTTATTATTCTTACAGGACAAAGAGCTCTAATTTTCAGGGTTTGTGATTCTGTCCTCTCCCTTCCCAACACACACACCTATTTGCAGAGAAGAATCCTTTCTCTGATCATGGTGCTAAAATAAAACTTTAGTACTGTGTCTCTCCCACAATATGGACGTGAGCCTTGTGAGGAATCACACTATGACTTATAAACAAACAATTTCACTGTGCTTTTGAGACTCTTCGTAAGGAAAATGTGAATTGTTTGCTTGACCCTTACAATTGCTTAGTCGAGTTTCACAGAGAAGCACTTTATATAAACAGCTAAGAAATGAATACATATAACACATATACATATATACATAAAGGGTCTTTGTGTTTTATAATTTAAAAGAATTATTGATTGATTTTAGAGAGTCAGAGAGAAGGGGGAGAGAAGAGAGAGAAAGATATAGAAGCATTCGTTTGTTCCATTTACTTGTGCATTCTTTGGTTGCTTCCCATATTTGCCCTGATCAAATATCCAACTTGCAGCCTTGGTTTTTTCGGGACAATGCTCTAACTGACTGAGGTAGTAAGCCAGGGCCTATAATTTTTAAATAAAATTATCTGCATGAGTAGTACGTGGCATTGGAACAGTTTTTTCATGCTCTTATCTCCAAAAATATGAGGTGCATTATGTACAGATGGATGAGGGGCTGCCCCTTAATAACAGATAGTTATTACTACTCGCAGAATGAAAAATGTCCTTTAGTAGCAAATTCTCATTAACTGAAAATTAATCCACATCAGTAGAGGTGGTGTTTAAATACATTATAATTTCCTTCTTATTTGCATGTGCAACTGTGGGAACAGAGAATGAATGACATGGAGAAAGTTTATTTGAAATTAACCAGTCACTCTCTCCAAAAAGATGGATGGCGATCAGAGTTCTGAGGTACTCTCGAAACTCCACAAATATGTTTGTGTAACACAAGTACATGAATAGCATTATTTATTCTCCAGTTACTTACTAAGAGGCTAACATCACACCCAAAATTGCTTTTTAAGAGACTACCCTGCCCTAAACCCAACCTTGCCATACTTTGTTTGCAAAAATGAAAATTTGTATTAAGGAGACCCTAGATGTGCATGCTGTAGTAATTTCATGTTAGAAATATTTTATTTTGAATACAATAATGTTTTTAAAAGTTCTTATAACTTATCTAATTTTTAATGATAATAAAAAAATTTAACCTTTTCACTTTTTTATTTTAATTGAATTTATTGGGGTGACACTAGTTAACGTAATTATACATGTTTCAGGTGTCCAATTCTACAACCTATCTTTGTACGTTCATAGTCTCTCAAGTCAAGTCTTTGTCTGTCACCACTCATCCCCCCTGCCCTCCTCTACCCCTCTTCCCAGCAATCACAACACTGTGAGATTTTTCTTTTTCCTCTTTCTGCCCTTTTTTTTTAGCTCAATCTCTCTACCCTCCTCACCTTGCCCCCAACAGCTGTCAGCCTGCTTTCCCCATATGAGTTTGTCTTTATTTTGCTTATTATTTAATTTTGTTCATTAGATTCCACATATGAGTGAAATCATATTGCACTTGGCTTTATCTGGACTGGCTTATTTCACTTAGCATAATGCTCTCCAGGTGCATCCATGCTGTCACAGAAGGTAAGACTTCCTTCTCTAATATGGCTGTGTAGTATTCCATTGCATAAATGTGTCACAGATTTTTTATCCATATACTCAAAATAGGTTAAAGACTTAAATATTAGACTCACAACCATAAAGATCCTAGAAGAAAACACAGGCAATAAAATCTCAGACATTTTTAGTAGCAATTTATTTATTTATTTATTTGCTATATCGATTTGGGTAAGGAAAACAAAAGAAAAAAAATTTTAAAAAAATGAACTACATCAAACTAACAAGTTTTTGCACAGCAAAAGAAACCAACAAAATAAAAAGACAACTCACTGAATGGAAGAATATATTGGCTGATACATCTGATAAAGGATTAATATCCAAAACTTATAAGAAACTTATAAAACTCAACACCAAAACAACAAACAATCCAATTTAAAAATGGGCGGAGGACTTGAATAGATACTTTTCCAAAGAGAACATACAGATGGCCTATATACATATGAAAAGATGCTCAACTTCATTAAACATCAGAGAAATTCAAATTAAAAGCATAATAAAATATCATTTCACACCTCTCAGAATGACTGTCATCAATAAATCAATAAACAACAAGTACCAGAGAGAGTGTGGATCAAAAAGAACCCTCTTGCTCTATTAGTGGGAATGCAGACTGGTGCAGCCACTGTGGAAAGTACTATGGAGTTACCTCAAAAAATTAAAAATGGAACCGTCTTATGACCCAGTGATCCCACTTTTGAGAATATATCCTAAGTATCCCAAAAAACTAATTTAAAGAAATATATGCAGCCTTATGTTCATTGCAGCATTATTTACAATAGCCAAAATTTGGAAGCATCCCAAATGTCCATCAGTAGATGAGTGGATAAACATTTTTCATTTTTTAGAACTTAAAAAAATAAACTACTGGAATGTGTGAGGAGCCTATATCTTTTTTAAAAATGTATACTCCAGTTTTATAGCTTGTCCTACACTATAGACAGTAATTCATCTCTGTCTCATTGCATCTGGGAAGCAAAATATCAATCATGTTCATATTTCTCTTAGATGTGTGAGGTCAAGTTTCTAATGTCTGTCTACCTTCTCATTTTTTTCCCATCCACTGTGATACTGATGACAGCTGTAACAATATTGTATACTCATTTCTCTTTAGTTATCCACTGACTGAGTAGTAGATTAGGTAAAGTAATTCTTAGATTTAATGAGATATATTTCTTTTCCAATTCCCAGTTCATGTAGCTCCAGTGAACATTCTCTAACTTAACTTTTAGAAATTTACACCCTCACTCATGAGCAAAACATGACTATGTTTCAGGCAGCTCCTGAAATATGAAAGGGGGTGTAAACAAATCCAGAGGCCTTTTCTTGTCTGCAAATTTGATGGAATTAATGATGGGAAAAGGGGAGCTTTTCTGAATCAATGTTTAATTGGTTTAGAATTAAAATTATAAAAGTACAGTTTCTTTCCAGAACTATAAAACCAGAAAATATAATTACCGAGTAGAATTCTCAAAGCAAATTTCCATTAGTGACAAAATTTGACTACAAATTGAAATGACAAAACATTATAAAAATCAGAACATTACGAGTAGAAAGAGACCACAGAAGTCTCTGAGGATGAGGACCAACAGTTACGGAGCTTTCTCCCTGGGCTTGAAATAAAGAAAATGCTTTACATGGACATCTCCTTTAATACTCATGAGAAGCGTATGAGGGAAGCATTGCCATTTTCCCTATTTTATGGATGATCAAAGTAAAGATTAGAGAGGTTAAAAAATCTGCCCAGGCCTTGGTTGAGAGCCTTAGTGGCTGGAACATTGTGCAGTGCACCAGGTCATAGGTTTTATCCCTAGCCAGGGCACATAGAAGAGACAACCAATGAATGCATGGCTAAATGGAGTAACTAAGTGAAATAAAGAGTTGATGCTCCTTTCTTTCTCTTTTTCTCTCTTCCTACTCCCTCTTCCCCCACCCCGTCAAGTCAATGAAAAAACTTTAAGAAAAAAAAAAAAGGAAAGGAAAGAAAAGCAAAGAAAAGAAATTTGCCCAGGGTGCCAGCCACCATGAGAAATACTTGGGATAGTACCCAACCCAGAAAGCCTAGCTCCAGAGTTCAAGTCCTCTCACTCTTCTTGACTGGCTCTTCTAACTTAACCCCTTATTTTCATTGAAGCAGGTGGGGAAATAAGAGATCCTGAGCCATTTATACGGTGTGTAGGGGCACACCAGAACTGAAATCGAGATCAGCTTGGCACTTAAAATGGTTGCTTCTCAAAGAAGGAGCCAGGACAGATGCCATTCTTTATGCGGCACAAAAGGCAGAGGTACCCCTGATGTAGGGGCTTTGTGGTTTAGTGTGCAATTTGGTCTAGCCTACTCTCCCTTACTCTCCATCCCCGTACCACCATCCCTTTTGTCTTGTATCCAGCCTCAGCCTCATAAAATACTCCGGTGTGCATTACACTGGCCACAAGCTCAACTGCAATGCTGGCCTGGTGCGTGTAAATTGCCTCTCAGTGGGTGGCTATTCTATTTATATTGATTTAAATTGTTTGCATTGCCAATCCATTATGCTGGAATTCTCCCTTGCTGAGGGCAGCTGTGTTATTCTTTTCTTTGACTGAAGCCCAAGAACTATATCTCCAACCCCTTGGGAACCAATCCCTCAAGCATAAACATCTTGATTCAGATGGGGCCCCTTCTTATCCCACTACCACTTTCTAAATCAGTAGCATTCTCCCCTGGCCCCCACAAGTTCACATTGCTCATTTTTTAAGGAGATAGAAATTGAAGTGGAGCAAGAAAGTGAATGTGATGCCTACTGATGCAGAAAGTCAAAGGAACGCACTGGGAGTAACACTCGTACCAGCCATTAACTCACTTCCTCAGAAGGCAAACAATTCAAGCATAACCAAGATTGAGATCAGATTGCCCTGGACATGTCCATATGAGCACCCTTCAAGTAAAATGCAAGTGTGAGTGGCCCTTTTTGAACAGCATCTTCCAGCAAACATTTCTAGCTCCCAGGAATGAACACATGTTCCTTAAATGAAAGTTTCTTGGTTCAACTGAAAGTTCAAAACTAGTGACTAAATGTCAAAAATTAATTAAACACTAGTAATACGCATTTCTGTGTATAACTGAACATTGGTAATGTCTATTTCTATTTCTATGGTGATATGACAGAAGTAGGAATCAAGTTTACCAATTTAATTGTATTCCTGAGTATTGAGTTTATCACTACAAGCTGATGATAATTGATCATCTTACTCACTTGTCCTGAAAAACATAGACCCTTGATCATAGAGGAAAGAAGGGAGAAAATGTGTATATATTAAAGCTATATAATGCTTTTATCTGATGGTGCATCAGTTTCACCATTCTTGTTAAGAATTCACACTTAAGAGTGGTATCAATAGTTATTATAACAACAAGTACAATTAAAAATAATATTTCTTGTTAAAAATGGACAAACATATTTCTCTCCCTTCCCTTTTCCTTAAAACATTTACTTTAGAAAACTTAAAGTTCTAAGTACTTTCTTCTCATTTGGAAATACAATACAGTAATATATTCAGTATATCCTCTTGAAGACTAGGTAGGCCTTTTGTCATCTTTAAGATCCAGGGATTCTTTCTCTAGGACTCAGGAACCATCTCTAAGCAAGGTAAATAGCACACATGGAAGGATATAGCTCCTTTACCTACCAGTCTCTGTGTGAGGGTAGGAGCCTGACTTCAGGGGGCACCTTGCTGCAAGTTGCAAAGCTACCACCTGACATAAAGATATAAAGTTTGTTTTTCCTCTGGATAAAACCAACTAGCTAACACAGATGGTTATTCCAATTATCAGTTTAAATTAGGGTAAACTATGCATGACTAAAGAACAATGCTGTTAAGTCCTCTTACTTTGAGGACTCGTTATTGTTTCTCTGGAAAATATATATAGTGGGGTGTATCTGCTTAAATGTATGTCTTTGCAATCTCTTAGTGATTTCCACCGATTGGCATTACATTCTGGTTTGATGTTTATTCAAAGTAAGTTAAAATGAAGTCATTAAAAATAAGTACTAAAAGTGAAGAAAATTTTTCTCTATGAATTTTTGTGAATAAGATTTCTAGTTTGGAAGAACATTTCGTTTTTAATTATATTTCACTAACATCAACTCTTGAAAGGACAAAGAATTCCTATAGCCTTTGGGAGCCATGTGTAAAGAAGCAGGTTTTCTTCAAAGGACCCATATCTTCCCATCTGATATCCCAAGGTACACTGCATATCAAGCCCCACTTCAGTCAAAACCAAAATCAGATGCAAAATTCTCATTCTGTGGCTGCTTTTATGTGTAATGTATTTTGGGTTCAGTCAATTAAAATTAGCATATTGTAGTAGTGTCTAAAGCTTTACACATGTTCACGAGAAAAACAGGACCTGGCTGGTTGGCTGAGTGGTAGAGCATGGGCTGGCATGTGGATATGTTGGATTTGATTCCGGTCCATACACAGCAGAGGTGACCACCTCTGTCCTCCATTTCTCTTCTCTCTCTCTCTCTCTTTCTCTGTCTTTCCCTCCTGC
The DNA here is from genome assembly GCF_036850765.1 of Saccopteryx bilineata. Lineage (NCBI taxonomy): Eukaryota > Metazoa > Chordata > Mammalia > Chiroptera > Emballonuridae > Saccopteryx > Saccopteryx bilineata. The sequence goes on along the minus strand of NC_089490.1, from coordinate 64,815,320 downwards.
AGCCATGGCTTCATTGGAGCGAGTTGGCCTCAGGTGCTGAGGATGGCTCCATGGCGTCTGCTTCAGATGCTAAGAAGAGCTTGGTTGCTGAGCAACAAAGCAACTCCCCAGATCCACAGAGCATCGTCCCCTAGTGGGCTTTGGAGGTGGATCCAGTGGGGTCGCACATGAGGGGGTCTGTCTCTGCCTCCCCTCCTCGCACTGAATGAAAAGAAAAAAGAAGAAAAGAAAAAGATGGAAGGAAGGAAGGAAGGAAGGAAGGAAGGAAGGAAGGAAGGAAGGAAGGAAGGAAGGAAGGAAGGAAGGAAGGAAGGAAGGAAGGAAAAGAGGAGAATAGATAAATGTAAAGTTGGAAATCATTTTAAGGAAATTTTTAGGAGATCAAAATAATTTGTTATATATATGAAATTTATTTTGGATGTCTGAGAAGGGTAATTTATTTGAACTCAGTTTTAGTTCTTGTATTTAAAGGTATATGACAGTCATTCTCAAAATTTAACAAGCACTAGAATCTCCTGGGAAGCTTGTTTTAATGTACTGGTAGTTTCACAGGATATACCCTGGAGATGCTGGCTCAGTAGCTATGGAGTGAGTCCCTGAAATCTTTGTTTTTTCAGACCAGAGCACTGCATGTGGTCCTGAGGCAGGTGATCCAGGGACTTTAAGTTAAAGAAACACTGGTATATGCAATAAATATTGAATATATAGCATTCCAAATTCCAAGCTAAATTAGAACTAAACTAAATCTAGTCATACTTTTAAATAAATGAAAGGATTCTATTCTATAGTAAATTATTATTCTTTTCTTTTTAAGAAAGATGTTTTAATTATGGGGGAAAAGCATAAAGTAAAAATGGTTAGAGCAATGTATTTCAATATAGCTAACATAAAACCTGGAGTTATATATGAAAGCATTATATTAATTTGCAATACCAGAAACCAGAGAATAAGAAAGGGAAAATTACATTAACATAAGAATAAATAAAGAATAATTTGACCTCTAAAGTCCATGCTGGAAGTTTCATAAAACAGTAGAAACTTTATTTACTCAGGTTGGAAGAGAGAATTCAGCCTCTGAAATGTCAAACAATAAACCATAATGAATGGAGACAGAGCTACCGCTGCCCTTAGCGACACGGGGTACCTGAATAGTGAAGGAACTTTAAGGATTTCTGGGAAGCAAGTTCAATGAGAATACCTTCGGAAATTTTTCCTTAGAGGTACCAAATTTAAACTTATGCGACTGCGGAAAGATTATCAGTGTTTGAACTGAACTCCCTCGGTGAGAGTTGTAGCAGAACAGTATCTCCTCTTAAACCTCTGTCAGATCCCAACTAACTGAATCTGTTTCCTTGCTTTTTAAAGCCCCCAGAAGCTTTATAAAATGCTGCTGATATACTTTCTTTTGTGACACAGATTACTACTGTCATATAGAAAAGTTTGCCTGCCTCTATCTCCATGTTTCCAATATCAGCATTGCCTTCTTATAATATTTCACATCAGCGAAGTCTTCAGTCATAGAAATGTTACACTGTTCAACCTCCCAAAATGACAGGGCATCTCCCAACACATGACAAAAATGAAATCTAGTGTAAACTAGTGTGTCATTGAGCTGCATTATTTTTCCCTTTTTATTTCCTTTCCTTCTCGTTAGCCCTCTTTTATTTGTTTCTCCCTTGTCGGCCTCCTTTTTACTGTGTTAATATTTCAAGTATTCCATTTTATATCTTTGTTCAACTATTCCATTTTTTTTTTTAAAAAAAGGTATGTACTGAGCACATAGATTTGTTTTATTGTATGTTCTTGTTGGCTTCTTTTCTTTTCTTTTTTTTTTTATTTTTGTATTTTTTCTGAAGTGAGAAGCAGGAAGGCAGAGAGACAGATTTCTGCATGTGCCCGGCCGAGATCCACCTGGCATGCCCACTAGGGGGGAATGCTCTGCCCATCTGGGGCATTGCTCTGTTGCAATTGGAGCCATTTTAGCGCCTGAGGTGGAGGCTACGAAGCCATCCTTAATGTCCGGGCCAACTTTTGCTCCAATGGAGCCTTGGCTCCAGGAGGGGAAAAGAGAGATAGAAAAAAGAGGGGGAAGAGTGCAGAAGCAGATGGGTGTTTCTTCTGTGTGCCCTGGTTGGGAACTGAACCAGGGACCTCCACATGCTGGGCCGACGCTCTACCACTAAATCAACCAGCCAAGACCTGGCTTCTTCTTCTTTTTTTTTTTGTATTTTTCTGAAGTTGGAAATGGGGAGCAGACAGACTTTCGCATGCGCCCGACCGGGATCCACCTGGCACGCCCACCAGGGGGCAACACGCCACCCATCTTGGGGTGTTGCTCCGCTGCAACCAGAGCCATTCCAGCACCTGAGGCAGAGGCCACAGAGCCATCCTCAGCGCCCGGGCCAACCCCGCTCCAATGGAGCCCCGGCTGCGGGAGGGGAAGAGAGAGACAGAGAGGAAGCAGAGGGGGAGGGGTGGAGAAGCAGATGGGCGCTTCTCCTGTGTGCCCCAGCTGGGAATCAAACCCAGGACTCCTGCACGCCAGGCCGACGCTCTACCTCTGAACCAACTGGCCAGGGCCCTGGCTTCTTCTTTTTAGTCTTTGTTTCCTACATTAAAAAATACAAAAAATTATTTTATACCTTAAGCTTTGCACACCAATTTCTTTCCTTGATTCCAGGTATTTTACCCATTTCTACACATTATTTTTTCACATTATGAGCTAAATTGTCTCCTTCAATTTCATATGTTGAAGTCCTAACCCTCAGTAACTAAGAATGTTACTATATTTGGAGAGAAGACCTTTAAAGAAATAATTGGCCCTGGCCAGTTGGCTCAGGGGTAGAGCATCAGCCCGATGTGTGTAAGTCCCAGGTTCGATTCTCAGCTAGGACACATAGAAGAAGCACCCATCTACTTCTCCACCCTTCCTCCTCTCCTTTCTCTCCGTCTTTCTCTTCTCCTCCTGCAGGCAAGGCTCCATTGGAGCAAAATTTGGCCTGGATGCTGAGGATGGCTCCATGGGCTCCGTGGCTTCTGCCTCAGGCACTAGAATGGATTCGGTGGCAAGGGCGCAACACCCCAGATGGGCAGACCATCGCCCTCTGGTGGGCATGCCAGTTGGATCCCTGTCGGGCACATGTGGGAGTCTGTCTCTCTGCCTTCCTCCTTCTCACTTCAGGAAAATACAAAAATACAAAAAAAAATAATTAAGATAAAATGAGGTAATCTGAGTGGGGGCCTTAATCCAATATGATTGGTGTCCCATAAGACAATAAGATTAGGAAACAGGCCATGCAGTCTGAAAGAGGACCACGTGAGGACACAGACAGAAGTATCCACCTATAAGCCAAAGAGAGAGACCCCAGGAGGTCCCAGACTTACCAACACCCTGATCTTGTATTTCTAGACTCCAGAACTGTGAGAAAATAAATTTCTGTTGTTTAAGCCAGATTGTGGTAGTTTATGATGACAGTACTTGCAAACTCATATGCTCTCTGTTTCCATCTTTCTTTGTCTTTTGTTAGAGCGCATTGCTGTTTTTTGAATATTCAGATCATGATACATGCCTTGGCTCTTCCTTATTTTTCTTCCTATTTATATGCATATGTACCTCTCTATTGATTAACACCTGAAATAGTAAAATATTCAAAAGTGCTTAGTTTGTTCTGTGAGCATTTCAACTTCTCTTCTAGTGTAATTTTATTATCTGTAAAATGGGGATAATAAAAGCATTAATTTTATATGTGACCATTGCAAAGATCATACCTTAATCAATGAAATGCCTAGAACAGTGTCTGGCATATAATAAACCATAGTAAATATTTAGTGGTATTCTTGTTGTTCTTCATTCAATAAGTATCTATTGAATGCTTATCTTGTTCCAGGAACTACTTTAATGGAACTCTTGGTCAAGTGGTAAAAATGACATAATATACAAACTAACCAATAATACATAAATAAATACTATCAGTTTTTGATAGAAGCTATACAATCAGTCTTAAAAGGTGACTTGATACATGATAAAGGGGTGGTTATTTTAAATTGGGTGGTCTTTATGGAAGTGACCCTACTTCTGAAGAAGAAGAAGAAAGGAAAAAAAAGAGCCAGCCACACAGGTCTAAGTGGATTTTGAGAGAGAAGTAGAGTAGGAATACTTGGTGTAAAACTCTAAGGTGGACATGAATTTGGTGATTTTTAAGGAGCAAGAGAAAGCTAATGTGCTGCAAGGTAGTGGGTAAGAAGAAAGTAGCACAAAACGAATTCAACTGAGGGAGGATATAGGAATGCTAATTAACATAGGATTTTCTAAGCCACTGAGGGTTTGACAGATTAAGCAACTTGCTGATGTCAATGCTGCATGCCGTTTTGTAGAAAAAGCATAAGAGGAACTAGACTCGAGAACACTTGGAACCCAGGGCTCAGTGCCATCTGCCCATCCTGGGCGTCGCCATGTTGCGACCAGAGCCACTCTAGCGCCTGAGGCAGAGGCCACAGAGCCATCCCCAGCTCCTGGGCCATCTTTGCTCCAATGGAGCCTTGGCTGTGGGAGGGGAAGAGAGAGACAGAGAGGAAGGCACGGTGGAGGGGTGGAGAAGCAAATGGGTGCTTCTCCTGTGTGCCCTGGCCGGGAATCGAACCCGGGTCCTCCGCACGCTAGGCCGACGCTCTACCGCTGAGCCAACTGGCCAGGGCCTCATTATTCTGCATTTTATCTTCATTATCTCCCTCCAATCTACTGTGCTCTGAGAGGGACATTTCAAGGAGAAGTCCACTTGGCCCAGCTTGGGCTTCAAGTCCATTACTGACACAGTCACCACTGTTTGTCACACATCTACCCCTGTATCCAGGGGACTGAAAGTTCCAGCTAGCATCACAAGGTTTGTAGAGTTTCCCAGAATAAGAAAGGTGCCAAAATAAAGCAAGATATTTCCTCTTCAGTCGAAAAGGAAGCTCCTACTGGGAAACAAGTGTGTGAGCATATGGGCTTTGTTTGTCCCTCTACTACAAAGCAGACCTTAGTGGAGGTGGAGGAAGGGCCCCTGTCTAGCTCTGGGTGGGGTAGGGCTGCTCTGGCCAGCCAATTCTTTCACCTCAGTGTGAGTAGAGTTACTACAACTTTGTGATAAAATATCCTACGTCATTTTTATTCTTCTATCTAGATTTTGCCAAGTTTCTTCATAAATAGGTGTTATTATTTTATTGGCAGTTTGGAAACTTGAGGACTTTCTCAAGCATAGGCACTGTGCATTTTCTGGCTGATCTTCTTACCCCTCAGCTACAGGGTCTGAGTGTTGAGAAGGCGGTCAGGGCTGTGAACCGCTGAGCTGCTGAGCTGCACACTGTCAGGTGACTGGGGCTTCACTGGAGAGATAGTGTCATTGCCTGTGTGCTTTACAGAAGCTGCTGGAAACTTAAAGGTGCCTCTGATTGCAAACGGGTACCAAAATATCAACTATGCATTCTCTCTAATTTCAGTCCTAGCAATTTACCACAAGGAGAATCTGGACAAGTCTGTTTCAGGATAATGCAAGGATGCTGTTTATAATAAGAAGTAATTTGGAACAGAAAAGGAAAGAGACATTGTGAGTAAGAAGTCTCTTTAATATGTTGTCTGCCATGAAAAGAAGGTAGTCCATTCATGATTTCAGGAAATATTTACCCCTACCTATGGAAGAGATATCTCTTAGAGTGTTTCCCACAGCATAGAAGTCCCCCTACTTTAAGGTATATCCCTCTCCCACAGTCCACAGAGAATAGGTTGGCAACAGTTATCTAGTCACTCATTCATTCAACAAACATATATTGTGTGACTCTGACTCCTGCAGGTGATAAGCTAAACCAATACACATCTCTGGCATTTTACTACTAAGTATGGTACTGCTCTGAACATTTTAAGATAAAGCTTTGTTTGACCATATCTAAGCCCTACTGCATATATACCTGGGAGTAGATCTGCTGGACATAAAACATGACAGTGTTCAACCTCAATGTGCACTAGAGCAGAGTTGTTGGGTGGGAATATGATGCAAGCCAGGAATATAACTCTACATCTTCAGTAGTTACATTAACAAAGTACAAAGCCACAGATGAAACTAATTTTAATAACATATTTTATTCAACTCAATATATCTAAAATATTCTCATTTTGACACACAGAGTTAATATTTTTTAAAAATTTAATGAGATACTTTACATCTTTTTTTTTCATTTTAGGTTTTTTTAAAAAATACCTAATACATGTGCAGCACATCTCAGTGTGAAGCAGCCACATGTCAGGTACACATGTGGATAGTGGCTGCTAGAGAGTGCAGTTTGGGAGGGAAGGGATTTTGAGCTCTATAATTTAATGCTGTGCAAAAGGAAAATTTTACATTTACTGTGTAGGGACCTTAATAGTGAATACCAGGATGGGAGTTCTGGTTAAAGTGAGAAACTACAGAAGCGAGTACTGAATCCCATGACTTTCTGGGCTGTTTGTCCTAGCTCCAGCTTCCACGCAGATTTGGGTTGACTGACCAAGCCTTGGCTCCCAGGTGGTTCTAGATCAGCAGCCCAGAAAACTGCCTTTTTAGGGATAGGCTAGCTAGCTCAGCAAGTTGACATCACTGATGTAATAGTGGATGTAATATTGGTCCCGTGATGCTATTGTCCCTAAGTCCTACATTTCGCCATGCTGGCACTGCTAGGGAGAGGGGGCATCAGAAGCAGAAGCATCAGCAGTAGCAGACACGAAGCAGGAAACTAGAGGTGTATCAGAAGCAGCAGTAACAGCTGCAGCAACAGAAGCAGCAGCAGCAAAGATGAAGCAACAATAAAGCGCTGAAGGATGTACCACCTTCCTCCAGCTCCTCGTGCTTTTTTCACCTTGAGGATCTCATCACCTAAGTCATCCCTTGTGGAGCAGGTGTGCTCCAACATACTGCAACATTTGCTTATACTGTAACAAAATTGAGTGATGTGTTTCACCACAACCAGTCCTAACCAGTGATAAACTTCTAAGACCCTTGAGAGACTCAGAAATACCAGGCCCTTGATGGACTTAAGTGAAAACATTTTTCTTGCCAATGACCATGTTTCCAAAACTATTTATTATTCCTTACATAAAGGGTAACCCAGGTGGCATCACATGGTAAAAGATAATGCTGCAGATATAAGCGGTGTCTTACATAATTTTATAAACATTGGAGACTTCACCATTTAGGTCAATAATTCTTAAAAGTTTTGAGTACATATGAATGACCCGAGAAGCTTGTTATAAATCCAAAATCCATTTCCAGAATTACACTTGAAAATGTAAATATTAAAACAAGTATTCTGATGTAGGAGGTACAAAGCCCATACTTAGATACATACTGTTGTATTTTGAGGAAACCTAAGAAAATTTGTTTTTTTTAGAGAGCTCTCTTGTAGAAACAACTAGCATGGATAACACAGGGTGAGACTGGAAATAGGGATAACCAATGCAAAGCTTCTGCAATTGTTCAGGTAAAAAAATAATAAAAGCCTGAAGTAGAGCGCTTTTGGCCAGAGTGAGAAGAGGGTAAATTCAAGAGATAGTAAGAGTGTTTGAACCCAGTGCGATATGGAAAATGGAGTCAGGAGAAAGGCATAAGTGTCTGGTTGCATTGGCTCGATGCACCCTGTGCTGCTATTCATCAAGATAAGAAACACTGAATGGAAGTGGAAATGAATATTTGTCGATTTCAATGTGGAATGGGCACATGGTATTTGAATGACTATATTGTCAATTTCTCTCAACCCACCTGTTATTTCTGGCTAGCAGTGGTCATAATGGAACCATTGTGATATTAGAAATGGAGTGATTGAACAGAAATATTACAAGCTACTATTGCCTTAGAGATATTTAATACTCTGACCTATAAAATAGTCTGAAAAATCTATGCTTAATTCTCACTACAAGTCAAAACCGGGTTTTCAAATCAGAATTACTGTGAAATTCCTCTTTTCTTCAAAGTTTTTAGAGAAGCCAAAAGTTGTCTGATACCTCTGAGGGAACATGGTTACCAGAGGGACTTCAGACAAAGAGTAAGAAGACAGAGAATAGCAACACTATCTCCCTCCTAGGGTTAGCAAGAAAAGCTTTTGATTTATCAAAGATTAATAATTAGGATACCAAAACCAGAAACAGTGTTAATTAGACCCCATGACAGCATGGAATGATGCCATGTCATGTCTCAGTCCTCTTTAGTAACTTTTCAGTGAAAGAAACTTTCCAGCTTTTGTTAGAGTCCATACCTTGATGAATCCTATTGGACCATTAAAATTGAGATTCTGACATACAGAATGAGGAAATTAAAGAAACAGTCCCTCTTTAAGAAGTTATATGTGTATGCACTGCATATTGCAATAGTGTGTATTTCAATAATAAGCTATGCTAATACAGTAGACTTTTGTTGTATTAAATTGCTTCCTTCTCTCCAACACCTCAAAAGGTATATTAAAGAGGCTTGCCTTCCACTTGTAGAGACTAGCTGGAAAGGGAACAAACATTGTACTGTCTCCCTCTGTGAGATTTCTATTTCTTGCTAGGAAGAAATCTGAATCCAAATTTCTATGGTTTTGTGTTCAGAATTTGCCATATCATAGTGATGAAAGAAAGAAAGAAAGAAAGAAAGAAAGAAAGAAAGAAAGAAAGAAAGAAAGAAAGAAAGAAGAGAAAAAGAGAGAGAGAGAGAGAAAGAAAGAAAGAAGAAAGAGAAAAAGAGAGAAAGAGAGAGAGAGAGAGAGGGAAAGAGAAAGAAAGAAAGAAAGAAAGAAAGAAAGAAAGAAAGAAAGAAAGAAAGAAAGAAAGAAAGAAAGAAAAGAAAGAAACCTTTAGAATTTCATGTTTTTCCAATGTGCCTGGTATTTCTGTTTGAATCTAAACCAGGGGGAGTCAACCTTTTTATACCTACTGCCCACTTTTGTATCTCTGTTAGTAGTAAAATTTTCTAACCACCCACCAGTTCCACAGTAATGGTGATTTATAAAGTAGGGAAGTAACTTTACTTTATAAAATTTATAAAGCAGAGTTACAGCAAGTTAAAACATATAATAATATTTACTTACTAAGTACTTTAAGTTGGATTTTCACTAAGTCTGGCAGAATAAATCTTTATAAAACAACTTCCTATAGTTAAATCTATCTTTTTATTTATACTTTGGTTGCTCCACTACACCCACCATGAAAGCTAGAATGCCCACTAGTGGGTGGTAGGGACCAGGTTGACTACCACTGATCTAAAACATGTACCACAGAATTCAATGAAATATATGTGAAAGATACGCATTCAGTTCAAGGACAATGGACATCCTATTTATTCTAACTGGCCTCCCAATTACATATGTAGATGCCTACCCAAATCTTTTCTTAAAAATTTTCCTATAAGTGTCATTAAAACCAAAGAGAGAGTTTTCTCTAATGACTGCTGGGTATCAAGGAGCTGACACATGAATGGCTTGGTGATAGCACAGAGCTGCTGAAAACAGTGGCAGCGCAGGAGCCTAAATAGCCCCCAGGCTTTCCTGCATGAACGCTGAAGTTTGTGAAGTTTCCTGCACTGACACCTTGGAGTTGGTGTCAATGAGCCAGTTTTGGAATTCTTCAGTGACAGCACACATTGTTCAGGGAGATACAGCTGGAGAGAAGTAAATGGTATATCTTCTATGATCCACCCCCCTTCCTCATCTTCTCCTGTCCTCCTCTCGCCCATCTCTCAACATTGAAGTCAAAAGAGCTTTAGACATTAGAGCTCTTCTTTTATCCATCCATACTCATTCCATAGATAATAATATTTGGTTTATGACCTTAAGCATACTGTACCACAGTGACTTCCAAATGTATACATCCAGCCTAGATTTCTCCCTAGCTCTACTAATATGCATATTTCAAATTGATGTTGTTTGATGATCCGTCCCATCTGGATATTTAATAGGTATTTTCAACTTACTATATCTAAATTCAGATTTTAGTTCTTCGTTTCAAATCTCCTTCCATACTTATTTCCTTCTATAAATGGTAACTCTGTTCTTCAAATTGTCTACATCAAAAATCCTAGAGTCACTCCTGATTTTTTTTCTTGTCACATCCCATCCAAATCCATCAACAAATTTTTTAGGTTAAAATATCTTATCCTCAAAAATACAAACAATTTCTACTTAATGTCCACTGCTACCACTTGGTCCAAAACTCCATCATGTCTTTCCTGGGTTTCATTAACTTCCTCATTGATCTCTGGTTTCTAACTCTACTATCTTAATGCAATTATCTATATAACGGTCAGAGTGATACATCTAAAACATGCTTCATACCCTGTTTCTTCATGAATGAAAATCCTCCAACAGACAAGCCCTATAATCAGGACAAAGCCCAGGTCTGCACATTCATCATGTCCCACGTGCTAAGGCCCTAGCCTCCTTCAGACTCTACTACCCTCCTCTCTCCTGATCATTCTGTCACCTCCAGGCACACTGGCTTCTGCTAATCAGGAAACAGCATGTTAACTCCTGGCTCAAGAGCCATTGGCCTGGCTGGCCCTCTGTTTGGAACAGCTTTTCAAAAAGTATTCATATGTCTTTGTTTCCCCATTTTTCTCAATCTCTGCTCTGATGTCACATGATGGGTATGACCTTCCTTGTATAGAAAAGGAACCATGCTCACATTATCTAGCTTTTCTCCATCCTATCTGCCACCAGCTGACTCTCTACATATGTACTTGCCTGTTTATTTCTGTATTGTCTGTTTCCCCTAGTGGAGTAAAAGTTCAAGGAGGTCAAAATATTGTTTTCTTCACTGCTTATCTCTAGAGCCTAAAAGAGTGTGCTGTAAATACATATTGAAAGCATGATCTGTGGTTCACAGATTCGGGTGATAATCAGAAGAATATATATTTGTGGCCCCAATCCCAAACAGGATAATTCAAAATTTCTAGAATTTGTGCTCCAAAATCTGAGTTTTAGGTAACTCCTGGAAGATTATGATAATCATTGAAAATTAAAAACCATGAAACTGAAAAACTAATTATCAGGGTTCCTGGGAAACCACTTCTGAGAACCCCTGAAGTTACTTGGGAAGAATTTGAAAGGGCTGGAATTCCCAAAGGTAGGCCAGACCAGAATTAGACAGACACAGTTTTATACCAGTTATTGTGACCTTGCTCTACCTCCAGGCTGCCACAGAATATCCAATGTGAGCTATAAGGAAAAGTGAGTAATTCAGACTTAACATCACATTTAGCTTAGAATCCTCAACTAGCCCCTCTGTCTTTCTCAAGAGACCCGAGAGCGACACACATACAAAGAGAAAATATAGACATGGTCCTGAATTGGATTTGCATGAAGGCAAAGGGTAAAGGGAAGCCTTGGCCTTCAGGTACCTAAAGACAAAATCTACAGGCCATTTCCATCTGAGAAGAGACAGAGGTGGAATAACAATTCACGAGTATGTGATGGCAATAACCCTGGAATATAAGTCAGGACACCCATGCTCTGGTCTCAGATCTGTCTCAAATTGGATATGTGACTCAGAGTTTATAATGGAATAGCTTAGCTCTCTCTTCTGTAAACGGAGGTTGGTCCTTTTTCACCCCAAGGGTGAGATCTCGGCCCTACAGTAACTTAAAAGAAATATTTCTGGAGTACTCTTCTCACCTGAAAATGGTAACAGGCATGTAAAAATAGAGTAGATGAAGGCAAGCACAAAAGTATGGAAGACATGTAGAGGTCATCTGAGCCCCCTGACATGAACAGGGCTTCAGCACCCAAGGAAACACATAAATGCCCACTCATTCACATTCAGACGCTCTCATCCTTGTCCTGGGGGGGAGGGGACAGATAACAAGGAGTGGACCCAGGTCCACAAAATGCTTCTCTGTCCTTTTGCTGTGAATTGATAGGCCAATTGCATCAGAGGAGGGCCTGTCAAGTCTGATGATGTTCTTAACTGCAGCAGAAGTAAAAATGATGTTCAGTTGGCTCTGGCCAGTTGGCTTAGTGGTAGAGCATTGGCCTGGCGTGCAGGAGTTCCGGGTTCAATTCCTGGCCAGGGCACACAGGAGAAGCACCCATCTGCTTCTCCACTTCTCCCCCTCTCCTTCTTCTCTGTCTCTCTCTTCCCCTCCCGCAGCCAAGGCTCCATTGGGGCAAAGTTGTCCCGGGCGCTGAGGATGGCTCTATGGCCTCTGCCTCAGGCGCTAGAATGGCTCTGGTTGCAACAGAGCAACACCTCAGATGGGCAGGGAATCGCCCCCTGGTGGGCATGCCGGGTGGATCCCGGTCGGGCACATGCGGGAGTCTGTCTGACCGCCTACCTGTTTCCAACTTCAGAAAAATTAAACAAACAAAAAAAAATGATGTTCAGTTTGAGTGTTTCTTAAGTACTATATTATAACACCAGTTTACTTTAATCCTGAAATATCTGTTCTCCACCTAAACTCAGACCACGCTGAAATGACTTGGCTTCCTTTTCCCCAAGCAGGCCAGATGAACAGAAGTGTGGTGTATAGTGCTCCTCTGGGGTGGCGATGTAGAAAAATGTATGAGGAAGGCTCTTTTCCAGTGGGTTATGTGAAAGGGAAAGTTTAACACAGAGGCTCAGCAATTTTGCTAGGATCTCACTTGCAAACAGCCAAAAAAATAAAATAAATAAACAACACACAGTTATGTAGGAGGGAAAGGGTTGGTGCTCTCTGTCTGCTGCAGGGCATCTCAGAAGCAGCCACAGAAGCCTCAGACCTGGTCAGGGATGGCTGCATCTTAACTAGCTACCCTGGGGTACATGGTACCCGATATTATCTGGGAACTGGATGGAAAATGACGAGCACATAACAGTCCTTCACAGGTATACAGTGTTTTTCATATTCAAAGCTCTTTCATGTCTCCCTCAGGAGCCTTGTGAGATAAGGGAGGAAGTGATTATATCCTCAGTCTGTGAGAGGGAGAATCAAAGCTAAAGCATCAAGCAGTCTGCACAGAAAATAATTGGAGTTGGTGTCCAACTAACATCAGTTCCAAAGAATGAGGCCCAGAGCCAGGGTTCAAAATACTTATTTCAAAAGAAAACAAATGTCCAAGCATAGCCCCATAATTAAAAGGGATTGGGGAAAACTCAATCATGGTGCAGAATAATGCTGGCAGATTCATAACCAAAATGACAAAGAAGTGGCACTTCACTTTAAAATGAAATAATTTCCTACAGCATATTTCTGTATATTTCAGGCATATTGACATTTGATAGGATCAGCTATGCATTGATAGAAAAGCAGAGATTAGAATAAAGAAAACTCTGGATGCTTGAATTTGTCCCTGAAGAATAGTTGCCGCGTTTTCAAAAGGAGCTAAAGTTAGTCTGAATGAATAAAAGCTTAAATGTAACACTTCCTCCATATCTACCTTTTTGTTTCTTTCTTCCACTTAACCTTCTTTTCCTTAGTGCTATTGGCAAAAAGAAAAATACATAGAAAAAAATCATTTTGACCATCTTTCACTCAAAGACTACAAGAAAATTTCAGAATATATACCAACAACTCCAATTTCTAGCTATGATAGAAGCTCATCCATGAACAGGGATGTCTTCATTCAGGCTTCCCTTGATCCTTGGTTGAGAACACACTCAGAAGATCGATCGCTCAATTATCTATCTATCCACCTATCATCTATCTCTGGTGACCAATGGGCTGTAAAAATTTAAGGTTCAGAGGTCAGACTGCATCTGTTCCATCCTGACTCTACAACTACAGAATTGTGTGTCTTTTAGACAGGTAAATATTCATAGCTATTGAGTGAGACACTACATCAAAAGGATCATTGTTAGTTTTCCTAAAAATTATACAAAGTAATATGTTTAAGTAAATTAGCATAATAACTGGTAGAAATTAAATATTCAACAAAGGTTAAAGTAATGTATTCTGGTTTCTTCTAACAAATTGCACAAACTTAATTGACTTAAAACAGCACAAACATTACCTTGTGGATGGACAGGTGAGGAGTCCAACGTAGGTCTCACTGAGCTAAATCAGTGTGTAGGCGGGGCTGCAATCCTTCTGGAGGCACTAGGACAACTGTCAGTCATCAAAGCCAGCAATGTTTCATCTCGCAGTGCCTTTCTTCTGTTGTGACATTGCCTCTGACCTACTGTAACACCTTTTCATTTGTAAGGACCCCTGTGGTTCTATTGGACTCAACTGCGTATTCCAAGATACTTTCCCCATCTCCAAGCAACTATGGTAGGTAAAATAAAAATATTTATGTTCTAATCCTTAGAACCTATAAATGTTAAATTCCGTGGCCCCCCCAAAAGGCTATGCAGATATAACTAAATATTGTAAAATAGGGAGATTATCCTGAATTTTCAGGGTAGCCCCCAAATGCCATCACAGCTGTCCTCAGACAAGGGAGGCAGAAGGAGATTACATATATAGAAGAGGGGAAGGCAACGTGACCACAGAGGCAGGGATCCCAGTGATGCAGCCACAAGCCAAGGAATACCAGCAGTCTCCAGAAGCTGGGAGAGGCAAGGGACAAATTCTCCCCTCCAGGAGCCCTACAGGACTGCTAGCACATTGCTTTCAGCCCAACAAAACTGACTTTAGAGTTCTGGCCTCCAGATCTGTGAGATAATCAATTGTGTTGTTCTAAGCCACCAAGTTTGTGGTAACTTGCTTGAGCAGCCAGAGGAAACTAATACAGCAACCATAATTTCATCTGCAACACTAACTCTCCTTTGCCATGTAACATAGTTCCAGTTCTGGGGATTAGAACATGGACAACTTTGGGGGACCATTATTTTGCTTCCAGCATTCCTTTAATCCATTAGTTCCATCAATATCTCTATAGGCCCCTCCATCCCTTTCCATATAACATACTATATAACCACACTCTCTCTTTAAATTCTATAATTCTGTGGGCGAGAGTGTGATGCTGGAAAGTTACTTAATTTAGTTTTCTCATCAATAAAGTGGAGACAATTTAAGTATGGTCTCATAGGATGATTGAACTAATCAAATGATTATTGTTGTGCACAATAACAGTCTTTCAGCAATGTCACATAATATGATTATTACCCTTTTTACCATTATCATCAGCAGCAATAATTAGGAGGTAGAAGAAACATGGGTATGTGAGTTTTCTATTCCACAATATAGTGGCTTAAGAAATAATCGTATATTATTTCATGATCATGTGAGTCAACAGTTTTGTCTGAACTCAGGTGAGCAGTTCTGCTGGTCTCACGTGGGCTCACTCATGGGGCAGCGCTCATCTTGGCAGGTTTCCGGGTCCAACGTGACCTCGTTCCATGGCGAGTAGTTGATGCTGCTGCCCACAAGGTGTTGCATTCTCGGGGACACTGGCCCAGGCTCCTGTACAAGGTAGTATCAGGGTAAGGCTTCTGTCTTGAGGCCTAGGTTCAAATCTCCCAACTGTCACTACTGCTATATTCTGCTGGTCGAAGGGCAGCCTGAATTCAAATGAGGGCCAAGACAGGCTTTCCTGCTAGATGGCAGAAACCAAAAAGTCACTTCTCTAAAGGGTACGCTTAAAGTGATGGGAGAAATTCGTGGCCGTTTCTGAGAGTTTACCACAATGAGCTTCAGGGAACAGTCCTACATCTGAAATTTTGCAAATGATGACCTTGGGTAAATCTCTTAACCTTTAGCACAGTAATAGCACTTGAGAGCTTATTACATTCCAGACACTGTATAAAACCCAGAGATACTAAAAGAGCCTGAGATAGGCTTCTTTGTCTAAAGAAAGTAGTTTGAAAAACCTGGATAATATATATCTGAAAGCATTGATGTGAAGATACAAAGAGCAGAGCATATAAAATGTCTAGCACAGTGCTCGGCAGTATCTGGCATGTAGTAAGCACTCACGGAGTGAGACATTATTATTATTCACATCTGACACAAATGTCCAGATTTCACTTATCACTTGGTATAGGAAACGTGCCTTCTGTATTAGTCTGCTCAGACCTCCATAAAAGAAATGCCACAGGCTGGGTGGCTCAAATAACAAAAAATTCTTGCTGAAGGCTGGGAAGTCCACAGTCTAGGTCCAGCGAGCTAGGTATCATTCTAAGGCCTCTTCTCTGGGCTAGTAGGCTCTGTCATTGTGCTGCATGATCCCAGGACCTCTTACCCAGGTTTGTGCAGGGAGAGAAGCTGAGCAAGCTCTCTAATGTTTCTTCCTAGGAGGACACTAATTCTATATAGGAGGGTCTCACCCTCATGACCTCATCTAACTCTTATTACCTCCCAAAGGCCCCAGCTTCAAACACCTACACATTGATTTTATTAGGTATTAAAGTTTCTGGTATTGAAATTGCTATGCTAATTTATTAGGGTGTTCAACATAAGAATTTGGAGGAGAGACACAAACATTCAGTTCTTAACTCCATGCAAAGCTTTTCATCTTTCCTACCCAGAGAATAAAAAGCTGAGATGTGAGCTCTCGAGCGGCCTGGAAACGATTTCATAGCATTGAACTGGAGCTGTATTTTAAGTAAACAATCATAATCAAAACTAAAAGCGTACAGTTCACCCTCACATGTGTTCTGTGCATACACTCATATGCATACAATTGTATGCGTAAAGTGCGATTACCAGAGCTATAAACTCATAACGCACTAATTTACTCTTCAACAAAGACAGGTGTTTAAATGCCTTTCAATGTCCAGGGAGTGGCAAAGCCTAGATAATAACCTCAGTCTCAGGCACAGCTTATTTTTTTGTTCCACGGCTTACTGCAAATCCTGGGTGTTAGAACCAGGCAGTACAAAAAGAGACAGAACTGGAAGTCTGACCACCTGGCTTATAGACCCAGCAATAGCACTAATAAGCTCTGTGACCAAAAATAACCTCTCACAACCCCAGTATATTAGTGTGCAGCAAATGGAGGGATTGACTTAGCATTTTATACCTTGTGTGCCACGGTGCCCTGGGGTAACACAGACCTACAGCAGGGATAGGAGAATGGAAGATTCAAAGCATGCAGCATCCATATAGCCCAGCCCCCTCTTTTGTCTAAGTCTCACCTAAGTCATTAAAGAAAAGATCAGGTGTAGGAAAAAATTAAAGGTTTGGAGGTCACTGGGCTAGATCAGAGTTCCAAACTCTACTGCGCTTACGAAGCAACTGAGGATCTTGTTGAAATTCAGATTCTAATTCAATAGGTCTGGGGTATGGCATTTAAGAAGCTCCTAGATGGTGCTGATACTGCCTTTCTCCAGACCATACCTTGTGCAGGAGATCCTTGGATTACGACACAATTCTATTCCCATGACAGTGATGTAACCCAAATTTTGGTGTAAGTTGAAACATACCTTAAGCCTAAGTCATTTACCTATTCTAACACAGTTATAAAAGTCATGATTTAGAACATAAAACCACAACTAACTCACAGAAAAAGGAAAAGGATGTAAATATACTGTACTGTACACATTATTGCATATTCTTCTGCCGCGCTCAACAAAATTAATTTGCCCACATAGTCCATAAGTACATTAACAGCGTAAGCTGAAACACATCTCAATTTTTTAAAGTTTTTGTGGGAGTGAGCATCATAAACTTGAAACGTTGTATGTTGAGACTGCCATAATCCAAGGACCCCCTGTGTGGTAAGGGACTAGGTTACAATATGAATCTTTAAATCCAAATGTGTCACTTACTGAGAAAATCTATTACTAGTGCAGTTGCATGGGTATCAAATGAGAAAGGCAGAGGAAGCTTTTTTTTCTTTTTCTTCTTTTTACAAGTGGGAGGAGGGGAGATAGACAGACTCCTGTATGTACCCTGACAAGGATCCACCCAGCAACACCCATCTGGGCTGATGCTCTGTCCATCTGGGGCTATGCTCCCAACTGAGCTATTTTTAGCACCTGAGGCAGAGGCTCCACAGAGGCTCCATCCTCAGCATCCAGGGTTGATGCACTCAAACACATCAAGCTATGGTTGCAGAAGGAGAAGAGAGAGAGAGAGAGAGAGAGATAAAGGAGGGGGCAGATTGGAGAAGCAGATGGTTGCTTCTCTTGTGTGCCCTGACCAGAATTGAACTCAGGATATCCACACACTGGCCAAATCTCTACCACTGAGCAAACCGGCCAGAGCTAGATGAAGCTCTGTAATGTTAGGAATATTCCAACAGATCTCATATCCAAAAAGCATTTCCTCTAGAAGAAGCAAATCTGAAATTACATTTGGAAGAACAGGCACACCAAGATCGACATAGGTGAAGTTCATAGGCACCTCAAACTTCATGTGGAATTTAAGCAAATCTCTTTGAGGATTCAGTGCAATTCTATCACCTTTTCCATTGTTCTTTTCATTTTCTCACTCCTCTGTATTGCTTGTTTGCAGGCAAGATGGGAAATAGGAGAACCAAAATGCCAATAATATGAAAAGATTTTCTTGCAGTATTTTCAGTCCAACTGGAATTGGTAGGTATCAAAAAATCTCACAAGCAAAGCAAATCTTTAGGCCATCCAATTTGGCAGAGCCCCAAGTAACTGACTAAGAATCGAAGGGGGAGGATGTCTAAAGTTTCGAGCCTCTAAAGACTCCCTACTATTCATCTCAATACCAGAAATTTCCAATCCCTATGCTCTGGTTCCCCAACAAGTTGGGTAATTAGCTTGCTAGCTGCCCTGCCAGGGAACTAGTCTTAATACCATTGCGTTCAGAGGCACCAGCCTCTCTGATGAACCATATTATTGGAGGTTGCAAAGATGATCCAGAGACACAGAGTCTGCAGAGCTACATGAAAACCGCAAAGATGAATTAAATTACATTCCAGAGACTAAAGGAGAAATTGAAAATGAGACCATTTCTTATGCAAGAAGACTTCCTCCCAGCTCTCTACGAATGTAAACACACGGCTCTCTGCAGAGGATGGGGTCGCCCGCTGCCTGGGGAAAGCAGCTTGAATTTTATTACCTCGGTGATCCCGGCAGCATCCACACTTCAGGAGGCGCAAACCTGGCTCCCCTTTACTTTGTCTCATGTGCCGGTTTCCAGCTCTCATAACATTTTAATTAAATTTGGGCTTGTCTTTCTCTCTCACCTTACTCTCTGCATCAAAGGAGAGGCTTTTCACATGCTGCCTGGCTGGGGTCCCTGCAATTCTTCCATTCCAAAAGCTGACTGCTTTGCCATACAAGGGGAGCAGCAATTATATCAAAGCAGAGGGAACCTGCAGTTTCTGGGAGAGATAGCTGCGTGAAACTTCAATGTGACTTATATACGAATGTAATGAATTCTATAACGCAAATTTACATACAGGTCAAATAAGAAATAGCTTTGTGTTTGATAGTACACTGGGGGTTAGGTAGTTGTCACACAATAAATAATTCATCTCGCATAGCCACTTGCTATGTAAATGATAGTCTATGTATATTAATGCATTTAGCATTTAGAATAAAATGGGCAGCTGGGGCCAAATGACTCTCTCTCAGGATCTATTACCATTACTGCTCCCCACTGAGTTTAACTCTTTACTTCTGAGGATGGTAACAAGCGAGGATATTAATTGAATAGGGCATAGGACTCACTTTGATGAAGTCAGGGGTACACAAAAACAAGTGAGCAATTTTAATGCACCTTGATGGCATTGACTTCGGCACAGTATGGGTTAACATAGTGACTCACAAGTCAATCAGGCTGGGATCAGTGGAACTCAAGAAAATAATAAAGGTTAGCATTTTTTTCATTTGGCAAACTCCATTTATATTCATTTTCCTTAAGTGCCATTTGGGTACATGAAAAACATTGTTTAACCTTCTAACTGATCAACCAGATTTCTTGGTTTCTTCACAGCAGCTGTTTATGAATCTCTTGCACAAACATTTACTACCCACTTGGATATCAAAGCTATGGAAAGAAGTCATTTTCTCACTTTAGACACGTGCTAGAAATGGAGTTCATGTTGACACATCTAAAAGCAATCACAGAGCTAATATCCAAACTTGTCCAGATCCATCAACCTTGAAAAGGCATGTCTTCTCCTGGGGAAGATGTGGTAATTATATAAATGGGAGAGTTGTGATGGTCAATGTTGTAACACTTGGGAACTTAAACAGCTTTGCAGAAGGACTCTGTCTTGCACTTGCCTTGCAGGGCATTCTACAGGTGAGACATTTCCTTCCAACATGGTAAGAGTAATTCTAAGAGGTAGAGTAATGGCTGGACTCATATTCACATAGAAGTGATGTCAGCAGCAACAGCAGGACATGATTTGTTTTTGGAATGGCTCCTCTTTGTCACTGATGAAATTAGAGGACTTGGCTTCAGTGATGAGATATAATGATGGATTCATGAGCAAATATTAGTATATCTGGGGTAGCCAGAAGACACTTCATAGAGTGAATACCAGAAAAAGCTGGACATTCTGGAGCCAATTATGTGGGGAGTTAGAGTCATTAGAATTTGAGTAATAATGGAAGTGGGACTACAGTTATACTCTTCAGCTACTGACATCTCAGTAACTGATGTGGCAGCTGAATTTTCCTATTTATAAACCAAGTGTCCATGAAATGTTCTAGGGCATGGGTCCCTATGGCAGACTGGTAGTAAGACAGGGTCCCGTCAAAGGTCCAGAAGACCAGTGCTGAGGGACAATGAGTTAGAATCAGGTTGTCAAGTTTGGACTGAGAATACAATCAGAACTCCAGGAGAGGAGGACTAAGGAAACTGGATGTGTGAGAGAAATAGGGTAATACTATAAAAGCAAAGACAGAAATAAATAGGTAGGAATAGAGGAACAATAAGCCCACTGTCAATAAGCTAGTCCTTTAATGTCACAAAAAAACTTGCTACAGCTGGTAACATCTCCACTTTTCCATCTGACTTTGGCTACAAAGTAAACCCTGGCTTTACTGGTCCATCTGGTTCTCTTATAGAATTCTAACCACAGCTCACCATAACCCCAGGTGTTCCTTCTGTTACAGGGAAGTGAGAGTTCCTAGTGGAAATTTCAGAGACAAACAAGGGATAATATAATAATCCCAATAGGGAAGTAACTATTACTTGTCATCACTTGAAAAAAAACATACCATTTGGCTAATTTAAGTAGATTTGAAAAACTTTTCTGTAAAACTTAAAAATCAGCATAATACTTCCCTCCACCTTTCCCCTGTGGAAATGTGTGATTAATCACAGATGTAAAACACAAACAATATAAACATACAATTGAAAAGCAGGCAATTTATTATAACAGTATTAAAATGGGAATGAGAAATCCAGAATCCTTTTCATTTCTTAGGAGGAGAATAGACAGAAGTGATGAAAAACCAAAAATAAGAAAATATAAAAGGGATTTTTATTAAAATGGAGGTTATCAAAATTCCACCTAAAGTCAAGAAATTTGTGTATATGACATAGGCCATAAATATAAATATATTTCATATTTTCATATACATTTTATACATATCTATTACATGTTTTTTCTGCTGGTAACTCATAGTTAGAACTGTCAGTAGAATAGGAAAAGTGGATGCAGTAAATATAATCAAAAGATGGAGACAAAAAGAGATCAAAGGGGAAAAACAGGATAGAGGAGCAGTGAGTGAACAGGAAAGAGATAGAGATAAAGAGAGAATGAGAGAGAATGAGAAGGCAACATGTAGGGAGCAGTCCTACAGAGGAAGTAAGGAAAAGAGGGATGATAAAGGTCTGAGAGGGAAACAGGACAGTCATAACATGGTTGAAAATATATTCAGAGAGTTCCGCTGTATGAATGGATTGTTCTGTATGCCTGAAGCAGAAATCAATCTAACAAAGAAGAAAGAAAAAGGGGGAGACAAAGAAAATATATCATGATTACGGTTAAGACACCCTATGATAAGACAATAGTTACAAAAAAATTGAGCTGCTTACTGACCTCCTTAGACCTTTCATCTAATTAGAAAGAAGCCAAAGAATGTTTTTAAAGTAGCATTAAATAAAGGGGAATGTGCTTTATAGTTAAAAAGCTGTACTCCTTCAATCCTTCTCTCCTTCGCTCTAGTGGCGGAGAGGAACCACTAGCATGAGTTTCTAGTAAGCCCTACCCACTTAACAGAGCTCTCACTCTGCCAGGTTTTGTCCATTTCCTGGTTCCACCTCCCCTTCTCAGTCGGACCTTCCTTCGGCTGCCACAGCTAGCTCTATCACTTTCACTCCCACCCCTCTAACTGTTGCCACATCTGACTCCTCTTCAGGATGAGGAGGTCAGAGAGTTCTTCAGAAAGTACATCCAACATTGTAACTATTACAAAGCCCTTCCAAAGCTTTCCATTGTATTCACAATGTCTTTACCAATAATAAGGTGACCAACTTTTTACAATGAAAAGGACAAAAATAAATTGAAGGAAACAATATCATAAATAAAAGAAACATTTTATTGCAATAATAACACACTATAATAAATGCATAATGAAAACACGTGTAATATTTTATATTGTAATTATGCTTCCATGCCTATTAATTTTTAATAATAATTGTAAGAAAAAAGTACTCATTTAGATACAAATACATCACATCACACGCAAAGAATCCACTGCATGGATCAAATATGGACATTTACAGATTAGTCTTCCAATATCAAAAAGGAGGACATGTAGGAGGATATGTTTCAAGGGAGGACAGAACTTGCAAAAGAAGGACTGTCCTCCCTAAAGAAGGACAATTGGTTACCTTACAATAATCTACCAAGTGTTGTCTGATCCAATCCCACCTACCCTTAGCTGTTCAGCTGCTTTAGCCACATGGAACTTCTTGAAGCATCTTAAACACACCGCATACCCAGTTCATTCTGCCCACACTTGTTTTTCCCTCTGCCTGACAGTGTTGCCTAGATATTCACATGCCATTCTTTTAACTATACCATGCTCAAAGAGGCCTTACCTTCCCCTTGAAAATAATGCTAAATCACAGCACCCTCTACTTCTATCACAGCTCTTTTTAAATATCTATATATTGGATTTAGATCATTGTTGAATGTTTGCCTCTCCAAGCAGAGTGTAAGAACAGAAACTGTGCATTTTACTTACCTTAGTATCTCTATAAATAAATGCAGTTCTCAACCTAGAAGCAGACCTTGTAAGTACAAAGATAGGTGTTTCTACCTTTTGTTCAGGGGTTTTTATATTGTGAAACAGCAATACCTGGAAAATTTATCACTTATCTCAAATATTCTCTGTAAAGAGCCGGGCAGTCACTGTTTGAGGCTCTGCGGGTATAGGTTCTCTGTTGTAACCACTCGGCTCTGCCTGGAGGGTGAAAACAGCCATAGATAATATGCAAGCCAAAAGGATATGGCCATGTTCCAATAAAATTTTATTTCTTTATTTACCAACATTGAAAGTTGAAGTTCCCAGAATTCTTATGCCATGAAATATTATTATTGTTTGGATTCTTTTCCAATTTAAAAAATGTAAAACTATTCTTAGATTCAGGGCCGTATACAAACAGGTAGAGGGCTGCATTGGGCTCTTGGGCTGTGGTGTATCAGTCCTGGTCTCTGTTCTAACCACTCGTCATCTGGCACTCTTCTCATCCTCTCATTATAAAAACAGCAAATGACCATAACAACAATACCAAACTCTGCTTTTTAGAGAGAGGAAATAAGTAATCTGACCATGGCACATACAACACCCCCCCACCCCACCCTCCACACTCACACATACACACCCTGCTTGAATTCCATCAGAGACTGTTTCACTTAAGTTAAGGTCAAAACTCCTTTAGGACTCCTGAAGGTTTTGACTGATCCCACTCTCTGTTGTGTGCTGACTGCATGGAGTCTCCTCCCATCCCTGCCCTCCTCACACTTGTTCAGCTCTAGACCTCCACTGGAGACTACCCTCACTTTTTACACCCTGCCTTTCCCAAGCTAGTGATCACTACCTTTTTAGGGAAAACTCCCTTGTGTGTATGATGCTGGTTACCTGTTATAGGCTCTCTAGCACCTGCTCTTAGCCCACTTAGCAGATACTGGTTGCCTGCCTCCCATCTCCTCTTATCTGGCAGGGTTCACCACCCACCAAAGAGTTAGAAATTTAATTCCCAGTTAGTTTCTTTTCTAACGTTTTTTGGATTTTTGGTTGTTGCGGTAAATGATACTTCCCCCATTCCCAATAGTACATTGTTGTTAATATAGAAATGTGAGCTGAGTTCAGGTCTTTTTGACTCCACATTTAGCTCTTCCTGCTCCTCCCCCCACCTGTCTCCTTGGCACCAGAACAGAGTTTGGGAACGGGTCACTGGGTTAATGTCCGGGCAGTGTCTGTCTGACTGAATCACCAGCCTCTTGCTATAGGTTTTCTCTCCCTAAAATGACAATTGAACATGGCCACTGCCCAGTACTCTCACTGCTCCCAGGAGGGCTAAACTCAGTGACTAAGGCAAGCAAGGGCCTCAGTGCTCAGAACAAATAGTTTGATATGATTAAAACCCAGTCACTTTTCTTTTCTTTTTTTATTATATTTTTTATTTAGACAAATAAATTTGACAGGGTGACATTGGTCAACTAGAGTACATAGATTTAGAGAAAACATCCCCACATCACTTGGACAGTTGATTATGTTGTATACCCATCACCCAATGTCAAATCATCCTCCCTCACCCTGTATTTGTTTCTTTTTGTGTTCGTCTTCCCAACCCCCTCTCTTTCTTCTTCCCTTCCCCTCCCCCTGGTAACCACCACACTCTTGTTCATGTCCATGAGTCTCATTTTTGTGTTCCACCTATGTATGAAATTATACAGTTCTTAGTTTTTTTCTGATTCACTTATTTCACTCCGTATAATGTTATCTAGGTCCATCCTTGTTGTTGTAAATGATCCTATTCATCATTTCTTATGGCTGAGTAGTATTCCATAGGATATATGTACCACATCTTCTTTATCGAATCCTCTATTGAAGGGCATTTCGGTTGTTTCCAAACTAGGCATTATTGTATAATTGCTAGGCTATAGCAATGTGATCTGGTTGTGGCCAATGAGATTTGCTAAGAAAAGCTCTCTATTTTCTGTTTTGTTGATATTTATTCATAATCTTTAGCTTAGAAAAATAGTGATAAATAACAAAGATAGAGTTATTTAAAAAAATTTTTAATAGCAAATATTATAACATTTGAGATTCAGAATAACAGATAGAAAAGATTTTTTTCTTTACTTTAAAATTAGGAAGTAATGCCTTAAAATATTAGTGTTTTCTACCAAACACTTAAAACAATAAATGATAGAATAAGAGCCCATCTTTGGCTTCTAGCCTAAGGCCTTAGGTGGTCTCCTCCCCCACTAATGTTGATTAACTAATGGTAAAATAAACTAACCATTCACCACCGCTTTTTAATGTGATAATATTTGTGCCTTGTGGTCCATATGAAGAAACTTGTTGATACTCATTTATATGGAAAAGTAATGGGTTATTTAAAAGTAACAAATACAAAAATAATGCTTTTAATAATGAAAATATAGAATATTCTGCATGATTGCCTTAGTTCAGGAATTGCCAATAGAAATTTATTTCCTGCAGTACTGGAGGCTGGAAGTTCCGCTAAGAGCCCTCTTCCAGGTGGCAGATGTCTGACTTCTTATGGTATCATCATGTGGTGCAGCTAAAGAGGGAGAGGGGATGATCTTATGTTGCTACTTTTCTAAAGGTGCTAATCCCATTCCTGAGGGCTTCATTCTCATGACCTCATATAATCCTCATTACTTCCCCAAGATCCCTCCTGCCATTGGAGAGTAGGGTTTCCACATACAAATTTGGGGGAGACACAGAAATTCACTCCATAACAATGGTAAAAAGAAATTGTGTACAGAAATAGTGGGAAAAAGTATTTCTAAAACATTCAGATTTGAAGATACATTTTGGCATGTTAGAAAGTCCATAGAAATTTTTGCATTTAAGGAGATGGCCAATGAGATAACAAGTGTAAAATCAATTGGAAAACCAAAATTTAGTCTTTGCCTAAATGCAGATGTTATTTGTTTGTGTGTGTGAATTAAATTCTTAGGAGACCTACTTGAAGGATGAAGTGCACACCGTAGTGCTCCACCCACATCCCCTCTTTGTACCCAGCTCCAGCTTCTGGGAAGATGCCCTACCACTGGCTCACAGCTAGACTCTCCTGGGAGTGGCCTCTGCTCTCAGAGAACTTCCTTGTCCAAGGCTGTGAGCCCTTCCTGTGGCAGCATGTGTCTTCTGATTATAAGATACTGGGATGCAAAGTCCCTTTTGCCTAAATTCAGGACAATTTTTAAGGTTATCCAAGATCTAGCATTTCCTCTGGAATATTGTCAGAAATTAGTTGCCATCAAATTGTAAAGTGAGACAATTCTACTTTCCTCACTTGCTTAAAAGAGTGTCACCAGGGATTTCTCCCCAGTAAACCTTCAGTGGCGATTCTCCCTCTCAGAGTGTGTTCTCAAAAGAAGCAATCTAAGACAAAGGCTAATTCCAAAAAAGGAGAGCATGTACATATGTTTCATATTGTTGGACAAATGAGTTTGTAAAATTTGTGGGTTTTGATTATGCTCACTTTGCTAAAAATGGCGCTGCCAGGTGAAATTGCTAATTACCTTCCTGCTTGGGAAGGGGCTCTGTTATGCTAATGTGCCAGAGGAGGGGTTTTCACCCTGAAAAGTTTTATGAAGAAAGGGAAGGGAAGGAAGGAGGAGGCTATGTTTTTGCAGAGCAGCCACCCAGATGGCAGGGTACTGAAGGAGAAGCCAGTTTGTGCAGAAAGAAGAAGATGGGAAACCAGAGGTGACTGAGGCTGGTGGGGGCCTTTGATTCTAGGAAAACTTGAAGAAGATTCTCCTGGTTGTGGAACCCGAGAATGTGTGAGTGGGTTTTGGTGCCCTGTGTGTTTTCACTCGCCTGCCAGGTGTGAGGCTAGAATAAAGGAATGGCCCACCAGTTTTAGGCTCTGCTGTTTCTTTACCATCTGTCCAAATCTAATGTGAACCTGCACATGCCTGATGGCTGTGATGGCCATGACTACTGGCCATACACTTATCTACCTTGTTGAAATTTTTATTTCTCAGTAGATGAATAAAACAATATGAGGGCACAGCTAAACTTAGCTTGTTTCTAAATAATGTTTGGAAAAGATTATTGGTTGCTAAAGTAGAAGGTATAAAAATGAGAAAAATATATGGGCAGAGACTTGATGGGGGCAGGGGGCCAAAAATGCAACAGTGTAGAGATGTGTTGTATAATTTTGCACCTGAAACCTGTATACTTTTGTAACCAGTGTCATCTCAATAAATTCAATAAAAATCATAATAAAATAAAATATATGTTGCATTAAGACAAGAAGAAAATTACACAAGCAACAGAAAACTAAGGCAGAAAGGGTTAAGCATAACCCTATCCCTTAACCTACCTAAGATATACAAAAGAATGATATTGAAAACTAAAGTGATTTGTGTGTGTGTGAGGGGGTTTAATTTCCCCTACTAAGCTTCTAGGCTTGGAGATAATCTACAGATCATTCCAGTGTTTTCTTTCCCAGTTCCTTCTCTTTCTATGTTTATGCAGTTCCTGTAATGTAAGTGGTGCTTAATTAAAGACTGAGAAAAAGGGGAAGGAAAGAAGGAAGGAAGGAAGGAAGGAAGGAAGGAAGGAAGGAAGGAAGGAAGGAAGGAAGGAAGGAAGGGAGGGAGGGAGGAAGGGAGGAAGGAAGGAAGGAAGGAAGGAAGGAAGGAAGGAAGGAAGGAAGGAAGGAAGGAAGGAAGGAAGGAAGGAGAGAGAAGGAAGGAAGGAGAGAGAAGGAAGGAAAGAAACAAAGAAAGGAAGGAGAAAAAGAAAGAGGAAAAGAAAGAAAGAAAATGA
This sequence comes from Saccopteryx bilineata, assembly GCF_036850765.1. Lineage (NCBI taxonomy): Eukaryota > Metazoa > Chordata > Mammalia > Chiroptera > Emballonuridae > Saccopteryx > Saccopteryx bilineata. The sequence continues at coordinate 64,787,506 of NC_089490.1, read as the reverse complement.
GTAAATGCTATAATTGAAAGAGACAACAGAGAGCAACATTGCTTGATCTTATTTTGTTTCCATATTTTTATTTAGGAGACTAATACTTGATATGATAGAATAAATAGTTTACAGAGAAGTTAAAGTTTGATAGAGGCAGCATAATGGAAAAGAATCAGGTTTTATTTTTTGAGTCTTTCAGAACCGGATTAAAATAATAGCATTAGGAATTTGAGCAAGTTATATATAAATATTTTAAAAAGCATTTTATGAATGACTTAGTGATTATAAAAATTATAAAATATAAAATTATTTATATTAATCAGAATACTGTTAACCTCATAGTTATTTAACAATCATCTATCATCCATTCCTCCACCCACTCATCCTGTTCATTGCTTAAATTGCTCGGCATGGTTTGTTTCCCTCCTGTTCTTGCTTCAGGATCTGTTAAAATGATGTCAATTCATCAAGATACACCTTTGTCTCTGCAAATATTTTCTATTTAGTATGATGTCTTTCTACTTTTACTTAAATTTTCATTTGTACTCAGTTTATAATACTGATATTTTACCTTGTACCTTAACCCTAAAATCTGTCCTCATTTTACACCTTCAAAACATCTAGGAAAGGCTCACACACATACTGATGTCTTAATAAATATTTATTCATTATGTAAACAAGGAAAAATGTAATATGTATGCCAGCTACATTTAGAGAGTTAAATTCTCCCCTCAGATTTATACAAGGAACTCATCAGAGAGTGTGATAGGTCTTATGGATCAGCTTCTGCTTCTTAAAAAATTCTTTTGAAAGATATCCTTAAAGCAGTAATTCCTGAAATTTTCATAAAGGCCATCAGTGAGATGAAATTATGTTCTTCTTTAGAGAAACATCAGATAGTCCCTGAAGGTCAAATGAAGACTAAAGTTGCTAAATATCTATCATCCAGAAAGAAAAATTTATTATTCTTATTTTTTTTACACTGGTACAATAAAGGTTTATTTATTTATTTATTGCTTTATGAATACGATGTTATAATTAGTAACAATATAAAGGGAGGTATTTGCTTCTATTCTACAAAATATGAGATTTAGAAAATCAGACTACTTATAAAATTCATATAGCTATTGTCTGAACTATGAGCTTTTATCTAATGATCAACTTTAGAATTAACTGTAATAATACATTAATTCAATAACTGTTCATTATTGAGACATCGTTAACCACTAAGATCTCCAGTAGAAATTTTTTACTTAAAAGTCAAGAGGATAGCATTTAGTCCACCAAAAAAAGAAAAAAAAGAATGAAAATGTTTTAAGTGATATTTTGATGACCTGTAAAAGTTAATGTGTTTCCTAAGTAAGCACTTTAGACGATTGTTAGTGGTGAAACAGCCCTAATAATGTATAGGTAGCCTAGCATGTTAAGGTATTTTAAAGATAATGTGTCTTACTTGAAGCACTAAGGTTAATGAAGTGAAGATGTATTAAACTAGGAGAAGGAAGCTTTCCCATAAAAGCAATATTATGCACTAAATTTTAAGCACAAGATTCCTATGTCATCACATAACTGAGACCCCAAACAAGTTCTTGTTGAAATTTCCAGCCCAGAAGAATGTTTTCTCAGGCAGTTGTGATTCTTTACAATGCGATTTATGAGGTAGGGTCAGAACTTTGAATTATTTATCAGCAACTAGAGCAGACTTCATGATAATCAAAGGGCAAAGACCTTGGTATAATAATTACTCAGAACTTTTTAAATGTATGGAATCTAAAAAAAAACGGCACAAAATATGTACTATGTTAAAATGACTGATGCGAGCAAAACAATAAAGTACTGAGTCAGTGAGGCCCATGTGTGAGAAATTTGACACAGTGAAGTTACATCATTTTAAATTTCACGAGACCAAGTACTTAGTCTGTTATATTGCTGAGCCAATAGTTCAGTCCCTTGTTTATTGAATTTTGGTTTGGTCTATGTTGTTAATATATTTTCCCCATTCACCTTTTGCTTGGCTTGCAATGTGTGACTTTCACTTATATACTCCCTTTATCTATTTAACGCCTGTGTTTAGATAGGTTGTTGCTTGTTGGGGTGGGTTTCTTTCTTTTTTTATTTACTGTGTTTTTTATTAGTTTCAGTTAAGTGTTATCTCTACTTTCATATCTCCTGTTTTTATTTCATTGTTTCTAGGGTTTGCATTCTCTTCCTCAAGAGCTCAGTCTTCTGATATCTTCTAAAGGCAATTCATAGCCATATAGTCTCGCTGAAGTCTAAAGATAATGTTTTATTAAATGTTCCAATGTGGCTGCAATTCCCCACAGCAGGTAGCCCAGAATCATTACCAGTCTGAGTATCTTCTGCACCAAGATGATAATGATAAACACAAAGCCTCAGTTGGAAGCTTACTACTTATTACTTAATCCACGTACCCTGCGGGTATATTCTGGTGTCTTCAAATGCCCACCCAAGGGTTGTACAAAAGCCTAAAGCTAAAATACATAAATAGTTTGGAAAGGTCTTATTATACAACATAAGCTTTCTGCTTTAGAGAGATTGTTATCTTACTAACAAGAAGCCCAAAGTAACCGAAGAATTTGAAAAAATGAGCACATCACTAAGTGCCCCTTTGAAATATTTTGAAAACTCTTTCTAAAATATTTTTCTTATGTCAACTAAGACCCAACTAAAATACTTCAAATTGCCATTTAATGAAATGTTTAGATAAGGGCAACGAAAGCGTTTTGGGGAGAACTGCCTTCAGACATCATAAATTCTGCACGTCAGGCTGGCTGAGCATCATTCAGATCAGGAGGGCTGCATGCCAGGCACAGAAGGCCAAAGGGCTTGAACACCACCCCAAGCCAAATGATGGTGAAAGCACACACATGTCTATGAGAGCCAGGCATTTCAATTCTTAGTGGCACTTTGTGACTCTCTGCTGCAAAGGAAGGCAAAATTGTTTCTCACAATATGTGGACTTGCCAGGTCTGTCTTGTTAAAGAAAAACATGGCTAGGCAGAGAGATAGGTTTTCAGATCAAAACAAAGAGGTGAAAGCATGGAACACAGATGGGCTGCAAGGCCGAGGTTCCTCCCCACGGATGCCAACAAGGGTTTAGAGATAGCAATCACAAAGTGAAAAAAGGAATCAACTGAGAATTGAAAAACAAATGCTTTCCCCATTGAAATTCCATTTGTAGAAGACTACTGGGAACAGATTTTAAAACTCATCTTTTTAAAAAGACAAAACTTTAATTTCCAAGTAAAATATGCATGCTGTTTGAGATAGGGCTTGCTTTGTAAGGTTAGCCGATTGTTCGGCTAATTTACTGAGTCACAGGGAAGGGACTCCTGAGTGGTGACCAAGCACTTGATGCAAATTGGAAGTGACCTGGGTAAGGATTTGATTATATACATTCATCCTTGTGGAACCTGCATTCAAAAGTATCATGGTGAGGCTGGTATTGAAGGTTGTGCATATCATAAAGAAGAGTACAATATAGTGCCTCTCTCCAAGGAATTGATGAACTAGAAGAGAAGAATTTCTTGAAAAAAAAAAAAAAAAAGGAGAGTTAGGTATACCTATAATATAAAATTAAGGAAACAAGAGTTTAAAGGGGAATAAAGTATCCTATGAGTGGAGTGGCTCAGGAAAGAAGTGTTTTTCTTTTTTAAATTTCTCATAACAAAATAAATATACATTCATGATAGGAACTTTAGAGAATATAAGTAGACAAAAAAGACAAAAAACAAAAACTGACTCTTAAATATAGCCACTGTCAATATTTTGGTGTATATGCTCAAAATATGAAAATTTAGTTAACACAAGTAATTTAAAATATTCTACCATTAGAACTGATAGGATGGCCCTGGCCGGTTGGCTCAGTGGTATAGCATCATCAGCCCAGCATGTGGAAGTCCCAAATTTGATTCCTGGTCAGGCACACAGGAAAAGGACCCATCTGCTTCTCCACCCCTTCCCCTCTCATTTTTCTTTCTCTCCCTCTGTCTCTCTCTTTCTCTCTTCCCCTCCTGCAGCCATGGCTCAATTGGAGTGAGCTGCTCCCAGGTGCTGAGGATGGCTCCATGGCCTCAGCCTCAGGTGCTAAGAAAAGCTTAGTTACAAGTATGGCCCCAGATGGGCAGAACATCATCCCCTAGAGGGCTTGCTGGGTGATCCCAGTCAGGTCCATGCGGGATTCTGTCTCTCTGCCTCCCCTTCCCACAATGAATAAAAAAAAAAGAAAAAAAGAGGAACTGATAGGATGAATGTTGTTAACATGGACATCTGTTCATGATTTATTGTTAAATGAAGAGAGCAGATTATTGAATTGGTTATTTATACACAAATGCATATAAATACATACATTGAAATCATACTGTTGTGGTAGAATAAGATTTGTGTTCCATTTTATAATTTTCTTTCTTTTTTTCTTAAAGGAGGGCTTTAAAATGCATTTTTAACTTAATAAATCACTTGAGAGTTTTTATTCTCTAGTTGGTTAAATAAAACAACAATCAATAAGATAATATTTGCTAAATTATCAGAGAGATTGTGAGCAAATTCAACCACTAAGGACAAATGTATTTTACAACTTCCAGCAAACAAGAGTCCTTGACTAAAAATATTCTTACCATTGTGGTTTCATAGAACAAACATGGATAGTCTCAAGATTATAAGCCAATTATTCTTGAGAAATAAAACTATTAAAGCAAAACTATAGATTTTACAGCAAAGCCTATTGTCTTTTTTAGTAAACAGAAAGAAATTCAACATGATGATGACAAAATACAGTAAAACTAGAGATTTAACTGAATATTTATGGTAATGAAATACAAACGTTCTTTAACTTTCTGCCTTATCTTTTTAAACAAAGGTAATAGCCAAGTCACAGTGTAAACAGATTATTAAAGCCACAGCTGTCCACTAAGCATCATTTGAAAATTACGGCATATAGTTTCAACTATAATTTTAATTGACTGACTAGATTGGCCTTTATAATGGTCTATTTCCATAATACATATTGTTGAATAATCTGGTGTTTCACTTAACAATACAGCAAAAACATCTATTCTTAACAGGAATTAATATAATATTATTTTAATGGCTACATTATAGTTCATTCTAAAGCTAAACCATACTTCAATTGACAATTATTGTTGGATATTGTAAATGTTTCTAATATTATTATTACTATTATTATTAATGCTTCTGTAACTATCCTAATTATAAAATACTTTCTATGTACAAACATATATATTTGTGTATTTTTTCATAATTTATTTAATAATCACTAAAACAGAAATTTTGGAACAAAAAGAATGCCCACTTTAAAGATTACTCTTGAGTATTGAGTGTATTGACTAAATACACTCTTGAAAATTGTATAAATTAATGCATTATAAATCCCCAAGAAGTGTATTATACTATTTCCCTCCAACCTTTTAGGCATTATTTTTTTTTTCAAAATTATGTCTCAACTTTTGGAAGATCTGTGGCATTCAGTTTTGCTTTAAAATGCATTTCTAGTAAGGCTTTGTATTTCCCACTTATTTGGAGTCATGTTTATTTTCATGCGGTTTGCAGATACTGGTAGGTCGGATGACAGTTTCCTCATATTCACCTCTCCCTAAAGTGCTTCTCCTGCTGCAGGAATATGCATTTTACCCATGAACTCGGGTGTGGCTATGCAAATGACTCTTCCAAAAAAACAGGAGTAGAAGTGGCATGCCTCAACTGAGATTTTAAGAATTAACTCATTACACTTTCTCTTTTAATGCCATCCCAGTAATGTCCGGGAGAAACGCCTTGCCGGGTGTGGAAGGAGGGGTCTTGGGAAGAAGCTGCCCCTGAGAAGAGCCACAGTTTTCTCATAATGAACATACATTGGGATTAAGAATTCAATTTTTATTGTTGTGAACCAGTAGTAGTTTGGTGTCACTTGTCTTCTTAGCATAACTTAGGCTCTTGTGAAAAATTACAAAGCTTAAACCTGAAGTGAGAAATAACAAATAACACCAAAGTATGTGACATTTGCTTCAGGACTGGCAAGTGAGCAGAGAATAAATTAAAAGAGTTGGATGGATAGCGATTTATGTCATGTACTGGTGACATATTCAGTCTCAATTTAGAAGTCGGTTTGTGAAGCAAAGAGTGTGTTACTGGGTGAAGAACTTGGGAAACAGAATATTATTAGCACGCCTTCGCTACTATGTGGCTCACTTGGCAAGATACTTTAAAACAGAGATGAATTTTTAAAAGAATTCACTTGTTTGCCACAGAAAGAGAGAGTCTAGAAATACTGAGATTACAGAGTTCGAAGATGCAGCTAATTTTTATTAATGAGGGACAGATATAACAAAATAAGTTTTGGGGTGATAAAAAAATAATTAAAAGTCAGCTTAATGGCAAGGCCCAAAACACGATTGTTGAAACTGAACTGTCAGCACCTGGTAAATGCAGGCAACAGAGACTAGAGGCGTGTCTTTCCCTAATCACAGCCTGAAAAATCTCAAGGTACTCAGAATTATGTGGAGAGAGTGAAACTCTGAAAACCTTGTGTGAGTTCTGGCATATGATGCTAATTTAAAGCAAATAAATAGAAAACTGACTGTTTTTGAGTTAAATTCCCAAAATTGCCACAAACCTGGCCTCAAAGATACTGTGACTATTTGAGAATTAAAATAACCTTAGAACACCCCAACAGCTGGAGAAAGCTTAAAGAAAATATGTTCTGCACAAAAGAAATAACCAACAGAATGAAAAGAACATATAGAATGAAAGGAAACATTTGCAAACATTTGCAAATCTGATAAGGAATTAATCTCTAAAATATATAAAGAATTTATACAATTCAATAATAAACAAAAATAATAATCTGATTTTAAAATGGACTAAGGACGTGAATAGACATTTGTCCAAAGATGATGTACAAATGGCCAACCACTATAAAAATAAAATTAAAAAAAGAAAGAAAAAAACTGTTCATTGTCACTAAGCACCAAGGAAATTCAAATCAAAACTACATGAGATATCACTTGTTAGGATGGCTATTACCAAAAAAAGAAATAAAAATAACAGTATTGGTGAGACTGTGGAGAAATTGGAATCCTTACATAACTGTCGGTGGAAATGCAAAATGATGAAGTCATCATAAAAAACAGTGAAGAGATTCCTCAAAAAATTAAAAATAGAACTATGTGCCACATGATCCAGTAATTACAGTTCTGGGTATAAAATAATTTTAAACAAGATCATGAAGAGATAGCTGCACTCCAATGTTCATCACAGTGCTATTCACAATAGTTAAGACATAGAAACAAGTTAAATGTTCATTAACAGATAAATGGATGAAGAAATATACTACATTTCAACTTAGGTCTATTTATAGATTTACTATCCTTTTCCATTTATCCGTCTTCTAGATATGCAATATTTTAACAACTGTAAATGTATATACATTTTGGCCCTGACCAGTTAGCTCAGTCAGTTAAGAACATGGTCCTGGAATGACAAGGTTGCAGGTTTGATCCCTAGTCAAGGCACACATAGGGAGCAACCAATACACAACTAAACAGAACAACAAATTAATGCTTCCCTTCCCCTTCTCCCTTCCTCTCTCTGCCTCTCTAGAAATCAATAAAAATTAAGCCTGGTTGGAGCGTTGTCCCAGAACACGAAGGTTGCTGGTTTGATCCACCCGTCAGGGCACATACAGGAGCAGCTCAATGTTCCTATTGCTTTCTCCCTACCTCCTTAAAAATAAAAATAAAAATAAATATATATATATACACACACATACACACACACACACATACACACACACCCATACACAAACACACACACACATACACACACACCCATACACACACACACACACACACATATATGTATACACACATATATGTATACACATATATATTTTAACAACTTGTAAAGCCAGATACCCTCAACCACTCCTGTTATTACTTGGTTTTCAAAATTGTATTGGCCATTCTCACTCATTTTCTTCTATAAATTAACTTAATGATTAACTTTTGTCAAATTCCTTTCAAAATTCATTAAGAAAATAATTTCTCACATAATTTATAAGTTGTTTGGGAGTATCAACATCTTTAAATATTGAGACTTTTTGTCAAGGAAAATGGATGTCACTTAACTCACTCAAGTTATATTTTATTTTCTTTCTTAGAAGAGTAGTCTATTCTTATGCCTATGGAAAGTTATAAAATGTTATTGCAATTGAGATAATTTGTCCATTTTTTAAAAAGATACTAAGATTTCCACATTTTTAACTTTTTTAACTAAATCTTTTGGATTTTAATTAGGCAACTATATTATTTATAAATAATGCTATTTATATTAACTTATAAAATTAATATATAATTCTTCTTTAATTGCACGGCTAGATCTTTCTGAATAATATTAAACAATAGTAGATATTTTTGTTGTGTTTGTTGTTTTAGTAGTAATATTCTTATAGTTCAGCTTTCAAAATAACATGAACCATTGGTGTCTTAATAAAACTTTTTTCACGTGAAATAGCTATCAAGACTGAATACACTCTAAGTTTTTATCAGACATGGATATTAAAAGCCTCATCATATCAGATGATTACTACATGATTATATTATCAACCAATAAGATAATTATTTTAAATTAAAATATATCCTAATATCTTTGAATTTCAGAAATAAATTTAATTATCTATAATACATTATTTATTTAATACCCTACTGGCTTCAATGTGCTAGATTTTATTTAGAATTTCTTTGTTTTGTTAGCATGTAAGCTCCATGAACACTAGGACAGTGGTCCCCAACCCCCAGGCTGTGGACCTGTACCGGTTCGTGGGCCATTTGGTACCGGTCCGCAGAGAAAGAATAAATAACTTACATTATTTTCGTTTTATTTATATTTAAGTCTGAACGATGTTTCATTTTTAAAAAATGACCAGATTCCCTCTGTTACATCCATCTAAGACTCACTCTTGACGCTTGTCTTGGTCACATGATACATTTATCCGTTTCACCCTCAAGGCCGGTCCGTGAAAATATTTTCTGACATTAAACTGGTCCGTGGCCCAAAAAAGGTTGGGGACCACTGCACTAGGATCTCCATTGAATTTCTACCACAATTTACTATACATTGCACATTTATTATTAATAAATAAATGACTATACTGTATATCTTTATGTTAAATTGCTTTTTTGTGTGCTTGCTCTCATTGCCAAATCACACTATTTTAATATAAGGAACATCTCTTAATGTGGCAGGTTAAATTGACATAGAGGATTCCACTCTCCAGCTATCTGCTAGAAAAAAATTAAATATGATGAATGAAATATAACTTAAAAATAATTTTATTTTATTTAAAAAAGGAATAAGAAAGAAAGAATATCTTCATGGTGTATCAGAGAATTGTATGCCTGAAACCTACATAATTTTATTAACCAATGTCACCCCAATAAACTGAAAACATTTTTTAAAAACCTGACCTATCTGTGTAAGGCAGACCCTACAGGCAGTCCCTCTTCTATTGTAACATCAGGCGGGGTAAGGAGGCTCCCCTGAATCTACAGCCTTGACTGAAAAAACAAACAAACAAGTTAAAACCTCAGCCTTACCAAGTTGATCTGTGAAGTCCAAATTTATACAAAACCTTTGTAAGTCAGATACAAATAAAAAATTAATATTTTAAACTAGTCTAGGGCCACTGCTCCTCAAAGAACAAGCGCAAGTTCAGAGTGCTCTGAAGGCACCTGTGACACCTCAGGGCCCGTATGCAAAGCAACAACATCAAAGTGGAGATCTAAAGATCACCAGCTCACAGAGAAAAGCTGCAAGTTACACAGAAACAGATTATGAGGAGGCATCTGCAGGCATCACGAACAAGATAATTAGAACAGGACAAACTTCAGATCACAGAAAGCTAGGAAAGAAACTAGAAAATAATTATGAGTATAATTAGAAAAATAAAGGAACTGTAACTAGAACGAACAGGACACAATTAGGAAGATCAAGGTGGATTTGTAAAATAACCATATACATTTCCTTGAAGAGGAAAAGAGGGTTGTTGATGTTCAGAACTCAGCACATTGGATAAAAACATAACTGGCATTTCTGAAAAGAAAAATCAGTGTGTATATGAATAGATTTTAAGGTATAAATACATTTATAAATATATAAATATAATTATATTTTCTTATTATATTTGATTTCTAGATTCTCTGCAATTTTTACATTTACTTTATCTTTAATATGAATTATCTTAATTAATAAAAAATGGCATGATGGGCCCTGGCCGGTTGACTCAGTGGTGGAGCGTCGGCCTGGCGTGCGGGAGTCCCAGGTTCAATTCCCGGCCAGGGCACACAGGAGAGGCGCCCATCTGCTTCTCCACCCCTCCCCCTCTCCTTCCTCTCTGTCTCTCTTCCCCTCCCGCAGCCAAGGCTCCATTGGAGCAAAGATGGCCCGGGCGCTGGGGATGGCTCCTTGGCCTCTGCCCCAGGCGCTAGAGTGGCTCTGGTCGCAACAGAGCGATGCCCCAGAGGGGCAGAGCATCGCCCCCTGGTGGGCGGAGCATCGCCCCCTGGTGGGCGTGCCGGGTGGATCCCGGTCGGGCGCATGCGGGAGTGTGTCTGACTGTCTCTCCCCATTTCCAGCTTCAGAAAAATACAAAAAAAAATTTTTAAAAAATGGCATGATGTAACAAGTATTTAGATAATATATAAAAAATTCCTGATACTTAGAACATGCTTGATAAAGGTTGCTATCATTATTTACATGAATTACCTAATTTAGTTCTTAGAGCAACCTTATCAAATGGGAATTAATATTATTTCCATTTTTATTTTAAGGGGAAAAAAGGTACTAGGAGGATAAGTGACTTACCCAAGTTCACATAGCTTGTAAGAAGTACAGTTAGATCCTCACCCAGGCCCCTGGCAGAGTAATGGTCTCCAATGATGTCTGCACTCTTTACCACAGAACATTGAAATTACCAGGTAGTTCATGTTTTGTTTTCTTTGCATATATGTTATCATTCAGATAGTATACTCTAGCTTTACTAAGTGAGAGTCCAACAACACAGCTTATTCAATTCCTACACTATGAAAATTTTGGCACATTTAAAAATAACTCATATATGTGATTTCTGATTATAGGATATACATCCTGATATTCATCTATTTGATTTCCTTCAGTAATTTTTCAGAAAAAAATTAGAAGGGATATGACAAATAATTCTTTATATATTGGAAAAAAATTTGCAAGTGTTCAAAAGTGAATGTTAATTTGGGCAATAAATAGAATTATAGGGAATCTATCTTTTATATTAAGAAAGTCATTTATACTTTCTTAGTTTATGGTAATGTTTTATTAGAAGCAATAGAAAATGAAAACACAAGTTTTTGGTCTTCTCCAATAGAGTTATTGTATTACTTATTTTATTACTGCTTTTCTCCTGTGAACTCTATTGCCCCCTCCTAAAGTTCAAATGACACATGTATTGGACCATATAAATACATGAGATAACTGTGTTTTATCAAAACTCACCTCAGTTCCTCCTGGGATATCTTTACAAGCTTTCCGGAAAGTTAACCATGGCTATGCGGGTAATGAAACATTGGGTGGAAGCTATGGGTGTTACATCCATGCTTGCCCCATAAAAACCTCACAAGCTTCTCTACCCTCTCTCCCTTTTCCCATCTACTAATTTTAAAAGGAGAAGGCTGTTGAGACCGAGGAGAAGGTGAAGTCCAAAGAGGAGCTCCTGAGTCTCTGAATGAGAACAAAGAAGGCCAACACTTAGAAAAACTTGTTGGATTTTACATGAGCGAGTACAGGCAACCTCCAGGTTACAAACGAGACAGGTTCTATAGGTTAGTTCTTTTTTTTTTTTTTTTTAATTTATTTTATTTTATTTATTCATTTTTAGAGAGGAGAGAGAGACAGAGAGGGAGAGAGAGGAGAAAGAGACAGAGAGAGAGAAGGGGGTAGGAGCTGGAAGCATCAACTCCCATATGTGCCTTGACCAGGCAAGCCCAGGGTTTCGAACCGGCGACCTCAGCATTTCCAGGTCGACGCTTTATCCACTGCGCCACCACAGGTCAGGCTATAGGTTAGTTCTTAATTTAAATTTGGAACAGTTACATTTACCTATTAAATGCAATTTAGATGTTTGTCTTAACATGGTATTTATTTTTACCTTTCTGTGCATATAAATACTTTAACATTTTCAAACCAACAGAACCTCTCTCTTTCATAATGCAAGAACTGCCTGTAATTATACTGTGTTAATCCACTGAAATGTGGTGTATCATGACATCATAACCAATCTTAGTTTTCTGGATCATAGTGTTTCACAAGTTTTATGCTAACATTATTCTTTCTTTTATGATAATCTGCTTTTAGAAACTGATGTTTGTTAAATTTCCTCTTTATGCTTGTATATTTAGGATATATATAGGTTTAAATGTCTTTACATTAATGCTGGCCTGCACTCACTGAACTCTTTCCATATGGACATACAGGTTTTGGCTGGCAGAATAATAGCCCTCTGAAGATGTTCATGTCTTCAGATGGTCAACTCCTGGCATCTGTGACTGTTTTACTTCTTATGGCAAAAGGAACTTTGCAGGTGAGATTAAGTTAAAAATTTTGGAATGGGGAGATTATCCTGGAGAACTTTTCCCAGATGTGGTCAAAAGTAAAGCTGGGCCAGAGAGATGTATAATTGTTGGCTTTGAAGATGGAGGAAGGGGCCATGAGCCAAGGAATATGAGTAACCTCTAGAAGCTGAAAAGGGCAATAGAACAAATTCTCCCCTAGAGTCTCCATTAAGAAATGCAGTCCTGCTGACATCTTGACATATCCCAGTGAGTTCCATGTGAACTTCTAACATATTTACTATATGATAATAAATTTGTATTGTTTTAAACCTTTAGTTTATGGTAACTTAGCAGCAATAGAAAATAAATACACAAGTTTTTGGTCATCTCCAGTAATGTTATTGTATTATAAATATTTATTTTTTTATTGTTTTTCTTCTGTGAATTCAATTGCCCCTTCCTAATATTCAAATGAACATGTATTGGGCTATATAAATACATCCTTTATTACTTGTATTTTCCTCATTACAGTCTATTAATTTTTTTTTCTTTATCCGATTTCTGGTCTTCTAATGTACTAATTTGGTTTTATTAATATTGAAAATGTTTTCTTTGGGAACAATTAATTTTTTTTAGTTCAGCAATTATTTTAAATCTCCAAAACTGTACCACTGTGTCAAGATCTCCGATCAGTATAAAATTTATTTGAATCTCACGCAGAATTTCTAAAAGCTCTAAAAAGTTGTCTCCAATTTTCTGTAATAATTGTTATTCACTGGAGAACATATGTTCTGATTCTCAAAATGGTTTTCCTCTTTGAGGCTGCTAATTTTTTTATTTCTCTCTGCAAGTTCATCCTTGTAGAAGTGGGTGTAATTATTATTTTTGTTATCTAAAATAAATTTTAAAATGAGAAGAAAATATTTAAGATATATCATGATCTATTTATTTATTTGTTTGTTTGTTTGTTTGTTTATTTGCCTAGATAGCAATCTGATCTTTTTTACATGGTTAGTGTGGAGGTGTAAGTGGCAGGAGCTATCTGAAGGGGTATAGTGTTTCACTTTTGTTTCAAACTAGTTCATTCTTTAGTTTCACTTAGCAGAATGGAACCAGCTGGACCTTGAAGCTCTCTCTCCAGTGGCCACAGGGCAGGTGCTTACCAAGGAATTGCTCAAGACCTACATACAACCCACTCTCTTCATTTTAGTTTGGAAAACCTAAGTGGCATTTGGTGAAATTACTATCATTTTGATCAACAGACATTAGGGAGAAGATATTTTAGGCCCAGGGAATAGAAACATTTTTAGTAAGGTACAGGCAACATTTTGGAGAAGAGTCTGAACCCTGTGTATGACTGGTTATCAACATGTCATATCATCACTTTGTACCTCAAAAGACTATTTAAAAAACCATGGATTTTCCTTTGGATTTCAGAGGTACTGATTGTAATAATGGTTGGTTAAAGAGGAAGAAATACCAGTTAGTGGCAATTATATTTGAAGAAATACTTATCATTGTGATAAATGCTTATTTTATTTACATTTTTTAATCCTTTAAGAAATACACTGATTGAAAAAACTTTGTAATCTACATATTAGAGAGAACTAAAACTCAGAGGATTAGAGGTTGTTCAAGAAAACACAGCTATAAATTAGTAGAGCAAAGCTTAGGATTTAAACAAAGATTGGCCAAATCCAAATTCAGTTCTGAAATTGCAGTGCATATGTATTTAGTGGTACATGGTTACAGGATGTGCTGTCTGTGTATAAAGAAAACTACAGGTCCTAACTGAGACATCAGTGGCATAAATGGCATCAGTGGGCCATGGTTGTCCCGGAACACTATCAGAGTGCAATATGCGGTCACCTATATCAGAGAAATAATGTGATTGATCAAGAATCTTTTGCACTTTTTAATATAAATTACATTTCTGTGATTTTTCACCATGTAATTGCTTCTGTGTGTAGTTCTTTTTCATGTTAAATTTTACATTTCCTTGATGTGGCCAGTTTCTATGAATTAGAATCAGTAGAATTCAAACAAGATTATATTTCTTTCATCTAAATAATTTATCTTAAAAAAAAAAGCATGTGAAGAGAGTGGTTTAGACATAGAAAACACTGGATATACAGAATCTACTTTCGGCTTCCAGGAGTCTGAAGAAAATTGCACAATAAATCAATTTTTATGGATGCTATTGACTTGCAACATTTGCTGCTTTTAAAAATTAATAGTTGAAATAATGAACATTCAGAAAACGCTTTCCATTGTCATTTTGATTAATTCCTGGATATGAAGTACAGATGACAGATGCAATATTTGAAACTAGATTTTCTTTTAGTCTAATCAGAGAAAACCCAGATAGAAACCACAGTAGCCAATACAATCTTTTAATTTTTTTCAGTTAATTGGATCCCTTGCATAGACATGCCATATCCAATAAAGTGAAAGTTTAGTT
The DNA here is from genome assembly GCF_036850765.1 of Saccopteryx bilineata. NCBI lineage: Eukaryota > Metazoa > Chordata > Mammalia > Chiroptera > Emballonuridae > Saccopteryx > Saccopteryx bilineata. The sequence continues at coordinate 64,772,449 of NC_089490.1, read as the reverse complement.
ATTTGTATCAATATTATTATAAATGCACAATAGTGCCTCCACAGTCCGTGCCATCATCATATATTAATATTGCATTGCAGTAAAACAGGCAATAAAGTGCCACTCTGAAGAAATTGTGCATAGGATTTTTAACATGGTGCTCAGCCAGTAGATGAGTTTATTAAAGTTACTGAATTCTGTACCAGAAAGAAAAATGGAGTTACTTAAAAAGTCTTATGCAGGGAACTGCAACAAAACTGAAATGCTTACAGGAAATCAGAGGCCAACCTTACTGATTTTTTTTATATACCCATGTGAAACCCATGAATAGCTTCAGCTTACTATAAACCATACACATCCATCCAGATTAGTTACCAGTTCATTCATGCAAGCCCATGAAAACCACTAAGACCATAAAGCTGAAACGGACATGCCAGTACAGCATGTCCAGGTGTGACTACAGCAATATAGGTCCTCACCGAGCCCTCCTTGAGGATCTTAAAGTGCCTCACTGGCAGTGATGGGGTTCAACCAGTTTGCCTGTTTGGCAGAACCGATACCTAACTTTTGGTTGAGTACGGTGAACTGGTTGTTAAAATGGCACTTGTAATCAGGGTTCTCTCTAAGGTGGACACCTGGGCAGCCGCCCAAAGTGGAAATCACATATTTACATTCCTTACTCTTTTTTAACATTCATCTGCACAACACTGTATTCTAAGTGTCCATAATAATGTTTCTTCTTTCCATAGGTGAAAAAATTTGACAGAACTATGCTTGTCATATTTATTTATTTGTTTCATAAAACTCATTATACCTTTGATGAAATATTACAGTTTAATGACCTTGCATTTATTATTTCAGTAAACAAACATATTACCTAAGGAGAAAAAGTGTCAAACAACCAGGGGACAACAAACTGTCCTTTGTTTCAGCTTTTTATGGCCAGAATTCCCCCAAGATATTATGAGTGCACTGGTGTTCCACAAACAGTGAAACCAACCGGGAGCTAGGACACAATGAACTAATAGAAAAATGGGTTTCAAGGGTTATCTTAACACCCATTTCGGAAATAGTAGAAGAATACTAACAACTTTCCCGTTATAAACAGGTATGTCATACGCATTATTCGATTGCATTTAATCTGCATAGGTTATGTCATTTATTAATTCAGCCTAGAAATTTTCATTTAGTATCAATAAAATGAAGAAGCTCTCTTTTTATTATTATTATTATTATTATATTAAGTGAGAGGTGAGGAGGCAGGGAGACAAGCTCCCACATGATCCCTAATTGTAATCCACCTGGCAAACCCACAACCTGGCAATGCTCTGCCCACCTGGGGCCATTGCTCTGGTGCTCAGGAACCGAGTTAATTTAGCACCTGAGGTGGGGCCACGAAACCATCCTCAGCACCCAGGGCCAAACCAATCGAGCCTTGGCTGCAAGAGGAGAAGAGAGAGCGAGAAGGGAGAAGGGGAGTGGTAGAGAAGCAGATGGTTGCTTCTTCTGTGTGCCCTGACTGGGAATCAAACCCGGGACTTCCACATACTGGGCCAATATCTACCACTGAGCCTACCAGGAAGAGCTTAACACTCTTAGAACATAACCTAGTTTTGTGTACCTCTTTTACTGTTTTTATTTAAGTATTAAATGCACAAAATAATAAACTACCTTTAGGTATATCTTTTTTTATACTTAAAACAATCATTAGGGCAGAGAACCGGTTGTTAAATTATTTGAATACCACCTCTGCTTGTAGGCAGAGGGAAAAGACAAGAATTATGCAATTCCTATTTAATCTTACTGAAAGGGCACTTGTCATTCATCTACTATTACAAGAACTTGAACGGCTGATGTACCAATTTCTAAACTCCTGAACTTACACACTGAAGTTGTTATTTTATAAGGGGAAGCATTCTTAGGGCATCAAGATGAATTTTTTGTTTGTTTGTTTATTGAACTAGGTTAGTATGTTATTTGGTCCATGAGAGTATAAAGTCCATTGGTCTAGCCTGTTTGCTTCACAACTCTGCCATTCACTGTGTGAATCTGCACAAGTTAAGGAATGTCTCTGAGTTTTTCTCATTCTTAGAAGGTTGATGCAGAAAACAAATTAGGTATTCCCTTTAAAGTATTTAGCAGAATATCTGACTTAAAATGTGCTCAATAAACATTACTTGCTATTTTCCTTTAATTTGAGTTGTGTTTCTAACAAATTACTGTAAGCCTAGAAACACAAACAGGCAGATAAAACAAATAACAAAAGCAAACTTCCTCGAAGATGAAACTGCATTGATGCAGTGAAGCATTTAAGCAAAACTGGCTTTGAAGATGATGAGCAGCCCTTGGAATTTGCGATAAGGAAGAGCATCCTTTAAAAAGTAAACTGGAGTCAAAATCGTTTATTACTCTTTTCTGATATTGAGGTGGCTTTCTAAAACGCACTTTATTTTTTGTATATTCTTATGTAAAAATATTGTAAACTGGAAATTTATGAAGAACTTTCCCAATCCACCCCAGTTAAATAACGTTTATCAAAGTTGAAATTTTTCTAATTTTAAGGCCCATTAAATACTGTGTGACATCTATAATTCTTAAGCTATTTAAACATGATGCAAATGCCAAACCACAGTATAAATTTAAGTATATTTTCATTAGTAAACAATTTTCATGTTCCATATCAGCATCTCTGGCAAGCCGTACCTACTAACAGACGTACAGCAGAAGCAGACATCTATATTCCTTGAATCAATTGTAAATGAAACACAAAGCTCCAGTCACTAGAGAAAAAAAGGAAGTAAAACTGAAACAAAAATTGAAGGCCAACTTTTATCTATTCTACATTCAGAGTGGGTATACAACCTGAATCTTAGATATTGTAAAATGATACTAAGAAATATAAACCAGGCTGCATATTCTTACAACTTCCTAATCAATTCAGTTGGTGTTAATATTTTGATAAGCTAATGGACTACAAAATAGTGTTCCATGTCCCATGCCTACACTAAGCAATCTAGAATTAACTGGATGGAAAATTTAGGAAACATTAAGAAAAATCAAACTTGAATGACTAAGGTTTCATAGTATGTACTCAAGGATTATCGGAGTATAATAAATCATTTCTCCTTTAAGGAATTTAGTGTAGATTTTCAGAAATCATTTTATCAATGTTAAAATGGTAACTTTCAAATTTGATTTTACTATCCCATTCAAAATGCTTGCCTTACAACAGTTATCATCGTATAGCAGTATTAATATCTTAACTTTTCAGTCAGCAAGTTCAATAAAATATTTTTAATATTTACTGAATAGAATCAGGGAGTATCATGACTATGATGATAAATTACTAGAATGTGAAAATACTATTTTTTTTATTGATTGATTTTTAGAGAAAGGGGAGGGGAGAGAAATAGAGAAGAGAGAGAAAGAGAAACATTGATTTGTTATTCTACTTATTCATGCCGTTGTTCATTAATTCTCCTGTGTGCTCTGAGTGGGTATTGAACTTGCAACCTTGGCATGTTGGGATGACACTCTAACCGACTGAGGTACCTGGCCAAGGCCTGTAGATATTATTTTAAATTCTGGTTAAAATTCTCATTTATGAAAAAAAGTTGAATAGTAGTATATATTAATGTCTCAAAAGTCTTCAAGATTACCCTCTGGTGTCTAGAAGTACTCATAGAACTCAGAAAAGCCATTATGTTACCAAAAAAAAAAAAAAAAAAAAAAACAGATTAAAATCAGAGAAAAAGGAGGTGTAGTGTGGAGTCCAGGAAAAACCAGAAGTGAGATTGCAGTTGTCCTTTCCCAGTGGAGTTGCACGGACACTTAAGTCTCTCAATCACAATGTGTGGTATGTACAAATGTGAAGCTTACCGAACCTTGAGTACAGAGGCTTTTTTGATCTGTTTTATTTTTTAATTAATTTTAGAGAGAGAAAAAGAGAGAGAGAGAGAGAGAGAGAAACATTCATCTGTTGCTGTATCTGCTCTGACTTGAGATCGAACCTGCAACTTTTGTATATCGGGATGACACTCCAACCAACGAAGGTATCTGGTCAGGGTGGGTGAGTCTGGAGTTTTTATTGGGAGTTAGGCACAAAGCACCCTCATGATCTACCTTGTCTACTCAGTCTCTATCCGCTCTAGATGTCAAAGCGATACAGTGTGGCCCAGGATCCCAGGTGAACAAAAGCAGGTATTCACCATAAATCACATTGTGAACATAAACTACTTGACCCAAAGCCCAAGGTATACAAATATAGTCCCGTCAAGCAGCACATGTTAGGACTCGGAGGTTTCTTCCAGGAACTGGTCTGCAAATAGCGGTGCCAGTCACAAGGCAGGGGCCATCCCAGGATACCTCAGATTAGAGAAAGAAACATGAGGGAGTACTTTCTTTCCCTTTGATTAAAATGTGGTGGATGGAAAGGAATTAAACCCCTCCCATTTGGCTCAGCGGTAGAGCGTCGGCCTAGCGTGCGGAGGACCCGGGTTCGATTCCCGGCCAGGGCACACAGGAGAAGCGCCCATTTGCTTCTCCACCCCTCCGCCGCGCTTTCCTCTCTGTCTCTCTCTTCCCCTCCGGCAGCCAAGGCTCCATTGGAGCAGAGATGGCCCGGGCGCTGGGGATGGCTCTGTGGCCTCTGCCTCAGGCGCTAGAGTGGCTCTGGTCGCAATATGGCGACGCCCAGGATGGGCAGAGCATCGCCCCCTGGTGGGCAGAGCGTCGCCCCTGGTGGGCGTGCCGGGTGGATCCCGGTCGGGCGCATGCGGGAGTCTGTCTGACTGTCTCTCCCCGTTTCCAGCTTCAGAAAAAAATGAAAAAAAAAAATGAAAAGAAAACCCCTCCCAAGTTTCTCAGAACCTGGACCATAGCTAATCTCCCAAAATTATTCACTGAGTTGAGTCCAGAACTAACATCAGATTTTAGTGGGCCTGTGTTGCTTCAGAAGTGATCCTGTGCAGTGACCATGGCTTTGGGGACACTGTGAGGCATCTAATATTGTGCTTCATAAAGGCAAGTAGTAGAGGGCAGCAGTTTGGTGAATTAGAGGGAGATAGTTTGGTGAATTAGATGCTTAGGAGAAAGTCAGTGCCTGGAAAAGGATTTGTTAAAACTCAAACTTCGTATCTTCCTTTCTTTCCCCCCTCTTTCTTCTCCTGATTATTATTATTTTTTTTTAAGTTTGCTCAAGAGATTTCCACATTTCTATGGAGTAGTCTGAATAATGGACACACACGGATATTAGGTCTTAATCTTGGAACCTCTGAGCACAGCCTTATATGATAAAAGGATCTTTGCAGATGTAATTAAGGATCTTTAACATGAAGAGTGTTATAGGTTAAATTGTGTCCACTATATATTGTCTAACAATGTGATTTTATTTGGGAATAAGTTTGTTGTAATTAGTCAAGAAGAGGTCATACCAGAGTAGTGTGGTATCCTTATAAAAGGGGAAACTTTGGAGCCAGACATGCACACAAGAAGAATGCCATGTGAAGATGCATGAATCAGCATGATGTGTATCTATAAACCAAGGCATGCATAAGATTGCCAGCACAGCACCAGAAGCCAAGAGAGGAGCTTGGAACAGGTTCCCGCTCACAGCCCAATGAAGGAACCAACCCTGTGGACACCTTGATCTCAGACTTCCAGCCTCCAGAACAATAGATTTATGTTGTTTAAATTATCTAGTTTGTGGTATTTTGTTATTGCAGCTCTAATAAACTAATACAAGGAGATCTTCCTAGATTATCCAAGTGGACCTTAAATGGAATTATATATGTCTCCATAAGAGAGAAGAATAGGGAGATTTTGCACAGACACTAAAAAACAAACAAACAATCAAATAAAAAAGCACCAACCCCCCCCCCCCAAAAAAAAAGACAGCCAGAAGAGAAGGTGATGTGATCACAGAGGCAGAGACTGGAGTGATGCTGCAAGGGATGCTGGCAGCTACCTAAAGCTAGAAAGGCAAAGAATGGATTCATCCAGAACCTCTGGAAGGAGCACAGCCCTGTCAATACTCTTGATTCTTGGTTTTGACCCAGTGATTCTGATTTCAGATGTGTAGCCTCCAAGACTATGAGAGAAAAAATTTTGTTGTTTATGCCACAAGTTTATGGCAACTGGTTTCAGTAGTCATGGGAAGCAGATACAGTATATATTCACTTAAATTAACATAAGACTTGTGTATCCTTATTATTTATTTAGCCATGGAGCCTTTGAAGACAGTTGTGGCAGAGAGAATTCTAGGGCACTGAACCAGTGGGTGGTTAATGTTTTAACTACACTGCCAACTTATATATTTAAGATACTTTATCAAATACAGGCATCAAATTATAGCACTAATGAGAGTAAAGATTTTAAGAATATTTCATTCAATGATACAAATATAAAATATTTTGAATGACCTTAATATATTTGGTTACTAGAAAGATATAAAATTTAAACAAAAAATAAGTAATAATCACTGAGAAATAGTGTTGGTTCACTAATAAAAAGTCACATCAAACCAAAAATTGATTTTATTTGCCAGAATTAGTAAATAATAACTTCTTAGAAATATGGGGCTGGTGTGTATGGATTAAGGTTTTTAAACAAGGGTAGAAAAAGATAAAATGGATGTAAAATTGTAACAAGGTAAATATATACATGTAAAGTAGAATTGGATCTATACTTAGTTAAGATCACCTTAAAGGGTGCTGAGATGTAGGTCAATGTCAAGGTGAAAGGATTTTTCATAAGTATAAGCCAGCATTTATAGGACACTTTCTAGGGGCCAGGCACTATTCTTAATCCTCCTGTTTTGCTTGTTTATTTGCTAAATTTTAGTGAGAAGAGGGGAGGCAGAGACAGACTCCTGCTTCCCCCTCCCCACCAAGATCCACCCAGCAAGCCCATTAGGGGGCGGTGCTCTGCCCATCTGGGGCCCTTGCTCTGTTGCAACCAGAGCTATTTTAGCACCTGAGGAGGATGCCATGAAGCCATCCTCAGTGCCCAGGGCCAACTCACTCTAATTAAGCCTTGGCTGCAGGAGGGGAGGGGAGAGAGAGAAAAGTGAGAGGGGGGAGGGGTGGAGAAGTAGATGGATGCTTCTCCTGTGTGCCCTGACTGAGAATCAAACCTGGGGTATCCACTCACCGGGCCAACGCTCTACCAGAGCCAACCAGCCAGGACCTAAATCCTCCTGTTTTATACATCATTTGTTTCCTCCACCTACTCAGAATTTCTCCTTGGCCAACATTTTCCTGCTGTCACTCTCACTCTTTCTCTTCTTCCTTCCCTTGTTTCTACTCTTTCTATAGTCCAGCATTTCTGCTCACTTCCTAGACATTTTTAGACATAAATAACTCCAATTCTGTGTGTTGTTCAATACAATAGCTATTGATCATTTAAAATACAACTTGTTGCCTGACCTGTGGTGGCGCAGTGGATAAAGCGTCGACCTGGAAATGCTGAGGTCACCGGTTCAAAACCGTGGGCTTGCCTGGTCAAGGCACATATGGGAGTTGATGCTTCTAGCTCCTCCCCCCCTTCTCTCTCTCTGTCTCTCTCTCTGTCTCTCCCTCTCCTCTCTAAAATGAATAAATAAAAATAAATAAAAATTTAAAATACAACTTGTTCAATTTGGGATTGATGTGAATATAAAAAAACACTCTATTTGAAGACTTAGCATTAAAAATGTAAAGAAGCTCATCAAGAATTTCTTATACAGGCTACATGTTGAAATGATACTATTTTAAATATATTGTATACAATATATTATTAAAATAATTTTACCCAATTAATGTGGCTGCTAAAAATTTTAAATGACAGGTGCAGCTCATGTATGTGACTTCTGTTACAACTTTACACGACAGCATTGCTCTGGGTGGCTGCTTAGGGCCTTTGCCTTTGTATCATAAGCGAGACATTCTGACAAACAGAAGGTATTCTATGCCAGAAAGATTTCTATGTCACTCCTTTAGAGTCAGAAGTGGCCACAGACAGTTTTGGTTTAAAATAACAATTATTTTCTCTTCTAACCAATGGCAGAAACTACTCAATCAGTGTACTGAACGTGTTGGACACAGCTGTACAATTACTGAGAGCAGCCACGCTCCTCCTTCAAATTCCTTATAATTACGCTCTTTGGAGGTGATCTTTATCACTCCTGGATAAAAACCTCAAGTGGTTCCAAAGCTCTTCTGGTCCTTTTCAGAAAGAATAATTTCATTTCAAAAATTTAAAAATCTCATCAAATCTAACTTTACAGTTTAATCTGTTATATAATTTAAATGTCTTTCTCCCCTCTGGGGCCTGCCTCAGCTGTTCCTCTAACAAAGAGCAAGAAGAGTACACCTAGTGTCTAAATTCTTCAGTTCCACCCTCCCCAGTGCTGCTGTCCTTCCCAGAGAAAAGGCGGGGCCCCCGCGTACCACCTGACTGGTACAGGCAGCACACAGCTTCAGGGTTCTGTGGGCAGCGATGCACAGCTGCTTTTTCCCAGACCTTTGTGGATTGCTGAGCCCCTTCTGGTGCAGACCTCCAACCACCTACAGCTTTGGGGAGGCAGGTGACATGGCCTCTGGCTGGCCACAGTCCCGGGAGTCCGTGGGCTTCCAGCTGTCTTCCCAGTGCTGGGTCTCTACCCCCCTCACCTCTTTTTAGTAGGATTCCCTATAGAGATGGCCACAGCTGCTCTCCTTGGTGGAGGGCACACTTGACACGTTTGCCTGGTTCTTCTCTTTTTCATCTCTTGTTCCTTTTCATCTTTCTCTTTCTCTCTGTCTCTTTCTTCTGTCACCATGTAGTGTGCCCTAAGATTTAGAGTAAACAGTCTGTATATCCTCATATTCCAGGGCGCACAAAGCAAGCTTTCCGAATGCATTTCTTCACACACGCCTTCTTTTGGCTGGAGATGGTATACAAACCCTGATCTCCCCCGTGAGCAGCTAGAAAGGGGAAACACCATAGCATTCTAACAATTCTTTCAGAGATAATTCAGGCTTTTTGTGTTAGTTACGGTAATGTACAAAACAATAACAGGTAGAATGCCAAATTTCAGTTGCTTAAAAAATAGATACATATAGTTGTCCTATAAGAGTCCTGGGTGGTGGTTTTGCATTAAGTCTGTGGCTGTCCTCAACCTGATCATGCAGAGGCTCTTTCTATTGGGGGCCTCATTGTCATCTGCGGCCAGACTGAAGCAAGAAGGAGAATAGGGAAGGATATACCCATTCTCTCTCTCTCTCTCTCTCTCTCTCTCTCTCTCTCTCTCTCTCTCTCTTTGTGACAGACACAGAGAGAGGGACAGATAAGTACAGACAGACAGGAAGGGAGAGAGATGAGAAGCATCATTCTTTGTTGCAGCACTTTAGTTATTCACTGATTGCTTTCTCATATGTGCCTTGACCGTGGGGCTACAGCAGACTAAGTGACCCTTTGCTCAAGCCAGCGACCTTGGGCTCAAGCTAGTGAGCCTTGCTCAAACCAAATGAGCCCGTGCTCAAGCTGGCCACCTCGGGGTTTCCAGCCTGGGTCCTTCGCGTTCCAGTCCAATGCTCTATCCATTGTGCCACCATCTGGTCAGGCTATACCCGTTCTCTTAAAGTCCTCACTTGGAAGGGGCACATGTCTCTTCTGTTCACTTTTCCTGGGCCACACCGACCTGCACGAAAGCCTGAGAAGAGCACTCCAGCTACGTGCCCAGTGCAGCTCTTTCTTTCCATAATCTGTGTCATAATCTCCAGTAACTCTAAGCTCCTCATGTGTTTTTTACCTCCACCTTATAGATGCTGGCAGAAAAACTGTAATTAAAGCTGGGAGAAACAGTTTTCCTACTGCATGCCGTAAAGAGGGGCTATGTCCTTCATTTAATTAAGGAATACTTTTACCTATATTGTTTTTTTTTTTTTTTTAGCATTTTGAGCCTCAATGGAAACTAAGACAGAGTGTATCTTTATAACATTTTATCTCTCAGTTATTAAGTATGCCTTTATGCCATGCACTTTATATTTGCCATTTCATTTATTCTCACAATAATTCTTTGATATAGGTATTAGGCTCAGAGAGGTTATTTGGCTTTTTCTTTAACTTAATTAAAACAGCCAGTACAAAGGGGAGCTGAAATTCAACCTCAGTTTTTCTGGTTTTTATGATACACTGCCTCTTGGCTACCTTATTTTAATCTCAGTATTTTATATTTACTTTTCATTATTTTATCTGCTTTTAATTTCCCTTTTAAATTCTTACATCAAGAAGATAAATGAGAGGAATATGTGTGTGTGTATATATATATATATATATGAAGTGTTTATATGCAATACATATACAGTATATATGCACATCTGTACTGACTGTAAGTGACAGAATATGGAAACAATCGCTGTTGAAAGGAAATCAAATTTATTTGATAGGGACAATTGTGTCTTTAAAATTATTTACTATCTATGGACTATGTCTTAAAATTGTTTATTGAAAGAGGCACATGGAAAAAGGAAAAACATTATTCTGAACATAATAATTTGTTAATCAAAATAAAGCAAAGAAAATCTGTATCAATAAATAGTTAACGCTATAATTTCTAATATATCCAAATATTTACAAAGTCTCTAGAGGGAAAAAGATTACTATCTTAGAAAGTGTTTTTCACTTTCAATGGAATATTAGTCAGGGTTTAGTTACAAAGTATTTGGAAGGGCTGTCAGAGCAGATTCTATACTGAGCTTTAAGGAACGACCTCTAGATCACCCATAAGGGGTCTGCAGAGAACCTGCTGCTTCTGCCGTGAGCAGTGCAGAGGGCTGCGTGAGGGGCCCTCACAGCTGCAGCTTCCCAGACAACGCCGCCCCTGTGTGCTCTGAACCAGCCCAATGTTTGGTCAAGTTCCTGTCCCTTTACACCATGGGTTTAGAGGACGGGCATGCTGACCCCTGCTATGGCTGATACCGAAACCCTGCACGAAGACACTTGTCAGCCAGTAGCAGAATCAGCAGACCGGTAGTCTCTGTTCTATGACATTGGTATCCCCTTTTGCGCTTCACCATGGGTCTTCTGTTTAGTGAAAGCTCGATTACATTCACAAGTCAAGCTATAAAGGAGTATTGCTGGAGTCTTTGCCTGCAAGGAGTAGGAATGAACCTGGGTGAACCAATCCACTGATCTACCGGAGGTTGAAAGGCAGTTAAGGAAAACAATCAGGTTACAAGAATAAAAATTGGTTTGAATATCTTTGTCATGTGGAAAAAGAATGAATTATTGTTAGATAATTTAGAAGCAGGCACTGGCATTTTGACGGTGTGTTTTAAATTTGCGGTGAAAATACAACTGCTTGGGAAAGTCTTGACATGACAAATAAGGAGCTAGCCAATGACTTCAATTACAGCTGTTTTCATAAGGGCCACTGAATGGGTCATGCTACGACTCAATTTTTTTTTCCATTTTAAACAAAATAATTAATTGTATTCATTTGGTAACAATTTTGTCTGAAGATTATAATTTCATCCTGCAATTCCATTTCTCTTCATTTAACTATGTGTTAGACACTGAGATATAGTGCCTGCAATAATTTTTTAAGATAGTAAATACTGGTCCTATTTTATTAAAAAGAAATTAAAGCTTGGAAAGGTAATTTGTCTAGAATCATACCGCTAGGAAAAATGTTTAAACTAGGATGTGAACCTGGTACACTCGACTCTTTGAATATTAGGAGATTGTCACACACTTGGTGCTATTTTGTGTACTTAATAACTGCTCACATATTTCCTTTAAACTTGTGGACTTTTCCAGACTTCCACATAAGTAGTCGCATGTTGTCTTCATGAAATGACATCTCAGCTGGTGCTGGTAGCTACTGAGGAAGGAAGGCAAGGTCCTGTCATTCAATGGAGAAGAGAATTAGAGAAGGTGGTAACAAGGAAACAGCTGAGAGGGGTTGTCCACAATGACAGTGCAGTCAGATAGACAACCAGGACCAAAGCAAACCAAGGTTGCCTATATAAGAGACGGAGATAGGGAGTGAGAACTGGGAGAAGAGAATAAAATTCCCATAGAGCTGATATCAACAGAAATTCTGCCCAATGGCTAGGAAGGGAGGAAATGAAATGGAGCAAGGAAGCAAGGACTTCTGTGTAGAGCAGGGCTGCCGTTCATATGTCAGTAGATGCAGAAGCCAGTATAATGTGGCTAATATTGGTTATGGTAAGCTTGTCAAGCAATAGAGAAAGTCAATAGTGGGAAATATCACTAAATCACTAGTTCAAATCCTTAGAGACTAAAAATAATAAATAGCCAGTTTCTATCATCACATCCTAAGTTGCACATATAATTATAGTTTTAATAAAATGTATATTTATGTGAATTCATGGAGAAAGTATGTTTTTTTCTTTTTCACACATAAGAGTTTTTTTTAATTTTTATTAATTTTAATGAACAAGCACTTTTTTAAACTTAAGGTATATAACTGTTATAAATGAAGTTTATTTTCAAAGTAAAAGTAATAAATGTTATCAACATACAGATATTTCTAATATTTTATAATTATGATATAGATGTATAGATATGTAATTTTGGTAAAATTATGGGTTTAATCTTTCCACATCACTCTTGTGGCATTGTAATAACTATGTGCAGTTTACCTGAGGTAAGCTCTTTGCCTGATGCAGTCAGTATATTTGAATTAATCCATTTTCAGTGATTGTTTTCTATCCTGGTCACTTATTTTAAAAAATATTTATTGAGAATCTTCTTTATGTAAGCCACTTCAAAATCACTCAGAATAATCCAATCAGCATGTATAAAATCTAATCAGTGACTTTGCTTTGAAATGAGGATTTCTAAGAACTCTCAATTTTTACAATACACTTAGTATCTATGTGTAATGAGAAACTAGAAGTATATATTAGACCAGCATGACAGTATATATAATCTTTTTTTTTCCACAAGGAATAAGCTTCTTCACATTCAATATTCCAAATGCTTTCCCCAAGTAGATATATTTGATCATTCTTGCCTTTTGTATCTTTGTTCAGTATTATTAATGCAAATAAAATTATATCACTGCACTAACCTGGCCTATCTGCATACAGAGCCTGAGCAGACTACCTGTAGGCAAATTCATTTACAAGGAATACAAAATATTCTCTTTTTTTTTGTATTTTTCTGAAGCTGGAAACGGGAAGGCAGTCAGACAGACTTCTGCATGTTCCTGACCGGGATCCACCTGGCATGCCCACCAGGGGGCGATGCTCTGACCATCTGGGGCATTGCTCTGTTGCAACCAGGGCCATTCTAGCACCTGAGGCAGAGGCCATGGAACCATCCTCAGCACCCGGGCCAACTTTGCTCCAATGGAGCCTTGGCTGCAGGAGGGGAAGAGAGAGACAGAGGAAGGAGAGGGGGAGAGGTGGCGAAGCAGATGGGTGCTTCTCCTGTGTGCCCTGGCCGGGAATCGAACCCGGGACTCCTGCATGCCAGGCCAATGCTCTACCACTGAGCCAACCAGCCAGGGCCTAGTCTAGTGAAGTTTAACTCTTAACTTAGTGCACTATGAATATATATATATAAGTTGAAGGGCAATTCATTGGTATAATGAAACAATGAATCATTGAAAAGTAACTCTATGGCATTGGTAGTGTAGACTTTTTTCTGAAAAGTTTAAACTACCTTTCTATTTCAAATAATTTTGCATTTTAAATAATTTATAATTATAAGTAATATTAATCATTATCTCAAATTTAGCATCACCTCTGATATCAGAGTGATAAAATATTTTCTAACGATGTGTATTTCTTACTAGGTGCCTCATTTTATTAATTTACACACTATTTGATAACTTTAGTGTCCTTATTAGAGGAAAATAGTGAGTCCGACTAGCTATACATCTACACAAGAATTTCTGGTTATGAACTAAAAACTAACCAAGACATAAACTGAAAAATTATGGATGGTGAATCTATCTGTTGGGTGTTATTATTGTATCCCTAAAGGTCTCATCTTTATGAATGCAAACATCTTCCTGAACCATAATGAGACTCAGTGTAAATCTCTTCGGGGTCATGTTTAACAGTCTATGCCTATGGACATCATAAGATTATCTGCAACACCGCTCAGTTTCTTTCTGTTTGTAGCTAAATTAATTCTGCTCAATTGCACAGCTGAGCATCTGAGTGATTTCTAAAACAATAAATATGATGATCCTCAGGCTCTGAGAGGCTAACTTTAACTTTCCTGAAACTTAGAAGAGTGTACATTAATCATAAGGGTAAAAATTCTCAAGATATTTATTAGTTTAACATCTTTACAAATCCTACTGTATACCTGCTGATGTCAGGCCTGTGCCGGCAGTATTTAATAAAGATGGAGACAAAAAGCTAGTCATCTACGAAGCTTTACTTGATCTTTAATCCTAGGTATTATAATGCTAATAAATGAGGTCAAGAAAACACTTTTACAACAATAGGTAGTGAAACAAAGTAAATAAAAGAGAAAAGAGCTATATTTTCTCCTGAAAATAAAATACAGTTGTGAAGACAGAGAAATATTGAAACAAAGAAGTTCTAGATCTATTTCATTTACTTACTATAGGAAACATATTACATTCAGGCAGTCATTATAGGTAGCATATAAAGAACAAAAAATTATATTATTATTATATATTTACATTAGTATTATATATTTATATTTATTATTATATATTTATTATATTATATAAATAATTGGACAATATAACATGCATCAGGAAAAAAATAACACACACACACATATACACACCAAATATATTCACCTAAGTAACAAAAACACAGAGAGTCTATATTATTTTTAATAGATACTTTAATTCTACACTATGCCAACATTGGAACAAATGAAACTATTACTAGGATTACCATAGTGATGGCCATAAGTATGGTAATCCTAGTGGTGATTGTAAAGTGAAGCCCTTACTGGTGTACCACTCAGAAACTTCTAGAGTATTTAGCAGAAACAATGTAATTAAAAGTAAATTGTGTGTGATGTGGAAGGCAAACAAGAAAGCATGGGTCACGAGGCCAATTTTCATTAAGTGAATAAATGAAGTATTTGGCCTGAGTGTGAAAAAATACTGTACCTCCAGCATAATCAGTTGCCCTTTAAGTGTCTCCTGGTAACGGACAATGCTCCTGCACATCCTCCAGGTTTGGGAGACACATTGTTGGGGGCATTCAGTTTTACCACAGTGAAGTTCTTGTCCCCTAGTACCACACCACTTGTCCAGCCTGTGGACCAGAATCTTATTTCAAATTTCCAGAAACTGTATACAAAAGCAATGTTTCAAAGGTGCTTTGAGGTGACATCAGACACAGAATTGTCCTTAAGAGAGTTCTGGAAAAAACATTTCAACATTCTCAACTATATTAGCCTCATAGTTAAGGTTTGTCAGGGAGTGGCATCCAGGATGATGAACTCTGCTTGGAAGAAATTATGGCCAGGATGTGTGCATGAGAGAGATTTTGAAGGATTTGAGCCTTTCCCTGACAACCTTACACATGTGGAGCAGTCGATTGTTGATTTAAGGAAGTCCATGGTTTGGAGGTGAGTGGTGAGGATGTGGAAGAGTGGGTGGATGACCACAGTGAAGAACTCGCCACTGAAGAGCTGCAAGACCTTTATCTAGAAGTACAAGAGACGACAGATAAAGAAGTTGCTTCAGATGAGGAAGAGACAGGGGAGAATGTGCCTTCTTCAGAGATTAAGGACATCTTCTCCATGTGGAGTAAGGTACAGGGGTTTGTGGAGAAAAATCACCCAGACAAAGCTGTTGCAGGCCATGCTTGCAACTTGTTTAATGCTAATGTTTTGCCTCATTTTAGGCAAATCTTAAAGAAGCAGTAGAAACAGACCTCTTTGGACAGCTTTCTTGTGCGATATGGGTCCACTGACTCTGAAGCTGGTCCTAGTGCCCAAAGACCAAGAAGGAAAGTGACCCCAGATAGTGCCTTGATATCTAAGGATCTAAGGTCCTTATGGAGGGGGATTCCCCTTCCAAACAATAATATTTGCACCTGTCTCTCCCCTCCTTGCTGTCTTCCGTATGCCAAGAAGAGTCTTCAGAAAAGTAAATGCCATGTTAAATGTTTGTTTATTCTTTACATTAATCTTTTATATTCATTTGATATTAACTTCTTATTGTTTTTAGTATTAAACACATTTATTCTCTATAAAATGTGTTTTTGGTATGTATTTTGGAGTGTCTAGAATGAATTAATTGGATTTACATTGATTCATATGGAAATAATTGCCTAGGTTTTCATCGGTTTTGGATTTCACCAAATGTTTTCAGATGGATTATTGACAAAAACTGAGGTGTCATTGTACTAGCAACCTTTTCCCAGAAGATGGTCTAAGGATAAACAGATGAAATGTTCTCTAAATAATATTAAGAAGTTAAATCTATAGTAATATAATTCTTCTATATAAACTCGTAGCTACATTCTCTTTTTTTCTTTTTTTTTTTTTTTTTTGTATTTTTCTGAAGCTGGAAGCGGGGAGAGACAGTCTGACAGACTCCCGCATGCGCCTGACCGGGATCCACCCAGCACGCCCTCCAGGGGGCGATGCTCTGCCCCTCCAGGGCGTCGCTCTGCCGCGACCAGAGCCACTCTAGCGCCTGGGGCAGAGGCCAAGGAGCCATCCCCAGCACCCGGGCCATCTTTGCTCCAATGGAGCCCTGGCTGTGAGAGGGGAAGAGAGAGACAGAGAGGAAGGAGGTGGGGGGGAGAAGCAAATGGGCGCCTCTCCTATGTGCCCTGGCCAGGAATTGAACCCGGGTCCCCCACACGCCAGGCCGACGCTCTACCACTTGAGCCAACCGGCCAGGGCTAAGTAGCTACATTCAAGTTGGTAAAAACCAGGAGTTTTATTTATAAATTTATCATTTACTTTTATTGTAAGGTCTAAGTTCCCACAGAAAATTATTTTTAAATATTTCAAGTGCCTTTTGATTATTTATACAATTTTCCCTCCAACCTACAAATACTTCTGGGCGTGTTGAGTTTACAAAGAGAGTAGTAATCTTTATACCTTGATTTGAAAGTTCAGAACAATACAGAGGAAGATGACTGGGGTTGGAGCTCACATTTCATACTTACATTCTGACATCATTTACATTATTATATGCAAGTTTTTAAATCAGTCAGAGTTAGTCTTCTTGCCTGAAAAAACAAAAAAATAAGAAGAAATGGCAAGAGCTTACTTCATAGAGTTTCTGTGAAGAACTAGGTCAGGCACCAAAAAATCTGGCTGCATCATATACGAAAGCTGAATTTGAAATGGAATTCAACACAGTCAAGGCACTGGTCATTGTCAGTGTCTGTAGCCAGGGGTGTGCATTTTCTGTCCTATTGAATAATATATTAATATTCATATGTGGACAATTTAGAAAACATCTCCCCTTGTCTGTTTCCTTTTCTCTATTGAATCTGTAATCAATTTTTAATTTAAAAGATGTAAAAATAGTATGTCCAAATCAAAATGTGACTACATGTTATGGTATTGTTTCAGAAAGTGCTTCATATTTACATTGCGTTCACATCAGGCGAAGTGTCCTGGTTTTCACAGCGTAACTCTCCAGTAACCAGGGGAAAATAAAGCATGAGGAGCGTGGTCCAGTCACTTTTATACTTGCTGAATAAAGAGTTTATTAAAAATTGAATCACTTTTCATCAGCACAAACTCTCTTGTCTGTACTAGTCTCAAGTTGTGTAAACAATTTATATTTAAATGCCATTACTGTGACAGTTGCTATAAAATTATTAATTTCATGTACAAAAGTGTGAAAATCAGAAGGTCACAGCTTGTACCTTACATGTATGTGTCTGTGCATGGAGTATATGTATATTTTCCCACCATTCCCATTCTATACAAGAGCATGTAGGAAGATACGGGTCAATTTATTTCTTATTTTGAAAGAAAAAACAATCACTAAGATAGAAGATAACAATATAAATCCTAATTTACATGGCTTTGTAGAGGCAGGGTCTCTAGAAGGTGTTATTTAAACTGAGACCTGAAGGATGAAAAGGATCTGAGCCTCTGAAGGGCAGAGGGGGGACATCCCAGGCAGGGGAAACAGAGGCCCTGAGAGAAGGAAGAATTTGACAGGGTGCAGGACCAGGGGATGACCAGTACGGCCAGTGCACACTTAGTGCTGTGAGAAACAGCAAAACAGGAGCCTGGAGAAGAAGAAAGAAGCCAGTTCCCAAGTGACTTTTTAAATTGTTTTTTATTTTTTAAAGCTTATATATAATGTTTATTTTTTAATTTATTTTTTAATTTTAAAAAAATTTTAATTGATTCTGTTAACATGGTTTCAAGTGTCCCACACAATATAACACCCTCAGTCCCCTGTATCACGCCCCCCATGCCCCTTGCAAAGTATCTCCCTATTCCCACTTCACCGCCTTTGCCCCCTCCCCCACCACCATCTCCCCTTTCCCTCTGGGTCACAGGTTGCTTTGTAAACTGTAAATAGCAGACCTCTCTGGAAGGCCTAGTTTACAACTTCCTGGCCAATGCTGCTCAAATTCTCATCCATACAAATCATCTGGAGAGCTTGTGAAAAAGTACTATATTTTCCCATGTATAAGACACACCATTTTTTAAAAAAAATTGGGGTCTAAAAACTGGGTGAATTTTATACAATGGTTGTAGATTTTTTTACTTGTATTTCCCACTTTTTCATGCTTGTTTTTGTGCTCATTGTTGAAGGCAGTGATCAGACACAGATGAGGACAAGCTAATGGATGGGAGTTCTGACAGTGATAAAGAGTTGTATGAATTTTATGATGAATAAAACTTGAGTTCAATAACTTTATATAATACATTTTTTTTTTCAAATTTCGGTCCCCAAAATTAGGGTGCTGTTAGGGCAGTAGTGGCAGCCATCACAGCCAGCACATGCAGGTTCTCATTTGATTCAGACAGACGGTAAAGAAACAGTTGAGCCAAAAACGGGTGGGTCATATCTTTAATCTAGCTTCGCACCCCGCAGGCAAGTAAAAAACACACTGAGCACCAAAACCCACTCATTCAGCGATCACAAAGCTACTGACACATCCAGATTTTCCTAGAATCAAAGGCCCCCACCAGCTCAGTCATTTCTGTTCCCCATCTGCACACTTTCTCCTCTCTGCACAAACTGGCTTCTCTTTTAGCACCCCGCCATCTTGGCTTTTCTCTGCAACAACATAGCCTCTTCTTTCTCCTTCTTCTTCCTCTTAAAACTTTTTGGTGCAAAAACCCTCTTCCAGCATACATTAGCATAACAAAGCTCCTTTCCAAGCAGGAAAGGTAATTAGCCATTTCCCCAGGCAGTGGCCATTTTAAACAATAAAAGCAGAGCAAAATCAAATAACACAAATTTTACAAACTTATTTGACCAACAGGTACAGCTTATCCATGGGAGCGTCTTATACATGGAGAACCGTAGTAGATTCTAGCTCACTGGTGGTGGGATGGTGCTGAGATTCCGCATCTCTAAGGAGCTCCTGACTTATACACATGCTTCAGTACTCTGGGCCACACATTGAGCAACAAGGCACTAGGGCCCACATTTTCACCCTACCTGTGGCACCCTGGCAACCATTCCGCTATTTTGATGCATGCATAAACCTGGAAGAGTGAGGGCATTAATAGTCTGTGAGATAATCTTCAACCAATGGAAACAGAAGCCAATGCATTACACTGTCTTCTCTGCCAGATCCAGAGGCTGTTCTCTAAACAACTCCTCAGAGCAACCTGGTGGGATAGAGTCTAAGTCGCTCATAGTGGAGACTAGCTCAGTGGTATATCCTTGTTTTGTCCGTTCCTCCTTTTCTGTTCCACCCTTCCCAGTCCCCTCATCTTCACCGCCCAAAATAAATTCTCTGCATGCAAGGCAATGCCTCAATCTCTGCTTCCTGGCAAAAGCAAGCTAAGACACCATTGTCTTAGGTCAGTGGTAGTGATAGCTCCTAACTCTTGATCCTTGATCAACTTGTAATGTATTTGAAATGAAGGATACAGTCTTAATCATCTTTGTATACCTTACAATTAGAATAAAACCCAATACCTACAGGGGCTCAACAAAAGTTACATGATTCAAAATAATTTATGCTAAGCTTATTCAAATTAGAGGATTTTCATAAATTGTTCAAGATTACAAAACAGCAACATAAAAAATGTAGCATGGTGTAATGGTCTGGAGCAGGCCTCTGCAGTTGGATCCTTAGGTTCAAATACCTGTTTTGCTGCCTTCCAGCTGTGTGAATGGAGGTGTGGCCTATACTTCCACTGTGCCACAGTTTCTTCATGAATATAATGAGGATAAAGGAAATGGCATGGATCTCCTGGGGTTGTTATAAAAATTGATAAATTAGTATTTTTAAAGCCCTTAAAATGGTGTCTGTCTCATACCAAATATCCTATTTGTGTTTGTTATATAATTTGATAAATGTGTAAGGAACTCAAAGGAAAATCCTGAAGAAGTTCCCAAAGCTGAGGTTTAGACTAATAGTGTTCAATAAAAATCAACTGAGGTCCTTGCTAAAAACGGGTTCCTAGGATCCATGCTGGTCTCACCACCTTAGACTTGGTGGCATGGCATGAGGATTCTATACTTTAGCAAGTTCCCTCAGTGATTCTATATATGATATAACCAAAATTGGGAACCATGGTTGACAACTCTTTTATAAAACTAATTAGAGTTTTGTGAAGTAATTATGGCATCAAGGATATGTGTGCATAAGTTAAAGGCAAAATATAAATTAAATTTATAAAATAATATATTACCTTTCTGTTTTCTTCATTGATTTGCCCATTCACTCATTCATTTATTCCTCAATTCACTATATTCTTACTGTTTATTATTTTTATTAAGTGTTTATTACCCTTGGTTAAGTTGTCTTTGTTCTTAAGGAGTTTGCAGTGTTTGCTGATGCTCTCTGTCATAGTGTCTAGCAGATAATTCAGGTAAAATTAGTTCAGAACACAGTCTGTATGGTTCAGAGAAGTTGGTCAATTTGCTGTGGAAAACCTAGGATCAGAATCCAGATCATCTCAATCCACATTCTCTATACAGATGATCATTGACTTATAATAGAGTTACGTCATGATAAACTTATTGTAAGATGAAAATATCATAGGTTTGAAAATGCACTCAACATACCTAACCCACTGAACATCATAGCTTAACCTAGCTGGCTTCCCCTGCATGACTATTGCTTTCAGACTATCCTGAAATTGAAAAATCTTTAAGTCAAGCCACCATTAAGTAGAGACCATCTGTATTTTCATGATATCATGTTGTTTACCAGATTATATACTAAAAAGTACAATAAATACGCACATGGATTTTTTTCATACTTAAATTCCAAATATTAAATGTTGGTTTATAGAAAATCTACTTTACATGTTAATGAGAGTTGTAGTTTTGGAAGGTGCCTCCTTAATGTGAGATAGAACATAAAATACAAAACTAGTTTAGATATGAAAATACACTTTTATTTTGTAATGACCAATAATGGCCTTTAATTGAACTATAGCTTGTTGTATATGTGATAACCTTGTTGCTGAAATTTTAAGCATAAATTAACTCATTAATTTGTAAATTGGTCCTTTATTTTTTGACCAACCTGTCTTTTACTTTGCTTTTATATGTGTGAGCATAAAGGGGGTGCTGGGGACCTGGGCATGTTTCTGGGTAAATTCAGGTGTGAGACTGAAAAGGTCTAGGACTCAGTTAAAGATCAAGAGAAGGATCCCTAGATTAGCCATCACCTACTGATAGGTATTTATGATAGGGGAGGCAAAGCACCTGAGCATTCAGTCTTCTTATTTCTAAATCTTTCCTTTAGTTTCATAATCAGAACTCTCACTCTAAGAAGCACCATGATTTTCTTGAATGAGTTTGCATGCATCTGTCAATCCCTGAATATGTCACACTTTAACTTACATGTACATTAAAAATTCACACACCAGAACATTACATTTACAATATGCATAAAAGTTAACATTGTTAATAGCAAAATGCACCTGGAGTTTAATACATGAGATACAAAACGGGAGTAAGATTCTGCTTTGGACTTTAGAATACTAATTGTTTTCAATTGAAAAATTTACGGTAAGTGAAGAAAATATGCATTGATGTTGACTATTTTAATACCTTTTTAACATGTGAGTTTCCAACTTGAAAAGATGAAAGCGTTTTACCCGTTTTACAAGGACAAAGTGATGTCAATGGACAAGAACTTTGATAAGAATATCAGGTCTCTTCCCACTGGCCAGACATATCTGTGTCCCTTTATCAGATGCAGGAATGATTTTATTTTGGGCATTTTGAAGAACCTGTGGTCAGCAATGGGAAAAGAAGAAGCTGTTCAAAAAAAAAAAAAAAAAAAAAAAAAAGCTCTCAAAAATAATCAGAAGCTGAGAAAGGGCTAATAATATTTAACACTTGGGAAAGTAAACAGACTGAATTCAATATTTTTTTTCTAATCATCTAACTCTAAATGATCTAATCGGGCCCCAATTATATTTGAATAGTGACTGCCAGTTCTTGCCATCCTATCCTCGCAAGGTGGCAGAGGAATTTCCAAGCCAGTCCCTGTGTGAAAGTTCTGTCCAGGCTGAGCGTCCTCCAAATGGCAGGACCCTGAGGAGGCTGCACCCAGTTTCTCTCCACTGGCTGCAGCTTCATCCACAGGGAAGGAAGACAATGAAAACAAAGGCAGCAGAAATGTGTCTAAGAAGAATTAATGAAGTGGCATTTATGCTGGATGCAATGCGATGAAGAATATGCACATGATTGTTTAGAACCTGATACTCCTTATGATGGGACAGATTTTTCCACTTTTCACAAAGTGATTGCTCTGTGTCTATTCCAAAAATGTATTTAGTACTTTGTTGTTGAAGTAAAACACTGCACCTCCCTTTGAAAAGCATTGTTTTAGCTGTTTAAAACCATGGCTCTTTTATTTTTATGTAAAACAAGGCCACAGCTCTGTCACTATAAACTTGATTCACATGAGCTTTTTTATAGGTCTACGTTTTCATAGCCAAGAAGCAAAACCTATTTGGTGGGAGGCACTGACATTTTGATTGTAGAGAAAAGGAAATGGCAATAATTTCTCAGAAGCTAGGCAGATTATAAAAGAGATATAGAAAATGCATCCCAGGCTGATACCTCTAAAACACAGATGGTTGCCAGCACTCTGATAAGATGTCCCCCCACTGAATTAAAGTACAAAGACTGAATAAATCAAATGTCCACCATCAGGAACCAGCAAGCACATGGAACCATTCCCCCTCTGTTCTATTCCTTGTTCTATATGAACACAAACTGCATGACCTCAGGCAAGTAGAAGAAGCTGGGTGTGATAACTCCCAACACCCACTAACCTTTTCAAATTCTGCAAGGTGCTTGATGATAACCACTCTCTGGTTAGATACACATAAATTGCCTGTAGCACCAAATAATTGTTCTGACTAGCTGCATACTACTCTATCTGCACAACTCCAACTTTTTAAACATATAGAATATATGTATTCTAGATAATAAACATAACATTTGCTAAATGCTCCCAAAGTCATTATTGAAGGTGTTATCAAGGAAAGTCTATATAGCACAGGCATAAATATGATAGACATAGTTATTCTCCCTTTAAAATAAGAGAACAAATAACCAAGCTAGGGTAGCTTCCAGACAATGACATATAGCTGCCATCCACAGAAATATTATATAGACTTCCATATGTCTTTAGAATACATTATTATCCATACCCTCACTTTGTTGGGTAGTCCGAAAACCCAAAAGAAAAGTAGACAACGTATCACAGCAGTTAAGAGCATGTTTTGAAGTCAAACAGGCATAGGTCCAAATTCTAGTGTTACTATTTACTGTATGAATGTGAACAACCTACTTCACATCTCTAGGCTTGTTTCTCTGAGATGTCACTAATATTAGTTCCCACCTCATAAGTTTATTGTATAGAATAAGTGAAATATTTCATGTGAAGCATAGCACATGAAGAGACTCTCAGAGCAAGCCTTCAGTAAATATCACTTGCAATAACAATTATTATTTTTCTTAGCTGGTTAATAATATGTATAAATTATATTTCTGTCATGACAAGTTACATATGTTAAAATAACAGAAAATTTTCCTACTAAAGTCAGAACTGCTCAGTTAATTTTTAAAACTCTGCTTGGTGAAAAAGGGAGGGAGCCTCTCATTTAAATAGGGTTATGCTCTAGGTTTAGTTACAGAAACCACTAAAATTTTTTGAAGAATAATAAGAGGATAAAAATATTAATTAATGGGCCCTGGCTCATTGGCTCAGTGGTAGAACATTGGCCTGCTATGTGGATATCCTGGGTTTCATTCCTGGTCAGGGCACACAGGAGAAGTGACCATCTGCTTCTCCACTTCTCCCCCACCTTTTCCCCTCTTGCAGCCATGATTTGATTGGTTTGAGTGCATTGGCCCTACCTAGGTGCTGAGGATGGTTCTGTGAAGCCTTCACCTCAGATGCTAAAAATAGTTTGGTTGTGAGCATGGCCCTAAATAGGCAGAGCATCCAGATGGGAGCTTCCAGGTGAATCCCAGTCAGGGTGCCTGCGGGAGTCTATCTCCTCTACTCTCACTTGGAAAAGGAGAAAAAATAATAAAAATAAAAATATTAGTTAATGAACATCTTACTTTATACAGTCATATGCCACCTAATGATGTTTGGGTCAAAGACCAAAGAATCTCTTACCTTAAAGCCCTCATGTTGGCTGCTCCATCTCCCTGGAATGTTCTTCCTATAACTGTCCATATAACTAACCTCCCTCACCTCCTGCAATTCCCTGCTCAGATTGAGCCTTGTCTGTGAAGGCTACCTTCAGCCCCTCTCGAATGCAGCAATCTGAACCCCCTCAACCTGCACTACTTTTCTGTTTCCAGTATCACTCAATACCTTCTAAATACCATGTACTTTACCTATTCATTATTGGTTTGTGTGCTATGTGCCATTGAATTGGATCTGAATTCTGGTGATTCTATGACTGAGTGATGTCCACAGTGTCTTGTCCTCAACAGCCCTGCTCAGCTTCTGTAGACTCAGGCCTATGACTTCTTTAATGGAGTTAATCTATCTCATACTGGGTCTTCCTCTTTTCTGTCTGTCCACCTTCTGGTTTTCCAACCAATATCATTTTGTCTGAAGAACCCTGCCTTTGTCACTATTCACTATTTGTACACAGTATGTGAAAATACGAGGGTGTGAATGATACTAGCTTTGGCTTACTGGTTACTTTGTGCTACTTACCCCTGAATATAGGCTCCTGCTGGGCAGAGATCTTTGTCTTCTTCACTCATTGATAAATCCCAAGCACCTAGAACAGCACTTAGAATAGGCACTCAATAAATGCACATTGAATGAAAGAATGTTAATATTTCACATCCAACCTCCAATACTTCTTACATATCATTTCATCTTCAGAATATATCTTTTCATATAAGAAACAGAAGTCATTCTCTCCATTTCTGAAAATTGAAGGGGCCTAGATGGTTCAGTGACTACCCTAATTTCTAGACGGGTTTTTTCACACCCACTGAGCACTCACATTGGAATATTTGTTCTAAGAGTCTATACCAGTGATAGTCAACCTGGTCCCTACCACCCACTAGTGGGTGTTCCAGCTTTCATGGTGGGCGGTAGTGGAGCAACCAAAGTATAAATAAAAAGATAGATTTAACTATAGTAAGTTGTTTTATAAAGATTTATTCTGCCAAACTTAGCAAAAATTCAACATAAAGTATTTGGTAAGTAATTATTTTTATATGCTTTAACTTGCTGTAACTCTGCTTTATGAATTTTATAAAGTAAAGTTACTTTCCTACTTTATAAATCACCGTTACTGTGGAACTGGTGGGCAGTTAGAAAATTTTACTACTAACAGAGATACAAAAGTGGGCGGTAGGTATAAAAAGGTTGACTACCCCTGGTCTATACTTTTAAGTCAATCCACCTTGTTTTTCTGTAAGAAAACACTTTTATGGATCACTTCCCCAAACTCTGAGCACTGACCACAATTAATGTAATCCCCAAGGTTCTTAGATTCTCTTGTTCATGTTCATTTCACACCTTTAAGAACTCTTAGGACTCCATCACCACCTTGATTTCTTGATGGTGCAACTTCCCAAATAATCAATTGTCTCTGCTCCACACCACACTGAAGTCTTGTCCCCTTGACACAAATATTTACAGTCCTCTGAAAAGCCCCTTCATTCTCTATTCTATATGGAATAGTTTGTAACATTTATATCCATATTCTCATGCTAATAAGCATCATCCACATCTCCTATCTCTTTGTCTCCAGGAACTCGAAAATTAATCTTCTTTCATGAACCTGAACACTGACAGCTGATAAAAGACGCATTCATGAGTAAAAGAATTTATTTTATCTTACAACCGTGGAGCAAGTTTTTAAAATAATTTCAACTAAAAATTTTTCTTAAAAATGTCTAATAAAATTCAATTTTTTCATGCTTTAAATGTTGATCTATAGGAAAAATTTCAATCTAAGAATTCTAAGTCCATTTTTTCTTATCTTTATCTGGTAAAGACTGTGAACTGTTTAGAAAGTCTGGATTCTCACTTTTCTGACCCATAAAGAGAGTCTCCATTTCAACTTTTTCTTTATGCTTTCAATAATCTCACTTCCAGAATGTTCCCTGTTAGCCTGGGTTTTCAGCTGTTTAATAATTCTTCTAACTTCCCTTGATCCTGCATTACAGAGTTTCACCATGATCATTTCAATATTGTAGCTAATCATCAGTCACTTCTCATAGCAGAAAAGGAATTTTTTTAATTTTCTTTTTTTTTTTTTTGATGAGACAGAGAAGAAGTGAGACAGAGGAGCAGATAGGGACAGACAGGAAAGGAGAAAGATGAGAAGCATCAATTCTTTGATGCAGCATCTTAATTGTACATTGATTGCTCTCTTATATGTGCCTTGACCAGGGGGCTACAGCAGAGTGAGTGACCCTTGCTCTAGCAAGCTATCTTGGGCTCAAGCCAGCAACCATAGGGTCATGTCTAAGATACCACATTCAAGCCAGTGAACCTGTGCTCAAGCTGGTGAGCCTGTGCTAAGGCCTGCAACCTTGGGGTTTCAAATATGGGTCCTCCATATCCCAGTCCAACACTATTTCCACTGCACCACTGCCTGGTCAGGCAGCAATTTTTTTATGAAAATGCAATATATTACATATCTATATATTACATATCTATGTTAAGGTACAGCACATCAGGTTTTCTTTTTCTTTTAATTAATTTTTAATATTTAAGATGGCCTAAATTATAAGAAATAATATCAGGACATTAAACTCTATAGGATCTATAATATGAAGAGAGTTATACAAAATGAACCTCATACATACATATTATACATGTACTATATGCATGCACATATATACCTGACAAGGGACTAAGGAAAGCAAGCAGAATGGGGAGCTAGCTTGTATTCTTCATTAAAGCATGATATCCTCTTGCTATCTATGGTGAAGAATTAATTTTTAAATGAATGAGTGAGATAAAGAAAGAGCAAGGCTTGGGCTGCAATTTATTTCTGAGACAGAAGGATAATTCTGCTCACTAACTCAGTAAATCTCAGCCTTAGTTGACTTACAGGCAAGTACTGAGAGAGCAAACTGAATTGTTGAACTCGGACACTATAAATAATAAGAAAGACTTCTGAATAAGAAATTATTAAGCTCAAAGATTCAAGAAAACTAACATGGCAGTGTGCTGGCTCAAACATACAATCAAATCCATGAGCTTCTACAAAACACAATTTCTTGGTTGTTACTTGACTTTTTTCATACTGATAGATGTTTTGCCCTTGGGATGCACTGCTTTGCACATAAAGAATGATTCTGCTTTGTTCCTGTTAGTTTGAAAGACAAGACAGTGACACTGTGCAGAACAGAGTCCAGTATGAACACTCTATACAGAACAAACACACTTTCAAAAGCCCTATTCTAATGATAAAAAAAAACAGAAGTGATTTTTTGTGTGTGTGTGCCTGAATTTGTGATCCTTGCAGTATGCAGGGGAAAGAAATCAAATGTGTCCCCTGAATAACAATAAAGTATTGGAAAGCAATGACATTCTAATCACTGCTTCAAATGTCAGTGCAAGGATGCTGTGGGCAGAAGCCCCAATACATAAGTTAAAGGCTTTACTGTGAAACCACAAGGGAGCAATTAATGTGAAGCTGTTACTAACCTTCATGCATTCCATTGCTCAAGTGTCTAGAGAAAAGGTCTAATTATAGTTCCAGCCTTTCCCAATGGGCCATGAATTACTCTTCAAATATAGGATGTTGTGTAGGAAAAACTGTGATGAAGACATATAATTGAATTTCCTAATACAAGGCACCCATAGTAGAACAACAAATCATGTTGGTTACTTGATTTTCACCAGTTTCTTATTAAAACTAAAATATTAAACTCTGTGAAAAGATGTATGATTGAGAAAATTGGAGTAGTCAAACATATAAAACTTCACACAAAAGACATAGACATAGTATCAGAATATTACAATGTATCTTAATAAAAGCATAAATAGTTTAAAAGGTAAGTCTTATATTTGAAGGAAGAGCTTGGAGTGGTATAGAATGTGAGACTGTGCAGCCCGTTAAACAATGTGATTGAAGGGAACCTAGTCAACAAAATATTTTTATTTTACAAAAAGCTCAATAATTAGAAACAACATGAAAATGTTTGCTTATAACAGAGAAAAATTAAAGTGCAATATCGCTTTTTTGGTAGGCTCACATTACAAGATGGTGGTACATTTATTTGTTGTTCTAGGTAAGATACCTCATGCAGTGTGGAAGTGGACATTTTTGTAAATTCAAGAGACCTTAGCTCTTTTGTGCAAGGAAGCTATACTGAAAATAACCAACTCACTACCTTCAAGAATTATACAATGCACGTAGAGATTTAAAACAACACTAAATAAATGTATGAAGTGAAGATGTAATGGGAACTGTATAAGTGCAGCACAAATCAAGTAAACCCTAATACCAAGAACCGTGACCAAGTCTAGAGGAGGACTGAGGTGCTCTGAGAAGCTTCCTCAAGAAGCTGGGGCAGAAGCCTTACTGGGCATTCAGTGAGGAAGAGGCCATTCCCTCGGTGGTCCTTACTTATTATTTTTCCTGAATATGAGAAGGAAGAATTATTGACTATTCTATCCAAGAAAAAGCTACAAACTTGATGACAGCCTAAAACATGCTACCTGGCCAACTCTTCCTCTCCTTTCCTTTTCCTTCCTCTCCTGCTCACTTGAACGTTTACCTTTTCCCCTCTGCTCACTCTGCCCCGGCCACGTTGGCCTAATCCAAAGACATTCCAGAAATGCAGGCACCACTCTGCCTTAGGAAACCTACACAGCAATCCTTTCTGCTTGAATGAGTCTTCCACCAAACATACACCTGCATGGCTACTTCCTGTACCCCCTCACTACAATGTCTTGTGACCATTCTTTTATTTATTTATTTATTTATTTATTTATTTATTTATTTATTTATGTATTTTTCTGAAGGTGGAAATGGGGAGGCAGTCAGACAGACTCCCGCTTGCACCCGACCGGGATCCACCCGGCATGCCCACCAGGGGGCGATGCTCTGCTCATCTGGGGCGTCGTTCCGTTGCAACCAGAGCCATTCCAGTGCCTGAGGCAGAGGCCACAGAGCCATCCTCAGTGCCCGGGCCAACTTTGCTCCAATGGAGCCTTGGCTGCAGGAGGGGAAGAGAGAGACAGAAAGGAAGGAGAGGGGGAGGGGGGGAGGGGGGGAGAAGCAGATGGGTGGTTTTCCTGTGTGCCCTGGCCGGGAATCGAACCCTGGACTCCTGCACGCCAGGCCGATGCTCTACCACTGAGCCAACTGGCCAGGGCCTCTGTGACCGTTCTATTGAAAGTTGCAACTACCACTGCCAGAACACTCCCAGTTCTCCCCACACCCATGCCCACTCACCCTGCTCTAATCTTTTTTTACAGCACTTACTACATTCTAACTTATGAATATATATGTGTATGTCCGCATGTGTACACTTTATTTTATTTATTGTTCTTTTTCTTTCTTCCCTACTAGAACATAAGCTTCACCCAGACTAGACTCTTGGTTCACTGATGTATCTCAAATATTTGGAATAATTCCTGGCATAGAATGGACCCTCAATAAATATTTGTGAATTGAATGTTTGAAAGAAGTTAGCAATAAGTAAATTTTAAATTGTTGATTCATTTTGTGATAGAAATTGATGAATAATGTATTTTCTCAAATTAGAAAACAATATCTTTTCTCTTTTCTATATATATAGTATTGAGTCACGGTCATCTATTTTTTATCAGATTTCAAACACATTTAATCTCAATCTCTGTCTTTTGTCCTGTTGAAAAATGTTAACGTAATTGTGGTTGTCTTAAAATGTATTATTTGGATAAGATTAACACGGCATGGACAATAGGTAAATACTTGCAAATGTTTTCTTTGTTTTATTTTAAATTACTCAAGACACTTTTACAAATATAAAGCATATCTGATAATTTGGAAATGACTCTTTTGAGAATAATTTTTAAAATATGATAACATAGGTCTTTTCTGAATTCTTCATTAACTTTTAACAATTCAACTATTTTTATAAAGCTGTATTATATTAGTCTCATTGATG
Organism: Saccopteryx bilineata; assembly: GCF_036850765.1. Classification (NCBI taxonomy): domain Eukaryota; kingdom Metazoa; phylum Chordata; class Mammalia; order Chiroptera; family Emballonuridae; genus Saccopteryx; species Saccopteryx bilineata. Next base: position 64,741,743 of record NC_089490.1, on the reverse strand, counting down.
TCATTATTATTATTATTATTATTATTATTATTATTGAGAGGGTTAGAGACAGGGAGGCAGAGAGACAGACTCCTGCATGCACTCCGACCGGGATCCACCTGGCAAACCCCCTACCAGGCGATGCTCTGCCAACCTGGGGCCGCTGCTTCATTGCTTGACAACTGAGCTATTTTAGCAGCTGGGGTGAAGCCATGGAGCCATTCTCAGCCCCTGGGGCCAATTTGTTGAATTAAGCCATGGCTGCAGGAGGGGAAGAGAGAGAGAAAGAGAGAGAGAAGTGGAATGTTAGAGAAGCAGATGGTCACTTCTCCTGTGTCCCCTGACTGGGAATTGAACCCAGGAATTCTACATGCCAGGCTTATGCTCTACCATTGAGCCAACTAGACAGGGCCTTATCACATTTTATTTACATTTTAATCAGAAGTCTATATAGTAACGTTAGTTCGTAAAAAATTTAGGTATAAATAAACAAATGAATTTTTAATTATTTTCTTTTCTGTTCTAGATTATACATACATGCATAAATACATATAGTATAAATATTCATACACACACATACACACAGGCTTTACATGATTACTTGTTTCTTATTTCATTTTTTATATCTCAGCTGAAAGCCATAGAAACCCTTTCTAATCACCTTTTCTCTCTACTGGCATTATTCTTCATCTCTGCATAGTTTTTCGTAACACTAACAAAATGCATTTGTGTGGTGCTCTTTCACACAATTATGGTCTTTTTTTTTCACTGCAATTTTCATGACAACACAGACCATTTACATCTTGCTGACCAGAGCCAATGCTATACCTAAGACAATGCTCAGTGTACCACTCATTCAATAAATGTTTTAAAGTGTATTTTAAAAGAAAACGATACCATTCAGAATTAATTCAAAAAGAATAAATACCTAGGAATAAATTTAACAAGGATGTAAAACACATGTACTCAGAAAATAATAAAGCAATAAAGAATAAAATTGTAGAAGATACAAACAAGTGGAAGCATATACCATGTTTATGGATTAAAAGAATTCACATAATTAAATTATCCATTTTACCCAAAGCAACTGATAGATTCAGCATAATTCCTATCAAGATAAAAATGGTACATTTCATAGAACTAGAATAAATATTTCAAAATTTATATAGAACCCCAAAAGACATCAAATAGCTACAACAATCTTGAAAAAAAAAAAGAACAATGTTAGAGAAATCATGCTACTTGATACAAACTATACTACAAGTCCTTAGTAAACAAAACAGCATGGTACTGGCATAAAACTAGACATATAGATTAAGAGCCCAGAAATCAACCCATGCTTATATGATCAATTAATATTTGTCAATGGAGGCAAGAACATACAATGAAGTAAAGACAGTCTATTCAATAAAAGGTGTTGGGAAAATTGAACAGACATGTGCAATGAAGTAAAACTGGACACCTGTATACATTATACAGAAGAAAACACTCAAAATGGATTAAAGATTTAAATATTAAACACAAAATTATAGAACTCCTAGAGAAAAACATAGGAGACAATAAAATCTCAGACATATCTCATAGCAATATTTTTTTTATTATAGATATATCTCTTTGGGCAAGAAAAACAAGAGGAAAGATAAACAAGTGGGACTACATCAAACTAAAAAGTTTTGCACAACTAAGGAAACAATCAATAAAATGAAAAGACAGCTCACTGAATGGAAAAAGATATTCACCTATATATATGATATGAGATTAATATCCAAAATTTATAAAGACCTTTTAAAACTCAACACTAAAAAAACAAACAATCCACTTAAAAAATGGGCAAAGGATCTGAATAATCATTTTTCCAAAGAGGACATGCAGATGGCTAATAGACATATGAAAAAATGCTCAATATCAGTAATAATCAGAGAGATGCAAATTAAAACCACAATAAAATATCACCTCACACCTGTCAGAATGTCTATCATCTATAACTTAACAAACAACAAGTACTGGCGAGGGTGTAGATAAAAGGGAACCCTCCATGTGCTGTTGGTGAGAATGCAGATTGGTGCAGCCACTGTGGAAATCAGTATAGAGTTAGCTCAAAAAAAATTAAAAATGGAACTGCCTTTTGACCTGGTGATCCCACTCCTGGGAATATATTCTAAAATTCTGAAACACTAATTCAAAAGATTATATGCATCCCCTGTGTTTATTACAGCATTATTTATAATAGCTAAGATCTAGAAATAGCCCAAGTGCCCGTCAGTAGATGAAAGGACAAAAAAAGCTGTGGCACATTTACACAATGGAATACTATGCAGCCCTAAAAATAAGGTAATGTTACTTTTTCTGACAGCATGGATGAACTTGAACAGCATTATGATAAGTGAGTAAGTCAGACAAAGACAGTACCACATGATTTCACTCATATGCAGAGTCAAATGAAGAAAATGAACTAAGAAGCAAAATAGAAACAGTCTCATACATAGAGAACAGGCTGACAGCTGCTGGAGGTGGAGGTTGGGTGAGGGAGGTGGAAGGAGAGGACAAAAAAGGGAAAAAAACTCATGGACACAGAAAATAACATATTGCCAGGGCAGTGGAGGAAGGGCAGGGAGTTGGAGAAGGGCACAGGGGTGAAAAATGGCCATGGATGAAGACCTGACTGGGGGAGGTTAACACACAATACAGTGTACAGAGATGTGTTGTAGAATTGGGCACCTGAAACCTGTATAATTATGTTAACCAATGTCACCCAAATAAAAGTCAAAACAAAAAAGTATAATACCAATCATTATACATTATTATAGATGATATATTATTATATATTAAGTAGATCCAAATAAATTATTGTAATATCATATATTAATATATTTACTATAAAGTATTTAGATTAATTTAAATATATAAACACACATACACACACACGAGGAGAGGTAGATTATTGGCAAAGTTTCAATCCAATGATAGAAGAGAATCTAAAAATTTAAGCCCCTAGAATCTAGGTAGACTGGCACTAAAATTACCTTGAATGTGTTTCCAGCCATTTCCTAAAATTAGAAAATATTTATGTAAAGAAATATGCAAGTGAATGTAATTTTCTGGAAAAAAAATATCCAGGGATATAAATGAAAGTCAGTTTGTAACCTCCTACTTCATGAACCTATTCTTCAGGGATTTTTCAACTTCGTTTTGCAGAATCAAGTAGCTCAGTTATTTGAGGTAAGCATATGCACTTTTAAGTAGTTATTTGAACAGAATTGCCTGAGTCTTTTAGGGTTTAGTGCTCACTAAATGTTATGTAGAACCAGAAAGAAATGGATAGTAAAATTGGAAGAACTCACCAAAGTATTAACAATTTATTCTACTGTGGGCAAAAAAATAGCATCAAGTATATTTATACAAGCTAGAATGGTGTCTTAGAATATATAAGTCATCCACATGCCTGAAGTATGCTCAGAGATATATTGAAAACTTGGTTTCATTTCTGTTGGCATATCATAAAATTGAAGATTAAAATAATGTTGACTAATATATCTAAACATGGTTCTTCATTTAAAGTGGCCCAGCGGCCTAAAGGATTTTGTGCCTGCAATTTATTCTTGATATGTTCTAAAGCAGTGGTCCCCAACCTCCGGGCTGTGGACCAGTACCGGTCTGTGGGCCATTTGGTACCGGTCCACAGAGAAAGAATAAATAACTTACATTATTTCCGTTTTATTTATATTTAAGTCTGAATGATGTTTTATTTTTTAAAAATGACCAGATTCCCTCTGTTACATCCGTCTAAGACTCCTCTTGACGCTTGTCTCAGTCACGCGATACGTTTATCTGTCCCACCCTAAAGGCCGGTCCCTGAAAATATTTTCTTTCATTAAACCAGTCCATGCCCCTCAAAAAGTTGGGGACCATTGTTCTAAAGTATTCCAATAAATAGAAGTATTTTTTAATCATTATTCCAGACACCTTAGAACTTTATTCTCCATTAATGCAATAAATAAGCATGTGAAATTTTCATCTGCAAAGGACTTCTTTCTCTTTCTTTATATATATAAATAACTCCCCATTCTTCTCCAACATAGAGACAGAGAGCAAGATATGTGTGTGTGTGTGTGTGTGTATATGTGTGTTTGTGTATGTGTATATATATTGTGTGTATGTATATATTGTGTGGGTATATATATACATATATATATATACACTATATATACTCTATATTTATATATGAATAAAAAAAGAATGGTTCAAAAGGCCTCTTTCTAGAGCAGCGGTTCTCAACCTGTGGGTCGCGACCCCGGTGGGGGTCGAACGACCAAAACACAGGGGTCGCCCTAAAGCCATCGGAAATACATATTTTATTTAAAAATGTATTGTATAATAAATATGTATTTTCCGATGGCTTTAGGCGACCCCTGTGTTTTGGTCGTTCGACCCCCGCCGGAGTCGCGACCCACAGGTTGAGAACCGCTGTTCTAGAGAGTCCTAAATGCTGTGATCGGATAATATAATCTGAGGCAAATCCCTCCCATGCCCTAGTTTTGACTTAGCTACTGAAATCATAGCAATGAAACCAAAATAAAAAATTTAAAAACTTTAGGTAGTATTTATCTGGAATATAATATTTTTCTAATCATTAGAAAGTTTAAGACAGCAGCAGATAAAAGGCATTTTCATAATAAATTAATAATTATGTACTTTTTTTAGCCTTAAAAATATATTAACATTACAACTCAACAAAAAAAAATAGCCTTGTTAAAAAGGTGAGTAATACATATTTCTCCAAAGAAGATATGCAAATATTCAACAAGTACATGAAAAGATGTCCAACATCAATAGTCATGAAGGAAATGCCAATCAAAACCACAATGAGATACCAGCTTACACCCACTAGGTTGGGAACTACCAAAAAAAAAAAAAAAAGGGAAAATAACAAGTGTTGACAAGGATATGGAGAAACTGACCCCTTGTTCATGGTTGGTAGGAATGAAAAATAAGGCTGCAACTATGGCAAACAGTGTGTCAGCTCCTTAAAAAAAATTAAAGTAGAACAATCACATGAGCCTACATTCCAATTTCTGGGTATATAGCCAAAAGTATTGAAAACAGGAAGAGGATCTAGAAGAAATATTTGTACATTCATGTTCATAGCAACATTATTCACAATATTTAGAACACAGGTGAATAAGCAAAATGTGATAAATACATACAGTGGAATAGTAGTCAGCTTTAAAAAGAAAGAAATGCTGATACATGCTACAACATGAATAAATCTCAAGGTCATTATGCTAAATGAAAGAAGAAGTCACAAAAGGGCAAATATTGTATGATCCCACTATGTGAGGAAGCTAGAGTACTCAAACATAGAGACAGAGAGCAGGAGGTGGTTGCCAGAAGCTGGAGGGAGAGGATTGGGGAGTTACTGTTTAATGGGTACAGAGACCGAATTTCACTAGATGGAAAGGAGTTCCGAGGATAAATGGTGGTGTCTGTAGCACAACAGTATAAATCAGTACAATTAAAAATGGTTAAAATAGCAAATTTTTGTTATAAGTATTTAACAAAATAAAAAAAATTATTAAAAATAATTTTGAAGTACAAAACATATATAACAATGTGCTTTTTTGATTTCTTTAGACTCATTTACACTTTAAGATTAGTTCTATATTGTTGCTTCTCTATTTCAGACTATTATGCACAATTAAAGACAGGCAAACAATGACCAGCTTGATTCCTGTGGTAATTCACATTTAGAACTATGATGATGTCCATCATGTGAACTGTCCTCAAGTGGGAAGTCCATAAATAGAACAGCTCTGTAGGGTGTTACACAGTAAGCCTGCTGGTTTAAGCTTGTCAGCACCTTCAGAAATCAAGCTACAAGTTAATAAGAGGTAAGAACAAAGGACTAAGAGATGCCAAAGGGAAGGATAAGGTAATTATAATAAAGAAAGAGTGTATCAGCAAAGCAGACAGTAAAAGAGGGCATAAAGCTGATATTTAGAGAGCAGCAAGTTCTGGGATTATGGCAGGCATTCTTTTATATGTCATCTCATTTAATTCTCATGAGAAACCTGCCAATTATAACCACCATTTTTACAAATGAGAAAACTGAGATTCAGAGAAGATAATGGAAAATATGCATATATCTTTTAGGTGACAGATCCAGGAAATGTACAAAATCCTAATGTAAACTAGTAATGTTCCACAGTCATATAAAGAACCTCACTTCACAGGTGGTCTTCAGAGTGGGGGAAGGATTTCAAGATCCTACCATATTTCCCCATGTATAAGACACACCCTTTTACAAAAAATTTAGGGTCTAAAAACCGGGTGCATCTTATACAGTGTTTGTAGATTTTCATTTAAGAAGTGTGGCATTTCAAATGCCGTAGATGGAACGGAGGACAGGCAATATACGAAGACAATGATTCGTCATCAGACACAGCTAATGGATGGGAGTTTTGACAGTGATGAGTTGTATGAATTTTATGATGAAAAGAACTTGAATTCAATAACTTTATGTAATACATTTTTTTTTCAAATTTCAAGCCCCAAAGTTAAGGTGCGTCTTATACATGAGAGCATCTTGTACATGGGGAAATACGGTACATGAAAGAGGGATTTTGCTTTACGCGATTAGCATTTCAAAGCAGTTACTGCTCTCTATTTGTAGTTGTGTTCAATGATCATAATGATAAAAAGTAAGTGTACCAAATACAAATGTTTCTACATGTCTATACACGAGGAAGGGCACCTCCGGACAAGCAGAAAGCTATATTCTCTACCTGCAAGCAAAAATTGCAGCACAAGCTTTTGTATAGAAACGTGGTTTTTACGGGGTAACTCAATCACTAAACATTTTAAAATGTCCCTGAAATCTGTAAGATCACACAATTCCTTTATGATAAGGTTTCAGTTCTTTTCCCATCTTTCATTCATTCTGAGTTTACTTTTCTTCTCTTCTTTCTTTTTTTTTTCCTAGTCAATTCTCTATACTTTCTTTTGCAGAAGTAACAAACTTTGTCACCTTTTCAGAACTCTAACCACTTTTCCGAGTACAGAACCAGCAGCAGGCAGCTTTACCACCAAGTGAGGTGGAAATTTTATATGTCAAACAGGCCTGTGGGAAAGGCCCCCAGAGCCAGGAGAAGATGAACGATACCTCTCTGTGTGCCTTGCTTCACAGCAGCTCATGGAATGAGCATTCATTTTCTTCAGGGGCACTGCTACAAAGCACACTTCCGGAACATTCTTAAGTGTTCAAGTCAAACCTCAGTCTTCCGGCAAGTTTCCCTCAGGAGTGGAGAGATGAGGTTAGGCCATGACAAGCAGAAAACTGACTTTGAAGTATTTCTTACTTACATTTCCTCCATGTCCTTATTTGTCTGTTTTGAAATGGAAAGTAAAGGGAAGAGACAAGAGAGCGATTATTACATGATAGCCCGGAGAAAGAATGCATCTCACGGAAGAAACATAGCAGTTAGGCAAAGCAGAAAACGTGAGCCTCAGAGCTCGTGGACTCCGGCTCGCTTCGCCCTACACAACCCTTACTGTGAGCCACAACAAAAGCCACAGTCTGATCCTGCCTCTGTGGCCCTTCTGGGTGGGGGAGAGGGGTATGTCGATTTTTTCAAACTACTTGCCATCTGCTTAGCAGAGTTGTCAGAATAGTGAGATGGTATAATAGTCTGAAAACATTATCTTTCTACCTCATAATGACAAAGTGAGATATTTGTGACAGTATTCTGGGCTTTCATAAAATCTAATAGAGTTTAAAATTTTAATAATTTAGTAGACCAGACAGTAAATAATGTTTAAAGGTAAACTGATTTTTTTTTTTGCCCTCATGTCTGAAAAACATGTAGGTCACTTGTCCTGGTCAAAGGTGGTTGTCATTTTTTCATTTGCCATAAAATCTGAAATAAAATTCTTTGCATACAATTATGTAATAGCAATGCCTTCCACTGTAACACATTTGCTTCGAAATCTCCTTTAAAAATTCTGTCATACCTTAACTGGGTATAGGTGATTTTATGAAAACCTCATCTATGAAATCTGTAATTTGGGAAAAAATATTAAATAAAATAATAGTGGAATATTGTTTAACGGCACATTAACGTGGAACATTATCTGGGTCAGCACAATACAATCACAGGTGACCTTCAGTGGGGAAGAGGGAGGCAGAAGTGTCAGACTAGAGCGGGTCTTCACTGACTATCGCCGGCTTTGAAGATGAAAGACATTCACAAACCAAGAAATGTCTGCAGTCTCTAGAAGCTGAAGAAGGTTCAAAACAGATCTCCACTCAAACCTCCAGAGAGGAATACAGCTCTTGACACTTGGATTCTAGCCCAGTGAGACCATGCTGAACTTCTAACCTCCAGAACTATATATAAGATAATACATTTGTGTTGTTCTAAGCCTCTAAAGGTTTGTGGTGGTTTGTTTCTGCAGCAACAGAAAACTAATACAGTGGGTACTGATTAGATCCACTCAGGAACACAAGAACCAGGTGCCATAAAAGGGCATTGAAGGCCTGTTCACTATCTGTGACCCAGAAGCCCATCTGTGATGAAGAGGATGGCATCTATGTGTTTGTTCTAGACCTAATGGAGGGAAGAAGAAAGCAGAAATGAAAAGATATTAGTAGGGCTCCTTAAAAGTTAAAAAAATATATTATCTTCTTTTGGATATTATAATTTAATAACTTGTTTAGCTTTTTTTTATTTCTATCATAATATAAAGGAAACATCACATTTTTTTCATTCTGTATAAAAGGGAGAGATGAACTATATAATATAGAGAGATGAATACTTGGAAATTGATGAAATAAAACACATTTTTAAAGCCGTTGGTACTCCACCTGCCTTTCAGATATTCATAAATGTGCAACTTCCAGTTTTATGCTCTGGTTCATCAGAAATAATTTGGGCTAGATGTTACCAGTACAACACTGGACTGTATTACACAGTGAACTGAAAAGTCAAAGTCCAGCTCAGGGTCTTTCTTCCGGTACTTCTTTATAAAGGTACATTTTCCCTCCTCAGTGATAGCTTGAGTTATTTTTTTAAATTATGTTAAAGAAAAATTATTTTAGAAAAAATATTTCTTCCTAAATAAGTAAATAGCTTAACAGTTTAACATCTACGGAGATATCAGGGACTGTATTTACTCTACTAGCACCATTAGTGGAATTAAGATCTGTAAGGCATTAAAACCTAAACACCAAGATTTAACAATTAAGATGGGATTCACTTTATGGCAAATAATTGGTAGAAATAGTTGAAGATGGAAAAGGGTAGGCAGTTTTAAAACGAAAGCAAAGTTTGATAAACGTGGGGGGTGGAGCATAAATAATGTCCTGGCTGAGCTGTGTGGGGCCTTGCTAATAAACACCGCCACATCCCTGATCGCCCCCTGGTGGTCCCTGAGCGCTGGGGCTGGGCGGTGCAACCGGAATGGATGGCAATTATTAGATTCTGATGAGTGAAGCACCCACATGGCCAATGTTTCTGGAGGAATTAACGGAAGTAGAGGAAATTGCCAGGTTTCACAAGGCTGTAAAATGGACACCGAGCCTCCAAGTGTTAAACGGCTGCCTTCTTCCCACTCACCCTAATGGCTCACTGAGTGGGGAGGGGAATATTTTGCACACAGAAAATTGATCACAACTGGAGAATTTTAATATGTGCACACTTCCAGTAGTAAGATGCAGGGTCACCCAGAGCTATTATTCATAGTCAGTATCAGACCATTTAATTTTCTGCTTCAGTTCCTTTCCGCTTCTCCCCCTCCAACCTCAGCCTAATGGCCATACACCATCTTCTTTTTTTGCTGCCTTTCTGCCTCTTTTAAGCACTGTTTTCACTCCAAATGGAGTTTTACGACTAATGTCTCCAGGTACTGTATCTATTCTCCTTAATGAAACCCTAGTTGTAGTGAGTGCTAATAGCTCAACAAGCATTTTATAGCCCTTCTAAAGAAAGTGTGTAGAGCAGACAAGAATGTACTTAACACACAGCTTGGTAAACAGAAAATGGGACCCTGGCCGTACAGTTACGGCTGTGAATGATTTGTGGTGACTTTCATGTCAGCTGATATTTCTCTTTTGTCCCTTACTGGAAGCCCCGGAATCCATTTTAAGTTGACTCCAAAAGCTAAGTCTAAAACAAATTGTAGTGTTGCCAGTGAAAAATATACGTGGAAAAATGCTGCCAGGAGCTACAGTATGTCAATACGTTAATTCAGTTGGACAAAAGGCAGTGTGAATGTCAGAAAACATACCACTTTTCTTTAACTGCCAGATACATTTTGCTTCTTTTGATAATCATATCCTAATTCATTTGATATTACGATTGCTCTCTAACTTCACCATTTCCTCTTACCCACATCCATTTCCAAGGTGAGGGACTTTGTTTTTGTTTTGTTTTTTTTTCATTCCTTTTGCTTTCCACTGATCAGTTTCTGATTTAGCCATTGGGACTAAGAATCAAACTTACTTGGTTGTGGGTAAACAGACACAGGTAGATGTAGTAACTGAACTAATAATACAACCAGCTGTTCCTGCGATTAGCCCAGCAGCTGTCTCTTGCTCTGTTCATCCTGGTGAGAAAACTAATAAACTTTACAAGTTAAAGAAAATAAAAAAGGAAAGGAAAAAAAATGAACATGTTTTTAGAGCTACAGTTCTGGGAAGAGCCTTAATAGGGAATGGTAGAATATCAAAGAGGCATGCATTTATATTGTGAAGTCTGGGAAAGTTCCCTTTCAAGGACAGTGCCACACCTGAAAGTTAACTCCTTGTGTGCTCCTCAGATGCACAGGCACTTTCAGATTCTAAAATTTGGGTGAGTTTTCAGTCCTATGAGTAGTTCATTACCTTTTCAATTGCAAACAACTGATTCATTTCAATACGCAAATCATGAAAGAAGCCTGACCAGGAGGTGGTGCAGTGGATAGAGCATCAGACTGGAACGCGGAGGACCCAGATTCCAGACCCCGAGGTCACCAGTTTGAGCACAGGCTCATCTGGTTTGAGCAAAAGCTCACCAGCTTGGACCCAAGGTCGCTGGCTCGAGCAAGGGGTTACTCGGTCTGCTGAAGGCCCGCAGTCAAGGCACATATGAGAAAGCAGTCAATGAACAACTAAGGTGTCGCAATGTGCAACAAAAAACTAATGATTGATGCTTATCATCTCTCTCCGTTCCTGTCTGTCTGTCCCTGTCTATCCCTCTCTCTGACTCTTTCTCTCTGTCTCTATAAAAAAAAAATCATGAAAGAACATGACTTTGAAGTAAGTAGCTAATCCCATGATATAGCTATCATTTTGTATCAAATAAAACTCAACTAAGGACAAGTCTTCAAGTGCAGGTGTCAATTAATAAAGAATGAACTGAGATTGTGAGTCTCACAGTCAAGATTACATTGAAATGATGACATTAATAGTAATTAAATTAAGACAGCTTAGGTTATTTGGGTTTTCTAATGTGACAATAGGATCATTCCTTAACACTATAATATTTCCACAGGAACAACAGAGTATTGTAATGTACACTTGGATTACAGCAGTTATTTATTGTGATATGTATATTATAATTATTTGAATAATAATTATCTGAGTAATAGCTAACATTCAAGTGCCTAAGTGCCTCATATTTTATTTAACCCTCATAAAAAGATTATAAAGTTTGTGTCCCCAGCCCCATTTTACAAAAAAAGAAACTGTGCCTCAGTGAGTTGAAATAACTGTGATTCAGTCACCAGACTATAAATTGGAAGGGCTGGGATTCCACCCTAACTCTGTAGATTTAAGAGCCCATGTCCCCTCTCCTTTGCTATGGTCCTCCTAGTATAGTTTTGTTATAGGTTGGATTGTGTTCCCTCCCCCTAAACAGTATGTTTAGGTATTAACTCTCAGTATCTCAGAATGTGACCTTATCTGAAGACAGAGGTAATCACGTTAAAATGAAGTCATTAGAATGAGCCATAATCCAGTATGCCTGCTATCCTTATAAATTGGGGAAATTTGTAAAATTCTAAAATTGTAAAAATTTGTAAAACTAACACGCACACAGGCATACAGGAATAACCCCATGTGAAGGTGAAAGCAGAGAATGGAGTGATATGTCTATAAATCAAGCAATGCCAAAGATTGCCAGAAAACCCCCAGAAGCAGAGGGGAATTGCACAGATTCTCTGTTACAGCCCTCAGAAGAAACCAACCCTGCCAGCTCCTCAATCTTGGACTACTAGCCTCCAAAGCTGTAAGATAATAAAAGTGTTGTCTTTGTGGTACTTTTTTATAGCAGCCTTGGAAACTAATGCATATAATATAAAAATGTCGTAAATATAAAATAATAAAATATAATATTACTGCATTCATTGTGTAAATGTACCACAGCTTTTTATCCACTTGTCTACCACAGCTTTTTATCCACTTGGGCTGTTTCCAGATTTTGGCTATTGTAAACAATACCGTAATAAACATGGGGGTGCATATCTTCTTTTGAATCAGTGATTTAGAATTCTTAGGATATACTCCATAAAGGTAGGGTAGCTGGGTAAAAAGGTAGTTTCATTTTTAATTTTTTGAGAAAATGTCATACTGTTTTCCACAGGGGCTGCACAAATCTGCATTCCCACCAGCAATGCAGGAGGGTTCCCTTTTTTCCACACACTTGCCAGTGCCTGTTGTGTGTTGATTTGTTAATGAGAGCCAGAGGCAGATTTAACAGTGGGTACACCAAGCACATGCCCTGGGCCCTGATTTCTGAAGAGCCCCACAAAACCCCAACTTTACACTTTTTTCTAATGTAAAGGGCTCAATATTTTCTTCTGCACCGGGGGCCTCAACTGACCTTAATCTGCCTCTGATGAAAGCCACTGTGATAGGTGTGAGGTGGTATCTCATTGTAGTTTTAATTTGCATTTCTCTAATGATGAGTGACATTGAATATTTTTTATATACCTATTGGCAATCTGTATATCCTCTTTGAAGAAGTGTCTATTAAGTTCCTTTGACCATTTCTTAATCAGATTGTTTATCATCTGGGTGTTGAGTTTTAGATGTTCTTTATAAATTTTGGTTATTAACCCCTTATCAGATGTATTAGAGAATATGTTCTACCATTGTGTGGGTTGTCTTTTTATTTTGATCATGGTACTTTTGCTGTGCAAAAGCTTTTTAGTTTGATATAGTCTCATTTGTTTTTTTTGTCCTTTATTTCACTTGTCCATGGAGATATATCAGCAATAATATTCCTACAAGAGATATCAAAGAGTTTACTGCCTATGTTTTCTTCCAAAATATTTATTTATGGTTTTGCAACTTATATTTAAGTCTTTTATCCATTTTGAGTTTATTTTTATAAATGGTGTAAATTACTGGTCTAGTTTTATTTTTTTGTATGTACCTGTTTGATTTTTTTTCTTTTTTTTTATTTTTCTGAAGCTGGAAACGGGGAGAGACAGTCAGACAGACTCCCGCATGCGCCCGACCGGGATCCACCCGGCACGCCCACCAGGGGCGATGCTTTGCCCACCAGGGGGTGATGCTCTGCCCCTCCGGGGTGTCACTCTTTTGCGACCAGAGCCACTCTAGCGCCGGGGGCAGAGGCCAAGGAGCCATCCCCAGCACCCGGGCCATCTTTGCTCCAATGGAGCCTTGGCTGCAGGAGGGGAAGAGAGAGACAGAGAGGAAGGAGAGGGGGTGAGGGTGAAGAAACAGATGGGCGCTTCTCCTATGTGCCCTGGCCGGGAATCGAACCCGGGACCCCCCGCACACCGGGCCGACGCTCTACCACTGAGCCAACCGGCCAGGGCCTGTACCTGTTTGATTTTACCAACACCATTTATTAAAGAGATTGTCTTTATTCCATTGTAAACTCTTACTGACTTTGTCAAATATCAATCAACCATAAAGGCGTGAGTTTATTTCTAGGTTCTCTGTTCTGTTCCATTAATCTCTATGCCTGTTCTTATGCCAGCACCAAGCTGTTTTGATTACAATGGCCTTGTGATATAACTTGATGTCAGAAAATGTGATGCCTCCCACTTTATTCTTCATTTTCAAGATTGCTGAGGCTTTTCAGGTTCTTTTTTTGGTTCCATATAAATTTTTGAAATATTCATTCTATATCTTTGAAGAATGCAATTGGTATTTTAATAGAAATTGTATTGAATCTATAGATTGCTTTGGGTAGGATAGATATTTTAATAATGTTTATTTTTTCTATCCATGAACATGGTGTATGCTTCCACTTAGTTGCATCTTCCTTGATTTCTTTTTTCAATGTCTTATAATCTTCCAAGTATAAGTCTTTTGCCTTTAGTTAAATTTACTCTTAGGTACTTGACTTTTTTTTATTACAACAGTAAAGGGAATTGTTTCCTTAATTTCTCTTTCTGACAGCTTATTTTTGGTGTATAACATTATATTCTGTCACTTTGCCAAATTCATTTATTAGGTCTAGTAGTTTTTTTTACTGAGACTTTAGAGTTTTCAATGCACAGTATTATGTCACAAACAAATAATGATAGTTTTACTTCTTTACCAATTTGGATGCCTTTTATTTCTTCTTGTCTGATTGCTGTGGCTAGGACTTCTAGAACTATGTTGAATAAGAGTGGTAAAAGGGGGTGCCCCTGTCTTGTGTCTGATCTTAAGGGGATTGCTTTTAATTTTTGCCCATTAAGTATAACGTTGGCTGTCAGTTTAATAAATGGTATTGGGAAAATCAAACAGGTACATACAAAAATATATAGCCTTTATTATATTGAGGTATGTTCCCTGTATTCCCACTTTGCTGAGAGTTTTGATCATAAAAGGGTGCTGAATTTTATCAAATGCTTTTTCTGTATCTATTGATATAATTATGTGTTTTTTACCCTTCATTTTGTTTATGTGATAAATCACATTTATTCATTTGCTAATATTGTACCAGCTTTGCCTCCTTGGAATAAGTCCCACTTGATCATGATGTATTATATTTTTATTGTATTGCTGGATCCAGTTTGCTAATATTTAGTTGAGAAATTTAGCACCTAAGTTGATCAAGAATATTTGCCTGTAGTTTTCTTTCTTTATAGTGTCTTTGCCCAGTTTGAGGATGAAGATAATACTTATCTCATAAATTGAGCTTGGAAGTCTTCCCACCTCTTGAAATTTTTGGAATAGCTTGAGCAGGAAAGGTGTTTGTTTTTCTTTGGATGTTTGGTAAAATTTGCCTGTGAATCTATCTGGCAAGGACATTTGTTTGCTTGGAGTTTTTTTTTGATAATTGTTTCAATTTCACTTGTAATTGTTCTGCTTAGGTTTTTCAGATTCTTCCAAATTGAGGTTTGGAAGATTGTATGTTTCTAGAAATGTATTCATTTTGCCTAGGTTGTCCAATTTTTTGGCATATAGATCTTCATACTATTTTCTTACAATCCTCTGCATTTCTGTGGTGTCAGTTGTTACCTCTCCAGTTGCATTTCTAATTTTATTTATTTGGGTCCTCTCGTTTTTTTCTTGATGAGTCTGGTTAAAGGTTCATCAATCTTGTTTACCCTTTCAAAGAACCAGTTCTTGTTGGCCCTGCCAATTGGCTAGCAGTACAGCTTTGACCTGGCATGTGGAAGTCCCAGGTTTGAAACCCGGCCAGGGCACACAGGAGAAGTGCCCATCTGCTTCTTCACAACTTCCCCCTCTCCTTTCTCTTTGTCTTTCTCTTCCTTTCCCACAGCCAAGGCTCCATTGGAGCAAAGTTGGCCCAGGCAGTGAGGATGGCTCCATGGCCTCCACCTCAGGCTCTAGAATGGCTCCTGCCACAATGGAACAATGTTCTAGATGGGTAGAACATTGCCCCTGGTGGGCATGCCAGCTGGATCTCGGTTTAGTGCATGTGGGACTCTATCTGCCTCCCTGCTTCTAATTTCAGGAAAATACAAAAAAAAAAAAAAAAAAAAAAAAAAAAAAAAAAAAAAAAAAAAAAAAAAAAGAGCCAGCTCTTGTTTTTGTTGATCTTTTGTATTTTTTTAGCCTCTAAATCATTTATTTGTGCTCTTATCTTTATTATTTCCTTCCTTCTACTTCCTCTAGGCTTTATTTGTTGTTCTTGTTCTAGTTTTTTTGGGGTGCAGTGTTAGGTTGTTTATTCAAGCTCTTTCTTCCTTCTTGAGGTATGCCTGTAATGCTATGAACTTCCCTCTCAGGACTACTTTTGCCATGTCCCATAGATTTGGGGTTATTGTATGTTCATTTTCATTTGTTTCAAGGAAACTTTAGATTTCTTTCTTGATCTCATTGTTAACCCATTCATTATTTAATAACATGCTATTTAGCCTCCAAGTGTTAGACTGCTTTTCAGTTTTTCTATTTTAATTGACTTCTAATTTCATGCCACTGGGATCAGAAGATGCTTGATATGATTTCAATCCTCTTAAATTTATAGAGACTTGTTTTGTGTCCTAACATGAGGTCTACCCTGGAAAATGTACCATGAGCAATTGAAAAGAATGTATATTCTGGTGTTTTGAGATAAAAGGTTCTGAAGATGTCAATTAAATCCAGTTGATCTAGTATGTCATTTAAGGCCACTGTTTCTTTGTTAATTTTCTCTCTGATGGATCTATCCATTGATGTTAGTGGGATATTAAAATCCCCTATTATTATAGTATTGCTATTGATCTCACTCTTTATGTTCAACAAAATCTGCTTTATATATTTAGGTGCTCCTATATTAGGTGCATGAATATTTACAATGGTTATATCCCCCTGTTGGATTGCTCCCTTTATTATTACATAGTGACCTTCTTTATTCCTTACTATATAACCTTTATTTTAAAGGCTATTTTGTCAGATATAAATATTGCTACCCAGCTTGTTTTTCATTTCCATTCACATGAAATACTTTTTCCATCCTTTCACTTTCAGTTTCATCTATTGTTCTGAGGTAGATCTCTTATAGATAGCATATTTATGGGTCCTGTTTTCTTATCCATGCAGCTACCTTATGTCTTTTAATTCAAGCATTTAATTCATTTACATTTAAGATTATTATTGATATGTACTTATTTATTGCCATTTTATTCTTTAAATCTACAATCCTCTTTCTCTTGATTTATTTTTTCCCTTGCTCTTTTTATAGCATGCCCTTTAACATTTCTTGCAGTACTGGTTTGGTTGTAATGAATTCCTTGAGTCTTCAAGGGAATTTTTTTTTTCTGGGAAGCTTTTTATTTCTCCTTTAATTTTAAATGATAGCCTTGCTGGATAAAGTCATCTTGATTGTAGGTTCTTGTTTTGCATCACTTTGACTATTTCTTGCCAATCCATTCTGGCCTGAAGTGTTTCTGTTGAGAAGACTAATGTCATCCTTATGGGAGCTCCTCTGTAAGTAATTAACTGCTTTTCTCTTGCAGCTTTTAGTATTCTTTCTTTGTCTCTTAACTTTGGCATTTTAGTTATGATGTGTCTTGGTGTAGGCCTCTTTGGTTTTCTCTTTAATGAGACTGTCTGTGCTTATTAAAACTTGTGTGACTTTTTTCTTCATCAATTTAGGGAAATTTTCACCCACAATTTCTTCAAACATGTTCTCTATTCCTTGTTTGTTCTCTTTTCCTTCAAGAAACTCTGTGATGAAGATGTTTTTTCTCTTTATGTTGTCACAGAAGTCTCTTAGAGTTTTCTAAGTCTATTTGAGCCTCTTTCCTCTTTGTTGCTCTACTTCTATGCTTTTATTTTTCTTATCCTCTAAATCACTGATTCAATCCTCTGCTTCATCCAGCCTGCTGTTGATTTCTTATAATGAAGTCTTCATTTCTGATATTGTATTTGTCATTTCTGTCTGGTTCTTTTTATTATTTCAATGTCCTTTTTGATGCTTGCTATCTCTGTGTTTAAGTTTTCATTGTGACCATCTATTGTTGCCCTAAGATCCTTGAGCATCCTAAAAATCATTATTTTAAAATCTGCATCTGGTAGTTTGGTTATTTCCATTTCATTTAATTCTTTTTCTGGATATTTCTCTTGTTAATTTATTTGGGTCATATTTTATCTGTCTGCCCATTTTGTCTGTGTATTAGGCAGTGCTATCTGATTCTGAAGTTTACTGTGGTGTCTTTATGAAGAGGATGGGCTTGGTGGTACTGACCTCCAGGCTACCTGATTTCCTTGTTCTAGAAATGCTTTTGAGGGTAGTATTACCCTTCTGTTGTGAGTATTGAATTCAGTTGGTCCTTTCATGGGTGCAGTTGGTCCTTTCAGGCTGGCTGGCTCTAAGGGTCAACCTTGATCATGTATATTAGACACTGTGCAGTGTCTGTCCTATTGAATGTATTTTTTCTCCACAGTGTTTGGTGCCTGCTGGACTCTTCCTCTTCCTTTGGGCATGCTGCTTGTAGAGTTAACTGAGTCTAGCATTGGAGCAGTCTGCACCCACTACTGGTTGTATTGGTTCTAGGTATTCTTAGGTTGGCATCAGACATTGTTTGTAACCTGCTGTGGGTTACTTGTCTGGAGCTACTGTTCTGTTCACTGTTAGTGTCTGCGTTTTCTGTGCCTGGGTAATATGGGAGGAACCAACTTGTGTATAAGGATCAGATTCCACTTGCTTAGAGATGACAGCAGCTCCATAAAAGCCTCTAGCTCTGTAATATTTGCCTCTACTTTTAGGTGTTCCACCTCCTCTTGAAGCTGCCTGTCTTCCCACAGAGTCTTCTGTAGAAGACTGTGTAGTATGGGCTTATACTGGCCTCACCCAAGCGACCCCTCTACAGGTTACAAGCCTACAGGTTAGGGCAGCTGAGGTTGGGAATACAACATTAGTGGGACCTCCACTTTAAGGGTCTCTTGGTCAAGAGCTCAGTATGGGGAATGTGGCCCCTAAATCAGAGCCTAATCCCTCAGCCACTGCTGGATACTCAACTTTTATTTCTCCCCAGTAAAGTGAGCAGCAGGTTCAGATTGAGTGGAGCCAACAGTTCCCTCTGAAGAAGTTTTTCCAGCTGGTGAGACTCTGATCTCAGGGAGACGGACTGAGAGAGTCCTCTAGTGGGGCTGAATCTCCCCCCCCCTCCAGAAACTGGCTAAACCCCTCAACTAGACCCAACAATAAGCTCCAAGTCTCTCTCTCTTCCCCTATGGAACCTAGCCCGGCAGGGCAGGATATCCAGCACTCAGGCTGGCTGACTGTGAAGTTCCACTCTGTCCAATGCACACAAGCCATTGTGCTGGTGCTGTTGACATCGGATCATTTACAGCAAAATGGTGGGATCATGATAACATTATACGAAGTGAAATAAGTAAATCAGAAAAAAAAAAAGGAACTGCATTATCCATACGTAGGTGGGACATAAAAGTGAGACTAAGAGACATTGATAAGAGTGTGTTGGCCCTGGCCGGTTGGCTCAGCAGTAGAGCGTCGGCCTGGTGTGCGGGGGACCCGGGTTCGATTCCCGGCCAGGGCACATAGGAGAAGCGCCCATTTGCTTCTCCACCCCCCCTCCTTCCTCTCTGTCTCTCTCTTCCCCTCCCGTAGCCAAGGCTCCATTGGAGCAAAGATGGCCCAGGCGCTGGGGGATGGCTCCTTGGCTTCTGCCCCAGGCACTAGAGTGGCTCTGGTCGCGGCAGAGCGACGCCCCGGAGGGGCAGAGCATCGCCCCCTGGTGGGCAGAGCATTGCCCCTGGTGGGCGTGCCGAATGGATCCCGGTCGGGCGCATGCGGGAGTCTGTCTGACTGTCCCTCCCCGTTTCCAGTATCAGAAAAATACAAAAAAAAAAAAAAAAAGAGTGTGGTGGTTACAGGAGGTGGGGGAAGAGGGAGAGGGAAAGGGGGAGGGGGAGGGGCACAAAGAAAACTAGATAGAAGGTGACAGAGGACAATCTGACTTTGGGTGATGGGTATGCAACATAATTGAATGACAAGATAACCTGGACATGTCATCTTTGAATATATCTATCCTGATTTATTGATGTCACCCCATTAAAAAAATAAAATTATTAAAAAAAAAAAAAAAAGAAAGCAGAACTTGCATCAGCTAGGTAAGGTGTGAGGAATCCTTCCTTAGGACACACCACCAGCAAGGATTGTTATGTCCTGAACCAATGCTTTTTGCAACTGGCTACTGGATGTGCTGGCCTTGGGCCACCCTGGACAGCCTAGAAGTTCTAATGCATTTCTTTAGTTCATTTCACCTTACTTCCTCCTAAAGACAGAGCTTCACCCCCACCTCCCTGATCTCCAACACTTCCCTCCCATTTATTACTTTCTGCTGATAACCTTGTTTCTAATTTCAGAACCTCCCACTGTCAATATCTGCCAGCTGATCAGTCCTGTACCACACACTCAGACTTCTATCCTGTTATTTTAGATGATCTCACCAAAACCCTATCTAAAAAAAAGCCTCTGGTTCCTCCTTCAAGGTACGACCCATCACTTCTTGCTTATTCAAATACATGACTCCAACAAGTCTTCCCACTAAAGATTCATACATTTTTTTCTCTCTCTCTTTATGAAATGATTCCCATGATTAATCAAATATAAAATAATCCCTCTCACTAAAAATAGACATTTACCCTCTCATTTTTCTGCCGTACTTTATAAGAGTTTGCTCAAAAGAGTTGCTTATACTCCTTATCACCAATCCCATTCCTTCCATTCACTTTGATATTTACTCCAATCATTTTTACTACTCTCTAGTCAAAGTCAAATAGTTGTCCTACTGCAGTAACCTGTCATCAATACTCAGCTCTTACTCTCCTCAGCAGTACTTGACACATTTCATTAACACCTTCTTCTTGAAACATTCTTCACTGGGTTTCCAGGATGACATACTTTCTGCTTCTCCACCTACTTCCTTGGATGTTCCTCGTCTGCCCTCTAAACATTGAAAGGACTTCTAAATTCTTTTTCTGAATTCATCTCAATCAAATGCTTCATCCTCAATAATCTGTCCTAGTTTCATGAGTTAAAAACCATCTAGATCCTGGGATTTCCCAAATGTATATTTCCAGCCCAGACCTCTCCTTTAAAATCCAAATTCCTACATTCAATTACTGACCCGAAATTTCCAGGAGGAAATCTAATTGGAGTCTCAACCTTAACACGTCTAAAAATGAATTCCTGATTCTCATCATTGCCCCAAACAAACAGGTAAACAGGCCTTTCTTCTTCTCTAATCTTCTCCATCTCAGTTAACGGCAAGCCCACCCTTCCAATTTCTCAGGCCAAAGAAGAGGGCCATTTTTCTTTTCCTCATCTTCTTTTATGGAAAATCTTATTGATTATACCTTCAAAATGTATGCAGAACACTCCTCACCATTGCTACTTTCACCATTCTGATCTGAGCCACGGTCATCTTTCACCCACCTGTGTTATTAAAATAGCTCTTAACTGCTTTCCTTACTTCCACCGGTGTCCCCAGCAATCTATCCTGAAAAAAAAAATCATGCAGAGCAACCAATTTAAAATGTAGGCCAGGTTTTTGCTCAAATGTCATCTTATCAGTAAGGCTTTTTGACTGCCTATACAAATATCAATCTCCCACCACATCTGTACTCCCATACCTTTTATCCTGCTTTCTGTTTCACTGCAGCACTCAATTTTACCCCTGGATATGGCAGATACTTTTATATATGCCCTCAAAAAGCCCTTCTCTGCTCATAATCACCCACACCACCTTCAGATTTCACTTACATGAAAAGTCAGTTACTACATGGGTCAGCCAGACCTTGCATGCTCACCTGCACACGTGGTTCATCTCTTTCCCTTTCTAACCTCACCTCCCACTCTCCCACTCCTCTTCACTGGCTGTGCAGCCTGTTTCCGAGTCAATAAACTAGACCACTCCAAGCAATCCCCTGAATCAAGGTCTTTGCTCTTGCTAATTCCTCAGTCTGGAACTCTTTTCCCCAGACGCTTACATGGCTTTCTCCTTAATTTATTTCAGGTTTTTGCTCAAATGTCACCATATCAGTAAGGCTTTTTTGACTACCTATACAAATATCAATCTCCCACCACATCTGTACTCCCATACCTTTCATCCTGCTTTCTGTTTTACTGCGGCACTCAATTTTACCCCTGGATATGGCAGATACTTTTATATATGCCCTCAAAAAGCAAAGGCCATGTCTTTTTCTTAATTCTGAGTTTCCATGACAACTATGTGACACATGACAATAGCTATAGTCTTCAACAAACTTTGACAGAAGCTCTATTACGAAATTCACAATTTATACCTTTTCATTTGGGACCGCAGTTCTGAAGAGTGGGTTTGGGAAGGAGGAATCAAGAAGTTTCATTAGTAAGTAGTAGCGAGTAGAGAATTTACTAAAATAATTAAGAGATCAATAATAAGGCACAATATTAAAAATTCTGTTTTTATAAATTTTGATTGTACATGGAAATATTATCTCCTTTTTTATAATGGATTAGAGCAACAAAATTAAGTAATTTTAAATAGAATCTAATTTTATAACACTGGAGTCTCCTGGACCAAATTACAAGCAATGAAAACCTAAATTGCTCTACAGATAAGTAAAAGTGTTCAGTATAATACCACAATATACTTTATAAGTTTTTTTTTCTCAGAGTTACTTTAAAGAGCGAACTCACATGCATTAAAATGGTTTTATTTGTAAAAATATTTTTAACACTGAAACATCCCTATTGTGTAACATTAAATTTGCTGTAATGATTATCACTAAAATAATACAATTCACATTAATTATTGCACAGAAAGTTCAAGTGAAGTCCTTCTTAAACAAAAAACATAAATTTTAATATCAGCTCTGAACTAAAACTAAGTGAAAAAATAATAAAATATAAATTTATGTTTGTGAATTAACAACGACTAAGATTCAGGCTAGATTCTTTGTGTGCTGCATTGTTTCTAATATTCAGTCAATTACCAAGTCTTCTTGATTCTACCTTCTAATCATCTCATAAAACAAGAACCTTTCAGGCATTTTCTTATTACAAAATGCCTATTCTACAAAATAGAATCTCTTTATTGCAGAAAATAAAGAACATATGGACTAACATTTTTTGTGTTTTTATAGACAAATATATTTTTAAAATAAAACAAAAATCCAACCATCCAAAGAGAATATTCTTAAGTTTTGCTTTCTTAGGCATGTGCAGTAGCAATTTTGTTGAGTTGCACTGCTTCCGTTGGCGCTTCTAAGGTTAAGCCTTACTCCATCCATACACCCACACATAATTTCTTTGAGCATCCTCTGACAGAAGAAAGGACAAAAATTACTAAGAGAAGAAAGAGGGTTTAGGGAATAAT
The DNA here is from genome assembly GCF_036850765.1 of Saccopteryx bilineata. Lineage (NCBI taxonomy): Eukaryota > Metazoa > Chordata > Mammalia > Chiroptera > Emballonuridae > Saccopteryx > Saccopteryx bilineata. Next base: position 64,718,493 of record NC_089490.1, on the reverse strand, counting down.
AAGCTAAATTGGCTTTACATCTTTAAGAGAAACAAAAGAATTTTATTCACAGTTTTAGGAAGCACACTCAGATATAATGAGACATTTTCCATTTTAATTCTATTTAAATGAGATGTATTCATGAGAAATTGATTTGGAGAGTGATTCAACAATCAGATGATGATTCATTCTGCAGTCATTTACCAAGCATCTTCTATTAGTCGGGCACTTTACAAGGCTGGGTGTGTACAGCAATAAAAGACATACAGTAATCCCTGGATGAGTGGAAGCACTGGAAAACAAGCAAGGAGGTTTAGTGCTAGCTGATAAGCATTATGTTGGAGATATTTGCAGATAGCTAAGGATACACATACCCAGGCTTGAAGTGGTAGGGAAAGATTCAGATAAATCATGAAATAATCCTGTTTCAGTAGAATTATCCTTGTTTTGCCAAATGAGAAGTAAAATGGAATGTCCCCATCGATATATTTAGTAGACTATAATAGTGGTATTATAGTGATCTCTAAGGTCCATTATAGTCCGATGTGACTTGTTAGTTCCATGGGAGAGAGATCACCAAAGTGATGGGAGATTTTATAGAAGAGAGAGAAAAATAAAGAAGGCAATATCCAAATTTGGGATGTGCTTGGAAGAATGAGGTAGGACTTCAACCAGTAGCAATGGGATAGGATACTTCTTGAAAAGAAACAGTCTAAGCAAACTTCAGTGACTGTTAGTAATGAAACAGTATGTGAGCAGCCTGCAGTCCTTTCCGTAAGCAAATAAGATAGATTTACAGGAGTTGTGAGGGAGAATGTGTGAAAGGCCATTATGGATCCATAATCCAGATGGTGTTCAATCATTCTTGTCCTCAATTTCCTGAGCAATAGAAATGTATTAAAGAGAAGTAAATGTTTAAAGGTTTTCTTTAGAAAATAGTTTTAAACATGTGAGCTAGTGACATATTTTCACTTTTCCAGAAGAAACAATTAATGAGTTTCCTTGTAAACAAGTTACTTATTATAAGAGAATACTGGGAGAAATTCCTAACCTAAAATAGCTTATAATCTAGTTAGTGAACAAGCTACAGATACATGATTAAAGAACAGGAGTTAAAAATACAAAGCATTTTTATTTTTATTATTTTTATTTTTTATTTTATTTTTTGTATTTTTCTGAAGCTGGAAACGGGGAGAGACAGTCAGACAGACTCCCGCATGCGCCCGACCGGGATCCACCCAGCACGCCCACCAGGGGCGACGCTCTGCCCACCAGCGGGCGATGCTCTGCCCCTCCGAGCGTCACTCTGCCGCGACCAGAGCCACTCTAGCGCCTGGGGCAGAGGCCAAGGAGCCATCCCCAGCGCCAGGGCCATCTTTGCTCCAATGGAGCCTTGGCTGCGGGAGGGGAAGAGAGAGACAGAGAGGAAGGAGGAGGGGGGGTGGAGAAGCGAATGGACGCTTCTCCTATGTGCCCTGGCCGGGAATCGAACACAGGTCCCCCGTATGCCAGGCCGACGTTCTACAGCTGAGCCAACCGGCCAGGGGGGAAACTATTTTTATGTTCACATTTCTAATGTATGTGTGGAGTTTCATTTAAGTTATTTAGCTTAACTCTCAAGACAAGAAGGTAGGGATTAGTATGCCCATTTTCATCACAAACAATTGAGGTGCAGAGTGGTTGAGTGACTCATCACTGATGATACAGCTGGAAAGTTGAAAGGTAACTGTTCACAACCAGACCCCGCCCCCTGCCCTTCTCTCTCAGACACACCAGTCTTTGCAGTGAAAGGTAAGTGGATATTTGATTTTTGCTGATGTAACATAACATCTTTAGAAACCTCAGCAACTTGGCTCCAAATTCTCCTTTACTGCAAATAATATTTACACGTGTACAATGCTAACTACATTTTCCAACCCATAGGAAAAGCAAATTTCATAGTATTAAACAACTCACATTAGAGAATTTAATTTATGGTGTATTAAGAACACAGTAGAACCCACATTTGTTCTTCATATGTTACAATTGTCACTTTTGGGGTTTAAATATCTGCCAAAAGATTTATTTTGAATTCCCAAATGTAATTTTACTGCAGTATTTCAACATTTGTGAGTTTTATATATTTTAAATTGTTTGATGCTATCTGTGGAATAGCCTTCCATTTTAAAGCATAACAATCTGTCTTCAATTTTATCATGTGACCACTTATCGCTATTTTAAGCATTTTATTATTTAACTCCTTACATACATTTTATTATAAATAATGTCTCCTAAGTTTTTCTTCTTCTTGCCAGTCTCTTCTCATTTAGGAAAAAAAAATAAAAATTTAGCGAAAGTCAGTATCCTTTTAGTAGCACATATTCTTGCACAGAAAAACTAAGGTGGATAGAAATAGGCTGAGATTTATTTATTTATTTTTTTTACATTTCAGATGTAAAGTACAGATATCATAATTTAATGGAAGGAGGGAAATAAATTAAATTTTCTTTGAAACTTGTTTGTTTCATATCCTCAAAGCAACTCAGGTATCTTACACTCTGACTTTCAGAAAATAATAACAATGGCAAAATGCTTTCAGAAGTAAAGGTAAAAGCAGTAAACATCCATTAAAAATTGTTACTTTTTAAAAGTTTCCCTTTTTGGTAAAATCAAATGCATTATAAAAACAAAACTAGTTCCAAAAGGCTAAGTAGACTGGAAAGCCCATTCTGAGATTCTCTAGTGTTGTCGGCCTAAAATTCTTCCTTTCTTCGCCTAGGCTTAGTAATACTTGGGCTTCAAGGTTCCAGTGCGGATTAGAGGTGATGTCTCTAAAGCAAGGGTCCCCAAACTTTTTACACAGGGGGCCAGTTCACTGTCCCTCAGACCGTTGGAGGGCCGGAGTATAAAAAAAACTATGAGCAAATCCCTATGCACACTGCACATATCTTATTTTAAAGTAAAAAAACAAAACGGGAACAAATACAATATTTAAAATAAAGAACAAGTAAATTTAAATCAACAAACTGACCAGTATTTCAATGGGAACTGTGCTTCTCTCACTGACCACCAATGAAAGAGGTGCCCCTTCCGGAAGTGCAGTGGGGGCCGGATAAATGGCCTCAGGGGGCCGCATGCGGCCTGCGGGCCGTAGTTTGGGGACCCCTGCAGTCTAAAGCATCCTGGCACAAAAGTCAACTCATGGAACGTGTTCTTGTAGCTTCTGTTATTACTCTTTCTATTTGTATTCTGTATATTGTTATTGGAACTACAGGTCCTGTTGTACCAACTTGGGTCTACAATAAAGAGGCATTTCTTTTACTGCTCAGTTTTATGACTCCTCGAGTGGCCTATCCTGATCATCAGGAAGACTACTTTCCTGATGCCTTTACCCCAGGCTAACATGAGCACAGCTGCACACCCCACTACGATTACCCAGAGGCCCCCAGTATAGATTACTCATCCAAATATGTGGCTTTGGATTACTCATCATTGAAAGGTTGCTAGTTTGCCAAAAGGTGCATCCTCTCCCCCGACCCCCCGAAGGCTGCAGCTTTGCCAGCAGGCAGCAACTCCATGCTCCAGGATGGCTGAACACCTGCAACAGCTGCCCTGAGGTAAAGAATGAACAAAAGGCCCGAACGAACCTGTCATCAGAATCTGACTCAGCCAAAGGGACTGCTAAGACAAAGAAGTTGTTTGGGGTCTCAACTGGCAGATGGTATGTGACAAGCAGTGAGAGAGGAGCAATATTAACTCTACCCCAAACAGTGCCAAACCAAGGATAATTGTATATTAGATAGAATGAAAACCAGTCACTGTATCTGCCTGTAGCACAGCTTGTTAAATAATAATGTTCAGAAAACAATATGAACTTGCTTTTCAGTATACAAGGTGGGAAGAGCAAGGCTCTGAAGTCAACCCCAGTGGGAACTTCGCACAGTGACTTAGGGCTGTATGATCTTGAATGAGTAGCCTGACCTCTTTTAGACCTCATTCTGCTCATGTGTAAAATAAACATAATCCATATTTTTATATATAATAAATATAATATCTGGAAAATAGTAGACATTCCATAAACAGAAGTTCTTATTATGTTTTGCTATTCTTTCTAAGAAGCAGTTTTCTCCTCTGAAAAGTGATTATAACATTATGTGAAGCTTTTTATGAGAATTAAAAACAGCATTTTTAAAGGACCTGGCAAATAGTGATGCCAAGTTAAAATAATAGTAAAACAAATTGGTAAAAAATTATACTTTGGTGATGGAGAAGTAAAGATTTAAATAGTGATTAATCTGATTTTCTGTGCCTTCAATCCTTCAGAATATAGAGCAGGCTGTCCAGAAGAAATATAAGATTTTAATTATTTATTTATTTATATTACTTTTTTTTTTTTTTTTTTTTTTTTTTTTTTTAGCAAGAGAGAGAGACAGACAGAAAGGGAGAGAGATGAGAAGCATCAACTCGTAGTTGTGGCACTTTAGTTGTTCATTGATTACTTCTCATATGTGCTTTGACTGACAGGCTCCAGCTGAGCCAGTGATCCCTTGCTCAAGCCAGCAACCTTGGACTTCAAACCAATGAACTTTGGGCTCATCTCTGTGATCCCATGCTCAAGCCAGTGAGCTTGGGTTTTTGAACCTCGGTCCTCATCCCAGGTTGACACTCTATCCACTGTGCCACCACCTGGTCAGCCTACACACGTGTAATTTTAAATATTCTACTGACCACATTGAAAAAGAAATCTAAAAGAAATAAAATTAATTTTTTTTTCCTTTGTATTTTTCTGAAGCTGGAAATGGGGAGAGACAGTCAGACAGACTCCCGCATGCGCCCCACCGGGATCTACCCGGCACGCCCACCAGGGGCGACGTTCTGCCCACCAGGGGGCGACGCTCTGCCCACCAGGGGGAGATGCTCTGCCCCTCCGGGCCGTTGCCCTGCCGGGACCAGAGCCACTCTAGCGCCTGGGGCAGAGGCCAAGGAGCCATCCCCAGCGCCCGGGGCCATCTTTGCTCCAATGGAGCCTTGGCTGCGGGAGGGGAAGAGAGAGACAGAGAGGAAGGAGGCGGTGAAGAGAAGCAAATGGGCCCTTCTCCTATGTGCCCTGGCCAGGAATCGAACCCGGGTCCCCCGCATGCCAGGCCGACGCTCTACCGCTGAGCCAACCGGCCAGGGCCTAAAATTAATTATTGATTTAATTCAATACACCTAAAATATTTATTTCAACATGTAATCAATATAAACTTTTATCAAGATATCTTACATTCTTTTTTTCCAATAAACATTTATCCAGTTCTGGTGTGTATCTTACACGTACGGTACACTATTTTTAGCCTAGGTATAATACAAATTCTCAGTATGCTCGTAACTACCATATTAAAGAGTACAGATAATGTTACTTAATATTCACCTAAACCTTCAGCTCGAGAGCCTAATTTTGGATCTGAGGTTAAACGTCGCAGGTGATTTAGAACAATCTCTTGTTAGACTGGTTCTACACTGAGTCCAGTTCAACAAGCTTTTTTTTTTTTTTTTTTTTTTTTTTTTGTATTTTTCTGAAGCTGAAAACGGGGAGAGACAGTCAGACAGACTCCCGCATGCGCCTGACCAGGATCCACCCGGCACGCCCACCAGGGGCGACGCTCTGCCCACCAGGGGGCGATGCTCTGCCCCAGAGGGGCGTCGCTCTGCCGCGACCAGAGCCACTCTAGCACCTGGGGCCGAGGCCAAAGAGCCATCCCCAGCGCCCGGGCCATCTTTGCTCCAATGGAGCCTTGGTTGCGGGAGGGGAAGAGAGAGACAGAGAGGAAGGAGGGGTGGGGGGTTGAGAAGCAAATAGGTGCTTCTCCTATGTGCCCTGGCTGGGAATCGAACCCAGGTACCCCACACGCCAGGCCGACGCTCTACTGCTGAGCCAACTGGCCAGGGCCAACAAGCTTCTTTTGATTCCACCTCATGCCTCAGTCTCTCCAGGACTTCAGATCTGCCAGAGCAGGAGACAACAGAGGTGGGTTCACCTCGCCAGCCTCTGTGCCCGTGCATGGACAAACAGTCGTTCACATTTGAATTCCCCATGTATCTCCATCTGGTGTAAGAGCCCACCTCCGGAATATTTTTCTAAAATATATGCATCACATCCTGATTTTCAGAAGGACAGAGTGCTAGAGACAGAAAGAACTTAATGATCAAGTATTCAGAGGGCACAATGCAGAGGCAGGCTATAACAAAATTGGAAAAATGATGGTAGGAATATGGTTTCTAAAGACTCTAAGGGTAGAAGCCCATCAGCTCTCCTGTAAACTGAATAGCAACAGTCTTGCTTGGAACAAAGACAAACTGGATTATGTGGTAAAGGTTAGAAATTGTGGCACAAGAGAGATTATAATCCTGGGAACATTGGCAAGCTGGTGGGAAGATGGAGTTCCCCTTTATGTCCAAAGAGGTGGAGCTGCAATTCACATAGACTCTAATGTGAATGGCTCCAACACAAGTACGCTTGTAACTGGCAGTTCTCTGCAAAGTCAAATGAAGAGAATTAAAATGCCCTACATAGCAATGTAAAAATAGTTGATTTGCGGAGGGGGGATACTGCAGAATAATAAAGAAAACAGGCAGGCCCTGACCAAGTATCTCAATTGGTTAGAGCATTGTCCCAATACTCCAAGGTTGCAGCTTTGATCCCCAATCAGGTCACATAAAAGAATCAACCAATGGATGTATGAATAAGTAAAACAAGAAATTGATGCTTCTCTCTCTTTCTCTCTCTCTCCCTCTCTCTCTGTCACCCTTCCTTTTTCTCTAAAATCTCATAATAAAAGTAAAAAAGAATAAGAAAATTCATCCAAAGACTTTTGTCAATGGTAACCTGGGGAATTAGATAGCAGCTTCTATCCAAATAGTGAGATGGTGAGAAGTAGATAAAGGTTATGTGGGGAAGGGTAAAGGAAATATATGGTGGAAACTGAGGTGAAGTAAATGCAGAAAATTAGAGATTCAAAAGCCAAGCCAAATATATATTTCTCCATAATTCTCACAGATGTTGTGAGGGATGTTAGGTTTCTCAATATATGCAAGATGTATATTTTAGTATAATCTATTTAAATATTAAATAGCCAGGTTTCTTGAGCAGATTCCAATCTCAGACAGATGGTTTCTTTGTTCTATACAGACTGGTTGCCTAAGCATATTCTGGTTGACCATTAGCCATGGAGACTTGAACAAATGGATTATGGTTTGGCCCAGAAATTGACTTCTAAATTTAGCTTCCAATGAGAATTACCTAGAAAACTTATTAAAATATATTTATTGATCTCAAGGAGATTCTGACAATGTAGGTGTGGTTTGAAGCCCTCAAATTTGTACTTCTAACAATAGTCTCAACTATTTCTGATTGAGTGTTTCCACTTGGAAACAGCTGGGTCAGGGTACAATTCAAGAATCTTTCATTCCTGAGCTTCCATGTCTCTGACTAGAAATCAAATCACTACAGGGGGCCCTCGGGTTAAAACACTGTTCCTACGACAGTGACATAATCCAAATTTTGTTGTAAGTCAAAACACATCTAGCCTAAACACACTTACCTATCCTAACACAGTTGTAAAATAATAATCTAGAACATAAAAACACAACTAAGCCACAGAAAAAGGAAAAGGGAAAAGGACATAAATATGCTGTACTGTATGTATTACTGTGTATTCTTCTGCACACTCAACCAAACTACTGTATATGCTGTATTTCCCCATGTATAAGATGTCCCCATATATAAGAAGCACCTTAATTTTGAAAAAAAAATTATATAAAGTTGTTGAACTCAAGTTTTATTCATCATAAAATTCATACAACTCCTCATCACTGTCAAAACTCCCATCCACTAGCTTGTCCTCATCTGTGTCTGATGATGAATCACTCACTGTCTTTAATAATGAGTGCAAAAACAAGCGCAAAAAAGTGGGAAATGCAAGTAAAAATATCTACAACTACTGTATGAGAAACACTCAGTTTTTAGACCCCAATTTTTTTGAGAAATGGTACATCATATACATGGGGAAATATGGTAGTTTGCCCACATAGTCCATAAATATGATGCTAGTGGAGTAAACCAAAGCACATTCAATTTTTTTTTAAAGTTTTAATGGGCGTGAGCACCATAAACTCAAAACAATACAACGTATGTTGAGGCTGTCATAACCTGAGCACCTTCTGTATATGCAACACTGAGAGGCCTTGGTAGAACCCCCAGTGCTCCAAAGACAAGCTGGAAGAGTCCACTGCCTCAGTCCATTCTCAGGGGTCACTAAAATATCTTCACTCAGTTGTTGGTATACCAATGTGGAGAACTCAGAATTTTTCTCTAGGAAGCCTCTAGAGTAGTAGTTACATAAGATTTCAAGTCAACCTCCTAAACACTGAGTGAAAAATACATGATTACACAGTTAAATATTTCCATTGCTAATTTTTACCAGTTGATAATGGAAGAGCCTATGTCTGAATATGTTTACATGTAAGAGAGAAAAGCGGTAAGAGTTGCACATCCTCTTATGTTTAACTTTTCCTGCTTCTCAAAAACAATAAAAGCCAAGTATGATAGGAAAAGAAATATTCTCTATTATTTCTATAACTTTGTGAAATGAGAGAGAACATTTTTTATTTATGCCCATTTATCCCCCTGAGCTTAAACTAATCCTGAAGGGCTTGAGCAAAGAGCCAGCAACATGAATGCACTGAACCAACAGGTGATTTTAATTTACTTGCTATAAATTGTCGAGGGGGACCTACGCTAAGTCCCTTCTCATTAATCCATCTGCATCTCCTTTCCTGGAGTGAAAATTGCTAATTGCATAGATAAGACTCAGAATGAAAGGCTGAAGTGAGTAGAATGTGGAACGTCAGCTTTTTATGGTCACTATTGGGATGCTCTCCCATTGGAGTCAATACATCAAAAATCCTCCAGTCTGCAGAAACCATAAAATAATGCCAGGGGAAATTAATATGGTTTCCAACATTTTGTCCAGCTGAAGAAATATACAATTTATTATTTCTTCTTTAAACATTTAGAAATAGAATAACTTTTTTTCTGGAATCTCCAAAACTTAAAACATAAGAAAACTGTCTCATATTATAAAAAAGGTGTTACATATATATCCTTACAAACTGTCTAACTCCACCAATCTCTGTTAGCAATAATTCATTCTATAAACAATTATTTACTTTCTATTTTACTCAAGACATTGTATTGTTACTACTGGAGACAAGAATGAATATGACATGGTGCCTGTCAGTTTCAAGGACCAAAAAAAGAGGTGATACCCTGAAGAAAACACATAAAAAAAAACTCCAAGTCTTTGAGGTATTTAGTCTCCACTTAGTCTCCCATATGTGTCTTAATTGCTCTTTTAATTTATCTTCTATGATGTCATACAGGGAGTAGTCTTAGGTGTATTTGATGCCTCAAATATAGAACCTACCCTAACAGAGGGAGAACTGAAAGATTTAGAGAGATGTGAAGCGTCAGGGCTAATTAGGAAAAAAAATTGAGTGCTATTAATTGTAAGATTAAAGTTAGCCACAGTACATCACTGACATAATGGCGTGCATTGAAAATTATGCCAAACATTGTTCCAGGTCCCAAACTCCAGTGTTCATCTCACCTGAATCTAATTTCTCACTGCTATCGGTTTGCCCCAGCTAAAGAGGCAGTGTTACAGAGTCGTTATGAGCAAGGACCAGGGTGTTAGAGAGACTCAGTTGAAATCTTTGCTTTGTTTCATTACTAGTTATGCATATTGGTCAAGATTGTACGCTAAGTCTGAGTCTCTCATCTATAAAACAGAAATTTAAGATCTATTCAAAAACTTGAGGACTAAATGAAATAATGATTCTAACGTGTCTGCACAAACCCTGATTAGTACATGGTAACTAGTCTTCTTATGAGGTGTCTTCACCAAGTTTAGCATGTTTAACTCAGCGCATTTCTTCCAAGCTCCATGGTAAGTCTCTAGTCTCAATCAATATTTTATTCCTAACCTTGACCCAGGGGCTTTAGTTCTATGCCTATCCAGTGGCCGTGATCTTAACCATTGCTCCAGAGGTTTTCTGATCTCAACCTTAGTCATAAACCCACATCTTTTGAGCAAACACTGACTGCCATGGCTAATCAGAGTAGTTTGTCTCTCATGAAAATTACACTCTAGAAGGGGCTGTAAGAGGGTAAGAATTAGAAATGAACGAGTTGGCAAGGCCAGTTAGGGTGAACTTCTTCAAGGCAGTGGCATTTAAACTTGGCTTTCATATGGCTAAGTTAAGAGAACCATGCATCCAGAACAAGACAGTAATATTAGCAAAGGTACTAAAGCATAAACACAGGAAACATGTCAGAAGAAGTAAGTGGTACCATCTGTTTTGTTCAGAAACAGTCTTGAAAACACAGTCCCTAATTCTTTACCGGAGACTCTTGGGGTCACATATGTTTGGAAGTCAGAATTTTTCAAATTTTAAAAAGAAAATGCAGTTTACTTACTACATGTTAAAATACCCCTGTCAGCTCTGGCTTGTACCCAGTAATCTAACACAGTAGTATTTCTTTATCAAACATGCCAATATTCACACAGAGTAACATACATGAGACATAAATAAGCTCATGTGAGTCAGATCAGAGCTTGCCACCAAATAAGTTATGGGAGAAGATTCAGTGTTCATAAATTTTGAGATTACCGAATTGTGGATAAAGGAGCTGGTATGCGGAGAGGAAGAAGCGGTCCGAAGGTGGGTTAGGAACGTCGTTTAAGCGATTTGAGTGCCTGGCAGGAGAATCAGCTCTCATCAGAAGCTGAGGAAACATCCTCACAAAAAACTTTGCATATTCAATTTTTATTCATTTTTAATTTTTTTGAGAATATAATTATTGTTTGTACTATAGCTTATTACATGATCTTTTCCTTTTAGCTTTTATATTAATGTGTTAATCCATCAATTAAGTCCCTCTTCTTATTTTTCTATGACATGCAATGGAGCTATTCCAAACTGTAACTTAGCTATAACCTTTTTTATTATTATTTTTTAATTTGCATACAATAAAATTGGTTCCTTTTGATGTACAATTCTATATGTTTTAACACATGTAGAGATCAGTATAATCACGGCCTCAATGAGAATACAAAACAGTTCCATCGACCCTCGCAACTCATTTGTGCAGTGATTATTTTTAATTAAGCATCACCAGGAGTCATGGGAGGGATCCGCCTTGTGGTCTCCTGTATCTCTCTGCAACATAGGAAAACTGTTATTGGAATTAATAATCTGTGGCCAAGATGCATGTGATTAGTGCTCCTTTATTGCAGTGAGTCCCATTTCCTGAAGGTTATTGTCCACTAGACCAGTGGTCTCCAACCTTTTTTGGTCCACAGACTGGTTTAATGGAAGAAAATATTTTCACACACTGGCCTTTAGGGTGGGACAGATAAATGTATCACGTGACCGAGATAAGCATCAAGAGTGAGTCTTAGAAGGATGTAACAGAGGGAATCTGGTCATTTTTAAAAAATAAAACTGTCCAGACTTAAATATAAATAAAACGGACATAATGTAAATTATTTACTCTTTCTCTGCGGACCGGTACCAAATGGCCCATGGACTGGTACCGGTCCACGGCCCGGGGGTTGGGGACCACTGTACTAGACCATTAGTTTCTCAAAGGTTACAATGAATTGAATTTTTTCAAAAAGTTACTCAAAGCATTGATTCCCACTGACTTTTTTGAAATACTAATAAAATTATATTTAGGTGAAATCTCTTGTGTGGTTATTTTAATTCCCAGGTTTTTTAATACATACCTTTCCTCATCACCTCCATAATCACATTAGCTTCAGATATAACCTCAATATGGGAACACTTTATTTAGAGTCAACTCATGATATTTTTAAAAAGCAATACATTTCTTTCGGATAAGTGAACACTTAATCTATACTTTAAGCAGTCAGTAAGTAGGGTAAGTGGTATGTATATTGTAGCTACTAAACTGATGCAGGATTGCTGTATGAGTATTCAAGTATAAGAGAAGGACTCAGGCATTAAGACACTGAGCCACCTGATGCTGTGCTCCTGGCACAGAAATCAAACAAATAGCTTTATTTGGGTGTTTCCCAACTTATTGTGCTCCAGTCTCAGACATTTCAGTTCCAAAACTGCTCTTTACCGGACCGGTCCATCTGTGTTGCTCTCTCCTTTCACCTGATACATTGCACATAGGGGGGAATTGTGCAAATAGAAACTTTAGAAATGAAGGTGCCCTGATCAACCTTGTGCAGTTTGGGGAAGAACACAAAGCAAACAAAAATACAACAGAATCTCCGATCAAAAATAATATGTGAGAATTCGAGAAGATTAAACATCTTTTTCCCTTTTATAATATGTTCAAGCTTTAGAAGACTCTTTTTTTTTCTTTTCTGATGTAGTTAAAAATAACTTAAGGAAGCAAACATTCAGTGGATTTTTAAATTGTTGTGGGAGGTTATGTGAAGGAGACCTTTCAAGGAAGGACAGCAGAAAGGTAGGCACAGAGTTTGAATGAACTTATCTCTTAGCACAGTGACAGGGTTTTATTTCCCTAGAGCAGGACAAAATGACACAGAACGGAATGTTCTCCACAAGCAGAGCTCCTGTCATAGACTTCATAATAACAGAAAGAACACATATTTTATAGGCTGTGAATTATCCAGCTTTATCTATACAAGGCAACTGGGAGAGGAGTTTGCCAGTGGAGAGGATAGCATAAATGAGTACTGAACTGGAAATATCACAACTAACAGCTCCCTACAAGCAGCAAATCCTGATTAATCCCTTTGTAATTCACCGTAATGACACTAATCATGTCAAACTTATTGGGTATTAATATAAATGTTGTAGATAACTCCATGGGATTCCAGAACAAAACTCCTCAAATATCCTGCATTCATTCTCCTAAACAATGAAAATTGGGTTGCAGCCTAAGTATTCAGTTATTCTAAGTAAATATGTTACTCATTATAACATTGCTGATTGAATACAATTCATTTCTACCAATGTAGGTGCAACATATGAACAAGAAATGATGAGCAATTCACTGTTTTCCAATAAGAGCTAATGGATTTAGGAAAAACAAAATAATTTAGCACTAATCCTAAATCAAGCTCCGTGTTATTTATTCTGCCCTCTTTTCTAAGGTACCACAAATACTTCTGGCCACGGTGAATAAGCAGCAAAGGTTCTTTCAATGAAAAAACCCAAGAATGCAAAACAAGAGAAATGCTTTGCTTCTTCAGTGATCAAACTTACCTTGACTCCTCTATCTGTTAGTGACTGGGTGACCTTCCTTCAGAGCTGCAATAACAGCCCGTTCCCAGCTGTTCCCCACAGCATGAGGAATTCTGTTTCTCTCCCTTGGGGAACTCAGAGCGCCCCTAGCATGATGGAGTTGCTTAGGGCAACTTGGGGTTCAAGAAATGGGAGAAGACCTACTGAGAGAAATATGGAGAAAGGAGGCAACTTGAACCTGTGCCTGTCCAGGAAGAGCATTATCTCAGAAAAGTCATAATCAGCTGAAGCTCTTTTGAAATGGCTTGACTTTGAAAATCACAGTGATGGGTTCCAGTCATATTTGTATAGCTATTGCAATTAACAGCGATGTTATTCCAGGCACTCTCCGTGAGAAAAAAAAAATTAAATGCCCAATACGCTGCATGCAATAAGGGGTGTCAAGTTGGTTGACAGTCGACCCTGCTAAAGATAATTCTATGAATTCCTTCATTTAACTTGAATAAGTTTTGACTGGAGTAAGAACTCTATTCCACACTAAGTATCTTGACCAATGCACTGCTCAAATTTACATATTTATCCTATCTTAGCATGGAATTAGTGAAGTGTTATGTAAAAGTCCTGACAGGCAAGAATACTCTGGAAGCATGAGTCACAGAAGGCAGGCTGCAAGCACTCCATCAGATTGATGAAATGGACTGAAGTCTCTGGGTGGACACTTCTGCACCAAACCCACAACATTACTCTTGATTCACGAGGAAGAAAGCAATTTATTCTGTCTCTTTCTGGGGACTTAGAGCTAATTGGCCTTTCATAGTTATGTGATTCTGCAAATGAGCATAAAAGTGAAAGCTGACAAAAATTCAAACAGGAAATCTGAATCTGCCTATTTTCATAAGTATCTCATAATGGTTTGTAGAAAGGGACGAGATTTTTGATTAGAATAGCAAATATCCTCATGCAAAGGGAAGTGCTCTAAATTACTCATCACTGTAACAAACAGAAAGATTGTTCTTCATTCAGGCTTCTGGATGAAAAAAACAACAACAAATGTTCTTGTCTGAATCCCACCCCCGCCAGCCCTTCCGTCCCTCATGCAGCCATCCACTGTGGCCCGTCAGCATTGTCATCAGTGGGCGTTCCTCCAAGTCTGTGACCTCTCAGAGCTCACCATCCTTTTGTTGCTCTTCCTACTCCAATCCACTAGAAAGGACATGCATAATACATCACATCTCTGAGACCAACGAGACAGTGTGTCTACTAATGCAGCAGAAATAGAAAGAAAAATAACTGAATTCTCCGGACAACCTTAATAGAAAAGAAGCTGGAAAAGATTAAGTTCAACACATAAGAAAATAAGCCTTCAAAGCCTGAAAAGAACTTAAAGATATTTTCACAGTGTCTGGCACAGAGGACAGAATGAACACCACAGAGGGAAATTGAAGAGAAGCAAAGATGAGGGCAAACATGAAGCACCATTTTTTTCATGCACAAAATATCGAGGGTCAATTTGCTGAGGCAGACAGACCAAGGTCATTTATAAAATTGAGCCCAACTGAGACCAGTTTGCCTTTCAGATATTTTGGTCTGGAGTAAATCTCTTTCCTCCCTTGCCTCTCTGCCCTCCCGTCCTCCCCGCTTTTTCTCTCTCCTTTCTCTCCTAACGGCCAACCACCTCCCCTCTCCCTAGCTGTCCCTGTGATAAAATTTACACAAAAAGCTGCAGGTCAAGCAGACTGATCTGAAATTTATACTATGTGGGTGTGCATTTTGTAGAACTTTGCAGACACTGGGTAGAAACTTATGTTTTTAAAAAGCAGTTCTCCCGACTGCCAGTCCGTTTACCATGGTGAGGCACTAACGCTCCTTCCCCCCCCCCCTCAACTTGAGCTTTCAAAGTTATTTTCCACTCTGATGATTACAGACAGCTCAACAGACAAAGAAAAAGGGGATTTAAAATAGGCAGTCACTATTAATATGTACTTTGCTCTTTGTGACCAAGGAAAAGAAGCCCAGGTGTCATATTGCCATTTCTTAATCATCAATGTCAAAAAAAAAAGAACCACTTCTGCAAGTATAGTCATAAAAATGCATTTATACCAAAGAGATAAAAATAGAAAGTGACAAATCTTGCTCATAAACAGTACCTTGTGTTCCCACAGGAAAATCTGAGGTTAGAAGAAAAGAGAGGGGTTGTGATCATGAAATTTTGAATTTGCAATAAGAATGACAGAAAAATAAAAGTAAGAAATGTGTTTAGAGTAAGTTTGCTGGCACAAAATGCACACTCTGCGAACTGATAATAGGGTCTCAACACCTCCCCCTGCAGACCTTACAGTCCTATCAGCTCGCTGGTGTTCTGAGCAGCTTTCTTCTCTATGGGTTTTCATTGCTAGATTTTAAAATCGCTGGTCTGCTAGTTTAGTTCTGTCTTTTTCTTTCTTTACTTTACATCTGGCTTGTCATATTAAAAAATCTAAAACCTAAAAAAAAAACAAAAAAAAACAAACAAACCACAAGCTAAGGTATATTATATATGATCTTATTTCAGAATCTAGGGGACTGATGCCCCAGGGCCAGGTAAAGTGCCAGTTGTATCCAATTTGAGTGGTAAGAAGGAAAATAATATTGGTTATTCTGCCTACATATTTAGTCAACTACTCTCAGTATTCTTTGTCTTTCTTAAAATTATTTCATGTACCTTTTAGATGTATAATTAAAAACAATGATTTTAAGGATGACTTTAAACTATTAATAGCAATGGTTTATTGAATGCCTACTTTGTGCCAAACAGTATGCTGTGTGCTTTACGGAAATAATTTCTGCTATAAGTGTTCGAAAGAATGGTTTTGTCCATTGTCTCCTCACACAAAGGGAAACTGAGTCTTATGGATAGTTCATCTTGACTGAAGCCATCCCACCAGTGAATGGGGGCAGACACTCAAACTCAAGGTTCTCTGGGTCTTAAGTTGAAACCTCTTCTTTCTCCCCTATATCATGTCACTTTTCCCCAGCTAGCTTCCTAGGAACTAATTATTCTTCAAACTAAGGTCCAGTTAATGGATTTATTGCTGGTAGGTTAAACCACAGAAGTCTTCAGTGACTGTCCTGAAATGTCCCATAAATGAATCAGCAAAGAATCGGAAGGCAGGAAACAAGTCCTGAATCATGGTGTAGAAACAAGCATAAAAGTTTTTATTGAAGACTTACAGCACTGGCTTCAGAGCTGTAGGGGAGTCTGAGATAAGCAATCTGTCAACACAAAACTTAAATTGTAAAAGATAATGACGTAGATCATGCAAAAATAGCATAGACTACAATAATGCCTAATATAGTTAGCCTTAAGCGCCAAAACAACATTGTTTCTAATATTCAGTGTTTGATGGCATTCTGAACTCTATTACACACTTCTCTGACTTCATAAACACAGCTTAATGCGCATAATTTTTTCTTCCCTTGATGACTTGGGATCGTAACTCTGCATTTCAATCACTGTACCGCAGTGTAGAAGCACAGTCCTTCTGAGAGTTATCAAGTTCTGGAAAGCCATCTGCCTGGACACCAAGTGGCCCCAGGGTTTGGAAATTCTAAGGTTTTTTTACCTGTGCATCCTTCCTCCCTGTCAGACACTGTCCTTTGCTACTTTCATTGTGACTTGACTAATTCTAATCTGCTATTCTATGTACGACAAGAAAGGCCTTTCATAACCACATCTCAGGCTTGTCCATTCAGCTTCATCTTGGTTTTGTTTTGTTTGCCTCCCATTAATGCCATTCTCTATAATTATATTCCAGTAAGTCAGTAGTCTGTTTAGCATCTAAATACAATATGCTGTTTCACACTTCTATGGCTATACATCGGTTGCCTTTTCCTTTATTTATCCACTTAAAAAAATTAACAACAACAATAAATATCCTTTTCATTCTTCAAACCCAACCAAGAAATAAAAATCTCCAGGGAGACTTTCTGATACAGTTTCTTGAGTCTGAAATAGAAATGGTCAGATTTGTTTCTGGGTAGCTCCAGTACCAGGTATATTTCTAGCTATGTTACATTGAGAAAAGGTGATTCCTTTGTTTATAAATCTGTTCTTTCCACTAAACAGTAATCTCTTTAAAGTTCTATTCACTTTTGCATGCCTAGCACCAAACTTATGATGTGGTATATGGTAGGTTCTCAATAAATTTCTGCACACATAATGAATGATGCCTTGATTTTTACACGAATATGCACTTTTCCTCTGGAATCAAGCAACTGAGTACTGAGAGATTTGTCTTAGCACTGCAAATAAAACCTCTGGATGAAGACTACATGGTTATTTATAATTAATTGTGTTCTACAGAAACAAATAATTCACAATAGTTTTTCAATACAGGGTAGGGAAAAAGATATCTCATGAAACAGAGCAGGTGCCCAGAAAGGCTTCAGGGAAGAAGTGAAATCTGACTTGTGTTCTGCCCCCTTGGTTGCTGTACACAACCAGCTGCTGCAGCTTTGGTGGCTAATGGGCTGTTTATGGAGCTCAGGTAAAATATATAGCGATAGATCTCTATAAAAATGTTATATTGCCTTATTGGTCTATTAAAAATAAATAATGTGTCTACCATAATGTTAAAACTTCTCTGACTTTGGCTGAGTCCCTCAGATTTACAGAGATGTTGGAGCAGGCCACTAAGTTCACTCAGGGATAAGTTGAAGCAGAAGTAAATAAATAAAATCAACTGTGGAAGGAAAACATGGGGGGGGGGGTCATTTGCAAGCTGGGGTGGGTGTCTCTGGTGCCCAGTGGGCAGAAGGGAAGGGCTATAGATGTTTTTCTAAGGAGCTCTCATAACTCTGGTTGTAAGATTGAGATGTTGGGAATATGACCCCTGTTAGCAACCTATTGCTATCATTGGCCAAGAGGTACATGAAAACATGTTCATAATGACTAATTATGAGGGAAATACAAATCAAAACCATAATGAGGTATCACTCACACCTGTTGGAAAGGTTATTATTAAAAGGACAAGAAATAACAATTATTGGAAAGGATATGGAGAAAAGGGAATCCTTGTATACTACTGGTGGGATTGTAAATTGTTTCAGCCACTATGGAAAACAGTATAAAGGTTTCTTTAAAATTAAGAACTACTGCCAGGCCAGGTGGTGGCATAGTGGATGGAGCTTCAGACTGGGACGCGACAAACCCAGGTTCGAAACCCTTGAGCGCAGGCTCATCTGGTTAGAGCACAGCTCACCAGCTTGAACTCAAGGTTACTGGCTTGAGTAAGGGGTCACTCAGTCTGTTGTTGCCCCCCCCCCCAGTCAGGACACATATGAGAAAGTAATTGACGAACAACTAAGGTGCTGCAACAAAGAATTGATGCTTCTCATCTCTCTTTCTTCCTGTCTGTCCCTCTCTCTGTTTCTCTCTCTGTCTCTGTCACACACACACACACACACACACACACACAAACAAAACAAAAACTGAACGAACTACCATGACCCAGCAATTCTTCTTCTGTGTATTTATCTGAAGAATAAGAAAAAAAATCTTCAAAAAACCTATCCAGGAGGAAGACAAGATGGTGCTGGAGTAGGCGGATGTACCAACATCCACCTCCCAGAACCAAAATGGATTACAAACTAATTTTAAGGACTGTCATCTGGAAGAACCAACTTTGGACTAAGCTAAGAGGACTCTTCAACCAAGGAACACTGAAGAACCCACACCGATACTGGTAGGAAAAGCGGAAACCCGGAGAGGGCTGCCCAGCTGCCCAGAGCGAACAGCAGCCCAGAGAGACTCGCGTGGCGGAAAGTGAGTTTAGCAGAGAGGGGAGGGGCCTGAGTCCCAGGAACAAAGCCCCAGGCTGCAGTCCCAGAGCCTAGAAGAGGTGTTTGGACAGTATTTAGCTGGAAACAAGTCAGGATACTGTTTGTGAGAAAGAGACTGATTTCCCAGACCCAGGATTCTTCTTAAAGGGACCACGCAGAAAACCTCTCTCATAACCACTCACCTGAAGCTCCAGAGGATGGGGAGAGAGGAGAGGACCAGAGTAGCAGGAAGACAGAAGTGAGTCTTAGGGTCTGAGCTGCAGCGCCCACACCCACACAGCTGAGGGCTCGCCGGAGGGCAGTGGGATGTAGAAGTGTGGTTCTGTCAGCAAGGGCAGAAGCTGGGTGGCCACCACTGGGCCCAGCTGTGAGCTCAGTCTTGCCCGGCTGGGGAGTAGGGAATGTACAAAAGTGGTCAAGCCCAGCTGCAGGCCGCCTGTAATCCAGCCTGTGAGAGAAGGGCGAGAACCCTGGAAGGGATGGAGACAGGCCCTAGAGCAAGGGCGCAAGAGGACAGCCTTTCCTGGCCCGGGGAACAGAAGCTTGTGGCCTGACTTGGGAGCTGGCTCCTCCCATGAGGGTGGAGCCAAAAGCCCAGAACAAGTGGAGTCCTGCTACTGAGCATGGGAATGCAGTCCAGCTTGGCCTGTGGAGCCAAGGCTGGCAGCTGTCCCACGAGCAGGCTCCTCCTACAAGGATGACCCACAGTAGGGCAAAGGTGCTCGCCACTGTCCTCAGGGCAAAGCATAATGCCACCTATGGGGGCAGGGCAAAGGCCAAGGCCACCAAGGCTTGTATACCCGAGCATGTGACCACAGCCACCCCGTGAAGGAAAGGCAGAAACCACAGCAACAGCCCTAGTGGGAATGCACCAGCAACGCCCATACCCAAATGCCCTCGGCAGCAACAGAGGAAGGGGTGGCAGGCCTGCAGACAGACCACACCTAGGGAACAGAGGGCATACCCAGTAGACTCCAGTGGCTAAGACCTTCTTTTACACAGAGAAGATGAGAAGGCAGAGAAATATAACACAAATGAGTCAAGAGAAATCCCCAGAAAAGGACCTGCATGAATCAGATATAACCAAATAACCAGATGCAAAGTTTAAAATAACGATTATTAGGATGCTCACAGATATTAGAACAATAGATAGTCATTACGAACACCTAAAGAGATAGCAGATATAAAAACAGACATTGAAATAATAAGAAAGAATCAGTCAGAAATGACAAATACAATATCAGAAATGAAGAACACAATGGAAGAAATTAAAAGCAGGATGAATGAAGCTGAGAATCAAATCAGCGAGTTAGAGGACATGATGAATAAAGGCATGGAAGCAGAGCAGAAAAAAGAAAGGAAACTCAAAAAGTCTGAGGAAACTCTAAGAAAGCTCTGTGACAATATGAAGAGAAATAATATCCACATCATAGGGGTTTCTGAAGAAGAAGAGAAAGAACAAAGGATAGAGACTTTGTTCAAGCATATGATAGCTGAAAACTTCCCTCAATTAAGGCAGGAAAACATCTCACATGTTCAGGAAGCACAGAGAACTCCATTAAAGAGAAACCCAAAGAAATCAACACCAAGACACATCATAATTAAAGTACCAAAGCTAAGTGATAAAGAGAAAATATTAAAAGCTGCTAGAGAAAAAAAGACTATCATCTACAAAGGAGCTTCCATAAGGATGACTTTCAACTTCTCAACAAAAACACTTGAGGCCAGAAGGGAATGGCAAGTAATATTCAATGTAATGCAGAACAAGAGCCTACAACCAAGACTACTTTATCCAGCTAGGTTATCATTTAAAATTGAAGGAGAAATAAAAAGCTTTCCAGACAAAAAAAAAAAATCAAGAAATTCACTACAACCAAACCAAGGTTGCAAGAAATGCTAAAGGGCCTGTTGTAAACAGATCAAAGGAGAAAAAGAATATAGCAAAAGAAATACAATTTTAAAGAATAAAATGGCGATAAATAATTACATATCAATAATAACTTTAAATGTAAATGGATTAAATGATCTGATCAAAAGACATAGGGTAGCTGCATGGATAAGAAAAGAGGACCCATACATATGCTGTCTACAAGAGACACACCTTAAAACAAAGATGCACATAGACTGAAGATAAAAGGATGGAAAAAAATATTTCACGCAAATGAAAATGAAAAAAAAGCTGGGGTAGCAATACTTATATCAGACAAAATGGACTTTAAAACAAAGACTATAGTAAGAGATAAAGAAGGTCACTACATAATGATAAAGGGAGCAATCCAACAGGAAGATATAACCATTATAAATACCTACGCACCTAATATAGGAGCACCTAAATATATAAAGTGGACTTTGATGGATTTAAAGGATGAGATCAACAGCAATACTATAATAGTAGCGGATTTCAATATCCCACTAACATCACTAGATAGATCCTCAAGAAAGAAAATTAACAAAGAAACAACAGACTTAAAGGACATACTAGATCAACTTGATTTAATAGATATCTTCAGAACCTTTCACCCTAAAGCAGCAGAATATTCACTCTTTTCAAGTGCTCATGGTACATTCTCTAGAATAGACCACATGTTAGGACACAAAAGTGGTCTCAACAAATTTAAGAAGATTGAAGTCATATCGAGCACTTTCTCTGATCACAATGGCATGAAATTAGAAATCAACCTCAACAGGAAAACTGAAAAATACTCAAACACTTGAAAACTAAATAGCACATTATTAAATAACAAATGGGTAAACAATAAGATCAAAGAAGAAATTTAAAAATTCCTAGAAACAAACAATAATGAGCATACATTAACTCAAAATTTATAGGACACAGCAAAAGCAGTCTTGAGAGAGAAGTTCATAGCATTACAGGCATACCTCAAGAAGCTAGAGAAAGCTCAAATAAACAACTTGACCCTACATCTAAAAGAACTAGAAAAAGAACAGCAAGTAAAGCCCAGAGCTAGTAGAAGGAAGGAAATAATAAAGATCAGAGCAGAAATAAATGACATAGAGGCTAAAGAACAATACAGAGGATCAATGAAACCAGGAGCTGGTTCTTTGAAAAGGTAAACAAGATCGATGAACCTTTAACCAGACTCACCAAGAAAAAAAGAAAGGACTTAAGTAAATAAAATTAGAAACGAGAGTGGAGAAATAACAACTGACACAACAGAAATACAAAATACTGTAAGAAAATACTATGAAGAACTGTACGCCAAAAAACTAGACAACCTACATGAAATGGACAAATTCCTTGAAACATATAATCTTCTAAAAATTAATCTGGAAGAATCAGAAAACCTAAACAGACCAATTACAACAAATGAGATTGAAACAGTTATCAAAAAGCTCCCCAAAAGAAAAGTCCTGGGCCTGATGGCTTCACAAGTGAATTCTACCAAATATCCAAAGAAGAACTAACTCCTATCCTTCTCAAGCTATTTCAAAAAATTCAAGAGGAAGGAAGACTTCCCAGCTCCTTTTATGAGGCGACCATAATTCTGATTCCAAAACAGGCAAAGAAAACACAAAGAAAGAAAATTATAGGCCAATTTCCCTGATGAATTTAGATGCTAATATCCTCAACAAAATATTGGCAAAGTGGATCCAGCAATATATATGGAAAAAATCATACATCATGATCAAGTGGTATTTATTCTTGGGAGGCAAGGCTGGTACAATATTCACAAATCAATCAATGTGATTCATCACATAAACAAAAGGAAGGAGAAAAACCACATGATAATTTCAATAGATGAATAAAAAGTATTTGATAAAATCCAGCACCCATTCATGATCAAAACTGTCAGCAAAGTGGGAATACAGGGAACATACCTCAACGTGATAAAGACCATCTATGACAAACCCACAGCTAACATCATACTCAATGGGCAAAAATTAAAAGCAATCCCCTTAAGAGCAGGAACAAGTTAGGGGTGCCCCCTTTCACCACTCTTATTCAACATAGTTCTGGAAATCCTAGCCACAGCAATCAGACAAGATAAAGAAATAAAAGGCATCCAAATTGGAAAAGAAGAAGTAAAACTATCATTATTTGCAGATGATATGATATTGTATATAGAAAACCCTAAAGTCGCAGTCAAAAAATTACTAGACCTGATAAATGAATTCAGCAAGGTGGCAGGATATAAAATTAATACTCAGAAATCAGAGGCATTTTTATACACTAACAATGAACTGTCAGAAAGAGAAATATATCTGATGTATCTGTTATTGCTAAGCTACATTGGCCTCCTTTCTGGCCCACTCATTCAGCAGCCACAGAATTATAAGGTATAGTGTAGAGTAAATCTCCTTAACAAAGTTCTAGTTTTCTACATTGGGAAGATTAAGAAGGTCATTCTGGATTTTTTAAGCCTTATGTGCTCCCTGGATGGCCAGTTAATTTGTGGGGTAAAGAATTTTGAAAAATACAAGAGCGTTGCTTGTCAGTCTTAATGGTTTAGTCAGTACTCAGATGCCTGATCGGGGATTTTTGCCCACTAAGGGACTAGGGAAAGAACAGCGAGGAATTCTCACCCCCATAGAAATGGCACCCAATACCAGAAGGTATGGATTAGGATATCAAAATTTAGCATAGGGACCTTGGTAGCTCCTGCTACCCCAATAATGCATTGTGCAGACCCAATTACTTGGAAATCAGATAATCCTGTATGGGTAGACCAATGGCCCCTTTCTCAGGAGAAACTTTGGGCAGCTGCTAGATTGGTACAAGAGCAGCTACAGCTTGGGCACATTGAATCATGTAATAGCCCATGGAATACACTTCCATATTTTGATCTTGTCGCATCCTTGATTATCAAGGGGCATAGGCGACCCTTACAGCTTATAGGTTTTGAGCCTCAAAATTATTGTTGTTCCTTTTTTCAAAGGATCAACAACAATGGCTCTGGGAAACTTCCACTAAATGGCAAATCGCTTTTGCAAATCAATGGACAACTTTATACTGAAACAGTCAATTTAAAATCAGCTCAAAGACTAGAATTATATGCCATTACCACTGGCTTTTCAGTATTTGCCATATTCCTCCTTTAATCTATATACAGACAGCAAATATTTACTTATGGTTGTTTCCAGTATAAAGACTGCTGTCTTAGGGACAACTGCTGATGAACTATTTCAGCAGTTCCTCCTTCTTTGAAGACTTGTATGTTAACATAGAGCTCCATGTTTTATAGGACATAGTTGAGCTCACTCTATGCTCCCTGGAGCTTTAGCACAAGGGAATGCCCTTGTTGATCAAGCTACCCAAAAGAAAATTATTTGGAGCAACCATGACAGATCGAGCAATTCAGTCTCATACTATTCATCACCGGAACGCTGCATCCCTGTGTAAACAGTCTCAACTTTTTCGGGAAGCAGCACCGCAGATTGGTAAATCCTGTCCAAGGGGTCCTATACTACAATATGTCCCTTCATTTGGAGTTAACCCTCAAGGACGCCTACCAGGACAACTTTGGCAAATGGATATTACTCATATACCTTCATTTGGCAAACAGTCCTATGTCCACATTACAGTGGATACCTATTCTGGATTTATAGTAACCTCTGTCAGAACAGGAGAGGCTGCTAAGCATGTTATAGCTCATTGTCTGTATTCATTGTTCTATTATTGTATTTCCTAAACTGGTTAAACTGACAATGCTCCTGCATATGGAGCAAAAGCATTTACTGTATTTTGTCAAACCTTTCGAATTATGGGTATCTCTTATAATCGTTAAAGTCAAAGTATTATTAAAGTGTACCCAGCAAATATTTTAAGGTCAATTTAAAAAAAATTTAAAAGGGGTGTCATATCCTGGAACTCCTACGGGTCTACCATATCATGCTTTTTACTTAAAAAATTTTAAATTTCTTTTGAATGCTGATGAACAGGAGATGCCAAATCTTCTCCTGCAAACTTCTACCTTCTTTTATTTGATCCAACTAATAACACTGTTTTGTCTTTTTCCAAATAGCTCCAGATATACAGAAAAGGGTTATATAGGTGGATGGGGATCCTCAAACCCTTCAGCAAGATCTTCTGAGTATGGCCTTTAAGGTACCAAGAGGCAGAAAAAGCCCAATAGAGATCAGGTGAATTACCAGCTTTTAGGATACACCTTTAAAGGCTCCAACACCCCAAAAAAGTCTCATAGGAATCCATCTGGGTCCTGCTTCAACAGTGAAAAGGAAGGTCATTGAGCTAAAGCCTGCCAGGCTTACATGCCTTTGCTGTGAGGAAACAGGGACACTGGAGGTAGGCTTCCCCCTCGCTCCTCTAAGGGAGGGTTCAGTCTCTTCCAGCCCTGCTCCAGCCACCTATGACCTAACCTTGCCCAGAATGCTGGGGTTTGCCACTGAAGGCTGAAGGTGCCCAGGGCCGTCAGCCCCATCTATGACACTGTGGACGAGCTTAGTGTATTTATTCCAAGAAGCAGGTAAACTGATCTCATTTGCACAAGGGCCACTTAACTATGTCTTGCCTGAATCGTCAGATTTTTTATTCTTCCCTCAAAGATCTCTGTTGTGGGTGTTGATAGTCCTATTTTCTACTGCTTTATTCAATATATAGTGTTTCCTTTATTCCTCCTACCTCATTGACCCACTCATATTTCAGTCTGGAACCTACTCCTAATTTAGAGCTCTCTCTCCCCCTTTTTCCAACTTCTATTGTGAATTTACCTTTGCCACCCAGCTTAGTGTATCCCAAGGTTCTCTTTACCACACCACAGTTGCAGAGCTCCAGGGAAAAGCACCCTGGTCTCATCTCTCCAGGCAGAGAGAACAGAGGCTCCATCTCCACACATGCTGCAGATGGCTTTTCCAGAATTATTACCAGATAGAAGCAGCGGACATTGGGACTTGGACATGAGCTGCAAAGTATAGAATTGTGACAACAATTCCAGTGCCATGTGGACTTTTCCTGGATGTGGACTTTTTCTGGACTCCTGCTCCTTGTGATAGCTCCTAATGGACTGAACTGGGGTTGGGTTGCATTCACAGGGATTTGGAATGGTGTTGGTGCCAACTTGGACTTGGTGAACATGTTAAGGACACTACTCTTTTATGGATTCTTGTTGTATTGGCCAAGAGTTTGCTTAAAGGCTTTAATCACAGTAAAAAAAAAAAAATATATATATATATATATATATATATATATATATGACTGGATAAAGAAGATGTGGCACATATACACTATGGTATACTACTCAGCTATAAGAAATGATGACATCAGATCATCTACAACAAAATGGTGGGATCTTGATAACATTATACGGAGTGAAATAAGTAAATCAGAAAAAAACAAAAACTGCATGATTCCATACATTGGTGGGACATAAAAACGAGACTAAGAGATATGGATAAGGAGGGAGAAGGGGAGGGGGAGGGGAAGGGGGAGGGGCACAAAGAAAACTAGATAGAAGGTGACGGAGGACAATCTGACTTTGGGTGATGGGTATGCAACATAATTGAATGACAAGATAACCTGGACATATTTTCTTTGAATATATTGAATACCCTAATTTATTGATGTGACCCCATATTTTCTTTGAATAAATTGAATACCCTAATTTATTGATGTGACCCCATTAAAATTAATAAAACTTTAAAAATAAAGCTATCTGTGCCCCTATGTTCATTGCAGCCTTATTTATAATATCTAAGATATGGAAACAATCTCAATGTCTATCAGCAAGTAAATGGCTAAAAAAGATGTACTGTAGATAGAATACTACTCAGCCATTAAAAAAGATAAAATATTGCCATTGTGACAACATGGATAGATTTTGAGGTGTTATGCTAAGTTATATAAATTAGATGAAAAAGGACAAAAATGGTATGATTTCACTTATGTGGAATATATAAAAAAGTAACAACTAAAAAAACAAAAATGAACTCATAAATACAGGCAACAGAATGATGAGTACCAGAAGGACTGGAAGGAGGCAGGCGAGCAAACCGAGTCAAGGGGGTGATATGGTAACAGAAGGAAACTAGACTTTTGGTGGTGAGCACACAATATAGAGTCTACAGATATCGAATTATAATGTTATATACCTGAAATTTATAGAATGTTATTAACTAATTTTACTGCAATAAAATTTTGCCTACATATAATGTTGGAAGGAGTTCTCTGACCTTGGTCTTGATGTCTTGCCAGTAGTCCAAACTCTAATCAATGTAGATTTCTTAGTAAACTTCATTCTCTTCTTAGAAATTGAAAACTTCTATTTACTTTTCTTTGGAAATTTTCCTGTGGACCCAGATTTTGCAATATTACAAAAGAAACCATGCCCATTATCAACTGGCTTAAGAAATATAGACGGACTCTCTGACCAGGTGGTGGCGCAGTGGAGAGTGTCAACCTGGGACACTGAGTACCAATATTTGAAACCCCAAGGTCGCTGACTTGAGTGTGAGATCATAGCTATGACCCCATGGTTGCTGGTCTCTGGCTTGAGCCCAAGGTCGCTGGGTTGAGCAAGGGGTCACTGGCTCAGCTGGAGTCCCCTGGTCAAGGCACATATGAGAAAATAGTCATTGGACAACTAAGGTGCCACAACTATGAGCTGATGCTTCACATCTCTCTCCCTTCCTGTTTGTCTGTCGCCGCTCCCTTCTTTATTTTGCTAAAAAAGAAGAAATAGAAAGGTTTTTTTTTCTTTGCCTAACCTTGACTCCAGCTTTCTTCCTTGATGCAATTTCCTGTTGTAATATGCAGCATTGGAAGAAGCCTTTCATGGCACAGAAACTTCAAAAAAAAAAAAGATATTATGAACTGAAAAGCAGTTTATCAAAAAGGACAGTCAAAAAGTCCACTGCAGCAGGCTATAAATGAATTCCCATCAGTAAAGGCACAAACATAGAAACCACTTATGTAAAACACAAACCCAAAGCAGGAGACCTTGGAATTGCATGTTACAATACTCAGAGCAATTTGTTTTATGCGTGTGTGCCAATGTGTCATACAAAATGAAGCCACAGACCACACTTCTAAGTGATTCATTTCATAAAGCCATACTATTTAGGATCCTAATGCCTTCTTTTATCTTTTTATAAGATGAATGCACCAATATTAAGTAGCAGGAACTGATCTAACATTTTGTTTATTTCATCCCATTTTAGTAACACATTAACACAGTGTTACTGACTTACAGTGGCTTTCACTTGGAACAAACTGAAAAATGTTCTTATTTTAAGCTTCTTGCCTTCAAATGTGTTTTCTACCTTTCCTTCCCTTCACTTTTTCGAGGGAATAACTCTCCACGCCTTCTTGATCAAGACAGACAACCTAATGGCTGAGTGGGCTTTAATTTCTACACTTCTGACATTCAAACTTGATTTGCATTGTCACATGGAATTATTGGTATTCATTATAAAACACTGTTTTTTCCTTTTTTCTTTTTTCTTCCCTTTTCTCGACAACCAACCACTGGGAAATTATTGTCAACATCTTAAAATGACTTCCCAATGATTGCTTGTTAGTACAGTACAATTTCTTTCTCAGTCCTGGTCTCTCCTCAGCTCTCTTCTAGGAACCAGTGGGCTCCGCTATGCAGGGAACGCACACACAGCAGACACACTTCAAATATGCGGGTCTCTGTACTCATCTATGCAGTGGCATTAGGGTTATCTCAGTGAGCGAGCAGGAGAAAGGGAGGCAGATGTAAAAAAAAAAGTAGAAAGGAAAAGCTATACATTTAAACAGAAAAAGAAACGTTATTTTCACAAATTTTACGAGCTTATTTGCTGATAAGAATTAACCAGAAACATTAAGTTCAAACTCTCTTGAATGCCTACTTTCTACAAAGGCATGTCTGGCATTGGGGCACAGAAGGAAGCCAATAGTATCTTTGCCCTCAGGACACTCAAGGTCCAGTAAAGGGGATGGATATGGTTATTCAAGGGCTGTACATATGAAATGAGCTAAAATGAGCCCTATGAGACACAGGCTGCATAGTGATTCATTCTGACTGGGGGGAACAAATGTCATCGCTGGTCCCTTATTAATAGGTTGGGAGAGTAGAGGAAGGGAGAGAGAAAGGTGCAGAGATCATAAAGAGAGAGAAGGAAATGAGCTAGAGGTGAAAAGAGAAATGGGAATAGAAAATGAAATAGAAACAAAATAGTAAAAAACAGGTCCAGGTTTAATTTTCAGAGAATTAAACGTGGGAAATAGTTATAACTCAGGAGGCTGTGAATCTAACGGCTGTCTTTTAAGTGCCAAAGGCATAAACTAATTTATTTAATTAGAAAAATATGCTTATATTGCATTCCAATTAATTTCCCAGAGGAAACTTGCTTATTTTACAGCTGAAGTTTTTGTTTAAAGCCTCTCTCCCCCATTCTCCTTACTCTACGGTGGAGCCCATACCCCCTTTAACAATGCTCACTCCCGTGCAATTATTGTCAGCCAGGATGTGAATAAGACCCTTCCAAGATCTCACATTTGTTTTTTGGAGGTACCGAAATAGAAACACATTAACCTAGATATGTCTGAGCCCTCCAGTGGTTACTTTATAAAAAGAAAGAAATAATAAAAACTCAAAAGGCATTCTTTCAATGACTCACCAAATCTTCTCAATAGAAACATAATTCAATAGAACAATGCAATCTATCTTAACATCTTACAAGGTAGCTGAAAGATTCAAAATGAAGCAGATCTCTAGTCAATTCACAATTCTCTTTCAGTGAGTTTGTGGCATCTAAGAATATTCTCTCCTGTAGCAGTAAGTCAAGGTGCTTAGTATGTTTTAAACCTGTATTAAAAGGAAATAGATTTTAGGAGCCTGCAAATTGAAACAAGATAAGTTTCTTTTGCTATGCCACAGTCAGAGTTGCAAATAGAAATTTAAAGACTTGATCACAATTCTGCTCTTGAGTGTGGAAATTCAAATATATATATTACTTTAACCAACAAAACAATTTATTCAAATAAGAGTGAAATGCTCTAAATATACTTCTTACAATTTCAGTGAAAAGATTAAGAGAATACATGCTCAAATCTAACCTATTTTCACCTGGTTTTGTAGTACTAGCTCCTCATACATTGACATATATGGGACAATCTCAGGTAATAAATACTAAATTGAGGATGATAAATTCAAAATAAAGGCACATAAGAATAAAAAAGCAAGCTAAGGATGTAATAGATAAAAAGGAAGTAAGTATACTGCTGAAACCATATAAATACTAATACTTTGTTTTTGAGAAAC
This sequence comes from Saccopteryx bilineata, assembly GCF_036850765.1. Classification (NCBI taxonomy): domain Eukaryota; kingdom Metazoa; phylum Chordata; class Mammalia; order Chiroptera; family Emballonuridae; genus Saccopteryx; species Saccopteryx bilineata. Next base: position 64,688,200 of record NC_089490.1, on the reverse strand, counting down.
ATGTTTTTAAAATATTTGTAGTGGTACTAAGGCCCTGGCCAGTTAGCTCAGTGGTAGACCATCAGCCCAGTGTGTGGAAGTCTCAGGTTTGATTCCTGCTCAGGGCACACAGGATAAATGACTATCTGCTTCTCCCTCTTCCCGCCATATCTCTTCTATATAGCTTCCCCTCCCACAGCCATGGCTTGAATGGTTCCAGCACAGTTGGCCCTGGATGCTGAACTCATATTTTTCCTTCATTTAATTCTAAAAAAAGAAATGAATAATCTTGAGATATAATATAATAATGTGATCTAAAATGTGCTTTTGGTCCAAGGAACTTTATTGCCTGGAGACACTGTGTCCACAGTCAAACCAATAATATTATTAAGTAGTGACCAACAATTCATTTCTATACATCCAAGTGACCAGAATTTGAACCTTTGTTTCAGTAGCTAAAGGCAATGTTTCTCATTATAAATAAAGAATGGAATTTAAAGCTTTTTTTTTAATTAAGTGAAATGTAGGGAGGTAGAGACAGACTCCTACATGCATCCCAACCAGGATTCACCTGGCAAGCCCCCTAAGTGCAATGTGTTCATCTGGGGCCACTGCTATGTTGTTTGGCAATGAGCTATTTTAGCGCCTGAGGTGAGGCTACAGAGCCATCCTCAGCACCTGAGGCCAACTTGCTCAAACCGAGCCATGACTGTGGGAGGGGAAGGGAGAGAAAGAGAAGCAAGAGAAAGAGAAGGGGGCAGGAGGGAGAAGCAGATGATCGTTTCTCCTATGTATCCTGACTAGGAATCGAACCCTGAACCTCCACACACCAGGCTGATGCTCTACCACTGAGGCAACCAGCCAGGGCCAAGGAAAGCTTTCTTAATATCTTTTTTTCATTAAATATTAAATACACTTCAACATACTTTAATGAACACCTATGGCTTATGGTTTCAGGAACATGTGTATATAATTGTTCTGTTTTAGAAATTTTTTGAATGCATGCACCATAATTCTTTACACATTCTGTATACATATATATCAGTAACTCAAAAACTCACTGAATGTATTTCTAAAGGTTAACAAAGGTGTGACGAAAGCTTTATTTTTCTTTGCCTTTACTATTATTTACTGCTTCATGCAAACCATAAAAACATTCTTATAACTAACAACTAGATCTGTTAAAATGATTTTACCCTAGAACCTATACAAACAGAACTTGCAAGTTATTTTTATATCAAATCATCTCCGTTTTGAAATGGTTTTTCCAATTACTTAAAGGCATGCTATGCTCACAGAAAAGAAATGATATCCCGCAAAGGTGGTGCCACGCGTTTTATCCTGGAAAACTCAGAATAGGATCTGTCAGATATATCCAGTAGCATAACAAACATGTCACCCAGATTTGCATTGGGAATTAAAACATTTTGTAGCCTGACAAAAGGCTGTGTGTTTTTAGCAACTGTGATAAGAAGAAGGCATTGCAATACCTAGATGTTGTGAGTTAAAAGTCCCTCATCAGACAGCTTGAGAAAGCACTCTAATCCCATGATGGATCTTCCTGAATGACAAGCCAGCCTGCAGAGACCTGACTGCATTCCCACCCTAGTCATCTACGCAAGTCTCATTCTAGCTCCTGCAAACCCAACATTGTCTTTTATTCTCACATTTATACATCGCTTATATGGGAATTATGAATATAGAAAAAAGCATTTGTAGAAAATGGGAAATGTCATTGATACTAAAAATCAAATCCATATTTTCTCTAATGTCAAATGTGAAAAACATTTATAAATTAACACATTGATCTCTGTGCAATAAGAAAAGAGTAATGTTAAAAAGCTTACAGAACAAGACTGTAACACTTATCCCTTTTATTTTAATAATAAGAATCACATTGCTAGCTTAAGTCTGGAGCAAAGCTAAGAATTTTTTAATTTATGTATGTTCTTCATTATCTGCCTTATAATTTTCACTATCTTAGTTCATTTCTTAGTTTCAAAAGAATGCCCAGCAAATAATTCTTATAATATTTTGTACATTTCAAAATGGATCTGTACATATTTTAATTATAGATATGTAATAACTGAAAGTAATTAATTTCTACAAAAGAAATACTGTAATTAACAGTTTTGTTTGAAATGACACAAGTCCACTTGTTTTTCAGGCCATTAATGGGAAACAGACATCAACTTATTAGCAGTTTTCAAAGAGGCAATCTTTTAGAAATATTTCCTATCACTTAACTCTGTGTGTAATTCAGTGTGTAACACTTTCTGTAAGAAAGATGTAACAGAAACCAAATAAAGTTCTCATCACAAATAGAGAGAATCTAACTCGTACAAATAAAAATGTTTGTCCAGAAAACCTTCTACTAACTTGACATGTTAAAAACACAATGTCCATTAAAGTTATTTATTGAAATGGGTCCTTTTATTAAGTAAGCTTATCTGACATGTTAGATTCAATCCTGATACATAAAATACAGTTTCCACCTAAATATCTCTACTGCAAACATGAAAGGCAATGAATCACACTCATCACAAGAAAATATTAGTACAGTACTCATGTTCTTCAGTTTCTGTAAGACAAAAAAGAAACACAAATAATGAATTGACATAAGCTACTATCCTGAAACTGTAATTTAGCACAGCTTTTCTGCCATTTTGTTTATTATATAAAACTATTTTCATTTATTCCTTAACAGTGCTTATTGATATGTTTAATAGAGCTTATTGATATACTAGAGACATAAGTATATTCACATTCTACACTAAAAAGCAAAAACAGAATGCATTCTCCTGGCCAGAGACTTACTTGCTTATATTTAATCCTCACCTACAACTCTGGGGGTGGAACTTGATTATCCCACTTCTGGATGAGTAAAACAAGACCAGAGAAGTTAAGTAACATATCAAAGTCACAAAGCTAATAGTATTAGAGACAGGATTTGAACACAGATCTGACTTATGTCAAATTATGCTGCTTATTAATAATGTTATGACTAATTTTATTTATTATCATTCTCCAAAATGCAAATAATGCGAAAGGTGGCTTTACAAATTAACATTCTTTAATCATCCATGAAAATGTTTTCTTCCATTTTTCTTCTGTATCTTTATTATTTAATACACAAAGCTAAAAATGTACTCTCATAAACTACAGCCTTGAAAGCATTCATCAAGGAACAGCACACAGTACTGCCCCCTCTGTGAGGACCGAGGAGTCAAAACACACCTGGCCCATCTTGCTAGAGAAAGCTCCATTTTGTACTTAGCTTGCCCCAGGGCAGCCCCTTTCTGCAAGCCATACTAAGTCACCATTTGGATAAGCCATGGCCCCAAATACTATCAATGCAACTTGATGATTCTCTATAACAACATTAGGAATTTATCAAACCTTTTCTTTTCTTTTTGATTTCTAGAGTTTTCTTCCCAGAAGAATAGACATAAAATATAGGAAAGGCTGATGTCAGTTGCTAGAGCAGGGACTGGAGAGGTGGGATTCAGTTCAGTTAAGGTAATTCAACACTCAGGTATCGGTGGAAGTTACCAAGGTGATGGGTCTTTGAAGGAAGAGTTCTCAGAATTTGTACAGAAGAAGACAGGGGACTGGAAATAGTAAATAGTCATTACAGAGGAGAAAAGGCAGTGAGAGGTGTTAAGAGCTGCTAACCCTAGTTGTGGGCTATCATTCTTTCTTTTCTTGGTATGAAGACATCCTGTGTAAAGAAGGTGGGGAAGTGGTTTGTGCATCTAAGGAAGGAGCTGAAAGTGAAATTTTTAGTGATACATTAACTTCCTTTACCTTCTGCTTCCTTAATGTTTTTTTTTTAATGACTAAAATACTGGTGTTTAAAATACATATTTGGTATTCAATAATACAAATAGAAAATGAATCATAAAAAGCATTCTTTGGCCTTTTTAAAATTTCACCTAAATCCTCTCATTTATAAATAGTTGTACCAGTTTAATACAATCAGTTTGAACTTGGTTTTGTTTGTTTGTTTATTTGTTTGTTTTTTAACTTTCTAGCTAAGTGAACTTAGTCCAGTAATTTACCTTCTGGAAGTTTTGTTATTTTCTTTTTTATCTCTTACACAGAAATCATACCTATAATAGGTTTTGTGTAAGGATTAAATAAGATAATATATGTAAAGCCATTAGCAAAAGTTGTGGCATTTTATGAGCTCTTAATAAGTGATGGACATGACTGTTTTGGTCTGTTGATAGGTCTGCTTACTCTCTGACAAACAAAACATGTCTAAAAAGCCTGCCAAAAATCTGACTCTACAATATTTTAAATCAGCAGTTTAGCTTTATTTCTAGTTTCCTTTTCTCAAGTGAACTTTCCTGTCATTTTCACGGAAGTCTTATTTTTAATGAATGCAACAGAAGCTGCCAACTAAAGGCTCTTAGAGCTAATGCATGGAATTAAAAAGTACCCTTTCCTAGTGTTAGTGCATATCGCTCCTGCTTAAAATCAACCTCTTCAGTGTCCAGCTTTGAGAAGCATCGATGCTCTCATGTTAGGCCATGACCATACTCCAATTAGACACGCCATTCTGGAAAAAGTCCACTATGAATCAAATGGCACTAGGAATTTTATACAACAGTCACAGCAAATCCCTTTCTGCCTTCTTCTTTTCTGGGTTAAAATGAGAAAACAGTATCATTAAACAAAGGAAAGAGTCAAGATTCATAGATATATGGGCTCAGAAGAACAAAAGATAGCTAACAGCTAAAGAGAATTCAAATAGTGGGCTTTGATGTTCTTTTTTTTTTTTAGCTGTCTTACTAAATACTTTTTCTTTTTTCACATTTCAATTTTACCAAATATGAAGAGCTCATATACAAAATAAACAATAAATGCTTGTTAATATAATAACAGAAAGCCAAGATCAGAAACCTGGTCCTACCACAAAGTGGCACTGAGATTGCCTGGACCACAGACAGTTTGATCAGCAACCTTGGGGAAAAAACAGCCATCAACAGAGATAATGCTTCCACTGTGAGCTTATGGTCACAGCAAGGCTTATAAGACTAGGGACATAAAGCCCTCTTAATTGTACTTCCCAGGAGTCACCAGACATCTCTGTTTGCCTGCAAGAGTCCTGATTTATGCCTTTTATCCTGTATAATTATTAATAGAGTAGCTTTAACTCCAAAAGTGTCCCAGTTAGGACAATAAATTATATAGTTGCCTTAGGCTTATCCCTGCCCCTTTTTACTTTCCTCTCACTCTCTCTCTAAAAAATAGAACAAAACATTAAGGGTAAGCTATTTTAACTGTTTAGTGTATCTGAAAGAAAAATGTTATTCAGTTTTTTAAGCACAGCTATTCATTGGACTTCCTTTCATTTTCTTAAAACAGGGAAGATTTCTAGTCTGAATTGACTTTGACATGGTCCCATTGACCCATGAAATGAAATATTTTGGGTAGAATCGCCCTTATGTTTCCCACCACTTTCTCTCCCTTATGAATTTGTGCTTAACTCTATGACATGATGTTGAGACTGGTTATTGAATTATATTTAAAATTTTCAAGAAATTATACCTTACATGAGAACTTCTTAACGTAACTGCTGTTTCTTTAAAAAAAAAAAAAAAACAAATGTTCAACTTGGGTTATACAGCCAAGAATTGCAGTTCATATTAGCTGCAAGAAAGGCTGAGCACCTTACAGCAAGAGCCCCTTAATCAAAAAGCAATCTTTGGGGATGAGTTAGTAGTACTTTGCCTCTGGTGCTAACCAGATCCCCTACTTTTATTTTATATTTCTGCAGGAGTCTAATGATGAAATACATTAGATCTCGCAGGTGAAGTACAAACACACTTAAAGCATGGCTTTTGGAGGGTCACATGGTGCTTCTAAAAACAGGGAGAACAGGTCAGCAGCAATAAAAGCATCCAAACCAACAAAGAAAAATATTCCAGTACTGGAGAATAAAGATTTACATTTATCCAGTGGGCTCTATCTGCTCTAGATCTATAAAGACACAGAGTCATACAGTAAGAATTAAAGGAGGATATTGTTCTTCATCACTTGTACTTATGATGATGGACTGCAGTTAATTAAATAATTTTTATTTATTTTTACATAGGCATGCAAACTGACATATAAAGCACACATATATACAAACAAATAGTAGATATGTTTGCTGGTTTTTACTATATATCCTCACATACACAGAAGCATCCTCACACATATCAAGGTTTTGTAGCACATGTTCAGGCATGGTATCTCTCTCTCCCAAATCATGGTCTTATGACCCGCCACTGACCACCCAGTAGGGTGAACCCCAAGAACAGGACAAGAGGTAAGATCTTAGCTTTGCTGTGCGTTCTAAACAGCTGTGGTTTCTTTTCTGTTCTGCAAATAACCTCCAGTCAAAGAGGTAAAAAGAAATCATGAATCAGGGTGAAGGTACTAAATATGCCATACTTGTTTTTTTCTGTGGGTTTTGTTTTTTGTTTTGTTTTGTTTTTAACCTTCACTGGTTTGAGGGAAGTAGCTATGCGTTTTGGCATCAACGATCTCCTGCTGGGACAGGCTGCAGGGGAAAGGGAAGCTAGAGAAAAGGTTCTGAGTCATAACCACAGGTGACTTGACAGCCCATCCTCTTTGAGTATCAATGGAACTTGAGAGCAAGATTTGTAGCAGAAAATTAGCAATTATTCCTCCAAGACTAATCAAAAATTGACAATAATTAGCCATTTGCAAACTCTTACCTGCCACGATAATTTCTTATCTTAGTGGGGGGGGGAATGGCAAAGTGACTGAAAAGCTCAGAATTATGAATGGCACAAATTTCTACATATAAAGGGCATTTACCATCCTTCCAAAATTTATTTGCATTGAGTTAATTTGGCAGATTCTTGATGACCTTGCCTAGGGATAAAGTATGCATCACATAGCATGGTATGAATTATTTTAAGCTGTTTCAAAGCTTTGGAGGAAAGAGAGGAGGCTGCAAAAAGAAATATAACTATATATTGTTTATATAAATAAAATTACATCGGAAATAAATGAAGAATAAAAGAAAATTTCAAGTATAACAAAAATATGTAGTCTGACATGCTTCATAAAAAGATAAAAACTGTGTTTGGATTTATTTCTTTAATAGCAAAATAGTCATTTAGGAGAACACATTCAAAGAGAAGCTGATAAGAAGCAATAATTGTTTTATACAATATTAATTCAGTTACAATGACTTTCACCCATATACCCAGGCTAATGAGCATAATCTAACAAGGCACTGCTAAAAATGGACTAATGGGTTGGGAAGTATAAAACTCTGCCTTCCAAATTAAGATATGGATTTCTTTATAGGGCTTTATTTTTTTTCTAAATTATAATACATAATATTTTTCTATCTATCAGAAATCATATTACATTTATATATTATCAGTAGATTTAAATAATAGATAAAAAAAATTCAGTAACTGATGGATTTCTTAAAATGCAGTCACTTTACCCACATGATATTTACCACATTATAATTCATGGGCACGCTGAGCATTAGGAAACCCTGAGTAACCCACCTCGATGGTTATTAAGATACATACTAAAGAAAATATTCCCAACAGGAGGTACTAATAAGATGGCCAACAGCATAAAAAAAGCATCAAAATGAGAAATAATAAAAAGACAGCAATGTGTCCAGACTGGATACTCCTCTTTAGTAGCTAAAACAATGGCTGAGCTACAATGACCTGTTTCTTGAAAGTCTAAGGGTTTAAACAGGTAACAGATACAATTTCAAATTTTATTCAATGTAATTTCACAATACCTATTATGCATCTGAAATGCACCTAGTTACATTCAGAAGAATTCAAAAGAGATCAAATCTAAACTGATAGGACTCACCCAAGTCAGGGGTTCTACAAAGGTATATAAGTAAATATTTTATTAAAAAGCAATTGCCAATATTTAATTGCAAGACATCTTTTAACACAAAATTTTTAAAAATTATTGATAAATATAAGGGTTTTGGAAATGCCAGACTATTTTCAAATTTCACCAGCAACCAGACCCTCCCTAGGGGGAAAAAAAAGTGGACTTCCTGAGGGACAATCCTTTTAGCTAGTCATTCTGGTTCTTTCTTATTACCCTGCAGGGAGCATGGTTGGCCCAGATCCCAAGCATTCTACTTTTTCCTCTGTGGTTCACAGCAGCCTCACATCAGTTCTTTTTCACAAGGACCCACGCTGGGGAGGTTGTGTGTTAAGGGCGGAGGAGACCCAAAGTCATTACTTTTCCTCCAGACTTTCCACCCAGAATCTATTCCTTTTGGGCAAAAAGAGTCCCTTAGAATCTACGTCAGGGAACCCGGAATGTTGAGGTGTGAGAGTTAAATTAGGTAGGGGGGTCCTCTGCTCTCCATGCCACCTAGGTACTTTGCCATCCTGCACTGTTCCTGTTTTTTGCTTCCTACGTCACCGTACTCTGCACTGTGATCCCTGGAGGCTTTCCCTGCACCTGCACAGCTCGGGAGGACTGACTTGCAAAGCTGTTCGAGTTCTATGAGAGACTGAGACACAGTGTAGAGAAGGAGTTTATCCTTGGAAAAGGAACACCACACACGTTTTCTCCAAACACAATGCTTCAGGGTAAAAAATGAGGCTTTAACTTACTGGTTTTTCTCCTGACTACAGCAGGATGAGATTCCACTGACCAAATGCCACTGGATTCCTGAGAGAATCACTGGAAAACTGAGAGTGATTTCCTCAGGGAAAGTACCTGATGGTGGCAGAGACGACAGACTGCACTGTGAGCAGGAGAGACAAGCCGTCCTTTGAAATCAATGCTGTGTTGTGCCCAAGCACAGAATAACGTGGTGGGAGCAGCCATCCAGTTCAACTCGGCAGCCCTGATTCAGTGCCAAGACCCATGCTAGGTCACCATCAGTGTGATTCTGGACCAGAAATGGGGGCTTCAGTTTGTCCCAGAGGGAACAGCATTAGCACAGGAATCAGGACTATAGTGACAGCTCCCTCTGCAGACTTGGGCGGAGACAGATCAGGAGCTTTGCTCCTCTGTGAGCCGGGGACAGAGCAGCACAGAAGCTGAGAGTGAAACATGAGAGAAGAGAAACTGCAAATAACAAGACACCCACTGGGAAGCCCAGGATGCTGGGGATGAGCAGTAAGAAGTTCCCCATTTCAAGCCTGTGTCTTTCTCTCCTGCAAGCAACCTTGCCTGCTCTCCTTTGTCTGGGTTGGATATTCCTCCTCTGTAGTTTGGTAATGGCCAGTATACCCTTCACCGTACTCTATCTGAACTGTCCTCATGTGTGCTTGTCTACTCCTCTGGGCTGTGATTTGCTTATTCAGTTTAGGGGAGGGGTAGGTGAAGGTGGACAGCATCCATGCTTAGCACAGCTGCTACTATCAGATAATCAAACACATGTTTGTCAAGTGAATTAGTGACTTAATAAGCAAAACCTCAGCTTGCCTCAGAAACTCTCTCCACTGACACAGGGAAGCTGTTCATGTACTTTTCATGTCTCTATTAGCGATGACCTCATGGGCATCTCAGCTGAGAAAGTGGGGCCCAGGATGAAAGAACATAGGAGAAGTTCGGGGGGATGGGGAGACCCTACACTGCATCTTCCCTGGAACTGGTTTGCCACACTTTTGTAGTTGTTGCTAAGGTTTTTATCTTGCTTATCTAAATTTATAAGGGTTGACTCCTGGGGTCGTGAGAGCCTGGAGGATGTTGGATGGAGGTGGTCAGCAAAGACAGAAGAAGGTGCATCCAAGGGCCCATCTGACGCGCAGGGCCTCACAGTGTCCCACACACTGTGGTTTGATGTGTTGCATTCATTTATGAGAGACATTTCCTTAATGTTTGAAGAATTTTCTTATATCTATTCTAGATTTGGAAAGCAATTAAACATCACCGCCGTCACAGGAATGGGGCTACTATCACATTGAGTGGTTTCCCTCACAGACCAGGAACCAAATATTTTATCCATGCCATTTTTTTTTTTTTTTAGTGCACCATGCTAAATTATTTGGCAGGATCATATCAGACATAATGTTCGTATCTCTGTCTCATTTAGAATAATAATAATTATACAGCAGCTCATAATATTAATTATTACATCCAATGCAAACGATAGGTCTGCCTAACACTATACAAGGCACTTAGCATCACTGAATATTTTGACATTCAGAAACTTTATAAAATGTACCATGTCATTAAAGTTCTTGGGAGAGAGAAGCATCAGGTAGCAACTAGAAAATCGTGGTCCCGGATTTCACATTTAGGGGGCAAGGATAGCAGAGAACTTGTGGGGCAGAGAGATGGAGGTCTCAACAAAAGGCTTTGAAAATAATAGCAATTTCTGAGAGGCTGTGGCTTATACAGCTTAGTTTCTTTAACCACACTCACATAGGGAGCTAATGGCAGCCTCAGGGCAATTCTGTCAAATACCAAGACAATACAGTATAACCGAACAGACTTCTGGCTTCCATGGACTGCAATCTCAGCCCCTGCCTTGACTTCCTGCCAATGGAATTGGGCAGGTTCCTTCACACCTTTACCCTCAGTCACCATACCTGTAAAGTGGAACTGATGTTAGTCCTGCACTGGGTAGCTATGAAATTTTGGTAAAAGATAATCCATGAGAAAATACTGGGAAATAAGAAGACTTCCACAAATGTTAGAGCTAGTACATTTATGTCACTACCTTATTCTATTACTAGATAGATTTTCATGTAGGTTTTAAGGCAGCTAAATCAGTAAATATAACATGCTTGTCATTTAGGAGACAAAATACCTGGACAGTTGACTGCGTTTTTCATGTTTCAAGTTTTGTGTTTCAACCAGACGTTTTGGCACCTTGGAGCCAAAACAATGTTTTTCTTCCCAATGCATTTTATTTCTCTTAGGACTCCAGAATTCGGGATGACTAAAGTAAGTCATATTAGCTCTTATCTTTTTTTTCATTCAATTAATGTTTCCATTGAAAAATCAAGGCTCAATTATAAATTTCTCTTTCTGGAAATTCTACCTCTGCTTGAAGTGGTAGTAATGTCCTTGCGGCGCGGGGCGGTGACAAGTTGTTACTTCAGAGTCGCTGTCCTGGAAATAATGAAGAAATGCATCTGGCATGATGAAAAAAGCAATAAATCAACTACAGATGGAAGGAGGAGGTACTTGTTAAAAATCTCAGGATGAAAGGGAAAAAGATTTGAGTCCACGTTCGTTGACAAATATGCACAGAAATAGAACTGTCCTTCATAGAAGAAGATTGAGCCGCTAAGATCTCAGTTTCTGTGGCTAAAAGCCCTGTGTGTATACACACTTGAAAGCTATGCTTTGGTGGGTATCTTTGAGGGGCCATTTACAGTCACTGTCACTTGGGGCTCAACCCCTTCTCCTAAGGCTCATGCTACATTTGCTCACAGGGAACACCCAGAAGCCAGGTCAGCTGTGGGTGGCTGTTTCCAGCCATCTGGAGCTGCTCCACCTCACCTCTGCAATGCTTTGCTATGGGGAATTCTCAGGATATCATTCTTGCCACTCATAGTTTGTGCTATCCTTCATTTTAAGCACCTCATGGGTCCTTCATAGAGTAGGAGCTCAACATGTATCTGTTAAACCAACTAGTGAATAAATGAGTGACAGAACTCTGCCAACATCAGATAAGACTCAGCCCCTGTACGGCAGTTAGCATGACTTCTGAATGGGTACCACTCAGTTCATGATTATCCTTTCTTATATTTCAATGGTAATACTTAACAGGCTTTACTACCTAAGAAAAGCCTCAAGACGTAAAATTTAACAAAAATTAGTTTCTTTGAAATGTCTGCCTTTCTCATTCTTACCTTTGATAATCTAATAGTGTCTTAAAGTATGACGGAGGGGTTACAATGCTGATTCAGTGAGGGCCCTGCTCTACCTCAGTCCCAGAAAAGAGGACTTACAAGCTACTGTAGAATAGGGACCTAGGGATTGGCAAACTACTGGCCATGGGCCAAATCTGGCTCATGCAGCCTGCTTTTGTATGGCCTTGATCTAAGAATAGTTTGTACATTTTTAAATAATGATATGTGACAATTACATGAAATTTGAATTTTAGCATTCATAAATAAAGATTTATTGGAGCAAAGTCATGTACATTAATTTATGTTTTGCTTCTGGCTGCTTCCAATATTTAATGTCTAACTTTTTATAGAAAATAATTTGCCAACCGCTGCTCTAGAGCAAGGCTATATATAGTTCGATGGCTTACAAATTGGCATTTTGTACGAACAATGCAAATGTTTGTTTAGTAATTGTGTGTGCAAGCAAAGGCAATTCTGTCTATATAAGTTTATTTCAGGAGCCTTATTATTCGAATAACATCTTTGATAACAGAAAGGTTATTATACATTCCTTTCTTTTTTCTTTGGGGAATTATATGGGGCCCAGATCTGACTCATATGGTGCTTTTGTGGAAATTAGCCACAGGCATCTTCTGTGGGCAGTGAATTAAAAAAAGCAACCTATGCCTCAGGCAAATCCAAAGGTATACAAGTTGCAGGGCTGGGGGAAATGAGTGTGGTCTAGACTTCATTCTGTGTTCACCCCTTGGCTTGGTGTTTTGGGCAGTGCAGAAAGAGCACAACCAGAAGCAGTGCTCCCGGGTGTGACAGTGAACCCAATAAGACCATCATCATAACACTGCCAACGTGACTAACTTCACCACTGTTCTGTAAACTTGTCCACTATATACCTTCTTCAAAGAATTCTGATGGAGAAATTGTAGAGACAGCATGAACACAGAATAGACTTTCAGATTCTAGGATCAAGGCAGGTTTGAACTGAGAGAAAAAACCTTGTCATCCTCTATCATCTTGCTAAAAGCCAACAAATACTGAGTGTCCAGATATACTGAGTCCATCTTTACGAACACATTAATCTCTTCCTGTGGCTTTTGAGAACTAGGATCTTTTAGAAACCAACGCTAAGCCAAGGTGTTGAGAATCTATAATTTGATCTCTCAGCTCAGCCAAATGGCTTGCCAGGCCAATAAGTTCTGTCCAGACCTTTATAGCACAACCTGATGAGAGTGTCATTTCACTTCACGACAGCAAAGCGGAACTCACCCTTCACCAGTGAATAAAGACAAGAAAGTTGACAGGTCAAAAAATTACCATAATATAGAGCTTTTCAAATCACAGTAGAGATTACAGATCTAGTCACATGCTTTTCTACACAATCCATAATAAGCCAGTTCGCATGTTCCAAAGTGGAGTTGGTTTTCTGTGTTAGCCTCAAAACAAAAAAACATGGTGCCTGGCAGGATGTCTGAGCCAGTGCCTCTCGGCTGGACCCTGGACAGCATGCGCTCACCAGTCTCAGTCTAGCTCCATAAACTCATTTATTTCCATAAACAAACAGCCTATTGCAGTTAATGAAAAGAATGCCTGATCCAAGCAAAATAAAAGCAATTTAGGTCTCTCTGTGACTTCTGGTGTCGATGGGCTGCTGCTTGTATCTCCTCTCCTCGCTTTCAGAGGCAGAACCTCTGTTGGTTACAACGGGCAAAGCACGGGGAGACAAAAAAAAAAAAAAAAAGGCTGTCATCATACACAAGTGGTCAGTGAGGCCGCCTTTAAGGAAAAACACTGCTGGTAAGATAAACAGCTTGTGATGTCCTTAATTATAATATTTCATACTCATTTAGCCATCTCCACATCACAGAGCTAACAAAGTGGGTTTCAGAAAGGAAATCAGCCTCCTTCCCTCCAGCCCAGAGGCCTAATTATAAAATAGCAACCTACTTTTTCTGTAGTGAATACGGGCTTTTTTTTTTTTTTCCCTCCTCCAACAGAATTTATTGAGCTCATTACCAGGCTGCTTATGAAGTGATCTGAAATGAGGCAACATTAAAGCATTCCACAAATCCCTTGTACTTAGTCATCCTGACACTTTATTTGAACTCGGAGCATTGATATGGAGTAACGGCGGTAGCCCCGCACTCCTGACTTCATTATCTGACAGGAGGTCTGGAATCCAAAAAAAAAAAAAAAAAAAAAAGATATATCATCAAACTTTCTTAATTATCACAATAATTTGTCTAAAAGAACCAGGGATAATTTGGGCAACACCAGAGGGGCACGGCTGCTGGAAACAAGGTGAGTGCTGCATGTGTTAGGCTTGGAGGGATGGAGCCACATTAATCAGGCAGTGAAAGACCCCAAGGCAGTGTCTGCACACGGTAGTGCACGTAAGTATGTATTTTAAGAAAAATTGGCGGATAGGCATCAAAGTAGCAAAAGCACTGAACTCGCTGCCTGCTATGAGTCCAGCTCTGACTTCTGTTCTCATGTAATCCAAAAGGCAGTTACAGCCTGACCCTTACTGGGTTATGGATGAGGTTAATACAGCATAGTTAAAAACCATATGCAGCTCTGACCAGGTAGCTCAGTTGGTTAGAGCATCGTCCCATGTGCCAAAGTGGCAGATTCAATCCCTGGTCAGGGCACATATAAGAATCAACCAATGAATGCATAAATAAGAACAACAAATCAATGTGTTTCTTTCTTTCTTTCTTTCTTTCTTTCTTTCTTTCTTTCTTTCTTTCTTTCTTTCTTTCTTTCTCTCTCTGTAAAAAAACAAAACAAAACAAAACCCCCAGTAAATAAATAAATAAAAATTAAAAACCTATATCTGCAAAAGTTTCAAAGAGGGGAAAAAAATCTCTGAAGTACACACAAGTCTTGGAAGTTGACTATCTTTTGTGTGAAAGTGTGGCTCATTTTTGCCTTTTATTGCCTTTTTCCTTAACACAATGAACCAGCAATAAATCAGAATCTAAATAAATGTCTCCTGTTAAAGAGGAATTATGTTTTCTATCTCAGTGGGCCCTACACATATTCTGCTGTGCAGTCTGCCTTAGAAAATGTCAGTGTTTAAGGAGAAGATTCATGGAGGAGGGGTACGTGTTTGCATGTGTGCATGTGTGTGTGTCTGTGTGGGTGAAAGGGGAAAATCCAGTCTGTAAGAATAATGAATCCCAAATGTCCTTCTCTCCTTAGAGTGAAGCCATGCCTTTTCAGCCATAGTTACTTCTAATCCTTGTTATATTTCTTAACACAGTTCAGAATTCATTGGCCACACTTAGAGGTTAAATGGAGTTGTGTCATCAAGGAAGCATTCAAAGCAACTTCAGAACAATAGGAAAAACTCTGGTTTCTTTAAGGTAGCCCTTGAAGTCCTGCAGCAGCATGACAATAAGTTGTAGAGGAAGCCCATTTGAATAGAACACCAAAACATATGGCATCTTCCGTTACCCATGAGATTGGCAACTTTGTCAAAATTCCAAACCGAATCCATTACATCTGAATTGAATGCATGTCCCTGAATGGCTTCCCTTAGGAAAATTATTTATCCACATCCCTTAAGAAAGTGTTAATGAATAGAGGGTACCTAATATAATACTTTCTTCAGAAGAGACAGACGCCTTTTCTCAGGGTACAATCTCCGTTTTGCATACATATCCTGAATGTTTACTACCTGCAAAACTTGGGACCAAGTTCTATAGAATAATTTTTCAAAAGCAAATCCCATGAATTCCCATCTGAAAGAACTTCTTTTGGCTCACAAGTATGGAGTGGAAAGAAGCAAGCATGGGACTAGACATCTTTCATAAATGAACTCCAACAGGATGCACATCCAATACTGTAGGCCCCCTTGATGTGTAACAGGTTTACCATCAACAATTCTGAGATACTTTGCCTGGGGAAGGAAAAGTCTCTTTTGTCTAGGTTTGTTTCCTGAGTCCTTCTCAGTTAGCCTTTTAAAATCCTAGGGTCATAAGTCTTAAAATATTCATCATTAATGACCTCCAGGTCCACTCATCTTCACTTACCCACTAGTCACTATGCCTCAGATCTCAAGAAACTGGATTATCTCTCAATCTTAGATGATCTAAACACTCCTCCATAAATCTTCTTAACAACTGACATTTTTTAAAGGCAGACTACACTTCAGAATACGTGTAGAACCCAGTGAGATATAAAAAATAATTTCTCTTTAACAGAAGACATTTATTTAGATTCTGATTTATTGCTGTTCATTATGTAAGGAAGAGAGGCAATAAAAGGCAAAAATGAGCCACATTTCCACATAATAGATAGTCCATTTCCACAGACTTGTGTGTCTTTCTTTAGAGATATTTTTCTCTTCTTTGAAACTTTTGCAGATAAAGTTTCTTAATATATTTTTATTTAGGTATGTCAGTCCTACCAAACATATTATTCATCATTGAATGCTCACTTTTCTCCCAATTTACCAGTGATTATTCTGGTTTTCATTATTGCTCCATCTAAACTCAATCTTATAGGAGCCATGTTAAACAGAAAGTAATTTGAGGCAGTGTGTATAGTGATTAGGGACAGGGGCTCTGGAATCATAGTGCCTGGGTCTAAACTCTTATCTCTACCACTAATTAACTATGTATGATTGTATGATTTTGGGTAAATGACTTGATTTCTTTGTTTCAATCTCTCTGTCAGCAGGATGGTAAAAAATACTTTAGTTTGTCAAACATTGTTGTAGACACTAAGGATCCAAGATGAAAGCTGCAGAAGAATTTTAAGGAGAAAAGTGATATGATCAGATAAATCCTAGGTTCCTTTATGATCAGTTATGTGACCTTCAGCTCACAATAATCTCTCTATGCCTCAGTTTCCTAAACTTTAAAATGGAAATGACAATGGCATCACCCTCATGGGATTGCTAAAAATGAATGAGATAGTAGCAAGCTACAAATAAATCTTAACTCTTTGTAGTAACATATACCATGAAATAATCTTTTGCACCACTGTAAATGTCTTAGAAAGCAATCTACAGCTCTAATTTTAATTCTTTTACCAATCCACTTGTTAAAGTCTCAAAATCTGGTTTTCATAATTCATTTATTCACAGAAATATTTACTAAACTGCTCATGAAAGAAGTGCTTGTGATAAAATAAAAATGACAAATATGATTTCTACAGTCTCACTCCTTAATAATCACCTCCTCAAAATTGGTGTTCTGAATGGTTATTCATAGTCTTGTCCTTCTTTGACTCTAATAAAATATTTTAAAATATCAAACAGTCCATTTTCATGAAAATATCAAGTTCTTTTATTCTGTAACATCCCTGACACTATATTCATTTTTTTTCTTAATTTTCTGATCTTGCCCTCCAGCCCCTTTCTGTAGTCTCAATTTCTTATTGTCAATTAATATAAGACTACATATTCCTCTGTCTCTGTGATATCTTTTTCATTTAAGTCCCCCATTCTTATGACTTCTATTATTACTTCTTTACAAATGACTAACCATTTTATCCTCTGACCACATTTCTAATTTTATTCAATTTTTCTTAATGTCTGCATGTCCTCACCAACGGGTGTGCCCTGACGGTCCTCAAAGTCAACATATACTAAAGTTAGTGTTCCATCTTCTACAACCACCCAATGTCATCTCCTAAATTTCCCAGGTTTTGTCTCATATATCTGAAAAGTGAATCCTCAAAGCTACATTCCATGCCTTCTTTACTTAACCCATTTTACTCATTCTTTACCTAATTTCTTTGATTCTATCTCTACAGAATCTTTTGTTCCCCTTCCTGTCTTTTTAAAAAATATTACAGTCATTATCGTTGGTCGAATTCTCTGCCACTTGAGCTACTACACTAGTCTTCTAACTCTCTCCACACCACACCCTTCAATTTTGTTATCTCTTGGTCCATCACACAGGCTGCTGCAAGAACCTCCAGCTTTCCTGGGCCTTTGATTGCCTTTTCTAAAAAGGGTAAGGGTTCTCCACAGCATAATATTGTAACTCAACACTTTTAAGCCTAGTATATAATGCCCTCTATACTCTAGCCACACACTGCCTTCAAAAATAGGGTCTTACATTTATATAATTCAATAGCATTTCAGAAGTATTTTATAGCTATTATTTAATTTAATATTGTATACTTACAATGTCTTATGATATAGATATCAAAACAACATAAAAGTCCTATGTTCTTAATAGACCATAAAAGCCTTACAGATGGAGAAACAAATGATTAAAAGATTTGAGTTTTCTTAAGTTACATAAGCATTTCTGAACCACACGTAAGCAGATTTGATGAGAAAATTTGACCAAACTGTACAATCAGCGCACCTTACTTTTGCAAATAATAATAACACTTCTTGTTATTTTCCTTTGTGAAGCACAAAATAAGGAATATGCAAAGCCAGGGAAAGATGTTGATTAAAAGCAATTAAGTCAGTAAACCTGGGTTTAAGTTTGGATTTCTTATTAATTTCCTAAGTCCATTAGCAACTCTATGCTTTATTATATTTGTCTGCAGGACAGTCTGATAATTCCGGAAACACATTTGCTTCACAAAGAAATAATAAAGACTAATGAAATTATATCCATTTTAAGTATTTAATTCTAAAGCATGCAGTTATCTTCTTTCATATAAAGCATCAAAGCTTTTTTATAATAATAAGGCATTTGTATTATCCCTACTTATACAGGTAGGCAAGTGTAAACTCAAATCCTTCTTTAAGGTCATATATAATGCCATTTATTGTCAAACAAAAATTCAGAACCCTTGGCCCATATACCCAGGTAACATTTTCATTTCATAGAAATCTATAAAATATGTTTAGTTGAGAAATAAAGGAGAGTTTTATAATATCAACCCATAGTTTATGATCCTAAAAAAGCAACCATATATTTCATATAAAAGAAGTTATAGAGTTAACAGCTCAAAACATCAAAATCTAATTTTAAGAACAATTACAATAATTCTCTGAACTTTTTATTGAAATTAGATCTTTCAGCACCAAAAATCTATATATTATTGTTTTCAGAAAGGGAGAGAAAATAGAAAGCAATAAAAGAGAGAAAGCGAGAGAGGGAAACAAAAAGAAAACAGCCTTAAGAACTGGATGGTGACTAATATACAATGTGCCATCATCACCTCCTCATCACTAAATGGGCGGGGGTTGCATTCTCAATTCTGTGATCAACAGAACCAAGCAAAGGAATTTTAAAGAAGCAGTGAAAACACTACAGCTACTCCATTCAGGGTCAATTGATTGTGTTCTAGTTAAACACTCCATAAAACCTTTTTCAGCTCAAGAAAATAACTCCCCAGCTGTTTTCTGCTGATAACTTAGAAGAAAATTATACCTGTGTGCTCTAGGAGTTTCTGTCTACTTGCCCACACAACACTGACTATGGAACTTAAAATGTAATTTTAGGTTGAAAAGTACTTTGAACATTTTCAATTCTTTTGTATAAAGGCATATCTTTTATAAAGAATCAAATTGGCATGTTGTTAGTCACAATTTGAAAAAACAACAACTCAGAATAAGAAGAAAAAAAGTAAATGAATTAATGATAAATTTCACACAAAATTAATGCAACAAAGAAAGGCTTTAGCAAGAGAAATATAGATGATTTATTGAGATATGTGGTTGCATTCAGTTATTACCAATATATACACAATATGTACATATGTGTTTAATGGTAATATATATATCAATCACATGATAATTTACTTAATTGTATTAAGAGACATAACACACTCATGACTTATAGAACAGCTCATAGTACTCAGTAAACAAGTCTGTTTTTTCCTCTTTATACACCTACTTTCAAAATTTAAAAATGTCAGTTCATAGCTCTAATTTTCACTCTTTAGATCTAATAAATTTCTAATCACAACATATGAAACTGGTGGCAAATGCTGTAATTTTTATTTCCCACCTTTTCTCACATACTTTACTTCTCACCTATTAGGTTGTCCACCATTATTTTGAGCTAGGTATGGGTCTAAGTGTTTTTTTTTTCTGGTTAATTGAGAAAGAGGAATATTAACAACTTAAAGCCCTGAAAGAACTCACCGAAACTTTTTATTTGATTTAGAAATTAGAAAAATAAAGTTTGCTTCCGCAGAATCTTATAATTCTTCAGGTGTGAAAACTAGTTTATTGCCTAATTTGAGATATAGATCTGCCAACATTTACAGTTAAAATGAATATTTTAAAAAATGAGACTCATTCTCATAGAAACATTACTTCAGTTTGACACAATAGCTAACAAGATTTCAGTCAAACTGTGACATTGTTTACCACAGCTGAAAGACAATATGCTTGCATTCAAAATAGTCTCCGTTTTTCACAGTTACTGCATCAGCACAGAGTGCATTTTCTATTACTACTCTTTATTCCCCAAAGTTTTGGTTTTTTTTATTTTTTGCTAAGAGAAGTCAGAGTCCCAAATATAGATTTTGACTTTTGGTACATGGACTTCTTCCATGTGGTAATAAAGAATATTACTTAAGACAGAAATAACATCCACACAGAAATAAGAATGGGTGTTACATAATGTTTGACAGTTACAGTATACTGATAATGTATAATCTTATTTAAGAAAGTGAAAAGTTGTTTCAACAGTTAGTCTGATGTTTTCACATATCTAAACACTTAAGTAACAGTTTATTAAGTGAGCATATTTATTGTTTAATGTGTTTACATCTTGAAAGCTGTTTATATATGATTTTTATCAATTTATAAAATTATTATTGGGAAATTAGAAATATTGAAAAACATACTGGAGAAATCTTTAAAATATTTTTCTAATTTTAGTACATTTTAGAGAATATGAACTATGTTGCTGAGAGCTGAGAAATATGGAATTATATAACAGCTATCAACAGAGCTATTAGGTAGGGTTTTCTTTTTAAAAAATCAATGGATTAAAAATCCATCTACACAGACAGGCCATCTGTGGGATTAATGTGGTGGAATGTCCTTCTGGCAAGGAATCAACAGCTGGGTGAACAAAGACAGGTCCTTGGGTAGCTCAATGTCACCGTAAAGATGCTGAGATACGCAGATGTCACTAGCATTATGGAATTGTGTGTTTTTTCTGTCCCAACTGCCATGTATACTGGGGGTCAGCATAGAGAAAAATGCTTACCCACTCTAGTTTTTCTAAAGCATGGAAGTGGGAAGAGTAAAAAGGAAACTGTGAGTTTTAGCTGATAGAATACAATAAGGAGGTAGAATGATAAGTGCAAAGGCAATTTTTATTTCTGACAGTGACAAATCACATATTGGGTAGGTTCTGTTCAGAATTACCACCGTGCCTCAACCAGTGACCCATTCTCTAGCTACCTACAGGGATAAAGATCACTTTCTCTTCTGTTGTCTTCTTTTCCCAGGTTACCTTTTTGAAACTTTTAAACTCGGTATAGCCATTCATAGTTTAGTGAATTCCCTTATTCTTTCCCAAGTCTATCATTCCACATTGGGCTGGGAAGTGGTTGGGAGCATTGCGAAATTAATTCAGACAGCCTTCTCACTGCAGCAGGCCCAGGTCTCTAAAGGGCATGCCCAGCACAGGCAGCAGTGAGAGCCCACACCATACCAAAGGCTCTCTTGGCATCAAGAGCTCTGCAGCAATTCCAATGCCCCACAAGTTACCTCCCCCACCCGACACACACCATCAGTAAGAGAGGGAACGGGTAAGAAGCAGGCAAGAAAAAGGAAACACAGCGCTTCTCATATTCAGAATATATTTTACCTGTGACAACAATCTCCTGAACACTGGGAGTCAAAAACCTCCATTTTTTATGTCATTACAACTGCAGCATCACTATAGTCATAACATTATCTAGGCCACTGAAGCATCCACTCCCATTCTTTTTCACCACCTTCCCCCACTCCACCAAGAAAGCAATTGCTATTTAGCCAAACTCACCTTTCCAGGTTGCAAGAGTAAAAACAAAAATTATCCTTTTTTGTGGGAGGAAGAATGATTAGTGAGCAGGATTCTTTCTTATACTCAGCTGGTAGGCACTCCTTTTTATTAACACATCAAGAGCGGAAGGTACTTCTCAAGGAGCAGGCACAGAGCTGGTCTTTTGTCCACTTGCAGCATGGGGACTTCAACATAACTTTAAATGTGAAGAAATGAGTGAGTGGCAAATCACAAGACAGACACTATTGCAGAGTGGTTAGAAGAAAGGGTTTTGACCAGGCAGTGGTGCAGTGGGTAGAGCATTGGACTGGGATGCGGAGGACCCAGGTTCAAGACCCCAAGGCCGCCAGCTTGAGTGCGGGCTTATCTGGTTTGAGCAAGGCTCACCAGCTTGAGCCCAAGATCACTGGCTCGAGCAAGGGGTCATTTGGTTTGCTATAGCCCCCCGGTCCAAGGCACATATGAAAAGGTTTTGAAGTTAGACAGATCTGGGTTCCAACTCTACCTTCTTCATTAACTGATTGTGTGTGCTCTTGGGCATGCTATATAACTTAATCTATAAAATGAAAAAAAAAAAAGGATCAAATTCACTGAAGGATTTCACTATGTGAATATAAATTATTTACCTTTATTTCTGATAGCTTTTGCCAATCACGGGAGATCAGAAAGAAGCATAGTACTACAGAAAAAGTGTAATTAAAGAATTTCCATTGGCAATGTATGGTTTAGTAAGTTTTCACTAATTAGCTAAGCATATTCTGCCATGAAATATGTGTATCCTTGCTGAGTATATGGAATATGGGCTTAGTCAAATCAGATCAGATCGTGTAATTCAGGTCACCTGAATTTCATTGCCTGTCATTTCTAATCACATTCATAGTGGGTACTGTGAGAAGAGCCTCTTCCTCCTGGGAACTCTGAAAATACTGAGCCACCAAACCCTGCGACCTTGCTCACACAGCCTATTCTGTCTTGGAGACGGATCACTTGATAGTTGTAGAGCTAGTGCCCTGGATTTAATGCTAAAACAAAGTACCCTTTTCTTGCCTATCAACTAAATTTGTGTCCTGTCCCTTTACCCCATGACATTTAAAAAATGGAAGCATCTAGCTAAGAAAAGGAGATCAAACTAAATTTAAACCCTAATCATGGTTTCCATATAGTCTGCTTTTATATCTACTGTTAGTTTTTACATTTGTTCTCTGATGCAAAAATACATTTTTTCCTTTTTTTTTTCATCTTTGAAAGAATTACAAAAAAAAAAAGACACACTCACTTCTGTGTATGACCAATTCCCTTTACATGTGGTCTGCACAGTGCCCAGACTACAGACAACCTCTGGGTACAGATCCTGGTATGTTTATTTTGACATCCTCTCAAAAGCCAAGAGAAAGAGCAGGGCAATTACTACATTTCTCCCTTTCCACTCTCCCATGCCCAAAAGTTGGCTTTAAATTTTTCACAATCACTTCTCCATCAGCTGTAGGAGGTGTTTGTTTGTTTGTTTGTTTGTTTAGCGAGGTTTCTTTTCTACGTTCTTCCCCGTGTAGTGTTCTTATTTTGAGGTCTGGGGTTCATAAGACCCCTCTCGTACACTCTCTTCAAGAGCAGGAAGTCTCCCCCAAACTCTCCTCCCTCCCAAGCTGGAAATAGAAATCCAGTGGGTACGGTAAATTTATTAGTAGTCCTTAATGTGTTTTAAATGTTAATGAAATGGGAAATGCCCTCAGCCATCTCTAAATCTAGTATTTCAGACTAGTTTCTCAAGATTGGCAGAATTTGCCTGCTTTGTGAGACAACAGCCCAAATTTGGAAAAACCTAGGACCTAGCATTATTGATTTCCTTCAACACTAAATGTATGCAGGTTTCATTGCTTATAAGTAAGCTTCAAATGAGAAAGGTCATGGGGTTTTAAAAGGTGGAAACCAGAAAATGCATGGGACTGAGTTAAGGATCAAAACACACAAAGCTAAATCCTTTGTCCAAAGTTATTTAGCTCACTAACCAGGAAGCTCTGATAATTTTACAGTCCTGTATTCACAAAGGATTTTTTTTAAATGTATTTGTTTTGGCCAAGACAACCATTTACTAAGAATCTCAACAATAAAAAGCCAAAATTTAATTTAGTGAAGGAGAGATTATAATTTCTACTCATATTTTATATCTTTATTCTTTAATCAATCTACTTTATATTTTAGATAATAAAACTACCATAGTTTTTGGAACAGTACTTTGTATTTAAAAGAGCTTTCTCTTTTAACACATTAATTGGACAGTGTTAAACTAGACCTCTTAGTCCTGAAAGAGGTAGATCAACCATGATTGCCAGAGAAAAACAGAAAGAAGTGATACAGATAACATTTTAAAATAGAACAACAACAAGAAACAAAAATAATCTCATAGATAGAGACAACACAGTGGTGGTGACCAGAGGGGAGGGGTTTGGGGGGAGGATGAAGAGGGTAAAGTGGGTCAACTACATGGTAACACAACATCTGAAAAGGGGCTAGTGGCAAACTGTACCTTCATTTCTGCCAAAGCTCTATGTTTACAAGTGAAAACAGTAAAAACAATTCCAAAGGAAAGCTTATAAACATACGATTCCTGGGATGACAGTTGTCATGACTGTGTGTCTCGAGACTGATAAAATCTGGAGAAATCCCTTACACTAATTGCCTTTCAGTTTGTGAGGTTTCTGTTGGCCCCACTCTCACATACCTTGATGGTAATGAAAGGAATGGCTTTTCCATAAGCAAATTACCATTCAAAGAATCTCTGTAGATGAATCAAAGAAACTTGATACCTCGTGGAAGACAATTTAATGACCATTACTAACTCTACATAATTTTTTCTGTTCAGAAAATGCAAAACATAGAGCCCTAGTTCAGGCAAAGGTAATTGAGAGAAGGTAAATTGCCAGCTATAGCCCTTAGCTGTCCAAAGAAGGTAAAAATATGAAGAAATGTATATTCAGAGGTTCCGTAGCATGCAAAGAGCCAAGTGAAGCTTAGTTACAGGATCAGTAACAGCTTTGAAGAAGGGAGTGGCCAACCTTTATTGTATTTTGCTGTATTATTATGTGCCAGAATCACCTAATATTGTAGAAACTGACTTTCAAAAGACAGAACAGGCTGTGTGCTAAAGGAACTGAGGCCTAGAGTATATAGAAAACAAAGTTTGACAAAGTTCAGTTTATCTATTTGATTATGAGTAAAGAAGTGATTGGCAACTGGCAGCATAATAATCAATGTAAAAGTGATCGCCAGTACAAAAAAAAAGAAAGAAAAAGGGTAGAATCTGACTAAATGTTGGAAGTAGAAATATAAGAGCACTCAAAACAATAAATTAAAACCACACAGACTATATTGGATGAATAAACAAAAACCCAGAAACCAAATACAGTCATTTCCTGTTTTATAAGTAAAGTTGTATTGAAACAGCCACACCCCTTGTTTCTGTGTTGTCCATGGCTACACTCAACCTACAGCAGCGGAGTTGGACAGTTGTGAGAAACCTTACGGCCCACAAAGACTGAATTCTTTGCTATCCGACCTTTCAGAGAAAAATGTGCTGCCGCTATACAAACTATAAGAGGACTAAATGGCTAAGGTTGCCAAAGAAAGTAATGAGTTATTTCACCCAGAGCCACAAAACAAAAGGGGGAAAAAATACCATGCCTAATCAGCAGAATACACAGAGGGGAACCACTGGATGTTAAAGATGATCCCCAGCAACAATCACTCGAAGATACCAGGTTACACTTTCAGAGATCTGAATAAACAAAGCCTAGGAGGAGAAAGAAATGCTTTTTCCCCAGGAAGTCCTACAGTACAAACATAGTTCATGTCACAAACCTGTGTTGAGCCCCTCCTTGTCTGCCAGCCCTGGGCTGAGTAGGCACTAGGGATCTGAATGACTACAACAGAGCTGGGGGACAATTGCAGTGTGGATTAAAATGGGATGTGAACCTTTTTAGGGATCAATGTGAAGAGCAACCCTTTCTCTTTCTGACAACAGTCTTTGTTATAGCCACTGTCAGAAACGCAGTGCTGGCTCAGTGCAGCTTTCACGAGAGGCATCACTCAAACATGAAATCTAGATTTTTCCTTTCTGGAAACTTATAATCAGAAAGTGCCAAGAGATGGTGTTAGACAAAATAGGCTTTAATGGGTACTTTTTAATCAATTGACTTTTCAATTGAACTCACTAATTTATTCCTGTCTTTAAAATACAGCTCTTCAGACATTCTTTAGCTCATTGAGAAATAGCGATTGCCTTGTGTTTTCGTAGCCCTCTAACACAGAGGAAATAATAAGAGGCTGAAAGACAGAGAATGAGGAGGGAATTATAAGACTTCATGGTATTTATAAATTTGTTGTTGGGCTGAAAACTTATTGCTTTTCAAACAGTGATATTCCATGCGCTAGAGCTACCTACTTGACCACTAACTCTATTTTAACTGCAATTCAGCTGTAACAACTACAGAGGTTATTGATTGACTTTTTACTATTTTTCCATCCATGTTGGAAGTATACATAATGCAGCTAGAATAGTTTTCCCCTCAAATTCCACTTTAATTCACTCTCTCCTTGAAGATATATAATAGATATGTGATGCTGATTAAATTAAGTTCCAAACTCCCAGCCTAACATATTCTATAACCTGCACTGACTGGCCCCCTCCTGTTTTGCTACTCTATCTCAAACTGTGGACTCTGTGCTTACTCAAGCTAACAGCCAGCCATGCCCGGCCTAGATGGAGAGGTTCAGCTTGCAATGTCACTTTCAAAATGCCCCTTGATAATCTACTCTTTTCTACTTGAATATTTGCTAAAATATATGTATCCTTATTATCTTACTCTCCCAAAACACACTACAATATCTGAAGAACAAGAGCCCTGACATTCATAACTGCCCACCCTTGACCACGGCACCAAGTCATGAGTGGCATGAAAATCACAGGCTGACGGACCCAGCAGCCAGGACGGCCCACACCATACTGTTTCACCATTCCCACTTTCCCTTTGTGTATTTTCTGTTTCTCAAGGCTTTATCTATCTAATGTTTTGTTGTGCTCTCTCGAGGTCCCTACACATTGTTGAAAATGAGACACAGATATAAAATCATTATAATAGGGGCACTTAGGCATTTTGCAGCAGGAATTTTGATTTAAACAAATTTTTTGGTGCTAGTATGTGCTGTTTTGTCTCATCATCCATCATGTTTGAGAGTAAGCCATTACCTCTGTCTTTTACTCATTTGCACAAAGCCCAGTAAGATATTCTCAGCCTGATCGAGATATTTAGAGTCTCAAAATAAATAGGTTCCATCAATATTGGTGATTGCAAATTAATTCAGATGTATTTTTCCTGCAAAATATAGCAGGCTTTATTTGAACCTCATGTTAGATTATCCATGTTAGTGTTGATCTGCCGCAGAGACAGGAGCTGGTGTCTCAAAATATCTTTTAGCTATTACCTATAAATGCTTGAAAGAATTCACAAATGCAGATACCTTGTTATGCATGCTGCTTCCCAAAACCGCCTCTGAGACACCAGATGGCACAGCGAGAGCTGTACAAGTGACAGATGATAAAGTGTATCAAGCCACATAAATTAACCTCATCATGGCCATAGTATCAGGTGCCACAGGGAAAAGCAGGAGGATTGAGAAGTGATTGCACTATGTCACCCACAGGGATGAATTTACAACCCATCTGAGGTCTCTCGTGTGTGATGCAGGAACCCCAGATGGCCTGTGAATTTTGAACATTTGTGTATGTAGGGGTTGTTTAATCTTTCTGGAAATTAACTGACACTTTGGTCAGGAAGGATGCTTTAGCCAGCACCAAAGCCATGTTTCACTCGGCTCAGAAAACCTCTGAATTTCATTAGAGGAAATACCCCCAGGTTTACCTTGCCAGTGCACCACGACGGCTTTCAGGCCAAAAGAGTGCACAAGGGGCCTGCTTCCTGGATGTGCTTCAAACAAGAGCTAATGAGGCCATACTGTTTATGGTGTTCCTAAGTTTCATAAAGACACCCGGGAACATCACAGGGGACAGAATAACTGCCTACTATTGAGTTATACGAGTATGAAGGCATTCACACCATCCATAGAGAAGTACAGAAATAATCCCTAAAGGATCATTATTTTTCAGGCTTATAAAAGAGGATTTAGGTCTATACCAGTGCCACTGCTTCTAGAAGGTAAACTGCTTTCTGCTGGAGAGCTCTAGAAAGAAGTAACTGCTAGGAAATCATGCTTGCAGTGGGAGCATACAGCAGTTCTTAAAAATGGACTAGCCGATGAGCATAAAGGAAAAACAGACAAGTTAAGAGAGGGTGACAGGTAAAATGTTATCAAGAGCCAGTACAGACATGGGCTGGAAGGAGACAAGAGCACATCACATTGAATTGGTGAGGTTCAGAAAGCCCGCACCTAGAAGGAGGTTGGTCAGGGAAAAGCAGCAGCAATTCAGACCCTGGTAACCTGCCATAAGGAAGGCTGGCCTCAGTCTTTAGCTACTAAGTCTCAGGATACTCCTTGGGACCACAGAGAGCCAGCCCCAGGAGAATGCACTGTCAGAGTGAGCAGAGTGGTAAAGAAACTTGGATTACTCAAAACTGTTGATGCTAGAAGAGAGCAGGGAGCCTGAGAGCACAGTTCAATGATGGACACACAGTAGGACTACAGCCTGGATCGGAGGCAGCTAAGACACAATAGGGCTAGAGCTTGGCACTGAGGCAGGACCCCAGTAGCCAGAGGCTAGAACTTCTGAGAAAACTGTCCCTTCAGACCACAGTTGACCTGGGAACCTTGGACCAGGGCTGTGACTACATGTGAGAATTCTGTTCCAGAAAGCTCTCTTTCTCAAAGCTTTTGCCTTGATTCCCCTTCTCTTTCCACTGAAATTGATGCTTAACCTTACTCTGCCATAGCTAACTATCTCTATCTTTGTCTTCTCCAGAAAATGTGACTCCTTGGAGGCAGGAACCAGTATTTTCAATTTAAGTATCTGGCACATAGGAAGCCCTCAGGGGAAAAAAATGGACTCAATGGAAGATCAGGAACTGCTGCAAGTCCCCCACACCAGGACCAGAGCAGCAGGGCTGCCTGCACGACCGCAGAACCATGGGGATCATTCCGCTGGCAGGCCTCTGTGTACAACAGCCACGGCTGGCCCCCTGCCCTGCTGGCAGATAAGTTTTATGGAAACACAACCACACACACTTGTTTACCCATTTTGAGGAACCACTACAGAGTTGAGTAGCTGGGACAGAGACCCACAAAGCCTAAAGTATTTACTATGTGGCCCTTTAAAGAAAAAAATTGCTGATATAGAATACATAACTAATATAATGTTACATGTCAATTATACCTTATTTAGAAATGTTTCTAATTTTTTTAAAAAAATAAATAAAGACCATTATCAGAAAGAAAAAAATGTTTGCTGACACCTGACCCCTAGACCTTATAAAAATACAACTTTCTGGTCCTACTCCTGAGATTCTGCCATGGGAGTGAGCACAGGCCTGAGTGTGAGTGTGTGTATTTTTTCAGGTGAATGTATTCTTAAAAGCTCCATGAAAAAAAAATCTGATGTACAGAATTCACAGGAGAGAAATACCCCATACCAGGCTGGAACTACTTTGAATAAAAATCAAAGGTTTAAATAAAATAGAATCATTCCAGGTACACTAAAGGGTCCTCCCACACTCGCCCAAGGATCCTCAGGACCTGTGGCTGACCTGTCAACAAGAATTATTCCACAATAAAATGCAGGTGTTTTATTTTGGGGAGATGTTGTATATGAGGTCATTCTTAATCAGTGGTCAAAATAAACTTTGGTTATTGCATAAAGCCATGGGAGA
This sequence comes from Saccopteryx bilineata, assembly GCF_036850765.1. Classification (NCBI taxonomy): domain Eukaryota; kingdom Metazoa; phylum Chordata; class Mammalia; order Chiroptera; family Emballonuridae; genus Saccopteryx; species Saccopteryx bilineata. Next base: position 64,658,587 of record NC_089490.1, on the reverse strand, counting down.
CTTTAAGACTTGAGAAGTGATTACTGAATCTGAATTCAGAAAGACTCTAAGTACAAGGGGCTGCTAGAAGCCTCCTCGGTCACTAGGAACCACATGGAGATCCTGGTGGCAAAAGGTTAGTAGTGCAAGGGAAAGTGAATGGAAAGACAGAATTTCCCAGCAACTTGGATGGGTCAGGGACATGCTGGGATTTTAAGAAGTTGTGAGAGCACTTGTTGCTGTTTTGTGGCTGTTACCCTCATCCCTGAAAAAGTCTCTTTGTCTCTACCCCACAAGTATATCTCAAATCTGTCCTCTTCTCTTCATCAACATTGAGATAATCCCTTCTACCCATTCACCTGGGCTCCTAGCCATCATCATCTTTCTAATGGGTTTGAAGCAATTTTCCCTGACAGATTTCCTCCCAGAGGCACGCACCTCCTAACAGCTCACCCTGCTTCCACTCTACCTTCAATCCATTGCCCACATGGCAGCCTGGGTGATTTTCCTAAATATAATTCCTATCTGTTACTCTTTGGCTTAAAACTTCCCCTTGACTTTCCAATATGTTTAGAATATAATCCAAGCCCCATATCTTCACTTCATGAGGTTGGGAATTGCCCAAGGTCAAATAGCTAATTTGAGATAGAGCCTTATTTAGATACTAAACAATGGACTGGTTCCTGGTATGGAACCAAGGGACTTTGCTCAGCTTGCTGGGAATTTACATATTCCTAGCACCTGCACACACATCCCTTCTCCTCTCTCCTTGGCTGTCCCTGATCCAATGGCTCCTGCCTGCTCATCCAACCAGAAAGAAACAGGTCATGCCCAGCCATGGTGTCAGAGATGAGGAGGAAGTAGATGAAATAGAAATCATAAAAAGAAATAAAAATATTTCTTCATAATAGTAAAAGCAAAAGTCAACAGAGAAGGGTACAGAGTCCTAAATGAAGAGTGATATAGGCATGATCTTTATTGAAATGTGAAGGACAGATCATGATATGCATATACATCCATGATTTTCTTCTTAGCTACATCTATATGTCCATTTAACAGCATGTCTTGAATGTCTACCCATGTCAGTTAGATGGCCATGATTTGGGTCACAGGACCGTACAAGTCTAATCACAATAAATAAGAGCTTGTCCCAAAGCTTGACACAAGGGACACCAGAGGTCAGTAACATAGCCCAGCACAAGCACTGTACGGTAGAAGAGTTGTACCCTTCTAATGAGTTCCTTTCTTGGCAAGTTAGGACACAAGGTAAATACAGACTTTCATGCAGAGGAGGAAGATAAGTACAGAAAGCCTCTCAAAGAGAAGGAAGTATGCATGAGCCAAAGGAGAATGAGAACAGAGAGCCCAAGGACGATAGCAGGCTCAAGAATAACAGATTCGCAGAGCTGCTGAGCGATTCTGAACAACACTCCAGTTCTCCAGCAGGCCTGTCTGTTATAAGGCTTTGCATGCTTCTCACTTCCTGTCCATGGCACAAACATCGCCTGGGTGACTGGAGGTCACATGATAATATCTTTGTTCCCAGAAAGATCCCAACTGAGACAGAATTTCCCAGTTTCCCCTTACTCATTTCTTAGATATCTTGCATAAATTTTCTGTAGGAGGTCTGGCACATTTCATATATGCCTGTTCTTCCTGGTTCCTTGATGAGAAAAATGGGTCAGAAAATAACTATGTAAATTTTGAAGCATACATAAATCATAGGCAAACAAAAACATCCATGTCGATTATATTTTGCAATGTCTCTGATGTTTACCATATTTTCATCTATTTTAAGTCAATAAGTCCTGTGTAGATTCTATTATTACTAGGTACAAATCAGAGAAAATGAAATGGAATAGATGAATACCTCCAGCTTGAAGTTCGCTTTCAGGTTTCTTACTTTCTATTTCTATGTCCCACCTCCTGGCAGCAGGCTGGGTTACTCCCGCTCATAGACTTGGGCTGCTATAACAAAACACCCGCAGACTGAGTGGCTTGAACAACAGAAATCCATTTTTCCACAGTTCTGGAAGCTGGAAGTCTAAGATCAAGGTGGCCAGCGGGTCAGTACCTGGGGAGAGCTCTCCGCTTGGGTTGCAGATGGCCCTTCCTCAGTGTGTGCTCACAAGACCTCTATCTGTGCATGGGTGGGTCAGGAGCACACGCCCTCTGGTGGTTTTTCTTACAAGGACACTAGTTCTATGGAATCAGATCCCTATCCTTACAGCCTCATTTAAACTTAAAAAACTTCCTTAGAGTTCCCATCTCCAAACACAGCCACCTTGGGCATTAGGGCTTTAACACAGGATTTTGAGAAAGACACACATGTCCAGTCCATTATGGACACTGTGAAAATAAAGGGACAATCCCTTCAGTTAAGGTACTTTATATCTCATACTTTTTTGTGAAAACAACAATAAAAAAAAAGACAGAATATCAGAGTGATATTTCAGTGAGTGCACCATTATTAGTATTTCCAAAGTTAAGCCATGAATACAAAGCAGAGTTTCACCATTCTCCAAATAGATTTCCACCTGAGATCACCTTCACATTGATGTACAAAGAAGATTCTGCTTCTTGAGGTAACCTTCACCTAATGTGAGTGCTGTAAAAATGAGGGAATCGTAGGTTTTCTTCAGTCAGGTATTTCGTGAGAGCTCTAGGCCTGTTGCCTTCACTCAGTTGGAAATTTTGTTCAATGCCAAGATTATGTCAAGAGTTTTTATGTAAATTTTGGGATTTTTATCACAGATTTTACATACTAAGCCCCATTTTGGCTGGTGCTTATTTTCACAGAGAAAGATAAAATATTTTTCATTTCTTTTATAATAGAACAGGATTGTCTCATTCATTTCCAAGATAGTTCACTCTTTCCCAGTTCGGATAAGGCACCTTTATCTTATTTTCCTTGATGTTTCTCATTCTCTTTTCAATTTCAAAATATAAGCAAATAACCCCCATGAGGAATTTGGGTTTTTCATTGGATATACAATGATAGCTTAAGTAACCTGCAACTTTCTCACAGGAGACAACTGACAGCAAACCATTTTATTTGGGCCCCCAGTAAAATAAACCTTATCCTGTCTCCTAAACACAGGTCTTTCCAATATATACCTGTCCTATATGCAACATACAATTTTCTAGCAAATGATCACATACCATAAATCAGATTTGGCCTTGGCTATTTAGGTTTTTCTTACTTTTTCTCCTATTGTATTTTCTAAGTTAGCCTGTTCATAAACTTTGCTCCTTCTGTCAAACCACGACTTCCAATATATCAGAAATGCACATAACATTCTGAGGACCATGCCGCTCTCTGAAATTATGAGAAAGCTATCAGAAGCAGATTGAGGTTGGTTGAGGCCCTGGGTGCAGAAGAAAATATTGGGCCCCTTAAAAAAAAAAGAGAGAGAGATAGGGAAAATAAAAGTACCTGTTCACCATATTTTTAAATAAAAAAAAATATTATGTACTATTAATGTTAAAATTGCACATATGAAACCAAACATGGTGTCATTAGAAAAAAAGTATAAAGTTGGGGTTTTCCGGGGCCCTTCAGAATCTGGGGCCCAGGGCACGCGCCCAGTGTGCCTGCCGTTAAATTCATCTCTGAAAGCTATCAGTCTGTCTTCTTTGTGTCACAATAAAGAGCGGCATCTCTTTTTGGTTTCAAAGGACTTTTGTGTTCATTAACAGGGAATTCTCACAACACTGTAAGATAGTTATTGTTATCCCCATGACACCTGCCAGGAAGAAAAGAAACAGGCTGGGACCGGTTGCCTTTCCCCAAGTCTCACAGGTATTAAGCACCAAAGTTTAGGTGGTGGCAAGTTTTCTTTGCTAAGGTTCTTCTCACTAAACTTTAGTTGCTACCATTTAAAATTCAAAAGGAAAAAAAATCACCCATTGTCTTAGAAAACTGGTAAAATAATTATTCAGTAATATGCCTGGAAAATGAGCAAACATTGCCTTCCATGCCACCACTTAGAAGGAAAAGTATCGTGAATATGCCTCTTCGTCTAGGCAGGATGCTTTGCGTACAAGCACTGGAGATAACCTCACTCACCCCCAGCAGCAGCAGCTCACTTTCACACATAGATTAAGCTGACCTTCAGTTCTCAGAATGAGCAAGAACTCGAGTGGGTGTCTAAGGCTGTAGGGACCGTAGACACTGGGCCCCAGCAATCCTCCCTCCATGCCAGCCCTGCCTTCCCCTGACACAGCTGCCCTCCGTCCTTGGTACTCTCTATGTGCTCCATATCTCATGCGTTTTCCTAATTCATAAATTTAGCTCCCTTGTAATTTGGCTGTGCATATTACCTAGGGCAATGGTAGTGAACCTGGTCCCTACTGCCTACAAGTGGGTGTTCCAGCTTTCATGGTGGGCGGTAGCGGAGCAACCAAAGTATAAATAAAAAGATAGATTTAACTATAGTAAGTTGTTTTATAAAAATTTTTTCTGCCAAACTTAGCAAATCCAACATAAGTACTTGGTAAGTAATTATTATTATATGCTTTAACTTGCTGTAACTCTGCTTTATAAATTTTATAAAGTAAAGTTACTTCCCTACTTTATAAATCACCATTACTGTGGAACCGGTGGACACTTAGAAAATTTTACTACTAACAGAGATACAAAAGTGGGCGGTAGGTAGAAAAAGGTTGACTACCCCTGACCTAGGGTAACAGACTGAATAATACACCAGGAAATGCCCAAGTCCTAATCCCCACAACCTGTAAATGTTACTTTATTTGGCAGAAGAGCCCTTGCAGATGTGAGTAGATTAAGGATCTGGAGATGGGGAGATTGTCTTGGATAATCCAGGTGGTCCTGATATAATTCCAAGGATCTTTCTAAGAGGAAAGCAGAAGATCAAAAACACAGATTGTGACCTAACGATGGAAGTAGAGAGAGATCTGAAAATATTACAGTGCTGGTTTCAAAGATGGAGAAAGGTTTGGAGTGTACAGAAACAATTCTCTCCCAAAGCCTTCTGAAGGAGCACGTTTCTGCAGACACCTTGGTTTTGGCCCAAAGAAATCCATTTTGGACTTCTGATCTCCCAAATTTGTGTTGTTTTAAGTCACTGTGTTTGTTGTCACTTGTTACAGTGGCAACAGGAAACTAATACACTCAGCATAACTTCACCAGCCTATCTCTACACAAGACAGTTTAGCCTCAGCTCCCTTTACTAATGGGCTCCTGGCCTGGGTATTCCAAATTAACAAGAAAGTTTCTTACAATCAACTTAGTTTATTGTGTACATGTGTATGCCAGGTAACATTGGAGGTGGCTGGCAGCCTAAGAATTGGCAGGGTGTGAGTGTAATGACCACGCATCAGCTGTGGCCAAGGGGATGTGGCCATACAAAATGTGACTCCTTTACTAATTCCCTGTTACCAGGGGCTGAGGATGGAGCACGGCCATGTAGCCGGGCTTGAGGTAGGGAGCAGGATTTTCACTGTAATTCAATTCTTGCTTAAAAAGAAACTTGTTAGCCTTCTATGTCCAACATAGATGTGTTTGATTACCCTTTATTTCACTTGAAAAGAACCACGTCCACTGAGACATGATCCCAGGAGGAGGCCGGTTTTACAGTTTCTGGTTGTATTTCAGTCTATACCCTTCCTTCTTGGACACAGTCGAAAGTCAAGAGCTCCTTGACTTGTCCAGAACAAGAACCCAGCTCACAGTTGTTGTGAGGCAGCCTCAGCTCTGGGAGCAACCTGGAGGTTAGACCACCTAAATGGTTGGCTGTGTTCCTCAAATAAAACTGCAAGAGATGTCCCTTGTCCAAGACAATGGCTCCTATGAAACACGGAACACAGGAGGCCCCTAAAATGCATCCCCCTCCAGAGAAACTTAACCACCTCATGGCTCAGTGATTCACTTCTGGAGAGCAAGTTTATTTCATGAGCAGGTAATTACTGTTTTTATTTTTATTTATCAACATATTTAGAGCAAAAAGGAAATATTCTTGAAAGGTCATAGAGGAGGCTTTTTATTTTTTTTATTGTTCGAAGTGAGAAGCGAGGAGGCAGAGAGACAGACTCCTACACATGCCCCACCGAGATTCCCCCCCCACAGCAAGCCCACCAGAGGGTGATGCTCGGCCCATCTGGGGCATTGTTCTGCTGCAACTGGAGCCATTCTAGTGCCTAAGTTGGAGGCCATATAGCCATCTTCAGCATCCAGGCCAACTTTGCTCCAATGAAGCCTTGGCTGCAGGAGGGAAAGAGAGAGACAGAGAGAAAGGAGAAGGAGAATGGTGGAGAAGCATATAGGCGCTTCTCCTGTGTGCCCTGGCCAGGAATTGAACCCTGGACTTCAATATGCCAGACCGACGCTCTACCTCTGAGCCAACTGGCCAGGGCAGGAGACATTTTTTTTAAAGCTAAAAGCCAGGCTGTCAGTTTCATTACTGCTCTCCTTCTTCAGTCAAGATGACACTAAAAATATTTTTTTCCTGGTAATATTTAACATTATACAGTTGTTGGATTTCTATAGTCGGAAAGCAGAATGTGTCAGTTGTAGAGATCTGTATACCTGATCTTTAAAACAGTTATTCTTTTTATAATTCCCATTTGAATAACTAATAAGGTTGGTATGGCCAAATGATCATCATCTGCTCATTTATCAGTCATTATATTCTTTAAGACAACAGCTCCCTAAGGGATAGGATGGCAAATAATTTAATGTAATGCAAAAATGCTCCTTCAAACACTTTTTACCATGATATTAAAGACATGTATTTTAAAATCACCTCTGGGTAAATTACCAATGGGAAAATCAAGTGTACATAAAATTACACAATTTAGAAATACACATATTTTTGGAAAAATGCCAAATTGAGTCAAAGTATCATGAATATGTTTACATATATTGCATATAAAATTTATTTAAATATACACATTCAGTATATTTATATGTTGTGTTGTATATATTTCTCTAAAACTGTATATTTTTGTATCCTAAGGTTTATAAAATAATCTTTTATTTAGATTTTTAAATTATTTTCTTTTTTCCTCTTGACCCTCTTCATCCACTTCTACAACCATCCATTCACCTGACCACCAATCTGCTCTCTGCGACTATGATCTTGGTTTTGTTGTTGTTTTTACATTCTGCACATATGAGAGATCATCCTTTTGTCTTTCTCCATATAACTTATTTCACTTAGCATAATGTCCTCTAAGTCTATCAATATTGTTGTAAATGGTAACATTTCATTCTTTTTTATGGTTCAGTAATACATCTTTTATCCAGTCACCCAATAATGGATACTTAGGTAACTTCCATCTCTTGGCTATTGTAAATAATGCTGCAATGAACACAGGGGTGTGACTATGTCATTTCAAGTTAGTCTTTTTGTTTTTTTCAGATAAGTGCCCATAAGTGGAATTGCTGGATTATACGGTAATTCTGTTTTTAATATTTTGAGGAACCTCATACTGTTTTCCATAGTGGCTATATCAATGTACATTCCCATCAACAGTGTGCAAGGGTTATCTTTTCTTCACCTCCTTACCATCACTTGTTGTTTCTTCTCTTTTTATAGAAGAAATGGCTTCTTCTCTAAAAACCTTAGGATACATAGAATTATCATAGAACGGCTATGATAAATAGCCATTCTCACAGGTCTGAGGGGTCATCTCACTGTGGTTTTAATTTGCCTTTCAATGATGATTAATTATGTTGAGCATCTTTTCATGTACCTGGGCTATTTGTATATCTTCTTTGGAAATACATCTTTTCAGATCGTCTGCCATTTTTAATGTTTTTTGTTTGTTTGTTTGCTATTGAGTGGTACAAGTTCTTCATATATTTGGGGTATTAACCCTTTATCAGATATATAATTAGCAAATATTTTCTCCCATTCAGTAGGTCACCTCTTCATTTTGTTTATGGTTTCCTTTGCTGTGTAGAAGCTTTTCAATATAATATAGTCCCACTTATTTATTTTTACTTTTGTTGCTTTAGCTTTTGGTGTCAGGTCCAAATAATCACACTGCCTACATTTTCTTCTAGAAATTTTATAATTTTAGGTCCATTTGAGTTAATTTTTGTTTATGTTGTAAGGTAGTAGTCCAGTTTCATTCTTTTGCATGTGGCTGTCCAGGATTTTTACCATTTATTGAAGAGACTGTCTTTATCCTATTTTTTCTTTTTACCTTTTTCATAAATTAATTGTCCATATATGTGTGGTTTTATTTCTGGACTCTTCATTCTGTTCTATTGACCTGCCTCTCTGTTTTTAATGCCAATAGTGCAGTGTTGTAATTTAGAATAGCTTTGTAATATAGTTTGAAATTGGGGGATGTGATGTCACTAGCTTTGTTCTTTGTCAAGATGTTTTTAGTTATTTGGGGTTTTGTAGTTTCTACATATACAAAAATTGTTCTATTTCTGTGAAAAAAAGTCATTGGAATTTTGGTAAGTATTGCATTGAATTAGTAAATTGCTTTATGTAGTATATCCAAAAAAAAATTTTAAGTAAAATTAGTATCTGTCTAAAGTTTAGTCTTAAAATATAAATTTAAAAGAACATACTTCTTCATTTTAGGAAACTCAATGGTAAATTTCTCATATGTATTATGGCAATACAGTAGGATGGTAAACAGAAATTGCAAGAGAATTCTCAAATTGCAATTTTTTAAATTCTTTCAAATTTTCCCCTCAAAAAATTTTATGTGCTATTGTTACTATAGCTTCTTACTAACAACCATGTAAGTTTCAGCTCTTATCACTTCTGCCAGTGGCCTCTGATTAGTGCTGGCTAGTGATGCTTACAAGTGTGAAAATCTTAAATAAAAGCTCTTGAAAGAAAAAGAAGCAATGAGCTATAGCTTTCATTTTTTGACATAAAAAGTGAGCCAGAATAATATGATTGCAAATTTTTCTGTAATATTTTGGAAAAGTGGTGTGAGCACATAAATTTGTGTTATCTTTTTTAATTTTGAGCAATCAAATTATTTTTTGACTTTTTATAATTAAAATATAATTGACATATAATATCATATGAGTTTCAGGTGTATTCCTGACTTCTTAAAGAAGATTTCTCTTTCTGCTGTGTTCTTCATTATAAACATTAATTTATAGTCCTTGAATATACAATAATTAGTTTGAGTTGACCAGGAATATGATGTCAGCCAAAAGAAACAAAAAAATCTCCATATTGAGAGGTAATTGTTCCAATACTCACAGAATAGACACAACAGCCTAAATCATTTGTACCATATTTCTGTTTCCCCAGTGACTTGCTTACTGATAAATATTAATAAATGTATTCTATTTATGACAGTTGTAAAGATAACATTTTAATGTAATAAAATAACAATATACAGCTCACATAAGCCATTATCTCCACGTCAGCTAATAATTGACCTTATACCCCAAAGAAACTTGCTTCTTTTTTATTCACATCCCCTCCAGTGCTTTCTACCCTGTCTTTTGAATATCCCCACCTTCAAAAATTGTACTTACTGTATTTTTATAATTTATAATATGAAGAAAATAGAGTAGATATATTGAATATGCTTTCTCAAAATATTCAACCACCTCATCTTCTGTTCTCTTCCCTTCTGTTTTTGTTTCCATCTCCTTCTCCTTCTCCTCTTCGCCCTCTTCCTCATATCCCCTCTTCCTTCTCCCTGCTCCTCCTCCTCCTCTTCCCCTTCTTCTTCTTCTTCTTCTTCTTCTTCTTCTTCTTCTTCTTCTTCTTCTTCTTCTTCTTCTTCTTCTTCTTCTTCTTCTCCTTCTTCCTTCTCTCTCTATCTCTCTCTGTCTCTCTTTTCTCTCTCCTGCACACACACCTACACAAACACTCTATGGTCTGTATCCAAGGGCTTATTTCTACTTTGTGAATCACCACTTAAAGCTCATTGCTATAAACAAAAATTAATGATGTCTGAATGAGATATTGTATTATGCATAAACGATATCGAAGAATTAAAGCTGCAGTGGCCTTGGGATATGTAAAATTACATTCAGTGACTTTACCCCATTCCCTCTGGAACACCATATTGTTTCTTTGTATTTGAGATTTTGTTTGTTTTTCTTGTTTGTTCATTTGTTGCTTTCTGTTTTATATCCTATCTTTCTAAATTAAAGAAAAGTTTCTAATTGTATACTATTTATGTTATAGTCCAAGAGGAATGACTTAAGTTGACTCTGGAATCCTTAAAATTCCATTTTAACAACTTGATATTATTTTAGTTACTATCCTTTATTCTTCCCCATTTCTAGAATGCCTTTCCTAAGTACTAAAATCATTGATTTTCCACCACAAATAATTTTCACGAGAAAAATGTGTGGAAATGCCTGTGTATGATATTCCATTTGATCTACAAAATACAAATTGTTTTCACACAGCAGATCACCAAAAATGGCACATTTATCCCAACTTTTGCATACTGAAAATATGGTCATTGTTAGAAAATGCCACTTCAACAGAAGAAATGACAGTCCAAAAATACATTAAAGCATACTCTTGTCTGTACAACCTATAGAGAAATATTGAAATCTCACTTTTTTTAACTACTGAATAAGAAGACCAGAGTTGTTATTCCAGTCTCACAGTTTACATTGCTTAACTGTTTTTAGCTTGGAGAGAGCAGATCCTTTTCTTGCAACAGGAATCAGTGTAAGGAAAAGAATCTTAATGTGGAGAAAATCACTAGGGGGTCTCTCTCACCCTGAGGACAGTGCAGAATCGAGATCAGACTTCTCCACCAGCCCCTACAGTGGCTACTTTACCTCTTGAGTCCACTAAATGTCACAACCAGGTTCACACTTCTTCACCATCAGATATTTGGAACACAAGGCTCCCCGCCCACCAAGGGGAGAATGTGAAGTGCAGAGCACTCCGTGCAACAGCACTCTCTACTCTGAGGATATATTAGTCCTTGAAAGAAACACTCAACTCTCTGGGAAGAGCCCAGCAGAATATGGTATGTTGTGTTATCTGCTCAGATGTGATCAAATGATATCTGTAGCAATGACACTAAACTAGGGCAGATGAGGTGAAACAAGTACAGATTGAGGGTCCAAACTGGAGAAGATAAAATGTTTTATGCTAATCTAATTTAACACGTTACTCAGTTGTGACCCTCCCATCTGATACAATGGTTCCCAGATGGGCTCCAGAGAGAACATCATTAAGCTCCTGGATAGATGATGGCTATCACTGTGATTCTTTAGAGATACTGAGAATGTAAACCAGTTCAAGGGCAGAATGTCTTCAGACTTCCACTACACAGGCACGTATTGTCAAGATAAAAGTGAAATAACTTAAAGTTTCCAATATTTTAAATAATTGTGACCTTAGAGTTCATTCTTCCATTTTGTAATAATGAGACACTTTAAAGTTTAACTAGTACAGTAATTAATAGTTCATTCTTCATGAATGATTATCAGACCATTTGGGTTTTAATTGCCTAAATCTTTATTTTTCCCTGATTATTTTCAATCTTTGAATAATCATTCACTATGATTTACATTTTTTTTTCCACTGTCACCAATTAATATTGGAAAACTAGGGATTGAAAAAATGTATCTCATGAAAGCCCTAGAAATTAATCATATGTAATCTATACATAAGGAAATAGCTAACTAAGTGCTAGACAGCAATTCTTCAGCAGTTGGAATGAGTTCTAAATGTGAGGTAATTAGATAATTAAACACTAACAGAAAGTGGGAGTAAATTACCAAGCTTATTAAAAAAAAAGCCAAAACAGCACATGGATAGACAATGAAGAAAACCCTTTAAGTGCAGGAAATGGAAAGAGCCCAGGGGATGGACTTTTTCCACAGGAGACTAAAAAAGAAAAGAAGACATATTAAGGAATATACATTCTCCCATTTCCCTGACTATTAAATATTATCTCTTTATATATAAAAGAGTACAAGAGAGACCCTGTGTAGGCCATTTTTGGTAAATTTCATTCAGTAACAAAAGAGAGGGAGAACATTTTACCAGAACCTTTTCTCTTTCTCAGCATTTCTATCTCTATTTGCATATTTTTATTCCTTTTCAGATAGAAAGCTTGAGGGTAGAGAGAATGTTTTCTTTTGGTTGGTTTGAGTTAATTCAAGTTGTTTTACTTTATTAAAATTTTTTTTTAGTTTAAATTTAGCTCAATGGTGGGAACATATTTAAAACAGAAGCAAGATTCAATTTCCCTGTATAATAAGTTGCTTGAATTCATAGCTATGGGTAGACCTCTTAAAGCTGGACAAAATATGATGAAAATATGGAAGTTTAACATGAAAAGGGCCTCACCAGCATATTTACTAATACTGCTGAAGCAGCTTCTGTTAGCTACTAAGTCTGGCCGAAGCAGGCTAGCTGAATTAAGCCCAGAGCAATTATTACTGCTATCCATTATAGATGGCTCCCCAGCCTCACCTTCACTCCCAAATATGCACATGTATGTTCTCCCTCTCTCTCTACCTCTCTCTCTCTCTCTCTCTCTCTCTCTCTCTCTCTCACACACACACACACACACACACACACGGCATCTTCCATTTCCACCCTTTGGACCTAGAATATAACAAAAAATGCTAACATGACTAATAAGTAATAGTAGAACCAGCCCTGGCCAGTTGGCTCAGGGGTAGAGCATCAGCCTGGCCTGAGGCAGTCGTGGAAGTCCCAGGTTTGATTCTTGGTTTGGGCACACAGGAGAAGCAACCATCTGCTTCCCTACTCCTTCTCCCCCTTTTTTCTTTTTCTCTCTTTCTCTTCCCATCCCTCAATTTTGGTTCGGATGAGCAAGTTGGCCTGAGGCACTAAGGAAGGCTGCGTGGCCTCATCTCAAGTGCTAAAATAGCTTGGTTACCAAGCAACAAAGCAGGAACAGTGGCCCCAGAGGGGCAGAACAGCAGCCCCAGACAGGGATTGCCAGTGGATCCCTGTCCATGCACATGTGGGAATCTGTCCTCCACTTCTCTGCCTCTCACTTGATAAAAAAATAAATAAATAAAATTTTAAAAAAGTAAGGGTGGAACCAACTTATATATCTTAGTAAACCAAATCAGTCTCATAAATAATAACGATACCTAGAAATAGAAGCGAATGCCCCAATATCTATTTTCCCACAGTTCCATAACATAAAAGACAATTTCTAGTTTATCTCAGAAGACCATTATCACAATTTTTTCCTTTTTCATCCCTACAGTTTGGTTTAAGTAGAGCATTGACCAGTTATACAGCAAAGGATTTGGGGGATAATCTATTGGGAATGAATAAAATAAAATCTAGAGATCTCTTCTAACCAGAGAAGCACCTCAAGTAAAGAGAAGAAAACATCTATGTATAGGCAGAAGATGCGTTGGAATGTTTAGTGAAAAATGTGTGAAATAGAAATTTTAAAAAGAGAGAGTATACAAACCATAAGACAAACAGAATGAAAGGAGCATATGGAAACCATAACGTTGGTTAGGATTGAACTCGGTAAAAAGCAAACCTCAAAGAGAGTAAGTCCGTTCTTTATATATGTTCAGCTCTCTGTTCAGTTTGCTGTTTTGAAAATGAGTGTGGATGACTCATAGGCATAACACTTCCTCTAGAGATTTTTTTCTTGCTGCAGTTAAAGATACGCATGAGAGTTGCTACTGTGAGGACTATGAAACCCCCATAAAGCTGATCTGGGAACAAGATTCCTATGTCTCTCACAAACTTGAAATAATTCCAAAAGAATGCATGAGAACAGAGAAACCCAGAACAAAAAACACAAGGCCTGTGTAATTGGCCTTTTCTTTATAGTTCTTGAGGAAGAAAACATATAAAGGGAAATATTCATAACAGATACACAGTTCTTCTTAAACGATGGAACAGTTAATTAATTAGTCACTGTAACTACCAATAGTTAACATTTCCTGAGCCCTTTCAATGCATCCAGCACTGTTCAGACCTTTCCACAGACAATTATTTTAAGGTTCACACAACCCTTTGAGGAAGACACATTAGTCAGGGTCTAGTCAGGAAACATAAACCACATTATATATTTTAACAGAGAGAATTTAACAAGGAGAATTGCCATCTAGAGATGGAAGAACTAAAAAGACAGAAAAGGAACAGGGAGGTAGTAATTACCAGAAGCCGCCGCCACCACCAAGGTCAGAAGAACAGATGAATGAGTTTACAATGACTAAACTGTATAAGCTTGCAGGAGGGACCTTGTGGAGAAAAACTGAAACTTCTGAGGAGGAGGCCACTGACAGAGTGGTGCTGGAATATTCCGATGAAGCTCCATGAAGCTGTTTCTGCCTCTGCCCAGAACACTTACACACCTGTATATATAATAGATAAATCACTAGCATTAACTGCTACTCCCGGTTAGAGTATTGCTAGTGTGAAGCTGAAAACAATTGGCAGTCAAAACAAGGATGTGTCCCTTTCTTTATTTCCAGTCTCACAGACTTTCTCTAATGCCCCCTACTAAGAGAACAGACAGCAAAGGAGACAATCCCATTACCTGACATCCCAAAGCAGAGAACGGAAGGATGCATATGAGGCCAAGAGACAATCACTGGCCCAGGAGATATAACGGAGACTCCAAGTTTGCTGTGAGGAAGCTGCGGTATGAGAGGTAAAGTGTCTCGCACAGGCTCCCACAGCATTGAAAGGGAGAGCAGGGACCTGCCGGCAGTCGGGCTTTGGGGCTCCTTCCTTCAACTTCAGAGCTACTCATGGTCATTGTTTCCATCATTTGGAAACAGTGTACAGCATATTGCCACAGAAAGAACAATCCACAGAAGCCAGTTTCTGTTCCCAGGTAAGTCACAAAGGTGTGTGAATTTCATTGGCATTTCATTCTCTGGACCTCAGAAATACCCATTACTGAAACAAGATGCTTGAATTAGGTAATACTTTAGGCTCCTTTACTTTCATAATCAGTTAAATTATAATAAGAATCAGCCAAGGGGGGGGGGGGTGTCTAATCCCTAAAGTACTTACAAGTAATTTGTGAAAGCCACTGTAGTAATTCTAGCCTGCCAGTATTTCACAGAACAACTGTATTTGTTCTTGTAATTACCATTTTCTTTTTGTTAATAGTGCTCATATTCTTCTTTCATTCAGTTTAGGGGCATTTAGAATGTTTAGCCACAAGACAGACAGGTAATGGATAGAATGTTCATATTTTCAAACATACTAAATTCCTACCATGTGCCATATTGTGCCAGGTGCTAATGACAGACAGAAAGACATGGCTTCTTCCTTCAACAACCTTATAATGACAATTCTCAGGATATGGACCAGGACCAAGTGTTGGTAATACCTGATGTGAAGAAGAATCTACAGACCCCTGGAGCACATGCTAATTGGTTCCTCAGGCCAGGATGGGAGGGAGTAGTTATGTGTCAGGGGAGCTTTCTTAGTCTGTGGTTTTCAACTGAGTTTTAGAGAAAAAATAAGTCAAGCAAAGAAACATGGTGCAAGGTATAATCAAAGTTGTGAAAATTTAGCATACGGGCGTTCGAAGCAGGTAAAACTTTATTGTATTACTATTATTATTTTAAAAGGTACATTAAAAAAAAAACCCCAGTACACTTGAAAGCTGCAAGTAGCCAGGTTATTAAAGATTTATATTTTGAGCAAAAGAGTGTGGGCTTTCGCCCCTGAAGTACACTGGCACAATGAATTACTGGTCAGCAATGAAAAGGGACAAATCACTAGAACATGCTACAATATGAATGAACCTTAAAACTATCTATAATACAAAATCAATGAATAAACAAAACATAAACTCATAGATACAGAAAACAAACAGATGTTGCCAGATGGGCGGGGGGGGGGGTGTGGGTCTGGGTGAAAAGAATGAAGGGAATGAGAAGTACAAATTGATAGTTACAAAACAGTCATGGGGATGTAAAGTACAGCTTAGGGCTACAGTCAATAACACTGTAATAACTAAGTACAGTGTCAGGTACGTACTCGATTTATCGAGGGATCACCTCATCAGTTGTGTAAATGCCTAACCACTATGTTGTACACCTGAAACTAATATAATATTAAAAGCCAAATGTAATTGAAAAAAAATACTCTAAGTGCAAGCGGTAAGAATATTCTTTAATTTCATTTATATGAAACTTCAAAGAAAGACAAGTCTATAGACAGGAAGCAGATCAAAGGTGGCCTGGGTCTGGGTGAGACTGATTGCAAATAGCACTAGACATGGAAGGTGGACCATGGGTTCAGAGCTGAAGTTCAGATAAATTAGGATACACAGTATAAAACAAAAGGAGCAGATCCAGTAGCCTAGGTGTCTTTATGCAAACCCCACCTGGCTTTCTAAATGCCTCCAGATCTCAGGCAAGATTCTACGGGGTAGTGCCAAGAGGACAGTGTTTCCAAAGCCAGCTTTGCACTCTCTGGTGCTTTTGAACATCTGCCAGCTTTGAAAAACACCTACATAGAAGGAAAAGAATATTCTAGATTCAAACAGACTGAAGTTCAAATTCTGAAATGGCCACTTAGTTCCAAGCTGCCTTTAAAAAATTATTTAACTTCTCAGAGCCCCAGGTATTAATTTACAAAATGGCAATAATCTTACATTTTCTAGGAAGTATTGTAAGTAATAACATCGGTAACTCTCTAACAAAGTGTATATCCTAATTTAGGTTACAAATTAAGTTTCTGTGTCAACATTATCTGAACCTCTCGGGCCTCAGATTTCTCATCTGGGAAATGGCCCCAGCGACACAGAAGTTCCTTTCCAGCTCTAACGTGCTGTGTCGTTATCAGATCATCAGCTGTTAAATTTCCCAGAATGTTTTACTAGTGAAAGGCTCTCACAGAAGTGAATGCCCAAAAAGACCTAATAGAATTGCTCAGTCATTCAAAACTGGCTTACCTACATCAAGAAGGGAGTTTGAATAGAACTGATTAATACTTTATTTAATCGTGTACTATCTTTCCAGCTGACCTTTCCCTGTTCTCATTATTCCAACTCCTAAGAATGAACATGTTCTATGGAACAATTAGACTTCTCCTCTGTCTTTTTTATATTTAAGTGACTCAGTTTTATAACAACTATAAGAAAATACTGCTCCCCTAAACCATGGAAAGGGGGTAAACTAAAGATGGAAAGGCGGATTAATTTTCTGAATAAGAACAGGCCCTGTCCTGACTGGGCGGTGGCGCAGTGGATAGAACGTTGGACTGGGATGTGGAAGACTCAGGTTCGAGGCCCCGAGGTTGCCAGCTTGAGCGAAGGCTCATCTGGTTTAAGCAAAAGCTCACCAGCTTGAGCCCAAGGTCGCTGGCTCAAGCAAGGGGTTACTCAGTCTGCTGAAGGTCCGTGGTCAATGCATGTATGAGAAAGCAATCAATGAAAAATTAAGGAGTTGCAATGCACAACGAATAACCAATGTTTGATGCTTCTCATCTCTCCATTCCTGTCTGTCTGTCCCTGTCTATCCCTCTCTCTGACTCTCTCCCTACCAAAAACAAAAAACAAACAAACAAACAAAAAAACAGTCCCTGCACAAATTACTGTTGCCCATTCTATTCTCTGTTCCCTGACATACACGCAGAGCTTCTACCACATTTCTTGAGTCTTCAAGGGGATACCAAACTGGTTCTGAGGCAAACATTATTCTCCGATAAAAAGCTCCTGCGACCTCCACCTCAGGCATTAGAAAACTTATCTATTTCTCACCTCATTCTTTAAAAGAGTGAGCTAGCTTTGGAACCTAGCAGGTAAGAAGTTAAAATGCATGCCATTTTAAAAAATATAGGGCTTTTTTTTTTAGGTCCACCAGAAAGTGACACTTTCTTTTCTGAACTGTCCCACCTTGTTGGAATGAGAACACATCCATGGCATAGATTTGCAGACTAGCCATTGAAATCTAGGAGAGAAATAAGGAATATGGGAAGTGTGACTTTGGAGATGAAAGTCAAAGCAATCTGCATAAGTGAAGCATAATTGATCATGAACAACTTACTGGTCTTGCAACACTGCTAATGAAATGGCTGCTTTCTTCTGCATAGACTATTCAGATATTGTTAAAATAAGAACAATTTAACTTTTAAATGTTATTCACCAATAGCATCTACTTTATTATTATTATTATTATTATTATTAAAAGCAAACTGCAGTGCCAGGAGCCAGTTTGTGCAAAATGATGAGGTTAATAGTCAATGTCTGGGACTGCTAATATCCAACTTTCAGGGCTGTTTCTTGTTTTTGTTCCATTTTTTTGGTTACTCCTCATTTTTCCTCATGTACCTAGATCTGCATGTTCTTTCCTTCTATCTCCATCAAAACCTGCCTTCAGAAATAGACCTGAGATATTTAATTTTACTAAAATGCTTATAATGAGTTTCAAAGTTCTACCCTTCAACGGGTATTTATGTTTTAACAATAAAGGGCAGAGGGAGAGACAAGATGGCGCTGGAGTAGGCGAACGTACCAGCATCTACCTCCCAGAACCAATGTGGATTACAAACTAATTTTATGAACTATCAACTGGAAAAACCAACTTTGGACTAAACTAAAAGGACTCTTCAACCCAGGAATGCTGAAGAAGCCACCCAGAGACTGGTAGGAAAAGCGGAAACGCGGAGAGGGCTGCCCAGCTTCTCGGAGCGAACGGCAGCAGGGAGAGACTCGCGTGGCGGGAAGTGAGTTTAGCAGAGGGGAAAGGGCCCTGAGCCCCAGGAACAAAGCCCCAGCCTGCAGCCCCAGAGCCCAGAAGAAGCATAAGGACAGTATTTAGCTTGAAACAAGTCAGGATACTGTTTGTGAGAGAGTCTGATTTCTCAGACCCAGGATCCTTCTTAAAGGGACCACGCAGAACATCTCTCTCACAAACACTCACCCGGGGCTCCTGGAGACGGAGGGAGAGGGGAGAGAACCAGAGTAACAGGAAGAGAGTGCAATCTAGGAGGCATAGGGAGAAACATTTTTGGGAGATAGCCACTCTAACCCCTGGGACGAGTCACTCCCCAAAGCTGAAGTGAATATTTCCCCCGGAAACAGCAATACCAGCAAAGGGAAGCAGGAGAGCAGCCAAACAAGCTCCCCCGCGGCATTCAGAGCAGAGTCGCATAGAAGGAGGGAGCTTTTGGGTCTACGGTAGTGAGTCTTAGGGTCTGAGCTGCAACGCCCCCACCCACACGGCTAAGGGCGCACCGGAGAGCGGGCGGCAGCGGGAGACAAAAGCGCGGTTCTGCTGGCAGGGGCGGAAGCCAGCTGGCCACCAGTGGGCTCAGGTGTGAGCTCAATCTTGCCCGGCTAGGGAGAAGGGGGCGTGCAAAAGCGGCTAAGCTCAGCTGCCGGCAGCCTGTAATCCAGCCTCCGGGAGAAGGGCGGGAAACCCAGAAAGGGTAGAAACCAGCCCCGGAGCAAGGGCAGAGGAGCACATCCCTGCCCCGCCTGTGCAACCCAGGCTTGCGGTCTGACTTGGTAGCAGGCTCCTCCCGCGGGGGTGGAGCCAAAAGCCCAGAAGAGGCGGAGTTCCGCTACGAAGCTGAGCTTGGGCACGCAGCCTTCCCTGGTGGTAGAGCCAAGGCTAGCAGCTGTTCCTTGAGTGGGATCATCCTGCAAAGGCAGGGTGAAAGCTCGGAAACAGGCGGAGACCCGCAGCTGAGCAAAGGTGCTCGCCAGTGCCCTCAGGACCGAGCATAACATCACACACGGGGGTGGGGCAAAGGCCAAGGCCACCAACCCTTGTGCACCCGAGCACGTGATCACAGCCACTCTCGTGAAGAGAAAATGTGGAGGCAGAGAAATACAACACAAATAAACCAAGAGAAATCCCCAGAAAAGGACCTAAGTGAATCAGATATAACCAAATTACCAGATGCAGAGTTTAAAATAATGATTGTTAGGATGCTCAAAGATATTAGAACCACCATAGATGGCCATTACGAAAACCTAAATAAAGAGATAACAAATATAAAAAAGGACATTGAATTAATAAAAAAGAATCAGACAGAAATGACAAATACAATATCTGAAATAAAGAATACAATGGAAGGAATTAAAAGCAGGATGGATGAAGCAGAGAATCGAATCAGTGAGTTAGAGGACACAATAAATAAAGGCATGGAAGCAGAGCAGAAAAAAGAAAAGAGACTCAAAAAGTCTGAGGAAACTCTAAGAGAGCTCTGTGACAACATGAAGAGAAATAATATCCGCATCATAGGGGTTCCTGAAGAAGAAGAGAAAGAACAAGGGATAGAGACTTTGTTCAAACATATTATAGCGGAAAACTTCCCCCAATTAAGGCAGGAAAATATTTCACATGTTCAGGAAGCACAGAGAACTCCATTAAGGAGAAATCCAAAGAAACCAACACCAAGACACATCATAATTAAATTACCAAAGCTAAATGATAAAGAGAAAATATTAAAAGCTGCTAGAGAAAAAAAGACAATCACCTACAAAGGAGCCCCCATAAGGATGACTTCTGACTTCTCAACAGAAACACTTGAGGCCAGAAGGGAATGGCAAGAAATATTCAAAGTAATGCAGAACAAGAACCTACAACCAAGACTACTTTATGCAGCAAGGCTATCATTTAAAATTGAAGGAGAAATAAAAAGCTTTACAGACAAAAAAAAACTAAAGGATTTCACTACAACCAAACCAAGGCTGCAAGAAATGCTAAGGGACCTGTTGTAAACAGATCAAAGGAAAAAAGAATATAGCAAAAGAGAAAAACAGTTTTAAAGAAAAAAAATGGCAATAAACAATTACATATCAGTAATAACCTTAAATGTTAATGGATTAAATGATCCGATCAAGAGACATAGGGTAGCTGCGTGGATAAGAAAACAGGACCCATACATATGCTGTCTACAAGAGACACACCTTAAATCAAAAGATGCACACAGACTGAAGATAAAAGGATGGAAAAAATATTTCACGCAAATGGAAATGAAAAAAAAGCTGGGGTAGCAATACTTATATCAGACAAAATGGACTTTAGAACAAAGACCATAGTTAGAGATAAAGAAGGTCACTACATAATGATAAAGGGAACAATACAAAAGGAAGATATAACCATTATAAATATCTACGCACCTAATATAGGAGCACCTAAATATATAAAGCAGACTTTGATAGACTTAAAGGGTGAGATCAACAGCAATACTATAATAGTAGGAGATTTCAATACCCCATTAACATCATTAGATAGGTCCTCAAGAAAGAAAATTAACAAAGAAACAGCAGACTTAAAGGACATATTAGATGAACTCGATTTAATAGATATCTTCAGAACCTTTCACCCTAAAAGAGCAGAATATACATTCTTTTCAAGCGCTCATGGGACATTCTCTAGAATAGACCACATGTTAGGGCACAAAAGCGGGCTCAACAAATTTAAGAAGATTGAAATCATATCGAACACTTTCTCTGATCACAATGGCATTAAACTAGAAATCAACCACAATAGAAAAATTGAAAAACATTCAAACACTTGGAAACTAAATAGCACGTTATTAAACAATGAATGGGTTAACATTGAGATCAAAGAAGAAATTAAAAAATTCCTAGAAACAAACTATAATGAGCATACATCAACTCAAAATTTATGGGACACAGCAAAAGCAGTCCTGAGAGGGAAGTTTATAGCATTACAGGCATACCTCAAGAAGCTAGAAAAAGCTCAAATTAACAACTTAACCCTGCATCTAAAAGAACTAGAAAAAGAACAGCAAGTAAAGCCCAGAGCTAGTAGAAGGAAGGAAATAATAAAGATCAGAGCAGAAATAAGTGACATAGAGGCTAAAGAAACAATACAGAGGATCAATGAAACCAGGAGCTGGTTCTTTGAAAAGGTAAACAAGATCGATGAACCTTTAACAAGACTCACCAAGAAAAAAAGAGAGAGGACTCAAATAAATAAAATTAGAAACGAGAGTGGAGAAATAACAACTGACACAACAGAAATACAAAATATTGTAAGAAAATACTATGAAGAACTGTACGCCAAAAAACTAGACAACCTAGATGAAATGGACAAATTCCTTGAATCATATAATCTTCCAAAAATCAATCTGGAAGAATCAGAAAACCTAAACAGACCAATTACAACAAATGAGATTGAAACAGCTATCAAAAAACTCCCAAAAAAGAAAAGTCCTGGGCCTGATGGCTTCACAAGTGAATTCTACCAAATATTCAAAGAAGAACTAACTCCTATCCTTCTCAAGCTATTTCAAAAAATTCAAGAGGAAGGAAGACTTCCAAACTCCTTTTATGAGGCGAGCATAATTCTGATTCCAAAACCAGGCAAAGACAACACAAAAAAAGAAAATTATAGGCCAATATCCCTGATGAACTTAGATGCAAAAATCCTCAATAAAATATTAGCAAACCGGATCCAGCAATATATGGAAAAAATCATACACCATGATCAAGTAGGATTTATTCTTGGGAGGCAAGGCTGGTACAATATTTGCAAATCAATCAATGTGATTCATCACATAAACAAAAGAAAGGAGAAAAACCACATGATAATTTCAATAGATGCAGAAAAAGCATTTGATAAAGTCCAGCACCCATTCATGATCAAAACTCTCAGCAAAGTGGGAATACAGGGAACATACCTCAACATGATAAAGGCCATCTATGACAAACCCATAGCCAACATAATACTCAATGGGCAAAAATTAAAAGCTATCCCCTTAAGATCAGGAACAAGGCAGGGTTGCCCCCTTTCACCACTCTTATTCAACATAGTTCTGGAAGTCCTCGCCACAGCAATCAGACAAGAAAAAGAAATAAAAGGCATCCAAATTGGAAAAGAAGAAGTAAAACTATCATTATTTGCAGATGACATGATATTGTATATAGAAAACCCTAAAGTTTCAGTCAAAAAACTACTAGACCTGATAAAAGAATTTGGCAAGGTGGCAGGATATAAAATCAATACTCAGAAATCAGAGGCATTTTTATACACTAATAATGAACTGTCAGAAAGAGAAATCAGGGAATCAATCCCCTTTACCATTGCAACCAAAAAAATAAAGTACCTAGGAATAAATCTAACCAAGGAGATTAAAGACTTGTACTCAGAAAATTATAAAACATTGATAAAAGAAATCAGGGAAGATACGAATAAGTGGAGGCATATACCGTGCTCATGGTTAGGAAGAATAAACCTCATTAAAATGTCTATATTACCCAAAGCAATTTATAAATTCAATGCAATACCAATGAAAATACCAATGACTTACTTCAAAGACATAGAACACATATTCCAAAAATTTATATGGAACCAAAAAAGAACACGAATAGCCTCAGCAATCCTGAAAAGGAAGAAAAAAGCGGGAGGTATCACACTTCCAGATATCAAGTTATATTATAAGGCCATTGTACTCAAAACAGCATGGTACTGGCATAAGAACAGGCACATACATCAATGGAACAGAACAGAGAACTCAGAAATAAACCCACAGCTCTATGGACAACTGATATTTGACAAAGGAGGTAAGACAATACAATGGAGTAAAGACAGCCTCTTCAACAAATGGTGTTGGGAAAACTGGACAGCTACCTGCAAAAAAATGAAACTAGACCACCAACTTACACCACTCACAAAAATAAACTCAAAATGGATAAAAGACTTGAATGTAAGCCATGAAACCATAAGCATTTTAGAAGAAAACATAGGCAGTAAGCTCTCTGACATCTGTCGCAGCAATATATTTGCTGATTTGTCTCCACAGGCAAGTGAAATAAAAGACAGGATAAACAAATGGGACATTATCAAACTAAAAAGCTTCTGCACAGCTAAAGACAATAAGAACAGAATAAAAAGACAAACTACACAATGGGAGAATATATTTGACATAGCGTCTGATAAGGGGTTAATAACCAAAATTTATAAAGAACTTGTAAAACTTAATACCAGGAAGACAAACAATCCAATCCAAAAATGGGCAAAAGAAATGAATAGACATTTCTCCAAAGAGGACACACAGATGGCCAATAGGCATATGAAAAAATGTTCAACATCATTAATGATTAGAGAAATGCAAATTAAAACCACAATGAGATATCACCTCACACCAGTCAGAATGGCGCTCATCAATAAAACAACACAGAATAAGTGCTGGCGAGGATGTGGAGAAAAGGGAACCCTCCTGCACTGCTGGTGGGAATGCAGACTGGTGCAGCCACTGTGGAAAACAGTATGGAGATACCTCAAGAAATTAAAAATCGAACTGCCTTTTGACCCAGCTATACCACTGTTAGGAATATACCCCAAGAACACCATAGCACTGTTTGAAAAGAAGAAATGCACCCCCATGTTTATGGCAGCATTGTTCACAATAGCAAAGATTTGGAAACAGCCCAAGTGTCCATCAGAGGATGAGTGGATTAAAAAGCTTTGGTATATATATACTATGGAATACTACTCAGCCATAAGAAATGATGACATAGGATCTTTTACAACAACATGGATGGGCCTTGATAACATTATACTGAGTGAAAGAAGTAAATCAGAAAAAACTAAGAACTATATGTTTCCACACATAGGTGGGACATAAAGATGAGACTCAGAGACATGAAAAACAGTGTTGGGGTTACAGGGTGGGGGGAGGAGAGGGAGGGGGTTGGGGGAGGGGAGGGGCACAAAGATCATGGCTTTTCAGCATTGGCCATATTCCCCCCTTAATCTATAGACAGACAGCAAATATTTATGTATGGTGTTCCCACTATAAAGACTACTGTCTTAGGGACAAATGCTGACAAACTATTTCAGCAGTTCCTCCTTCTTCAAAGACTTATATGTAAACATAGAGCTCCATGTTTCATAGGACATACTCAAGCTCACTCCAGGCTTCCTGGTGCTTTAGCACAAGGGAATGCCCCCCCGCCCTTTTTTTTTTTTTTTGTATTTTTTTTTTGTATTTTTTCTTTTATTTATTTTTTGTATATTTCTGAGGATGGGGATGGGGAGGCAAGCAGACAGACTCCTGCATGCGCCTGGCTGGGATCCACCTGGCATGCCTACCGGGGGGAATGCTCTGCCAATCTGGGATGTTGCTCTGTTACAACCGGAGTCATTCTAGCAACTAGGGCGGAGGCCATGGGGCCATCCTTAGTGCCCATGGTGGATTTGCTCCGGTGGAGCCTTGGCTGTGGGCGGGAGGAGAGGGGCCGGGAGGGGGGAGAGGGGGAGGGGTGGAGAGGTAGATGGGCGCTTCTCCTGTGTGCTCTGGCCGGGAATCGAACCCGGGAATCCTGCACACCAGACCAATGACTCTGACGGGTCTACCATATCATGCTTTTTACTTAAAAAAAAAAAATTTACATTTCTTTTGAAAGCTGATGAACAGGAGACACCAAATCTACCTTCTTTATTAGATCTAGCTAATAACACTGTTCTTTTTTCCAAATAGCTCCAGATATATGGAAAAGATTTATATAGGCGGATGGGGATCCTCAAACCCCTCAGCGAGATCTTCTGAGAATGGCTTTTAAGATACCTAGAGGCAGAAAAAGCCCAATAGAGATCAGGGGGAACTACCAGCTTTTAGGATACACCCTTAAAGGCTCCAGCACCCCAAAGGGGTCTCATAGGATGCCATCTGGGTCCTGCTTCAATAGTGGAAAGGAAGGTCATTGAGCTAAAGCCTGCCAGGCTTACACACCTCTGCTGTGAGGAAACAGGGACACTGAAAGGTGGGCTTCCCCCTCGCTCCTCTAAGGGAGGGTTCAGTCTCTTCCAGGCCTGCTCCAGCCACCTATGACCTAACCTTGCCCAGAATGCTGGGGTTTGCCACTGAAGGCTGAAGGTGCCCAGGGCCGTCGACCCCATCTACGACACTGTGGACGAGCCTAGGGTATTTCTTTCAAGAAGCAGGTAAACTGATCTCATTTACACAAGGGCCACTTAACTATGTTTTGCCTGAATAGTCAGGTTCTTTATTCTTCCCTCAAAGATCTCTGTTGTGGGTGTTGATAGTCCTATTTTCTGCTGCTTTGCTTAATATATAGTGTTTCCTTTATTCCTCCTACCTCAATGCCCCACTCATATTTCAGGCTGGGACCTACTCTTAATTTAGAGCTCTCTTTCCTCCTTTTGCCAACTTGTATTATGAATTTACCTTTGCCACCCAGCTTAGTGTATCCCAAGGTTCTCTTTACCAGGCCACAGTCACAGAGCTCCAGGGAAAAGCAACCTGGTTTCAACTCTCCAGGCAGAGGAGAACAGAAGCTCCATATCCACGCATGCTGCAAATGGCTTTTTCCAGTCTACCTGAATCATTACCAGCTAGAAGCAGCGGTCATTGGGACTTGGACATGAGCTGCAAAGTATAGAATGGTGACAACAATTCCAGTGCCATACGGACTTTTCCTGTGGGGAACTTTCCTGGACTCCTGCTCCCTGTGACAGCTCCTAACAGACTGAACTGTGGTTGGGTTGCATTTTTCAGGGATTTGGCATGGTGAGGGGGCCAACTTGGACTTGGGGAACATGTTAAGGACACTACTCATTTATGGATTCTTGCTGTATTGGCCAAGAGTTTGCTTAAAGGCTTTTAATCACTGTAAAAAAAATAGAGGACTAGATGAAGAAGATGGGGCACATATACACCTTGGTATATTATTCAGCTAGGAGAAATGGTGACATTGGATCACTTATAGCAGAATGGTGGAGTCTTGGTAGCATTGTGCGGAGTGAAATAAGTGAATCAGAAAAAAACAGGAACTGCAGGATTCCATACATTAGTGGGACATAAAAGCGAGACTGAGAGGCATGAACAGGAGTGTGGTGGCTATGGGGGGTGGGGGGAGGGAAGGAGGGAGAGGGGGAGGGGAGGGGAGGGGTACAGAGAGAACTGGATGGAGGGTGGCAGAGGACGATCTCTCTTTGGGTGATGGGTATGCAACATAACTAAATGACAAGATAACCTGGAAATGTTTTCTTTGAATGTATGTACCCTGATTTATTGATGTCACCCCATTAAAATAAAAATTTATTTATATATATAAAAAAAAATAACAATAAAGGGCAAATATCAGAATCACATGTAGAGCCTTATCAGTGCATGTATTCAGACTCCTGCTCAGAGATTTTGATTCCAGAGGTTTGACTGCCATGCTTGGCCTGGGAAATGTGTGTGTGTGTGTGTGTGTGTGTGTGTGTGTGTAATCAGTTGTTATGGTAACTGTTAGCCTTGACATCCCACAATTAATGAAACATTTTTCCTATATGCATGTCTAACTTGCTAGATAAAAGAATAGACAAATAGTTTAAAGATAGACACACTCCAGTTGTGTTTCTCCACATAGTTCATGGCAATACCTTAGAATTTTCTGGGATGGTATTTAAACTGGTTTCAAGAGCTTTACCTAGCCTGACCTATGGAGGTGCAGTGGATAAAGTGTCACTGGAATGCTGAGGTCGCTGGTTCGAAGCCCTGGGCTCGCCCGGTCTAGGCACATGATGCTTCCTGCTCCTCCTCCCTTCTCTTTCTCTCTCTCTTCTTCCTCTCAAATGAATAAATAAAATCTTTAAAAAAAATAGCTTTACTTAGAACTTGGTTCAGAATATTTGAAGGCAGAACTGAAAAATATGACTCAAAAATAATGCTTTTTAGGCAACTTAAGTTGAAGAATCACTAATCTAGGTATTAATAGTATTTTCAATAATTATTTTATATTTATTATAAAGGATAAACTATATAAAGATAACCTGATCAGGTGGTGGCACAGTGGATAGAGCATCGACCTGGGACAGTGAGGACTCAGGTTCAAAGCCCAGAGGCCACCAGCCTGAGCATGAGCTCATCTGGCTTGAGCGTGAGGTCACTGGCTTGAGCCCAAAGGTTGCTGGCTTGAAGCCCAAGGTCTCTGGGTTGAGATCAAGGTCGCTGGTTTGAGCAAGGGGTCACTGGCTCAGCTGGAGCCCCCGGCCAAGGCACATATGAGAAAGCAATCAATGAACAACTAAAGTGCTGCAACTACAAGTTGGCGCTTCTCATCTCTCTCCCTTCCTATCTCTCTCTCTAAAAAGCAAATAATAAATAAAAAATAAAATAAAATATATGAAGGTCATCCAAAGATAACCTATTGTTAATATTTTCATGTATTTCCTCTTAGTCTTTTCTTGTATACAGTATATACAACATTTAATCTATTATCATGTTAATATTGCAATACTATTTTAGAAGCCTTTTACCCTGTCATGTAATAACTTGCAAAAACTGCGATTTTAATGGCTATATATTTTTCATAATCTGAATTTAATATATTTCACTAAATTAACTCTCATTGTGTACATTTAAGCTGATTTCCAATTTTTGCTATTAAAAATAAATAATAATACAATAGCTTTATATATGCACATTTGTTTTTCCTCTAAATTCTAGGAAAAGAATTGCTGAATAAAAGGTTTTGTTAAGCGCTGAATGTTTGTCCTTGGGCTAAAGCAGGGTGGTGAATTGGTCTTTGTAGTCAGACTATCCTATCAGCAAGAAAAAAGTATAGGTGATTGGAATGGAACCAAAATTTTCTCGAACGACAAACTACAGAACTTTGAATTTCAAACAATTTATCATGGCCTTTTAATGGGACCCTGCCAGACTGGGTGTTGCTCAGGAGAGTTCCTTTGGGTGGCCAACAGTTCTGGTTTGCCTGGGACTAAGAAGTTTCCCACGAGCAGGGCTTGGTGTGCTAAAAACCCAGGGAAGCCCCAGGCAAACCAGGATTGTTAGACACCCCATTTGAAATTTAACCTTTGTGTTTATCAAATATCTACAGGATATTTTGTTTAGCTGAGTTTGGTATAAATATAACATGATGTAATATGATAATAGTACTCATCATTATACTTTTCTTCCACATGCTCTCCACTAGAATACTGAAGAGAAGTAGAATTGCTCTTGTTTCATAAATTATAGAGTGATCCAGGTACGTTAAAGGAATTGAGTTAGGACCCCGGTATCAGCGGCAGAGGCAGCAACACGGCCTGCCCTATCTCCAGCCCATCTGGAATCTGTGCTGCAGTGACAATGGCTGTGGAAAGGCAGCCTGCCTTTCACGTGGCTGCATCTCATCAAGTATAACTACTGGGAAGAGCTGGCAAACTCACCTCTTCTCCTCAGTGGCCTGCTGGCTCCTCAACTCATTTACAGCCAGTTGTTCACTTCTCATCTGGTCTCCATATTCCTAAAAATTCATTAATGCCAAGCAATGAGGTAGAGCTCTGACTTAAACAAAATAAAATAATTAACTTGCAGGGGGATGGAATTACTTCAGAGACTCCTTCTACTTTCCCTAATGCACTGTGGCAATGTCTTCATTTCAATTAAGTATGATGGTCAGAATAGGGGTAAATACTCTCTTACATTCTGCCTAACATCGAACACATTAAAAAGAACATTACCTCATTTCAAGTCAATAATGTCTAGAATGTCAAAAACAACAAAACAAAACAACAAAACAAAACAAATGGCATAATACCAATCTTTACCCCTGCCTTTACTTTCATATGACTATAAGATCACACAGTTGTCCCAGTGGATTGATGATTATAATAATATGAATTCTTTACTATGGAGACAATGAAAAGTATATATTCTTTTCTAATTATATTTAATGTCTTCAGAACTATATCTGTTACTTATGAGCGGCTTTCTTGCATTTAATTTTTTTTTGAAGCAAATGTATGCATACAGAACTTGAAATAGTATGTAATGAAATCTGGATTATGCTATCTCATCTTTACTTGAAGAAAACTGAGTGTTTAACTTTGAAAGTTAGTCTAGTTATTCCTTCATTTAGTATTGATTACCCAAAGTATGGGTCTGGTGATAGAAAACTAAAAAAATGTTCCTTCCTCAGGATCTCGCACTCTTGTGGGTGGGGGAGGTCAGGGAAAATAAGATTAATAAGGAATAGTAAGAGGTCTCCCAAAAAATCAGGGTAAGGGGCTACAAAATGAGCCAAGAGCTCCTTTGAGGTGGTGGTGCTTAAACAAAGCTGAGCGAGGGGAGGGTGTGACCACACGGATTCGGCACAGTCAAAGGGCACAGTAAGAGCAAGGGCTCTAAGGAGGGAATAACCTGTGAACTGACTGAAGAGAAATAAGGAAGCCCTGGGGAAGAGTAAGAGTGGAAGAGAGATTTGATCTAATCCATGTCACTCAGAGAAGCATCACTCTGCCTGCTGGGGCAGACTTGTCTTTGGGGAATCGGGGTGGGTTGAAGCAAATGGAATTTATACAAATACCCGCATACCCTTTTCTGCAGTTGAAGGTACCTCTGTTTCATGATAGCCTTAGCTGTATTTGCAAATCAATATCAATAGCAATCTGTGCTTGGTTAATTTGAGTTTCCTATAGTTCTATTTTAATAATTCTGTTACTCATCTACTTATTTGTATACCATTTGTATGGCACAGTACTCTGAACAGTGTGGTGTTACAAAGAAATAGGTTGTGGGGTTCTTACGCTCTCCTCAGATGCTCAGATGTCTGATAGTGCTCATGATAAAGTGTCCCCACCTTAATTACCACTTGCCAGTCATTTTTTTTTATTTTTTATCTATTTTGTAGTAAACTTTCACACCTTAGATTCTCTTGAATGCCATCCGTGTTTAACAGATATAGAGTTCTGAGGAGGAGTTAACTCTCAATTAACTCTAAGATTTCATAGGCCTACTATGTCTGAAAATACCTTCATTCTACTTTCCCAGTTAAATAATTTTGCTAGGTGTATTAGTTTTCTATTGTTATGAAACAATTTATACAGAAGGTCATAAATCTGGGCATAGACTAGCTTTGTCCTCCCAAGGCTGCAGCCAAGGTGTTAGCTTGGGCTGCCATTTCATCTGAGGCTTAACTTGGAAAAGATTGGCTTCCAAGCTCACACAGGGAACTGGCAGGATTCACTTCCCTATAAGTAATACTAGCAGCTTCAGGTTTTTAATGACTGTAGCCAGAGACTACCCTCAGATCCAAGAAGTTTCTTATTATACGGGGTTTCCCAACAGGCCTGCGTGGTTTTCCAAAGTTAGCAAAAGAAAAAGGGAACTCCAATAAGACAGTCTCTACAGTTTTGTAGAAACTAAGTAGTCAAGCATGGACATCCTATCCCCTTTACCATACTCCATTCGTTAGAAACAAGTCACAGGTCCTAACAATTTTGAAGGGAAAGGCATCACCCAAGGGCAGGAACACCAGGTGCAGGGATCATGGCAGCCACCCTGTCTGTCCACGGTACTAGCTATAGAATTCTGCTTAAAGATAAATTTTACTTAGCCTGACCAGGTGGTGGCACAGTGGATAGAGCATCAGCCTGAGATGCTGAAGACCCAGGTTTGAAAACCCGAGGTTGCTGGCCTGAGCATAGGCTCACCAGCTTGAGCTCAAGGTCACTGTTTTGAGCATGAGACCATAGACATGACCCATGCTCATTGGCTTGAGCTCAAAGGTTGCTGGCTTAAGCAATGGGTCACTGGCTCAGCAGGAGCAACTCCTACCCCACCCATCAAGGCACATATGAGAAAGCAATCAACGAACAATTAAGGTGATGCAACTATATGATGATGCTTCTCAACTCTCTCCCTTCTTGTCTGTTCCTGTCTGTCCTTCCCCCCCCTCTTTCCCTCCCTCTCTCTGTAACTCCCTCTATCTCTCTTTCTCTATCTTGCTAAAAAATAAGTATATAAATATATTTTACTTAGATCTTTGTAGGTATTGCTCCACTCTCTTTCAACATACAATGTTGCTGCTGCTATTTTAATTTTCATTTAATGTATCCATATATGTGCTGTTTTGGGCCTACAGGACCTACTCAATCTGGGAAGCTCCAGGGATCATCATTTTAATCCCTAGTATTCTAAAATGCAGTGATATTTCTAAATAAGGGTTTTGATTTCTTATTTATTGTTCTAGACATTTGGTGAGCTTTTTCCATCTGAGACTCAGGTGTTTGTCATCTAGAATATCTAAATGTTCTTATTCTTTGATGATATTCATCAATCTGTTACTATTAACTGTCCTTGTTTCTTGGATACATCATATTCTTTTTGAGATTAATGATATTTTTGATGATTTGTTTTGTTTGGTTTTCTTTTTCTCTATTGTCCTTTCTTCTCTGCTCATTTCTTTTATTAATTTGGGTCTCTAATTTTTATGTTGGAGGTTTTCCTCAAATGTGATTCTTGTTTCTTTATAACTAAGAGTAACACATTAAAAATTGACTGGAAGCTCTGTGTGAATGGACAAAAATATTGACTTTGAATTTGGAGTAGGGTCAATTGCAGATTACCCCATTATGTCTGGTGTCGTTGAATCTAGAAACTCAACATAGAATGAGAATCAGAAAGCCTAACTGCTTTGTAAACAACTTTCAATCAATCCATTTCTCATGAGCCATGTAAAATAACATACTCATAGGTTCTGGGGATTAGGATCTGGACATCTTGGGGGGGGGCATTATTCTCTGTACTAAGTGTAATACATGTTATTTTTTGTAAATATTAAACTTAAAATGTTGTTTTCTTGTAATTTTCTACCACTGATACTTAATAATGAAGTTTAAGTCTCTACAATATGAGGAGCTAAAAGTTAACCTGTTTAGGAAGCACAGATAGACTACAAGGGGAACTGAAGTAAGAAAAGACAATGGGGCAATTCCACTATATATGTCCCAAATTTGAACATATTAAATGGTAATTTGTTAGGTACTCAGAACCATGGAGTGTTTTGATAATATGTGGATCATTCAGATCACAGTGACAAATATGTCACATATAGTGTTTAGTAAGTATTTTATACTCTGATGTTTGCAAGAAAGTAAACACAAATATGAGTATTCTAGTGCACACTCAGAAGCACACAATGTTTAACTGAGTGTCATAGTTTTAATGGACTGTAAAATTCTCTGCTATAATTTCCCAAGTGAGGTAGTGATTCCCTGACGTTATTTTCCTGAAAAGTATTCTCATCTTATAATCAAGTAATGGAGATTATATTATCCTCATGAGTCACTAGATTATTTTGATTGTTGTAAGGGGTGACATGAATAAACATGTCTAATTAAACATGTACATTTAGTCTGTTTTGTCCTTAAAATGGCAGTAAGAGACTAAAACAAACAGAAAAATACCAATCCATGAGGTTAAACAAATGAAGAAGAAACAGTAGACAAGAAAGAAAACACAATTTTGGAAGATGGAGAATGAATGGAAGAGTGACCACTGACTTACAAGAAGAAACTGAAAGATAAGTGCCTTTAGAAGGTGATGAGCCTGTAAAGCCAGGTGAAAAGCCCTGAAGAACTCCAGAAAAGCCCAGATTCAATGACCTCAGTATTATGGCAGGTGCAAGAGCCATATAATTCACTAAAAGGAATTAAGGTTTCAGATGCAATTAAGTTTACTTATCAGCTGACTTTAAAATAAGAAGATTATCCTGGATTATCTAAGTGAGCCCAATGTAATCACAAAGTTCCTTAAATAGAAGGCAGAATAGGCAGAAGAACCAGAGAGATGACAGTATGAGAAAGACTTGACTAGCCATTGCTGGCTTTGAAGATGGAAGGGGACCATAAGTCAAGGAATACAGACAACCTCTAGAAGCTGAAAAAGGCTAAATAAATAAATAAATAAATAAATATGGTTTTCCCCCCAAAGCCTCCAGATAGCCCTGTTGACATCTACCCCAGTAAGACTCAACTCAGACTTCTGATCCCTTCAACTGTAAGATAATACATTTTTGTTGTTTTAAGCTACTAAGTTTGTGCTAATTTGATAAAGCAGCAATATAAAACTAATATATTTGATTAATGGGCAGAGTGTTTAAATAAAAATTACATGAGGAAGAATGGCTGCTACTCTCTAACAGTCATATAATACCATCACAATTCCTCTTTTTTTCAATTCAGGGCTTCTCTTACTGTTTTGCTTCTTTGAGTCCCTCAGCACTTGTTTCTCTAGCATTTGCTGATTACTTCCCTTTATGTCTCATATTTATACTCACCAAGAGAAGAGCTTTTCATTAGGTTGACCATACATCATCTTAGCTTAGAGTACTCCAACTGAACAGAACTCCTTAGGTAAATAGATCCCCCTCGAGGACCACTTGTAGATGCCTTCCCCTGTGATAGTCCTTGTTCAATTATGTAGAACCCATTATGGCAGAATCACATGGCTCATTCATGGTAAAAAGACTATGTAAAGTAAAAGGGGGTGGTACTATTGGCTGGTATTTCACATGTGCCTTCTGAGGGCACACTGCCATTCTTGGACAGTACTAACTACAGAAAAAGTCATCTCCTTACATTGAGCCAAAAAAACTGCAACCTGGTTATGTCTATATATTAGATCAAATCTATCTATTGTGACACATGTAACTACTCTTCTAAATGCCATTCTTTCAAATGTTTAAAGACCTAATTGTTTTTAAGTAATTGTCTTGTATTCAGATAAAATGTTTCCAATTCCCTTCAAATATTTTTATTAGAAGGCTTTGGATGCCCCTTCATCAATATGGTGTTTTCTATGGACTTCTGTTTGACATAAACCTCTTAAAATCTATTCCTCAGATGGATATAACGCTGTAGTTGTGACTGGCACAGGGTAGAGTATTTCTGTGCATTTTCTCTGAATAATGCTATGCTTCAAATAAGGCTGGGCAAGTCCACATTGACACTTCCCTTCATCAGTCACATGAAGAGATGCCAGCAGATGATCTGCGACTCCACTCCACAATGGCAGCAAGGACAAAATAGAGAAGGCTCAACATTTAGAAAAAAAGTAATGCCCTGGCCAGTTGGCTCAGCAGTAGAGCATCAGCCTGGTGTGCAGGGGTCCTGGGTTCGATTCCCAGCCAGGGCACACAGGAGAAGCACCCATCTGCTTCTCCACCCCTCCCCCTCTCCTTCCTCTCTGTCTCTCTCTTCCCCTCCTGCAGCCAAGGCTCCATTGGAGCAAAGTTGGCCCGGGCGCTGAGGATGACTCCATGGCCTCTGCCTCAGGTGCTAGAATGACTCTGGTTGCAACAGAGTGGCGCCCCAGATGGGCAGAGATCGTCCCCTGGTGGGCATGCCGGATGGATCCTGGTTGGGCGCATGCGGGAGTCTGTCTGACTGCTTCCCCATTTCCAACTTCAGAAAAAAAAAAATACAAAAAAAAAAAAAAGGAAGAAGTTCTAAGTCAGTAATTTGGAAATTGTTCCTATAATGTTGTATCTCTAAGTAGCATATTCCTGGAAGAAACAATCTAGAAAGATTTCTCACACAAGTCCATGAGAAAATTTAGTAAATAATGAATATTATGCTCGCCCCTTAGAAATTCACAAAGTTTATTGAATATTTAATGCACTGAGAAAAACTGTTTAACTTAAAGTTCATTTGACTGTGAGACCTTTCAGAGGTGTTTAATACCAATTATTATTTCAGAAATACTGTTTCCCAGAAAACGCTGCACAACACTGGTGCATTCAACACCTATATAATATAGACAGAATGAGTAAATATTCTAAACTTTCCACCCACTCATTTTTGCCTCGATTGATTTAAGATCACACCTCCCCAGCAGGTATGTGTCCATTGATGACTGGAAATAGTCTAATCTAAAATTTCCTTACTTGTCACAAGGATAACTTACGGAGTTTAGTACAGAAATAGTAACAAAGATTTTTATATGTCCTATCTGGTATTTTCTTTCTTATCCATTCACAGAAGAACACTAAATTTTTTTACCTAAATTGCCTTTACGTATTTATTTTGGATAAGTGTGGGGCTACTAAGTGAATGTGTGAAAATTGTGATTTTTATAAGCTTATGCTATTTTATATTGTTTCAAATTTTATTTTTATTGAAATTATTGGAGTGATATTAGTTTAAAAAATTATATAGGTTTCAGATATACAATTCTATAATACATCACCTGTTGCTGATTGTGTGTTCAGTAACCCAAGTTCCATTAAACTCATTTTAAAAGTTCGTTCTCTTAATATTTTCTGACAAAGAAAAGCAAAACAGATAGTGAAGGTACCTTTTGTTCCAAGCAAATGAACTTGAATTCCTTTCAAATCAAACATCACAATAGAAAGACAAGGCGAGTTCACCAAATCCTAAAAGATTATATATAAATATTGAATGGATGCCCACTTCCTACACCCCCGAAGTGTGAAAGTTTATTACATTCCCCACACAGTCCTTTTATATGTAGAAATTATATGTTTTCTTACCTCTCAAATCCGGAGAGTCACAACCAAACCATG
This sequence comes from Saccopteryx bilineata, assembly GCF_036850765.1. NCBI lineage: Eukaryota > Metazoa > Chordata > Mammalia > Chiroptera > Emballonuridae > Saccopteryx > Saccopteryx bilineata. Next base: position 64,622,401 of record NC_089490.1, on the reverse strand, counting down.
CACACAATATCCCTGTTTATGATACTGAACAGGCGAAGATGAAAAATACTGCATTCTTTATGCTGTGGATGGCTGATCTTTGATCTTTACCCCTAAGAGAGTCCTTGTGCAAATTCCTCTAAAAGCATTTCCATGACCTGCTGAGCTCTCGTATCATTCTATTTTAAAACACTTTGCTAAACTCCTTCATTTTTAATAAAATGGAACTGTTTCCACTTTGGACCATGGAAGGGCCAAAAGTTCTTCCCAGGTTCTTCCTGTTCTCACATCTGATTTCACATAAAAGTAAGACAACGTAAATGGATGAGAGCAGTAAAATTCCCCTGTGCTCAGAGGTATAGTGCCTCAGGCAAATTGAACTTAAAGGACAGCATTGGACATATGGTGTTTGCTAATCAGACTTGTTTGATGGGTCAAATAATCAGGGTGTGAATTTATGGAAAAGAATCTACATTTTTTAAGAGGAGCCTCATTTTTTCCATTTTGGTAAATGTTTTTTGATTGAATTGCCTGTGTTGTAAAAGTAATTACAGTGCTGAATGACACAAATGTGCCAAGGATATGACTGAGGAATGTCAGGGATACCTTCAGCTGAAAAGCACAAAAGACATTGAATCTCTCTCTCTCTCTCTCTCTCTCTCTCTCTTTTATTTTTTTATTTTTAATTTTTTATTTTTTTAGTGAGAGAGAGACAGAGAGACATAGAAAGGGACAGACAGTGACAGATAGACAGGAAAAGAGAGAGATGAGAAACATAAATTCATTGTAGTACCTTAGTTGCTCATTGATTGCATTTTAAATGTGCCTTGATCGAGGACCTCCAGCTGAGCCAGTGATCCCTTGCTCAAGCCAGCAACCTTGAGGTCAAGCCAACGATCTTTGGGTTCAAGCCAGTGACCATGGGGTTATATCCATGGTCCCACACTAAAGCCAGAGAGCTCACCCGCAAGTTGGTGAGCCTGCACTCAAGCTGGCAACCTAAGGGTTTCGAACCTGGGTCTTCTGAATCCCAGGACAACGCTTCATCCACTGTGTCACAACCTGGTCAGTCTGGATCTCTTTTTTGAAATAACAATCACAGCATCATAGTAAAAATAGACTTACCACTTACTCAACAGTTGTTTTAAAATGTTTTACACGTAGTTACTGTAAGGTCGGTGGATAATGGGAAAGGTCAGACCCGTGAACTTTGGCTAGGACCGCCCACAACCAAGCGCACCAAAAGAAACTTCCCAGGAGCCCTTTGGAAAAAAGCGACTGTCTGCCAGCCAGTGAGATTTCACCACATCATATTAGCTCGACCACCCTGAGGACCCTTTGGGTATCCCTCACACGGGTCACTCCTTGCGACTTTCCTGGCCTCCATCTTTCCTCGGGGCCAGGGAACCTCACCAGGGGGGATACGCGCTCTGTACTTAATAAAGCCTTTTGCTATTCCACACTTTGTGGCTCTGGCCTCTTCCTTCTCCGCGGGGAAAAATACCTTACAGTTACCTTTAATCCTCACAAGAACCCTGAAAGGTAAGAAGTAGCATTTCCATTCTCAGTTGAATGTGGTGAAATTCAGATTCACTTTCTTGCCCATAGGTATAGTCTTGGAGTCCTGGGGCCAGGTTTTTAAGCAAAGCCCTAACTGACTCCCAAGCCGAGAACCTTCCCACAGCCCTGTGCCAATTATTCATTGTTTCGTATAGCTCATGACATTTTTCTTATGTGGAAGGGCACTATTTTCCAAACCATTCACCAAATCTCTCCATCTAACTGTACTAAGAATGAATTAAAAACACTAGGCTACATTGTTCTAAAATGCTGTCATAGAGAACTTCCCCTATTTAATATAACTGAATATACTGGAATGGTTCAGCAGCCACCAAGTGAGAAAAAAGGTGGGAGGGGTGTAGCCTCCAGAATGAGAATGCATGCAGTTTCTAGCTCAGAAAGTGCCGTTCTTTTATCCTGTGTGGATGCATACCCTCTCTCTTCCTCACTAGATAGGTGTTAGCTGGGGTTAAGAATTTCTTCCTTCAGTCTAGACATTTCTATTCAGATACTGAGATTTTTTTTTGTCCCTAAGTAAACTGTCTATTTTATCTTATATACCAATTCCATAATCAGTTCCATTTAATGCCTCCCTGATTCTGTAAGAAAAATAACAAAAAAAAAATCAGCTATTTATTTGTAAACATATATGTATTTTGTTCTAAAAGTAATCACCATATTTACATATTCATTAGAATTTTCACTCTACATGAAATGGGGACAGTAGCTAATGGCATAATTTTCTTTGTGGATGACCAGTTTTGCATAAACAAAATGAGATTATTAACATAGCACCTGCATATCAAATCTAAGGAAGAAAAATAAAACAGGCATATTTCCTAAAAAATTTATTTGAGGAAAACAAACTAATGAGCAAATGTCAAAAAGTAAATATTTCAAAAATGTAAATCAAAGCACATACTCTAATTTGAATCCTTAGAAAAATAAGAGCAAGTTCTTAGTAATAAAAAAAAAAATAGGCAAGTCTCTAGAAAATTTAATTAATAAAAAAATCACAAATAAAAATTAAACTACCAAAGGGCTACAGTATAGAGGATTATAAATCATAAGGGACTACTCTGTACAAAAGTTTAAAAGTTGAATTAAGTTTAAATTTCTAGGGAAATAAATGTAACCAATAATTCGAGATGTAGAAATAATTCTGAAGATATTTTAGAGCAATTTTAGGTTTACACAGTTGAGAGGAGGGTACAGAGATTTCCCATATGCCTGCTGCTCCCACACAGGCATAGCCTCTCTCACTATCCACATCACCTACCTCTTTGTACCAAGCATGACCCTACACATCCTAATCAGCCAAAGTCTCCAGTTAACCTTAGGGCTCAGTCTTAGTAATTTACATTCTATGGGTTTAGACAAAGTATAATCCATTTATAACATCACACAAAGTATTTTCACTGCCCCGGGAATCCTCTGTGCTCTGCCTGTTCACCTCTCTATTCTACTACCCCTGGAAATCATTGATCTTTTCTTCCCCCATAGTTTTTCCTTTCCCAGAATGTAATATATTTTGAAATCATACAGTACATAGGCTTTTTATATTGGTGTCTTCGATTTAGTTATATAAATTTAAGGTTTCTTTGTGTCTTTTCATGGCTTCATAATTCATTTCTTTTTAGTGCTAAATAATATTCTGTTGTCTTGATGTCCATGTATCCATTCACCTGCTGAAAGACATTTTGGCAACTGTTACCAAGTTTTAGCAATTTAGAATAAAGCTGCTATAAACATCTATGTACAGGTTTTTGTGTTAAAATAAGAGTTCAACTCATTTGAGTAAATACCCAGGGGCACAGCCACTAGAGTATATGGCAAGTGTGACGCAGTCTCATTGCAGTGCCCTTCGCTTCACTAATTTCACAGAGACTGCGTTCTTACAACTGGAAGGAAAGATCCTCTGGCAGCAGAAAAGATCATGACTTGCTTTGTTGAGATATTTGCTTTATTGTGGTGGTCTGGAACTCAACCCACAATATCTCAGAGGATTACCTGTATCTTTGGTTTTATAAAAATAAATAAATAAATAAATAAATAGTCCTCCAACTGGCTTCCTAGGTGGCTATACACCCTTTTACACTCCCACCAGTAACATATGGGAGTTCCTGCTGCTCCATGGCCTCGCCATCATTTGGTGTTGTCAGTATTCTAGATTTTGGCCATTCTAATAAGTATGTAGTGGTATCTTCTTATTTTAATTTGCATTTTCCTGGTGACATATACTGTGGAGCATTTTTTAATATGATCATTTTCCATCTGTATATCTTCTTTAGTGAGGTGCCTGTTAAGACCTTTGGTCCATTTTTAAAAATCATGTTGTTTGTTTTCTTATGGTGGAATTTAAAGAATTCTTTGTATATTTTGAATAACAGTTCTTTATCAGATTAGTCTTTTGAAAATATTTTCTGTCAGTCTGTGACTTGTCTTCTAATTTTCTTAATAGAGCAGAAGTTTTTAATTTTAACAAAATACCTTTTTTTTTAACAGAGACAGAGAGAGTCAGGGAGAGTGATAGACAAGGACAGACAGACAGAAACAGAGAGATGAGAAGCATCAATCATTAGTTTTTCATTGCGCTTTGCGACACCTTAGTTGTTCATTGAGTGCTTTCTCATATGTGCCTTGACTGCGGGCCTTCAGCAGACCGAGTAACCCATTGCTCGAGCCAGCGACCTTGGGTCCAAGCTGGTGAGCTTTTGCTCAAACCAGATGAGCCCGCGCTCAAGCGGGCGACCTCAGGATCTTGAACCTGGGTCCTTACGCATCCCAGTCCGATACTCTATCCACTGCACCACTGCCTGGTCAGGCCAAAGTACACCTGGGATAAGTCCCACTTGGATGTGGTATGTAATTCTTTTCATATTTTTGGATTCAATTTGCTAATATTTTGTTGAGAATGTTTTTTGATGTTGATCTCATCTATAGTCATGGCAGATGTTGGTCTGTATGGTCTGTAGTTTTCTTTTCTTGTAATATTTTTGTCAGTTTTGGTATTAGGGTAATCTGGCCTCATGGAATGATTAGGAAGTATTCCCTCTGCTTCTATCTTCTGGAAGAGATTGTAAAAAATTTATATAATTTATTTCTTAAATGTCTAGTAGAATCCACTAGTGAATCCAGTTGTGCCTATTGCTTTCTGTTTTTGAAGATTATTAATTATTGACTCAATTTATTAAATATATATGAGCCAATTCAGTTTGCCTGTTTCTCCTTGGATAAGTTTTGGCAGGTTTCAAAGAATTGGTCCATTTCATCCAGGTTATCAAATTTTAATTTCCTATACATTTTTTTAGCATATCAGCTATGCTTAACTATTTACTTTTTTTAGTGATTGCTCTAGACTTTTCAATATAGTATATTTACAATAATCCAAGTTTACTTCACATAACACCACAGCACTTCACATATAATGAATATATAATAATAAAATAAGTCCAATTTCTTCCTCCTGTCCATTGTATCATTGCTATTATTTATTTCACTTACATATAAGTATATATAAGTGTATACATTGTTGCTATTATTATTTGAACAAACTCTTATATTAATTAGGTCAATTAAGAATAAGAATAATAAAAGCTTTTTAACCTTAACTTATTCTTTCTTTGATGCTCTTCTTTTCCTTTTTTTTTTTTTTTTTTTTCTGAAGCTGGAAACAGGGAGAGACAGTCAGACAGACTCCCGCATGCGCCCGACCGGGATCCACCCGGCACACCCACCAAGGGACGACGCTCTGCCCACCAGGGGGCGATGCTCTGGCCATCCTGGGCATCGCCATGTTGCGACCAGGATGCTCTTCTTTTCTTTATGTTGAACTAATTTTCTAACCTATATTCCTTCCTTTCTCTCTAAAAAACTTAACATTTTCTGCAAGACAGGTCTACTGGCAATGTACTCCCTCAATTTTTCTTTTGACTCAAAAAGTCTCTTGCCACTTTTAAAGCATAATTGCACATGGTAGAGAATTCTTGGTTAGGTTAGTGGGTTTTTTTCCTTTTAAATTTTAAATATTTTACTCCACTCTTCATGCTTGCATGATTTCTATGAGAAGTTGGATGCAATTCTTATTTATTTATTTTATTTTGTTGTTGTTCATATTTAGGTAAGGTGTCTTTCCCTCTGTCTTCTTGCAGGATTTTTTTTTTCTTTATATCAATATTTGATTCTCTGTAGTGAGAAAATGAATAGTCTAAGTGTAGTTGTTTAAGGGTATTTAACATACTTGGTATTCTCTTTTCCTCCTGGATCTGTAGTTTGGTGCCTGACGTTAATTTGGTGAAATTTTAGTCATTATTGTTTCAAATATATCTTCTGTTTCTTTGTTTTTTCCCCTTATATTCCCATTATATGTATGTTTCAGCTTTTGTAGCTGCCACACAGTCCTCAGCTAATCTGTTCTGTTTTTGTCAGTCTGTTCTATTTTCTGTTTTTGAGTATTTAATAATATATCTTCTAACTCACAGATTCCTTCTTCAGCCATGTCCATTCTAATAAGCCCATCAAAGGTATTCTTTGTTTTTGTTGTGGTGTTTTTTACCTGTACTATTTCTTTCGGGTTCTCTCTTGGGGTTTCCATCTCTCTGCTTACATTGCCCATCTGCTCTTTATGCTGTCTACTTTGTTCATTAGAGCCCTTAGCATATACATAAATCATAGTTGTTTTAAGTCCCCAGTCTGATCATTTCCATATCCTGCCATGTGTGGTTGATGCTTGCTTTGTCTCTTCAAATTATGTTTCTTGCCTTTTGGTATGCCTTGTAATATCTTTTTTTCTCTTGATAGCTGGACATGATGTACTGGATAAAAGAAACTGCTGTGAATAGACCTTTACTAATACAATGGTGAATTGTGGGGAAATGCGAAGTGTTCTATAGTTCTGTAGTTTGTTTTCAGTCTTTTAGTGAGCCTTTGTCTCTGAACTATGAACAAGCGTTTCTTGTATACCCCCCCTTCCCAGTTGGGACAGGACAGTGACAGTGGGCTGGAGCAGAATATCCCCTTTCCTTGGGTCAGTTAGGCTGTGGCAGGACACCATATGGGGTAGGCCCTAGCTGACAAGTTTGCAATGAAGGCAGACCTTGTTAAGAAACCAGAATACTCTAGCATACTTCAGAATGGTCCCTCCCCATCCCCCGCTGGAAGACCAGGGTATTTTTCTCCAATATTTACTGTGAGTATCTTTTTTTTTTTTTAATAATTTTATTTTTTTAATGGGGTGACATCAATAAATCAGGATACATATATTCAAAGATAACAAGTCCAGGTTATCTTGTCATTCAATTATGTTGCATACCCACCACCCAAAGTCAGATTGTCCTCTGTCACCTTCTATCTTGTTTTCTTTATGCCCCTCCCCACCCCCTTTCTCTCTCCCACTCCCCCCTCCCCCCGTAACCACCACACTCTTATCAATGTCTCTTAGTTTCACTTTTATGTCCCACCTACGTATGGAATAATGCAGTTCCTGGTTTTTTCTGATTTACTTATTTCGCTTCGTATCATGTTATCAAGATCCCACCATTTTGCTATAAATGTTCCGATGTTATCATTTCTTATGGCTGAGTAGTATTCCATAGTGTATATGTGCCACATCTTCTTTATCCAGTCATCTATTGATGGGCTTTTTGGTTGTTTCCATGTCCTGGCCACTGTGAACAATGCTGCAATAAACATGGGGCTGCATGTGTCTTTACGTATCAATGTTTCTGAGTTTTTGGGATATATACCCAGTAGAGGGATTGCTGGGTCATAAGGTAGTTCTATTTTCAGTTTTTTGAGGAACCACCATACTTTCTTCCATAATGGTTGTACTACTTTACATTCCCACCAACAGTGGATGAGGGTTCCTTTTTCTCCACAGCCTCTCCAACATTTGCTATTGCCTGTCTTGCTAATAATAGCTAATCGAACAGGTGTGAGGTGGTATCTCATTGCAGTTTTGATTTGCATTTCTCTAATAGCTAAAGAAGATGAGCATCTTTTCATATATCTGTTGGCCATTTGTATTTCTTCCTGGGAGAAGTGTCTATTCATATCCTCTTCCCATTTTTTTATTGGATTGTTTGTTTGTTTGTTGTTGAGTTTTATGAGTTCTTTGTATATTTTGGATATTAGGCCCTTATCTGAGCTGTTCTTTGAAAATATCATTTCCCATTTAGTTGGCTGTCTGTTTATTTTGTTATCAGTTTCTCTTGCTGAGCAAAAACTTCTTGTCTGATGTAGTCTCATTCATTAATTTTTGCCTTCACTTCTCTTGCCATTGGAGTCAAATTCATAAAATGCTCTTTAAAACCCAGGTCCATGAGTTGAGTACCTATGTCTTCTTCTATGTACTTAATTGTTTCAGGTCTTATGTTTAGATCTTTGATCCATTTTGAGTTAATTTTTGTACACGGGGAGAGACTGTAGTCCAGTTTCATTCTTTTGCATGTGGCTTTCCAGTTTTCCCAGCACCATTTATTGAAGAAGCTTTCTTTTCTCCATTGTGTGTTCTTGGCCCCTTTATCAAAAATTATTTGACTATATATATGTGGTTTTATTTCTGGACTTTCTATTCTGTTCCATTGGTCTGAGTGTCTATTTTTCTGCCAATACCATGCTGTTTTGATTGTCGTGGCCCTATAATATAGTTTGAAGTCAGGTATTTTTATGCCCCCAGCTTCATTCTTTTTCTTTAGGATTGCTTTGGCTATTCGGGGTTTTTTATAGTTCCATATAAATCTGATGATTTTTTGCTCTATTTCTTTAAAAAACGTCATTGGAAGTTTGATGGGAATTGCATTAAATTTGTATATTGCTTTGGGTAATATGGCCATCTTGATTATATTTATTCTTTCTAACCAAGAACAAGGAATATTCTTCCATCTCATTATATCTTTTTCGATTTCCCTTAACAATGGTTTATAGTTTTCATTATATAAGTCCTTTACATTCTTTGTTATGTTTATTCCTAGGTATTTTATTTTTTTTTGTTGTAATCGTGAAGGGGATTGTTCTTTTGAGTTTGTTCTCAAATGTTTCATTGTTGGCATATAGAAAGGCTATTGAATTCTGTATGTTAATTTTGTATCCTGCGACCTTACTGTATTGGCTTATTATTTCTAGTAGTCTTTTTGTGGATTCTTTGGGGTTTTCGATATATAGGATCATATCATCTGCAAAAAGTGATACCTTTACTTTTTTTTTTTCCTATATGGATGCCTTTTATTTCTTTGTCTTGTCTGATTGCTCTGGCTAGAACCTCTAGTACCACATTAAATAAGAGTGGAGAGAGTGGACAACCCTGTCTTGTTCCTGATTTAAGGGGGAAAGCCTTCAGTTTTGTGCCATTTAATATGATGTTAGCTGATGGTTTATCATATATGGCCTTTATCATGTTGAGATATTTTCCTTCTATACCCATTTTGTTGAGAGTCTTAAACATAAAATTGTGTTGTATTTTATCGAAAGCCTTTTCTGCGTCTATTGATAAGATCATGTGGTTTTTGTTCTTTGTTTTGTTGATATGGTGTATTGCGTTAACCGTTTTACGTATGTTGAACCATCCTTGAGATTCTGGGATGAATCCCATTTGATCATGATGTATTATCTTTTTAATATGTTGTTGTATTCGATTTGCTAGTATTTTGTTTAGTATTTTAGCATCTGTATTCATTAGAGATATTGGTCTGTAGTTTTCCTTTTTGTGCCATCCTTGCCTGGTTTTGGTATGAGGGTTATGTTGGCCTCATAATATGTGTTTGGAAGTATTGCTTCTTCTTCAATTTTTTGGAAGACTTTGAGTAGAATAGGAACCAAGTGTTCTTTGAATGTTTGATAAAATTTGCTGGTATAGCCGTCAGGGCCTGGACTTTTATTTTTGGGGAGGTTTTTAATGGTTTTTTCTATTTCTTCTCTACTGATAGGTCTGTTTAGGCTTTCTGCTTCTTCTTGACTCAGTCTAGGAAGGTTGTATTGTTCTAGGAATTTATCCATTTCTTCTAGGTTGTTGAATTTAGTGGCATAAAGTTTTTCATAGTATTCTACAATAATTCTTTGTATATCTACAGTGTCCGTGGTGATTTCTCCTCTTTCATTTTGGATTTGGATTTTGTTTATGAGTTCTTTCTCTTTTTTCCTTGGTAAGTCTTGCCAAGGGTTTGTCAATTTTGTTGATCTTTTCAAAGAACCAGTTCCTTGTTCTATTAATTTTTTGTATAGTTTTTCTATTCTCTAATTCATTTATTTATGCTCTGATTTTTATTATCTCCTTTCTTCGGCTGGTTTTGGGTTGTCTTTGTTCTTCTTTTTCTAGTTCTTTAAGGTGGGAAGTTAAGTGGTTCACTTGGGCTCTCTCTTGTTTGTTCATATATGCCTGAAGTGATATGAACTTCCCTCTTATCACTGCTTTTGCTGCATCCCATAGATTCTGATATGTCATATTGTCATTTTCATTAGTCTGTATATATCTTTTAATCTCTGCACTTATTTCTTCTTTGACCCATTCATTTTTTAAAAGTATGTTGTTTAGTTTCCACAGTTTTGTGGGATTTTTTTTCTCTTTTTTGCAGTTGAATTCTAGTTTCAAGGCTTTATAATCAGAAAATATGCTTGGTACAACTTCAATTTTTCTGAATTTGCTGATGTTGTTTTTGTGGCCCAACATATGGTCAATTCTTGAGAATGATCCATGTACACTGGAGAAAAATGTATACTCAGTCACTTTGGGATGAAATGTCCTGTAGATGTCTATCATATCCAGGTGCTCTAGTGTTTTGTTTAAGGTCATTATGTCTTTGTTGATTCTCTGTTTGGATGACCTATCTAGAGCCGTCAGCGGTGTGTTGAGGTCTCCAAGTATGATTGTATTTTTGTCAGTTTCTGTTTTAAGATCAATAAGTAGCTGTCTTATATATTTTGGTGCTCCTTGGTTTGGTGCATATATATTAAGAATTGTTATGTCTTCTTGATTCAGTGTCCCCTTAGCCATTATAAAATGGCCATTTTTGTCTCTGAGTACTTTTGCTGTCTTGTAGTCAGCATTATTTGATATGAGTATTGCTACACCTGCTTTTTTTTGGATGTTATTTGCTTGGAGTATTGTTTTCCAGCCTTTCACTTTGAATTTGTTTTTATCCTTGTTACTTAGATGAGTTTCCTGTAGGCAGCATACAGTTGGATTTTCTTTTTTAATCCATTCTGCTACTCTGTGCCTTTTTATTGGTCAGTTTAATCCGTTTACATTTAGTGTAATTATTGATTCTTGTGAGTTCCCTATTGCCATTTTATATCTTGCTTTCTGTTAGTTTTGTGTCTTGTTTGATCCTTCTCTTTCATTTTTCTATCTTTTGTTTTTATTTGGTTGTATTCCATACATCTTTCCTCTGTTGCTATCTTTTTTATCTCATGTGCTTCTGTGGTGGTTTTTTCAATGGTGGTTACCTTTGAGAAATGAAAAGGGTCCCTACCCTGTTCATTGTAGTGAACTATTTTGTGAGTACTTTTGCACTCCATCGTCCTTTGCTACTGTTAATCTCCATCTTCTCCCCCTCTTTCTTTTTGTTGTTGTCACAGTTTAAATTTGGTTTTATTGTGTTCTTCTTGGAGCTTTTACTTGTGGCTCTGTTTTTTTTTTTTTTTTGTTCTTTGTATCTGATTGGAGAACCCCCTTTCGTAATTCCTGGAGTGGAGGTTTTCTGATAATAAATTCCCTCATCTTTTCTGTATCTGTGAATGTTTTTATTTCTCCTTCATATTTGAAGGATAGCTTTGATGGGTATAGTATTCGTGGCTGAAAGTTCCTCTCTTTCAGGACTTTGAATATTGGAGTCCACTCTCTTCTAGCTTGTAGAGTTTCTGCTGAGAAATCTGATGATAATCTAATGGGCCTTCCTTTATATGTTGTATTCTTCTTTTCCCTGGCTGCCTTGAGAATTTTTTCTTTTCTGTTGGTTTGTGTCAATTTTATTATGATATGCCTTGGAGTAGGTTTGTTGGGGTTAAGAAAACTCGGAGTTCTGTTTGCTTCTTGAACTTGAGGCTTTAGTTCTTTCCACAGGCTTGGAAAGTTCTCATCTATTATTTGTTTGAGTATGTTCTCCATTCCATTTTCTCTCTCTTCTCCCTCTGATATACCTATTATTCTTATGTTATTCTTTTTAATGGAGTCAGATAATTCTTGTAGGGCTATCTCATTTTTTTTAATTTTTGAGTCTCTTTCTTCTTCTCTCTGTTGTGCATCAAGTTGCTTGTCTTCTATTTCACTAATCCTCTCTTCTATCTGACCTGTTCTATTAGCTAAGCTTGTTACTTCGTTTTTCAGCTCGTGAATTGAGTTTCTCATCTCTGTTTGATTTGTTTTTATAGTTTCAATTTCCTTGGACATATATTCTTTGTGTTCATTGAGTTGTTTTCTGAGCTCCCTAAATTGCCTTTCTGTGTTTTCTTGTATATCTCGGAGGATTTTTAGTATTTCTATCTTGAATTCTCTTTCATTTAGCTCCAAGGTTTCCAATATATTAAATTTTTTCTCCATAGATTTTTCCTCATCTAGCTGTGTTACCTCTCTTTCTTTTGTATCCATGATATTCGATTTTCTCTTCCTTAATGGCATCTGAGGGTGGTTTTGTTGATAGTATTAATGAGATTTAATAAAGAATAAAAAGTTAAAAAAAATAATAAAAAATCAAAGAGTTGTTTTTTTTAAAAAAATTAATAATGAAATAAAGAAAAACAAAATAAAATAAAAATTAAAAAAAAAAGGAAATTATTCCCCCTTTCCTTTTTTCCTCTCCTCTCCTTTCCCCTCTTTCTTGAGAAAATTTTGTGGTGAGCTGTGAATTATAACAAACAATGCCTGTGATGGAGGGCCTGAATTGGGGAAAAGTAATAAAGGGGCAAAATAAAAGAAAAAAAAAGAAAAAAGAAAAAAAAAGAGGGTATGGACCCACAAAAAGCAAATAAGGAAAAAATTTGGGTCAAGAATAAAATGATTTGCTTTTAGGTGTTGGTTGTCTAAGAGTTATGATGAGAGGAATAAGAGGAAAACAGAAAAATGGGGGGACAAATTAAAAAATTACTATTGTATTTAATGGAACAAGAACTAGATAAAATGGAGAGCCAGGGATGGGAGCACTGCTAGTGAGTTAAAAGGTGAAGTAAAAAACCCCCAAAATGCCACAAACATAAGTTTGAGTCCCAGATAAGATAATTTGTTTGTTATTGAGGTTTGAATGAGAGGAGATGTAAAGGAGAAAGGAAGAAACTAATATAGAGGGAGAAAAGAAAGAGAGAGAGAGAAAAAAAGAGGGAACCAGTAAAAGAAGAAAAAAGAAAGGAGAGAGAGAGAGGGTTTTGGAGTGCAACCCTCATAGAGAGAAAGGAAGAGGAGAGAAAAGATAATGGGAGATGTAACACTTATGGGTAGTGTAGTTCAAGGAGAGGAGAGAGTAAGACCGGCAGAGAGTTAATCAGCCAAATTGGAGGAGGAAAAAAAGTATCAAGAATGAAGATAAGAGAAACAAACAAACAAATATAAGAAAATGGGATAGGTTATAAAGTCTACAGATTATTCTTGATTTTGAGAGGTTATCTTCTTGCTTTTTCTTTTCTCTCCCTCTTCCTGGTCGGTGACTCTGTACCCCGGGTTCTGCCCCTTTGGCATGCTCAGGTAGAGGTTTGCAGTTGATAAGTCTCTATGGCAATGTCATGTATTGTGCTTCAGTCTCGTTGGCAGTCGAAGCTCATTAGCATTTGTAGGCTCCAACAGTGAGAGAGTCCGTGTTCCTGGAGCCTTTCTCCTAGTCTTTCCTTCCTCAATTAGTAGCCTGATAATCTAGCTATGGGGTTGCTGCTGCCTCTGTCTGGATAGTAAGAGGCTCAAAGAGCTGGCAACTCCTCACTCTATTTCCACTCAGCACAGGGCTCTGGGTAAGGATCAGTCAGTCAGAGCTGCTAGCATAATCAGGCGGGCTTTCCGCCCACTCAAAGACCTCTGGCTCTGCCACTCTGTCTGGTAACACAAGCGGGCGCCCACTTCCAGGGCGCTTGGAGGAAACTCTCACTCACTGTCTGCGACCAGGATATCCGGCCAGCAGTCTCACGCTCTGAGTGAAACCCCCAACCGCAGGGAAAAGTTGCAGCGTTGGAATTGAGTCTCGCTCCGTCCCCGTGCGCGGCTTTTGCAAGGCGCTGGGGCGGCTCGAGATTCCGCTTTGGCCCACACAAAGGCCCCTGACTCTGCCCCTCTGTGCGATAACACAGGCGCGCACTGCCGAGGCACTCGGAGGAATTGCTCACTCCTTATCTGCGCACGCAAAGCAGGATATGAGGCCGGCCGCGTTTCCCTCTGAGTGAAACACCCTCCAGCACGGAAAATCTCCACCGTTGGAATTAGTTCTCACTCCTCCCGTGCGTGGCTTTCCCAGGGCGCTGGGGCTGCCCAGAGACTCTGCCCTTGGCCCACAGAAAGGTCTCTGACCCTGCCTCTCCATGGGGCAACACGGGCACCCACTCTCGGGGCCTAGGAAGAAATTCTCGCCCACTAACTGCGCACCGACCAGGAGATCAGGTAAAATGGCTGCCCCGCTTGTCTTTCTTTGTTTGGGTTTGGCGCGAGTGTTAGCTTGTATTGTCCGGGTTGCCACAGGATCAGTTTTTCCTCGGCTTGGATCTCCGTGCCACAGCCTGGTTCGGCCACTTGTGCTGCAGCCTGGATCTATTCACCCCCTTTGCCCGCCTCAGTTTCTATATTCACAGTTACCAGAGAAAGCCGCCCTGTTTAGGTTAGTGAGGAAGGTGGAGCATTTCTTACTCCCTATTTCCTTTGGGGTTTGGTTATATATTTAGCCAATTTTTCACTTGACCATACCTTTGAGTGTATTGCGAAGCATCTGGAGGCTCCAAGTATAGGTTTTTCTGTTTCTGGTTGAAGATCTTGTTGAGTTTTGGGGGAGATTTATCAGTATTGCTTACTACCCCGCCATTACTCTCTACTGTGAGTATCTTTTCAAGCTCCTAGAGGTAAATTTTGCTATGAAAATCTCACTACAAATGGAGTTGGGTTTTTTTATATAAAATTTTTATTAATTTTAATGGGATGACATCAATAAATCAGGGTACATATATTCAAAGAAAACATGTCCGGATTATTTTGTCTCTCAATTATGTTGCATACCCATCACCCAAAGTCAGATTATCCTCCATCACCTTCTATCTAGTTTTCTTTGTGCCCCTCTCCCTCCTTCCCTCCCCCCCAACCACCACACTCTTGTCCATGTCTCTTAGTCTCATTTTTATGTCCCACCAATGTATGGAATCATGCAGTTCTTGGTTTTTTCTGATTTACTTATTTCACTCTGTATAATGTTATCAAGATCCCACCATTTTGTTGTAAATAATTCGATGTCATCATTTCTTATGGCTGAATAGTATACCATGGTGTATATGTGCCATATCTTCTTTATCCAGTCTTCTATTTTTTTTTTACAGTGATTAAAGCCTTTAAGCAAACTCTTGGCCAGTACAGCAAGAATCCATAAAAGAGTAGTGTCCTTAACATGTTTACCAAGTCCAACTTGGCACCAGCACCATTCTAAATCCCTGCGAATGCAACTCAACCCCAGTTCAGTCTGTTAGGAGCTGTTGCAAGGAGCAGGAGTCCAGAAAAAGTCCACATCCAGAAAAAGTTAGCATGGCACTGGAATTGTTGTCACAATTCTATACTTTGCAGCTCATGTCCAAGTCCCAATGTCCGCTGCTTCTAGCTGGTAATAATTCTGGAAAAGCCATCTACAGCATGTGTGGAGATGGAGCCTCTGTTCTCTCTGCCTGGAGAGATGAGACCAGGGTGCTTTTCCCTGGAGCTCTGCAACTGTGGTGTGGTAAAGAGAACCTTGGGATACACTAAGCTGGGTGGCAAAGGTAAATTCACAATAGAAGTTGGCAAAAGGGGGAGAGAGAGCTCTAAATTAGGAGTAGGTCCCAGACTGAAATATGAGTGGGTCAATGAGGTAGGAGGAATAATCAAAACACTATATATTAAACAAAGCAGCAGAAAATAGGACTATCAACACCCACAATAGAGATCTTTGAGGGAAGAATAAAAAACCTGATGATTCAGGCAAGACATAGTTAAGTGGCCCTTGTACAAATGAGATCAGTTTACCTGCTTCTTGGAAGAAATACCTAGGCTCATCTACAGTGTTGTAGATGGGGCCGACAGCCCTGGGCACTTTCAGCCTTCAGTGGCAAACCCCAGATTTCTGGGCAAGGTTAGATCATAGGTGGCTGGAAGAGACTGAACCCTCCCTTAGAGGAGAGAGGGGGAAGCCTACCTTCCAGTGTCCCTTTTTCCTCACAGCAAAGGCATGTAAGCCTGGCAGGCTTTAGCTCAATGACCTTCCTTTCCACTATTGAAGCAGAGCCTAGATGGCATCCAAGAGACCCCTTTGGTGCATTGGAGCCTTTAAGGGCGTATCCTAAAAGCTGGTAGTTCACCTGATAAATCTTAAGAGATTTCTGCCCTGAGTCTTCAGCAATTCATCAATTATTGATACAATTCAGGTTTTCCTGCCTCCTCACTGGTTCCTACAAAAGGTCCACCTCATGAGTCTCTCCTTAGGTAAGCCATGACTTTCCTGTATTTGCCTGTTGGTCTCTCCAGTCTTGAGGGCAGCCATTTGTCCTGTGTCTTCACCTCTTTAATGGATACAAAGAGAGTTGTTGATTATTTTTTTTCACCTGTTCAGCTTTTTATTTGTTGTTTGAGAACAGAGTGGTGACTTCCAATAAGCCTACATGCAGAACCAGAAGCTAGACGTTTAAAAAAAATAAAAAAGTGTTTCACTTAACAAAGTAATTATAAAAATTAATTTTACTGG
Organism: Saccopteryx bilineata; assembly: GCF_036850765.1. Classification (NCBI taxonomy): domain Eukaryota; kingdom Metazoa; phylum Chordata; class Mammalia; order Chiroptera; family Emballonuridae; genus Saccopteryx; species Saccopteryx bilineata. Next base: position 64,605,986 of record NC_089490.1, on the reverse strand, counting down.
TGAGTTCCTTCAAAGTTTTAAGTAACATCTAATTTCAGCACCACATGAATTTTGGCAGACTTTCAGGGGAAAATGGAAAGCTACCAAGTTCATTTTATAAAGCCAGAATAATTCTGTAACAAGCTAATGAAAATATCATACAAAAAGATAATTATAGACCCATTTTACATATAAAAATAGATCTAAAAATTCTAAACAATTACAAGCCATAAAATTCAAGCATATATTGGTGGAAACTCAAGCTTTGAAAAAATAAGACTATCATAAATATGAGGATCATTTAATATTAGGAAAATTCATTAATATTACATTTCAAATCAATCAGCCAAATAAGTAAAACCACATCATATCAGTAATAAGAAAAAACAATTAATAATACATGACATTCATTTTTCAATTTTAAATGAACCTCTTTTTAAAAACTATGACTGAAATAGAATTAATTATTTTTTTAAAATATCACAACCTCTCTATAAAATGTAATTATGTATAAATCTATATTAAGAAGTGGATGCCTGACCAGGCAGTGGAGTGGTAGATAAAGTGTTGGCCTGGGACACTGAGGACCCAAGTTTGAAATCCTGAGGTTGCCAGCTTAAGCACAGGCTCATCTGGCTTAAGTGTGGGCTCACCAGCTTGAGCGCAGAATCACTGGCTTATGCATTCAATCATAGACATGACCTCATGGTCACTGGGTTAAGCCCAAAGTCACTAGGTTGAAGGCCAAGCTTGCTGGCTTGAGCCCAAAGGTTGCTGGCTTGAGCAAGGGGTCACTGGTTCAGCTGGAGTCCCCCAGTCAAGGCACATATGAGAAAGCAATCAATGAATAATTAAGGTGCTACAACTATGAGTAGATGTTTCTCATCTCTCTCCCTTCCTGACTGTATGTCCCTGTCTGTTCCCCTCTCTCTCCCTCCCTCTCTCTCTCACTAGAAAAAAGAAAAAAGATGGAAGTTCTGACCCCTAACCACATCTGCATCTCGATCCACTTGTCATCTCCCAAGAGAGGGGCACTAACAGTAGATAGGTGTGTATCCTTGCAGAACTCTTTCATAGAATAAATAAGTGGGTTGGTAGATATACAAACGTATGTCTATAATATGTTCCATTTTGTAAATGAAACTCCATACACACACAGTGAAAGAGACAGAATATTATCAAATTACACACTAACCATTTACAAATAATGCCACAGTATTGCAATATCCTTATGCACTGATAAAAACAGGAAAATTGTTGATTTGAAGGGTATACACAGTTTACCAAATCTCCTTTCAAAAAGTTTCTCAATTTAAACTCCCAGATGCAGTGTGTGAGAAATTCCTTTTCCCACCAATTCACAATACTGGTTAGCTTCAGTCTTGGGGGTATAAAATCATGATATTTCAGAGGACAGCTGTGGAGAGACAGCCTGGATTGAAACTCAGTTACCACTGCTTTCGAACTGTATGAATCTGAACAAGTCACACAACTGCTCTGTGTCTCAGCTCCTCATCTGTTATGACAATTAAGAGATTTTGCCTAACAAGTTACCGTTATCATGCTTTGTGGGAGAGGTTCATATGTTTAGGGTCTTAACCTTTTACCTACTATGTATGCTCTTAATCCCTACCTGAAATTGGCATTCATCTTAATTTTTAGGTCATTTTCCTAGTACCAATTTTAATATTTTTTTAATAAAGCTCAGTTTTTCCCCACCTTGCTTCTAGATTTTATGTCTTTCTTGAGAAAACCTTAACATAGCCTCAAATATATGTATATGTAAAGTTCTCATGTTTTGTTCTAATTTTTTCATAATTTAGTTTCTTATGTTTAGGTCTTAAATTCATTTGGTATTTTGTGTTTATGATATATGACATAGAAGTGTCTAGGTTAGACTGACAGCTAATTATTATACTCATCATTGTTTATTCATTTATTTGGTAGTCTATGCATTGATCTGGAGAGCTAGCATGGTTATATATATGTGTATATATGAATTTTATAAATATCCACACACACACACATATTTCTAGACTCTCTTTCCAGTAACACTGATAGACGATTTGTCTTTCTTGCATCATCAGCGCTACAGTTTCAAAATTATCATTTACACACACTGAATCTTCACAAGGCAAGCACCCCCTTTTGAAATATCTCCATTTAAATTTTTCTTGAGCACTCACCCTACCAGATCAACTTAAGAATCAGCTTATCATAAAAGTCTGCTTATCATAAAAGCCCTCCTGGGATTTTTATTTGTAACACATTGATTTTATATATTAATTTTATATATTAATTTATGAGGAATTGATTATCTTAGTAACTTGGAGTCTTTTCAACTAGGAATTAGTACACCTTACCACTGATTAAAGCTTTTTTTAGTGCTCTGAACTAAAGTTTTATGATCTTTCTCCTATATATAATATATACTTCTTGTTAAGTTTATTTCTAGTTAAAATTCTTCTTTGCTGTCATTGATGGAATGTATTTTCCATATTCTAATGGGTCACTATTGGAAAATAGAAAATCCATGTATTGGCCCTGGCTAGTTGGCTCAACGGTAGTGTGGAAGTTCTGGGTTTGATTCCTGGTTAGGCCATGCAGGAGAAGTGACCATCTGCTTCTCCACCCTTCCCCCTTTCTCTTCCTGTCTGTCTGTCTGTCTCTCTCTTTCTCTCTTCCCCTCCTGCAACCATGGCTTAGTTTGAGCAACTTGGCGCTGAGGATGGCTCCATGACCTCCCCTCAGGCACTAAAGTGGCTTGGTTGCAGAGCAATTGAGCAGTGGCCCCGGATGGGGAAAGCATCACCCAGTAGAGGGCTTACTGGGTGGTTCCCAGTTGGGGCACATGTGGGAGTCTATCTCTACCTCCTACCTCTCACTTAATAAAAAATTTTTAAAAATTAAAAAACAATTTATTTATATAGGTAAAAACTAACCCATATCTATCTCAAATCAGCAAATCTCTATCTCAAGTCAGCATATTTAATAGAAAAATACAAAAAGCATTCTCAAGAGCATTAACGAAACAACTAGCTAACTACTGCTATCACCGTTACTATTCTACCTTATTCTACAAGTTCTGATCAAAGCAGTAACACATAAAATAAGAGATGGGGGAGTGAAATTCAAATGAAGGAGTCTGGGTAAGACCCCTCTTATATGAGAGCAGATTGTCTCCTGGCTAGGGCTCCAAGCCAGAGGTGAGGAAGGGCTGAAATATGTCACTGTTCTGCCCAATGTACTGCATCCTCTGGGGTAGAGTACCATCTGTCCCGAGGAGGAAGCACCAAGTTCTACTTTCATAGAGGCTCTGTTCATGCACCACACCAGCCACTCACGTAGAGATGTCTATCTAGATAAGATACTTTTTTATCCTGTTTTTGTACAAAGGTGACTTATAGGCCAGTACAGTCTCAGAAATGAGTCAACAAGTTGTCATTATATTCAAGTGATATAGATACCTAGAAAATTCAAGAGAATTAACTTTAATGAATGTTTATATTAATAATATAAGTTTAGAATTCATAAAATACAAAGATATTAACTATATTTATATTCAGACATATATATTACAGTCAGCAAAAAGTTCAAATATGTCATTAAAAATAATTCACAGTAACATAGCACAAAATTTCTTTTTTTAAATTTTATTTATTGATTTTTAGATAGAGGAGAGAAAGAGAGGAAAGAGGAGTGGGAAGCATCAACTCATAGTAGTTGCTTCCCATATGTGCCTTGACTGAGAAAGCCCAGGGTTTTGAACTGGCAACCTCAACATTCCAGGTTGACACTTTATCCACTGTGCCACCACAGGTTAGGCACAAAATTTCCAGAAATATATTTAATAAATAAGAGGAAGGACTTAACTAAATTAAATTGGATAAGGCTACTGAAAACATAAAAGAGAATTTGAGTGAAAAAATAATAGTTTTGTATACATCTTAAAAAGCATCATAATATTTTAATGGGAAATGGTAGCAAAATAAAGCAATAGAAAAGGGCGTTTTTGGAAGGTCACGGCCAAATGTTGCTTTGCAAACAGCTTTTCATCTCATTCTGTTCTTACCCAGTGTCTCCTGACAACCACGGTGACGAATGGGGCTGGGAGGGCGCAGAAGTTTCAGGCTTGGGCTGGGGTAAGGAAAATGTTGATGAAGATAATAGTTTCTCACCTGGCCCTTCGAACTTAATTTGAACTTATAGATTTAGAGAAATGAGAAGAAAAACTATTTTCATGACCAACTTTGAGAACATCTGAGGAATAAATATGGTTAAAAGTTAATCTCCTTGAGTCTCTGGCAGAAGCACAGCTGCCTGTATGTCATAGTGTCCCCCGTGCAGAGCACAGAGGGAGTGAGGAGCCACTTCCCTCTGTACGTGTGGGTGCCTGCCTGCCATCAGCCACCTGGAAATACTGAGAGGAGTGGGGATGGCACCCTTGGCAAGAGCTGCTATTCCTACCTTGAGCAGAGCCAGCAATGAAGGAGAAGGAGTCTTCTCTTTGTAGCATTACCCACTGTGGTTAGTGACTAGAGTAAGGACGGGAAGACGGCATCCTTGGCAGGGGCATCAGCCTTGCAATGATAAGCAGAAGAGCAGTAAAAGGAAATTTCACATTGAGTCTTCACAGAGTTGAGAACATGACCAGAAGGACAGAGCTGGAAAAGAAGACTGTAGACCACGGTTCCTGACCTCAGACCCCTTGATATTTGGGTTGGATAATTCTTTGTCAGTGGGAGGAGTAGGCAGAAGAAACTGTCTTGTGCACTGTCAGAAATTTAACAACATCTCTGGCCTTCACACATTAGCTATCAGCAGCACTACCACACCTTGCCCCAATAGTGACAACCAAAAATGTCTCCAGACCTTGTCAGAGTCTTCAGTGGGTAAAGATGGGGGTAGGGCAGGTGGGCAAAACCAACCCAGCTAAGAACAACTGATGTAGATAGAAAAATTAGGAAGCAGGCTGAAACACTGAGACAGGTGTTGTACCCTTGGGGGAAGGAGAGGGAAGGGCTTTGATAAAGACTAATTTGATGTATACACATGTATGCCTAGATTCATGGTGCAGTGGACGAGTATGTGTGCCTTCCCATAATGTTAAAGACGCTGTTTAATGGGTTAGGATAAATGCATGACTTTTAATGTCATGTATATTTCTTTATACACTATTTACATTAAGTTTTTAAAAGTGAACATGCATAACCTATATTCATTTAACATTTTCTTCCCTTGAGTGCCTCCTATGTGACAAGTAGATAATGAGGGCAGAGATCAAGATTGGAATTCCAGGCAGAGGTTGAAGTGGTAGACAGACCATAAAGAGTAAGCATAATAAATAATTAATTATCAATCTAGAAAGTGGTAAATTCCATTAAAAACAAACAGAGGCCCTGGCCAGTGGCTCAGTGGATAGAGCATGGGCCAAGCACATGGATGTCCTGGGTTTGATTCCCAGTCAGGGCAAAGAGGAGAAGCAACCAACTACTTCTCTTCCCCTACCTCTCCCCCTTCTCTCTCTCTTCCCTTCCTACAGCCAGTGGCTCACCTGGTTTAAGTGTGGCCCCAGCCACTGAGGATAGCTCAATTGGTATGAGTGTCAGCCTCAGGCACTAAAAATAGTCCAGTACTCAATCACCCCAGATGGGGTGGCTCCCAGTAGGGGAATATGTGGGAGTCCACCTCACTATCTCCCCTCCTCTCACCAAAAAATATAAATAAATAAGTAGAAAGGTGATGTCTTTAAATAAAAGTCATTCTTAAAAAATACAGAGTGCAGGCCCTGGCCAGTTGGCTCAGCGGTAGAGCGTCAGCCTGGTGTGCAGGAGTCCTGGGTTCAATTCCTGGCCAGGGCACACAGGAGAAGCGCCCATCTGCTTCTCCACCCCTCCCCCTCTCCTTCCTCTCTGTCTCTCTCTTCCCCTCCCACAGCTGAGGCTCCATTGGAGCAAAGATGGCCCGGGCACTGAGGATGGCTCTGTGGCCTCTGCCTCAGGCGCTAGAATGGCTCTGGATGCAACAGAGCAACGCCCCAGAGGGGCAGAGCATCGCCCCCTGGTGGGCGTGCCGGGTGGATCCCGGTTGGGCGCATGCAGGAGTCTGTCTGACTGTCTCCACATTTCCAGCTTTGGAAAAATGCAAAAAACAAAACAAAACAAAACAAAACAAAAAAAAACCAGAGTGCAAAGTTGATGTGGAAGCATTCTGTCCTCCTTCTCAACCATTCTGTCATCTCTTCTCTGTTCCTGAGTGCCACTGACCTTACATAAAAAGTGACCTTTCCATGGGTGCAGGCAGCTGAGCTTTTTCTGGAGCCTCTCACTCAGATAATAATCGACCTCCAACAGCTCTGTCAATAGCCCTTACAGTCATTAGAACGGACACGGACATCTATTTTCTAAAACCTTTGTAGTTCTCATGGTCATTTCATTACCTAATGCACAGATTGGCTGAAGCCCCTGCCACAATAGCTGAGGCAAAGCTGCACAGTGCCCTTCATTCAAGAAGGCTGGAACGCGGGTCTGGTCCTGGTCGCAGTGGTTCACAGCCCTGTGAGTTGTGGCTGCCAGCTGCTTGTAACTTAACTTGCTGTGAAAGGGTTATTAAATGACTCATTTAAATCTGAGCCAAATACTAAATAAATGGATAATATACTCAAATGGTCTGGAGGAGAGGAACAGATGACACGTTTGTTTCTCCCTCAGTAATCAGGTAGATCAGGTGTTAGGTAAATAAGATAGCTACAGAGTGTGCAGGCTCCCGGGAGGGACAGCAGCAGCCCTTCTTTGCGGTGCATGAAAGAGAAGGAGCTCTTTATGCTTCGTTGACCTAGAGCTTCTCACACAGAATTTGGTAGTCTTTTCCGTGGCAGCAGCAAAATAATGCATAGATTTGGGGGGAACTTGGGCCAAACAAATTGTTTCATGATTATATTTTTACTGAAAACCAACAGATCCTCTTCAGGATCTGCCCAAAGAACATCCAACTGAAAATGTTTAAACATTTTCTATCGGTGCCAAATGAAAAATTAAAAAATACAATTGCGGTTTAACTTAATTGTTGCACTTGCTGAAACCATTTTTTGTCAAGTGGTTTCAAGTACATTTGCAGACCTCAGAGAGGCCAAGTCCAAGCTGTCTGTCTTTGAGAGTTTTTTCAGTAGACAGCAAGGTCCTCATAAGCATGAAGATGTCTTGTTTCTGGTAAACTCTATTTAAAAAAACCCCACTGACTTTACTTTGAAGACTTTGTATCAGTCTCTGGAGGCAAACAGGGCAGCAGTCCAGAATTTTCTTGGCCGTCAGCACAAAGGAGGCTGCACATCACTAACAAGGGAAAACGGCAAACTTCAGCAGAAACAAAGACCTGTCCCGGTTTTAAAAGAAAGACAGAAAGAAAGAAAAACAGGACATATGATCACCTCAGTCGGCTGCCAAGTATATGAAGTAGCTCCAAGTAGTTTCTCATTTGCAACATTCCATTGTAATTACAGCTAGAAAATCTGGAGAGACACATGCCATGGAGCCGCCCAGTGCTCATCGTGGATGGCAGCGGCGTGGAGGCCTTCGAGTGAAGACAGGCCCGGACTAACAGCCAACGGGCGGTCCTGTCAGCATCGCCCGCAAAACCAAACCATCTTTATGTGAGCTCCGAAACATGGGAGACCAAACCCACAGTACTGAAAGCCAGGGCTTCCCGGGAACGCGAAAGCGGGAAGAGAGCCTTTTGTGACTGTTAGATGTCTCTAGTCCTTTCAGTCTGATTTTCCTCTAATCATTGGCACTGGTGTCAAAGGAGGACCAAGTAGCTATTCCCCAGGTTGCACAGGCACTTTTCACAATGGCATAGCAAGCCTACCCTGGGGGGGGGGGGGAGGAGGGATGCAGAAGGATGGTACTTAAACTTGGCTTACACAGGTGGTAAATCCACGTTTTGGATCAGAATCAAGTTATACATAAACTTCCCAAACATACTATACAGTCAAACAAGTAGGCAATAAAAAAATCATTTCATATTGTATTTTTTTGTTACTATTTTCCATTCTTTCTCATTGTTCTTTTTCTTAGCAATGAAATTAATTTAGTGGGGGTAGGGTTGGGGGCTGGTGGGTTACCTTGGGTCATGCCTGTCAGTTCTGTGGTAAAGAAGTAGGTTGCCAAACATGCTGGGAAGAATGCTATTGTCATCTCACAAACATGGGCAAGATGAGGCTTCTGAGAGCCATCTTCACAACCTTTGCTTTTTTAAAGGCCTAAATATTTTATGTAAGCTAAAGGCATGTTTTCTTCTTTGTTCACAAAAGATTATTCATTTGACTGGATACTGGAGATGCACTTTAGCCTGTTCTTGATTTTATTCTGTACAGAATGCTAAAAAGAAAACTCTACTATGAGACTTACTTCTTTTTATTTATTTATTTTGGCAGTTATCCTGCAAGAAAACCTATATGAAGTGGTATGATTATTATTACTATTATATATTATGAGAGTATTATGGGAGTTGGACAATTATAATATATAGTCCTAATGGAGTCACCCTTTTTAGATTTCTTTCTTCCTATGTATCCCCACCCTATTATATACAAAATAATGTCAAAAGCGATCTTGGCAAGCTCTGATCAGTTAAACAAAATTATCTAAAATATGGAGGTGTGACTCAGACAAGAAAATCAGGTCAACTCAACCTTGGAAGTGGGCAGGCTTGAGCAATCTTGGAAACAGCTTATAATATTTAATATAATGACTTACGGAATCATTGATACAACTGCTAGTGAAATTAACAATGAGCATGATTAAATCACAGGTGCCAGGGCTCTGCCATAGACAGGCCTGTAGGGAATCTCAACAGAGAAGCTACTGTCACTTGTATCCTCAGGAAGTTTGCTTGGAACACAAGATCAAAGTCCATCAAAAAATAAGGAACTGTTACTAATATTGCCATTCCATAACTCAAAAAATTGTACTGCTAAGAAAAGGTGATAAAGCAAAAAAGGAAAAGGAGAGTGAAAATAGTAAAACTTGGTATCATTGTTATTGTTTTTTCATAATTAAAATACTTAAATTTCCCAACAGAAGGTATACTTGTTCAGGAGGGGTGGGGGGAATGGCTATTTTCATCCTGTAGATACTTTGTAAATATTATTTGCATTTCTTCTCAAAGCAGTTTGTATTCAAATCAACACCTACAGACCGAAGTGAGTGAGCACTGGGGCTGTACTGGAAATCAACATCCCCTCTCTGGCATCTCCCCGGGTCAAGGACACAGGCCTCTCAGACAATATCTGCTTGAGCTTTTTGGCTTTTAGTTGGGCATTCGGTGGGTAGGCTTACCATTAACTACAACAGAAGAGAAGTAGCGCATTTGGGAGGGGAGGTCTGATTGACGTTGAGTTGCCCCTGAGACACCCCCAGGGAGATGTCTAGCAGGCAGTCGGAACTACAAGAGGTCTGAGCCATCCTGACACACCTCTCAGCACGATAACCTCTGAGGCCCACTCCCCAGCTCCTCACTGCTTACCCATCCCAGAAAAGCACAGATTCCATAACATCCATTTAGGCATTGCATGTAACCTGTATTTCATGTCTAATCATCTAAAATATAGCCTATAATTGCTGAAAATTCTTCTTGCTTTTTTGTTTCACATATTGCACTTAAAAATAAGAAAATCTTATTTCTGTAAAATACTGCACTGCAAAGTTGGTCTTTTAAAAAAATTCTCCATATGATATGATATATTCATTAACCAATGAAAAATAAACAACTGTTAAATCATGAATCATTAGTAGAAAGGTTCAATTGCATTCAAAATGACAATATTCTTAAATGACATACTTTAGAGAATCTCAGTTATGTCTTTCTCTAGAGAATCTGTTTTTTCTTCCTCTCCCTTCCTTCCTTCCCTTTCTCTCAACTATGTGCATCTATACGTGGATCCACATCTACCCGGACATCTATTCCTCTGTCTATAAAACTGATGACATCCAAATTTATTTTCAAAGACACTATTATTCTATTACTTATTAAAATTATAAAATACTAAGTCAGAAAGAGAGATATATTGTACCTTTCAAAGTGGCCCTTCTTAAAATGACAAGTGACTTTAGATAGCAGCACTAGGAAGCTGAAGGCAGCGGATTTGTATTGTGGTTGAGGTGAATATTCCTTAGTTAAAGCTATTTTCATTTTATAACAAAAATCTTACTGGGTTCTGTAGAGTGACTTGTAATTTCACTGAGTGAGAATAGCTCAACTTTTAAAATTAATGTACAAAATATGCAGCACAGAGCACCCACTCCGTATAATATAAGCAAGACTGAGTTATAACAAAGGCTTCATTATGTAGGCTGATTTTAGAAGATTTTTAGCTCCAGGGGACATTAGAAATTTGAGTATGTTTAAGCTATGTGGTATCACTGTCTTCAAATTTAATTTTCCAAGAATCATAGACCTAAAAGGAATTCACTAGTTCACTTTTTCTAATTAGCACTGGACTCTACTTTTTGTTGTTGTGGACATTTATATTTAATCATATGCATAGTTGATAAATCCACCATTTCAAAGCACCGCAGAATGAATTATTTGCTTCTTGCTTGGTTTCCCAGAATCTTACCTGATCACAGTATCATTTTCCAAATATACAAACTTCCTTTTAGTATTATTGTATCAGTGCGATATTCTCCAGGTTGCAAAGCCCCCTCTACCAGACCACACATACACATATTTGTCTTTGTGTTATAGACAGCTCCTGCAGCAGTACACAACAGAGAAACAAGGTAACCCCTGAAAGCTCTGCTAAGACACCCACCTTGGAGGTGCAGGATTTCCCCACCACTTCTCCGGGACTCGGTTCAGTTCCCTTGTAAATTCTCCAGACATTGAGAGTTCCATTGGTTCCCTTGAGTCTATGTCTCTGGCTCTGTTATGTAGCTTAACACTCTTTACTCTTCAAAAACTTCCCCTGATATTCAGCCCAAATGTTCTTTAGTCTCACTCACAATTAATACACTCCAGGGCTGACCTTTCTTGGAAGTAAACAAACCATCCCTTTCTCTCCTGAGTGCTAACACTCTTTACACCCTGTGATCCATCCCTAATTCTTAGATGTCAGTGAAAATATTAAAGTACACTCAGAATACACATTTCATTGTGGTGAGCCAGCTCTTGGATAATAACAATTCTTAACCTTCAGAAATCAATTCAATCATTGATCTATTCATACAACAAATATTTCTCAGCTCCTACTGTGTACTCAGCATTGTGCTAAGTATCAAACCTAAGGAACATAGGGCTCTCATCCACCCTCATTTACATGATTTCAAATCTACTACTTTTGTCCGCCACATTATTCGTAGTAATAGGCTCAGCATAAATATAATATTTTCCTTTGCTTAAAACTTCATAAAGTTCTCATTAAGAAGTATAAGATAGTATCTCAATTTGTAAATGAAAACTAGACAACTTAAATTCATTTAGTAAGTAAGTAAATAAGTAAGATTAAGGCATTTTAATATTTTATTCCAGAGGCTAAAAATGCCCTTTGTCTTGTCTGACTATAAACTTCTGCATTCTTTACTTTTAATATCTGAAAACTAATTGTTTGGGTTAGCTTTCATTATGAAGAAACAAAGGAATGCTTTTTTTTATTTTTTTTTTTTTTTTTTTTTTTTTTTTTTTTTTTTTTTTACAGATACAGAGTGAGAGTCAAAGAGAGGGATAGACAGACAGGAATGAAGAGAGAGGAGAAGCATCAATCATTAATTTTTCGTTGAGACACCTTAGTTGTTCATTGACTGCTTTCTCATATGTGCCTTGACCGTGGGGCTGCCACGCTCAAGCTGGCGACCTCCAGGTCTCGAACCTGGGTCCTCCGTGTCCCAGTCCGATGCTCCATCCACTGCGCCACTGCCTGGTCAGCAAAGGAATGCTTTTTAAATCTTCCTAAATCATCATACTAATTTCTTTGACTCTCTTTATAATAACAGATGTAATGAAAGCCCTTAAAATATATTCTCTAAACAGAATTTCTTAAAATGAGAAAAAAGAAAAGCCCTCCAAAAACAGAACATTATTCAGAATAAGAGGAAACAGTCCAGGTGCTCTTACCATGTATTATTTTCTTTGCTACCTCCAGATTCTTCACCTCATTAGTTGTAACTTCACCTGAAGAAAAGGGGACTTTGATAACTCACATTTGAGTGTGCGAGACCCCCTTCCATCTTTTTCCAAGATTAACCCTTCAGTTTTGGTCATGATCTCAAAGTTCCTTGTGTTCTGTAACCTAATCATAATTATCCTTTCTCCTCTAGATCTACCATCACTAAAAAAAAAATGTCTCATCAACACGACTGAAGCCAATTTCTTTATCATGGCTCTCTCTCCCAAACTGCTGCTTTTGTGGCACCTTTGATACGATAGCAGACCTCACCTTTCATCTACCCAGATTAAAACTTCTGCACTGTCTTTACCTATTTCCTCCCTATTTAACCATTATCAAGTTGTATAGATTTTAACTGCCACATTTGTCTTAATTTGAGACCACTGTTCAAGTTGAGGACATAATCATACAGGTGTGGTCAGATATCAGGCAGACTTGTGTACTGGCAAGGAGTTTCAACTATCATATGAACAAAGGAGGAATAGAAGGGTTTTAGAAATGAAAGTAAAATTATTACAGCTCGCATTTGTTGAATTCAACACTGAGTGTATAGACTAGATTTTTCTTAATTGTGTTCTGATTATTCCTCCAAAAATTTTGTTTGCTTTAAAAAAAAAGTGTTTAATGAGCAAATAAACTAGGAAATGCTAGGTAAAAACATATTTCTTTCTCTCTTTTGTTTTGGTAAATTTACCATTTAAATCATATTAAGTGATAGTTCAGTGGCATCAAGTATATTCACATTTTCAACCATCTCCAGAATTTTTTCAACTTCCTAAACTGAAACTCTGTGCTCATTAGATAATAACTCTCCATTACCCTTCCCCCACAACTGCTAACTGCAACGATTTTCATTTCTGTCTCTATGAATTTGACTACTCTAGGTACTTCATATAAGTGGAATTGATAGCATTTGTTCTTTTATTTATTTATTTATTTTTTGTATTTTCCTGAAGCTGGAAACGGGGAGAGACAGTCAGACAGACTCCCGCATGCGCCCGTCCGGGATCCACCCGGCACGCCCACCAGTGGCGATGCTCTGCCCACCAGGGGGTGATGCTCTGCCCCTCCAGGGCATAGCTCTGTTGCGACCAGAGCCACTCTAGCACCTGGGGCAGAGGCCAAGGAGCCATCCCCAGCGCCCGGGCCATCTTTGCTCCAATGGAGCCTTGGCTGCGGGAGGGGAAGAGAGAGACAGAGAGGAAGGAGGGGGCGGTGGAGAAGCAAATGGGCGCTTCTCCTATGTGGCCTGGCCGGGAATCGAACCCGGGTCCCCCTCACGCCAGGCCGATGCTCTACCGCTGAGCCAACCGGCCAGGGCCGCATTTGTTCTTTTAGGACTGGATGATTTGAGTATAATGTCTTCAAATTTCATCCATGTTATAGCATGGGTCAGGATTTCCTCCTTTTTTATGGGTGAATAATATTCTATTGTACATATATACCACTTTTGGTTTATTCATTCTTTTACCAATGGACATGAGCTTGCTGCTACCTATTGGCTATTGTAAATAATGTTGCCACAAAAATTAGTGTACAGATATCTGTGTGAGTTCTTCTTTCGAATTTTTGGGGGTATGTACCCAGGAGTGGAATTGATAGATTATATAGTAATCAATGTTTAATATTTTGAGGAAATGCCATAATACAAACAGTTTTCTTGATACCAGAATCTTTTAATAAGCAAGCATGTACTATGACTTTTCAGGAAGGGAAGCTTACTAGAGACAGTGTTTCTTCAACTTTATTTGACTATCAAGCCTTCTCAAGTTGCAGGTAAAACTGCATGAAGGAATGTTTTTGGGAAAAGAAAGAGACTAATCTTACTAAAATATTAAGCGTGTGCACAGATCAGTGGGTTTCTTTGGCATCCAGAGACCCCACGGAGCTTCTCACTATCCTTATATAAAGATACATTTTCATCATTGAAGTGCGTATACATTCTATGACAAATTGATGCACTATTTGAATTTACCTGATGCTGAGAGAAAGATTTTTGTTCAAACATTAATACTACATAAATGCAATTGAAACAGAGAGATAAGAAGGGACAAAAAGATACATAAGAGAGAGAGAAGAAGAGTAAATATTCCTAAAGCACTTAAAACACTCTGGTCACATAGTTAAACACTGTATTTGTGCTTATTATATAAGTAAAGGAAAGAAAATCTGTTTAAATAAAAATAGATTTAAAACAACAGAGATGGGGAGACATATTTCAGGCTCCTACACTTCAGACTAGAGGAAGGCTGGGTGCTTCCCATTCCTAAAAGTCGGGAGAATGAATAGAGTTGAAGACCAATCATTCCTTGCATCTCTCATAACATAGTAGCATTGAAGCTGTTCCTGATGAATATCCACAGTGTCTGGGAAGTTAAAATATTTCATGCATGGTTCTGTAGATTTTTACTAGTGAGTAGGAAGATTAAAAAGGGAGAAAGAAATGTTAGAAGTTTAATTAGGTACTTCATCCCCCTCAATATGGAAGGAATTAATGTTGCATCAATAACAAGATTGTATATTTCTATTGTAACTTGTACTGACCTGAAAGCAACCATCTGAGTTATAATTCTTTCTGTCTTCTGTACACAAATTCACTTGTTTGGTTCATTAATCAAAACCACCTGGCAATATAAAACAAATTGAACAATTAAAGAAATGGTACAAACTCATATGCATTAAGACCAGAGAACACCCTACCTAAAGATGAAACACCCCTCTGCCAGTGTGTTTGGAAAATCTGCTAATGAGAATCAAACATTATGTTCCTTAATAGCAGCTATCACTAAAACACCTAATCATATAAGTAGTTCAATTCCATAGCAAGATAAAAAAGACAGGGCCAGGCATCAGCTTGAAAAGCTGGTATATCTTATAAAAATGACAATGTTAACAGTATTTGCACTTTTCTATATACATATGCATTTACCAAATTCAGAGCATATACATATCTGTGATGCTTAATTATGAATAAAAATATTACTCCTCTAGAATGAATATTTGGCTATGCACAACTAAGACATACTGAAGGGTCATACAATGTTATATATAACTTCTCACACATTATCAATTATTTTAAATATACTGAACAGAAAACAAATAATATGCCATGAGAGAATACATGTTTTCTGAATAACCACATTTGTTTTACAAATCATAAATTCCCTTAAAATCTAGCCAAACAATGCTAAATTATCAAATGGACTGAATAGCAAGTCTGACACAAAGCAATATTCTAGGAGAGAGCAAATGTATTCTGCAAAGTGAGCTGGTATAAATCCATGTGCAGTAGCAGGAAGGCAGACAAAGCTTGGGATCAGAGGAATCAAGACAGCTAGATCCGGGACATAAATGAGAAATTGATATTGTTTCTCTAATGTTAAATCTTATTTTTCATACAAGCCATGATATTAGGCTGTTGACTCTTACGCTGCCACACCAACTGAGGTTACTTTTGTTTCAATTCTCCACATCAAAATACTTGTCCTTTGATAAATAACAAAAGAGTTGCTGGTTTCCGTAAGGGTCTCGGGTTCCATCTACAGAGATGGAACTTTCCATTCCAAATCAGAGTCCTACCTTTCATGCATGGAACATATCACATGACTCACCACTGAAATGAACAAAATCATCAAGTTTTCTGGCTTTTTAAAATACATAGTACCTAGGAGGTCAAGATTCTCTTATTCTGCTAGTAACTCTGAGCTGTCTTTATTGAAAGATGTTGAAAAGTTTTTACTTCATTCATTCATTTATTTATTCACAAAATATTTACAAATATGCTAGACACTAAAAGCATTGGGGAAAAAATAAAACCAATTAAAATCACTGCAATTATAGCCTTAGAGGGAGTGGGGGGGGGGAGAGCAGACAATATACGAGATAAACTACATGTATAATATGTAAAATGGTGACAAACGGTGAAAACTAAAGTAAAGGAAAAGATTGGAAAATGTGAGACTTATTGCAATGTTAAACAAGGGGATGAGGAAACAGTATGTACAAAGTCCCTGAGGTCAAAACATGTTGATGTGTTCAGATACCAGCAAGAAGGCTCAAGTGGCTGGGACTGAGTGACTAGAGAAAAGTAGGTGTCAAGAAGTCAAAAATGGAAGGTGGGAAGGTGAGAGTAGGGGCACATCTTGAGCTGTGTAAGTCAGACTGTAATGAAATCCTTTCCAGAGACCTCAGAGCACGGGGGAGGGGGGTGTTGGAGAAGGGGAGATATTCTCCCAAGCGCTCTCCTCATTGAGTGCTATCCTCCCGCGAGACCTGCCTGTGCCACATGCTAGAGTCCTGGTATCTCCCTGGAAGAGCTTTATCACAGACTGATGCACAAGTCTTTGGGGCTTGTTCCTGGTTTCCATCGGACTGACACTATGGAGAGATAGTTCTAGGCAGGCCATCATCCCCCCGGACACAGCCAAATGAGACACAATTTAGTCCTGTGAAAGAGGCCTATTTGCTTGTCCTGAATCTTCAGGTTTGCCACACATCTAGAGGGCTACAGAATTCAAATTATATTATAAAGCTATAGTAATTAAAACAGTATGGTATTGGCATAAAAAAACAAACGCACAGATAAAAGCAATAAAACAGAGAGTTCAGAAATATATATATATATAGATGTCAATATTTTATAAAGCTGGGTGGTAAATATCCAAGTATTTATACTATTTTTTAATCCTTTCTAAAGTCTGAAAAATTTTATGTTGAAATTTTTGACTGGGCCTGGCGTGTGGAAGTCCTGGGTTTGATTCCCAGTCAGGGCACACAGGAGAAATATCCATGTGCTTCTCCAACCTTCCCCCTCTCCTTTCTCTCTGTCTCTCTCTTCCCCTCTCTCAGCCAAGGCTCCACTGGAGCAAAGTTGGCCCAGGCGCTGAGGATGGCTCCATGGCCTCTGCCTCAGACACTAGAATAGCTCCAGTTGCAATGGAGCAATGTCCCAGAGGGCAGAGCATCACCTCCTAGTGGGCATGCAGGAGTCTGTCTCTCTACCTCCCTGCTTTCACTTCAGAAAAATACAAAAAGAAAAAAGAAATTTTTGATTGAACAGGGAAAAATCATATTTTGCCAACTTAAAACACACTTAAGGTGTTCAGATGACATTAAAATATAAGCCTGATCTAAACTTTCAGTGTGAAAGTTATATGTAATTTTAGAGGCCTAATATAATTTGTTTAAACAGTAGAAAGGAGGAAAAGAAGAAATAAGCTAAAGATATAAACCAGTCAGTGAAGGAGGCACACAGCAAACGCAGGCACTCAATAGTGAAGTTGGGCAGTGAGAGTGGACAGTGACAGAATCTGACGGCCCTGGGCAGGCTTGCTGTGGGCCAGCTGCCTCTCTCAGATCGGAAGAGAAGAGAACAGTACACCAAGCAAGCAAACAGAAACAAAATCACAAAAACAAACTCACAAAAAACCTAAACGTTTTTCTAAAGAGGCCGGCCTCAGGAGGGTAAAGATGCCACAGCAAGCAGCATCCAATTAAGGACATGAGAAATGGCAGCAAACTCAGATGCCCAAGTAGCTGGCCCAGTGCCTTGTGGAGAGTAAAGAAAGAAAACGATATTTTGACATGTCCCTGGAAGGAGCGTTGGTGGACGAAGCCTTAACTTTAAGAATCCATTCAAGCACTTCCATTTAAGAGCCAGAGAGGGTAATGCAGGCACAAACTTATTTAAGCAGACTGTATTCTGAGGAAATTCAAGGAAAGTCAAGGAGTCTAGAACAGGGGAAAAGAGCTGAGCAGTGAGGAAAACACATGTTTGAATCTGGATTCCACATTCTCCAGCTGTGTTATCCTAAACCTGCCACTTAACCACTCTAAACTTCAGTTCCCTCTTTAACAAAACAGGGGGAAATGATACCTTTTTCTATGGCTGTTGTAAGGATTAAATGAGATGGTTATGCCATACATGATAGGTTTTTGAACACATCGAGTTTCTACCCTTACTACTATTGGTATTATCTGTCTTGTTTATCTAAATGTATAAATCAGCTGATAAAAGTGCTATGTACTGTTAGGAAAGAAAATCAGGTGGAACAGGCCATCATTCTGTTATATCATGTTATACTCTAATTTTCACTAAAAGACTATTTGTAAGAATGAGAAAGAATGTTTGTGTATACATTTGTTTGTTATGTACACATCTAGATTCACAGGAGGCTCAGGATTGATTAAGAGAGCTTGTGCATGTGTGTGTGTGTATGTGTGTGTGACAGAGAGAGAGAGAGAGAGAGAGAGAGAGAGAGAGAGAGAGAAAGAGAAAGAGAGGGAGAGAGAGAAAGGAGAAAGGAAGAATAAGAAGGGACCTACAGTCAAGTGAATTAACTTTTCTGGGACCCAGTTTCTTCATTTGTAGAAATCCACAGACAGGAGATCCATGTTAAATAAATGTTATTTCCACAGCAAAGTAAATAAATAAATCTCAATGTGATTATCAAAGTTAAATCCTTTCAGAGTTATTTTAACCTACACATCAGTGCAACCTGTTTAAATTCCCAAGTTGTCTTCTCCTGAAATTAGAATATGACCATTTGATGCAGCAAGCCATCAACAGGTGATTAGACCAGCCAATTTCGTCTATGCAGATAACAAGTGAACTTGAAACTTTCAGCTAGCACAGCTGTGGAAATATCCCTCATAAATAAGGTCATACAAGACCCATACTTTTCTGCCAATACACATTGTCTCAGTAAATTGGTCCAAGAGCCATCTTGCTCTGGCCTGTATCCAGCCCAGTGAAGAGTCTGTTTATCAAAATCACTGTCAGGTAAATGTTATAAGACCTTGACTAGGGTATTCCTTAAACTTTAAGAGATGGAACACTTTGTAATATATTTTCAAACTGAAAGTCACTTGTCCCCTTTGCACCACAAGAAGGTTTATAAACCAAATGTAATCTAAGAAATATTTTGAATAGGACTAGGTATGGCTTAGATGAAAAGTTTCAGTGTAGTGGATTGTGGTATGCTTCAAATTCTATAAAAAATAGTTTTTCAGAATTAAAAGTTAGGGTCCTATGTACACAGGAAAAAGAAGTGAAGCTGAAGTCCTAGAAATGGGACACAGTAAAACTCTAGGATTTTGTCCAGTTATTACTTGGAAACGAAAAGTCCCTAGTGGGAATAGATCTTTGAAATGAGACATCTGGGTTTTACTAAGTAGGTAATTAAAAGTTTGAAATCTTGCCTGGAAAATGGGACAAAAGCTCCAATTACCGAGATAGGTGAGACATTCCCCACTACCTTTATCATAGGAATGGCTGGGGGCCAGGTTCTAACAAAGCAAGGCTGAGAATTTGTGCAGCTTAAACCACCCAAGACTAAAGGGTCCTTTGGAATCTGATTTCTAGCAGATATTTGTCAGAAAACACTCTGTACTTCCCACAGCTAATGAAACATCCTGTGTTCCAAGACCAGCATGGAGTTTGGAGTGACTGATGTTCAGCCAGGTAAATCGTCATCCTAAAACGTCCTTTGACCCTTTCCCACCTCATGACCAAGATCTGGGCTTTCCAGGGAATGGCTAACCACCCAGTTCAGAATAAAAGTCACAATCTAGCGGCTCACCTGAGTCACCTCCCAAAGCTATATAGATGCACCTCAGAGGCTCAGCTTAAAGTAGAAGCAGTCCAGCTACGCTTCGTTCTGAGACTTAATAAAATTATAGGGTAGAATACTGAATCTAGATGAGAATCTGATTAAATAAAGACTTTGAGTAATCTTCCCAAACCAGCTTACATAGAACTTCTCCTTATATTATATATAACTTGCTTGATTTTTCTGTGACTTTTTTGTTTAACATTGCAGAGAGCATCTAGCTGGGTTGAAGGATTAGTAATAATAGGCACAGACAAGTTCTCAGGAAAAATTGTTACAGTATCACCATGTTTCAGGATGTACCTCAGCATAACCACATTCAACTCAGCAGGTTATGCCATTCATTGGGACAGTTTATAATATCATCTGACAGTTAATATTAGTATGTTTAGGGTCTTTGTTTCACAATCCTCCAGGAGGCCATGAAGAATCATGATTCAAAGCTTGAAATAAATCACTCCTCCCACAATATTGTAAAATATAAATAGTAGGAAAAGTGCAAAGTATAATATTATGGTAGAAATCTGAGTACTGTGTCACGCTAAAAAAAATGTTTAGTTAGTTAGTAAGTGTAAATTAGTTTAATCTGGCATCCAAAGTAAGAACTTCTTGAGGCTAAATGCTAATGCACAACATTAGTGCTTCATAATTAGAATTCAGAAATGTTCAGCATTCATTCTAATGTGGCAAGTCTTCTAGAAAAAAAAAATAAAAAAGACAATCAAGTCTATTTTAATCTTATAGTTTATTCAGAAAAAATTTTTTTTCTTTCCAACACTAAAAGGAATGTCTGCAGCCTGAAAGAACAGATTAGATAACAAGGCAAGATGGATTCCCAAGTGTCAGCTTCACCTATTCTACTATTTGCAACATTGAGCAGCAGGCTGAAGTTGTCTAGGTTTCAGTTTTTCCTTGTATAGAAATAATGATGTGATTATTTGGGCTCAGCAGTGTCAAAATTTTGATTAGATCATTAAACAATGTTTTACAAAAAGTAGTTAAAGAACAAGCCATTTCACAAGGCCAAGACCACAATACCCCCTTCAACCATTTGCCTACCCCTACCTGACACCCTAATTCCATTTTCTAGATCAAAAGATCCCGGAGGCAGTTAAACGAGACTAAACATCTCTCCTTGCTTTCAGGTTTATCAGAACTCCAAACATCCCATCAGCTGGGATATATCAGTTGACCTGGCATCCCATTGAAACACCTGTGAACACAAGCCCTAGCCGGGAACGTGTAAATGGAGGACAGAACAATGGAAAGGTGGGGTACCCACCTCCTTTGCAAATGCTGTGGATATGGATGCTGACAGAAATCATCCAGAGTTTGCCGGGCCCCACACTCACATGCAGGAGGACAGAAACTATCACCTGTTCAGTAATGCGAGTGGGCAATTTGTCCTCAGACCCTATGTCTGTTACCCCATCACTGTCACCACCAGCTCCCAACCCCATCACGTGGTATCCTTTTGGCCTCCTCTATAAAGAGTCTAGTGGATCACAAATCTTCAGGTCAGGAGCAGAGAGGCCGGCAATCCTTGACTTAGGGCTACTTAGGACTACTGGCTGGATCAAGAGGATATTCATTTTTGTATCCTTTCTGCACTGATTTTAATTCATGTATTCCTATACCCACACATGCCTTCATCATAACACAGAGAATAAAATGAAAGAAGAGGGATCAGAAAATGAGATCAAACAACTTAAAACTGAGGTATCCTGGTGTCATATCTTTAGCTACCACCTCAGTTGGAAATTGAGGATCAAGCCTTCGGGACAGCTAGAACAAAAACTGTGAATCGTCGAAGTCCATTCTTTCGCTTAGTTTGATTTTTTTGCTTGAGTAAATCAACATGTAGTTTTTGTATCCAGTTTCACAATTCTTGTATAATCTGTGATTCAGGATTTCTTCAAAATTCTTACTATGAAAACAATCAGTTTTTTAATCGAATAAAAATGGTTTTGCTTTTTTCCTGTGTTGAAGGTGTCTCAAACATAAGAAAGTAGTTTTTAAAAAAATAAAAAATAAAACATAACTTCTTAATAGATGTTAAATTTGATCTTACTAAACTCTAAACATAAATATTCTGTTAAATAAACAATATGATATCTGGAAAAATTATGAAAACACATTTGTCTCAGAGAAATTAATGCAGGGGTCAAGATATCATTCTGGAGTTTAAAAGACTCCAGAATTAAACCATGAAATAAAATGCAAAGAAAGTACAAATAAACTTTTTAAGTGGTTTTTTATTTCATTCAAATATCACTAATATAACCACTAAATGAAATAATCACAAAGTTTCAAAGCATGAAATAAAGTTCTAGCATACACAAATAATCTAAATGAGGTTAGGATTTCTGAGACGCCACACAATCCTACTATGAAATTCCTGGAATCCCCGCTGTAATTAAACCCCTCAGGCCCAACTCTGAACAGAACAATATAAATGTTGAAGACTGTGTGGTACTTTGTGACTTTATCTCATAATTTAAAGCCCTTGAGGAAATTCAAAGGTTAGAACCCCATTCTTGTAATTCACAAATGGGTGTTTTTTGCTTTTTCTCTGCTTTTATTCATGAGAAATTCCCAGAGATAGCCTGTGGCTCTCTGCTGTGCCACCTGCAGACTGTATAACCAAGCAAACTGTCTGTAAAAGATCCTTGGGGAGCTCTCTCTGAAGTGTTTGCCCAAGTTCACAAATTCTCTTTTGTAATTCTGTAAATATCAGAAAGAGATAAATATGAAGAAAGAAAAAAAATCACCAGCATAGTAAAAAGATGTTAATGAGGAAAAATAGACTAGAATTAAGAACAGGAAATTTTTTGTCTAAATATCAAGGGAAAAAAATAACTTACTGATAATAAACCCACTGGATTAGAGTATTGAATGATTTTTAAAAGAAATAATGATCTCAAAAGCATTTCAAACAATATTTACATATATATATATATATATATATATATATATATATCTCCTCTAATAAGGCCAGAGCTACAACAGATCCCAGAGAAGAATATAGCTATTGTTATTATCTTACACATATTTTTATAAGTTATCACTTTTCTAAGATATTCCTTGAAAGTAAAATTTCTTAATATTTATAATTTGCCATTATTCTAAACACTTTTGATATGTTAACTTGTTTTACCTTCACAACAACCCTATGAAGTCATTACTATTAATATTCCATTTTTCGGAGGAAAACCGTGAAGAACCTGAGCTATGGAAGAGCTAAGCAACTTGACCACAGCCACTCACTGAGTGAGCATCGGAAAGACACAAACCTGGGGCGTGGCTTCTGCGTGAGTACTCTTTATGGACAGTTGCATGATAAATATCTTGGCTTATCATATACCTAATTTGTCTCTCAGCAGGTGTTATCCTTCCTTATACATGATCAAGTAAAGCAAAAGTATAAAATAGACATCTGTCTACTTTGCACCTTTCTATGTCCTTCTTCTGAGCCAGAGTCTCCTTAGCGAGCTCCTCCCACAACCTTTGACAACTACGATATATTTTTTCTTTTTTTAAAAACTTTCGCCCGGGCCCTGGCCGGTTGGCTCAGCGGTAGAGCGTCGGCCTGGCGTGCGGGGGACCCGGGTTCGATTCCTGGCCAGGGCACATAGGAGAAGCGCCCATTTGCTTCTTCACCCCCCTCCCCTCCTTCCTCTCTGTCTCTCTCTTCCCCTCCCGCAGCCAAGGCTCCATTGGAGCAAAGATGGCCCGGGCGCTGGAGATGGCTCCTTGGCCTCTGCCCCAGGCCCTAGAGTAGCTCTGTTCGCCGCAGAGCGACGCCCCCGAGGGGCAGAGCATCGCCCCCTGGTGGGCAGAGCGTCGCCCCTGGTGAGCGTGCCGGGTGGATCCTGGTCGGGCGCATGCGGGAGTCTGTCTGACTGTCTCTCCCCATTTCCAGCTTCAGAAAAATACAAAAAAAAACAAAAAACTTTCTCCCTAACAAAACCTGCTGTCATTTGTAATAATGACAATAAACATATTCCGAGTGACCAGAGCCTCCTACTACATAGTCAGTGCTCAATAAGTATTTATTGACTGACTATTGAGCAGTAAAACATTGCCTCCCCCCGGAGACTATCTTATTGACTTTCTAGCACCAAAGTTCTAGAATTCAGGAGCTGATGAGCTTCACACTTTCACATTGGTACCTGTATAACTGAAATAAGACTGTCAGAGTCATAATCTCACTTGCCTATGCTCCTTAGTTGTAATTAGAGAGAGAGATAAAGAGAGAAGAGAGAGAGAAATGCGAAAAGGGCATGGATAGTATTACAGAAGATTAAAACAAAGATTAATATGCCCTTTGAATAGGGGTGGGGGGAGTATAGGCAGTTGCTAGAGCAGCAGGTGAAAACAGTGAGGAAAGAATTCTACACAGAATTTCAACACCATAGCATTTCAGGAAAACCAAGGGAACATCTGCCAGTCATTTCCAAATGCCAATCATTCTTCCAGTAAGAAAACTAGTGATGAAGGATCATCTGAGACAGGAATACCACTGTGTTTTTACAGTGCAAACGTCAGGTTTGTTTTTTAAATATCCCCTCAACACTTGTACATGCGGCAAGAGGACCAGATGCAAAAACGCAGTTCCTCAAATTAAAAGTATATTGAAAACATAGGCTCATCAAATGTGTCCCTATTTTAAAATACAGAAATTTTATTAGATGCCTTTTTTTAAGCCCAAAATAATCAACAGGAGAGGCAATTTGATATGGTTCAATTTAAAAGAATATGTCATATTAATCAATATGTGGCTGTAGATAATATCTACTATTTGTAAGTCAAGCTTTGGTCATAAAGTGGCTTTCCTATGGGTCACACAGCTGGCAACTGGAAAATTTTCTGACCGATGAAGCCCCCTTTCACTAGACCATAGATGGCCTTCCCTAGAGCATTTATTCACTCAGCAAATGCATTTCAACCATATGCCATGCATGGTGCCGACGGTCATTTTTCAACATGGAGGAATCAGTTGGTATTTCTTCTCCAACTGTTGACCTCCAAGAGCAAGCAAATGGGAAGTCCTGAGTTTGACCAGTGTGAGTCAAAACAAGATTTTAGGAGGGACAGTGGTGATAAGAAATGACAAGGAGTTGCAAATAAGTGTTTTGTTTTTTTCAAGGAATCAAATGTGCATTTTTAATATCAGTACAAGTTCAGAAAGGGAGCCAGTCTGGCCCAGAGCAGCTTTACAGAAACCCACCCAGTCCTGCCTTGCGGTCACAGCTTACTCTGCCACAAAAGGCCTGTCGTGGACAGGGGAGTGAGGGTGGGCCCGCTCCTGTCCAGGGCCTGATGGGGCCTGGCACCAGCAACACCAGCAGCACCTGGGCACTGGTTAGAAGTGCACATTCAGAAGCGCCTCTCCCCAGACCTGCTGAATCAGAAACTCTCCCAGGGGTCCAGCAATCAGAGTGTTAACAAGCCCACCAGGTGCTTTGTTGACACTAAGGTTTGAGGAACGCTGTTTTTGGGGAAATGAGAGAGCATGGGAAGAGTTAAGAAGGTTAAGAGGGTGCAGGAACCCAAGGGGAGCAACAAGAATCCAGGCTGTCCACCCAGAAATGCAAACCCTGCTGAATTTCCTTCCCATATGAAATCATAAGGCTCTTTGTCGGTGGCCTCAAGTCAATGAAAAATAAAAATATGAATAATAGCAACAACTAACACTCATTGAGGGCTTACTATGCATAGGTAAGTGCATAGGTTTCATTTACTCCAGAAACAACCTTACGAAGTAACTATTTAACAGATAAAGAAACTGAGAAGAAGTGAACTACATAATAGGTTAAATCACTCCCGATTTTCTGTGGACCTAACCAGTCGTGAAACTAACACAGAGGCAGTCTGATTCCGGTGAGTGCTGTGCCTTCTCTCACAGGTCATCCTGTGAAACGCACCTTAGCTCTCATTCCCAGTATGAAAACAAACCCATTTTCTATACATTTTTCAATCAACATACTGTAGTTCCCGTAACAAGGTGAGAGAAATGAAGGAAGTATACTCTTTCTGCTGTGTTTCCACCTCAAAACGAACACTTTCGAGTTTAGGGGAAAAGCATCCATCAGAGAACAAAGGATGTAGCTCCACCTAGTGGATCCATGTCTCCACTTATTTTAATGTCTTTCAGTTCCGCGGAAAAGCGCAGCAGTGAGAACAGAAGCTACTCCTGACAAATCACTGCAAAGCTAGCAGTCCCAGCTACAGCAGAGACTTGATTCAAGAAGCAAACTCGGCTGTATTCCTCTTCGGCCAGGGCCCTGTCCTGGGAGCTTTCTGGGCAACAGCCCATTTTGGAGGAACACAAGAAAAGACCTGCCTAGCTGGGAATCCTGTTATCCTCCTGATCTCTCTGTGCACTGCTTTTTGCATCTGTAAAAGCCGAGAATGCCATCTGCCTTCTCTGGAACTCAGTGGTTGGAATAGCAAAAAGGGGTTATGCTTGTAAACAGGAGATGTTAATTCTGCTTCACTACAAGCCCCTGTTAGGCTTTCATTCAATGAGACACACCTTTCCTTCTCTGCACACCCTTCTGAGAAAAGGAGTAAAAGGGCAGGTGGGGATATGGGGTACAGGACAGGGAAGCAGTTTTCCCTAGTTCACATGGTGACAGGAAGAGCAAAATGACAGATTTTACCAGGTTTAATCTGACTCTAGATCCAGATGGAGAAAAGGAGCTACTGACTTTGCCATGCGCTCCAGAGATTGTTCAGATCATTCAGGGAAAACCTCAGCTGCCTGGCATGCCGTTGTGATCTGCCCCAAAGCGATAAAATCCCCACTGCTTTTCCAAGCCACCCCCAGCAGCAGCATTTTCCAAAGTGTGGGGAGTGTTTGCTATGGGGAAATGAGGTATGCTTATTCAAATTTAGGAGGCTCTGGATTAAACAAAATAAAGCCTGTTGACTGACACCAAAGCTTTCTTTCTCCACTGTTTAGATGACGTTCTCCAAAGGAAGCATGTGGACCACTCCATTTCCTGAAGAATTTGGCCAAGGACCCTTTTTTTCCTTTCTTCTTTTTTTCTTTTTATTGAATTTATGGGAATGACACTGGTTATTAAAATTATACAGGTTTCAGGTGTACAATTCTACAACAAATCACCTGTACATTGTATCCTGTGTTCACCACCCTAAGTCTCCACCCATCACCATCTCACCCACCTGTACCCTCCTTCACCTTCCCGCACCCAGCCTCCCACACACACCCCCACCACCGACAGCTGTCAGCCTGCTTTCTAGCTATGAATCTGTCTCTATGTTGCTTGTTAGTTTATTTTGTTTATTAGATTCCACATATGAATGAAATCATATGGTCCTTGTGTTTCTCTGACTAGCTTATTTCACCTAGTATAACACTCCAGATCTACCCATGCTGCTACAAAGAGTAAGATTTTCTTTTATCTTACAGCTGAGTAGTATTCCATTGTATAAATGTATCAGAGATTTTTTCCCCCTTTGATTTGAGAGAGAGAGAAGCATCAGTTCATTGTTCTACTTCTCCACTTAGATGTTCCATTTAGTTGTGCACTCACTGGCTGCCTCTCACATGTTCCCTGACCAGATACTTGAACCTTGGTGTGTAGGGATTATGCTCTGTCCACTAAGCCACCTGGCCGGAGCCTGTGCCATAGCTTTTTTATCCATTTATCTATTGATGGGCACTTGGGTTGCTTCCAAATCATGGCTATTGTAAATAACACTGCAATGAACGTAGAGATGCTGTATTCTTTTGAATTAGTGTTTCAGGTTTCTTTGGGGAAATTTCCATGAGTGGAGTCACTGGGTCATAAGGCAGTTCCATTTTTAATTTTTTGAGGTAATTTCACACTGCTTTCCACAGTGGCTGCACCAGTCTGCATTCCCAACAAGAGTACACAAGGGTTCCCTTTTCTCCACATCCTTCCCTTTCCTTTCTTATTAATTTTTTGTTTTGACAGAACACTCAGTAGGACTGAAAACCCTGACGTAGAGTAGCTAGAGTGGGTGGCTGGGTGGTGTGTTTGTCACAAAGCCAGCTGTGTTGGCATACGTCTTAAAATGATGTACCCAAACAGGCTACCTGAGTCAGCCTGGTAACTTTAGTAACCATACTTAGGATATTCAAGCCTTCCCAAATAATGTGTTTTTGAGGACGGCAAAATATCAGATGGCATATTCCAATATATTTACAGGTAGTTTCTTCTTTTTTTATTTTTTTACAGAGACAGAGAGTCAGAGAGAGGGATAGATAGGAACAGACAGACAGGAACAAAGAGAGATGAGAAGCATCAATCATTAGTTTTTCGTTGCGACACCTTAGTTGTTAATTAATTGCTTTCTCATATGTGCCTTGACCGTGGGGCTACAGCAGACTGAGTAACCCCTTGCTCAAGCCAACAACCTTGAGTCCCAGATGGTGAGCTTTGCTCAAACCAGATGAACTTGCGCTCAAATGGTGACCTCGGGGTCTCGAACCTGGGTCCTCCGCATCCCAGCCTGACGCTCTATCCACTGCACCACCTCCTGGTCAGGCAAGTATTTTATTCTTAATGACTTGCCCCACCAACCTAGGGGAATGAGATCCTTTCCGGCCTCTGTGGACAAGGGAGAACTCTGTCATCCATCACCTCCTCAGCACGCATCTCTGAGTCTGTGTGTACTGCTCTCTGGCCCCTCCATAGTCCTGGAGGCTTTCTTCTGTATCTGAGGTCTGATTCTTCTCTTCAGCAACTAAGGATGAATTCAGTGGCCAGGTAGACAGAGACTCTTGGAATTCTAGGAGACATGAGACCCAGTCTCTACTCCCAGGGAACCCAGATTCTCACTTCTGAGATGGTTCATATCTGTTCAGCTGCTGGCTTTATTCTCTGACTGTAAGGACTGAGGCTCATTGGTGGGAACCTCTTGCCCTCTGGCGAGCATCCAGAGAGCCCCGCAGTGGCTCTGTCCTGGACTTTCTGTGGTTTCTGACGTGCTGCTCCTGTCACCTCTGCCTTGGTCTCTTCGCTGAGCAGTGCGAGGGCCACCATGGCAGCTGTGCTGGTGGTGTTTACAGCTTTCCATTTCATTTCCATGGCATTTGCTGCTATCCCCTAGCAATGGTCAAGACTGCCTCCATCTTTCACTTTTCTTTTTCTTTTGCAAAAAAAGAGAGGAGCGGAGACAGAGACCCCAGTCACCTGCATGCTATTAGTTTTGTCTTCCATTCTGGAAAGCCAGGAAACAAAGGAGCTGTCGCCCAACCCTCCTTAATTCACAAGGAGACTCTGAACAGGCTGTAAGCGCAGGGGCAGGACCAGCCTCACTGTAGTCCAAGGCAGACCTCCTGCAGCCCTGCCACGCCCAGCCTGCCGGCCCCCAGCCCCTACATGGAGCTCCAACCCCACAGACTTCCTTCAATAACAGTTTTTGCTTATGCTTGCTTTTCTTGCTCTCCCTACCCAGCCAGGATTTCCTTTTATCACTCTAATTTGACAAAAATGTGCCTCTTTCAAAATCACACCCAGGAGAGAGGGAAGGAAATTCTATTCTTTCCTTTGTTCTGAGCTGCATCATTTGTTTTCCCCAGGCTCAGAAGACCAGGTTGTTAATGCAATTGTGGGCTTGCCTGGAACAGAGCTGCCATTTATAATCTCACTTTAAGGAGAGAGAGCAATGCCGAGAACACAGATTCAGGCACCCAGGGAGAGCGCGCCTACTGACTGAAGAGGTGAGTCCAAGGTCACTCTGCCTTGTGATAGATAAACTTTCAAAATAAAAGTTGATGAGTTAGTCACCTCTTTTATTTAGGCATTGACTGAATGATTCTCTAAACCCATTGAAAATAAAAGATTAAGGGCTGTCTGAAAGTAAACATCGTTATACAAGATTTCAAATGTGTGCTGGGGGAAGGAGAGGCACCCACAGCTCCCAGGTGATGGATGGCAGAGAGCCTCACGCCAGCATGCACAGAGTTTGATCTCTGACATCTTGCCCCTGATAAGGCTTGGTCTTTCCTCTCACTGTCAACATAATAGGAAGTACCAGCTTCACACCTTGCTTTGAAAGGATGCTGACTTCTGTCTTAGATCGTCTGGGTAAAAAAAAATAAAAGTTCCAGTCTAAATTCCAAGGGAAAATTAGATAGTTAAACCTCAGTGTTTTTTGGTTTTTTGATTTTTTTTCCCTCTTCTGCCATAGTATTTACTGTGTGGGCTGAGACAAAACACTCTTCAATGAGTGTCAATAGTTCATTGTTCTTAGGAACAAACATCAAATTTTTTAACACGGTCAAGGCCCTGTCTGACCCCTTCCTACTGGCCTCCCAACACTGTGATACCATTCTCCATGCCAGCTATGCTGGTCGTCTATCAGACCCTCCCAGGTGCCATACCACATCCTGCCTCAAGGTCTTTGCACAGCTGATCCCTCTGCCTGGAATTCACTTATCCCTCCACACTTCACCCCGTGAATGCCTACTCACCCATGAGTGCTCAGTTTAAATGTCACCTCCTTAAGGATTCCTCCCCCAACCCCTGGCCTCTGTTGGACCCCCCTAACCTCACCCCTACCATTTACTCTCATGCTTCTCAGTACTTCCCATAATGAAAAGTAAGTAATTTCTTGGATAACTGATTGATTCATGCCTGCCTCCCCCCCCCCCATGAGCAGAAACTACTGCATAGAGAGGTAGTCAAGTTGTGAATGGAAGAAACAGCAGAGATTTAAAACATCTAAAAGTAACCTTCCATAGGTCATGCTTTTAAAAGAAAGGCAACATTGCACAGGATCAAAAACACAAACTCTAGAACCAACTGCCTGGATTGTCACCTCAGCTCTGCCACTTGCCAATTGTGTGACTTAAGGAAATTTGCATAGCCTCTCTTTTTCAGATTCCTTCTTTGTAAAACAGGATTATTTATACTATGTAACCTCCAAGCTCTGCTACTTGGTTTTGATTTGGGGTGTAGTTTTTTAAGCTTTCAATTAGATGATTGAC
The DNA here is from genome assembly GCF_036850765.1 of Saccopteryx bilineata. NCBI lineage: Eukaryota > Metazoa > Chordata > Mammalia > Chiroptera > Emballonuridae > Saccopteryx > Saccopteryx bilineata. The sequence goes on along the minus strand of NC_089490.1, from coordinate 64,575,250 downwards.
TATTTGAGGACATGGTATGCTTAAACTCAGCTTGTATCTTTTCCTGGGCCAAAGGTTTCTGTCCATGGTGTGAAGTTGTGGAATTAGGTTTCATTTCTTTAAAAGGAGTGTAGGAGAGCACTATGCCTCCAATGACCATTCACTGTATAAAGCTGACGTCAATGGATTGAGATCCTTGAAACTGTTTTGACATATAAGTTTCATTGCCAAAGCAGTGACCACAAAATGTCCTTCACTGGGCAGAGATTATGGATTTTTTTGAAGCTGTTTTGGAATTGTCTCATCTATCCTTGCCTTCCCTGATGTTCTTTTTCTCCCCCAACTCAGGAAATTGCACCACATAGATTATTGTTCTCAATAAGATAGTTTCCAAAGTGCTCATATGGTGTGAGATATAAAGTAAACACAGTTAATTTGTGTATGTGTGCGTGTATATATATATATATATATGTAGGTGTATGTGTATATATATACATGTGTGTGCATATATGTACAGTATATAAAGACACATAAATGCACATATACACACACTCATATATATATGTAATCTCACCTTAATTTGCTCTAATAACCTTATTCTTTAAAGAATTACCAATCTTTTGAGAGCATCACTCAATCATAATCAGAAGGATCCGAATTCTGGCATTTTAATTATTCAAATTTTGAATTTCTTCATAAATTCTAATAATTATCTTCATGACCAGCTACATGTACCGAAATATGCAGTGTGAAGTCAGAAAGGACAGAGAGTGTGAGAAATGCTTGCACTATTCATTTTCCTGCTGGGTTGTATCTGCACAGCCTGAAGTAGGAAGGCAGCCCTGCAACGCTGGATGGTGTTCTCACCACGTATGACCCCTCTCTCCTGTGCTTATAAAACATGGAGATATGAATAAATATATAGAATGAGATGCAAAAGGTGATATGAGTAGATCACCAGAAAACACATTATTAAAGTTATAGACAGGTACCTAGCTGAGCTGTTTCAAATCAGCCACTGTATGGTCAATTAGGAGGTGACACCATCTCATCTTCCCCATGGCTGCAAAGAATAGATTAGCCACATGATGATCCAGAATGACCCATGGTCTTGAACATCCTCAGCTCATAAATTTCACCAGACTGCATCCCTCCACTTTTAATGCACCTCTTTCCAGTTACTCATGGTAGCTCAAAGATAAAGGCGGGAACAAAAACTGGGCGAGCATATGTTTGCTAATCAAAATTTGCTAAAGTCCAAGTTTGGCACCTGACTCATTTGCATCCTCCAATGAATGATTTCACCTGATATTACTGCAAAATAACATTTGCTTTTATTTGTTTCCATTTAGCTAGCATATATTTTAAATGATTTTTGCTTCTATTTTATCCCCAAGCCTGGGAGATAATTTATGACCTGATATGTACAAAGTGACTCCACTTACTATTATTATAACCATGCCATTCTTCCAAAGCTTCACTCTGGAATATGATGACAAACTAACAAGAACATAATTTTCACACACATAAAAATTATTACCATGCAGCTGGCTGTGCAAGTGTTTATTTCCTGTACCGAGGTCTACAATCAATTCTCCTTGTCCGTACTACACAAAGAGTGAAAGAATTTAACACCCCTTGATTTTTTTTCCTTCTCCTGAAATCTCTTCGGGAGATAGTAAAAGACCTCAGAAACCTAAGCTTTCCGCCAAACATCTGCAACAGCCCTTCGCAAAGAGTCAAGTAAAATAATTAAGAAGCTGCGTAAGCAACCATTTGCCACAAACCAGATCAGGGATTTGAAATACATACAAATATTTTTAAATAATCCCCAAAGGGGAATTTTGAACCACACCGCTCACAAAAATTAGGGGATCAGGGAACGTGCAGATACTCCAGTACTTTTAGCCTTTTGTATAGTGCATTTTCATCAATGAAATAAAAGTTGGTTTTGCATCTTATTTGCATAGTCAAACAACTTTCCTTGACTTATCATTTGCTTTTCTGATGTTCTTGTTTAATAATAAAAAATAAAAAAATCAATGACTTCTTTTTTTTTTTTCTTTTCATTTTTCCAAAGCTGGAAACGGGGAAGCAGTCAGACAGACTCCCACATGCGCTCGACCAGGATCCACCCAGCACGCCCACCAGGGGGCGATGCTCTGCCCCTCTGGGACGTCGCTCTGTTGCATCCAGAGCCATTCTAGCGCCTGAGGCAGAGGCCACAGAGCCATCCTCAGCACCCGGGCCATCTTTGCTCCAATGGAGCCTCGGCTATGGGAGGAGAAGAGAGAGACAGAGAGGAAGGAGAGGGGGAGGGGTGGAGAAGCAGATGGGCACTTCTCCTGTGTGCCCTGGCTAGAAATCGAACCTAGGACTCCTGCACACCAGGCCGATGCTCTACCACTGAGCCAACCAGCCAGGGGCTGACTTCTTTTTTTTTATCACTTCATATTCATTTGGAAATATCCCCTAATTTTTGTGAGCAATATAATTTGTGGGGGCCATAGAAGCTCCGACTGCTGGCTCTGCACGCTGAGTACATATAAACAGGTTCCAACATTTTCCATTTTCCCTTAGGTATCTGAAAGAAATACTCTGATTTTGACTGCTACAGATCTGGGGCAGAGCTTTTTCTAATAAGATTTTGTAATCTTCACAGCACAATACTCTCTATGTTAGAGCAATCCCATGACTCATAATTCCCTAGCAGTTAGTGTGCCAGGGTGAACTTCTGAGTCTCAGATAACGTTACGGCTGTGGTTTATGCCCTGATTGATAACAGAGTCCATGGAGGAAACCTGTCCCAGAGAAAGGATCCACAAAGCTTTGCATAGTGTTTACTATACAGATAACCTCCTGGCTGACATATGTGGAAGAAAACCTTTGATGGATGAAAGAGGCTATAAGATCCTGTGCACCCAGATAGCTCTGGTGAATTCCTCATATATCACTCTTTAGACAATTATTGCACTTTGGTTGGTCACAAACACTTAAGTGATTTTTACAGCAATATGTTTTGCAGAGAGTATTTGATAAATATAATAAAATCATTTCATGCAGGATCCCAGAGGACAGGGCAGAGAAATGCTGTTAAAAGACAGTATTTCTTTATCATACATCATGTTAGGCCCTTTACTGTTGTTACTGGAGCCTAAGTCAAACTGGAATGTTCAAGTGCTTCCCTGGCCAATACAACCTCTTAATTCTTTGCCACTCAAAGTGTGGCCCCTTGAGCCCACATCAGTACCGCTGGGTGCTTGTTAGAAATGCCAACTCTCAGATCCCACCCTAGACTAGGGCAAAATCAGAATGTTCTCCAGATCTCTGGGCAATTTCTATCCACATTAATATTTGAGAAGTTCTCTTCTTTTCATCTTAGACTAAGTTGTGACCACAGGCTGAAGCCAGAAAGCTACAGGAGAGAAAGGGATGTGGCTACCAAGTAACTGGGTTCTTTCACATATCCTCCTCCAGCACCCTTGCCATGGTACTTTGGCATTGACAAGCTGTCTCACACTGGAACTGAAATGGCTCCAGTGAATTAGTAAACACACAGTGGGGTCATGCGAAAGAGAAAGAGAAGGCACATTTAGAGAACCTGGTGAAAGAATGCCCATGGCTTATGCTGGAGATCCTTAACTTGACCCAGAGTAGCTTAATGAGTGTGGTGTGAGCAGAGCAGAACTCTACACACTCTGACGTCTATCCGTGTCTCAGGTGTTCTTTCCTTAGAGTCATAACTTTAACCTATCATGATTCAGTCCTCTCCTAATCCTTCACCAGATGCTTAGAGCACACTCTAACTAAAGGAATGAGTTATTATACAAAGGCTAATATGATACATTTTAATATGACATATTTAAAAAAAAAAAGAAAAGAAGAAATAAAATATTATTTGGATACCAACTTCTGATGCACTTGTGAAGTTTCTGGTTATACAGATGAGACATCATTTACCATGTGTATCCTCTTTTAGAGATTAATCACAACTTTGAAAGCCGCCTAACTGATTACACTAAACACTAAGTCTCTGAGAGGCCAAAGGGACTTCTTTAGACAACTCTAACTGTCAATACCGATGTTAATAACACACTGCCTCTCCGTCTCCCCTGAGATGCAAAGTGGATTGCCATGTGTAGAATACTGGAGATCATATTGTTCCATGCAGCAGGGTATTTCTGGAAAGCCACTCCCCTTTTCAAGAGAGAACCTTTGCTGAAGGAGTGCTTAATCTGTAAGTGGCAGTTTCTGGAACAGAAGCTACTAGATTGTTCAGGCTTGGCTAAAGGGACAATTCAACTTGATTTCCTTGTAATAAGCAAAAGAGCTCAAAAATAATCAGCTTTCATGTTTCTCTGGAAATAAAACATAATAGAACTGGAGTATTTTACTTTTGAAGTCCCTGGGTCAGTCAAGAACAGATCTGGGGTACTAGCACTATTTTGTATGTTATCGGGCCAGCCTCAGCTGAGCTGGATACAGCACAGTGCCTTTGTATTGTAAATGGATAGAAATGTCTAATGTGAGTGATAAAGCTCAAAGCTTTACAAAGCTGTTACATTAACATACTGTTGGGCAACTGAGTTTGTAAAATTTGTATTTTTTTAGTTTGCTCACTTTTAGTGTTAAAAAATGGCGCTGGGCAGTGCCAGGTATGTGATCTGTGAAATTGTAAATTACCTTCCTGCTTGAGAAGGGCCATTGTCTTGCTAATGTGTGCTGGAGGAGAGAGAAGCCATGTTTGCAGAGTGAAAGCAGAGAGAATGTAGGGTGCTGAAGAGGAAGCCTGTTTGTGCAGAAAGTTTGAAGAAGGAGATGGGGAACAGAGGTGAGGAGCTTTTGCAAGCTCTGCTGAAACTGGCGGGGCCTTTGATTCTAGAAGAAACCAGAGAAGATTCTCGTGGTTGTGGCACCAGAGAATGTGTCAGTGGCTTTCAGAGATCCCTGAGAGAAAAAAAAAGTGTTTTTTCCCTGTGTATTTGCTCGCCTGCTGGTGCGAAACTTGACTAAAGGAATGGTTCACCGTTTTTTGGCTCCACTGTTTCTTTACCATCTACTTGAATCCAATAAGAAACTGCACGTGTGTGGCCACGACAGCGGCGACTGCTGGCCATACACATACAAAACGTCCTTCAGCCAAACTAGGTCATAGGACCACAAGCAAAGACCCCTAAGGAAATGGTGTTTATTGTTGCTGTTTTGTCTTTTTCTTAAGCATTGTACTTGATGAAACTGAAAAACAGCACCTAAGATGTATCTATATGATGTTTACTCTTTACAAACCCTGTCATGTACTATTTCATTTACTACTCAGAGCAGCTCTATGAGAAATATACTTATATCTCGGTATTTTAAATTAAGAAATTCAGGTCCCAGAGCTCTGCCCTGCATTTCATGGGTAACAAGTGAAAGAGACACAGTTTTCCTGATAAAAGGAGGTCAATGCTATACCTCATTAAGAAGGAGATATGTCAACACTGTCTCCTTAATCCCACCAGAAGAAATTCAAATTTTTTAGAAAAATGTAGAGAATAGAATGGCAAATAAAGAATTCCAGCCTTCATGTAGTGTTATTTCATGGAGTAGTACCACTGTGAAGAGTCTTATTCCCTGGTCTTAAAATGCAACTCCTGTCTCTATACTTACAAGTCCTAGTAATCACTCAGAATCCAATGTAAGTTTTTCCTCCTCCCTGACACCTTCCTTACATGCTGGTCAAAAGAATATTATTTTCTCTCAAACTTGGATGGCAGGAATCTTGACTAGACAAGGATGTTGAGAGCATGACTTGTGTGATTGTTAGTCATGTCCAAGGCTTGCCTGCCTGTACAAAGTACAGAAACTCTATCTCATGAGTGGAACAACATGGCCTGGTATGGAAATCAAAGGCTCTGAAGTCAGTCATATCTAGGTTCAAATCCAAGTCCTTCATAACTATAGGATTTCCTTGTGCCACTTTGAGATTGCTTAATATTGTGGACAAAAAAGAAAAAAAAGAAAGAAAAAATTTTAAATAAATCAAGAAATGGCCACTAACTTAACCTGACAAGCTCAGGGAAAGTCTACACAATGGCCTTGCAAACTCAGAGAACTAAGGTAAACACAGGATGGTCTAAATCAAACCTTTTAATTAAAAGCCGTTCTTGGTGGGTAGTCATGTCCTAGGTAAGAACTTTGTCTAAACAAAGGTAATATTTGTTTTTACTCAAACCTGTCTGGTATCTTTTGCATCTATGATAAAGTACCTGATAACATGTCTTTGGAATGTAAGGAGGTCAGATATCCCACTGGAACAGAAGCCAATAGACCCCTCACTGTTATTGTTATGTGAACAGTTAACTGCCTATGGAAAGAAGTTTCGGTATATACACTTTTACTTTTTACCCAATCCCACAGATTTTCCCATTTGCCTTCTCCTGCCTTCCCAATCTACCACCAATCAATTTCATGTAACCCCCTTATGTCTTCCCCGTTGATTCCGATGTATAAAATAAGTGGTGAAACCGCCATTTTCTAGAGCACTTTCTCAGTTTGTTGAGACTGATTCCCAGCAGTTGTCGATAGTTTGGCACAAATAGACTCATAAAAATTCTTACAGGTTTGGAAGTTTTTTCATTGACAATATAATGTCAGTAATTTTCATTAAAGCATCTCAGGTTACCAGCATGATAACATGTAAGTGCCAAATAGTTTAAGCTTATTGATTGATTGATTGATTTTAGAGAGACAAGAAGGGCAAAAAAAATCAATTTGTTGGTCTCCTTATTTATGCATTAATTGGTTGATTCTTGTGTGTGCCCTAAATGGGGATCGAACCCACAACTTTGGCATATGGAAATAAAGCTCTAATCAACTGAGCTACCTGGCCAGGTTTAGTTTAGGTTTTCATTCAAGGCATGGGCAGCTAACATGCTCTTGAGAAAGTATAGTCCATAGTGGTCAATTGCCTTTCTAAGAGTCGTATTTCAGAAGTTGATACTGCATTTCCTTCTTCTATGGATAGCTTATCCATGACAGACCTTTTGCTAGTTTATATACCAATCCTATGTCTTTATCCACCAAAAGAATCTATATGTGCATACACATATAGGCTTAGATCAGTTTGCCCCATTTTCTTACTGTTAACAATTAGACTATTTGCCTCTCAGAGGCATTGAGTGGGTGCAACTGAGATTATAAATGTCAATAATTAGCAGATTATTTAGTGGAGAGCATTCACTCTCTCTCTCTCTAATAGATGACTATGTTACCCTTTCTCATCTGCTGCTCAGTCTCCAACATCTTCTCTCTCCTCACCCCTAGCTAACAAACTTACTTTCCTGCCCAGTAAGGAAGAGGAAGCAGCACAAATCAAGTTCTATTCACACAGCTACCACATCTACCACACCATACATCTCAACACCAAGAATCTAGCTTCCATTTGGTTACTTTGGTGATGGGTCCATGTTCTCCATCATGTTCTCCACGTGTTCTCTGGACCCCATCACCTCTTATCCTCACAGGTACATCACAGCAACCACTGATCCCCCCTCCTTGATCATAACTTTTTTTCCTCCTCACAGGATCACTCCCATCAATAAATAAATAGGCCAGAATTTCTCATGTAGAGCTTTAATTCCAATGAATAATAAGAAAACCTCACTGGATTTCACATCCACCACCAGCTACAGCTCCATTTTTCTACTCTCATTTACAACAAAAATACTCAAAAGAAATATTTACACTCCTTGTCTCCAATGCCTTCCCTCCTCATCTTGAGGCCATTCATCAGGCTTTTTTCCCTAGCACCCTGCCAAATGGCTCTCCTCAAGATCTTCTATGGTGTCTTCAGTGCCAAATAGTGAATTCTCAGGTATTACAGTCATCAAGAACACATGATACAGTTCATCACTTGCCATTTCTTTCCTTATTTTTCAGCATTATTGATGATAATTACCAATAACTGTATATATCAATATTTAAGGTATACAAGCTGATGTTTTAATATTTGTATACATTGTAAAATGATGATCACAATCAAATCAATGTGTTTTTTGCTTCACATAGTTACTTTTTCTATTGAGGAGAGTAATTAAGATCTATCTTTGTGATTTTTCTAGTATACAGTTTAATATTAATAACTATGGTCATCATGCTGTACATTAGATCTCCAGAAGTTATTTATCCTACATATCTGAAATTTTATAGCCTCTGACCAACATTTCCCCACTTCCCCCACTCCCGACCCCCTGGTAACCAGCATTCTATGCTCTCCTAAGAGCTCAACTTCACTTGCTCTTTACTTGAGATGCTTTGTTCAGATACTTGGCTTCAGAGTTACCACACATTTAAGACTGTCCTTCAACCTCAGTAACTACTCCCTTTTCAGATGCTTGGCTGATTCTTCCCCATCTCTCTGACCTTCACACATTAGAGTGGCCTAGGTTCAGGCCTCACAACACTCCCAATCTTCACTCCTTCCCAAAGTAGCCTCATCCAACCTACTTTCTTCAAATAGCACTAATACGCCTATAAACATCCCTAATTTACATCTCCAGCCAGAACTTATCCCTTGAATGCAGGCATATTTCTTCCCTAGGCCTTGGCATCTTCTTTTGGATGCCGAGTAATATCTCAAACTTAGCATATATAAAAGTTGAACACCTGTCTCTTGCCAGTTGGCTCAGTGGATATGTAACAGTAAAAATAGAAAATTCCATCTGACCTTTGCTTGGCTGATCTTGGCTTGCAGAACAGGAACTAGCCCGCCTTGCCCCGATGTAATCATAGGTGATTGCTCTTCCGCAAACACCTGGGGCAATCACCCTGAGAGCCGTTGCAACTTCCCTTTCTCATGACTCCTGAATTCCTGGGTGTCTCCTCCCCTCCCTGAAATAATGTATAAAACTTGCTTGCTGAAGTTGTTCGGGGCTCTTGGCTATCTCCTTGCCTTGAGCCCGCTCGCGAGTGTAATAAACTTTTTCTTCTGTTTTACCCACACACTTGGGTCTAGAGTCTTAGTGGTGCGCCCTCAGTCAACAGATAGAGTGTCAACCCAGCATGTGGATGCCCCAGTTTCAATCTCCAGTCAGGGCACACATGGGAAGTGACTCTCTGTTTCTTTCCTTCTCTCTCTCCCCCTTCTCTCCCTCTTCTCCTGAAACCAGTGGCTCTATTGGTTCAATTGTTGCTCCAGTCGCTAAGGATAGCTCAGTTGATTCAATCATCTGCCCCAGACAGAGATTGTAGGGTGGATTGTAGGGTGAATCCCAGTCAGGGCACATGTGGGAGTCTGTCTATCTCCCCTCCTCTCACTAAAAAAAAAAAAAAAAAAGAAGAAGTTGAACACCTCATCATCCTTGCTATCCTTGTGTCAGTGCATAGCAATTCCATCCTCCTAGCTACACAGGCCAAGACCTTGGAGTCACCCTTGACATTTCTCTTTTTCTCACACACCATGTGAAATCCAAGGCTGTTACTTCAGAATGCTGCTTCTCTTAATCTTGATCACATCATCCTATCATAAACTCTAGCCTAGGTGATTGTGAAAGCCCTCCCACTGGTTTGTTTTCTTCCCGGCCTACACAGAATCACTTCTCTACACAGGACGCAGAGTGCTCCTGTTAAAAACTAATCTGACCTCATCCTGACTCTGTTCGGAAGCCAAAATCCTATTAGTGACCCACGAGGCCCTATAACCTGACCCTACAACTGCTTGGCCCAGTTTCTCTGACCTCATCTCCCCTCATCCACCTCTCTCCAATTGCACTGGCCTCTTGTTTTTCTGACAAACCAAGCTACCCTTCCCTCAATACCTTTAGTCTGGCTTTTTCTTCTGAGTATATCTTCCCCCAGATTTCTCCATGACTTTCTTCTTCAGTTTGTTCATGATGCATGTTTTACAGATGACCAGGGAGGCCTTCACTAACTGTCCTACATAAAACACCCCTCAACCTTTTGCACCCATCTTCCCTTCTTTCTCTAAAGCCTTTATCATTTTCTGATATAGGATATACTTATTCACCTAGGTTTTGTTTCTCCCCGTTAGAATGTGAACCTCATGGGGTTTCCCTGCTGTAGGCACCCAGAGGTTAAAAGTATCCCTGGCACATCATAGGTGCTCAGTAAATCTTTATTGAATGAATGAATAACAACTGCTCCATAACTTTAATTGTTGCCATCATCATCATCACTGTTGTCACTCAAAACCATGTTCCAGGTCCTTCCCCAAGGGCAGCATGGGGTTCATTGCTAATGGCATACATGTCGTAAATGTCCAGAATTAACCATCAATCTCTGCTTCCTTCTTTGTATTCATAGACTTATAACCACTTAATTTATACATAAGTCAGTCTAGAGTAAATTTTCTATCAATAAAAACCTCCTTCTACCCATTTCACAGGCTTTGATGGTGATGATGATTCTGATAATATTTAAGGCAAATAAAGTACAGTACTACACACTAAACAACATAGGAGAAAAATGGTTTTCTTATTTTTCAGATAATCTATTATAGTTACTCTAGCCTAAAAATAATTAAACTAAACATTTAGTCCAAAAATATAATTGTCTAATATGATGGCATCTCTTTTATATTGTTCTTCACAAAAAACATAGTGCATATAAAAGATAGTTAATATCCTCTCTGTTCAGCTCTCATTTGACTGCTTTCTGCCTTAGGAACGCATATACAAGATAATGCAAACTTTTCACCATAATAAACACTCATTTTATTCAGTATTTACAGTGGCCCAGCCCTTTGCTAGCCATATTATAGCATCTTCCACACTGGCTTCATTTTCATAAAGTCCTATTATTGAATTCTTTATGATCCAAATAACCATAATGATTAAGCACATAATACCTGTAAATTGAAAATCTACATATCATATTAGCTCAATTACTCATTTTGTGAATCATTCAAGTTCCCTAAAAAACCTGAATTCCATTTCTGTGCTATTTATTCTGGAAGCAAAACTTCACTCATGTTGGCTTTGCCAATTTGGAATTTGTAGAAATTCAGACAAGGTAAAAGCTAAAGGTTATGTTTGATTAGGATGTCCTTCTTAACAAGTTGAATAATTAATTTTGTAACCAGAAATAAAGAAGACAACTTGAGGATTAACAATTTTGTCAAACTCTTGGAAATATTAGGAATAAAATTTTTGTTTTGCTCTTTAAAATAAAAAATACTTAAATATTCATTAATTTACTTTATTATCATTTAGTAAAGTATCCAACCTAATAGCAGAATCCCTTCAACTGATTCAATGGTTCCCTAGACTCCGATTTTATTTTTTTAGTCTATAAGCACTTCTGCTAAGCACTAACCTTGTAGCCCACACTGAGTTGTAAGTATTATATTAGTTGTAGTAGTATAGTTGTGCATTGCCTAATGATGGGCATACATTCTGAGAAATGTGTTCTTGGATGATTCCATCATTGTGCAAACATCATAGACTGCATTTACACAAAACTACATGGTAGAGCCTATTGTTCCTGGGCTAAAAACCTGTACAGCATGATACTGTATTAAGTACCATAGATACTCATAACACAATGGTGTTTGTATATTTACATATATCTAAATGTAGAAAAGGTACAGTAAAAATGTGGTATATAAGATAAAAATTGGCACACTCTGTAGGGCGCTTACCATGAATGGAACTTGCAAAACTGAAATTGCTGAGGATGAGTCAGATGGTGAGTGATGAGTGAATGTGAAGCCTGGGACATTACTGTACATGGCTGTGACTTTATAAACACACCTTCTAAAGCCCTCCCCTTGCTTCCTTTTAACAGGCTCAGAAACAGAACATTGAAGTTATCAGTGCTGCTTCATAAACAGGGATGTGGGCTGGACTGTTGAAAATATTAAGAAACTGTCTGGGTATGGTGTAAGTCACCATAACTGTGACTGTGGAGACTAGTAAGAGGGAGTGAAAGGTGGCCTGAGGATCAAGGAATAAAAAATTATAAAGGAGAGATGAAGGAACATGGGATTTTGGCTGTTGCATGTAGGAGCAGTGGTCAACTTGTGGGAACATTATAGTAGTCATACAAAAGAGGGTGTTTAACATGGACAGAGTATAGAACTGCGGACTTTATTTTTTGAGTGACAAAGACAGAGGGAGAGACAGAGAGAGGGATAGAAAAGGACAGACAGACAGGAAGGGAGAGAGATGAGAAGCATCAATTCTTTGTGCGGTTCCTTAATTGTTCATTGATTGCTTTTACATATGTGCCTTGGGGGGCGGGGTTCCATCCCAGCGAGTGACCCCTTACCCAAGCCAGAAAACTTGGGCTCAAACCAGTGACCTTAGGCTTCAAGCCAGCGACCTTTGGGCTAAAGCCAATGACCATGGGCTCATGTCTATGACCCCATGTTCAAGCCACAACCCTGCCCACTCAAGCTGGTGAGCCCACACTCAAGCTGGTGAGCCTACGCTCAAGCTGGTAACCTCGGGGTTTCGAACCTGGGTCCTCCGCATCCCGGTCCAATGCTCTATCCACTGCACCACTGCCTGGTCAGGCAGGACTTAATATTTTGACTTTTGAGATTTGTTTTTCGTTCTCTGGCAAAGAGACCCCTCTCTGGCATTAACTGATGAAGGAAATAACAACTTATCTACACTTTACATCATTACAACTTGAAAATATTTCCAAAGAACAGGGATAGGCTGGCTCCACACTACCACAGTAAGCTTTTACTAAAGTAGCAGTGACACTTAATATTAAGGCAGCTCTCCTGGACCTGTGTCCTTGCACAGGATCTTAGGTTCCCCACAAAGAACTTACGGAATGTCTCTGAAGACCACCAAGCTGGATCCGGGAGGGCTGTAGCGCCCTGGAGTATGTGGCGCGGGAGAACAGGCTCCTGTGTGCTGAAACAGGTCGGTGGGGGCGGATGCGGCTGCAATCTGTGCGCTCAGGACTCAGCTGCTGTGAGTGAGAGGGAATCTACTGCCAAACTCTGCAGACGTTGCTCCCATCATTGAAAAAAATTCCTCCTGAACCACATAGCCTTCCACTTCTTAAAGGAAATTCAGCTCCATTATAATCTTATGGGACCACCTTAAGGTTTTTCCTGAACTCCATCCTTGATAAAACATTATAAGGTGCACGACTCAAGTTTAGAATAAGCTGAATTACCATTAAAATGAATCCTGTAATTCAACCTACTTGCTATTTTAGACTTGCTCTTCCTAATCTAATCTGAGTGAGTATTGTTTTAGTTCATAAAAATGCTGTATGCGCTCAGGAAACATGTTAAGGCTCACTAACATTTTTTGAATAAGATAACTTAAGTACCATTTACCTTTGATGAAATTTTTTCAATTTAAAGAAAGCATATTATTTTAGTGAATTTGCTTTGATGTCTTTGAGACATCAAATTGTTTGCTCATTTAATTTTTTTAATAAAAATATTATGCGTAGTTGAAAATATAGGTATAAAATATTCTATTCTACATATTCCATATTCTATATTCTATTCTATTTTAATATTGTATATTTAACTGCAAGAATTATTGGCATTATATATATATATATAATATCAGTGCTTAATGTGACTTCAACAAGGACATGTTTTCAAAACTGATAACTAACTTGAAAGACATTGCTTTAACCTTTCTGTGTTAAAAAAAAAGAAACTGCAAAATATTTTTCTTTATTGACACTGAATATTTATTAATTCACTATTTATTGGCTTCTTTATTGTTTTCATTACTTGAAATACCTCAAGGAGCCATCATAACCACAGATCAAATACTTTAGGCACATATCATATGAATTAAAACTATTTCAGCAGACACAAGGCTGGTATGTGGGGAAAAATTACATTTTGCAACTGATGGCCAACAAACTAGCTGTTTGCTTTTCCAGAAGGGGAGGGAATTTTAGCAGCAAGGGTCTGCAGAAACCTTCTGTGTCTGTTTCCCTGAGATTCAAATATGGCCTGTATGTTCTTTCAGAGCCTCAGGGCTTGAAAGTCATCCAAAAGCCAGGGACTAATCTAAAGTAGATTGGCTTATACCCAAATTTAATGAAACTTCCTTAGAGGAAACTGATTTCCCTCATTATCCTTTATGTAGATAATATGTGGAATTAATTCTCCTTCACTAAGTTATCATTATATTGAGGAGACAAACACAGATATAATGTTATTAAAAGTAATGGAACGAGTTCATCCACTGTTAACTTTAATGGGTTGTGTCCTCTCAAGTGTCCCAGAGAAATGCCTCTGTCTCACTGCTTTAGCAGATTAAAGGTCAGAGCTAAGGTTACCAAATTTCATGCCCACTAGAGAAGGATCTATTCTCTCTCATGCCTTACTCCCTTGGAGCTTTGAATGAAGCTGGGAGGAGCAGACATAACTATTCTAAAGACTTCTTCCCAGCTGTGATGGTAACAGATACAGGTATGTGTTTCACATATTACTTTGCAAATTAATTGCAAAATACAACTTTAGTTTTATAAAGAAATTATAAGGAGACACACATGAGCTATTTAACCTTTTTAATGTATTTTTCTTCTCTGAGTCTTAGACATACCATTTCTTTTTTAATATTCAACAATTATACTTACATACATATTAACATACAGAGTGAATAAAGGCTGAGCAGGTAACACTTCACATTTAAGCATCAACCTTGTTCATTTTGCTGAAACAAAACTTAATCAACCTTTCCTGTTTCAAAAAGCTTTTACTAAGCATCTCTCACCTGTATAAAAGAGAGAATTACAAAACAATAAGTGCAATGTGAGGGATATACACATATACACATATACATTCATGCACACATACTTGTGTATATATAATATATATTATAGTCATACAGGGGTAGGCAAAAGTAAGTTCAATGTTGTTTGAATAGTAAATAATACAATAATTAATAAATACAAGAATAACCTGTGTTTTATGTACTCACAACTAAAAATTACTTTTACCCACGCCTATACATGTAAAATATGTAACAGACCATCTCAGATGTGCCCCAGTTTTAGCTTCATTCATTTAACAAGCACTGGTTGAGCCTCTACTATATATTAGGCACAATGTTAGTATTGAGAATAAAAACAAACAATAAAGGTTTTGTGTCCTTAAGAAGATAATGATTGAGGAGAAAAACAGACTAATATCAATAACAATAATTATGTGAGAACTGCTCAACACAAAAAATTGTTGGCATAAAAAAAGAAAGAACAAGCCTGACCAGGTGGTGGTGCACTGGATAGAGCGTTAGATTGGGACTCAGAGGACCCAGGTTTGAAATCTAGAAGTCACTGTCTTGAGCACAGTGTCATTCGACTTGAGCATGGGCTCATCAGCTCGAGCACAGGGTCACTGGCTTGAGCGTGGGATTATATACATGACCCCATGGTGGCTGGCTTGAGCCCAAAGGTCACTGACTTCAAGTTCAAGGTCACTGGTTTGAACCCAAGGTTGCTGGCTTGCACAAGGGGTCACTCGCTCAGCAGGAGCCTTCTGGACAAAGCACATATGAGAAAACAATCAATGAACAACTAAGGTGCCTCAACAAAGAATTGATGCTTCTTATCTCTCGTTTCTTGCCTATCTATCCCTAACTGTCCCTCTCTCTGTCTCTCTCTCTGTCTCTGTCACACACACACACACACACACACACACACACATACACACATACACACAAAACACATAAAAGAAAAAAAAACAAGATTTGTGGGCAAAATATAGCAATTTACCTTCCTATTTAAAAGAACTAACATATCAAGTATATATGTAAAATCACAGTTGTCAACAGATTAGAAATGAACAGAAGTGATATCCAAAGAAACAAACAAACAAAAAAATGAGGGGAGCCCTATCATTGCCCCAGCTTATACCCTGGAGAAAGTTTCTAGGTTGTGGAAAGTTTCCAGGGAAAGGAAATCTAGGCAAAGGCCAGTGAACATCTTGAGATGAGGAGACTTCTCTAGGACTCCAAGGTATGCCTGGGTTTCGTAGGACACAATACTGCAGAGGAGAAGGATATACAGAAGGAGAACTTCACAGATCTTCAGAAAGTCCCTACTAACTAATCTGTTAAGTAGCAAGCAGTGCATTCATGTGAGGAAACTACCTTAGAACCCTCCAGAAGGATTAAAAGTAACTGTACCCAGGGATTATACAGGGCCAAGAATTATGTCTGTCCCCAGTAACCAAAATGGAAAAGCCCACAAGTTACTGGCATCAGTTAAAGAACTGAGAAGAGTATTACCTCAAGAGTGGGAACAAGTAAACACCACTCTAGCCCAACAAATCAAAGTTAAAGGAAGATCTTTAAAGGTTAAACTCTCCCCAAGTACTTTAATCATATTGAGTACAAAGTTCAAACATATTTTTTAGAAATACAACAATACCCAGAAATCATAATGCCTGAAATGCATAAAAATTTATCAAGTATGCAAAGAAGAAAGAAAATATAATCTATAAGAAAAATTGTCAAGCAATCAAAACTAAAGTACGTATAATATAGATGGCACTAGAAAAGCTATTGCAACTGGATTTCCAATTTTCCAAATGAAATTTTAACTGGATTTTATGTATTTAAGAGTCTAGAGGAACAGTTAAACATTTAAATCAAAGATATAAAAAGTATCTAGTTTTAATTTCTAGAAGTAAAGAGTATAGTGTTTGCTTTGTAAATACACAAGGCTGGAATATATGACAGATGACATTTCAGAAGACATATAGCAAACTTCAAGACATAGCAATAGAAACTATCCAAAATACAATATACAGAGAGGAAAAACTGGCAGAAAAATGAACAAAGGGTCAGTAAAACATGAGACAATTTTAAATGACCAAGTATATATGCAATTAGAGTTCCTGAAAGAGAAGGGATAAAAAAAAATATTCAAAAAGTAGTGGCGACCCTGGTCAGTTGGCTCAGTGGTAGAGTGTCAGCCTGGCGTGCCGAAGTCCCGGGTTCAATTCCCGGCCAGGGCACACAGGAGAGGCGCCCATCTGCTTCTCCACCCCTCCCCCTCTCCTTCCTCTCTGTCTCTCTCTACCCCTCCCACAGCCAAGGCTCCATTGGAACAAAGATGGCTGGGGAGCTGGGGATGGCTCCATGGCTTCTGCCTCAGGCGTTAGACTGGCTCTGGTAGCAACAGACCAACGCCCCGGATGGGCAGGGCATCACCCCCTGGTGGGTGTGCTGGGTGGATCCCGGTCAGGCGCATGCGGGAGTCTGTCTGACTGCCTCCCCGTTTCCAGATTCAGAAAAATACAAAAAAAAAAAAAAAAGGTAATGGCTGAAATTTTCCAAATTTAATGAAAACTTTAAGCTATAAGTTTTTTAGAAATTTAAAGAAAACTGTACTGTAGAACATATAAGCCAATTACTTAAAACCAGTAATAAGAAGAAAATGTTAGAAGCTACTTGAGTAAAAAAATACAGATACAAGCACAAATACATGGGTGATAGCAGATTTGTTGCAAGCAATGAAAGCAAAACACAGGAGAGCAATGTCATTAGAGAATTATTTAAAACCAACCTAGAATTCTCTATCCTACAGAAATAATTTCCAAAATTTAAAGTAAATTAAAGACATTTAAAAAAAAAATTAAGAGGAGTTTTAATTTCACAGTAAAGTTGAGAGAAAGATACAGTAATTTCCCTTATACTCCCTGACTCCACACATGCATAGCCTTCTAACACCTACCACAAGAGCAACATATTTATCAGAACTGATGAACCTATATCATAATCCCTCAAAATCCATGGTTTACATACCATTCACTTTTGGTTTTGTGAACTTTATAGACTTACACAAACAAATAATGACATATATTCATCACTATGGTATCATACGGTCTTTTTTTTCCTTGCCCTAAAAATCTTCTATGTTCTTCCTATTCATCCCTTTTCTTCTACCCCCAACTGCTGGTTATCACTGATCATTTTACTGTTAAGGACTTTTTCAGACATGCAAAATTTGAAGAATTCATAACCATCTAGACAACTATAGTAAGTGTTGACGGAAGTCCTTTAAGCAGAAGGAAAATGATACCATATAGAAACCTGAATCTACACAAAGGAATAAAGAACAATGAATGATGAATACATGGAAAAACATTATTCTTATTACTTAAATATCCTTTAAAAATAATTGACTGAGTAAAGCAAAAATAGTAAAAATGTGTTGGGTAATTTAAAATATACTGCGCACAGCCTGACCAGGCAGTGGTGCAGTGGATAGAGCATCAGACTGGGATGCGGAGAACCCAGGTTCGAGACCCTGAGGTCGCCAGCTTGAGCACGGGCTCATCTGGTTTGAACAAAGCTCACCAGCTTGGACCCAAGGTCGCTGGCTCGAGCAAGGGGTTACTCGGTCTGCTGAAGGCCAGTGGTCAAGGCACATATGAGAGAGCAATCAATGAACAACTAAGGCATCGCAACAAAAAACTGATGATTGATGCTTCTCATCTCTCTCTGTTCCTGTCTGTCTGTCCCTACCTATCCCTCTCTCTGACTCTCTCTCTCTGTGTCTCTGTAAATAAATAAATAAATAAATAACTTTAAATATATATATACTGCTCACAAAAAATAGGAGATATTTCAAAATGAATATGAAGTGATTAAAAAAAAGTATTTGATTTTTTTATTAAACAATAACATCAGAAAAGCAAACAACAAGTCAAAGAAAGTTGTTTGATTATGAAAATGAGATGCAAAACTAACTTTTATTTCATTGGTGAAAATGCACTATACAAAAGGCTCAAAGTACTGGAGTATCTGCATGTTCCCTGATCCTTAATTTTTGTGAGCAGTGTATATATAAATGAAGTAAAATGTATATTAATAGCATAAGGGAACACTTAAATATCAAAACAAAGAGTTATAGTTAACAAACCAAAAAATGAGACAAAATGGGATTATAAAAAATACTCAATTCAGCCTGACCAGGCAGTGGCTCAGTGGCCAGAGAATTGGACTGGGATACAGAGGCCCCAGGTTTGAAGCCCCAAGGTTGCCAGATTGAGAGCTAGCTCATCGGGCATGAGCATGGGCTCACCAGCTTGAGCATGGTCCACTGGCTTGAGCGTGGAATCATAAACACAACCCCCTGGTTGCTGGCTTGATCCCAAAGGTTGTTGGCTTGAAGCCCAAGATTGCTGGCTTGAGCCCAAGGTCACTGGCTTGAGCAAGGGGTCACTTACTCTGCTGTACCCCCCCATCAAGGTACATACGAGAAAGCAATCAATGAACAAGCAATCAACAAACAACTAAGATGCCACAACAAAGAACAAATGCTTCTCATCTCTCTCCCTTCCTATCTGTCTGTCCCTATCTGTTCCTCTCTCTGATTCTGTCTGTCTCTGTCAAAAAAAAACCAACTCAATTCAAAAATAAAAACAGGAGAAAAAAGTGAACAAAGAATGGACGAGGCAAATAGAAAATAAATACCAAAGTGGAATATTTAAATCAAATCATATCAATAATAACATTAAATGTAAATTGTCTAAACACTCTAATTAAAAAGAAGATTTTGTAACATTGTATAAAAGAGTAAAACAACTATATACTGCCTAACAAGATGTGGATTGGGGGAGGATCTGCCATGCTAACACTAATCAAAGAAAAGTAGTAATAGTTATCTTAATATCAGACAATAAGACAAAGAAGATAGCAAAAAAAAAAAAAAAAAAAGAGGTCAGCTTGAGGCAATGGCACAGTGGATTAAGCATCAAACATGGAGGACCCAGATTCGAAGCCCCAAGGTCACTGGCTTGAGCACAGGCTCACCAGCTTGAGCTTTGTGTCGCTGGCTTGAACATGGGATCATAGACATGATCCCATGGCCACTGGCTTGAGTCCAAGGTTGCTGGCTTGAAACCCAAGGTCGCTGGCTTGAGCAAGAGGTCACTCATTCTGCTGTAGCCTCCCAGTCACGACACATATGATAAAGCAATCAATGAATAACTAAGGAGACTAAGAAGCCTCAAGGAAGAATTCACGCTTCTCATCTCTCTTCTTTCCTGCTTGTCTGTCCCTATCTGTTCCTCTCTCTGTGTCTGTCACAAAAAAAAAAGACAGTCATATTATAATAAAAAGAATTCATCAATAAAACATACAAATCCTTAATATTTATGTACCAAATAAAGGAGCATCAAAATACATGAAGAAAATGAAAAACTTAAAAGAAAAAAATAAACAAATCCACAGTTGTAGTCAACAATTTCTACACACCTCAATATTAGAAGAAGCCTGAGCAGGTGGTGGAGCAGTGGATAGAGTGTCAGACTGGGATGCGGAGGACCCAGTTTCGAGACCCCGAGGTCGCCAGCTTGAGCCTGGGCTTATTTGGTTTGAGCAAAGCTCACCAGCTTGGACCCAAGATCGCTGGCTTAAGCAAGGGGTTACTCAGTCTGCTGAAGGCCCATGGTCAAGGCACATATGAGAAAGCAATCAATGAACAACTAAGGTGTCGCAGCGAAAAACTGATGATTGATGCTTCTCATCTCTCTCTGTTCCTGTCTGTCTATCCCTCTCTCTGTCTCAAAAATAATAATAATAGAAAAAATATATTAAAAGAGTATCTGAAACGTATAGAATAGTTGAATAAAGCTGCAATCAATTTGATATAATTGAAATGTATAGAATGCATCACAAAAACCCCCAGAAGAATAAAGAATACATTGTTTTTAAGTTAATATGTACTATTCTAAGCCACATAAAAATTTTACAAATTTAAAAATATTAAAATCATTGCATTGCAAAATTTGTTCTCTGACAGTAAATTAGAAGTCAATAACAATAATATTTAGAAAATCTTCAAGTATTTGGAGAATATATCAAAGAAAAATCAAAGCGAAAGTATTTAGTACTGGTAGAGCGTCGGCCTAGCGTATGGAGGACCCGGGTACGATTCCCGGCCAGGGAATACAGGAGAAGCGCCCATTTGCTTCTCCACTCCTCCGCCGCGCTTTCCTCTCTGTCTCTCTCTTCCCTTCCCGCAGCCAAGGCTCCATTGGAGCAAAGATGGCCCGGGCGCTGAGGATGGCTCTGTGGCCTCTGCCTCAGGCGCTAGAGTGGCTCTGGTCGCAACATGGCGACGCCCAGGATGGGCAGTGCATCTCCCCCTGGTGGGCAGAGCTTCGCCCCATGGTGGGCGTGCTGGGTGGATCCCGGTCCGGGGCATACGGGAGTCTGTCTGTCTCTCCCTGTTTCCAGCTTCGGAAAAATGAAAAAAAAAAAAAAAAAAAAAAAAGAAAGTGTTTAGTACTGAATGAAAATGAAGATAACACCCTATCAAAAGTTGTGCTAAAATAGAACTTAGGAGGAAATTTATAGTACTAAACTCCACCTTAAGGCTCTATCTTAAGACATTAAAAAAAACAATATAAATTAAACTCAAAGTAAATAGGAGAAAGAATATAAAGATAAGAATAGAATTCAATAAATAGAAAATAGAAAACAATAGCTTGCTTTTGAGATCAATAAAATTAATGAATTTTAGCCATACTAATAAAGAAAACAGACATTATTTACCAATATCAGAAATGAGAGATAAAACTAAAACTGATTCTAGAGTTATTAAAAATATAATAATAAAAATTATGAACAACTTTATGTCAATTAATTTGATCTACAGATGAAATGAACGTACTCTTTGAAAAACACAACTACCACTATTACTCAAGAAGAAGATATGGTGAATAGCTCAACATCTATTAAATCAATGGAATTTTTCATTAAAAATCTTCCCACAAAGAAAACTACAGGTACATATTGCATCACTGGGGAAGTATGCCAAACATTTACGAAAAAATAATACCAATTCCATACAAACTCTTAATAAAAATTAAAGAGGAGAATTTACTGCAGCTCATTGTATTTGGACATTACTCTGATACCCAAACCAGACAAATATAAATTGAATTTAATTTTCTAAATAAAATTTAAAAAATATAAAAGATAAGCATATCAAATCCAAGAATATATAAAAGGGATAATATATAATGATCAAGTGAGGTTTATCCCAGCTTGGTTGATTTCTCATTTAAAAATTGATAAATGTCATTCACTAAACTAAGAAGGGAAAACAGTATGATCATGTCTATAAATCAGAAAAAGTGTTTTACAAGAGCCAGAATCCAACATCTATTCTTGATTTTAAACAAAAATTAAGTCTCTCATCAAATTAGGAATAGAAAGAAATTTTCTCAACCTGATATAATGTATCTATAAAAATCTAGAGCTAATAACATAATTGTTTAAGACTGACTGATTTCTCTAAAAGATCAAGAGCAAGACAATAAAGTCTTTTAATTACTATTTCTATTCAACATTGATCATACCCGGTGCCATAGGCAAAAATAGTAAATACAAGTCTTCCACATTGGAAAGGAAGAATAAAACTGCCTTTATTCATGGATGACATGACATTTACTTAGAAAATTCAATAAAATTCGTAAAAAAACTACAATACTAAAAAGTGAGTTTAACAGGTTACAGAACACATAACTAACATACAAATATTAACTGTTTTTATATACTGCTAACAGGAAATGAGAGACGATATTTAAAAAGACAATGTCATTTACAATAGCAAAAAATAATAATAAAACACTAAGATACACACCCGACAAAGATGTGCAATATCTGTACACTAAAAACTATAAAAAAAATTGCTGAGACAAATTAAAACAAATAAGTGAAGAAATACACCATGCCGGCCCTGGCAGGTTGGCTCAGCGGTAGAGCGTCGGCCTGGTGTGCAGGAGTCCCGGGTTCGATTCCGGCCAGGGCACACAGGAGAAGCGCCCATCTGCTTCTCCACCCCTCCCCCTCTCCTTCCTCTCTGTCTCTCTTTTCCTCCCGTAGCTGAGGCTCCATTGGAGCAAAGATGGCCCGGGCACTGGGGATGGCTCCTTGGCCTCTGCCCCAGGTGCTAGAATGGCTCTGGATGCCACAGAGCGATGCCCCAGAGGGGCAGAACATCGCCCCCTGGTGGGCATGCCGGGTGGATCCCGGTGGGGCGCATGCGGGAGTCTGTCTGACTGCCTCCCTGTTTCCAGCTTTGGAAAAATGAAAAAAAAAAAAAAAAAAAAAAAAAAAAGAAAAGAAAAGAAAAGAAATACACCATGCCAATGATTTACAAAATGACCTGAAGCTCATACAAAAATGCAAAGGAACTAGAATATCCAAACCAATTTGATAACGAATATAGTTGGAAGACTGTACTATCTGACTTTAAGACATTTACAAGCTATAGTAATCCAGATAGTGCTGTACAGGAATTAAGATAGACAAACAGGTCAATGAAACAGAAGGGAGAGTACAGAAATAGATCCATACATACATGGTCAATTATTTACCATTAAAGGGGCAAAGTCAATTTAGTAGAGAAAAATGAACTTTACAATAAATGACACAGAAACAATCAAAGATTAGTATGTGAAAGTTGTACTTTGATCCATACTTTGTATTATAAACCTTAATTTAAAATTTAAAGCAATAAAATTTCTAGAAAAAAGCATGTAAGAAAATCTTTTGACCTTTAGTTAAACAAAGTTTCTTAGATAAAATACAAAAAGCTTTATTCATTTTTTAAAAGTGATAAATTGGACTTCATTAAAATAAAAAAACTTTGTGCTTTCAAAAAAATTACTGTTAAAGAAATAAAAAGACAAAACATGGTAAACTGGGAGATTATACTTGTGAATCATATATCTGACATAAGACTTGTATTCAGAATATATAAACTCTCAAAACTCAGTAACAAAAAATACCAAACAGTCATTCTAAAAAAATCAGCACCAAAAAAATGGAAAAAACACTTCATCAAAGAAGGTATATGGATGACACATAAAAGTGTTGACAAGTTTACATTCTCACCAGCAGTGAATGAATGTTCCTTTTTTTCCACAACCTCTCCAATACTTGTTATTACTTGTCTTGATAATAGCCATGTTATTCTAACAGGTGTAAAGTGATACCTCATTGTACTTTTGATTTGCTTTTACCTAATATCTAGTGAAGTTGAGTATCTTTTTCACCATGTAAAACAGTATGGAAGTTCTTTAAAAAATTAAAAATAGAATCACCAAGTGACCCAGCACCTCCTCTTCTGGGTATCTATCTCAAAAATTTGAAAACATTTATTCACAAAGATATGCACATCCCTATGTTGATTGCAGCAGTTTTCACGATGGCTAAGACATAGAAACAACCAAAGTGTCCTTCGCTAGATGATTGGATTAAAAAAACTGTAGTACATAGATATAATGAAGTGCTACTCAGCCATAAGAAAAGATAAAATACTGCCATTTGTGACAACATGAATGGACCTTGAGAATATTATGCTAAGAGAAATAAGTCAGACAGAAAAAGTTGAGAACCATGTGATTTCACTTATATGTGGGATATAAAATATAAAGCAACAAATGGATAAACAAGAAAAACAAAACCTCACAGACACAGACATTATTATGGTGGTTAACAGGGAAGGAGATGAGAGGGAAGTGAAAGGGAAAGGAAGCAAATAGGGGTCAAATATACTGCTCACAAAAATTAGGGGATATTTCAAAATAAATATGAAGTGATAAAACATTCCCTAATTTTTATGAAAAGTATATAGTATATGGTGATGAAAGATGATTTAACTTTGGGTGGTGGACACATAATGCAATATATAGATCATGTGTCATAGAAAGATACACTTAAAACCTATATAATTTTATTAACCGATATCACCCCTCCCCCAAATTTAATATAAATTAAATGAATTTTTTAAAAAGTGCTGACAAGAATGTAAAGAAACTGGAATTCTCCTACACCGCTAATGGAAATGTAAAACTGTACTTTGGAACAGCCACTTTGGAAAATGATTTAGGAGTTTCTTAAAGGGTTACACATCTATTTGTGACACAGTCCAGCCATTTCACTATGATGTATTTACCAAAAGGAATAAAAGCAAATGGTCCTATAAAGATTTATACATGATTATTTATAGTGGCTTTATTTGAAATTGCCCCATATTGGAAACAACCCAAATGCCTATCAACATGTAAATATATCCAAAAGATGTGATATAGCCATAAAATGGAATACACTTAGCAATGAAAGGTAATGAAGCATGGAAACACACAATAATATGAACCAACTCAAAGTGACTAAGCTGAGTGAAAAAAGCCAGACAAAAATAGGGTACATACGGAATATGTATGAATTTATATAAAATTCCAGAAAATGCAAAGTAACCAATAGTGACAGAAAGCAGATCGGTGACTGCTGGAAATGGGGCAGGAAAAGAGTGGAGTGGGATAAGGAAAGTTTTGGTGATGTTGAATATATTCACTATCTTATTGTAGTGATGATTTCACAAGTTAACAACTGTTCAAACTTACCAAACTGAACACTTTAAACATGTAGTTTATTGTATTGTAGATAATTGTGTTGTATATGTTATTTTTCAATAGAATTGGTTTTTGTTTTGTTTTGTTTTGTTTTTATTGAGAAGCAGGGAGGTAGAGATAGACTCCCACATGCGCTCACACCAGAATTCACCTGGCCAGCCTCCTACAAGGTGATGTTCTGCCCATCTGGGGCTGCTGCTCTGTTGCTTGGCAACCAAGCTATTTCAGCACCTGAGGTAAGGCCATGGAGCCATCCTCAGTGCCTGAGGCCAAATAACTCAAACCATTAGAGCCATGGCTACAGGAGGGAGAAGAGAGAGGGGGAAAGAGAAAGGGGAAGGGGAGGGATGGAGTAACAGATTGTTGCTTCTCCTGTGTGTCTCAACCAGGATTCAAACCTGGGACTTCCACATGCTGGGTCAACACTCTACCACTGAGCCAACTGGCCAAGGTAGAATTGTCAAAAAGAGATAGAAGGGCTTTGTAAATTCAAGATTTTGAGGTACAATATAGATTGGAAATAAATCCAAAGGTTAGGCAAGAACAGGACAGTTTCTAACTTTTTCCTAAGACACAAAAAGAAAAGAAATATTAAAGAAAAAAGTGGTTTTCAAAATACATAAGGGCTCAGACACGTCATTCAAAGTACAGTGGGAGAAGTCAAGTCATCTGACATTTCTCAGGCACCAGTGATTTTCAGGAACACGGTTTGATCAGAATGATGTGAAGGCATGTTAAAGTCAGCTTAAGAAGTAAATGGAGGTTAGAGAAGTACAGTTAGAACACTTTGATACAGGATAGCAGGAATGGAGTTAGGGGATGGGGAGTCTAGGACTTTAAAAGAAAAGGAGAGCATCGGAAAGGGTCTCCTGGGATGTTTGAGGGCTGAAGGTAAAAAGCTTTGGAGAGGCAAACTGGAAGGTTAAAGAAAGGAAGGAAGGAAGGAAGGAAGGAAGGAACATATGAAGCCAACTTCTAAGTTGACAACTTGTTATGAAATTAACAGTAAAAATGGATCAAGACACTTCAGAAAAGAAAAAAAACCTGTGTCTTCAATTGAGAAGGAAAAAAAAGAAATAAAAAAGATAGATAGAAATCTTAGATAAACATATTAGAGGAAAAAACAAATTTGTAAAGAGGGATATCTATGTAATGACAATTTCCTAAGTCAAGGTAATTGTCCAAGTTGTACTAGAAGCTTTAGAGGAAGGCTAGTAATTTAGAATAGTTGCTGTAGGATCACCTAGAGATAAATAAAATGCTGGCAGTTAATATTGAAGGCTCAACCAAGTTTAAAAATTATAAATTACTATGGAGCTAATAAACAAAGAGATAAGATTTTGTTTATTCAGAGAAACAAATGGTTAGCTTAACTGGAGGTTAGCCAGTGAGTGCAGCCAAAGGTCAAGAGGAAACAGAATTGTGGTTGTTTTTTACACTGCATTTGAAATGATTTCCTCAGTTCTGACACATCTGTCCATTCACTGAAAAATATTTTACTTACGATATGGTGGACCCGAATTGTGAAGCATGCAAGAACAATTATCTTTAATGAAGTTTAACAGTATATAATCAGTAGGAGAATAAATATATTTGTTGACTTCTATTTTTTGCAGTGGGTATTAGCTTGCAATTGAATCACAGAATCAAGAGCCAAAAGAGAATTTAAGGGTTATATAAAATTCAACACTGATTTTATTGATGAGAAAACAGACAGAAAAACCCAAGGATTTTTCTGAAGATAACAGGAGATAGAACAAAATGCTTTGGCTCCAAATATGTATTTTAGCCAGTCACAAAACTTCTTTTTCAAATCTCCTAAACAACATTAAAAGCAATATATTGTACGTTATACCTGGAAACACCTTAACACATGAATTATTGTAGGAAATAATTTGAAACTCTTTTCTAACAGAGAGTTTAAAAATACACTAGCAGTGGCCATATCACCTACTATCTCCAAGGAACTTAATTTAAGAAAAGTTAAAATTTGAAACAATAGTAGACAATACTTATTCTTAGCATCCTCCAGCTCTAATACTGTTCTTTACATTTACAAATGAAAATATGTAACTATTTGTGGGAATATGCTATGAAAATATGCAGAGTTAGGATGGCAATTAGAGACAACAAGGCACCCTAGGGCGAAAGCCCTGAGCAGATGAGAGTCCAGGGGCCTCTCTGACCCTGTACTGGAAACAGTGCATGCTGGAAACAGCAGAACAGCAGGATAAGATTCAGTAACAGAAAATGTTTAGGCTCTCAAAACAGAGATTAGGAGTCAGCATGTTCCTTGTCCTTTACTACACCCCTTGAGAACTTCTGCTGTCTGCTTCCTTGAGTTATTTTGTACTGGCTAATAAATATCTGAGTAAGGCTGGGGATGGGCTTCAGTCCTTGGATCTGCTGACCGGGGCTGTTGCCTCCCCTCGGCCCCTTGGAGCATTTCATCTGGTCTCTGAGTAGGTCATTGTCGCCATGACAACTATTTCAAATCATGCTATTTTGCTGCCTAGATTTTCAAGTTTCTAACTTTCTAATTATAAAGTAAATGCCACATAAGAATTGATCTGGGCGAGACATTCTGGGAGGGCAGCAACAAAGAAAAGGAGCAAAAAACTGTTTTTATGTGGGAAATGAGATTATAGAATATACTTGATATTAATATTCTCCCCATAGCATCACCCTAATTTACAATTCCTCCTCCTCTATTCTCCATGTTGTCTAATGGCACTAACTAGTTACCCAAACCAGTATTGGTCCTAGATGTCTCCGTCTCCCTCATCCATATTTAAGCAATGATTTCATCTTTTGTTTTCCATCTGTCAAAATTTTTTCACACTTTCTCTTCTTTTTCTTATGCTCACTGCTGCTCAGGCTAGACTAACTTCTTCTTATAATTCCTCCTGTAAGAAAGACTTCCACTTCCACCTGTCTTTCTTTCCAAGCATTCTCCATTCAACTTTCATGGTGATCTTTTTTTTAATGTAAGTCTACTCTCAAAATATTTTTGCTTAAAACATTCTTATTCCTCCATAGGTAGCTGACTATATGGTTACAATAGGCCTAGTATAATTATTAATAATGGCTTCTTTCACAAAATATGCTTTATATGTACACTATATATTAGATATATAGTATATAATTTCTCTACCCTTACTCTAAAGGATAAGGTGCAAACCCATCATCATAATACACCAAAAGCCTTTCATGACCTGAACCTTCTTATGCATTCAGTCTCACCTCCAGGCATCTTCTCTCTGTTCCACTCATAATGAATTACTTGCTTCTTCTGCATATGCGCATTTCTTTTGTGTTTTTCTGGAGAAAACTGTCTCCACCAGAGTCACTAAACAATCCTCATTCATCCTTGAAGACACAAATAAAAGATTTCCAGTGATGCCTTGCCAGAGCTCCATGACTCCTCTGGGAAGAACAGACTACTTTCTCTTTTGTGCATTTACTTCTTTTGTAACAGCCACTTAATGTCTTTCTTCCTTTCTTTTAACTGTATTAGCTTTTATGAAATTAGGATTCCTTAGGGGTCAGGAGCTATGTTTTATTTACCTTGAGTTTCTCGACACATAGCATAGTGCCTGGCACATGGAAACTGCTTAATAAATGTTGAAAAAACAGATGATTGGATTAATGAACATGTCAGAAAGTTCTAGTGGATGAGAAAAAGAAAATGAGCAGCATTTTAAGGTCAATTCAGTGAGTCAACATGGCAACCTAGGTAGCCTTATTTTACCTCTTGTGAATTAGCATTAATCTTCCAATTCAAATTCCATTATACATAGGAGTCTTTGGCTTTGAAATACTACCACCAGTAAATCTACCCTCTGGCACTATGAGATTGCATATCAGGAGAACAGGCAACCAGCTGCCCATAGGATTTATTTCCTAATTCAGTTTTCAATTAAAACTATAGGGAATTGCCATTTAAATAATATTTGCTTTGTTAAAAGCCTGCAACCTGGAATAAGTCAAGTTAAGAAATAAATAAATGCCACCAATCGTTGGCATTAAGAAGGTTCACTCCCACCCACAGAAAGCTGAGATGTTCATGATTTCGTCTCCCGATGGCCGACCTCACTATTTCAAAGTTTTGAAGAGTTTTAACTCCATAAACATGTCAGAGAATCTTCAGAGCTGGCTGGTTTCAGAGCTACCCTTCATTTTTACAGATGAAGAAACTGAGATCAAGAGACTTGTCAGCATCCAAGGTCTCACTTCCTGTGAAGCCATATCCTTCACATGTCACCTAGTTCCCTCCATCATTCCCATTATATTTACTGTCAAATAAAACCAAATCAGATAAAGCAGTATGTGTATCAAGTCCCAAACCCTACCTATTTTTGCCATTGTTGTAAATCTTCCATCACCAGAAGTGTTCTCAATGGTCCATCTGTCATTTTTCGGGAGGCTCATGTATGAACAAGGTCACCTCCTTTGTATGTCTAACATGTATCTTTGTCCCCCCTCTTTCAAAGATTTCTCTCCAAAAAGAGGGGAACTTTCTGCTTTATTCAAAATTATGAACTAAACTGACAACTGAGAAATGACTCAAAGAACTTCACAGTCCTTTGGTCTATAAAGCACTGTGCTTTTTATGAAATAATCACTATTTTTTTTTTCTTCCCCACTCTGGAGTTTACCACCCTTCTTCCTCTTTAAGGTGATAATTATAGTAATGACCTCACTATCAGGTATTTCTTGGGAACTAATGACCAACTGAGGTTAATTGCCCACAGAATAGCCATAGTTCATCAACTCCACCCAGCCTGTCATTAATCCCCAGGAAATGTCCTGCTTCCCAATTGTTATTGCTTAATTTAGACATTTTTCATTCTCATCAAGCCTTACAATATTGCTATAT
The DNA here is from genome assembly GCF_036850765.1 of Saccopteryx bilineata. Lineage (NCBI taxonomy): Eukaryota > Metazoa > Chordata > Mammalia > Chiroptera > Emballonuridae > Saccopteryx > Saccopteryx bilineata. The sequence continues at coordinate 64,545,023 of NC_089490.1, read as the reverse complement.
CCACCAAGAAGCTTCATGCTTTAGTTTGTCTATATCCTATTGGTTTGGCAAAAGTGATTTCCCTAACTGGTGATCAAATAAAACTGGAATGAACCTTATCAAGTTACCTTAAAAGCCACTCAATACCTCTAGATGTTTTAAAACCTATTATACATGACTTTTAAATAGAAAAAAAATGGGATAAGGAACTGTGTCCTCAAGAATACAACCTCCAATTCTTCTTCCAATTCTCCTTTAGCCCTCTCCTTTCTTCAATTCACAGAATAAATCTAATCACTTTGTTAATTTTTACAAGTTACTCTCTCCAGTTTAAAGTGGTTTTAAACTCTACATGATGTCATAAACTGTGTACACCACTAAATGTTACATATCCCTTACAAGCAGTTTCCAGACATGATACAGCCCACAGTACTGCCACTTCTTTTACTTGCTTTGCCTGCAATGCTTCATTTCATTCAGAGATGCACAGTGCTTTGCTGGCCCTCTTTTTGGTTCATTTCCTTCTTCAGTTTGATGAATGAAGCTACAGTAGGGTTAAGGGAGGTGGGAGTGTAAGGCATAGAAGGTCTAGCAGTAACATGTAACAATCCAGAACTCTTTGAGCACCAACGTCAAGTTCCAAAATACAACCAGGTCCTCAATGTGAGAAAAAAAAAAGATATATTATCAGCAAATAGTATTTAATAAAAGTGATGAAAGCGATGTCCATATTATCATATTTTTACAAGAGTATAAAGCATAACAAGGAAAAGCTGAGGGTAACCAATGATTCTTGTGATTACTATAATAATTATTTTAGTGCAGGTAGAATGCAGTAACAAATATTAAGGATTCAAAAGGAAGTATAGTAAAATATACATAAGCACCAAGAGTATCCAGGAGATACCAGCTTTATTCTTAGTCATTACTGATATGACCTTTGATAAGTTATTCATTCTCTCTGGGCCTCAGCTTCCTTATCTAAACAATAAGTATTGAACTAATGTCCCTCCCCCTAAACTATAATATCCTCATTTATTTTAAATAATAATATTTTATGATTTTTTGAATCTATAATCAACCGTTTGAATAATCAACTGTCAAAATAGAATTTAATTATGTCTGACATAGTTTAAAAAAAATAATTACCTTCTTCTACTCCAAGCTTATACATTTGCTTGTATGTTTACTTGTTTGCCAAATATTATTACACATATATACTATGGCATAAGCAGTGTATAATAGAGAAAGAATACAGTGATTAAAAAAAAATACATGTAGCCAGTATGTAATTCCTGCTCCAAGAAGCTTACAATCTAGTGGAGGAAACAGAAAAATTAGAGCAATAATGACAAATGAAGATAAGTAGAAAATGAAGAGGGTTAAAAGAGAATAAAATGGACTTGGAGCAGAGGGGGATTTATAAGCTGAAACTAGATGACTGGCTGTCTATCTAAGCCTTGAGTAGCCAGACTGGGAGAAGGTGGTGAGGTTGGAAAGGAGAGCAAGACTAGGTCTAGTTGAACCTCATAGCTCACATTAAGAAGTTTGAATCTTATTGAAAGGTGAAAGGAAGTATACTGGAGAGTTTTAATAAATGACTGTCAACTAGAAAATTAATTTTTGACCTGTTCAAGAAGAATATAAAAATTGTTTTATTTAACCAGAACATTAAGCATAGAAATTATTTAAGTTTACCAATGTTTGAACACAGCTATTTAAAACTATATTTTTAAAGAATATATGAGTATTATTATTAGGTAAATGGTTGTGATAATTAGCTGAGTTATATACTTGCTGTCATATTTACACTTACACAAAAAAACTCAAGTTCTGTCTTTACATCTAAAATGTGAAGTAATTCTCACAAGGATATATTTCACAATTTTGGGGGAAGGGTTCAGAATTCAGTATAAATCAGATGACTTTACCAGTGAAGAGGAACTTAATCTGTACAGATACGTGACTAATAGAATGTTTCAAGATGAGAACAAAAACAAAGAGTTACTGAGGACATTAATGAGGAAAGAAAGAGAACTGTGCTTGGGCAGCCAAATCTCACTAGTGACAGCAATAAACAAGCAGTTTCAGAACTGCTAGGTATGTTCCAATCAACTACTTGCGATATAACCTTCAAAAGGAATTGATAAAAGTCTCAGTATGTGAGACTTTTAAACTTGGACTGGATACATATTAGGAAGGATTTTCAAAGAATCAGTTATGCATTGGGAAGAACCTGAACTCTATGACATGTTTCATCCCTATACTTTTCTACTGTTTTATAAAATTTTTAAAAGAATGGGGGAGAGAAGATTATTGAGAATTCTTTTTATCTTCGCATATACAAGGTTTTATTTTTTTTCTCCAGGAATAACTATACTAGAACAACTAATAAAAATGAAAGTGTAACTGGTATTAGAGCATTGCAATTTAAAATGTACAGTGGATAAGATGACATCAAAGAAATAGGTACAGTTTTTGACTCACTGGTTCTTCAAGAGTCATAAGTTTTTAGTGAGACTTCAGGCAAAATGTTTATCTTTTTATACCTTAGATTTTTGAACTGTAAATTTGGGAGGACTAAGTAAATCTCTATACAGTAAGTACTTATATATTAATTAATCATTGATCTATGTTCGTAATACTTATAAACATAACATATTTATAACAAAAATAATAAATGCACACATTAATAAATAAGTGTATGCATACTGTTTAGTCTGAACTCTTTCCCTAGCAAACTAAAACTGATTGAAGTGAAAAAAGAATATATCACTTCTTATAGTTGAAATATATGGTAAATTCAGGAGCATTTGTATCCTGGAGCTCAGGTGATGTTTTCTTTCTTTTTTATTATGATTATTATTATTAAATTTAATGCAGTGACATTGATAAATCAGGGTACATATGTTGAGAGAAAACATCTCCAGATTATTTTGACATTTGATTGTGCTGTATACCGCTCCCCCAAAGTCATATTGTCTTCTGTCACCTTCTAACTGGTTTTCTTTGTGCCCCTCCCCTCCCCACCCCCTCTCTCCTTCCTTGCCCCATCCTCCCTCCCCCAGTCCCCCACCCCCATTGCCATCACATTCTTGTTCATGTCTCTGAGTCTCATTTTTATGTCCCTTCTATGTATGGATTCATACAGTTCTTAGTTTTTTCTGATTTACTTATTTCACTCCATATAATGTTATCAAGGTCCATCAATGTTGTTGTAAATGATCCAATGTCATCATTTCTTATGGCTGAGTAGTATTCCATAGTATATATGTACCAAAGCATTTTAATCCACTTGTCCTCTGACGGACACTTGGGCTGTTTCCAGATCTTCGCTATTGTGAACAATGCTGCCACAAACATGCGGGTGCATTTCTCCTTTTGGAGCTGTTCTATGGTGTTCTTGGGGTATATTCCTAAAAGTGGGATAGCTGGGTCAAAAGGGAGTTCGATTTTCAGTTTTTTGAGGAATCTCCATACTGTTTTCCACAGTGGCTGCACCAGTCTGCATTCCCACCAGCAGTGCAGGAGGGTTCCCTTTTCTCCACATCCTCGCCAGCACTTATTCTGTGTTGTTTTGCTGATGAGCACCATTCTGGCTGGTGTGAGGTGATATCTCATTGTGGTTTTAATTTGCATTTCTCTAATGATTAGTGATGTTGAGCATTTTTTCATATGCCTATTGGCCATCTGTATGTCCTCTTTGGAGAAGTGTCTATTCATTTCTTTTGCCCATTTTTGAATTGGATTATTTGTCTTCCTGGTGTTGAGATTTACAAGTTCTTTATAAATTTTGGTTATTAACCCCTTATCAGACGTATTGTCAAATATGTTCTCCCATTGTGTAGTTTATCTTTTTATTCTGTTCTTATTGTCTTTAGCTGTGCAAAAGCTTTTTATTTTTTTTATGTTTTTTTTTTATTGATTTTTAGAGAGAGGGGAGAGAGAGAGAAGGGGGAGGAGCAGGAAGCATCAACTCCCATATGTGCCTTGACCAGGCAAGCCCAGGGTTTCGAACCGGCAACCTCAGTGTCCCAGGTCGACGCTTTATCCCACTGCGCCACCACAGGTCAGGCCTGTGCAAAAGCTTTTTAGTTTGATATAGTCCCATTTGTTTATCCTGTCTTTTATTTCACTTCCCCGTGGAGATAAATCAGCAAATATATTGCTCTGAGAGATGTCAGAGAGCTTACTGCCTATGTTTTCTTCTAAAATGCTCATGGTTTCACGGCCTACATTTAAGTCTTTAATCCATTTTGAGTTTATTTTTGTGAGTGGTGTAAGCTGGTGATCTAGTTTTATTTTTTTGCAGGTAGCTGTCCAAGTTTCCCAACACCGTTTGTTAAAGAGGCTGTCTTTACACCATTGTATTTCCTTACCTTCTTTGTCAAATATCAGTTGTCCATAGAGCTGTGGGTTTATTTCTGGGTTCTCTGTTCCGTTCCATTGATCTATATGCCTGTTTTTATACCAGTATCAGGCTGTTTTGAGTACAATGGCCTTGTATAACTTGATATCAGGAAGTGTGATACCTCCCACTTTATTCTTCTTTTTTAAGATTGCTGAGGCTATTCGTGTTCTTTTTTTGGTTCCATATAAATTTTTGGAATATGTGATCTATATCTTTGAAGTATGTCATTGGTATTTTAATTGGTATTGCATTGAATTTATAGATTGCTTTGGGTAATATGGACATTTTAATGATGTTTATTCTTCCTAACCATGAGCATGGTATATGCTTCCACTTGTTTGTATCTTCCTTGATTTCTTTTATCAATGCTTTGTAATTTTCCGAGTACAAGTCTTTAGTCTCCTTGGTTAAGTTTACTCATAGGTATTTTATTTTTTTGGTTGTAATTGTGAAGGGGATTGTTTCCTTAATTTCTCTTTCTGACTGTTCATTGTTGGCATATAAAAATGCTTCTGATTTCTGAGTATTGATTTTATATCTTGCCACTTTGCTGAATTCATTTATCAGGTCTAGTAGTTTTTTGACTGAGACTTTAGGGTTTTCTATATACAATATTATATCATCTGCAAATAATGATAGTTTTACTTCTTCTTTTCCAACTTGAATGCCTTTTATTTCTTCTTCTTGTCTGATTGCTGTGGCTAGGACTTCCAGGACTATGTTAAATAAGAATGGTGAAAGGTGCACCCTGCCTTGTTCCTGATCTTAAGGGTATTGCTCTTAATTTTTGCCCATTGAGTAGGATGTTGGCTGTGGGTTTCTCATAGATGGCTTTTATCATGTTGAGGTGTGTTCCCTGTTTTTCCACTTTGTTGAGAGTTTTGATCATGAATGGGTGCTGGATTTTATCAAATGATTTTTTCTGCATCTATTGAAATTATCATATGGTTTTTCTCCTTCTTTTTGTTTATGTGATGAATCACATTGATAGATTTGTGAATATTGTACCAGCCTTGCCTCCCCAGAGTAAATCCCACTTAATCATGGTGTATGATTTTTTCCATATATTGCTGGATCTGGTTTGCTAATATTTTGTTGAGGATTTTAGCATCTATATTCATCAGAGATATTGGCCTATAATTTTCTTTCTTTGTGTTGTCTTTGCCTGGTTTTGGAATGAGAATTATGCTCACCTCATAAAAGGAGCTTGGAAGTCTTCCTTCCTCTTGAATTTTTTGAAATAGTTTGAGAAGGATAGGAGTTAGTTCTTCTTTGAATATTTGGTAGAATTCAGTTGTAAAGTCATCAGGCCCCGGACTTTTCTTTGTTGGGAGTTTTTTGATAACTGTTTTGATCTCATTTGGTATAATCAGTCTGTTTAGGTTTTCTGATTCTTCCAGATTGATTTTTGGAAGATTATATGATTCAAGGAATTTATCCATTTCATCTAGGTTGTCTAGCTTTTTGGCATACAGTTCTTCATAGTATTTTCTTACAGTATTTTGTATTTCTGTTCTGTCAGTTGTTATTTCTCCACTCTCATTTCTAATTTTATTTATTTGAGTCCTCTCTTTTTCTTGGTGAGTCTAGTTAAAGGTTCATCAATCTTGTTTACCTTTTCAAAGAACCAGATCCTAGTTTTATTGATCCTCTGTATTATTTCTTTAGCCTCTATGTCATTTATTTCTGCTCTGGTCTTTATTATTTCCTTCCTTCTACTACATTTGGGCTTTACTTGCTGTTCTTTTTTCAGTTCTTTTAGATGCAGGGTTAAGTTGTTTATTTGAGCTTTTTCTAGCTTCTTAAAGTGTGCCTGTAGTGCTATAAACTTCCCTCTCAAGACTGCTTTTGCTGTGTCCCATAAATTTTGAGTTGTTGTATGCTCATTGTCATTCATTTCTAGGAATTTTTTTATTTCTTCTTAAATCTTATTCTTAATCCATTCGTTATTTAACAACCTGCTATTTAGTTTCCATGTGTTTGAGAATTTTTGAGCTTTTCTGTGTGGTTCATTTCTAGTTTCATGCCGTTGTGATTGGAGAAAGTGCTTGATATGATTTCAGTCTTCTTAAATTTGTTGAGACCACTTTTGTGTCCTAACATGTGGTCTATCCTAGAGAATGTACCATGAGCACTTGAAAAGAATGTATATTCTGCTGTTTTAGGATGAAAGGTTCTGAAGATATCTATTAAATCGAGTTGATCTAGTGTGTCCAATAAGTCTGCTGTTTCTTTGTTAATTTTCTTTCTTGAGGATCTACCTCGTGATGTTAGTGGGGTATTGAAATCCCCTACTATTACAGTATTGCTGTTGATCTCACCCTTTAAATCCATCAAAGTCTGCTTTATATATTTAGGTACTCCTATATTAGGTGTATAGATATTTATAATAGTTACATCTTCCTGTTGGATTACTCCCTTTATCATTATGTAGTGGCCTTCTTTATCTCTTACTATATCCTTTGTTTTAAATTCCAATTTGTCTGATATAAGTATTGCTACCCCAGCTTTTTTTTCATTTCCATTTGCATGAAATATGTTTTTCCATCCTTTTACCTTCAATCTATGTGTATCTTTTGTTCTAAGATGTGTCTCTTGTAGACAGCATATGTACGGGGTTTTCTTATCCACGCAGCTACCCTATGTCTTTTGATTGGATCATTTAATCCATTTACATTTAAGGTTATTATTGATATGTAGTTGTTTATTGCCATTTTATTCTTTAAAGCTGTATTCCTTTTCTGCTATATTCTTTTCCTACTTTGATCTATTTACACCAGGCCCCTTAACATTTCCTGCAGCATTGGTTTGGTTGTAATGAATTCCTTGAATTGTTTTTTTGTCTGGGAAGCTTTTTATTTCTCTTTCGATTTTAAACAATAGCCTTGCTGGATAAAGTAGTCTTGGTTGTAGGTTCTTGTTCTGCATTACTTTGAATATTTCTTGCCATTCCCTTCCGGCCTCAAGTGTTTCTGTTGAGAAGTCGAATGCCATCCTTATGGGGGCTCCTCTGTAGGTGATAGCTTTTTTTTTCTCTTGCAGCTTTTAATATTTTCTCTTTATCGCTTAGCTTTGGTATTTTAATTATGATGTGTCTTGGTTTCTCTTTAATGGAGTCCTCTGTGCTTCTTGAACTTGTGAGAGTTTCTCCTGCATTAATTTAGGGATGTTTTCAGCTATGATATGATTGAACAAAGTCACTATCCCTTGTTCTTTTTCTTCTTCAGGAACCCCTATGATGCGGATGTTATTTCTCTTCATGTTATCACAGAGCTCTCTAAGAGTTTCCTCAGACTTTTTGAGTCTCTTTTCTTTTTTCTTCTCTGCTTTCATGCTTTCATTCCTGTTGTCCTACAACTCACTGATTTGATCCTTAGCTCTATCTATCCTGTTTTTAATTCCTTCCATTGTGGTCTTTATTTCTGATATTGTATTTGTCATCTCCGACTGATTCTTTTTTATACTTGCTATTTCTTTATTTAAGTGTTCATAATGACCATCCATTGTTGTTCTAAGATCCCTAAGCATCCTTACAATTATTTTGAACTCCGCATCTGGAAGTTTGATTTTTTCCATATCACTCAGTTCATCTCCTGAAGATTTCTCTTGTGGTTTCATTTGGATTGCACTTTTTTGTTTTCTCATTGTCTGTGTTTGAGTGTTTTGTTTGTAGAGTTGGTTGAGTCTAGGCTTGGTGTTGTCTGCCTCCAGTTTTCAGTTGTGTTATTTCTAGGTCTTCTTGAGTTGGTATCAGTTATTATCTGTAATCCACTTTCAGATTTGGGCAGCTTTGAAGTCTTGATTTGTTTGTTTTCTTAACAGGTGATAGTCTTTTTACTGATCTCAGCAGGGGGCTTCCTTGAAACTGTATCCAGGAATGCGATGGGTGTAACCTGAGACTCTGAAGGCCTCTTCCACCAACTAATCTCTCTGGGGGCAGGGTATTTTCTCAGCTTCAGTGGGGGGAGGTTTATCTCAGATCTCCATGGAGTCCTGAGTTACTGCCCCTCCTCCCCACTTCTTGTTTTCAGCTGTGTCTTGTTGCACTGATTGGAGCTGGAGAGATGTCTGGAGATCTCTTATCCAGAAGCAATTCAGTACTGTTTTGTGGGGAAGGATCAGTCCCTCCCCCAGCTATGGCTGCCTCCAGCACAAATGAGTCAGCTTTTCTAAGTCATCTCCTGCATTCCTTAGCCCCTCAGAGTCTGTCCCTCTCTCTTTCCTTTCCACTTGGGAGATAAGCTGGCCTTTTCAACACACCCTGCTCCCTGGTCGCCAGGCAAGTGGCTGTGAGCAGTCTTTTCTGCTCTTTTTCCTGGAGTGAGATCCCCTCTGGGCTCTCAGCCTCACCCCTCCCCCTCCATTCCTGTAAGCAGGGGAGATTCAGGTGCTTCTTACCAGGTTTGTTGTGGCTTCTTCTTTGCTCCTTGGTTTTTCAGAGCTGTTCTTGTAGTCCAGAGTTGGTTTTTCATGCTGATTTTTCCTAAATTGATTTGTATTCTAGTTTGGTGGTGAGAGCTGGGTGTCTGTGCATCCGCCTACTCCGCTGCCATATTCAGGTCTCTCAGGTGATGTTTTCTTAAGAAAATTCAGTGATCTCTCTTGGTTCCTTGGATTAGCATTAGAGAGGAGAACAGAGAAAGGCCACGTGGAGGAGACCAGGAGAAGCAGCCAAGATGGTGGAGTGTTGAATAAGAGGCCAGTTTGTGCAGAGTTTGTGCAGGGAGAAGGAAGGAGATGAGGAACAGAGGTGAATAAGTCTGGTGAGCTAGGAACCTTTGATTCTAGGAAACTCGGATAAGTCAGTAGCTTTGTGAGCACTGAATGTGAGTGGGTTTTGGAGCCCAGTGTGTATTTTACTTGCCCGCAGGGTGCAAGCTAGATTAAAAATGATGGCCCACCAAAAAAAAAAATTAGTGAATGGGTAAAGGGAACGGGGTGGGGGTGGGGTAGCGCTCAGTGAAGGGAAAGATATAGGGGGCAAGGAGAAACACAGAATTGACTACACATTAAAACATAAATGTTTTCACCTGACCAGGCAGTGGCATAGTGGATAGAGCATCAGACTGGGATGCAGAGGACCCAGGTTTGAGATGCTGAGGTTGCCAGCTTGAGCATGGGCTCATCTGGTTTGAGCAAAAGCTCACTAGCTTGGACCCAAGGTCACTGGCTCGAGCAAGGGTTTACTCAGTCTGCTGTGGCCCCACAGTCAAGGCACATATGAGAAAGCAGTCAATGAACAACTAAGGTGTCACAATGAAAAACTAATAATTGATGCTTCTCATCTCTCCATTCCTGTCAGTCTGTCCCTATCTATCCCTCTTTCTGACTCTCTCTCTTTGTATAAAAAAAAACAACAAAAAAACATAAATGTTTTCATTTGGATTAGGTTCACCTGCTAGGAACAAAGATCCAAATAATAAAGTAATTTATTTATCTTTTTCTAAATAATCCAGATATAGGCAACTGTATCCAGAACTATCTTGGAAGCTCCTTGATCACCTGGAATCCAGGCTACTTCCAACTTTTTGCTCTGCTATCCCTATGATATGGCCTCTGTTTTCATTCTCCAGGATGGAGTTCTATCCAATTAACCCATATTCCAAGCAGCAGGAAGAAGGAAGGAAGAAAGGGGCAATGGCACTGAACAGCTCTCCTTTGACAGAAAGTTCCTGAAAAAAGCAGTACTAGGCTAGACTTCCACTTAGCCTCTGAGCCATATTTAACTGAAAACCAGGCTGGGACTTGTAGTTTTTATTCCAAGCAACTATGTGTCATCTAAAAGTTGCAGGTCCTAAGAGTGAAATTATGCATATTGGAATAAGAAGCTAAGTCACATGACATTGGTACAGATGCCTACAATAAAACACAAACGCCACAAGATCAGGGATTTCTGCCTGTGTTGTTCACTTAAACCCAGATTGTGAAGCAGTTCTTAAATATAGTAAGCACTCAATAAATATTTGTTGAAAGAATGAATCAGTGAATGCATACATATGTGGAAAAAAACGTTAACATGTTAATGGTGGTGGAAGTTCACCAAAACTCCTTAAAAGATTGCAACAGTATCGAAAACAGCTTAAAAGCAGCTTCTTCATCTTCCACTGATGATATGAAAGGAAAGAACATGAGCTGTAAAATAGCAGAGCTGGACTGATATGACAGGTTCACCGCTTACTAACTTTGTGACCTTGGGAGACTGATCTCACCTCACTGATGCTTAAGATGTAAAGTTGGGCACAATCTAAACTTGCAAGAGAATTTAACTAAGTTAAAGTGTGAGAAACAGAATATGGTATCTGACACACAGTAAGCCCTCAGCAATGATCACTTCTTTTCACTTTTCAATTAAATTTGGTATTCCTATATGAAACTCACCCCAGTACGCCAGTGTCTCCAAAATTATCTCCAAAAGAATCTGTGTTTCTGGATGTTATCCTTGGATGAGGTTTGTTGGTACTCACAGCACATCAAAGTAGGTACTAGAAATTCAGTTCTATGTATTTTTAACCCAAATGTCTTTTTGGTAGATTGTTAGGTGTAAATGTATCAAAATTAAAACATGCAAAAGAAACTCAATAATGAAAGAAGCCCTCAAAATGAATGTTAAATATTGGAATATGTCTCTGGTAAGCATGAACATATTTTGTTTAGATATATATTTATACATATCTATATATAATATAGATATTCCTAATATATACACACATAATATATAACATTGATTTGATTATGAATTATAGCATTTCATAATTTGATAGTCCAGTACAAAGTCTAAACTAAAAAAATAAAAATAACAACAGAGCTATGGAAGAATAATATAACCTGCTTTCTTCAAAATGCAAACACAAAATAAACAAAAAAGCCTGCCTCTTTTTTTTTAATTGTTAAATTTTTGTTCTTTAATTGATATTATTCTAAAGAAAAAATAGATTACTTACTAAAGTAAATTAAGGCTGGGTTAAAATACATTTTCTCTTTCAGAAAAATTCATGGCTAAGACAATCACTAAAGGTTGAATTTACTGGAAAAACTAATTTTAAAGTAGGTCAGGAATTCCTTCAAAGTAGTATATTCACTTACAAACATTCAACCTGTCAACTCCAAATTGAGTAACAGTGTTGATCCTGCAAAGTTTTTTCACTGTCACTAAGAAGTGAGCAAAAAGAACCAAGAAAATGGTCAGTGCCATGAAAACTAGAAATTGCTTTTAGAATTTATATTTCTCCATCCTTCTAAAAGTAGCATTTAATAAAATGATCCAGTTCTTACTCCATTTCAATCCAAATAAAACAGATTCCCAAACCCGATCTTCTATTATTTCTTTGCTGAGTTTTAAGCACCTTTCATCTTTAGAACCAGAGTCTTGTTATCAGAAAGGTATTTACTCATAGCCCAATAAGTTATTATGAGTTTCTCAGGGAAAACAGCAATGACCTGCATCTGAGATGTGTTCCCTCCTAAACCACTTACATGGACAGCCCACAAAATGACATAACTCCCTGGGAATTTGTTTAGCTCAAGTTTGTGGAGAGGTTATTTTTATTTTGTTTCTTGATGAAGAAGAGCAGAGAGGGAATGAGCATTTGCTGAGCACTGATTGTGTGCCATGCACTTTACAAACATTATAACATTTTATCTTCAAACAATCTGAGCAAGTATAGGTTAATGTTCTCATTTTCTATTGGGGAAACTGATGTTCCAAAGGGCAATGTGACTTGTTAAAGATACTTCATCTAACCCGGGTTCGATTCCCGGCCAGGGCACATAGGAGAAGCGCCCATTTGCTTCTCCACCCCTCCGCCGCGCCTTCCTCTCTGTCTCTCTCTTCCCCTCCCGCAGCCAAGGCTCCATTGGAGCAAAGATGGCCCGGGCGCTGGGGATGGCTCTGTGGCCTCTGCCCCAGGAGCTAGAGTGGCTCTGGTCGCAACATGGCGATGCCCAGGATGGGCAGACCATCGCCCCCTGGTGGGCAGAGCGTCGCCCCCTGGTGGGCGTGCCGGGTGGATCCCGGTCGGGCGCATGCGGGAGTCTGTCTGACTGTCTCTCCCTGTTTCCAGCTTCAGAAAAATGCAAAAAAAAAAAAAAAAAAAAAAAAATGATACTTTATCTAGGAAGTGGCAAAACCTAACACGGGTTGGGCTTGGGTCTATGGATTTCTGTGTTTCCAAAAAAATCAAAACAAAACAAAACAGCTAAACAATGTCCAATAATGCAGGTAAACAATAAAACTTGACCTGTGTGGAAAGCTAAGGACAGCTGGGAAAAACATTCACTCTGCCAGGAAGAAGAGAAAGGCCCTTTTGTCAAAGGCAGATAATTATTTTAGCAAATAGCCAAGAGCAGTGAGGCGGCATAAGCAAAGGACTCATAAGATGTGAGGTTAGCAAAACAAATAATTTTTTTACAAATTCTTCTTGTCTGCCCTCTCAGGAATCCACAGCCACCAAATCCAAGATTGGGATTCAGAGATATTCCAGTGAGTAAATATTCACAAACATTTTACCTCAAACACGCAGCTAAGGAAACAAGAGTCCGATTTCATTTGGGCAGGTCCCTTCTTTCCTGTGGTCACAATAGTACTAAATATAGTGCTAATAATAACATCTTCCAGTTGTTGAAAGCTTACTAGGTTTTATGGTAAGGACATTTCAAGGATTATATTAATTGATCATCAACAACCTTTTGAGGTAAGAATAATTATTTCTGCCTCTAGAAGCTGTAAGCAATGTGGCTTAAGAGGTTAAACAACGGAGCTGAGGTCCACAATGGTGAGTGGCCATGTGGAGATTGGGAACTTGGTTCATCAGACACCCAAATTCACATATGTTTATGTGCTATGTCTCTTATCACTACTTGGTCCCCTCTGTCGCCCTTTCTCCCCTTCCAACCCCCCCCCCCAAGGGTGCGTTTATTCAAGCTTCAGAGTGAGCACCACAGAAATTATGGTCAGAAAACTTTCTCAAATATGCACACTAATTATTTGCTATAATTTATATAATTTTATGTAATTTGTACAAAAAATATATCAATTCTCTACTTTCTGCATCTGTTTTTACTGACATCAGCTTTTCTCTTTTTACTACATTTTCAGGCCCTACACAGCCCAATACGGGTATATGATATTAAAAAGTTTTGTTAAACACAAAGGTAAGGCCCTGGCTGGTTTGCTCAGGGGTACAGTGTCAGCCAAGCATGTGGATGCCCCAAGTTGATTTCTGGTCAGGGCATACAGAAGTGCCCATCTGCTTCTCCACCCCTCCCCTTTTAATTTCTCTCACTTTCTTTTTCTCTCTTCCCCTCCTGCAGCCATGGCTCCATTGAAGCAGGCTGGTCCTGTGCACTGAGGATGACTCCATGACCTCTACCTCAGGTGCTAAGAACTTGGTTGCTGAGCAACAGAGCAATAACCCAGATGGGCAGAACATCACCTCCTGGAGAGCTTGCTGGGTGGATCTCAATAGCGGCACATGTGGGAGTCTATCTCTCTGCCTCCCTTCCTCTCACTGAATAAAAAAACAAACACAAAAAAAAAACAACAAAAAAAACAAAACTCAAAAGTAAAATGGACGTTTCATTCCCAGTCTCTCTTAAAACATTATGATTCAGAAACAAAGGAGATCACTCATAAGAGAGACAAAAATCTTTTCCTTTTAATTCATGTGTCTATGAAATATTTTCTAATTCCTTTGTTAGAGGCATGTCTTAGTATCTTTCCCCCCTTTTTTTATTACAGTAGCAGTTTCACATTTATTTGCAGCCTTCTGTTGTTATCAGCATATTTCCTATCTTAAAAGCAGAGTTATGAGGTTTCTGTCCCCTCAGACTTTATAAGATAGTAAAAATATAACTCCATGGAATCTTTTGCCTTATTCAGTTTTTACTCAGCTTACAGGTCTGAATCAAATCATTCCAGTATTAATTGATTGGAAATATGGTTTACTAGATGACAACTAGAAATAAAATTTGACAAGTCTGACCTTGTCCCCTGGGACACATATCACCAAATCCTTGTTGGGAATTCTATTTTTAGAGAAGGTATAAATAGAAGCAACCAGACAAATTTTTGTGGTGTGTCAGTTCAATGGATGGGTGTCAGAAATGTGAATATGTTTTTCTTTTTTTTTCACGGAAGATCTGGAAACTGCTGTTTGGCATTATGAATCTCTTAAGCAATGAAAGAAGCTAGCGTCTACATGTTTCACTTGGCAGTCTCCTCACTTGCCTAGTCTCTCCACTTATACATTCTTGAGAATAGCCACTAACTTGTGCCACAACATTTAAAAGAAAATTCCCATTGATTTTAAAGAGAGGAAGAGAGAGAGAGAAAGGAAGAGAGAAAGAGAAAGGGGAGGGAGAGAGACAGAGAAGCCTAAACTCATTGTTCCACTTAGTTGTGTACTCATTGATTGTTTCTCATATGTATGTTGACTGGGGGTCGAACTTGCAACCTCTGGCATGCCTGGTCAACACATTCTCCACTGAGCAACCCAGCCAGGGCCTGTTTTACAACATTTTAAAATCAGTAATTGTCTTTAGAAAGTTTAACTGGTAAAAATAAAGCGCATAACTTGGGTAAAGAACACACAACCTCTGTTATTCCCAGGAAATGTTCTTGCTTTTCCTGCTAGTCATTCTGATGACTTGAATGACTTACAAGATGACTTCCTTTTAACTGTTAAAAATATCTTCTCTAATTTAAGTTTAAAAGGGTTTCTAAATTAGTTTTATTTCCTATTCAAATATGGAGAGTAAATCCTCTATAGAAACTTGAGATTTTCCTTTAAAGTTAAAATGAAGCCAGTAATGTTGCAACAATATGACTTCCTTGATTATTAATTTTTTTTAAGCAAGTAAAATAGAGAATCGTCAGTTATATCTCAGGCATTCCTGTGAGACTGAAAATGCTTAGCAGTCAAAGTAAAAAGCCACATTTGGTGGGAGGTTTCTAGTCACACCTCTGATACAAGTCAACCAGAAAGCCTCAAGAAACAAGACTAGGGTATTAGCTCACTGATTTGGAATCATCTGGCTGCAGGCCCTAATGTAAAGCTTCCAGAAAGTCAAATGCAGACAGCAGGTAGTTTTAGTTGTGGCAGATCTCAGCTGGAAAAGAGAGAAGCTTCTGCTGTTGTCATGGATAAGCTGCTATTTCTGTCACTCTTGCCAGCTACAAAATCCATGTTAAACCCTTGTTGTGTAGAACAGTCATGTTTCTAGGATTACTAGGGGAAGATCAGAGCCCTAAACATTCACTAATTGGATTCCAAATAGATTATCTGATATCATGAGTACCAACATAGAGGGGAAGAAAACAGACTCTACCTGCCTATCTGCCTTTTCTCTGTGAAAAGGGGCTTCCATTTTTCAGGACCTAGGACAATGGTTGCTTTTTATTTTATTTTATTTTTTTAATAAGGGACAATTATGGTCAACTTAATACCTTTTTTATGAGAACTCTGGGGAATTTTGGCCCTAGTCCATGTGTATCCAAGTTCTCTAGTTTTCAAAGATTATGTTTTCCTCAAATGTATTTCATATTCCCGTTAATGGTTCAAAACCCCATCCTGCATGACCTCAAGAATCTAATATTTTGCCAAATTCTCCTCCCCACAGAGAGTCCTCTTAAGTGACCAATAAACAATTAGTGAAGTAGAAAGGCATTCTGTCCTGTACTTTTTAGTAGCAATGAGTACAACAGTTTCTAAGGAAAAATTCAAAGCAGAGTTTAAGAGCTATTTCTATGTCATTCTCTCTCTGATGCTTACATTGCCTTTCAACTCACCCCCAGGTGGAATGCTTGCTCCTTTGCGTTCCCAGAAGGCAGCAGTGTGCATTTCTTTATCACACACACAGTCCTTAACACAGTGGAATGTGGGGGTTTGAGATTATGCCTCCCTCTTCCTTTTGTTCAAAGTATACACAATATGTTGTGCCTCACAGCCTCAATATCTAGCACAATTCCTGGCATATTAAACAATGTTCAATAAATGTTTATTAGTTAGATATGTTATCTTTGAAGGGGAATTCTTAAGAGAGTTAGTAGTTTAGCTGATATAACAACTGTAGTCAAGTACTTATTTGTGGTAGAATTCAGTTAGCTCATATTTGGTCTGCTGATAGACTAGAAAATCATAAACTTCTCCTCTTCATTGCTAAAAGACTCTTAGCAAGCAAATCTACCTCAGTAACTTTGATTTTGCACATTGATGGGGGAGTCAGACCAATGTAAGTGACTTCCCTAATTAAATCACTCACTTATGTGCTTAGTATAAGAAAGAAAGAATTTTAAGGAAATGAGACAACTCATGTAACTGCTTATCAGCATCACAAGGTAAACACTGAGTATGAGAGAAAACAGACTTAAAAGAAGGATTTACTGTACAAATTTAAAATGTTCTTTAATTGAGATTCTTGAAAACATTTTTAAAACTGAAACTATCTCTTTTGAAAATATAGGCTTGCTATTTTAAATTCTCAAAAACTCTGTTGCTATTGTTTTACATCTCATTTCAAAATGTTCTTCAGGTCTATTTCCTTAAGCATTCATTTTATAATATGCATTTTAGATTAGATTTTTTAAGAGAAAAATAAAATATGCATGCATGCAATTACATTAAAAGTCCGACCTCATCTTTTACATGGTCTTAAGTAAGTTTATTCCAGGCCCTTCTCCACTTGAATGTAAATTCTCAAGGTCACAATTTTTAAAATATTTTATATAGCCTTAAAACCCTATTTCAGACAAACTCTCAAAACAATCATTAAAAACAAAAAGTCGTCTACCTGTCTCCACTTCCACAAGCTGCTGCTAGGTAGGGCTTGTTGCAGAGTTGAAAGCTATTGTCCTTAAGACCAAGTTAATTTTTAATAAAAAATAAGGCTGCTAGAAAATTGTCTTGTAAATAAACATCAAGCCCAGTCTCAGAGATGTTTAAACCTAAAACAATAACCAGGAAAAGTGTATTCACTCTAACTACTTTATTTAAATAACTCCTATATTTTTATAATGATGAATAACGCATAAATCCCTTGTGTCTATAAAAGGTAAAATGAGAAAATTAAGTAGTGATTAAAAATGAATGTGTTTGATTATTCTTCTAATTTTGTTTTGTTTCCTGGAATTGTCACTATGACTCAGTCTTGCTGTGCTAAAAATGCACAAATCTCAGTGTCAGGATACATACATAATGCCCAATTTGTGTTTCACTTTACAGCTTATACATGATTTTCATCCTTACCTGATCCTTAGCAGCAAGCAGCCCTATTCCGCAGATAAAAAAACAAACAAACAATCAAACAAAAACACAACTAAGGCTCCTCAGTGTGGCTACCCCAAAACAACCAGTTAAAGTAGATTCAAGATTAAATTTTTTATCCCCACAAAGACAAGTGCTTTTCTGCTATGTATTATTAAAGAATAACTTTCAAAAGGGTAAAGTCATTACCCTTAAGCAAATTACACTAAATGGTTCAACAAAATGAACATATGTCTAAGGTTTATTATAACTTGTTAATTAATGAAGTAACTAGTAAAATGTTAAACCAGTTCAAAGACCATTTAAGAAACTAGGCTCATGTAGGCAATTTAACAGATTGCTGAGTTAGAACGAAACTGGTTAATGCCTAAGATGACCAAAACCCCAAACTGTTGGAGTTATTGTTTCATTTGACCAAAAACACTTACATCTCTACCAGACAAAATATCTACAAGTTAACTTCTGTTGATACATACTTTTAAAATAGCCGAATAAATAGTCAAGCTCAGCTCTGTTGTGAAAAAAACACCCAGCATTCTCTTTTGCTTATTTCTACATTTCACATCATTTTCTGACAGTATATTATACTGCTTTACTACAAAGAGAAGAAAACTTAAAGAAACATTGCTATGAATTTTCAAATAAGGGGGAATTGACTATAAAATGTTGAGAAATTACAGTACAGAGCAAACTTGGCCTAAAGGCCTTAAGAATAGTAGCTATTAATTCTCAGCAGGGAAACCAAGAGTGTCTGCCTAAAAGGAATACTAGGATTGGAAAATAATAACTACAGCCATAAACCTGGAGTTTGTCTTTATGAATCCAAGTTCATTTATTATTTCTCAAAGTTCTTGCTTTGTGCCGGGTGTAGAGAGTGCTCAGACAAGGAAGGCAAAGTCCCTTCTTCTGCTCCAGGTGCCCCTTGGACTGATGGGAATCTAGTTCTTCAGCTTTGATGGGGTCGGAATAGTTAAGCTCCCGTGGAAGCAAGGGTAAGTGGTTCCACTGGAGAGAAGCGGTGAGGGGATTAAGAAGTGACCCACCCTTGAGCGTTGGTTTGAAGGAAACAAAAGTTATCTGGGAGAAGGAGAGTTCTACAAGAACAAGAGATGCATGGGCTTTGAACTGGTCAGTGTTATAAAACAGAAAGTGAGGATGAAGTTACAAATGAGATATGAAGTGGGGGAGCCCATCAACAGGGAGATAAGAAGGGGCCTTTCTGCTGTGCTGAGAAGAGTCCTTCATCCTGCAGGCGAAGAAGGCCATTACAGGATTGGGATCTGGGAAATACATCCGTTTACCCGGGTCTTCGGTGGCAGGATGAAGAATGGATTGAAAAGAAAGAGAACGGAAACAGGGAGACCAGTTAGTAGACTAACGTGGTTATAACACAAGGAGGGGATGAGGGAGGTAAGAAGTGAGAATAGGTGGGGGGAAGGTGTTTCCTGGGGATGCTCACCTGACTAGCTCTCTCTTTCAGCTCTCTGTTTCCCTCTCTGACAGCAGAGGAAACGGTTTCCTGCCGCATGCAATGGCTTAGCTGGAAAAGAACCATTGCCAACTCCCTGGGGAGCTGAAGAAAAGAGGCAGCAGCCTTCCCTCAGCAGCCTGCACAGCCCCCGACGGTCCCCTGCCATCTCCACAGCAGCCTGCTCCACCCTCGCTGCCCTCCTCTGTCCCCTCCCTGACCTGAAGCCACACACATTTATTTCTTTCCTTCAGGTTTTAGTTTCCACACACCGGGCTCCATCGGTGACTTCTGAAAGGAAACACTTGTTTCTGAAAGAGCCGTCCATTTCCATGCTGCAGACAAAGAACATAAGCAGCTTTATTCAGCAGTTTCTCCACAATTACCCATTTCTTTCTCAGGGCCAAAAATATCTGATCAGCTTTGAAATCAAAATGAAACTCCCAAGAATTGCTGGGTGCTTCATTTTGAAAGTGAGGGAGTCGGGAGAAACATATTACTTCAGATTCGTCAGACAAGAAATAGAAAGTTCTTTTCTCTACCCAAACCCATCAGCCCTCTCTCTGACTTAGTTCTTCCTGGATTATTTCTATCTTGACATCCCCAAGGAGAAAAAAAATACAATTGCTAGCTTGCTTGTTGTTTGCTCTTTGGTCTTTTCTTTCTTGATTTTCTTTCTTTTTCCTCTTTTCTGTCTTTTCAAAGTAAGTATCCAACTCAATAAGACTTATTCCAGAGAGAGACTCTTGACATTTTAGGGTGAGCTAAAAGGAAGGCACACAGGGCGGAAATGTAGAAACAACCCGGGTGCTGAACACCTCAAAGATGCTTTGTAATTTTGTATCCTTCAAGGCTTGAGACCTTTAATTAAGAAAGAATGTAAATATAACAAATGTAGACAAATTCCCTGAAGTTGGAAATAAGAACCCCAAAATTATACCAGGGCTAAAAACTGTGCCTTAAAAATTTATGATTGACTCTATTAATGAGAGCCTAAGATTTCTTCCTCATAACCCATACTTGTCTCCTGATTAATTTCCTTCTAGTACTTAATCTTCAGTGCATGACACTTTAACCACTAAGCTTATTATTCTAAAAATAGTATTCTAGCTGTGCCATCTCAGCAAAGATATATGAGAAGATCTTATTTCTACACCATTTCCTTAGGTGTTTAAATGTTAATATCAGACTTGTACAAAATGCAATAAGCAACCATACTAAGAGAAGAAATAAGTAGTATTCCATCCAGCTCAATTTCCTAACTCGTATATGTGAAAGGACTTGCACATTTTTCTCCCCTGAATGCTCACTGGAACTGATAGATGTTCTTTTGTGGGAACAAAGAGGAGTTACTGTTTCCATCTGAGAGCAGTAGTGTATCTCTATCTATACAAACAGATCAAGATAGTTTATTCCACATTCACTTTGTCAGTGAAGCTTTATGACAATTTCTAAGATAAAAATAAATTATGGAGGATTTTACTGAGATTGTAGGTTGAGAAATTCACTATGCCAGGGGAACAAGGCAAGAGTCAGGCACTGAGACAAAATCAGAGGAAACAATTTAGGTTTGCTAATAAGACAAGATTTATGTTTCAACCCTTTTCTCTTCCTTGGCAGTGTCAGGTGAATGAATACACAGGAGGACTTTTCAGTTCACATCAAACTGTTACGAGGAGAATGAGACATCATCACACCTCACTGTCATCTACCGAAAGCACAGTACTTGCAGTCATGAACGTGGTTGTCTTAGTGTATCAGATTTTCCTGAAATTATAATGTGATACCGGCTGTTATCACCGCTGAAGATACTGGCCTGATTCTCGGGCACACTGCTCCCTCCCTCACAAGAAGGTTTGAGTGGCTGGAATTCAAGATCAGCTTGGCTCCTTGCCACCGTGCCCAGGAATACATAATCAATAGGAAAAACACACCGACCTTGGGTTTCTCCTTCAGCAGTCTTCTAAATAGAGGTCCTTACCTCACTCTCTGTCTCCCCCCCCTTACAAACATTAAGTTACACATATAATTTTTATGGCAACATAGTTAAACAAATTTCTCAAAAAAAAAATCAATGACTTTTTATAGCACAACTTAAAACTTTTATCTTCCTCAACATATCAGCTTTCTAACCCCAGTGGTTCAAATATGAAATAGAAATCATTTCATAGTCATTTCACAAGCCTGGGAAAGTGTAAACATAGGTGACTGACATTGTGCTGTCAATATTTTTTAAATGCTGATTCTAAACAAGGTCCAGTAAGCTATTTATATTCTCCTGTGTGTTGTGCAAGGACCCTTGAAATTGCAGTGCTTAATTATGTGACAACTATTTTAAGATGGTCAGAAAATATCACGCTTCCCTGCTTTCCTCCTCTTACCAACCACAACGCAGCAGAGGGAAAAGATGGAACAAGTGTAAATTGAAAAATCTCTTGGTTGTGTATTACTTAACACAACACACTTACTGCTATGTGTCAGTGATGCAACAAATTTATCCGTGTCATCTCTGGACCTCGGGGTCTTCTTCATACAGACCTTGTCCCGGTTCAGAATTTTATTCTCTACTTTCGAGTTCAGCATTATCCTACAGGCAAGATGTAATCGGCACATGCACATGATAGCCACACTCAGTCACTTGGCTTGTTGGCTCCTCCTGGGCACCTCCATCTCCAGAGACATTCTTTTTTTTATATATATAATTTTATTTTTTTAATGAGGCGACATCAATAAATCAGGATACATATATTCAAAGATAACATGTCCAGGTTATCTTGTCATTCAATTATGTTGCATACCCATCACCCAAAGTCAGATTGTCCTCTGTCACCTTCTATCTAGTTTTCTTTGTGCCCCTCCCCTTTCCCCTTTCCCTCTCCCTCTCTCCCCTCCCCCCGTAACCACCACACTCTTATCAATGTCTCTTAGTCTCACTTTTAGAGACATTCTTTTTTACATGTATGAAGCCACCCATTTTATGCCCTTAATATAGACACTCTTCCACTTCTGAATTGATAAATTTAGACATCACACTTTCTCACCATGACTTTGTCACCTTGCAGCATTCTTATGCATCAATATAAATAAACTTTCCTTCAGGGCCTCCAAATCACAGGCCAATCTTCTTTCTCCATCTTTATTCATACCCTACAGGTTTTATTTTCTTATCCAGGTTAGCTCACCACCCCCAAAATGCTATTGATCATATCATCACTTTCTTTTTCCTCCTGCCTTTCTGTCCTCTTATCTGGAAAAATTCAGAAAATTTAGTGTCTGCCAAAAGGTACAGATTGCTGGCAACATTAAATAATAGTCAATCTCAACTGGAAACTCAACACAGTCTAGATATTATGCTTTATTTCTGTGGTTAGCACTCTCTCTAATTTTCCATCCTAGCTATTTCAAACATTCTGGAATTGAGGAGACAATGCTTGTGTAACGTACAGGTGTTGGGGTTATTGGCATACAGATGTAAGTGAAACCGTGCGAGTGGGTGCAGCTGCCCAGGGAGAATTGAGGAACAAGGAGAAAGGCCCTGAAAATGAGCCCAGAGCAACACTAGTAATGTAACATAATCAGAAAAAGGAAAAACTGCCATGCCAAAGTAATTCACAAGAAATGGCCAAAAATTGATGAGAACACTAAAGAAAATAACCAAGTGAACTGATTATTTAAGAAGGAGTCAGTGAAGATGTCAAACAGTGATTGGTTGCACACGTACTAAATACTCAAGGATTAAAGGTAGGGCGATGTCACTGAGGATTATGAAGAGGGATGTTTCAGTGGGAAAGTGAGTGTATATGCCAGATTTTCATGAGGTTGAAGCCTAAGAAGAAAGTGAAGAGGTAAGGAAGAGCGAATCATTTTTGACAAGAAGTTTGCCAGAAAGGTAGAGTCAGGAAAGCTAATCATAGGAGACCAAGGGCTTGAGATAGAGGACTAAAATTACTGAAAACCTACCTTTAAGGTACTTAAGGGTGACTGGAAAGTATATAGACACCATCTGAGATTTCTTCCAAAGACAGAGAAAGAGCTAGTCCACAGAGCTTGATCAAAAGTGGCCATTGTTGCCTGACCTGTGGTGGCACAGTGGATAAAGCGTTGACCTAGAACGCTGAGGTCACTGGTTCAAAACCCTGGGCTTGCCCAGTGAAGGCACATACGGGAAGCAACTGGTACGAGATGATGCTTCCTACTTCTCCTCTCTCTCTCCTCTAATCTAAAAATCAATAAATAAAGAAAGTGGCTATTGTTTGAAAGATGTAATTGTTTTCTGTGTGTGTCTATCAAAATCTGCTTGTTCAAAAAGCTTTAGGCTTTGACTCCTTGGGTCATTCCCATTGCTGTTAGGATAAGCCCAACCTCTTTCATGTGGCTTAAACCTCTTGCTAACCTGGCACGTGCCTAACTCTCCTCTAGGAAGTTACCCAGACGCCCTGTTCCAGCCACATGGAACACCTCATATTTCTCTGAATGTTGTCTTGCTCTTTCTCACCTCTATGGCTTTGAATACAAAGTTTCATCTTTCAAGAACTACCTCTCTACTATTTTTTTTTTACCAACCCATAGCATGCCTCTCATGATATAATTGCTTCTTCAAAGAAAAACAAGGTGAAGTTTCCTGTCTCCACACTCCCCACGCATCCTGCACTTCCCTATCACACTTTCTTGCACATAAGCTCTTAGAGCTGTGTCTGCCCATCTCTTTCACTGCATTTTGAATCCCACAAGAACAGGCACCATGTTTTTTTCACCATTATATCTCTAGAACCTAGTACATCGCTAGGTATATAGTTGCTCAATAAAAATATGTTTCAAAATGACAAATTTATACACTTTAAAGAAAAGTCTAATTGTAATATTTGCTTAATCACATAGGAATTTTATTCAGTATTGACTGGGCTTTTTCAAAATAAGACTGTTTTATCTATTACTACCATGGTTTAAAGTGTTTTCAAAAACTTCTAATACTTATTACATGACTCTAATCATTTTTTATAACACATTTCTTATTCTGACATACTATACAATTGATTTATCCATAACATTATCAGAGTTCCCTCTAGAATGCAAGCTCCACAGGGGCAAAAATCCTCACTGATGTTTTCCCATAGAACTATACCCTGGGATGTAAATAAAGCAATAAATTAAGTGCAAACACGTTGTTGCTGCATGCTCTTTTTATTAAATAAGAATTTTATAATATAAGATTTTTACCTTGACTGTATCTAAAAGGGTTTAAAATAACTTACCTGTTTAAACACGAAGCAACCTAATTCACTTACTTATATTTCAAATAAATTTATCCACCCAAAAATAGCAGAGCTAATTCTTCCAGTAATTATATTTGAGAAGATTACAATTTTTGGACAATAGATTCACCACTGTTTCTCAGTAGATAAGGTGAAGTGGGAAATCTGTTATATTACATTGTTTTTATTTCCCTGACAAAAAAAAAGAATAAAACTTTCATCTACAGAGTCAAAACTGCTCTTGCAACTATTCTCATGTAGGAATTTATGGCAACACTTCTTATATAAAGTACACAGAGTCTTACAATGGATACTATCAAAAAATTACACTTTTTTCTCCAAAGGCATAAATAAAATGGTCAAGAGGACAATTCTCACATCAACAGAGGGCATACAATTTTATCATAACTCAGCAAAGGCATTTTTGTAAAAGTCTGATAAAACAGTCTAGACACTCTGCTTTTGACAGTCAAATAATACAGAGAAAGATAATTTTTGTTGATTAAAATGAGAAGAGAGACAAATTTACATTAAATTGGAAATTTAAGAACTCAAATTTTAAAGCATAGACATCTTATAATTTAAAAATTAACAGTCAATAATGTGGGGATTGCCAGTGTAAGGGGGGTGGAAAGTAAAGGAGAGTAAAGGGGAAATAAAAAAAATAAAATAAAGTTTATCTCATTGAAAAAGTAGTACCTTGGCCCTGGCCAGTTGGATCAATAGTAGAGTGTAGGCCCAGCATGTGGATGTCCCAGATTCTATTCCCAGTCAGAGCACATGGGAGAAGTGTCCATCTGCTTCTCCACTCCTCCCCTTCTCACTTCTCTCGCCCTCTCTCCTTTTCCTCCTGTAGCCATGGCTCAATTGGAGCAAGTTGGCCCTGGGCTCTGAGGATGGCATCATGGCCTCTGCCTCAGGCACTAAGAAGAGCTCAGTTGTTGAGCAACAGAGCAATGCCCCAGATGGGCAAAGCATCACCCCCTAGTGCCCTGGTCAGCAAACTGCGGCTTGCGAGCCACATGCAGCTCTTTGGCCCCTTGAGTGTGGCTCTTCTACAAAATACCAGTGCGGATGCTAACTCAATAAGGAATGTACCTACCTACATAGTTTAAGTTTAAAAAATTTGGCTCTCAAAAGAAATTTCAATCGTTGTACTGTTGATATTTGGCTCTGTTGACTAATGAGTTTACCGACCTCTGCCTTAGTGGATTTGCCAGTAGATCTGGATTGAGCACATGCAGGAGTCTGTCTCTCTGCCTCCCCTCCACTCACTGAATACAAAAGTAAAAAGAAAAGAAAAGAAAAAAATATAGTACCCCTCTTCATTGTTTAAAATTTAAAAATATAAAATCATGTACACACACAGGTTATGTAAAATTCTACCACTCATAGAGAACTGATTTTGCTATATATACTTCCATATCAACCAAACACAGAAACGCACACACACATCTGCAGCCAGCTATATGTAAAGTGACATTAGAGCTCTTCTTCAATTTTATGATCTCCCTTATATTTACATAATTATTGCATTATATATTTTAACTGAAATAAGATCAGAATATGCACTATGTTTTATAATCCAGTTTTCTTTATAATTATAAATATACATGACTACCATCACTTCAGGTCAGAGATCATGTGCTTTTATGCAAAATATATATACATATATATTTTTTAATTAAATATATAGTTTAACTTTCTTATGCTTCCTTTCTAGTAATTTATTGTGGTCTCAAAGTTCTACACTATATAGCATAGAACAATATAACCTGACCCTAAAATGTTTTAGATTTGTTTAATCCAACTGCCCTTCCCCTTTAAAAAAGTAAAGGAACATTAATGTGTCTTTGCTATTACTTTTTTTTTTTTAAGATTTTATTTATTCATTTTTCGAGAAGGGGGGAGAAAGAGAGAGAGAGAGAGAGAAGGGAGAGAGAAGGGGGGAGGAGCAGGGAGCATCAACTCCCATATGTGCCTTGACTGGGCAAGCCCTGGGTTTCAAACTGGCGATCTCAGCATTCCAGGTCGACGCTTTATCCACTACGCCACCACAGGTCAGTCACTTTTTAATTTTCAGAACAGTATGCCACTGTGCCATTCAAAATATTTTACCGCAAAACACATCCCTGAATAGCTAAATAAGTTAATCATTGACTAATATAGCCTAACTTTAAATATATAGCATATCTTCAGCCCAAAGAGAATGCTGATCTCAAGACATCTTCCTAGGATAACTGTGCAGATTTACTTACCCAATATTTTTTATATATCCACTTTCTTTTTATTCTTATTCCATCAAACTGTGGTGGTAATTTCAAAGCCACAGCTCTACTTTGGCACAAAAAAAGAATGCGTGAGTTTACATCAACTTTTTCAAAATCATGATCCAAGAGCATACAGTAAGCAAACTCATGTCTCTAAATTATTTATCAAGTTGTTTCAATAATAGGTTTTTAAAAAGCAGCACTAAGGCCCTGGCCAGTTAGCTCAGTGGTAGAGCGTTGGCCTGGCATCCGGGAGTCCCAGGTTCGATTCCCAGCCAGGGCACACAGGAGAAGCGCCCATCTGCTTCTCCACCCCTCCCCTTCTCCTTCCTCTCTGTCTCTCTCTTCCCCTCCCGCAGCCAAGGCTCCATTGGAGCAAAGTTTGCCCGGGCACTGAGGATGGCTCTGTGGCCTCTGCCTCAGGCGCTAGAATGGCTCTGATTGCAGCAGAGCGACACCCCAGATGGGCAGAGCATCGCCCCCTGGTGGGCATGCCGGGTGGATCCTGGTAGGGTGCATGCGGGAGTCTGTCTGACTGCCTCCCCGTTTCCAACTTCAGAAAAATACAATACAAAACAAAACAAAAAAATAAAAAAAATAAAAGCAGTACTAAAATGCTGCTCATTTGATATAATTTGGAACCATATCTTATGAGACAGTTTCTGCCTCTGTAATGATTTTAGCAGTGGTATTTAAATTTGTGTTAATAAACATATATAGGTATGTATTTATGTATACTACCTATAATTAAAATATGTTATATGTAGAAATATATTACAAATAATAAATAAAACATTTTATCAATAATAAAATACAGAACCAAGAACCATAAGAGGAACCAAATAAACTAATCATCAAATAGTGAACAGACATGGAGGGCCTGAACTTCAAATTTGTTTCAGAGTTTTCTAACTTATCAGTCCAAAGAAGATGATATAGCTTTTATTATCAGAAAGGACTTGAGGATGTAAATTCTCTCAACTTGATTTAAGATAACTAAGAGATTGTTGCATAATGTATTTGATGCAACCTATATGTTATGAATTTGTAATAAGATGAATCAATACTAAAATGAATAGATTCACAGAGACTTTGGTCTAGGCTGAAGGTAAACAGACATGAGTAATGATCTTCACATAGCAAATATAAATTAGCAAATAATTTGACATAGAACTGTGTGTTAAGAATATTATTAGTATACTGGGGGAGTCTAATGTCATAACAGAAAGTTCTGCATTCAATTCTATTCTATTGAAGTTTTGTTAAGGATATTGATATATGGCTGATAAAATTTAAAACTATATGTAACTAGAACATTATAGAATCTGATGGATAAAATAATCAGGAATAATAAGAAAATAAATTATAGCACATTTAACTAATTATCCATTTTTATTTGAGGGGTTTACTCATGGCCATGTAAATACCCTCCACTCAAATGTAGAAGTCAGGAGAAGGATTAGGAAAACTGGGTACACATGGGACTCCCTTCCCCTTCACCCAACATAAAATGAAACTTCACTGGGTCCCAAGAATATATCTGAGTCAACTGACACAGCCATGTACAACCAGAGAGAGAATAAAGGAGTAGTAGTTCAAAAAAGAAAGTGAAATCTGGGTTTGTGCTGTTTAAAGTACAAAGACAGTATCCACTAATAAATAACTGCAGACTTAATAATTCCTTAGTGCTGAACAAGAAATTTAAAAATTTCCCTTGCTTTGAGAGAAGATCTAAAAAAACTGTAATAGTTGACATTCTTAGAGCAGGGAGAAGGACATTCTTCTTCCAACAGTATCTTGCACTGCTCTGTCTTAGCCCACTGAACAGGCTAGATAAGTCCGTGATTCTGGGAGGACATAGTTGATCACGTCTTGGAAGGACCCCATGGGTGTGTCTGGGGGACCTGACCCTCCTTTACTGAAGCCATTTTTAACATCTACACTGTTGTTTTTCTGAAGATAATTAAATAGGTGGTCTGGCTATGGTGATGGACCAAATGCCAAAAGAGGTATTTTTTAAGTACTAAATCCAAGATGGAATGAACAGAGTGTTGGAAAGTCATAAACATATTTTACCGGAATAATAACTGAGGGACTTGAAGATGTTAAGCCTATGAACAAGAAGACACACAGAGACCCAAAAAAATCTTATAATATTTAATAACTTGTTATAAGAAAGGCAGATTAAATGTGTTCTATAAGATCCCAGAGAGTCAAACTAAGCTTTCCCAATAGAGGTTATAAGAAAACAAATTCTAATATCGTGTAATGAAACAGTGCTGTAATGATTTAATCATTCACTTAGGAGATATGTCAGAGTGTCCAGCATTCGAGAAGTCCTGGGACATAGCAATACTGAATACAAAATCTCTGTCCTAAACACATTATCACAAGGGAGACAAAGAAATTAAAAATTATATATAGCTATTATTGTTATAAAGGATGTGATTTAGGGAGATATGAGGATCTAAAACTGAAAGATGCCTTTCTTAGATAGGAGGGCCAGGGAAGGTTGCACTGTGATGAGGATAGAGTCAGTCTCATGAAGAGCTAGGGGACATTAGAACAGGAAGGACAGAAGTCCAGAAGTATAAAGAACTGTTTGTATGAAGTCCTGTGTGGCACAAGTGGAGTGAACAAAGGTAAGAATGGTATGAGACACAGTCAGAGAGGAAGGCAGGAGCCATATCCTGCAGGACCTTGTGAGCTATGATGAGAATTTTGAATTTTATCCTAAGAGTTTTGGGATGCCTGGATGAGCTTCAAACAAAGAAGTAAAATCATTGGAATGCGTAGTAAGAAAACCAACAGGAGAACTGGAGACCATAAATGACTGTAAATGACTTACTTGTCTGGACATGAAAGGAAAAGAATGAATGAAGATAACAAAGTCAGTAGGAAATAGAAGAGATAGATATATGGCAGCTACCCACAAAAACAATTGAGGTAATCATGCCGGATGGAATTAACTAGGGCTCTGTGACATGGAGACAAAAGAAAGAACCAGGGAAAGCAGTGAGTAAGAACTGCAGGAAATGTGAAAGGGGGCTGAGGAACAGGAAGTGTTCGGGAGTGAATTAGAAAATATTTTTCTTCAGGTCTATCATTGAGGTATACTGATTTGAGACTCAGCTCTGGGGAAGTGAACTACTGTTCAACACAAAAAAGAAACAGCCAGCACTGCACTGGGACAGAGAGCTTTCCATATGTTCAGCTATGCCCAAAGTCAAGCAACCTGAGCAGTAAATATGGAGTATCCCGAAAGCTCATGCCTGTCCAGAAAAGAAATAAAAACACTGATAGTTACTGCTTCTGAGGCCAAGTTGTTTGCAGGAGGCAGGAGTTGTTCTGGACTGAATGTCTATGTCTCCCCAAAAATCTGTATGTTGAAGCCCTACCCCGCCAAAGTGGTGGTGTTGGAAGATGGAGCCTTTGGGAGGTAATTGGTGTTAGATGATATCAGTGCCCTTCTAAGAGAAGACACCAGAGTACTTGCTTTCTCTCTCTCTCTCTTTCTCTCTCTCTCAGTCTCTCTCTCTCTCTCTCTCTCTCTCTGAGCTTGCTCAAAGAAGTCATGTGAGTACATAGCAGCAAAGCAGATATCTGCAACCCATGGGCAGAGCTCGCACTAGATACCAACCCTGCCGTCACCCTGATCTTGAATTTCCAGCCTCCAGAACTACAGGAAAATTCATTTCTATCATTTAAGCCACCTAGTTTATGGTTTTTGTTATGGCTACCAGAGTAAAATAATACATGGTATTTGTTTCAGAGCAAGGGTTGCAATGTATTTAAAATTTGTCTTTCAGGAAATAGTACATGAAAATAGAGTGCCCAATTAAAGTCAGCTTGTGGGAGTGACGTCACGGAAATGGCACCGTGAGAAGCACGTCCGACAGCTCTCCCCTAAATCACAACAAATTTATCAACTAGAAACAGAAAAATTTATCCTCGGAGCATTCCGGAGTTCCACACAAACTGAAAGCAAAAGGACTGTTATCACTTGAATCTGAGAGACGAGGGTGTGGAGGAAGCTACCGCAGCGACGCTCATTCAAGCCGCGAGGGAGTGCGCCTGCGGTGAGTCAGCCCATATACTTGGGAACTGCGAGCCGCCGCGAGCCCCCGCGAACCGCCTCCGCGAGCGGCCGCCACGAGCCGCCGCCGCAAGCCGCCGCGAGCAGCCGAGCGCGCGCGCCCGGTCCGGTTGAGCACCGCTGATGTTCCCAGCAGCCCGCACACTGCGAGTGGGGGTCGCCGGCCACCGGTGCCCGGAGCGCCCCATTCGCGCGTGTGCCTTGGGCATTCCACGCGCCCAGGGAGCCCTGCTGGCCCGCACACCCAGGGGGCTCCATTACCCTGCACCTGGTGCGGTCCAGCCGCCAGTGGCGGGGCCAGCGGGAGAGGCTTGGGAGATTCTCTCCGTGGGCGGGGCACCTCACCCAGCCATTCAAGCTAACAATCAAGCGTTGGGGGAGGGGCGTGCGCAGGCAGCCTAAAATACCTTCGGAAGCACAGCTGCGACCCAATCACTGAAATTAGCTTAACCCATAAAATCTGCACACCCTCGGTTCTAATTGATAAGATCTCTCTCAGTTCAGCGATCCAAGACAAGAGGCGTGATATTTTTTAAGTGCCTCTCGCTAAAGGGGCGGGGGCAACTTCTGATTGATAGAGCCTCCATATTCAGGGATAAACGCTAACAAGAAGGACTTGGCAGATAATAAGGTCTATACTACACTAGTCGTAAGCAGAGACTAGTGCCTCTTCTTCCCTGCAAAAACAGGCTACAAAGTGTGGAAAGCCTGGGTTGAGAGGTCCAACTAAATGATAGGCGCTGAACAGTCACCTTGACAACAATTGACTCCCACCCCCGCCTGATTACACTGGAGGCCCTGACTCTCAGAGCCTTTCCCAAAGCCTTGCACTGAGTGGGGATAGAGTGGGGATTTCCCAGCTCTTTGAGCCTCTTACTCCCCAGGCAGAAGCAGTTGCAGCCTTATAGCTGGATCACCAGGCTGCTAATTCAGAAAGGGGGGACTAGGAGAGAGAATCCAGGAAAGCAAACTCTCTCATCGTTGGACCCTGCAAACGCCAACAAGCCTTTACTTCCAGCAAGACTAAAGCCAATTATATGACATTGCCATAGAATCCCATCAACTGCAAATCCCTACCTAAGAGTGACACAGGGGCAGAGCCTGGGGTACAGAGTCACCGACTAGGAAGAGGGAGAGAAAAGAAAACGGAAGAAGTTAACCTCTCAAAATCAAGAAAAACCCACAGACTTTACAACTTGATCCACTAATTTATTTGTTATTGTTGTTGTTTGTTTCTTCTATCTTTTTGCCTTTATTTCCTCCACCTCGGTCCTTCTATTCTCTGCCCATCTTATGCTTCCCCTTTCTTGAACTACACTACCCATGAGTGTTGCATTTTATTTTTCTTCTTCATCCTCACCCTCCTTTAAGGTTATACTCCAAAACACTTAACTCTCACTCTCTGCTCTTTCGTTTTTTTTGTCTTGCTTTATTTTGTTTTTTTCTCCTCCTATTTTATTTCTTCCTTCGTTTTTCTCTTTTTCTTATTTTTTCCTTTCTATTCGTTTTTTCTTTTCTCATTTTACTTTCCTCCCATATAATCCTCAATCACGAACAAATTAGTTAATTTGGGACTCAAGGCTTTTTTTTGGCTTTATTTCTCTTTTCTGCTTTTGTTTTTATTTTTTTTCTCTTGTTTGTTTATTTTTGTGGCATTTTGGGTCCTCCCAACCCAAGGTCTCCATTGTATTTAGTCTTCGCTCCACTTAATACAACAGATTTTTACTTATTATTTTTATTTTTTCTTCTTTATTATTCTTTTTTGGTCCTTTTTTCTGGTTCCCTCTTATCCCTCTCATTATATCTCTTAGTTGACCATCACTTACAAGCAAATCATCTTATGCTTGTCTAAGATTTTCTTCCTTTTCTCTTTTTTTTTTTTGCATTTAGTAGGTCCCTACTCCCTTTTTTTTGCCCCTTGAACTCTTCACCCCAAATCAGGCCCTCCATTATAGGCACGATATTTCCCTGAGGAGGGGAGAGGAGGGAAAGAGAAGAGAGAAAAAAAGGGGGAAATAATAAATTATTACTGTTTTTTTTTGTGGGGTGTTTTACCCTTTTTTTTTTTTCTTTTTACTCTTTATTAATTCTAATTAGTGCTATCAATAAGACCACCCTCAGATGCCGATAAGAAAGAGGAAATCGAATATTATGGATACAAAAGAAAGAGAGGTAACACAAATAGATGTGGAAAAATCTATGGAGAAAAGACTTAACATATTGGAAGCCTTGGAGCTAAATGACAGAGAATTTAAAATAGAAATCTTAAAAATACTCAGAGATATACAAGAAAACACAGAAAGGCAATATAGGGAGATCAGAAAACAACTCAATGAACACAAAGAATATATTACCAAGGAAATTGAAACTATAAAAACAAATCAAATAGAAATGAAAAACTCAATTCACGAGCTAAAAAACGAGGTAACAAGCTTAGCTAACAGAACAGCCCAGATTGAAGATAGGATTAGTGAAATAGAAGACAAACAACTTGAGGCACAACAGAGAGAAGAAGAAAGAGACTCAAAAATAATAAAAAATGAGAAAGCCCTACAGGAATTGTCTGACTCCATCAGAAAGAATAACATAAGAATAATAGGTATATCAGAGGGAGAAGAGAAAGAAAATGAAATGGAGAATATACTCAAACAAATAATAGACGAGAACTTCCCAAGCCTGTGGAAGGAACTAAAGCCTCAAATTCAAGAAGCAAACAGAACACCAAGTTTTCTTAACCCTAACAAACCCACTCCAAGGCACATCATAATAAAGATGACACAAACCAATGACAAAGAAAAAATTCTCAAGGCAGCCAGGGAAAAGAAGAGTACAACATATAAAGGAAGGCCTATTAGATTATCATCAGATTTCTCAGCAGAAACTCTACAAACTAGAAGAGAGTGGACCCCAATATTTAAAGCCCTGAAAGAGAGGAACTTTCAGCCAAGAATACTATACCCATCAAAGCTATCCGTCAAGTATGAAGGAGATATAAAAACATTCACAAATACAGAAAAGATGAGAGAATTTATCAACAGAAAGCCCCCACTCCAGGAAATACTAAGGGGGGTTTTCCAACCAGATTCAAAGAACAAAAAAAAACAACACCACAAGTAACAGCTCCACCAAGAACACAATAAAACCAAACTTAAACTGTGGCAACAAAGGAAAAAAAGGGGGGAGAGGATGGAGATTAACAGTAGCAAAGGATGATGAAGTGCAGAAATACTTATAAGATAGGGTACTACAATGAATATGGTAGGTACCCTTTTCATTACTTAATGGTAACCACCCTTAAAAAAACCACCACAAAAACACTTGACTTAAAAAAGGTAGCAACAGAGGAAAGAAGTATGGAACACAAACAAACAAAAACAAATGATAGAAAAACAAAAGAGAAGAATCAAACTAGATACAAAGCTAACAGAAAGCAATTTATAAAATGGCAATAGGAATCCCTCAAGTGTCAATAATTACATTAAATGTACATGCATTGAACTCACCAATAAAAAGACACAGAGTAGCAGAATGGATTAAAAAAGAAAATCCAACTATATGCTGCCTACAAGAAACACATCTAAGCAACAAGGATAAAAACAAATTCAAAGTGAAAGGCTGGAAAACAATACTCCAAGCAAACAACACCCAAAAAAAAGCAGGTGTAGCAATACTCATATCTAATAATGCTGACTACAAGACAGAAAAAGTACTCAGAGACAAAAATGGTCATTTCATAATGATTAAG
The DNA here is from genome assembly GCF_036850765.1 of Saccopteryx bilineata. Taxonomy (NCBI): domain Eukaryota; kingdom Metazoa; phylum Chordata; class Mammalia; order Chiroptera; family Emballonuridae; genus Saccopteryx; species Saccopteryx bilineata. The sequence continues at coordinate 64,510,543 of NC_089490.1, read as the reverse complement.
GGGAAGATGAATCAAGAAAACATAACAATCCTTAATATATATGCACCAAACCAAGGAGCACCAAAATATATAAGACAGCTACTTATTGACCTTAAAACAAAAACTAACAAAAATACAATCATACTTGGAGACCTCAATACACCGCTGACGGCTCTAGATCGGTCATCCAAACAGAGAATCAATAAAGATATAGTGGCCTTAAACGAAATACTAGAACACCTGGATATGATAGACATCTACAGGACACTTCATCCCAAAGCGACAGAGTATACATTTTTCTCTAGTGTACATGGAACATTCTCAAGAATTGACCATATGTTGGGCCACAAAGACAATATCAGCAAATTTAGAAAAATTGAAATTGTACCAAGCATATTTTCTGATCATAAAGCCTTGAAACTAGAATTCAACTGCAAAAAAGAGGGGGAAAAACCCACAAAAATGTGGAAACTAAACAACATACTTCTAAAAAATGAATGGGTCAAAGAAGAAATAAGTGCAGAAATCAAAAGATATATACAGACAAATGAAAATGAAAATACGACATATCAGAATCTATGGGATGCAGCAAAAGCAGTAATAAGAGGAAAGTTCATATCACTTCAGGCCTATATGAACAAACAAGAGAGAGCCCAAGTAAACCACTTAACTTCACACCTTAAGGAACTAGAAAAAGAAGAACAAAGACAACCCAAAACCAGCCGAAGAAAGGAGATAATAAAAATCAGAGCAGAAATAAATGAAATAGAGAACAGAAAAACTATAGAAAAAATCAATAAAACAAGGAGCTGGTTCTTTGAAAAGATCAACAAAATTGACAAACCCTTGGCAAGACTCACCAAGGAAAAAAGACACAGGACTCAAATAAATAAAATCCAAAATGAAAGAGGAGAGATCACCACAGACATCATAGAAATACAAAGAATTATTGTAGAATACTATGAAAAATTATATGCCACCAAATACAACAATCTAGAAGAAATGGATAAATTCCTAGAACAATACAACCTTCCTAGACTGAGTCATGAAGAAGCAGAAAGCCTAAACAGACCAATCAGCAGGGAGGAAATAGAAAAAACTATTAAAAATCTCCCCAAAAATAAAAGTCCAGGCCCAGACGGTTATACTAGTGAATTCTATCAAACATTCAAAGAAGACTTGGTTCCTATTCTACTCAAAGTCTTCCAAAAAATTGAAGAAGAAGCAATACTTCCAAACACATTTTATGAGGCCAACATAACCCTCATACCAAAACCTGGCAAGGATGGCACAAAGAAAGAAAACTACAGACCAATATCTCTAATGAATACAGATGCTAAAATACTAAACAAAATACTGGCAAACCGAATACAACAACATATTAAAAAAATAATACATCATGATCAAGTGGGATTCATCCCAGAATCTCAAGGATGGTTCAACATACGCAAAACGGTTAACGTAATACACCATATCAACAAAACAAAGAACAAAAACCACATGATCTTATCAATAGATGCAGAAAAGGCTTTTGATAAAATACAACACAATTTTATGTTTAAGACTCTCAACAAAATGGGTATAGAAGGAAAATATCTCAACATGATAAAGGCCATATATGATAAACCATCAGCCAATATCCTATTAAACGGCATAAAACTGAGGACTTTCTACCTTAAATCAGGAACAAGACAGGGTTGTCCACTCTCTCCACTCTTATTCAACGTGGTGCTAGAAGTTCTGGCCAGAGCAATCAGACAAGACAAAGAAATAAAAGGCATCCATATCGGAAAAGAAGAAGTAAAGCTATCACTTTTTGCTGATGATATGATCCTATACATCGAAAACCCGAAGGACTCCACAAAAAGATTATTAGAAACAATAAACCAATACAGTAAGGTCGCAGGATACAAAATTAACATACAAAAGTCCATAGCCTTTCTATATGCCAACAATGAAATATTAGAAAACGAACTCAAAAAAATAATCCCCTTCACAATTGCAACAACAACAACAAAAAATACCTAGAAATAAACATAACAAAGAACGTAAAGGACCTATATAATGAAAATTACAAAGCATTGTTAAGGGAAATCGAAAAAGATACAATGAGATGGAAAAATATTCCTTGTTCTTGGATAGGAAGAATAAATATAATCAAAATGGCCATATTACCCAAAGCAATATACAAATTTAATACAATTCCCATCAAAATCCCTATGAGATTTTTTAAAGAAATGGAACAAAAAATCATCAGATTTATATGGAACTATAAAAAACCCCAAATAGCCAAAACAATCCTAAGGAAAAAGAATGAAGCTGGGGGCATTACAATACCTGACTTTAAACTATATTATAGGGCCACGATAATCAAAACAGCATGGTATTGGCAGAAAAATAGACACTCAGACCAATGGAACAGAATAGAAAGCCCAGAAATAAAACCACATATATATGGTCAAATAATCTTTGATAAAGGGGCCAACAACACACAATGGAGAAAAGAAAGCCTCTTCAACAAATGGTGTTGGGAAAACTGGAAAGCCACATGCAAAAGAATGAAACTCGACTACAGCCTGTCCCCGTGTACTAAAATTAATTCAAAATGGATCAAAGGCCTAAATATAAGACCTGAAACAATAAAGTACATAGAAGAAGACATAGGTACTAAAATCATGGACCTGGGTTTTAAAGAACATTTTATGAACTTGACTCCAATGGCAAGAGAAGTGAAGGCAAAGATAAATGAATGGGACTACATCAGAATTAAAAGTTTTTGCTCAGCAAGAGAAACTGATATCAAAATAAACAGACAGCCAACTATATGGGAACTGATATTTTCAAACGACAGCTCAGATAAGGGCCTAATATCCAAAATTTACAAAGAACTCATAAAACTCAACAACAAACAAACAAACAATCCAATTAAAAAATGAGAAGAGGACATGAACAGACACTTCTCCCAGGAAGAGATACAAATGGCCAACAGATATATGAAAAGATGCTCAGCTTCATTAGTTATTAGAGAAATGCAATCAAAACTACAATGAGATACCACCTCACTCCTGTTAGATTAGCTATTATCAACAAGACGGGTAATAGCAAATGTTGGAGAGGCTGTGGAGAAAAAGGAACCCTCATTCACTGTTGGTGGGACTGTAAAGTAGTACAACCATTATGGAGGAAAGTATGGTGGTTCCTCAAAAAACTGCAAATGGAACTACCTTATGACCTAGCAATCCCTCTACTGGGTATATACCCCAAAACCTCAGAAACATTGATACGTGAAGACACATGTAGCCCCATGTTCATTGCAGCACTGTTCACAGTGGCCAAGACATGGAAACAACCAAAAAGCCCTTCAATAGAAGACTGGATAAAGAAGATGTGGCACATATACACTATGGAATACTACTCAGCCATAAGAAATGATGACATCAGATCATTTACAGCAAAATGGTGGGATCTTGATAACATTATAAGGAGTGAAATAAGTAAATCAGAAAAAAACAAGAACTACATGATTCCATACTTTGGTGGAACATAAAAATGAGACTAAGAGACATGGACAAGAGTGTGGTGGTTACCAAGGGTGGGGGGGGGGAGGGAGGACATGGGAGGGAGGGAGGGAGAGAGTTAGGGGGAGGGGGAGGGGCACAGAGAACTAGATAGAGGGTGACGGAGGACAATCTGACTTTGGGCGAGGGGTTTGCAACATAATTTGATGACAAAATAACCTAGACATGTTTTCTTTGAATATATGTACCCTGATTTATTAATGTCATCCCATTACCATTAATAAAAATTTATTAAAAAAAAAATAAATAAAAAGAAATGTACACTTGAAAACTATATGATCTTATCAACCAATGTCTCTCCAATAAATATAATTTTAAAAGCAAAAAAAAAAAAAAAAAAAAAAAAGTCAGCTTGTGGTAGAAAAATCTAAAACAAAACAAAAAAACAGCTAATAAGTTATGTTTATTTTCAAAATGAGTTGCCTCTCCTTAAGGAAGGATTTATACATTCTTATACATTTCATATCACATTTGGCCTTGTGACATGCTCTGATAAAAGAAACAGGAGCAAAAGTAACATGCATAATTTTTAAATAGATGCTTCAAGATCATGGCTGTGGTTCATCGTAGTCTATTTTTATTTATTTTTTTTTTACTTTTATTTTTGTAGTCTATTTTTAAAGTCCTCTGTAAGACCAACGGGGTTTCAGAGAGTTGCAGCCACCCTACAACGGACATGTATCACCAGCAGGTAATAAACCTTTGCTGATGGAAATAACTGAGATCTAGGATCATTTGTTACTTTTTACCATAATTTAGAACATTCTGATATATACACCATTCACCTAGTTAACAAATCTGAAAAGTTGAGAAAGATACATAGTAAACATAAGGCATATTGTTTCTCTTAGGACCACCCTTTGGGCCTTTCATTCTTTGATTTTTTTTCTGTGGTTGATGGATAATTCTCACTCATTTTGGAAGCAGAATGTGGTTGGTGAAGCATTTTTTTTTTAAATCAGAAGACCGATTATTAATGCTGGCCCCAATATTGACAGTAATAAGCATTTCGTTGTCCTATATACAGAGTAATCTAGGATAGCAGCGTAGAGATCAAATGAGCTGGGTAGAGTTTATTGCATTGGAAGTATCAGTGCAAAAGCCATAGGACTCACATATCTATAATTTCAAAGTCTTTAAAGAAATACTCCTTAAGTTTCTAGTGCAGGCCAAGGATGATAAAAGAGACAAAAATACTTTTTATTCATGTGTCTTTCTTACAGTTTATGCAAATGAGGACAATCCCTGTATAACACTTGATGATCCAGAAGGTAGCATAAAAGTCAATCCGGGAGCCCCAGACTTCCCAAGTATTGATGACGTTAGAACATCAGTGAGCCAGAGGAAGTATGAGAGGTAGAAACTGTGAACTCGGACATCCTAGCTGAAGAGTTAGAGTTAGTTTTTACATATATCTTATCTTGTTGCAAGAAAGGGATAGATCATTTCACCAGCAATGTCTCTCATCTGGCTGGTTGATACGCTTCATTTGGGCAGCAGTCTGTGGGTGGTAGGCTGACGATGAGGACGTACAACCTAAGAATCTAGAAAGTTCCTTTGTCGACATGAAAATGTCAACTGCGTCAGCATTCCATGCCTCACTCAATATGCACAAGTATATTAACACCACCACAGCTCCATGAGGTCGGTTGAATTGTTATTCCCATTTTACAGATGAGGAGACTGATGCTCTCTTGAACTTAACTTCTAGGTTGGGCTGACTGCCTATATGCTGTCACACTTTGTAGAAGATTGTTAGTTTCATGTACCTGTGGTGTCCAGGATTTCTGTAGAAGGCTCCTGGATGATAAAATGTTTGGGGCTACCTGATGATAAAATGTTCCAGAAAACCAGAACTTGGCCTGACCTGTGGTGGCGCAGTGGATAAAGCGTCGACCTGGAAATGCTAAGGTCACCGATTCGAAACCCTGGGCTTGCCTGATCAAGGCACATATGGGAGTTGATGCTTCCAGCTTCTCCCCCCTTCTCTCTCTCTGTCTCTCTCTCCTCTGTCTCTCTCTCTCCCCCTCTCTCTCTCCTCTCTAAAAAAAAAAATTAATAAATAAAATAAAATAAAAAGAAAACCAGAACTCCAAAGTGTGATACTCAATGAACCTCCAAGAAAAGCAAGCATTTAGACTGCAAACTCAAGCGGGACTGTGGCAATAGAGCAAGAGAGGAAAAGGCTTCCTTGATATCTGTGACAGACAGAGCTAAGGAGGGTGAATGCTCCAGGAGGAGCATCCATGGGAAAATTCAATAAAAGGGGCAAAGGTTTCTCTGAGCACAACAAATGTGGAAGAGTAAGACCCCCCTTGACATCTCTCTTTAAGTAAAATCCTGTTGGCCAGTCTAACCTTTAGCTTTGTTTTTTTGTTTGTTTGTTTGTTTTCACATTCAACTTTTTTTGGTGGGGGCAGTACAGAGCCATAATTCAACAAGATAAACTGAGACAACCTTTCAGGGAAGGTGAAACCCAGTGGCAACTTCCTGTGTAGAAATTCTCTATATATCGCTTCTCGGCCTTTTGGCTAAGATCAAGTGTAGAAATTCTCTATAACATTTGAGGTTCTGTCTTGTACTGTGATTTTCCTAAGGGCTTTTGTTACACACACACTATAGATTTATTGTGTTTTGTTTTACTTTGCTAGTATCTTCCTAAACTGTATCAGTTAATAATTATTAGTCAATTAAAATGAATATTAGTCAATTAGAATAAAATTGAAGAGTGAGATTATTTGGTGGAGAAGCAGACTATTTCCTTTATTTTCAATGTGAAAGAGGAGATCCACATTACTTTCTCCGGGTTTCTTGTTTAAAAGGTACACAACTGAATTTCTAGAATCCTTAGCAACCCCAGGCATCATACCTCACCCTAGGCAGTGCACCGAAGGATTGTAGGCACCACCCACTGAATCCCCCCGACAGACATATGCCCCTGGAGACTCCCTCTTATCATCCATTCCTCCCTACTCAGCATCATAACTTAAAGGCTTCAGAGGGGAAGGGAATTAAATTACCTATCTCTTAACTTCCTTTAAAAATATTTAAGCACCAGTGACAGAAGGAAACACTCCTATTAAAAGCTCCCTTGCAACATCTTTTGGGTCTAAGCTGTCCTCTTAATAGAGAACCTACCACTGATAAGTATCTGTATCTCTCATCTTCTACCTCAAAGACAGTCCATGGAGGCCCATCAACCACCCCAGGTATCAGGGTAGGTCCAGATGGATTCTCCAGGGAACTATCTGGAAAGAAAAATATATCTCGCTTTTGCTCTTCGAGACCAAAATATTCTTGAACTAAGTAAAATTGGTTAAGATATGTGAAACAATATTCTGGTGTATGTGTGTGTGTGTGTGTGTGTGTGTGTGTGTGTGTATCTTTAGAAAACCATGTAAGTAATAAAATTGGTTAAGCCTCATATTAATAGTTATTGTATAATAATTAATTAGTAGACTAGAAACCCAGCATCTTAAGTTAATTAACATGAATGTACCAGTAAGTATATACTGGGAAAACACATAAAATATAAATGATACTGTCTTTATATGAATGAATCATAAAAAAGAACATTGTTGAACTTTCTAGTTTACTGATAATTAATAATTTCAGATATTAGCAACTACAACATGTGCTTTTAAATGCCCCTAAAATGCAAAGCTACCATAAAATAGAATTAACAGGGAGCTTTAGAAATTCATTAAATTGAATTTTAGTAGCAGCTTCTTTTTTTGGCTAATAGAGGAGTATATGTCTATGCATACACTATTTATGATACCGTTTGAGACTTACATAAAATATAAGTTGAGAGAATCTGTTGCTTTCAATAATTTACAAAGGTAGAAAATAACAGCAAGGGGAATTGAGAACAAACCTCGCCTTTTCTCATACTGTAATATACAGATATTACATCTGTGGCTTCCAATACAGGTTCTTAATCTGAGCCCCGACAAGCCTTGCAGTGTGAAGAGATCAAAGGGATATCTGTGGGAGAAAGTATAGATGCGGTTTCTGGTGCATAATCATGTTTGCAAACATGTTAATGAAATCTGGGTGCTTGCTAACTTGATAATTGAATTTACAAATGATTGGAAATATTTGCCACAGAAAGACTTAGAGTCCTTCCTGAAATCCTAATGACAGCTCTAGCAATATGTGTATGCCTCCTGAGGGCCCACTGAGGATAGACGGTATTAAAAATATAATTGGTTTTAAAGCACATTAGATTAAATTTTCTCCTATGATTCATTCTCTCTTCTTTGTATTCACCTTTCAGGTCATTTCCTGCTTCCCGAATATAGTATCCATAACTCAAAATGAACTACCACATGAATTTGCTTATTTTTGTTCAATCCAGCTAGTTTCAAAGAGTTCCATTTCCATTTAAAATGATGTGTTTTAAAATGAAAAGTTCAAACTTTTGAATTAAGTAATACTTAGAAAAAGCCATCAACAGTATTTGAAATCTGACAAAATGCACATTGTTGAAAAACACCAGAGTGGAAAGCAATTGGGAAGTTAGTTGAGGTCACTCTAAATTAAAAATATATATATTATTTTTAAAAAGCCTTACTTTACTAGGTCCACTTTTAGCTCTTCCATGCAAGTCTCATGCCACATCTGACATATTACATTTACATGATGAATAAAAACATTCTGGTCAAATCAAAAATTTTTTAAATGATGCATGAACTTTCAGCTGCATTAAATGAGTTTCTGACAGTATTTCTAAGCCCCTGTTGTTGGAGAAAAAAATGCCAACTTTTCCAGTGGTTTTTTTTTGTTTTGTTTTGTTTTGTTTTTGTATTTTTCTGAAGCTGGAAACGGGTAGAGACAGTCAGACAGACTCCCGCATGCCCCCGACCGGGATCCACCCAGCACGCCCACCAGGGAGTGACGCTCTGCCCACCAGGGGGCGATGCTCTGCCCCTCTGGGGCGTCGCTCTGTTGCCACCAGAGCCACTCTAGCGCTTGGGGCAGAGGCCAAGGAGCCATCCCCAGCGCCCGGGCCATCTTTGCTCCAATGGAGCCTCACTGCAGGAGGGGAAGAGAGAGACAGAGAGGAATGAGAGGGGGAGGGGTTGCCAACTTTTCCAGTTTTTGGTGGCTGCAGCTAGCAACGCCACATGGCATGTTCTTTTGAATGCACACATTAGAATGGGATCAGGGATCTTAGGAATAAATTGGTTGCCAAACAATATCAATGGTGCCCTGGTCTGATCTTGTATATAATTATTTGCAGAAGAAAGCTGAAGAGCAGCAACATGGTTAATCTGTACATGTTTATTTCTAGCCATTCAGGGAACTTATGGGCCAAAATGATTTACTATTAGTCACTAAAGGTTATTAAGATTGCTGTACAAAGTTGATGAAAAGTGTTATTGTCTTTGTAATAAAAAATTACTTTCATGGAACAGTTTACACCTAATTTTTTATTACATTTCACTTCTTGGCCTCTTCCTCACCCCTTCAGAGTTTTACAGTTGGCAACACTTGATTGTTTGTGCTTTCTGGTGGCATTCTTTACTCTTTATTTGTATGGTACCAAGAATGTGGATAGTAGATTCCAGAACTTAAATTATAAATGAGGTGGCTCTCCATCCCAGATAGCTCCCAGGCTTCTGCCTTTACAAAGGACACCAGGACGAAAGCAGATTTGCCCTCAGTGTAACATGACCATGGGAACTGTCCAAATTAAGAGATTTCAATGATCTGAAACTTCATACTTCTCCAGATTACTCCAGGCAGCCAAAGACATGCTGTTTGAAAATGCATCAAATAAATCACTAACTCTTTTTTCCTCTGAAAAATAGAACCATTGCTTTAGAAAAATCCCATAACCACTAGCAGACTTAAACAGAATAGCAAAAGTGAACAGAATAGAAGTCTAGCAAAGACTACATGTAGGTGTCAAAAGAGAAAAAAAAATAGAGCAAAGAGAAGGGACAGAGGGCTACAGATTATTACCATTACAACGCATTTATTAAACACAACCTCAAAAGAGGAGATTTGACTTGAGGTGGTGAACACAGAACACACAATACAATATACAGATGATGTGTTATAGAATTGTACACCGGAAACCTGTATAATTTTATTAACCAATGACACTCCAATAAATTCAATGAAAATATTTTTTAAAGACCACAAGATCAGGTAAAATACAACATAGATATTTTTCTAGCCACTAGAAATTTAACATCTAAGATGTCACTTGAGGAAAATCCAAGTAAAAACATAAAAGGTATTCAAGAGCAAATTTATACAAAGAAAGATGTGAAGAAAACATCAAAGTAGGAACTAGCAGAAAAGTTAGTTTTTAAAAAGTTACTTTAATTAGAACACTATTATGAAATATGACTATAAAGTTATGATCGTATGTATCTAATATAATCAATATAATTCAGTCTCATTACTTTCCCACAGTGTGTTTTATTTTCCACTGCTTCATGCTAAAGCATGAACCAGGAAAAGTATCCAATTTAAATTATATGTGGTCTTTAGGGAAATAATAGGGCCACATGATTCTGATTCAAGATTTAGCAAGTGCTAATACAAGCTCAATATAATTTTTTAATAAATGAAAGACTCCAAAATTAATAATTTTTATGATTTATTACATGGAACTCTAGATGTATTTTTCACTTTAGGTACATTTTAGTACTTCACATTTTCTCTAACTCAATGCCTAATATTTCAGATACAAAGACACATCCATCATGTTTCTATCATTAGAACTCAGTGCAAAATCTCAGAATACATTGGCTGTAATTAGAAAGTAATTTTAAAGTTTAATTTATATTATAGTTTATTTTCTTCTTTAGGATTAAGAACAAGAAACTGTAATGAGATTCATATTAAGCTAACATTTTTGAACAGTAAATATGTGCCATACACTTATAAGTGTTTCTACAAGAAGATCAAAACCTTTGGAATTTTTATTTTGTCACCATGAGAAATGACCAAAAGAATTATAATTAGGCAGCAGAAGGAAGAAAAAGCTAAGAGAACAGTAGCAAGAATTCTCTGTGCCTACTGAAGGGAGAACAAAAGAAAATATCCTCATATCTGAAAAATATTAATAACAAATAAGAAGAAAATTTAAATAAGAATATACTTTTAAAATGAGTTAATGCAGTTAGATTGTCTTTATTGTTCTCTGGGAACTTTTCTTAAAGCAGCAAAGGGAACAGGAAAATGCAAATAATGTCCCCAGTGAAACAGAGATGCTTTAACCTCTGGATGACAAAGTAGGAAGGAGCTCTAATAAATGCATTGAAATTCAAAGCAGGGTCTGGGAAGACCAGAAGAGAGGATGTTTGTAACTACAGATACTAGAAAAAAAAAAAAAACTAGCCAAGTACAAATCTTCTAAGAGAGTGACACATCCTGAACTTTAAAACAATACAAAACAAACAGACAGAAAACAATAACTCAGTTTCAAAAATGGAACAGATTCTGGGGACTAGGGACAGTGTTTCACTTGGCCCCATTTGGCATAAAAACTTGTTAAAGTAGAGAGTAGGGTTAGCTTAGCCTGTAAGGTGTTTCTGGGGGACAGGGGAACCGTAATGGTAGAAGAAGAAAGAGTTGAAAATGTAAACAATCCTAGAGTATCAAATATTTTTCTCTTTCTCTCTGCATTCACACACATACGCATACACACACACACACGCATAATAGAAGTCCAGCTAGCCAGCTATCTGTGGCTCCTTTTCAACATGAACTTGCCATAATAGATAATAAAAGAAAAACTTACTATAGGTAACAATAAGAAAAATATAGGCCATAGCCGGTTTGCGTGGTGAATAGAACATCAGCCTGGTTTGATCTCTGGTCAGGGCACACATGAGAAGTGACCATATTCTTCTCTTCTCCTTCTTCTCTCCCTTCTTTCTCTTTTCTCCTCTCACAGACAGTGGCTTGATGGGTTCCAGCATCAGCCTCAGGCACAGAGAATCGCTTGGTGGATCTGATCATCACCCAGGCACTGAGAATAGCTTGGGTAATCCGAGCGTCTGGCCAAGACAGAGGTTGCCAGGTGAATCATGGTCAGGGCACATGTTGAAGTCTGTCTTTTTATCTCCTCATCCTCTCAACTTAAAAAAATAATAATAATTTAAAGGGAACAAGTAAAGGACCTATACAATGATGTCACAAAGAAAAAATTAGGAGCATACCAGGGATACAAATGGCAGATGAAAAAAGCCCATCATAATAGAAACAGACTAATAGATATGGTTGCCAGAGGAGAGAGCTGAGTAAAAAAGTTGAGAGGATTAAGAAGTTCAGATTGGTAATTACAAAACACTAACAGGAATGTAAAGCACAGCACAGAAAATATAGTCAATAATATTCTAATAACTATGTATGATGCCAGATGGGTACTGGTAAAATCAAGGGCAACCCTTTGTAAAGTAGATGCGTGATTGTCTACCACTATGCTGTATATTTGAAACTAATATAAAATAATATTGAATGTAAGCTGCAATTGAAAAAATAAATTAAAATAATTAATCTGAACCAAAAAATAAAAACTTTGATTAAAAGCATATTCATCTTTAAAAAAATGAAGAAAACTCACCAAAAAATAAATAAATAAAATAAAACATAGCAATGAACAAGTAAAAACTATATCACCCTGAATTTTCAAAACTGAGTAAGTCAGTTTGCTTTATAAGAGAGGACAGAGACAAAATATAAGTAATCAGAGAAGAAATTTTAATACTCTGAAAAATGAGCCTTGTTGGGGTAGAGGAGCAGTGTGCACAATTGTAATAGGCATGTCTGACTGGAAGAAACACAGGGAAGACTCAGAATTGTGGGAACACAGTAAAGATGATAAGAGAGCATGACAGAAAACAAAGGGAAGTGAAAATAAACAAAGTCAAAGGGGACCTGAAATGAAAATTATAGATATAGATGATGGGTAGCAAGCACTGAAACACAAGTAATAGATACATGTTGGTAAATAAGAAAACCAAATTTACAGGACAGAATAAATATTGAAGGATATAGTTGAAGAAACTCTCCAGAAATAAACAGGATCAGAATCTGTAAAATGTAAAGGCACCCTGTATCCCAGAAAGAGAAAAACTAATTTAGAACAATTAATTCAATGGCACATCTTTAAAAAGTTACAAGATTTCGAAGATGAGAAAATCTTTCATCAGATAGAAAATAAAAAACAATTAGAGACATAGACAGCTGTATGGTAGTTGCTAGAAAGAAAGGGGGTTGGGAAGGTAGTAAAGGGTGAGTCAAATACATCGTGGTGGAGGGAGACTTGACTTGGGGTGGTGAACACACAGTGCAATAGACAGATAATGTATTACAAGGACTGTACACTTGAAGCTTATATAATTTTATTGACCAATGTCACTCCAATAAACTTAATAACATTTAAAAAAATCAAGTTATGTATAAAGAATAAAATAATATTTTAACATACTAGATTTATTCATAATATTAAAAGAAGTGGGTAGTTTCTTCAAAGTATTCAAAGAAAGATGTTTTGACTCATAACTATATTCTTAGACAAATGGTTGTTCAAGCATAATTAAAACACACAATTCTTCATAACAATGATTTTGAATACAGAATTAAATAAAAAATACATTTCAGCCAACAAATTAATGAATGGAAGAACTATGTCAGAATGCCTCGCCCTGGCTGTGAGCACTGAGTCCATTTAAGAGGAGAACTAAGACTGAAACAAATGTGAGAATTGTGGTTGGAGAAGAGAATGAAAATGTAACGTATGCTAACAGCACAAATGAGAAGACAAGGGAGAAGTAGGGCTTTTATAGGGGAATAGGTCAAGACATTTTAGTTGATAAATCAAATAGCTGCAAGCTTATTTGAAATGGTCAACATAAACAATGAAAAAGGAAAAAATGAACAGAAATGAGTTTGGTCATTACTAGGAAAGTATAACATAGAATGTTACAATATATTTAAGGCAGGATCTATATATTTCATATAAAAGTACAAATGAGATAAATTCACTCATTAAACTATCAGGAGAGAAGGTGGGAAAAAGGAAGTAAAGAGGGACAAATATACGATGACAGAAAATCAAGAGACTTTGGGTGATGGGTATACAACATAATCAACAGTTCAAATGCTACAGAAATGTTCACCTGAAACCTAGGTACTCTTATTGATCAATGTTGCCCTGTTAAATTTAATTTTCTAAATAAGATTTTTTTAAAAATTAAAAAATAATAATAAATAAAATATCAGATAAGACTAGAAAGCAATTCTCAATTATATGCTATATGCAATAGAAATACCACAAACAAAGTGGCTCAGAAAAATGATAAAACTCATAAGAACAGACTGTAAACACACACACACACACACACACACACACACACACACAGAGAGCTATAGAAAGAGAGTAAATAGAGAATAGAGAATCACTGAATATCTAGTCAAGAAAAAAAGTGAGACAATACAAACATACAAAATAGAAAATAATTATACAAAAAAGATACAAGAAATTAAAAGAATCTTAAAATATCAGTATACTTAGTTATTGTAAATAAATTTAAGAATCCATATAAAATAGATTTTTTTTTTTTTGGAAAATAGAAATTAGAAAAATTTACTATGAAAGAGAAAGAAAGTGTCTGCTAGAAACAGAAAATATTACTAAAGCACAACATGTCCCCAGTATACTGGGCCCATAGCTAAACAAGAAATATCAGAGGAACAGGTAACTCTAATGTAATTTGAAATGATCCAAGATATAGAAAATAATAATTTTTCAAATCTTTTCAGAAGAAAAAATATTTCAAATCAATCTCACTCTAGCAAAATTATCAAATAAATGTTTTAAAAAAATACAGGCCTTGGCTAGTTGGCTCAGTGGTAGAGCGTCAGCCTGGCGTGCAGGAGTCCCGGGTTCGATTCCCGGCCAGGGCACACAGGAGAAGCGCCCATCTGCTTCTCCACCCCTCCCCCTCTCCTTCCTCTCTGTCTCTCTCTTCCCCTCCTGCAGCCAAGGCCCCATTGGAGCAAAGTTGGCCCCGGCATTGAGGATGGCTCCGTAGCCTCTGCCTCAGGCACTAGAATGGCTTCGATTGCAGCGGAGCAACACCCCAGAGGGGCCAACCATTGTCCCCTGGTGGGCATGCCAGGTGGATCCTGGTTGGGTGCATGTGGGAGTCTGTCTGACTGCCTCCCCACTTCTTACTTTGGAAAAACTTTAAAAAATAAATAATAAATAAATTTTTAAAAAGCAAACAATACAACAGGATATAAAAAAATGTATTTCTATGACAAGGTGTGGTTTATCATATTATGAAATAATCTAATTTCAGTAGTAAATTTTATATTTCAAATCAGTGTGGTAAAGATAAATAAAAGTAGTGGATTTCTACTCCACAACTTAACCAAAGATAAATTCCAGATGGTCAAAGGTTATTAAAAGATTAAAAATTAAAACTCCAAAAAAATTTAGAGAAAACTCTTTTTAATAATTTGAGATTGATAAAGAATGTGTGGCCCTAGCCAGTGGCTCAATGAATAGAATATTGACCTGGCATATGGATGTCCCTGGGTCAAATTCCAGCCAGGGCACATAGGAGAGGTGACTAACTGATTCTCCCCCACTTCTCTCGCTCTTTGACTCCTGCAGCCAGTGGCTTGATTGATTCAAGCGTGGCTCAGGCACGGAGGATGGCTCAGTTGGTTCAAGTGCATCAGCCTCAAGTGCTAAAAATAGCTCGGTACTCAAGCATCAGCCCCAGACAGCATTACCATGTGGATTCTGATCAGAGAACATGCAGGACTCTACCTCACTATCTCCTATCCTATCACCTAAAACAAAAAAAGAAAAAAAAAGAAAGGAAAAAAGAATTTGTTCAATAAGATTTACAACCAAGCCTGACCAGGCAGTGGTGCAGTGGATAGAGCATCGGACTGGGATGCGGAAGACCCAGGTTCGAGACCCCAAGGTCGCCAGCTTGAGCATGGGCTCATCTGGTTTGAGCACAGCTCACCAGCTTGGACCCAAGGTCACTGGCTTGAGCAAGGGCTTACTCAGTCTGCTGTAGCCCCATGGTCAAGGCACATATGAGAAAGCAATCAATGAACAACTAAGGTGTCACAACGAAAAACTGATGATTGATGATTCTCATCTCTCTCCATTCCTGTCTGTCTGTTCCTATCTATCCTTCTCTCTGACTCTCTATCTGTCTCTGTAAAAAAAAAAAAAAAAAAAAAAAAAAAGATTTACAACCAACTGCCATAAAAGTATTAGTAAATTTTACTACATTAAAAAATTAATAAATAAGGTATAAAAACACCATACGTAGTCAAATGAAAAACAGCAAATGTGGCTAATAAGTATAATTCATATCACAGACAAAGGTAGTTGTCTATATCAAAACAATTCGTATGAGTCAATTAGAAAAAAAACATCAACTCTTTAAGGAAAACATAGACAAATATTTAGGTTAGAAAATAATAAAATACAAATACTCTTAAATCTATAAAAATGTGCCGGCTTTCTCAACAACAACAAAAAAATTTAAATTGCAACAAAAAACAGCTGATTCCTAGTCCAAGGATAAAAATATACAAGATGTACCTGGGACATCAGGTTGGGCCAGAAAGCAATAAAACTATCAAGAACTAAATGAGCCATGTCACAAGGATGGAAGAGACAATATGAGGGGAATTTGGCCATTATGTAACAATTTGAGCTTGAAAAGCGAATAATGAATGCAAATGATTGAAGCACATAAAATATGAAAACTCAAGAGTTTTACTGACAGCCTCCTCAATAAGAGAGATAGAACCTAAAATTTAAATAAAACAAATTGAACACTGCTAGAAATAACAAGGAGGGCCCTATATTTTTATTCTAAGAATAGGCAGTTAAAAGAAAATTCATATTGCCTTTCTTCCATGAAATACATGTCAAGGAAAATAATTAGCCCTAATTGGTGTGGAAAGTTTATTTTTTATTGAAAAGGTCTAACTAAAACTATGGACGGAATGGTAGAGCTTTTCTTTTTTGTGTGTTTGTTTTATTAATTTTAATTTACTGTGTTAACATGGATTCAAGTGTCCCACTGAATATAACACCCTCACCCCTTTAGACCCCAGGCCTTATCTTATGACTGGAAGTTTGTATCTTTTGACCATCTTCACTCATTTTCCTTCTCACTTTTCCCACTGCTTCTGTCAACCACAAATCTGTTTTGTCTTTTTTTTTTTTAATTTAATCCCTTTTTGCCCCCCTCTCCCTAACTCCTGCCCCCTCTCCCTCTGGGATTTGCTGTTCTGTTATCTGTATCTCTGTGTTATGTATATATAATTTCACTAATCCCTTCACCTTCCCTTATCCCATCCCCTCAACCCCCTTCCCTCTGACAGCTGTCCCTCTGGCTAGAGTTTTTGTATTTTTTAAAATCACCACTCTGCAATCCTTCATAAAAATAAATGACTAAAGCCTGACCAGGTGATAGCTCAGTGGATAGAGCATCGGACTGGGATGCAGAGGACCCAAGTACAAAACTCCGAGGTCATCAGCTTGAGCACAGGATCACCAGCTTGAGCACGGAGTCTCTGACTTGATAGTGGGATCATAGACATGACCCCATGGTTGCTGGCTTGATCCGAAAGGTCGCTGACTTGAAATCCAAGGTTGCTGACTTGAAGCCCAAGGTCTCTGGCTTGAGCCCAAAGTTGCTGGCTTGAGTAAAGGGTCACTTGCTCTGCTGTAGCCTCATGGTCAAGGCACATATGAAAAAGCAAAACAATGAACAACTAAGATGCTGCAATGAAGAACTGATGCTTCTCATCTCTCACACTTCTGGTCTGTCTGTCCCTATCTGTCCCTCTTTCTGTCTCTCTCTGTCTCTGTCATAAATAAATAAATAAATAAATAAATAAATAAATAAATAAATAAATGCCTTAAGCAATGAACACATGAATGAAGCCATGTGATAAAATATAAGTGGAGAATTTTAAAATGGACAGATCTGACTATGACCACCTGAATCCATTTATTATTAGTCTGATCATCACAGAAAGTAGCAGAAGCATGAAACATTCTCTAATATCCATGAAGTACTGCTAACCTGCTGAACCCAAACCTAACCAAATGTCAGGTGTTAACTTTTCTCTACAGAAAACAAGTTAAATTACACCACAGGAGGTGAAAGACAAATCCAGAATGTGGGATTCTGTATAGGACAAACGATCCAGTTTCAATAAGCCAAAGTCAGTAGGTCAAAAGGAAAGAATACTGTTCTAATTTGAAAGAAAGGAGACATAGAAACAAATGTAATGAGTAGACTTTGTCTAGATCCTGATTCAACCACACCAACTACAAAAAGACTTTTTCCCCCTCATATTTAAACAAATCTCCTTAAGATTTCTTATTAAATGATATGGAACAATACATATTAAGCATTATTATGGCATTGTGTGTATACAGTAAAATGTCCACATGTTTTAGAGATGCTTGTTGAGGTATAGAGAAGAAAGAGAATGATGGCTGGATCATTTTTAAATAGTTCAACCATAAAAAAAAAAAAAAAGAGAGAGAGAGAGAGAAAAAAAAAAACTGGAAGCAGAGAGATCACTAAAACAAATGTGCCAAAATTCTGATACTTGTTAAATTTGACTGATGGATATATGAAGGGTCATTTGTTCTATATTTGCATATTATAAAGTTCATTTAATTGATCGGTTTGAATTTCAACCCGTATAAGAAAAAGTTATTCTCATATAATGCTGGTGGGAGGATAAACTGATCAATCCCCTATGGAGAATATGTCAGTATTTATCAAAATGTAAGACATACATTACAAAGTGGCATTCATTGGTGCATTGTTGGTAATGGCAAATGATTAATAATGACCTGCTGAGCTATAACTAAAGACTAATCAAAGTATAGTGAAGGCAGACATCAAAAAATTCTGCAGCCATTAAAGAAAGAGGAGAGAACTCGGTCAAGTAATATAACAGGCAAAATAATATAAATACTAAATATTTTTAAGTTATTAAAATAATTCTGAAGTCCTTTTAAGTGCATGGATGAAAGTTAAAAAATCCCCAAGGCTAGAACAAGGCGGAAGTTAGAAGTTAGGGAAGTAAGCTAAAGCTATTGCTGCTTTGTGGCACCTACTAGTGCTGTTTGACCTAGAACATGGTTTCTCAGCCTACAATTAGTGATTAGTGACATCTGAAGCCAGATCATTCTTTGATAAAACTGTTCTGTGTATTGTAGGATATTTAGGAGCATCCCTGGCTTCTGTGGATTCCAGTGACACCTCCCCCAAGTTATAATAAACAAAAACATCTCCAGACATTGCTAAATGTCCCTTATAGGGGAAAAATTACCCCTAAATGAGAACTACTGATATAGCGTATCAGTTACTAAAGGGGCCATGGAGGGGAAATGTAAGAAGACCACCCCCAATAAAGCTGGAAGCCATGGAAATGAGGAATAAATATAACATAGAACCAGAAAAAGGAAGAAAAGTTATTTATTTTAATCCATATTCATTTCAAGGTCTAAAAAATTACAACATGTTAATATTTTCATTAAAAGCAGACGTTTTTTGGTAGTAGCAACTGACATGTAGTAACACCTTCAGGAGGAAGAAAGAAATGTAGTATTCAAATAATTTCTACAGATAATATTCCAATAAACAAAAGCTCTCAGAAAGTAAATAAACAACCAAATACACAATTAAGCAAGACACCAATAAGGAAAGTCAGTAAAAACAACAATCCACAAAACCAGATAAAAAAAATGTACAAATATATCAATGATCAAATACAAACTATAAAATAAGTATATTTAAAAGATTTTAAAAACTCATTTGAAAAAACATAAATAATTATATAATTATAAAAAATTACCAGAAAGATGTATAGAACTAAATAAAACATCTAGAAATTAGAAATTTAATTGAAAGTAAAAACATTAGATATGGTGACAGGAGATTATACTGAAATGAACAATTAGTGAGCTGGAAGCTAGAGCAGATGAAGTTATACTCAGTGCAGCACAGAGACACTGAATTGAAAAACATGAAATAGAACTTAAAACTTATAAAGGGTAAAAATTAAACAATGAACATCCATTAAAATTTAAAGGAAAGCAGTAGAAACAATGGAAAGTGTAGCATTATTTGAAGAGATAATGGCTGAAAACTTTCCAGAATGGACAATAGATGCCAGTTCACAGATCCATGAACCAACAAACTTCAAGCAAGTATTTTGATATTGCAATGTCATAATAACAATAACAACACAATAATAATGGCCACATGTTGAGTGTTTACTCTGTATTAGATATTATATTTACCATACTGTTAACAGCAAAATGATAAGATCTTGGTTCTTGTTGTCTTGAAGGAAAGAATTCAACCAGGAGACAAAGTACAGCAAGGAAAGGAAGAATTTATTGGTTGTGCAAGAATACACTCAGGAGGGACTGAGTGGGCAAAGAAAATGGTACCTTGGAAATAGGTTTAGGGTGTTAGCCCGGATGAGCTGCTGCTGCCTACTGCTCCCTTAGTTGCAAGTTTCATGGGGTCCCATAAAGCTCAGAAGAAAGAGAGCGCCAAGGAAAACTTGCCTGGGGAAAAAAAGAGGAGGCGAAGGAGACAGAAGAGGAGGGAAAAGGTGCAGACATGCTCCTGGTAAGGGGAGCATTGAGTTCTCAGTCCTAAGGTCTTTTAAGGATGGAGATCGTAAAGAAGGTCCCATAGGAGGATCTTAATAGAATATTCATCAGCTTTTCAGGATTGTATTCTCCACTGATTGGTTGGCACCAGAGCAGGGAGTCAGTAGGCAATGCAGCTAGTCCTGAGGTCAGATATGGCATCATCTGTCTGGTTTTGCTGCTTTTCTGGGCCTGGAGCTGAAACATAACTGAGGTCTAGATGTATTTGATACAGGTCAGAATCTCATTTTTCTGGAGGTTTAATGCTTAAAGGATATTCTCTGCCCCCCTTATTTATCCTCCCCCACCCCCGGCCACTAAGGGGGTATAACCCGCATGACCAGAGCTATGATAGTGAAAAAAAGGTTAACCTGGAGCAAGATCCTTGTTTTCACAGTTTTACACATTGCTAGGCACCTGGGGCTCTCCGCCCTGCTGACCTTCTATTCTGGCCTACAGTCCTTCATGTCTATCTAACTACAACAACATTGCGTAAATTACCTTAATTGAAAAATAATGTTTTAAAAAGAGGAACATACATGCAACTGCCTTATGTAAAACATATATACACTGAAAGACTTTTACGAGGCAGCCAAAACCAACTGCAATGCATAGATAATGTTTGATAATTCAAGCAAACTATAATTATCATATTATTTAATGTCTCTATATAGAAAGAAAGACTTCAACCCAGACCTGGATGACTATACAATTTTTAGCACATAGTTATGCAATATTTTTTTTTTTTTTGTATTTTTCTGAAGCTGAAAACGGGGAGAGACAGTCAGACAGACTCCCGCATGCGCCTGACCGGGATCCACCCGGCACACCCACCAGGGGCGAAGCTCTGCCCACCAGGGGGCGATGCTCTGCCCCTCTGGGGCGTCGCTCTGCCACGACCAGAGCCACTCTAGCACCTGGGGCAGAGGCCAAGGAGCCATCCCCAGCGCCCGGGCCATCTTTGCTCCAATGGAGCCTTGGCTGCGGGAGGGGAAGAGAGAGACAGAGAGAAAGGAGGGGAGGGTGGAGAAGCAAATGGGCGCTTCTCTTATGTGCCCTGGCGGGGAATCGAACCCCGGGTCCCCCGCACACCAGGCTGACGCTCTACCGCTGAGCCAACCGGCCAGGGCCTAGTCATGCAATATTTAAACCACATAAATTTCTGAAAGTTTGTTATTGTTCTGTACTTTTTCTTCTTATAAAGTAATTTGATTTAAAAAATGTTCTATACAGCTCTTTCTAATTGGAATAAAGGGGAAACGAGTATAATGACAACAACAAAAACAATTAAGGATGGTGTGAACAAAACAAAAAATTATGATAAAACACTGTCAAAAACAAATAAGAAACAGACATAGCTGGTCATTTCTATTTTGCAAGGAGTTACCTTGTATTTCTACCAGAGTTTTTCTCAGCAAAGCTATAAGATATATGTTTTACAAGTTATTATTTAAAACTAGGATATTAACAATACGAATAAAGATACTAAATAACTAAATATTTCTGACTCCATTAGCACACCACATGAATTTCTAATTTATAAGTGACATTTTATGAAGAAGAAATTTTTAGATGATTTTCTTATAGCTTTGCTACAAAGAGAGATAGAACAAATCCTTCTGAATCATCACAGTCTAGTTCTAATTCTTGAACCAAGAGAATGAAAATAGATCCCGAACTGAGCCAGAGAAAGGTGTTTACTCCCAGACCCTAAGGGCAGGTGAGGAGGTGGAGAAGAACCAGGATCATCACCAATGGAGACTGAAAGCAGGTCTTTCATATAAGGTAAGACTAAGGTGACAGCAGCTACAGGGAATAGGGATGTTCCAAAGTGGTAATAATTAGATACAAGGAAGAAATTGAAGAAATTTGTTCTGAATTAAAAAATCAAGCCTGACCTGTGGTGGCGCAGTGGATAAAGCGTCGACCTGGAATGCTGAGGTCGCTGGTTCAAAACCCTGGGCTTGCCTGGTCAAGGCACATATGGGAGTTGATGCTTCCAGCTCCTCCCCCTGTTCTTTTTCTCTCTCTCTCTCCTCTCTCTCTAATAAAAATAAATAAATAAAATCTAAATTGTTGGGCTGTGACCCAATATTGGGAAAAAAAAAGAAACCAAAAGATAAGTACTTCTCTCCTATGGTTTTTGCAATGGTATTAAATAGATACCCCCAAGATAGACTAGGGTGGATTGAGCAAAATCCCCCTCCAAACCCCATAAATTTTTTACCCTTGATAATCATTTCCTGTGCTGAATCCCTAAAGTCTTATTATACTTGGGCTAAGTCTCTTGAGAGCAAAGTAAATAGGGAAAGAACTATTCTAAAAAATTTAACTTCTTAAACGTTTGTGGGAGTTTTTTTTGTTTTTTGTTTTTTTGGTTTTTTTGAGGAGGGGAATAAGAAGCTGAATTAGATGAGTACATCTGGCCAGAGCAAAGTAACTGAATCACAATAAATCCATTAGCTAACTTTTCATTTCTTTTCTCTCAAACTGAACCCTCTACTTGGTATCTTTTAAAGATAAAATATCTTTAGCTTTCTACATAATATCCTAGATAAGTATAAATGCATTTTAAAATGTTTAATTTGATTACTTTAGAGGGGAATCTTGTAGAAAAAGGTTAGGTTAAAAAGAGGAGGGGTCTTATTATGAAGACAGACAACATGATTAGTTTCCCTCTCTTATGAGTATGTGTTTGCACTCAGGGAAAAGAAGAGCTGAGTCATAGGGGCTGTAAATTGGATTTCTTTTTTTTTTTCTTTTTTTTTTTTTTTTTGTATTTTTCTGAAGCTGGAAACGGGGAGAGACAGTCAGACAGACTCCCCCATGCACCCCACCGGGATCCACCCGGCACGCCCACCAGGGGCGGAGCTCTGCCCACCAGGGGGCGATGCTCTGCCCCTCCGGGGCGTCGCTCTGCCGGACCAGAGCCACTCTAGCGCCCGGGGCAGAGGCCAAGGAGCCATCCCCAGCACCCGGGCCGTCTTTGCTCCAATGGAGCCTTGCCTGCGGGAGGGGAAGAGAGAGACAGAGAGGAAGGAGGGGGAGGGGGTGGAGAAGCAAATGGGCACTTCTCCTATGTGCCCTGGCCGGGAATTGAACCCGGGTCCCCCGCACGCCAGGCCGACGCTCTACCACTGAGCCAACCGGCCAGGGCCTGGATTTCTTTTTAATTAAAAAAAAATCAGAGGAAAAGACATAGGTGTTGCTAATATTCTCCATTTTGTAGACATCTACAAAGGAGCAGGAGAGCATATCTACACCTTCCATTATAGGCAGAAAGAGTACCCAGAGGCCAAGGCAGTGGAATCACAAATTAATTTTTAACAGATTCCTAGAAAATTGGAAAGAAGAAGTCTCAGTCATGAAGAGAAAATAGATTTAGGTTATCATTTCTAGAAGAAATAGATTAGATAAAAAAGTTAGGCTTTAAATTTAATTTATTTTCAGTAAGACTACCAGTTTATGCTTTAGTATTGTTATAGTCGTGTTTCTAGCAACTTTTAAAATTAAGAACAATTAAATATAAAAACATTAATTATCTATGAGAACTGAGTGTCCTGAATAAAAGGTTGTGATTTACAAAATGTTTTCTTGTCTTGGAAAAGTAAAAAATCAGAAAAAAGGGAAATTATATTTACCATTTACCTTCTGTATGTTGTGAAGTGTTTCATCACAGATGATGCTTTAAGTTTAACAACAACCCCAGGTGTAAAGTATCGTGCCACCCTTTGTAAAAGTAAAATAAGACAGAAAGAGATCAGAGGATCGACTGGGTTCACTCTATAATAAGTAGCTAAAATATAATTTAAATCTAGATTGTTTCTAGATATCTAACTAGAGTTGGCTATTGGTAATTTGCCTTTAATAAATAAATCTTAATAATGAAAATGAGTGGCAGTCACAAATATATAAGAAAAGCAATCAATAATGAATCTTTGATGGTGTCTGTTTCTAGCAGTTTTCTCCCCTGGCTAAAATAAGTCAACTTTGCGACATCACTTACTAACAACAAGTTTATATGAATTATTCCTTATCATAGACACACAAAAAAATCTTCATTCAACAAATATTTACTGAGCACCTATTTCATGATTATACTATACATTGACACAATGACTATAAATAATACAGGTATCATATGAAAAAACACATCTTTATATATTGGCTAATTTACCCACACAAATCAATAGATTCTTCTTTTCCATTTACCAATGAGTACTACAATTTCCTAGAAGTACAAAGGGAACTGTATGAAAGAAAGGTAGGTATTGTGACCTTCATTATAGAGTTCATCAAAATATTGTCCAACACAAATAATGGAATAAAAAAATCAAATTTGATCATCATAAAGCTGTCTCAGATTTTTCTAAAACAGTTATATTATCAATAAGATAAGTCTTCTGAAAAAAAAATAATACTTTTTAAATTTGTTAGGATATAATGTGTTTCAAAAATACAGTATGAATAAATGACTATTGACTCATGTAAAAGAAGTGTCACTAAACTTACATTATCTGTCTTGGTTGCACACAAAAGAAAAAAGTTTTGGCAAGTACTGATACAACTTGTGTAGGAGGGAGACTAATGGAAAGCAGATTAGAGAGTAATTAATCAAGCTGCATAAGAAAGTGAGAAGAAAAAACAAAGATGCAAGACTTGACAGAAAAATTCTAAGCTCTTTGTACTTGGCACCAGTTTAAAAAAAAAAAGAAGCATAATAGGGCTGAAAAGTTCATGAACATGCTCCAATTAATCTGTATGTGCACTGAAATGCTTTTTAGTTTGGTTCATTTATATCTGAAATTTCCTTTCCCATTGATGTCAGCTAGTTAGCCAAGATGGTGCATTACGGTTATGATCACTGCAGTGCACATAATTTAGATTTATCTCTTTGGGGACTCAGCTCCACCCCCTGCTAGCTAATATGCTCACCATGTTTAATGATGCAAAAAATTTCCCTGAGTACAGGTTATTTATCTTTATCAGAGGCTGCGTTTAGCTGGCTGTCTGTTATCAGCCAGAATATTTGCTCCTCAATGGTTTGTTCTCATCCATATTCCAGGGCAATCCTGAAGCCCATGTTATCACCCGGATTTGCAATAAAAGTGTTTCAGTTCTTTAACTACACCTTAGTAATACTGATTTATAAGTTTGAAACAGCTGAAATTATGATTCAGTCTATGAACCCTAAAATCACTGTCATTAAATACAAAATCAATCTAAAATCTGAGAAAGGATTTTCTCTGGTGAAGTTTGGGGAATATGTAATAAACAATACAGGAATACAGATATATAATAAGAAAAATAATGATAAATGATTTTTAATCAACAATGGTGTTGAAAACATAACCTGAGAAGAAAAACTGAGGGATATACAGTGGGTCCAAAGAAACAGAACAGTCAATAACTGGTCACCATGATCACCATCCCCAAATAATTAAATGAAGAAAATAAAATCAAGGGTCCTTGACAAGATAGTGAACAAATATAAGCAGCTGGCACCCTTCCTGAACCAAAACCAATGCTCTAATTGTTAATCCTAATCTGAGGGACCCGAAACATTGAAGACATGAACAAAGTCCGTCGATTACACACCAAAGCTTTATTGACTAGCTTGGCCAAGTGGCGGCAAACTCCGACAGTGGTCTGAGGGAGAACGCGCTGGCCCTTTGTTCTACTTAGTTTTTATAGTTTTGTAAGTGGGAAGTACAGAAGCAAAAATTGTAATTAGGAGTCCTTTACCACTATTGGTTATAGTCATATGTCCTTTAACATGATAGGACCATGTTCAATTTGCAATCCATACATCCTTTTGGAGAAAACAAAATTTACAAGCCAACACAATGGTAGAAAGATATCTCTTTACATATTAAAAGGCATTCCTATATTATCTAGTGTTCATCTGCTATCTCTCTGTCCAGAGTCACACGTGTTAACTACACGCATTTACGTAGGAGAGGTAGTTTCCGTGGGGACAAATGCCCGCAAATGACTCCTTGCTATAAGAAAAGGTTTATTTTGGCTTTTCTCTCTCTGCACCTGGCTAGCCATTCACCCTTTTCCCCACAGGTGTGGTGGAATGTCTGGGAATCCATGTTTTCCTCCCCTTCGCATTTACAATACAATGCCAAGGGCCATCCTGGTTATGCCAATCACACAGTACAGAGACTATTCTCACAATTTCTCTGCACACCTTAACCCAAATTAATAAAATGTTCTCCAAGCCTCTTAAGATATTAATATTAATTCTGTAGTTTTTGGTACCTTACAACACCTGCGGGTGAAGTGGCTCAGTGGCTCCTCATAATCAAGGGGGATATTGGTAGTTCTGAGAATATAATATTTTTTAGGGGTAAGAAAACCCTAGAATGAGAAGATTTCAAAGTACAAGAGCATAGGAGATCTTTGGGGAACAGTCTGGGTATGAAGGAAATTTTTTAGTTGAGCTCTTTTTTCTCTTTAAATTACTTGGATGGATCATTGCTCGCCCATTTCCCAAGCAAAGCAGACACCTAACATCAGCAGCAGTCCAGCCCAGGCAAGAAGGCTTGGCAACAATAGGGTGGGGCTCTAGTTGTTTAAGGTAGGGGGTGAGAAACATTTGCAGACAGACACTCCCCTTCACATTGTGGCTTCTTTGTAACTCAGGTAAATAAAAGTGTTAACGGGGGAAGGTTCAAGGAAATTCTCTGAGGCCCGGACAGGTTTAATAGGATGTGGCAAATCAAGGGTGGTCCAGCCCAACTATAAAAGCAGAGGTTCTTTGCACAAGGCAGGTCCCTGCATTCCTAAACTCAAAGGTAGAAGATAGTGATGGATAATTTTTCATATTTAAAAAACAATAAGAAACTTTAAATAAAAGTATTCAGAGCAGCAAACTATGTAAAAAAGATAAAGAAATATTATGACACAATATAGTAAAATTTAGTAATTTCAAAGACAGGAAAATTATAAAAGCTTCCTGATGAGCAGATGATCTTAAAAGAAGGAGAATCAGAATTTTTTGTAGCCTCTTACAAAAATATAGGTACAGAAAACAGTATTTTTCAGCCTTACAAGGCCTCAGAACATTAGCTCTAAAACAGTCTTTAAAAATCTTGGTGGAAGTACTCAGTCAGAAAATGAAATAGATTCAAGGGCACCACAGAGATATAGAAAGTAAGGGTGAGTTGATAACATAGTAAATTTTTTATTATTCCAATAAGCAATAATACCCCTCCCAAAGTATTAAAATGTTAATTAAAGATGTTTTAAATTCTCAGGCTCAGAGAGTCTTGCAGGATAGTTCTTCCATACTATCAATAATCTCTGTTATGCTAGTTGTTTCAAATAGAAAACTTTGAAAAGATAAATATGTTTTAGTTCAAAACTGTATAGCTAGCTGTAAAGCAGTAGCCACGGCCGTCTTCATTGCTGCCTGGCCCGTGCAGGTTCCCATTTGATTCAGATAGATCATAATGAAACAATGGAGCCAAGAACTGGTGAGCCATTACCTTTATTCTTAGTTTGCACTCAGCAAGCGAGTAAAAACCAAACACACTAGGCTCCAAAACCCACTCGTTCAGCACTCACAAAGCTACTAATACATCCAAGTTTCCTAGAATCAAAGGCCTCACTAGCCTCACTCAGTCCCCTCTGCACATCTCTATCTTGGCTGCTTCTTCTCCCTGCAACCACGTGGTCTCCTCCAAAATGACCTCCTAGCTCCTCCTTTTAAAACTTTTCTCAACATGATAAAGGCCATATATGATAAACCATCAACTAACATCATATTAAATGGCACAAAACTGAAGGCTTTCCCCCTTAAATCAGGAACAAGACAGGGTTGTCCACTCTCTCCACTCTTATTTAATGTGGTACTAGAGGTTCTAGCCAGAGCAATCAGACAAGACAAAGAAATAAAAGGCATCCATATAGGAAAAAAAAAAGTAAAGGTATCACTTTTTGCAGATGATATGATCCTATATATCGAAAACCCCAAAGAATCCACAAAAAGACTACTAGAAATAATAAGCCAATACAGTAAGGTCGCAGGATACAAAATTAACATACAGAATTCAATAGCCTTTCTATATGCCAACAATGAAACATTTGAGAACAAACTCAAAAGAACAATCCCCTTCACGATTACAAAAAAAAAAATAAAATACCTAGGAATAAACATAACAAAGAATGTAAAGGACTTATATAATGAAAACTATAAACCATTGTTAAGGGAAATCGAAAAAGATATAATGAGATGGAAGAATATTCCTTGTTCTTGGTTAGAAAGAATAAATATAATCAAGATGGCCATATTACCCAAAGCAATATACAAATTTAATGCAATTTCCATCAAAATTCCAATGACATTTTTTAAAGAAATGGAGCAAAAAATCATCAGATTTATATGGAACTATAAAAAACCCCAAATAGCCAAAGCAATCCTAAAGAAAAAGAATAAAGCTGGGGGCATTACAATACCTGACTTCAAACTATATTATAGGGCCATGACAATCAAAACAGCATGGTATTGGCAGAAAAATAGATACTCAGACCAATGGAACAGAATAGAAAACCCAGAAATAAAACCACATATATATAGTCAAATAATTTTTGATAAAGGGGCCAACAACACACAATGGAGAAAAGAAAGCCTCTTCAACAAATGGTGCTGGGAAAACTGGAAAGCCACATGCAAAAGAATGAAACTGGACTACAGTTTGTCCCCCTGTACTAAAATTAACTCAAAATGGATCAAATATCTAAACATAAGACCTGAAACAATAAAGTACATAGAAGAAGACATAGGTACTAAACTCATGGACCTGGGTTTTAAAGAGCATTTTATGAATTTGACTCCAATGGCAAGTCAAGAGAGAAGTGAAGGCAAAAATTAATGAATGGGACTACATCAGACTAAGAAGTTTTTGCTCAGCAAGAGAAACCGATAACAAAATAAACAGAAAGCCAACTAAATGGGAAATGATATTTTCAAACAACAGCTCAGATAAGGGCCTAATATCCAAAATATACAAAGAACTCATAAAACTCAACAACAAACAAACAACCAATCCAATAAAAAAATGGGAAGAGGACATGAACAGACACTTCTCCCAGGAAGAAATACAAATGGCCAACAGATATATGAAAAGATACTCATCTTCTTTAGTTATTAGAGAAATGCAAATCAAAACTGCAATGGGATACCACCTCACACCTGTTAGATTAGCTATTATTAACAAGACAGGTAATAGCAAATGTTGGAGAGGCTGTGGAGAAAAAGGAACCCTCATACACTGTTGGTGGGAATGTAAAGTAGTACAACCATTATGGAAGAAAGTATGGTGGTTCCTCAAAAAACTGAAAACAGAACTACTTTATGACCCAGCAATCCCTCTACTGGGTATGTACCCCCCAAACTCAGAAACATTGATATGTAAAAACACATGCAGCCCCATGTTCATTGCAGCATTGTTCACAGTGCCCAGGACTTGGAAACAACCAAAAAGCCCATCAAATAGATGACTGGATAAAGAAGATGTGGCACATATACACTATGGAATACTACTCAGCCATAAGAAATGATGACATCGGATCATTTACAGCAAAATGGTGGGATCTTGATAACATTATATGAAGTGAAATAAGTAAATCAGAAAAAAACAAGAACTGCATTATTCCATACGTAGGTGGGACATAAAAGTGAGACTAAGAGACATTGATAAGAGTGTGGTGGTTATGGGGGGAGGGGGGAAAGAGAGAGGGAAAGGGGGAGGGGGAGGGGCACAAAGAAAACTAGATAGAAGGTGACAGAGGACAATCTGACTTTGAGTGATGGGTATGCAACATAATTGAATGACAAGATAACCTGGACATGTTATCTTTGAATATATGTATTCTGATTTATTGATGTCACCCCATTAAAAAAATAAAATTACTAAAAGAAAAAAAAAACTTTTCTGATGCTCATTAGCATAACCAAGCCCCTTCCCAAGCAGAAAGATAATTAATATTATCACCTGGGCAATGGCCATTCACATGGGCAGCACCATTTTCAACAATAAAAGTTAGCAAAACCAAATAACACAAATTTTATAAACTTATTTGCCCAACAGTAGCCAATAAAAGAAAAGTTTTAACTATCTTATGAACATAGGAGAAAAAAACTCTTAATTAAATATTAGATAACTTAATCAAAAATATATTAAAATTATTCATCATTGTCATATATGGCTTATTCAAAGAATTCAGGAATCTTTTGATATCAACAAATATAAAAATATAATTCTCACATGAACAAACTAAAAAAAAATCCATTATGTCAATAAATTGAGAATAAGTGTCAAACTATCAATATATCAAAACATACTTATGATATAATAAGAATTAAAAAAAGTTGTTTAATTTTAAAAAGCTATATGTCAAAATTTGTAGTAAAATGTAAAAACTTTAACTTCTCCCTTCATATTAGACAAGATCAATATTTCAAATAGCAATTTTTTCAATTCTCAAGTGTAGAGATAAAATTATTATTTTCAGATAATCTTATTATCTACATTAAAATAATTTTATAGAAACAGTAGTTGCCAGATAAAACTCAATAAAATTCATTATTTATCCATAACAATAGCAATTAAACAGGAAAATTAGGTACTATTTACAATATAAACAAAACCATTAAATATCTAGATATTATTCTAATGAATAGTACCTATGACTTTTAATACAAAACCTTTAAAACTCATAAAACTCAAAGAGAAAAGAGAGAGAAATATATTCATGAATGTAATGAAAATTCTAACTAAATTAACCTATAAATACAATAGTAATTAAATTGCATGGGAAATTCCTAAGAAACAAACAAATATTTTAAATTTATGTGGAAAAATAAAGACCCATGCAAACTGAGTCAACTCTGAAAAGTAAAAGAACTTGTCTAACAGATCAAAAAATTCTACAGAATCCTAGAAACAATTTTTACATAATAACAATGTACTGCTAAGGCAGGTTCATACAAATAGAAGAAATGGAACATACTAGAAATTTCTAAAACCGACCCATGGAAGTGTGGAAACTACACAGTAGCACCACAAATCAGGGCAAGTGATTTAATAGATGGCACTGAGAAAAATGACATGAGAAATATAAAGCTGGGTTTCTCTCTCACTCCATATATAATAGAACACCTTATAGATTAAATAAAAACAAATAAATGTGAAAGGTAAAACTCTAAAGAGAAATAAAGGTTAAAAGTAGGACACTTGAACAAGACTCCAAAATTATAAAACCCAAGATGAAAACTGAACTGGTTTGACAACATCAAAATATTTTTAAATTTTGAGAAAAATTACATATTTTCAAGGACACACAGAAGACCCATTACAATGGGTCCCTATGTGGGAGGAAATGGAGATGGGCAGCATGAGTGAAGAGCAAACAGAACAGGGCCTCATTGTCTAAGGTAGTAAGTCAAGAGCCTGGGAAAGTTGTAGGGAATCACCCATCTAACCTTGAACCCTCTATGACTTGGATGGGAGAACTTGAGCTAAAAGCCCTGAGTGAATGTCTCTTGGATGCAAACACCAAGAGGCTGTGTGAATGAGTGACCTTTCTGCAGACACAAAGGAAGGAATGCATGTGAATGGGCTTTAGAAAATTAGCCTAGAGCAGTGGTAGTCAACCTGGTCCCTGCCGCCCACTAGTGGGCGTTCCAGCTTTCATGGTGGGCGGTAGCGGAGCAACCAAAGTATAAATAAAAAGATAGATTTAACTATAGTAAGTTGTTTTATAAAGATTTATTCTGCCAAACAGTGAAAATCCAACATAAAATACTTGGTGAGTAATTATTATTATATGCTTTAACTTGCTGTAACTCTGCTTTATAAATTTTATAAAGTAAAGTTATTTCCCTACTTTATAAATCACCATTACTGTGGAACCGGTGGGCGGTTAGAAAATTTTACTACTAACAGAGATACAAAAGTGGGCGGTAGGTATAAAAAGGTTGACTACCCCTGACCTAGAGGTTCTAAATTGCCCCTCCTTTGTGCTTGTTAATTAGCAAAAGATAAGAAGGTATTGACTAACTTAACCCTTTCTCCATGTCAGCAAAATGGCCATTAGTCATTCTTTCCCCTTATCACCTGGCATCCCTCCCTTGTAATCCTATTACCTTTGTTCTGCTTCTGATCAGTAAAAGCTAAGGGAGAAGGAAATTCAGGAGGTCGTCTTGGTTGCCCTTGGCAGGCCTCCCACTTTCTTCCTTTTTTTTTTTTTTTTGTATTTTTCTGAAGTGAGAAGCCGGGAGGCAGAGAGACAGACTCCTGCATGCACCCAACTGGGATCTACCAGGCATGCCCACCAGGGGGCGATGCTCTGCCCATGTGAGGCGATGCTCCATGTGGCTGTAGCCATTCAAGCACCTGGGGTGGAGGCTGTGGAGCTGTCCTCAGTGCCTGGGCCAACTTTGTTCCAATAGAGCTTGGCTGTAGGAGGGAAAGAGAAAGATAGAGAGGAAGGAGAGGGGGAAGGGTGGAGAAGCAGCAGATGGGCGCTTCTTTTGTGTGCCCTGGCCTGGAATCAAACCTAGGACTTCCACACACTGGGCTGATGCTCTACCACTGAGCCAACCGGCCAGGGTCTCTCTTCCTTTTGGCATAAGTTTGTGTCTTGAGCAAGTTTCTTCCAGGAGACACTGGTAGTTCCCAGCGGGCTGGAGTACTACAGAAAGTAAACAACTTAGTCCTGGCCCCAAGGTCTAAAGGCAGAAAAGGAGAGAAAAATGGAAGCAAAGATCAAAGAACCACTCTATCAGGCCCCAACTTTATCTCAGACTGCGCAGAGGGGCCCTCTAATATGCCTCTAGTTATTTATTGTGTTAATCTCCACTGGTTGTATCTCTTTTTCTTTCTCTCTCTCCCTCCCTCCATCTCTGATTCCCTTCTTTCCTCACCCTTTCACACAGAGACACCCAAACACATAGGCTGTGCACAGACACCCCCAATACTTTTTTTTGTTTGAAAGTCACACTCTGTCTTATGCAAGACCCAGTGTCTCAATGATCCATCGGCTGCGAACAGGCAGACAGAGCCCTGTAAGTCCTGAGACTGCACATGTTGCTCCAGAAATGGAGGTGCACCAACAGGTCACAGAGTTAAAAACTCACATTGCACAGTGGAAGGCATTAAGCCATACACTAGAAAGTACTATTCTTTTCTACACAAATCGTGAAATTTGGTAGCAAAGTTTTTAAATGAACTATGCTTACAAAATGATTGTGATATTGTCTTGGTACATTGTAAATAAAATTATTAAAATACTTTTCAAGTAGAAATTCAAACTGGTTGAGACACTTTCAAACATCAAGATCATACAAAACAAGGAAAGACTGAAAAACAGTTACAAATTGGAGACCAAGGAATGACAACTTAATGCAACATCATTTTCTGAATTGGGTCCTGGGAGATCCACTGGCCTGATAGTACGGTTTTGCCTCATTTCTTATTAAAATACAAATATTTTTTCTTACTTGAGGTCTCCACCCTATTGTCCTGCTACTGTCCCAACCCAAGCATTGAGGGTCCAAACCCCTGTAATCTCTTTCCTGCGATCTAAATAGTCCACCTTTTTTCAAAGAAGAGCTCAGGGCACACCTATGATTTTTATTAGAGCACTGAATTTGGAAAGCAAGTCAAATCTGAAACATGCAATCTATTTTTGAATTAATTGTATATTATCTTTCACTTGTCACTAGATGCTTATTAAAGTTATCCCTCTATGCCCAGATTATACTTTGGAATCCTTAAAGTCAGGGTTATCTCCTAGTTTACACTGTATGTGAGAGTGCATGAGTATGTGTTTTAATCTCTTACAGCACCTAATCTGTCACCAGCTGTGCAAATGCCATTTAGTAAATTGTTCTTTTTTTCATTACATCATTGCTGGGAAATGTAGCTCATTTGAATTGATATTTGTAAAAGGAAATAACTGATATGTAATGAAAAATAAGTGCAGTATTCAACAAAGTTCTTCTTGCCATTTGGTGAATACAAAATTCTGTTCAAATTCTGATGAAAACACTCGCATGAAACAATTGCCCTGGAAAGCTGTTAACCTGCTAAAACACGGAGAAATACAGGTGATGCTGAAATGGACTTCAGTTGTGTACTCCCTTATTCAACTACTTAGAGAATGTACTTTCATTTAAATCAGCAGCTAAACCCGAGATGGGTAATAATATTCCATAACAGGTATAATGAGCCATTACACCAGTGGCACAGGTAATATTAAAAAGGATAAAGGGATGCTGAAAGCACCTGCTTAGTTACACTGATACACACCATATGGCCTCCAACAGAACTGTCCAGAGGAGCGTCTCTTGTCCCCAAAGTTTTTTATCCCATCAACCCATATGTTCTTCACACTTCAACCTTTCTCCTGACTCTGCCACCATGGGGTAAAGTGTGGCTCACTGCAAACCCCAACCCTTTTCTCAAACTTTAATCAACCTGAATCTTTGAAGGTTTAGGTTCCCTTCAGAAATATGCACAAAAGGGAAGCTGGAATACTGGTAGCTGGATTCTTGCCTCATCATGGAAAATATATTCTAGTGTCCAGTTATATTAGTGACTAGCATCTTTGTAAAATGGAGACATTTTGTTTTTTAGTATATGTGCTTCCAAGGTGAACACAAGACATTGTCAACCTAAAGTTAAATAAGCAAGTTTTTAACAAATGTAAAAAAGAATCATTAGGCACTTGACATAATTTATACATCAGTACATCTGAAAAAAAGAAACCTAATTGTTTGGAGATTGTGAAAAGAAAATTCAAGCAAAGTTTGTAAATGTGCATACTTCCATGAAGGGAAATAAAAAAATAGAGTTTGGATAGTGTGTGGAGTTTATTAATGTATTCAAAGCAAATACTAAAATATATCAGCTTTTTAACACTAGTAGATGTTGGCTCTAGTGACTAGTTGATCCTAAGAATAGCTGATCTCTTCTTACTGTGTTTTTACCCTCCTGGAAACACCATTCACCTTTGCTCTGACAGTCTGACTCATCTTCTATTTGCCACCTCCCTTTGATACAGTTAGTAGAACAGCCATTGTCTTGTGGTCTTCTCCAAGCTACCTGGAACATGCTCAATTCATTTTTGGCAGAGGATTCAAACAAGACTATTAATTTCCCTTCCTGATATGATTGGTGATTACAACTGTTGTGCCATCAGACTCCTGATGAGCTATTCCTTCCTCTAAGCCAGCGGTTCTCAACCTGTGGGTCGTGACCCTGGCGAGGTCGCCTAAAGCCATCGGAAAATCCATAATGCATATCAGGTATTTACATTCCGAATCATAACTGTAGCAAAATTACAGTTATGAAGTAGCCACCAAAATTATTTTTTGGTTTGGGGTCACCGCAACAGGAGGAACTGTATTGCAGGGTCACGGCATTAGAAAGGTTGAGAACCACTGCTCTAAGCCAAGGACGTAGACCAGCAGAGCAAGGCCACTTGCACCAGTACATTTGTTTTACATGGTTACTTGACATGTAAGATGCCAACATTAAAAAATCAGATGACTGCATAAAAAAATACAGATTTCTAATTTCTTTTGAAAAATTGGAGCCTATGTCAAAACTCTATCATAATCCATGCACAAGAATCATGAGGGGTGCCCTATTTAGACAGGTTGTACATTCTCTTGTGGGTCCACAACCTACTCCATTTTCTGTGTCTCCCTGACCCAGAGGTTGAATTTCAGATGCCAGTTTGTGATGTAGTTTTTGTTACTCTAGTAAACTTGACTCACCACATTCCATGTTTGACATCTGGTGAAGGTATTTTTGTTTGTGACTTATGTTCATGACTATAACCCAGCTGTCTCTGAAAGTTAGAGATTCAGTCATTAGATTGTAAGAGTCAAGTGGGCAGGGTCAAGAAAATCTATTCTGATCACCAATGTATCTCAGCACTTACACAGTGCTTGGGACAAAGTAGAGGCTGAATACATGTTGGATGAATGAAGCTAAGAACAGAGATAATGTGTTCTCTCTAATTTGTGTCTCCCTGCCCAAGTAAGGTGTTATGGGTTGAATAATGTCCCCTCCAAAATTCATATTGAAATCCTAACATTTACTACTTCAGACAGTGGGAAATAGGATCTTAAAAGAGATAATCAAGTTAAAATGAGAGTATTAGGAAGGCTTTAATCCAAAATTACTGACATTCTTATTTAAAAAAATAAAGGAATTTGAAGACAGCATGCATGAAGGGAGAACCCCATGTGAAGATGAAGGCAGAGATCAGGGCAATGTTTCTATAAACCAAGGAGCACCAATCATTGCCAACAAACCACCAGAAGCTGGGGCTGAGGCATGGAACAGGTTCTTCCTCAAAGGCTTCAGGATGAATCAGCCCAGTCAACACCTTGATCACAGACTTGGCCTCCAGAACTGCAAGAAATAAGTGTGTGTTGTTTAAGCCCCAAGTTAGCGGTACCTTGTTACAGCAGCATGAGCACACTAGTACCTAAGGAAACTGATACTTGCCCCCAGGCAGGCTATACTTCCAGCCCCCTTGCAAGACCGTGCTTCCTTCTCTACAGTACTACTGGGTCACATTTACCCCTTAATTATTCAAGACACGGGGAAGTCAGTTTGTTTAAAATCTCATTAGCAAGACCCTGTCATCCTTAGTATCTATTTCCACCCAACTCCCAAATCAGATATTACAGAGTTCTTAGAAATCCCTGAGACACTTATGCCCTGAGGCCGGAGTTGAGTTTTCACAGGTAGGTATAGTCTGAAGATACGTTTCAGGAGGACAAAGGGGGATGACAATGTTGGTGCACCAGGAAGATAATGAAGGATAAATCTGTGTCTGCCTTTGAGCATTCCTGTCTATTTATTAAAACACACTATTGGCAAAATTGGGCTAAAGAGAGTGTGTAATTTTAGCAAGACCTTGGGATTGTTTTGTAGCCTTTATAGGTATTTTGAATTTCTACTACTTATTCAGGCTTTCATTTTTAGACTAATTTTTGTCATTTTTGCCTCTTCAAGTTATTTGGCAACATTTTAAAAATATTAAAATGTTCTTTCTGTCACTAAATGAAATGCTCAAAAGGACACTGTTCACAAATGAATGTTTCCAATTACTAAATAAGTATTTTTTTTGAATCTTCAGCTAATTTCACTACCCCTAATTTTATCAGCTTTTAGCATTCTTGCATACTAAGATTTATTTTTCAGCCAATAATTACTTCTTCTAGTATTTATCCATGCTTCTACATGTCTTTTAAATTTCGGCAGCTACCATAAAGCTTTCATTATTTAAAAATATGCAACAAGGATGAAGAGATGGTTAAAGTTCATTTGTATGAAGATGACAGTAAGATTTTAAGTGTTATTTTAACATTGAAATGTGAATAGTGAGCCCTACATCTCAAGATCATCTTCATTAATCACAGATATTACTCTATCATTCATTTTAAATGTCTAATTTAGAATCAGAAAGTGAGTTTTGCTTATTTCAACTAATCACTTTATAAAGGTCAAGCATGGCTCAGTGGTTGATTATTGTCAATGTAAAAACGATAGAGCTATTCTTTTCGTTTGATCTTTAAACAAGTAAAATAAACATCACCAGCCAAGTTTCTGAATTACCAAATAGTGACTAAAAATATTCTTTTTTATCATATTATTCTTCTGCAATTTAATAGACTAATAAACTGCTTCCAAACTTATTGGCATCTAGATGTATGAACCATGGGAGTGAACAATGAGGAGTAAAGATGTGTCATTATTGGCTTGAATACACTGGCTTTAAAAATCTACCTAAATGGTTCTAGGTGAAACCTAAGTAATAGTTTTCCCAAATTTGACAAGCTTAATATCACAAAATGAACACTGAAAGTCAGTATAAAATTCTGAGCCTCTTAGTTAAGTGAATGACATGTAAATTATAACTAAACCCTGGATACCTTGAATTTGTTATTATATAGTCAAAATTTCAAGCATAATAGTCTTGCAGGCCTGAAAGCAGAAGGGATTCAACGATTCAGTGAGTCTGAAAATAAAAAGATAATCACCTTAAAGTGACTTTCAGATGCTTCCCTGGAAAATGAACAACTGTATCATCTTCAACTGTTAGGGAAGTTAAAAGAGAGGAACACTTAAAGACTAAGATGCTTATTCAGGTTTCTGACATTTAATTTAAGAAAGTCATAACATATTCATGTGAATACCATCACAAGTAAAATATAGACTTGGGTTAACAAGAAAATTTAAAAATTTTAAAACAAAATTGGACACTTTCCATACATATATTAGAGGAAAACAAGAATACTTTGAAGATCATTTCTTAAAATGAAGCCCAAACATTTTGAAAGATATGAGTGATAATGGGATGATGGCTGATAATGGGATGAGTGATAATGGGATGATGGCTGTCACCTTGAGGTACCACTAAGGAGCCCCCGAAGAACACCATCCAGAGTCCAGCCACACTAGCAAATGAGAACTCTCAAACATTGACTCTGAAAGGAACTTCTGTTCTGGGGGAAATAATATACCATAGCATTTTCAAAATGTGAAGAGGTGGAAAAATAAAAAGTTCGGTTAACATGTTTAGAAAATTGTAGGAATAAGCTCACTTTAACATGCTTTTCCATTCTGAGCACATTGGCAGTGCTCAAAACACATTACAAAAGTAATAGCATGATAATGGAGTTGGGAATCCTGTAAAGGTTACAAAGAATTCAATTTATAAATTAAAATGCCCAAGAATCAAACTTGGGCCAACTGCCTAAAGTATTGGATTTTTACTACAGTGAATAAGACAACGATCTCATAACCATGAGAATAAACAGTAACTGATTAGCCCAGGGCCTAATTTTAAACTATTTAAACTCTCTTAGTCATCCTTTCTTACTCCTTTAAAAAACATTTTTTCTGCAATTTTCTTTGAAATCTAAGCTCAGAGGTTAGAAACTATGAATTTTGGGTAACGGTCAAATATTTGTGAATTTTGGGATCTAGAAAACAAAATAGTCTACGGAGAAAGGGAGGGAACTTGACTCCCATAATCCCAATTTAATCCTCAGCATTAGAATTAAATGAAACAAACAAAAACCACAGAACATTGTAGTTTTAAAATCAGTCAGATTATTTTAAGCTATTTCATTTATTTTAGATATTTTAAATTGCAGTCTTATATAGAAAGAATTGTTTTCTTTCACAAGATATCGTTTAGGAGTTTTGAGAACCAAATATGGGTGTTGGGGCTGTCTGACAAAGAAACAATGTGTAAAATGAGGAATTTGAAGTGAAGCATTTTCTGAATTCAATAAAAAAAGGGGTGTTGAAAATAATCTTCTTAAGCACAAGAGAAACATTGGTCTCACTACTAGGGAAGAATTGTTCCTCTCCATGAATGAGATTGTTTTCTTTCTTTCTCTTTCAATGGATAGAAACACAGGGAAAGTAAGGCATG
Organism: Saccopteryx bilineata; assembly: GCF_036850765.1. Classification (NCBI taxonomy): domain Eukaryota; kingdom Metazoa; phylum Chordata; class Mammalia; order Chiroptera; family Emballonuridae; genus Saccopteryx; species Saccopteryx bilineata. The sequence continues at coordinate 64,470,808 of NC_089490.1, read as the reverse complement.
GGAGAAAGGAAGACCACCCTTTACCTTCTACTAGGGAGTGAGAAAAAAAACACGTATACAACTTCAAGGTTGGGGACAAGTTTTTTATTAGAAAAACTTTAGGACTTCCAAGAATTTTATAGTGACCCTAGGATGTGTATACTCAAAAATAGATTCCTCAAATAGAAGGAAATTCAAGGAGAGATTGAAACAGTATTTCGGGAATGTGTTCAAGATTTATAGCACTTCCTCATGACTGAAAATCATCCATCTATTTCATCTAATTATATAAAATTGGGGTAATTTTATTTCCAAACTTATAATATGTGAGTAAAATAGAATTAATATCATAGATACAATTGTCATAAAAAAAGAAACCAAAATGCAGAAATAAGTTCTATAGCTTTTTCCAAATTCCCATTATATTCACTTAATTTGTAACTTTGGTTATTTCTTAAGACAATTAGATAAATAAAAGTAGTTATACAGAGTTTAAGAGAAAAGGTTCATTTTGGAGCATTCATATGAGCACTTTGCACTATTAACTCATTTAATTCTCCGAAGAATCCTAGGAGATGGATCCTAGTATTGTCCCCATTTTATAAATGAGGAAACAAAGGAGACAGATTTAAATTTAGAAAATTATACCCAGTAAAGTAATGCTTTCAGAAAAATAGAAAAGATGACATTTACTTAAGCAATAAAACATCAATAGGTCAGTATGTAGAATAATAGTCCATCATAACTCAGGAATTACTGGTGTTCACAAAAATTAAAAATGTTTAAAGAGAACGTTATGAAACAGATAAGTAGTTATAAATTTAATAATTTATTTTGAAAGTTTTATAGTTTATTTTAAAAAAAGAGCTTTAACTTTTTTATTTTAAAAAGACACTAGCCTTGGAAGTCATTGCTTAGAATCACAATCTTAGGTCATGTCATTCAGGCTGAGAACTTCACTCTAGTCCTCGTAGTTCTTATTCTTACTGAAGCCAAAGTATCTCAGAAGAAATGAATGACCTCTAGAATATCTATCTTATGAATCAAACTGAAGTTTCAAAATATTATAGCAAGTCAAATTTTTAAAAATAAATTTATTCTCAAGAGAGCTCGGATAGGTAAATTTCATGTTCATAGTATGCTAATAAGATGCATAGCAAAGTCCATGGAAAATAGTGAGTCAAGACATTTTGAAAGTAAAATGCAGAAAGGAAAGGCTATCCAGATTATATCTGGGATGGTGCTTTGTAGGTTTGAACTACTTAAATATTTATTGCATTAAGTACATGCATGCATAAAAGAGAATGAGAATTGAGTCCCCGTTACTAGGTAGGAAAAGTACAAGTAAAAGTCATTCTGAGAAACTACTTTTTCTCACCGAACTATCTTTATTATATCTGGAGAATCAGATAACTAATGTCAACAACAACCAAAATCACAATGACAAAAATAGCCGGAAGTCCTGTGTACCTGGGAACCAGGCTCAGCTATTGTACAAAGAGAACCATTAAGAATTCTAGTTGCTGCCTGGCCTGTGGTGGCGCAGTGGATAGAGTGTCGACCTGGAAGTGCTGAGGAAATTGCTGGTTCGGGCTCTGGCTTGCCTGGTCAAGGCATGTGTGGTAGTTGATGCCTCCGGCTCCTCCCCCCTGTCTCTCTCTCCTCTCTCTCTCTCCTCTCTAAAATGAATAAAAAAAAAAAGAAAAAAAAAAAGAATTCTAGTTGCTGCTGTTGGTGCTCTATGTACATTAAGTACTAAGAGTAATTGTTTCAATAACTGGTCATTCTGGTTTTGGTTATTTTTCTAGGACTTAAAAAAAAGTTACCTCTTCTAGTTTCAAGTTTGTGTACCAACCCTTAAGTAATGCTTTGGATATGTATTTTAAACTAGGGTGCTAATTAAATTAAATAACAGATTTATACCACAGGACCCCTTACTCTTAAAATATATTTTAGCAGAAACTAACAAAGTATTATAACAATTCATTTAATTATTCAAAGACATAATCATAAAGAGTTTTGGAAAATTTTTATCTTCATGTGACTTATCTTGGACATGTACCCTTTTAATAAATTTTTATGGTATTATGCTGTTGAAAGAACAATGATTGTGTATGTGTACATGGGTGAGGAGACATGGGGATTATGTCATTTATCTCTCCTTATACATATTTTTGTATTCCTCAAATTTTCTTTCTTGACTATATTAAAATTTTACAATAAAACATAAGTTATATAAACTAGAGGTATATCTAGAGATAAATTGATAGATAGATCTCAGAAGGGAAGAAATCTTTAATGGCTAGCATCTCTCCTAGATGAGTTTTTAGCTTTTGTATACAACCTTATCAGTATAAATCTCTCAATTAGGAATTCTTAATTAAAATAATATACATATATTCTTCAAATTGTTATATGTGTACTAGTATATGTTGATATTATTATGAATATCATAAAGCTTATTTCAACATAAATCAGAAAAATATCACATAAAATAAAAATTAGTAGATGTTCAAATAATTTCTTCCTTCACCCCAATGCATTATGTTGTCCACCACAGAGTGACACATATTCCACTTTGAGATCCCCTGCATTAGACTGAAAAATAAAAATTTAAAAAAAAAACAAAATATGGAAGGTTTATAAAAGAACAGGTATGATACTGTGATCTTGAATCTTCAACAAAAAATTTATAATTGGATTGTGAGTTTGTGTGTGTGTGTGTGTGTGTGTGTGTATGAACTGACCTAGATATTTTTAAAATCTGGAAGTATTGCCCTAGTCTGAAAATAGTTATTAAGATTCAACAAAAGAAACTGCGATGGCATAAGTTTTATTGAAAATATGCCTGAAGGAATAGTATTTTACTTCACAAATCCAGATTGCTTGCCTATTGCCTGGGTTTTGAAATCTATGCCATTTACCCTTTTAATTTTATTCTTCCTTTAATATTGCTCTAGTTTCTGCTTCAACGTGCCTTCTTTAATCTGATACTTTGATTTAGATGCTAACAAATTATAACTCGCAAAGCGAACTTGGAAATTCTCTATCACTCCATTCCTAGTAAAGTTAAGTTGCTCAAGGTCATATAGCTGTTGGTAAATTTGGGATTAAACTCTGGTTTTCTGCTTGTAAATACAGTGACCTTTAGAACACTATGGGGGGTTGTTTTCTAAAATCCTTTTGTGTTTTTCTAAAATATACTCACATATATTACAAAATAATATGACATTACCTCAATCTAGCTAATCTATTCCAATTGAAAGTGGTCTCTGAAGATATTTCATAAACATTGCTACATTCTGGTTCATATAAAGCCAGTAATTTTAAAAATAAGTCTTTAATGCCAAGTTTTCTGGGACTAATTTTTTTCTTTCTACTTTGAAGCAGTATTGTAGAACATATTGAAGGATCACATTTTGGTAAATTATTCACTCTGCTTTCTTCTTCCCATTACTATTTTTAGTTTATTTCATCTAAGCATAGAATTTAGATTCTGAGATATTATGCACATACCCATCCAAAAAATGAGACTAAAGTCTTTTGTCTTTAGTCAGGGTCAAAGCATAAAGCTTCAAGTAATTAAAACTATATTAAATGACAATTATTTCGAAAACTCTTGTTTCAAATCAAGAGGTGTACTATAGATAGAATAATAATGGCCATTAGCATCATGCATTTAAAAGCTTATATCTGAATCAAAATTTCACTAACTATAGCTTTTCTGTTTTGTGACTAAGCAATTAGACTGACAACCAATTTTTTGGCAAGAAAATTGAAAAGCTTTATAGTGTTTAAGAGGAAATATACTGTAAACACCAGACAGTTCTGTTAAAAAATGTTGTAAGTAACATTAATTAATTCAACAAATATTGAATGAATGAATGTGATGTTTTGCCTCTTTGCTCTGCACTTGGAACTGGGCTGAGCTCATGTGGTAGCAGGCAGGTATGTTAAAAACAGAGCTTCAATAAAACAAATGCAGTAACAAATAGGAAGAAGACCATGCTACTTTCTTTAGGTCTCAGTAAATGAGTTGCCATTTTCCATGTGCAATCCGGGAGAAGGATACTCCAGGTCCAAAGATAGCATATAGAGCACTACAAAGATGGGAAGGAACCTAGGATTCCAGATTTAAGGGGAAAGCAGAGCACTTGGAATAAAGGAATTAAGAAGGGCAGTGGTGGGAAAAGACAATAGAGAACTTGTTTGTGCCCCCCCAGTCTTTCCTCCCCCCTCCCCAAAGGAGTGTGACTTCTACACTACAGGAAAAAGGAATCCTGTAGAAGTGTGCATATGGTAAATTGATTGTATAGTAAGTCCCCAATTACAAACATCCAACTTATGTACAACTCATATTTAAGAACAGAGTGTCATAAAGGCTATCTATGGGTAATCAATTGTAGTTGGACATCAATGAGAATGATATCATAAAGTTATTGGACTTCCATGGCAAAGAACTAACCAATGAAGGCCTTATGGAACCAGAGCAGCAGATGATAGCATTTAGGGAAGGAAACAGGGACTTAGAAACTCCAAAATCAAAAAAAGTTTTCTACAGAAGAGTTAGCTGGTACTTTCCATCTCACTGACGCAGAAATGGCATAGTTAGAGGAGCAAAATATTGATACAGAGAGGTTTAATGAAGTTTATTGAACAGTTACCAAAAGTCGGAGATGCTCCAGGACCATTTATGATGAGAAAAAGAAAAGCTCTGTACAAACCTCCCTTGATGCCTTCATCAAGAAACTGACTCCAGCAGCAGAATCAAATCCAGACTCTCTAACACCAGTCCCATCCTCTCCAACAAGTCCAACATCTTCTTCATTGTCCAAGATTGTTTAAGGTTGTACTTGAAAATGTTTAAGTATTTATATGCACAGAAAGGTAAAAATAAATACTATGTTAAGACAAACATCTATCTAGGTTGCATTTAAGTGGTAAATGTACCTGTTCCAACTTATATGCAAATTCAACTTAAAAACAAACCAACAGAACCCTGTAGTTGGGTCGAAATTTATTCAGATTTGCTCAGATCTGAGGGAGGAGTGGAACAAAGAAATATCAGTTTTCAGTTCCTGTGAATCTTCATTCTAGCTGATAACAAAAGCAAAGAATAAAAAATGTGCCAGTTAAAGATAACTTAGTTTCATCTGACATTAAAATGTCACACATTTGAACCAATTCAAAGTTTAAACCCTGAATTAGCTTATTTCTCTTTTTAGAGATCTCTTCTCTGCCTCCTTAGTTCTAGGTTTGCTTCTGCTACTCTGATAGGCAGTTAGACAGATATGAGCAGAGCAAGGACGATGGACCCAGTACAGAAGGTACCAGAGTGGAAAGCCCCAGGTGTCTAGCAATGAACAAAACTGAGAAAATAAGGACCTCACCTCCAGGGTGACCTTTCTACCCCTAGCATACCATTGGTCATATGGTTTAGACCCCCTGATCTTTCATATTGCTGACCATGCAGTTTAGACCCTCCCCTGACCTTTATTCCCCTGACATGCTGCTAGTCTTGTGAGGAGGAGCAAAGGGTGGGAGAATAGCCATTAAGTATTAAGCCCCCAGGACATCAAATACATCTAGGCCTCAGTGTGTTTCAGCTCCAGGCAGAGAGAAGCAGCAAAACCAGACAAGTAACACCATGGCTGACATCGAGACCAGCTGCTGTGACTAATGACACTCTGTCCTGGTGCCAACCAATCAGTAGAGACCAGGACCCTGAAAGGACAAACCTGGAAGGCTGATGAATATTCTATTGAAATTCTCCCTTGAAACCTCCCTTAAAATCCCTGCACTTAAAAGCCCTTCAGCCTAACCAGGTGGTCGCACAGTGGATAGAGTGCCTGACTGGGATGCAGAGGACCCAGGTTTCAAACCCTAAGGTTGCTGGCTTGAGCACAGGTTCATCTGGCTTAAGCGTGGGCTCACCAGCTTGAGTGTGAGGTTGCTGGCTTGAGGGTAAGATCACAGACATGACCCCATGTCGCTGGGTTGAGCCCAAAGGTCGCTGGTTTGAGCCTAAGGTTGCTGGCTTGAGCCCAAGGTCACTGGCTTGAGCAAGGGGTCACTTGGTCTGCTGTAGCCCCTGGTCAAGGCACATATGAGAAAGCAATCAATGAACAACTAAGATGCCACAACAAAGAATTGATACTTCTCATCTCTCTCCCTGATTGTTTGTCTGTCCCTGTGTATTCCTCTCTCTGTCTCAGTCACTAAAAAAAAAAACAAAAAAAAAAAACACAACAGCTCTCAGACAGAGGACCCAGCATAGCTTTCTCTGTGGAGAACACAGTGCCTTTCCCACTCCTGCCCCCAGGACGTTTCCCTTGCCTTTGTTAACTCTTAAGCTCAAGGGCTGCTCTTGTGCCTTTGTCACTTGTTTCCTGAGACCATTTCTTCTATGGCTCACTTCTTTTACCTCTGTTACTTTCTAAATAAACTTGGTCATAGTTTGAATCTTGGCTCTGAATTCTTCCTTAGTTGGAACTCAAATACCAAGGTTGCTGAACCGAGGTCCAGTCTGACTCCACAGGTCTAGCACCTGGTGCTGTTTTGCTGCCAACAGTAGCAAGATGTTGGAACTTTTCGAAGAGTCAGGAAGACAGGTCTCCAGTGAGCATGTTTTCTTCTGAGTCCTTGCCAACCTTCCTTGAGATGGTTGTGCTATTGTACATTGAAATGTGGCAACTTCTGGTCTTTTGGGGTACCATGCTCCTGACTGCTTCATCCCAATCCATACTGTATCTAATATTACCTGTGTCCTCAAAGCTACCACATACTTCCATTGAGGCAGGTGGGAACTTGGTGTCTTACAGCTTACACTTGGACCATGGGTAACTGGGAGAACTAGCCCTTCCTCTACTTTTCTTATACTTCAAAACCTACCTGGGTAGTTCTAGAATTATTTTTAAGAAAGAGTTAAGAAAGAGAGACAGAAAGACAGGAACATTGGGCTGTTCCTGTATATGCCCTGACCAGGGACCAAATCCTCAACCTCTGAACTGATGACAATACAACCAACCAAACTATCCAGCCAGGGCTTAGTTGTTCTAGAATTTCATCATCTCAAGAGTAGCAACCATTGGGAAGGAACTTGGAAACACATCTCAATTGCTGCCTGTCTGTTTTCCTCTAGCTGCTCTCCCAGCCCTGTGACATGAAATGTGGAATTAATATGCCAGCGTCAGAAGTTGGCTTATCATCATTTCCCCAGTAAAACAGAATGGATAACCATTTACTTGAGTTTATTATTCACGTAAGTGAAACAACAATCTACGCCTACAGCAGGTAAAAGTCTATGATATTTTTTGGTCTGGCTATACAAAAAAAAAAAAAAAAAAAAAAATTGTGGAGACCAAATCTAGAAAGGGTTATTTCTGAATTTAGAGAAGCTTCTTATTTCTTAAAAACCTGACCTTTCAAATTTAAAAAAAGAAAGTCCTATTGAAAATAATAAAAAAAAAGTACAGTGATTTCAGACCATGTAAAAGTCTCTTAATTCCAGGAGGATACCTAGAAGTGAGTGGTCCAGGAGTGGAGTGATAGCATTGGATCTGAGTTGTTAATAAAGTAAGCAAGAGATGCCGGTGCCCAAACTGAGCATACACATTAGAGCTGAGGGGAGAAGCAAGGGAGTGATACTTAAAAGGTGAAATTGTAGGAATTGGTGACTGATTGGCTGTGGAGAAAAAAAAAAAAGAGCTGAGGTTTAGTTGAAGGTTTCTATCTTGGATAACCTGGTGGGTAACAATTCCACCATTTTGAATAAAGAATACAGAACTGATGGATGGTTTGTGGAGAAAATAAAATTGGCTTAAGTTCAGTTGGGGGGGTATAATTGGGGCTCTAACACTTAGAGTTGACTAGTAAACATATGTTGTAAGAATAAACAGGCTTATCACAAGGATATGAAACACACAGCCATATATCAGTGTTAGAAGTTGGCTTTTTTCTTCACCAAGTAAAATAGAATGCAAAATCGTTCATTTAAGTGAATTATGGGACTACTCTAACAGTGAAATAGCAATCTATGTCTACAAAAGAAAAGTAACAAAAAAATAATGTTATGCCGATATTTCCAAAAACTCCATCATGGACTAATAAAAGCAAATTACATGGCCATTTCTAGTGTGCCCTAGCATTTACTCAAGAAATGCTTTCTAGGGAGTATCAAAATAACACCAAATAATCGGTCTTTTTCCTTCCATCCTTCACATAAATAATTTACCCAAAAGACCTAAAAACCAAAATCATCTTAATTTAAAGCTATTCATTATAAACTGCCAACAAACTTAGAATAAGAGCCTAAAATTTAAAAATAATAGTAAGAATGAGTTAACGCTAAGTAGGAAACCAAAATCAATTAACATTAGGCTTTTATTTAGTCCTTTTCCAAAAATACAGGGCTAATGTGATAGGGACCTGAAGCAAGAGAGTCAAGATCAAAGCAGCAGTATCACACAGGGAAAAAAAATCCACAGTATTTCTCTCCTGCCTGACAGTTTAGTTCCATCATTCACTTCATATCCCCAGGACTCATTAATGAATGAAATGGAGATACCCAAAGGATGCAGTGGAATTCTTTAGCAGAAATTAAATAGAGAAATGACAGGTTACAGAGCCCACATTCTTTCTAGTAGTACCTCATGGTTCCTGGAGCTACACTGGACACAGTTGGCCTGGTAATTTTTTAAAATGCCTTAAGACAGGTATAGATTAAAAATCATGCTTTAAATTTATACTTTTCCATTGCCAGAAAGAATGAAAGGTTAGGTATAACTAGTATTTTTTCACAAAATTATGAATCAAGGCATAAATAGCAAAAGTCGGAATTTGGACTAAAACTGATTCCACTGTCTATTATAGCTTAAAAGAAGTCACTCTTTTCAAAGGTTGTTAATTTGTCCTCTGTGTCAGAGATAGCCTTGGGAGAGGGACATTATAATCAGCTGAGTCTGAATAACAACATGGCCTCCCTGCCCAAGACTGAGTTCAGAGAGTCTACTCAGCTTGGTGCCTGGGAAGCCGGAAAGACACTGCAGTAGCTTCCTAGGGCTGCCATCGCAAATGACCACAACCTGGTTAGCTTAAAACAAGAGAAGGTTATTCTTTCATGGTTTGGGAGGGCAGAAGTCTGAAACCAAGGTGTCAGCAGGGTTGCTTCCTTCTGGAGGCTCCGAAGGAGGGTCCCTTTCATAACTCTCCTCTAGCTTCTGGTGGCTGCCAGTGGTCCCGGTGTCACCTGGTTTGCAGATGCATCACTCCAGTCTCTGCTCCCTTTCACATCATCTTCTCAGTGTCTCTTCCTTTCCCTTTCTGTCTCTTACGAGGACTACTCATTGAAATCAGGGTCCCCTCTAATCCAGTGTGACCTCATCCCGATCCTTACCTTAATTAATTATATCTGCAAAGATCTTAGTCCTGAGGTTCTGGATGAATACGCGTTTTAGAGGACTCTACTCAACGCACTGCAGATGGATTACCAGGAGGAAAAAGAGCCAAGACAAAAAACTTGAAGGACCAGTAGAGACATTATTAACAACTTAAAGTCTGCAAGTTTTCATCACCAAAATATGTAAACTCCTGAGTTTCCATATAAAACCCCTCCTACAAGTAGAAGTAGAAGTCTTAGTAGAAGGATAGGAGGTGCACATTAACTAAACCACTGGAACCTAAATGGATTAAAACCTGAGGAAGTGATACAGAGACATAAGAAATTGGAAAGAAAGATATTGTAGCAAGTTCAAATAAATGCATATATTCAAACAAAGACCATTTTTAAAAAATTCTCAGGATAATTTGTTCTTTTTCTCTATGCTGATTAATTAATTAATATTGAAGTTATAATTTGTTTTATTATTAAATAATTGACACAATTTTCTCAAGAATGATTAGTTTTTTCATTCTAAAACTTTCCATATCTAAATTATCCTGTATGATATTTTCTGGCACTATAAATTAATAGGTATAAGCTGCTACACATAAAAAAATATTTTTAAAAAAATTTCCAGATCCAGTTGAAATTTTACTAAAATCTGTGTATTTAGCTTGAGACTTCTACCTACTTGAGGTTGCTGTAACTTATTACCTTAATTTCCTTTAGGAGATTCAGTCATTCAACCAGTATTAGCTGAACACCTACTTTCTACGAAACAGAATTCTAGGAAGTAGGAATATGCCAGTGACTAAGATAAATGAATCTCTTGTGCTCAGATGTTTACTATATATATATATAAGTAGAATAAACATATAAACAAATAAATGCATCACCTAGGTAGTGGGAAATGCTATAAAGGAAATATAATAGGGTAACGAAAGAGAGAATGTGGTGTGAGGTAAAGTTTGGGGCTTGTAATACTCGAGCTGAGACGTAAATGATGCAAAAATTTAGAGAAAGAGCATTGCAGACACAGAGCACAAGCACAGTGTCTGAACGTGGGAGAGCGCTGATGTACTCGTATAGCCAGCCCCACAGAGAGAGCTGAAGACAAGTCAGTCATCAAGTCCTGAAAAACCAGCCTATTCAGAAGTAAACATGAAACTGGCTTCATAGAGGAGCACGGCTGGCATCATAAACTCCAAGAGAAAGAAAGAGACATACTGGGCCATCAGCTTGCTCAGGATAGAAGAAATCAAAACCACTAGAAACATTAAAATGACTCAAGAATTCAGGTCTCACAAGTGTTGCTGAGGTCTAGCACTTGGTGCAAAGTCACATAACTCCCTAGAAAAAACTGATTCTGTGAGTCAGGTTGTTTCTCTAACAGAGAGTTGCCACATACAATGGATTAAACTAGACTCTTTTTCATGTAACAGTCCAGAGGTGAACATTTCAGGGTGAAGGGGAACCTCCATCTCTGGGTGGAGGTGACAGTTCCAGTAATCACTTCTCACAGAAAGGGGTGAGGAAAAGGGGAACGGAAAGCAACCAGCCTAACACAGGAACAGAACAGACCTCTCATCTTGTTGTCCAAAAAGTAGTCACATGCTCATGTGGAGGTACATAAAGCTAGGGAATGTAATTTCTTGCTAGGTGGATTTTTCCCTGGGTCAAATGGATAATGGAAGGCAATTTGCAGTTTCGAACACAAATTAGAAAAAGGAAATTTGTAAACAACAATGACAAAATGGTTATAGCCATGACTAGAGATAGAAATGTAGGTGGGCTGTCCCCAAAGCACTATCCCAGCTGCTAACCAATGGCTGTCTGCCCAAGAGATGGGGATGCGATGAGAATGGGAACACTCGTATAAAATGATCATTGAATGCAACTAAGGTGAATTACTGAGACACTGCTGGGACATTCAGTTACCCACAGCGAAGTGGGAGCAGAGGCCTATAGGAGAGTGCAAGAAATCGCCAAGTCCAAGAGTAGAACTCACTCAGCAGGGCTGTTGTCCAAGCACCTGGTCCAAGGATGTTAAGCCAGAGACCAACTGTGGCTATCATGTTATTATGTAGTATGTGTGCTCTCCAGTATGTGTTCTGGGGAATATCTCTGTTAACTAAATTGTCACAAGTGTGTATATACACAAACATCTCTCTCTATGTGAATATATTCAGTTCCTAAGTATTGATTGCTAGAGTTTGGATATTGATTTTGAGTAGAGAGGGATGCTGACTGAGCCAAATCTATTTGTTCCTGAGTTTTACATGGGAGACATCAGAAAGCAAGGTATCTGTAATTGTCTTATTGGAAAAACTGTTGCAAGTTCTACTGCTCTCATATTTGACAGTTTCTACCATGTAAGTTTTTTTTATTGGCCTAATTTGTATTATTGTTTTCCATTTTAGTATATTTCTAGTAACTTTCTCTAGCTAGTTTCTATTGCTCTGAGTAAAGTTACCTGTGTCCTATTTATCCATTGCTCTAAGCAGTCAAGAACATACTTGATCCTCTGAAAATTCTTGATTAAACACAAGACTGATAAATTATCACACCCATTTTTTTCTCTTTATAATTACCATCAAGCATTTCTAAAGCAACAAGTTTATATTACATATTTATACATGTTTTTTGAACCTGTGGCACATCCCTTTGAAAATATATCTTTCCTTAAGTCTTTTAATTAGTAAAAAGATATTGAAAACAATATATAGCCAACATCTACCTCTTCTACCTCACCACCTTAATGGCCAGTCCTAGAAAGAGGCAAAATAGGTGAGGTAAGTGGATAAAGATTGGTTTATAAACAATTTTGTTTAGATTATACATAATTCATGATGGAATCTGAGAGTGGTCTCATATAGGGCTTAGATGGGACTTTAACCTTAAGTACTAAAAATTGAAATGGCTCCTTATATTAGTTCCCAAGGTATGACAATGACCCTATGATTGAGATACTGAGATGCAGGTGTTGAAGAAGGTGTATTATTGGCTAGGCCAGCCCTTCTAGGTCTCTTACCCATCATGTACCTCCCTTCTCCAATCTCCTCTTGCACCCATTGACTTTCCTATCAGATAAGCAGAACTATTTCAAATCTTCACTTTGTCTTAAGTGAGCAATAGCTAATATGGACTGTCTAAATCACTTTTATATGCATGTAGAACTCTGTATATCACATACAACCCACTATGCACCAAATTATTTTCTAGGTACTGGAGATTCAAAGTAGGTGCCTTCTTTGATAGAATTTCCATTTTAGTAAAGTGGCTCTCTTTACTACCTTAACCTGAAGTGCTAACCTTTGGCATCTTACATTGATTCCCAAATGTCAGTTAATATATTTTGTCTTCCATTACAGGAACTCATTTTGACAATAGGACCTATATATATTTGAGTGTCCCAGCCAAGGTCCATAGTTCATAGAATAATTCCCTAGCTTTCATTTCACTTGAATGTTGTACTCTAAAAAATCTAGTTTTAGACCTTTCTTATGGTTTAAAGCCCACCCAATTCTTGCCAGTTTCTTGGACTAAAATCCAGAGACACTTCATTAACTCTAAATAATCCAAGTTTGGGGATAGGTATTCAGCAAGAGTTGGCCCATTTAGTCTCTGACTATCACATCTCTGGATCACTACTATTAAGTCAGTAGTGGGATCCACTAATATCTTGTATAAGACTTGGAAGTGCTGACTAGTCTTTGATTGTCCCTAGAGATTGCTCATAGACTTTATGTCTTGCCTACTTGGTTGAACATCTCTTTCTTTTTTTGTATTGATACAAACATCTTTCTCTTCACCTTAGTGTCTGTTATTAATCCTCAAATATCTATGTAACAAAAAAGAAAGTTGTGGGCAAAACTATAGTCAGAGAAACTCTTTTCCCTAATTCCCTCAAGGACATAGACTCTGCATTATTTGTAAATTGTAATCCCAGATTTGTCACTGCACAATGGAATGTGAATTTTTTCAATCCTGACTGATAAATACCTTAAGTTTCTCTAGACCTTAGCTCTCTTGTAATAGCAACACTTCTGGAAACACCACACACAGATGAATGTGCTGCTACATTGGTTCAAACAGCATACGGTCATGAGTTTGCCTTTTATTCAAATCCATCATGTTGGAACAACACCACACACACATTTAAAAAATTGACCTTAAAGTAAAATATTTTAATCTAAATTATACTATCCCTTGCTCTCTGTTTTTGTGTATAAACGCATTGGTAACTGCTGTTATAACTTATTTTAGCTCTTTCCTTATAATGTATAGCATATCCATCATGCTGAAACACTTAAGTTACAGTCAGTTTACTCACATTAGATCTCATTAGCAATTACATTAGTGTTCAAAATACATGACCTCATTTGTCTCATTGCCCATATAGTTTTTACATAATGAATTAGACCAATTAGTCTCAGATGACAGAAGGAAATCTGAAATAACACTGTCCTTACTATAAGACAAGCTTGACTGAAGTGCAATGAAAGAAACTATAAAATTAATTTGTTTATTAAATGGATAGCCAAAAGAACTGGATAACCAAACTTCAAGCTAAATGTTTGTAGTTGAGGCTAGGCATCAGAGAGGAAAAAAGATAGTAAAATAAAGGACAATGTCTCACTTTGGTTTTTTTGACAAAATGTAATTTCACTATTTGCATAGCTAACAGCCTTGGTTAAATGTCCAAACAAACTTGCATATAGAGGTTTCAATTGAGACCATTATTCTCCTTTGAGAAAAATCTTGTTGATTGTAATTAGCCAAGAGCTTTATAGTATTGCACCATTCAGTAGCTAGACATTTTTGGAAGCACAAAGCCAGCCCTCTTGCCATGGGTTCATTTACCACTATAAGTTGTTTCTTAGTGCCCCACATACTCCTTCAAGTGATTCCTTCCAACATCAAACTCAATTTCCAATTCACTGTTAGTATTTCTTTCTTCAAACTTCTGGCAGAATCATAAAATACACAGGGTTGATATGTGCTACCTAACCAATGCTACAGTTTAATCTAAGGAGGAAAATCCTAAAGACACTCCCAGAACTCCATCTTTGCATTCCATGACCCTGTAAGAAGACTGCGCCTTGTTACTCATCAGTAGAGTAATTATCTGTCTCCTTTGTAGATCATAATTATTTTCCTCATTGTTCCATTAAGGACTGTGGTGCAATGAAATGACTGTGGGCTAGTTAACTAGTTGAAAGTGCCCATGGTCTTTCATTTATGGTCATAATAAATTGTGTCACATGAAGAGTCAATAGAAGACACAACTCTGGTAGCAGATCACTTTCTGAAAATATGCTCAGGAACCTAGAGGCAAAATTTGACCCAATAATTTCTCTCTAATCAAGGTGACTCTTAATAAGTAGTTTTTAATGTCACAGTAGTTAAAGATAATTTATCACTGAAGGGGGAAAGTGAAATAAGGATTCTGGGTCAATTAGGAAAGAGATTTATAGAGAATTCTCACATTATAAGAATGAATTTTTCTTTTCTTTCTAAACCAAGTATCCCTTTCAAAGGAAATGTACATTAGAGAAAATAAATCAGCAAGACAATAGAATTAGAGTCTTTTGAACATGCCTGATTGGAAAACTCACTTGCCTTTAACTACCACTTTTTTTGCTTTTACAAAATATATTTTACATACAAAATTATCTAACAGACATCACTGATATATGTGCCTAACATTCAAATTACATCTTTCAAATTGGCATAGTTTTAAAATATTAGGCTTTTGAAAAGGTTTATCACTGACAGTTTGGAAAATAGTGACTCTAATATTTTTCACTCAGAGTTGAATTCAGAGAGTCAAGAACTTTCCAAGTTAACTTTTCTTTTTCTCAACTTCCAAAGTTGCACAATATTTCTCCTTAAACCTGGTGGGCAACCCAGGGAATCTTGTGTCTTTCAGTTAGAACAAATAGAAATGTTAATTAAAAATTTATATACTTAAGAGACCTTCAATATTGCCTTAAAATCTCAAAATTGACCCAATTTTACCCAGTGAAAAGTATCATATGTCCTCTGTACAGGTGGTTGAAAAGTCATTTCAATTAGTTTTTATTAATAAACTCCTGATATTTAGCCCTTTGCTAGTTACATTCAGAGATCAAAAGGCTTAGCAGTCTACATAGGGAAGCAATTTGTGCATGTCAAACAAATAATTATACCAAACATTGTAACTTTAGGTGATACTATGAAGGAGAGAAAAGATCAAATTGAGACAGAGAGGATGGGAAAGATGGCACTGAGTATCCTTAACCCTGAGGAGGACTTGGCTATTTGACTAGAGTTCAGAGATCTCATATGTTTTCTTAAAAGAATTTTTAACTTTGCCTAATTGATAGCCAGATAGAAGTCAGTCTTTCTCATGTTGAAAAGCCTCCCTGGCACAAAGGAGCCTATGGCACCCACCTGCCCTCAATAAGCAACTCACACCATGTGATCCAGAGCCACACAATAAGAGATGAAAAGCTTTAACTCATAGCTTCAGCACCTTAGTTGTTTACTGATTGCTTTATAATATGTGCCCTTGATGGCAAGGTGGGGGGTGGGGGAGAGCTCCAGTTGAGCCAGCAACCTTGGGCTCAAGCCAGCGACCATAGGGTGATATCTAGGATCCCACACTCAAGTCAGCAACACCACACTCAAGCCAGTGAGCCAGCGGTGAAGCCGGATGAGCCCACACTCAAGCAGGCAGCCTCAGGTTTCAAATTTAGGTTCTCAGCATCCCAGGCCAACATTCTATTCACTGTGCCACCGCGTGGTCAAGCTAAGATTCTCTTGAAGAGTAGGCAGGGGCTTCTGTCTTTTAGCCAAGATCCAGTGGTCATTAAAAACAGTATTAGAAACATTACTCTCAAAGAGTTTTTAATATTTATCTCATGAATATTTTTAAATTGCAAAGTACTATTGGCTTCCTTCTTTTCTTTGGTGTCAATCAAAGCAAAACAAGGCAGACAAGTCCTTGATGATTGCTCAGATATGTGGCCTCCCTTTGTATTGTCTCAGCATCACCGTGTCTGCTTCACACAGCAACCAAAAGCTCACTGTTCCAGTCAGGACAGCGTAAGGCAGCAAATTCATTTAAAATTCCCTGATGTACTGAGAAGTTCTTACAGTGTAAGTGCCCTCTCCTGTCATCCCAAGCCCAGTAGATTTATAGTCATAGATCTATGTTATTTGGGTTTTATTATTGTGACTCTAGGTCTCCACAAAGACACCTTCTTCAATCTTTCCTGGGGTTTAATCATTCAATTCTCTAGTCCCACGTGTAGCCCAAAGCCTTTACCGCTACCCTAATCTAGACAAGAATAACAGCAATAGTGATATTGGATATTTATTGTGTGATTACTATGTGCCAATCAGTGCACCATAAAATTTGTATATAATTGCTCATTTAGACCTCAAAATCATACTACAAAGTTGCTCATATCTCTATTTTATGTCTCAAAGACATTAAATGACTCAGCCAAGACCATTTAAAGCAGCTGCACAGAGATTTCTAATTCACGTATGGTGCTGGACTAGCATCACTGTAAGGCATTGCTGTGGAGTGAAAACCAAGCCCTCTTGTTCTTTTTCTCACATAAGAGTGCCTGCCCATTTTCTGTCTATCAGAAAGACTTAAAAGGCACTTAAGGGAGAATGCAGGTTTTGCTCTATCTACTCCAAAGGCTATGGGAAAACCTCCTTCAAAAATCATAAAGCTGAAAGGAACTTTAAATATTAACTAGTCCCAACCACTGTTTTTAAAAATGTCCTTAGCATCAAGCAGTTCCTCATCAGCAGATCAGAATTAGACACTATAACTTAATTTTAAATCTAGGCAGTTACTGTTTTCTTGTTACCTCATGAAGCTGCCAAATGACTTTCAAGACTTTTCTTCCTCAATTATGAGAATATGAAAGAAGTTACAAGCTGTTGGAATAAATATAACAAGTACATTTCTGTATTTCATGGGTATAACAGATTTTTCATTTATGTATCAGTCCAGTGTGGGTGTTTCTGGATAGCAGGTGGTTTTTCCCAAGGCAGGGTTCAGGAACCTTTATGGCTGAGAGAGCCATGAACGCCACATATTTTAAAATGTGATTCTGTGAGAGCCATACAATGACCTGTGTACGTTATGCATTATCCAATAAAAATTTGATGTTGTCCCAGAGGACAGCTGTGATTGGCTCCAGCCACCCGCAACCATGAACATGAACAGTAGGAAATGAATGGATTGTAATACATGAGAATGTTTTATATTTTTAATGTTATTATTTTTTTTATTAAAGATTTATCTGCAAACCAGATGCAGCCATCTAAAGAGCCACATCTGGCTCACGAGCCATAGGTTCCCGACCGCTGTCCTAGAGGGTGATTGAGGACCCAAGGTTTCTGTGGATCTTGTGGTTTCATCCTCCTCCGGGAACTCAGCATCCTATTTCTAGCTAGCTGAAGAAGAAAGGAGGTGTACAACATATTCAAGCATGTCAAAGTACAAAGGACCCTAATTATGCTCACATTGCATTGGTGAAAAGTAGACACTTGGCTGTTTCTAGGTGCAAAAGGGTCTGGGGAATATACTCCCTGTCGGGTTTCTGCTTCTCAACAAAACCATCGCCCCTTGGAAGAAATACCATACATTTCTGATGGACAGCTAGCCAGCTCTGCCACATAACTCCTAAATAACAAACTCCAATATTAAACATCTACTGGTGAATTGAATTTAGAAGATTTCTAAGCTATCCTAAACTTCAAAACTTGAGGATAGCAGATTAGATCATTTTCCTCATATTTTACTCCCTCTCTTATAAGAATCATACACCCATGTTCTTGCTGTGAGTCTATAAATTGTCTCCCTCTATGGGCCGAGAACACTTCCCCATCCACTGACATTGGGCATTAGGAGATGACTTGCTTTGGCCAGTGAATGTGGGTAAAAGTGAGGTACCAGTTCCACTGTAAGGCCTTAAGAAACCTCTGATTTCTCTGCCATCCACTGTGAAAAGACTATGCCACAAGTTGTCACCTTCCCAGAACAGGGAGTTATGTGGAGCAGAACTGAATTTAACCTGCTTCTGAAATCAAGTACAGCTGATTTCAGCCAAAATCTGGAGCAAATAAAACAAGTGTTTGATTTGTAAGCTATTAAGTTTTGAAGCCTTGTTTAGTATGTAGCACTACCTCAACAATAGTTGACTAATATGGTGAGATTTGATCATTCTATAAGTAATGAACAGCTGGTCTTCTAGGAAGGAATTTGTTGGCAAAATGATCAGTTTAGATTTTAAAGAAACCAAAGATTTAACAATAACAAGAGTATTTTCCATGGATGTTCCTAGGAGGATTTTATTCTTTTTAAGAGTTCCAGGAAAAATATTTATTGTCTTTTATTATTAGGAGAAAATAATTCCTCTCCAGAAATAAGTCCAAGAACCCATGGAGGAGAGGTAGAGACACCAATTGCAAAGCCTACTTTTTTAGACCAATATGGCACAACAGACATTCCTCAGGCCAGCAGGGAGGACAACTATGAAAAAATAAAACTTCCCCAGGACTTCTCAGTGTTCTTGCAAAAACCCTTAGCCTCTTGAGCTATAAAAATATTTTTGCTTTCACTTCTCATGGAAACATTCTCACACACACAAAGATTAGATCTATAGTCATGTGTTTATGTAATTCATCTGATCCAAAGACTAATAAAACATCTTTTATTTTCCCTAAAGCCAACAGTTGCATCTCAGGATGAGCATCTGTGTGACAACCGAAGACGACAGGGCAGCTGGACCATTGTCTTCCTAGGTATTTACATGTCAAAAGAGACAAAGGCCCAAACTTAAAAACATCTCTAGGTTGGAGACCTGTAAGGCTATCTGGTTTCTGCAGATATTTTATTAGCATAACAAAGGATTAGAGTTGAGATTCAGGACCATTTCTTGTCCTGTGAGATCCTTCCTGGAGGAGAGGGAACAGCTAGCTGCCTTTTTTATCTTTGATCTTTACCTATGAAGTGTCTGGCTTCTCACATTAGACATTTGACCTAGCGTTCATCATTATGCCTCCAGCGGGAAGGCCTGAGGTAAGGGCGGGGGGCGAGGAGTAGGGAGACTGATGCATTTATTGTTTATTGTGAGGTAATTCATGAGAAATGGGTCTCTAATCCAGAGGACTTCATGTGCACATTCAAGATACAATTAATAAAGATGAATATTAAAAACAAAGGTAGACTAAAGGACATGCCAATTTTATACAATTTAATTTATTTGAAGTTTGCTAACTTTGACATGATTCTTAGGGCAACTAATGCCAAGTACTTTTTTTTTTGTCTGCAGAGTTCTGAATGGGAGACAAGTATAGACTGGACATAAGTTGGAACTCATATCACCACAGCCAGCAAGGGACTGAAGCATCCTGTCAGCAACCATTGTGTTAGCCTAGGAGCAAATCCTTTATCCAGTCAAGATGACTGCTGCCCTGGCCAACTGCGTGGCTGGGACTGAGCACAGGATCCTGAGCTGGAACTATCCAGCTAAGCCACTCCTGGATTCCTAAACCTCAGACACTGTGTAAGATAATACCTAATTATTGCTTTTAATTGCTGTTGGGGATCATTTGTTCTGCAGATTAGGTAACCAATATGCAAATATAAAACATTTTTGTAGAGTATGTGACACAGACAGAACCCAATAAATAGTAGCTTTATTGCTAGTTAATAATGACATGATACCAATCTTCCAATCAGGATGATTTTCCTCTGCACTCTCTCCCCCAATCCCATATACACTATCTTAGAAGTCTCTAACATCAAATAAGAGAGTATATCAGAAGCAATACTGATTAGATAATGACTCAGAATGTTTCAATATAACAAATGATACTACATCATAGATCCAAGAAGCCCAAGAAATTTCAATCAGGAAAAATAAAAATGTATTTATATCTATGCCATTGCAGTGAAACTACAGAAATTGAAGCCAAATAGAAAGTCTTAAAAGCATCTGGAGAAAAAAAAAGTCATCTTCCAATGTGTGATTACTTAACTACTAACTTATTCTGTAGCAATAATATAAGCCATAAAAGAATGGATTGATATCTATTTTCTGTCCACCCAGAATTCTATACCTATTAAAAACATCCTTCAATAATAAAATCAAAATAAAGACAGTTTTAGATGACCAAAATATTGAGAGAGCAAAATACAAGCACATTCCAAATAAGGAAATTTCAGCGGTTAGACTTTAGGTAGAAGAAAATCAAGCTCAAATGCAGGTTCTGAGAAACAAGAAGACATGAAAAGCAAAAGACATTGTAATATTTAGAAAACTCCTTTTTAAAAAGATTTTCTGTGAATAAAAGAGATAGACTAAAAATGCACACTAGGTATGTATAAATTGGGAGAGAAAAAATGTCATGAAAGTAATCTAAGTGTCTTTGTCTTATCTACAATTAAATTTAAATATCAGAAAATTAAGAAAGCATATTATAATTTCCAGAGTAGTCACTAAAAAAAAAAAAAAGAAAAAAGAAAAGAAAGAGTGCATGATTTTTGAAATACTGTGGGAAAACATGGAAAGATTAAAATGTCAGTTCAGAAGAGGGCACCAAGACAGTTCAGAAGAGGACAGAAAGACAAAACAAAGCATTCAAGTGTGATAAATGAAGAGCACAGAATAAAGTGTTGAATTTAAACTTCTATATGTCATATAAGCAATTATATAAAATATAAATGCACTAAATGTTCTATTTAAAATATTATAATTTTCAGTTGGAAAAAAAACACTACAATCCAACTATATGCTTTTTTATAATAGACAAATCTAAGACATAAAATCCAGAATATTTGAAAGCAAGAAGACAGAAAAAGTTATAGGACACACCACTCCAAAAGAAAAGAGTATCACTATATTAATATTTTAAAGTAAACTATAAGACAAAAAATTTATCAGAGATGCAATTTATATGGATAAAAATTTTTATTGACCCAGAAGATATAAAATGTTTTACTTGTGTGCATGTATCTAATAACATACTTATCAAATTACATAATGCTAAAAAAAAAAAGTAGAACTTCAAAAAGAAATAGACAAACCCACATTCATATGGCAGATTTTAACATTTCAATTTTAGTAATTACTACAGTAGAGAAAAGAATATTAATTTAGTAGTTATATTTAGAACATACTTACCTAACAACTGCATTGTGCACATCCTGGTTTTTTGTTTGTTTGTTTCTTTGTTTTATTAGTGAGATTGAGACAGAGAGAAAGAAAGAGAGAGAGAGAGAGAGAGAGAGAGAGAGAGAGGGAGGAAGAGGGACAGAGTGGAAGGTAAAGAGATAGAATCATCAGCTTCTAATTGCAGCACCTTAGTTGTTCACTGATTGCTTTCTCATATGTGCCTTGACCAGGGGGCTCCAGATGAGCCAGTGATGCTTTGCTCAAGACAGAGACCTTGGGCTCAAGCCAGCAACCATGGGGTCATGACTATTATTCTACACTCAAACCGGTGACCCAACACTCAAGTCGGATGAGCCCACACTCAAGACAGAGACCTCAGGGTTTCAAACCTGGGTCCTCAGTGTTCCAGGTCAATGATCTATCCACTGTGCCGCTGCTCGGTCAAGTATGCATATCCTTTTTAAGCACACGTGGAACATTTGAAAAAGATATAAATAAACTGAATCATAGAGTCAAGTACCAACAGCATTCAAATATTGAAGTAATACACAGTATATTCTCCAACCAAAGTACAACTACTTCAGAATAAAAACCCAAGACCTTCTATGTGAAAATATGTTGCAGTAAACAAACTTCTAAGTAACCCATAAGTGAAAGAAAAATCATAAACAAACTTAGAAAGTATTTTAGACTGAATAAAAATATATTACTTAATCATATTTGTGGTGGTGCAGTTAAAGCAGTATTTATAAGGAAAATTATTGACTATATGTATTGTTTATATTTTAAATTTTTTCAAAATTCATGTGGTAAACATCCATATAAAAATATTAAAAGAAATGCAACGAAACTAGAATGGAGATAAAAAAATAAAGATAAGCTAAAAAAAATCAATCAAACAGAGCAACATATAGTAGATAAAATTTTTAAAAATCTAAAATTCAATTCTTAGAAAACACAAAAAAACTACTACCAGGATTGAAAAAGAAAACATCACATTATATAGCCTGCAAAAAACTTTACCGTACTGGTAGCCTGAGAAACACAAATTAAAACAACCCCAATGAACTAATATTGTATATCTATAGGTTCTTAGGTAGTTACCTTAAAGAAACTCCAGCTCATGTCCAAAAATGGCCATTTTAGCACTGTACTTAGGAGACCCAAATTGAAAATATCTACATATACACCAGCAATAGACTAAATAAATAATTATAGCACACTGTAATGCAGTATTAGGAACTACTATAAAACAGTAAAAATAAATAAACTATGGCTACTTAAAACATGGATGGATCTCATAAATATATAATTGAGTAAAGGAGGAAGACAAAATCCAGATTTGATAATCTAATACAGTTAAAAATGTAAGTAAATTACATTTACTTTTATGCATGCATATATAATTTTATGTATGCATACATATGTAATAAAAATATATGGAGGCCCTAACTGGTCGGCCCAGCATGTGGAAGTCCTGAGTTCAATTCTCAGGCAGGGCACACAGGAGAAGCGCCCATCTGTTTCTCCATCCTTCCCTTCTCCTTCCTCTCTATCTCTCTCTTTCTCTCCTGCAACTAAGTCTCCATTGGAGCAAAGTTGGCCTGGGTATTGAGGACGGCTCCATGGCCTCCACCTCAGGAACTAAAATGGCTCGGGCCGAAATGAAGCAACGCCCCAGATGGGCAGAGCATTGTTCCCTGGTGGGCATGCTGGGTGGATCCTGGTCTGGCGCCTGTGGGAGTCTGACTGCTTCCATGCTTCTAACTTTGGAAAATAAATAAATAAATAAATAAAAATTAAAATATATATGAAGGATATTTTTGGTCTTGTCACTACTATATTCTTTGACCTTGGCTCTGGTAACATACATGTTCACATTCTATTATTTATTAAACTATTCCCTTACAGTTTTCAAGTTTCTCTGTATATATGATTTCCTTCACACACAAAATATTTTTATATTTTAAATATAGGACAGTGAAACTGACTGTCCTATATTTATTTGTATTTTTCATAGTAGGTCTATCCTAAAAGCTATGCTATTATTCTCTGAAATTTCCATATAGGGTAGCCATATATGTAATATAAAACATGCCAATGGATTTCTTCAAGATAAGAAAGAGATTAAAGTGATTATTGCATCAACAGATTCATCCAGGCACTAAGACTGTATTTGTAAAATCCCACATACTCTTTGGATAAGTAATCAAGATTCTGTAGCATTTTATGTTTCCTTTGAGGTAGTTCAGTGATGTGGAACTGAATCATTAGCCAGTTCTTCAATGTAACATCTCTTACTTGCGAAGAGAGGCAGAAAATGAAGTGTTTGGAGTGGAACAGAAAATTCTTGTTAACTGAATGCTGAGAGACTGGCACAAGTGGCTATTTCTGAGATTCAAATATCTCTTAAAGATGTCCTGAGGGATGTAGCAGTCCCTATTACTTGCAAGGTTGATAACTATTACCTGGAGATTTTTAATAAGCACAGCTGGTGAGCAGTGGAACATAGAAGTATAAAAAAGCACAGAGATAATTCCATGCACAAATACGTTTAGGGGTATCCCTTTCAAGCCCCTGTTTAAAACTATCTTTTTATTACACCTCTACCTACAATTTCTGTTAACATACACTGACCTCTCACTAAATACTGGCCTTTCGTTCACCTGTCCTTTGGCATTTAAAATGATGATGGAGAACTGAAAACAAAGGAGGATGTCAAATGGTATCAATGGAAGATTTCTAATTCCAACAAAGATAACAGGGACCACAGCTATCCTGCCACATAAAACAACTAGCAAGCCCTTGCTTGCTGCCTAAAAATTGTCCAGGCTATGGCACAGAGAGGAGGGATACTGAGTTCACGTGTCGCACTGAATTAAGGAGACAGAGATTACAGTTTGGAAAGGCCACAGCAGCTTGAATGTGCAGGGAAAAGTAGCAGAAGAGGACTCTAGACAGAGAGAGAGCTTTACAAGTCTGCAGAATAGTTACTGAAGTTGGTTGAACACTGTTCTGCACATGTATAAGAATACCTACTTGAGACCAGGATAGGCTATAGTAGAAAAAAAGAATTTAAACAATATCAATATATGGAACTTGCACAGGGTTAAGAATAGTTTCTGTTCTCACCAACCAGAGCAATAAGACAAGAACATTGGGAAGAATGCTTGGGAAGTATCACTTTAGCACTAGACCAAAGTTGTCTCAGGATCTTCTTTATAGAAACTCAAAAGGAAGACTCAAAATGACCCAACTGAGTCCAAGTAACTTCTGCACATCGGAACAAGTGCCACAATTGTTGAAAGACAGTAATAAAATCCAACAACCAATTGTGTGTAATTCACAATGTCTGTCATCCAATTAAAATTCATGGTGCCAGCATTCAAAGAATAGTAATAATCTTTGCATATTGACACGTATGCAAAGAAGCAGGAAAATATGACCCATAACCAGAAAAAAAAATCAGTATAAACAGACAGAAATCACAGATAATAAAACTAGCTGACATGAATGTCAAAATTGTTATAATTACACTACAAGTATTAGAGAATATAGAGGAAAACATGAAGATGATGAAGAAAAAACCAGAAGATATAAAAAAGACACAAAGTAAATTTCAAAAGACAGAAAATACTGTTATCTTGTATAAAAGAAATACACAAGATAGAAAAAGAAGCAGATTAGATATTGCAATAGAAAGATGAATGAAATTGAAAGCACATTAATGGAAACTCTTCCAAAATGAAGCTCTGAAAAGAATAAGAAAAGGACTTTAAAAAATGAACACAGCATCAGAGACCTGTGGGACAAATATAAAAGTCTAAAGTGTGAAATTAAAGTCACAGAGGAAGGCAGAAAAATATTGAAAAAATAAATACTGTAAACTTCCCAAATCTGATGAAATATATAAATTCACTATCTAAGAGCATTAAAAACTAGAGTTACCATAAGAATTTGAATGGAAAACCAAATAAAGAAAGGTGAGGCCTGACCTGTGGTGGCGCAGTGGATAAAGCTTTGGCCTGGAATGCTGAGGTCACTGGCTCGAAACCCTGAGCTTGCCTGGTCAAGGCACATATGGAAGTTGATGCTTCTTGCTCCTCCTCTCCTCCTCCTCTCCCTATCTCTCCTCTAAAATGAATAAGTAAATAAAAAAAATTTTTTTTAAAAGAAAGGTGAGCATTTATGTGCTATAGCAACTAGTATAGAACCATATTTTTGGCCATTCCTGAAGTGACTCTCCATCTTTGAAGGAACTGAGTTACTTTATTCAACTCTAAGGCAATTTGAAAATCATCCAGAGTAGTGCACTATAAAAATATACTCGTAATTAAATTAATTAAAATTATTATTGTGCTAAGAAGTTTAAACATCCTTGAATAAATAACCACGCAAAAATATTTCTTGGTAATTCTAAGGTTGTTTCTGTTTCTTCTGAAGTTAAGATACTCTGTCAAGTCTTTCATTTTTCTTCGATCAATGCATAAATACTGTAATTGGAACAACAAAAATTGATGTTTCTCTCTTTCTCTCCCTTCCTCTCTTTCTCTAACATCAATAGACAAAAATTAAAAAAAAAACGTTCATCTATGTGTAAGAGCAGATCATCAGAGCTAATATTATTTATTATACGCCAGATACTGCTCCAAGAGATTTAGATCTTTTGACAAGCAATATGAGATACAGAGAGGTTAAATAACTTGCCCAAGTTTGCACATTAAATAAGTGGTAAATTCCAGATTTAAACACAGTCTGGATCCAAAAAACACGCTTTCATACACTATTCTGCTTCTTTATAGACTAAAAATAGTGCATACCTCAAAGGGTTGCTATGAAAATAATAAGAGACATTATAAGGGAAATATATGGAATAGTAAGAATTCATATATCATATATAACTATCACTATTGTTTTAAAATCAGACACTTGTCTGCCTCTAGTAACACATTCCCTGCACACCTTTCAAGGGGTTTGAAATGCAGCACAGGACAGCTCATCATTCTTAAATGCTACATTGATCTGAACAGTTTCAAGATGATAATTTATTTCAAATATGTTTTAAGTCTAGTTGTCCCTTGTAACTTACAATAGCCACAGGTACCGATCCATACACTGTACATCAACTGGGTATCTAAAAAGAATTTTCACATTAGAATTAATTTGAAATGCATTTGGAGAGTTTAACATGTAACAACAAATCCCAAGATAAGTGCTTTCTCAGAAAAATTGCTCTTTGAAACAAGAACAGTTTACCTCCTATGCCCATTAAATACATGCTTAATATAGTCTTAGGACCGAAAAAAAAACTGCAATGATGTCAAAAGACGAAAGTAGGCAACATTCTGAGCTATTGGCTCTCTGAGGCCACAAAACCATGACAGAGGATATGTGTCACATGACACAAATGGTCATTAAGCAAGCAGAAACAGTCTAAGAAAAGGAAAAAAAAATGCTGTCTGGCCTACAAGTCAAAGCTTTGTGCTTCTGCAAAATGTAAAAAAGGGGACAGAGAGAAGGTGAAAGAAAAAATACAGCCCCCTGTTTTTGTCATTGTGTCGTCTGTTGGCAAGTGTGAGGATTTCTTTGCTAAGTTGCTGTCTGAGCCTGCGAGACACTCAGAGGCACAAGAAGCACAACGCTGTCTCCTTCACAAAGGAAAGGACTGAGACACCAGCGAGCATAACCAATAGGCTTAATGAGTCAAAGCACAGCGTGGACAAGGAGCCAGAGAAAAGACGCCAAGAGGGAAGTTTACGAGTCTCCAAACAAGGCCAATAAATCCTTCAGCACCAGGGTGTCAAGGCCTCAGTCTGTGCACCAGATGCAGCCTGATGGATGGGTTTATCTGTCCCAAAAGGCAAATAAAGATTGTTCTGCCTTTGGCCCCACACATAGTTGAGACAGAGCTCTAGTGTTTTCTCCCTCTAGCTTTCTTCAAAAGTACTACATGCACCCCATGCAGTGTTTCTATTTCTTTGCCTTCCAGTATTACCCCCGAAAGAGCAACCTTAAGTTCTCTGTATGCAAAGAGTGTGTTTACCATTCTTAGACTGCTAGAATATCTTGAACTAAAGCAAGAAAAATATACCTTCATTAATTCAACACCCTTGACAGAGAGTGGTATCTTCTTTTCTTACTGCTTGCAATCAGAATCAACTTAGCACACTTTGGATCTTCTTCCAACGTCTTTCACAAGCACTTAGAGTATTCACTAGTATAGCCTTGTGTGATATTAGAGCGTGGCTCAGGCATAGTTGCTGTTTGCTCATCACTGGACATAGATCCTGGTTGAACGTTGGCCAAAGAATCTCAGAGGCAAATTATTCACCTTTACTTAGAGAAGGGTCAGCCTATAGAGATGCATCTTTATGACCAAGAGGACTGTTTAGCTCTGCCTTGAAAGAGCTGAAAAGGGGTCACATGGGTGGTCTGAATGAATGGAATTAGAGTAGAAGATAGAAAGGTGTGTGAAGAACACGCTGCCTTGGAAGCCCTGAGTCTAGCCTGCTATAGGGTAAAAGCCAGATATTAAGCTTTCAATTACTGAGGCATGGATTTCAAGGACATCTATCTTGAATAATCATACTACCAGCTATACAACACAACTACTAGCAAACCAACTAAATAAGGAGCAGACTGCTGCACCCATGAAGTCCTCTTTTAGAAAGCCATAGATATTCTAGATAACTGATCACTTGAATGACCCTGCTTCTTCTTTCCTACTCCCTAATTCCTGTTATTGTGTTTTAATTCACTAATAAAGAATTAACCCATGAAACCTTATATACCCTGCCTTCCTTCAAACATTAATAAAGGCAGAGAGAGCCCCAAGTCCTGCTCCCTACCACTCTATCTCCCTGCTTCCTAACTCTGTGACCCACAGATGTGCAGTATGCCCTCAGGACCTACAAGAAACAAGTCTTCTTCTGCCTGACTAGGCAGTGGCACAGTGGATAGAGCATCAGACTGGGATGTGGAGGACCCAGGTTCAAGACCCTAAGGTCACCAGCTTGAACGCAAGCTCATCTGGTTTGAGCAAAGCTCACCAGCTTGGACCCAAGGTCACTGGCTTGAGCAAGGGGTTACTCAGTCTGCTGTAGCCCCACGGTCAAGGCACATATGAGAAAGCAACCAATGAAGTACTAAGGTGTCGCAACGAAAAACTAATGATTGATGCTTCTCATCTCTCTCCATTCCTGTCTGTCTATCCCTCTCTCTGACTCTCTCTCTGTCTCTGTAAAAAAAAGAAAAGAAAAAAAATTCTTCTTCTGGCTCAGGTAGGAAAACGTATGGAACTCACCACAAGTAATATGAGCCCAGGCAAGTGCCTCAGTCATTCTTAGCCAATAGCATCACTACTGATAGGCTGCAACTGACTGAACACCTGGATAATTGGTTACCAGAGATGTTCTAGTTGGAGAAGCACCCTCATCAGACCACGTGTCTCAGTCATCTTCCAGATAACCAAACCCTTGCTGATCTTTGTTCTTTGTGGAACACTCTTCTCTAAGATATTTACAGTTTTTCTCCCACTCTTTATCCATACCATGTCATATGTATCACAGGAATAAAAGAATAGTTTATACAGGCCCTGGCCAGTTGGCTCAGTGGTAGGGCATAGGCCTGGCATGTGGAAGTCCTGGGTTCGATTCCCAGCCAGGGCACACAGGAGAAGTGCCCATCTGCTTCTCCACCCTTCCCCCTCTCCTCTCTCTCTATCTCTCACTTCCCCTCCTGCAGCCAAAGCTCCATTGGAGCAAAGTTGGCCTGGGTGTTGAGGATGGCTCCATGGCCTCTGCCTCAGGCACTTGAATTGCTCAGGTTGCAACAGAGCAACACCCACTAGTGGGCATGCTGGGTGGATCCCAGTCAAGCAGATGCAGGAGTCACTCTGCCTCCCTGCTTCTCACTACAGAAAAATACAAAAAAAAAATAGTTTATACAAAAATAATTTATTTGTAAAAAATGCTATGTTGACAAATTAAAGTAAAAAAAATAAACAATTGACTCGATAGATACAAAGTTACTTTTTATAAAATTCAAGATTTAAGACAAAATTATTAGAAAAATTATAGTGTTTATTCTAGTAGTAGTTTCCTTAACCTGAGCAAAGTTATGGATTAAAAACTTGAAGTATTTAGCAGTCTGTGACCTTGTGACCATACTGGTATTGAGGTCAGACAAAAAAGGCTTCTATTCTGGTTTCTATTCAACACTGTACTATACATCTTAGATGATGCAATAAGACAAGGGAAAAGAACAAAAAGTTAAAAAGATTTAGAAGAAAGACAAAAAACATAATTGCCTACATAAAAAATTCAAGAGGACCTACAAATAAACTACTAAGGCTTTGAAAGAATAGAGCATTCATACATATCAGTATAAGCAAGTTAAAAATCATAAGTGGAAAAAGAAGCCTTTTCACTTACAATAGCAACTAAAACTTTTAGCCACTTCATTAGAAATATAAGAAATAAGATCAAGACTTTTATGTGAAAAAACTATAAAATATGAGAAAAATACAAGTAAAAACTATAAATTGACCTATATAAATAAAACACTATTGCCCCTGGCCGGTTGGCTCAGTGGTAGAGCGTCAGCCTGGCATGCAGAAGTCCCGGGTTCGATTCCCGGCCAGGGCACACAGGAGAAGCGCCCATCTGCTTCTCCACTCCTCCTCCTCTCCTTCCTCTCTGTCTCTCTCTTCCCCTCCCACAGCTGAGGCTCCATTGGAGCAAAGATGGCCCGGGCGCTAGGGATGGCTCCTTGGCCTCTGCCCCAGGCGCTAGAGTGGCTCTGGTCACAACAGAGCAATGCCCTGGAGGGGCAGAGCATCGCCCCCTGGTGGGCAGAGCATCGCCCCCTGGTGGGCGTGCCAGGTGGATCCCGGTTGGGCGCATGCGGGAGTTTGTCTGACTGTCTCTCCCCGTTTCCAGCTTCAGAAAAATACAAAATAAATAAATAAATAAATAAATAAATAAATAAATAAATAAAACACTATTACCAGTAATAGAGAAGACACAATATTGTAAAGATATCATTTTTCCTGAAATTATACAATGTATTCAATTTTATGATGCCAACAGAACTTTTTATGGCCCTTAACACATAAAAGTACAAAATATCAAGAATTTCTAAGATCATCATTAAAAGAAGCATAGAGGAAAAACTATTCCTACAAAATATTAAGATGCATTTTGAAGCTAGTTTGCTATACGGTATTGATGCAAAGATATACACATTGATGAATAAAACAGAATAGAGAGCCCCAAAAGAAATGCTTGAATATATGGCTATTTTTTTATATGATAGTATTGGCATTACCCACTATGAAGACTACTCACAAAATTTTGTTGAGCTAATTAGTTATCAATACAGAAAAAAAATAGAAACACACTTTATATAATAAACAGAAACAAATCCCAGCTAAACTAGAGATTTCTAAATAAAAGTATCACTCTGATCATTTTCAAAGAAAATGTAGGCATGTGCCTTTGCCAACTTTAGTTAGGGCAAGGTACAAAGAGCCTAATGTATAAAGGAAACAACTGATATTGAACTAATTAAAAAATTTAAAACTTTTCACAAAAAAAGAGCACAAAGTTAAAAGGTATGTCACAGACTTGGAACAGATGTTTACAACCCATATAACTAGTAAATAATTATTATCTAAAAATATTCAAAGAATTCCTTCAAATTAATAAGAAAAAGAAATCAGTAGAAAACGAGCAAAGAATAGGAACAATAGAGGACTCACAAATGGCCAATAAACTCACGAAATTGGCTCTCAGCCCAATTGGTAATAAAGTGGAAATAATCAGATGTCATTCACTATCCCTTTTTCACACCCACCAGATTGGTAAAAATGTTAAAATTGACAAGAATGTGGAGCAATGGAAATTTTCACACAGTGACATTAAGAGCATGAATTAGCCCAACTGTTTAGAGATCAATTTGGCAATATTGAGTAAATCTGTTTGTTCATACCCTATAAGCTATAAATTCTTTTTCAGAGTATTCATCTTGACATATTTTTACCTTTTGTATTCAAGGCAAAGAGTGTAAAATGTTCATTTTCTTATTGTTCTTAGTTCTCATTGGAAGGAGTAATCATCAATCAACAGCATAATGTATAAATATATCATGACATATGTAGACAATGGTATGTGATACAGCAGTTAAAATGAGCAATGATACAGCATTTAAAATAATCAATCAAAGCATGTAAACTTCAAAAACATGTTAACAATAATAAGTGCAAATACACAGTGTTTACAGTGCACCTAGTGTTTTGTTTTACAGAGTGCCGTACATATATTATTTAATATTTTTCATGTTAATATTTAACATCCATCACAAGCCTAAGAGGTTGGTATTATTAGAATCCCATTTAACAGATGAGGTAACTGAGGCATAAAAAGATAAAGTGACTTATTTGAGACTATATAGCCAGTTAGTGGCAAAGAAGCAATCCAACTCAATTTAGTTTTTAACTTCATTCACTACTGTATTAGTCTAAATTTTTAATCATATAGTATACTATATATTTTCTTTTCTTAAGTGAGAGAAGGGGAGATAGACAGACTCCCCCATGCACCCTAACCAGTATCCACCAGGCAACCCTGTCTGGAGCTGATGTTCAAATCAATTGAGCTATTTATAGCACCTGAGGTTGACAGCACTTGGACCAACCAAGCTATCCTCAGCACCCAGGGCCACACTCAAACCAGTCAAGCCACTGGCTGCAGGAGGGGAAGAGTAAAAGAAGGGGAGAGGAAAAGGAAAAGAAGCAGATGGTCATTTCATACTTGTGCCTTGACCTGGAATCAAACCCTGGACATCCATACACTAGACCAACACTTTATCCATTGAGCCAACCAGCCAGGGCTATATTTATTTATTTATTTACTTACTTACTTACTTATTTACTTATTTATTTATTTAAACAAAGGAGAGAGAAAGAGAGCAAAAGATAAACAGACAGAAAGGTAGAGAGATGAGAAGCATCTTATAGTTGCTGCACTTTAGTTGTTCATTGATTGCTTTCTCATATATGCCTTGACTAGGGGGCTCCAACTGAGCCAGTGACACCTTGCTCAAGCCAGCAACCTTTGGGCTTAAGCCAGTGACCTTTGGGCTGAAGCTAGTGACCATGGGGTCACGTCTATTATCCCACGCTCAAGCCAGAGACCAACGCTCAAGCCGGATGAGCTCACACTCAAGCCTGCAACCTCAGTGTTTCAAACCTGGGTCCTCAGTGTCCCGGGCCAACTGTCTGCCCACTGCACCACCACCTGGTGAAGAAGAGCTATATTTATTTTTTAAACTGCAAAACAATATCATATAATTTAATGTTCAAAGATATGCATGTACAGTGTAGAACTGTAAAAACATGCATCATTTACATTTACAATATAATTTACAATAATAATAAAATTTTATAATTTATAAATACTACATTCTAAATGTCTTATCTTATCCCTTATTCCTGATTCAAATCTCTCCCATGGAAAGAAACATGAGGTCATTGGTTGCAATTGAAGACCTCATGATGTACTTCCTGCTTCAGTGCACTCCCCTAAGGCAGTGAGCAGCTATGGGCGGTAAAGCAGTCACTTCCAGCCTCAGTGTCACCGCAGCCATAGTAGAGCACTCTTTGATATGTCTGCGACTATAGCAGGGGTGTTTGAAGAGACTGAGAGTGGAAAGAGGTGGGGGTCAAGAAAGGAAAGCGAACACCACCCCTTCTCATATCCTGCTTCAATTCCACCTGTCCCCGCTTTTAGTGGATTTGTGCAGTCGAAGCCACCAGAGTTTGGGCTGCACCGCAGGTTCAGCCTACAATGTGGACACTTCAAAGGCTTCAAAGGCTGGGGACACAGTACTGTATCTGGAGTAAAACTGAAAAGTGTGGGATTTAGAAAAGTTTTTGGAGGGTGGTTCAAGGGCTTGAAGTGATTTCCACTTCAATCCACTGTAAGTGAGTGAACAAAAAAGAATTAAAAAAAATAGGTCTTAGGAAGAAAAAAAAAATCATCTTTCTCCTTTGTTAATCCTATAGAAATATCAATCCTGAGAGTTTAGTGAGGTTTTTATAAAAACCTGTTCCATTATCTGAGCCTGACTTTCAGCAGCGAAATTCAAGAGGCTCTACTTTTATGCTTTTCTACTCAGTCTCATTTTTTAAATAATTGATAGGTGAAAGGGAAAGAAAGGAAAATTTAATAGGAGGCTGCTCTGTGCCAAGTTGTAATGCCAGGTGCTTTCACCTATTTTTCTTCCATATTCGTAACAACCCCGTAAAGAAGTATGATTGGTTCCCATTAACAAATGACTAAACTGAGGCTTTGAGTGGCAACGTCAACTTGCTTCACTTGAGCGCAGAGCTGAATTGACTCCAGTGTTTTGAAGCCCCAAAGCTCATGCCTTTCCACCATGCCATGAGGCTTTAGGATAATTGGATATGAACATGGCCTAACCTCAATAAGCCAAAATATGATAATTACTCCTAGTTAAAAAAAATACTGATTTTAAAATTCATACACAAGCCAAAAATGCTTTTTGGATCTCCTGAAAAACTCACTGGGGGTTGTGGTTGGATTTTTGGTTTCCTGTGATGTGCTTAGTGGTTTTATAAGGTTTTAACTAGTGCTCATCAGTAGTAATGGTGTGTGTTGCCATGGGGTTCTGGAGCTCTGAATCCATTCTCTGAAGGTTTTCTGGCATCTAGTGTTTGAGTTCTAAACAATTAGTAAAACTCGACATGGTTACAGTAAGAGACTTCCTAATTGAAAAATAGAAGGTTTTCAGAACCAGTGTCTGTATGAACTGCCCTGGCAAAATGAATATTGTTTAATTTTCATTTTAAATTAAAGACTTGGAACCCTGAGTAATGCAGAGGTTAATGATAAACTGAGCTGAGTGGAGACCCCTCTGAGAGCCATAGTGATATATTAGAACAAGAATTATTTGGTACACTGTGCTGTACTTCAACACTGGATTCTCAGCAGACTGCAAAATCGCTTCCTAGATAATGAAATTATAAAAGAATTTTTTAATTTCATGTTAGAACTTGAATTATAAATGATTAGGAAAAGAAACAGGGAAGAACACAATTTTCCAGCAAATTCCTCCTGTGGATTGACAAACTGGACAGACTTTATGATGAGAAGATTTGTGAAAGGTGTCAGAGGCAGCAGAAACACTTTAAATTTTCAAAACACAAATTCTGTTTAAAGGCAATGTGAATGCATTTAAGAGTCAAGGACATTTAAGGGCTGTGATTCAATAGCACTGAAAGGGTCATTTTCAAAATTATGCTGGACAAACAATACACAATGTTCAGTAGCATGGATGCCTTATTAAAAAGAGGTATCAAACCAAGGGCAAGGTGCTCTTCCCCCAGAATGAGTACACAGGCCACACAAACACTGAAAAGATCACATTCACGTATCTATGGAAGCTGGTACTGAACAACCACATTTCTATGGAGGTAATGAGCTATGCCATTCCCCACAGACCTGCTAGCTTCCTCTGGATAGACTTGGGATTTGGTCAATATGAAATAATTATATATTTTTATTTTATTTAGAAAATTAATTTTAACAGGGTGACATTGATCAAAAAGTTTCAGGTGAACATTTCTATAGCATTTGAAGTGTTGATTATGTTGTATACCCATCACCCAATGTCAAATCATTTTCGGTCACCTTATATTTTTCTCTCTTTAGACCCTTCCCCCCCTCCCCATTGACTAAAGTCCCCTCCACCATGTTCCCTTCACCCTAGTAACCACTTCATTTTTATTTATGTCCATAAGCCTCAGTTTTATATTCCACCTATGTGTGAAATTATACAGTTCTTAGCTTTCTCTGATTTACTAGTACTTGTTTCACTCAGTAAAATGTTCTCAAAGTCCATCCATGTTGTCATAAATGTCACTATGTCATCATTTCTTATTGCTGAATCGTATCCCATTGTATATATGTACTACATCTTCTTTATCCAGTCCTCTATTGAGGGACACTGGTTGCTTCCATGTCTTGGCCACTATGAATAATGCTGCAATGAACATAAGGGTGCATGTGTCTTTATGTCTCAATATTTTTGAGTTTTTAAAGTAGATACCCAGCAGGGGTATTACTGGGTCATGTGGAAATTCTATTCTATATGTTTTGAGAAACCGCCATAATTACTTCTATAATTGTTGTACTAATTTGCTTTCCCACCAGCAGTGAATGAGGGTTTCTTTTTCTCCACAACCTCTCCAACAATTATTACCTGTCTTCTTGATAATAGCCAATCTCACAGGTGTGAGGTGGTATCTCATTGTAGTTTTGATTTGCATTTCTCAAAAAGCTAGCAAAGATGAACATCTTTTTATATACGTGTTGGCCATTTGTATGTCCCCTTGGGAGAAATATCTGTTCAGGTCCTCTACCCATGTTTTAATTGGATTGTTTGCTTGTTTGTTGCTGAGCTTTGTGATTTCTTTATATGTTTTAGATATTAACCCCTTATTGGAGCTGTGGTGTGCAAATATCATCTCCCATTTAGTTGGATACCTATTTGTTTTGTGGTCAGTTTCTTTTGCTGTGCAGAGGCTTTTTAGTGTAATATAGTCCCATTCATTTATTTTTGTCTTTCTTCCCTTGCCTTTGGGGTCAAATTCATAAATTGTTCTCTATGGCCAAGGTCTATGAGCTTAGTACATATGTTTTCTTCTATGTAATTTATAGTTTCAGGTCTTATATTTAGGTCTTTGATTCATTTTGAATTAATTTTGTGCAGGGGGACAAACTGTAGTCAAGTTTCATTCTTTTGCATGTGGATTTCCAGTTTTCCCAGTACTGTTTATTGAACAGGATTTCTTTTCTCTAGTGTATGTTTTTGGATCCTTTGTTGAAAATAATATGTATGTGTGTATGTATGTGTATGTGTGTGTGTGTGTATGTGTGTGTGTGTGTGTGTGTGTGTGTGTGTGTGTATATATATATATATATATATATGGCATTATTTTATTTCTGGGCTCTCAATTCTGTTCCAATAGTCTGTATGCCTGTTTTTCTGCCAATACCATGCTCTTTGGACTATTGTGGCTCTGTAGTATAATTTGACGTCAAGTAGTGTGATAACTTTGGCCTCATTCTTTTTCCTCAGGATTGCTTTGGCTATTCAGGGTTCTTTATGGTTCCATACAAACCTGGTAAAATTTTTTCTACTTTAAAAAATGACATTGGGATTTTGATGGAGATTTCACTAAGTGTGTACATTGCTTTGGGTAATATGGCCATTTTAACAATGTCAATTCTTCCATCCCATTGTATCTTTTTTAATTTCTTTCAAAAATGTTTTGTATTTTTCAGTATATAGGTCTTTCACATTCTTAGTTAAGTTTATTCCTAGGTACTTTTTGTTGTTGTTGTTGTTGTAATTGTAAAAGAAATTGTTTTTGTTTTTTAGTTCATTTTCTGAAGTTGTATTATTGGCATATAGAAAAGGAGTAGACTTTTGTATGTTGAGTTTGTATCCTGCGACTTTACTGTATTGGTTTATTGATTCTTATAGTGTTTTGGTGGAGTCTTTGGGGTTTTCTATATACAGGATCATTTCATCTGCAAAAAGTGATACCTTTACAATGTCCCTTGGACTAGGTCTATTTGGGTTGCAGTAATTCGTCATCCCATTTGCTTCTTGGATTCGACTCTAACTCTTCCTGTTATGATGCCTTTTATTTCTTTCTCTTGTCTGATTGCTATTGCTAAAACTTCCACCACTGTGTTGAATAAAAGTGGAGAGAGTGGGCAGCCTTGTCTTGTTCCTGATTTTAGAAGAAAAGCCTTCATTTTTTTTCACCATTTAGTATGATATTAGCTGATTGTTTGTCATCTATGGACTTTATAGTGTTGAGGTACTTTCCTTCTATTCCGATTTTATTCCAGATGTTTTAAACATAAAGGGATGTTATATTTTATCAAATGCTTTTTTTCACCTATTGATAGGATCATATAATTTTTGGTTTTTGTTTTATTGATGTGGTATATTACATTGATCTATGTCTGTGGGTTGAACCATCCTTGTACTCCTGGAATGAATTCCACTTGATGGTATGTATTATTTTTTAATGTGTTGTTGCATTTGATTTGCTCGTATTTTCTTTAGGATTTTTGCATCTGTATTGATTAGATATTGATCTGTAGTTTGTGTATGTGTGTTTTCCTTTCCAGGTTTAGGTATGAGGGTTAATTTTAGCATTATAAAATGTGTTGGGAGCATTGCTTCTTCTATTTTTTGGAAGATGTTGAGAAGAATAGGTATTAAATCATTGAATGTTTGGTAGAATTCATTACTGTAACCATCTCATCCTGGATTTTTGTTTTGGGGGAGGTTTCTCATAGTTGTTTCTATTTCTGCCACTCTTTAAGGTCTATTTAAGTTTTCTACTTCTTTGTGACTCAGTCTAGGAAGATTGCATAGATCTAGAAATTGGTCCATTTCCTCTTTTGTTTGGGGGGTGGTTTCTCATAGTTGCTTCTATTTCTGCCCCTCTTTTAGGTCTATTTAAGTTTTCCACTTCTTTGTGGCTGAGTCTAGGAAGATTGCATAGTTCTAGAAATTGGTCCATTTCTTCTAGGTTGCTGAATTTGGTGGCACATAAACTTCAATAATATTCTACTATGATCTTTTTTTATTTTTTTTACAGAGACAGAGAGAGAGTCAAAGAGAAGGATAGATAGGGACAGACAAGAACAGAAAGAAAGAGAAGCATCAATCATTATTTTTTCGTTGCAACACCTTAATTGTTCATTGATTGCTTTCTCATATGTGCCTTGACCGTAAGGCTACAGCAGACCAAGTAACCCGTTGCTAGAGCCAGCAACCTTGAGTCCAAGCTGGTGAGCTTTTGCTCAAACCAGATGAGCCTGCACTCAAGCTGGCGACCTCGGGGTCTTGAACCTGGGTCCTCCGCATCCCAGTCCGATGCTCTATCCACTGCACCACCACCTGGTCAGGGTCTACTATGATCTTCTGTATATCTATAATGTCTGTGGTAATTACTCCTCTTTCATTTTGGATTTTGTTTATACAAGTTCTTCCTCTCTTTTCCTTAGTGCATCTAACCACTGGTTTATCAATTTTTTTTATCTTTTCAAAGAACCAGCCCTTTGTTTTATTAATTTTTTTATAGTTTTTTGTTCTCTATTTCATTTAGTTCTGCCCAAATTTTTACTATTTCCTTTCTTCTGCTGATTTTGAGTTGCTTTTGTTTTTCTTTTTCTAGTTCCTTATGGTGGGATGTTAGGTTGTTTACCTGGGATCTCTCTTGATTTTTGATATAAGCCTGTAATCATATACACTTCCCTTTTATTACTACTTTCACTGCACCCCAGTAATTTTGAGATGTCATGTCCTTTTCAATTTTCTGTATATATCTTTTGATCTCTGCTTTTATTTCTTCTTCGACCAAGTCATTTTATAAAAGTATATTGTTTAATTTCCAGTTTTGTGGATTTCTTTACTTTTTTTTTTACAGTTGTATTCTAATTTCAAAGGCTTATGGTAAGAAAATATGCTTGGTATAATTTCAGTCTTTCTGAATTTGTTGTTAGTTTTGTGGCCCAACACAAGATCTATCCTTGAGAATGTTCCATGCACAATGGAGAAGAATGTATAATTTGACATTTTGGGATGAAATGTCCTGTAAATGTCTATTATGTTTATTTGGTCCAGTATGTCAGTTAAGGCCAATATTTCTTTATTAATTCTGTTTGGATGACTTATTTAATAAACTGTCAATGGTGCATTGAAATCCCCAAGTATGACTGTGATTTTGTCAGCTTAAATTTTTAGATCAGTTAGTAGATGTCTTATATACTCGGGTGTCCCCTGGTTCAGTGCATATATATTAAGAAGTGTTATGTCTTCTTCATGCAATCCCCCTTTATCATTATGAAAGGTCCATCTTTGTCTCTGGTAACCTTCATTGTCTTGATGTCAGTGTTGTCAGATATGACTATGGCTACACATGCTTTTCTTTGGATATTATTTGCTTGGAAAATCATTTTTCAACCTTTCACTTTGAGTTTACTTTTGTCCTTGCAGCTTAGATATATCTCTTGAAAG
Organism: Saccopteryx bilineata; assembly: GCF_036850765.1. Classification (NCBI taxonomy): domain Eukaryota; kingdom Metazoa; phylum Chordata; class Mammalia; order Chiroptera; family Emballonuridae; genus Saccopteryx; species Saccopteryx bilineata. The sequence continues at coordinate 64,431,136 of NC_089490.1, read as the reverse complement.
CAGTATATGATTTGACTTTGGTTTTTTATTCTATCTGCCACTTTGTGCTTTTTTACTGGTGAGTTCAGTCAATTTACATTTAGGGTAATTATTGACTTTTAAGGATTTTCTATAACCATTTTATTTTTTGTTTTCAGATAGCTCTGTGTCTTTTGGTTCTTTCTTTTTTTGTTACTGTAAATTGTTTTTCTTTTGTTGTATTCCATATTCTTTTCCCCTGTTTCTTCTTTTATAAGTTGTGTTTTCAGTAGCAGCTTTTTTTGTGGGTTGTTATCATTAGGTTAAGAAAAAATGTCCATATGTACAAAGTCTTTGCCATATGAGTGCTTGTGCACTTCGTTCTCCTTTTCTACTGCAGATCTTTATCTTCTCCTTTTTTATGTTATTGTTCTCACAGATTATCCTTGTTTTTATTGTGACCTTGTTGAAACTTTTACTTTTAGTTTTGATTTGTTTTTTTCTTTGTGTCTGGTCTAATATACCTCCTTGAGTACTTCTGCTTTGGGGATTTTCTGGTGATAAATTCCCTCAGCTTCTATATGTCTGTAAAAATCTTCATTTTTTCCTTCATATGTGAAGGATGACTTTGATGAATATAGTATTCTTGGCTCATAATTTCTCTCTTTCACTGCATTGAATGTTTGGGCCTACTCTCTCCTGACTTGTAGAATGTCTGCTGAGAAGTCTGATGATAGACTAATGGGCTTTCCTTTATACATTTTATTCTTCTTTTCTTTAGCTGCCTTGTGGATTCTGTCTGTGTCATTGATTTTTGATAATTTTGTTATGATGTGCCTTGGTCTAGGTCTGTTTGGGTTGAGGTAAATCAGCATTCTCTTCATTTCTTGGATTCAAGGTTTTAACTCCAACCATATGCTTGGGTAATTCTCATTAATTATAGTGGTACCTTGAGATATGAATTTAATTTGTTCTGTAACCAATCTCATAAGTCAGTCAACTTGTATATCAAACTGCCAATCCTGGACCTGTGCACTAACACGCCAACTAGCGGCAGCTTCCTGAATCACAACTCATATCTCAGAATTTCTCTCGGATCTCGAACAAAAATGCCGACCAAGTCTCAGCTCATATCTTAAAAAAAAAAATTGTATATTGGTCTGTTCATATGTCAAGGTACGAATAAGCTCTCCATTTCCTTCTCTCTCTCTTATTCTTCTAATATACCTATTATTCTTATATTGCTCCTTCTGATGGAGTCATATAGTTTTTGTAGAGCTCTCAGTTTTTTTAAAATCATGAGCTTCTCTCTTCTTCTCTCTGTAGCATCTCTAGTTGCCTGTCCTCTATGTTACTGATTTTTTCCTCTATATGGCTTGCTCTATTGGCCAAACTTGCTACCTAAGTCTTCAGTTCCCAGATTGAGTTCTTCAACTCTGTTTTTTAAACTTTCAATCTCCTTGGTGAGTTGTTTGTTTTGTTCATTAATTTGTTTTTCTGAGCTCATTAAGTTGCCTATTGGTGTCTTCTTGCATCTTGTTGAGTATTTTCAGAACTTCAATTTTCAATTCTCTTTTAACTCCAAGACTTCTATGTGATGAGATTTTTTTTCCTGGATATTTTACATTTTCTTTCTGAAAAACATCTTTGTCTTGTGTAGTCATGGTATTCAATTTCTTCTTCCTTGATGGCATTTGAGAGTGATATTGTTACGCACCCTATCAAAAAAGAAAACCACTAAATGAAAACAACTAAAAGAATTGAAAAATTAAAAAACTACTATGAAATATATAAAAATTTAAAAATTATTACAAATAATAAAGAAAAACCACAAGAAAGAAAGATCAAAAGCAAAAAAAATCAAAAACAAAACACCCAATTAAGAATAAAAATTTTAGTTTTGTGAGGTTTCTTCCAGTAGGTGTTGCTGTATTACAACTCTTAGCTCTATGAAGTTCCTGGGCTGTCCACTGAGATATTGTTGTCACAGTAATGTACTCAGCACCACAGTCACATTGGTAAGTGGGAGTGTTGTGAGGGCTTTACGGCTCTAACAATGGTGATTTCAAATTTCAGGTGTTCTTTCTCCTGTCTCAACAGACCTGGTGACCAGACATGCAGCACCTCTGTTATTCAGGAGAAAGAATGGCTATGGAGAGCTAGCTGTGAGATTTGTCTTTGTCACTCTTCACACTGCAAGGTGAAGGAGATGAGATCTGGGATGCTGGGGAATGCACATTAGTTTTATCTGTCTCTGCTGAGTGTGGGCCACAGGCAGACTGCGGGAACATTGGCCATGGCCCCCCACTATGACCACTTTATTTTATCTCCCCTTCTGCCCCTTTATTGCACCACCCTTTCTAGCAGAAGAGATCCAGTCATTCTTAGTTTCCCTCTCCATACCCCTCAGACAAAACCCAGAGAGCCTGAGCTTCTCTTCTTCCCATAGTTCAGTAGAGAAAAGAAAAAACCCAGTCATACCAGGTTTGTCTTCTCTCCTCTGCACATCCCACCCCAATTGCATTTTATCTTGTACCCCACTTTTTACCCCATCCCACCTTTAGTTAATTTGGTGTGTGGATATTTCAGGTGCTTCTGTGAGCCCAGCTGGTGTTTCTTCACTGCATTACAGTTGTTCAATTTGTTGAAATTTCAAGGCGAGAGATCAGGAGTATCTCTCATGCTGCCATTACTCTTATGTCATGAAATAACATATAATAAAGTTTCCCCATGTTAATGAAGCAAAAGGAATTTCCTCAAAAGCCTAAGGCAATAGAAGCCAATCTTATAGTAGAAGAATTTTTTTTTTGTATTTTTCTGAAGCTGGAAACGGGGAGAGACAGTCAGACAGACTCCCGCATGCACCCGACCGGGATCCACCTGACACGCCCACCAGGGATGACGCTCTGCCCACCAGGGGGCGATGCTCTGCCCCTCCGGGGCGTCGCTCTGCCATGACCAGAGCCACTCTAGCACCTGGGGCAGAGGCTAAGGAGCCATCCCCAGCACCCGGGCCATCTTTGCTCCAATGGAGCCTCAGCTGCGGGAGGGGAAGAGAGAGACAGAGAGGAAGGAGGGGGGGTGGAGAAGCAAATGGGCACTTCTCCTATGTGCCCTGGCTGGGAATCGAACCCAGGTCCTCCGCACTCCAGGCCGACACTCTACCGCTGAGCCAACCGGCCAGGGCAGTAGAAGAATTTTAAGTGTTGCTATCTAATGGTTGGAATCTTCCCTGTCTTGTACTTGGAATTCATTTATTTCCACATCTCAACACATCTACTTTTTGAGAAAAGTAGATGCCCTCCTAGTGACTTGTTACACCAGAAAGAAGCATCAAACTCCTTCTGGTGGGTTGTCAAGATTCTCACTGGTGCTTGGGGAGAAGTACCTGCTGAAACCCTATGGTGACTCCAGCCTGTCTTCAATGTCTTCTCCCACAACAGGACAGAAGACAGCATTCAGGGTGTCAAACATGTTTCATCAAAATGTCCTTAACAGTGGTGACGTCAGAGAAATGACACCTTGAGGGGTGCTCCTAATATCTCCCCTTGGAATTTTAACAAATTCAACAACTAAAGACAGAGAGAAAATCTCAGGCACACCTGAAGTATACACACACCAGACAAAGGTATGATTGGGCAAAAAGGTGGCTGAATATATAATCCACTCTGAAAAAATTAAGTTGGAGAACAAAGTATTCCACTTTCCTCACTGATCTGAGGAAGAAATGCTTTTGTCTGGAACAGAGCAAAGTGGAGGGTTTGGTGCAGAGGGAAGAATCTGGGTTAGAGTGGGAGATCAAGCAGAGGAGAGAATGTGCCGGTTCTGCTTGAGATTGAAGACACAGGGTGAGCACAGGCGGCAGGCTCCGACAAAGGTTGCCGATGTGGGGTGCTCATGAGAGCCAGCACCAATGCCAGAAGCTTTGTTCGCTTCCAGCTCTGAAATCATGGTTGGTGTGCAAGTGGCACCACATGGCACCTCTGTCTTGGGCATGCACACTTGTGGGCTAGAGGGTTTAATCCGAGATTACAAGTGGTGAACATCTGTGTGAGCTGTTGGCAGCACCTTTGTGTATTCCCAGTGCTGCAACCACCAGCATGGGATGTATGTATGGGCCAGGATCCCTAGGCCTAAGACTGTCTAGGCAGGGCACCTCTACAGGCCAATACAGGTTCAAAGCTCATTCCTGCATTTCCGGCTCTGACTGAGATCACAGGCGCTGTGCACCTAGTGGGCGGGAGCAGACCTCCGTGTATACTGCTGAAGTCATGGGGGCTGGTGCATGTGGCTTGCTGCAGGCTACCAAACAGTGCACAAGTGAGAAGCCTCTGGAGATTAGACCCATGGAGCACTGAGGCATACTAGACATGCCTGAGGCCCTTAGAAAGGCATTTTATCTGCAATTGGCTCCCAGCATGCAGTAAATTGAGATGTGCTAGACCTGTCCACCGGGCCTTAGAGAGGCACTACATCTGCAATCGGCTCCCAGCTCTGCCTGCTCTTGGTCTTGCTCTGGTTGGCACAGCCTTACCCAGAACTGTGCTTTGAATGGTAGTGGAGAAAGAACCTGGCCTCACTTAGAGCCTTTTGCTCTGCAAGCAGTGGCTGGGGTGAACCTCACAACTAAGTCCCCAGGCTGTTGGCTCAGGTGGGAGAAATGTGGAGAGAGGCACCTGGAAAACTGATACTCCCATTGTCAGAGCCTCTAAGTTCTAACAAGCCCCACCTACCAACAAGACTAAGGCCCAGCCTATGTCATTGCCACAGTGACACGAAGGCAAACCTCTACTCAAGAGCCCCACAGGGGCAAAACCTGTAGTGCAGCACCAACTGCCCCAAAAAAGGAAGAAGTTACCTCTCAAAACCGAAAAAATTATATATTTTTAAAACTTTCTTTTTTCATTTTGGTCATTTTATCGTCTTTCTTTTTTATTTTTTCCTTTTCCTTTTGAACTTTATTATTTATAGTTGTTACATTTTCATTCTTGTTTTTTTATGAGAGTTTCATTTCAAAAACCTATACATTTTTTTCCTCTATTTCTCTGATTTGATCATCATTTATCAACAAATTATTTTATTTTGAAATTGTATTTTTCTTTGTGGCATTTTGTGTGTTTTTTACTTTATTTTTTATATCTAGTCATTTTTTCTCAGTTCCTGTTCCCCGTTCTCTGTAGTTTTTGTTCTACATATTATAGAATTTTCATTTTTTCACTGTATCTTTTCAATTTTTATTCTAGTTTTTAATTATCTCTTATTAGCATTATTAACAATACTACTCTTAATGCCATTAAGAAAAAAGAAATCAAATATCATGGATACAAAACACAGAGATATAGCTCAGATATATGATGAAAAATCTCTAGAAAAATATTTTAATTGCTTGGAAACCTTGGAGTCAGATAGAGAATTAAAAATTGAAGTCCTAAAAATACTTAGGGAATACAAGAAAGCACAGAAAGGCAATTTAGTGAGCTCAAATAACAATTTAATGAACAAAAAGAATACTTCACCAAGGAAATTGAAACTATAAAAAGGAATCAAACAGAGATGAAAAACTCAATACATGAACTGAAAAATGAGGTAACAAGATTAGCTAATGAAATAGGTCAAATAGAGGAGATAATTAGTGACATAGAAGACAGGCAACTAGAGATACTACAAAAAGAAGAGAGAGACTCATGAATTAAAAAAATAGAGAAAGCCCTATAGGTATTGTCTGACTCCATCAGAAAGAGCAACATAAGAATAATGGGTATAACAGAAGGAGAAGAGGGAGAAAATGAAATGGAGAACATATTCAAACAAATAATTGATGAGAACTTTCCAATCCTGTTGAAAGAATTAGAGCCTCAAATCCAAGAAGCAAACAAAACACTGAGTTACCTTAACCCAAACAGACCAACTCCAAGACACATTATAATGAAATGATCACAAACCAATGACAAAAAAAATCTTCAAGGCAGCCAAGGTAAAGAAGAATACAACATATAAAGGATAGCCCATTAGACTATCATCAGATTTCTCAGCAGAAACTCTACAAGCCAGAAGAGAGTGGACCCCAGTAATTAAAGTACTGAAAGAGAGAAATGTCCAGCCAAGAATACTATATCTATCAAAGCTATCCTTCAAATACAAAGGGAAAATAAAAACATTTATAGACATAGAAATGATGAGGGAATTTATCACCAGAAATTCCCCACTTCAAGAAATATTAAAGGAGGTTATTTGACCAGATACAAAGAACAAAACAGACAAAGTTACAAGTCAAACTCCAACAAGATCACAATAAAAACAAGATTAATCTGTGACAAAAATACAAAAAAAGGAGAGGACAAAGATTAACAATAGCAAAAGAGGATGGAGTTCAGAAGCACTCATGAGATAATGTACTACAATGAATATGATATATGATATATATATTTTTTTATTACCTAACAGTAACCACCCCTAAAAAAACCACTACAGAAACACATGATTTAAAAAAAGAAAGAAACAGGAAAGTATGGAATACAACCAAACAAAAAGAAATGACAGAAAAACAAAAGAGAACAACCAAGCAAGATACAGAACTATAGAAAGCAATATATTAAATGGCAATAGGAATCCCTCAAGTGTCAATAATTACATTAAATGTACATGCATTGAACTCACCAATAAAAAGATACAGAGTAACAGAATGGAACAAAAAAGAAAATCCAACTGTATGCTGCCTTCAAAAAACACATCTGAGCTAAAAGGATAAAAACAAATTCAAAGTAAAAGGTTGGAAAATGATTCTCCAAGCAAATTACAACCAAAAAAAAAAGCAGGTGTAGCCATACTCATATCTAACAATGCTGACTACAAGACAGCAAAGATAATCAGAGACAAAGATGGTCATTTCATAATGAGAAAGGAGACATTGAATCAAGAAGACAGTACTTCTCTCTATATATGCACCAAACCAAGGACAACCAAAGTATATAAGACATCAACTAACTAATCTAAAAATAAAAACTGACAAAAATACAGTCATACTTGGAGACCTCAATACACGATTGACAGCTCTAGATTCTTCATCCAAACAGAAAATCAATAAAGAAATATTGGCCTTAAACCAAACACTAGAACAATTGAATATGGTAGACATCTACAGGACATTTCATCCCAAAAAGTCAGAGTATACATTTTTCTCCAGTGTACATGAAACATTATAAAGAATTAACCATGTGTTGGGCCACAAAACTAACCTCAACAAATTCAGAAAGATTGAAATTATACCAAGTATATTGTCTGGCCATAAAGTTTTGAAACTAGAATTCAACTGCAAAAAAGAAATAAACAAACCCACAAAAATGTGAAAATTAAACATCATACTTCTAAAAAAATGTGTGGGTCAAAGAAGAAATGAAAGCAGAGATCAAAAGAGATATACAGACAAACAAAAATGACAATACAACATATCAGAATCTCTGGGATGCAGCAAAAGCAGTAATAAGAGGGAAGTTCATCTCACTACAGGCTTATATAAAAAATACAAGAGAGAGCCCAAGTAAACAACTTAACATCACATTTTAAGGAACTAGAAAAAGAAGAACAAAGGCAACCCAAAACCAGCAGAAGAAAGGAAATAATAAAAATTAGGGCAGAAATAAATAAAATAGAGAACAGAAAAACTATAGAAAAAAACAATAAAACAGGATCTGGTTCTTTGAAAAGATCAACCAAATTGACAAACCTTTAGTATGATTCACTAAGGAAAAAAGAGAAAGGACTCATATAAACAAAATCCAAAATGAAAGAGGAGAAATCACCACAGATATTATAGATATACAAAGAATTATTGTAGAATACTATGAAAACTATATTCCACCTAATTTAACAATCTAGAAGAAATGGATAAATTTCTAGAACAATATAATCTTCCTAGACTGAGTCACAAAGAAGTAGCTAGCCTAAACAAACCCATAAGCAGTGAGGAAATAGAAACAACTATCAAAAATCTCCCAAAAAATAAAAGTCCAGGGCCAGACAGCTATACTAGTGAATTCTATCAAACATTCAAAGGAGATTTGGTTCCTATTCTACTCAAAGTCTTCCAAAAAATTGAAGAAAAAGCAATACTTCCAAACAAATTTTATGAGGTCAACAGAACGTTCATACCAAAACCTGGCAAGGACAATACACACACACACAAAAAAACAAAACTACAGACCAATATCTCTAATGAATACAGATGCTAAAGCCCTAAACAAAATACTATCAAATTGAATACAACAACACATTAAAAAATAATTCATCATGATCAAGTCGGATTCATCCCAAAATCATGAGGATGGCTCAATATACATAAAACAGTTAACATAATACACCATATCAACAAAACAAAGAACAAAAATTATATGATCTTATCAACAGATGCAGAAAAGGCATTCAATAAAATGCAATATCATTTTATGTTTAAAACACTCAAGAAAACAGCTATAGAAGGAAAATATCTCAACATAATAAAGGCCATTGATGACAAACCATCAGCTAACATATTAAATGGCAAAAAACTGAAAATGTTTCCTCTATAATCAGGAACAAGACAAGGTTGCCACTCCCTCCACTCTTATTCAACATAGTGCTGGAAGTTCTAGCCAGAGCAATCAGACAAGAGAACAAAATAGAAGGCATTCATATTGGGAAAGAAAGAGTAAAGGTTTCACTTTTTGCAGATGATATGATCTTGTACATAGACTATTAGAAATCATAAACCAATACAGTAAGGTCAGAGGATATAAAATTAATATATAGAAGTCTATTGTCTTCCTATATGCCAACAATGAAACATCAGAAAATAAATTTTAAAAAATCTCTTTTATGGTTGCAACAAAAAAATGAAATACCTAGGAATAAATATAACAAAGAATGTAAAGGACCCATATAATGAAAACTACAGAGCATTGTTAAAGGAAATAGAAAAAAGTACAGTGAAATAAAAAAATATTCCTGTTCTTGTATAGGAAGAATAAATATAGCCAAAATGACCATATAACTCAAAGCAATAAACAAATTTAATGCAATTCCCATAAAATTTCCAATGTCATTTTTTAAAGAAATGACAAAAAATATCATGAGGCTTATAAGGAACTATCAAAAAAACCCGAATAGCCAAATTAATCCTAAGAAAAAAGAATGAAGCTGAGGGCATTACAATACCTAACATCAAATTTATTATATAGCCACAATAATCAAAACAGCATGGTATTGGCTGAAAAATAGACACTCAGACCAATGAAATAGAATAGGAGCCCAGAAATAAAATCACATATATATAGTCAAATCATCTTTGATAAAGGAGCAAAAAACACACAATGCAGAAAAGAAAGCCTCTTCAATAAATGGTGCTGGGAACACTGGAAAGCCACATGCAAAAGAATAAAACTCGACTACAATTTGTCTCCTTGCACCAAAATTAATTCAAAATGGATTAAAGACCTAAATATAAGACCTGAAACAATAAAATACATGGAAGAAAACATAGGTGCTAAACTCATGTACCTTGGCCATAAAGAACATTTTATAAATTTGATTCAAAAGGCAAGGGAAGTGAAGGCAAAGATAAATGGATGGGACTTCATCAAACTAAGAAGCTTCTGCACAGCAAAAGAAACTGACAACAAGACAAACAGACAGCCAACTAAGTGGAAGATGATATTTTCAAACAGCAGCTCAGATAAGGGCTTAATATCCAAAATATTCAAAGAACTCACAAAACTTAATAACAAACAAATAAACAATCCAATAAAAAAATGGGAAGAGAATATGAACAGATACTTCTCCCAGAAAGAAATACAAATGGCCAAAAGATATATGAAAAGATGCTCATCTTCATTAGCTATTAGAGAAATGCAAATCAAAACTACAATGAGATACCACCTCACAACTGTTAGATTAGCTATTATCAATAAGACAGGTAATAACAAGTGTTGGAGACGCTGTGGAGAAAAAGGAATCCTCATTCACTGTTGGTGGAAATGTAAAGTAATACAACCACTATGGAAGAAAGTATTGTGGCTTCTCAAAAATTAAGAATAGAACTACCATTGACCCAGCAATCCCTCTACTGGGTATATACCCCCAAAACTCAAAAACATTGGTACGTAAAGACACATGCAGCCCCATGTTCATCGCAGCACTGTTCACAGTGGCCAAGACATGGAAACAACCAAAAAACCCTAAAGAAGATGTGGTACATATATACTATGGAATACTACTACTCAGCCATAAGAAATGATGATATAGGATCAGTTACGACAATATGGATGGATCTTGATAACATTATATTGAGTGAAATAAGTAAATAAGAAAAAACTAAGAACTGTATGATTTCATTCATAGGTGGGACATAAAACTGAGACTCATGGACATGGATAAGAGTGCAGTGGTTATGAGGGGGATGGTAAGGGAGGAGAGGGAAGGACTGGGGGGAGGTGAGGGACATAAAGAAAACCAAATAAAAGGTAACAAAGGACAATTTGACTTTGGGTGATGGATATGCAACATAATCAAATGTCAAAATGATCTGGAGATGTTTTCTCTGAATCTATGTACTCCAATTGTTCAATGTCACCCCATTTAAATTGTCTAAATAAAATTTTAAAAATGTCCTTAATACTCATTAAAGTAAAACAATATGGGTCATAAATAAACATAATTGCTAAATAATATATTATTGAAATATTGTAACATAATATCATGAATATATTGAAACACACCTAATGTTTCCTTTGAGGAAAACATACACACATACCCATTTATATATGTGTTTGTATGAATGAATATATCTATATGTGCATTTGTATGCATAATAAAAGCTTTGAAAAGTATTTGAAGTGGCAAAGCAGCAAGATAGTAAATGAACTTTCTTTGACATGGGTGTTTTTTCATTTATTAGCCTAAAGAGAAGCATTGTACAAAATAATAGATAGCAATTTGTCTAGAAAATAAATTTACAGCTGAGTTTTGTCATTATAAAACTGACTTGAAATGCCTCACATAAATCTGCTTAATGCCAAAACATGCCCTAGACCAGGAACATGAAGATAAAAGCAAGAGTAATGCATGTGGCTTCATGTTGGCAAAGGGGCCTGCCCTAGAGCACGTGTTTCAATATCAGCATTGTAATCATGTCTTTAAAATCAGTGACTTTATTTTAAATCCAATTTCAGTTTCTAAGCACTTTTAATGTTCCCTTATGTGATGTCAATCCACTGGAAATTTGCAGCAAAAGAACTCTGGTGGTAAGGAAAAGAAACAGCATGTTTACGGTTATTTCCGGTTGCTTTGGAGCTGATGGAGGACAGTGTATCACAGTGAAAAGCCCACATTTCCCAAAGCATGAGGAGTGATTCTTATGAAAAAGGCAAAAGCTAGGCAAAGGTACAGGTGTCCCAAAACTACGGACCCCTAAGGCCATTTATCCACCCCCTGCTGCACTTCCAGAAGGGGCACCTCTTTCATTGGCGGTGAGAGGAGCACTGTATGTGGCGGCCCTCCAATGGTCTGAGGGACAGTGAACTGGCCCCCTGTGTAAAAAGATTGGGGAACCCTGGAATAGTTTGGCTCTGGAGCCAGAGCAATTTCAGCCCTACCACCTAAGACCTGTGTTACTCAACCTTGATAAACTGCAATTTCCTTACCTCTAAAACAGTGACAGCAATAGAGCACTTTTCATGGGCTGTGAGGAGAAAATGAGTCAACAGTGCCTATAAATCTCTCAGCTTCCCAGTAACCCAGCATACAGTAAGAATGCAATGCTCAGTTCTGGCTATTATTTTCACCATTATTTTAATTATTATATTAGATGAATATAATAATTTTGGAACATACATAAACTCATAGCACCTAGTTAATTGACTAGATAAAAAATAAAAAGCACATTAATGGTGAAATAATCTAAAAAAAACTCTTTGTTTCATTCTCACTGTATTTGCCCTTTTCCTGGTCAGAAAATGCTTTTGTGTGTGCTGTATTCTAGTGTTGAGCACAGAACTTAGCTACAAACATCCCTTGACCACTCCCTGGCTTTCAGCTTCAGAAGCTTAAACTCTTAGAAGTCTTTTCAAAGCTTTTTCAAGATCAGGCAAGAAACTGAGAATAGTAGAATCTGTGTCCTTTTGCTTGAAGTGGTATCAGGACCTCAGAAAGTAATTGTTCAAGGTTCCAGAGCTCAGCAAAGATTCCCAGAACCAAGCTCGGCCTGGAACAAGAAGAAGTACCATCTTTAAGAGTCATGAGGATATCAGATTGACCAAAACTAAAGGGCTGCCTCAAACATGTTGCTACTTATAAAATTCTGGTCTCTCTTATCAATCTATTCAGAAAGGGATACCCAGTAACAAATGGGACTGAATTCCTCATCACTCTGGTGTGGTGAAAACTTGGGACAACAGTTTCTTAGTTTTTAGAAAATAATATGATATTTTTTTCTTGCACAGTTGAATATGTGTCTATGTTTGTGTATACCCACATATATACATATAAGTACATATATATACACAATTATACCTACACACATATATTTAAAGAGAGCAAAACTTATCCTCACTTTGATAATTCTAAAATTATCAATTATTAATGACACAAACAATTCTTATTTTAGAGATTATAGTGATAATCGCATATCTCTTCTCCACAACATCCATAAAAATCAGAATTAAACTGATCTAACTTCCAATAAAATTTTCCCTTTCACATTACTGCATTTAAAAATATCATATGTCAGAGGACTCAGTAAATTAATTGCTTATTGACTTTCCAGCAGGTCCATATAGTGCAGGGGTAGTCAACCTTTTTATGCCTATCGCCCACTTTTGTATCTCTGTTAGAAGTAAAATTTTCTAACCACCCATCGGTTCCACAGTAATGGTAATTTATAAAGTAGAGAAGTAATTTTACTTTATAAAATTTATAAAGCAGAGTTACAGCAAGTTAAAGCATATAATAATAATTACTTACCAAGTACTTTATGTCAGATTTTTGCTAAGTTTGGCAGAATAAATCTTTATAAAACAACTTACTATAGTTAAATCTATCTTTTTATTTATACTTTGGTTGCTCTGCTACTGCCCACCATGAAAGCTTAAATGCCCACTAGTGGGCGGTAGGGACCAGGTTGACTACCACTGATGTAATGAGTCTTTATATGTCTATTTTAAATTGCCTATTGGATTTTTAAGATTAAACAAAGTATATGAAAAAATTATAGTAGTTGAAATTGGGAGTTGGTCAAATGAGTACATTATTATCCTTTCAAAACTATATTTAAACTTTCCAGGATAAATATTAAATCACTACAAAGGTTACTTTTAAAAAGTTGTGTTTTTTGGCCCTGGCTGGTTGGCTCAGCGGAAGAGCGTTGGCCTGGTGTGTAGGAGCCCCGGGTTCGATTCCTGGCCAGGGCACACAGGAGAAGTGCTCATCTGCTTCTCCACCCTCTCCCTCTCCTTCCTCTCTGCCTCTCACTTCCCCTCCAGCAGCCGAGGCTCCATTGGAGCAAAGATGGCCTGGGCGCTGAGGATGACTCTGTGGCCTCTGCCTCAGGTGCTAGAATGGCTCTGGATGCAACAGAGCAATGCCCCAGAGGGGCAGAGAATCGCCCCTGGTGGGCATGCCGGGTGGATCCCGGTCGGGCACATGCTGAGTCTGTCTGACTGCCTCCCCTGTTTCCAGCTTCAGAAAAATGAAAAAAAAAAAGTTTTGTTTTCCTTTTATTTTTCCAAAGTGAGAAGCAGGGAGTCAGTCAGACAGACTCTTGCATGCACCCAACCAGGACCCACCTGGCATGCCCATCAAGGGGTGATGCTCCATTGCAATAGAAGCCATTCTAGCACCTGAGGCAGAGGCCATGGAGCCATCCTCAGTGTCCGAGCCAACTTTGCTCCAATGGAACCTTGGCTGCGGGAAGGAAAGACAGATATAGAGAAAAAAGAGAGGGGGAAGGGTGGAGAAGCAGATGGGCGCTTCTCCTGTGTGCCATGGCTGGGAATCAAACCCGGGACTTCCACACTCCAGGCCGATGCTCTACTGCTGAGCCAACCAGTCAGGGCCTAAAAAGGTTCTTACATCAAGCAGTTTATAAAGTATATCTTTATAAATTGGCTATCATTTTATAATTTTAGTAACTTTAATAAGAACTTCTATTCTCATATAAAACTCAAATGGCCTTCTCTAAATTAGGTAATAAAATTAGTTCACAACTTGAATGAATTTGTGCTGTTAATAAAAGTCATAATGAGACTTCCTCTAAAGATTTAAAAATAGCAGAAAAAATTTAAAAACAGCAGAAAAATTCAAATATTAACTCATATATTATAATCAGATTGTTATGATGGAGGCAAAACTATTAATGACATTCTATTGTTTAAAATATTTCTCAGGTTTCTCATTATATTGAGTAGAGCCTTGAGGTTCCATCATGGCATGGTCCCTGCTTCCCACACCATCATATCACATGTCATGCTCCCCAATAGCTTTCTGCCTCCACATGCTTTGCTTCTTGCTACCTGCCTCCTTCACCCAGCTAATTCCTTCCCATGCCTTCTCTCATATTCTAGACAAGGGGTCCCCAAACTATGGCCCGTGGGCCACATGCGGCCCCCCTAGGCCATTTATCTGCCCCGCCGCACTTCTGAAAGGGGCACCTCTTTCATTGGTGGCCAGTGAGAGGAGCCTAATTCCCATGGAAATACTGGTCAGTTTGTTGATTTAAATTTACTTGTTCTTTATTTTAAATATTGTATTTGTTCCCGTTTTGTTTTTTACTTTAAAATAAGATATGTGCAGTGTACATAGAGATTTGTCCATAGTTTTTTTTTATAGTCTGGCCCTCCAATGGTCTAAGGGACAGTGAACTGGCCCCCTGTGTAAAAAGTTTGAGGACCCCTGTTCTAGACCTTCTGGAGAGCCCTGTACATTTATATAACACTTATTCTTTATAGAATCTATTGCTCCATGTTTGACTTCACCTAAGGGGTTTATTTTTTTACCATTGTATTGGGCCCTGGCATTGAGTACCAGTTAGTGAATCTGAATCATATCTGTTGAAGGAGGGACTGGTTTCAGTATGACACCTGAGCATAGCCTGCCCACTCCAACAGCAGTAAAGCCCTTTCTTTCACCACCAGAGAGACAATGTGAAGAAAGTTCTCTTTTTGCAGTGAGGTAGAAGAAATCTCACTCCTCATCATGATGACTATTAATGAGTTAGATAGGGGCTCATTCCTAATATACCCATAAATATCAAATAGTATATTTGTTTTATGACTTGCAAATTGTATATTTGATAAGGGCCTAGTATACAAAATGTGTGTGTGTATATATATATACAATATATATATATATATTCTGCATACTACATATTCTGCATGTTACATATAAAGAACACCTAGAACAAAACAATAAAAGGACAAGTAACCCAATTTTAAAATAGAGAAATGATTTGAACAGACATTTTCTAAAGTAGATATGCAAATGGCCAATAAGCAAGCACATAAAAAGATGCTCAACATCATTCTTCATTAAGGAAGTGTAATTCAAAACCACAATGAGATACCACTTCTCATACCATTAAAATGGTTACAATCAAAAGACGGACAATAGCAAGTGTTGTTTTGAATTTGAAGAAATTGGAACCCTAATGCCTCACTAGTGAGAATATAAAGCAGTATAGTTATTTTGGAAAACAATTTGGCAGTTTCTCATAGAATTAAACATAGGATTTTGATTTGTATTACCAAACCCCCAAATTATATGTGTAAGTCCTATCCCCCACTACCTCAGAATGTGACTGTATTTGGAGACAGGAACTTTAACAAAATTTGAGGTAAAATGAGAAAGTATGAGTGGATTATAATCCAACATAGCTGGTGTCCTTATAAGAAGAGATTAGGCCTGACCTGTGGTGGCACAGTGGATGAAGCATCGACCTGGAAATGCTGAGGTTGCTGGTTCGAAACCCTAGGCTTGCCTGGTCAAGGCACAAATCGGAGTTGATGCTTCCAGCTCCTCCCACTTCTCTCTCTCTGTCTCTCTCTCTTCTCTCACCCTCTCTGTTTCTCTCTCTCCCTCTCCTCTCTAAAAATGAATAAAAAAATAAAAAATAAAATTAAAAAAAAAAGAAGAGGAGATTAGGACAAAGAGAGAGAAGGGAGAGAATGGGAGAAGACATGTGCATGCACAAAGGGATAAGCATGTGAAGACACAGAAGGAAGGTTGCCATGTGCAGGTCAAGAAGGCATCAGAAAAAAAACAAACAGAATAACGTCAGACTAATGGCAGTGTGATAAATACTCCTGATCTTGCTTCTTAAAATTTCAACAAATTGAACAACTATAATGCAGAGAAGGAACCATAGCTAGGCTCACAGGCACGCCTGAAAGATTCATGCACTGAATGGACTAAAGGTAGGATGGGTTGGAAAGAGAGACAGAAGATAAAACGCAATCACAGTTGGCTCTGGGGAGGAGACAAATTCAGAGTTATTTTTTTCTCTATCAGAATATGGAAAGGAGGAAAGCTCAGGCTGTTTGGATTTTGACTGGGGGATACAGAGAGAGAAAGTTGGAGTGATTAGATCTCCTTCTGTCAGGAGGAGCAATGAGATAGAGGGGCAGAGGGGAAGATAAACCAAAGCAGACAGATTGTGAAGTCACAGCCAGTGTTCCCATGGTCTGCCTGCAGCTCAAACTTAGCAGAGACAAAGAAAACTAAAGTGTGGTCCCCAAGCTTCCTGGATGCTGCCTTCCTCACCTCATGGTACAGAGAGTGGCAGAGATAAACCCCACAGCTAGCTATCCAGAGCCACTATCTTCCCTGAAGAAAAGAGGTGCTCTGCATTCAGTCCCCAGGTCTAGTGAGACATGGGGAGGAGCACCCAGAACCCTGAGATAGCCATTGCTAGAGTCATAAAGCTGGAAAGCTGAAGCAGAAAAGCTAAAGACATAAAGCTTCTGAAAATATTTAATGAGATACAAGAAGACACCAATAGGCAACTTAATGAGCTCAGAAAACAAATTAATGAACAAAACAAACAATTCACCAAGGAGATTGAAACTTTAAAAACATAGATGAAGAACTCAATACAAGAAATAAAGACTAAGGTAGCAAGTTTGGCTAATAGAACAAGTCATATAGAGGAAAGAATCAGTGACATAGAGGACAGGCAACTAGAGATGCTACAGAGAGAAGAGAAGAGAGGCTCACAATTTTTAAAAAAACTGGGAGAGCTCTACAAAAACTATATGACTCCATCAGAAAGAGCAATATAAGAATAGTAGGGATATCAGAAGAATAAGAGAGGGAGAAGGGAATGGAGCACCTATTTAAACAAATAATTAATGAGAACTTCCCAAGCCAATGGAAGGAGTTAGAACCTCAAATCCAAAAAAACAAAGAGAATGTTGATTTACCTCAACCCAAACAGACCTAGTCCAAGGCACATAATGATAAAATTGTCAAAAATCAATGACACAGACAGAATCTTCAAAGCAGCTAAGGAAAAGAAGACTATAACATATAAAGGAAAGCCCATTAGGCTATCATCAGACTTCTCAGCAGAAACTCTACAAGTCAAGAGAGAGTGGGCCCAAGCATTCAAAACAGTGAAAGAGAGGAATTATGAGCCAGGAATACTATATCCAGCAAAGTCATCCTTCACATATGAAGGAGAAATGAAGACTTTTACAGACATACAGAAGCTGAGGGAATTTATCACCAGAAAATCCCCACTGCAGAAAAAAAACAAGGGGGTTATTAGACTAGACATAAAGAAAAAAATAAATCAAAACTCCAAGTAAAAATTCCAACAGGGTCACAATTAAAACAAGGATAATCTGTGAGAACAATAACATAAAAGGCAAGAGGATAAATATAAGCAGTAGCAAAGGAAGATGGAGTGCACAAGCACTCATATGACAAATGACTCCATACATATGAACATTTTTTTCTTAACCTAATGGTAACCAACCATGAAAAAAGCCACTATTGAAGCACATAACTTAAAAAAAGAAGAAATGAGAAAAAAGTATGGAACATCACCAAACAGAAACTGACAAACAAAAAAGAGAAGAACCAAACAAGACAGAGAACTACCACAAAACAACATAAAATGGTTATAGAAAATCTTCACAAGTCAATAATTACCCTAAATGTAAATAGACTGAACTCACCAATTATGAAGCACAGACTAGCAGATTAGATATAAAAGCAAAGCCCAATCATATACTGCATTCAAGAGACACACCTAAACTTCAAGAACAAAAGTAAACTCAATGTGAAAGGGTGGAAAACAATTCTCCAAGCAAATAATATCCAAAGAAAAGAAAATTTAACCACAGTCATATCTGACAACCTGACATCAAGACAATGAAGGTTACCAGAGGCAAAGATTAACATTTCATAATGACAAAGGGGACATTGCATGAAGAAAACATAACACTTCTTAATATATATGCACTGAACCAGGAAGCACCAAAATATATAAGACATCAACAAACCTGATCTAAGAATTGACGCAGACAAAACCGCAATCATAGTTGGAGATTTCAACACACCATTGACAGCTTCAGATCAATCATCTAAACAAAATTAATAAAGAAATATCACTCTGAACTGACATACTGGACCAAATGAACATAATAGACATTTACAGGACATTTCATCTCAAAACATCAAATTATACATTCTTTTCCATTGAACATGGAACATTCTCAAGGATAGAATGTGCGTTGGGCCACAAAACTAACATCAACAAATTCAGGAAGACTGAAATTATACCAAGCATATTTTCTTACCATAAGGCTTTGAAATTAGAATACAACTGTAAAAAGCAAGTAAAGAAACCCACAAAACTATGGAAATTAAAAAACATACTTCTAAAAAAATGACTGGGTAGAAAAAGAAATAAAAGAAGAGATCAAAAGATATATACAGATAATTAAAAATGACAACTTGACATATAAAAATTTCTGGGATGCAATGAAAGCAGTAAAAAGAAGAATCTTTATACCATTACAGGCTTATATCAAGAAACAAGAGAGATCCCACATAAACAAACTAACATCCCACCATAAGGTACTAGAAAAAGAAGGACAAAGGCAACCCAAAGTCAGCAGAAGAAAGGAAATAGTAAAAATTAGAGCAGAACTAAATGAAATAGAGAACAAAACTATAGAAAAAATTAATACAAGAAAGAGCTGGCTTGCCTTTCTAGATCATCAGACTGGGACACGGAGGACCCAGGTTCAAGACTCCAAGTTTGCCAGCTTGAACGCAGGCTCATCTGGTTTGAGCACAGCTCACCAGCTTGGACCCAAGGTTGCTGGCTTGAGCAAGGGGTTATTCAGTCTGCTGAAGACCAACAGTCAAGGCATGAATGAGAAAGCAATCAATGAACAACTAAGGTGTAGCAATGAAAAACTGATGATTGATGCTTCTCATCTCTCTTCATTCCTGTCTGTCTGTCCCTATCTATCCCTCTCTCTGACTCTCTCTTGTCTCTGTAAAAAAAGAAAGAAAGAGCTGGCCTAGCCTGACCTGTGGTGGCGCAGTGGATAAAAGCATTGACTTGGAATGCTGAGGTCATAGGTTCAAAACCCTGTACTTCTCTGGTCAAGGCACATATGGAAGTTGATGCTTCCTGCTCCTCGCCCTTTCTCTCTCTCTCTCTCTCTCTCTCTCTCTCTCTCTCTTTGTCCTCTCTAAAATGAGTAAATAAATAAAGTTTTTTAAAAAAAACAAAATAAGAAAGAACTGGCCTGACCAGGCAGTGATGAAGTAGATTGAACATCAGACTGGGACACAGAGAATCCAGGTTCAAAACCCCAAGGTTGTTGACTTGAGTGCGGGCTCATCTGCTTTGCACAAAGCTCACCAGCTTGAACACAAGGTCACTGGATTGAGCAAGGAATTAGTCTGCTGTAGCCCCCTGGTGAAGGTATATATGAGAAAGCAATCAATGAACAACTAAGGTGCCACAACAAAGAATTGATGCTTCTCATCTCTCTCCGTTCCTGTCTATCTGTCCCTATCTGTCCATCTCTCTGTCTATTTCTCTGTCTCTATCACAAAAAAAAGAAAAAGAAAAAAGAGCTGGTTCTTTGAAAAGATCAATAAAAATGACAAACAACTGGCTAGACTCACTAAGAAAAAGAGAGAAAGGACTCATATAACAAAATCTGAAATGAAAGAGAAGAAATTATCACAGATATCATAGATATACAAAGAATCACAGTAGACTATTATGAAAAATTACATGCCACCAAATCCAACAACCCAGAGGTAATGGACAAATTGCTTGAACTGTACAATCTTTCTAGACTGAATCATAAAGAAGTGGAATACCTAAGTACACCTACAAGTAGTGAGGAAATAGAAACAATTATCAAATACCTCCCAAAAAACAAAAGTCCAGGACCAGATGGCTATACTAGCGAATTTTACCAAACTGTCAAAGAAGATTTGGTACCTATTATTCTCAAAGTCTTCCAAAAAATAGAAGAAAAAGCAATACTCCCTAACTAATTTTATGAGGCCAACATAATTCTCATACCTAAACCTGGCAAGGACAACACAAAAAAATAAAACTACAGACCAATACCTTTAATAAATACAGAAGTAAAAACCTAAACAAAATACTAGCAAATTGAATACAACACATGAAAAAAAATAATACAACACCATCAAGTGGGAATCATTCCAGGAGCATAAGGATGTTTCACCATATAGAAATTAACATAAAACACCATATCAACAAAACAAATAAGAAAAATTATATATGATCCTATCAATAGATGCAAAAAAGGCATTTGATAAGATACAACATCCCTTTATGTTTAAAACACTCAATAAAATCAGAATATAAGGAAAGTACCTCAACATATTAAAGGCCATATATGACAAACCATCAGCTAACATCATACTAAATGATGAAAAATGAAGACTTTTCCTCTAAAATCAAGAACAAGGCAAGGCTGCCCACTTTCTCCACTCTTATTCAACATAGTTCCAGAAGTTTTAGCCAGAGCGATCAGGCAAGAGAAAGTAATAAAAGGCATCTGTATTAAGAGAGAAAAAGTAAAGGTATCACTTTTTGCAGATGACATGATCCTGTATATAGAAAACACCAAAGACTGTACCAAAAAACTATTAGAAACAACAAACCAATACAATAAAGTCATAGGATACAAAAACAATATACAAAAGTCCACTATTTTCCTATATGCCCATGATAAAATATTGGAAAATTGAACATAAAAGGCAATTCTTTTTTAATGGCAACAACAACAACAAAATATGACTAAGAATAAACTTAACAAAATATGTGAAGGACCTATATACTGAAAACTATAAAACATTATTGAAAGAAATTGAAAATGACACAATGAAGTGAAAAAATATTTCATGTTCATGTGGTCAGAAGAATCAACATAGTTAAAATGGCCATATTACCCAAAGTAATATACAAATTTAATGAATCCCCATCAAAATTCCAATGTCATTCTTTAAAGCAATAGAACAAAAAATTACCAGGTTTTATGGAACCATAAAAAATCCCGAATAGCAAAAGCAATCCTGAGAAAAGGAATGAGGCTGGAGGATCACACTACCTGACTTCAATTTATACTATAGAGCCACGATAATCTAGACAGCATGGTTTTGGTAGAAAAACAGACATACAAACCAATGGAACAAAATCAAGAGCCCAGAAATAAAACCACATATATAGATAAATCATCTTCAACAAAGGAGCCAAAAACACACAATGGAAAAAAGAAAGCCTTACATAGAAGGAAACACAGGTACTAAGCTCATGGACTTTGGCTATAGAGAACAATTTATGAATTTGACCCCAAAGGCAAGGGAAGAAAGGGAAAGATAAATGAATGGGACTATATCGACCTAAAAAGCTTCTGCACAACAAAAGAAACTAACAACAAAACAAATAGGCAGCCAAGTAACTGAGAGATGATATTTGCAAACTACAGCTCCAATAAGAGGTTAATATCTAAAATATACAAAGAACTCAGAAAGCTCAGCAACAAACAAGCAAACAATCCAATTAAAAATGAGGAGATGACCTGAAAAGACACTTCTCCAAAGAGGACATACAAATGGCCAAGAGGTATATGAAAAGATGCTCATCTTCACTAGCTTTTTTAGGAATGCAAATCAAAACTACAAGATACCACCTCACACTAGTTAGATTAGCTATTATCAACAAAACAGGTAATAAAAAGTGTTGGAGAGACTGTGGAGTAAAGGCAACCCTCATCTATTGTTGGTGGGAATGTAAAGTAGTACAACCATTATGGAAGAAAGTATGATGGCTCTTCAAAACATTAAGAATAGAACTACCATATGACCCATCAATGCATCTACTGGGTATTTACTCCAAAAGCTTGAAAACACTGGTACATAAAGACATATGCAGCCCCATGTTCATCACAGCATTATTCACAGTGGCCAAAACAAGGAAACAATCAAACTGTCCTTTGATGGAGGATTGGATAAAGAAGATGGGGTACATAAATACAAT
Source organism: Saccopteryx bilineata (assembly GCF_036850765.1). Lineage (NCBI taxonomy): Eukaryota > Metazoa > Chordata > Mammalia > Chiroptera > Emballonuridae > Saccopteryx > Saccopteryx bilineata. The sequence continues at coordinate 64,408,611 of NC_089490.1, read as the reverse complement.
GGAATACTATTCAGCCATAAGAAATGGTGATATACTAACATTTACAACAACATGGATGGACCTTGAGAACATTATACTGAGTGAAATAAGTAAATCAGAGAAAGTTAAGAACTGTATGATTTCACACACAGGTGGGATATAAAACTGAGACTCAGACATAGATAAAAATGAAGTGGTTATCATGGATGGGGAATGTAGGGAAGGGGGTGGGGGGAAGAAGTAGGGGGTAGGGTTTAAAGAGGGACAAATATAAGGTGACAAAAAATGATTTGACTTTGAGTGTTGAGTATACAACATAATCAACAGTTCAAATGCTATAGAAATGTTTACCTGAAACCTATGTACTCTTTTTTATTTTTATTTTTATTTTTTTACAGAGACAGAGAGAGAGTCAGAGAGAGGGATAGAGAAGGACAAACAGACAGGAGTGAAGAGAGATGAGAAGCATCAATCATTAGTTTTTTGTTGCAACACCTTACTTGTTCATTGATTACTTTCTCATATGTTCCTTGACCATGGGGCTATAGCAGACCGAGTAACTCCTTGCTCAAGCCAGCGACCTGGGGTCTAAGCTGGTTAGCTTTTTCTCAAAGCAGATGAGCCCGCTCTCAAGCTGGCAACCTAGGGGTCTCGAACCTAGGTCATCTGCATCCTAGTCCGATGCTCTATCCACTGCGCCACCGCCTGGTCAGGCTGTACTCTTTTTTTATTAAGACTAATTTATTCATTTTAGAGATGAGAGAGAGGGAGAGAGTGAGCGAGAAAGAGAGATAGAGAAGGGGAGGAGCAAGAAGCATCATCTCCCATATGTACCTTGACCAGGGAAGCCCAGGGATACAAACCGGTGACCTCAGTATTCCAGGTTGACACTTTATCCATTGTGCCACCACAAGTCAGGCAAAACCTATGTACTCTTATTGATCAATGTCACCCTGTTAAATTTCATTTTCTAAATAAAATTTTAAAATGAAGAAAAAAACAAACCTGCTGTTACCTTAATTTTGGACTTTTAGCTTCCGTTACTGTAAAAAATAAATTTTGGGTTTTTTATATAAACAAAGCAAAACAAACAAATAAAAAAGCTTCTGTTAAGATTTAAGCACCCTTATATTTATTCCAGTGTTATTTACACTAGCCAAGATTTGGAAGCAGCCCAAGTGCCCATCAGTAGATGAGTGGATAAAAAAGCAGTGGTACATTTACACAATGGAATACTACTCAGCCATAAAAAAAGAAGAAAATCTTACCTTTTGTGACAGCATGGATATACTTGGAGATTATGCTAAGTGAAATAAGCCAGTCAAAAAAAGACAATTACCATATGATTTCACTTACAATATACATAGAATCTAATGTGCAAAATCAACTAACAAAAAAAATAGAAACAGTCTCATTGGTACAGAGAACAGGCTGACAGCTGTCAAAGGGAATTATGATTGGGGAACTGAGTGAAAAGTAAAGGGATGGAGCAAAGTAAAGACTTATAAACATAGACAACAGTGTGTGGATTATAGGAGGGCAAGGAAGGTGGGAGAGGGTGGGAGAGTGGAGAGAGGGGTTAGATGGTGATAGAAGGAGACTTGACTTGGGGTGGTGAATACACAATGCCATATACAGATGATATATTATAAAATTGTGTGCCTGAAACCTGTATAATTTATTAACTAATATAAATTAAATAATTTTTTTTAAAGATTTAAGAATTTTTTTCATCCCTTACATTATTTTTTTAAATAAAGGTTCCCAGTGGAAAATAATAATCCTGGGGGCTAAAAGGCCTCATATAGAAAACACAGAACAGAAGAGAAAGAATATGATTAAAACTTATATGGTACCCAAGTATAAAGCCTTTTTTTATGTGTGACTAAATCACTCTTATAGAAATTTTAGATTCAAGGAATCTACATTTGCCAGAAGAAATGGCCCAGAACTTAAATGAACTACATAAATAAGAATATAATCAGGTTTTATCCTACCTATTTATTGCTTCTGATGAAATTCTCTTAACAAGTCCTACTATATTTGCCATTATCTGCCATACCTCAAGAAAGTATTATGGCTCTTCAAAAACATTAAGAATAGAACTACCATATGACCCAAAAAATGATTAAAAAAATCCCTAAATAATATCTGGAACATGTTTTAAAATATAGAGTCTATTTGGTTAGTGTTTTTTATTCCCTTTTAAGTATAATGCTAGACTGTTATGTATTTATTTCCATAGCTTTTTTACTTATTTGCCACAATTTAGTTCAAACTATATTTGTAAAATCTAAGATAGAGAAATATTTGAGTTACATTTATTCTGGTCTTATAAATTTCTCTGATAGAGCTGTACAATGAAATTAAAGCAGACATGGTTTGAGAAATTGTGAGAATGAATGTCTATTCATTTGTGCCGTGATGTATTTATCTCCTTGCTATCACCTAAGTACAGGCTGAATTCACTTAAAAAAATTTTCTTTCTACCTCCACTGTGAGTCCATTTTTCTGGCTATATAAAATTATCTCTAAGTACCCTTTGCCATTACTTTCACATTTTGTTTATTTGTACTCTTTAGTTGTATTTTTTCCATTGCTCGCTGAAGGGGGAAAACCATATAAGAATTCAATTTGTAAATTCTGAGTCTTAAGTGCTTGGGGAGCCTATCTCTGCGTCAGGTAAAGCAATAAAAATGCCTATGAAGTGCATGTTTCTGGACAGTGTGAAAAGGTTTCCTTTCTCTTAACCTTAAATTAAAGGATTATAAGAGTCAAGTTCATTTTCATTCAGCCTTATCTATTTGGAGTGAGACATTTCAAATTTAAAACCATTTTTTTTTCCACATAAGCCTCAAATGAATTAAATTTCAATGTGTTCAAGTATATAAGCCAAAGAAAAGTAAAGTGACAATCGTGTCACCTAGCCAAGAGAGGGCAGAGATGGATCTGCTCTGGTTGAGATCTAGGATTAGGTCATGACATATAATGACCTCACCTATCAAGAGAACCAAAGTTCCCTGGCCAGTTGGCTCAGTGGTAGCACATCAGCCCAGTGTGTAGAAGTCCCAGGTTCGATTCCCAGTCAGGGTACACAAGAGAAGCACCCATCTGCTTCTCCACCCTTCACCCTCTCCTTCCTCTCTGACTCTCTCTTCCCCTCACGCAGCCAAGGCTCCATTGGAGCAAAGTTGGCCCGGGTGCTGAGGATGGCTCCACAGCCTCCGCCTCAGGCTCTAGAATGGCTCCAGCCGCAAAGGAGAATGCCCCAGATGGGCAGAGCATCACCTCCTGGTGGGCATGCCGGGTGGATCCCAGTCACGTGCATGTGGGAGTCTGTCTGACTGCCTCCCTGTTTCTCACTTCGGAAAAATACAGAAAAAAAGAGAGAGAGAGAGAGAGAACCAGAGCAAGTGTCAGTTTTGTCATGAGGATGACCGTGCCTGAGGGGAGCAGTACCCACAGGTGGCACAGTCTCCCAGCCCTGCCCAGGACAGCACATGAGATCCCTAGTAAAGGGTCTTCCTGTTTCCAATTACTCATGTCCATGAAGGAGTGTGCCGTGACAAGGGAAAAGGTAAAGGTGCATTTTTTCAGTGAATTATATCATGTTAAAGAGATCTTTTGAGTGAGACTAAGAGACATTGATAAGAGTGTGGTGGTTACGGGGGGAGGGAGGAGAGGGAGAGGGAGAGGGAAAGGGGGAGGGGGAGGGGCACAAAGAAAACTAGATAGAAGGTGACAGAGGACAATCTGACTTTGGGTGATGGGTATGCAACATAATTGAACGACAAGTTAACCTGGACATGTTATCTTTGAATATATGTATCCTGATTTATTGATGTCGCCCCATTAAAAAAATAAAATTAAAATAAAAAGATCTTTTGAATTATTCAAAATGAACATATTGTCTTCAAAAGTGCTACTCCCTGTTTGAAGGATGAAGGCCCAGGGTGGCGGAGGTTTTAGCAGACATCTGCTTTCATTAATAAGTTGGCCCTCTGCAGGGGAGGAGCTTGGGCTAGGCAAGCTCAGCATGAAACCCTCCAGCAAATCTGCAGAGCCAGGACAGGGAATTGAAGGACCCCAATAAAAACAAGTTCCTGAAGCACTTTTCAGCATTTCCTTTTGTGCTTGGAACTCAAAAATACTCCCAAGAAGAGAGAGGCAACCGCCACTTTAGTAAACCCCCTCTCCTCACCTAGCTGCTCTAGTAAACAAGCAATACGTGGTCAATGATGAAGCCCTGAGAAAACTGTTGTCAGGCTCTTTGACCTGTGATGAGGAAACATATTCTTGAGCAGTTGGTTTCTGAACAAAGCCTACATTAGGCTGCAGTATGCATTGTTCTGGACCATTCCACAGGGTAGGGCAAAGGAGATTTACAGTTGTGAGTACATGAAACCGTTTATTATTTTATTATTATTATTAATTATTGTATTATTTTCCATATGAACAATAGCAAACCTACTTTTGCACCACCCTGTAAATAAGAGATTTGAACATCCCTGAATTTGAGGTACTGCCCACATCGTGGAACCAATGCCTGGTGGATATAGAAGGCCAACTATAGTTAGGTTTCCGGGAAGGCAAAAGTTACACTAGGATTTTTGACTGTGTATGTGTGTATATGGATGGATGGATGTGTTAGAGGCTTAGTCCCATCATTGTTCAAGGGTCAAATGTGTATTTCTGGCATTTCAATATGCAGCCAAAAGCCTCATAAGTGTTTCTGAGGAGAACAAGTTCCAGGTATCTGAGGGGGTGAGTACCAGATGAGGGAGAAACAGAAGTCAGTACCAGGAGCCAGGTCTGACAGTGAGGCTGCAACAGATCAATGTGTTGTCAGACATAAACGTGAGAGGAGAAAAGGAGCTAGATACCTGGGATGCCAAAGAGTGATTACATTAATTAAGATAAGATTCAATGTGTTTGGAAGCTAGCATATCAAAACGCATGCAGAGGTTATTTTGGGGTATTTTTTCTGGCTCCTTGTGCTATTTCCATGCTCAATTATGTTTGTTTCATGGCTAGGGTTTCATTAGTCATACACCCTATTTATTAAAATCTGTGAAAATGAGAAGCCTAGTGCGAGACCCTTGACTACATTTGGTCCAGATCTCTTAAAATGCAGCACAACATCACCACCTAGTGTCCAAAACCTAAAACTTAAGTGAGATGTCACTGACCTACAAAATCAGACAGGAGCCTCAGGAAGAAACCATTACTCCATAGACAAGGAAACTGAAATTCCAAGAGCTGAAGTGACTTATTTGCTTGTGCTCACAGAGCTATGAGAACACAGAGCTCTTGACAACCAGCCCAATCCTGTTGATTTAATTCCAATTCGGTGATGAGTGAACATGAGTCATTCGGTATTCACATGCTTTAAATGACATCCTGGAATGTATGAGAGGAGACAGCATCGAGAGGCGGTGATCTTCTTTTATATCAGTCTTTAACTCTAATCAACAGATCTGCCCTCAAGTTAAAATATTTAGATGACAACTAAAATGTTATCAAATGTGGACAAGCAGTTAAAAGGAACTTAAATGAATACAGATGTAATTATATAAGCGTCTAACTAGTCCTGGAACAAAGGAAAACAATAAGAGCATTAGGTAAGGGCAAGTTATATCCCAAAGGGCTTTTTGTTTAATAACCTACAATATTCAGTATATCACTATCAAAGGAAATGTGAACCTTACCAACATAGAACATTTTGCTTACAAGTAAAAATGGGATTTTTAAATATTTGGTTATCTTCAACAGCTATTATTCTTATGTCATCTAAGCCTTCAAAAGAGCTCAAAATAAAAATTCAAAGCAATAACTATGGTGATTTTATTAATAATTTTTATTGTACTGTTAATTTTCTCTACAAGTCCCCTTTAAGCCCCTCTGCCTGGTTTAGAGACACCCCACTTCTATCACCTATGAACCCATATTTAATAGCGTCTCTCTTTATCAGCAACCTCGGAAGACTGTGGCCGAGGTTGGAGAAAGGATGGGAAAGCACATGGATGTGGTTCTTTTTTCCATCTCATTCATAGATCCAGCATTAATCTCCACCTCTGCTTATACCAGAGGCCTTCAGCCTCCTTCCTTCTGGTTGTTCCCTGGGTTATCAACACCCAAAGTTCAGTCAGTACAAATGGTGGAGAGAGCTGACTGTTGGTACTGCGTATGGTGCCTGCTGTACGTTTGATTCTCTGTGCCTTTGCTGACTACTTATGACAAAACCCCTGCCATCAGAGAGCCCTCGCTTAGCTGAAGTCCTGAGGGGGACTCTGCTGCCTTTCCTGCCCCAATTCCATGCTTGCTTGAGGGGTACAAAAAACCCAGGATTCTCAAGAAGGGTAAGGGAGCTTATCAGAATCACCGGGGGAGATTTTCCTAATTATAGCCCCCCACGCACCTCATCTTTCCCTTACAGAGGGAGTTCTTCCTAATCTGGTCTGTTAGAGAAGGCAAAAAGTAGGTGTAACCCATTGGCTTCTAGCAGTGAGAAAGGCGGGGTTAATCATCTTTTGATTCAGACAGAAAATACTTTGAAAGAGAGAAATAAAACCTTATCTCCTAAGGATGAAGCTATAATAAAACCTTAATTAATTTGAACCCTATTAATTCAAAACATGTGATAATTAGAAAAAAATGGTTAGGTTAAAGTTTACCTTTCCTCCAGCTGGGGAAAAAGTAGCTGAGGATTACTTTCTGTACCCAGGAAAAGTAAGTTTGCCAGGCAAATTATTACTTCCAAGGACAAAACATCTCACTGACTGAGCAAGTAGTTTTCAGACAATTTAAGTAAATTTAACAGATAAACAAGTGCTACTGTAATTATAAATCATTTCTTTCTAGTCATTAGAATAGACTCCCCCCAAGGACCTTTTCTAGGCAGTACTCAAGGAATAAAAGTTATCTGTTGGAGGTAATGAAATTAAAACTTTTTTAAAACTTTCCACAAGTCTGGTTGATCCATTCCCTCCCCCACCCCCTCCAAATTAGGCTAATTTCTTTGGTTTTACTGAATTCCACCTACTGATATACTCAGAAAGCAATCCTAGCATCTCTTACTGTTTACAGGATGGGACAAAAGTAAATTTACAGTTGTCTGTATAAAAAAAATAATACAATAATTAATAAATAGTAATATAAGAACTCTTGTTTCACATACTCAACCATAAACCTATTTTGCCCCACTCTGTATATCAGGGGTTGGGAATCTTTTAGGCTGAGAGAGCCATGAACACCACATATTTTAAAATGTAATTCCGTGATAGCCATACAACAACCTGTGTACGTTAGGCATTATCCAATAAAAATTTGGTGTTGTCCCGGAGGACAGCTGTGATTGGTTCCAGCCACCCGCAACCATGAACATGAGCGGTAAGAAATGAATGGATTCTAATACATGAGAATGTTTTATATTTTTAATGTTATTTTTTTTATTAAAGATTTGTCTGCGAGCCAGATGCAGCCATCAAAAGAACCACATCTGGCTCACGAGCCATAGGTTCTCGACCCCTGCTGTATATATTTGTCATCAAATGATTCATGTCCTTATTTCAGCAAAGAGCAAATAGACAACACTTATGAAAAAGTAGGAATTATGGGTGGGAGAAACTTAGCTTTGAAATATATACACACAACTGGTACATTACAAATATTGGTTTAAAAATATGCATCAGTGTTGCCTTAAAAAATTTTTTAGACCTATAGTTTGTAAAAGGTGTTAATTGTAGTAGGATTTTTGGAAAGAGTGGGGAGAGAAGATTTGTGGCCAAAACACTTTGCAAAATGATGGTTTAAATTGGTTAAGCAGGTTTCTTTACTGCAGAACCTTCTAAGAACCTTTCCTAAGCAAACAGGCAATGTCTATTTCCAACAGAGCGGAGCAACACTTTCTAAAGACGATCCTTTCTTCACTGCACAACCCAGAAACATTATCCCAATGCTCCATGAACACTCTTTGGGAAACACTAAACCATTTGTGTAGCAATTAATGAATATTCTCAGAATTTTAATAGTTAACTAAAGATTTTCTGTTGTGCAATTACTTTAACCCAGCAAACAGAAATAATAACAGAAAGTTATACCCCATATTATTATATTCATCGGCCCTATTGCATTTGAGTTTCTTACAATTGCTGGTTGTACCCTGAGGCTTTGTGAACTGAAGTTTCTATGACTTGATTTAAAATATTTTAATTAAGTGAAGCTTTCTGCCCCAAGGCTTTCTAAAGCAATTTTTAAAACCTCAGAAACAAACAAATAATCATTATACCAATGAGTTACCATTGACAAACCACAACCATTTCCAGGTCCTCATTTCCTGCTTTGTTTTACTATGCATAGAAGTATTTTATTTCAAATGACAATCATAAATCACAGAGTTAGGCACCATAGTACCTAAGTTATGTGCCCTAGGCATTGTGGGAAATATAAGCTTACCACAAAATACCTTCAGCCACTGAAGAAGTCATCTAATACAGGGGTTGCTGTGCCTGTATCTTAACTTAGGACTGGAGTCATCACAGTTTTTCTTGTGGAGAGTTTTCCTTCAAAGTGTTATATTTTCATTTAAGAAGTATGCATATGCATTTTAATGTGATTTTCGGAGACCTTCAACAAGAAGTTGAGAAAATTATCATAGCAGAGTTCCCCAAAGTGTGGTCACAGGACCAGAATCTTCAGCATCACAGAAAACAAATTCTAAAGTTTAAGCCCTAGAGTCAAAAAACCCTAAATTTGATGTTACTTAATTTTACTAAGCTTTAGTTTCTTATCCATAAAGTGATTTTTGAAAATAATATTACCTACTTCAAAGAGTTGCTTTTTGAGAAAGGAAAATGATGAGATATATAAAACTCTTTCTGCAGTGCCTGGCAGTATTCAACTTGGACACAGAACGATTAAGTAATTTATTAACCCACTACTTAGGGAAGAGGGGGAGCCTTGATTTGGGAGGGAAGATAAACTTACCTTTTCCCTACAAAGTTCATTCTTGAATGGCTGAGTCGGGCCAGGGGCACTGCAGTATACTGTGAACTCTCTATAGGTGTGCTGTCAATTTTGTCCGATGTATACAACTGATCTTTGCTACTCCGTCTGTATACATTTATGTCAGTAGCTGTTAGGACATTTTGGTGACTGGGTCCTGTGGTTGGTAAGAGCAGAACTAAAACCTGCTGTAAGGTAAATACAGTACACCTTTGCCCAAGAAAGATCTAGAATTGACTGAATCAGTTGACACGTTGGCCTCTGGCGCTAGAGAGAGTGCTGTCAGGACAGTGAACAGTGTCAGGGGCTGAAGAGCAAGGGGACAGCATGAGAATGAGCATTCACAAGTGTCAGGGACTATAAGTTCTAGGTTGTTTCACTTAGTCTCTCCCTCAAACCTATGAGAGCAGTCTTACTCTTCTTCCCCATTTCACATGTGCAGAACCTGATCATTAAAGTTAATAAGTAAGGAGCCCAAGGTCACAGCGCCAGTACCCAGACCTCCCTCTGGCTCTTCGCTACATGCCCCACTAGTTCTCTGTCCCTGGGGTGCTATTACGGACACTGCCATTATCCTTAAACTGTAGCAGTGATTATGTTGAAATTATTGCTGAATTGCTTAGTTCTGTTTTGAGCTTTCCAATTCCTTCAAGTGCACCACTAAATTTCTAATATTTCGAAGTGTGCCAAGAACACAGAAAGAAAGCTAAACACCAGGCTAGGTTTTAATGATAAGTTTTGACTCAGGTATTCTGCCCCTGTGCCTTGCCTTTAAAACTTACATGGCAAAGCTTTGCATCCTTTGATCTTGTCTTCCTCTAAAATGAATTTCTCTAGAGCAGGTTTAAAACTCATATTTGTATTCTACCTTGAATGCCTACAGTGACCCAGAGTCTCATTTTCTGTCTTCCCCTTTGGAATCCTCCCTGTCATTTCTGTTTCCTGCTTTCCCTGGTTGAATTCTTAATTGGCCTTATCTCCCCCTCATCACCTCTGGCCCTGCTGGTAACTAGTCCCTCAGGAAGAGCCTCAGTTGTAATAGAGCAGGGACTGCTCTCCTTCCATTTGCTGGAATAACCCCGCGACTGCAGTCCTCCGCTCCAGGAATCAATTGAACCCACACAGTTTAGCAATCTTGCAGCTTTTCGACCCCCCACCTGCTTTTCCAATATCATCTTATCAGTACCCTTCTGATCCAATCTATTACATGAAACTGAAGTATACTTCATTTATTAGCTACTCTTTTAATATTCTGTTAAGACTTGGGGAACGGAAGAAGGCAGAATGATAAACGCTCAAAAATGGAAATTTTGGTCATTTTGCGAAAGGGGTGTGTTGAAGTCTCAGTACTTGAGGGGTTTCATTATATACTTCAAAGTAAAATTAACACTATTTCTGGGTCTTATTCATGCCTTTTGAAATACGTACCCATGCTGGCACCATCCGGTCTCTTAGTAAACTCATATTTAATACTGATTGATGCTCTTATCTTTCACTAAGACTTCTTGGCCTTTGAAGAGCATTTCCTGTATCATTAAGATTTTCATCTCCAGTTCTTGAAATAAACAACAAACATCACTTTTCTAGTTTTATGGGACAGTTGGGCCCTTGCCATTAGCAAACACTTCAAGTTTTTGAATTGACATTTTGTTCAAGAGGCTATTGGAAGAACTAATTATGCTGCTCTCTTCGCTTTAGAGCTATTGGCCTTGGTAGAGTGACTTTGTATTCAGAACTTTGCAATTTGGGTTGGGTTGTTCTCAGGCCAAAGCAATTCCTATAATCTAGTGTTGTGAGTTTAGCTAAGCTACTCCATGGTATTGCTGCCTACACAACCATTTTGTGTGACCTTGTGGTCTGTGCTAGCCTGAAACTGGCACTAGCCCCCTCATGCATGCCTAAGATAATAGCCCATAGAGTCACAAGTAAATATAAGTTCTTGATATGACTTCCTCCAACAACCCTTGTGATCAACAATCTCCCCACCGCAGCTCAGGGCCCTTACCTTGTGTATCTCTTCGATTAGACCCAATGGAGTTTACCAAAACTCTGCTCTTTTGGGTTTGAATTGACCATTTGTGCCTTAGCCTTAAGAACCCCAAAGAACTCCACGCATGAGCCCTAGTAAAGGCCTGTGCCCCAGGTCCTACTTGTCTCTCTCCTTGAACTCTGCCTTGATCACCCTTGTGGTCTCTTTAGGCATGCCCTGTACTTGCTCAAGGTCCTGTGAGTAATAGTTGTTCTTATTTTGATTTCCCTTGTGGACTTTCTTAAACCATAGCTCACCATCCAGCACTGTGCTCCACTTAGTAAATGTTAATTTAACCAAGTCATAGCATACAGTGACAAAAATAGAACAGCCAAGGTCTCTGGGGCACTTCAGCATCTTTATCCAAAATACCCCCAGACTTGATCTGCAGAAACAAAAAGAAGATAGTTAAAAATTTTTTAAAAAGATAAGCTGGTATTTGTTTTAATTATCTCCCCATTCACTTAAATAAAAGATAGAAAAGAGCAAATTGTAGTTTCAGAAGAAATGTGTTTTTAATGGTGTGCCTAATTAGTTGGTTAAAAAAAGACAGCATATACGTTGTTAGCTCAAGGAACTTTCTCTGAAGTAACAGAATGGGGGCACTTAGTTTTAGGAGATTATTTATCTTAATTTTGAAATCAGCCTTGCACATCATCCCTGGGGATTAGAGAATGCTAAACCCCTTCAATCCTTGACCCAGACAACAAACATAACCTACATGTTCATAACCTATGTGTTGAAAAGCATTTCTGACACTTCCTCTAAAAAGTTAATCACAAAATCCAAGTTCCCCTAGCAGAGCTTTAACTGAAGACCTCAAACATTTGACAATTAGGCACCAGCTGTATTTCTGATGTGCACTCCTGTGGAACCTCCCCCATATTTCTTAAAAAGGAAGCTTCCAGCATCTTACTTCTTACTTTATGTCACCATTCAAAAGATTACAAGGTCTAGATTTTCTTTATAGTCTTTAAACACAAAATGAGTCTTTTCTAGCTACGCTAGAGATAGGGAGAAAGAGACAAAGCTCTCCCTCTGCCTACAGCTAATCAAGGTTTCAATCATCTTCAGAGAATTTTCTGCACAAAACCAGCCAGATCTTTCATTTCTTTATCTACTATGACCTCAAGATGGCACAAACCATAATGTCATGGATTATTTTTCTTATGAATTCATAAATTCTTTCTTCGTTACCTATATTCACAGTGTCCTCTCATTAATAAATGGCAGCCCCTGAAAGATATGTAGGTTACATCATTCCGACGAATAAGTTAAACATACAGTCTGAAAAACAAAATCAATAGACATTTTTTATGTTAAATTTATGTACTAAACATACAGAGTTCACTGAAGTTATGATCCATCTCCTCCCAGGACTTCTTTTTCTAAGGGAGTATTTTCTCAATTGTGACTATTATTTTTGTCTGCAGTAAATATTACCTTAGCCCAGTGGTTCTCAAACTTTTTGAAGTTGGGGTGCATTTAAAATCCTACAAATAATTGTAGGCACACTATATACACATTTCTGAGAAATATGTTATAATAATTAAGTCAAATATTAAAGAAAAAATATAAAATCCAAGCGTGCTTTTATGGTAATTAAACAAAATAAATATGACAAAATTAAATTTATTCTGACATTAAAAAACATTTTTGTTACATTTTTTGAGTTATGCTTTTTAGAATTCATAAAAAAGAGGGGTTAAAAAATAAAAAAAAATGTTATCTTTTTATATATATAGATACATTCTTAGTAAGATTTAGTAAATTCGGTAGGTCCCAGCACAAATGTGTTAAGTTTTTTCATTCTTGTGTTTATGAGAAACATGAGCCTGATGTGTCCTAGTGATTTCTTCAATGTTTGGGCATATATTTGAAAGGCAAACTCTCATTTCCTTGTCAATACATTGAAGAATTCCTCTCTTTTTACTCTTAATTATGTTGAGTGCAGAAAATCCTCACCATACATATCATCTTAACTTTACACCAAACAAAGGATAGAAGAAACTTGCCTCCAGTCTTTCCCGGAACATGAGGGGTAGTGTAAACAATCTAGCACCACAGTTTAAAAGCCATTTGCAACCTAATCAGGTAAGTGAGATGGGGGATTGGGCAGACTGTCAGTTTACAGCCAATTTCCCACACCTCTGTCCCCCAAATATCTAAACTCCAAAAACCCTGTTGGTTTTTTGGTCCCCAATAGGTACATATTTCTCTGGAATACTATAGGGCACACCTGGAAATCTTCTAGGCTGCACCAGAAGACTTTGAGAACCACTGCCTTAGCCTATCAGGGAATGGTAAAACTCAGAACTTTCAAATGTAAATTACTGATTCACCTTTCATTATGTCTTCAAATTGATACCTGGTAGATATACTTATAGTGCTATTTCTGTAAAGGCAGAAGCAATATAAAAGCCTAAGAATGTAAAAACAGAAAAAGTAATCTGTGATTAAACTAACATTCCAAAACCTTCCAGCCAGCTATAGGCTAAAAGAAAAGGTGGGTTTCAGGCGTGGAGAACAAATTGAGAGATATGAGGCAGATCTTGGTGGGCATTTTCATGTGCTTAAAGTTGTGTCAGAATTTAACAATAAGCTACTGGGCAGCACCAATGGATCTATGAACAACCCTTTTTTCCCAACTGCTTAAGTCCATACCCACAATTAACCATTTATCATTCATGCAGACTCAGTAATTTTCATTACAAGTGTAAACAATGAGTTATTTTGAGAACTCATTGTTGGTCAAAAAAGTTTGTAAAATATGATTTTTAAGTGTGCTCGCTTATAGTTTGCATTGGGAGCTGGGCAGCACCAGGTATATGTGATCTGTGAAATTGCAAATTACCTTCCTGCTTGGGAAGGGCCATTGTTTTGCTAATGTTTTCTGGAGGAGAGGTTTTCATGCCAGAAAGTTTTGAAAAGAAGAGAGCAGAAGGAGAAGGAAAAATGGGAAAGAAGCCATGTTTGCAGAGTGAGCGCAAAGAGAATGCAGACTGCTGAAGAAGTCATGTTGGAAGAGAAGACAAGGTGTGCAGATGCGGAATCAGAACTGAGGGGCTTTTGCAAGCTCTGCTAAGACTGATGAGACCTTTGATTCTAGGACGAACCAGAGAAGATTTTCCTGGTTGTGGAACTGGGTAATGTGTGAGCTCTGAATGAAGAGGGAAGTGTTTTCCCTGCGTGTTTGCTCGTCAGCCGGTGCGAGATTTTAATAAAGGAATGGTCCACCATTTTTTGGCCCCACTGTTTCTTTACCATCTGTTCGAATTCAATGTGAACGTGCACTTGCATGGCCACGGTGGCCGCAGCTGTTGACCATTCACTCATTATAACACTGGGGGTCGTTCAGGGATCAACAGCTCCTGGTTTCCCTTTGATGGGTTTCTCTTAATCGACGGAGGAGAGCACAGTAACATTCACCTGTCAGCTAACATGCCAGATTTTGGTTGGTTGCTTGTGACTTTATATTTATTTAATAATGATTCATATACAACCTCTTATTTGCTGTTAATGTCATCTTTCATGCTTTTGACAACAACAACAAAAATTTAAAAAGCCAAGGCATCTATTTTTGGGATTTTAAATGTTTATGACAATTCTTTACAAAGTAAATGACATTATTTTAAAACAAAAGTTTACTTTTTAGCATATATTTGCTTGGCATATAAAATAAAATCCTGTTACCATTTAGAAACTGTTTGAGACAATGGTTTTTCATAAGCCCCAAGGAAAAGATAACATTGTTATCCTTTTCTCTTATTATTACAAGATTTACATTGGGTATTTTACTTGAACATTTTTTCCCCATAAGATTTCTTTCTCTGATGTTCCTCCATTATTAAGCAATTCTCTATCTTGCGCATTGCAGAGAAGTATTTGCCAGATTTTCATAGCATTCAGACATTCTGATTGCAAAACAGCACAGTTAGTACTATTTTATATGAAACCATTTGGATTTATATCTAGTAAGATTATTTCTAGTCATCATTTTATTTCTTTAGTCTTCTGAACACAGTATCCATTCAAAATCATTTATGGATTAATGAACACATTGAAGCCCATGATTCATCCAAAATTATTTTGACCTTTTTATGGTATATGGACTTTCTATGATATTCTTGTTTCTTTACAAAAAGGCTTTTATTACCTCAGAGGTTCATATACTACAAGAACTCTGAATAATGTTATCAAAGAAAATAAAGAGTTTGTATTTAAATCCTAGCTTTTCCATTTACTGGCTGTGATATTGGAAATAAAATAATAGAAATAATACTTACATACTAAGATTGCTCTCATGGCCAGAAAAAAATATGTTTTAAATGCTTGTCACTAAGCAGCCATTCTATATGGTGAGATTAGTAATTTTTTGAACTAAAAAATAGTGTAAGAAAACCTGATCACCTACCACACTCACCAACTCCTTCTGAATAAAACATCAATAAATAGTTTCTTAAGCACAACCCTTGGTTTCCAAGACCCACTGTCCTTCCTAGGTGCCTAAATCAGGGTAATCACCTGAATCAAACCAACAGTGAGTACATGGGTTGGCCAGCAGCTGGAGGCATCACCTGGAATGAGAAATTTACACAATATCAAGACTATAGTAAAATGATAACCAAACAACACTATAAAACCTCTCACAAAGTTAGAATGTAAGGCTCACAGAGATCAGATGTGGAGCAGAGCTGATGGGAATGTGTATATGGAGAAAAGGCCTCATGTAGATGCCCCCCCCAAGAGTCAAAACAAGAGTGAGTCAGAAATAGGATAGAACCAGTGGTGGGATTCAGCCGACTCAAACAGGATCAGCAGAACTGATACCTAATATTTTTGTCGAGATCGGTAAATCAGTTGTTAAAATGGCACTTGTAAAATCAGGGTTCTCTCTAAGGTGAGTGCCTGGGCAGCCGCCCAATGTGGAAATCACAAATTTACATTCCTTACTCTTTTTTTTATTAATTTTTATTTATTATGTTAACATATTCAAGTGTCCCACTCAAGATAACACCTTCAACCCCCACCCCCATGTCCCCTAGTACACCCCATTTTCCCCCTTCCCCCTAAGTCCCTCTGCTCTTCTGTCTGGAATTTGCTGTCCTGTTATCTATATGTATGTGTTATATAAATATCATTTCATTAGTCCCTTCACCTTCTCTGATCCCATCTCCTTATCCCTCTTCCTTCTGACAGCTGTACCTCTGCTCCCCATAACCCCACATCTGCCTCTATTTCATTCCTTAGTTCACTTTGTTCATTAGATTCCACATATAAGTGAGATCATATAATATTTTTCTTTCTCTGCCTGGCTTATTTCACTTAGCACAATAATCTCCAGGTCCATCCATGCCATTGCAAAAGGCAAGATTTCCTTCTTTTTCATGGCCATGTAGTGTTCCATTGTGTATGGCTTTTCCTCAAAAAATTAAAAATGAAACTAGATTTTGACCCAGCTATTCTACTTTTAGGAATATATCCTAAGAATACCAGATCACTGATTTGAAAGAAATATGTACCCCATGTTTATTGCAACATTGCTTATAATAGCCAAGATCTGGAAACAGCCCAGGTGTCTTTCAGCAGATGAGTGGAATGAAGTAAAGACAGTCTCTTTAATAAATGATGTTGGGAAAATTGGACAGGTACATGCAATAAATGAAACTAGACCATCAACTTACACCATTCACAAAAACAAGCTCAAAATGGATAAAAGACTTAAATGTAAGCTGTGAAACCATAAACATCTTAGCAGTAAACTTTCCAATATCTCTCATAGCAATATTTTTGCTGATTTATCTCCACAGGTAAGTGAAATAAAGGACAAAATAAACAAATGAGACTATATCAAACTAAAAAGCTTTTGCACAGCTAAACACACCATGAACAAAATAAAAAAATAACCCACACAATGGGAGAACATATTTTCCAATATGTCTGATAAGGGGTTAATAACCAAAATTTATATAGAACTTCTAAAACTCAACCCCAGGAAGGTAAACAATCCAATTAAAAATTGGAAAAGAACTGAATAGACCAGGGGTAGTCAATCTTTTTACACCTACCGCCCACTTTTGTATCTCTGTTAGTAGTAAAATTTTCTAACCACCCACCAGTTCCACAGTAATCATGATTTATAAAGTAGGGAAGTAACTTTACTTTATAAAATTTATAAAGCAGAGTTACAGCAAGATAAAGCATATAATAATAATTACTTACCAAGTACTTTATGTCAGATTTTTGCTAAGTTTGGCAGAATAAATTTTTATAAAACAACTTACTATAGTTAAATCTATCTTTTTATTTATACTTTGGTTGCTCTGCTACTGCCCACCATGAAAGCTGGAATGCCCACTAGTGGGTGGTAGGGACCAGGTTGACTACCACTGGAATAGACACTTCTCCAAAGAGGACATATGGATGGCCAATAGGCATATGAAAAAATGGTCAACATCACTAATCACTAGAAAAATGCAAATTAAAACCACAATGAAATATTACCTCACACCTGTCAGAATGGTGCTCATTAACAAATCAACATAAAATAAGTGCTGGTGAGGGTGTGGAGAAAAGGAAACCCTCCTGCACTGCTGGTGGAAATGCAGATCTGTGCAGCCACTGAGAAAAACAGTATGGCATTTCCTCCTTACTCTTTTTTAATGTTAATCTGTGCAACAGAGTATTCTATTTTTTTTTATTGATTTTAATGTATTGTGTTTACATAGATTCTAGTGTTGCCCCGAATGCATCCCTCCTCCCCCGTATTCCCCTCAACATCTCCCTTGTCCCCCTCCCCATCATGATATCCCCCCCTTTCCTTCAGCTTTATCCCATCCTATCATCCCCTTTCCCTCTGTTCTCTTTTCCTCTGGTCCCTTTGATCTCTCCTCTGTCTCAATGCTGTTCCTCAGTTCACATTGTTTATTAGATTCTTCAAATGAATGAGGTCATATGATATTTTTCCACTTTTAGAAATATACCCCAAGAACACCATAGTACTGTTTCAAAAGGAGAAATATACCCCCATGTTTATGGCAGCATTGTTCACAATAGCGAAGAACTAAAAACAGCCCAAGTGTCCATCAGTGGATGAGTGGATTAAAAAGCTGTGGTACATATATACAATGGAATACCGTGGGGCCATGAAAAAGAAGGAAATCTTACCCTTTGCAACAACATGGATGGACCTGGAAACTATTATGTTAAATGAAATAAGCAACAGAGTATTCTAAGTGCTCGTAGTAATGTTCATTTTGTCCATAGGCAAAAAAAAAATTTTGCAAATATGCCAATCAAGAAGCAATAGGAAATATCTTAAATAACTGGGGGTTTTTCTGTCAGGTATAATTTAATATTTTTCCATTTATATTTTAAAACTTTCTTATAACATAATCTAGTTTGATGTACCTCTTTTATTGTTCTTATTTAAGTATTAAATGCATAAAATAATAAACTACCTTTTGGTATATTGTTTTTTAATACTTAAAATAGTCATTAGGGCAGAGAACCAGCTGTTAAATTATTTCAATTCTACCACTGGGTAGAAGCAGATAGTTTCAGTAGGAGAGAAAGAAAGATGCTGACTTCTGACAATGAGGAAGCAATGGAAAATCCCATTCCAAGGTGTGGTTCCTAGAGCTGCTATTCCTTTTTAGAACGTGTCAGGTCTCTTAGATGTTCAGCTGTGAACAGCCAAATGACAATGGTCTGTTATTTCCCATAATTTTATCCCTTGTTCTGAATTCCCTCCACAGGGTTTGGCATTATGCCTTGTGACCAATCTGAACATTACTAACATGGTACTGGAGAGGGGGAGGTAGGAGAAGCCAGGGAGGAGGGACTGACGCAGAGCATCTCATTTCTCAGTTTGTTATTCTTTCTCCTTTGGCTTCCTTTCTTTCACTTGCAACACTTAGTTCATCTTAATGTTGAAAAGGACCTTACAGGTCACTTAAACTAACTATCCATGGGGACATTTATTGTTCAATGTGCACCACTGATTATTATATTCCTAACTGTATTTCCATCTTCTGCTTTGGGAATGCTATCTCTCCTCCTTTAGGCAGGATGGTGAATACAAGTGCCTTGATTCCTTTCACCCCTCAAAATGCTGAACAGGTAAACAGGTCTCTAGAAAGTCCTCCAACCAGCCTATGCCTCTTCTTTTCCTTATTCAGTGAAGAAGTGAGCACACATGTTAAGCTCAGCTAATAACATTCTCTCTCCAGAAACCTACATTTTAAAGGGAAAGACTAAGTAAGGTACGATCAATTGGCATTCTTTTATTTCACCACCTCCATTCCCTTCACTCACCTGTTCTGATCACACTCCCTCCTCATTGCTTGTTCTACTCACTTTACAGCTGTTTTTCCCTGTCTGTGCTATACATAGCCTTGCCCCAAAGCATCACATGACTTATTCTATCCTGGCCTCTATTACCTTCCTTATTATTATGTTCCCTTACTATGTTTCCTTTCAGCACCTGTTTTATTATTGTTCTTACTACATATCACTACTCTGAGTGTTACATATTTATTTGTTTATTAGTTTATTGTGTGTTTCCCCTGCCAAAATATAAGCTCCAGAAGAGCAAGGCCTTTGTTCACTCTCTGTGGTATCACAGTGCCTGGCTCTTGTTGATATTTAATTCGAGTTTAAATAAAGCAAACATTTATCCATTTCAGTGATGGTATTTTGCCTTCACTGTGGAGTGGTTATGCCAACTAGACCTTTTGGAGTTAACTGGTTTTTCTCTGTTTGAAACCTGGTTCATTAGACTCTTCTAGCAAGTAGAAGCTTTCTCAAATCCTTTCAGTACACTCAATCCTTGCATAAATTGCTTAAGATGTTTAATTTTGCTTCAATAAATGAACTCTAGTTTGCATACTTCTTATTCAATATTTGAATTTCCTATAACACACTCTTTGCTCAACACTGAGTAGATACCAAGAGAAATTGGAAATGCACCATCTAATAGCTTTCCACCTTAGAAAACCCTATCCCTCTACTACAGATTCTAGTTCTGCCCTCTGGGGCAAAAGCAAACCAATTTAATTTCTCTTCCACTAATACAAGTCTAGAATATTAAAGTAATCAACATGAAGATGGTATGATTGGTCACTCTCATTAACCTATGAGTAGCTCTTTGCATCCCAAATAAGGAAGTTATTAATTCAAAACAATTTGTAGTTTCTCAATAAACATTATATAATGAGGAGCTAATTTATTTAGCTTAGGTTCCTTGCTGTGCTTCTTTCCTACTCCAACTGCCGATCTTTTCTCAACATCTTATATTCCTTCCTCTCTCTCTATTAGAACAAAAAAAAGAGAAGAGAAAAAAAACAAAGAAAAAAGGGGAAAAAAGTACTAGAGCAACACAAATATTGTTTAGGAAGTTCCACCCACACATCCCTTGCCACCTCTTCCTTGATCATATGTCCGAACATGTGCTATTGTGATGGATTATATACTGAACATTGTCTATAACATGACAACTTGACTTAAGTATGACGTCAGTCATCTAACGCAAACATGTATTGAATAAATAAAATATCTTCTACTTCCTAGAAGACTCAAAACTTTGAAATGTTTAAATTAGAAGAGAATCAAGCTTTTTAGATGAAAGAAACAAGAGAGATAAATAGAAAAGGAGCCTGATTTTGGAGTAAATAAAATGACGCCATACACTAAAAAGTTTGGAACAGAAAAGCACAGTCCTAGACAGACCAGCAAGAGTTTCCAAAGTGAAATGGGGCAAGGTTATTTTAAAACTGTATCTATCTATTTCTCATGTAGCTTGCACCTGGGTCACCTTTATATCTGTACTAAAATGGTTCTGTCTATACTAAAGAAAACCAGCCCAAAGCATGCAGCTATTGTGATGATTTAGTAACCTGAAAAGGTAAAAGAAACCAGAAAGGTCCACATTCCTAAGGACCTAGCCATGAGAGAGAGAGACCCAAGGGCGCATGAGCATCATATCATTATCAGAACTGCGTCACCTCTCCTCCTTTCAGAACTGAGCTTTGCATAGCTTCCCATACCCCAGCATCAGTTGTCTTGGTAACTTATTACTTAAACTGTGCTCCACTACTCTGCTTTCTATCAGGCATAAGTCATTTCTGCTCCCACTACTTCCGTCTTCTTATTTCCTTCAACAATATTAGGCTAATATGAATTCTCCCATTGAAATGATTTCTAAAACCAATTTTATGGAATTATCAACTAGCCCACTTAATGACATTTTTTTTTACTATTTTTCTTACAACAAAAAATATGGACCGCATCAATATGCAACTTAATCATGGCCAAAACTTGTAAGAAAACTTGTTTTCACCTGAATATGTAAAAATGAATATGTGTCTTGATATCACCAACATTTTAAGCAGATGTAAATCCGGAGTTTGTAGAGGTCATCTTTACCACCACATGGTAGAGACCCCATCTGAGAATAAAGCAAGCCTTCAGCAGAGAAAGCAGAGAACAGAAACAGATTCTTGGTATGTTACCTGTATAGCTAAATCTAGCTGCACTTGAAACCAACCTATTGTCTAAACGTTTCTGGTTTTAGTAAAATGAGTATAGTCTCTAATACTGCAACCTAGAGAATCATGACTAATATAGCAATCTACTCTTTATAAAATATCAAGGTGAGAAAGGAAATATAGAAAAAGCATGAGTGGTCTTCCTCCTACAGGAAATATAGTCATTCATATTGAGTTTGCCAGGCTTTCTAGGTGGAAGTGGTTAGAGATTATAATCATGCCATCATCTAATCATTGCACCCTTCCCCAGGCCTTCTTCTACTGTAACTTAGCCACACTCGTGAATCCAGGCGTGGCCCGTAGCCTTGATAAACAGGCAATGGCTCCTCCCACTCACAGCTGAGTTTTTGCTACTAAAAAACTAAAAGTGTCTATTCTCCAATGATGCTTAAACTAAAATAACATAATTTGGTGTAGACATTTAATACATATGTTCATCAAAAGATAAATCATAGAAAAATAATATGTATTGCAGAGATAACAAAGAATGAAGTTAAATAACCAAAATGCACAAAAGTGACATAGAAAACAATAACTTCCTTAGTCTCAGACTTATTCTCATTCCAGATCTTGGTTACAGTACTTCTAAAGTCTGACTATATTGTTTTTCCTTTAAATAATTCAATATATCTGCCCCCAAACTCCCCAACACACACACACACACACACACACACACACACTCCTAGAGCTAGTTTGAATGGTTTGCAACCAAGCAATCTCTTTCTGAAAAATAGCTCATTCAGAGTATGTGAAATATTTTTATATCCTTTAAAGAAAAGGCTAAATCAATTCAACATACAAATAAAGGTGGTCCCAACTTTTAGATTCAACTTAAGTTTTTGATGACCTCATCTTTAAGAGAAATTTCACAAGAGCCAATCTTCTTGCCTGGGCACTGCTTGGAGGTTGTCCATTTAAGGTCCTTAGCTTTAGTTGTCTGAACATTGATGGAAAACATCAAATGATTCAGTGCAGGCAGGGAAAATAAAAAAACAGGTGTAGAGACCATATTTTTAAAGCACGACTTCAGCTGTACTTATGGGCACTTGTCACCAGTGATCCTTCTAAAACCCTAAACTGATCATGCCATTCCTGCTTCTAATCTTCTTTTAGTGCTCCATTTCTTTTAATATAAATGCAAACTCATAGATGCTTAGTGCCTACCTACACCTCCAATTCCAAGTCCCACTCAATTCTTTAAGTATGTCTTACAAGCACTCCGCAAAGTCTTCCAGCACAGTATTTCTGACTCTGGAATAAAATTAACACATCTTCTAGGATTTAGGGGCATTGCTAAAAGCTGCCCATAGAAACCAAAAATTTATGGGAAATATTCTTATTTGATTGCATAAACTGTCACATTCTATTTATTAATATATTGTAAGGCCTGGTGCTATGGCTATGCAGATTCTCATTGAATTTGGGCAGACGGTAAAGGAACTGTGGAGATGGAGGATGGTGGGCCATTCCATTTTTTAGAGTCTTGCAATGGTGGACAAGCAAGCAGGGAGGGAAAAACAACTTCTCTCTCTCTCTCTCAGGTCTCACAAGCAAAACAAGCGGTGGTGAGGGGACCCCTTTTCCACCAAACAATAGCAAACAATGGCCCCTCTCAAGCAGGCAGGCAATCCACAATGTACAATCTACCACCCAGAGAGCAAGCACCTGCAGCCTTACATAGACTATACACACATGGTGCTGCCCCGTGCTCATGTACCAATAGGCAAAGTACAAGTGAGCAAGCTTAACACACTTGTCAGTCCAAAGCTGCTTTACTCTCCTTCTTACAATATCAAAAACTCCTAAAGGTTTCCATGCTGTTTTCCCCTCAGGAGCACAGTACCTGGCCCATGGCAGGCTCGAGTCAACATTGCGTTGAATGAGTAAATGAGTGAATGATTCAGATTACCTGAAATAGACACATGACCGCCACGGTTATAAATCTTTGCAGGCCACCACTAAATGCTGAAATCAGCATAGTGAGAAAGTGTAAAATCTGGGATATGCCTATGGCCACAACACCATCTGTTACCTCTCCTTTAGAGAAACTGGACAGATAAGACATTATAACCAGAAACCCTCAAAATGCAGAGACACTAAGTTTGTAATTGTGTTCGCACCAAGAGCTGCTCTGCACTACTAGCTCTTCAATGCGGCTTACTCCTCAGGAGTCATGAACTGAAGGAGCAGAAACACATCCCTCTTTCCCTGAGCCTTTCCTTCAGTTATGTGGCTTGTTAATCAAAGAGACCCAGTTACTATTGTCAGAATCTAACTTTATTGTTAACACAACTAAGCATTTAAATATGTTTGAAAATTAAATGCTAATGAATTTGTCTGACAGCCCAAATGTTTACCTTATATTTTAGAAACACTGAAGGGAGAAAATAGAAGTTTATGCAGTGTGGGTCACGGGTACCTAAAATAAACAGCCAAGCTCCAGTGCAGTTTGTACCCTACTCAATGTTAGGAAACCCTTCCAACATGACTGTGTCCTTTATAATCTATAACACTTTGGGGAATCTGAAAATTGTTCTGCTGCCAAAGCACAGAGGGGGAAGGAAAGGCAACCTGCCAGCTCCTCTTAAAGCAGGCACAGAAGTGCCATTCTCGCATCCAACAGAACAATAAGATTAGCTCTTTTATCACTAATTTTTCCCTCTCCTCGCCTACTTTGTAAACACGGCATGGATGACTTTGCCCCTTATCAGCTGCAAACTGAATCTGCCTTTGTTGAAGCATAGTCAATCAGCAGGCGTTCTGTGCATACACTCAGCGATACACCCAACTGAAAAAAAAAAAACAGATTTTCACTTTCCCCAGCAGTATAGGGGGGAGGGGGAAGCGGAATGAAAAACAAAAAAGGACTCCTCTGTACAGTATAACCTGGAGTTCATTTACTCTGCCAGACAGAATGAGATTAAAAACCAATGAAGGTCAAAGCTATTAACATTTAGATCAGAGGGCATTTTGCCTGTTAGGATCTAGTTAGATTGGGCCTTTGTAATTGCCCAGTTTGTTTCCAATGTGTCATGTAAACACTAACATTAGCTAAAGCCTGGGTGGTCTCAGGCTCCACACAGGCAGCTCAAGCCAGCTTTATCTTTGATTAGCAGCAAAACATGCAGTTCTCTGTATACCAATTTGAATAGTCAATGAACCTCTTCATTTTTTCTGGTATCACTTGATTGTGACATTTCCAAATGGACCATAATTTGATTTCCCTTTAGAACCCTTCTGCTGTACCTGTTAAGTATATGATTGACAACTTCCTTGCACACTAGGCAACTTTGAGAGCTGGCACATTACACTTAACAAAGAATGCCCTTGATCATCAGGAGAGACCAAGGAAATCTGAATGCTAGTCCAAAAGATAACCTTTTTAAATTAAATTACTGTCAACACACCATGAAACTGCTTCTTTCTCAAGTGCTGGCACTAACATCTTTCCTTTGCCGTTATGCTTCCCAAAAATTGTAGCTGAATTATGAGAGCATTTTCTAGACTAAATTGCAAATAAGGCATCAGAAAGCTGTAGGTGACTTTGAATGCATACCCAAACTCTTCAAAAAAAGTTGAGCAGTATTTACATTTCTATTAAATATCGGTACATAGTAAAGAAAATCTTATACCTCCATTTTCTTCTCATACCCACACATACCTTACTCCTCAAATCTCAAATTCTTCTGAAGGCTTCTCTGACCACATCAAATGTCAGGAGTCGTCCCCTGTTTTGATTGTTCATAATACTTCCAGGCTTTATGTATGGACTGGTATGGTTTGCTATTGTTTCTTGATTACTTATGCCAGAGTCTTAAATTACTGTTTGTTAACTCCCATCTCTCCTGCTGCACTCTGAGCTTATGAAGGGCCGACTCTTTTGTTGCCTATCTTTTCATCAGCATTCAGTGTTTGCTTGGAACTGGCTCGCTGATTAAGTGAGTCCTTAGAAGAGCAGAGACCATCTCAAAAACAGTAATACTCCTTTATTCCCAAAGTCACTGAAGTTATCTAAATTAAGCATCATGGCTCTCTGTATTAGCTATAAGAATGTTGTCACCATTCTTAAAAAAAGTTTACATATGCTAGGTCATTTGGGAATTACAAAATATTCCATAAAGTCTAATTACCCTCTAGATTATTTTTTTTAATTACATGTTATATGTTGCATTGTTCTTACTACCTTGATTTGGCTAGACTGTTTTGTTGTGGTGAG
This sequence comes from Saccopteryx bilineata, assembly GCF_036850765.1. Taxonomy (NCBI): domain Eukaryota; kingdom Metazoa; phylum Chordata; class Mammalia; order Chiroptera; family Emballonuridae; genus Saccopteryx; species Saccopteryx bilineata. Next base: position 64,382,837 of record NC_089490.1, on the reverse strand, counting down.
ACAAACCCCCAAAGAAGCTTGCTTAAAAAATAAGGTACATCAAATAGCACAGCACAGCTTGAGAACTGCAAAGTCAAACATCTACCCTTCTGTTCCTGTCTTTACTTTTGCTTAAGTGACTGTTCAATTTTTTCCTTCACTTCTAGTTGTACATCACTGCTACCTTTGGTTTCAGCCCTGGAGTCTATATGATATTGCAGACCCAGAACCCAAAGCAATCTGAATTGTTTTATTCATATTTCAATTCAAATTTTAGCATAGAAAACTAGTTGGCCCAGTTTGGTTTATGCTTATGCTTCTGGTCCAATCACTAACAGCCAAAGTCACAGAATACATACATTGTCTCTGTTGTGGGATATGAGTCGGTTATGATCTCTAAGATGGGAATGGAAGAAAATAATAGACATATCCACTGAACATATTTCCAAATGTTTCTACCATGACAGAAAATCTGAATTAAATGTTTTGTTATTTATTAATGCAACCAACATTTATTGAGCATCAACTTTTTGAGAATCTAAGATAGATTCCCAGATACAAAGATAACTTGCAGACTCAGTGAAGAAGACATATACACTTCAATGGGAAAGCAGGCTTAGAAAGAGGTCATTAAAACATATTATGATATGATAAAGAATTCTCTCAGTTCTTCAACAATATTGGAACATTTGGATATTTATATGCAAAAGAATAAACTCTGACCTAAACCCTTCATTTCATACAAAAATTAACTCCAAATGGATCACAGATCTAAATGAAAATATAATATTGTAAAAAGTTTAAATAAAAACATAGAAAAAACCTTCATGACCTGGAGCTATATGCAAAGAGGTCTTATATATCAAAAAACAAAAGCCTGATCCACTAAAAAATATAAAGGAAGTTGATAAATTGAAGTTTTGCTCCATAAGAGATACTTCTAAAAGATTGAAAATACAAGTTACAGACCTGAGAAAAAGTTTTTTGCAAAGCAACATAAAGAAAAGAAATAAAAGGTATATAAATTAGAAAGGAAGAAACAAAATTGTCACTAGTCACAAAAATAAAATTATCTTATTAATTACTTTTGAAAACGTATTTTAAATTCTGTTTCTGATAATCCTGATACCTGAACAACCTCTAGGTAAGTTCTTATTGTCTGTATTTTGTCTTGCTTTTTATTCATTTAATTCTGTATTCTGACATGTCTGAACAGTGTTGACTGAATGCTGGACATTATGAATGCAAAATTGGACAAAATCTGAATGATGTTTAATTCTTTAAGAATGATACAAGTTTTTCCTGTCTGGCAGTTAGACTTAGATCACCTTGATGCAAATATTAGGAAATGAGATGTTTCAAGGCTGGGTATCAGACATTGTGGGTTTATTCTTTACACTAGGGCAGTGGTTCTCAAAGTGTGTGCCCTAGAAGATTTCCAGGGGTACCCTATGGTATTCCTGAGAAATATGTGCTTGGAGACCAAAAAAACCAACAGGGATTTTGGAGTTTAGATTTTTGGGGGACAGAGGTGTGGAAATTGGCTGTAAGCTGACAGTCTGCCCAACTCCCCACCTCACTTTCCTGATTAGGTTGCAGAAGGCTGTTAGGCTGTGATGCTAGATTGTTTACACTAGGGGTAGTCAACCTTTTTATACCTACCGCCCACTTTTGTATCTCTGTTAGTAGTAAATTTTTCTAACCACCCACCAGTTCCACAGTAATGGTGAGTTATAAAGTAGGGAAGTAACTTTACTTTATAAAATTTATAAAGCAGAGTTACAGCAAGTTAAAGCATATAATAATAATTACTTACCAAGTACTTTATGTCTAATTTTTGCTAAGTTTGGCAGAATAAATCTTTATAAAACAACTTACTATAGTTAAATCTATCTTTTTATTTATACTTTGGTTGCTCCGCTACCTCCCACCATGAAAGCTGGAACGCCCACTAGTGGGCGGTAGGGACCAGGTTGAATACCACTGGTTTACATTACCCCCCATGTCCCCCAGAAACACTGGAGGCAAGTTTCTTCTAGCCTTTGTTTGGTGTAAAGTTAAGATGATATGTATGCTGGGGATTTTCTGCACTCAACACAATTAAGAGTAAAAAGAGAGGAATACTTCAATGTATTGACAAGGAAATGAGAGTTTGTCTTTCAAATATTGAAGAAACATTAAAGAAAATGCTAGGACACATCACATCAGGCTCATGTTTCTCATAAAAACAAGGATGAAAAAACTTAACTCATTCACACCAGGACCTACCGAATTTACTAAATCTTACTAAGAATGTATCTGTATATATAAATATATAAGAACAACTTTTTTGTTTTTTTATTTTATTTTTTAACCCCTCTTTTTTATGAATTCTAAAAAGCATAACTCAAAATATGTAACATAAAAATGTTTTTTAATGTCAGAATAAATTTAATTTTGTCATATTTATTTCATTTAATTACCATAAAAGCATGCTTGGACTTTTTTTTTTCTTTAATATTTGACTTAATTATTATAACATATTTCTCCAAAATTTGTATATTGTGCACTTACAATTATTTGTAGGATTTTAAATGTGCCCCAACTTCAAAAAGTTTGAGAACCACTGCACTAGGGTGTAGTTTCCAGAAATCTTAACTGAAAACATGAAGTATTTACCCTTGGTGGGATTTACCCATAACAGTATCTGGGCCTGTTGTCTTCTTTGTGGAAGATGATGAAAATACTAATTCAAATTTCAATGATAATAGGACTTTTCAAAGTTTACTTTTTCATCTTATGTCAGTTTTTAATACACAATTTATATTTTCCCAGGAATTTCCCTGTATACTTTGTTTTCAAATTTATTGAAAATAATAAAATTATGTTTAGTATTCTAATATTATGTTATTTCGGCTCTAGCTGGTTTCCTGTTTCATTCCATATGTATGTACCTTTTCTCTCTTTTTTTACCTTGATAAGTCTTGCCAGAGATTTTTACTTATTAGTCATTGCAAATGATTAGTTTGGCTTTGTTGTTTCACTCCTTTGTAACTATGTTTTCCTTTTTTTTTTTTACCTACTTAATCATTATTCTCATTTTTTTCTAGGTTTATTCTGGAATTAATTTTTTAACTTCTAAAATTGGCAACTTAGTTCACTAACTGTTAGTTGTTTAATTATTATTATTACCTAATACAAGCATTTGAAGCTAAGATATTCTTTGAAACACACTTTTAGATATATCCCAATAACTTATAAAATGTTTACATTAATATTCAGTTTAAAATATTGTTAATTTTCATGTTTTATTTATTATTTGGATAACAATTAGAATAGTTTATTAGTTTTTGAAATGATTGAGTTATTTATGATTATTTGTTACAGATGTTTAACTTAATCTCATTTTGATTGAAGAATGTAATCTATATGATATTAAATCTTTGAAATATGTTGAAATTTGTCTCAGTGTCTCACTGTAATTATTTTTATAAAAGTTCTATATCAGGGGTTGGAAACCTTTTTGGCTGAGAGAGCCATGAACGCCATATATTTTAAAATGTAATTTTGTGAGAGCCATACAATATGTTTAACACTAAATACAGGTAAATGTGTGCATTTTATGTAAGACCAACATTTTAAAAGTACAATAAAATAAGTCTCTGAATTCTTTTTCATAACGTTGTTATGCTGTTGCTAAACAATAATGAGTAAAGCACTTCTTACCATTAATGTGACTTCTGGTGCTGCATGGTTTTGCTGATGACTTTGTAGTCTGGTTGATACATGGTGAGGTTAAGTTTCATGTAGGTGTTGAGACTTCCATCTGGTAAACATGATCATAGGTTGGTCTTAACATTCTTTAGACGTGAGAAAGACTGCTCACATGCAAATGTAGAGCCAAACATTGTCAGTACAGCAATACGCACATGCTGCAGTGTGTGGTATGTGACGTGAAGCACGTTCCAAGTTTTGAGAATCAGCTGGTCCAAGGATTGAAGTTTTTTCATTTCTCCCCACTTGTGTTTGCTCGCCAACTCTGCTTGCTGTTGTGCAAGTCTTTCCAAATCTTCATTCAGTGACTTGAACTTATTCACCCACATATCTGAGGACTTCAGGTCAGCAGCTTGTAGCTCAAAATCTCTGACGAAGACACCAGGGATGTAACTCAGGTCGGCGCTGTCCACTGCAAACTCCTGTGGATGGGTGATGAACTTAAAAAGACCAGCGCACTCACGAAATTCTCCAAAGCATGCTTCACTTTGAATGACTGCAGGAGATTAGATGTGAAGCGCACTAGCTGCTGGAGATCAAGATGTTGAGCAGGGTCATTTGCTGTGCATGCATCTTTAAACTCTCCCAGTTTTTCAAAGTGTAGTAAACGACCTGTTTCAATGTCAATGATGAAGAGTTCCAGCTTGTTATCAAATGCAAACATGGCTTGTTGAAGGAATAAGACTGTATTTCCAATGCCTTGCATTTTCACATTAAGCTGGTTCAGATGTTCAGTCATGTCCATGAGATAGTAGAACTTCAGGAGCCACTCAGTGTTAGCTAACTCAAGATGCTCGACATTTTTCATTTCAAGAAAAGTCTGGATTTCGCTCAGACAAGCCACAAAATGGCTGAGCACCTTCCTCTCTTGACAACCAATGCACATTGCTGTGCAGAAGCAGACCAGGATGATTATTCCCAACTTCATCCAGCAGTGTTTTAAACTGGCAATCTTTTAAAGCTCGAGCAACAATAAAGTTGACCACCCGCATGACCAGCAACATCACCTCACCAAGCTGCTTGCCACACATCTGAGCAGAAAGTGCCTCCTGATGTATGATGCAGTGAAAACTTAGGATGGGTCTCTTTTCATGTTCACGAAGAAGCACTATGAATCCTCTGTTTTTCCCCACCATGCACGGAGCACCATCAGTACACAGGGAAATAAGTTTATCCATTGGTAGATTTTTTTTCTTTAGCCAACTCAGTGAAAGACTTGAATAAATCCTCCCCTCTTATTGTCTCTTTCATAGGCAAAACAGCAAGACTTTTCTCATGTAGTGTGTCACCGACAGCATACCTTGTAATCACGCTGAACTGGGATAAATAGCTTACGTCTATTGATCATCCAAAGTGAGAGAAAAGAATGGTTCTGCACTTATGTCCTTCACTTGTGTTGCCTCAATTTGATTTGCCATCACGATGGTATGGTATGGTCATGAACAGTTCTTGCCAACAGAGGCATGTCTTTTTTTTGTTTGATTATCTTTTCTTTATCTGAAAAGACATCAAAAAGTTCATTGGAAACATCAAGCATGACTGTTTCGGTATACTCCCCATCTGTAAATGGCTTTCCATTTCTCACAATTGCTAAAGCACCAGCAAAGCTAGCCGAATTCCACTCACCTTGCTGGGTCCAAACACAGAGTTGCTGCTGACTAGCTTGCACTCTGCACAGTAGCTCTTGACATGCTTTCTTCCTGCTGTCTCCGCTGGATATTTTGATGCAAATGTAGTATGGCATGTGTCAAAGTGCCACTTTATATTTGACCGTTTCACCGATGCAATTTTATCATTGCATATTAGACACACTGCAGAACCTGCTCTCTCCACAAAGGTGAATTCGTCTGTCCATTCCTGCTGAAAACTACGATACTCCTCATCTTTTTTTCTTTTAGCCATCTTCTTCGTCAAAAGGGTTTCTGCAATTAGCTAGCTGACTTCTTGATTAAAAGGAGGGAAGTTTACTTCCTGACCTCACAACGACCCCCGTGTATGTTACGCATTATCCAATAAAAATTTGGTGTCGTCCCAGAGGACAGCTGTGATTGGCTTCAGCCACCTGCAACCATGAACATGAGTGGTAGGAAATGAATGGATTGTAATACATGAGAATGTCTTATATTTTTAACGTTATTATTTTTTTAATTAAAGATTTGTCTGTGAGCCAAATGCAACCATCAAAAGAACCAAATCTGGCTTGTGAATGATAGGTTCCCGACCCTTGTTCTATACATATGCTATAATCAGTTTTATTAAGTACATCTTATTTATTCAGTTATTCAAATACTTTATATATTTATATAAAATATTTACAATTTTTTCTTACTTATTGATAACAGATGTTTTTGTAAAATCCTTCTATAATAGTGAATTTACCAACTTTTGCTTTATGTGTTCAAAGGTTCTTTTATTAGCTGCATATAAGTTTAAAATTTTTGTATTCACTTGGTGAATTTAACTTGTATATCATTGTTTGATGATCCCATTTATTCCTACACATAGTTTTTGTCTTTATGTCTACTTTTGTTAATGATGGTTTAGGTATATTAGCTTTTTTTTAGTTAGTATTTGTTTGATTTATATTGTTTTCTTTATCTTCAGCTTTTTTGTAATCTTGTATTTTAGGAGCATATCACATAAACAGTATATAGTATGATTTTTTTTATATACTATTTGACAGTCTTATTTGGTGAGTTTAATACATTTATATATTTGGAATTTTTTCTACTGTCCTATATTATAATTTTTTGTTGTTACTTTTTTTGTGACAGAGATGGAGAGGAACTGAAAGAGGGAGAGATAGGGACAGATAGGAAGGGAGAGAGATGAGAAGAATCAATTCTTCATTGCTGCATCTTAGTTATTCATTGATTGTTTTCTCATATGTGCCTTGACTGAGGGACTAAAGCAGATCGAGTGACCCCTTGGTCAAGCCAGTGACTTTGGGCCCAAGCTGGTGAGCCTTGCTCAAACCAGATGAGCTCTTGCTTAAGCCAGTGAACTCGGGGTTTCAAATCTGGGTCCTCTGCATCCCAGTTCGATGCTGTATCCACTGCACCACCACCTGATCAGGCTGTAACTTTTCACAGCTTCTTTATTGTTTTGGATTGTCTGCTTTTTAAATATTGCACATTCCATTTTTCCTTTGTTAATTTGTAATTTATACATAACATTTCTATTCTTTTGGTTTGTTTTCCTTCATATTTTACCATGATATTTAGAATAAAAATGCTTATAGTTAATGTATATCTCTGCCCCCTTACAAAAATTACTAAAATAAATATACTACTATAAGCTGATTCAAACCCTACACTTAGATTACCTTCTATTATTGTTCAGTTTTTTATACATCTTTTGCTAGTGTTATTATTCTTTTTTTATTTAATTCCACAAATTAGTTCTGGTTGTTATTTATTATTAGTGGTATTTATTTTAGTTGTTTTAACTGTATATTTTGTTTATTTGAATGTGTTTATTTTACCTGTATTAAAAGATTTTTTTTGGTTATGAAATTCTAGTTTCACAATTATTTTCTGTCAGCATTATTATATATTATATTATTTTATTTTATTTTAACTTCATTTTAACTTTGGAGAAGTCCGCTTTAATTTTCTTTTCTCCACAATTTTTAATGTCTTCTACTCATCTTTTTCATTCTGTAATTACACTGTGGTAACCCAGATGTATATTTCTTTTTATTTTTTTTGCTTGGTGTACATTGTGCTTATTATATAAATGGATTTATATCCCTTATTATTATCTCTCCAAATAATTACTTGTTCCAATTCTCTATTTTTTTTTCCTTTAGAACTCCAATTAAATGTTTTAGACCATCTATCCTTCATATTTTCCAATTTTTTGTTTTTCTCTGTTACATTGTTGGTACTTTCTCTCCCCACCTACCTTAGTTCTAATTCATTCTTCAGTTTTCTCTAACCTACTGGTAAATTTACTCACATTGTTTTAATTTTGATTGTAATTTTTTTCAGAATGTTCTTTTGGTGTTTTCAAGAATATACCTGAACATATAAAATATCATTTACTTCTGTCTCTTTTATTTTAAATCATCTTTTATTTTTTTTAAAATATTTTCTAAGTAATTATTTTATTATCTGTATCTAATCATTCAATTATTAAAAGTCTTTGTAAAACTTAATCTTTTCCTTTTTTCTGCTGAATCTGCTCTTAGTGGATTGTTTTCTTATATATTTGGTAACTTTTTTTGCTTTTTTAATTATTTATTTATTTTTATTAAATTTTACAATTTATTGTGTTAACATGGATTCAAGTATCCTACTCAATAAAACACCCTCAACCCCCAAATGAACATACACGTATTAGACCTCCTTCACTCCCTTCACTTGAATCTCTCCCCCCATTCCCTCTAGGATTTGCTGTCCTCTGTATCTATGTGCTATGTATATATTTCACTAATCCCTTCACTTCTCTAATCCCATCCCTTCATTCTCCTTCCCTCTGACAGCTGTCCCTCTGCTCTCCATGATCCCGCCTCTGCCTCTATTCTGTTTCTCAGTTCACCATGTTCATTAAATTCCTCATATACGTGAGATCATATGATATTTGTCTTTCTCTGTCTAGCTTAATTTCACTTCCCATAATAATCTCCAGGTCCAGCCATGCAATTGCAAAAGGTTAGGTTTTCTTCTTTTTTACAGCCACATAGTATTTCATTGTGTAAATGTACCACCACTTTTTTTTTTTTTTTGTGGCAGAGACAGGGAGAGTCAGAGAGAAGGACAGATAGGGACAGACAGACAAGAAAGGAGAGAGATGAGAAACATCAATTCTTTATTGTGGTTCCTTAATTGTTCATTGATTGATTTCTCATGTGTGCCTTGACAGTGGGGTGGGGTTGCTACGGCAGACCGAGTAACCCCTTGCTCGAGCCAGCGACATTGGGCTCAAGCTGGTGAGCCTTGCTCAAACCAGATGAGCCCACGCTCAAGCTGGTGACCTCGGGGTCTCAAACCTGGGTCCTCCACATCCCAGTCCTATGCCCTATCCACTGTGCCACTGCCTGGTCAGGCATACCACTACTTTTTTATCCACTCATCTACTGTTGGACAGTTGGGCTATTTCCAGATCTTGACTATTGTAAACAATGCTGAAATAAACATGAAGGTGTTTATTTTCTTTTGAATTAGTGTTTTGGGATTCTTAAGATTGATTATTAAAGTGGAATATCTGGGTAAAAAGACAGTTCCATTTTTAATTTTTTGAGGAAACACCATACTGCTTTTCACTGTGGAAAGTGTGCACAAGTCTGCATTCCCACCAGCAGTGCAGAAGGGTTCCCTTTTTTCCACACCCTTGCCAGCACTTATTGTGTGTTGATTTGTTAATGTGTACCACTCTGACAGGTGTGAGGTGATATCTTATTATGGTTTTAATTTGCATTTCTCTGATGACTAGTGACATTGAACATTTTTTCATATTCCTATTGGCCATCTATATGTCCTCTTTGGCGAAGTGTCTATTCAGTTTCTTTTCCCTTTTTTAAATTAGATTATTTACCTTCCTGATGTTGAGTTTTAGAAGTTCTTTATAAATTTTGGTTATTAACCCTTTATCAGACATATCAGCAAATATGTTCTCCCATCGTTGTTTTTTTATTTTGTTAATGGTGTCTTTTGTTATGCAAAAAAAATTTAGTTTGATATAATCCCATTTCTTTATTTTGTCTTTTACTTCACTTGCCTGTGGAGATACATTGGCAAAAATATTGTTACGAGAGATATCAGAGAGTTTACAGCCCATGTTTTCTTCTACAATTTTTATGGTTTCATAACTTATATTTAAGTCTGTTATCCATTTTTAGTTTGTTTTTGTGAATGGTCTAGTTTCAGCTTTTTGCACATTTCTGTCCAGTTTCCATAGCATCATTTATTAAAGAGACTGTCTTTACTTCATTGTATTCTCTTGCCTTCTTTGTCAAATATCATTTAACCATAGTGCATGAGTATATTTGGGTTCTCTGTTTTGTTCCATTCATGCGTATGCCTGTTCTTATGCCAATACTAAGCTGTTTTGATTACCATGGCCTTGTAGCATAGCTTGATATCAGAAAGTGTAATACTTCCCACTTTATTCTTCATTTTCAAAATTGCAGATGTTACTTGGGTTCTTTTTTTGGTTTCATATACATTTTTGGAATATTTGTTCTAGATCTGTGAAATATACCATTGGTATTTTAATAAGAATTGCATTGAATCTGTAAATTGCTTTGGGTAGGATAGACATTTTAATGATGTAATGATGTATTCTTTCTATCAATGAACATAATAAATATTTCCACTTGTTTTTATCTTTCTTGATTTTTTTCAATGTCTTACAATTTTCTAAATACAAGTCTTTAACCTTCTTGGTTAAATTTATTCTTAAGAACTTTATTTTGTTGTTGTTGCAATAGTGAAGAGGATTGGTTCCTTAATTTCTTATATTTGGTAACTTTTAATCACAATTTTATATTTGGCTAATTTTAATCTAGATGACTCCTAAAAACGCTGAAAGATTTTTTTTTTCCAAAGAAGATTCACATTTGTTTTTCTTGATATCTGGGGAGGCTACCATACTTAAGTCATTAAACTGAATTACTCTAACTTTGGACTCACTATCAGTAGCATAATTCAAATCCTTAAAGGATATAAACTGAAATATAGATAAACAGGTTTCCTAGTCATTTAACTTCATAGGCTGGCAGACATTCTGCTGCCCATCCTTTCCTATATCTATAGGCTCTTTATATAAATATATGTGTCCTAGACATATCTGTGTCCTCACTGGACTCAACTCTCCCTACCTCTTAGTCTGAGCCCAAAACTTAATTCTTTGTCACTTCAAAATTTTGATTGTTCAGTATGGGCTGCTGTCTCCCAGAGCAGCACCAGCTTCTGCATCAGCATTCAGCTACATCTATAGTTTTAGCTTTCTACAATTTTTCTTAAGTTTGGTAGATTTTCTTAACTTTATTGTGGATTTAACCATACATTATAAATAATTTTTGTTGTAATGTAGTCAGTTTCTGAAAGTTTTGTGTTTGTGCAAGTCTTTATAGAATACCTTGTCTTTGATTCTACCAGAATCAGTTGAGTCGGCTATTACTACTTAAAATGTATTGATTCAGCTAATATTTTCAATTTTTGTTGATATTCCCTGGGTATTTAAAATGTTTCTCTTTTTATTTTGGAGATTTAGTGTTTAATATCTGCTATTTAGTCCCATTCTATTCATTACATCATTTAGGTCTTCTGTGTCCATAATTTTTGTTTATTTGATTAGTCATGAAATGAGAGCAGTAAGTTAGTATCTCTTACTGTAAATGTTTTTGCACATTACTTCTTGAAATTCTTGTCATTTGCATTTTATTAATGTTTATACTACATTATTTGGTACATAGCTCTTTATTCAGAGTCACTCTTTATAAAACACCATTCATAGTCTATCATGCTTTCTACCCTAAATTTAATGCAATCCAATATTAAGATTCTAATCATTCTCTTTTTTTGGTACTTCCTTACAATATGTTTGCTTATCTTTTAATATACAGTCTTTCTTGCTTACTTGGTCTTATTTTATGTAGACATAGTTGAATTGTAGGCAGCTACTCAAATCTCTCTGTGTCTGCTGAAAACAAGATATCCATAGGTGACTATTTCCTTTTAGGCTTTGATATGGGAGAAAAGTAATACTGTGAAGCTGAAAATAAATAATTTTTAATATTGATATTCTTTTAATTAACTTCATGATTTTTGAAACTTCCATAAAACTTCTGCTTATATACTTTTCAACTATTAGATTAGAAAAATAATACTTTCTCTATTTATAATGCAGGTGTTTTGAAATATAAATACAGGGAAGTTATTATGTTAAAAGTAGTATATATGAGATATCATCACTTTTAAAATACATTATTTTTTTCTTGTTAACTTAATTAGGAAGAGCCAAATTTAATCTCTTGTAAATTCATGGCCATCAATAAAACAGTCCAGTAACTTCCCTATTTTATTACATCGTAAATCATGGTATAATAGCTGAGATCACTGTTCTGAACCACTAGAAGTACAAGAGGTACAGCCATGCAATGCACTCATTACATATAATTAGATAGTTGATTCTGTGTTACTAATTAAATTGGGAGAAGTACATTTTGAGGTATTTCTTAATTTCAGGCATTAATTCTGGTTTCTTCTTTTGGAATAGAGTATTTTATTTGTATTACCTGAAGATTTTTCATTTTAAAATTTTGATTTGGCTTCTGGTTCCTACAATTTCTCTTTTATTCCTCTGATTTCTTTTATAATATTCTTATGATTCATGGTCTCCTTCTTAAATCCTTATTGTTCTTTATCTCAAAAATATACTGAGCTTGTTTTCTGTTTCTGCCCAGAGAATTGTATAAGACTGAGTGTGGTTGCTGGTATACTCTCCAAGGCATTTACCCCAAAATTTATTTTATCCTTTATTCCATTTTTATTTTTTATTTATTTGTTTTAGAAAAGAGAGAAAGTGAGACTGTGTGTGTGTGTGTGTGTGTGTGTGAGAGAGAGAGAGAGAGAGAGAGAGAGAGAGAGAAAGGAGGGAAGAGCAGGAAGCATCAACTCCTATATGTGCCTTGACCTGACAAATGCAGGGTTTCGAATGGCAACCTCAGTGTTCCAGGCCGACACTTTATCCACTGCACCGCCACAGGTCAGGCTGTCCTCTATTTCAATTCCATAGTCCACAGTCATTATTTCACTCAATGAGAAATATGGAAATCATGGAATTTATTGGCCAAGAAGTAAATTTGGAAATATTGGCCCATGACAAGATTATATTATTTTTTATGAACCCTTTCTTAGAATGGCTGTGACTAAGAATTCCAAGATAAATATTAAGGGTGTAAATTAAAACTTGGTCAATCAGAGTTTTCAGTTATAACCTAGAACTATTGAAAAGATTACCAAATCTTGGAAAACCTCTAATCCTATCATGAATTATGGTATCATAAGAGGGTACTGTCTAATTTTAATCTACCTTCCCTATGCTAGGCAAAAGAAGTCAAGAACTCATCAATGAGCCTGAGGTGTTTCTAATCAATATGTTTCCCCCACAAAACATGGACATATTCTTCTTTCAAGTTGAAAACAATGTTCTAATAGATTTTTTGTCAAATTTTAAATAAAATTTCTGGTTAATAATTGAGGGAATTCTGTGTGATCACAGAGTACTCAAATTAGAAATATTAAATGTAAAAGGATCTTTGCATGTCATTTAGCCCAAACTTCTACATAGTAAACCTGAGGTGAATGATTAAAAATAAAGACACATGTTTGAGATTACATCTCTAAAGAAATTTTATAAAGAATATCCATTATAAGTCTGTGATCAAGAGTGTTGACATTTTGTTCTCTAGTATCTATTCTATACCTAGCTTAATTTTCCTATTACACAAAAAAAGACGAAGTCAACATAAATTGTAAGAATAAAGAAAGGAACCATCATCCAAGAAATCTGATCACAGTTTTAATCCCCCAAACTATTGTAGACTTGGATCACAGATGTTTCCAGTACTTCCAGGGAGGTTGTGCCTAACACAGCTCTCTAAAGCTGGTAATAGGCATGAGCCATAGTTTAAAGGAAATTTCTCTAAAATAATATTATGGACATTAATGGCATATAGATTATTTTTAATGAGGCAAATTTGTGATTGGATTTCTGAATCTCTTCTCAACATGAATTCTTCACCACTGTTATAATGTAGGGTATCATTCTTTCAGCTGACAGGAAAATGTTCATGCTCTTGGACCCCTGGCACCTAGTTTCCATGTTTCTATTAGAGGTTGATATTGTTTGATGAATGCCAGAAGTTATATACAGTAACCTATATCTACAATATGATAGAAGAAACATACAATGATGGCTATTCATGGTGATGTTATAAGAGACTCTGTTTTGGCCATTTCCATTGTGAACTTAGTAAGTGTTCCTCTGTACTTTGTAACAACTGCCCATGAGTCAACCATATCTGTCTTAAATCTTTTCCTTAGCATCATTTTGAAAGAAATGTCAAAAAGTAGATAGAAGCAGGATAAATTCTTATTAATTTTGGAGGCTTAGGCCACATTGTGAAATGAGTGATTCCTGCCTTAACCATCTGTAACCTGGCTTCTTTTTTTTTTTTTTTTTTTTTTTTTTTGGTCTTACTTTCTCCTATTCTCTCCTTTTACTATAATCCTATCTAGTATTGTCCCAGGAAACATCCCCTTCCCTCACCAATTAAACATGTTATTTAAGAAAAATTGGATAAACCATTTACCCTAAAGTATAAGTGATAGTTAATATTTAGTGTGCCAACCTCTTTAAAGTTATTGGTTATTTTAGAAAAGAAAAGGCAACACTTGTGGTTAAGTAGAATATAAATGACTGAAATTCTCATTACAGAATGACAGCTATCAGAAAATTGCTGTATGTTTCTTGGAAAAGATAGAGAGATGTTTCATTACCCAAAAATATAACTATATGTTACTAGATCAACAATACTACTAATAGATAAAAAGTTGTGTATTAGTGTGTGAAAGGGATTAAATAAGCAAAAATAGTTCTCTTTAGTTCTGAATCTGAAAAGCAACAACAACAAAAACTTAAGGAACATCATCATTCTTTAGAATCAAAGTTCAGACTCACCCTTTTTATTTCTAAAATGAACAGTCTCAGGGAATGTCTATAATGGGCTGTGAGATGATGAGGTCAAGAATGAGGCCATATGCACTGTCCCATTTCTGGCTGTGAAATGTGCTGTATATTTACATGCCCCTTTCTCCACAAGGTTTCTGAGGAAAACAGGTTGTATTTTGATGTGGTGCCTTGGGATATAAAACAAATGTGTAAAATAAAATCAAAGATAATTTAACTCAGTAAGTTAGTTCTTTGAATATTCCCTTAAGAAAGAAAAGTTTATAAGTTAAGTATGCTTTATGTTCTCAAAAACCTTAACTTAGTGACTCTAATAACTATGTACATTGTTCTTGATGATACTTTAATACAAGAATGTACACATAATTTCACTACACTAATTCATTAATCCTTGGACAACCCATGGGGGTGGTGGTGGGAAGAAGAGTGAGGGTTGTGAGAAACACATGATAAGTGGGCTTGCCTGAGTGGTTACATTTCCTAGCACTGATTTCATTTTCTCCTTGAAACACAAAATAGTGTGTGTCTTGCTTAAACTACAAGTAAGAACAAGAAAAGCCACTTGTTGCTAACTTTGAACAAGTCATTTTGATCCCTATGTCTGAACTATACACATCCCTGGAATTGCAGAGTTTTATAAAATACATCCAAATTCATCAGCCTTTGATGAGTTCAGGCGAACTGAAGTATTTCAGAGGCACTTGACTCCTAGAGGTGTTCTCAAATGGCTACCAAAATTTCATCTTAAAATGTATCTGGAAATTACACATATCCATTGTAACATAAAATTATGAGTGGAATGAGATAGTGAATACCATAGAAGGATCCATACACACAAATTCTAGTATTCTCTAGCACCGTCACAGTGCAGCTGACATAACTTGCTAGGCATGTGCAAAATAAAGAAGGGGGGGTTCATTCAAAGGACAGGAAAAAAAGTTGTTCTTTTTTTCCTTTGGCAGTTTGTTTCTTGACTTAACATGTTTTCTGTTGGCTATCATATCAGTCTGCCTCCAGCATGAGGATACTCCTATAGAGAGTGCAGACCCCTGGAAGCACCCCAGATCCCTGTCCAGCAAAACTCACTGCTCAAGGTGCAAGGACCTTACTACGTCCAGGCTCTTCTTGGTGTGAAAAGTGACAGAAGTACCGAAGCTGGGATGAGCATGCGGCTGGCCATGGACCTGTCTGAGGAGGTAGAAAGCCGAGGCAGCAGCATGCTTCGTGAGCTGTCCGAGTACCAGGTGCCTGCTCCATTTTCTCATCAGACTTCACTCATTAAAACACAATTTCAAAGAGAAAGTTATTGAGAATTTCAAGACAGACCCCACAGAGCAGTAAACCTATACCCGTAGGGCACATTCCGAGCTACTGCTTATCCATGAAGCCAGCCCTGCACTAGTAATTTATCAATTAGAAAGTTAAAAGAAAATGGATATTATTTGCAACAAAAATAGCAATCATGGCCAAAGACCCAAGAATCAAGGGGCTGAAGTCTAAGTCTTGGCCCAAAGACTCAAGAACCAGGAGTGCTGATGTCTGTGAGCAGGAAAAGATGATTGCTACAGCTCAAGCAAAGAGAATAAACTCACCTTTCCTCTGCAATTTTGTTCTTTCAGGCCCTGAATGGGTTGGATGATGTTTCTTTACTTAGTCTACTAATTCAAATGCTAATCTCTTCCAGAGATGCCCTCACAGACTCACCCAGAAGTAATGTTTCACCAGCTATATGGGCATCCTTTAGCCCAGCTAACACATAAAATTAACCAACAAAAATAGTGTTCAGTGAGCCACTACTGTAGGTCAGGTACTATACTCAGCCCTTTATTGCTAGCTCATTTAATCCTTAAAACAATTTTTCAGCCTTACAGATAGGTCAAGGGGCCACAGGGTGTCTGAGAAGATGATAAACATGCTCAGTACCATCCATAAGGTGCATGGCAGAATAAGGGCATAAACTAATGAATGACTACATCCAAACCCAGTGCTCTTTCTATCCAATAATTCTACTGCTGTAATGGCAGCATAAAACATACACACATACACTCACCCATTTGTCCAGGAAGCAAAGAAAACTTCTTGAGTTTTCATTTAATTTAATTTTATTTCATTTAACTCACAATATCTAATTTGGTTTATCAGATTAGCTTCAGTCTTGTCCTTGAATACTAAAAGAGCCTGACCCCAAGGGGAGAAGATGGAGAATAAGTCATTTTAAATGGGTGGGATGATGTCAAAGGAGCCCAGGGGACAAAGGTGCCCAAGCAGATGGAGGCAAGAGGACCCTAAACACAGATTTTTGTCTTTTGGCCTCCAGTCTTTTCTATGTGCTAGTTCTACTCACTGTTTGTTTGTTTTTTTCAGCTCCTCCAGCATTTCTAAATCCACCCTATGCCTCACAGGTTAAATATCTAGACTCAGAAATCTTCAGGGCTCATACCTATCACTCTTTTTAAAAGTTCAACAACAACAAACTCTCAAAATGAATCTGAGCCCTTTATTTCTTCTTACATGCACTCTTTCTGTTTGGATCATCCAAAGAAATGAAAGAAACCAAAATCAATCCTATTTCATGTTTGGATTTCAGCAAGGTGTGAGAATTATTTGAGCCATTTCCTTGTCCTATATAGGGAAATACGTTTTTCATGACATGGTTGGCTGGAACCACACAGGTAAAATAAAATCTTCAAACTACTTCCCTTCAGATCCAGAAATGATGAGCAATTTGACATTCTGTATCCCCCTGACTGCAAACCAGAAACTTCTCTGTCAGATGCTATTCTTGCAATATTATACTTCTAATGTTGTGGGAAGTTGTTTGAGGCAAAAGGCAGGGGTCATAATGGGATTGTGTTTCAAAAAAGAGCTGCCTGTAAGAAGGCCATGCTATAAATGAAAAGCATAATAAAAGGAACATTACCATTCTTAAAAAACAGCAAGACTGCTCAAATAACTCATTGCAGGCTATTTTATAGTCCCCTAATTCTGTTTTTAAAATCAAATGCAACACTAAAAGGATAGCTGACTCCACATGGGGAATAAGCCAAATCACTTCAGTTTATGGAGAATTTCAAATCTTACCTGCTAAGATTCATTCATTGTTCCACCATTTGTTTATTTAGAAAGGCATATATTATTAAGCAGGAACTATATGTAAAGTATTGATAGATAGCCAGGAGCACTTCCCACGTAGTATTTTATAATCAAACAGAGGCAATAAGACCTGTATCTATATCATAATAGAAAGCAGGATAGGCTATATATGCTAAGAGAAAACAAACAAGGGGGTGCTAGGAGTGAGAAGTTGGGAAAGATTAATTCTGGCTCTGGAGATTCTAGGAGACTGAATGAAGAATGCAGTTAGGCTCAGCTTTGGAGAACAGGGACAGAGAACCCCCTTGACAGGATAGACAATGTGAAAAGGCAGAGCAACAGAGCACACTCATGGAAAGGAAAACAATTCTGTGCAACTGGAATCTGAAAGGAATGTCAACAAAAAGCCCAAAAAGGCAGAGTAAGACATGATCATGGAGAACCCTTACACTAATGCTAGTTGTGTGGTTCACTGTCCAGTGAAATCTTCTGATCATAGAAAAGGAAGTTTTAGATCGTTGCTGTGAGTCACCAACTTTTTAGAGGAAAACTGAAAGGAAACTTACAAATCTTATATAATCAAAGAATTACTATGCTCAAAGTAGAGGAGGTCCTCTAGCAAAGAAAGAGGACCTCTGGCACTTACTGCGCACACCACCCTCATTTCTGTTTACATCTTAGCTCCCTTCATCTCCTTTACCCTTTGTTCCTAGTTCTTCACATAAAAAATATACTTCATATTCTTTCCATATGTTGCTATTGTAAAACAGTGATTAAATAAACAGATGCAACATTGAGATATAAATGAAGAACAAAATAAAAATTGAGAGAGTATGGCTTTTAATGAATCCATTTTCCAAAAGTTATATAAATAATGCTTTCTAAATATACCATACTTCACACTATTCTCTAACAATTGTTGACCAACAAGTTCTGAAATTTCTGCAGCTACAAATGCTTACCATAGATAATTTTATATAGCCCTGGCTCTGTAAGTACAAGTAAACACAACTTTATATAGTAACATGTCTTTTTTTAAAAAAAAGAAAGAAAGAAATTAGTAGATTTCTTAACATGTTATTGTTAAGCAAGCAGGCAAAATCATTTCTTATGCAGCATCAAAGCAACAACCAGACCTGCTTTTGCACTAAACCCAAATTAATGCTTATGACAGCACTATGATGCACCATCTAAGAGCAAAGCACGACAATTCAGAGTTATCTGTCATATCCAAATATGACATGGCCATGACAGTAATAGGGATATTGGATAATAAAACATGCACCCTAGGACATCAATGTCCTATGCATCTTCAGATGACTCATCATTCATATCACCGTAAGTGGGTGACTATTTAGTTTTCATTAAGGTATAAATCTGAGTACTAGTAATTAGTGGTGGGATTCAAATAATTTAACAACTGGTTTTCTGTCCTAATGACCATTTTAAGTATAAAAAATGATATACCAAAAGGTAGTTTATTATTTCATGCATTTAATACTTAAATAAGAATAAAAGAGGTATACAGCTAGATTATAAGAAAGTTTAAAAATATTAATGAAAAAATATTAAATAATACCAAACAAAAAACAATAAGACTGTTACTTAAGATATTTCCATATAGCTTCTTTTTTTTTCTTTTTATTCAGTGAGAGGAGTGGAGACAGAGATAGACTCCCACATACACACCTACCAGGATCCACCTGGCAAGCCTTCTAGGGAGCCATGCATTGCCCATCAGAGGCGTTGATCCATTGTTCAGCAACTGAGCTCTTCTTAGCACCTGAGGCAGAGACCATGGAGCCATCTTCAATGCCGGGAGCCAACTTGTGCCAATTGAGCTATAGCTACAGAAGGGGGAGAGAAAGAAGCGAGAGGGGGAGGAGTGGGGAAGCAGATGGGTGTTTCTCCTGTGTGCCCTGACTGAGAATCAAACTCGGGGCATCCACATGCTGGGCTGATGCTCTACCACTGAGCCAACTAGCCAGGGACCATATTGCTTATTGATTGATGTCTTCACTTGCAATCTTTTTTACCTATGGATGGATTGAACATTACTATAGGCACTTAGAATACCCTGCTGCACAGATGACTGTTAAAAAAGAGTAAGGAATGTAAATTTGTGACTTCTACTTTGGGCAGCTGTCCAGTTGCCCACCTTAGAGAGAATCCTGATTACAAGTGCCATTTTAACAACTGGTTCACTCAACTCAACAAAAAATTATGTATTGGTTTCTGCAAAACCAGTGCAAACTAGCTGAATCCCACCATTGCGAATAATGTAGTTCATTCATGAATGCTTCTAATATTTGCTACTTACCTCAGCATTGTTCTAGTTGTAAATTAACAAACACCAAAGTTCATATCTAAGTAATTGCCTGCATGCTGAAGCATGTTAAAATGGCTTGTCTAGGTCTAGTTAAAATGTTGTATCCTCCAAAACCCTGGGCTTGCCTGGTCAAGGCACATATGGGAGTTGCCTTCTCTCTCTGTCTCTCTCTCCTCTCTCTCTCCCTCTCTGTCTCTCTCTCTCCCTTTCTCTCTCCTCTCTAAAATGAATAAATAAAATTTAAAAAAAAATTTTAAAAAAATAAAATAAAATGTTGTATCTATCTGAAGCAATAAGAATGAAAATAAAAGCAGGAAGAATCAGAGCTGAAATTCCTATAGTCCTATAAATATTTGCAATGTGCATTGGGAAGAGATAGTGGATTACAAACACAGTTGCTTGTTTGTTTTGCCTGTCATACAATGTCTTAGCCGCTGTTGAGAAAGATAATTGTAAAATACATGCCTGCACTCTGAGTTTATGGGGGCACATGGGAAGACTGTACTGTGACTTCTATACTAGTATAACCAGGAAGTCAAAGCACACCTTTACTTTTAAGTATAAATACATTTCCTTGAGAGATTTTCTAACATTTTGCTTGACTCATACGTATTCTCTAGCCAATACCTCCTTTACAAAAAAATATAAGAGAAAAAAATAATAAAGGCAGGAAGCTTTCAAATTTCTACTTGCATTAACATATAAGAGCATAATAGTGTTGAAACCATTTCTGCTTAATGAACACCCACATTTGCATTTCAAGAGCACCTCAGGGTGCAATAAAGTCAATACAGCACAAATAATTCTGAAATCAACCCTTCTCTCTCTCTCTGAAAGATTCTTTAACTATAAAAAAACAATTTTAATAAAAAGGCAGCTGTAGTCAAGATCTTCCATTATATATAATATGTTTATCATAACATAAAAGTTTTGGCCTGAAGACCAATTTTAAGGAATCCAATTTTAAGGACATATTAAGACTAATAATGTCATTATTAGTCATGACTGTGTACAGCAAATTGTGTTCTCACAGCTCTTCCAACATAAGATCAAAATAAGAAACTGAATTTTAATTTCTGTAGACAATTTCTCAGCTGTCCATCTGCTCTGGTTACTGCATGAAGAATGGGGTTGGAAATGAACTTTCTTATGATCCACTGCGAAGAACACGAAAGGAATTGAAGAAAAAGCCACATTATAAACACTTGGTTAGAACTACCAACATTAAGTTACAACACTCTAAATCAAACTCCAGTAATGTCTCTGGTTGTAGTAACAGATAGGAGAAACTAGGGTCACCCATCCCTACATGCTCAAGACCTGGAATGTCAGCAAATCTAAAAGATGAAGCTCACAAATAGTAGTAATCCATAAAGCATAGAAACCCATACAGCACATTTTTATATCAGACATTTAGTATTTATATTATATATAACATATATATTATACATTTAATTTATTATGAGCTATCGCTCTGCATTTTTAAAATATATATTACTTCTTCTGAGAAGCCTTCCCTAACCAACTTATCCAAAAGCAGCTACTCTTTTCAGTTCTAATTCCTATAACCTGTTTTACTTTTCCTCATGGCACTTAACTCCCAAAGAAAAATTTATATCTCTTATATTTATTGTGTGTTTTCCAACTAGTTTGTAAGTTTCAAATGGTGAGACATTTACCTGTCCACAGTGCCCAGAACAGTGCCTGGTATGTAATAGTCACTTAGTAAATACTAGTTGAATGAGTGAATAAATGAATGAAATAGAACAAATATTAGATGGATGGCGGTCTAATATAATATTGTAATCATCTTCCATGGTGAACTCTTCTAAATACGAGCTCCTCCTGAGCAGGCAGTAGAATGCCTGACTCCTAAGGAGCACTCAGTAGCTCAGCAACTATTTTGTGGTGAGTGGTGTATTGCATTCCTATCGCTAATCTAACAAAGTACCATAAACTCAGTGGCTTAAAATTCTTATTTTAGAATTTATTACCTTATAATTCTGTAGACCAGAAGTCTAATCAGGTGCTGGAAGGGCTACATTCTTCTCTGTAGACTCTGAATGAGACATGTTTCACTGCCTGTTCTAGCAGCTAGAGGCCACTGTATTCCTTAGAGTGTGGCCCCCTTCCTTCACACCTGGCATCCTCTGTTGTCTTCAAAGCTAACAGTGGAAGGCTGAATCCTTCTCACAATGAATCAGTCTGATCCTGCTTTTGTCTTGTCTTTGTCTTTTCTCCGTCTTCCACTTTTAAGGACCCTGGTGATTATTTTGTTAAGCCCACCTGGCTAACCCAGGATACTCTCCCCATCTCAACCACAGCTGACTAGCAACCTTAGTTCTGTCTGAAACCTTAATTCCCTCTTTCCATGGAACATATATAGCCACAGGTTTCAGGGGTTAGATGTAGAAATTTTTGTGGGTTGCTGTTCTAGGGGTAGGGGCTGGTGAGTTGTGGGTTGGTGAGTGTGTAAGTGAGAGAGTACACCCACAAGCCACTGAGAAGAGTGTTCTGAACTGCTGAGTGGTTGAGCAGGATATATAAAAGTAGAAAGGTTTTCTAAAATAGCCAAAGATGTTTTACTTGAAGAGAAGGGACATGGGTAATCTCTGAATCTACTTTTGATCAGAAGATACAATGGAAGTTGAGTTTCTGGATGACTAATCAGGAAACAGAATGCCAAATGTTTCAAATAAAGAGGAGGCTGAGGGCAGCAAAACCACAGAAGAGGCAGGTGTGGAAAGATTTGAGTGTTAGGGATAAGGGGCTAAATTAGAGAGAGGAAGGGATGAATATGAGACACCCTTCAGAAAGTGACTACATGATGATGAGGAACAAAGAAGAGACTGAGTCAAAGGTGCCTACAAATTTGTGAGACTAAGAGATTAATGAAGAAACCAAGAAGTGAGAAGTGGAGCAAGTGTCCACATTTGAAAGACATTAAGCTTGAGGTAACAAGATCTCTAAGTAGAAATGTTCAGATTTTATCCATCCAGAGCAGGGGTCCCAAACTACAGCCCACGGGCCACATGCGGCCCCCTGAGGTCATTTATCCAGCCCCCGCCGTACTTCCAGAAGGGGCACCTCTTTCATTGGTGGTCAGTGTATGTGGCAGCGCGCAAAGCGCAGCGTTGCTCACGTACAGTACTACTTCCAGCGACATGGGATGCACGTGTCATGGCTCCGGAAGCACGTCATATCACTTGTTACTGCTAGCAGTGACAAATATGGAACCCGATATTGACCATCTCATCAGCCAATAGCAGGGCCATAGTTCCCATTGAAATACTGGTCAGTTTGTTGATTTAAATTTACTTGTTCTTTATTTTAAATATTGTATTTGTTCCCGTTTTTTTTTTTTTTTTTTTTTTTTTTTACTTTAAAATAAGATATGTGCAGTGTGCATAGGGATTTGTTCATAACTTTTTTTATAGTCCGGCCCTCCAATGGTCTGAGGGACAGTGAACTGGCCCCCTGTGTAAAAAGTTTGGGGACCTCTGATCCAGAGTTTAGGTAAGGAAAAAAGACAGGAAATCATCACCTTATAGTTAGAAGTGAATGACATTCCCAAAAGGTAATGTGGCAATGAAGGAGCTGTAGCTATGACCTCAAGTTTGTTTTATCCAAAATGACTCTCACCTGCATTCAAAGCTCTTCACTCTCTATGACCCTGCTCCCTTCTGTAGCTCAGAACGGCTCTCACAGATATCTGAGGGTGATTCTTAATGAGCAGGCACCCGTGCTCTGATTACTGTTGCTCACCTACATCTTGGTATCTCCCTGGACTCCAGTCAAGTTCAACTGAGAGTCTGGGTTGCTAACTCCTGTTCCTGATATCTGACAGCTGTCACAGATGTTCTGGGGCCCATGTTAAAACTCCTAGTGTTTGAATCTTGCTGTTTCTCACATCTGTTGAGTATCCTCTCCTTGAATTTTCTTTAAACTTTCTGGACTTTCTGCCCATTCCCATTTCTGATGCTTCATCTCTTGGGATCCAGGTTTTTCCACTATTTATCTATACTTTGATTCTATTAAAAAAAAAAAAAGACTGGTAAAGGGAACCTTATTCAAAATGGAGTAGGGAAGTCATGAAGGGAGAACTCCCACACACGACCACTGATTGCAGCCTATGTAACCAGCAGAAAAAAGAAATATTAAAATTATTTTAACAAGGGAAGATATTTTTATATAGGAATTTCATCTCCTGCTTAAAAAAGAAGAAAGAGTACACAAACCACCAGTTGCAATCAATAAAAAATGGCCACAACTTCAAACCCTTGTTCTCCTCCAATGAACTTTTGTTCAAAACCCACTTCATTTTCCTCCTAAAACCTAATAGAAGTTGAACTTCCCATTGTCTTGTTTGGGCTTTCCTGTGGCTTGCTACAGTTGGCTTGTTCCCAAATGCAATTCGCTGCTATTCCCAAATAAACTCATCTTTTATAACAAACTGAGCTTGCCTTAGTTTACCTCTTTGTTTAAGACAACACTATTCACCTCTATCTATTATGACATGGAGGTAAATAACACAGATCACTAAAATGCATGTAACAAAACTCCCCATTGGTATGCAGAAGCACATCGACATGCCCGACTAGGTCACAGGTATGCCAAGAGATTGATGTCTTCAACCCACTCTCCCGTCACTTCCTCATCTAGAAACTCCTAAGTGCTGCACAATGCTCCAAAAGCACTACTTTGTGAACCAAAAATTGGAAAGCAATGATCTACAGTAAAGATCGTAAAGGAGATGAAGAGCAGGAAGAGCAGAAAGAGCAGTTAGTGGAAAAAAGGAGCTGGCAAAATATAGTGTCATGGAAGCCAGAGGACAAGGATATTTCAAGAAAGGGGAAAGGCAACAGTGCCAATTGCAGCAGAGCAGCCAAGAAGAATGAGGGCTGCGAAAAGGCCACTGGGTCTATAATTATGTAAGTTCATTTTTCATGTCAGGCAGACAGTTGATTCAGAAAGGAAGTGGAGGGCTAAAGGGAACTAGAAAAAAGGTCAACTTGATGCCTGAAGAAACAAAAGAATGTTAAAAGTTATCAGGAATGCTTTACTAGGAAGGCCACAAAATATGCCAGGAAACTGAAGGCTATCTTCAGCTAGCAATAACAGAACTGACAGAAATTATTTACATAGCTGAGGTAGCTTGTTACGTCAACCATAACTGTCAACATTGTTTAAGTATCTCAAAACAAAAAACAATGAGAGGCAAGGTTTAAGAGAAATAAAAATTAATCTAGTTCACAATCAAATGAAAATGCCATGAATCCAAAGAATATTTACATGTGGGATTTTGTTACCAGGCCCTAAAGTCAACAAGCTGAAATTACCATGACATTCAGTGGTTTGCACTGAAGAATTTCCTTTTAATTGGATATTTTTTATTTCATTCAAAAAAAAATGGGAAAAAAAGTAACAAAGCACCCGGCAGAAACAGAGAAAGCTAAAATATGGCCCCCAGCCTCCCAGATCCTGCATTTCTCCTCTTGCTATACAGAGAGGGGCAGAGACAAATCCTACAGCTAGCTCTCCAAAGCCACTCTCTCCTCTGAGGAAGAGAGGTGCTTCACATCCAGTCCCCAGTTCTATTGAGATGGGAAGGAACACCCAGAAGTCTGAACTCATCATTGCTACAGCCATAAAGCTGGGAAGCTGAAGCCGTAAAGCTCTCACAACACACCCTACCCACCAATGCAGCTGCACCCTCACAAACATCATTGTGACAGCAACATCTCAGGAGTGGACAGCCCAGGAACTTCACAGAGCTAAAAGTTGTAATACAGCAAAACCCACTGGAAGAAACCTCTCAAAAATGAAAATTATTTTTCCTCTTTTTTCCCTTTTTTTCTTTTTCTTTCTTCCCTTTTTCTCTTTTGAATTTCATCTTTTTAAAATTTTATATTTTTTATTCTTATTCTTTGTGGTGTTTTATTTTTAATTTTTTTGTTTGCTTCTGATCATTCTTCTGTGGTATTTCTTACTGTCATAATTTTTTTAATTTTTATTGTATTTTTATTTTTCATTATTTTAGTTTTTTTGTAAGAGTTTTTAACAATACCACTCTCAAATGCCATCAAGGAAGAAGAAATCAAATACCATGGCTACACAAGACAGAGACATATTTCAGAAAGAAAATAAAAAATCTCCAGAAAAAAAATCTCAACACATGAAAATGTTGGAGTTAAATGACAGAAGATTCAGCATTGAAGTTCTGAGAGTACTCAACAAGATGCAAGAAGATACCAATAGGCAACTTAGTGAACTCAGGAAAGACTGAAACTTTAGAAAACAGAGATAAAGAATCAATACATGAAATAAAGACTGAGGTAGGAAGTTTAGCTAAGAGAACAGGCCTGATAGAAGAATCAGTAACATTAAAATACAGGCAACTAGAAATGCTACAGAGAGAAAAGGAGAGAGATTCACGAATTAAAACAAAACTGAGGGAGCTCTATGAGAATTGTCTGAGTCCATCAGAAAGAGCAATATAAGAATAGTGGGTATATCAGAAGAAGAAGAGAGGGAGAAGGAAATGGAGAACCTACTCAAACAAAAAATTGAAGAGAATTTCCCAAGCCCATAGAAAGAGCCTCAAATCCAAGAAGCAAACAGAACTCCAAGGTACTGCAACCCAAACAGATACATTGTAATAAAATTGTCAAAAATTAATGACAAAGAAAGAATCTTCAAGGCAGCTAGGAAAAAAATATATATAACATATAAAGGGAAGCCCACTAGGTTATCATTAAACTTCTCAGCAGAAACTCCATAAGCCAGAAGAGAGTGGATGCAAACATTCAAAATACTGACAGAGAGGAATTACCAGCCAAGAATACTATAACCATCAAAGTTATTCTTCAAATATGAAGGAGAAATAAAAGTTTTTACAGACATACAGAAGCTGAGGGAATTTACCACCAGAAAATCCCCACTGCAGGAAATACTCAAGGGGGTTATTAGACCAGACACAAAGAACAAAACAAATAAAAACTAAAAGTAAAAGTTTCACCAAGATCACAATAAAAACAAGGATAATTTGTGATAACAATAACATAAAAGAAGAGAAGAAAAAGATCTTCAGTAGCAAAAGATGGAATACAGAAACACTCACAAGATAAAGGATTCCTGTGCATATGAACATTATTCTCTTAAAACCTAAAGTTAACTACCCATGAAAAGCCACCACTGAAATACACAGCTTAGAAAAAGAAGAAACAAGGGAATGAATGGAATACCACCAAACAAATACAACTGACAGAAATACAAAAGAGAAGAACAAGGAAATCCTCCAATATCAATAATTACCATAAATGTAAATAAATTGAACTCACCAATAAAAAGGCACAAAGTAGCGGATTGGATCAAAAAGCAAAACCCAACCATATGCTGCATTCAAGACACACCTAAGCTGCAAAGAAAAAAGTAGACTCAAAGTGAAAGGTTGCAAAAAGATTCTCCAATCAATTTATATCCAAAGAAGAACAGGTGTAGCCATATTCATATCTGACAATGCTGACTTCAAGTCAACAAAGATAACCAGAGACAAAGAAAGGACCCATCATAATGATAAAGAAGATATTTTATCAATAACACTTCTTCATATATATGCACTGAACCAGGGAGCACCAAAATATATGACATCTACTAACTGATTTAAAATAGAAGCAGACAAAAACACAGTCATACTTGGAGATTTCAACACACCATTAATAGCTTCAGATAGATCATTTAAACAGAAAATCAATGAAGAAATATCTGACATAAATGACACACTGTTCCAAATGGACATAATAGACATTTATAGGACATTTCATCTCAAAATGTCAAATTATACATTCTTCTCGTGTGCATGGAACATTCTCAAGGATAGACCATATGTTGGGCCACAAAACAAACATCAGCAAATTCAGGAAGACTGAAATTATACAAAGTATATTTTCTGACGATAAGGCTTTAAAATCAGAATTCAACTGTAAAAAGGAAATAAAAACCCCACAAAAATGTAGAAATTAAACAACATGCTTCTAAAAAGTGACTGGGCCAAAAAAGAAATAAAAGCAGAGATCAAAAGCTATATATAGGCCCTGGCCCGTTGGCTCAGTGGTAGAGCATCAGCCTGGCGTGCGGGGGACCTGGGTTCGATTCCCGGCCAGAGCACATAGGAGAAGCACCCATTTGCTTCTCCACCCCCATCCCTTCCTTCCTCTCTGTCTCTCTCTTCCCCTCCCGCAGCCAAGGCTCCATTGGAGCAAAGATGGCCCGGGCGCTGGGGATGGCTCCTTGGCCTCTGCCCCAGGCGATAGAGTGGCTCTGGTCTCGGCAGAGCAATGCCCCGGAGGGGCAGAGCATCGCCTCTGGTGGGCAGAGCATCGCCCCTGGTGGGCGTGCCGGGTGGATCCCAGTCGGGCGCATGCGGGAGTCTGTCTGACTGTCTCTCCCCGTTTCTAGCTTCAGAAAAATACACACACACACAAAAAAAGCTATATATATACAATAAAAATGACAACACGACATACCAAAATTTCTTGGATAGAGCAAAAGCAGTAATAAGAAGGAAGTTTATATCATTATAGGCTTAATCAAGAAACAGATCCCAAGAAAACCTAACATCTTACCTTAAGTCACTAGAAAAGGTAGAACAAAGGCAACCCAAAGTCAGCAGAAGAAAAGAAATAGAGTAATTAGAGCAGAACTAAATGAGATAGAGGAAAAACACCTATAGAAAAAAATAATACAACAAAGAGCTGGTTCTTTGAAGAAGATCAATAAAATGGACAAACCACTACCTAGACTCACTAGAGAAAAAAAGAGAAAGGACTCAAATACTCATATAAACAAAATCAGAAAAGAGAAGAAATTACCACAGACATCATAGATATACAAAAAATCATAATAGAATATTTGGAAAGATTATATACCACCATATTCAACAACCTAGAGGAAATGGATAAATTCCTTGAACTACATAGTCTTCCTAAACTAAGAGTCATGAAGAAGTCAAAAACCTAAAGGAAACAACTATAAAAAATCTCTCCATAATAAAAATCCAGGACCAGATGGCTACACTGGTGAATTCTACCAAACATTCAAAGAAGATTTGGTATCTATTCTTCTCAAATTCTTCTAAAAAAAAAGAAGAAGAATCAATAGTCCCGAATACATTTTATGAGGCAAACATAACCTTCATACTAAAACCTGGTAAAGACAACACACACACACTAAAATAAAAACAAAAAACAAAAAAAACTAAAGACCAATATCTCTAATGAATACAGATGAAAAAATCCTGAATAAAATACTAGCAAATTAAATACAGCAACATATTAAAAAATAATACATCACAATCAAATGGTCTTATCCCAGGAGCATATAGAAATCAATCGATGTAATACACCACATCAACAAAACAAAGAACAAAAATCATATGATCTTATCAATAGATGCAGAAAAGGCATTTATAAGATAGACATCCCTTTATGTTTAAAACACTCAATAAAATCAGAATAGAAGGAAAGTACCTGAACACAAGGTCATACATGACAAGCCATCAGCTAATATCATACTAAATGGTGAAAAAATGAAGACTTTTCCTCTAACATCAGTACAAGACAAGGCTGCCCACTCTCCACTCTTATTCAACATAGTTCTGGAAATTTTAGCCAGAGCAATTAGGCAAAAGAAATAAATAAAAGGCAGCCATATCAGAAAAGAAGAAGTAAATGTATCACTTTTTGCAAATGACATGATCCTGTACATTGAAAACCCCAAAGACTCCACCAAAAAAAACATTAGAAACAATATACCAATACATTAAGGTCACAAGATACAAAATCAATATACAAAAGTCCCCTGCTTTCCTATATGCCAATGATGAAACATTGAACAACTAAATTAAAAAAAACATCCTTTTACAATGGCAATAACAACAACAAAAAAATACCTGGGAATAAACTTAACAAAGGATGTGAAGGACCTACATACTGAAAACTACAAAACATTATAGAAAAAAAATTGAAAAAGAAGCAATGACATGAAAAAATATTCCATGTTCATGGATTGAAAGAATCAACATAGTTAAAATGGCCATATTATCCCAAACAATATATAAATTTAATGCAGCCCCCACCAAAATCTGAATGTCATTTTTTTTAAAGAAATAGAACAAAAAATTACCAAGTTTGTATGAAACCATAAAAAACCCAAATAGCCAAAGCAATCCTGAGGAAAAAGAATGAAGTCACAGGTATCACATGACCTGACTTCAAATTATACTATAAAGCCACAATAATCCAGACAGCATTGTATTGGCCGAAAAGCAGACATACAGACCAATGGAACAGAATTGAGAGCCCAGAAATAATCCATATATATATGGACAAATCATCTTTAACAAAGGAGCCAAAAACACACAATGGAGAAAAGCCTCTTTAATAAATGATGCTTGGAAAATTGGAAAGCCACATGCAAAATAATGAAACTTGACTATAGTTTGTCTTCCTGCACAAAAATTAATTCAAAATGGATCAAAGACCTAAATATAAGACCTGAAACAATAAACTACCTAGAAGAAAACATAGGTACTAAGC
Organism: Saccopteryx bilineata; assembly: GCF_036850765.1. Classification (NCBI taxonomy): domain Eukaryota; kingdom Metazoa; phylum Chordata; class Mammalia; order Chiroptera; family Emballonuridae; genus Saccopteryx; species Saccopteryx bilineata. Next base: position 64,352,390 of record NC_089490.1, on the reverse strand, counting down.
TCATGGACCTTGGCCATAAAGAACAATTTATGAATTTGACCACAAAGGCAGGGGAAGTAAAGGCAAAAATAAATGAATGGGATTATATCAAACTAAAAACATTCTGCAGAGCAAAAGAAACTGTCAAAAAAAATAAGCAGCCAACTAAATGGGAGATATTTGCAAACAACAGCTCCGATAATGGGTTAATATCTAAAATATACTGCTCACAGAAATTAGGGGATATTTTAATGCTTTATATTTATTTTGAAGTATCCCCTAATTTTTTTTGAACAGTATATATAAAGAACTCACAGGCCCTGGCCAGCTGGATCAGCAGTAAAACATTGTCCCAGCATTTGGAAGTCCCAGATTTGATGCCCAGACAGGGCACACAGGAGAAATGCCCATTTGCTTCTTCACCCTTCCCCCTCTCCTTCCTCTCTATCTCTCTCTTACCCTCCCACATCCAAGGTTCCATTCAAGCAGAGTTGGCCCGAGCACTGAGGATGGCTCCCTAGCTTCCGGCTCAGGTGCTAGAATGGCTCCAGTTGCAATTAAGCAACAGCCCAGATGGGCAGAGCATTGCCTCCTGGTGGGCAAGACAGGTGGATCCCAGTCGAGCACATGTGGGAGTCTGTCTCTCTGCCTCCCTGCTTCTCATTTCAGAAAAAAAAAAAAAAAAAAAAAAAAAGAACTCACAAAATTCAGCAACAAACAAGCAAAAAATCCAATTAAAACATAGGTAGAGGATCTGAACAGAGTCTTCTCCCAAGAAGACATATAAATGCTTAAGAAATATGTGAAAAGATGCTCATCTTCAATAGTTATTTGAGAAATGCAAATCAAAACTACAATGACATATCACCTCACACTTGTTAGATTGGCTATTATCAACAAGATAGGTAATAATAAGTGTTTAAGAGGTTGTGGAGAAAGAGGAACCATAATTCACTGCTGGTGGGAATGTGAATTAGTACAACCATTATGGAAGAAAGTATGGTGGTTCCTCAAAAAATTAAGAATAGAATTACCATATGACCTAGCTATTCATCTATTCCAAAAGCTCGAAAATATTGAAATGTAAAGACACAAGCAGCCCCATGTTCATTACAGCATTGTTCATAGTGGCCAAGACATGGAAACAACCGTAGTGTCCCTCAGCAGAGGATTGGATAAAAAAAAAATGTGGTACATATATACTATGGAATACTACTCAGCCATAAGAAATGATGACATAGTGACATTTATGACAACATGGATGGACCTTGAGAACATGATATTGAATGAAATAAGTAAATCAGAAAAAGCTAAGAACTCTATGATTTCACACAAACATTGGATATAAAACGGAGACTTATGGACATAGATAGAAGTGAAGAGGTTACTAGGGGAAGAGGTATGTGGGGAGGTAGCTGGGGAAAGGTTGTAAATTGGGACAAATATAAGGTGATGGAAAATGATTTGACTTTGGGTGATGGGTATACAACATAATCAACAGTTCAAATGCTATAGAAATGTTTCCCCCAACCCTATGTAATTTTATTGATCAATGTCATCATGTTAAAATTAACTTTCTAAATAAAATTTAAAAATTAAAATAAAACAGAAGATATGCTGTGTAATGGGATAAAAGGGAAATGGTATTGTCCCTGCCCACCCTACTTCCCATCCTCCCCAGGAGGATGTCTTCTAGCACAGATGATGTTCTTGCTTGAAGATGGAGGTCTGCCACTACAACTTGTGACACAGATAGGAAAGCGTGAGTGAGGCGTAAATTCTCGGGGGAAAAATACCTTAGATTTGCAACCTCCACCTCAGTACACGGAAGCTCTTTACCAGTCCTCAACACCTAATTACCTGTCAGTAATGAGCAGTAGAATGATAAAGTAGTGTTGAGTAAGAGCTTTGCATTCAGATAGAGGTGAGTTCAGACATTGGCTCTAATACTTGGGCAAGTTATTTAACCTCCTCAGACCTAGACATATTACTTTTAATATCTACCTTAATTGCTGTGAGGATTAATGTATATAAGTGGCTTGGTACACAGCGATTTGAACAATTTCCTATCTGCTTCCCTTGCCCTCATTTATTCTTGGCTCCACAAAAACCATTTTCCTGCCTCAGATAGCTTCTTGCTCACCTGATCTGTCTTTGTCAGCCTCACCGGGATGGTATGGGGCTCTCCACTCAGTCTCCCAGACTCTGACCCTAGTTCACGTCTCAGCCTAAACATCTATGGATATCTGGCTCCCTGAGGAAGATAAGCCAATGAAAACAAAACACCAAAAGAAGGAGAACAGTATATATGTCAATCAATATCCATTCAATTAGAATTACTGGAACAGGACCAATGTCACCCAGTGATGAGCAGGGCAGTTTTTAGCTGTCTGAGTAATGGTCAGAAACTGAGCAAGGCTGTCTTTTACTATTTGGAAAGCTACTCCACCCAGCCTGTATCTCCCAAGTAACTAACAGTAAGCAACAGTGGAAACATTAAATCTTCAAAAGCTCCTAATATACTTGAGGGGGGAAAATCATCTTTCTCCTTCAGCTTTGCTTTCCTTGCCTAAATTCAAACTCTCAAAAAAATTTATCTAAGACTTGAATAACTAGAAGCAAAGAAAAAACATAAAAAAAATTTTAGATCATTTTTTTTCACATTCTTACACGTTAAATGTATTACTGAAAAGTCTCAACATTATTAAAATCATGAGACTTAGACAAATTAAAAAGTTTGAAGAAAATGTGATTGGGTCATTTCCAATAAGTAGTAGAACAGAGCTATTTTTTAGGCATTATTAAGCTTTTTAAGGAGGCTTAACAACTTATTCAAAAAACACCTTAAATAAGTAATTAGTAGTTCAAATTATAAAAATTGATGAAAAAGAATATACACTGAATCCTATTCCCAAAAGTCCAAACTCTTTTGAATCATTTTAGTAATTTAATTAAGAAATCCATCAGTGATAAACTAACACATTCTTGAGTCTATTAACACTGTTCAGGACATAACCATGATTGATAGCTGTTTGATTTCACAAAGATCTTTCTTAAAGAGAACATATTATTCTAAAGTAGCCTTTTAGATCCTCTAGTTAAGGTTGTGTTGCCAGATTCAAAAGATTTATAACTGCATGCCTTACAAATAAAAATTTAAAAAATGACCCTGGCCAGTTGGCTCAGTGGTAGAGCATCAGACTGGCATGTGGAAGTCCAGGGTTCAATTCCTGGTCAGGACACATGGAAGAAGCGACCATATGCTTCTCTATCCCACTCCACTTCCCCTCTCACAACCATGGCTCGAATGGTTTGAGCAAGTTGGCCCCAAGTGCTGAGGATGGCTCCATGGCCTCACCTCAGGCCCGGAAATAGTTCAGTTCCCAAGCAAAAGAGCAGCTGCCCCATATGGGCAGAGCATCACCTTGTAAGGGACTTACCAGGTGGATCCCAGTTGGGTGCATGTGGGAGTCTGCCTCTCTGCCTCCCAACCTCTCTGCCCCTCACTTAAATAAAAAAGTAAAAAATAAAACAAAATTATTTAAAAAATAGCGAGTCAAAGTAAGGAGGTAGTCTAAAATTGAACTCCTACTTTTTATAGAGGAGGAGACAGACCTTTAACTTGTTCAAGTAACACAGGGAGATATTGGTTAAATCACAACTAACTGGTCATCTACAGGCACCTGGTCCAGTTTGTGGATGTGTCTTGTTGCTACCTCACAGATCAGGCCAGTATCTGTTGGTTCAGTGCTTTGTGGAGTGCTCTGAACCAGTACAGTCTGGGCAGGGCAGCAGTAATAACTCATTAGTCTATCCACAGTCTGGCCTGCCTTGTCCATTTGCCATCCAACACAGTCACTAAAGTTTTCACAGAGGTACACCAACCAATCTATGGCAGAAACATAATGGCAAAGTCCTTGTTGATTAAAATTTTTTTAAATATTATATATACATTGTCTAAAAATAAAATTGTGGCCCTGGCCAGTTGGCTCAGCAGTAGATTGTTAGCCTGGAGTGTGGATGTCCCGAGTTTGATTCCGGTCAGGGCACACAGGAGCAGCAACCATCTGTTTCTCCACCCCTCTCCCTCTCTTTCTCTCTCACTCTCTTCGCCTCCCCCAGCCGAGGTTTGAATGGTTCAAACAAAGTTGGCCCCGGGCACTGAAGATGGCTTCTGGCCCATCTCAGGTGCTAAAGTAGCTCAGTTGCTGAGCAATGGATCAAAGCCCCAGATGGGCAGAGTATCACCCATAGAGGGCTTGCCAAGTGGATCCAGTTGGGGGTGCATATGGGAATTTGTCTCTCTGCCTCCCCACCTTCCACTTAATTCTTTAAAAAAATCAAATTATATAGGGCCTTGGCCAGTTGGCTCAGTGGTAGAGCATCAGCTCAACTTATAGATATAGCAGGTTCAATTCCTGATCAGGGCACACAAGAGAGGTGATCATCTACTTCCCTCCCCCCACTCAATCCCCCTTCTCTCTCTCTCTCTTCTCCTCCTGCAGCCATGGTTCAATTGGTTCAAGCACATCAGCCCCAGGTGCTAGGGTAGGCTCTGTGGAGCCTACACCTTCGGTGTTCAGAATAGCTCAATTGGGAGCATGGCCCCAGATGGTCAAAGCACCAGCCCCAGATGGGGGTTGCCAGTTGGATCCCAGTCTGGGCACATGCAACAGTCTGTCTCTTTATCTCCTCTCCTCTCACTTGGAAAAGAAGAAAAGTATTACAGTATATTATGAAAAAAAGAGAAGTATTCTAGTCTACTTTTCACTGTGAAGTCTATCACTGTTGGTAGTCACAGTTTAGTCATCAATGATCATAAATACGTTAAACATCTTTGTCATGATTTCTTAATTATAGACATTAACTTTTAACTCAAGGATATTAAAGCTGAGAACAATAGTCCAAGTATACATTTTCCCCTTTCCTTTCCCATCAGGTTTTTTTTTCCTTTTTTTTAAGTGAGAGGAGGGGAGATAGTGAGACAAACTCCTGCATATGCCCCAACCAGAATCCACCCAACAACCCCTGTCTGGGCTGATGCTTGAATCAATCAAGCTATTTTTAGCACCTGAGGCTGATGCACTCAGACCAACCAAGCCACTGGCTACAAGAGGGGAAAAGGAATAGAAGGGAGAGAAGGATAGGGAGAGATGCAGATGGTCGCTTCTCTTGTGTGCCCTGACTGGTAATCCAACCCGGGACATTTGCACATTGAGCCCACGCTCTATTCCACTGAGTCAACCAGCCAGGACCCTCATAAGGTTTTATTAGTTGTATTACTTTTAGTCCTTCTACTGCTTACCGATAACTTCATACCTTTAAATAATATAATATATATTGTTCTATTAACTTTAAAGTGTATCGCTCGACCTTCCATTGTTAGATGAAGAAATTAGAACCCTTCGCTCCCCTCTACTTCTTCCCACCATCCATCCTCAACTCCTGACTTCTCTCAGCTCTACCAAGACTTTCAGATTTTCAGGATTATAAAAGTTACATTTTACTCCATAACTATAATTTAATGTTCAATGTGTTGTCTGTGGGTTGCTCATAGAAGTAAAATCCAATAAAAATATCACTTACAATATTATGATGATGACTATGTTTCACTACAGAATCAAGTTCTATATGTCATTGGGCCAGAAGAGAAGGAAGTGCAACCTATACATCAGTGGTCCCCAACCCCCGGGCCATAGACCAGTACCGGCCCGTGGGCCATTTGGTACCAGTCCACAGAGAAAGAATAAATAACTTACATTATTTCCGTTTTATTTATATTTAAGTCTGAACGATGATTTATTTTTTAAAAATGACCAGATTCCTCTGTTACATCCGTCTAAGACTCACTCTTGATGCTTGTCTCATAAGTTCGACAATTATATTTAAAAATACCACAGTTTTTATGCTGGTCGCATAATTTTATTTTGTGCAATTATCCATCCCACCCTAAAGGCCAGTCCATGAAAATATTTTCTGACATTAAACCGGTCTGTGGCCCAAAAAAGGTTGGGGACCACTGCTATACATCACGAGATCTCAAGGGAGAGTGATGCAGGTATAAGCGTTAAAGAGGACCACGCCACTCCAGTCTCCTAGGAGTGCTAGCATTACAGCCCATTAAGAAACACTTCTTTTTAATAATTATAAATATATGCTTGGAACCAAAAAAAAAAATCACTCTCTACCACCTCAGTAGAGTATGTTGGTACATTCAGTAAACGTGCTAACCTCAGCTACCTGCAGCCAATTCTAGCTACAGATATTGAAGGCAATAGCTTAGATTCTCATTAATGTTTGTAACAAAAGAGCTTCTTTAACAAAGAGAGGTAACTCTGTAGTATACAAAAAGGCTTATAGCTTCAAGTCCAAATTATACTTTGCTATATAAATTGCTGTGAAAACGTCAGCATTTTATTCCCTGAGCCTCAGTTTCCTCATTTTAAAAAAAATGAGGGCAATATCACCTCTCATAGGCACAATATTACATAGGCACATTGTGAGAATTAAGTTAGAAAATGTATGTGAAAATGTATGACAAGTTATAAACAGCTATGAAAATACAAGGTATTGTTGATATTAATAAGGAGCACAGGGTGCCTCTTTGTATAAAATTGAAATGCAATACAGATTCCTAACATCAAATTAAGGCCATTTGGAGATAAAAGAGTCAAAATAGTATGTGCACAAATTGGTGTTATATCCCAGAAAGGAATTTAAAACTCCTCAACCAGACATTAAGAAACCTGCTGCTTTAGATAATTTATTTGATACATTGATAATTTTATGCAAGGCACAGACCCAGCAGGGATCCTCATCCCTCCCCACCAATCATCAAGGACAGTACTTACAAGAACTACTAAATGGAGCATTTCATTGGTCAAGTGAGGATAAATAAAAATGGGTTTAAGGTTTTGTGTCATAAACCTACACCTGAGTCTAAGTCAATAATAAGGAATTAACTCAGATATCATTTCAAGTCTCTTCAAAAGATTTGAAAATGTCCAGAAACCCAGATTGGTTTTCACACTCATAGTGCTGCTCCTTCGACAGTCTTTCCAAATGTTAATAACAACTCTTTTTATAATTTCAGCCTATGCAGTACACAATCTTCTAGCGTTATTAAAGTATCATTCAAATCCAAAGCACGATGGAGACCAAAGAGTCAAATCAAATTATCCTAAGGATAGAAAATTGAATCTAGATCTAGTCTAGGAATTATCCATGGCACACGTTACTTCATAGTGTCTTACTAGAAACCTCAAGTCCCCAGCAAAGAGAATACCCACAAATATTCCCCTCAACCAAACGGGGGAAAAGTCCTAACCTAAGGGACTCTATGCCAGTGTTCAGAGTTGTTCCTTCCATGTTTACCTTTTCTTAAGGTTAATATGGACAACCCTGGGGACAGAAATCACTAAAGCTATATCTGGGATCAGCTTAAGACCAAAATATGCCTGAGAAACATCTGCATACCAATAAGTCAGTTGTAATCCAGTGCGGGACGATGAGACTCATTAGAGCTGCAGAGCTGCTGAACTCAGACCATCTCCACTCATATTAAGAGGCTGTCTCTTTTACCCTTAATGGCTACTGAATTTTTCTTCAGCTGTTGATGAGAAGAATCTCTGTCTTTATTGAGGAGGTATTTCCCTCAAGTGTTGCTCTCCTTAATGGCAATTTTACCCTATTATGTGTATTTCCCAGGGTGCCAAAGAATGTTAATGAATGTCAAGCCCACTTCCTCTCAGTGGCTGGATTTCCAAATGTGGCAAGAGCAGTGGACTGCTGCAAGCATACATGCTAATCAGGCTCCATCTGCACAGGAGGCTGCTTGCAGAAACAGACAATTATTTTGCTCCATGCAGGGCTGCTTAGGGAGGGGAAGCAGCTGCAGAGAAGTAAATTCCCAGGGCTTATGATGATTAGGGACCCCCCAAAGTACACTTAAGTCTTTGAAATAAACACCAAAAAAAAAAAAGTTCCCAAAAAGCATGAAAAGAAAATCTTACTCTTCGGATCCCTTCCCCATTTATTTCAAAGCCTTTTCCATCATAGGAAATATTTCTCTCCAACTGAGTCAGGGACAAGGGCCCAGGCATGGGGAGCTATCCCACTGTGTACTCACTAGTAGGTGGGAAGGTTTTCCTTTCAACTAAATGAAGAAGTTCTGGAACAGGAGGCCACAGACAATACTATGCCATTGACACTTGAGAACGGAGAATATTAAATATCTCTCCCGTTGAGTAATCGTTTCTCCACTGCGGTGTGCCCAAGGGAAGAAGTCATAAATGAATTACTGATCATCATAGGAATGTTGAATTTACAAACTACCAGACATATTCTCTGGTGGCCTCTGTTCCACAAATGGACAAATTTATGGCTCTTTAGGCACTGAGAAACTCTATCTCAAGTAATCGTTTGACATCATTATTTCAAAGTTGAGAAAATATTAGATAGCTATGCTTCTCATGTTTCACCCCAAGCCTTGAAATATGTTTTAGGGAGGGAGGCACATGCATGCCACAAAAAAGCAGGGATCATGAAGGCAATTCAATAACTGCAACTGTTGGATTACCAAAAGAGCTGCCCATTTCACCACATGCCAGAACAGAGCGATTTTCACATCATCCTTTAACCCTCAGAAATTCCTAATATACTGTTTCTGTGTCTGAAGAGCAGCAAGACTAGACTGAGTGGCAGAGATTTTGCTTTGGCTTGGACAGTTCTCAAAACCTGCCGTTGGCTGCATATAGGAGAACTCCTGGAAGGTCACGGACATGGCCCGTCCTTGGTCAGCGAGGCCTCTGCTCTGGAAATCCAGAGGAGAGCTAGAGCAGAACAGAGGCTGCCTTGGGTTCCGGAGCTTTCCCGGTGCCCCAGGCACTCCCGGAACAAGGAAAGTCCCCACAGGGCACAGCCCAGGCTCCTGCCGCTGCTCCAGGGAGGGGAAGCAGCATCACAGTCTGCTGTGCTCTGAATAGCATCTCTGCAGGGGCCCAGGGCCAGAGTAATGACTCCGTGGTCAGGGCAGAAAGGAAGACAACAGAGGAGTCTCCTAAAACAGTTGATCACTTGGCACCACCAGACAGAGACTTGTTTCTGAAACCCATTCGTTCAGTGTCAGCGAAGCCTTCCTTGCCAAGGAGCCCGCCAAGCCTTCTCCTGAACGACTGTTTAGTATACGGATGAAATTGGCCAGGTGAGCATACACCTCCTCTGGAATAACAGGCCTCAGAGCTGCTGATCCAGAAAAGCAGAGCAAGGATAGGGAGAAAAAAAAATCTCCCCACTCACAGAGAGGAGGAGGAGGAGAGACTAGAAAGATGGCAGATGCTTATAACCCACCCTCTGCCTCATCTACCTTAAGTAGAACACAAATAAATTAACCTGTGAATGTGCTTCCTCCCCTCAAAAATAAAAAATAGGGAAAGAAATTCAATTTTTATATCCAGATGAAAATGATAGAAAAGTATTGCTCATATGTATGCTCTCCAGAAATGGGTCAAGTGTTTGAAGACCTGCAGAGAGGGATGGAATTGCCCAAAGCAAGGCTCTCTGGATGCCACACAAATAACCCAGTCACAGGAAATCCTGACCGTCTGCAGCCTGGCTATTGATCTTAATCTTGATCCCAAGGACTCACCTGGCTGGTATGCTAACTTCACTTCTGTGCTCTAACCTTAATCCTGAGCGATGGTGGGGAAATTCCTCAGCCAAGGAAAACATTGATTTTGTTGTTGTTCTTGTGGAGCTAGATTAGGAAGGAAACAAAATTTTTATGACCCTAATGCAAAATTTTCTGAGTCCTTTCTTTTGAGCCACACTCTGATGTCAAAGTTTAAAAATAGCTTCTCATGTGTTATCTCATTTAATCCCCATCATCACACTCGAAGCAGGTCCCGTATTTATGGGGCATAGATTACAAGCTCCATTTGTAAGGCCTGGAAAATGAAGCATGGAAAACACAAGTGAGTGGCCCAAGATCACCCAGCATCTTAGTGACAAAGATGACAGCAGAACTCAGACTGCCCAATTCCTGTGCCCAGCCTCTCTCCGCTAGTACATTACCAACCCAACAGAGAAGCCCCCAGACCCTCACAGCCCATGAGGGCAAGGGAACCTAATAGGTTCTGATTTTTATATTATTTTGCTTTATTTTATTTTTCCCATGAACAAAATTAATAATAATAATAAAGGAAACGAGATGAAGGCTGGAGCCACCTCCTCCGTGTCAGTGTTACAAATACCGTTTGGAACGAGCCTTCCCTGCTGATAGACTTGGAGGCCACAGCTGACCTGGGACAGTTTGTGTAGCAGAAGTGCGGTATCATAGGAAAAAGGCCCTAATAGGAGCGTTGCTCTGGAGTACGTTCTTTTTTTATTATTCAGGGGCTTACTGATTTTGCTCATTCATTTGTCTAGTAGTCCTTCTCCTGTCCTGTCCTACTTCACATGTTGACAGTTTCCTCACTCTCCTCCCTCAAGTAGCAAAGCTGCTCCATGCCCTGTGACCGCACGGCAGGGCATTTTAGCCACCAAGCAGGTCTCTGGCCCTGCCCTTTCCTCGTACATGCACTAGGCCTTGCTGGAGGACACGTCAGCAAACAAAGCAAGTAGGCCCCATGTCTCTACCGGACCACCAAGTTTTCAAAGTTCAGGCTCCCCAGAAAGATGAAACTATTCCTTTACCCACCTCAGGCCAGAAGCGTCTCTGATACCTGGACCAAAAGCAGAGAAGAACCTATAAAAACTCAGCTTTGATGAGTCCTGTCATGAGCTAATCATGTCCCCCTCCATGTTTAGATGTTGATGTCCTAACCCCCAGTCCCTCAGATTGTGGCTGTATTTGGAGAAAGCGTCTTTAAAAAGGTTCATTAAGATCAAATGAGTCATTGGTTTGGGCCCTAATTTAATATGACTAGTGTGCTTATAAAAAAAAAGAGAGAGAAGATTCAAGACATAGATACACACAGAAGAAAGACAACGGGAAGAGAGAGAGGCTAGGCAGCCACCCGCAAGCCAAGGAGAGAGGATCCAGGAGAAGCCAATCCTGCTGACACCTCGTTCTTGGACTTCTAGCCTCTAAAACTGTGGGAAAATAAATTTCTACTGTTTAAGTCACCCAGCCTGTGACTTTGTTGTGGCAGCTCCAGAAAATGAAGATAAGCCACAGAGAAAGGAACCCAAGTCTTTTCCCTAACCACATTGCAAGCTCAGCCTCTGGGGTAAGAGAAACACTTTGGCAAGTGGCTTTCCCCTTCTATGTCTCCATTTCTTCACCCACAACATATGGATAATAATAATCAACACTTAACCCAAAGCCTGGTTATGAGAATTAATCGACATAATATAGAGAAGTACCCACCCAGCAAATACTCACAGAGTATCTGCTATTATTCTTACTCAAAAGAAGACTGGATCTCTACTTTTGCTCAAGGCACCATCTTTTTGGCAAATTACCAATAAATGGCTGTCCAAATGTTCTTAGGATTAATATTTTCAACAAAACAGAAATTAAAACATAATATTCATGAAAAATAGGTTCACATAGCTGCCTGAAAAGCATATGTTTTAAATTACTGACCATTGAGCTGTTAAAATACATACAAATGAAATACAGGTCACAGCCTAAGACAAATAGGACTCACCCATCTAAAATGAATGGAAACAGGCTCTAACAACGTTCACATAGCATTATGGCGTTATTGATATATATACTCAAAATATCATATAAAATGAAGTATGTTTAGTCTCAGAATCAAAAAATGTCATTATCTAGAAAATGCTACAACTTCAGAGAGAAAAATAAGAAGCAAAGGACTGGATTTTATTTTGCATTAATGTATGACATTTTCCGCCTTGGAAAAGTTCATAGCTACAGTGCTCTTTTGTTGTTTAGGTTGTGTGTGTGTGTGTGTGTGTTACCTTTTTTCTCCACATGCATTATGGTTAGATGTTATGATTGTGAGTAAAGTTAATTCTTAGAAAGGAGCAATCTTACCTTATACATATTAATGAGTGCTTTCTTTGAGAAGCAATGACAGCCCTTGATACATTTTGATGAAAACGAAAGGGGAAAAAAACCCAGCACCACTATTAAGAACACCCCTGAGGTGATAGAGAGCCACATCTCTGATACATCAGCTCTTGGTCTCAATGCACACACTTATTAACTCACCTGTGCACCAAGAATTAGAATGAGCTCCTTCTTTAGACACATATTCTTAACAGCAGTCCCAGCAGACATCCTGGACCCTAAAGCAGGGCTTCCATGTGGGCTGTGGTATAATTTTCTCACAGTCTCACAGTACAGTTTGTACCGACAGTATCTCTCAGCAGATTAGAGGCAGGCAGCATGGTAGTGATCGTTAAAGAGCTCGGCAAGGCCAAAAGGGTGGAAAAAATATCTTGGCTCCCAGCAAAACGCTGTCCTTTACTGAGAGAAGGGCACGAGGTTGCACCTTCCAAATTATTGCCTCAAAGATACCAAACGATCCGCAATAGGTACACAGAGACAAATGAGTGCTAACTTCAGATAGCCACATTGATGCGACTACTGTGCCTTTTCCTCAGAGAGACTCGGAGTGCTCTGCAAACACTGTTTCATTATTCCCCTCCAACTCCCTGGGAGGAAGCTGGGTGACGGCAAGGATTATTAGGCCGCTGTCGTTAGAGGGGCGGCTGCACAAAGAAGCCCAACTCTGTGCAGAAAAGGCTTCAAGAATGCAATGCCTCAACTCTCAGGCTAAAAGCATTCACTGCAGCAAGATTGTAATTTAGAGGAAATACTAAAAACAGAAAGGGGATGAAAATGAACCTATATAAGTATTTTTCCATTCTTTTAGCTATTTTTTATGAGTATATTAGTCATGATCCTTGAAATCACAAGAAAGTGACGCCCACGGTGATGAGAGTTGATTGCAGGAACACTGGGAAAGGGAAGCAGCCGGGGGAACTGCCTCAGCTGTTGCAGGAGCAGTGAGAGTCCCAGGACTCCTGACTGCACAGGCCCCAGGGATGGAGGCACAGCCTCACTCACAGCAATCACCTGGCTCAAGGAGCCTGTTTGCTTTTTATTCACCTAATAGCCCTGTGTTTTCTCAAAAAGAATGGCAGTCATAACTCCACTGTTTGCATAAACAACCACACAAAGCTTGGTGCCTTTAAACCAGGGGTCTCAAACTCGTGGCCTGCAGACTAATCCACGAAGTTCAAAATATTTCGGATAAAATTAAGTAAGCCTAGGGGCCTACTTGTATTTTTCATTTCTCTAGCATCCTAGCTAGATATTAGCTTAGTTAACAGCAGTTGTGATGAGAACTACAGTTTCTGGTCGTTTTGTGACACTGAAAAGTGTTGCGTAACAGTTGCCTTTTGTAGACCTAGTGCGGCCTGCCGAATGGCTGTGATCTTGCTCTGCGGCCCACATGCTGAGTTGAGTTTGAGACCCCTGCTTTAAACAATGATCATTTACTATCACTCACATATCAGCTCATTGGCTGAAGTTCAGCTGATCCAGGCTGAGTTGTCTGGGTAGCTCTGCTTTAGGATGCAAAAGCTGGGGTGGCCCCACTTCTCATTATGGGCCTGGGGTTGCTGTGCCCCCTCTGTCTGTCATCAGCCTTGGAAAACAAAGCTAACCAGCACCTGTTCTTTCCACAGTGGTGGTCAAGAAGCGAGGCAGAAGCAGGCAAGACTTCTTCTAAGCCTAGGCTCAGAACTAACACATAGTCCATTTCACTCGGATGCCATTGGCCGAAGTGAATCATGTGGCCAAGCCTAAATTTAACGCGAAGGCTGTGCACTGATGGGGTCAAGGCAGGGTGTGAACATGAGGAGGCTGTGAGTAATCAAAGTCAATAACTTCGTCTACCTCACTAACATTACCCTGAGCCAGGACTACATCCTAAACTAACTCACTTACTGAATCCTCACAACATGCCACACGCTAGAGAATGTTATGCTATGTTAGAGACAAAAGGACTGAGAGTTAGACAGGTTTGCAAAGGCCCAGATTCCTGCCATCCTGTAATAAAATGTCTCATAGGGAGGAGTTCATACCAACCACCTATCAGAGGTAGGTATCTGTGACCACCAGCCCCAATATGGTGCCTTCAACAGGGCCAGATGCTGGGTGCAATCGGCCGTGACTAGCATAGCAGGACTAGGACTAAACTATATGGTTACAGCCATAACCCCTCGGCAGAGAAGAATATTTGGAGCTTTTCTTCACAGGAGAGGGCTAGGTAGTGGGCTTCCTGACCTTTCCAGAAAAATAAAATTCTTTAATATTTATCAATGTCCCAATGAGCACCTTCAGGCCAAGTAAAAAAGAGGTACAGCTACGTAAAAAGACTGACACAGAATTGTCCTCAGGAATCCATTACACAATAGAAGCTAATGCATAAGAAATAAAACATTAGGCCACTGAGTACTAATGAGGCTATCCAGAGTTTTGAATTAAAGCATCTAGAATGAGCACGGTTGTTTTCCAGCCTCATCCACCCTCACAGCGGCCACAGCAGACAGATACCAGTGCACAGACAGAGGCAGGCACACCCCAGAGACAGAGCTTCTGCCCAAGTTAAAGAAAGGAATCTGAAGTGTGAACTTTGAAAAGGTGTCAGGAGACATTTACCAAACGACTCCTATATGCCAGGCAATTTACCTACACCATCTTATTTAATTCTAAAACTTTCAAGATGAATCTGTATTTCCATTTTAGAGAAAATTAAACCAAAAACTTGAAAGATATAACTTCCTCAGTGTCTCACATTCAGGAAGAGGTGGGGTCAGGATTCACATCCTAATTCATATGTCTCCACGCACATGAGCTTTCCAACAGACTGAGTAGTATTGCTTGTTAAAGATAAGCCACATTTTCAGTTAAATAAAACTTCAGTAGAAGTCTCTTTAAACACTAGCTTTGTATTATTCTGCCTTGATCAATGAGAATGTTGGGGTCACCCTTAAGTGGAGTTACATGAAGAGTAGCCAACAATTTCAGAAGCAGAAAATAGAGGAAACAGGATTCTAGCTTGAGGCTGGAGATGGAGTATGGAATGAGAAGTGGCTATCACGAGAATGTAAGTAATTGACCCATCTCCCTGGCCTGCCTCACCCAGGCATCTTCAGATTTTTCAAATAGCTTTATACCCTCTGTAGCTATATATGAAACAGAGACTCCAATTATTGTAATTGGACATGTAGTAGGACTTTTAGACCCCAAGACACTAGATGGCTTGAGTACCTTTGAGTGCCCCTTGGAAATAACTTGAAATTATTCAAGCCCATGAGTCTCTACAATCATTAGCAAAGTCTAAGGAAATCACACCATAATATTTGACTCTGTTGAGGAACCAGACTACTGCTCAAACTCAGCATATGTTTTCATGTACTTTTCTATCTATCCTACGGATTCAAGAGTAATCCACTATGAAAGTCAGGATCTCTTCTAATGACTGAAAAGCTTACATCTATAAGACCCTATTTCTCAGGGATGCTTAAATACCTTTAATTAGATGTAACTTAGCCAGTATTTTAAAAAGCAGACAAATATTGGGCTTCAAACACCTTGATATAAGTCATTAGCTCATTAAGAGTAGAAACAACAGCTGTGGCTGGTTGGCTCAGTGGTAGAGCATTGGTCCAGCTTGTGAAGGTCCTAGATTCTATTCCCAGTCAGGGAACTCAGGAGAAATGACCATCTGTTTCTCCATCTCTCCCTCCCCCCTGTTTCCCCTGGCTGTGCTGAAATGGCTCCATTCTGAGCAATGAAGCAACAGCACCAGATAGGCAGAGCATCGCCCCCTAGTGGGCTTGCCTGGTGGATCCCAGTTGGGGCACATGCAGGAGTGTGTCTCTCTGCTTCTCTGCCTCCCTGCTTCTCACTTGATTAAAAAAGAAGAAGAAGAAGAAGAAGAAGAAGAAAGAAAAAAGAGTAGAAACAGCAAAAAGAAATGCTGGAAGCAAGAGCTAACCTATTCATTCTGTACCACCACCATGGCGCCACGTCAAGGTTTACATATACTAACTAAAGAACATCCACTCAGAACAAGGAGTGACCCTTCACCAAAGAAGCTTAAAATTGAGCAGCTTCATTTTATAGCACAAACCAGTTTATTCTCATGACAGTAGATTCCTTGGCAGTTTCTGGGGCAACAACAAGACACTTCAAAGCCCAAGCCTGAAGCTCTGTATGTTTCTAAGAAAAAGTTTCTCATTAATCTTCACACGCATGATCACTTTCCAGATCTATAATAAATTAAGAGGAAAAAAACACATTAAAACGTGAAAATGAATCTTTTGTTTCCTGTATTTCCTCCACAGTTCTCTTCAGGAATGCTATTTTCAGCCATTTATTTCTAGTACATCTTATCGAGAGTATACAGTCCTCTCCGCTTAAGGAAAGGGTTTGTTAAATGGGCATCTGGGGCTCTGTTTCGACAAAAGATGAGCATCAGATCCTGAGAATTCAGAAATGGACAAGAAATTCCACTGATGTCCTCAGACTATACCTTTTATGTGTGTTATCCCATGATCTGAATTTATTATTCTGCTGTAACATTTTTCTAAGGCAAATCTGTACTATCCTCTTCATTTGAGGATTCTTCCCTAGAAAAAGAAATTCGACTGACAGCCTGTTGTCAGGTCACAATAATCTTCACTATCAAAAACATTTTTAAAATTTTCAGCCTTGGTAGCTTAGTTGGTTGGAGTACATAGAGGTTGCTGGTTCGATCGTTGGTCAGGGTACAGATAGACACAGCTTAATCACAGGAACAGATCATTTCTGTCTGTTTCTCTTTTCCTGCCTCTGTCTCTAAAAATATAATAATTAAAAAACAATAACACCACAACATTGAGGTGAATATTCACTAGTCAAAAATGAAGTAACTTAAAAATAAAATAAAGCAAACAGCTTAGGTATCAAGCAAAGAATAAACGTTAAGATATTAGGTCAACAAGTTCTTACACTTTTTCTCCATTTGAATCATTTAAAAAATTATCACTGTTCTTAACTTCCTTTGGGGAAAAACAAAACAAAACATGAAAACAAGGGGAAAACAACACTTCCAATAAGTGAACAGTGCAGAAAAAAGTGAACAGAGAGAAAGAAGCTGCAACAAGAGAAAAGCAGCAATTTGTAAAACTAAAAAGTATCCCCAAAATGCTCCCTGTGAAAAGCCTGTGGCAGATACATACTTTCAACCTTTAGAAAAGCTTAATTGAAGTTCTATCACATCATAAATCAAAAGAAGACATAGAAACTATTATTAATTTATGGATTGTATGATAATCTGACCATCACGAATGTGATGTGCCAGGCCAGATGCCCAGCTGTGATGGAGGCCTTACTTCCTTCATACCAGCTCACATTCAACTCTTCATAGTGTATTTAACTGCTGTTGAAAATGGCTCTTCACTTCATTTAATTAAAGCCTGAGGCACCAAACAATCTATTTTAAAACTAATTCTATAACTAATTTACTTTAAGTAGGTATTATTGAAGAATTCAATCTTTACTTGTAGCAATTATTTCTCTTTAGTACAATAAACTTTAACATAAATTGTGTGTCAACTAGAACTCATGACCTGACTCTTGTAAGCAGTGTTCAGGTTTATCCACTGACTTAACAAAAAAAAAAAAAAAAAAAAAAAAAAAAGACCATTCCTGGTCATTCTCTCCCAAGAAATTAAACAAATGAAGCAAGTCTCGGTTGGCAGATACATTTTAAACTTGCTAAATCCAACCAAAGCTGTGAATTGTTATAAAATCACTGGCAATTATTACCATTTATCATGTTCATTTTACAGTAAAGAAAATGGTATTGGAAGGTTAATTATATAGATTATATGAACTAAAGTGGTACTGAAAGAAAAAAAAAGAGAACTTCCAAAGGCCCTACAAGTTCCAAGAGAAAGCTCTCTTGTAGGGTTCTAATATTGAAAAATAAACAGTCCACAAATCCCTTATATTACAATATTTATTTTAGATTTAGTGTTTCATGTAATTGTAGATAAGAGAAATAAGATGCTTAGCACTAAGAATATCATATTTATTGAATGAACTATATCATTCAATATATTTGGAGACTTCCTCAACTTTAAAATGATACAAGATGCTTTCTGATTTTTAAAGCCACCATTGGCTCAGAATATAATTCTTATTTCATAGCCATTATACTTTTTTTCTACCACCTACTAAAATTGCTAGAAACAGAAAAACCCAATCAAATTTTGAAGAGAAACATAATTTTAGAGTCTCAGCCTTCGTAGCACTGAAATCCAGATAGTACTCACTGTGAGATGGATACACTAAGAAGAAATTTCCCTAAGTGATTCACACAAAGAACTCAGGTAGAATTCAGGGACAATGAGTTAGAGGTTAAGAATACATGTAGGAATAGTTGGGCTCAAAGAGAGCATTCAGAGAATGATAAAATAGAGTGCAGAGCCAAGATGTGGGTGTTATATACTCAAGAAGCTGGTTTCTTTATGTAAAAATTCAGAAAGACTAATTCTGTATTTCACAGAGATGCTACCATAGGTGGCTATGGGAAGGCCCAAAGCTAGTAAGGAACAGAGCAGTCCCCCAACTAGTCCAAAAGAAATTAAAATGATGAGCTCGATGAATTATTTTAAAGTGACAGGAAAGGATTTGATCTAAATAAAGGAGCAAAGGCCACTGCAAAATGGGAGGAAGGGCATTTACATGCTGAAGGAGAACTACATATTTGCATCTCTTCTATTTAAAAAAAAAACACTACAAGGTTATGCATGGGATCTTAAAAAAGAAATCAATACTATAGTATTGCAACATGCCACATTCCTTGCAGGATCAATTGCTTTTGATGCTATATACACTTTTCAGTTATGGGATGATATATGACTAGGAAAAAGTGTCTCAATAATTAAAGGCTGTTTCATCAAAATAATAATAATAATCTTCCTCTCCTTTACTTTGCAATTGTATGCAGCAATTAATGATGTTGAATTTCTCAAATATGTTACAATTGCGAATTTTTTACTCCCTTCTGAATCATTGTAATTCTCAAATTACATTACCGTTCTAGTTCTAAATAACCACCGGAATAACTTTTCTAGAGAGAACTATTTTTTTCTTTTCTAATTTATAGATTAAAACAAAGGAAGTTTTATGTATTTGTTTTAAATAGCAACCTTTTGTGGTGGGTTTATTATGTTACAAAAGACCACTTTTTAGAAAGAAAGCAGAGTATAAATGGTACAATCTGAAATCAACTACTTGGCGGCATGGGAAAAAAAAACCTCAAAACTACAGTATATTTAAGTCTCCTAAGGAAACAATCTTGAAAATTCATTTGGGACAAATTCTGGAATGCTGTTTTTAAGGGTATTACGGTTCTCATGTTTCCACCAGGCATGAGATATAACTTTTCATTAGAGCAACCAGGACAGTTCAAGTGAACCCCAAATAGTTGAAATAAAGAGGAAAGGAAATCCATACATTACTTGACCCTGTCAAGCAAAAGAAGATTCATAAACCTATTATTTTATAAATGTAAGAAACTGCATAAGAGCATAACTCATCTTCCAAATCTCATTTATTAAAGTTAAGCAAAATTTTTTCTTTCTAGATCTTTTGCTCAAAGTATTTTCCTTTCAATTTTTATGACCAGTCATTAGCTTTCATATTTTATTCATTATAGAAAGGAGAGAGAGAGAGAGAGAGAGAGAAAGAGAAGGGGGGAGGAGCAGGAAGCATCAACTCCCATATGTGCCTTGACCAGGCAAGCCCAGGGTTTTGAACAGCTTTCATATTTTAACATATTGAGATGTTTTGGAGGTAGTTTACTAAATAACATGATTTATTTTACAGGTGGGGAGTACACATTTGCTAAATGTATTCATGGATTTTTCTCTTCTAAGAAACTATATATTTTCCCTCTGCAGAAAATATACAGAAAACCTCATCACACTGAAAAACCTCCCTTTCTTACTCAACACCTATCTTCTCAGTATTTAAAGGATGCCAGAGTTTCACAGACAGGATAAATCTCTAGGATTCAAAGGCTCGGATTCTTCAAAACTAGGTCTTTTTAGGGCTACCAATTAAAATGGCCTTAGAAATTGGAAGAGAAACTTCCTGCATACAGAATGTAACGTTGGAGACCATGAGCACATCTCTCCTCTTGCATGGCCTACCCATAAAGTAACACTGAAACATGGGAGAATCACTTAAAGAATAAAACTCATATTCTTTTCTTCTGTTTAAAGACACACATAGACATCTTACAATGAATTAATTGCATACATGTCTATCATCTAAAACAGAATTTAAACCCAAACTATTTATCCTTGACTCTATAATGTTATACATAGGTATTTATATATTCTGATGTACATTTAGATCAGAATTTATAATTTTGTAAAATTGGATCATTTTATGGTACATTAGTAAATTATTTTCTCTGCCACCAACTTGCCTATTAAAACAGCTATCTAATCCTGTGTTCTCTGCCTCAGGGGAGGAATATGGTCAAAAATAAAAGTATCTTTACAATTTATCTAAAAGACTAAATCTGTAAAAGCTTATAACAGGTACACAAATTATAAGAATATTTTAGCTGGGTTGGAGAGAAGGAAGGAAAAAGAAAGAAAAAGAGATTTGGGGTTCTTGAGTATGGGGCAAAATCTGAGGAACCATGCAGGCAAGAACAACAGACATCTTAGCTGAAGGCTTCCAAGAGTCCTTGGCTGGTCCAAGAGACAAGTGGGAGCAGAGCAACCCTCCTCACGCTGCCTACTCATCACTGGAGAAAGCAACGTCCCTCCTCAAGGCCCCATACATGGAGTCCTTCCTGCACAAAAGGCCCCTCATAGCAGCCTGCTCCTGGTGTGGCTCTGCCCTGGAGCAGTGATGCCTCTGTGTGACCTGCACAGGGCTCATTCCAATCTCGCTCGTGCAGGCAAAGAACCACTGCCTCATAGCGTAGCATCCCATAGCCCTGAGAAAAAGGCATGGAGTCCAAAGGCTTCACAGGGTGAGACAGTGCACCCATTCTGGGACACCATGAACAGAGACAGTGGCCATCCACACACTTTTCACATGTCCTTGAGCTATGTTAAAGTTAGTTCAAAGCAAATGTATGAAATTCTGGAGACTACTCCTTGTCCCAGCTCCCACCTGGGAAGCATGCTATGTTAAGAAAGAACATTGATTGAGGACTTAACTTCCCACAGATAACCTCTGATGTACAGAATGCCACGTGAGGAATGGTGATCACTGTTAGACCAGTGGAACATCTTTGTAAAAAAAAACACTGTCCCCTATCCTGGGGGCATCACACTGTACTAAAAAATGAGAGGAGGAGGACAAAGATGCCATCTCACCTGTGCCCTGCACACCCCAAGTCTTGATGCATTTGTCTTCATCATAGATGGACCCACTTTCTCCCTCTCTCCACTGTATTTCTTCAGCCTATCTGGTGTTTCACTGCTCTGTGACACATGCACCTCTGTAGTTAATCCTAAAGTTTTCCTAATGAAACATCTTTAAAGGAAGAAAACAGAAATGATTGGGAGATATAGTCTTCCCATAGGAAATAAAAAATAGTACCTTTGACTTATCTGTGAAGGCCTGGTCTTCAGAGATTTTAGAGCCTATTCATGAACACAAATAATTACTGAGATAGATTACACCCACACAACGAAACACATTGCACACAATCCATTTGTCTTCTGGCAGGCTTTCCACATTGAATTATTTAGTTTTCATCCTTTTTGATTCTGTAAAGGTTAGATGTTAGATGCTGATAGCAACGTTAGAGAGGATGAAGAAATCAATCTTCAAGTCATTCTGGAACAGAATGAGAAAAGCAGTTTGTCAAAGCTGGCCTGGTAAGTGCCATGTTTTCTCCCACAGTTAAAGCACTGGACTCAAAAATTACAAATTTACCACGATGTTTATCCAGGCAGCACTGTCCTTGTGTGCAAATTCTAAGGAATCATTCTATGTAAAGAGAAATGACAACTGTGAGCCCATTGTTCACTCTCATTCATTTATTTGCTCATTTACTTGTTCATTCATATATTGAGCAAACCACATGTGCCTAGAAGGTCCATAGAGAGAGAAATGCTTGAACTGTGTCTTTAAGATCAAGCAGGCACTTGCCAGGTGACTAATAAAGGCGGCAGGAATCCAGGCAGAGACAAGCATCTGCAAAGGGACCAGGCACAGCAGGGCATGCTGGGAAAACTCCAAGTACTGCAGGATTGATGGGGCACAGAGTGCCAAGGTTAGAGAGCCGAGGAAGACGTGGTTGGAAACAACAGCAGGAGCCAGATCCTGAAGGGCCTTTTGTGCCATTTATGCCATGCAAAGAAATTAGCAAGATCACAGAGTTTCGCAGTGGGGCAGTATGTGAGACAGGCAGAATTTTAGAAGGCTGTTGCTGACAGTAACAAAAAGAATATTTAGAATTTGACTCTGAAAACTCCAGCACTGGAATAATGGCTGATTCCTCTCTTTACTTCAGACCACTTGGTCAGAATTTCTGGCTCCATCTGTATGTGATGCAACTTGCTTGGTTCACTCTACATATTTTTACCTTGAATGTCGGTGTGAAGTCCAGTTGGGGCAGATGATCCTCCTTAACAACCAATTTGACTTAGAAACTTACAAAGACAGCCAAGAAAATGAAATGAGAAAATTCTGACATGAACCGTATAGAGAGCCTACCAAACAATTAACCTGTGCAAAAACAAACCAGAAGTTTCTTGCAAATCTAATTATGAGGTATTTGGGGGACCATCTGCATGCCTTCCTCAGGGTGACATTAGTGAGTTCCCTAGTCATGTAAAGAATTATAGGAAGGAGGACATGTTCACCTCTCTTTTCCAGCCTGTTTCCAGTTCCCAAACGAGAGCAGCCTACAGCCCCTCCGTTTGGCACTCTGTCAGACGGAGCTCATAGACACCCCGTGTCAACCAGCTGATGGCCCCTTCCTTGCACGGGTGCTGATGGCAGAGGGAAATTCTTGATCCCTCTCTGGACTAATTGTTCTGAGATCCAACATAAAGATAAATTTCAAATCAACCGCATCTATAAAACATTAGCTATTTGTGTTATGTTAATGAAGGAGCTCCTGCAAATGCTAGGAAGCCAGGGCACATGACTCTTGCCCTGAAAGTTCAATATGAAATGTGCCTGCTACAAATGCCAATGCCTGTCTTGTGTCTGCGCATTAGGAGGGGATCTTAAACGGGCCTTTCTGGCTTTTGCAAGGAAGAGAATAAGTTCTGCTTTGAGGCCTAGCTAAAAGAGTTTTCCTTCCATTATTTTAAAGCCTCTATTATTATATCTTTTTCCATCAGCATCCTATTAACACCCACCACCAAACACAACTGCTGAGCCATTTTGTGTCTTCTCACGTTTGTGTTCTGCGCACACTGCCTCTGTGTTCCCTATCTATAAAATGGAGAAAGCAGAATTTATATCTAGCCCCTAGCAGTAAGATGGCTACCTCACGATCCAAAGTTTTCCTTATGCATAGTCAACCTAACCAGATATTTTGCCTCCTGTTGTCACCACAAAGGGCTTCTCTATTAAGCGCCAAGTTCTAGGTCTGTCCTCTAATGATTTCATTAGCAGAAAAGCAGAATTAATGGATGAGTGAAGTTAGGGCATAGACCCAGCCAATAGATATGTTATTAACTGCTAACAACAAATACCCAACTTTCCACTATCTGAGCAAAACAGGCACAACTTTGGCAGTTTGTTTAAAGCTCCCGGAGGCGGGGATACAGGGCAGCAGAAAGCCTTAATCACAGATGCCAACCCTGGAGATGTATTTGATAGCAAAGTCTTTTCCCTTCATGCATGCCACTAATGTGGCAGCCGGAGCGAAGCAGATTGTTTCTGTGGGCGGAAACCATATGTTTCTGTGGAAAAGCAAAGATAAAATTGAACTCTGCCGCAGCCTGCTCTGTTGAACCCTTTTTTCAGCATCCTCATTTAAGAGAAGTTCCCAGGTACAAAGTGACTGCAGACCCTTCTTTACCCTGCTCTTTACGTGAGAGTTCGTTTTGAAATAGAGAACGGGTGTTAAGGCACGTCTCAACTCAGTTTGATGGGTCCATAGAGTGGTTATTTAAATGGGCTATTGTTTCAGACTTGTCTAGGATGTCTATAAAACATATGACAGAATTCTCCACTCTCCTGAATCCTCTGTTTTTGGTCAGCTATGAAGAGAAAAGCATTTAAAAAAAAAAAGTGAATCAGAAAGCAAAAGCTTTTGTGAAACTTGTCTAAAAACTAACTATCTCTGTGCAAGACAGGTAGGGAAGACCATCTCTCTGACAACCAGTCATTATTTGGAAGAGCACTCATGTCACCAGACCTGAGTTGTAAACTGATGACTGAGGACCAATGTTCTGAATACAGTTTACTTTTCCTAGAATATGTGCTAATTGCCTCAAGGAAAAACTGTTTTATGTCTTTGACTCAAAATTCAATCCTCCTTCAGTTCATTTTGCTTTAGATGAATTTGCCTGAGGACAAGGTCCTTAACAAACTATCCAGATTGGAGACAAGTCATGAAGAACTGGTGTTGGCAGGTAGCCCTTTCCTATGAGAAGTCAGACCTGAATACTTCCTTGTCCCGAGGCAATAGTGATTTCCCCAGAAGACCATGCAGGGTTCTTCTTCAAATGATTATGATGGGGCCAGGATAAACTAAAAAAAAAATTTTCATGCAAGGCATTTTATCTTAAGAGTTACTATGCAAGGAACCATTTTGAATATCATACCATCATGAGATGTCCCCGTGCCTGTGTCTGTATAGTGGCAGCAATTGTCCCAGCCTCTGGGCCTTCATTTGTATTTACCCTTTAAATCAAACTAAGGGCAAAGTTTTTAAATGTCAATTCTTAGTAATTTATATTGACTTACAGGCTTTGAAAGCTATAAAACATAAAAATAGGTTAATTATCAAAAGATAAATACTG
Organism: Saccopteryx bilineata; assembly: GCF_036850765.1. Taxonomy (NCBI): domain Eukaryota; kingdom Metazoa; phylum Chordata; class Mammalia; order Chiroptera; family Emballonuridae; genus Saccopteryx; species Saccopteryx bilineata. Next base: position 64,327,418 of record NC_089490.1, on the reverse strand, counting down.
ATATTTTTAAAGCTATTTGGGTAACTCAGGAGATATGCCTTTTTCTCAAATTAACAAACAGAATAAAAATTTATTATTTTTGTCTTCCTCAGCCTTCACCCCTAAGTAACCTGAAGTTTGTAGCAGACCAGCAGTGTCTACAGACTCATCCTGCACACCACTGAGCCCGTGAGGGACAGACTCTGCATGCAAGAAGTAAGTACAACTTTTCAGGGCATGAGTGAAACAATATTGCTAAAAGCAAAGTGTTCTAAAATGAAGCAAGTTGAAGATACTAAAGAGTAATGAATATGCCAAATTATAGTGTAGCCAGTAGGAGTGCAGGAAAGCGGGCCTCCCCATGCCTCAAACTATCTTCCTTGAACTTCCTGAAATAACACCATTAAACATGCATGACTTTAAATTAGCAAAACTTTCTAATGAGAAAATAGTTTTGCATTAATTTTAATTATTTTGGGGATCTCAGTATATTTTAAGACTCAGATGAAAGCTGTGAATCTTTTCTATAGAATAAGATACATACATCCCCAAACACAGATTCTTGCATATAATTTTAGGGGTTCATAAGCCCCAGGTTAAGAAACCCAACTCCAGCGCCAGCTGATGCAATCAGATATTCCTCTCGGTATACAACGAGGTGTGCAGTGTGAGTGAGGAGTGAGGTTCATGATCACACAGAGAGCAAAAGACAGGTGCTTTGGAGGAGTAACGAGGAAAAAAGAATCTCTACTTCATACACATGTTTAGAAACAATTTGCACATATGTAATATTTGCTTTAAAAAAATATGTTGTTTTCCATGATTATTATAATATTATTTTTGTACTTATTTTTCAAATAATGTTAAGCTGAATAGAGGGTAACTCTTTGGCGGCATTTTTATTCCCTGGCTGTTGAGCTAAATCCTAAGCAGTCAGGATATGATTGTATAATCATAGCTGAACAAGAAATATGTGTGAAGTAATTGCCACACCTGCTAACAGTCTGTGCATTTTAATTGAGGGAGGATAGTGGATATCGTCACCACACTTCACTCTTCTCACTGGAGCGTCAGATCGGAAGGGCAGTGGTAACAGTAGCACCGCGTGATGCTGAACTCTGTCTCTGAAGAGAGATTTCTGACAGTACAAACTATCGTGTTTGTATGCATTAGGACAAATTACTGAGAGAGTCCTGAGTCTTGTTCTTTCTATATTCTTATTTTTTCAGACACAAAAAGATTATCTTGAAAGACATTTAAAATCAGAGAGCTTTGGCCAATCTAAAGGTTCCCTGGGAAGTTATGCCCAAGAACTGACATCACAGCATTAACCCTTGTCTTTAAACTCAGGTCATTCCTGGTATTGCATTGTCTAAATGTACCAGAAGCATCTCTTCTTTCCTTTAAAGATGTAGACCTTTAAAAAGAATTTCACAAGTTCAAAGCCCAGTGCACTGCCACTCTGCCAACTTGTGACATGTTCCACCTTCCCCAGGCCAGTGGAGACTGAGAACCTTTCAAGACAAAATGAGTTTGATATGTGAAGAGAGAATGAAAGAAAAACTCAAAGAGGCTCAGAGCTGCAGCTGCCCTTACTAAAAACTGTTGTTGGAAATTCAGCAAAGGAAATTGCAGCCTGTGCTGCAAATAGAAATTTGCCAAAGACTTCGTCTGCCTTGTGAAATTCCAACCCCTATCAGTTGGAAGTAAGGCTCATGGTGAATTCTTGGCCCTAAGATAAATACAGAAGGAGAGAAAGTTAAGAGAAACCTAAACAAAACAAGAAGCAATTTTCATAAAATGATGAGCCCTATTTGAAGTAGGTAGCCACTGAGAAACGGAGACAGTCAAAAGGAATGGATATGTAGGGAGAGGGCGATCGAGACACATGTCAGAGAGGTGTCACATTGATTTAGACAGACTATAATCCTTTTCTCTTTTTAAAAAAACATTGATAGAGTGGATAGTTTGATATCCACTCTGAAACTATCAATTTAACAGTCACTGAAGCGTGGAGTAACGAGATGTCAGAGTTTTCCAGCCAGCCTTCAGGCTTGTTGAAAGTTCCACCCATGAAAGAACTGGAAATTGGAGGAAGAAAGGGTCAGAGTGACATGGTTTAAAACAGGGGTTGGGAACCTTTTTGGCTGAGAGAGCCATGAACGCCATATATTTTAAAATGTAATTCCGTGAGAGCCATACAATATGTTTAACACTAAACACAAGTAAATGTGTGCATCTTATGTAAGACCAACACTTTTAAAGTACAAGAAGTCTCTGAATTCTTTTTTATAACGTTGTTATGCTGTTGCTAACCAATGATGAATAAAGTACTTCTTACCATTAATGCGACTTCTGGTGCTGCATGGTTGTGCTGATGGCTTTGTAGTCTGGTTGATACGTGGTGAGGTTAAGTTTCATGCAGGCATTGAGACTTCCATCCATTAAACGTGATTGTATGTATAGATTGGTCTTAACGTTCTTTAGATGTGAGAAAGACTGCTCACATGCATACATAGAGCCAAACATGGTCAGTACAGCAATACTCACATGCTGCAGTGTGTGGTATGTGACGGGAAGTGCGTTCCAAGTTTTGACAATCAGCTAGTCCGCGGGTTGAAGTTTTTTCATTTTTCCCCACTTGTGTTTGCTCTCCAACTCTGCTTGCTGTTGTGCAAGTCTTTCCAAATCTTCATTCAGTGACTTGAACTTATTTACTCCTATGTCTGAGGCCTTCGGTCAGCAGCTTGTAGCTCAAAATCTCTGACGAAGACACTGGGGATGTAACTCAGGTTCGGCACTGTCCACTGCACATTCGTGTGGATGGGTGATAAAATTAAAAAGATGAGTGCACTCACAAAATTCTCCAAGGCGCACTTTGAATGACTGCAAGAGATCAGATGTGAATCCCACTAGCTGCTGAAAGTCAAGATGTTGAGCAGGTCACTTGCTGTGCATGTATCTTTAAACTCTCCCAGTTTTTCAAAGTGTAGTAAATGACCTGTTTCAATGACAGCGATGATGAGTTCCAGCTTGTTATCAAATGCAAACACTGCTTGTTGAAAGAATAAGACTGTATTTCCAACACCTTGCATTTTCACATTGAGCTGGTTCAGATGTTCAGTTATGTCCACGAGAGAGTAGAACTTCAGGAGCCACCCAGTGTTAGCTAACTCAGGATGGTCGACGTTTTTCATTTCAAAAAAAGTCTGGATTCCGCTCAGACAAGCCACGAGATGGCTGAGCACCTTTCCTCTTGACAACCAATGCACATTGCTGTGCAGAAGCAGACCAGGATAATTATTCCCAACTTCATCCAGCAGTGTTTTAAACTGGCGATCATTTAAAGCTCAGGCAACAATAAAATTGACCACCCGAATGACCAGAGACATCACCTCACCAAGCTGTTCACCACACATCTGAGCACAAAGCGGCTCCTGATGTAGGATGCAGTGAAAACTTAGAATGGGTCTCTTTTCATATTCATGAAGAAGCACTACAAATCCTCTGTTTTACCCCACCATGCACGGAGCACCATCAGTACACACAGAAATAAGTTTATCGATCGGTAGATTTTTTTCTTTATCAAACTCAGTGAAAGACTTGAATAAATTCTCCCCTCTTATTGTCTCTTTCATAGGCAGAACAGCAAGACTTTCCTCATGTAGTGTGTCACTGACAGCATACCTTGTAATCACGCTAAACTGGGATAAATGGCTTACGTCTATTGACTCATCCAAAGCGAGAGAAAAGAATGGTGCTGCACTTATGTCCTTCACTTGTGTTGCCTTAATTTGATTTGTCATCATGATGGTATGATCATGAACAGTTCTTGCCAACAGAGGCATGTCTTTTATTCATTTGATTATCTTGTCTTTATCCAAAAAGTCGTCAAAGACTTTTTTCATTGGCAACATGAAGCATGACTGTTTTGGCATACTCCCCATCTTTGAATGGCTTTCCATTTCTCACAATTGCAAAAGCACCAGCAAAGCTAGCCAAATTCCAGTCACCTTGTTGGGTCCACACATGGAGATGCTGCTGACTAGCTTGCACTCTGCACAGGAGCTCTTGACATGCTTTCTTCCTGCTTTCCCCTGCTGGATATTTTGATGCAAATGTAGTATGGCTTGTGTCGAAGTGCTGCTTTATATTTGACCATTTCATTGATGCAATTTTATCATTGCATATTAGACACACTGCAGAACCTGCTCTCTCCACAAAGGAAAATTCCTCTGTCCATTCCTGCTGAAAAGCATGATACTCCTCATCTTTTTTTCTTTTAACCACCTTCTTTGTCAAAAGGGTTTCTGCAATTAGCTAGCTAACTACTTAAATAAAAGGAGAGAAGTTTACTTCCTGACCTCACAACGACCCATGTACATTATGCATTATCCAATAAAAATTTGGTGTTGTCCCGGAGGACAGCTGTGATTGGCTCCAGCCACCCGCAACCATGAACATGAGCGGTAGGAAATGAATTGATTGTAATACATGAGAATGTTTTATATTTTTAATGTTATTATTTTTTTTATTAAAGATTTGTCTGTGAGCCAGATGCAGCCATCAAAAGAGACACATCATGCCTGACCAGGAGGTGGCGCAGTAGATAGAGCGTCAGACTGGGATGCGGAAGACCCAGATTTGAGACCCAGAGGTCACCAGCTTGAGCACAGGCTCATCTGGTTTGAGCAAAAAACTCACCAACTTGGATCCAAGGTCACTGGCTTGTGCAAGGGGTTACTCAGTCTGCTGAAGGTCCATGGTCAAGGCACATATGAGAAAGCAATCAATGAACAACTAAGATGTTGCAATGAAAAACTGATGATTGATACTTCTCATCTCTCTCCATTCCTGTCTGTCCCTATCTGTCCCTCTCTCTGACTCTTACTCTGTCTCTGAAAAAAAAAAGAAAGAAAGAAAGAAATTTAAAAAAAAAGAGAGACACATCTGGCTCGTGAGCCATAGGTTCCCGACCCCTGGTTTAAAAGGAGCACAAAGAAGACATATGAGATTGACCTTTTACAAGGAAGGCAAGTTTAAGGCAAGCAACAGAAAGACTAATATATTCTAAACCGTAATTAAAGAAGATGCTAATCAAGACCACCTTTGAAGAGGCAAAAATTTATTTATTGTCCTCTTAGCTAAAACTGTCTATATATAACTGTACTTGTGGGATTTTATTTGGGATTTAGAAGACTAAAATAGAATAGAATTGATCTTTAGACCAGAAAGCCATAGACAAATGTCCAAAGTAAGCTAAATAGCCCCTGAAAATTCTAGAAAAGGTTCTGAAGCAAACCTTGCTATTTCTGCAGACAGGCAAACCCTCACTGTCATGTGGCAAACCCAAACTAGGGCTGCTGCCCTAATCTGGCCTTGCAGACACTGCCCAGTGACAGAGCCCTGTGACCACCTCGTGACATAATTATCAGAGAACTGCTCACAAAGAAAAAGTAAGTGAGAAAGAGATCTTAGTTCTCACAGAGAAGTACCTTTCCCACGTTAGTCAGAAAATGCCCAGGACTGCCTGAAGACAGCAACGGTCTCAACAGGTTAAGGTGTGAGTTGCAGCCTTCAACTACTCATGGTTTGGACACTTTTCTTTAGTTCAAAAACAAAGCCACTTTGAAGTAGTGTATTTTTCCTATTTTTTTCTTTTAGGAACTATAAATTATGGGAAAGAGACAAGGGAACCAGACTGCTAATCTGGGACCTGGTTATCACAACCGCCCGTGAAAGGCAGCATTTAGGGTGAGCTGGACACACTTTAGCTCCCTACTCCCTACAGGGGGAGTCCCCCCCCCAGTTAGTGATCTTACCCCCACTAACTCTGCTAAGAAGAAACAAAGATATTCTGGAAAGAGTGGTGTCTCAAGATTGAAAGTTTCAGGAAAAAAAATGTATTTTTACTTTTTTTTTTTTTTTTTCATTTTTCTGAAGCTGGAAACAGGGAGAGACAGTCAGACAGACTCCCGCATGCGCCCGCCCGGGATCCACCCGGCATGCCCACTATGGGGCGACGCTCTGCCCACCAGGGGGCGATGCTCTGCCCCTCCGGGGCGTCGCCATGTTGCGACCAGAGCCACTCTAGCGCCTGGGGCGGAGGCCACAGAGCCATCCCCAGCGCCCGGCCATCTTTGCTCCAATGGAGCCTTGGCTGCGGGAGGGGAAGAGAGAGACAGAGAGGAAAGCGCGGCGGAGGGGTGGAGAAGCAAATGGGCGCTTCTCCTGTGTGCCCTGGCTGGGAATCGAACCCGGGTCCTCCGCACGCTAGGCCGACGCTCTACCGCTGAGCCAACCAGCCAGGGCCTTATTTTTACATTTTTATTACTATATAGTATTGCAATGAATATCCTCTTATACATATAACTTTTTTATCAGCTCAATTATTTCTTTGGTAAACATTCACAGGAATGGGATTACAGATCTTGTAGAATGAACATTTTGGGTTTATAAAATCAATTTGGGCATATTTTCAGCCATTTCCTAACACTTACAGCATAAAGGCTATGGTTTCAAGGTTAAGCTTTGTCTCTAGGACCACAGAGTAATCCAGCTAATGGGTTTTGTCCCACTTCTCCTCAAAACCTAATCCACCAACTCAGTTTATTTTTTTGCTTCAAATCTGCCATCACAATCTGGCCTGGCCATCTATTCCTGGCAGAAGCATCTTCCTTCAAATATCTGTATTCCCAGAATACCAAGCCCACCCTCCCCCCTGACCTCTCCCCCTCCCCAAACCTGTTCATCACAGCTCCTAAAACTGCTGCTTCAAACCAGTCACTTCCTCTGTATCTTCAGCTGTCTCCTAGCATTTCCATGCTTTGTCTGTCTTAATTAAAAGTTGAATGTGCTCTGAGAACACTGTTTTTCTTACACTCTTTTTTTTTTTTTTTTTGTAATTTTCTGAAGTTGGAAACCGGGAGGCAGTCAGACAGACTCCCGCATGTGCCCGACCGGGATCCACCGGCATGCCCACCAGGGGGCGATGCTCTGCCCATCTGGGGTGTTGCTCTGTTGCAACCAGAGCCATTCAAGCGCCTGAGCAGAGGCCATAGAGCCATCCCTAGCGCCCAGGCCAACTTTGCTCCAATGGAGCCTTGGCTGTGGAAGGGGAAGAAAGAGACAGAGAGGAAGGAGAGGGGGAGGGATGGAGAAGCAGATGGGTGCTTCTCCTGTGTGCCCTGGCCAGGAATCGAACCCGGGATTCCTGCACACCAGGCTGATGCTCTACCACTGAGCCAACCGGCCAGGGCCCTTACACTCTTTAGAATAGTTTTTGTGTATTATATCCTTTCTACCCCAAGGTCAGTGTGTCCTTTTTCCTCTCCAGGGCCACTCTGACCATTGTGCCTCAACCCTCTTTAAGAAAAAAGAAAGAAGGAAGAAAGGAAGGAAGGAAGGAAGGAAGGAAGGAAGGAAGGAAGGAAGGAAGGAAGGAAGGAAAAGGGAAAGAGAAGAGGGAGGGAGGAAGGGAGGAAAGAAAGAAAGAAAGAAGAAAGAAAGGAAGAAAGAGGGAGGGAGGAAGGGAGGCAGAGAATGAGGGAAGGAAGGAAGGAAGGAAGGAAGGAAGGAAGGAAGGAAGGAAGGAAGGAAGGGAGGGAGGGAGGGAGGGAGGGAGGGAGGGAGGGAGGAAGGAAGGAAGGAAGAAGGAAAGAAGGGAGGGAGGGAGGGAGGGAGGAAGAAAGAAAGAAAGAAAGAAAGAAAGAAAGAAAGAAAGAAAGAAAGAAAGAAAGAAAGAAAGAAAGAAAGAAAGAAAGAAAGACATTTGACTACACTACTCTCTCCCTCTCTATTAGGTCAATTTCAACAGGTATGAGGTACCAAATGAGATCTTTTCTATTTTCCCAGAATTGACAAGTAGAGCCTCCTGCTGAGAACTAAAAGCACTACACAACCCAGCTCCCACCTGGGAGCCCCTTCCCTCCTCATGCTCACTCCTGTCCCCACTTGAAGTTCAGCACAGCTCCTTCCCCCCATCTTCCTCAAGGCTGGTGGACAGGCACCTTGTGTCATCACTCCAGGCACTGCAGCAAAAGCTGCCTGCACTGATATAAAGGGGGTCTAAAAACGATGTCTTCTGTGGGGCCCAGGGAGGAGAACTACGAGGAAAAAGCCCTCTTATCTTCCTCTCCATGGCAGGTGGGAGAAGAGTATTACAAATGTACCCTTCTCTCTTCAAGATCAAAGAATACCTAACTTGTCCTCACATCCACTAAGTCAGGGACTGATGATTATTTGCTCCCTTAAAATTCAGACTTCTAAAGTCCAAACAAGAAAGTCTGATGATGCAAGTCTCTGGGTGAAATTCGAAGATGGGAACAGAATAGAAATGGCAGAGCTGAAAGAGGAAGTGGTAGCGGGATTAAGAGATTCCATTTCAGATGAAAAGGAGAAGTGAGTTTCCATGACTAGGATGGTGTGGACACTAGGAGACGGTTGGGTCTCAGCTGTCTTGCTGTTCACCCCCAGGATGGCAGGTTAGTTCAATTGCCATTTATATGGAGACTCCAGGCCTGACCTCTTCTCTGAGCTGTAGACAAATATGTTTAGTTCCTTACTTTACCTCTCTATTCAAATGTCTCAAAGTCACCTGCATTAGTTTACTATGGTTGCTATAACAAGTATTGATGTATTGTAGAAGTGTACATGTGAAACATGTATAATTTTATTAACTAATGTCACCCCTATAAATTCAATACAAAAAAAAAAATGTAAGTGCCACAAACTAGATGGCTTAAACAATAGAAATGTATTGTCTCACAGATCTGGAAGCTGAAAGTCCAAGACCAAGATGTCAGATGTCACAGATCTGTGAGGGAAGGACCTGTCCCAGGCCTCTCTCCTGGGAGAGAGTGGTCTTTTCCTTGTGTCTCTTTACATTGTCTTTCTATGAGTGTCTGCCTCTGTGTCCAAATGTCTTCTTTTCTAAGGACATCAGTTGTAATTGATTAGAGACCCACCCTACTCCAGCATGATTTTATCTTAACTAATTATATCTGCAACAGCCCTATTTCCACATAAGGTCACTGGAGAAAGTTAGGACTTCAAAATGTGAATTTGAAGAAACACAATTCAACTCACAACAGTATCTCATATTGAACATGCTCCTAATTGAACGCATTACCTCACCTCTGAAACTGGATCTTTTCCCAGTGTTCCTCATTACAATGAACAACACCATCAGCCAGTCAGCCACTCTGTGAGCCAGACTGGCCATCTCTGGCTCGGTTTAACTAACCCCACAAGCACTGTCCACTGCTATATGCTGGCGTGTTCAAATATTTCTAAGATTCATCTACCACCTTCTTCTACATCTATATCTTCCTAGCTCAAACCATGATCATCTCTTGTTTAAATAGCATATTAGGGAATGATAAGGCCAAGGATGTGTATGAAATGTATGGGTTTTTCTGAAAAAAAAAAACACAAAAAACATGGGAGTGCCTCAGTACGTGATCATCTGTATGTGTAACTTATACAATGAACAGGAAGCTATTGTCAGGACAGAAAGTGGAGAGACAGAATGGTTTTCTATAAGCAAAGGTGTCAGACAAAGGTGCACTCTGTCTTCTTATTTACTTAATCTCAGAGGAAAAAGAAATGGAAATTAGTGGGGCAGGGTGGCATTTAACTGGAACGAGTGAATGGGAGGACAAGGCCTAGGAAATGGAGTCACAGAAGCAGTAAGGCGGGGGTAGAGACAGCTGACAAGACATACTGCCTTGTCAATCCTTGCTGGGACTTTGGCTTTAACTCCGGGAGAAATGGGGAGTCATCACAGGGTTTTATGCAAAAGAGATCTGATTCAAAGTTTTTTTGTTTTTGTTTTTGTTTTTTTTTCCATTTTTCTGAAGCTGGAAACAGGGAGAGACAGTCAGACAGACTCCCGCATGCGCCCGACCGGGATCCACCCGGCACGCCCACCAGGGGCCATGCTCTGCCCACCAGGGGGCGATGCTCTGCCCATCCTGGGCATCGCCATGTTGCGACCAGAGCCACTCTAGAGCCTGAGACAGAGGCCACAGAGCCATCCCCAGCGCCCGGGCCATCTTTGCTCCAATGGAGCCTTGGCTGCGGGAGTGGAAGAGAGAGACAGAGAGGAAAGCACGGCGGAGGGGTGGAGAAGCAAATGGGCACTTCTCCTGTGTGCCCTGGCTGGGAATCGAACCCGGGTCCTCCGCATGCTAGGCCGACGCTCTACCGCTGAGCCAACCAGCCAGGGCTTGATTCAAAGTTTTTAAAAGATTATTCTGGCTTGCTCTACTAAAAATAAGCACAGATGATAAGGCTAGAAATTGGAAGACCAGTGGGAAAGCTATTAAGTAACCGAGGCAATGAACAATAATGACTCAGACCAGAGATGGTGATGACCCTATGATATTTGGCAAAGGAGCAAAACCACTCTGTAATGCCACTGAGAAATTTTAGCATGTAAGATTTGCCATATGTGTTTCTATAGCATTCTTACCTGAAGACCCTTCCAGCCCCAAGTGGAGCACCATGTGTGTCTCTTCTAGTGTCATGTCAGTGTCTGGAGTCTTTCGTCCCAAGGGTCAAGTGCCTGGCTTTCTAGATGCACCAGATGACACCAGGGGCCCTCCTTGTCCGTCACTCTTTGCCACTGCTTACCTCTGCCCTGGCATGCTAAGCTAAAACTACTCTCCCACCTTCTGACTCCCTTTCTTTCTCACCATGGCTCAGTTTCCGGCTAACTCGTCTTTTGCTTTCTCTTCCTTGAGCTCGTGTGTAAGGAAGGAAGCTTGGCACACTTAAGCATGAAAAAGTTAAGTATGGTAATGGAAAAGAAATTGAAAGTTAAGTGTCATAATAGAAATGGAAAGTCATGTGGAAGGGATAAGATTATATGGATCTCGTAGGCTGTATTATGGATTTTGGCTTGGGGTCAATAAAAAGCCATTTAATTATTTTAAAACAGCTGATTTTTTTTTTTCAGTAGCTTAAAAGAATCAACCAATCAAACTGCTATTACAGAAGGCCAAACAAGAGATGATCATGGTTTGAGCTAGGAAGATATAGCTATAGAAGAAGGTGGTAGATGAATCTTAGAAATATTTGAACACACCAGCATACAGCAGTGGACAGTGCTCGTGGGGTTAGTTAAACCGAGCCAGAGGTGGCAGTCTGGCTCACAGAGTGGTATGCATGCAGAGGAGCTGCATCTTAAGTCACACGGAGCATCTCTCCATGGAACTCCCTGGAGCTGGACCTGACATGCTGTGTCTTTGCTCAGTGATCAGTCTTAGGGGGCGCTGTCTTAGACCTGCTGCTTCTGCTGCAGTGGAGGGTTAGTGTGCCAGCTTTCATTAATTCTTCCTCTGCTTCCTCCCTCGGATAGTCCACTGTCTGCTTTCTTTCTCCTCTCTTGTCTGAAAATGGTCCTGCATTCCCTTTTCACCCTTTCTTTTCCCTTTCAACTTCTGGCAGTTTCTGCTTATTCATGTCGCTAACCTCAAAAATATAGTTGTTAACCTTCATCCTGATCTTTCTTTATGAAGACTTGACTTGTATTTATCCACAAGCAATTGCCAAGGAGGCTAGATAAGTTACTGTCTGCACAGAACTCCTCTGAAGGCTTCTTATTGACACCTGGAGCCCTGAAAAACAAGGTGGCACAGGATGCTGCCCCTCTCCACTTAATGGTGGTTGCCCAGTGAGTCAGTAATATTGACCTATATTCCCAGAAAAGGATTAAGGACAATAATACAGTGTGTCCATAAAGTCATGGTGCACTTTTGACCGGTCACAGGAAAGCAACAAAAGATGATAGAAATGTGAAATATGCACCAAATAAAAGAAAAACTCTCCTAGTTTCATACTTATTCAGTGCAGTTCAATGTGGGCTCATGCACAGATTTTTTAGGGCTCCTTAGGTAGCTATCCTGTATAGCCTCTACAGACTCGTCACTGACTGATGGCCTACCAGAACGGGGTTTCTCCACCAAACTGCCGGTTTCCTTCAACTGCTTATCCCACCGAGTAATGTTATTCCTATGTGGTGGCACTTTGCTATAAATGTGCCGATATTCACATTGCACTCTGGTCACGGATTCAAATTTAGCGAGCCACAGAACACACTGAACTTTCCTCTGTACCATCCACATCTCGACTGGCATGGCCGTGGGCTGCTCCATTGTATACACGGTGTTACGTCATCATCTGTGCATGCGCACATGCTGCCACATCATCCTACAGAAACTGGGAGGGTTTTCCTTTTATTTGGTGCAAATTTCACATTTCTACCATCTTTTGTTGCTTTCCTGTGACCTGTCAAAAGTGCACCATGACTTTACGGACACACTGTATTTCATCTGTAACTCTACAGTAAACAGTGTCACCTTTCCAGAAAGCAGCTACAAACTTGGGAGATGTGAAGAGGTCTCTAAGTAGCCAAAATATGTCACAAACACCAGGCACTAAAGCCAGGGCAATGGTCTCATCGGAAGGTTACCCACTGATGCTGATTGTCCATGTACTTCTAAAAGTGGGGATCAGATTGCTAATCTCATAGTTAATTAGAAATAGCAAGTCTCAAGAAGGGGTATAGACTAATTTCAGCAAGAAAGTTTATAGCAGTGAGAAGAAATAGTACCCAGTCCCAAAGGAAAAAATAGCTACAAAAGTTAGAACTCAAAGTGCATGGAAGTGTGCAATTTATAGGTACAGACAACGCTGTCACTGCAAAGCATGGCTCAGGGAATGAGATATGATGTTTGGTAACGTGGCCCTGAAAGATCCCAGGATGCTGGGGTAGCAAGAGAGCAGCAGCAGGGTTGTTTTTATTTGAGGAACTTTAATGGCTAGGCAACGATTCCATGAGTTTCCCCATGTTTCATTTCCTCTGAGGCTCTGTCTCCAGGTCCACTTCTGTTGTTCCCCATTCTGTACCCGCTGGTTTTCAGACCTGACTTCAGGCCTCAGAGGTAAGAGAGAAGTGGGTGAGCACAGTGTGTCATTCACTCCTTCAGGCCAGAGAGGAACCTGGGTACCAACACTAAGCACCACATGGCCCACTACGACTTCCTATGCAACTTCTTTTTTTTTTTTTTTAATTTTTTTAATTTTTTATTGTGTTTATTTTTAATGGGGTGACATCAGTAAATCAAGATACATAAATTCAAAGATAATATGTCCAGGTTATCTTAAAGTTCAATTATGTTGCATACCCATCACCCAAAGTCAGATTGTCCTGTCACCCTCTATCTAGTTCTCTTTGTGCCCCTCCCCCTCCCCCTTCCCTCTCCCTCTCCCCCCTCCCCCCATAACCACCACACTCTTATCAATGTCTCTTGGTCTCACTTTTATGTCCCATCTACGTATGGAAAAATGCAGTTCCTGGTTTTTTCTGATTTACTTATTTCACTCCGTATAATGTTGTCAAGATCCCACTATTTTGCTATAAATGATCCGATGTCATCATTTCTTATGGCTGAGTAGTATTCCATAGTGTATATGTGCCACATCTTCTTTATCCAGTCATCTATTGATGGGCTTTTTGGTTGTTTCCATGTCCTGGCCACTGTGAACAATGCTGCAATGAACATGGGGCTGCATGTGTCTTTACAAGTCAATGTTTCTGAGTTTTTGGGGTATATACCCAGTAGAGGGATTGCTGGGTCATAAGGTAGTTCTATTTTCAGTTTTTTGAGGAACCACCATACTTTCTTCCATAATGGTTGTACTACTTTACATTCCCACCAACATCTTCTTTAGTTATTAGAGAAATGCAAATCAAAACTGCAATGAGATACCACCTCACACCTGTTAGACTAGCTATTATTAACAAGACAGGTAATAGCAAATGTTGGAGAGGTTGTGGAGAAAAAGCAACTTCTATACCTGTCCTTCCAACTCAGCCCACATTGTATGAAAATCTACTACAATCCAGGCCTTGTTCTAGGAACTTTCAGGAAGGTAATATCAAGTGATCCTCAGTGTAACCTGTGGGGAAGATACTGTTATCTCCATTTTTAGAAGGAACTGAAGTTCACTAGCAGAAGAGGTAAGACTAAAACTCAGTTCCTACCGACTCAATGCCTGTGTGCTACGTCAGCGTACAGACAGACACTATCTGCCTCCTGTCCACACTCCAAACACTCGACTGTTCCAATTCAGAGTACATTATCTTTATCCAGCTTAAAGAGTAAACCCATATATTTTTTTTAAAGTTTCTTGCTATTTGTTGGTTATAATTTTTTTTTTTTTGAGAAAAGCATATGTTAAGCAGACTTACAGTTTTGGAGAGGAATTATTTTCAGATGATTCCCAAATGACACAAGCCTAGGTAAGAACAAAGGGCATAAGGTGTGGCTTATTTCCCTTGACTGATTTAATGACTCTTTGTTCACTGGAATACTGGCTTTGTGTGTGTGTTAATAATGATCAAAATCAGTAAAGCACTCAGGGAAACATTCACACCACTACCATTATGATAAGTACCCATTTCATGCCTATATTCAAGGAGTTTCCTCAAAGGCACTTTAACGAGATCATTAAAGTTGTTTAAGTTTATGAAAGCACTAGGAAGCGACCAGGGAGAGATCTAAGTGTGTCCGTACTTCTAATATTCCAATGTGTGCACCACATAGTCAAACTCAAGCATTTCTCATATTCTAGTGTGGAAATCACATCCTTGGTGATTACCCAGTTGGTCAGGTCTTACATTTCCCCCAGCACTCTTTTTATCTCCTACTGTAATGGATAACGCCTTCGGCCTTCTGCAAAGTTTACTCTGGTTAAGGCAGCAATTATTCACGTGCTTGTAGAGCAGCTGTTTTCTCCACAATCTGGCTTTAAATCACATCCTCAAAATATTTGTATCAAGTGTCAGTAGAGAGCAAAAGAGTGGCTAGCAGGTTCCCCTTCTTGATGTGCATATCACAAATCATGTCTGTTCGGGTTGCCAGCACATATGAGGTAAGTCATATCTTTCCTAGTACAGAAGACTTCCCCGGAGTCTATAGGAGAAGGGGCCAGCACAGAGGGGCACCCCAGGGTGCAGAGGCTGCTTCCTCGGCCTGTGAAGTAGAGGGACAGGTCATGCATTTTAAACCACCCCATAAATCTCAAGGAGATCCTTCCTGATACATCAAAATTGATGTATGAATGTTAACTGAAGCCCCTATTTGAGCACAGCAATCATAAAAATGAAGAAGAAAAGACGGAATAATAAAATATAGCAAGATATTTTATCTTAATAAATATCCATTCATTCATTCAATAAATACTCATTAAACAATACTGTGTGCAAACCACACTTCTAGGAACTGAGTTGAGAGACTGGTCAAGGAAGAAAATGCAGGTCGACCAGTCATTTCATAATAGTCAGGGTCCAGTTAGGAGTACAGAAGCCACACTGGACATTTCAACAGGGTATTATAGGAAATTGGTGACATAGGTGTTGGAAGACTAAAAAGGCACTATGGAGAAAAAACTGCCATCACAGAGTTAATAATTGTAGGAAGCAGTGAACCCTCAGGCTAAGAAAACACAGAAGAACCTAGATGCTAGAGGAGATACCCCATCCTCTGGGCTCCAATCCAATATCTGAGTGGAGGCCACCACTCAGTGGTTACTCAGAGACCTGGAGGCGGGGCCACAGAGAGCTGGGTTGCATGACAGAGAAAGGAGGCTGCAAAAAGGTTGCTGGTGCCTCCGAGGCACACTGTGAAGTGGGCTCTGGGATGCTGGATGCAGCTGCTGCTGCTGAGCTGATGTGCCATCCCAGGGACATGACTTTCAGATACAACAAACAAACACAAAGGAGCAAGTCCCTTCTCACATGCACTTTCCAGGTCTCTCCTCCTGGTGCCCCTAATGGCAGAGCCATGAGCGGATGGGCAGTTTGCAGATCCAGGACCCAGCATCTCAGACCAGGGTAGGGAGAGTGAGTCTGGAGCAGAGCCTCAAGAGCTTAATAATTGGCACACATGGCTTCTGCTGCCAAATCTAATAGGAAAAATAAAACACATGTGCAAATGTAAAGTTAAAATTAATAAGAACCCTAACATTGTGTAGAAAGTGATGTCAGTGTTCTATGTAGAACACATTTCCAAGTGAGGAGATCAGGAAAGTCTTTATGGAGGGGAGGAAATTCCCCATCAGTCTTGAAACAGGGTAAAGTTTGAATAAAATGAGAGAAGACAAAAGAAACAGCAGGCAGAAGATACTGTGTGAGCAGAACAGGGTGGAAATCACAGAGAACAACAGATGGGGAAGTAGGTTGGAAAAATATTGTCGAGGGCTTTACATTTCAAGTCAAATAATACGCTGGATTTGTATGGATTTTTAAATACTTTTAATGCTTGATTCTGCCAGATTGTTTGAATTCTAGGTGACAATATTCAAATTTAGTGTAAGAAGTTGAAGTATCTGTTTGCCGGGATACCAAGATATAGTAGATTCTAAGGCCCCTCAGAATCAAAGTCGCGACCTGGTCATTCTCCACGCCGCTCTACAGTGCCAGGCTCTCCAGGAGTAGCCGGCACATGCAAGGAGTGCTAGCCATCTCACTAAACTCAGTGTGGTGTTCAGACAATTTGGAGTTCGTTTTTTGGCAGGGTCTCTCGGTGGAGACACTTTTCATTTACATCTCTGCCTAGCTGCTGTGTGCACAATGGTTCAAATGTCACACCAGCTGAGTAACAGTCATCTGTCATGCCCCAAACGCCAACAAGAATATCATCAGTTCTGTGAATACATATATTTACCTTCCAGTTATGGAGGGTTAACCCATTGAAGAGTAACTGCATGTAATGTGCTATTAACTACCAATTCAGGGTGCTGGGGGAATGACAGATTCAACCGGAGTTGGGGTTCTTCATTTGGATCATGGTAGTATACCACGGTGTGGAGGTAAATTGGATCAGGGGAGGGGAGAGAGCCTTAATTTACCTGTGGTGTTTTTATTTTTGTGGTGTAAATACTACCACCATGACCAATTCTAAGCAATCAACCTGAAATTGCTAGCCTTGGAATAGGGAAAAGATGTACAAACTGATTCTCCCACTGCTCGAGCACAGTGAAGGTAGGTGTTAGGCAGACAAGGTCAGGATGAGGTGTAACGGAGTGAAAGGGGCCTAAGAAATAAGTGTCACCATTTAAGCTAAGAGAATGAGAGACACAGATGCAGAAACCAGCAAAATTTGCCAGAAGCATTGAAAGCCCTTGTAAACGTGATCATAGGGGATGATGTTGGGCAAACCAGTGTGTTAGGCTTGCTCGCTTGTACTTTGCCTAATTGATGCATGAGCACAGAGCAGCACCATATGTGTATAGTCTACGTAAGGCTGTGGATGCTTGCCCTCGGGGCATCAAATTGTAAATTGCGGATTGCCTGCCGCCATTGGGAGGGGCCACTATCTGCTATTGTTTGCCAGAGAAAGGATTTCCCACTCCCCCCCCCCACACACACCCGTTCTGCTTGTGAGCCCTGAGCAAGAGAGAGAAGTGGTTTTCCCTGCCTGCTTGCTCGTCTGCCATTGTGAGACTCTAATAAACAAATGGCCCAAATCCAGTGTGAACCTGCATGGCCATGGCCACCGGCCTTACAGAGAAGAAGAAAAAAGAAGTGATCAAAAACGACCAGCATGGTTAGCCATCTACCTGGTGGTCTAGCTTTGTAAATTACCTAACCCCCTTTATTGACAATGAACATTTCATTCTTCCATAGTCCGCCCTAATAATTTCTGTATGAAAACTTGGGAAAATAAACTGTATCAGTTAAAAATTCTGAGGCTAAGACATGTGAATTTTATATGAGAAATGAGGCATATGCATAGCTTCCCTTTTTTTTATTCTAGAGATCAAAAGTTTTTGTCATGAGTTGATAGCCCCACCCATTTTTTTTTTTTTTACTGAATAGATTAATAGTACAAATAAATTTGTTCTGTAGTATTCTTGAGGCACAGTTTGGCTCTGTTATGTAGTCCATTGCCAATGGCCTATTCACCGGCCTGAAACTGGTAAAATATTTAATTCAGCCATAAAAATGACTACATTAGAAAGTGAACTAATAATGATTAAAATTAAGTATTAACCATTCAATTAAATTTAAAAATTTAACGACTTCTAATTCTCCTTATGGAGAAAAACAGAGTCAATAAGCTTGACAAATACTTAATAAAATATTTAACTTTATATTCATATGCTATATGGGAAGAAAAAAGTTAGAATTTGATATCGTAGGTTATAAAACTGTCATGTGCTGAACTTTAACAATGCCCTTGAGTTAAACTAGAAAGCTGATGGAGAATAAACTTGTGATTTCAATCAAAAAGAAGACATATACATCGGAGCCAGGAATCAGTACATTTTTTTTCCCAAGAAACCAATGAATCTAATCATTTAACACGGTTTCTCATGCAAAGCAAAAGGTTTGAGTGCTGGCGAGTTATTAAGCTTTGTGCCATGCTCTACTCAAACAGAAACAGTTGAGCATACTGAGAGAATAGCAGCTGTAGCTGAGGCTGCAAAGCGAGGTGCTGGCAACCGGGTCCTAACTTGCGAACAACACAGCATCCAGCTCACACTGGAGGATCACCTTATGCTTATTCTGCCACCTTGTGTGATGCACACATATTACAAGACAAAACATCTTCAGATCCTTGTTCTATTAGCCCTTAACAAGCTGTTTTCCTCCTTTAAAAAAGAACGCACATGGTTCTATCTCAACGTTACCTCTGCCACGTCCTTTGTGCAACTGAAAGGCAGTGACTTGAGTCCTAAGATATTTTTATCTCAGGAGTATTAGCTCATGATGCAAGGGCGCAGGGGCTGGCCCATGTAAATACACAAAGAAAGATGCTCTTAAAGACGCGAATACGGTCTTGCTGGGCTCAGATGGCTCTTGGTCCGGGGCGCCCGCAGGTGGAGATGAAGTAGAGCATGGAAGACCATAGCACTGATTTTGTGCCTCTGGAAAAGTGGCCAGTGGGTGATCTTTGACTTGTCCCACCTGCCACATCCGCCATCATGCTAGCATCAAAGCCAGCTGCCACAGAGTCACTATGCTTGCATCTATGCTTAGTACCAGCAGCGGGGGTTTGGAACAACACATTTCAAATGACTTCCCTGCCCCACTCCGTCTGACAAAATGTAGGAGGATGGCTCCAGCAACCCAGAGTTGAGTTACATTTGGAAGTTAGAGACACCAGGAGCTGAGGAGTCTGCGGTGCAGGGGGCACAGTTAGACCCCCCAGACCAGCCACTCTGGGCAAATCTTTCCAGACAGTAGGCCAACCATCTTCAGGCCAGATGCGAACACTTGTTATTCTGGTCTGTTGGAACAAGGGAACTGCACCACGTGTACTCTGGTCCCACAGTAAATGTCAAATGTGATACCTGGCACTACTGAATTCATGCTAACACTATCTTAAATATAGCCACATAGGAGCAATGGATTTTTTAATCGCAATACTTGGGAAATATTATCATTTTTAATAATAATATTCTCCCTTTTAAGGGCCCTATTTGTTGATAAAATTGCTAACCATAACTGAAGTCTCATCAGTTGTTGAAAATAGTTTGCAATGACCCTGATCGGTGTGTTGTGAACATATGCAGAAAGCACGTCTCTGGAGGATATACCGCTTGGAAGAACAAGCCCCAGAGCTAACACCCATCTGGCCAGGCTTTGAATCCCTCCTGTGCCCCTTTAACAAAGCTAACTTCAGTATAAAAGAAAGGTTAAAATATCTAAATTAGCAGGGTTTCTGTGTATGAGCAATACTATATACAAAATGTCCAACATGTAAGAGACACATAGTAGGAACTTTCCTAGTATTAGGTATGCAGTATTCCATGAAGCATAGTCAGAAGATGAATTGCAAAGACAGGGAAGGAGAGAGGGAGGCCTGAAATGTATTGTGCCTGAGACTGATGCTGACATACTTAAATCTTATACTTTTGTTACCAGACTACAACTGGTCTGGAGTTTAGGTCACCCATTGCCACCATAGCCAATAAACAGAGACTGGTGTGAGAAGGTAACAGACATCCTTAATCAAGATTGCCAGCAACTTCAGAAGACAGGCGGCATATCCTAGCCTGCCTTACAATCTCAGTTATGAGTGCAATTACATACTTTTTCAAGTGAGGTTAGTACAATGGGGACATGCTATTAGTAATGAAGCAGGAGAGCTGGTTCCCAGCACTGTAAGAGTCATCAAGCAGGATGGCCGTTTCCCAGGACTGTAATTTCTTCTCCATGGCATTCTAATCTAACCACGGTTTTTATTGCTTCTTGGGCACCAGTCATCTCCTCATGGGTGTGAGAGCTTCCGGCTTCAGTAGTTCTCCTGCATTCCTGGGTGGGGTGCTAAAGACAGTCTAGGAAATAGGTTACATATGGTGCAGTAGCAATCATACACACACACACACACACACACACACATATTATTGATTGTTTATTAAATTGATACCCTATCACTTTGATATCACTGAGAAAATAAAGTTTTTTTCTTTTAGTCTTGTTATTATTTATTGACAAGGATTTAACCAGGATGTTATGTTATGCTGTGTTATTTTATGTTACGTTGTGTTATATAGGGCAATGGATTTCAATTTATGGAATTCCTGCTCAAAGTTTAAAAGTTCCATAGCTGAAAGCATCATGGCAATTTACTGGCTGTTTGATGACCCCCCACCCCCCACCAGAGCTGTCTGCCGTGGCGGGCGATCAGCAGGTGCATTATTTGAGAGAGGATGAGGCTGCCACCGAACCAGATAAATTCCATCTTTCAGAATAATCTCACCAAACACATGAAGAAAATGATGTAGGGAGATGTTTTATTAAGAGAAAGCAGCAATGAGTTCTCAACCTTGTTTGCACTTGGGAAGAGTATGATAGTCTCAGCTCACAATAAACCTTACCATCTTCCACTTCAGATGTCAGACGCCACTTGGCCGCAGGCCCCAGGACCTCCGGAACCACACGCTGCACCACCATTTGGTATCGAGTCAGCCTTTCAGCTCTCAGACCTGCTGTCGAATGGGGAGAGCCCTTCCTGAATGTCCTAGGGCACTGAAAAAGCGTGAAGCTTCTGTTGGCACCAGCAGTCACTCCTCCCCAGGGCCATGAAGATTCCTCACACTCTTTCCCATCAGGGGCCTGCATGTGAAAGGGGGGAACCATCTTCCCCTGAAGACTTCTCCATTTTGTTCTCCATTACAGCCTCCCAAGTGAAAACGCCCTTCTCCAGCGTCTTCAGTCTACAAGTCTTGTCATATTCTCAGAACAGGTTGTGCATAGGTGGGGTGTATGCTGCTTACACTCTTCTGCCCTTTCAGAGCTTTTGCATCAAGGAAAAGAGCCAGGACTTGATCACCAGCCTCAGCACAGGGACACATGCATTGTGAAGGACCACTCATGTTTGTTATTTAAAGAACCAAATGAATGAACAAACTCATATGTTAGACACAAAGATTTTCAATAATTATCAAGGGTTAAGCTTTGTTGTTCTGGAGAGTATTCCTATTTTCCTTAATCTTCCAGAATGACATCTAGCGATCTTTTAAACAGTTTCTGCCACCTGCTTCTATATTTGTTATCATCCAATTCTTTTTCATCAGAAATCTTTGTATTATAGTTAACTGAGATCCTGAAAGTAATTTAACATCTCCTGATCAGCATCTTTTAATTAGCATATTGAACTTCCCTGAATGCCAGAGTAAATTGCAGTATTCATCGAAGCTACTAATACTGACAGAATTAGAAAACACTAGAATATTAAAAACAACTGGTGCAAATCAAAAATCAATTTCCAGAAAACCCTTACAAGATAGAAAAACACAAAATAATAACTGAGAAAAAATATTTTTATTTGCTTGAGAGAAATGTCTGAATCCTTAGACAAAAATGATTTCTTAAAACCTTATGAGATTTTTTAATTCAGTGAGAGGAGGAGAAGCAGAGAGACAGACTCCCATATGCGTGCTAACCGGGATCCACCTGGCAAGCCAACTAGAGGGCGATGGTCTGCCAATCTGGGGCACTGCTTCGTTGTTCAGCAACTGAGCCCTTCCCAATGCCTGAGGCAGAAGCAATCCTCAGTGCCTGGGGCCAACTCACTCCAATTGAGCCATGGCTGCAGGAGGGAAAGAAAGAAAGAGAGAGAGAGAGAGAGAGAGAGAGAGAGAGAGAGAGAGAGAAGCAAGAGGGGGAGGGGTGGAGAAGCAGATGGGTGCCTCGCCTGTGTGCCTTGACTGGGAATTGGGACATCCATACACCAGGCCGATGCCAAATCACTGAGGCAACCATCCAGGGCCTTATGGGGTTTCAATAAAGCATATCTACTAATTTGGTAAAGCATTTAATGACATGTAAAGTGTTTAAAACACTGCCTGACACATAGCAATTAAGAAAACATGTTATTATTAAAGAAAAAAATTAAGCTTACAAATATTTAAGGAGATAACAAAAATTAAAACAGTAAAGACTCTCAATTTGTTTTGTTTTAAAAAGTGTGATTTAACTGGTGTTTGTTTTACCATGAGGAGACACGTAGCTTGATCCACATCTGTATGAAAAAATGGGACCAGAAAAAAAAATGGGCTTAAATTGTAAGTATTTGTACAAAATAAGGAAAAGAACATCATTAATATAAAGATAAAATAACATTAAAACAGGTTACATAGGATGACTGGAAGGTCTGTTCCTAAACATGTTTAAAGAAGATCTTAGTCAAATAATCTGAAAGTCTCTACTTGTAACCTTATTCATTCATGACACAGAATTGATTAGTATGGGGAACCCTTCATAATTTTCCACAAAGTTCAAAAAATGTTGTAATATTGTAATGAAGCAGAGACCCCAAAAAGACTTGATTATTCTCCCTCGTCTAGAATAAAATAAAAAAATCATCTAATCTGAGCATCAAAAGAATGTGCACACCTAGAGGCAAAAGAGATTCAAAGGAATTCAGCAAAAGCCAGGACAGCCCGGAATGCGCTCACTTGTTCTGTTTGGCTTCTAGGAGCATCTGTCTTTGCTGCATCATTTCTGCATTCCTCTTGTCTATCTCACTCTTGTAAACAAGAAAATAGAATAAAGTGTAGGGAAGTTCTTTTAAGTGCTCAAGAGAGCAAGAGCCTGCCTATTTTAAATGATGTGTGTCCCAGGAATAAAGCATGCCAGAGCACTGGCTATCCATGATTGTGCTACCAAGTCTGAGATGTTAACTGCCCAGATTGATATTAGCCAGCCAGAAAGCTGAGAAGATAGATTCTGAACAGCACTTTTTATTGGAGAATAGATTCTTTTTTTTTTTTCAGGCTTACAATCAAGACCAGTGGTAGAAACTATTTGTGAATTGGCAAGTGTGGCAATATCCCTTCGCATTATATTGGAGCAAAGGTTTTGTGTGTTTCTTATGCAATTATAGAGTAATGGTTTTCAAAGTGTAGTCTGGGACCCACAACATCAAAAACACCTGGGAATTTATTAGAAATACAAATTTTTGTGCCCCACCCTGATCTGCCAGACCAGAAACCCTGGGAATGGAACACAGCAGTCATTGTTTTAACAAGCCTTCGAGGTGATTCTAATGCTACTAAAGTTTGAGAAGCTCTGTTCTGTAGCAACAGTACACAAGTGCTTCCAGAATTCTGTTAGTACTAATTCTTAGCTAGAGAATCATTGGATAATAATTTGCCCATTCCAGTCTTTAAGTAGAATAGTCTAGTTAAGAAATTAGGAGTCATAAAGAACCAAAAGATGCAAATGAAGTGGTTACATGATGTAAATGGATGAATGGTTCTCTGTGACTTCAGGTCAGAAGATACAAAAAAAAGTCTGTAAGGCCAGAGGCTGCCACCACCGTGGCCATTCACATGCAGGTTTCCATTAGATTCAGGCAGATAGTAAAGAAACAGTAGAGCCAAAAAATGTTGGGCCATTCCTTTATTCTAGCCTTGCAACCGGTGGGCAAGTAAAAACAGAGGGCTCCAAAACCCACTCATTCAGAACTCACAAAGCTACTGACTCATCCAGTTTTTCCTAGAATCAAGGTTCCTCACAAGTCTCAGTCACCTCTGGTTTTCCATCTGCAAACATGGCTTCTTATTCTACAAAACTGGCTTCTCTCTCCTTCCCTTCCATCTTGGCTTCTTCTTTCTCCTTCTCCTTTTCTGCTCTTTTCTCTTCAAAATTTTTTGGCATGAAACCTCTCCTCCAGCCAACATTAGCATAACAGTGGCCCTTCCTAAGCAGGAAGGTAATTAGCAGTTTCATCTGGGCAGCGCCATTCACGTGGGCAGTGCCATTTTTAACAATAAAAGTGAGCAAACTCAAAAATCATATTTTACAAACTCCTTTGCCCAACATTCCACCCCTTTTGCTCACTTTGCAATCCACATCACAGGCATTCCTGTGCAAGGCATGAGGCACATCACACAAACAAATTAGAGCAATAGCACAAGTCATACAATTTTAATAATTACAAAGGTGCCCTTCACCGTGAATCTCTGAGCACTTTGCCAAAGCACAAAATGTCCTTGGAGCTTCTCTCCAACTGGATGAAAAGCTTCCCGGTGCAGGGACCTCTACCAGTCCTGCCTGCTTTCTTCCATCAGGGTTTTTCACATTGTCCAAAAGCCATATATCCATCCAACAAGGGAGCTGGTGCCCCTCTGGTTGCAGTCCAGGAATCAGTCCACACACATGGGCCTCAGGCCTTCCCCCTCATCCCTGCCATCATGGCAGCTCTTAAGACATTGTCCCAAGGAGGAGCACGTGGCAATGGTGGCAAACATTTCCACCTCTGCTCCAGAGTTATCCACCCCTATGTCCCACATTGCAGCAAACCTACTAGGGGTTTAGTAGGTAGTCTTAGCTGCTGGGCTTTTACATTCTGAAGTCTGTGGATCGCAGCTTCAGCCCGATTCTCCTCATCTTCAGAAGAGGAGCTGGAAATGCCAGCTCCCACCCACTCAGATACACTTTGCCAGCACGACTCTAGCTTATGCTCCTGTGGCTGCCGGCTCTCGACAGATTCCAGGGCAAACTGCAACTCACGAACCTGTAATTCCTTCTCCAAAGACTGCTCCATTTCTAGGCGAAACTCTCAAATCCGGTTGGCCTCCTTCTCCAGCACTTGCTCCAGTTCCAGGATCTGCATCTCTTTCTCCTGTGGCCATTCCAACTCCTTCCACTGCTGCTGCTCAGTTTGCAGGCCTTGGGCAACCTCCTGCACAGAGCTCTTGGTTTCCTTTCTCAGGGATGTAAAAATCAGCCAGCCCGTGGTCCTCAAAGGGACAGCCATGGGGAACCATAACAACCACCAGTCCTCTACCCCACCCTCAAGGGTGGTGTGGCTCCATGCCAATCTGATCCAAATCCTGCCACAAACTATGCCAAATGTAAAGCCAAGTACGCCGGCACCATCGTGGCCATTCACATGCAGGTTCCCATTAGATTTGTGCAGACAGTAAAGACACAGTGGAGCCAAAAAATGGTAGGCCATTCCTTCTTCTAGCCTTGCAACCAGCCAGTGAGTAAACATACACAGAGTGCTAAAAACCCATTCATTCAGAATTCACAAAGCTACTGACACATCCAAGATTTCCTAGAATCAAGGGTCCCCCACTAGTCTCAGTCACCTCTGGTTCCCCATCTGCCAACATGGTTTCTTACTCTGCAAAACTAGCTTCTCTCTCCTTCCCTTCCAGCTTGGCTTATTCTTCCTCCTCCTTCTCTGCTCTTTTCTCTTCAAAACTTTTTGGCACAAAAACTCTCCTCCAGCAACATTAGCATAACAATAGCCCTTTCCAAGTAGGAAGGTAATTAGCAGTTTCACCTGGGCAGTGTGCCATTCATGTGGGCAGCGGCCATTTTTAATAATAAAAGTGAGCAAATTCAAAATCATATTTTATAAACTCATTTGTCCAACAAAGTCACAAAAAATTGTGACAAAATTCACAATGAATATAGAATTATTTTATTATGAAACATGAGCTTTCGTACGTTATACCTGTTTTGTAACTGACATTGTTAGGTAAATCCTGAGAATAAACAAATGACCTACTAAAAAGTGAAACTGTTTTTGGGAAAATATTATATGCTCTAAATCTTAGTTATATGCTCATATCAGCTTAATAACTGATGCAGAACTTCACTAAATATGAAACAACATATATTTCTTATGTTATATATTGCCAGTTGGTTGAGGTAACTTGTCACTGCCCCATTCATAAAGGAGCTGTATGTGTTTGCCAAATCACTTTAACACTAAAACCAGAATATTTGTATATAGAAACACACAGAGATAAATAGAACATGTTCTCTGACTATGACACACTAAAACTAAAAATAACAATATAGTTAAACTAAAACTCCATTTGCTGGGGAAAAATAGAACTAGATTAAAAACAATGGGTCAAGGAGAAAACCAATCTACATAAATATATAAAAGTAATTTTTTGTGTTTATTATAGAATTTGAATGCTGTATTTAGCATGGTCTAAAGTAAACTGTACACTCTAAGGTACAGTGGTACCTTAAGATACGAGTTTGATTCATTCTGTAACCAAGTTTGTAAATCAGTCAACTCATATATCAAACAAATTTCTCCCATTTAAAATAACTGAAATAGACCTGTGGTGGCGCAGTGGATAAAGCCTCGACCTGGAAATGCTGAGGTCGCCGGTTCAAAACCCTGGGCTTGCCTGGTCAAGGCACATATGGGAGTTGATGCTTCCAGCTCCTCCCCCCTTCTCTCTCTCTCCCTCTCTCTCCTTTCTAAAATGAATAAAAAATAAAAAACAAACAAACAAAAGTGTTAAAAAAATAAAATAAAATAAAATAACTGAAATAGATTTAATCTGTTCCAGCCCTGTAAAACATCCCCAAACCATCCTAAATTATGAAAAAAGACATGTTTTTAATTAAGAAACACACATGTATACTTTACCAGTGCATAACAAAATATATGAAATAAAAGAAAAAAGTGTCTTTAGTACTGTATTCTTACCTTGGAGACAGACGAGTGCTGCTAACGGAGGTGAATGGCAGAGGAGGAAGGAGGGAGGAAGGGATACAGGCACTGTAGACACATAAACTAAAACTGCACTTTCTTAACACTAAATGTAAACTAAAACTGCATTTTTTTACTTTAAACAAAACTAAAACCGCACTTTCTTTACTTAAATGAAACTACAAAAACTTTATTGTAAAAAATGCACTTTCTTAACTTTGAACTTAACATTACGTATTTTTTATTTAATCATCACTTGTTTTTGCCTTCTTGGCTGCACTTTCGGCACTTTCACTTGCAGGACTTTTGAATACAAATCTATCCAAAGAGGTTTGATTTTGCCTGCCTTTTAAAATGTTATGGAAATGTGACAAACAAGTGTCGTTAAAAAGTGCTGAAGCACGACCAGTTGAAACTTTTTCTGGGTGTTTCTTTTCAATAAAACTTGAAAGCTTCTCCCACATTGCCAGCATGTCTTTATTTTCACTTGTAGAAATCACTTCCTCCCTCCGACTCTACCTCCTCTTCACTACTAATCTCTTGCAAAAGCTCCATATGTTACATCATCTGTAGCTCCTTCAACTCCTTAGTTGAGAGTTCTTCCAACTAGCAGCAGCTTCCCGAATCACGACTTGTATCTCGGAATTTCGCTCAGATCTCGAACAAAAATATGGACCGAGTCACAGCTTGTATCTTAAAAAAATTTCATATGTTGGTCTGCTCGTATCTCAAGGTACCACTGTATAAGTAAAATTTGCTTTGTGGGTGGAGGGCAGGGATGAGGGCTGGGCAGCCTGGTTAGAAATAAACTATGTCCTTCAAAGCAGCTAAAATGGAAGAACAGTGAACAAAAAGATGAGGGAGATGTTCTTTGTGTACTTTGATGTTCTGGTCAGAGAAAACAAGGAGTGTTTTAAACAGGACCCTCAAATCTCCATTTGCAATCTGAGGGGACTCCCTGAAAGGTAGGCGTTAACTCAGGAGGAGGTGACTGATCACCGGGCACCCTGCATGGAGTGATCCAGGATCAGAAGCTGGGCTGCAGTGTCTCTCCTGAGACACTCAGGTGCTTCTTAGTGTTATCAGACCTCCCAACTTGGGGCCACTTGTTTCCTGAGCCACAACTTGCTTTTATCCTTTTCATTGGTTTGAGTCAGAAATTACAGAAAACTGAGAATAGTGACTAGTCCATGCTTCTTCTCCTTTTATGCTCTGTCTATGCCAAGTGTTGTCCACCTTGCTTTCAACGCTCCGTCAATGGGGGAGAAGGAGCCTTTGATGGACTGAACATTCTGGACTCTGCGGCTGTTAAGACTGGTAGTAGACACCGAGAGGTTTCACTGGTAGCCGGCAGCTAAGCCTCAAAGTGAAAGGAACAGGAGGTGAGTCCAGCAAGGAGTGGGGTAAAAGGGGTGTGGCCTGACCCCGTTGGGGACTTTTCCTCTTTCCTGCATCCTCTTAAGAGTCCTTGGCTGTACCTAAAAATTAAACTGACAAAGACAGATTAACAGGAAAAAAGTCTTTTATTTATTTCATATAAGTTTTAGGTGATACAAGAGCCATCATAACGAAATGAAGATTCCCCTTCCCCTCTGAAAAGAAGGTTAAGCCCCAGCGTTTTTAAGCGAAGTTTGATGGAGAGTGGGAAGTCGCGGAAAACACGCTAGCACAAAGGGTATGCGCTAAGGGAAGTATCAGGACTGAAAACTAGCCAGCTGGTTGGTTGGGGGTCCTCAGCATCCCCCTATCATGGAGGTAAAGACGAGCCTTCGCCCACCCGGCTCTCTGACCTCCAGAGACGCAGGTCACAGGGCCAGAGTTTCTTCCGTTTCTTAGATTCCTTCAGCTTAAATTATCCAAGATGCAAAGAAGCTGTATTTGGGGGTGACATATCCTGACTCCCATAACCCTTTTTATTACTTTCCTGGGTCAGGTATTGAAGTCTGTGGTGATAAGCAGTTATAACCTTTTGAAAAATCTTAGGCAGGGTACATTGGGTTACATTTTTCCCTGTAGATATTTGTGACAAAGGAACAAGCAGTCAGATTTTAAAAACAGAAAAGCAGTTTAACTTAATGGTTCTGACTACAGCCTCTGGAGCCAGACCTACTGGGTTCAAGTCCTGGCTCTCACTAGCCTCTTTGTGCCTTTGTTTCCCCATCTGTGAACGGGTGAATAGTATCTAACACACAAGGTTGTTACAAGATTAATCGGATTAATATTCACAAAATGCTGGAAGTGATGCTTGGCATATAATTGATTTATTAATATTGGTTAAATTTAAAGTGGCTTTAAACAGACATTGAAGGTTGAAGCTATTCTCTTCTCTTCTAAAAAGAAGTCACTTTTACATGGGCACAGTGACTTCAACACACCTTGCTTCTGAACAACCATCTTAGCCTATTAGACCTAGAAATTAAAATGAGAAAATGTAACGCATGAGAGAGCCACACTCTTAGACCCATTAAACAGATTTTTCCTGAGATCTTCAATAGGCCAGCTAGTAATACAATCAATGTTTATTTAGATACAACATGGTAGTCAAATACAATAAACTTTATTGAATTCATTGATTTACTCATAGGCAAATTTATGTTTAGGTGTTCTCATTGTTGACAAAATAAAAAGATAGGGGAATATAATCAAATTAATATATAAGAAAAGAACCATAAGTAGCTTCAGAAAACAGAAAAATACTAGTAATAAAATCAGAAATTAAAAAAAGAAAAATAATAGAATTAATTAATAAATTCAAACACAGCTCTTAAAAAAGAGAGAAAGGCAGAAACAACACAATTAGAAGAAAAATCAATATAAAAACAGTTACAGAAAATATTTGAAAATTATAAAATATACTATGGATAATTATAAGTAAATAAATTAGGGAATCTCAATAAAATATACAGTTTTCTGGAAAAAAATATATAAATGACCAAAACTGACAATAAAAAGAAGAGAACCTGACAAAAAGAATACTAGGAAAATTATTGATAGCTTTATTAAAGAGCATCCCCCATAAATGGTTTAAGCCCATTAACCAGGGAATTACTTTAAACATTCAAGGAGCTAAGAATTCCCATGTTGAATATAAACAGTTACTGTACCAAGAAAAATATAAGAGAGTACTCACATCATTCAATGGAGTAAATATGATCCTGATACCTGCCTCTTACAAAATTAACACAAATTACATTTTAAAATATGTGGCGTTCATGGCTCTCTCAGCCAAAAATGTTCCCGACCCCTGGATAAGCCTTTTTCACCCTTTTTGATGTAGGGTGGTGCACTCTCATGAGGAATCCCATTATGCCTCAGATAAGTGACTTTGTAACAGAGACTTTCTTGTTTGTATATTGGATTAAAGGTTTTGAATCTACACTATACAGTGGGGCAGACTGGGAGCTTGCTCTCTCTAGGTTCATGAGATTAGCATTAGAGGAGAGAGCAGAGAGGAGAGCAGAGAAGGCCACATGGAGGAGGCCAGGAGAAGCAGCAAAGATGGTGGAGTGCTGAATGAGAAGCCAATTTGTGCAGAGTTTGTGCAGGAAAAAGGAAGGAGATGAGGAGCAGAGGTGAATAAGTCTGGTGAGCTAGGAACCTTTGATTCTAGGAAACTCGGATAAGTCAGTGGCTTTGTGAGCACTGAATGAGTGTGGTTTGGAGCCCAGTGTGTGTTTTTACTTGCATGCCGGGTGCAAGCTAGGATTAAAGATGATGGCCCACCAGTTCTTGGCTCCATTGTTTCATTATCGTCTGCCCGAATCTAATGCGAACCTGCATGGGCCAGGCAGCTGTGATAGTGGCCGTGGCCATTGGCTTTACAACGATAAAGCAAGTCAACAGTCTTTAAATAGATCACCCCAAGAATTCCACTTTGGCATTCTAGCCTAAGAAATTAATACAAAATCTGGAAGTGTTGTATATGCAAAGATGTTCCACATTTCATTATTTATAATGTTAAAATCTGGAGAGAGCCTAAATGATCATAGCTACTGTAGGGCCAGAGGCTGCCACCATGATGGCCCTGAAAGTTCACATTGGATTCGAGCAGACAGTAAAGATACAGTGGAGCCAAAAATGGTGGGACATTCTGTTTATTAAAGTCTTGCACTGGTGGACAAGCAAGCACACAGGGAAAACACTTCCCTTTCATTCAGGGCTCCCAAAGCCCTGATGCATTCTCCAGTTCCACAACCAGGAGAATCTTCTCCAGTTCTTCCTAGAATCAAAGGCCCCACCAGTCTCAGTGGAGCTTGCAAAGCCCCTCAGCTCTGATTCCTTACCTACATTCTGTCTCTTTCCCTGACAACATGGCTTCCCTCTCCTTATCCTGCTGCTCTCTCCGCAAAACTTGGCTTCATCCTCAGCACTCTGCATTCTCTCTGCCCTCTCTGCAAAACTACCTGGGCCCACAAAGACCCCTCCTCCAGTAAACATTAGCAAAACAATGGCCCCTCCCAAGCAGGAATGCAATCCGCAATTTGCAATCAACTGCCCTGCTCTGAGGGCAAGCTCACACCTGGCTGCCCAGTACCTTTTTTAATAAAAAAGTGATCAAACTCAATAATTACAAATTTTATACACTCATTTGCCCAACAGCTACCATTTCCAGATCACACATTCACTAAATACATGACAAATTTTACAGGTATGAAAACTGAGGCTCAGGGAGGAAAATTTATTGTTTCTGATCACAGAACAAAAAGTTCTTGGGCCAACATCCAAGCCCAATTTCTGGATGAAGCCCATACTCTGTTCTGTTCACCATCTCATGCTGCCACTAAAGCTATAGAAACAAGGAACGTTTAAAACATGTACTCTCATCTATTCTTCAAAGTATTATAGCCCTTCACAATAAAGATGTAAAAATTTTGTAGTGAAATGGACAATGTTTATAATATTGTAAAATGTATAAAAGCTATAAGCATATTTGTACACTGTAACAACTAAAAGGTAAAACCTACAGAAAAAAAAAAGTCCAGAAAAAATGGACTAGAAGAAAATAGTAAAATAGTAGTAATTTTTTGTTAGGGCAATCACTTCAAGGATAATATTTTGTTGGTAAAGTAATTATGTTAATTGATCATCAAAATAAGTTCATCAACTGAACAAAGGGTAAAGGCATTCCGACATACAGCGGTAAAATCCATGAGCGAGGAAAGGTGCAGAAGCTGTGTCTAGTACGAAGTTTGTTTCTTTCACAGCACCTTGCATGTACTTTGCATATATTATGAACTAAATAAATATGTTGTGATTAGATTGAAGTATATCCACATGTTACATTTAGGTTTTTGCAAGAAACTGAATGGCTCACCCGAACAGCTTTGGACAAGAAACAAAAAACCTCATCTGATTGAAATTACAAGCAAGATAGAAAATATACAGTATCCATTTTGAAATTTGGCTTCAGCATCAGATTCTATTGATTTTTTAATGTCCAGAGCAACTAAATACAACAAACACATAATGTGCCACACAGTATACTGTCAAAAGTCACTTCGATCATCACCTAAATTTCAGAGAAGAGGTAAGAGACATAGAGACACTATCAAAGAAAATTGATTTTTTACAGTTAATAACCTGTGCTGGGTGGCAGAAGAACACGGTTTCAAAAACATCATTCTGTGTTCAGATAATTTCACCAGCCTTCCCTGCGGCTCCCCCGACACTCCCACAGCTCCCCATCTGCCACCAGCCACCTCACTCCCAGACATTCTGATGACCGCACAAGTGGGGTTCAAATCATGGCCTCATCATTTGTATTGCATCTTTCATCCTCAGGGCCTTTTCCACTGTGATACAGAGACCAAAGTCTCAGGAAGAGAAAAGTGGTGACATATCTTTCAGGGAAATTGAATTTTTTATACTAGAAGTAAGAATACTTAAGAGGACGCTTTATCCTCAATACAACATTTCCTCTACTTTAGGAAAACAGTGTGGCCTGGAATGGCAGTGCTGTACTTCTGATTCAATTCTCAGATCTCATCCTCTGTAGCAAAGCTATGTGTTACCATGTGAACACTCCTCCCAGGGTTAGCTGCAGTAAGCCCAGAACCATTAAACTCTAGAAAACAGTCTTAAGGTCTGAATTAAACCTACATAAAATTCAAAGAAACACTTGAGCCACAGGCAGCTGCTATCAGTCCCCTTGAGTAGAAGTGTCCCCCAGTACCCACAATAAAGGGAGGGCACTGGGAAAAGCCAAATGACATGACCTATGTGCCCTTTATGTTTCCTCCACTTTTTATTTTACCTTTCACCCATTACCACTTACTGAGCAGCACTGGCCAGGCTGAGATGAGGGAGATAGAGAGTAAGGGGGGAGCAGTTGCCCCATTAGAGAGAGAGGACCATGTCAGGCACCACCTATATCCATGATGGCGAACCTTTTTATAAAAACCGCCCACTTTTGCAGTGCTGGTCAACCTGGTCCTTCCTGCCCACTAGTGGGCATTCCAGCTTTCATGGCGGGCCAATCGCAGCGCAATTTGGTTGCTCTGCTACCACCCATTATGAAAGCTGGAATGCCCACTAGTGGGCGGGAGGGACCAGGTTGACCAGCACTGCAAAAGTGGGTGGTTTTTATAAAAAGGTTTGCTATCACAGACCTATATACAGAGCAGTGAACCTGAGTCCTCAATAAAAAAGAGGTCAAGACATTCTAGCTGTGTATAGAAAGACATGTATACTCTAATAAGCCTTTACATTTTATCTTTGAAAACAAGATGATTTACTAATTTCAACAACTAACCAACCCTATGCCTGACACTGAACTGGATAATGGGGAAAAAGTAATAAACTTAAGTAATGCAGTTACTTTACAGTTATCAGAATTTGATTAACAACAACAAAAAATGAAGTGAAGGTTAGACCCAGAGTCAAGGGAAAGATATATACAAACAGTGGATTAGCAGAAAGCCAAAAAAGTTTTGCATATATACTGTATGTTTTGCTCCATAAGATGCACCTGACCATAAGATGCATCTAGGGTTTTAAGGAGGAAAAGAAGAAAAAAAATATTCTGAACCAAATGGTGTGTTAAAATATTTAATAAAATATACCACAATAATATTTCTACAATGTAAACTCAACAGCAGTATTAACAACCATTAACACTGTTATTAACAAATGAGAAGAGACTTTAATGTCAAATACCCTTCTAGTTGTCTTGGAACCTGCAGCAGCTAAAAAACAAATGAACATTTGCGCCATAAGACACACGGGCATTTTTCCCTCCATTTTGGGGGGGAAAAAGTGGGTCTTATGGAGCAAAAACTATGGTATATATATATATTTTTTAATTCAGAATTATTTTAATTATTATTCTCCCATGTTAACAGAAGGATCATAATAAAAGGAGCAATAAATAATCAAATTCAATAATGTAAAGTACCTATTACAGACTTCTGTACTTATTAATATTTACTCAAGTTACTCTTGAGCAGATCATAATTACTTTTAAACTTCCTATTCAAAGAGTATTTGCATCTTCCTCCTTCTTCTTCTTTCTTCCTCTTTTGTTTGATATACCTGCACTCAATTCACTCCCTCTGCCCCAAACCAAGATTTCCACTCCCTGAAGTTGACATTACTCAAGAGCTAATCTGATTTAAGCAGCTTGCACCAAGCATTAGTTATGAGACAAACAGACTTAGTCCTCACAGAAGGTATTAACACCCGAATTTCCGCCAACTCATTGTTGACCTTAAGGGCAGTAATCTTTAGAAGTAACCATCCTCGAGCATATGAAATTCCTGCCATAGTCTCTGAGACTCAACCTCTACTAAGTAACAATCAATTCATGAACTTTGTAAGTGATTTTGCATGTCAGTTGGCTTCTGGTAAAAATCTAGGGCCCCAAGATTAGCTTTGTGCAAAATTGGCATCAAAATCAGAATTTTCCACTGTCTCTTCCACTGTGATTTTTAAATTCTTCATTAATGTTACCTTTGCTTCTAAATTAATTTTAAAAAGCATACTAACCATGGACTATAACTTCAAATTCTGATAGAGTGTATTTTATTTTAATTTTTTTTATTTTTTTTATTTATTTTAGAGAAGAGAGGAGAGAGAGAGAGAGAGAGAGAGAGAGAGAGAGAATGGGGGGAGGAGCAGGAAGCATCAACTCCCATATGTGCCTTGACCAGGCAAGCCCAGGGCTTTGAACCAGCAACCTCAGCATTCCAGATCAACACTTGATCCACTGCGCCACCACAGGTCAGGCCTCTGACAGAGTGTAAATATCTCAGAAATTCCCAGCTGCCCTGGGTTGTTTCATTTTTTTCTTTTCAAAACAAAACTGGAAATTAAATTGAACTTTTTTATTTAAAACCCCAGAGCAGCACAAAATGAAGAAAAGTAACAATTAGTACTTAGGTAACCCAGAACCTACATGTGAAATCAACAGAAGAAAGTAAATTATTATTGTTTGCCCTGTCAAGTCTGGTTCAATAGGATTTTCCAACACATAAATTAGAAGTTATAAAGAGCAAAGGCTGCATGAGCTTCAGGATCTGGGCGACTCTGCTGTAGGAAATGAAGGTGGTAATGGAGCACCTAAAACAGGGTTGACATGATAATAAATAGCTGTAGATACAGCTATATTCCAGCCTATCTTAGAGATACTGGGGTTATCACAACAAAGCAAGTTATAATCTTTTTGTTTGTGGAAGGTCTGATCCCCCAAAATAAATGGTAACTTTCATGAGTATTTGTATAACAGTGAAGAGTGTTAAATGTAATATCTTTAGTAAAGTTAGCAAAAATTGTCCCAGTAAAAAAGGATGGCCTCTCTGTGCTCTTGAGGGTCTCTCATGTGATTACATACGATTATATAATATATGTGAAGGTAAAAGATAACACCTAATGCTCTCTCTCAGACCCTATCATTGGAGCTGCTTAATTAGAAAATTCTGGATAATGGATCCAAAGGCAGAAATATTTAATCTGGGGCAGCAATAATGTCAGCACAAGGAATCAAAAAAGATGGGCTTAGTCTCCTTAAATTTTTTTTATTCAAAACTCTGTAATTACACTGATGAGAAAATATAGCTTTATTCATTTTCTCAGAAAGGAAACATGGATATTACCTTTTTCCCATTTAGAAAAAACGGAAAATGGAGTCCGAGCACATTCTGAAAAGGAAGTTCCCATATTTATCTTCTTCTCCTTCCCCATTGGCTATGTTGAGAGCAGGGACATAGTAGGAAGAATACAACTACAAGTTTACATGAAATGCTAAGTCAGGCAAAGAAGATGCTTTCAGTTAAGAACCAAATGGTGCCTTTAATTATTTCCAATATTATAAATAGGATGAATAGACTGCTGTGGCTTAAATACGAAATCATAAATCAGAAAGGTGGTTGCTACAAAGTTGGTATAAATTCCTGGATCCATCTAGAGAGGAAAGAAGAGAAGGGGAAGAAAGAGACAGAACAGGATGATTTTCTGAGCATCGGTGTATGACAAGCATTCAGCTACATGCTTCACAAGTCATGACAGTATATTTCTACAACAAAGTTCCAAGAAGACAGAAAGACCATTTATATTTTTAAAAATCAACCTAAATGAAAGATTGTGGTTACATTAAACTGTAAATAACAATATTTAAGTATGGGTGTAAAAGGCATTTCTTTTTAATTTTTATTTTATTTATTCATTTTAGAGAGGAGAGAGAGGGGGGGAGAGAGAGAAGAGAGAGACAGGGGGGAGGAGCTGGAAGCATCAACTCCCATATGTGCCTTGACCAGGCAAGCCCAGGGTTTCGAACCAGTGACCTCAGCATTTCCAGGTTGACGCTTTATCCACTGCACCACCACAGGTCAGGCAAGGCATTTCTTTTTAAAGAATTGTTTAAGGTGATTGTATAACCTACTGATATGTGTTTGTTCAGCCTAGTATTTGGAAGAATATACATATTTTTAAGAATAAAAAGCTTGCTAATTCAATCTGGATTCCTAGTGAAGCATAAGACGTCTAGTTTAGACCTCTACAAATGTCAAGTGATTATTGTTATAATGTGTGATCACATCACCTTCATTGACATACAGGTATGTATAGAAGAAAAACAGCCCCTACAAATATCGCCCTCCTACATTTAAAACTGATAAATAGCAGCAAAGCAGTGGTTCTCAAACATTAGATTTATAAAGGTTCCTTGAGAGTGTGTGTTCCTGTGCATCAAGTACTCATATGGCAGCCTGGAATGGAGTCTAGAAATGGGCAATGTCACAAAGACCCCACGTGGTTCTAATGTAAAGAGCTGGGCTCTCACACTTTAAAAACATACTTTTGTTTAGTGGTTGACATGACAGGGTGACAGTAATGCTGGTGGTGGAGGCCAGGCAGGTTCCCACTGAATTCAAGCAGACACTAGAGGAACTGCAGAGCCAGAAAAGCTCAAGCCATACCCCTTAGTTAGAGGATCGCAAAGACAGGCAAGAGAATAAACAAAGAAAAAAACACTTTTGACAGTAAAGGGCAAGGGATTAGGAAAACCGCACCTCACAGTGGTGGGAGAGTGATCTGGGAGAGTTGCCCCTAAGGGAATGCACCCATAACCTTACATAGACTACACACACGTGGCACTGCCATGTGCTCATGCACTAATCAGGCAAAGTGCTTGCAGCTGGTAAACCAGCAAGCAAGCCTAACACAGCTGTTTTCCCCACATTCCACCCCTTTAGGGTTGCTCGCCTCACAAGCTATATACTAGGTATCTTCCATGATGGTCCCTGTGCAAGGAGTGAGGTACATTGCATAAACAGAAACAGTACAAACTATATCAACAGAATTACAAAGCACAACCTACCGGCAAAACGAGAGAATGGTCAGCGGCACCAAGAAAGGCAAATCTTTCCCTTCTGGCAGAATACAGCCCAGAGTTTTGTTTGCAGACACCACAGGAGCTGGTACCAGAGGCTACCCCAGATGGTTATACCAAACCTTATTGGCCAGGATCTGCTGGTTCTATGTGTAATAAAATGGGAAAATTCATTATTGGCCATACAGAAATTATGCTGTTTCCTTCATAATGCTGTTTGCCTGAGCACTCAAGGGATAATACACTTCTACCTTAGGTGGCCAGGTGCTGGTTGCCCAGGGAGTTAACTGGAGGTCCATCTCTAGCACCTTACTTCACTATGCCAACAAGGCCACCCATTGTAGGTGGAGGGCCTGTACAGTCCTGGGCCATGTTCATTGAAGCTGCTGGCCTTTAAGGAGGGCTGTTGGTGCAGGCAGGAGCAATTGCCTTGCCGTCCAAAGATCAACTTGAGTAAAGCATCCTTGCTGTGTATCTGCAACTGGATGGGAGCAGCTGCTCAGTGCAGGCGGGTCTCCACCAGAGCTGGGCCCTCCTGTCGAGGTCTCTCATTCAAAATCCAGAGTAACAGCCACAAGCAATGTGTCCATCCAGTAAGGGAGCTGGTGTCCCCCTCCTGCTGCAGTCCCTGCTTTAAGAGTCCATTATACCACTCAGTGATTCCAGCAGCCTATGGGTGATAGAGAACATGGTATGTCCAGTCTACCTCCCCTTTGTCCCACAACCACAGCAACCAGGCTGCCAGGGGCTCAGTGAGTTTCTGCTTGAATTGTGCCCCCAACTCCATCATTGTCGGGCCAGACCACAGAGTGCTCTACTACCTGGGGAGGGGTTGTGCCTGCCCCTGGGGGACTCTTGGCTGCTGGGTTTTTAACCTTCTGGGTGACCACCAGCCAGGCCCTGAGTCTGTAGACAGCAGTGTAATTCCAAACATCCTCCTCCTCAGAAGAAGAGGAGGTGGAAACGCCTGCTCCTGCCAACTCAGAACCACTCCACCAGGATGGATGCAGTTCCTTCTTCAGCAACCACTTCAGCTCCTGCAGCTGCCAGCTCTTGGCCTAAAGCTGAAACTCAAGCTCTTGAACCCATAGTTATTTCTCTACCAATTGTTGCTGCCAACATAAAGCTTCCAGGGCAAATCATAGCTCACAAACCTGTAATTCCTTCTTCAGAGATAGTTCCAGTTCCAGGTACCATTGGTGCTCAGCCTGCATCTCACACTGCAGCTCTGGAGAACAGTCAGCTTCCTTCTCCAGTGCTCGTTTCAGTTCACACTTTTACTGGTTCTCAGCCTGTAGCTTCATGGGCAGTTCTTAAATCTGCAACTCTTTCTCCAGTGACCATTACAGCACATGCTGTTGTTGGTGCTTGGTCTTCAGCTCGTCCTGGAGCTTTTGACTTTGGACAGCCTCTCGCACAGAGCTCTCAGTTTCTTCTCACACTGCTATTAAAAAACATCCAGCCCATGGCCCCCAAAAGCACATCCATGGGGAACCATATGCTGGAGAACAACAACCACTCCTGTACCCCACCCTTCAAGAGTGTTGGCAGGTCCATACTGATCTGATCTGAATCCTACCCACTACATCAGGTGTAATGCTGGTGGTAGAGGCCAGGTAGGTTTGCATTGATCTATGCAGCCACTAGAGCAGGGGTCCCCAAACTTTTTACACAGAGGGCCAGTTCACTGTCCCTCAGACCGTTGGAGGGCCGCCACATACAGTGCTCCTCTCACTGACCACCAATGAAAGAGGTGGCCCTTCCGGAAGTGCGGTGGGGGGCCGGATAAATGGCCTCAGGGGGCTGCATGTGGCCCGCGGGCTGTAGTTTGGGGACGCCTGCACTAGAGGAACCACAGAACCGGAAAGCATCAGGTCATACCCATTTATTGGAGGCTTGCAAAGACAGGTGAGTGAATAAACAAAGGCAAATCTGCTTTTCGCAGTGAAGGGCAAGGGATCAGGAAAACTGCACCTCATAGTGACAGGAGGGCAATCTGGGAGACTTGCCCCTGAGGGAAAGCATCCATAGCCTTACATAGACTATACATACATGGCACTGCCATGTGCTCACGCACTAATCAGGCAAAGTGCTTACAGCCGGTAAACCCACAAGCAAGCCTAACACAGCTGTTTTCCCAATAGTGGAACTGGCCATAATTACTCTTATAGTTTGGGGACTGCATTTCAGCTACAGAGTAGTCAACTCACTCAATCAACATTGAATGAATTTATTAATTTACCCAGTGAAATTAGGCTGGCACAAAAGTCCCCAGGAAATAGAATGAAGGTTACCAATAAACTATTACAAAGTCAAAGTCACAGCCACCGAAAATTTGGCTTCAGATCCTCCCTACTCATCCACACTTAAATTTTTCTAACTTTTTTCAAAAGAATAACATCTAAACAAACAGCTTTTATTAGCACCTCCAACTGTGACAGATTATTACTTAGCAACAAACATGCCCTGCAGAGCCGGAGGAGTCATCACCACATCAAGGAGGTCAGGAGCTCTCTGCGCAGAGCCGCATCCATGCTCACAGTGCGTCTCCCTCATTCCTTGGCTGGGCAAAGACTAGCTGCTCTATGTCTTCCTTGTTCTTGTTTTTTGTATCTGCTTTCCTGGAAGTTTGAAAATCTGTCTTTTTCGGCTGTTGATACCCAAGGGCCAGGTAAAAACTGCCATGCTCTACATTTGGCTTTTATAGTCCTAAAAGGCTTTCAATTCCATTTCTAGAGACAGGGACAGAAATGTCAAGAAATGCATACACAAGAATGACTGCCACCACTCCAAGACGGCCTGTTCCTGCCTTGCTGACTCCTTTCAACAGCCCCCAGTTTGCTTTTCATATACATATCTGCATGCTCGTGATTCAGTGAGCATGCCCTTCACATTAGCACTAATGGAAAGTAGGCTTGTGCCCTGAGGAGATAATAAGCCAGCCCACCTGAAGAAATAAGACCTCTAAATGCCTGAGGCAAATTGGTACCTTCCCATGAAACATCTCAGCAGGTACGCTGGGACAATCCCATCCAGTTAAATGAGACACAGTCCCCTCATTTCCACCAACATTTCTGCGACCATTCTTCAGCTTCAGAGGAGTGGAATGCACTCCAGCTAAGCTGATCTGGAAACTCTTGACTTTCATCTTCATGGAAAAAAAAAAAGGATTTTGAATTGAAAATTCAAATGAAACTTCAAACCTCATTAACCATCCTTCCAGGGGCAGGCTACTGGCAACGAATCACAAGGCAACCCTGCCTAATGGGAACCATAAGCCGACACCAGGCATGAAATCTCAGAGCCACTGGGGCTACCCAGCTCCTGCTTTGAGTGAGCAGCACTGAAGCCACAGCCTGTGAGCGGGGTCCTCTGCAGCACCTGAAAGGTGCCTTTAGTAAACATCAGAGAAACTTGTTACTATTATTCTGCCAGCTCTCCCCTTAAGATTTATTTGTATTTGTCAAGCATTTTTATTTTAGGGAAAAAAATGCATTAATGGGAAGATAAGTCTTTTCTCACTTTATTTTCTGCACCATATGAATTTCTCTGATCTCTGACCTTTCAGTAAATTACAGTCACATTCAGGATGGTCAAAAAGTCAAGAAAACTAAGTCTTTATTGGGAGGCCAAAAAAAAAAAATCATGCACAGAGAGGTGCGAAAAAAGACAATAATCATGTATTTTTCATA
The DNA here is from genome assembly GCF_036850765.1 of Saccopteryx bilineata. Classification (NCBI taxonomy): domain Eukaryota; kingdom Metazoa; phylum Chordata; class Mammalia; order Chiroptera; family Emballonuridae; genus Saccopteryx; species Saccopteryx bilineata. The sequence goes on along the minus strand of NC_089490.1, from coordinate 64,285,932 downwards.
GTATTTATTAATTTTATCAGAGAAACTTCATATCTATTGTCCTCTTCAATGCAAACATCATTCTTTCTTCTCTGAAATATTTTTTAGGTATTAAAATGCAATTGTAACTATTTCAATAGGAAATGTCAGCCTAAAAGGAGCTAAATCTGGTGGTGTGCTTTCTGGTAATATTTCTCTCCTTCTCTCTTTTAAATTAGATTTAATAAGCAGTCTTCCTGGGCTCAAAGGAGAAAACCACAGTGATAATCCTCCCTTTCCACAATTGCCAACACTGAGTTTGTATAACCACAGTTCCCTGTCTCCCATTCTCACTAATTTGTCTGACAGACAGCCTGTCTAGTCCCCGTGCAACTTCCTAGCTGCACCCCACGTCTCCTTTATTGTCACAGTCCACACTGACTTTTCAAATACCTGCTCCTTAATAGTAAACATCTTACAGTTGTGGCAGACATGTAAATTTTGGACTAATAAAAAAAACTAGAATAATAATTATTACTATTTATTGAATATTTTGTGCAAGCTATGCACCAGGCACTTATAACTACCTGATAAAGTAACTACATGGCAAGTAGGCATTACACCCATTTCATAAGTGACAAAACTGCAGAAAGGTTCAATGACTTGCCCAGAAATTAGAGATTCAAAATAAAATTGTTTGGTAGCAAGGCCCATATTCTTCATCATTACACACAATCTCATGAACAGATAGAAGTCTTCCTTATTTCCAACAAATCATTTCTTAGGCTTGACATTACCATCCAGGAAGAAAGCATGTTTGACAAGATTTTTGTTTTTGTTTTTAACCATGGCCACGATTACCACTGCTGCTGTTGCTGCTGCTAACACATCTCTTGACTACTCAATTACTGTTAATGTTTTTAATAATTTCATGTTTTATAGACAATAATATTCAATAAGACACTCCTTTATCACATCAACTTTACCTATGCAAACACTCAGTGGATACCAGTTTTAGAAATGATTAAGAGTAATAACTTTGATACCATTACTTATTAGTGCTCCATTGATATAAAATTGATCAATCTTCATAGCTGTCTACATTTTTATTTGATTTTGATATTTTATTGCATGCATTTTGTTGTCATCATAGTTGTCTTATGTTTTTAAAGCTGATTTCCATCCACCCCACCTCCATTCTAGTACCTAGACAGTGTTTCGCCCATAGTGGAAGTTCGGCAAATGTTTGTTTGATTTTATTTAAGCCATTAGAGATATATTCATTCTCTAAAATGCATAGAAGAGTGAAATAATCCATCCCATGAGCCATTAATCTTCTAAACTATCAATTAAGGGCACAGCCATTCATAACAGCAACCATTAAAAACTACTAAGTCATTTATCTTGAAGTCTGTAAAACAGATTTCTGTTGGCAGATAGGACAGCTCCAAGCATCTGCCATATGAGTGAATAGGTCAATAATCCCTACATTAAATAGTTGCTAAGTACTACAACTCTTTGAAATTATAGGTCATTGGGGCTAAGGTAGTCTCACTTATGGATATAAAACTCAGTTTCAAAATACTGTCTGGATATGAATTTCTAAGTTAGATCATTCAAGATGCACTGAGAAAGGTATATGTTCACTCATTTACTCAGCATGTATGCTTGAGCACCTGCCATAGCAGTATGATACAAGTTATGAAAGGTACAAGAAAAAAATGTTATTCTTAAAGAGCTTACAATCTAGTTGAAATCTTATCTAAACAGATCATATTATAACAATTATAAATCCATATTGTAAATGTGCAACATTGTTGGAAAGGAGCCTATTATATCCAAGGAGGTTAAATATTATCTGAGGTGATCTTGGCTAAGTGGGAAAAACAACAAAGACTTTAAGGAAAAAGAACATAAAAACTAATCAATAATGAGGGATCACACAAAAGCAATAATAGAGTCAGGATCTCTCCTCAGTTTCCCAAGGACCCTCCTAGTCCTCCCCAAATAATACATTGCTGTCCAAGAAAAATAGGGACTTGTCAGTTACATAAAGATTTATTTTTGCATAGACCTAGGTCATTTTATACTTAGAGGTTTATCTACCTATGCATTTCCATTTTTGGAAACAGTTAAAGACATCATATCAGGACTTTTCTACTTCTCATGTCAATCTCAATATTAGTAAAAAATATAATTTAAAAAATCTCCCATCTGGGGTGATAATGATCAGTGCATTCATTTCCCTGAGTCTGCCTCTATCTATTAGTCATTTTAGAAAGCCCATATCCTCACCCTCAGCTAGTTAGTAGAAAGTGTCTCTAGTAAGAAATTTAAGTTAATATATTAAGAAAGAATACAGCTCCAAAAGGGCTTGCTGATAAATGAATAAAACAGTGAACACAAAACAGCAGGATTGTGGCATGCTTTGAATTCTTGCAAAGCACAAAGATATGAAAAGCCAAGGTACATACTTACTAAACTCTGACCAAGTGTAAAAAAATTTTAGGTAAAGAATGTACAATGAACTTTTAATTTTAGCAATATAGCAGATAAATATACTGACAATTCTCTTTTGCATGAAACATCTAAATATTCAGGATAAAAATATAATGAATACTCTGAAATATTGTGGGTGGAGCGCAGAGCGCATTCCTAACAGCTGCGGCTGATGCAATGCTGTGAGAACACTCCAGCTCCCAGAACCCTCCTGGGCACACCTAAGAAGGGAGCTCACTCGCTATAAAAACGTGACTTAGTGCCAACCACAGAGCTCCCTAATCTTTCAGCCATTGGCTATGAAGGACACACTGTAACACCCTATAAGCTGAACCCATGTATATAAGCTAGCTTACTTCCTGAATAAAGCGGATCTGCATATCTGAACCTGGTCCCTGGAGTCAGATCTTTGCGTCTCCATTGTCCTCACCCCTGGCAGGACTTGTCCACAAAATATATAGCCAGAAGTTAAATTAATACCAAAAAATTAATTTAAGAAAGAGATATTTTAAGCATAAGAAAAAGTTACTATATAATAATAAAATTTTTTGATTCATGAAGAAATTATATCTCATCTCAAAATGCATGAGGCAAAAAGATTGACAAAACTGGAAGAAAATAATTTTCTACAATAGTGGGAACTTTTAATATACCTCTCTCAGAATTTGATAGTTGAAAGACAGAAAATGAGTAAGAGGTTAAGAGATTGAAAAGAAACTGTAAATAAGTGCAGTTTAACATTGACAGAACTCTGCATATAACAAATCAGCACTAGAGATACTTTATGATAATTAACCACATAGTAGGCCAACAGCAAATCTCATCAAACATCAAAGAATCATTGTAATCTCTGGCCACGTGCAGCTAAATTAAAATCAACAAGGCCTAACTCTAGAGACATAAATCAGATCAGTTGTTGTTGAAGGCTCGGGAAAAGAAGGGGAAATTGATCAAAAAGGGGCATAAAGGAATATTGTGAGGTAATGATGGAAAAATCTATATTTGATTTTAGTAATGGACTCATGACTGCATATATCAGGGATCCCCAAACTTTTTACACAGGGGGCCAGTTCACTGTCCCTCAGACCGTTGGAGAGCCAGACTATTAAAAAAAACTATGAACAAATCCCTATGCGCACTTCACATCTCTTATTTTAAATTTAAAAAATAAAATGGGAACAAATACAATATTTAAAATAAAGAACAAGTAAATTTAAATCAACAAACTGACCAGTATTTCAATGGGAACTATGGGCCTGTTTTTGGCTAATGAGATGGTCACTGTCCGGTTCCATATTTGTCACTGCTAGCCGTAACAAATGATATGATGCACTTCCGGAGCCGTGACGCATGCGTCCTGTGTCACCAGAAGTAGTACTGTACATGAGCAACTCAGCACTTTGCGGTGCCGCCACATACAGTACTCCAGGAGCACAGGATGAGGATGTTCCTTTCACTGACCACCAATGAAAGAGGTGCCCCTTCCGGAAGTGCGGAGGGGGCCGGATAAATGGCCTCAGGGGCATGTGGCCCGCGGGCCGTAGTTTGGGGATCCCTGGCATATATTTTTCAAAACTTATCAAACTATACACCTAAGATGGGTAAATTCTGTTAGGAAATGAGAGTAGAAAACTCCCATTCTGCCATCTTGTTGATATCACTCTTCCCAAAATGTTTTTCTAATACAAAATAATAGTTTATAATTTTCTCATCTCAGTTATAAACCTTGAAACAAAAATTAAAAATAAAGTATCAGCAAACAAATCCAAATATATTAGAGTTTGTTTTGTTTTGTTTTGTTTTGTGTCTGTGACTTAATCATTACCAAGCTGGGGTTATTCTGGAAATATTTTGATGGTGATTCAATATAGCCTTTTCTGCTATGAACATACAGCTTTTGGAGACTTCCTTATCTGAACAATATTTTTTTAAAAACTCTAAGAATGCCTGACCTGTGGTGGCGCAGTGGATAAAGCGTCGACCTAGAAATGCTGAGGTCGCCGGTTTGAAACCCTGGGCTTACCTGGTCAAGGCACATATGGGAGTTGATGCTTCCAGCTCCTCCCCCCTTCTTTCTCTCTATCTCTCTCTCTCTCTCCTCTCTAAAAATGAATAAATAAAATAAAAAAATAAAAAAATAAAAAAAGATTAAAAAAAAAATTAAAAAAAAAAAAACTCTAAGAAATTTTTTACAAAAATTATTATAATTTACCTTTTCTTGTTATAAAAATCAAGGTATGCTTATTTTAAAACCACTATAAAGTATAGATAAGCAAAAAAAAATATTTAATTACACAGTATCAGACTTAGAGAAAAGAAACCATTTAAAACTGTTCTAAAATCTTCCATATCTTTTCCTTGCTTATTTACTCACCTATTTCCCCCCTAATGTTCTTGTTTAAAAAAACTGACTCACTGAAATGATCAGAATGACTCATTGATTTCATATCACATGTATTTGTGCTGTATCTGCAATTTATTCCTAGAACAAAGGAAAATATCCCCTAGCAATAGTATAGTCACACAAAACTCCACACTCAGAATATCACCATCTTGAAATTCTTAATAATTTTATCCTTGAATTTGGTAAATAAAGGCTGATAAGAGCATGGAGCATATACTAGGGCCTTAGATACTTATCTCTCCCCAAGCAGTGTCTCCTCACTTCTCAAGAAAGGTTCTCAGCTGTGTGCTCTGTTCCCCCCCCCCCCCTGCCAGTTAGCAACTGCTGCTGCTTCTGTCCCAACAGGCCTGGGTGTGGACTCGAGAAGAGTTGAAGTTGGGCACAGAAGTATCAAGTAGGGCAGGGTGCAGGCCAACTGGGAGGGTCTGCACTGCGAGTCTCCCTGCACCTGAGGGAGCACATTAAATCGCAAATTAAAATAAAAGACAGAGAATACAAAAGAAAGGAAAAATTTCTCCTGCTGTTTGAAATGGAAAATCTGCATATTGCACTAGATCCCACAAATTATGTAGCCAGCCATGTGGACTGTACATTCTCACCCTTGGGCCAATCCCATACCCACACTCGAGGTATCAGCTATACTAAACTTTCTTTTGCTGTTTAAATAAGCCAACCTCATGTTTTTCCTTGCTTCCCCCCACACTGTTCCATCTCTTCAAATATTTTCCTCTGACCATTGCCACTCCAAGGCTACTGATGCATACCTGAACAGTTCACATGCTAATATACTATACTTATTTTGTTGTGATTGCTACCTTATTTGACTGCAGGCTCTAGGATGACAGAAACTATGATTAAGTTCCCCTGGGCACCTAGAATGGGCTAATTAATGAGCCTTACATTTCTGTTGCATGCTCTGATTTTCCAAACACACATACACACACCATCATCAGGTTTATATACTTATATTTATTTTACAGATGAAGAAGCTACAGTGAAGTTTAAATGATTTGCCCAAGGCCACACAGGCTGTGGCATTATAGAAATAAAAACAAAAACTAATATTTACTGAGCACGCAATATGTGTCCTGCTTTGTTTCAAGAACTTTGCACATGTGAAATCACTTCGTGGTCGCCATCACCCTGTTTGGGTAGGTACTGTTATACTACTAATGAGGAGATTGCAAGAGATTAAGTAACTCACCCAAGGCTACAACACCAGTGAGGGCCAGCACCAATCTGACTGCCTACTGTTTGGCTGCAGGGCCACAGTACTCGCCAGCACGCGACCTGTGCCTCTCACATGGAGTGACCGGCCCAGTCACAGTTTAATGCTCTATTGTAGCCATCTGTAAATTCTTAACAATTTTTAACAAGGTATCCCACATTTTCATTTTGCACAGGGTCTCACAAATTATGTAGCTGGTCCCAATTGCATGGTGTGGAAAAAAAATCCATGAGCCATTGCAGCAATTAGCACAGAACATGCTAACAGCTGGGCAGGACAAACCACACTCTACAGATATCGGTGGCCAGCTCGTCAGGTCAAGGAGAATTTCCAGGAGAGCTCCAGGAGATACCGGGTGGGCCAGGGCCTCTGCCCTGTGGCCCCGAGGCCACTCACACTTTCCCATACACCAAGAGCCCACTTTGGAAAGGAGGGTAGAACTTCAAGATGAGAGAAACAACAGTAAAAACAAAAAGTTCAAAATTTAACCTAACTGAATATTTATCCAAATTATGAAAACAAGGTATCTTTACCAATTTAAGTTTTTACTATCATTTTTAGCTATTGCACTCAAAATCAAAGAAACAGTTATGATAAATAAAATTTTCCTTATTTTTCTCCCCATCTAACTCAGCATATGTACATCTGACTCCTCTACAAGAGGAAAACTATGCACACTCAGAAAGGGAACTATGTCCTGTTGAAAAGCTTGTCTTCCCACACATGAGCTACACCAGGAATATATTTGGTGTGTACACCCTTGTTTGAGACTCTATTTTGTTATGCATTCTAAATAAAGGATGGTCAGATACTGGTTTTGGGGATGAGGGCTATTTCGTCCTCTTTTAGCAGTCATCTGGACATGCAGCCCTGAAAGAGGGGCACCTGCAGGGTGCCTTACCTGGCAGCAAGATGACCATACGGAAAGTATGTAAAATATACATCCCAGAGGAGATTTTAAAAATATACCATATGGTGAGTTTTGGGGTTTTTTTCCCCAGTTTTTTATAAAAATCTTTTTAGATTATGCCCACACAAGCACAGCATATATGGTTTCCCTCTTAGGAAAATGTTTCATTACTTCAGGATAATATAGATAGCCATAAAATTCCCTTTACTTATGAAAATAATAGGTGAACTTACTGGTTCCTTATCCTCATCTGTTTCTCCTTCTTGTGTACCCTTTCTTCACCAAGAAGTTCCCTGACCTGTTTCCCCTTTCCTTTAATTTAGTCTATTTGGTGGCCTCTTGTGCTTCATTTTACGAGACAAGAGGAGAAGGTCCTGGTAAAGAAGACAGAAAGCTCTGATGAAAAGCCATCTACAGTTTACTTGGGAGCTCAAGGCCAATATTAATTGACATTGATTTTCCCAAATTGGGCGTAACACGTGTTAAGTTTAGTGTTGTACTTAGCGTATAATACAGTAGATGCTCACAAAGTGTTAGTCACTTTCATTGTTTTGCCCCAATCATGACAGAGTTATTTGCCATCGCTATCTGTGCTGAGACCTCAGTGCACTTACCTGAATCAGGCTTGTTAAGACAGCAGGTGAAGAACGCCCAAGAAGATCTAGAGCAAAAGTGTTACGGTGAAAAGTTAATTAGTTTATAAAGGGATTGACAATTGTATCATGGTGTTAGGGTAAATCACCTGATAATTTATTATATAGTTTCTCAATTTTACTATCCACATAACAGCACCAGAAGACACAGACTATGCCTCTCTGGCTCATTATCACACCCCAGCACCGAAGACGTTACATAGTAGGCCCTTAATAAATGTGTTAAATAAGTAAGCAAATCTAAATGATGACACTTAAAATCACGTAGCCCAATCTCCTTCACAGTAGCCCAGAGAGTTGCCCAAGGTCAATAGAATATGCAGCTAACCCTGTAAGTAATGGATTTCAATGTCCCACTGCACTGATCCCTGAATTATTAGCACTTTCTCCAACTGAAATAACATGAACATAATTTTCTTCCCAATTTTTCTGGCTGAAGGATATACAAAAGTTTTCAGTGGGTGAAAGATTTATGCCACCGGCTCTGGGAAAGTCTAGAAACACCATGGGGCAACTGCGAAAGGTCTTATGGTAATTAAAGTGAGGCGCCAAGGGACCCCAGGAGGCCGGCATGGTAGGCAGGGGGACGGCTCTCCCAGAGGAAGGCACTCTTGCTGATGTCCATTACATAAAAGATCCTTAGACAAGCAAGAATGAAAACAAATACAAGAAAGGAAACCTGCCTATGGTCTTCTATTGTTTCCAAGGTTCTCACATACACTGACCTCTAACATAGCCTTCAGCTGAGCCGAAATACTTTCCTCTCCTAATGGAGGTGGACAACTCATATCCTAAAACTCAGATACATTGCACCTCCTTTTGAATCCCTGTAACTCAGTGGTAGTCAACCTGGTCCCTACCGCCCACTAGTGGAGTTCCAGCTTTCATTGTAGGTGGTAGCGGAGCAACGAAAGTATAAATAAAAAGATAGATTTAACTATAGTAAGTTGTTTTATAAAGATTTATTCTGTCAAACTTAGCGAAAATCCGACATAAAGTACTTGGTAAGTAATTATTATTATATGCTTTAACTTACTGTAACTCTGCTTTATAAATTTTATAAAGTAAAGTTACTTCCCTACTTTATAAATCATCATTACTGTGGAACCGGTGGGTGGTTAGAAAATTTTACTACTAACAGAGATACAGAAGTGGACGGTAGGTATAAAAAGGTTGACTACCCCTGCTGTAACTGAACTAAACCTCTCATGAACATCTCCATCTCACTAGGACTTGGGAGAAGTGAGAAGGTAGAAATGGAGATGATTGAAAAAAAAAATTTAAACTAATAAATTAAAGATTTCTCTGTCTAAGCTAGTTTAAATGAATTTTTTTTTAAATCTCACTTGGAAAAATACTCAGTCTCTAGTTTTTGTTCTGACATCCTTACATTTTTTGAAGGAGAACATGGCACGTGGGTATAAAGAGTAGCTTGCAAATCTTCGCTGTCAGTGGAGCTGACTGAGGTTGGGAGCTGGTATCTGCTGGGTCTTCTGGGTCTTGGCATAGGGCAGCCCTGGGCCCTGAGGTCCTGTGCCCTGACCACGGGGGGCAGCACTGTGTTGGAATAGCAGAGGGTGTCCATACTCAAGGTTACCTACCTCTGGTTGAGAAGGACACCCCAGTTCCTGAGTGTCCATTCCACATCTGTATGTTCCCCAACAGGACCCATGGGGACTTTGAGACCCCTGCATCCCATCCATTGGCTTCCGAGACTGAGCAGCACCAGGTTCATCTCGAACCCATGGCTAAATCTCGTCCTGCCGGCATCAGCATTCCACACGTTGCTACTCAGACAGGACGGCTCCCAGGCTACTGCAAAGAAAGTAGGACAGTTGCTCTCTTTCACTTCTGCTTCCTGCTTGGTGAAAACATCCCAAAGCTCATATTTCCTTTCTCTCTCCTATAGATATGTGTGTCTAAGAAGTAATATGACTTTTCCTTTTCTAGGGAATAATAATTTAAGGGGAATGAAAAATATGTTGGCTTCTATTTCCAAAAATCTATATCCATTTCGCTATCATCTCAGAGAGCTCAAAAGGATGTAGGGCTGACTCCTGTTGTTTTGGCCAGACACTGTTCAAAGATTAAGCTACAATATAAATAACATAAAATCACATAGTAAAAATCTTATTAAATGGGGTACAGTGAACTATATTTAACATTTCCAAGTCATAACTAAGCTTTGGTTTCTTTATTTATAAAATGTGAATAATAACACCTGCTCTGCCTACCTCACCTGGGTATCAGGAAAATACCTTGAAAGCTATAAAGTTTGGAGAAATAAAACTCAGCATCAAAAGTCCCTAAAACAAGTTGTATTCTTGAGCCCCAACCTTATGGCATAAGGGAACACACTACATATGTGTACACTGCACGAAAAGCCTGGCCAGACATTCAGACACTCTCCAAAGGAGCAAGCAGCAGTGTCCCACCACAAAGCAGAAAGCTTGGTGGGGTATATAAAGCTGCTATTGTTGAGCCAGGTTTTTTATGTGCTCTAGTATATTCATAGAGAATGCCACATTTACATGAGTGTGATTTAAAAGATTTTCTGCAGAGCAACAGTTTTATGGGAACGTGTGTGGGGAAAGGTTTGATTGAAGTGCACATGGCAATCCTTCAAGATTGATTTAATAGAGGGAAATGCCTGTTGGGCTAGAGTAGTCCAGAGCCCACAGATGCTACAAACATTTCTAGGAGCCTTCTGCTGGCTAGAAAGTAGCCACATTTGAATCAAATTATTCTGCAGAGCAGGCTTATTCTGTAGTAGTCCTCCAAGTGCCTGGAACCCTTTGCTAAGAATGGCTGTATTTTTGTAGTCCCAAGTCCACTGCAAGTTGCACCAGCAAGGACCTACCTCAGAAGATGGGCAGGAACACAGAAAGGCTGGGAAACCCAGTAGCATGATGTGTGGATCTCATTCCAGATGCCAGGCTCTCCTGGCTCCTGGATGGCTTCAGGGTCCCCCATGGGTCCATAGAGGAAACTGTTCATTTCACCTTTGATCTTAAATGTCAGCTAGGTGTCTTTCCCATGGCTAGATACTCAAAGTCATTATATATATATATATGGAAAGTTAAAGAATTTAAAAATAACACTTTAGTTAGTTGTGCCTTCAGGTATCTTCCAACTCAGCCAGGACCAGTTGCTTCCATCTCACTAGCTAGATGATGATGTCTAACTGGTGGCCCATGCTTATGTTTCATGAATTACTTCCCCATGCATTGTCTTATGTGATCATTTCAAAAATCCTGGCAAGACAGCAATGCAGGCATCACTATCCCAAGTGGAGAGAAGGACCCAGAGATAACATGTGAAAAACACACTCACCTGGTAAGAAGAAGAGCCAGATCTTTAAAGAACCAGATGAATCCCTCTGCCTTTACTCATAACATTAAAGTTTGTTAAATTGAAATGGCAAGCAGTCATGTTTCTTTCAGCTATAGTCTTTGAGTTGGATAGGTTTTTTTATACTGTTATCAAAAGCTAGATATTTCAAACTCCCAAATCAATGTTCTTACGTATCCTACTCCTCTGTTCACATGATTCCCTGCCAGCCATGGGGAAGATGAGTAGCGAGCATTTGTCTCCCTGCTTAAAAGTTTCAGAGCTATCAGTTATTTTCATTTCTCAACACAAGATGCAAGTACAGAAAGATATTAGGATTCTGAAATAGTATTGATTAGCCTTTACCAAATAAAATGTGTAATATATGAAGATGTAAGATTCCAGCTGACTTCTGACTAGAATAGAAAAAATAAAGAAACACATTCATCTCATAAAGCAAGTTGTATATGCCATGCACCACCAAGAGATATTTTATATCTGAAATTTTTTTTTCATTCAATGAGATGAGGGGAGGCAGAGAGACAGACTCCTGCATGCACCTCTACCGGGATCCACCCGGGAAGCCCACTACAGGCAATGTTCTGCCCATCTGGGGTGTTGCTCTGTTGCTCAGCAACCAAGCCCTAAGCACCTGAGTCGGAGGCCATGAGCCATCCGCAGTGCCCAGGGACAACTCGCTCCAATTGAGCCATGGCTTCAGGAGGGAAAGAGAGAGAGAGAAAGAAAGGTGAGGGGTGGAGAAGCAGATGGGTGCTTCTCTTGTGTGCCCTGACCGAGAATCAAACCTGGGACATCCACACACGGGGTCAATGCTCTACCACGGAGCCAACTGGCCAGGGTTTATATCTGAAATTTTAAGGTCAAGAAGGACCAGAGTCGTACCTGGCTTCCACTCCAGGCACCACTACAACTGTCTAAGGCAACTAAGTAGGGTTTTAGCAAATCTTTGAAATGGCATTGATATAGATGCCTACTTTTCCACCTTCTAGATTTTAGTAAAATTATATAAAAACCAAAATTTATATTTATTTTTAGCAAGTCTATATTTAACAAGTCTATATTTATACTGAGCCCAAACCAGAAGACTTATCCCAATTCTACCAAATACTCACAGGCCTGGGTTGAAGGAAGTATACAAGACCAATCCATGCTTTTCCTTGTGGAAAAAGAAATCAGTAAAGAAAGTCAGTAGGACAGCCTGAACAGACCACACAAGAAGCTGGAGCTGGAGGTAAAGGGCCTGTGGGACACTTGTGGTGGCATTTGGTGAGCAACAATGGCATTATGAGATGCTCAAAATATTGCCAGCCCCACCTAGAGGGGAACTTGATTAGAGGAATAAATTTGAAAGAAAAATGCAAAACTTTTAGAAAAAAAATTTAGAGTAATATCGTTTTAACCTCTAAACAAGGTGAATTCCTAATAAAGACTAAATACATAAATTAGATTATTATGCTAAGTGAAATAAGTCAGGCAGAGAAAGATAAGTACCATATATTTCACTTGTATGTGGAATCTAATGAACAAAATAGAAGCAAACTCATAGTTACAAAGAATGGACTGAGAGCTGTTAGAGGAGACAGGGGTTTGGGGGCTGGCCGAAAAAGGTAAAGAGATTAAACGAAAAAAATACAACTCATTGACACAGACAAAATTACGGTGATTACAAGACGGAAAAGGGGAGATGGGGTTGGTAGAGGCAGGATAAATGGTGATAGAAATTTGAGTTGGGGTAGTGAACACACAATGTAATATGCAGATGATGTTTGTAGAATTGGGCACCTGAAACCTGTATAATTTTATTAACCAATGTCATCCCAATAAATTAAATTAAAATTAAAAAATTAATAAAAATATTGATAAATGTGACTCACTTAAAATTTATACTTTTGCTCATCAAAAAACATCATTTAGGCCCTGGCCGGTTAGCCTAGTCAGTTAGAGTGACATCTCAAAATGACAAGTTTGCAGGTTCAATTCCTGGTCAGGGCACACACAGGAAGCAACCAATGAATGTACAACTAAGTGGAACAACAAATGAATGTTTCTCTTCCCCCTCCCTTCTCTCTTCCTTTCTCTCTCTGTCTCTCTAAATTAAGCCCTGGCCAGATAGCTTGGTTGGTTGGAGTATCATTCCAAAGTGTAGAGGTTGCCTGTTCAATCCTCATTCAAGGCACTTGCAGGAACAGCTCAATGTTCCTGTCTCACTGTCTCTCTCTCAGCCTCTCTTAAAAAAGAGAAATTCATTTATAAGGAGAAATTACAAGTCACACACCTAACTTGTAATAAATGTAATCAATAAAATATTCATGCCCAGAATCTATATATAAAGCAATAAGAAAAAGCTAACTCCAAAAGCAACAAAAGAAAAAAAATAAATTGGATTTCACTAAAATTAAAAGCTTTTATGCATAAAATAACATTATCAAGAAAGTAAAAAGACAATATACAGATGAAAATATTTATAAACCATATATCTAATAATGGTTTAATATCCAAAATATATAAATACTCCGACAACTCAACAACAAAAAGATAATCCCATTTAAAAAAAAAATAGCAAAGGGCTTGAATAGACATATCTCCAGAGAACATATACAAATGAAACATGAAAAGATACTAAATAGCAACAGTCATTAGGGAAATGCAAATCAAAACAGCAGTGAGATACCACATTATACCCACTAGTACAGCTATAATTCTTTTAATGAAAATAAGTGTTGGAGAGGATGAGGAGAAAATTGGCATTTGTATATTTATGATGGGAGTGCAAAATGGTTCAGCCTCTAAGAAACAGTTTGGCAGTATCTTAAAAACATAGAATCCTAAACATACAATTACATATGACCCAGCAAATTCCACTCCTAAATATTAATATATACCCAAAGAGTGGAAAACAAGGACTCAGACAAATACTTCTATGTCGATATTCAGTTCATAGTTGTTTTCAATAGTGAAAAGGTAGAAACAACCTAAGTGTTCATTAACATGTGAAAGGATAAATAAAATGCGGTATACACATGTAACGTAATATAAGTCAGCCATAAAAAAGAAATGCAGTTCTGACAAATGCTACAACATAGATGAACTTGAAAATATTATGCTAAGTGAAATAAGCTAAATGCAAAGGAACACATTGTGCGATTTCATTTATCACAAATATTTAGCAAAGGCAAATTTATAGAGACAAAAAGTAAATTAGAGGTTACCAGGGATGGTGGGGGAAGGAGGAAGAGAAGGAAATTATTGCTTAATTGGTGCAGACTTCTATTTGGGATGATAAAAATGTCCTGGAAATAGTGATAATGGTTACACAACACTGTGAATGTACTTAATGACACTAACTTGTACATGTAAAAATGGCAAATTTTATGCTGTATATATTTTCCATAATAATAAAAAAATTTTTAAAAAGATAACTAAACCCATTGGTAAATGGATAAAACATATAAACAGAAACTCAGAGATTATGCAGCCCAAAGGCCAATAAACATAATTAGATGCTCAGTCCTATTAATAAAGAGTACAAAAATGTAAACTATAATAAGAAGCCATTTTGTACTCATCATATTAGAAAACATTAGTATGACAATTACAAATGTTGGAGGGCACATGGAGCAGTAGGAATGATGATACACTACTAATTTAAATTAGTATGAACCACCTTTAAGAGTAATTGAGTAATAGCTAGCAAAGTTGAAGTACATATCGCAAGACCTAGCAATTCTTCTCCTGGGCATGGATCCTAGAGAAATCCTTGACCATGTACATAAAAAGGAATGCCTAGCAAAGTTCACAGCAACTGTGTTTGCAAAGTCAGAAACTAGAAACAACCTAAATGATCACCAAGAGAACAACAGATCAATTACCTCTAGTACATTCATTCATACATGGAAGACTACACAGATGTGAAAATGAATAAACTAGAGTTACACATATTTGCATGGCTGAATTTCACAAACATAATGCTGAACCAAAAAAAATGGCAAGTTTCAGAATAAATTATTTCATTTACATAAAACATTAAAATATGAAAAGCTATACACCCATTTTCTTATACATATTTATCATTGTATTTTATATATTACCATCTTTAGTAAAAGAATAAGATATAAATGGGAATAACAGTTACCAAGCTCAAGAGCGCGGCGCCTCAGGGTGGGGAGGGGATAAGATGAGAAAGGATACGGGGAGCTCAACATATTGGCAACATTTATTTTTTAAACTGAGTGGTAGATACATGATTACTCATTGTATGACTATTTAGAGCTTTTCTGTTTTAATATTTTAATGTAACATTGAAAAAAGAAGATTAAAAACAATCATACATTTTTTTAGTACACCTTGCAAAAGGCACTTTGCAAGGTGTACTAAAATCCTGAGCTATCACAGCACATGGTCTAGTTGTGGGTAAAACATGTGCAATAATGCATAATATCTAAAGATCATGAATATCAGATTGTGTAATATAAAGACTGAAAAAGGTAGCCAATAAATCCTATTGTCAAGTCCTGGGAAAATAATTCTATTTAACAGTAGACAAAAGAAATGGAAAAAATAAAAACATATATATTTTTTCTTTCTCTCTCTCAATTCCCTTTATAATGTCTTGAGGGTTTGTGCCTGATTTATTTTCTTTCATCTAATTTCTTTAAGTGCCTTATTCCCATAAGCCTTATAAAATCTAGGTTTAGAGAGGCAGGGCCCAGATATGACCAAATAAGTGCTTCACCCTTGGGTGCCCATACCTGAGGCTATAGGAACTCCATCCCATATTTTCAAAGTTTGATACACTCATCTAGAGTCAATTTGAGTATACTTCACAATACTCCCTCCATTTTCTCACATACTAAGTAAAAAACCAGGAGTCATTTTCACATCTTCCTTATTCAGTGTTTCACGCCTGCCTACATGCAACCTTATATGAAAAGTCACACCAACATATAGAAGTAGAAAAGGACACTCAACTAGTACCCAACAAGAATTCACAAAATTAGTTACACCAAATTCTATATGAATGTAAATCTCTTCTATATTTAATATAAAACTTTTAAGGGCCCCCACTATTAAGGGCGAAAAAGTAAAGTTTATTTCCTATTTTACCATATGAATAATATGGTAAAATCACATACCAGAACTTAATAACTTAAGAGAATTATCTCACTCAACATGTGCAACAATTGCATTATTAAAGTAAATATTATTAATAGTTGCTATTATCACCACTATTAATTATTCTTGGGAGCAGAATCAGAATAGAAAATCAAAAAAATGCACATTTTTAATTCATATGTGGCTTCTGGGACATGATCTTATTTCTATCAATGATATTGTACCTTTACCTTAGTCTGGAACACAAAACTGCCTCCTTAGCAATGGGAGTCCTCGACATCAGTGTAGAATATCAACGCTATAATGACTTCTTTTCATGTATTTTGAATTTTTCTATCATTGCGGAAATATTCAGTATATATAATTGCATGCTTTCTCATACTGCTTTCTTTCAAATTGGATTTTGCCCCCATGGATCTTAAAACCACTTCCATTAGAGAAATGTAAAAACAGTTGTAATTTCAGTAATTTGCCATTTTCCTCCTTTTGGGATAGCTTTAACTCATTGTATTTGAAGGACAAATAACGAAATGATCTTGAAATATTTAACGTAAAAGACATGCCAAGATTTGCAACACAAGAAAGCTTGATCTAATATGCACAAAAGTAACTTGAAAAACAGACCTTTTTTAGTAGATACATAAACTCCTATTTAACTAGTTACACTTTCCATTTCCTTATTCCTGCCTTATAATGAGCCATTTCATGTTTATTGGTGTTCAACTTGGCCACAAGTGCCATTCAATATAATCCCACATAGTTAAGCATTTGAGAAGCTACACACATACAAAAAAAAAAAAAAAAAAAGTAAATCAAACAGGAAGGGAAAGCAACAAAAGGATAATACACTAAGAGCCCATCTGGGGGTGAAACAAAGTAGTGTGCTTAAATTGCAGAGATTTAAACACGCATAACATGTATAATCTCAGTGGGCCAGCAGACTGCTTTTACATAACTTCACATCTCTGAGAACTGCAGCTATACAGAGAGGGAGAGTTTTCAATCGCTTTAGGTATTCACTGTTCATCTCATCAGGTTTTCCACTGTCGGACACAAGTCATATGAATCAGAAGCATTCCCTACCAAGAATCAAACTCTGAAGACAAAGACTATTGGCAGAGTATATTAGTTTCGCATTGTAGGTTTATGATGAGACTGTGAAGTCCTCACTCCACATAAGACTTTTCTCTTGGAGGAGTGATTTTAGAGCCCATCTCTAACCAAAGGACCCTCAGATTGCATTTTTTTAGAAAGCTGGTTTTAGCCAAATCCATGGGCTTCAGGTGCTGTGATCATTTAAAATATCAGCTTTCCCAACCACTAAAAATAAATTCCAAAAAAAGACTGAGAGGAAACCACATGTTACTTTGAATCCTTATTAAAACAATATAAAGAGACTGGAAAGCTCATTTGAGTTTTTTAGTAATAAGGTAGAATCATTTAGTAGCCTTGCTTTTTGAGGATCACTCCCAGGGCATGAGTAATAAAATGGTAACACTGACACAGCACTCACTACATTCCAGGAATTGTTTTAAGGGCTTTTCATATATCAGATCACTTGGTTTTCATAATTCTATGAGATATAATTGAATAATAGTCACATTTTACAAATGAGAAAACTGAGAGCATAAAAAGGTTAAGTAATCTGTCTATGGTGGCTCTGGCTGGGTAGCTCACTTGGTTTGAGCATTGTCCCAACTTGCCAGGATTGTGGATTCAATCCTTGGTCAGGCCACTTACAGGAATCAACCAAGGAATACACAGATGAGTGGAACAACAAATCTCTCTCTCCCTTTCTGCCTCCTTCTCTCTCTCTCCCCACATCTCTCTCTCTCCTCTGTAAAATAAATAAATAAATAGATAAATAAATAAGTAACATTTTAAAGTGGCTTGCTCATGGTTACACAGACAGGGAGTAGGAGAGCTGAGAGTCAAACTCAGAAAATCTGGCTCTGGAATCCATAATCTTCACTCTGACCTACTGAGGTGCAGCACAATGTTAGGTTTTAATACAAACACAACCCCAAATTTTTAACCCAAAACCAAATTAAGGATCAAATAATTAATTTTTTCATTATCTTTTGGTCTTTCCACATGCTATAAATTCATTATTTTATTCAACACATATTTATTGTGCCAGGCACTATCCTAAGAAGGGGGGCTAGAGAGAAAGAAAAGAGTAATTTTAATTTTAAGATGCTCAAGAGACTAACAAGAAAGAGACAAAAATGAAAAGATAAAAGAAAAAGAGAAGCCCACAGTACCATGAAATCAAGTACTTATAATACATGTCCCATGATAGAACTAAATTGACAAGATATATCCAAGCCATAAAAAAAAGAGGAGGAAGAAAGAAATAAAAAAAAAAAAAAAGAAATTTCTTGTCACTGATCTTTTCTTGAAAATCAAGGGCCAGTTGGCTCAGAGGTAGAGCGTCAACTGGGCATGTGGAAGTCCCAGGTTCCATTCCGGGCCAGGGCACACAGAAGAAATGACCATATGCTTCTCCACCTATTGGGCACTTGAGTTTGTAAAATTTATGACTTTTGAGTTTGCTCACTTTTATTGTTAAAAATGGTGTTGCCCAGGTGAAACTGCTAATTACCTTCCTGCTTGGGAAGGGCCATTGTTATGCTAATGTTGCTGGAGGAGGGTTTTTGTGCCAAAAGTTTTAAGAAGAAGGAAGAGGAAGAAGAAGGAAACCATTTGTGCAGAGTGAGAGCAGGGAGCAAGAGTGCTGGAGAGAAGGAAGCTAAGATGGCAGGGAAAGAGAGAGAAGCCAGTTTTGCAGAGTAAGAAGTCATGTTGGCAAATGGAAACCAGAGGGGCGAGGGGTTTTATGAGCTCCACTGAGACTGGTGGCAGCATTTGGTTCTAGGGAAAACCGGAAAGATTATCCTGGTTGTGGACCGGAGAATGTGTGAGTTGGTTTTGGAGCCCACTGTGTGTTTGTTTTTACTTGCCGGCTGGTTGCAAAGCTAGAATAAAGGAATGGCCCACCATTTTTTGGCTCCACTGCTTCTTTACTATCTTCCTAAATTCAATGAAAACTGCACCTGAATGGCCATGGTGGCGGTGACCCCTGGCCATACACCACCCCTCCCTCTCTTCTCCTCCTGCAGCCATGGCTGAAATGAGCAAGTTGGCCCTGGGCGCTGAGGATGACTCCACAGCTTCGCCTCAGGCACTAAAACAGCTTGGTTGCAGAGCAATGGATCAGTGGCCCCAAATGGGCAGAACATAAGCCCCAGATGGGGGTTGCCCAGTGGATCCTGGTGGGGGGTGCATGCAGGAGTCTGTCTCTCCACCTCCCTGCCTTTCACTTGATAAAAAAAGAATAGAAAAAAGAGAATCAAAGTACAGCCTTCTTGTTTCCCACCCCCCCCCCCACTGCTATCATCTTGAAGACCCTGAGGTTACAGCACTTTTACTAAAACATTGTTCTTAGCATTGCGTTAGAATTCTGATACTACCTTTGTAGGTTTTATATTCCCTTTGGTATTCTAAAACAAGTGTGAAAGTTGACTTCAAAAATTCTCCATTTATAGCAAAGGTTTGTTATGTTCGCAGCTCAGACTGTGCCGGTGTTTGAAACCAGCATGGAAGTCTAACCACTCCATCAGGCCTGGCCCAACTTGAGTGAAATCACTAAAATTTTGTGAGCCAATGCCCAGCCCTGCAGTAATAGCACTCTTTGCAAACCAAGATGGTGTGGCTATCCAAGCTTTTTAGAAACCATTTGCAGGCTGCAGGTGGAAAGTAACTGACACAGTCTGAACTAAAGAGCACAAAGACAATCGTCCTGGGAGGACAACTTGAGGCTGGCTTTTCATTCCAGTTGAGCTGATTCTGCTTGAATTAAAGCTATGCCTTGTTTCAAACCTACCACCTCAGGCCACCCCATGAGGATTCAGCTCAAAGTGAAACCAGAACTACTTTCTTTCTGGCAGGATCAGGCCACAGCCTAAAGCTTCCTATACTGATTTTTAAATCCACACAGTCATTTAGATAGAAGATGGCTTCCCACATCTGTTCTGCTTCCTTGCTCCACAGGAAACCCTGGATCTCCCTCCACACCCTAAAGAGCTTGCACCTGTCATGAAGTAAATCATTTTAGGTCTCTTCCCCAGAATTAAATGCAGCTTCATTTGCTGTTGGGATTTTATCATTTTAAAGCAGAAAGAACATATAAACAGAATCGTTCCTGCCTTCTGCTACTGCCTTCTTCTACTACAGGGGCTTGAGCCCCTGCTCTTCTTTGCCTCAATTTCTCTTTCTAGTAAATTACAATAATCCCTGTTGATATCAACTTATCAGGGACAACTATATTCATGGGCTCTCTCAGTTTCTGAAATGTCTCTTTATGAGTTCCTCCCACAAAAGCTCAATTTTCTTTTTCTTCTGCTCCATTGCTTCCAAGCATCAACAAAAGTCTATATAGCTTCCTGTAATTTGAAAAGTGCTGATCTGGTGAGCACCCCAATTGACCAGGCTTCAGGCCTAATTTCTTTTCAGCCTATGGCTAAGTCAGCTCTTACATCACCTCCTCCTCTTCTCTCTGGCTTTTTCCAGTTCACTCCTGTTATTCACTGATCATACTGCCAGATGTCAGGTAGGTGCTAGAGAGTAAAAGTGCACATGCTCAGTTCTCACCCTCAAAGATTCTGCACTAAAAAGTAAAGATAGGGCTTTGGCCAAGCAACTCATTTGGTTAGAGCATGATCCCAATACACTAAGGTTGTGGGTGCAATCCTCAGTCAGGGCACATACAACAATCAGCCAATGAATGCATAGGAAGTAGAACAACAAGTCAATGTTTCTGTCTCAAATTGATGTCTCTCTCTCTCTCTCTCTCTCTCTCTCTTCCTCCCTTTCTCACTACATTCACTCAATAAATAAATTTTTGCAGGCTGAACCTGATTCATTTAGCAACCCTGATTGAAAAGGGCAAATTCTGCCTGACCAGGCAGTGGCACGGTGGATAGAGCATCAGATTGGGATGCAGAGGACCCAGGTTCAAGACCTCAAGGTCACCAGCTTGAGCACAGGCTCATCTGGTTTGAACAAGGCTCACCAGCTTGAGCCCAAGGTTGCTGGCTTGAGCAAGGGGTTACTCGGTCTATCGTAGTCCCCCGGTCAAGGCACATATGAGAAAGCAATCAATGAATAACTAAGGTGCCTGTAAAGCCAGTAGCCACGGCCACCATCACAGCAGCCTGGCCCATGCAGGTTCGCATTAGATTTGGACAGATGGTAATGAAACAACAGAACCAAGAACTGGTGGGCCATTAGCATTAATCCTAGCTTGCACCCAGTGGGCAAGAAATACACACAGTGGGAAAACACTTCCCTTTACATTCAGGGCTCCCAAAGCCACTGACTTATCCAAGTTTCCTAGAATCAACGGTTTCTAGCTCACCAGCCTTATTCACCTCTGTTTCCCATCTTCTTCGCTCTACACAAACTCTGCACAAACTGGCTTCTCCTTCAGCACTCCATCATCTTGGTTGCTTCTCCTCTCCTCCATGTGGCCTTTCTCTGCTCTTCTCTCTAATGCTAATCTCAGGAACCGAGAGAGAGCAAGCTCCTGGTCTACCCTCATTTTATAGTGTAGAAATCAAAACCCTTAATCCAATATGCAAGCAAGAAAGTCTCTGATACAAAGTTACTTATCTGAGGCATAATGGGATTCCTCATGAGAATGCACCACCCCACATCATGCAATCAGACAAGGGTGTGGGGAAAAGCTTAGTCTTAAAACTAAGCCTTAGGCTATAATGACCCTGCCTGCTTACAGCCTGTCTCCCACACCTTAATAACAAACTATAAGTGAGCAAACATATATATCATATTTAAAAACTTATTTGACCAACAGTGCCACAACAAAGAATTGATGCTTCTCATCTCTCTCCCTTCCAGTTTGTCTGTCCCTATCTGTTTCTCTCTCTGACTCTCTCTGTCTCTGTCAAAATAAATAAATAAGAGCAAATTCTGAAGCAGCTTTAGCTTTTCCCCCCTGCCCACTCCTAACCCCTATACCAGGCCATGTGGAAGCAAATCTGTTCCTAATGATCAGACCCAGAGAGCAAAACTAAGTGATTTCCCAAGTTTTCTTCTCTGGCGGCCAAAACCACATGACCTTCATTGACTGCTGCTTATACTGCTTATGGGAGAGCACTGATCCTCTCTGTGATGTCGTTCTTATCTGGGAACTCACACTCCAAAGTGTTGGAAACCAAGTTCACCACTGTGTGGCCCAGGTTTCTTGATTGGCTTTCACATGGCCTTTATCCAAAGTCCCTATTTTGACCCTTTGCCTGATAACAAAGACTTAGCTAAGGAGGGGCCCAACATTGCTTACTGCAAGCCTCCACCCAAAGCTAAGTCTGTGCTCCCAACCAAGCTCAGCAGGAAAAGCAGCGTGCCGCCTGTACAAGGACATTCTGACTCCTTCAGGGCTTCCAAAATCTTGCTGACTCCATTGTGCCTGCCAACACCACCTCTCACACACATTCCTGCTTTTCTGTGCACTCAGCACTCCTGTACTCTTAAAATCACTCTTCCCACTGCCCCAAATCCAGATTGCTTTCCTGACACACTATCTTAGGTGTAATGGTGAGCACTTTGATGGGATTACTATGTGATAGTCGTTGTTCTGTACTGTGTATGTGGTGTGTATAGAGTGTGTCATATGTGTAGTATATATGATATATGTGTGGTGTGCATGTTGTGTGTGTGTCGTATAGTGTGGTGTGTGTGGCAGTGTGTGTGGTATAGGTGTGGTGCATGTGTGTGTATGGTAAAGGTATGGTATGTAGTGTGTCTGTATTGCATGTTTGTGATGTATGTGTGTTGGTGTTTATTTGTGTCCACATGTACAGCTCACATACTTTTCAATCTTCACAACCAGCCTGTGAGCCAGGGCCTATTTTTATGCTCAATTTATAGACTAAGAAACTGAGACACAGGGACATTAAAATAACTTGCCCACAGTTACACAGCTAGGAGTGGCAGAGTAAAGATTTGAAAGCAGTCTGGTTCCGGAGTCTGTACTCTTGACCTCTGTGCTGGGACCCAAACTCCCTTTCCAAGGCTGTTGATCTTACTTATAGAAGATCAAGTGCCATTTCTTATACAAATTATTTAACAAGTTTTGCATAAACTTATACATTGTTAAGGAGACACAACTTAAATTGCTATTTAAATTTTGCTATATTCTAAAGCATATTCTATGCTCCGACAAAATGCTGTTGTTCAGAATTAGTTCACTGTAATTTATGAATAATTAAAAGAAATGGTTTTAAAGGTCAGCATGGTGGTAAAGTGGTTTAATGGAACATCAAGAAGAGTCAAGATGACTTCTAGCAAGCACCAATAATGTGATCTTATTAATCAGCATCCTCTCTGAGCCTATGGTTCCACACTGTAGAGGGAGATTGTAAGAAAAGTCTGCCAACATTGTCTATTTGCTTTGGGGCTCAATGAGATAGCATATATGAAAGCACTGTATAAATGGTAAAGCATCATGTAAACATAAGTTCTCATTAAAGACAAAGTGACAAGATTAAGAAGATGGAAAATGATAATAGAAAAAAGGCAGTAACAAGGCTTCATGCTGGCAGACATAAGCCCTAGGTCTTTGTCTAGCACCTGACAAGACAGAGAAAGAAAACGTGGAGAGGAGAGAGTATATTACTCCTGAGAAATGTCTTTAGAAACTGGCTAGGGAGGAAGGCTTCCCGGGAATTATCCTTAAGATGAGCAGTCTGTGGAGTGCTGGCGAGAGCTCTGCCTTCTCTCTCATCGCCTTTGGTAATTTTCTCCTTGGGGTTTCCTTTTGTCCTACCTGCATGGGAGAACAGTGGAAACAGAAGAAAGCACCAACACAAAGAAGGTGACTAGAACCGTAATGTCTAGTGTCAAAGAATTTCAAAGCAAAAGGATGGGAAGAGGAAAACATTAGTAAAGCGAGTTTAAGATACCCTTCCTAGAAAATCATAAGGTTAAACAAAGAAGAACAGACTAGGATTATAAACAGCTACCTAGGAATTTGTTCAACATTGCTTTAAATCATGAATGTGCTCCATCAGGAAGTTAACATCCAGCTGATATAGCCCATAGGTCCAGTGGAAAGGAGACAGACCCAGTAAGTTGTCATCCCTCAGGATCTAGATCTGTTTCATCCACTCTGTATCCACAGCAATAACACAGTGCCTGCCATAGAGGAGGCCCATATTATAAATAAATTAAAGGGACAGAGTCAAGTTCAAGGACTGACTTTGCCATTGAATAGTCTTATAACTTCACTATCTTTAAAGTGAGGGAGTTAGAGAGTCTCTAAACTCTCTTTGGTTTCCAAAATTCTATAATTCTATTGTTCTCATTGGAAACCAAATACCTAGGAGAGAAGAAAAAGTTTCTGGGTTACTAATCTTTTCAATATAAACCTATGAAGTATAAAAGTTGGAAGTTTTAGTTGATGAGAAAGGCCTAATCTACAAAACAGCCTGTTCACCTTCCCCTGTTGTTCATTGCACAAATTAAATTAGCATTTCCTGGGGAAATGGCTAGAAGAGGACATTTGAATGAGGATCACACCTATCATCACTACATACAAATAACTCACAGCACTGCCCCTGCTGAAAATGAGGAATTTGTAGGCAAATGTGGCACTCCTATAAATTCATTAGCAGTAGAAAGTATTCATAACATCAAAATAGCATGAGCACAATAATAAACATGAACAATACAAAATGAGCAGCTATAGCTTAACCTTGGTCTGTAAGAGTTTATAATGTAGGTCTTTCCAAATGACAACATGAAATTAATATGGAATTTGAGTACCATGATAACAATTTCAGAATAGCTATAAGCCATTCAATCAACTTCATGGTACCTGGCTATATACTGTAGTAAATTGAAAAAACAAAAACAAAAAAAAACTCAGTTAACTGACATAGTCAATTTCCTGAAGTGCTAAATAACAGGGATTAAAAGTGGTATTCAGGAAAAAGAGAAACTGCCACTGTCATTCCAAAATCAGGAGAAATGTATGTAATCCTTGCACAGTGGGGTCTTCACCAGAATTAGATGAGTAAGAAAGATTCAGAGAGGTCCACAACCAATACATCCAATGAGAAGCACTACACTTGCTCCCCTCACTTTCCAGAACACCATCCCCGTCCCGCCAGCCCCCAAACAGGCTGGTCTGGGGTGCCTTTCCTTTCACGGCCTCCCCTCTGAACTGCGAGAGCACACAATTGAATTAGACCTTGCTATTAGAGAACTGGTCCCTGGAGAGCAGCTCTGAAATCATC
This sequence comes from Saccopteryx bilineata, assembly GCF_036850765.1. Taxonomy (NCBI): domain Eukaryota; kingdom Metazoa; phylum Chordata; class Mammalia; order Chiroptera; family Emballonuridae; genus Saccopteryx; species Saccopteryx bilineata. The sequence continues at coordinate 64,260,500 of NC_089490.1, read as the reverse complement.
CAAGCAGAAAAGTGAGAAAGCACGTTTTGTGGTTTGCTGCACTATTTGGAGGCTACGTATAAACCAAGAGCCGGGCCTGCCGGGTGCCAAGCTTCATCCACGAATTCCACGTTAGATCAAGGGGTGATAAATGTTCAGATAAACATTTTTATTTTATGCCTCAACAATTTATCCCCTCTTCCTCTTATGAGACTGCTGACCCAACTGATTCAGTGAAAACACACATACAGAGAACAATGTTAACCTTTGCTCACTCAGGCAGTCATGTGCGAAGACCCCAACCATTTGTTATCCTGGTTACCTTCTCTCTCTCGCCAATTCATCATGATGTTCCTTCCCTCCCATGCTATTGATTTTATGAAAGAGGTCTTTTTTTAATTTGTTCTTCATAAATGGTATTGACATAATTCTGTTTTGCTGCTTTGTCTTACATATTGTACTATAAACATGTGGTGTAAGAAAGTTTGTTTTTCTTCTTGTGGGGAAAAGCCTGGTATGGGTGTTGGAATAGCAACCCAGGGGTGAGAAAGAAATCATCTTTCTTGGACAGTCTTTCCAAATATCGGGGAATAAAGTCATGGCTAACCTCCTTGCTTCCCTTTCTCCATTTGTAAGCAAGAAAGTTGGGAGTGACTAACACAGGGTAAACAAATGAAAAAAAAAATACATTTTTATGCATTTCAGAATCACTAGATAAAAAGCTCTATATAAAAAAATTAAAAATAATAGCATTGCTACTATATTTGTGAATATTTTCACCACAGATGAATTCCTCCATAATCTCATAAAAAAAACCCAAAAAAAAACAAGAAATGAGGTATTTGGAAGATATATGCATATCATTTTAAAGGCAAATTTTTATTTGTTGTCAAGTATTGTCATGAATTGCTATACCAAATCATAAGTACTCCTGCTTGGGAGATGTTTTTAAATGTATCAGTTGTAAAATCAGTGTAATAAGTAACAAACAAAATAAAGTCAATGTGTAGCTGGGGGAAAAGGCGAGTCCCAAAACTTAGAGACGAAATTAAGAATTATATATCTGTATGCGAAGGGTCCCAACAAATATCTTATTTTTATGGTTTTTATGTCAGAAATTTTTATAGAGCTAAAACTTGGTGTAGAACATTGCATTTTCTTGAAAATATTAGAATAATACATCCAATATTAACTATACATTTGTTTTGTCTTTACTTTCTATTTTCTTAGAAAAGATAAAATGAGAAAAATATGTCAGCACTGGTGAACCTAATTCTCTGCTAACTGAAGCTTTTCCTAGTCCTCTGAAGCCCAGAAAGAATGTAAACATTGACCTTCCAGAAGCAGTTTCCTTTCGTCTTTCCCAGTCTGCAGAGGTATCGCCTAATCAACATATAAATATATATATTTCCCCTTAAGCTTCTCTTTTCCTCTCTAAGCCTGAAACAAGCCCTTAATGAAGCATATTGCATGAAGAAACTTGTAAGTACTTGTAGATTAAAATGCCCAAAAGGCCATGTGAGAGGCAAACATGTTCAACAGTACCAAACTTTTAGACCCAAACTTTTCTTTTAAAGAAATCAACAAAAGATAACATGTTAAAAAAAACAAAAAAGCCAGGCTTGACCTGTGGTGGCACAGTAGATAAAGCTGAGGTCCCGGTTCAAAACCCTGGTTTGCCCAGTCAAGGCACATACAGAAGCAACTACTACAAGTTGATGCTTCCTGCTTCCCCATCCCTTCTCTCTCTCTTTCTGCTCTCTCTAAAATAAATAAAATAAAATATTTTTAAAAATACAGGTATAGAAATAGATGTCATTTTAAATCTCATTAAAATTATTTCAAAGCTTCTCAAATTTTTGGAGTTCAGCCTGTGACTATATTTATTTATCTCCATAATTGGCCAACTAGAAACAGAACCCTTCTCCAAAATATCAGATACACAGCTAAGGTGGTAGAGGAAATTTTGAGGAAGTATTTTTTGAAGCAGTTGTAATTTTTCAATGGGAAATACTCAAGTTCCTTGAAACTGACCTTCCCAGTTTTTAATTCTTATAGATATAGAAAAATAATAGGTTTTATTTTAGGTCACAAAGAATCACACATTATTATAGGGTTTTTGTTGTTGTTGTTCAGAATTGTTTTACTATTATTAACTAATACAATCATTAGTGAATATTCACCAGTACTTGGTATTCAATCGGGATTTCCAAATTTTGTTTGGAGAATATAAGTATATCAAATCTCTGTAATATCTTATAATAGCTTACTATTTGATTATTAATTTTAGAAAAATCACATAAAGCAGGCTTGGCTTAAATAATATTTATAAGTACAGGTATTCAGGACTTTTAGAGGATACCATTCATTTCACTCAGATGCTCATGGATATTTTCACAAATTGTTGCTCCCCAAATTTATATGTTGAGATCTTAACCCTAATATCTCAGAATGTGACTATATTTGGAGATAAAGTCTTTAAAGAGGTTATTAAGGTAAAGTGGAGTCATTGGGGTGGGGCCTAATCTAACATGACTAATGTCCTTATAAGAAAAAGAGATGGACACAGACATGCACAGAAGGAAGATCACGTGAAGACAAAGGGAGAAGAAAGCCAGCTACAAGCCAAAGAGAGAGGTCTCAACATGAAATCAACCTCGTGGATAGTTTGATCTTTCAGCCTCCAGAACTATAAGGAAATAAATTTCTATTGTTTAATCCACCGAATCTGTGGTACTTTGTAATGAAAGCTCTGGAAAACCAACGCACACCTCTTCCTCGACAACCCTGAAGAGTTACCACTTTTCAACAGAAGGTTAGTTTGGCACCCTAAACAAAGTCTGCTTACTATTTTACAGCTGTGCACAGTTATAGTAACTAGATTGCTGTCAGACATCTGGGGACTATCGGTTCACACCATTCCATCTGGAACTCTGGGGTCTGTCTGTGTCATCCACATCTTCCTGTCACTTAAAACCATTTCAGAATTCAAGCCCTTGTGGTCACATTCTTTCCTCTAATGGAAGCAGCTTATTGCCCTTCAACTCTGTATGTCCAGGTAGTAGAGAAGCCACCGGGCAGATGGAGGCAGTTTTCTTTGAATGGGAACAGACACTTTTGTGCCTCAAAGACTTGTCTTTTGTATTAATTTGTGCCCTCTTGAAGCACCATTGAGTACATGCATTTTCTAATAAAGAGAGTAGAAACTACTGGGTTTTGAGGGGGGGTTGTTTTTTGTTTTTTAGCAAGAGAGACAGAGACAGAGAGAGAGGCAGATAGGGACAGACAGACAGGAAGGGAGAAGATGAGAAGAATAAGTTCTCCATTGCAGCATCTTTGTTGTTCATTGATTACTTTCTCATATGTGCCTTGATGGGGGAGGTCCAGCTTGAACCAGTGACCCCTTGTTCAAGCCAGTGACCTTAGATTCAAGCCAGTGACCATGGGGTCATGTCTATGATTCCACGCTCAAGCCAGCAACCCTGCGCTCAAGCTACTGAGCCCGTGCTCAAGCTGAATGAGCCCACGCTCAAGCCGGTGGCCTTGGAGTTTCAAAACTGGGTCCTCTGCATCCCAGGCCTATGCTCTATCCACTGCACCACCGCCTGGTCAGGCAGTAGAAACTATTCTAAATCTGTCTGCTATTCTTTAATCCCCTACATGAAATGCACCACTGTATATTTATCTAAAATGTAAGCACAACTCATTGTTTGATTTCATTCCTTCTCTGGAGTTTCTCTATAAGTATCCATGGTTTACTGGCATCCTTGTGTCCTTTTTATCTTGGCCCAAGTTTTACTGTCTTGGGAATTAATGGTCCATTTCATAATTGTTATTGAATAAAACTTTCCACAAAAGACCAAATTACAACCAGCTAAGCAGCTAGGTATCACACTAGGGAATGCCCCCTAGTGAGATGGCAGAAAGCCATGTCTACTTAAGGAAGACTGAGATAAGTAGGCCTGGAACCCATCACTCCTGAACATAAAAGTGGCTGTTCAATGCAAGAAGTGGTACCTAAAGCCACATTTACAGAAGAGGCCAATTACTGTAAAGCATGTTTAGTTTCCCCAAACACCTAGAAATTTGAATGTGAACCAATTTAAAGCTATTAGCATTTCATAGTCTCTTCAGTGTTTCAAACAGTGATAATATCCCAGTTGGAGTGGGAATATGACTTAACCTCTTCCTCAATTAGCGTACTTGTGTGAATGGTTTGATCAAGCAAAGCATTTTAAATCTGCCCATAAATTTCTTTCACCCTTGGCTCACTAGAGCAGTGGTAAGTTGTTATAGTGTTTTGTTGCTTTTGCTAAATTCCTATAAAGTGCAAACTTAAGTACTATATTACTCAGTTCCCATGGTGCAAGAGACTGACCGAAATATAGTGCTGAAATACAAAGTTAGATGTCCATCTTATGAGACAGAGTTTGAGAATTGATTCTAAAGGACTCCAATTCTTAATCTCAGGCCTTCCTATGTCTAGTCACTTATACTAGCCAGCATGGCCAAGAGCATGATTCCCAGAATCAGATAATCAAGCCCCTATCCAAATGCAGCATCTTCCAAAAATTATTTCAGCCAGTCAGGGAATACATCCTTCTCATAAGTCTGAGGAGGAATTCAGACAAGACACTCTAAAGCAGCTTTGCTCACTCCTTAGGATGCATGCACTGCTGGCATGCATATTGTAGGTAGTCCACAGGTAAACTTTTCTATTAGAATGTACATACAATTACTTAAAGAAAATATTAAATAGTTACATTTTCATTAGAAAAATATAATTGGCATATTAAGCACTTGATATCACACTTTTTCTTCTGTATTTATTTATACTATCCTTAAGGGCAAAGTCAGCTTAAGAAAGGTATTAAGTAAGTGATAGTACAAGGTATAAGCAGACAGAGCAAACATTGTGAAGATAATTGATGAACGAGAGAAATTTGAGAAAAGCAACACAGAAGCTTTTTCTCAGGCCTCAGGCAAGTCTTTCTCCTGGTACCAAGGAGAATAAATAAGAAGGAATTCTACCTAGGCGCATAGTGAAACTGGAGTACAATAAAGACAAAATCATGTTTTCAAACAGATAATCTAGAAAGCAAAGACAGTCCATAGAGGACTTCCTAATAACATTATTTGAACCCAGAAAAGAAAAGAAAATACAAAGTGCTGAAAGAAAAGAACTGTCAACTTACTGTTATATGCCCATTGAAATGATTATTGAAGAGTGAGGACAAAACACAAAAATTTCCAGACAACAAAACTGAGCATAATTACCATTAATAAATCCTTACAGAAAGGTCTTTTAAAAGATGCACCTCAGAAGGATTTAATTAGACTTAGAATGGAAGAGTCAATGAAATGGAAAGAGATGTACAAGGAAAACTGGTGAACGAAGAATTGGAAGCGTAGGGCTAGATCTAAGCATCACCTTTCTAAGTTAAAAATGGCTAATTTTGAGTTTTTAAAAAGTACATGTATATGAAACTAAGATATGGGATGATAACATCCAAGATATTACGCAGGTGATGAGAGCTATTGAGTTCTAAGGTCTTTACATTGTTTGGGAGGAGGACAGAACATTGAGTAATATTTGGCATTATTAATGTCAAGAACATGTGTTTAAAATAAAAGTTATCATTAAGGAATAAAAATAAATAAATATGCTTCCAACCAGAAAGGGAGCAGTGTGGGCTGGTTGAAAAGAATAAACAAAACCCCATCATCGTATTGAAAATAGGGCAGGAAATAAAAGAGGGATAAGAGAAACCACCAACAGAACCAAAACAGACTACACCAAACTTGGACGCTATGGAAGAGCTACATCCAGAAGCAGATTGCTTGTTTCAGAATGCAAATCGTTTTCTGTTCACACACAGCACACGCTGTTGCTGTCATTATTATCACAACCACATTTTGTTACAGAGACTGCCAGATTTAAGCTGCCAGGGTCTAATTAGGACGCCCCCTCCATCCACAACTGCAGTTATGAGGCTCACCCAACCACAGGGTCATATTATCCCTGTTAGTGCTCAGCTTTAGAAAGCATCGATTTGGGAGAGCAAAACTAATGCCATCCCCCAATGGAGCTCACAGTCACATAAGTGCACATGGATACACTCCAAAATCCTAGAGCTTTTTTCTATCTGGATCCTCAGTATGTACTGTATAGACCTCTGAAGTCAAATCCTCTTCCCAGTATAATTTAGCTAAGGATTCTTACATCCGTCTGCAGGAGGAATATAATTTTTCAGAATAGGAAGTAACAGCTCATCCGAAACTGAAATTGCAACAAGGTTGGAATCTACCTGCTTCTTAGCATCAGTAGGCATACTAAAACAAAACAAACAACAAGATTTATGTCTCTAAACCTAAAATATTCCAAACCAATTATTTACTTAATATTTTGCTAAATTATCTAACATTGAAGTTTTGATTAGGAAAGCAAAAGAGAAGTCTGCAGGTGGCCTATAAAGCTAATTTTGAAGATAGCTCTGCTAAGTTCATGCCATGATCTTGGAGAATTTTATTGTAGTGTTAAAACCCGCACTGCCCTCAGGGTGTTCACCTGCCATAGAATTTAATTTATTTTATAGCTCTTCTAATAGACTGAGTCTCATCCATTAGGTAAATATAATGTAGAAATATTCTCTTGTTTTCTGTAAAGAAGAAACCAGCAAATACAGCCGCTTTATTCTTGCTGAATCTTTTGCTATTCTAATTGGGTTTAAATCTGGGTTGTGTTGTGACGTACCCCTCATTCAGGGTATAGCATACTGTCTACATGATACAAGATACCGTGTGCTACTTTAGCATATGTAATATAAACAAAAACAAAAATTAAATCAAGTAGACAATTTCTGTGATGATAAATTTACCAGTTGAACATTGAGATGTATTCATATAGTTGCCTAACATTCCTAGACCAAAAATATTTCTAATAAATGTACTTCTAGTTCAGTGTTTGAGGTATGATCCAAGCCTGGTAGGGAAAATAGACTCAGGACTGAGTAAATCTGAGAAATGGTTCAGATTAATGGTGACTGAAAAAAAGAGGGAGGGTAGAGCTTGGAGTAGTAGGCAACCTTTAAAAATAAGAATAAAAATAAATGAATCAAATATAACATTATGGTGGAGAGGAAGCTGAATTCATCTGCACATGTTAAGGGTGACTTCATTATTCCTGGTCATCCTGGTTGTGCCGTGATACTGGAGCCTGATGAGGCCACCCCATCTCTGGAAGATAAATTCAAAACACAAGTTATGGCTCTAATATATTCTCTAAATGTATAGAATATACTTAACAGATGGCAACGGGATAGTATTTTTATCTTTAGATGTTCCTGACAAGAATGAACATAATTTTCAGCAAGGCAAACCTGGAATAAGTCTCATGCAGACTCACCTTCCCAACTCACTTGGCAAAATTAAAATAGTTTCTCAGAAGGAGGGATTGAGAGCCAAAGGCTTTAGAATGCTTTAAATAAGTCACCTTGGTAGAAGTGACTTCCTTACCACCAAAGCAGTGGAGAATGTGTACTTCCTAAGGCTTTAAATAAGGAAGCCTCCAAACAATTGGGGAAATCACCCAAAAACAAAACAATTTCAATAAATGCTCACTGACTTATTTAGTTAATCTTTGTCTACCAAAGATTTTTTAAAGCTTCTTCTCAAATTCATGGCAACTAATAATTTTTTCTATTCATCTCTTTTCTCACTCTTCCCAAGTTATAAATTCAGCCATGAATAGATGCCAAGTACCCAAGTCTGTATCCACACATTGCCAGTTTCTAACATGCTTTCCTGGGTTTTTCTCTCATCTTGTCTTCTAATTCCTTGCCCACCTGATTTCAGTAAACCCTTTATTTACAACAAAACCACAATGGTTTTCAGTTTGGGATTATGGCAATTTCTTTAAAATAAAGTTACCTTAAAGCCTGCTTCCCAATGTATAATCTAGAAGTAGCTAAAACACAGGAAAAACTGCCAGAGGGGGAAAAAAATGAAATCAACTTCAATAGCATGAGATACTGCAACAACCTTTGTAGCATTTTTGAAGAGAGCTTTGGACTAAGGAGGAAGCTACTTGTCCAAATGATGGTGAATTATCTAAAATACACAGAATAGTTTCTTTGTTTTCAAAGGCTAATATTTACTCTTTCTTAATTATAGTGGAAACCACTGCAGATGAGGCGTCATTTTTTCTGGGTTAACTGTCCCAACTGAAGTACTGAAAAGGCAGGTTTGATTGAGGTGGACAAACTTCAGGAAATATCTACTCTTCTAAATGCTGAGCTTCTCTTTTGAGTCCTTATAATTATAATCTCTAAGTAGTAGTTTTTTGCAATGTTTGGTTAGAATTCAAAACTTTTTAATCTAAAAATGCTATAAGACACGGCCTTACTTGTGTCATTACACAGTTTTTGTTATCATTGTTACATACTGGCCTAAAACAGAGGCCCATATTCGTGGCATAAATTTAAGTGATAGGCTCATAACTAAAATGTCAAGGTGATCCTTCTTGCCTATTGTTAAATACAAAATAATTATGCCTGACAAGGTGGTGGCGCAGTGGATAGAGCGTCGGACTGGGATGCCGAAGACCCAGGTTCAAGACCTTGAGGTCGCCAGCTTGAGCGCAGGTTCATCTGGTTTAAGCAAAGCTCACCAGCTTGGACCCAAGGTCATTGGCTTGAGCAAGGGGTTACTCGGTCTGCTGAAGGTCCACGGTCAAGGCACATATGAGAAAGCAATCAATGAACAATTAAGGTGTCGCAACGAAAAACTAATGATTGATGCTTTTTATCTCTCTCCGTTCCTATCTGTCTGTCCCTATCTATCCCTCTCTCTGACTCTCTCTGTCTCTGTAAAATAATAATAATAATAATAATTACATCTCCAACAAGTCGGTCCTTCTTCCTTTCTTCCTTTCATTCACCTCATAACAAGAGCTATTAAATTGGTATTTACACTTACATCATTTATTGTGCTTTTTGTCCACTCTTAATGAAGTTTTTTATAACATGCAACATGTGACATTAGATAATTATAACTCCAAAATTTACATACTATTGCAAAATTCAGAAAGTGCTGTCAAATGCATAATCTCATTTAACTCTCCCAATAACCCTACAATGAGTTATATTAGCTTTAAAGACAAGGATTTTAAGGTTTAGAAAGCATTGTAACTTTCTCAAATTTGCACAGCTATCAGGCAGCCAATGGTTCTTGATTCTAAGCAACGTTTTATTTACCTACATATTTGTTTAAGAATGTTCTGATCCAATTAAGAGTTAAACTGACAAACTCTGTGTGGCTACTGGATTTTCTCTTCCTAGGGAATAAAGATTCACTCTAACTCAGAGGACAGAGATATGTTCCTGGAAGAAGTAAGAATGTCTTCCTTCCAGGAAATGCTGTGAAAGTTCTTCAGAGAAACTATAAGAATGCAAAGTCACTGAGAGCCTGGAGTAGCACCCAGGAATGAAATCTGTAAAGTTACCATGCAGAGGAGGGAGGACACGGTGTAGATATTTAGAGGTTGAAACTACCAGGAAAATCTTCAAAGAGAATAATCCAAATACTTACAAAAGAGATTCTTTCCATAGTCAAGCAAATAAGTATTGTATATTCAAATTTCCAAAAGTTAATATATATTATGCAGCAATTTTTTGAGGGGGAAGTTGAAGGGGATGTTGGGCTGAAACATCCACAGATTTTGCCTTACCAAACCCTGAACTCTGCGAGGGAAAATCAAAGTGAGTGAACCAGAATATTTCAAGAAAACAAAGGTAACCTTATAGAACAGAAAGAAATCCACCAAGGAAACTATTTCACAAAACCTCTACATTGTTTGCCTGACCTACAAAAAAAAAAGCCTCTCTTCAGTTAATAATAAGAAACTCAGCCCAAATGGCAACTTGAGACACCTCAAAACAGCAGCTCTATGGACACAGTGACAAAAGAATTCACAAGTCTGGAACTCAAACTTAGATCTCATGACACTAAATGATATTTTCTTCCCCTCTATCATAGAAAAGGCATGCACATGAAATTAAACAAAGAACTACAAAGGAAAATTAAATAAAATATTTTCCATTTTCCTTTTCCACTCCCATGTGTTTTAGTCTGATCTAACTGCTATAACATGGACACTGTGGTGGGTAGAGGGGAACAAATACTCTGTGTATGGCACCAGGTCATTTCTTAGTTAGACAGTTGTGATTGCCCACTGATGGATCACCTACCTGCCACTGCTTTTTGCTCTGATACATCTGCCCATTGTATCCAGAGTAATTTCTTTCTACAAAAAGGATCTGATCATTCCCATCCTTTGTAACTCTCTCTCTCTATCTCTCTTTCTCTTGGTGTTGTAATGATTTCCCATTGAATACTGATCAAAGCCTAAATTTTTTACCATTTAATATTTCTTGTACCATTGCCATTGTGGTTTCCCAAACACAGAGTCCTTGTAACCTCTGTGCCTTGCTCATACTATTTACTTTGTCTGGGGTATTTGCACACTCCACTCTTCCTTCTGTTAATTCTTGCTCATATCTCCAGGTCCACATCTCTTACAGAGCCTTTCCTGACCCCACATCCCAGTTTATCTCTTTGACTTAAGTAATGTTATTATGTTTTTATAATGATGTGGACAAAATTTTATGTCTGGCACCAGACATTCTCTTTGGAAGGCAATTGTATTTCTTTAGGGAAATAAAATATATCTTGAAAATGACCAGGGTAGAAGATAAAATCACAAATGATCTGGGTGTGAAAAGAACTGGTAGTCATGAGACAATGGAAGAAAGATGGTGTTCTGCAGAAAGACTACTAGGTGAGAGTTGGAGAGAAAGGGATGGAGAACAGGGGACTCTAAAGAGTAAATTAAGTAATACTCAGTGAGATTCCTTCACAAATAACCTGGAATTATTGGTACATTTGAAAAAAATGCAAAGAAATCTTGGAGTGGTGAAACCAATATAGGCCAAATATTTGTGTCCTGGAGGGAGCAAATGGAGAAAGCAAGCATCAAGACAGGAACCAAACCATAGTAGTAATGATATAAGCTTGTGAATTTAAAAATATGTTAGAAGGCTGATATATATTCAAGCCATAGAATCAGAAAAATAAGTCAATGTACTTATACCTCCAGAGCCAAAAAGACCCAAGCTGACATTTAAGTTACTCTTCAACTATGGGCTCTACCCTAGTCTGTCTTTATTATAATCACGTATTTTTCTGAACCCCACACTAAATTATAATGCTTTATGGAGCAGGAATTTAGGCTTATTCACCTTTGAATTCTCTTATACAGGAAATAAGGAAAAATATAAATAAAACTCAACAAATGTTTGTTGAACAAAATTGAATTGAACTATTATTAAAAAGCATTTTCAAAACATTCATAAACTCCAGATGATTTCCTTCAGATGAAGTTTTCAGAAGTCAACCAAAATGTGAATGGAGGCTTAGGAAGAAAAGGAAGGAGATAATGTGAGTGTGGTGGTGGTGGTGAAGGTTGGGACGAGGTAGCAGTGTGCATGGTCAACATGCTATCGAGGTCAACATGCAGAGGACTTTTGCATATTGATTTTATATCCTGTGACTTTACTGTATTGGTTTATTTTTTCTACCAGTTTTTTGGTGGAGTCTTTGGGGTTTTCTATGTACAGGATTATGTCATCCATAAAAAGTGATACCTTTACTTCTTCTTTCCCAATATACATGCCTTTTGTTTCTTTCTCTTGCCTGATCACTCTGGCTAAAACTTCTAGAATTGTGCTAAGAGTGGAAAGAGTGGGCAGCTTTGTCTCCTTCCTGATTTTAGAGGAAAAGCCTTCATTTTTTTTACCATTTAGTATGATATTAGCTGATGGTTTGTCATATATGGCCTTTATTATGTTGAGATACTTTCCTTCTATTCCGATTTTATTGAGTATTTTAAACATAAAGGGATGTTCTTTCTTTTTGGGGGGGTTCTATCTTATTAAATGCCTTTTCTGCATCTATTGCTAGGATCATGTGTTTTTTTTCTTTGTTTCGTTAATATGGTATATTACATTGATCAATTTCCATTTGTTGAACCATCCTTGTGCTCCTGGAATGAATTCCACTTGATGGTGATGTATTATTTTTTTAATGATGTGTTGTATTCGATTTGCTAGTATTTTGTTTAGGATTTTTGCACCTGTACTCATTAGAAATATTGGTCTGTAGATTGTTTTGTGTATGTTGTCCTTGCTAGGTTTTGGTATCAGGATTATGTTGGCCTCATAAAATGTGTTAGGGAGTATTGCTTCTTCTTCTATATTTTGGGAGACTTTGAGAAGGATAGGTATCAAATCTTCCTTGAATGTTTGGTTAGCTTTCTCAAACTTGAGACTGTTGACATGTTGAATCAGATAATTCTTTGTTATACAGGTCTATCCTATGCATTATACAATGTTTAGCAGCATTCTTGGCCTTTACCTACTAAATGCCAGGAACACCTGCCAGCTGTGACATGAAAATATGTCTTTAAACACTGCCAAATGTCCCCTGATAAGCACTATTACCTCAAATTAAAAACAGCTAATTTGATGTATAGGAACCTTATTGCACCTACTGAGGCAGAACTGTGTCCCAGCATTTAAAAGGGATGGACTGAGTGTCATGCAGAGAAACAATTTTCCATGAGATATTTGGCTGACTTGCTCACCATACCTCACAGTTGAGTGGTCAGCCTTACTCTTGATTTCAGCTCCTATTCTTCAATGCCCATCAAGGCCTGACTCTGCCACATCAGTTTGGCAACTCTATTGGAGAGAAAGAACATGAGCTCAAACAACTAGCTGGGTTTTTCTATTCCTTCTCACAACCACTTGCTTTGATACTTTTAATTATTTATCAATTTGTCATTAATGTACTAAATACTCCATTCAAAACTCAAACTCCAGAAGTTGAAATTAGCCTGACCCAAGGCCTGCCACTCTCTTAGTTCTTCTGCCTTCTCCTGGATTCCTGAAGTTTCTCTTCTGTCTATCTATCTGTGTTCTTCTCCTGAATAGTACCTTCTGCTTTGACACTAAGGGGTCAGTGTGCAATCTTCAGTGGAGACTCTCTCTGAAATAGAAATCATTGAATATCGCTAAGCAGAGCTTCAGGATGCATAGGAGAATTTTGGGGTTTTGTTGTGGCCTTCTCAGTTATCTATGAACTACCTATGAAGGGAAGAGGGGCAAATAGTATCAAGAAAAATGATGAGCCTGACCAGGCGGTGGTGCAGTGGATAGAGCTTCGAACTGGGATGTGAAGGACCCAGGTTCAAGACCCTGAGGTCACCAGCTTGAGTGCAGGCTCATCTGGTTTGAGCAAAGCTCACCAGCTTGGACCCAAGGTTGCTAGCTTGAGCAAGGGGTTACTTGGTCTGCTGCAGCCCTGCAGTCAAGGCACATATGAGAAAGCAATCAATGAACTAGGGCCCTGATGGTGAACCTTTTTATAAAAACCACCCACTTTTGCAGTGCTGGTCAACCTGGTCCCTCCTGCCCACTAGTGGGCGTTCCAGCTTTCATGGTGGGCCAATCACGGTGCCGTTTGGTTGCTCTGCTACCACCCACCATGAAAGCTGGAATGCCCACTAGTGGGTGGGAGGGACCAGGTTGACCAGCACTGCAAAAGTGGGTGGTTTTTATAAAAAAGTTCACCATCATGGAACTAGGGTGTCGCAATGAAAAACTAATGATTGATGCTTCTCATCTCTTTCCGTTCCTGTCTGTCTATCCCTATCTATCCCTCTCTCTGAGTCTCTCTCTGTCACTGTAAAAAAAAGAAAAAAAGAGGATGACAAAAATTTTGGATTATTCTAGAATGCATTCCGTTCCAAATAAATGTGTACAACAGTAATTCTTTATAATATAATTTGCTAAATAATTAACTAGGACTTCAAAATAATAAAAGAAACAAGATATTATCACTGTGACCACCTTGGAATGGGTAGTAATGTTAAATAAGATGGAGAAAGGTAATAAAAATAGAGGCTGAGGTCTCTCATTCAGAAATTGAGAAATCATTAAAAAATAAAATAAAACCTGCCTCCAAACAAGCTAATGAATAACTCAAGCATAGCTCATGTTATATATGAATTACAAGTACTAAGGTTTCCTCAGAAACTTCTAATTCTAATTAGAATTGAGAAAAATGACTCTGAAAATGAATTATGGTAATCAGTTTCTTAAAAAACTTGAGTCCCAGGAAATCAAGAGTTTTAAACTATTAATTGTCTCATTTTGTATGAAAGTATATACTTAAATCAACTTGGATTTCTCTATTGGCCTCATTTTACACAAAAAGAAGATAGAAAGAGAGTGAACTACTGCGCATACAACCTGTGACTGATTAGAGATGAAGAATAATTTAGGATATGTTTTTTTATTAAAACCCTAATAAGAAATATAGCTATTTTTAAATCAGATGCTACTCCAGCACAAGAGTTTGCTCCTCACTCAGTTTTCCAATTGCAATAACGTAAAATAAATAATGTGCTTTAGTCTCAAATGTGAAAATATTTTCTCACACATAGAAACACATTGGCATATATCTAATTATAAGACAAAGCTAATTTATTTATTAAAGTACATTTATTCATTCACTCATTCACAGTAAGACATTTATCCAACGAATATTTATTGAGGGCCTCCCCTGTGTTAGACACTACGAATAACAACATAATTTTATATTAGTTATGCTGTTTACAGTCCCATTCAAGTAAATCTTCCAGGTCTACAGTTCTTGCTCAAGGGGAAGACATATTTTATCAGATGTCTTACAAACCCCCACCGACCATGATTGGCCAAGGATGGTCCCTGACACAAGGCTAACCAATCCTAAAGCTGACCCATAGTCTGGCCCCCTAAAAAAGATAGGCAGAAACCATAATTTCCCTCTCAGGATATTTATGGAGCAAATTTTAGGAGACTATGATAATTGATAGTGATAGCTAAAGTACATGAAATGAGGGGCATCAGAATAGCCACAAGGACACTGGAAAAAAGGCAGTTCTGAGGAAGTGTTCTGTGAGTCACCAGAGGAATCCATCAGAAGAAGGGAATAGAGGACCATGAGCACTGACCCAGCAGAGACACATGATCGAGATCAGGAAGACTCAAGAGTAGCAAGTCCCCATAGCTGCCTCATTCCTCATCACATTTCTCATCACTTTTCACCCCAGGCTACTAAAATTTTGATACTAAAACCCCCTTTCCTCAAAGTATTTGAGTGACTCTCTGTTCACAGTCCCTGAATGACCAAATATAGGCTTCAGACAGTCCTATGCTCAAGATAGCAATAACCCATTGAAAAAATTAAAAACAAAACAAAACAAAAAAATCCAGAAAATCTCACCCCAATACTAAGTTAAAATTCCATTGTGATACAAGCACTGATATCTCATACCAGCAACTTGATAATCCACTTTGCATGCACAATAAGGACACCCTTCACCTGTTTCTCCAGTGAGCCTTATGTTAGAAGTTTAGATTTACTGAGACAATTTTAGTAGAATCTGTATATCACTGTCAGGGTCCAATCGGAACTGTTTAAATCCCCCATGTTGCTTCTCCTGAAATTATAAACAGGAAATCAAGGCCAGATGGATGGCACCTAAGCTAGCAGGGACACTAATGTAAGTAAAACACAGTATTGTACTGTGGAATTTGTAATTGGTCTTAATCATATTTAACATCTGTTTCTCTACTTTAGCATATAATTTAGATGAAACAGCTTAGAAATCTCAGCAAGAATCCATATTTTACATTTATTGAAAGAGGAGCACTTTCCAAGTGATCAAATTGCTCTCCTAATTCACTTATAATAATGTAGTAATTCATAAAGCCTTTTTTATTTTCCTCATGAAATATTCTTAATCAGTGGTCCTAGGTACTAAAGGCTTCCCATCCGCCAGCCCGCCAACTATCCACCCGTAATAACTTCTCAGAGTTCTCCCCTCCTTATGTCTCTCTCTTCATTTGACCTCTTACTTTTAGAGCTGAAACTGCTCTCTAGAGTCATCCTCTCTGCCGCCTCCCGCTCATCAGACTCAATGCACCATTCTCGCTTCTTGTCTTCCTCAGATTCCCAGAGAGATGTAACCTGCTCAACTTAAAATTTTCACTTCCCATTAAATCAAAGGATTGTAAATCCTATAAATTATGGTACTTTGACTCCAATTCTGTTCCTCTGTTCTATCTCTATCTACTTTAGAAGGATATTTCCGTAACCCTGGGTCTAGTTATGGACAACAACTACATTCTATTTGTTCCACACAGTGTTTAGAAACATCTGACTTAATGTGTCACAGTCCCATGATTCTCATTATAATCTTGAGTTATGACTTCTAGTGAAAACTCAGAAGATCTAGCAACACTGAACCTACTTATTAACACTGAGTCCTAGTGGTCTCTTTAAGGCAGGCCCAGCTCCTTGGTGGGCCCACCCCACACTCAAGTGGGCACGTATGCGCTGACCTCAGGCTCCCCTCCCTATTTCAGTTACCCTGCTGGTCCCTGGTAGGCTCTTGCAAATTCTTCTCCCAGGATGCCTTCATCCACACCCACACAAGAGGTAACATTTGTTTATGTTCAAACTTCAGTTTTCTTCTCTTTATCTTTTTGGGAATTCTATTATTTTCTATAGTTTCAAAATTACTTCCTTTGAAATGATGTCTTAATGCACACTTGAATCCTTATCTCTCTTCAAGTTCCATACACAAATTGCTAATGGGCCGCTTGGTCACCTCCACTGAGAAGCCTCACTTACAACAGAAATTCAATAGACTGCAAACTGATCTCCTGAGTTGTTCCATCTTCCTCGCCCCATAGGCCAGCTGTTCTCATATTCTTTGTCTGTCATTTCTTTCTTCCCTTCAGTCACCTAGATCTCAAATCTCCAAATCATCTTGATATCTCCTCTCCTGTTTCATATGATGGTGCTAAGTTGGTAAGTTGTGTCTCCTGAATGTCTCCCCCTTCCACTGCCAACTTCGTATCACTATAATTTCATTGGCTTTACTGAGCCAGGCCCTGAACCAGCTGCTAACTCCCGTGTTATTTGTTAGCTGGATTACTGCAGTCTCTCTTTTTCCTTGAATGCTACTTATACTCTCCAATTCATTCTACATGCTATTGCCAGACTAATTTTCCTAAGCACAGCTCTGACCCAGTTAAAGCATTTCATTTTTTCCCCCTGACTTTCAACTAAATGAAGAACTTCTACAATATGGTCTAGTAATATTCTCCTGTATCAGTCTCCTCACTACTCTGTAATGCAAACATCATATTCTGCATGAACTAGACTACTTGCTGCTTCTTGAACATGTGTCATAGTTACCCAATTCTTTGTTTTCCCTTATAATAGTCCCTTTGCCAGAAATCATTCCCTCTCTGTTCTACTTCTCTTCAGACATGAACCTCTTAACTCAAACATCTAATTATTGTGTTCTTGTACAATCAATCATTCTAGATGGAATTTTCTTAAAGCAAATATTGTATCTGCTATAACAGCTAAGATATTGCCACGCACATGGTAGACATTCAATATCTATGAAATAGAGGGAATCAACTTTTTATGTTCAACTTTTTACTAAAACATTGAATTTGGAGGAATTATATCAATATGAAAGAATCAAGTATGCAATTAAAGGAATCCAACTTCAATAAAGAATTAAGTAATGGTCATTAGTGCTTCTCAGGGGATATAGTATCAAACACAAAAAAGAATCAGTATTGCAGACCATTCACCTCAAGGCAAATGGGACAAAATCCACACAATGCTCAGAACCCCTCTTGGCCCAGCTAATCTGAGGCATGGATCGAAAGCCTGGGACTAAAGCTTGGATACAGAAAGTTTCCTTTCAGCAGGCTTGACTCAGTTTATACTCTCCATTCTTGCTCCTTCTGTCATGGTATGTTTTCTTATTTAAGCTGTTGGCATTTGAAAGGTTGCTCTGAATAATTGATAACTTTCTAGAAATAGGCAGAGAGCATTTTTGCCAAGAACAGGCGCCCCGTTTGGAGAGCTGGTCAGATTAAAAATTCAATTTCGAGTCTAAATTTCTTTCAACCTCAAACCTTCTTCTGTCAGCTTAAAAAAGGAAGGCCAATTCTGGTAAGCACTTGGCAAGGAAACAGTCATATTTATTAGGAAATATTTCTTAAAGTAACAAATATCAGTTGTTTCAATGAACAAGAGCAGCCTTCGGAATTATTGTCACTGCCATTACCCTTTGTAGAGCATAATCACTATACATAATTGTGCTACATGGCAGATCGCATGCCTATACATAAGGCACAAAGAATTAAGGTCACCATTCAGTTTAATATGACTTTTTAAAAGATAATTTACTTATTTCTGAGAAGGCCCAAAGAGATAAAGTTAAATGTAATTTTTAAACCTACGTATGAGGTGGGGGCAAGGAGATCACAAAGAGAAGATGGTGATGATCTCTTTTCTCTCACACAGTAGTAACAAAATCTTACCTCTCTAGTCTCCATCATAATAGATTTGGTTAGTTGTTAATAGAACCTTTTCTTTGTCAACTGTGAGTTAGGCTCCTGGGCTTCAAAAGTTATAAATAATTAATTTCCAAATAAAGACAATCTAACTATGGTTTTGACTGTTATTAGACCAGGATTTCTTAACCTTTCTTGGTTCTAGCCTTTTTGAAAGCCTTATGAGTCACCTGCATTTCTTCCCAGAAATGTTCATAAGTGCAAAACAAAATAAATGGGATTTAAAGGAAACTAATGATATCATAAAGATATCATTTTAAAATTTGCAATACAGTGATCAATGTGCTTCCTTATTAATGCATTTAATAAAAATTATCTAGTGTATTTCTAATAACCACAATAATTTCCAAAGAAGAGATGAGCATACATGGTATTCAGAGATATGGAATCAACAGTATATATGAAAATACTTGTGTTGAAGTCACCCATACTACTCATTACTATAGTGATTCATTGCATACATTCATTACAGATAAAAATGTGAAATTCAGTTAAAGGTTAGTGAAATTACAGATGAAAGGTTTTTTCCATTCAAGTTCACAACCTTTTGAACTTTATTCTCATGAAGAAAAGATGCATATCAATTTAATCAGTTCCGTTGGTTATTTTAAATCCCTAATATTGTTAGAAACTTTATACCTACCTTGAATTAACGCATGGCATGTGTTTGGCAATTCAGTGGTTCTAACTCGGACATCAAAGAGGGAGGGTCGGGATGGGGGCATTGCTTATATGTTCAGACTGCAGTCTGCAGTTCTTTTTTCTCTTCGTAAGATTAAGCAATGCACATAAATACTTTTTATTGCAAGTCTTTCCTGTTAAGGTTTTCATTAAGTCCATAAATTCTTATATAACATTAGGATTATCTGATTTATTTGTTTAGGCTGGAGAGCATCTTTTTAGCATGCTGTGGTGTTCAATAAAGGGATTCTGACCATAAGCAAAGATTTAAACAATCATTTAGTAATCAGCAGGCCTCCTCAAATCACATCTTAGCTCTAAGCCCAGGTACAAATCAGTGGACTTATTGTGAACAAAGTACCCTGTTTATTTAAATATTTTTTAAATCATCCATGGAGTGAAAATCTTATTAGATTCTAAAATAGAACCTGTGCACAAGAGAGGTATATATTTTAATTATTCCAAAGTATTGAGAACCTGTTCTCTACTAGACATTAAGAAACTCCAAAGAATATGAAATACACTACTTTCTGTTTTCAGGAAGTTGATAATCTAGATATAGAAAGAGAAAGATCTTGGAAACTAGAGACAACATATTGTTTTATCTTATTTTTTTCCCTAAGTTAGAAGCAGGGAGGCAGTCAGACAGATTCCTGCATGCAACTAACTGGGATCCACCCAACATGTCCACCAGGGGGCGATGCTCTGCCCATCTAGGGCGTTGCTCCATTGCAACCAGAGCCATTCTAGTGCCTGAGGCAGAGACCATGGAGCCATCCTTAGCACCTGGGCCAACTTTGTTCCAATGGAACCTTGGCTGCGGGAGGGGAAGAGAGAGATAGAAAGAAAGGAGAGGGGGAAAAGTGGAGAAGCAGATGGGCACTTCTCCTGTGTGCTCTGACCAGGAATCGAACCTGGGACTTTCATATGCTGGGCTGACGCTCTACCTCTGAGCCAACCAGCCAGAGCCTGAGACAACATTTTAAAAGTTAAAGTTTCATCTACATTGTTTCCAGTATCCAGTTGTTAATTTTTAGAAACCATATCTTCACCACATTCATTGCAGAAAAATCAAATTTTATGGACACAAGGTATCCCTAAAGAAATATTTCAAAACTTGCTAAACCCAAGACTAATTTCCTCATAGGAATAAATTTAAATAGAGGTTTTCATTCTCAGAATGAATTTCACTATAGTCATTATAGTCTAGGGGCAGATTACGGTGATGTTTATTATATAGACAGGTCCCCACAATCTTATTAATTTTTTCCCATTATCCTTGACTGACTATGTGACAACTCTAAAGAATTTTTCAGGAAGTATGGTTAGCTATTCCTGTTCAGTTTACTTGGGATTACTTTTAATATTTTCTGAAGTTCTTTCTGCTAATAGCACAGTAAAATGGTATTTTAATAGCTCACAGTTTTTTAAAGAAGACCATTATGACAAACCTTCAATGAGATCACAGTTTGCAGTGGCAAACAGCAGCTAGAATCACTAGACTGCAGGATACACTTGGGACTTTCACAGTGAGGAGGTCTATGCATGAAATGTGGTCTTATAGAAAGAGATCATGTGTCTGGTTTTAAAACCAGAACTCAAGGCTTCTCCAAATATTGTCTCTTCCACTTAAATTATTTTGGAGGAAAGCCAAACACTTATTATCCAGGAGCTTCATTTCCCACATCGAACATTGACAGCTGCCTTACCTGGTTCATTGGAAGGACCCTACTACACTGTGTAAATGTGAAGGAGCACCTCTGAAGAGTGGCTGAACACTAGCCCTGTGTGGTGGCAGTCTACTTTAAGTACTGACAAAAAGCAAATAAAAACAAATCCCTCATTCCTTTTGAATACTGGACAAAATATTTTTCAGAAATCTTTCTTTAATAATAAAATTAATATATGCTCACTGTGAAAGTCAAATAGCTCAGAAGAGAATAGAGTGCAATTTTCCCCTCCTCCTCCCACCCACCTCCACCCTATTCTCCAGAATGACCATTGTCGCCAGTTTGATGTCTACCCTTACATAAGCCACACATCTTCAGCAATGTGCTGATGGCAGGGGGCAAGACACAGATGCCTGATCTCAGCCCCGTCTGAGATAGGACACACACTCTTCACCCTGGCCTTGGTTCTGGGCTGTGAGACATAATGTCAGAGCTAATGTCCACTAGAATCATGTAACTTGGCTGCCTTCTTGCATGTAACTTGGCTACAGGCAGAAATGGGAGTCTTAACATCTGGGTACAACTGCCCAATTCTGCCAAAGAAAATGAATCGTTTGCTGTCTTCAGTCTAATTAGTGGCCATTTTAGCCAGCCTGTGGGATGTGGCCCTTTTCCCTCACCAGCACCAGCCTGCCAGGACCAGAGGAGCTTGGCTAGCTCAAAGCTGCTGTGTATAAATCAGGCCTGTGCGGTTCTCTGTGGAAAGTAAGATGTCCCAGAGAGAGCACAGGCTCACTCTGCCAGGGGTATACTCAACTCCTGATTCGTAATCACTTCCTGGAAAACCAGGTGGAAAATCCAGGTTTGTAAATTAAGTCTTTTTTTTCTTTTTTTTTTTTTTAATTCAGTGAGAGGAGGGGAGGCAGAGAGACAGACTCCCACATGCACCACAAACAGAATCCACCGAGCAAGCCCACTAGGGGGTGATGCTCTGCCCCTCTGAGGTGTTGCTCTGTTGCTCTGCAGCTGAGCTCTTCTTAGTGCCTGAGGTGGGGGGTCATGGAGCCACCTTCAGTGTCCAGGCCAACTTGCTCCAATTGAGCTATGGCTGCAGGAGGGAAAGAGAGAGAGAGAGAAGCGAGAGGGGGAGGAGTGGCAAAACAGATAGGCACTTCTCTTGTGTGCTTTGACTGGGACTCAAACCTAGGACATCCATACACCAGGCCAAAGCTCTACCACTGAACCAACTGGCTAGAGTCAATCAAGTCTTTTTATTTAGGATTTATTGGCATTATTTGAAAATCTGTTTCAGGACTTATAAATCTATATTAGGACTTGTAAACCCATTTAGGGATATGGAAATTAATTTTTGGACTTACATAACACTAAAAAAGGTTTGGCTACAATCACCATTAGAAAGAAGAGAGGCTTATAAATCAAAAGCAGGTTGCTAAGCTTTGCTGGCATGTTCCATAAATTAAATTCTGGGTTTATAACTTTAGGTGAGTAGAGATCTATAAATCTAACTTGTGAATTTCTAAAATAAAAGTATAATATTTTGATTCTAATTTGAAATATTACAGAATAGCATCACTGTTGATATCCTATTGATAAGCTAAATACTTCAAAGTAATGGTAATAACCTATTAAGATTAGGATTTGATATATAAAAAAAAAAAACTTCATATAGTGCTGGAAAACCTCTAGGGGGAAAATGGTCTATGCTTCTGTCCAGCGTGTAGTAAGAGAGCTGAAGAAGTCAGAGCCCATACTTGGGCATAGCCTAGTAAGAATATCACTACATTAATTCTGAAACCCCAGGTCACTTTGGCTGTGAACCGGAGATATTTAACAAATGTTCCTGCCCCACTATTCAAGCCAAATCTTAATATTGTATCTATATAATCTCATTAAATGTTATACTTCCTGAATAAAAATATTGCCCAAGTAGGCTGATCACAGCTGCTAAGATTGTTATCACAGAGCAATGATTCTCAACCAGGGCAATTTTGCTCCCAAGGGATATTTGGACATATATGAAGACATTTTTGTTTGTCAGAACAGGGGGAGTGCTATGAGCAGCTAATGGGAAGAGGCCAGGGATGATACTAAACTTCATACAATGCACAGAATAGCTACCCATAACAAAGAAGTGTCTGGTCAAAATGTCAGTAGTGTCTTGGTTGAGAAAAACCTGCCATAGAAAAATATTTAGTGCAAGCCAGAACAGTATGACTGACTTAGGACCTCTCCATCTCTGGTTCCACTGATTCTGCCATTCAAGACAAGTCAGAATTTTTTTTTTCTTTTAGTTTATTTGAGAAAAAAATGTGTTCAAAATTTATAATGCAGTAAATGTAATAGATCACATTATGAATATGCTTTGCTGTTTGATAAACAGGTCTTTGTATAAACTGAAGTTATGACATTTGGAGAATTATATTAAATGACTGGAGACACTTCTCCATTTTATTTGAAAATAAGAATGTGGGTTAGAAAAGGAATACAAGGCAAGAAATCTTTCAGGCTTTGTTTAACAGTTCTATAAAGAAACCCCATGTAGTGAACTCCCTGGGAATCTGAGACCCTTCTGATTATATGGTGTTTGGAATAAAATAAAACAAATCCCATGTTATTTTATTCTGACCTGAAATGATTTCTAAATGATCACGTTGGGTGTTCTTTCCCACTACTTATGGCTGTGTTCTTCCATTTGAATTACTGCTCAGCATCACCTCAGAAGCCAGCTGAGCATTGGCCAATTGCAAGAAGACAGCCTCATATTAAGATCATGACAACTCTCCTCAGACTTGCCTTATTCGTGGGCTCTGCCATTAAAAGAACCAAAAGATGGAAACAGGAGTCGACATTTAAATGGTACATTTAAAGCACACGGTGAAGTATATTGTGTAAATGCAAATGAACAGAAATATGGCATTGTAAGAACTCAGCCACTTGTGCAATTAGGAAGGAAATCAGGATTGCTGAGTGCAGCACCCAGCAGAGCACTCAATTCTGAACATAGGAAAAAGAAAGAA
This sequence comes from Saccopteryx bilineata, assembly GCF_036850765.1. NCBI lineage: Eukaryota > Metazoa > Chordata > Mammalia > Chiroptera > Emballonuridae > Saccopteryx > Saccopteryx bilineata. The sequence goes on along the minus strand of NC_089490.1, from coordinate 64,236,584 downwards.
AAAGTGTTTAAAGGAATGTTGTGGTGACTTGGATCTTTGGAGACTTTAAATCCAAAATATCTAGATGCAACCAGTGTATAGGTAACTAAATTATAACCCACCTCATCTCCTGCCCTCAACAAACATTTTCCCAAAGACATCCTAAAATGCACATTATTACACTGACTTGGACTCTGTTTTGTCCCATTTAATGAACCATCTATGTCTCTAACTCAATAGCTTCCAGAGTCATTTTCCTCATTATAAGCTCCTTAAGCATTGAAGCTACATGAAAGCCAGCAAGAAGGTTCTTCCATTGGGTCATTTGGATTGTTTTCAGGAGCTTAATATATAAATACAGGTTGAAAAAGGTCAGGAAAATATTAAATGTCTTAAAATTTTATAATTCTATGTGAAACAGCACTAAGCAAACAAAAGACACCTGATGGTAAGAAGCAGAAACCTCATTTTATATTAATTCTTTTATCTAGTAGACAAATGCCTAAGAAATGGGTGGAGGACAAGTTAAGAATGACCCTAAGGAGAAAAAAAGCATCATAACTGATATATGTTATCAGAAAACCTACTCCTTTTCTCTGTTCTCCACTTTCCTCTGCTGCCCAGAATGCACCCCAGGGACCAGCTCTCCCTTGAGAACATACAGCTCATGTCCATAATCCTTTTAAATTTTTTCTCTCCAATCTCATATGCCAGAATTTTTACAACAACTTTCAGATCCACAATTTATTCAGCAAAAAGAATGATTAAGCCAACATTTATTATGAATCTTGGACTTCCTGGACTCTTCTGGTGATGGAATTACAAAGGTAAGTAAGCCACCACCTGATATTGAGACACTCACATCCTAATGGAAGAGATAGGTGTGTTGATAAATAATCATAGCATACCATATCCCATGTGCTGAAAGAAAGACACTTCAAGGTACAATGATAGTACAGAGGAACATGGTGACAGCCTCCTAAAAGTGACAGTGCTTGAGCTAGTTCCTGAAAAATGAATTCTATGTAGGAGGAAGTGGCGCAGAGAAGAGGTGGGAGGAACATATAGGTGAAGAAACAGCAGGGTCAGACACAGATTCATAAGGAGGACAACATTCAAAGTATTAAAAAAAATGTGGTGTAGCTAGAGCAGGGGAACCTATGGCTCATGAGCCAGATGTGGCTCTTTTGATGGCTGCATCTGGCTCGCAGACAAATCTTTAATAAATAAAAAAAAATAGTGTTAAAAATACAAAACATTCTCATGTATTATAATCCATTCATTTCCTACCGCTCATGTTCATGGTTGAGGGTGGCTGGAGCCAATCACAGCTGTCCTCCAGGACAACACCAAATTTTTATTGGATAATGCATAACGTACACAGGTCATTATATGGCTCTCATGGAATTACATTTTAAAATATGTGATGTTCATGGCTCTCTCAGCCAAAAAGGTTCCTGATCCCTGAGCTAGAGTAATGATTTTCAACCAGGAGGGAGAGCAGGGAGAGACAGTAGTATCAAAATCACCTATGTCAAACTGCATGCCCCATCCAAATGCACACAGCAAGAGTACCTGATGCACAAGAGATAAACTGAAGGGAAAGATTAGAAAAGTAGATTGAAACATGACGGCTAGATAATCCATACTTGTAATCACTGCCAAGTCATTAGTGAGTGATATGCTTTCTTCCTTGTGCCTTTTTTTATTTCCTGCTAATATGTACCCAGGGAAACATCTTACCCTTTGGGTGGGTTTGGTAAGTGAGATGGACTACGCAATTGCCTCATTTTCTATGGCAGCTCATGAAATAGCACCAATGAAGGTGGTAGAAAGATACAGGGGAGAAACCAGGGGTCTATAGAGTACATAAAATGTATAATGAATTTCAAGATAACTTATCATTGACTACTGGGAAACTTTTTTCTATTAAGACTTATTAGCCTTATGAATAAATAGTCAGCCACAGAGAAATCAAGAAAACATCATGAAAATATGCCAAATAGAAATAGTTAAATTAAGTACTTGAGCATGGCGTTTAGGGAATAATCCCAGGGTTATTTATATACATACACTATTTCTTCCTGTGTTGTCAAAGAAAAATCTTACTTCTTCATATAAACTTCCTTCCAGTCTCTCTTGGGAGGAAAAAACTATCTCACTTGACCATCCAAATCTTTCCTGCAAAGTCTTTCTTGTCTTACTGATGTCAAAACCAACAGCAAAGCAAATTTATATGGGAAATAAATCTACATAAGACACATAGGTTGGGATAGACTGATAGATGCCTGGTCTCAGATTTTGGGAAGGAATGTCTCCTAAGACCTGAGGCATGTAAATCAATACTAGCCTCCCCAGGCTCTCTACGGTGAAGGCCAGAGGGCTCCCCTCAGCAAACAGCAGCTAAATAGCTCAGTGTGCTCAACAGAAACCTCAGTGTGTGAGAAGGGAAATTACAGATTGAAAAATGTGCTTTATGTGAAACTCTGGTCGAGATATTCAGTGAAATGATAAATGAATAGGTTGTTACTGGCAAACTACAGTAATTAGGCCATTCCTCATTTCTTTATTGGAGGCAGACCTAGATGTTTAATCATCATTATGTGATCATTTAATTTTAGCAAAGCATCATTATTGGAAATATTATACATTAACTTTCTCCCCTCCCCTTTCTTAAAGGTAATAATGAAGGTAAAACAAAAGCTTTAAATTATGCCTGGGGTTTAAGGAGAAATAGGACCTTAATTTTTAATTTTACATAATTTTAGCACTTTTTTTCTGATTTTCCTAGTAATATTATGTGCTCACGATAATATTGTAGAAAATGTGAAAAAACACGTACGTATCAGAAAAATTTATATAATCACTCAGTTACACTCTCCTAAGAAAACTATCATTGTTAATATCTTGGTACATGTTCTTCAATCTTTTCTTGGGGGGATTTATTTTACAGTATTTAAAAAATAACAAGACTTAAATTAGTATCAGACACACGGAGGCATGCCAATGAAAGGTGCAATCTATGATTATTTTAAAGCAATTTTTGGAAAACTTAGAAAACATTTTCCTACTAATCATTGACAAGGCATGGCCACAATAAAGAATTAAGTTTTTCTTCTTTGTGCCTGAAAGCAACTAGGGGAAATGAATAAACATAAATTAAGAACTTTCAAGAAATAAATATCTTCAAAGAGCTTGAATCTGTAATTTCCCCAGAGAACAGATTTATGATCTAAGCCCATTCTTTTCAACTTAATGCATTGACTCTTCCATAGGCTGGTAAAAAAGCAATTCAGTAACCACATCTTCCGTCCTCGGTGATAAGACCTTCTTCAATAGGATCAATAAGACCTGCTTTCATAGAACTTTTTTTCTTATCCCATAACCTCAAAAATCATTTTGTACCACAATGATCACTACAGGGAGGAAATAAAGAGATGCTGAACCTATCCAAGTTTTTCATAGGTGGGCTGGTTTATTTCAAACCATCACAGCATGGTGGTTAACAGCTCTGGAACAGCCAAAGGGTGGAAGCAGAAGGAAAAAAGGAACTGAAAGATACTCTTCGTCCTTTATAGGGATCTTCAAAGTTAAAGGGGAAGGGGACTCAGATTCCAGGCATTTACTACCCAATTTGCCATTGGGAATTTCAAACCAGGTTTATTTCTTTTTAAATTCCACTCAAGTAAAAGAGAGGTTTCTGAAATAAGTTCTAATTGTGTTAATATGGGCACTGTTCATAAGTTTAGAAAGGGAGATCCAGATCCAAATTAGTGTGGGAAACCAGTGAACGAATACATTTATTTTGTTGTTGTTGTATTTCTCTGGGTCTTTTTTTTTTTTTTTTTGCCAAGTACACTATGAGTCTCCCAGAGTGGCCTGTAGTCCATAGTATTCCCCAAATGTATATTCTCATTTTTCTTCTTGAGTTCTACAGAACTCATTTTGTATATTTCTAAGCACCCAGATAAGGTCTCAGTTCCAGAGCTGATATTCTTATCTCATCTCCCATAACAGACTAAAAACTCTTTGAAGGCAGACCTGGGGCCTGCCATTTCTCTTGACTAAGAAACTCCTTTTAAAGTGACTATAAAAGTCATACTTACAAATACAAAGTCATAATTATAAAGTGCTTAGATGGCATAAAGCTCTTCAGCATAGTATTTGAGAAAATACCTCTGAACTTAAAATCACTGGTGTAGGGTCAAGGCCTGTGCTAACGCTTTTTAGGTTTATAAACTTGTGATTCTGAGTTTCTTCCTCTGTGAAATAAAAGCAAAAGTCTTACCTAGTTCACAGGGCTGTTATAAGGATCAACTGAAACATCTTCAGGAAATAGAGACTGCATAAACATTCTAGGAAGCTACTACAGTGGTGACTAGTGCTTGCTTTATGTTAAAATATGTTAGATGTTTTCACATAAGCTCTAAAAGAAGGTTCTGTGTCTTGCTCAGGAACTATCTTTCTAACATTCTATTTCTGTATCTTCATTAAAAGATAAACTAAGGTGCCCTGGACAGGTAGCTCAGTTGGCTAGAGCTTTGTCCAGACACGCCAAGGTTGCGGGTTCAATTTTCAGTCAGGGCACATATAAGAATCAATCAAGCAGTGAATGCAGAAATAAGTGGAACAACAAATTGATCTCTCCCCCACATCTCTCTCTCTAGTTAATAAATAAAAAATGTAATAAAAAGATACACTAAGGCATATTAAAAAATTTAAAAATTTATGTGAGCAACAATCTATTTGAAATGGGCAACACCAAAGCAGAAGTGATTAGAAACACTCAACCAACAAGAGCCAGGGGAAAGGCATACAAAGTGCAGAGACAAAGAAGAGAAATTATTTTGTTGGCTATAGCTAAAGCCTAGTTGGTCATTTTGATTTCATAAACTTGAGACATTTATAGGCTTAGAGTTCAGTTGGCAACCTCAGTCTGATGGCCTCCTTTGTTGAATTAATTTAATACCTTACAGTGCATTTTTTCTCTGAAATTGTTTTTCAGTATTCTTATCTCATCTCCCATAACAGACTAAAAACTCTTTGAAGGCAGACCTGGGGCCTGCCATTTCTCTTGACTATGAAACTCTTTGATGGCATTATGTTCAGAAAGAAACAGTCATCGATATAGTTGATCTCCCATAGAAAGTACGTTCATTGATGCACATGTCCATATTCAAAACCAGAAGGTGGAAGACTAATAATATCTGTAAATTGTTTCTGTCAGGATACTTATTATATCCATAATGTATTTAAGCAGCAATTCAGCCAAATGGTCAAACCATCTGTCAATACAACAATAAAAGTAAGAACGCTTTATGACTGACATAGTTGATAGAAATGTTATAAAAAAGAAATACTCTTTGCAAACCCCAGGAGCAAATCAAAAGAGGTCAGAAGTAGAACGTGAGAAGCAAGCTGATAAATCTATTCTCTCTGAATAAATAATGCCTAAGTTAATTCCACAATAGCTTTTTCACATTTTCAAGATTAAAAAACTGCATTTTTCCCCATTTGATTTGCAGTTAGAGAAAAAGCGCCATCATTCTTTATGCAGGCAAAACTCTATTTGACTCTATTTGGCTTAAGTTATAATAATTTAACACACGCTTCCTAAGAACAGGAGGTTGTGCCCCCGATTGTTTACGCCAGTCTTCCTCAAACCTTTCTTCCCAAATGCCCTAACTGAAAGGCAAGTGTGCTTTTTCCTGGGAACCTGCCAGCCCACCTCTGAAGGAGAGCAGCACAAATGTAAAATTTCTTTAAAGAGTTATATTTTACTATCCTAAAGTGCAAGAAATTGTCCAATGTATCTATAATACATTTGTATCTGTTTTAATATAAAATTAATAATTATATTTCTTATCATCAAAGAATCCTGATGCTCCGGAAAAGCGCGCCGTGTGTCCACAGCGGGCCTCACAGGACACTCAGGCATGCGCTGAATGTGAGCATTCTAATGAGGATCAGAGCCAATCTACAATTTTAGCAATCTCATTTTTTCCTTGTTACCCAAAGACTACCACAATAAAAAAGAAAATAGCTTCCTTGAGAAAGAAAATATTGGAAATTCACACATGAGTTTCATGCAATAATAAAAGTAATTTTTTAAATATGAGGAGCCACAGAGCAGAGGAAGAGCGATTGTGGTGAGTCTATATATAGTGTGACTTCACGCTCCAAGCATAGTACATGAACTAACGAAGCTAATGTTTCTACATCGAACTGAGAAAATATCTTCGTAATGGTTTTCTTCTTATTGTAACTTAAATTTATGTCAAGGAGATTTACATTCCCCTAAGGAAACACGTTCGAGTTTTTTTCCAACTTCATCAATACACAAACCCTCTTAAGTCCCATTGTGGGAATGCAAGCATTGTGTTTTGCTTCTCAAGGAAAAAAGAAACCCTGTACTATTTGCTCAAGTCTACAAATGTTTGACATAAGATGCTTAAGCCAACAGGATGTTGGCGTATTAAATACTATTTATAAAATGCAAAGCTATGCTAATGTGACTATCTGCTCCTTATTCCTTAGCAGTATTAAAGATTAAAGCCAATTGTTTTGTAAACTGAAGAGGCTGTAATAATTTCTTGGGAAGTGCTCCTCGTCAGCATTCCAGATAAGGTTGCTATTAAATTTTTGCTGCTATGGATGGCTGGTTTGGGTCATTATACACTTAAATTGAGTTGCTGTCATGTTTATATAATAAAATGAAAGAGCCTTTGGTCTATAGTTATGTGGTATACTTTTAAAGAATGGGTCTCATTGCCTGATTTATAAAAACAGGTCTGTTTGCACTATCGAACCAAGTGGGTGTCTCAAAATGATTTAGATGAAATGTCCAAAGAATTTTCATGTATATCAAAGACAAATAGAGAATTTTGCATTAACCTACTTTCAATAATCATTGAAACTTACTGAGTGATTACAGGATACAGCAGATTCATGGTTCTTTTTTCTCTCTTGCATTTTAATTATGTCTTGCTCTGAAGTGAAGATAGTCAAAAACCTGAATTTTTAATAATCTTATAAATTAGTTGTTCAGATTAAAAAATAGTCATTCTGATCTCTTCATTCTAAGCATATTATCTGAGAATCTTCTTACTGACTTGAGAACACCATATATTATATATTTTAATTCTTAAATGGGCCAAAAGGTTAGCAAAACAAATAAAGAATATCACATTTCTTAGATTTAATTCTTCTTTCTTTCTAATAAAAACAGAAAATTCTAACTATCATTCTATGGAAAGAAATAATTTTCTTCTCCCTTTCCCAATCTGTAATATCCCAGTTCACTACCTACTTATAGAGAAGCAGGTTATTCACGCTTTTAAAATATTAATACTACTTCAATTTTTAAAGTGCTTTCTCTTAGCTTTAAAAAAATAAATACAAAAATACATTATTTTTTTCTTATATTACATGTTTAATCAACAGGAACATAATAGTTTTGTTATTATTTTAAATCAGAAACTCAAGGAAAACTAAATTCAAGAACTCAACAGATGGATACAATAGATTCAGTTATAATGCAGATCTTGGCCATCTCCAATTCATGGCAGTATAAATTGTTTTGTTAAAACTCCAAGTCAGCAATATTTGAATGTAGACTAGCATAACAATGTTTTTTTCATTTATACTTTTCTTTAAAAATTGAAAAACCCATGCATTTTGAATAGATCTGATAGCTCAAGAATACCTGAAATTTCAATCATTATCCTTTTTCTGGGTCCTTCAATCACACTGCCTGTTCTGCTTCTCTGGGAGAAATACGTTTGCCTCTCCAATGTATCCTTATCTTTATCTGTGTGCTTCAAACTACAGAAGGAAGACACTTAAATAGTTAAGAGAGAGTTTGCTTTATTATGTGGCTCTATTAAGGCTAAAAATGCTGCAATCACAAATAGCCCTCTGAAGATGCTTATATACTTAAACAGACACATGGTTTTTCCCAGCAATGGAAAGCAATTTGTGGCTTTCTCTATTGCTCCAGAAGTCCTTCAGAAAATGGCACTTGTAAGAATAATGTTATAGTATAAAGTCAAAGAAGAGATATTTCAAAGATTAAATGGGCTGTCCGGCAACCTGCATCCAGGACAGCTCCTGGTGTTCAATAAACTAAGAACTGGCAGTGACTTTGAGAGCACACCACATTTAATGAATGGAGCACCCAGCTGTAGCACAATGCTGGAGCATATAGACCCACCATGCAGCGTCAGCCTTTGGGAGGGCAGAAAGGTGGCTTGTTCAGGTTTTTTCCTGAAATCTATGTTGTTGTTTCACCTTTTCACTAGAGTAATTTTCTAGGGAAACATGGTTTCCTGCATTCAAATCAGTCTGTAGAAGATGAAACATTGCACAGGGTTAGGAAAACAGGCAAATCCCAGACTCCTGTATTTGGAGACTCTTTTCTATCCAGTGCCCCAAGTTATACCTTTAGAAATCAGTTTTCAAAGTAACTTATTAGGCTAAGTGCTAGGATCTGGATAATTAAATTAGAGTCATAACACTAAAACTGGTAGCCAAGTGTAGCTTTATATATGAGAAGGCTGCTTTTCTGTAGCCAGTATCAAGAATATAAAAACTTAGAGATCTAATTTTCATAGACTATTTTAATTGCATTTTATTCATCAATATTCTTTCTTTTTAGTTTTTTTCTTCTTTTCTAAGTGAGAAGAGGAGAAATAGAGAGACAGACTCCACGTGCACACTGACCGGGATTCATCCTGCAACCCCCGTCTGGGACCAATGCTTTGTCCATCTAGGGCCATGCTCGCAACCGACCTATTTTTAGCGCCTGAGGCAGAGGCTCCATGGAGCCATCCTCAGTGCACCAGGTGATGTGCTCTAACCAATCAAGCCATGGTTGCAAGAGAGAAAGAAAGAAAGAGAGAGAGAGAGAGAGAGAGAGAGAAGGAAGAGGAGTGCAGAAGCAGATGGTCACTTCTCCTGGGTGCCCCAGCTAGGCATCAAAACCAAAACATCTACATGCTGGGCCGACGGTCTACCACTGAGCCAAGCAGTCAGGGCTTCAATATGATTTCTGTTCTTAGGCAATATACTAATGATGCATTATTTATGGATTTCAACACAATTAAAATTATTTTAGTCAGAAAATACTGTTGGAATAAAATAAGAGCCTGTGCCAGACTAATGATAAAAATATCAAATACTTATATACCATTTACTATTCTAAGTATTTTATATATGTAAAGTTAAGTTTATACATTAATTTCATGTATATAATGTAAGTTCTGCAATTATCCCCATTTCACAGATGAGGAAGCTAAGACACAGCTGGATAAGGATACTCAGCTACAGGTAAGTAGAGATTTGAGCTCCAGAGTCTACGTTCTTAAGTCTCTACTCTACGTAAACTAGATTGATGAGGAGAAAGAAGATGGGAAGATGAGAGTGAAAGCAGGGAAATTAAGATGAGACTATGAGGTCAAAGGATTGACTGGAGTGAAATGAACTTTAAGGGGAACAGTAGGTGATGACTCTCAATGTCTGTAAGGTAGCCAGTCATTGGAGAATTCTGAATGCCCTATTAAAATCATTCGATTAGAAAGCCATTATAGGTTCCAGAGCAGGTAGATAATGTAACTCAAGAAAATATGCCTTAGCAAGGTAAACTATTATAAGTGGAAGCTATTTTGAATATAACCAAATATACAAACATTGTAAAACAATTTGGCATTACCCTGTAAAGTTCAACATTCACCGTACTCTGTAACTCAGCATTTGCACTTATAGTATAAATCCTAGAGAAGCCTTTGAACATGAGTTTCAGTAAGTATTCAGCAATACTTGTTTATAATAGCAAAATGCTAGAAACAGAAATCACATGTTTTCAACAAGATAATGAAAAAATAAATCATAGTATATTCAGATATATATTATAAAACAGTAAAAAAATAAATGAACTGCAGCTATAATCCATGACATAGATGAATTTTAGTCACATGGAGATAAAGCAAAACCAATAACTTTCATATAATATCAACATTTTATAAAACCCTTAAACAAGTAAAATACATATATATGTGTATACACATATATATACATACACATTCATATAAATATATGATAAAAAAAACTATTTTAAAAAACAAAAAAAGATAAATATAAAATTTATCTCAGATAAAATACAAAATACTCTTCATCAGTCATATCTGATGAAGAGAGAGAGACGGTTTTCATATTTGGTAAGGAGACAGAAGCTTGGGCTGAAAGAGCACATAGATACATGATGCAAGTTACTTTTAGTGGTTTATTCCTTAAGCGGTATTTTAGTGAGTGTTTAATATTTTATTAATAAATAGATAGAAAGAAAGAAAGAAAGAAAGAAAGAAAGAAAGAAAGAAGATAGGAAAGAGGAAGGAAGGAAGGAAGGAAGGAAGGAAGGAAGGAAGGAAGGAAGGAAGGAAGGAAGGGAGGGAGGGAGGGAGGGAGGGAGGGAGGGAGGGAGGGAGGGAGGAAGGAAGGAAGGAAGGAAGGAAGGAAGGAAGGAAGGAAGGAAGGAAGGAAGGAAGGAAGGAAAGAGTTATTCATATAAAAAGGGGAAATAAAAGAAAGGAGAGTAAGAAAGAAATAAAGAGAGAACTAGAGAAAACCAGAGAAGAAGGCTCCAGTAAAAGAGTAAAGATGGAAATGGATGTCATGGAAGCATCTTACCAGCTTTTAGACTTTTCTAATTCCAAGTTCAGTTTCCTCTCTATTCTTTCACAATTGGTTTTCTATAAGAGAACAACTCATTGATCAAATCTCCCATATTTTTATATTGTTCATAAAACCTAGCTCAGGACTAGGCAAATGCTATGTCTTCAATAAAATTATGAAGAAAATGAATACAATTGAGTGGAAAAGACACCCAAATGGCCAAACAATGCAGATGGACCTCAGAAATCTCTGTCTTCCAACTCAGAATTCCCTTCTACAACATTCCTGACATTCAACTCTGCTTACACACATTCAGTAATAAAGAGATCACTATTTTGAAATAGTTTGTTTCATTGTCAAACAGAATTGTTAGAGAGGTCTTCCTTACAGAGAGAGATTCTCAAGTTGATGACTATAAGTACTAGATTGTCTCTATAGGACAATGAAAAACAAGTCGATTCCCTGTCCCATAAACAGCCTTTCAAATACTGAAGAAAAATATTAAACGCTTATAACTTGCTTATTTTCCAAGGTAAGTTTTTCTCATCTTTATAACATGATTTCCAGGCCCACTTTTCCCTTTTCAGTCAGTGCTCTCCAGAACAATAACACTCTCACTAAAGCACAGTCCCCAGAAATGAACTCAGCTCTTCAGATGAGACCTGACCAGTGCAGAATAAGAAGGACTTAATAAAACTTCTCCTTAACCTGAAATCAATACTTTTAAATTTGCCATGTGTAAAGAGGTGGGCTTTGGACCTATGAAGCAAGAAACCAGAGTTTAAGAATGGAAGAAATAAACTTTCTTTTCCTCAGATGAATCATTCCATAGATAACATAAAAATAGCAACTTATACTTGTAAAGCATTTTAGATTCTACTAATTGCTTTCATGTACATTATCACATTTAGTCTTTGCAGAATTCTCATGGCCAGCTGTTAGTGTCTCCATTTATCAGATGAGAAAACCAAAATCAAAGAACAAGTAAGAGATGGACCCAGAACTAAAACTCATGTATTCTTACCCTAGATTATAGCACTCTTTCTATGATAGCATGTTGTTTCAAATAATGAAATAATTATTAAATGGCTGCCCTCCTTCTAAACAACAAACTAGGAAACAAATCTTGCAACAAAGACATAAATACATTATTGATTTTCAAATCAATAAGAAAAACACTGAAAATCTGATAGAACACTGGACAATGAATTCATCTGGCAGGATAAAAGAAAAAAAAATACAAGTAGTCAATAAACATGCTTTAAGATGTTCAATTTGACTCATAATTTTACAATACAAATAAAAACATCAGTAGGCTATCATTTTTAACTAACCAAATTAGCAAAAATTAAGGAAAAAATTTGGTAATGCACAGTGCTGGTAACAAAAATTCAATTGAATAAAAAACAATTAATATATTGTGAATACCAGTGCACTTTGGTACAAGTTTTTGAATGGCAATTTGGCATAACTATGTAAATTTGAATACCATACCCTTTGACTCAGCGATTTCCCTTTTAAAAAATTGTGATAGCCCCTGGCCTGTTGGCTCAGTGGTAGAGCGTCAGCCTGGCGTGAGGGAGTCCCAGGTTCCATTCCCGGCCAGGGCACACAGGAGAAGCGCCCATCTGCTTCTCCACCCCTCCCCCTCTCCTTCCTCTCTGTCTCTCTCTTCCCCTCCCACAGCTGAGGCTCCATTGGAGCAAAGTTTGCCCAGTGCTGTGGATGGCTCTGTGGCCTCTGCCTCAGGCACTAGAATGGCTCTGATTGCGGCAGAGCAACGCCCCAGATGGGCAGAGCATTGCCCCCTGGTGGGCCTGCCGGGTGGATCCTGGTCGGGCGCATGCGGGAGTCTGACTGCCTCCACGTTTCCAACTTAAGAAAAATATAAAAAAAAAAAATTGTGATAGATGGAGATTTGACTTGGGGTGTTGAACACACAATACAGTGTACAGAGGATGTGTGTAGAATTGTGTACCTGAAACCTATATAACTCTGTTAACCCGCATCACCACAAAAAATTCAATACAAAGAAAAAGTATATCCGCAAAATTTATATAAGTATGCAAAAATATTTGTTCAAGGATATTTGTTCCCGCATTGCTTATATTAACAACTAAATGAATATTCTAAATATTTATTATAAAAGGATTATCAAATAAAGTACAGTACACCCATATAATGGAGCACTGTGTAGTTACTAAAAAGATGAGGTATGTCCACTTTAGTCCATAAAAATATGTCTAAGTTTATTTATTATGTGAATTAAGTGAATTGCAGAACAGTATGTAATATGATTACACTTGTAAAAGAACACTTGTATCTGTGTTCATCTATATGCCTAACTATTCATATTGTGCAAATTATGCATATACCTACATATGTTTATGAAAACAAAATGTCCTGAAGGATATTATGCATATCAAACAATTTACAGTGGCTATTTCTGCAAAGTGGAATTTCACAGAATGAAAGATGGAAAATATTACGGGACTTTTATATTTCTGGATTTTTGGATAATATAGCATATGCAGAAACAGGTCTGGAATATTTTGCTATCTAGAATATGATAAAAAGTGGTATAAAATGTTTTTTTAATTTTTTAAATTACAGTTTACATTCAATATTATTTCCTATTAGTTTTAGACATACAGCATAGTAGACAATCATATACTTTACAAAGTGTTCCCTCTGATATTTCTAATACACAATTGGCACCATACAGTTATTCATCAATTCCATTACCTTTAATTTAATAAAAAACTACTTTGTGCCAAACATTACACTAAGCACTTCACATACATATTTAAAATAACCCAAGCATTAAAACACACACGAGTTAAATATTAACATTCATGCTTATATTGAAAGTATGATCCAAACCTTTAACATTATGATTTATTGCCTACAGCTTGCTGGAAGGTATATAGATATTTAACTAACTGAAACTCTTTCTGACCTGTATCTAATTATGGTAAGAGGAATCAAAGTAGAATAAATATAGATTTTAAAAGCTTTTAAAAGAAGTGAAGCTTTCAAGTTTATAATCTAGAATAGGACAGTTGTGTACTAAGATAATAGTATCTTTTGTCATTGAGGTAAAAAATTCACCCTATATTTCTAATATTGTAAAGGTATCTAAGATTATGTACCACCATTTTAAATGGGACTATGCCTCATGGTAACCACAAAGGAAAATCCTTTAATAAGTACATACAAAAAAATAAATAGCCTGACCAGGCAGTGGCGCAGTGGATAGAGCATTGGACTGGGATGCCAAAGACCCAGGTTCGAGACCCTGAGGTTGCCAGCTTGAGCACGGGCTCATCTGGTTTGAGCAAAAGCTCACCAGCTTGGACCCAAAGTCACTGGTTCAAGCAAGGAGTTACTTGGTCTGCTTTAGCCCCATGGTCAAGGCACATATGAAAAAGCAATCAATGAACAGCTAAGGTGTCGCTACAAAAAACTAATGATTGATGCTTCTCATCTCTCTCCGTCCCTGTTTGTCCCTATCTATTCCTCCTGATTCTCTCTCCTTAAAAAAAAAAAAAAAATTTTTAAAGTAATAAATAAATAAATAAATAAGAAGTCAAAGCATAAAAAAAGAAGTCAAAGCATAATAATACCAAAAGATATCAAAACACACACAAAAAAGATAGAAAAAGAAAGAACAATGGACCTACAAAACAGCCAGAAAACAATTAGCCAATTAGCAAAATAAAAATAGTAAGTTCTTACCCATCAATAATTACTTTAAACATAAAGAGATTAAATTATCCAAATAATAGACATAGGCTGGGTAGATGAAGAAAAAAGAAAGAACAAATAAGATCCAACAAAATACTTACTACGAGAGACTCACCTTATCCTTAAAGACACACATAGACTGAGTGAAGGGATGGAAAAATAACATTTCAAGCAAATGCTAACCTCAAAAAGCATAGGTAGCTACACTTACTTATATCAGGCAAAATAGACTTTAAACTAAAAATGATAAAAGAGTCAAAGAAGGTCATTATAAAATAATAAAAGGGTCAATACATCAAGAGACTATAATGATCATTAATACTTATGTACCCAACATCAGAGTAGATAAATATATAAAGCAAAAACTGACAAAGCTAACAGGTGAAATAAAAAATAATACAAAAATATTTGGGAACTTTAATACCCCACTCTCAACAATGCATAGGTCATCCAAACAGAATCAATAGGGATGACCACAGACCAAATGAACCTAACAGACATTCACAACATTCTATCCAACAGCAGCAGAATATACGTTTTTCTCAAGCACACATGGAACATTTTCTAGAATAAACAACCTTTTAAGCCAAAAACAAACCTTATTAAATTGAAGAAGCTGAAAATTATTCCAAATATCTTCTCTAACTATAATATCATAAAACCAGAAATTGAAAACAAAAGGAAAACTGAAAAATTCCTAAACACGTGGAAATTAAGCAACACTTTCTTAAAACAATAATTCAAAAAAGAAATTATAAGATAAATGAAAAATTTCTTAAAACAAACAGAAATGGAAACACAACATACAAGAACTTATGAAATGCAGCAAAAGCAGTTATAAAAGAAGTTCATATTAATAATCATCTGGTGTAGATGGTGTTAATATATTGAGTTGTCCACTTGAAACCTGTATGGTTTGGCATGACCTGTGGTGGTGCAATGGATAAAGTGTCGACCTGGAATGCTGAGGTCGCCGGTTCAAAACCCTGGGCTTGCCTGGTCAAGGCACATATGAGAGTTGATGCTTCCTGCTCCTCCCTTCTTCTCTCTCTCTCTCTCTCTCTCTCTCTCCAATAAAAATGAATAAATAAAATCTAAAAAAAAAAAAAAGAAACCTGTACGGTTTGGCAAACAATGTCATTCCTATCAATAAAAAATAAATTAAAGAGAAAGAGGTACAATTTGGTGGTTACACAATAGTCATGGGGATGTAAAGTACAGCATAGGGAATATAGTCAATAGTATTCTAACTATTAATGGTGTCAGACGGGTACAAGATTTATTAGGATAATCACCTAGTAAGTTATATAATATCTAATCACTGGAGTGTACACCTGAAACTAATATAATATTGTCCATTGTAATTGAAAAATAAAAAACAATTTAAATTTTTTGAAATAAAATAAATAAACATTTACACTAAGAAGCAAGAAAGATCCCAAACACACAACCTAACTCTATACCTTAAGGAGCTAGATAAAGAAAAACAAACTGAGCCCAAAGTTAGCAGAAGAAAGAAAATAAAGATGAGAGTGAAATAAATGAAACAGAAAGCAGAAACACAATAGAAAAGATTAACTAAAGAGTTGTTTTCTTTGAAAAGATCAACAAAATTCAAAACCTTTAGCTAGACTAACTATGGAAAAAAGAGAAAAAAAAAGAAATCAACAAAATTATAAATAAAAAGAAGCCAATACCACAGAACTTCAAAGGATTGTAAGAGGCTATAAGAACAACCATTTGCCAACAAACTGGACAAGCTAGAAGAAATGGAAAAATTCTTAGAAACATACAACTTACCAAGACTGAATAAGGAAGACAAGAATCTGAATAAACCTAATAATAGTAAGGAAATTGATTCAGTAATAAGAATCTTCCAATGAGAAAAACCTAGGACAAGATGGCTTCACTGGTGAGTTTACCTAGCATTTAAAGAATGGCCTGACCAGGTAGCAGCTCAGTGCATAGAGCATTGGACTGGGATGCGGAGGACCCAGGTTTGAAACCCTGAGGTCGCAGACTTGAGCACAGACTCATCTGGTTTGAGCAAGGCTCACCAGCTTGAGCCCAAGATTGCTGGCTTGAGCAGGGAGTCACTTGGTCTGCTATAGCCCCCCAGTCAAGGCACATATGAGAAAGCAATCAATGAACAACTAAGGTGTCAAAATGAAGAATTGATGCTTCTCATCTCTCTCCTTTCCTGTCTGTCTGTCCCTCTCTCTGTCTCTCTCTGTCTCTGTCACCAAAAAAAGAAAGAATTAACACGTACCCTTTCAAATTTTTGCAGAAAACTGATGAGAAAATGTTCCCAATTCATTTTATGAGGCCAGAATTATCCTGATACTAAGACTAGAAAAGGATACTACTAAAAAAAGAAAACTATAGACTAACAACCCTGGTGAATATAGATGCAAAAATTCTCAATAAATTCAGCAGTATCTTAAAGGGATCATTCACCACGATTACGTGGAATACAACCCTGGATTTCAAAATTGGTTCAACATATGCAAATAGAATGAAAGAAAAGAATCATATGACTCTCAAAAGATGCATAAGAAGCATTTGACAAAATTCACCATCCATTTATGGTAAAAATTCTTATTATGAGTTTTTATCTTAGGCATAGAAAGAACATATCTCAACATAATAAAGGCCATATATGACAAAAATGAGGTAGTTTCTAATATGATCTCCATTTTACAAATGAGGAAATTGATACACAGAGATGTTAAGAAATTGACCAATGTTTCACAGCTACAAAGTGGAAGAGTCAGAATTCAACTTTAGTCTGTCTGGTTTCAAAGGGTCCATTTAATTCTAACAGGCCCCATAAAGCAATTGTCTGAGAATTGTTTGTGTAATGTGTGTGCTTTTTTCCTTACACAGGACCTTCATATTATTACTTTTCTCTGAACTGGTCAGAAATATGTAGGTTTCTTTCCTTATGATTCATCCTTCTTTCATGATTCACCAAGGTTTTCCCTGGAGATCTTAGCTAGAAGTTTCATTTCCCATAAGAAAGAAAGAGATTAATTCACAGAGGTGATTATATGAACAAATATTAACATGCTGCATAGCCAGAGAAAACACTTTTAAGGTAGAAGAGAAACAAGATACAAAAGTAATCAACTACATAATCCAATAAATAACTTTGAAATTGTACTACATTACCAAAATTTTACCCAGCCCAATAACCAGATGTTATTTCTCACTAACTTTTCTAACAAATCTCACTTCCCACTTTTCCAGCACACAGGTATTTTTTATTATTAACACATTTAAAAAATCACCACATTAGATTACACTACTAAACAAAAATAAGATTAAAAGGCAAAAAACAAGATATATTTAATTCCTTATAAATATTATATTGTGCATATTTATTTATAACAAGCTTTGTTACACAAATAATTTTAAAACACTCCTAAAATTACTTACACTAAAATATAAACAAGTGAAAATTCAGAGCCTGGGAAAATATAAATTAAGATAGAATATCAACTCATAGACATAGAGAATAGGTTGGTGGTTGCCAGAGGTGGTGGGCTGGGGAGTGGGTGAAATGTGTGAAGGTGGTCAAAAGATACAAGCTTCCCATTTTAAATAAATAAGTCCTCAGGGTGGGATATACAGCACTATGACAACAGTTAATAATACTGGATTGTATATCTGAAAGTTGCTAAGAGAGTAAATCTTAAAAATTCTCATTGCAAGAAAAAGATTTGTTACTATGTATGGTGATGAATGTCAATTAGACATTGTCACAATCATTTTGCAATATATACAAATATTGAATATTTATGCTGTACACCTGCAAGTAATATAATGTTGTATGTTAATCATATATTAATAAAAAATAGAATATCAAGACTAAAAGTAAAAGTGTAGACTTTATATATATACTACTCACAAAAATTAGGAGATATTTCAAAATAAATATAAAGTGATTAAAATATCCCCTAATATTTGTGAGAGAGAGAGAGAGAGAGATATTCTATGCTATTATTAGAATTGAGCTAAAATTACTTCTCCAAGCATTTGGGTAGCTTCTAATGAATAGAGAAACAAAATTAAACATGACTTATTTTAGTCATGTAAAAAAAACTCAAAGAAGAAATGCTTACAGGCCCTGAAAGAGAGGGCAATAGGGATATAGAAAACAATGAAGTAGCGTTCCTACAGTATATGCATCAATAGGTTTCTTTAAGAATTTTTTTTCTTTTATATAGTATCATTCAGTGTAAACCAAGGTGAGAATATCAAAACATAACTTAGTGAAAATATATAATTTTGCAGAGTACAAGGATAGCGAAGAAAATTGTAGATTAGAATTGAAGTAGGTCTGGTTACTCTCTTATGCCTACACTAATGTTTTTGAATGGATTCAGCAAGCCTTCCTGGGTATTCATGGCAAGGAAATTCATCAAGGCCACAACCTGAAACAAATCTTTACAATCCAAACAATACACAATGCACAGCAGCCTCTGGAAGAATAAATCCTATAGTCTCTACAATATGGCGACCTGGAGATTTTACTCTCTGTCCCAGACCAACTGTCTAATCTTCCCTGAAGGTAGAACTAACCTGTCTGTATGTGGTTTCATCCCTAATGACTGTCGACCTCAGTTCCATGTCATTTCTCTCATTATGTCACTAATAGGAACAGAGGTCTTCATGGCTGTTCCAGACAGTCTCAGGCTGCTTTTGATTTATTTGGCTGACTCCAATTTACTTCACTCTTGTGATCTTGTGAATATGAACATTTCTTTGGAATCTTGTTTTACTGAATGGTTTGTGCTCTTCTAAAATTATTATATTTTATATTTTATTTTTATAGACTAAATCCTATATATTTCTCTCCTCCAGTAGAATGTTTTCTTTATTACAAATATTACTCAACATTTTCCAATCTTTTAAATAGCTTTCTAAATATTTTATAATCCACTCATGTATCTCTATCATAGTCTTCTCTACTGATAGTCCCCAATTGAGCCTCATGAAAAATACATATATTTTAGAGTTTACTCCATTTTAGTTCACTGTTTTTGATTTGTTAATTTGGTTTTTATCCAAACTTGAATGTAAGACTTTATAACTTGGATTAATACATAGCGTCAGTACACATCCCCCTCATTTTCCCTGGGAGACGTGGAATGCCCCCTGACCCTAAGGATTCCAACATTTAATATAATTTTTTATCCAGACCACCCCTTCAATAGATTTTGCCCATGATGGTTATTTCAGTAGCCATGTAGGTACCTGCCAGGGCAAAGATGGCATCTTGTCATGGGTCCATCAAGCAGCATTCCCAGGGTCCTTTAAGAAGTCCTCATGCCCCCATCTACTCATTGACTAAATGTAAAATACACTTGCATAATTTCTCACATGTTAATGTTTCTGAAGTAAGTCTTTTATTTGTTGGAACACCAAATATATAAACATTATTTATGTTTAAAACCTGTTATTAAATCTTTGGTGAAATTTATTGCTAATGGAATCTAAGATTGCAGGAAATATAATAGTGGAATTTATGTTATTCCTTCAGAACCAGTGAGTTAATAGGACCAGTCATGTATTGAAGCCTTTCTTAGTGCATGACAATTAAATCATGCCTTCTGCATAAAAAACTTATTTATGATGGAGGCTCATGCTTTGATACCATCCAAACTTCTAATAAGTTATAATTTTTAAAAATAATAAAGGGAGGACAAAATACAGCCTTGTTTTATGCCCTTATGAATTGTCTAATCTACAGGAGATCATTCATACCCACATAAATTCTTGATATGACATTAGACACAGGATTTGTGCGGGGCACCAGTAACTACAGGTACATATTAAGTTGATGACATTTAACTTTGTCTGAATGAGAGAGTCAAGGACTTACAGCCCTATTATTACTTCAAACTGTCTTACAAGGTAATAAAGGAGTTAATTGTGATAGTCAGGAGATTAGCCTACAACCTGTTTGTCATTCAAATAGAATATAGACTTAAAAAATAAAAATTTATTTTAAAAAGAAATAGTAATTAAATTTGGATGCAAATGTCCAATAAAGTATGTAGTTTAAGGGATGTAAAATATCACCTTTTAAAAGATAAGAGAAATTTAAATCAGAACTACTCAAATGTGATCTTGCACATAGAATTAGACAGAAGTCCTTGAAAAGACTTTAAAGAATTGTGATGACCAAAAAAAGCCTGACTTTGTACTTTTTAAAGGGAGCCTCTGAATGCATACTTTTATGATGGACATAATAGTTGTACTGGCTATATTTTTAAATTATCCAAAAATGCAAAGATAGGATTGCTTTTAAAATATGTGCCACCTTCATTAAATATCATGATAATACATATTTGGTTCATTTAGACTAAATCTCTGAACGGAGAATGAGGCAGGACAACCAAAGCAAAATTTGGGAGTCAATTTACACCTTTTAGCATAGGTTCCCAGAAGAAATTGCCATCGCAAAACCAAACGTAATAAAAATAAACATTTATTAAATATTGACCAGATTTTATGCTCAGCATTTTATACATTTTACTTCATAAAAATCCCTACAACCCTGTCAATTAGGTGATTTATTATCCCTATTTTATAGGTGATAAAACTAAAAATTTTTTCATGAAAAAGGTACCTAGCCTGCTCAGGAAATAAATGGCGGAAGAAAGTTTCAGATCCAAGGATTCTGACCCCAGACACTGAATGACTAATATGCTATTGAGAACACGGGGCTTTCTTGTTAGGCAAGCTTCCTAGGTAAAGTATCCAAGCTTGGTCTCTCCACAGTTCCTGGTGGATGGAAAACTATTCCACCTCCAGAATGATCCCTTGATGGGCACATATGCAGCTCTGCTATATTCTGAGAAGGGAGGCTCATAGGCAACTAACCCCGGAACTAAAACTTTTTTTTTTACTGGATTTAATTCCAAAGATATAATAACTAATGGGTTAAATATCTCAGTGGCTTCACATTTTGCAATTTAGAATGTCATATAGCTACAATTCTTAATTCTACCATAAGTGCCCTTCCCTTTCAGGTTAACTACATGACCAATTAAATACTCTGCATAAAAGCAAGATGACTCTAGAGAGAAACATACAATTATGTAGTTTCTAAGTAGTAATTATATAAAATTAATTGCTGTTTTATGGGAGTTTTGATCATACCAAACAATATTTACAATTGCAATTTAATTTCAAGATATTCTGTTACCCTGTTTAGTTATCTAACTATCTATTCAGTCATGCTCTTTCATGTTTGGGAAACATATATAACTTATGGTACAGTTAAATGAATATCTCATTAACTCCAAAAAGAGCTATTTAAATAGGAAAGATGTACACTAGTATGGAAAAAATGACATTGTGGGACCCAATGGTAATTATAAAAAAAAAAAACACACAACACTAGACTTCCATGTATCCACCTGAGTTTACATTTCTGAATTTATTATGAAGTCTACTTTTGTTATTGGTATAACCTCATTAAGAAAATTACAGATTCAGCCTGACCAGGCAGTGGCGCAGCAGATAGAGCATCAGACTGGGACACAGAGGACCCAGGTTCGAAACCCTGAGGTCACCAGCTTGAGTGCAAGCTCATCTGGTTTGAGCAAGTCTCACCAGCTTGAGCCCAAGGTTGCTGACTTGAGCAAGGGGTCACTCACTCTGCTATAGCCCCCAGGTCAAGGCACATATGAGAAAGCAATTAGTGAACAACTAAGGTGCCGCAATGAAGAATTGATGCTTCTCATCTCTCTCCTTTCCTGTCTCTCTGTCTCTCTGTCTCTCTGTCTCTCTCTCTCTCTCTCTGTCACACACAAAAAAGAAAATTACAGATTCATTTCCATACTTTTCTCCAATTCTCCATCTTCTGTCTGCCATCAAAAGATAAGAGATCTAAGATCTTGTCCCATTTAAACAATAAGTCAGCTCAGCCATTTTTTAAGTCTCTCGGGATAGTAATTTGCCTGTGTTCCCTTTTCCCCACTAAAATAGAAGCTTTTGAAACGAAAAGCTGGGACTTTTTATCAAAGATCCTTTGTAGTTATTAAGCACAGAAAATTTGTGTCTCTGATGCCTATGACAAATTTAATAAGAAGACATAATTATTGCAAATAATTCCCTGCTTGAAACTGATGGCCATTTCTATTACATCTCTTTGAAATAACTATCTGTGATGAAAACACCCCCAGAGCACTCACTGGTGAGAAAGTATCAGGATAAGTGTGTAATCAAATGATACTTGTCTAGCTCTCTGACATTCTCTGCTTTAAGAGGGCCAGCATTAACAACAACACACATGAAAAGATATGGCTATGTTTATGTTAATGTCACTCTAAGCCCCACACTTCCCAACAGTGTTTATCTAGTTTTCATACCCTAGAAAGAAAATGCATTTATTCAGTGTATGGCCAGTAGCCACAGCCACCATCACAGCCGCCTGGCCCATGCAGGTTCTCATTGAATTTGGAAAGACAGTAATGAACAAATGGAATTGGTGGGCCATTACATTTAATCCTAGCTCATACACGGCAAGCGAGAAATACACACAGTGGGAAAACACTTCCCTTTCCATTCAGGGCTTCCAAAGCCATTGACTCATCAGAGTTTCCTAGAATCAAAAGTTACCTCACCAACCTTATTCACCTCTGTTCCCTATCTCCTTCTCTCTGCACAAACTGGCTTCTCTTTCATCACTCCACCATCTTGGCTGCTTCTCCTCTGCAATGCTAATTTCAGGAACCAAGATGGGGGGAGTGCCAGCCCCTGGCCTGCCCCATTTTATAGTGTAGAAATCAAAACCTTTAAGTCAATATACAAATAAGGAAGTCTCTGATACAAAGTCACTTATCTGAGGCATAAATGGGATTCCTCATAAGAGTGCACCACCCACATCATGCAACAGGCAAGGGTGTGGGGAAAAGCTTAGTTTTGAAAAGATCTTAGTATTAAAAGGGTGTGAAAGGCTTAGTCTTGACTTTGCCAGTTTACAGCCTGTCTCCCACACCTAATGCAAACTATAAGCGAGCAAACATATATATCATATTTACAAACTTATTTGACCGACATTCAGCATGATGGCATTGAAGTCAATTTGACTGATAGACTTTTCAGAGTTTATATTTCATGTTTCAAGTTTGAAAAATCAGTATCCATGGCCACTATCACAGCCGCCTGGCCCATGTATGTTCACATTGGATTCGGACAGTCGGTAAAGAAACAACGGAGCCAAACACTGGTGGGCCATCATCTTTAATCCTAGCTTGCACCTGGTGGGCAAGTAAAAACACACACTGGGCTCCAAAACAAACCCACTCACATTCAGTGCTCACAAAGCTACTGACTTGTCCGAGTTTCCTAGAATCAAGGGTTTCTAGCTCACTAGACTTATTCACCTCTGTTCCCCATCTCCTTCCTTCTCCCTGCACAAACTCTGCACAAACTGGTTTCTCACTCAGCACTCCACCATCTTGGCTGCTTCTCCCGGCCTCCTCCTGTGGCCTTCTCTGCTCTCCTCTCTGCTCTCTCCTCTAATGCTAATCTCAGGAACCAAGAGAACAAGCTCCCATTCTGCCCCCATTTTATAGTGTAGAAATCAAAAAACTTTAATCCAATATACAAAATAGGGAAGTCTCTAATACAAAGTCACTTATCTGAGGCATGATGGGATTGCACTACCCCACATCAAAAAGAGTGGCATCCTAACAAGTGGTTTTGGCTTAGTCCTAAAACCAAGGCCTAGGCTACAAGGATCCTGCCTGCCCACAGCCCACCCCAACACACATTAATATCACCTGGGCGACAGGCTTCCATGTGGGCAGCGCCATCTTTAACAATGTGAGTATAATATATTTTATCTGCCCAACAAAGTTGTTCAGAATAAGAATTTCCCCCAGCTCTACAAAGTTACACCATTTTGAAGCAAAGAGACAAGATTTTACCATTATTTTTAGAGAAAATAGTCTTGTCTTTATACCTACTCCTCTTTCAATCTTACCTGTCCACACTTTTCTTCCAATAAGTCAGCTCTCCTCATGGTCTGAGCATTTCTGTTTATTCCCCCTTACCCTCTACTTCCACATCTTCTGACCTTCCTCTTTTACAAGGTTTAAAACAAAGGACATAACACTCCCAGTCAGAACCCCAGAACAAGGAACTAACAGAACTGCCACAGCTCACAATGGGATATCAGGCATCTTGGAATCTAAAGAAAAATGAATGTAAATCCAGTTACATTTTTATGAGTCACTGCTTTTGACCATAAAATAAACATCTCTTAATAACATGAAAGAAATGGGTATCTGTATATATGTGAGTAGAGTTTCACGTATTGTTGCATCTAAGGTGCCATTTTGGTGAAGGTTAAAGAAGTAATACATTAGTGGCTAGGTTAAGTCAGAAAAATATTTATGGGAAGATGTTTCTACTTCCCAAATATTGAGAGAGTGAATGGATGTGATAATAAAGAAAAATATCAGCAATAATATATAATAAAAGTGGTATGAACAGTACCACTTGTTAGGATGCCAAGGATTCTTCACAGAGCCACTATGCCTCAATTTTTGCTGAAGGACACATTGAGGGGAAGGGAGATGCTTGAGTCTTTGACCCAGAAATGAAACTTGAGGTACTTGATAGCACATATTCCACATATCTGGAAATGTAATAATTAACTGATTATATACCCAGGATCCTCTGATATGTACTCTTTCTAGCTTCTGGGCCAGTACCTTAAGGATCTGTAACTATATTATTCCAGAACCATTAGTGAGTGGTCCCTGAGTCATAGGCACTCTAATCCTCCAGTTTCTAACAAGAAAGGCTTAGCTAATCCAGTATCTCCATCCTTGCCTAATGACTTTTCAGAATTCCCTTGTCCATACAAAACACAAATCACTGTGCTTCTCCCTTGATTGGGCTTGCTAAAATTGCCTCAGTTCAAACAAGTCAGAGTATTTTTTAAAAACCGATTTTTAAAGGACTATTTGGGTTCTACTATTTTCATTGGAAAGAGATGATGATTAGACAGGCAAACCAATTGATTAACTATCTGACTGATGTTGTTCTTGTCCTTTCTTCAAGGTAGAGATCTCAGCTTTAATCATCCCATCTAATCTTGAAAATCACTTTCAAAATAAATTTTTAAAAGTTACATTAGGTTCAAAAAAATTGTATTTTCTTCTAGCACAAGTCTTATCAATACTGCCATCCCAATCATTCCAATCAATTTCCCAAATATCAGTAGAATTTTGCTAGTGCTTTGCATTCTCCTGGCCCAACTCAAAGAAAGGGTTTTCATTAATACAATTGACAAGTGATAAATAAAATATTTTACATTTCTCAGAGGCCTATTGTAAGGCCAGTAGCCACGGCCACCATCACAGCCGCCTGGCCCATGCGGGTTTGCATTTGATTCGGACATATGGTAATAAAACAATGGAGCCAAAAACTGGTGGGCCATTAGCTTTAATCCTAGCTTGCACCCGGCGGGCAAGTAAAAACACACGGTGAGAAAACACTTCCCTTTCCATTCAGGGCTCCCATAGCCACTGACTTATCCGAGTTTCCTAGAATCAAAGGTTCCTAGCTCACTAGACTTATTCACCTCTGTTCCCCATCTCCTTCCTTCTTTCTACACAAACTCTGCACAAATTGGCTTCTCACTCAGCACTCCAGCATCTTGGCTGCTTCTCCTGGCCTCCTCCATGTAGCCTTCTCTGCTCTCCTCTCTAATGCTAATCTCAGGAACTGAGAGAGCAAGCTCTCTGCCTGCCCCACTTTATAGTATAGAAATCAAAACCTTTAATCCAATATAAAAACAAGGAAGTCTCTGATACAAAATCATTTATCTGAGGCATAATGGGACTCCTCATGAGAGTACAACACCCTACATCATGCAATCAGTCAAGGGTGTGGGGAAAAGCTTAGTCTTAAAACTAAGCCTTAGGCTATAAGCACCCTGCCTGCTTACAGCCTGTCCCCCACACCCAATGCAAAATACAAGCGAGCAAACATATATCATATTTAAAAACTTATTTGACCAACACCCATTGTTTGACTTATTTGAGCAGTTGAATGAAAAAAATCACCCATCCAACCTTGAGCTCCCTATGACTTAAATTGGGGAACTTTAGTTAAAAAGCCCTGAGTGAAAGTCTCTTGAATGCAAACACCAAGAAACTATGCGAGTGAGTGACCTTTGTGCAGACACAAAAAAATGCATGTGATCTGGTTTTAGAAGGTTCTAGAGGTTCTAGATTGCCCCTTTCATTAGCACAAGAATAAGAATGTACGGACCTAAATTAGCCCTTTCTCTATGTCAGCAAGAAGTACATTAATCATTCTTTCCCTTTACCATCTGATCTCCCTCCCAGTAATCAATCCTGTTACCTTTGTTCTGCTTCTGATAATAAAAGCTGAGAGAGAAGTAGATTCAAGAGGTCTTTGTCTCTCTTGGCCGTTTCTCCCTCTTCCTCTTGACATCAATTTGGGTCTTGAGCAGTTTTTTTCCACGCAACACTGGTAGCTCCCAGCAAGTTAGAGGACTACAGTTGAATATAAAATCCAGAGTTTTGCTTTTTATATTTTTCCTCATAAATGATCTAATTAATTTGCTGTCTCTAGATAGTACAATTTCATAAACCAACCCCCAAAGAGAGAGATCTGCTCTTTTCCCTGAGATCTCAAGAGTGAAATCAACATCAGCTTTATAAGAGTGAGATATTAATAAATGAAACTACAAAGTTGCATCACCCCCTGGGTGCAGTACATTGCCCAACAAAGTTATATTACAAATAAAAAACCAAAGGGCGGTCAGCCTCCAGTATCAGAAGATGGTTCTGATGAAAGCTATAGGAAAGAGAAATTCATAGCCCAAGTGGTTATCAAAATTATCTAGGTACTATAAAAATGTGTAAAACTAAATGCCTCTCTAGACCTACTGAACCAAATTCTCAAGAGTTCAGCTCAGGAATGCATAGTTTATAATGGTTGCTCAGTGATTCAGATATTCCGCCATTTAAGGACTGCATTGAACTAGGGCAATGATTCTCAAAGTGTGGTCCCCAGCCAGTACCATCAGCATTAGAGATGCAAATTACTGGGCCTATGAATCAGAAACTCTAGAGATAAAGTCCAGCAAGTCACCTGAGCTTATTTAGCAAGGCCTCATGGTAATTCAGATGCAACTAAATTTTGAGAACCATTGATCTACGAAATTTAAATTAAGCCTTGGCTAAAAAGAACCAAAGGATTTCATCTTTATTTGGTCCTTTTGCAATTTGGAGAAAACTTAAAAGCAACTAATTTCATTTTCTAGGGATTCTGACAATAATTATTTATGGAGGGAGCAAACAGAGTATAGAACTCAACTGAACAGGACTATAGGAAAGAGATGATACCTAAAGAGATGACACATTGCCCAAGATGCTTAGAAGATTTCATGCCCACCAAGAGGCAAAAATAAGGTTTCTCACTTTATTTTCATTTTTATACTTCTTTTTAAAGAGGCTTGTTAAAACATTTTTCTAATCTTCCTATGATATAACACAAATACACTATATAGCTGTTTATGTATTATGTGTATATCTGTGGTTTATACTTAAAAAGAATAAAGTTGTTTTTATCCAGTCCAAAGAACTAATTTGTGTCCCCTAGGGATGATATTGCCCCTGTTGAGAAGGTACTCTTTAGAGATATCAGTACAGTTTTTTCTTTTTTTGTTTTTGTTTTTGTTTTTGTTTTTTTTTCTGAAGCTGGAAACGAGGAGAGACAGTCAGACAGACTCCCGCATGCGCCCGACCGGGATCCACCCAGCACACCCACCAGGGGCGATGCTCTGCCCCTGCGGGGTGCCGCTCTGCCGCGACCAGAGCCACTCTAGCACCTGGGGCAGAGGCCAAGGAGCCATCCCCAGCGCCCGGGCCATCTTTGCTCCAATGGAGCCTTGGCTGCGGGAGGGGAAGAGAGAGACAGAGAGGAAGGAGAGGGGGAGGGGTGGAGAAGCAAATGGGCGCTTCTCCTATGTGCCCTGGCCGGGAATCGAACCTGGGTTCCCCGCACGCCAGGCCGACGCTCTACCGCTGAGCCAACTGGCCAGGGCAGTACAGTTTTTTCTGATGTAAGAGAGGTCCTATTTATTTTCTCTAATCAGATTAAATATAGTCTAGCAATCAAATGAAAGTATTGAACAAAAAAAATCAGTCAGTCATTTGGGGGTATTTCCACATTAGGACTGGGACAGAGCTGGAAAGTTGTAAAGGAACCCTGGTTTTTAGTCCATCATGGCTGCCCCTGAGGTGCTCTTAGCCCTGCCTTCTCCAGGGGACTTCAGGTTTTCCCTCTCCTCCTCCCTGCTCCATCTACCTACCAAACATACACAAGTCTCTCACAGTCCAACTATTTCTACTGTTGGGCTATTTTTCTCCTCCCTTAATCCTAGAAATCACTTCCCTATTAACTAACCCAGATCCTCCTGTGCTAAACCTTGGCTTTAAAAAACAACAGTCTTTTATTTTCATCCCCTGATGCAAGACCAACCCAGGATACACACAGCTGCCCAATAGAGGTGGGGAAGGAACACAAATACCCAAATGCCACCCATTCTTGAGAATAAACCTACCATCCAGTTTATTTCTCAATGAATTTATTCTGCTTTGTCTAAATTCTAGACTTTTCAGAGGCTGAACTAAAGCTGATTGAAAGTGATAGTTTTGCCCTGGCCGGTTGGCTCAGCGGTAGAGCGTCGGCCTAGCTTGCAGAGGACCCGGGTTCGATTCCCAGCCAGGGCACACAGGAGAAGCACCCATTTGCTTCTCCACCCCTCCGCCGCACCTTCCTCTCTGTCTCTCTCTTCCCCTCCCACAGCCAAGGCTCCATTGGAGCAAAGATGGCCCGGGCGCTGGGGATGGCTCTGTGGCCTCTGCCTCAGGCGCTAGAGTGGCTCTGGTCGCAACATGGCGATGCCCAGGATGGGCAGAGCATCGCCCCCTGGTGGGCAGAGTGTCGCCCCATGGTGGGCGTGCCGGGTGGATCCCGGTCGGGCGCATGCGGGAGTCTGTCTGACTGTCTCTCCCTGTTTCCAGCTTCAGAAATATGCAAAAAAAAAAAAAAAAAAGAAAGTGATAGTTTTAAACCCTGGAGTAACTCTTCTCCCAGCAGGATACTTGTTGAAAATAATTTCTTTTCAGACTAAACCCATTCTACAATAAGAGCACAAGCTTAGCTTCAGAAGACAAGAGTTCTAATCCCAGCACCATCAGTTAATATCTATGTGAGTTCTATAATCATCAGTGTCTTTGTCTGTAAATTGAGAAAATTAATAATACCTATCTTAAAAAGTTATTGTGGAGACTAAAAGAGAATGAAAGATATTCTACCACAGTGCCTGGTATAAGGTAAAGGACCGATAGATGACAGCTTTATTTATCATTGTTACACTGAGCCCACTCAAATGGCAATTTTCTCATTTGTTGATTCCTACTAACACCTGCTCAGGGAAAAATCAAGGATCTTTACCAAAAGGTCTCCCCTCTTCAACAAACAGGACTGTTTCTGTAGCTGAAGCTCAAGCTATGATGATATTAAGTGTGTGGGGAGGGATCTGACTTAGGAAAGAAAGTAGAGAAATTCCTGAGCACATGCAGTGGCTGACGGTGAAAGTAAACTAGGCTGAGTGGGCCAGGAAGTAGAATTAGTTATCTTGGGACCCACCTTTATTTCAACCAAACTGTATCTGAGTGCCTGGGTAGCTTTGATCTCATTCACTGGAGTGCAATGTTCTGTCATGAGGACACTTGACCACTTTTTGATCAAAGGAACTATAATGCCGGTATCCAAGGTTAGGCAGGTCCACATTGGATTCGAGCAGACGGTAAAGAAACTGCATAGCTGGAAAGTGTTTGACCATTCCGTTTAATAAAGTCTCACAATAGCAAACTAGCACACAGGCAGGGGAAAACTGCTTCTCATGCAAAGAAACAGTGAAATGGCCCCTCACAGTTGTGGGCACACAATCCACCACCTTCTATACCCCTGAGCGCAAGCACCTATAGCCTTACCTAGGCCATACACACGTGGCACTGCCATGTGCTTAGGCACAGATCAGGCAAAGTGCTTGCAGCCAGTAAACCAGCAAGCAAGCCTAACACAGCTGCTTCCCCACAGGACTATAATGTTGCAAACTTAGACTTGGCTAACAAAAAAGTTAACTGTAAACTGTTAACAGGTATGAATTGATATTCATCAACAGCTTTTTCTAGGAACTTCCCGACTTCTAACGTGCTGTATTGCTCTCTTGAACCTGATGCAGTCAGCAGGGAATAATTAGCAGCCCCGCCACACAGGAACAAAATATGCAGACTTGAGTTGATGTTGTGCTTAATGAGCCTATTTAAAAAGTTTCAAATCACCCAGCTTCCATCAGCCTCCACTTAACACTTTCTCATGCAGAGTGTGGCATAAATCAGAGCTCATGATGATGGCGTAATTCAGTCTTGAAATTTGCCATTTGCCTACAAGCTAAGGGCCAAGGTGTACAGAAAACTAGGGGGAAAAGCAGCTTTTTCTTATTTATTAAACCTACAACTATTTCTGTGAGGTTAGTGGGAAATAAATATCAAGAAAAACTATCAGTTGGTCATTTAATTTGATATATTTGAACAGATAATATGTGTATAAATATCATCCCGACCATCAGATTGTATGTTATTTCTATTAGATGGCAAAAAGAACTTTAAAAAAGAGACTGCCTTATAAATGTTTTCCTAATCTGTGAAGTCATTTTTAGTTTTGTCCAAGCATTATTGATTTAGAAATATGTTCAAAATGCTCTTTCTTATGTCAGACAAGGATGAAATCTCAAATGTTCTCTCACAATTTATTGCAATAGTGATTCTGCTGGGATCCTTCTTTTAAAAAATCCAATGAGTTTTACACAGTTAAGATATGGGACAGCTAGAGGTGGTGGCGTGAGTCATCCAGAGGTTGGCTCTTAAGAGACCTCCCACTTGAGAAACAAGGAAGGTTAAGTTCCTTTTTTATTTTTAACTTTGTTTATTCTCTGCTGACTTCTCTCTCACTCCTTCCCCAGTTAAGCTTATCACATGCCTAATGCAAATGCCATTCTCCTTTTCAAATCTTATTTTCAGGAAAAAAACAGCAACAACATTTTTCTCATTAAAGTAAGCTAAGAAATAGAAATGTTTGACAAAAATAATTTTGCTGATGCACCACTTGGAGTGTCTTTGATTTGCTACACCCTCTCCATGTACACAGCCACCCCCTTGAGCCACCCCTGTGTTACCAGCTGCCTGGACATCTCTTCTCCTTGACACTCCTTTCTTTCTCCCTCAGGATATTTTTGAAAACATTGTTGGATTAATGCTTCCAAAGCACAAATCTCTGTGCCTCATTACTGCCCGTAGTAGCCACTCAAACAGAGCCAGAATTCACCAGCTACTAATAAAAGACTACCAGAATTTATTTTTCAAATACTAATACATACTTTAAAATGTATGTAAAAGACCCCTATATTTCTACATTAAAATGCCAGGTTAGGATTTAAGACACAATCACTGTACTCCAAATTATATTATCAATGTGATCCATAATGCAGTCTTCTCCATTAATCATTCAGAAATTCTGAAAAGTTGCCCAATGTCCTAAGATTAAAGACCAGCCATCCCACAATATGGTTGATCTAAGAGCTTTAGTCTCTTCCATCCCGGCGCCATGGTGACTCTCCAACCCTACCCACCTGTGTTCCAAAGTGATCTGGCCCCTCCCCCAGGCCTGACTCTCCCATCTCCTCTCTCATGCAATCCATTGTCCTGGAATATTTTCACTCCCAAACACTGTCCCCTCTTGGCTCCATTGATTCCTATTAGTTCTATAGTATAACAAAAAGGCCCCTAAAGGTTTTTTTGTGTGTGTGTGTATTTTTCTGAAGCTGGAAACCGGGAGAGACAGTCAGACAGACTCACGCATGCGCCCGACCGGGATCCACCCGGCACACCCACCAGGGGGCAATGCTCTGCCCCTCCGGGCATCGCTCTGCTGCGACCAGAGTCACTCTAGCGCCTGGGGCAGAGGCCAAGGAGCCATCCCCAGCGCCCGGGCCATTTTGCTCCAATGGAGCCTTGGCTGCGGGAGGGGAAGAGAGAGACAGAGAGGAAGGGGGAGGGGGTGGAGAAGCAAATGGGCGCTTCTCCTGTGTGCCCTGGCCGGGAATCGAACCCGGGTCCTCTGCACGCCAGGCCGACGCTCTACCGCTGAGGCAACCAGCCAGGGCCCCTAAAGGTTTCTTTAATCTGTGCTGTGCCAGGAATCTGTGCCTTAAACTCCATTACCTTTGTACTATAGAAAGGGAGTATGAGTTAAGCTAAATTTGAATAGATTATATGGACTGTCAACATTGCAGCTCCTTCTTGTAGTTTCTTTGAGTTAATTCTTCAGCCTAGAGTGATGCTTTCCTTCTCAAAATTTCTATATTACTTATATAAGAACAAAGATTTGTTTCTAACCTATCTTGAATGGGTCTCTGTTTGCTTCATGTTTTTATTCATAATTCTTCAACTACAGTACAAATTCTCGGTGGTCAGGAAACTTGTCTTTTTTTTTTAATTTTTCAATTATAGTTGACATCCAATATTATTTTATACTAGCATAGTGATTAGACATTTAGGGGTCCTGTCATTATATCTAGTTTATTTCCCACAGCATCCACCTGTGTTGAATACATTAATAAATATTTGTTGATATAACTTTTCATCTTGACTAATGTTTCATCTATATTACCTACTTTTCATTAGATATAAATTTTATGATTCTAGAAATAGGTTTTGTTTTATAGATTTTGTAGTATTATTAAGTGAATTAGTTGTCATATTAATCATTTAAGGGTAAATAACCTCATAGGCCATTGGATATCAACAAAAATAAATTAAAAATTATATTTCCAGGGAGAAGGAAGTAAAGAGGGACAAATATATGATGACAGAAAGTGATTTGACTTTGGGTAATGGGTACACAACGCAATCAACAGTTCAAATGCTATAGAGATGTTCACCTAATACTTATGTACTCTTGTTGATCAATTTCACCCTATTAAATTTAATTTCAAAATAAAATATAATAATTTATAATATGCATGCATAATTAAGTACTGGCATGATAATAAAATGCGGCAAAGGAAAAAGTGCTAAAAGAATAAACTCTATATTTTTTAAAAATCCATATAGCATATAGTAAAATAAACGAAAATTTGTTGATAAATTTCAATAATAGAAGAATTCTGCTAAGAGGCAGAGTTAGCAACAATTACTGACTACATGGCATATACTGTTTTAAGTGTTTTGCATATAGTACTGCTCACATAAGCCCTCTGATTAAAGATTATCATCACCATTTATCAGATGAGAAGACTGAGGTGCAAAGAGAAATAAGTAACCTGTCCAAGATCATAAGGCTCATTACTAGTAGAGTTGGGATTGAAGCCAAGGCCTTCAGCCCAGAAATCTGCACTGTAACTACCACGTCTGACGGTGTTTCTACACAAAGTAGTAGAGGCATGAAAAAGGCTTTGAAACTGGTTGTTGTTTTTTTAATTTTTAGTTTTATAATTTTCTTTGGGGAGGGAAAGTAAAAAAACCTGAAATTAAAACTAAAGAAGGTTCAAATGAGGTCTGTTTACACATGCTGAAGCCTGTTTTTTAAAATAATAACTGACTTGAAAATCACTAGTGATAAATAAACATGATAATAAATTGAGAAGCTGCTTAAGCCTGGTTCATACTTCAGAAAAGTGAGTTTGAATAAAAACATATCCAACAAGCATTCACACCACCAAAGAATTTTCATTATATTTATTATAACACAATTCTAAAAATGTTTCTTTTATAATTTACTTTGCAGCTGTATCAACAGCAGTACTACTTTTCACTCTATGGAAACAGTACGTAAAAATTGAGCTAAATATTACTCAAATGTTTGGATTAAGCTTTTCACAAAGCATATTGAAGTTTCATAATTAAATGTGGAGGATTTTAAATTACAGTGTTTTCCTTAAACTTTAATAAATAAAAATTATTGGGTTGGGGAATAAGTTCGTAGCGTTTTTACCGAAGACTTTTATTTAAACAAAAAACAATAATTATATCAATAAGTTAATCAATTATATATTCGCCGTTGCTGTTTACAACCTCTTCCCACCTCTCGACCAATTTGTTGATGCCGTTCCGCAAAAATCGCCTGGTCTGGTGTCAAAGAAGTTGTTGAGCCAGTTTTTAAGGACCTCTTTGTTATCGAAGGTAACGCCCTTCATATGGTTTTGACAGGGAGCGGAAAAGATGGTAATCGGTTGGTGCAAGGTCCGGAGAATACGGTGGATGCTGAAGGACCTCCCATTCGAGCTTTTGGAGTGCGGCTTTGAGGACTTGTGCAACATGGGGCCTGGCGTTGTCGTGAAGGAGTATGGTTTGACCATGTCGATCAGGTCTTTTCAGTCGAATAGCCTCATTCACGCGGTGTAGCTGGGCAATGTAGAGCTCATTGTTGACCGTGGCATTCTTTTGAAGCATTTCCCAGTTCTTCATCGAATTCAGAAGGCCTTCCGCTGCGGCACGTGTCATCAACATCAAAGTCGCCATTTTTGAACTTTGCAAACCATTTCCGTGCTGTAGACTCGCCTATGACACCTTCTCCATACACGTCGCAAATGTCCCGGGCTGCTTCGGCAGCTTTTTGACCTCGATGAAAAGCAAAGAAGAGCAGGTGTCGAAAATGTTGATTTTTGCCTCCTGGGTATTCCATTTCTAAGCCTCAAAACTAATAAAAAATTAAATAACTCAAAAATACAATTAACATAGTTTTGTAGAGCAGAAAGAGTTTTATCAAATGAATACTTACCCTTTGCCAAACAGCAAACAAATCGTTGTAAAAGAAAATATAAAAAAGCTACGAACTTATTCCCCAACCCAATATTTTTATTATATTTACAACTTCAAATAAGTCAGAATAGACTAATGATATGCTGTGGTAACAAAAAATGACAAAAAATAAAGCCTTATTTCTTCCTTATGCTACCTGTCTAACTATATCTCCATCAGACTCTGCTCATCTGAGGGGTTTGAGGGTATTCTGCTCACTTTTGTAATCCAAGGATTCACTGGTAAAGATTCCATCATTTTACAATTCCATCTTCTCAACTAAGGTTCCAGGTCCACCAAGCTAGGGAAGAGAGCATAAGGAATCTCACATCAGCTGTTTAATATGTCCACTGAGGAGTGGCACTTTACTGTCAAAACAAATCACATGGTCGTGGCCAACTTCAATGCAGGGATGCCTGAAGAAGAGGAGAACTAGAATCTTGTAGAGCACAAGTGATACCTTCCAGACATTTTTATTGTCATCAACTTACTAGAAGTATATATTATGTTACATTAACATAGCAATCTAAAAAGTTAATAAATTCAGACACTTCAGTTTTTAAACTTACTGTGCAAACAAAAGAAAAACAAAAGCTTAGTAATTTTATAATCTATATGAAAATAAATTGCTTTAAGAAGAAAATTTATTCATTTCATAAATATTTATTGAAACTTTCTTCTAAATGATAAGAACAATTCCAAAATAGTATTAAATCAAGACTCTGTCTCCACAGAGCTTAGAAAATAGGTAAGATAAGATGCCTACATAAATAAATCAAAGAGGATTCTTTTTTTTTTTTTTTTTTCATTTTTCTGAAGCTGGAAACAGGGAGAGACAGTCAGACAGACTACCGCATGCACCCGACCGGGATCCACCCGGCACGCTCACCAGGGGGCGACGCTCTGCCCACCAGGGGGCGATGCTCTGCCCATCCTGGGCATCACCATGTTGCGACCAGAGCCACTCTAGCGCCTGAGGCAGAGGCCACAGAGCCATCCCCAGCGCCCGGGCCATCTTTGCTCCAATGGAGCCTTGGCTGCGGGAGGGGAAGAGAGAGACAGAGAGGAAGGCACGGCGGAGGGGTGGAGAAGCAAATGGGCGCTTCTCCTGTGTGCCCTGGCTGGGAATTGAACCCGGGTCCTCCGCACGCTAGGCCGACGCTCTACCACTGAGCCAACCGGCCAGGGCCTAAAGAAGATTCTTAATAGGTAAGTACCCCAAAAGCATTTAAAATATTTGCCATATGTGTTCAGAGGTGAGAGATCTTTGAGTAACAATTTTGAAGCTGGAAAGAACCTTATATAGTTCAGGGATCAACATCATTATTTTACAGATGAAGAAAATGAGGCCTGAAAAGATTCAAAATAACCTCTCCAAAATCATTCAGTCGGGTAGCTGCTCAAAGACTAAAATGTATTTGCTATCAATAAACACTACATGGAAAACAAATGCGAAAAAAGGAATGCATAGAGAAGCTTAAGAGCACTACGGTAAGGAATATTTGGAAATTGGATAATTAAAAATCACAATTTCATTTACAATTAGAAAAAGATTATTAATTGCAGGTTAGACTAACACATTTATATTTTGAAATTAATACAAGCAAATGCTATTTACAATGAAATCTTGTACCTTTAAAAAACCCTTGCCTGACCAGGCAGTGGTGCAGTGGATAGAGCGTCGGACTGGGATGCGGAGGACCCAGGTTCGAGACCCCGAGGTTGCCAGCTTGAGCGCAGGCTCATCTGGTTTGAGCAAAGCTCACCAGCTTGGACCAAGGCCGCTGGCTTGAGCAAGGGGTTACTTGATCTGCTGAAGGCCAGTGGTGAAGGCACATATGAGAAAGCAATCAATGAACAACTAAGGTGTCGCAACAAAAAAACTGATGATTGATACTTCTCATCTCTCTCTCCATTCCTATCTGTTCCTATCTATTCCTCTCTCTGACTCTGTCTCTGGAAAAAAAACAAAAAAAAAACCCTTAGTGAAACAGTTTTTATATCATCTATTTTATTACTCCAGGAAGCACTAGCCAAAATCTTTGAAAGCTTGAGCAGTATTTTAAATGCTTAGCTTCATACCTTTTCAAAAAGCCAAAGAGGAAGAAAAAATACGAGATTAAAAATACAACAACTTTATTAATTGCTGCTCAAAATGCCAAATTTACATATGTTTAAATAAATCTAAATGGTAGAACTGACCATTAAGCATTTTTAGACAACTTTGGAAAAATTAATTATGTTCTTCCTCTTTTAAAAAACAATTTAATATCCTAAGCATTTGCTTTTTTGTCAAAGACAATAAATTTGATTAAGGTTATATAAATTACACTGCACTAAACAGTATAATAACTAAAAACACATGGAAAATAGGGTTAGCCTTATTTATTGCATCACTTCCATATTTAAACCTAATACCAAGCATATATTATATGTTTTACTTAGAGACTTTTTCTCGTCTTCTTTTTAAAGCTGCTATTCATAAAAGGGTCAGTAGGGTGTCATTTAAAAAATAAATCTGTAATCACTACAAACTGTCATGTGTCTAAAATTATGATGAAAGACCAGAGGCTAAGACTTGAACACAGTAGCTCAAAGACTAAGAATGAAACAGTAGATGGAAGAATTCAGAGACAGGGGCCAAGACCTGTCCCAGTCCCTCAACTGTAACAACCTATTTAACTTTTGATAGTTGTAACCTTGGCCATCTGAGCATTTCTTAATCCCAAATGACTCCAATCCATGAGCTCACTCCTTTCGAAATAGTAGAAAACCACCATGAAGCTGTGGGTCTTAATGTTACCTTATGTGTCTTACTGGCAGTTTACAGGACACCATTATTCTCCACAGCAGTGGTTTTCAGCTTTCTTGCTTCCCCAGCCCACAGGAGCAATGCAACACTCCAACCAAAAAAAAAAAAAAAAAAATGGCATCATTTTGTCATTGGTTTTCATGCACAGGAAGCAGAAGGATGCAGACCTTAAAAATATATCAAAATCTTAGGCTGCTCACCCTTTCAGCATTTGTTTTTATCCCCCCACTATGACCAACAATTGCTAAGTGCTGCTCTAAAGCTTTGCAGTAAAATGTCCTGACTAACCAGGCTTGTATTGTAAGCCTGTAAGGCTCAATGAAACGGAGCAATGCCTGCTGAAGGAGAGCCTCAGACACCTCTGTTGAAGTGTGAGCTGGGGCAAACCTCTGTCCTTCTTTCAGGCCAGAGTCTGCCCCATCTTTCCTCTAACCCTCCGGCAGTTTACTCAGTGTGAGCATCCCATCACTGCCATCTTTCATACGCACACGTGTGCATGTGCACACAGGTATCGGGGCACATGCAAACTTCAGTATTCCAAGGCCTTAAAATTCTCCTGTTAAATCTTTGCAATAAGCCCATAAAGAAGGTGTCATTGGTCTCAATTAAAAGATCATAAAAGTACAATGCAGAAAAGTCTAGAGTCTGCCCAAGATCTCAAAACAAGGAAATGGCAAAAATAAAAAATAAAAAATAAAAGGAGTCCACATCTCCACCTACCAAACCACATCCCAGAGACTGCTTCTCCTTCTAAGGTAAAGAGGGAACAAATGGGAATCCCGGGGTCACAAGACAAGCACTGTTCAGGGGGCCACTAATATTGCTGCAGCCTCTACTTGCTCCCAGATCCCCTAGGCTATGTACACATAAATTGATTTGTGAAGGCATAGCCATAAGGTTTGGGTTTTATGACTCACAACTCACCATAGGATAAAGACTGAAACATCTCAACTGGTCTCTAAGACTCCTCAGTCCCATCTGAACACATCTTAGCAAGCTTACTGTCACTGTTCTCTGACTTCACTTCCAATTCTGCCACACTGATTTGCTCACTCTCCCCCCAGCCAACTTTCACTTGACCCACCCACTCCGGACGAGCTTCTCTTTTATCAGACTTTTCCAGGAAAACTCTCATATGGCCCACTCATTTGGCATTTATGTATTTTGATCCAAGGTTAGGAATCTGCTTGTGTAGAAAGCAGATTCAAGTTACAGGCAGATTTTTGACTGTGCAGGTGGTTGGCACCCCAACCGTCACATTGTACTTAGAGTGCCCTGAACTAACTATATTTTATGTCACAAGCATGTCTGGTCTCTACTGATTAATGGCAGAAGTACAAGATTCCATGACTGGAAGAATTGAGAGATTATCTGGTCCAAAGCTCTCATATTACAGAAAAGGGAAGTAGTCACACAGTGAATAGATCATAAACTTATAATGTTCATTCAAACAGATACTATTTTATATTACTATTCAAGATACTCTAATTAACTCTATATTTATTATGCCTGTATTTTTTTTTTTGTCACTAGCCAAAACCTGGCAGTGAAATAACTTATGACAGAGCTGGAAGCCAATTACCCCAATGCCTCCTTGGAACATCCCTATTAATCAGATAACTATATCTTATAGCAGCCAGGCCAGCAGCTGTACACAGCAGGCATTTATTGACTTGTTCTTTGATTGTAATTTATTTATTTATCCCAGTATTTTTTGTCCAAATAAAATCTTATTCATATACTTGAC
This sequence comes from Saccopteryx bilineata, assembly GCF_036850765.1. NCBI lineage: Eukaryota > Metazoa > Chordata > Mammalia > Chiroptera > Emballonuridae > Saccopteryx > Saccopteryx bilineata. The sequence goes on along the minus strand of NC_089490.1, from coordinate 64,196,701 downwards.
ACATGTAGAGAAGACTTATCAGGCCAGTGATATTTCAGAGAAAAGATTCATTCTTGATTTTTCCATTTCCCTCAAAACTCCATATCCCAGGGTTTCCTTCATCTCCAACCTCCACCTGCTTTTCACTCTCTCTACTTCCATCATTTCAGCCCAGGCCATCATCATCTCTTATCTGGACTGCTGCAAAAATCCCAACTGGTTTCCCTCTTCTATTATTCCTCGCTCGGGCCCTGCTTAGTTGTTTTCTCTCACAAACATTCCACCCACCCATTCTCAATTTAAGAAGATTCTATACATTCTCCTTTCACTTCAATTAAGATCCCAACCCAAACCCACAGTGTAAGATCTGCTCCTGCATCTTCTCATCCCTTGTTCTCCACACACACCCTGCTTGGTGTTCTTTCTGTCCTTCAGCATCCAGGTCTCTTGCTTCCTCCACAGCATTTCACATGGTGCTCCCCTGTCTTGCACTACTCTCCCTCCCTCCTTTTAGGGCTGCCTCCTCTAGCTTCATGTGTCACTGAAATGTCATTTCTTCAAATCAGCTCCGTATCACTCCCAACCCCATCGTTGCTATCTCAGCATCTCTTTCCTTCATTGCACTTACCGCAAGTTGTACTTCCTTAAGGCACTTGTTTTATGCCTGTTTATGCCTGTGTCTCCTCTACCCCATCCAGGCTCTGAATAAATAATGAGATCAAAGACCATGTCTCCCTTCTTCTCATAGAAATATATTGCAGCCTGGCATCAGGCCTGGCTTAGAAAAAACAACCAATACATTTTTGTTGAATAACCATATGTCCTTGAAGATTCACCCACACATGAACATGGACACATACACATTATAAACATAAAATGAAATGGACTTTATCTGAGGGGCTACCATAAATATTTTACCATAAAAGAAAAATTTGTTATATGTGTATAAGTCATACTGATCTTTTTCTTTATTTTGCAGAGAAATGTGACAAAATAGTAAACCTAGATTTCAACAGGGATCTGACTACTTCTCTGAGCATATCCTTTTACAAGAAAAAGTCATAAATATGAGCCATCGGTGTTCCCAAGTTTCTGAAGGTTCTCAGGAGGTTCTGACTCCATGAATAGGGAATAGGACCAAGAATTTGTACTTATAAAATGTACCCCCCAATAATTCTAACTTAATTTGTCTGGGGTGAGAACTGGACATCAGGATTTCTCAAAGCTTTTCAGTTGATTCGAATATGCTGCAAAAGTTGAAAACCACTGAAGCTGATGACAGCATACCAAGAGAGGTTTGTAGTAGATTGAATAACCGTGCCAAACAGGATGCTGATTAACAAACTGATGACAGCCTGTGAGGAAGTTCCTTCTAATGGACACTATTGGCCTTGAACTCAGTCTTTCTGCAATCAAGATTTACCAGTGACTGGATGGAAGTAGAGAGGCATGCTCAACAGTTTTTTTTCTATTGCCTAAAATTATGAAGAATAGTAAATAGTCTGGATGATAGAATTATAATCTAAGATATTACTAGCCTGGAGTCATGGGAGAATTAGACTAAACAAGTGACTGCACAAAGGCTGAATGGGGTAACATAGGTCAGCAGCAGAATAATTTGAAAAAACCATAAGGGTTTCATCTGGCATTGAGCTTAATAGGTGTCCATAGTATAGTGTAGGCTCCAAGAATACTGTTTTCCATTAATAGCAATATAATATTTAACATGACAGAGGTGGTCACCCCACTCAACACTGAACTCAGATGCATCACAAATAGAGAAGGACATAGATAGGTAAGGCCATGCATTTCCAGAGGGGAGCAAAGAAGGTGGCATAGAGGGAGAAAGGGGCATAAGAGGAGGAGCAGAGAGAAATGGATACAAATGTTTGAGAGCTCTTATGTAGAACACAAATTAGATTTATTCTGAAGACACCAAAAACTTAAAACTGAGAAAGATAGCCAGAAGCTATAAAAAGATAGACTTAGCCTGAACCTGAATAAATTGATCAGAAAAGTAAGCAAACATCCATTAGAGCCTTGAACTTGCTTGTGTTATGTAAGGAGGATCTGGCCAGGGCAGTCTCCTCACCTTTTTTTTCCCTTTCTTTCATCCATTCTCTTGGGGATGGGGGGGGGGGGTAGAAAAAGGATTAAGCTTAATAATCTCTTATGTTTTCCCCACCTAGTTCTAATATATTCTGAAAAGAAAAGATTCATAAATCAGTCTTTGAATCTTTTTTTTTTTTTTATTAAATTTAATGCAGTGACATTGATAAATCAGGGTACATATGTTGAGGGAAAATATCTCTAGATTATTTTGACATTTGATTGTGCTGTATACCCCTCCCCCAAAGTTAAATTGTCTCCTGTCATCTTCTATCTGGTTTTCTTTGTGCCCCTCCCCTCCCCTAACCCCTCTCTCCTTCTTCACCCCCTCCCCCCTCTCCCAACTTCCCGCCCCTGTTGCCATCACATTCTTGTTCATGTCTCTGAGTCTCATTTTTATGTCCCTTCTATGTATGGATTCATCTTAGGTTTTTTTTTTTTTTCTGATTTACTTATTTCACTCCGTATAATGTTGTCAAGGTCCATCCATGTTATTGTAAATGATCCGATGTCATCATTTCTTATGGCTGAGTAGTATTCCATAGTATATATGTACCAAAGCTTTTTAATCCACTCGTCCTCTGACGGACACTTGGGCTGTTTCCAGATCTTCGCTATTGTGAACAATGCTGCCACAAACATGCGGGTGCATTTCTCCTTTTCGAGCCGTTCTATGGTGTCCTTGGGGTATATTCCTAAAAGTGGGATAGCTGGGTCAAAAGGCAGTTCGATTTTCAGAGTTTTGAGGAATCTCCATACTGTTTTCCACAGTGGCTGCACCAGTCTGCATTCCCACCAGCAGTGCAGGAGGGTTCCCTTTTCTCCACATCCTCGCCAGCACTTATTCTGTGTTGTTTTGTTGATAAGCGCCATTCTGACTGGTGTGAGGTGATATCTCATTGTGGTTTTAATTTGCATTTCTCTAATGATTAGTGATGTTGAACATTTTTTCATATGCCTATTGGCCATCTGTATGTCCTCTTTGGAGAAGTGTCTATTCATCTCTTTTGCCCATTTTTGGATTGGGTTGTTTGTCTTCCTGGTGTTGAGTTTTACAAGTTCTTTATAAATTTTGGTTATTAACCCCTTATCAGACGTATTGTCAAATATATTCTCCCATTGTGTAGTTTGTCTTTTTATTCTGTTCTTGTTGTCTTTAGCTGTGCAAAAGCTTTTTAGTTTGATATAGTCCCATTTGTTTATCCTGTCTTTTATTTCACTTCCCCGTGGAGATAAATCAGCAAATATATTGCTCCGAGAGATGTCGGAGAGCTTACTGCCTATGTTTTCTTCTAAGATGCTTATGGTTTCACGGCCTACATTTAAGTCTTTTATCCATTTTGAGTTTATTTTTGTGAGTGGTGTAAGCTGGTGATCTAGTTTCATTTTTTTGCAGGTAGCTGTCCAATTTTCCCAACACCATTTGTTAAAGAGGCTGTCTTTACTCCACTGTATTTCCTTACTTCCTTTGTCAAATATCAGTTGTCCATAGAACTGTGGGTTTATTTCTGGGTTCTCTGTTCTGTTCCATTGATCTATATGCCTGTTCTTATGCCAGTACCAGGTTGTTTTGAGTACAACGGCCTTGTAGTATAACTTGATATCAGGAAGTGTGATACCTCCCACTTTATTCTTCTTTTTTAAGATTGCTGAGGCTATTCGTGACCTCTTTTGGTTCCATATAAATTTTTGGAATATGTGTTCTATATCTTTGAAGTATGTCATTGGTATTTTAATTGGTATTGCATTGAATTTATAGATTGCTTTGGGTAATATAGACATTTTAATGATGTTTATTCTTCCTAACCATGAGCATGGTATATGCTTCCACTTGTTTGTATCTTCCTTGATTTCTTTTATCAATGCTTTGTAATTTTCCGAGTACAAGTCTTTAGTCTCCTTGGTTAAGTTTACTCCTAGGTACTTTATTTTTTTGGTTGTAATTGTGAAGGGGATTGTTTCCTTAATTTCTCTTTCTGACTGTTCATTGTTGGTGTATAAAAATGCTTCTGATTTCTGAGTATTGATTTTATATCCTGCCACTTTGCTGAATTTATTTTTCAGGTCCAGTAGTTTTTTGACTGAGACTTTAGGGTTTTCTATATACAATATCATATCATCTGCAAATAATGATAGTTTTACTTCTTCTTTTCCAACTTGAGTGCCTTTTATTTCTTCTTCTTGTCTGATTGCTGTGGCTAGGACTTCCAGGACTATGTTAAATAAGAGTGGTGAAAGGGGGCACCCCTGCCTTGTTCCTGATCTTAAGGGGATTGCTTTTAATTTTTGCCCATTGAGTAAGAAGGAGAAAAACCATATGATAATTTCAATAGATGCAGAAAAAGCATTTGATAAAATCCAGCACCCATTCATGATCAAAACTCTCAGCAAAGTGGGAATACAGGAAACATACCTCAACAAGATAAAAGCCATCTATGAGAAACCCACAGTCTTTGAATCTTAACAATACTCAATAATTTGACAAAGGTAAGTTGTAGAATTTACACTTTTTATATAGTGCCTGTTCTATACTATTTTCTTCTTTTCCTGAGTTCCAACCAAAAATATGCAGTGAAACATTTATCATGTACCCACTTTGTCAAGCATATTTTGACATGATAAGGAACATATCATGATATTATCATGATATTCTGATATGATAAGGAACATATCAGAAAAATATGCACAATTCCAGGTTTGTGAAGCATTTACGAACAGCTAGATGTTCAATCACTCATATATATTTTGAGCACCTATATAAACTGGTACCTGGATGAAGTGGAGAGTAAAGACTGACCCTATCCTTCTTCTTACAGAACATAATCTCTGGGGCAGAAGGACATTAATCAATAATCACCTAAATAAATGTGAAATGCAAACACGATGGAGCTCTTAGAACAAAAGAAGAATTTAGAAAACTCAGGGATGATTTTCAGGAGGAAATAACCATTATGGCTAAAAGTAGACACATCAGTATCTCAATAGAACTAAGTGAGACCCATGCTAAAAGTTTAGTCTTTCACTGGACTTCACTCCACTCTACTGTCATCTGCTATCACATTACCAGTGTTATTTTTTTTCATACAGTATATATCATTTTTGTCAAATTATATCACATGCTAAAATATTCATTTTCAGTCTCCTACTATAATCTAAGTTCCACAAGGCCAACCTTTTTCTGTCTGACTTTACTACTACACCCCCAACCACATATATAGTAGTTACTGAATACATATTTATTGAACATTACTGGGTATTTTAAAGTTGTTAATTTGTAAATAGGTTTTTATTACAAAGAATGAGAACACTGATACTCAACAAGTATGGAAAAGCCCTTTATGATAACTTAGAATCAAAGGAAGTATTAATAATTTGAAATACAGATTTTTATTATCATAAATGTTAATTTTCTATAACAGATATTCCCCAAGCAACTGAACCTTAAGCTGGAGTTGGATAAAAGTGGATAAATGTCACCTCCTGTGAGTAGCTCCAAAAAATGGAGTTGTTGTCAAGTTTGCTGTTCTATGAGGTTGTTTCAGCCATTTAAAGCTCAGCTGGGGACAGAGTACCCACTAAAGCTGCCTTAGGATCCACATGACACAGTCTCAGCCTCTTGTCTCAAAAGCACATGCCTTCCAGGAGATCCCTTCTGCAGAAACAGGACTTTTCATTTATACTGTCCTCTGTCATGGTAAAGGGGTCCTCTTCTCTAGCCTGCTTCTCTTCATAAAGCAAGGAGTCTCTTAGGTTTATGGTACATGGCTAACTACAGCCCGATGCTCCCTTTCCGAGAGCATACTCTGGGCATTCAAGAACCTGGAGCTCCTTGTCCCAATAGACTTTTTAAAGGCTTTCCTGGGCCTCTGTCCTTTCAAGGGCATGCAGAAGCACTGCACACTCTCGGGTTCAGGGGCAGCTGTTTGTTACATACAGGGAGACTAGGACGCGATTCTGTGACAGTTCACACAAGTGCTGCAGAAGCTTTTCATATAAAAAATGTTGCTGCAGATGGAAAGAGAAAGGCTTTGGGGCTCCCTTTGCTTCTGTCTCACTTCTGCCCCTGGTGGCACAGTACCGTTCCTTCTCTTCTCTTCTCATAGCAAAATTGACTTAAGCCTTGGGTTTCCTTAAAGCAACCAATATACTTCCAAATAATTCTGGGGTTCATCACCTCTTCTTCTATTCCCCCAACTACTGTCCCATCTCTGCTCCCTAGAATACTTCTAAATATCTCTACACTGATCTCTTCATGACCCACTTATCTTCCAACCTATTCTGCCATCACGAGAAGCTTTCCAGATTTGCTTAAAAATTCTTGGAGGCTCTTCAGCATTTTATGAGTAAACTTCAAACTCCTTAGCGTGAACACATGTGTCTCCAGCCGGAGGCTCCACTGCCAACTTCAGTTTGACACAGGGAAGTCCAAACTCTAACCCACTGCTGTTTCTTTGCATAAGCAGTCAGTTTAGTCTGCAGCATCCACTGTAGTCACTTAGCATATATCTTCTGGGTCTAATGCAAGGGTCACCACCTTGAGAAGCCTTTTTGGAACCTCCCTCTGACTTAGAGATCATGCCTCAGGGCCCCCCATAACACTGAAGCACCTCTCTGTCATAGTTCTTTGTTTTAACCTGCAAGACTAAATTTCTGAAAGCAAGAACCAACTCTTTTAGTTTTTCATTCCCAATGCCAAACACATAGATGATTTTTTAAAAATATTTGTTAAAATTATCATAAATAATATGTAAGACACTCAGACTTTGAAAATCTATAATTATTTTGGAAACAGAAGATCACTTTCTACTTCTAGTTTACAAGAACTGTATTTATTATTCTTTGTCTGGCATATTATTCTTAGACTTGGTCTTTACCTGGAAGGTAAATACACAATTTACATAAGTGAAAATACTATTATTAAACAAACACTCTGAAAAAGATTCATCTATGCTAGCAATCAAGAAATGCAAAATAAAGTAATACTGAGAAACATTTTGCACATTGGACTAGCGAAAAATACTTAATGACAATTCCTAAAGCTGATTAGAATAAAACTATTACATCTTTGTTTCTAGCATTGAAAATTGGTATCACCATTTTTGAAAGTAATTTGACAATATTTATTTAGAATCAGTGAATATATTTATAACTTCTGACCCAATAATTAGATTTGAGAGATTTAACCTAGTTAATACAAGTTTGTTTGTTTTTTACTTTTTTTAAAATTTATTATGTTTACATGGATTCAAGTATCCCACCAAGTACATCCCTCCCCCGTGTTACCATCAACCTCCCCCTTGCCCCACCACACCCTCCCCCCTTCCCTCCAGGATTTGCTTTCCTGCTCTCTAAAACACTGTGTTATGTATATATAATTTCTCTAATCTCTTTCCCTTCTCTGATCCAATCCTCTCAACCCCTTTTTCTCTGTCCCCTTTCCCTCTGGTCCCTTTGATCCCACCTCTGTCTCTACTCTGCTCAATACAAGTTTTTTAAATGGAGTAATATGCTACAAAATACTCAGTGCTGTGTTACGATAGCAAAACACTGAAGACCATCTAATTACCCAAATGTGTCTTAATATACATAAACGTAAGTATTGATAAAATATAATATTTTCAATCCACACAACTAATAAGGAATTTTTATTAACAACAAGTTTTAAAAAAAAACCTATAAATTTGTAAGACTAAAAGTTCAGCAGAAAAATATTTGGACAGGCATAAAATGAAATATTTCATTACAAAAAGGAAAAAATATGATAGTCAATAGACACTGAAAGATGTTGATCTTCATTAGTATTCAGAAAAATGCCATTAAAATCTAAATTAGGTCCTGGCCGGTTGGCTCAGCGGTAGAGCGTTGGCCTGGCGTGCGGGGGACCCAGGTTCGATTCCCGGCCAGGGCACATAGGAGAAGCGCCCATTTGCTTCTCCACCCCTCCCTCCTTCCTCTCTGTCTCTCTCTCTTCCCCTCCCGCAGCCAAGGCTCCATTGGAGCAAAGATGGCCCGGGGCGCTGGGGATGGCTCCTTGGCCTCTGCCCCAGGCGCTAGAGTGGCTCTGGTCGCGGCAGAGCAACGCCCCCTGGTGGGCAGAGCATCGCCCCTGGTGGGCGTGCCAGGTGGATCCCGGTCGGGCGCATGCGGGAGTCTGTCTGACTGTCTCTCCCCGTTTCCAGCTTCAGGAAAAAATAAAAATCTAAATTAGCTATCACTTACACTATTCTAATTTGCAAAAAACGAAAACATGACAAATGTTGATTTCCCATAACATGATCCAGAATTTTTTTCCCAGAATTATCTATCCTAGAAAACTCGGAATTACTCTAGGAGATATATACAAAAAGCCTCATAGGAGCACTTTTTCGATAAGTAAAATCTAGCCTAAATATCTATCAACAGCATAATAGATAAGTAAATTATGTTATGTTCTACAATGGAATCTATACAGTAATGCAAATGAATAAAAGACACTGTTCTCACACATAGAGAGAGCTAGAATTAAAGTGTTAAGTGGGTAAACCAAATCACAGAAAAGTATATAATGATTTCACTTGTAGAATTATTAATGCAAAACTAAATTTAGTGTTAATTATTGGTAACTTATTGGTTAAGGATATACTCACATAGACGCTATAATTAAAAACAAGGAGAAGATAAGCACAATATTCATAATAATTCCTTTTGGGAAGAGTCAAAAAAACAATATTAGGGGCAGGACATGGGCTTTACAAGTGAGTTTTCATTTTTTTTTAACTAGATGGTGAGCATAGTTTATTGTAGTATCTCTACATCTCACACATATTTTACAAATATTATTTGTGTCATTTAATTTTTAATAAAAAGTATTTTTAAAACAGAAGCAGGTCACAAAATAACAAATACAGTGTATTCCACCTCTATGAAGTAAAGGCACACTGGCGTAAATGGTAATGTAAATAGCCATTGATTCACAGCATGAATAGGTTATCAATGGTGTAGGATGACCTATATTTGTGAATCTTCTGTATGATTTTGTACAATTTTCATATAGCAGAATAAGATTATAAACCTCCTATTTTAAAGTAAAAACTAAGGTAGATTCATGTACAGGGGGTCTTCAGGTTACAACAGTCTCAACATACAACTTTTTAAGTTCACGACACTCACTCCCAGAAAAACTTAAGAAAATTGAGATGTGAGTGTTTCAGCTTACGCCATTAGCATTGAACTTACAGACTATGTGGGCGAACTATTTTGGTTGTGCTCGGTGGAAGAATACTCAGTTCAGTGTACCGAACAGTATATTTATGTCCTTTTCCTTTCTCTGTGGCTTAGTTGTGTTTTCATGTTCTAGATTATGATTTTACAACTGTGTTAGGATAGGAAAGTGACTTAGGCCAGTGACTTACACCAAAATTCAGTTTACATCACTGTCAGAGGAAAGGAACTGTGTCGGAACCGAAGACCCCCTATGGTGAGATTGAAGTTGGATATATTTTATCTCTGGGGTATTCTCCTGCATTTCCTTTATGTCCCCTCCTGCAATAGCCCCATCAATTCAATATCGTTTATTGTCTCAGAGGTCATTTCGAAAAAGAGAGAGAGAAAAAATTTCTTGGCTTTGAGTTTCAAAATATGTTGTGGGAGCCCTAACAAAGAAAACGTTTTGAAAGCCAAAGCTATTGATTTGCCAGAACTGAGTATTTTAGAAATCACTGAAGCAAGCTGGACTTAAAATTTATGCAATTAATAATAGATGGTGACAGTAGTCGATGAAGAGCTTGACTATACTTGAAAGAACTCAAATTTCCCCTGCATCCTCAAAAAGGGTAGAAAATAGCCTTACAGTTAGGACCAGTAAAACATAAAATGCTCAGCATGGACATTACATCATGACCAAGGCAGACTGACATATCAGCAGATGCAGCAAAGCAGACAGACACCAATGATCAGACAATGGCTGAGTTACACCTCAGCAAATGCCTTTTGTCACCATTGCCTAAATACAGCATAAAACCAGCTGGAACTGACGTGTTACCTTAAGCAGAAGCCGAGATGTTACCCTAACATGATATCATGAGGAGAGAGGGGAAGGGGTAAATTGATTTAAAAATCACTTCAAAAAGTTGTATCTACCTGGAGCTGACTCCACAGTTCTCAATATTAGGAACAGTAAGGGCTAGGAATAGAAATAAAGATAAGTTTTTGGATAGGGTTTAGGAGATTTTATAATCACTACATCTATTTTTTTTATTTATTAGGGTGTTCCTGGTTAATAAAACTATATAGGTCTCAGGTGTACAATTCTATAACACATCATCTGTATATTATACTGTATGTTCACCACCCCAAGTCAAGTCTCCTGTTTTTTGATCCCATTAAAAAGAAATGTGTAAGTTTACATTAAAAAACTTCTCAGGGCACACACAGGGAGCAACCAAAAAAAAAATGCATGACTGACTAGAACAACAAATGATCTCTTCCCCCTCCCCTCTTTCTCTTCCTTTCTCTGTCTCTCTAAAGTCAATAAAAATTAAGCCCTGGTCAGGTAGCTCAGTTGGTTGGAGTGTCATCCCAGAGCCCAGAGGTTGCTGATTCGATCCCTGGTCAGGGCACATACAGGAACAGCTTTATGTTCCTGTCTTTCTCTTACTGCCTCTAAAAAAAAAAAAAAAAAAAAAAAAAAAAAAAAAAAAAGTATGTTTTTTATTTCATACTTTAGATGTTTCTGTCTGTAGACTAAAATATTTTATGATAAGTATATAATTCCTTTGAGACTAAAGAAAAGCTATAAATCTAATTTCATTTTGAAAAAGAAAAAATGTCAACACTCATCTCTTCCTCCCAACATTGCCTATTCAGAATCTGAATCAATTGCATAATAAGGCTTTTTTTTTTTCACCTACAAAGAGAACACAATTTTTAATGAAAGTAAAACATTGAAATACTAACAAAAAAAAGTTTTTTTCTTTTCTTCCAAGTGAGAGGGAGGGAGATAGACAGACTCCCACATGCATGCACTCTGACTGGGATCCACCCTGCAATCCCCGTCTGGAGCCAATGCTCCGCCCATCTGGGGCCATGCTCTCAATGGAGTTAATTTAGCACCTGAGGCTGAGCCTCCACAGAGCCATCCTCAGTGCCCAGGGCCAATGAGCTCAAACCATTCAAGACATGGCTGCAGAAGAGGAAGAGAGAAAGAAAGAGAGAAGGGGAGGGGAAGGGATAGAGAAGCAGATGGTCACTTCTCCTGTGTACCCTGACTGGAATTGAACCAGGAACATCCACATGCCAGACCAGCACTCTACCACTGAGCCAACTGGCCAGGGAAACAAAAAAATTTTAACAGAATATTCAAGCCACCATAGTTCCACAAGCTAGAGAAAAACATGAATAACCAAGGTCTAAATCTCTCCTACAAACAATAGATTTTGAGTATAGGTTTGAGGTAACAACAATCTATTAATTTAATATTAACTTTAAATTGTTTTCCCAAAAAAATATTTAAGAAAATAATTTAGGTTTAAATCTCTAGAAAATCTATTATTATAAAGAATATAATTTCTTGGAATGAATAAGAAAATGATTACTTGACGCTTCCATAAATGATTCAATTTTGTCCAAGTGGATTCCCAAAGATAATAATCAATGGTAAATTGTTTAGGATTACAGAAGAAACCTTGATTATCAACAAACACCTATGACATAAAACAGTTTTGTGAGTTATATTTTTTGAGTTATTTCCTGGGCTTTTTAAAAGCATTTTATTATGGAATATTTCAAACACATTAGTAATAGAATAGTATTAAAAATCTCTATAAGCCATCATATAGCTTAAGTAATTATAAACTTATAGCCAATTTTATGTTATCTATCCCCAGCCACTCTTCCTGACATTAACTATTTTGAAACATCTTACATATACTATCATTCGAGATTTTCTGACTTTTTGGTAGACAGATCTGTATCACTTTAAGTAAAATGATTAAGTTTACTTATTATATTCCTAACATTGAAATACATTATTAAATAAATTATTTTTTAAGATTAAAAATGAAAAAGATGAGCAAGGAGGTTTACCAATAATTTGGAGCAGGAATAGAAAATATAAAGATGACTATGAGGAGATATTAGAGAACAATAATAAAATGTTTGCCATTTCAAAACATAGTATTCATGAGATAAAAAGTATATGATTATAGCTGAAGGATAAGTTAGTGAGCTGAAAGAACAAAAGAAAATTTTTGCCAGATGGCAGCAGGAAAGCAAAATTAGACTGAGATATAAAAAGAAAAAATTGTTAAATATAAAAAAGTCCTTTTCTGGAATTATAGAAAACCCAGAAGAGAGAAAATTGAATAAATAATTATGTAATTCTTATGCTATGCTAGGCATATTCTCAACACTTTATAAGCATAAGTTTGTTTATTCTTTATTAGAACCCTAGGAGGACTCTAAAAGATAGAGAGAGAGAGAGACAGAAAAAAAGAGGGAGACAGGAAGGGAGAAAGATGAGAAGCATCAACTCATAGTTGCAGCACCTTACTCGTTCATTGGTTGCCTCTCATTACATGCCTTGACCAGAGGGCTCCAGCCAAGCCATTAACCTCTTGCTTACGCCAGCAACGTTGGGCTTCAAGCCAGTGACCATGAGACCATGTCTATCATCCCATGCTCAGACTGGTGACCCCATGCCCAAGCTGGTGAGCCTGTGCTCAAGCTAGATGAGCCCGCGTTTAAGCTGGTGACCTTGGGGCTTTGAACATAGGATCCCTACATCCCAGGTTGACACTTTATCCACTGCACCACCACCAATCAGGCAGAAGAAACATTATTGTTCTCATTTTACAAATGGGTAAACTAAGACACAGAGTACAGACTGAGTACTTCACACAGCTAATAAGTGATACAGGAGTCAAATCTAAATCTCTTTGAATCTAAAACCTCTGATCTTATTCACTACAATATACTTCCTCTTGTGGAAGAAAGGAAATGTTTCCAAAACAATAGTAATATATTTCTAAGAATTAAAGAATGATAATTTCAATAGACACAGAAAAGGCATTTGAGAAAACCTAACACCTTTTCATTACAAAAATAATAATAAATTACACTGGGGAACAATTTTTTTTTCATTTTCTGTTGCATGAGGTTTTAGAACTATTTCTATATATTTCTGCATCACTGTTTCCAAATCTGAAATCCAGTTATTGGTGCATGCTATAGTTTTTATGCAATTTTAATTTCTTTTTGTTACAGTTAATGGCATGCATTGGTTTTTAAATTGGAGTTAAAGGGCAACGACTCTTGGATTGAACATAACCCCAAAGCAATTAATGTTTTACAAACATCACTTTGACATAATTGTAGTTGTTTTTAAATGTAAAAAATTATTATCTGATAAAAAAAACACCCTCTTATTTTAAGATTGAATCATGGCTTCTTCGAGTAGGTGTAAATGTAAGAATAGTCCTGACACCTTCTGTTATATATGTGGCTATTACACACTTGAACATTAAAGGCGCAATATTTCATCATTTGTGACACGTGCATATATTGCCTATTTTCAAGTTCCTTTTGGCGATCAAGACAAGAATTGGGCTTCTCATACTGTGTGTCATAATTGTGGGGAAATACTTCATGACTGGACAAAAGGAAAACGCAAAGGAATGCCTTTTGGTATTCCCATGGTTTGGCATGAACCTAAGGACCACAGCAGTGACTGTTATTTCTGTCTGATTCATACAAAGGCATTGACAAGAAAAAAGGGCATATGATCGCATACCCTAATATTCCTTCAGCAATAAGACCTATCCCACACTCTGAGACACTCCTAGTTCCAGTTTTCAATGGTTTTATTTCTTCTAAGAACGAAGAAAGTGAACATGGTGATCAAGCGTATTTTGATAAGATGCATGAGGAAATGGTTGTAGAATCTGAAGGGTCTTCTTCTGATGCCAAGCAGTCATTAACCCCTCAGCAGTTTAGCCAACCAGAATTGAATGACTTAGTAAGAATGACATAAAAATTGTCCTTGACTTTCTGAAGTATGAGGAGCATAAATGGATCATTTGTGTGGATCTTAAAATGGTAAATATTCTGCTAGGACAACAGAGAGGTTTCATGAAGTGTCCTTGCTTTCTGTGTTTGTGGGACAGCTGAGCTCGGGAGAAACACTGGACACAGAAGGAGTGGCCGAAGTGTGAAGCTCTGGAAGTAGGGATGCAAAATATTGTGAATGAACCTGTAGTTAATCGAGACAGGATCATTTTTCCCCCACTTCACATCAAACTTGGCTTAATGAAGCAGTTTGTTCAGGCTTTGAATAGAGACAGTGAATGCTTTCAACATATTATTTCTGCTTTTCCTGCCTTGTCTTTCAAGAAGATAAAAACAGGTGTATTCGATGGACCTCAAATTCGAGTCGTCATACTTGATGAAGATTTTGCCAGGAAGATGAATAAGGAGGAGAAAGCAGCATGGCAGTCTTTTGTGGCAGTTACAAAGAACTTCCTTGGCAACAAAAAAGCAGAAAACTATGAACTTCTGGTTCAAAGGATGCTGTTGGCTTTCCACGACATTGGATGTAACATGAGCGTTAAGATTCACTTCCTGAACAGTCACCTTGATAAGTTTCCTGAAAATCTTGGAGCTGTTAGTAATGAGCAGACTACTGCTGGAGTATCAAATGAGATTGTCCTCAATAAGTACACAAACGCAAGAGCTCCAAACGCAAATTTTTGCCTGAATAGAATTTAAATCATTTTTGCTCAAATTTTATGATTAAAATAAGTGTTTTAATATATTCTATTTCAAAATTGTAGACAAATTCTGATGCAATTATATATTTTAGTGTATTAGTGTATTTACTGCATCATATAAATTATTATATTTTCACAAAGATGATGCTCAAAAAGACATTCTACTTCATTATGTTAAAATAAATGTTGAAAATTTTACAATAAGATGAAAACCTAAAATCTTTTTTTCTTTTTTTTCTTTTTTGTTAATTTTAATGGGGTGACATTAATAAATCAGGGTACATATGTTCAGAGAAAACATCTCCAGGTTATTTTGACATTTAATTATGTTGCATACCCATCACCCAAAGTCAAGTTGTCTTCCATCAACTGCTATCTGGTTTTATTTGTGCCCCACACCTCCCCCAACACCTTCCTTCTCCTCTCTGCCCCCCCCCAGTAACCACCACACTCTTGTTTGTGTCTCTTAGTCTAATTTTTATGTCCCACCTATGTATGGAATCATACAGTTCTTAGTTTTTTCTGATTTACTTATTTTACTCAGTATAATGTTATCAAGGTCCATTCATGTTGTTGTAAATAATCCAATGTCATCATTTCTTATGGCCGAGTAGTATTCCATAGTATATATATACTATATCTTCTTTATCCAGTCATCTATTGAAGGGCTTTTGGTTTTTTCCATGTCCTGGCCAACGTGAACAATGCTGCAATGAATGTGGGGGTGCACATGTCTTTACATACCAATGTTACTGAGTTTTAGGGGTATATACCTAGTAGAGGGATTGCTGGGTCATATGGTAGTACTATTTTTAGTTTTTTGAGGAACAACCATACTTTCTTCCATAATGGCTGTATTACTTTACATTCCCACCAACAGTGGATGAGAGTTCCTTTTTCTCCACAGCCTCTCCAACACTTGCTATTACCTGTCTTGCTCATAATAGCTAATCTAATAGGTGTGAGGTGGTATTGCATTGTAGTTTTAATTTGCACTTCTCTAGTAGCTAATGAAGATGAGAATCTTTTCATATATCTGTTGGCCATTTATATTTCTTCCTGGGAGAAGTGTCTGTTCATGTCCTTTTCCCATTTTTTTATTAGATTGTTTGTTTTTTGTTGTTGAGTTTTATGAGTTCTTTGTATATTTTGGATATTAGGCCCTTATCTGAGCTGTTGTTTGAACATATCATTTCCCATTTAGTTGGCTGTCTGTTTATTTTGTTGTCAGTTTCTTTTGCTGTGCAAAAACTTCTTAGTCTGATGTGGTCCTATTCATTTATCTTTGCCTTCATTTCTCTTGTCTTTGGAGTCAAATTCATAGAATGCTCTTTAAAACCAAGGTTCATGAGTTTAGTACCTATGTTTTCTTCTATATAATTTATTGTTTCAGATCTTATATTTAGGTCTTTGATCCATTTTGAATTAAATTTAGTACACGGGGACAAACTGTAGTTGAGTTTCATTCTTTTGCATGTGGCTTTCCAGTTTTCCAGCACCATTTATTGAAGAGGCTTTCTTTTCTTCATTGTGTGTTGTTGGCTCCTTTATCAAAGATGATTTTACCATATACATGTGGTTTTATTTCTGGACTTTCTATTTTGTTCCATTGGTCTGAGTGTCTATTTTTCTGTCAATACCATGCTGTTTTGATTGCCATGGCTCTATAATATAATTTGAAGTCAGGTATTGTAATGCCCCCAGCTTCATTCTTTTTCCATAGGATTGCTTTGGCTATTTGGGGTTTTTTTATAGTTCCATATAAATCTGATGATTTTTTGTTCCATTTCTTTACTTGCATTGAATTTGTATATTGCTTTGGGTAATATGGTCATTTTGACTATATTTATTCTTCCTACCCAAGAATAAGGAATATTTTTCCATTTCGTTCTATCTTTTTTTATTTCTTTTAACAATGCTTTGTAGTTTTCATTATATAGGTCCTTTACATTCTTTGTTATGTTTATTCTTAGGTATTTTTTTTTTTTGCAACTAGGCAGGGGATTATTTTTTTAGTTCATTTTCTGATGTTTCATTGTTGGCATATAGGAAGGCAATGGACTTTTGTATATTAATTTTGTATCTGCGACCTTACTATATTGGTTTATTGTTTCTAGTAATCTTTTTGTGGAGTCTTTGGGGTTGTCGATGAAGTAGAAACTAAAATCTTGAATTTCAAAAAAAAACTGTAGCTTACTGAGAAAAACTAATGTCAGATTTGAGATCAACACACTCGAATTAGGTAAGAACAAGTGTTTTTGTGGATGCAACAAAAATTTTTTTCCCCAGTGTTTTATATACAGTGTGTCTGTAAAGTCATGGTGCACTTTTGACCAGTCACAGGAAAGCAACAAAAGACAATAGAAATGTGAAATCTGTACCAAATAAAAGGAAAACTCTCCCAGTTTCATACCTATTCAGTGCAGTTCGATGTGGGCTCACACACAGATTTTTTAGGGCTCCTTAGGTAGCTATCCCGTATAGCCTCTACAGACTCGTCACTGACTGATGGCCTACCAGAATGGGGTTTCTCCACCAAAATGCCAGTTTCCTTCAACTGCTTATCCCACCAAGTAATGTTATTCCTATGTGGTGGTGCTTCGTTATAAACACGCCGATTTTCATGTTGCACTTTGGTCACGGATTCGAATTTAGCAAGACACAGAACACACTGAACTTTCCTCTGTACCGTCCTCTGTACATCTCGACTGGCATGGCCATGGGTTGCTCCGCTGTATACATGGTGTTACATCATCATCTGAGCATGCGCACATGCTGTCACATCATTCTACCGAAACTGGGAGGGTTTTCCTTTTATTTGGTGCAGATATATATATATAAAGAATAGAAGGGAACTTTCTCAACCTGATAAAAGACATCTACAAAAAAATCTACAGCTAACATATTTAATCATGAACAACTGAATGCTTTCCACTTAAAATTAGTAATAAGACAAAGGTATCTGTTCTCATCACTTTTCTGCTCAACATAGTGTGTGATGTTCTAGCCAGAACAGTTGGGTAAGAATAGGAAATACATAGTTGGGTCTTATTTTTTAATTTATTCAGTAAGTATGCTTTTTAATTGGATAATTTAAACAATTTACATAAAGTAACTTTATTTGTAAGGATTTACTAATGCCATCTTATTTTTTTTTTGTAATTTCTTTGTTTCTTTCATGCTCACTCAGTCTTTCTTAGTGAATTGATGATTATCCATTCTCTTTCTCTTCACATTTGTATCTACTGTAGGTCTTGCTTTTTATGGTTATAACAATCAGTTTTATGCTGCTAACTTTGATCAAATACAAACTCTACCCTTTTACTCCCCCCTATTTTGTGTTTTTGACATTACATTTACATCTTTTTATAGTGTGTAGCATTAACAAGTAATTGTCAGTATAGCTGTTTCTATTACTTTTATTCTGTAAACTTCATACTAGAATTAAGTGATTAACACCAACATTTTACAATATTATTTTGAATTTGACTACATGCTTTTCCCAGTGTTTTTAAATTTTCATGTGTTTTTAAAGTCACTAATTAGCATCCTTTTAGTTCATTTTTAACATGTCTTACAAGGCAGGTATAATATAATGGTAGTGAACTCTCTCCATTTTGTCTGGAAAATTCTCTCCTTTATTTCTTAAGGAAAGCTTTGCCAGGTATTATTGATTGGCAGTGTTTTTTTTTTCTTTCAGCACTTTTAGTATATTATTTCACTTTCTCCTGGCCTGCAAGGTTTTTGCTTAGATATTTCTGAGAACCTTATGGGAATTCTTTTATACATGAGAAATTTTTTTCTTCTTGCTTTTTTAAAAATTCTCTTTGTCTTTGACTTTAGATGGTTTTATTACAACATGTTCTAGAGAAGATCTCTTCAGATTGGATTTGTTTGGTGATCTATGTGCTTCATGAACTTGTATGCCCAAATTTCTCCTTAGATTTGAGAAGTTTTTCACCATTGTTTCTCTTTTCTTTATTTTTTTGAAATATAATTGACATACTATTTTATTACTAACTATTACTTCTCTAATTAGGTTTTCTGTCTCTGTCTCCCTATCCACTCCTTCTGGGATTCTAATAATGTGTAAATTATTGCTTTTGATAGTATTCTATACTTTACATAAGCATTCTTTATTCTTTTTCATTCTTTGTCCTCCTCTTACTGAATAATTTCAAATGACCTTTATCAAGTTCACAGATTCCTTTTTTGCTTGATTAAGTCAGTTGTTGATCCTCTCTAGTACACCTTTCATTTCTTTCATCATATTTCTTAGCTCCTGAATTTCTGTTTGGTCTTTTTTATCTGATTTTTAGATCTCTGTTAACCTTGTTTTATGCACACTGATACCTCAGTTTTCGCTGATAGTTCATCCAAAAACAATCGGCAAAATCCAAAACCGACAAAAACTGAGGCAATTATTTCCATATGAATCAATGTAAATCCAATTAATTCATTCTAGACACTCCAAAATACACACCAGAAACACATATTATAGAGAAAAAATGTAGTGTTTAATACTAAAAATAATTTAAAAATTAAAATAAAATGAATATAAAAGACTAATGTAAAGAATAAATGAACATTTAACATGGCATTTACCTTTCTGAAGACTCTTCTTGGTGCATGGAAAATGGCAAGGAGGGGAGAGAGAAGTGCAGATACTGTACATGCAGTAATCACTTACATGTAACTGTAGTATTAGCCCTCGCAATCAATAAAAAATGCACAAAAACACTGGAAAACAATGGGATTGTTTGGCTAGATGTGCAGGGTGATGCTCACACAATGAGAGATAATGCCACACTGAGCAGGAGAACGTGTGGGTTGCCCTTTGTTTTCGCAAAATTAGCATCAAGGTCATGTGGGCACACCAATGAAATTCGAGGCAACCAACAAAAACCAAGACAAATTTTTCAAAGAAAAAAACACCGAAAACCGAAACCAATAATAACTGAAGTGAAAGAAAACCAAGGTATTACTGTATTGTTTTCCTAATTTTCTTGAATTGCCCTTCTGTATTTTCTTGTAACTCAATGAGCTTCATTTTAAAATTATTTTAAAAATGAATAATTTTAAATGGTGGTATCATGTTTTCTTAATTTTGTAAGTTTCTTTAAGTCTTATATAGCTATATTTGCATTTGAAATAGCAATCACTTCCTCCAGTCTGTACTGGCTTTGGGAAAGAAAAACATTTTGATTCTAAGGCTTTCTCAACCATTTGTATGGATACACCTGCTCCATACTTTTTGTTCTCTCTTAGGACAGAATTTTTAAGATTGTAAGCTTTTTCCCAGTCCTGAAAAGCCAGACCAAGTGCTGAAAGTCTCCTGTTTAGTTTCCCTAGGGTGGTGCTAAATGCTCAATTTCATATGATTTCTCCCAATCCCCCAGAGTCAGCCTGGGCTTCTGCACATTTACTAAACACCTGCAAAAACAATCACCACCCTTGGGGACACACATAGGAAGCCAGCCACAGCTGGGAAAATCATGGTGAGTACTAATAATACCTATGGGCAGGATCCACAGGTAAGGCATGGATTGGTTTCCTGATGGTAGCCACAAAGTGGGCAGTAGGTTCCATATCTCTTTGATATGCTCTGAGACCTGGCTGCTGTTCTCCCAGCCTTTCTCTGTCCCTCAGCCACACAGCCAACCTCTGCATGGGATGCAGCAAGATAGAAGTAGGCCTGTTTGGCAGCATTATGCATACCTGGGAAAATTGGGCATTCACACCCACCCTCTCACTTTTCAGAGTCAGAGAAATTACAGGCTAAAAAAGTCTCTTGGCACTCAGCTATTCCACATTGGAGGAGAAATGATGCAGGTAAAGTAGTTATTTCTCTTACCCAATTCATTGTGTCCAAATCTCAACATGTTTGCTCCAGCAGTACGCTGCTACTTCTCTGTTGAATTCCCAGGCTTCCATAAAAGTCCTCTCATCCATAGATGAGTGTCAAAATGAATATTCTTTGTGGTATGATGGTAGAAAGCTTATTCTGCCATCTTAATGACATCACTGAGAACAACATTATTGTTAACCTCTCAAAACTGGAAGCAATCCAAATGTCCACTGTTGGGAAAACAGCTGTGTTAGGCTTGCTTGTTGGTGTATTGGCTGCAAGCACTTCACTTGATTAGTGCATAAGTATATGGCTAAGGCATGTGTGCATAGTCTATGTAAGGATATGGGTGCTTGGGCTCAAGGGAGATTGTGGATGGTGGATTGTAGATTGACTACCCGCCACTGTGAATAGCCATTTTTGCTGCTCATTTGCCTGAGAAGTGGTTTTCCCTGCCTGTTTGCTTATCCATCATTGCAAGAATCTATTAAATGGGAATGGTCCAATGCTTTTTGGCTCTGTAGTTTCTCTACCATCTGCATAAATACAGTGTGGATCTGCTTGGCATCAGCCACAGGCATTACATCTGGCATAGTTGGCAGGATTCAGATCAGATTGGTATGGAGCCACCAACATCTTTGAAGGGTGGGTTAGAGGAGTGGTCATCATTGTTCTCAAGCATATGGTTCCCTGTGGTTGTCCTTTGCGGGGCCATGGGCTGGGTATTTTTTACAGCTCTGTAAGAAAAGACTGAGTGCCAATGATGGCATGAACTGAAATGAGCGCTGGAAAGGAAGGCCAGCTGGGTTCAAGAGCTGCAGTATGAGATGCAGACTGAGCACCAACAGCACATAGAACTGGAACAGTCTCTGGAGAAGAAGTTACAGTTTTGTAAGCTGCAATTTACCCTGGAAGTTGAATATTGGCAATGACAGTTGTTGGAGAAATAACTACCCATTCAAGAGCTCGAGCTTCAGCTTCAGGCCAAGAGCTGGCAGCCACAAGAGCTGAAGCAGGTACTGAAGATGGAGCTGCATCTATGTGGGTGGAATAGCTAGGAGGAAGCAGGAGCAGGTGTTTTCACCTCCTTCTCTTTTGAGGAGCAGATTTGGGCTGAAACTGCCATCTAAAGACTCAGAGCCCAGCCAGTGGTCACCCAGAAGGTAAAAACCCAGCAGCCAAGGGTTCCTCAGGGGCAGGCACAAGCCCCTCTACAAGTAGTGGAGCACTCTGTGGTCGAACCCTACAGCCAGGCACAGCTGATGGAGTTAGGGGCACAATTTAGGCAGAAACCCACTGAGCCCAAGACAGCCTGGTTGCTGCAGTGTGGGACATAGGGATGAATGACATCATGCTCTCCAGAACAGAGATGAGAAATTGGCTGCCATTACCATGCACTCTCCCTTGAAGCAGCACCTTCAGAACTGCTGTGATAATCCAGGAAACTACCCTACTAGAGTTGGTGATGGCTGCCATTTGTACAGTCTAACAGAATGCTAGAGACTTGCCGAGGGCAGTGAGTCAGTGGCAGACATATATGGAGCTGTCAACAATCCTCTAAAAACTGAGTATGAGGAATTCTGCTTTCAATCTGAGGTCTTGTGGGCCATATGAGGAAGTGTTTATGGCAGGAAGAGGGACCTCATTCTCTGTAACACCCAATCAGCCCTTTTTGGGTCACTAGTGGCTATCCTGAGCCCCTATGTGGGCAGCTCATCAATGTGTTTACACAGACAGTGGTAGATTTGGGGAGCTGAAGACAGCATGGGACCATAAGGCTCTGTGGGCTGCAGCCCATGCTCCCCCCTCCCTGACTAACAGGAGAAACAGGCCTATAAAGGCTACCTGAACACAAATGAGGGTAGATTTGATTGCAGCTGGGGTAGATAGAGAGAAATTGTATGGCAGGTCCAATAAAGTCCTGTGAGAGCTTTGGTGGCAACTAGAGCTGGAACAGAGGTTCCAGATGTTAAAAAAAAAGTAGAGAAAGTGGATGGCCCCAGCAGCTGCCAAGAAAATGGCTGGTGTTCAGATTGCATGGTTGCAAGATTATTTGTTGGAGACAGCTGTGGAAGAGGAGGATCCCCCCCAAAGACCTATTATCCCAGTTTGAATAGGGGGAAGGCCAAGGGACCCATCCAATGGAGATGGGCGGGAGCTGGAGGCCCATGTAAAATTGGCAGTCCCCTGGTCCACTTTTAATGTGCAGCAGGTGTTGGCCTTAGGAGATAATAGGTGCTTTTTTGCTGCAGCAGCAGTAAGAGAACTGTCAAAGTGGCACATGCCTCAAATGTGTTTGACCCCGCCAGGCCCTGTCAGCTTGCTGAGGGGTTTGGATGGGGCACCTTCAGAGGCCCTCTTGCACCAGAAAGCTGTTCCCATCCAGTTGCAGAGATGCACCAAGGATATTTTCTTCAACAGACATAGCCCTGGACTATACAGGCCCTCCAACGAACCGTGGGGTAGGAGGCTAAAGACGGGCCTACAGTTAACTCTCTGGACAGGGTGCTCAGGGAGACATTGTGAAGGGTACCTTTGTAATTATTGTAACTATCGTATAACTTGTGCTGTTGCTATAGTTTGTTTGTTTATTTCTATAATGTACCTCACTCCTCACACAGGGACCATTGTGGAAGATACCTGTCACATGATTGTGAGGCGAGCAACCCTAAAGGCATGGAATGTTGAGAAAATAGCTGTGTTAGGCTTACTTACTGGTGTACCAGATGCAAGCACTTTACTTGATTAGTGAGTGAGCATGTGGCGAAGGCATAGCCTATGTAGGCTATGGGTGCTTGCACTCAGGGAAGATTGTGGATGGCAGATTGTGGATTGCCTTCCCACCACTATGAGGGGCCATTTTTGCCATTCATTTACCTGAGAAGCAGTTTTCTCTTCCTGTTTGTTCGTCTGCCGTAGCAAGAATCTATTAAACAGGAATGGCCTAATGCTTTTTGGCTCCATAGTTTCAATACTATCTTCCCAAATCCAACGTGGACCTGCCTGTCCTCAGCCACCGGCATTACATCCGCCAAAGTAGAATAGATAAATGGATATTATACTTCAGTAAGAAAAACAACTGTTCCACATGCAACAACAGAGACGATTCTTATAAAAGATACAATGAACAGAAGAAGCCCATCATAAAAGAGTACATACTGTGGTGTTAGAAATTATAATAGTGTCTTGGCCAGTGGTAGAGCATCAGCCCAGCATGTGAAAGTCCCAGGTTCAATTTCCGGCCAAGGTACACAGGAGAAGCACCCATCTGCTTCTCCACTCTTCCCCCCTCTCCTTCCTTTCTCTTCCCCTCCCACAGCCAAGGCTCCATTGGAGCAAAATTAGATGGGCGCTGAGGATGGCACCATGGCTTCCACCTCAGGCGCTAGAACGGCTCTGGTTGCAATGGAACAATGGCCCAGATGGGCAGAGCATCGCCCCCTGGTGGGCATGCCAGATGGTTCCCTGTAGGAAACATGCAGGAGTCTGTCTCTCTGCCTCCCCACTTCTCACTTCATATATATAATTATAATAGTTACATGAGATGAGGCATGAGAGAGACTTCTAAGACACTGGTTATAGTTTACTTCCTTATCTGGGTATTTCTGTAGCATATATATTTTTTTTTTTACTTCATAAAATTATTCCAATGTATACTTAAGATTCATGCATTTCCTTATATGCATACTCTATTTCAATATAAAGTTTACTTCCAAATAAATAGTATTTTTCTTCTGTACTGATTTTCTGAAGTAACCAACCACAAAATATAACAAAATGGAATTAGATGCTGTTATGATTATTTAATTATGTGTGAACATTTGCTTGTTCTCTAGCTCAGTGATTCTCAACTAGGATAGTTGGCAATGTCTGGAGTTAATTCTGATTGCCTCCCTGGGGTGGTGCTACTGGCATCTAGTGGGTAGAAGCAAGGAACCTTACCACATACTCGATAATACACAGGACAGCCTCCACAACAAGGAGTTATCTAGTCAAAGATATCAATAATCCCAAAAGTGTGCTCAAATTCTTCCAAAACTGTAAATCCCTGTTGGGAAAACAAGTGTATTACAAGTGTGTTAGGCTTGCTTGCTTATACTTTGCCTGATTGGTGCATGAGCATGTGTGTATAGTCTACGTAAGGCTACAGGTGCGTGCCTTCAGGAAGGCTTATTGTAGATAGAGGATTGCCTGCTGCCAGTGGGAGGGGCCATTGTTTGCTATTGTTTTCTGGAGAAGGGATTCCCCCATCTCTCGGCTTGTTTTGTTTGTGAGCCCTGAGAGAGAGAGGAGAGAGAGAAGCAGTTTTCCTGCCTGCTTGCTCGTCTGCCATTGTGAGACTAATAAATGGACTGACCCACCCTCCTCTGGCTCCACAGTTCTTTTACTATCCGCCCTAATTCAATGTGACTCTGCATGGCCACGGTCACTGGCCTTACAATCCTACAAGGAGAATAATCATGTCTCTCTGGTTTATGTCTTTATACCTATAGAACCTTCAGAGTGCATGGCACACCCTAGGCTCACAAGAAAAAGTTGCTGAATTAATAAATGAACTTCTATGTACCGATCTGTGAGGGAATGCACACACCTTTGTCTTGTATCGTAGTTTTTTCTCAGTTGTGCCTCATTGCACTGCTTGCTTTGAAAGACCTTGCTTCAGGAAAGCCAAGCAGACTTGAGGGGTGTTCCAGGGAAAAGCAGGGATGTGACTAATCATTCAGACCCACATGCAGTCTGGGATTAAGCAAAGTGGTAGGAGAAGACTTTCAGGATCACACACTTCAGAACAGTCACCAAGGAAAGAAAATTAAATAGGAGGTTGATGTTAAACCATGAGGTGACATTTTTAAAATATGATTTTTCCCAGAGAGTTCCCTATCTTTTCCATCCTTCAGAAATTTAGAAGAACTGGCTATAGCTCTAGTAGGTGGGTGGCTGCCTAAAGGATGTAGTATCATAGTCATCTCTCTCCAAATAATGGTCTGCACCTCACATTGTGAGCAAAGCTGGTCTGAAAATGAACCTTGTCTGGTTTTAATTTTTAAAACTTTTTTTGAGTTTCTGAGCGGAAGTCCTGGCTCTGAGCAGAAAGGATTTAGAAGATATAAGCAACTAGCAAAGAATAAATGTCTCTAAAATTATTTGTGTGAATTTGGACAAGTCAGTTACCTGCTCTAGACTTTGGTTTTCTCATCAGTAAATTATGTGAATTAAACTAAACAACTTTAAAGTCCTTTCACTTAAAATTCGATGATTCAATGATCTAACAGGCAGAAATTATAAACTCTAATGAGGTGATATTTTGAGCTTTGCCAAAACGCAGGGTTTTTCTAAGTAGTTCCCCTATTGCAGCAGAGTGCAACGGCTTCGCTGGATACCACCAACAGGTGTGTAATTAAGCCTGATCTTTCTCTCGCATAGTTCATTTTCCACTGATGGGTCTACAATTAAAACAACTCCCTCCCCAGAGAAGTACACATCAGTGTTATACTTCTCATCTTTAATTACACTGGTTGAAGATGAGTAAATGCACCCTAGATCCCAATTGGGAGGGAGCCGATTCATTAGGTGGTTGTAATCTGCCATTCAGTCTACATTTCAGGTTACTGTCTCTGCACAGCAAGATGGCCCTTGACAAATCTGCTCAGAAATAGCAATGATTAAGTTCACCTGCAGCTGCCTACCTTTGCACTGAAATTTGATGAACACTAAAGATCTGGACCTTTCAAACAGATAAGTACAGTATCGAAGCCAAGGCTAATTTACTACTTCAGTGCTTTTTAGTAGAAGGGCCAAAGTAGCCTAGTGAATACTTTACAAAAGAAAAAGGAGTGTTTCCAAATTTTCATATTACCACTCCCCTTTTTCAGTCAATATCTATTATAGCACTCTCTTTGTTCTCAAAACACTAAAACAGGCCCTGGCCGGTTGGCTCAGCAGTAGAGCGTCAGCCTGGCGTGCGGGGGACCCGGGTTTGATTCCTGGCCAGGGCACATAGGAGAAGCGCCCATTTGCTTCTCCACCCCCCCTCCTTCCTCTCTGTCTCTCTCTTCCCCTCCCACAGCCAAGGCTCCATTGGAGCAAAGATGGCCTGGGCACTGGGGATGGCTCCTTGGCCTCTGCCCCAGGCGCTAGAGTGGCTCTGGTCGCGGCAGAGCGACACCCCGGAGGGGCAGAGCATCGCCCCCTGGTGGGCAGAGCATCGCCCCTGGTGGGCGTGCCGGGTGGATCCCAGTCGGGCGCATGCGGGAGTCTGTCTGACTGTCTCTCCCCATTTCCAGCTTCAGAAAAATACAAAAAAAAAAACAAAAAACCCATTAATACAATCGGACTTTACCTATTTGTTTATTTATTTACTTCTTTATTGTCTGGCTCCCTTCATTGGGATTTCAGCTGGGGCTGGGACAGGGGATCTGTTTCATTTAAAATCATATGACCTCTGGGAGCACAGTGCCTGACCTTTGACACATATTAAATGTTCTTGACTGAATGAGTAAATATTGATTCAGAATATTTCCTTTAAATCTACTGGTTGGTAGAGATTTGGGCTTCTGGGGTAACTGATACTGAGCCAGTGTGCCAGAATGGGCATTTCTCTGGCATCATAGCTCTCTGAAATACTTTGTAGGTTTGGGTTTTGTGATTCCAAATTCAATGACTTCATATCCAACACTCATGGATCTGGATAGGTCATAGTTTTCAAATCTGGAATTTCACCTGGAAATTATGTTCTTTAGCAACAGATCTAGGTGTTCAGCCATCCTCTACGGACTCAGTCTAATAACATCTATCTTGACTTCTGTCTGGGAGCGATTTGTCACTAGCACGCTAATTGCCCTGTGCCCTAAACTGCACCCCAGCTATTGTGGGAACGATTGGTGACTCTGGGGCAGGAAGGCATAACAGAAGTTGTCTAAAGAGGACTAGGGAATCAGACTTTTTCCAGGCCTCAATCCTACCTCCTACTGTTTCCCATCTTCCTGTATGAACATCCCATCCTGGCTTCATGTGACTATAGTATTTTTAAATTGGGGATTAGGATTAGAATTTTCCAAATGTTTAAAACCAGATTCTTAAATGGTCTTGGATTCCAGGCTGTGAAGAAAAAAAGGCCTCTCTTAGCAAGGGCCCATTTTCTTTGCTCTCTGCCTTCAGACAGGAAGCTTCTATCTAAGCTTATCTCTTTTTTGTAGGACATTATTGAGGCTTCAAAATATAGTCTATAAGAATCCTGCATCCTGAGACTTTGCTCCCAATCCCCTTATTTGCACCCCAGCCTCAGTAAGCACATGGCCTGAGCACCAAGACACTAGGAACAACACTAACCATCTGCTTCACTGCTGCAAGGCACAGATTTCCATTTCCACTGCCTAAAATAACATTGAAAAATGCAACATTTTTTTTTTTTTGTATTTTTCTGAAGCTGGAAACGGGGAGAGACAGTCAGACAGACTCCCGCATGCGCCCAACCGGGATCCACCCGGCACGCCCACCGCAACATATTTTTTATAAATTTGATTGAAGGGTTTTGCTATCCTCCACCAATTCTAAATCCCCATTGTAGGATTGTCTATTTGTTAACTTCAAATTTTAGAACTCATTCTTTTTTTTATCAGTGGTTCTCAACCAGTCCTTCTCAGGGGACACTTGTCAACATCTGAAGATGGTTTTCATTGTCATGACCAGGTGTGGGGTGGTGGGGTCGGGGTGGAGGGCTGGCAGAGAGATGCTACTGCTATCTAGTGGGTAGAGGTCAGGGATGCTGCGAAACATCCTGCAATCGCAGGCTAGCCCTCCACAACAAAGAACTACCCTGCCAAAAGTGTCAATAGAGCAGAAGATTGATAAACCCTGACCTATATATGGTAACTGAGATGAAATATTTCCAGTTGATTGCATGAAAGGAAATGGAAATATAGGATGAAGCAGGCAGATAATATGAACATACTTAAAAGACTCAGTGACCAATCAATTTAGGGAACTAAGTAGGAAAAGAGGACGGTTTCTCAAACACCAGACAATATGTAATATGCATACATGGTTCAGCCATATTTGAACTACACTTCTGAGAAGATGGCTACTACGTATTTGCTTTCTAACCCACAAACATATGTAGCTACTATATACTAATCATTATGCTAAAATAATTCTTAAATATAATTAATGACCATCTAACTATTCGATCAAAAGTCCTGCATTTGTTCTTATTCTTCTTGACTTTCCTGTCAAGCATTTGAGACTTTTGACTACTTATCCATTTCTCATAGGAAATTCTCTCCTCTCTTTGTGGCTGTGGCTCTCTAGTTCCTATTATGTTCTATCTGTCCCTCTCAGATCCCTCACTGACTTTAAAGGTCTCAAATGGTATCTCTAGGTGGAATATTTACAAATATGTATCATCAGCCCTTACTTCTCTCCCCAGCTCTGGTATTGTGTCTCTAGTAGTCTGTTAGACATGTGTTCTTGAATTATCTCTCTATTGTTTCAGATTAAACATTAATAAAATCAAACCTTTCATTTTCCAAAACCATGTCTCATTTTTTACTTGTACATTTATTTCCTCTTAAAAATTTGGAATCACCCAGGTTGTGGTACCATGTTTGACTCCACTCTCCACATCAGTCACCTGTCCCAGCAGTTGGCGAGTCCTGTCAAGTTTTATTTTGCAATCTCTCTTGCATCTTTCCCTCAATTCCAAGCTCCACTGCCACCAACCTATTTCAGGTTCTCATTGCTTTACACTAAGCTATTGTAGTAAAATCCTCCCCACTGACCTCCTGCTCCATCCTATGCCACTCTATCCTGCACAGTGTTGTTAAATTATATTTCTTCACAATTGCTTTGATGATATCAACCACTCTGCTCAAACGTGTTCAAAGTCTTTCAATTGCCCACAAGATGAAAGGTAATAGGTTTAGCTTTGATATCAAAGTTCTTGATAATCTGACTTCAATGCTACTTTTTAATCCTGTTTCCTGCTGCTGACCTATACAGCCATTCTTCTTCAATCACAGTGGTTTCCTAACTTTTCTGCATACATGTTCATAATTCTGTTCACATGGTCCTTTCAATTTGCAATACTCTATACTTTCCTTTCTCTCAAACATACTTTAATCCACTATCTCCCCACTACTTCTTCTACCACACTACTGGGGCAAATTAGCTCCCACCTCCATGCTCAACTGTAATCCCTGTTACCTGGTCTGCTGTGATGGCAGGCTGCAGTAATTTTTCCAAACCTCCTCTCACCCCCATACTCTGGAGCCCACCTGCAAGACTTGCTTGCTGCTTCTCCCAACAGAAAAATGCCCACCCACACATTTTAAAACCTGGACCCCCACATCATTTCTAAATATTATCTCAACTTTCATTTTCAGTTCTTCTTTTATATATTTTTTAATTTTTTATTTAATTACTTATTTCTTTATTTTTCAATTACATTTGACATTCAATATTATTTTAGTTTCAAGTGGATAGTATAGTGGTTATACGTTTATAGAACTTACAAAGGGATTATTTTCCCCATGTACTATTTCAACTCCACACATAGCTATTACAATATTATAATATACTCTGGTTTCTCTTCAGATCGCATAAATCTTTCGCCTTTTTTTACAATATTATTGACTATATTCTATACTCTGTACTTTGTATCTCCAGGACTATTTTGTAACTACCAGTTTGTACTTCTTAATCCCTTCACCTCCTTTACCCAGTCCCTCCAACTACTCTCCCATCCAACAACCCTCAGTTTATTCACTGTTTCTATGTCAACTGTTTCTGTTTTGTTTGTTCATTTAT
Source organism: Saccopteryx bilineata (assembly GCF_036850765.1). NCBI lineage: Eukaryota > Metazoa > Chordata > Mammalia > Chiroptera > Emballonuridae > Saccopteryx > Saccopteryx bilineata. The sequence continues at coordinate 64,166,218 of NC_089490.1, read as the reverse complement.
TCTGTTCTATACATTCCACTTATAAGTGCAATCATGATATTTGTCTTTCTATGAATTATTTCACTTAGTGTCTTATACCAAGTTCTTAGATCTGGGTTTGGGGTTTTTGTTTCGTTTTGTTTTTTTCTGTTTCAAGTTTCTGTCCTCTCAGCAACTCTCCAGTTTCCACCCATCCACACTCCTCCCCCACCTCTCAGCGTATGGAGTCCTGTTACAGCTTCTGCCTGTCCCGTATGTCCCTGTCTCATCTATCTATATGTTGTGATGAGAATCCTTGCTACTTTCATCATGTATCTTCCAAAGTCAACTGTTTACCAGTAATAATTCTGCCCCTCATTAAGTCAGCTCTGTGGTTGTCAGAATTGACAGCATGTCAGCACTACTTGAGTCAGCTGCCCAGTTCCTGTCCTACACTATTAACGAGATCTAATTCTCGGCCTAGGACCCTTTCTCCTGGACTAGCTTGTCCAATTGTAGGACTAACCAGGGCCCAGTCTATTCCAAGAAACTGTGCTCTCTGATGTTGCAAACATCACCTTTCCTTCAAGCCTAAACTAAAACCCCACTCTCCTCTTCAGTCACTCTCAAGAAAGCATGGCCTGGCAATCCATTCCCAACCTAATCTAATTCCTTCTCTCTTTATGCTCCAAGTATATGTCAAGTATATGTCTGGCCTGCATAATTTATTTGGTAATTAATTATATACACTGCCTTTTTGCATCTTATCTGCTAGTTCCAATAGCCATTTGAAGCTGAGCTCATTTAACTTTTCACATTGACTTGTTCATTTCAACTGTATGGGAAGTAGTCGTTCATAGGGGTGAAAAGCTTGGTTTCTGGGAGGAGAAAAGCATGGTGTCCAGAGCCAGATGGCCAGATTCAGAACTGCCTCCTCTATTAGCTGTGTGATCTCTGATTGCAGTTTTTCATATTTAAAGTGGTGAAAATAACATTCCTTATGTCATAAACTAAAAAGTAAATAAGTTATACCTATAAAGCACTCAGGACATTTTACTTATATTTATTTTTAAAATTTAAAAAAAAATTCCATTAATGTGGGGAGGGAAGAGAAAAAGAGAGAGAGAGAGAAGCATCAACTCGTTCCACTTAGTTGTTCCATTTAGTTGTGCACTCATTTGCTGCTTCTCATATGAGCCCTGATAGAGAATTGAGCCCACAACCTCAGGCAATTTGACCTCAAGATCTGACTCTCTAAATTATCAAGGAGGAAATGTATTGATTTGAAATATTTTGTTTTTGATTGGATTGAGATTTTTGTTTGTTTATTTTCCAGGGAATGGAGGCTTTGTCTAGATGCTTTCCAACATTCTATGAATTTGTAAAATTCCATCATCGGGACCGGGGATTTTCAAAAACTTTCCACTCCAAAACAATAAGGGGCTTGCATACATTATTCTTAGAGTGTAATTTCCAAAGGGATATCTGTAATTTTCAGATATCATAATATCTGAAAAGCTAGAACATATTTTAAAAAAAAAAACAAAAAAACCTCAAGTGATTCTGCTATAGTCCCTAAAACTGTCACATAAGAGCAGGTGGGGATGGTCCCTGTGCCCTATTTAATAATCCTTGATGTCTGCTGATTCATTATTCCTTCTTCAACAAGTCAATGACTATTGGAGAGTTTTAGCTACAATAGAATTTATATATACAAGTAGAAAACTGAAAAATATAAAGTATATATTCCCTGATACTAAATGAATTCATTTTCAAGTAAACAGGTAACAACTGACAGATAGTAGGGGGCTTTTTGCTGGGTTTTCTGTTGTTGTTGTTATTTTTTATATTATGGCATTGCAGCCTGATGAAATATTGTGGTGACTGGAATTCCAAAAGTCTGGAAAACATAAAATAACTTCCTTGTGCCTGAACAAGGGGTGGCACAGTGGATAGAGCATCAGACTGGAACGTGGAGGACCCAGGTTCAAAAAAGCCCGAGGTCACCAACTTGAGCGCGGGCTCATCTGGTTTGAGCAAGGCTCACCAGCTTAAGCCCAAGGTTGCTGGCTTGAGCAAGGGGTCACTGGGTCTGCTATAGCCCCTCGGTCAAGGCACATATGAGAAAGCAATCAATGAACAAGTAAGGTTCCACAATGAAGAATTGCTGCTTCTCATCTCTCTCCTTTCCTGTCTGTCTGTCCCTGTCTGTCTCTCTCTCTGTCTCTGTCACCAAAAAAGAAAACCAAACAAACAAACAAAAAAAAGAAAGTTCCTTGTAAGACAGCAGTAGAAATAACCACTCACATTTTCATTCAATGTGAGAAATAATTTGTCAAAAGAATAAAAATGAATGCTGATTTTGTTCATTTTTATCACAAGTGTAATACACATGGTGAAAGGAAATAATTTTTTTAAATAAGTGGGCTAATAAAATTTTCATAGTTATTTATCAGGCTATTATAATGCCATTTTTTCTAAGTATTTTGAATCCCATAGCTTTATTTCTAAATTTCAGAATATCAGTAACAGAATGGAGCTGAGATGTTTCCTTGGTTACTAAATCTCAGAATTGAGGCATCAACCTATATATTTATATATCCCTTTTCCTCTACCTCACTGCAAAGAACAAGTTACTAATCAATATAAAAGAATATCCCGGTTGTATAATCTTTTTACATTAATATCTCTGGCTATATACTGGCTTTAATAGTCTGAACAAGATTTTTCTTAATGCTACATTTTTCCTAGAAATTTACATCAGAAACAAGTCCCCGGGCAATATTTAGGATAATAAATGATAGTGTCACGATGAGGAATTATCTAGATTTTTCTATGCTCTCCTCAATCAAAATGCAATTAATAATGAACACTGTGTCTGATAAAATATATGCAGTCTGTCTCTGTGAATAAACACAATGATGGCCGGGGTTTCTCACAGATGAGGTGGTTTGTAGGATAACAATATTCACTGCAGGAAAGAACATAATGGCTTGTATTTATTGCATTCCTATTGTCTGACAGATGCTTCACACTGTACTTTGTTCTTTAATTCATAAGCCCCAGAACATCACGTTTAAGTGCTTATTAGAGCTTACACTTCTATTATATCGTTTTAATTCAAAAAGTGTGTTAACTAACCCCAGTTCATACAGCTGGTAAGTGCTGGGGCCAGTGTTTGAACCTACTGCCTCACGTACACATTTATGAACTCGGATTCTATTTACAATTTTATTTCCAAAACTGAGTGTTCATTGATTTAAGGAAGAGCTTATGCCTGGATTATAAATCCCCTAATACATTTAAATTGCTGTGTTGTTGTTTGGTTTGGGGGAGAGTTTTGTTTTGTTTTTTGCTTTTTTTCCCTCCTCTCAACTTAATACTTTCATGAGATTTCTACTTTGTAGCAAGAAGTTAGAATCAGGAAGTTTTTCTTTATAATTACATATCTGATAAGGGCACAAATCTCAATTAAGTAAAAATAAATACTTTTCTTCAAGGGTAACTGTGGACAGCAAAGCAAATTAATAATTTGCTTATTTTTCTGCTTCACATTGATGTTGGTTGGTTCCAAATTTTTAACGATATTCAAACAACTGCGAAGAGGCTCGCACATCTCCTTTGGTTTGGAATGATTATTGTGTGACAATTTTACTTGATAAATTGTGGCAAAGATTGCTGCCAATTATAAAGTAACTTTCCTCATCTGTATGTCAAATGGATGACTACAAAATTCACCCAGGACATGATTAGGTAGTCATCATTTATGAGCAGTATTTTTCTGTTTGTTAATGAGGACAGTAATAACAGGGAAGGTAGAAAATAGGAAGTTGCAGTTCAAATTACATGCACATTCACAGCATAAGACACTGAAGGCACTTAAGTCTCCTTTCGATTTAACTTGAATATGTCATACATACAGCATAGTTATCTTCCAGAAAGAAACTGCCTGACTCATTAGAACTTCTTATTTTATATAGCACTAAAGCTTGAAACAGCTTTGAAAATAATTGTGTAGGATTTATCAACCAATTTTTTTTTTTTTACTATTTCACTTTTCTGTAAAGAACTGTGTAAATATTGATAGAAGATAAATTTTTAGAAAAATCTTTATCTGGTCAGGTTGAATCTACCTTTTGTAAGTACCCTCCACGTGAAGAACATACAATAGCAATGGAATAATAGCTAATAACAATTGCCCATTTAGTAAGTACCCCTTAGCCTGCACCAACGATCCCACAGGTAAGTAATATTAAACACACTTTATAATTAAGGAAAGTACAGCTTTGAGATATTAATTAATTGGCCCACTGTCACATTACAAGTAAATAACAGAGGCAGAGTTCAACCAACATGTGTTTGACTCCAGCGCTTACGCTATGTGAGCTCCATCGCAACCCGAAGGCTTCTTCTCACCCTAAGAAAGATCACATTCCAGTGTGGCCCTGTCTCACCACCCCACCCCACCCCCACACACACACACTAAAGCCGTAAGCACATTTGTCAAGGCAAAACTATTTGTAAACTAGGAGATGAACTTGGTGTAACTTAAAACATTTGACCCTTAATTCAATCAATGCTCATTCGAATGCCTCCAGCTTACCTAGGCCGTGACTGGAAAGACACAACTGAAAAGGATATGAGCCTGTCCCAAGGCCTTAAAAATCTAGTGACACTGTGTCATCATCACGACTGAAACTACCAGGAAGCAGCATCTCTGTTCCTTTTTTGTTTTTATTTAGAAATTAAATTTAACAGAGTGACTGTTTCTAATCCACCTCTTTCCCTTCCTCTGGTATCCAGCGCCAACCTACCTATCCTAAAACTGCTCTGCATGGCTATTCAAATTATACTTTTTGTAATTTTTAAATTGAGACTGTTTCTGTGGTTTTGCTATTTTCTCATCACCACCACCACCACCACCATTTCTGTGGCTGTCAGCACTTAGCTACCACCTGGGATCAGCAACAGGACTGCCAGCGTCACTGAGCTTTCCATGACCTCTCCTTCTCTCTCCACTTGCCAAGTGGCCTCAGCCTCTCCCTGAAGGGGGAGCCTAGCCACCGAGCTCAGCCTCCCGGTTAACACAAGCCAGAAATGCAGAGGGGTCAAATATTTGACCCAGTGGGAGCAGGAGAGAGAAAGGCTCAATAAGTAACGCTACACCATTCCTTCCACTAAGACGGTCCTGGTTCCCTAAGTCCCTTCAGAGACATGTATTACCAAGCTCTGTTTCCCAGGAGGCTCAGTAATGCTCACATTCTTCCCTGCCTTGTTTCCCTTGCCGCTTGCCTGTGCTGCCTTGGTAGGGCGCCTTCTTCCTCCACAAAGCATTAGCAGTTTCACCTCAGGCACTCTGTTTTCTAGGAAATCTGGGCTAAGACCGTTATATACTCCCACGAAGTTCTATGCAGGTAGTCATCTCCGGACCAGTAGCACTTTCCAAAAAAAAAAATTTTTTTTTCAAAACATAATTATCTTTCAACATGTCTTTCTTCGGAGTCTCTGTGGGTATTCCCAATACAAAAATGAATTGTGGAGTGAAAATTTCATTCACAACTCATTTAAGCAGCATCACCTCTACTAGCCATCACATTTACACTCATTTCTTTTATATAAGTATTTATTGTTTTGGGCTTTCTCTTTGAAAAAATTAAATACACTTAAAGAGTTACATTATTCAACATGGTTTGTACAAATTAAATTATCTGATTGAGTGATTGATAAAATTGAACTAATGATTACACTGCAGCCAGCAAAAGCAGTCTACATGCCCGGGTAACCAGCACAAGGATCTGGAAAGCTGAGGCATCAGCAAACAGGAAAGGGATGCAAAAAGATGAGGTGAAGGAGTAAGAGAGGCAATAGCACATGCTTCAGATTTTATCTAGGAGCAACACGAACATTTACAAAATGAGTTTCATGTATTTATTCTCAATAATTAGTTTATTTGACAGACTATAAACTATTTTTAAAACAAGTTTATTACAAATAAATAGAGATTTATAAAAATGAATTTCTTTGTTGTGTCCTCATTGCCACTTGGAATATTTCACTGGCCAACACTTTGGCCCCCACCTGGAAATGCACAGCAGAATAGAGGACTCCAGATCATTTCTAGAGCAAAGAGAGAAAGACCCTTCTGAAGGAGACACTGCTACTATGAACAGTCATTAAATACTTGTGCTGCTATATAGTCTATAAATCACCATATGACCAGAACCAAATTTTAAGCCCCATAAATAATAACAGAGTTATGACTAGGGGCCATGGTAGAAATCTGAGAACACGTAGTTGGTGATTCACTTGGCATGACTCACAAAGCACTATGTGGGCATAAAATTTAAAAAAGATAAATCAAAAATTGTATCCAATTTGAGATTTCACAGCCACTCACTGTAAGCATTTAGTTAATCTTCACTGATTTATAACTCCGTATTATTCCCAAACTAGTTGTGGTATCAGGTATACAAACTCAGAGAAAGCCTTGGTTTTAGCAATCAATTTTTCTTTAAAAACTGTGTCTTGTTTTTTCTTAAAGCAGATTTCTTGACCCCTTTTTTCTCTTTTTCTTTTTGTGTGTGTCACTTTTTATTTTTTCATTCACCTAACTTTGGCATTCTACATGGTGTCATGCTTAGTCTATACATTTTTCTTGGCACAAATAGGCTATTTAACCTCTTGGTCATAGACCAGCTTTCAGGGAATACAATGCTTACTCTCCTCCAAAATGTCTTTATGACCCTTACCTGGAAACTGGCCTTTACTAGGTTTAAGGTATACTTACACACATAACCTGGTTGGACACATTGGACTGACTTGGCAGCCCGTATGCCTGATTCATAGCCTTGCTGCCTGCTGGAATTTCCAGAAAGAATTTTGCTGAGTGTCTTGATTAGAAAAAGAAGGGTAGTTTCATTGAGCAGATGTAGAAAACTGTTTCGGACATAATCATAATACTTTATGTTTAATTTCCATCTAATTTTTTAAAGTACTTTCACATCTCTCCTCCTGTGTAGTGCCTAGTTTGATGTGGGAAAATGAAAGGAGGCAAGAGTAGAAATAAACTTGAAGAACCCAGAGAGGTTTGCTTTACTAGAGTACATGCATGGGAAAGAGCACTGAGAGACCACAGGGGGACACAAGCAGAGCTATTGTGCCAGAAAACCCACCACATGACAAGAACTACTTTAATTTGTGGGTGGTGGACAATGAGGAACAATTTGATTATACTGAAAAGTGTAATCATTCTTTTTTCTTTTTTTAGAAAAGTGTAATCATTCTTATTTTATATAATATGTTTTAACTGAAATCTCAAAGCCTTTGTTCTGTGATACACAGGTATTTGGAACATAGTCTATGGTTTCAAACAATCAGAGTTTGAGTTCCAACTCTGCCACTAACAAGCTGCTTGACATCAGAAAAGTTACATGTTGGCCCTTGTCAGGTAGCTCAGCTGGGTAGAGCATCCTTCCGACAGGCCAAGGTGCAGGTTCGAACTCCAGTCAGTTTACATTCAAGAATTAACTAGTAAATGCATGACTAAGTGGAACAACAAATTGATGTTTTGCTCTCTCTCTCTCTCTCTCTCTCTCTCTTTCTCCCTAAAATCAGAAAAAAAAAATAAGTACAATTAAAAAAAAAATAAAATAAAACTTACATGTCCTTAAGACTTACTTTTCTCATCTGTAAAACTCATCAGTGTTCTCATCTAATAACTGTATTGAAGCCAATGTCATAAGGTTACTATGAAGATTAAATACAAGTGCTGTGAGAATTACATACAGTACATGGTGCATATTAAGTGCTCAGTAAATGGTAGCAATTGTTACAGAGTAAATACAAATGTTTCGGCATTGTCATCTTTTCTACAAGAGCCTTGGGAAAGAATTGCTAGAGTATAGTCATAGCTGACCAAGAGTCTCATTGTGGTTAATAAAGAAAGAGATCCCCTTAAAGCAGGGGTCTCAAACTCGCGGCCCACGGGCCGCATGCGGCCAGCAGGCCGGGAGTTTGAGACCCCTGCCTTAAAGTGTCAATCTGGAATGCCAAAGTCACCAATTTGAAATCCTGGGCTTGCACGGTCAAGGCACATATGGGAGTTTATGCTTCCTGCTCCTCCTCCCTTCTCTCTCTCTCTCTCTCTCTCTCTCTCTCTTTCTCTCTCTCTCTCTCTCTCTCTCTCTCTCCTGTCTAAAATGAATAAAGTCTTTGTTGGGCAGATAAAATATATTATGCTCACTTTGTTAAAGATGGTGCTGCCCACATGGAAGCCTGTCGCCCAGATGATATTAATGTGTGTTGGGGGTGGGCTGTGGGCAGGCAGGATCCAGCTCCTCCCCCCTTCTCTCTCTCTGTCTCTCTCTCCTCTGTCTCTCTCCTCTCTAAAAATGAATAAATAAAATAAAAATTAAAAATTAAAAAATTTAAAAAAAAGAAAGTAAATTTAAAAATAAATAAATAAATAAAAATAAAAAAGAGATCCCTTTTTGATGTGGGGTGGTACAATCCCATCATACCTCAGATAAGTGACCTTGTATTAGAGACTTCCCTATTTTGTATGTTGGATTAAGGGTTTTGATTTCTACACTATAAAATGGGGGCAGACCAGGAGCTTGCTCTCTCAGTTCCTGAGATTAGCATTAGAGAGCAGAGCAGAGAAAGGCCACGTGGAGGAGGCCAGGAGAAGCAGCCAAGATGGTGGAGTGCTGAGTGAGAAGCCAGTTTGTGCAGAGTTTGTGCAGGGAGAAGGAAGGAGATGGGGAACAGAGGTGAATAAGTCTGGTGAGCTAGAAACCTTTGATTCTAGGAAACTCGGATAAGTCAGTAGCTTTATGAGCACTGAATGAGTGGGTTTTGGAGCCCAGTGTGTGTTTTTACTTGCCTGCCAGGTGCAAGCTAGGATTAAAGATGATGGCCCACCAGTTTTTGGCTCCGTTGTTTCTTTACCGACTGTCCGAATCCAATGCGAACCTGCAGGGGCCAGGCGGCTGTGATGATGGCCGCGGCTACTGGCTTCACAGTCTTTAAAAAAAAAATTTTTTTTATTTTTTTTAAAAAGAGATCCCTGCCTGACCTGTGGTGGCACAGTGGATAAAGCGTCGATCTGGGAATGCTAAGGTCGCCGGTTCAAAACCCTGGGCTTGCCTGGTCAAGGCAAATATGGGAGTTGATGCTTCCAGCTCCTCCCCCCTTCTCTCTCTCTGTCTCTCTCTCCTCTGTCTCTCTCCTCTCTAAAAATGAATAAATAAAATAAAAATTAAAAATTAAAAAATTTAAAAAAAAGAAAGTAAATTTTTTAAAAAATAAATAAATAAAAAATAAAAAAGAGATCCCTTTTTTGAGTTTCATCAGTTCTCCCCACATCTTTGGCAACTCCCCTTTCTATTTATGGAAATGAAAATTAAAAAGTGATGAAGTAGTTAAAGTAATTAGATGATTATAAGACATCTGTTTATAAGCAGCTCTGGATGAATGCATATACTAACTCTACTACTAACTCTACCACTGAATAACAAAAAGCAATAGTCTATGGACATAGTTGACTGTTCTCACTTCAAAAGTCAGTGGTGATGTTTTAATATTAGGGATATCGATAATTAGATACTTCATCTGTCCGGTATTTCATCATTATGGAAGGTCATGTTGACCTGTTGACATTCATTTTGAAAATCTGAAGGATTCTAACTTTATTCATAGTAATGTGTGTCTGAAATTCAAAAAAAAATGTGATTTTTACAAAAACACTTGTATTTCTATTATATTCTCAAAAATTAAGTTCTATAAATATATGATTTGCTATAAAAAAAAAATCAGTGGTGAATCCAGAAAGGAGTAAGGACTTCCTCCTAATAGGAACGTTCTGCTTCTTACCCACATCACCTCAGCCCCTCCCAAGTATACCCATCCTTTTTATTGGAGGAACAGGATGCTTAATTAGCACGTGCTAAGAACATCCTGTGTTTGAACAACTTGCAGAGGTGCCATCAATCTTCAGCAGCACTCCATGGTTCTACAGGCTCCTGCTCAGTCCGTCACTGGGAAGTTCCTTTTAGCAAATGAAGTGGAGTATTACGGAAACCCTTCATAGGTTTGTATTATATATTAATCATGGTCACTCTTACAAAAAGTTAAAGCCTTTTTTCGTCTAAAAAGACTGCTAATTGGAGTCCAAGGTACACAGGAGACATTGCTGTTTCTGTGTGCTTCTAGCCTGGGGCTCATCTGCAAAATTCAAAGGCCTTTTCTTTTTTTCTCCTTAAACAATTTAGCTACAAATAGAAACATGGTCTCGTTCTTAATCTCATTAAAAAGAATCCAACCTCCAAAGAAACTTCCTGTTTCCTCAGCCTGCAAAGTCAGGCATGGTGCCTCAGTCTGGTTTGTAACTAACACTGCCCAGGGACTATTATTGCTGTTTTACTTCCAGATAAAGAAAGCTAACAAAATAATATGTAAAATGAGATCAAGTTCAATGCATGCATTCAACTCTGAAACTGAGTGCAGTCGTATGAAATGAAGTACCAGATGTAGGGCTAAGATTAAATTTTCATTACTAATTTCAAATATGACTAATTCTATTCTGGGGTAAAGAGGTAGCAGTTAAGTAACTTTAGGATCAAATATTTTAATTGCTTCTCAGACAAAATCTTCCTTATATGTTAACATTTGTACTTTTAGTGGGCACAATGTCAAAGCTAGACTATTATTTGGCCTTATAATGTTATACTCTTTTTAAAAACTTCCTGTTTATTCATGTATTTCCCAGTGATCATTTAAAATATTAATTTTTCTCAGGTCTTGTAATAGTATGTCCAAGAATTACTATTAAGTTTATTTCTGGGTTAAGTGAATGGAAACAAAGAAGTTAATGTGACTTAAAAATGTCAGCATTGAAGGCCAAACCAAGAATCCATCTACCTTAAGGAAAATTTCTTCTAAACAGATGGGACTACCCTGGAGAAGGACATGTGCTGACTCTTCTATTGCATCAGTCTGTGGACCTCAACAAATCCCCTCCCTGAGATAGAGGCATCCTAGCTATGAACCACGCCTTCAACCTCTTCAGTTACCCTAGTTTCCAAGCATGGTTTTCTTTCAGACAGCACAATCATTCATTTCTCTTTGTTGTCCTCTACAAGCTGCATTTCCCTTCAGCCCGCCCTGCCCTTCACCTCACCTGGCTCTTCCCCTATCCTCACTGCTTATTGGCTTGCTCCAAGAAACTACTCTCAAAGTTGTCCAGGTCCAGGTCCTTGTGCTTTGCTGGCTGACTCTTTTTACCTTCCGTTTCCCTGTCCTGAGTCTATGAACACGCACAAGCCTTCACCTTGATCATCCCGCTTAGCATCAATTCTCTCATCACACCGTCCCAGATCTACGTTCATATCACTGGCTCAGCCCTGCAGTGTCACCTACCCTGGCCAGGTCTGGCCCCCTCCTTCATGCCAATTAGCACAATGCTTCTCCAATTTTAATGCGCACACAAACTTCTAGAATCTTGTTAAAAAGCATCATCTGACTCTGAATCTGAAATGGAGCCTGAGATGTGTTTCTAAGAAGTACCAGGTGATGCTGATGTTCCTGGTCCAGGAAGCACACTTTGAGTAGAAAGGATTTAGCATCTAGGATGTTGGTGTGTGTAGACCAGACTGCTTCTAACTTTGTTCATTTCTTAAGCCACATACCACTAGATTTACAAGAATTCTTCCCCTTATAAGTATAACATTAAGCCGTTACAGATTTTTTGCTCCAGTAATTTCAGTTTTCAAAAAGCACACTCAAAATAGCTTGCCATACCCACAAACACCCTTCTGTCCCTTAACTTGCTCCAAGATTTGTGGAATCCATCAGCACTGTAAGGAAAAGAGCTTTTGAAATGGAATTGAATGTGGGGTACTGCCTGGCATATCAATGAATTCAGCAAGGGCATCTTTCCCTTCCTTTGTTATTCACGGATCTTTTTTTTTTTTTTTTTTTTTTGAGAGAGAGAGAGAGAGATAAAAACAGACTAGAAATAAAATGAAAGGTCCAGGTGCTCTTATCTCAGCCATTTACTTTTTGTGGGCACCGTATGTGAAGTGCTGTCTTCTGAGACTGTTTCTCCAGACCTAACATAGAGAATTTTCCGCTTAGCTCTGTTAGACTCGGATCTACAGTCTCTAGTGAAGTCTCCTGTGGAAAGATGCTGTAAAAAAATGTAGAGCGTTCTTGGATCACATTTGCACCAAGACCAGAAACAATTTTTTAAAAAGAAGGACTTAGTGTTTTCCGTTCTCCACATTTTTTCCCCTCTAATGAGGTAGACTATAATGACTACAGCTTAAAGTGTAGGCTCAGTTACTATGTAATCTCATAAATCTCTCTTAGTCATAAATAACAACTAACTTTTACTTCCTCTGATATTTTATTTACCCTGTAAGTCAGCTCTCTTCTTTCACTGCACACAAAGGATGTCGGGAACCCCAACTCTCCCAGGAACGTACAGACAGACAAGCCATCTGTATGTGCCCTTGACTGAGGAACCCTCCTGACAGTGAGCCTCCCCCCAGATGCAGGACATGGAGTCCCATAACCAGTAAGGACAGTTATGCCAACGAGGTTCTGGGAGGTCAAAAAAAATACCAGGCTAAACATTGAAACTGCCTGAACTTCTGCAGCTCAACCAGCCAGGACAGAGAATGAAATCAGAAGTGAAAACATCAGCGAAAAAACAGTTATTTGGCGTCAAAGCGTGTGTTTTTCTCTATTTGGTTTTGCTTTTAATTAACTTCAATCACACTGGTCCCTGTGTGGACACAATGTGAGCAAACATGTAGTTTCCCCTTCTGGGCAGCCTGACTTTCTCACTGAAGATTCGTCCCAGCTGGGCCAAGGTGGAGCAACATAACCAGGACCAGGAGTGACCTGTTCACTAGAACTGGGGAGAAGGTTTGATATGCCTTCATTTGTCTTCCTCCACCCTCCACCCTGCTCCAAGAAAAAGATATGGAAAGATGTGACGTAAATAGCATTCGAAGGAGAAATATTGGATGTTAACGTATTTGTTAAGAACACACAGACAACTTTGATTTCAGTTTACTAATGGGAGGCAAGTTTTCCCCTAATCAGTTTAAAAGACATCTTTTGGGCGCCAGTATAATTAAATCCAGTACCCTTTAATTTCTTACAGGTCATTTAGTATCCAATTTCACAGACTTCAAAGAAAGTTTAATCACAATGAAGAGAAAGGCTTATAATAAAATTATTTGCATGACTCCTCCCTGCCACAACGAGGGGAAGGTGAAGAAAGAAGATAAGAAAGCTGGGAAACAAATTAAGGGGGAAAGTCAAGGTGAAGATGAATATAGTACTGGAGCTAAACGGTGACTATGAAGTCAAAGACAAGACCAAATAAGCCTCAAGATCTGTGGTGTCTGGCATTTGGTTTTTAATTAAAACCAGGATGAACTTGGAAGTTAGACAAAGGAGCTTAAAATGAAATACCAACAGAAAAAGGAGAAAAGCAATCAATTTCTTTAGATTACTTTTTTTAGATGCTCTAAATTTTAAGTAAACTTTGCCTTTAGTATTTATGTTTAGTATTATGTAGTACTGAATGTTTAATGTGCATGTATGTGTGCACACATGCACTCACACATATATCATACTTTCAGAGAGCTAAAACTGAATTTTCCCATAAGCTTGAATCATTGATTCATGCTGTTGCTACATGGGTAACTTCCAAACTGAATATTTTCTAAAGACCAAAACAAACCTATGACAGCACACTGAAAAAAAAAAAAAAGCCCAGATCACTTTGCAGCCTAGCTGTTTCCCACCAAGATAAAACCCCACTCTGCTTCTCCATCCCACACTGAGCCTCAGTGATTCACCAGTTCGCTCACGCTGCCAACTTCTCTCTGCCTATAAGCTCTACACTGCGTAATATGCAAGGGCATAGTGAATATTCTTTCAAATCTACTAGAATTTATCTTTCCAACTGCCTAGAAACTGAGGAAAACCCATAGTTAGACATCATTGAACTGAGATTTGAACTATTTTGCCAAACCCTGCTTTTAAAGTTTACAATTCCGTGTTCATTTTATGATCCCAACTTCCTTTGTGTAGAGTTTAAAGAGGGTTTTATGCTCTTCTCAGTTTTCCTGAGTTTCAGTGAAGTACCTCTCATGTGGTCTGTCTAATTTTTAAGCTCTGAAAACCCTGAACCCCGCTGCTTTAGTATAGTGGAAAAATGCTTGCAAAAATACAGAGACCCTGACCAGGCAGTGGCACAGTGGATAGAGCATCGGACTGGAATGCGGAGGATCCAGGTTCGAGACCCCGAGGTCGCCAGCTTGAGCACGGGCTCATCTGGTTTGAGCAATAGCTCACCAGCTTGGACCCAAGGTCACTGGCTCGAGCAAGGGGTTACTCGGTCTGCTGAAGACCCGCAGTCAAGGCACATATGAGAAAGCAATCAATGAACAACTAAGGTGTCTCAATGCACAACAAAAAACTAATAATTGATGCTTCTCATCTCTCCGTTCCAGTCTGTCTTTCCCTGTCTATCCTTCTCTCTGACTCTCTCTCTGTCTCTGTTAAAAAAAAAAAATACAGAGAGAGTGCATGTCACCTGATGATAGAGCGAGTGTATGTATATTTTAAGGTCACCATTGAAAAAAGCTGAGGAAAAGGTACATGGAATTTTGTACTATTTTTTATACTTTCCTATGAGTATAGAATATGGCAAAATTAAAAGTGATTGGGGCCCTGGCCGGTTGGCTCAGCGGTAGAGCGTCGGCGTGGCGTGCAGGGGACCCGGGTTCAATTCCCAGCCAGGGCACATAGGAGAAGCGCCCATTTGCTTCTCCACCCCCACCCCCTCCTTCCTCTCTGTCTCTCTCTTCCCCTCCCGCAGCCAAGACTCCATTGGAGCAAAGATGGCCCGGGCGCTGGGGATGGCTCCTTGGCCTCTGCCCCAGGCGCTAGAGTGGCTCTAGTCTCGGCAGAGCGGCCCCCCCGAGGGGCAGAGCATCGCCACCTGGTGGGCAGAGCGTCGCCACCTGGTGGGCAGAGCTTCGACCCCTGGTGGGCAGAGCATCGCCCCTGGCGGGCGTGCCGGGTGGATCCCCGCCGGGCGCATGCGGGAGTCTGTCTGTCTCTCCCCGTTTCCAGCTTCATAAAAATACAAAAAAAACAAAAAAAAAGTGATTGGGTTTTTTTGTTTTGTTTTGTTTAATAGAGTGATTGACAGTTCAAGACTGTACTCATTTAGGACTGAAATTCCCACATCCTGGAAAGCCCCTTAAAAACCGCAGACCCTGAAAAACCAGGACAACTTTAAAATGAAATAATCATTGTCTCTGTCTTCAATGATCATCCATATCCAATAAAAATCTGATAAATTAGTGAGGGAGGGGAGACACTAGCCAGACAAAGTAATACTGGAACATGTGTGATTGTGCCCAAATGTTTCATCTAAGGTAGACATTGCTAGTCAGTCACATAGCCTTCTTTCCAGAGCTCGGACGGCATCTCAGAGTCCTTCTCAACACAATGGTTCTTGTAGACAGCAACTGTTAATGAACTGTAGTTGGCAAGAGAATTGAAAGCCATTCGCTATCTAGTATTCTTCTATCATGACAAATTTTTTCAGATATTCTTACTTTAATAGGCAATCTTAAAAAGAAAGCTCCAATTTTCAGATCTTACGGGGTGCTCTTGACTAGTAAAATAAGTGTAATTATTAAGAATTGCTATGCATGATTCTACATTTCTTCTTCAAGGTCCTCTCAATGTTGCATCTCAAGATTAGTTTAATTATTTATTATCAATCTTAAAATTACAACACTTTTTGGAGATGTCATTTAAACTGCAGGTATTTCTATAAGATATATAAACACTGCAGTAAATTATTTTTTTCAATGGCAGTGATGATAGAATTTTACAGTACATGACTCATAAAATAAATTTACAAAATAAGTAACCCCCAGCACCTGTGTATTTTTAAGAATAAAACTATGTACAGCTCACATATACACTGTTTCTGCATTCCTCCTTTCTTCTACCTATTTTTCAGGAAAACGAGTGTGCAAATTACATCTATTCCAATCTTATTAAGTTTACTTAATAGTAAAAGTGAAAGCTTTCATTTTGATATATCTATAGAACTCCAGACCTGAATACACCTATGTAACATCTTTCAATATTTAACAATGAAGAACATAAAAAAGTTTTAGAGTCATACTGAATTGAGTTCAAAGCCTGGCCCTGTAGCTATCTACGTGAGATTTATGCTCCCTGGGACTCAGTTTCTTCAGCTACAGAATCATCCATCTCTGACTCACGGGTTACTACTCTAGTATTTAATGAGTTAATGTCCACAAAGTACAACACAATAAGTAATAGCATTCACTTATTTTATGTTTTTACTGCAGTAATATTATTTTGCTGTTGTGTCCCTGTAACAATTGAAATCAAAACCTGCTTCCATTAAGGGGTCATCAGCCACTTCCCATCAAAATGGTGAAGAGTAGGTAAAAGTTGTACCAGCCTCCTCTTATAACACATCAAAATTACAACTACACTACCGAGCAACCATCATTCAGAACCATCTGAAGACTAGCTGAACGGAAGTCCTCTAACTAAGGACATACATAAAAAACACATTGAAACTGGTAGGAGGGATGGAATAAGGTGGTCCTATATCTAATTGGCAATTAAAAATTGGGAGGGATATCTCAGCTGCAGACATCCACCCAGAGGAGCAAGAGGGTTCCAGCCTCACATCAGGCTTCTCAGCCTAGGGTCCCAGTGCTGGAAAAAGAAATCCCTGTCACTTCTAGCTGTGAAAAGAAGTGGGGCCCTGTCCAGGTAGTCCAGTTCGTAAGAACATCATACCAACATGCTGAGGATGTGGGTTCAATCCCCAATCAGGGCACATGCAAAAGACAACCAATGATGGCATAAGTGAGTGTAACAACAAGTCAATGTTTCTCTCTCTTTTTCTCTCTCTCTCTCCCTTCCTCTCTTTCTAAAACTACATTTAAAAAAAAACTAGTGGGGATTGTGGCTGAGTAAGACAGAAAGCTGCTGGAATCCTAGGTGTTCCTTTTAAAAGGCCTGTGCAGGGATTTCCTCACTGGTGGACCCATTCACTCTGAGATCCAGTCCTGGGGCAGCAGCTCTAAAAGCACTGGAAACATAGAGGGAGGAACTGAATTATCTGGCTTCAGGAAGAGGTATGGAGAAACAGTTTTCTCCCAGAAGTACTGGCAGAGGCCATAGTTCTTTCGTTGAGCCTGTCCCTGACCTAGCCCACAGGCACAGGCAGGCACCAAGTCTGAGTCTCCATCAGCCTGGCTAACAGTTTTCCTCACCCCCAATTGTGATTCCATAGACCCCACCTCTCCTAACTTGCTGGCTTACTCAAACTGCTTCCAGAAACTTTTTCATACAAATGTTCTGTCTCAGCTCATGCTGCAGACTTTTTAAAAATCTCTCAAAGGTTCACAACTCCAACCAGCAGTGCCTGGCCTCGCTATGCTTCATACCTCATGCTAAGCAGCCCCAAGCCCTGCACTAGTGGCAGCCAGCCTCAGTTCACAGCTTAGCTTCTCCCAGAACCTCCAAGCACAACACAAGTGGAAACCATCTATAGATCATTTTGTAATTCACACCAGGTGGCCTCAGGCCAGGTACAGTCAGTGGCTGGCCTTGGCCTACACCCAAGCCTCTTCCAAAGGCCCTAGAACTAACACCCCCAATGGCTAACTTCAGACCTTACCAGAGAACCACCCAACCAATTTTGCAAACAACATACCCAAAGAATGGGTTCAGCAAGCATGAGAACCCTACTAAAGCAAATCTTGCTCTGTGGGGTCAGCATGAGCACAATGGTTCCTCTGATGTTGTCATGGCCAGTTCACACAGCCAATCAGCCTGAGGATCAATCCTTCCCTTTGACAAGTCAAGAGCAATAAAAGCTCAACTACAACAGGAGGGCAAACACAGGGGACACACCTGAAGCACCCAGCTCAGGTGGCCAGGAATACTGACCCACAAGACACTGACTAATAAGGCCCCTTTAGCAAGACAGGAGAAATAGCAGATCTACCTAACACATAGAAACAAACACAGAGAGTCAGAAAAAATGAGTAGACAAAGAAACATGTCCCAAATGAAAGAACAGAAAAAATTCCAGAAAAAGAACTAAACGAAATGGAGATAAGCAATCTACCAGAAGCAGAGTTCAAAATACTGGTTATAAGGATGCTCAATGAATTTAGAGGAAAAGTAGATGAATTCAGTGAGAACTTTAACAAAGAGGGAGAAAACATAAAAGTAGACATAGAAAACATTTTTTAAAAACAGCAGAAATAAAAAATATAATAACTGAAATAAAGAAAATACATTAAAGAGAATTGGCAGTAGATTAGATTAAACAAGAATCAAATTAATGATTTGGAAGAAAAGATAATGAAAACGCCAATGAGAACAACAAAAAGACAAAAGTCAGAAATAAAGTGCAGATAGTTTAAGAGGGACACCAATTACAACAACATACACCTTATAGAGGTACCAGAAGGAGAAGAGAGATAGAAAGTAATTGAAAACCTATTTGAAGAAATAATGACTGAAAACTTCTCTAACCTGGCAAAGGAAATAGACATACATAGAGCCCAAACAAGAAGAATCCAAAGAGGCCCACACCAAGACACATAAAAATTGAAATGCCAAAGGTTAAAAACAAAGAGAAAATCTTAAAAACAGCAAGAGAAAAGCAGTTAGTTCCCTACAAGGGAGCTCCCATAAGACTGTCACTTGATTTCTCAACAGAAACTTTGCAAACCAGAAGACATGAAAAAACAGATTAGCATGAAATATTCAGTGATGAAAAGCAAGGACCTACAGCCAAGTTTACTCTACCCAGCAAGGCTTTCTTTTAGAATCTAAGGATGGATAAAGTCCTTCCTAGATAAGAAAAAGCTAAAAGAGTTCATCAGCAAACCCATATTACAAGAAATGTTAAAGGGTCTTCTTTAAAAAAAAAGAAGAAAAAAAGGTCAAAACTATGAATTAAAAAATAGCGAAAACCACATGCCTATAAAAAATTATTTTAACAATAAATAGAGTAAATGCTTCTATCAAAAGACTTAAGTGTGGCTGAATAGATAAGAAAATAAGACACCAACTTTGGATAAAAAGATATGCACAGACTGAAATTAAAAGGATGGCAAAAGATATTTCACGCAAATGAAAACAAAAATAAAAAACCTGGGGTAGTAATACTTATATCAGACAAAAAGACTTTAAATTAAGGCTATAACAAGAGACAAAGAAGGATCCAGCAATTCCACTCTGGGTATTTATCTGAAGAAATCCAAATCACTAATTTGAAAAGATATATGCATCCTTATGTTCATTGCAGTATTATTCATAATAGTCAAGTGTTCATTGATAGATAAATGGATAAAGATGTAGTTCATATATATAATGGAATATTATTCAACTATAAAAAAGAATAAAATTTTGCCATTTGCAACAGCACAGATAGGCTTAGAGGGTATTGCACTAAGTGAAATAAGTCAGAAAAAGAAAGATAAATACCATATGACCTCACTTATATGTGGAACCTAAAAAACAAAACAAAACAGAAACAAACTCATAAAGACAACATTTTGACGGTTGCCAGATTTGGGGGTGGTGGTGATGGGTGATAAAGGGGAAGGGATGAAGATGTGCCAATTGATAACTAAAACAGTCAGGGAACTGACAAATATAGCATAGGGGATTACAGTCAATAATATAAGAACTATGTACGGTGTCAGAAGGGTACAGGACTTATTGGCGTGATCACTTCATAAGTTATAGAATTGTCTAATTACTGGATTGTACACCTGAAATTAGTATAATATTGTAAGTCAACTGTAATTGAAAATAAAAAAAAAACATTTTAATAAAAGAGGCCATTAAAAACTGTTTTGGAGAGCAAGGAGCAGGCTGGTGGGATATGCTCAGAGGCACCCGCTCTTTGCCTCCATCACTAATGGCACCATTGCCCACTGGGGGCTGGCCAGTGGTGGGAGGTGGGGAGCACAGAGTAGGGGTCCCAGCCATGATCTCTTGGCTGCAGCTTTGCTCTGTCTGCTCCACTGCCAATGCCTTTCTAACCAGCTTGTAGCTGGCCCTGGCCATGCGCAGGTCTAGCAGAACACTGCGCTCCGGCACCCGTGGCTGGATGAAGCTGCTGGTTCTATAAATCTGCGCTCAGGATGATTGTCCATTAAACTCTCCAAGTGGTGCTTCCAGAAGATATGCTCTGAATGCAACTACTATTTTAAATTCGAAAGACAATTGTGGGGGGGCTATAATTTTATCAAAGTGACCTGTGCCTCTATTTTTGTTACTCACTGATGGTCTGTGGATAACATTACATTTTTTTCAGCATGACACCCAACACTTTAAATCCCTAAATCAGTCTCAAATTTATGATTAATAAGTGCAATTGTTGTAAAAATAATTATTTTGTAATTTTAATTTCTTTTTATTTATTTATATTAAAATTAGTTTGGTTATATAATACATCTAGGACTAGTGCTTATGTGCCTCACAAATATAAATATTTCAATAAATATTTTAAAATGTCTCTTCAACATTATGACAGTAAGTATACCAATGAAACACTGTTTATAGGATGCACAACAGTTGCCATTATTGAACCAACTTAGAGATAAATTCAAATTTTAAAAAAGGTTATACATTTTTCCTATACTTAACTATCAAAATTTGAACTGTCAATTTCTCAGCAGCAAGTAAATGGTTGGGTGATAGCATTTATCTTCAATCTTTTTGTTCAATTAACAAGAGTAATTTTTTTTTTTTGTATTTTTCTGAAGCTGGAAACGGAGAGAGACAGTCAGACAGACGCCCGCATGGGCCCAACAGGGATCCACCCGGCACGCCCACCAAGGGCGAAGCTCTGCCCACCAGGGGGCAATGCTCTGCCACTCCAGGGCGTCACTCTGTTGTGACCAGAGCCACTCTAGCGCCTGGGGCAGAGGCCAAGCAGCCATCCCCAGCGCCCGGGCCATCTTTTGCTCCAATGGAGCCTCGGCTGCGGGAGGGGAAGAGAGAGACAGAGAGGAAGGAGAGGGGGAGGAGTGGAGAAGCAGATGGGCGCTTCTCCTGTGTGCCCTGGCCGGGAATCGAACCCGGGACTTCTGCACGCCAGGCCGACGCTCTACCGCTGAGCCAACCGGCCAGGGCCAATTTTTTTTTTTTTTTTTACAGGGACAGAGAGAGAGTCAGAGAGAGGGATAGATAGGGACAGACAGACAGGAATGGAGAGAGATGAGAAACATCAATCATCAGTTTTTCGTCGCGACACCTTAGTTATTCATTGATGCTTTCTCATATGTGCCTTGACCGCGGGCCTTCAGCAGACCGAGTAACCCCTTACTGAAGCCAGCAACCTTGGGTCCAAGCTGGTGAGTTTTTTGTTTGTTTGTTTGTTTTTGTTTTTCCTCAAGCCAGATGAGCCTGCATTCAAGCTGGCGACCTTGGGGTCTCAAACCTGGGTCCTCCGCATCCCAGTCCGACGCTCTATCCACTGCGCCACCACCTGGTCAGGCAACAAGAATAATTTTTTTTTTTAAATGAAATACTGGAGTATTGAGATTTTTTTTCTCTTTTCATTCTTGATACATGTCCAGGACACAGGAGACCATCAAGGCTATTGCCAACTGGTTAAAAAGCAAATACCAGTATATGAAAACGGTAACCAGTAAATTTATATATTTAGTAAATAATATAATTTCTAAGTTATTCAATTCATTTAATTAATAAACATTCAGTAATGTCATGTGAGTGCATATTACAAATAATGTGTTATTTAAACCTAGTTTCCTTTAATCTTATAGAGTATTTGAATTTTATGACCAATACATGTATATAAATTTTTAAACTGCATTTATATTTTCAATATGCTGTGTGACCTAATTAAGAGTCTTAAAATGTAAACTATAGAGAGGTTCTAAAAATAAGATATATAGTCGTAAACTTCTATTATGAATTTAACTATGATCTCAAGTAGCACATACACAAAGGCAACAAGGATAATGCACAAATGAACAGACAAGCTAAGTCAACCTGATCATGTAAGCATTAAAGTTTCCTTCTGACTTGCCCTCTAGTTGAAAAGATCAAAGTGATGCCTGGAATTATCACTGCATTGGTTTCAGTCATCCCAGTTTCACAGCGTCCAGTCATTCTGTGTGTTCTATATTCAGTGCAGCTGTTGTTGTGACTCCTGAGATGTTAGACTCGCTAATAAGTTATTTTCCAGTCTTTTGGCAAGAATGGGGCTATAAGAGAAATGGCCTGTCTTGATGTGTTCCAGCTGGAAGTAAATATGTTCTCCCATTGAAAAACAGGTCATTGCCTGGAGGTTTTCAAATTTTGCCTAACTGAGCACTGGATTAGGAGTTGCTAAGGAACCCAGTGGTTATATATGATTAAGAAAACAGAGAGACAGAGTGATTCAAGCCCCAGGAAGTGGGTAAGAACTCTTAATTTCAATCCCAGGTTTCCTTGCTAACATGCTTTACAACCTTGACAACGCCACTTAGCCTTTGGCTGTGCTTGCATAGCTATAACCCTAATTATTTACTATTTATTGAATACTCATAAGGAATAGGTTCCTGAAGAGAAGATAAAGCAAAAACAACTAGCTCTGTCAGTCCAGTGTTTATTTTATAAAGACCCTTTAGCAGTATTTCACAGCTTACCATTAGGAAAATGCATTCTGCACTTGACTAGAAAAGGATTATTCAATATTTAGAGAATATTCATTAGTAGTTTTTCAACAGGATGAAAGAGAGCAGTGGAATTGGTTTACATTTTTGACCCAGTACATAATTTTAAGAAATTCTCAGTTCAAAACAAAGTGAAGGCCTTTGTTAAAATCTGATTACTGGAGTCTATGCTAGGAAAATGGACCAAGAAAACATGGCGGGCAGTTGTGAGGCATTATTTCTTTGGCTTTGATTTAGTTGGGATTCGATGTTTATTTGGTTATTTTGCCAAAGAGGAGTTTGTGTTGAAGCCAAGCGAAAACAGTGCCCTCGCTTTGCAATGGCTTAGAGGAGGATCCTTTGGGTTGGAATGCGCACCCCATTTTCGTTGACCCATGTTACCAACATTCTTTGTCCTAATTTAACAAACTGTTTGCATGGATAGCACAAGAGTTGCTCAGAACTATTTGGATCTGCCTCTGTAAATAGTCACTGACGTTTTCAATATTCAACATGACACCATGGTGCTACAGCTTACTCATAGATGTGTGTGACTGATTGGTTTTCCCTGCAGTGAGGAACTGTTTTCAACAGCAAATTATATAGGCCAGGATCTTCAAAACAGCTATGCTAGGGTGAATTTTTTTTTCCTTCTCTTTTTTTGGAATTCCTGTTTTAAAATGAAGTTTTGTGATTATCTACCTTAGCCTCAAAGGCCATAGAAAACATGTTTGAAGAAGTTGACACAAGTTGGAAATCATTTAACCAGCTAAGAGATTCATTTTTTTATTTAAAATGTAAGTACAATAGATAGGAAGATTTTGTTTTTCTCTTATTTTCTCTACATGCTTTAAATTTTTATAAGAAATCTGCTCTGTGAAGATAGAAGTAAATAAAGGTAGGAAACAGTTAACATATCTAAAGCTATCTCATTGCTTTTGCTTTCAATATTATATTCTTGAAAACCTATCAGTTTAATTCCTGTTACTTTAAACTTATATGAGTATTTGTACAAGGGCTACCATGAAGTTTTCACTTAAGTGATATTGGTGAAAAAATAACAGTAATAGTAGAATGCAAAGTCAGTACATTTATCCAGAATGATTAGTGAGTAAGTTCCACATAGCTATATTTACCTAAGAGCCTAAACTTTTACTGAACATCATTTCACAGTTTCATGATAACTTAGTGTTAACACTGTAAAAATAATTAATTATTGTGTGATGCTTTAATACAGTAGTAACCTCATGACTATTAGATAAGCAGGCCGTTTGCCTCTACACTAAATAGCCCCAGGCTGCTTTATAATGGGGGATTCTACAGCCTCAGACTTCTCCACCCTTCAATGTGAGCTGTCATTTTTAGTATTTGGACTCTCACACTCTACCTCAAAACCAGTTTTGCTTCGAAGGTAGAGGTGGAGTAATAACCAAACTCCTTAGAAGTTTTGGCTTTCTACTGGCTTTAATTCGATTAAAAGAAGATTTACCAGGCAGGATGATGAATTATGAAATGATGGAACAACAGAACAAAAAATAGTAAGACAAGTGCAGAAATTATGTTTTCTGCTGACAATGTATACCAGCTGTGTTATTTCCTCTCTAATCTTTATACAGTTTGTTCTATCTGTAGGTTTAATACTATCATCTTGTCTTTACCAGGCTTCTTCTGCTTTATTCTACTTCTACCAATGAGATTTTACATCCTAATCCTATACCTTCAAAGTGTTGCCCACTTTCCAACAAGCATCTGGTAGACTTATGAGTTAGATTTTCTATTCCAGCCATACAGGTTTTGGATGAAACAGTAAGTTACACTGGGTTCAAACCCAGCTCATTTTGAACACTAGTTATAACTAGTGTCTGTAGCTTCTAATTGTGTTAATTCTTCTAATGTTAAAACTGATTATTGGCAAACCTTCTTAGTGAAAATCTCATGACTTATCTATAAGGTCCTGCTATCACAGAGAATTCAGTTATTAGCCTCTCATTTAGTCCAATGAACCAAGACAAGCTGTCCCTGCTGAAAGTTACCACCATCTCAGCACACACTATTACAGGGCCAAGGAAATTCCAAACCGCTACTCATCACCCATATAAGAGAAATATTTTAAAGTGGGCCTTTGTCCATTATTACAGCTCTCTGACAATGCTCAACACATTTACTCGTGGTTGGTTTGACTCTTGACTCAATGAAATCTAAAGAAAGTTAACTAAAAAGTCAGGCAGGCCATTTTTATCGCTTATTTCTGTGGAAGCCTCGCGAATTTGCTCCGGAATCTCAGTCGTTTGGCCTGCAGTACTCAACCTGTCACTAACACACACAACAAGTTGATAGACTGGCAAAGACTGCACAGACCTCTTCCCCCTGGGGGAATCCTATCAGTTTGTTCTACAGCTGTGCAGAAGCCTATTTTAATAGCAGCAATATTCTTTAAAATTAGTATCTATTTCATGACTAATTTTACAGGATTATGTGTGACCATTAAATCAATATACTCTTTTGCTGTGAGCAGTACTCACTTTACTTTCAAAAGTTAAAGTCCTCTAAAACCGAATTATTTCTCTCTTTCTGAATGGCAAGTCAGTTAGAACTGTTAGAATCACCCACATACGATTATATTTTAGAATGTGTGTTTTTACAATGAGCAAAGAAAGGCAGAATTGGTGAAATAAGCCAAAAGCACTCCATCTGCATGAAATGTTAGAAAGCCTAATTGAAGAGGTCAGGTATCCAGAAGCCAAGATTGCTTCACAGGGCTTCGATCAGAGTCCAGCCTTCGGTCCACCACAGAGTGGGCTCTGTCTGCACCTGGGGTCAGTGTGTGCTAGGGGTCAAACCCCAAACCGAAAAGTAGAATAAGCATTCACTCAATACCTGACTCCACATCATGAACTGTCCCAGTGAATTATGCCTGGGTGATCAGACACCAAGTCCAGGTGCCCTGGGGCTCCTTCTGCTGAATGACCTCCCTGTCCGCCTGCCTCTTTCTGAAGCCTTGGGCAAACCCGTGTCTCCGCGCTGTCTCTAAAGAACCGAAAATCTTTCTTTCAACTCTAACACCCACACCCGCTTTCCTGCCCATTTTTTTTTCCCAAGCAATGTAATTCAAGCTAAAATACAGAGCTGTTCACTCTATTTTTTTTTCTTTGCCTCTGTTGCATAAAAACTGAGAGGGAAACAAAGGCTCACACGAACTTTGGAGATTAATACCTCTTCTGGTCCCAGCTGTCAGATTTATTTCTCCTTTGTAGCTAAATCAGGTCATTACACTACAAATCTTTATTCTAGATGAAAGATTTAAATCTCTATAGAATTTGGGGAGTGTGGGGCATAGGGGAGGGCATAATAAGCTGTACATAGTAATTGGCTGTAGTTTTATCTGGATGTTTGTACGGCGGCTGCTATCAAATTCCGATAAACTTTTCCTGACCCCGTTCACTTTCCGGAGTCCCTGGGAATCCCAGCAACCAATTGCATTGTCCTCACACTCAGCTTTTGTGCTCAATTATAAACTCTCTCCACTTCTGAGATGTCATGTTTCTATAGCACTACTTTAAACAATCAAAGAAATTAAAAGATCCTTTGGGTTGCCTTGGAATAATAATAAGTAATTTTAAAAGTTTCTATAACTCAAGCATTTGTCCTTGACATGTTCTGAATTATTTATTCAGATTTTTTTTTTTTAAAGGCAGACATAATGAAAGGCTCAGAGATCCCATTTAACTGCTTTAAAATCAAAACCAAAGAACAGCGGTGGGAGCAGAAGTCTGAAAAGGCATGAAGTCATCAAAATCACCATTCAGTGAAACAGCTTTGGAACAGATGTCTCTCCCATCATTTTTAATCCAAAGAATCCGGGAGGGCATATTGAATATATTAATAAAGATAATAAAGCAAATAGCCTTAGGTCAGTACTGCTTTCTCATATCGTAT
Organism: Saccopteryx bilineata; assembly: GCF_036850765.1. Lineage (NCBI taxonomy): Eukaryota > Metazoa > Chordata > Mammalia > Chiroptera > Emballonuridae > Saccopteryx > Saccopteryx bilineata. The sequence continues at coordinate 64,139,549 of NC_089490.1, read as the reverse complement.
TCTTTAGGCAGACTTGTTAAATGGTCCCAAAGCATCCCTTGTAGTCTTTGCTTTGTGTAGCAAACTCATATTATCTCAGTATTTCCGGGGGTAAGTATCCTGTATCAGGATACTTGAGTTGTACCTACAGAAAACAGGAGAGTCAGAACACATCTATAGGCTTTCTCCAGTTGAACGAGCCCACTCTTTGTTCAGGAGCCTCCCAGACAAATTCAGATTTCTGCAGACCTTTTGTGTTCAGACACTCAGGAAGCAGTAATCATTGTGCTTCTGTGTGCACGGCACCCTGGAGCTATGAAATGCAGAAGCCCTAGGTTTTAGACCCTTTGGAAATGTCCGTTTGCCACATGGTGAATCAGGTCTCCTTCCATGAATCATGAGAGAGATCCTGTATTCAGTTGTTTCGAGAACAATCTACTCCTCTGAAGGAGGAAAGGTGGAGCCTCTCAAGGAGCCAGAAAAAAAAATTCTTGGGTCAAAGTACTTGTGTCAAAAGTCGTGTGAAGGCTGGTGGGATCCTGCCATAAGTATTTGAAATCCTGACTAAGAGAAAGGCTAGAAACTAGGTCTGGCCCCGCTCATAACCTCAAGGCCCCATCTGACAAAATTATCTTTGACCTGTTCCCGTCATAATGTCTGAAATTGTTACCTCTGATGACCTATCCCTTGTTAAGTGCATCTCCTCCAAAAGGTCCCTATTTAAATGCTAATGTTTTGCTCACCCAGTATCAGTCATTAGTTTATCACATTAGCCTCAGTCACCCAGGGAAAATGGAACTTGGTCGGGTAAGCACTAATGAAAGGCAAGGTGAAAGGGATGTTCCAGAACACGTGTGGGGAGCAGAGACGGGAGGGGTGATGAATAAACAGTGTGCTTGGGTCGGCAGCTAGAGTGACAGGCAATAAACCAGTGCGCCCCCTCTCAGAGATGCACTATACAACATGCTTCCCGAAGGAGAGTGCTTTAAAGGGAAGATTAGGGCATACTTTAAATAAGCCTTACAGCCATTATAGTTTTGTCAAGAGCTGGTTCCGGTTGCGTTTAAGTAAATCCAATAAACAAGACAGAAAATACTAACCCTAATCCAAATAAAAGTGCTGGTCCAACAATCCATATGCCTGCAGAAGAAACAGCTCAGCTAGAAATGTAAAACACGCATTTGGCCCTTGCCATTTAAGACGATCCACTGCAAACTAGGCCAAGTCTATCTGACAGAATGACAGCTATTCCCACAGTGGCTTTGGGATGCTATTTGGAAATCAGATTATTTATTTTTTAAAGACGACATCCATTGTTAGGCTTGTTTTTCTTTCAGTTAATCTATGCGGGAACATCCTTATCTGCAAGGACACAGATACCTTTTTTTTGGAGCTTTCTGCAATATACAAACGTGTTGTGTGGTAATGATCTTTGTGGTTCAATTAAGGTGTTCTGTACTGCAAAAGCCTATGTGCACAAAAAGCATGGGTTAGATGTAGGAAAGCACTATTCATTGGGTGCCTAAAAGCACAAAATGAACAGCACAAGATGGCATAATATTTGTGCAAACCTATTTTTTCAAACATATTTAAAACCCAACTTGTTTTATTAATTTTTTAAGTGATACTTACTCTTAACATGCTCAAATGTCTCCTAGTGAGAAAAGTGGTCTGTAAAAAAAGCTTTTGATCTTCATTCATTTTCAAGCACCTGCAAATTAAAAGACCTGTTGGGGAGGCTCATTTGTTGACTGAGAGGCACTTTTATTTTCAACAGGAAGATGTTCATTTAAATTTGGAGGAATCTCCTTAAATTTAGAAAATAGCAATATCTCTGTGTCAATAAGAATATGTGACTTCCCAGATATTTCCCAGTGGCTGTTCACTGGAAAAATAATTTCAGAATATTTCTCTAATAAGGCACTAACACAGTATCCTTCAAAGAATACCGATGTTTTAAAAAAAAAGCATCTTTGCACTTATGGCATCACCTGTTGGAGGTGAGGAAGTTTGTTCTTGGGCAGAAGGAAGATGAATGGTAAGATAGAATTGTGTAGCATTGGTGAAGACAAAGCTTTCTGGTCTGACTTAGAACATGAGTTCTAGTTCTAACAGTTCCTATACTGGAGAATCACTTAATTCCTCTGAGCCTCAATTACATTATCTGCAAAATGGGTGCAATAATATCTCTCTTTAATAAGATTGCTGGTAAACATTAAAATGAATAATGCACATATTACAAAAAATACCTGGCACACAATATGTATCCAGTACATAACAAGAACCTGTCATAGCATTATTCCTCATGGAAATTTTAATCTTAGGCTACATCTATATCAAGCACATGATATGAATATATTTGGTTAAAACACTTTTATTGCAGAGAGGTAGTTTTAAAGTAAAGAATTATTTACATAGAAAGAATACAAGCATTTTCAGATGCTAGTGCATACTTTTAAAAGTGAGTTCTTGTGGCTGCACATAAAATGTTTGCACCAGTCATTTCTCTAAGCTCTGGAAAAGAGCTAGGGAGATGCACCTGTAAGCACAGGATCTAGAAAGGAGTTATCAAGTCTGTTTACTAATGGTTGCCTCAGATGCCTCTGTGATACCTGTGAACGACCTATGAACTGAAGTCAGTTGGTCACCAAGAAAGACAGAGATAACTTGAAAAGATTAATGCCATGTGTGGCTAAACTCCTAATTTCCAGCCTGCATGCTGTGAACATCTTAACAAACAAGGAAATCACTGATTCAGTCATTCCTTTTCTCACCAAAACCATTTTCCATCTGTCAAAGAGACATAATCTCAACACGGTTTGTTGAGCATTGACAAAGACATGAATAATCTTTGGCATCCCTGTTATTCACTCAATAAGTAAGTCAAAGAACAATGCCAAACATATAGCACTCAGCTGGTGTTTCTTGTTGGGATCTTATAGATTTTTGGACATGTCTTAATCATAAAGAAAGATCATAAAGTCCATTCCTTACCATTGTACATATAAAAAAAGAAAACAGACCCCAAAGAGGTTAAGGAATTCACTTGAAGTCAGAAGGCTTGTTATGGGCAAAACTATATACAAGGTATGGTTCCTGACCGTCCTTCCAGACCTTTCCACTCCCCACACGTGACTCACAAGGAAGATGAGAGGTTTGCATCTCTTGTTTTGTTTTTTGTTTGTTTGGTTTTTTTGTCTGATCTTATCTATTTGTTACTCTTAGAAAATCTCATTTTTGACTGAACTGAGGGGTAGAAGCTTTCAGAAAGGACAATCTACATCTCTTGACAGTCTGTTCCTAGCATTTTTCTTTGGCCCCTTTTATTCTCTTAGACAAAAGTATAGCATATTCTGCAGCTTCTCTCTTATTTTTGATAGTACGTTGTTTGTTCAGAGCAATACACTGAAGTTGGTGCTGCAGGATGCAGGAGTAACAAGACTCTGAAGCTTGGGTGCTCCAGTCCTAGGTTTCTTACCTTCTTTGTTTAAAGGTTTCCTCACAACATATTGATGTATGTCATCTTCAGAGAGCCTGAAGTTTGAAGATTCTGCTAGCTCTTTGGGGCCCCCAGCAATGAGGCATAATAGTATCAGTGAAACCAGGAATATCTCCCCCCAGATTTTTTTTTTTTACAATGATCAAGTTGAGAACACTCCAATTGGCATTCACAAGGCAACGCCAAACAGATTTGCACATTCCTTCTCCAGTTCTTCTTGTCTATGACAGCAATGCCCTTACTCAGTAGCAGGTGGCCACAGCCATGGGTCAAGGCACCCTGCTGCATAGGGAAACAAATCACATAGCCTTCCATTCCTCACCCACAGTGTTAGCAACAACTTCTGTGGCCATGCGCTTCTTCTAAAAGATACGAAGTTTGCATTTATTACCTGCTTCAATGAGTTTCTGGCAGCCAGTGTCTGGGAAAGGGATGTTCAGCTTTATCCTGAAGCAGCTGGCAGCCTTGGAGGTGCCGCGAAAATGAGCTGCTTCTCTTCAAATTCCAAAGCTCACGAGTCAAAAAGCAGATTTTCATGGGGCGTTGCAAATCAGACCACTCTGATGAAACCAGCAATTTTATCCATTGTTTACTAAAATAAATCAAGTCCTGGTACCCTGTTAACTTGGCTTGGTATCCTCAGGGTATTATGGTCTAACAATAACATAAAAGAGTAGAAAGCTATTTTAAGCAATGAGACAAGACAAGCCATTCAGAGATGTACAATTTGAATCTGATTTTTAACTATAAAGCTCTTATGATAAGTTTTTGTAAAAAAAAGAAAAAATTACTTTTTGAAGTTTTCTCCAATAAGCCCAGAGTTTCTTCTTCAATCACTGTTGTGAGGTTACACACACACACACACACACACACACACGTACACACCATACACTCATCCATTCCCCCATCCCTCCCTCAATTCTGCAAAGAACTATACAGTGCACTAATTTTAATAACATTTCTGCAACAAGGATAGCTGTGTTTGCTCACTTGCTTGTTTGTTTTACAATTCTGATTTGTAGTAAAGAAGGGAGATGTCTGAAGGCTCTCTAGCTACAGTCAAAAGCTCAGCTACTTCTCAGAAGTGGGAAGGTATGTCTGTAAGAGGCTGAAGAGAATTGAAGTATCAAGAGAGTCTCTGTTCTCGTTTAGTCTGAAACCAATATAGAATCGGAAAACTTGCTTCACGCTTCCTTACCCCGGTACTTACAAAACTCACATGGTACCCTATAATTCAAGTAGAGAACGAGAGTGCCTGGGGGCACTGTTAGAAGGAGTCAGGAGCAAGGTATGAGGACTGAATCTAACCTTCCCTGGTACTGATGGCAACCATTAGCTTCCACTATTTCTGACTTTTCCATGCTTGCTATTTCATTATGTCACATCTTGAAAATGCAGCAAGAGAAAATTCCATTTCAGCTCTAATAATAGAAATGGGTAATATTTACCACTTTAACAGATTGTGCTTTGTTGTGAATGAAGGCTGCCTCTTCAGTCACATTATATAGATGAAGTTGCTTCAGCAATAGTAGAGCATATGGGAATTAGAAAGCTAGACTATGGGAGTGATGTGAGTCTAAGAAAGTAATTTAGTCTAAATCATGGTGTTAAATGGAAACCTCATCCATAAAAAGTTGCATGCTGGAAAAGCAACTAAATTACTAAGTAAGGGGAAAGGCAATTTTAAAATGTTATTTTAAAGTACATGAGTGACACCGAATACTACTCTATCAAAAGATCAGATCACATTCCCAAACAAAAGCATAGTCTATGAACAATAATGGTAGAATCTTGCATTAGACAAAAATAAAAGGAAATGCCAAGATGTCCTTGAACCACAGATACAAACAAAATGACTAAATTCAATATAAAGCACCACTAGTATAGAAACAACCTCAATGAAGATTTTAATAAGAGTGTCTGAGGAGAAGAAGCGCATCCTCTCTGCATGGCTTTTCTTCCTGTTTTTAGTCCACAATTTGCTACAAATTTCAGATTTCCACCATGGTCATTAATGTATTTCCCTATCAGATTCCAGCTAGGAAGTTGCTTATGGACACTCACCTTGAGGGAATTAGGGATGCTTGAAGAACATTAGAAACGATCCACTTTCCCCAGGTCACGGCTAAGGACAGACAAATAACATCAGCCAGTGCAAAGTGCAACAGTCTGTCTGGGGCCGGGAGAAAGAAATGAGCCTAAATTTAAAAGGGACAGCAAATCTGCTGTAAATGAACTTCTTGAGATATCAGTAAAGTTCAAAAGTTGAGAAAGGCTATTATCTAAGAGCAAGAGCAATTGATTAAGTTCTGGCTTAATTAAGAATCAACAAACCTTTATTATGCCATTATGCGTCCGAACAGTTGAGTGGGAGTTAGCAAGGTGGCACCTGCCAGGACCCGAGTCAGTTAAATTAAGCCATAGGTCCCCTCAACATTACTGTCCCTAGCGAGTTTCCTGTGAGACACGGGGAGAATGGGATAACAAAAGAAAGTGGACCTCCATTAAAATGTGCCCATCCTACTTATCTCGGACCTTGATCCACTGCAGCCTGCTATCTGAATCCTCCCTTAGTCAGCACCACCTCCATGGATGGCTGGTGTAATGTAGTGAGCAAAGGAACTGTGCCTCTTTACAGAACCTTAGGAAAAAGTGCCACCACCATGATACACAGAGGCATTATGGGAGAAAATCTATAGGTGTCTACACCCAAATTTGTGAATATATACATCATGTTCTCATAATTATGGTACCTGGCATATTTTAAATGCATCGTAGTTGAAATTAAATGCCAAGTTGTCTAGATATCACATGCTGCCAAATATGACCTGAATGGAAAACGACTGTGCAATTTATAACCTACAGAACATTATGAAAAAAACCTCATTTTTATAAATGTAAAGTGTGGAAGCTAAGACGAAAGAAAGTGTTTCACTTGATTATAGGCTTTAAAATATTTCAAAAATAACGCAATCCAAACCAAGAATTTGTGAATGCATACATCATTTAAAAGAATTATTTTAAGGAATAATGCAAAACTAAAAAGTATTTAAAGAACATGGAATTTCACCCTACTGTGAATATCAGATCTTTTCCAGGAGCAAACAGTTTTTCAGGAGTAGAAGGCATTTCTAAGGCTCTGACTGAATGTCTAAGAGAAATAGAAAAGAAGCAACACTCTTTAAAGGAAAAGAGTTGTGGTGAAGAGTAAAAAACGAAAGAGATGTTATGGAGACAAAGCAGTTGAAATTGCCTGTTTCATAATTTTGCCCATAGTTCGATGTAGCAGCCATGAGAATTCACAGCGCAGACATCCTATTACAAGGAGTGAAATTGATCCAGGGCTCCAGTTGCTGTTCTGTGAAATCCTTCTGAGCCTTTGCCGCAAGGCGGTGCTTCCCACAGTCAGCTGCCTGCCAGTGACCTTGTGCAGCAGGGGGATGGGTTCCTAGCTCCTGGCAGACAGGAGACTCCTTGATCGTCCAACTTGGGCTCAAGGCATTGGCAAACCTTCCTTAGAACATGGGGCATTCTAGGATGCATCCATCTGAGCTTTTCTCCCTCTTTCACTCACAATCAGACTTTCCTCATGATCTGACAACTCTCCCAGCCTTTCTAACTGCCTTTCACAGGCATCTCCTCTAACAAAACCCTTGCACATTCGATTCTGTCTTGCTCTCTGCCAGGAAAGAGTGCCCGAGTGACCTAGAAGCCTGAAATGATTTCTGTGTTTCCTGCAAGCCCTATTTTGCCTCATATATAGACATAGCCTTTAAAGGCTTCTTTTCATTTTCCTCCTTCTTTTCATTTTCCTTTAATTTACCTACCTTGTGAGCTACTCACACTTATTTGGAAAACAAATTTAGAGAACACTTTGAAAAGGCACTGTTGGTCAAATAAGTTTGTAAATATGATAGATAGGTTTGCTCGCTTATAGTTTGCATTGAGTGTGGTGGACAGGCTGTAAGCAGGCAGGGTCATTATAGCCTAAGGCTTAGTTTTAAGACTAAGCTTTTCCCCACACCCTTGACTGTTGCATGATGTGGGGAGGTGCACTCTCATGAGGAATTCCATTATGCCTCAGATAAGTGACTTTGTATCACAGACTTTCTTGTTTGTATATTGGATTAAAGGTTTTGATTTCTACAATATAAAATGGGGCAGAGGAGCCCATGCAGGAGGAGAGCAGAGAAAGTTCACATGGAGAAGAGAAGCAACCAAGATGGCAGAGTGTTAAAGGAGAAGCCAGTTTGTGCACAGTTTGTGTAGAGAGAAGGAGATGGGTGTTGGGCGGATAAAGTGTATTATGCTCACTTTGTTAAAGATAACACAAGGAGGCCGTCACCCAGGTGATATTAATGTGTGTTGAAAATCCTTGTAGCCTGGGGTTTGGTTTTGGGACTAAGCTTTTCCCCACACCCTTGACTGATTGTATGATCTGGGTGGTGCACTCTCATGAGGAATCCAATTATGCCTTGGATAAGTGACTTTGTATCGGAGACTTCCTTGTTTGTATATTGGATTAAGGGATTTTGGTTTTCTACACTATAAAGTGGGACAGACCAGGAGCTCAGACACACAGTTCCTGCTATCACAATTGCAGGGGCTCCCCTGATCCCTTGCCCTTCATGGGAAGAGCTGGTTTTCTGCTTTTCCCTTGTCTTCTTTTGTGGTTTGCCTGTCTTGGTGAGACACCAATATATAGGATGGCCCCCCATCCTCTGACTCCGCCATTTCTTTATCGTCTACCCGAATCCAATGGGAACCTGCATGTGAATGGTCACGATGACGGCTCCTGGCCTTACAATGGCCCATCAGTTTTTGGCTCCGCTGTTTCTTTACCGACTGTCTGAATCCAATGTGAACCTGCATGGGCCGGGCTGCTCTGATGGTGGCTCTGGCTTTGGCTTCTGGCTTTACAATGGGGAACAGAGGTGAATAAGGCTGGTGAGGTAGAAACTTTGATTCTAGGAAACTCGGATGAGTCAGTGGCTTTGGGAGCCCTTAATGAAAAGGGAAGTGTTTTCCCACTGTGTGTATTTCTTGCCCACTGGGTGCAAGCTAGGATTAAAGCTAATGGCCCACCAGTTCATTGTTTCATTACCGTCTGTCTGAATCAAATGTGAACCTGCACAGGCCGGGCAGCTGTGATGGTAGCCACGGCTACTGGCCATACAGCACTCTAACCACAATGTAGCAGTTTATGCAGGAACAGGTCACACAGTCAAATAAATACCCATCAAATGTTGGAAGCCAGGTCCTGGTTTGAAGTACCTTATTTTTTATTTAAAGTTTATAAATCAAGTGAAATACTCTCTTTCATCCAGATTCCACATTTTACACTTAGAAAAATTAGGTTTTTTTGTGGTGTTCTGTAGGTTATAAGTAGCACAGCCCTTGTCTAGTTAAGGCATATTTGGCAGTATATGATATCCATTTGGCATTAGAATTTCAACTATGGTGCATTTAAAATATGTAAGATGACATAAGCCATAAGCTAGGCTTCTAAACTTTGGCTTTTTTTATGACTGATATTTAAAATAATGTATCAAGAAGTTAAACCCCACTTGAAATTGTCTCTATGTCTCTTTCCACACACAATTGATTTGACTGTTATGACCGTCAAGATAAATTAGGAAAGAGTTGAGCCAATTGTGCCTGTAGACACAACTTTAAATATCCTAATGACAGATGACAATGAAAAGGTTAAACTGGAAAACTTCTAAGATTTCTTCCAGCTTTAATAACAGGATTCTATAATTCTATGGTTTAATCCAGTCAGATGTTTTGAGTTCTCCACCCACCCTGATGCGTTCCCTTTACATGAAATCTGAGTACAATAAAATTTCCTTCTCTAAACATGTTCAACAGCATGATGACTCCTGTTTTAATATATAGGAATTTCTGGGCAACTCCTTAAACTAGCGTCAATTAGATGATCAAGAACCATGACATTGCCTCTGAGAAGGGGCAGATCTCCTTCACTTCTGTCCTCCTTCCTTCTGTTGCTGTTTGGGGGGAATAGGAGGATGGGAGAATTGGAAGGGTTGGCACACTTGAAAAACAATCCCACACAATCTTCCCTGAAAATCATACTTTCTCCAATCAGTATGGAAAGTACACTGTAAACCAGGGGTCTCAAACTCGCGGCCCGCCGAACAATTTTGTGTGGCCCGCAGACTAATCCACGAAGTTCAAAATATTTTGGATAAAATTAAGTAAGCCTAGGGGCCTGCTTGTATTTTTCATTTCTCTAGCATCCTAGCTAGATATTAACTTAGTTAACAGCAGTTGTTATGCGAACTACAGTTCCTGGTCGTTTTGTGACACTGAGTAAACTGCATGTACAATTGTGCTTGTTGTACTGATTTTTTTTTGTTTTCAACTGCAGTGAGAAAAGTGTTGCGTAACAGTTGCCTTTTGTAGACCTAGTGTGGCCCGCTGAACGGCTGTGATCTTGCTCTGCGGCCCACATGCTGAGTTGAGTTGAGACCCCTGCTGTAAAGGGTCTTACTCATTGACAGCAGCATTTAACCATGCTTAACCATCACAGTCTCCCAAAGCCACATTTGCATGGCTAAACTTAAACTTTAAAATGATAAGAATATGAAGAACCAGAGGTTTAAGTAGTAGGAGCCAGCTCCTTCACTTTTCTAATCATCCCCTCTGTCACAGAACATACGTTATCTGCACCCTCAGAAGTCTCCTGAAAATTGAAGACAAATGCAAATGAAGTATTTGCTACTATTATTCAAAGAATATATGAATATTATTGATATTATTGTTATCTCACATAATTACTATTTTATAGTTTAGTCTTTTTAAGTTACACATATGTACATCTAGATGCATAAATACATACACACATGCATTTGCATATATAAGCTTTGACACATTTACTCTCTAAATCTTACTCTTCCCATTCTATTTTTCTTCTAGACCTCTAAAGCCCCTATCCAAAAATAAATAAAACTTTAAGAAACTCTCCCACCATGAGAATTTTATAAATCTAATTGCATGTGAAATAGTATTTTTGAACTCTGAATATCTGTAAGTGCAAGAATGAGACTTTTTTCTTTTCAAGGTCTTCAAATTCTGTTCAAGGTTACCTTTAAAAATATATATACAAAAGTCAATTTATTAAAATTAAAATAAACCATTACTATTTTCTCTCAACAAAAATTTCATCTTAGAAATTAATTCAGGCCCTGGTCAGTTGGCTCAGCAGTAGAGTGGTAGAGCATCAGCCCAGTGTGTGGAAGCCCAAGGTTCAATTCCTGGTCAGGGCACACGGGAGAAGCGACCATCTGCTTCTCTATCCCTCCCCCTCTCAACTCTCTCTCTCTTCCTCTCATGCAGCCATGGCTCAGTTGGAACAAGTTGGCCTGGATGCTGAGGATGGCTCCATGGCCTCCACCTCAGGTGCTAAGAAAAGTTTGGTTCCTGAGCAATAGAGCAACACCTCAGATGGGCAGAGCATTGCTCCCTAGTGGGCTTGCCAGGTGGATCCCGGTCGGGATGCATGCGGGAGTCTGTCTCACTGCCTCTCTTCCTCTCATTGAATAAAAAAATTAAAAAGAAAAGGAAAAGAAAGAAATTAACTCAGTTGAATTTGCTCAACAGGTAATTCAACTTAATATGTCCAAAATCACATTCTAATTTTCCTACCCAATTCTTAATTTCCTGAGTCTTCTTCCCTTCAGATGATTCAAAGTCCATTCTTCCACTTGCTCAAGTCAAAATGCTTACAGTCATACCTGAGTCCTCTCCTTCCCTCACACTTCCCATTCAATCCATCAGCATAGCCTGTCTGCTCTGCATTCAAAATAAGCACACTTCCCACCACCTTCAGTCATCAACCCACTCAAGTCACTATTTTTTGCTGCCTAAGAGCCAATAACTAACTTCTGTCTTGCTTCCTTTGGTCTATTCTCAACACAGCAGCCAGAGTAATCACGTTTAGAATGTAAGTTCAACCCCTTCACTCCTCTGCTCAACAATTCCCACCTTTCCCACTCAGAGTAAAAGCTAAAGCCCTGCTCCCTGCACTGCTGTCCACTATCCTCATTTTCATGCCTCTATGGTACTCACTGGGCTCCAGGAATAGCCTCTCTGTTGTTCCTGGACCACATCAAATACACTCCTGTGCATACTGTTCCCTCTGCATTACTCTCCCTCAGTGAGGCCTTTCCTGCCCACCTTACATAAAAAATAAGTTCTCCCTCAACCCTTCTCCTGCTATTTCCTGACTAACTTAACCTGTTTTATTTTTTTCCGTAGTAACTCATCACCATCTGATATATTATATATTTACTTGTTGATTTGTTGACTGTCCAGCTTCCCCTCAACCTCACTAAATCATAAGCTCCATGAAAGCAAGAACTATTTTTTTGTTCACTGTTTTAAACCCAGAACTTAGAATTATACCTTCTCTATAATAGAACTTACACAAACATATTTGAATAAGTAAATGAATAAAGTGCCCTGTCTGGATATGCTTAATTCATTGTCCCAAAGCTCAGAGGATGCCAGTTTGATCACAGGTCAGGGCACATACAACAAATTAATGTTCCTCCCTCCCTCTCTCTCTCCCTCTCTCTCAAATCAATAAAATAAACATTTTTTAAAAAATAAATCAATCACTATTGAGCCCATGCTACATAAATAACTGTTTCAAATCCTAGCGATACAAAGATGAATAAAACACAATTTTAAGGACTTCACCTGAAATGTGCTCAGTATGACTGAGGAACTGAATTTTTATTTTATTTTATTTCTTTACTTTAAATGTAATAGACTACTGGATACCATATTGGAAAACACAGGTCTAGGAGTGAAGATAGACATAGAAATCTATAATACTGTAAGAATACGATGTAACTAATGTCATGATGGAGATGTACAATAAAGTGCTGTGGGAACCCAGAGGAGAACTAACTCTGCCTGAGTAGTGTTCCTCCAATAAACACTCCAGGAGCACTCAGTGCTTTCCCTCGTGTCACTGTGCACTCTTGTAATTATTATTTATTTTTGATTATTTCCTTGATGTCACTCTCCCTTACTGAGTTCTGAGAGCCGGGGCTGTGCCATTCCGCAGCTACTGACAGACTGCTTTGCCCATAGAAGGTGAAGAATAAACATTGGTTTGACTGACAACCAAGACGGATATGGAAGGGCACGAGGAGGTGACATTTGAGTTGGATCTGGAAGAAGGACTAGGAGTTTGCTAGGCCAAGGTTAAGATGGTGTGAAGAGCTGGTAAGCAGGGAACACAACCCATGCAAAGGCAGACAAGCATGAGAGTTGTAGCCCTTTTGTTAGTGGAATCAGGCGTTCGGTGTGATTGCCTATAAAGGTAAGTGCACTCACTTCTCATCATTTGACAGTTCAAGTTAGACAACCTTGTGAGTAAAAAAATCCAAAAGCTAGTATGAAATTAAGAGTTGGATAATTGCTTAGTGAATTATGACGAAGCAGACTTAGACTTTTTCAAATCTTTAACTCATTGCTGCCTTGTAATAAGTATAGACTACAGTTTCTCTAATATTTTTCCTAATCTAGAATATTATGATATTTTGGTTTGTTAGGACCGGAGAGATTATTTAACTAAAGACTTCTTTGGTCAGATGAGGAAATTAAGACCCTTAACACAGTTAATTAATGCAGAGATGGGACTATAATCCAGGTAATGACTCACAGTCTGGAGTCATTACCAACACACAGAAATTACACAACCACATTTCATCCTCTCACCCTGATACAAAGCAAGCTTACTGGCCCTATAATATGTTCGTTATTGCCTGACCTGTGGTGGCGCAGTGGATAAAGCGTCAACCTGGAAACGCTGAGGTTGCCGGTTCAAAACCCTGGGCTTGCCTGGTCAAGGCACATATGGGAGTTGATGCTTTCTGCTCCTCCCCCCCTTCTCTCTTTCTCTCTCTCCCCTCTCTATAATGAATAAATAAAATCTAAAAAAAAAAATGTCCATTATCAATCTCTAATCACCTTGTAAAACATACAGACAGAAAACTCACTCATGAGTTCTTTGTGTATGTATGAAAAAAGAACCATCAATGCTACCAAATACAAAACAACGATTCCAAATCTCAAGAAATAGTAACGAACTTTAACAGTTATTTTAGTAATGCAGTGTGAAATAAATTCTGATTTTTGCAAGCACAACACAGGGCAAGTTCTATGCAGTAAATTCAAATGACATTGTACCACAGATCTGATTTCCCATCCTGAACCAATCACTCTCTAGCTAAATGATCTAGAGCAATTATTTTACCCTCTCTGAGCATCTGTTTCTTAATTTTTAAAAATCAGAAATTGGATTTCCAAGGTTCTTTTCAGCTCTGCATTTTTTCATGTGATTTAACTGAGTTAGAAGAGAAAAAGAGCAGAACAAATTCCCACTTGAACAGAACTTCAGTTATGCTTCTCTGCAGTCAAACCAACAATTTTAATGCTATTTCTCTGTCAATCTATAAATTTGTCATACTAGATATAAGTCATATGCCCCCAAATTGGAACTAGTACTACATCCTTTTCAGTATTCTGTACTTGATGTATGTCGCAGAAATTCTGTTGACTAACTTTGTTCCAGCTTCCTACCCACCTTGCACCAGCACTCCAAGATTCAAGACTCATCTATGATTTTTCAGAGAGTATCTTCATCATCCCTGTTTTTATCATTTAGTGTCTTCATTATTAAGCTACAGTTATTGTTTTATTATACATTATAAATATATTGACTTCTCCAGTACAAATGGGACAGAGGATATGCTTTATATATTTTTGTATTATCTTTTTTTCAACATCTCTGGGGGTCTGAGAAAAAAAAGAACCTACCATATTTTCCCTTCCATAAGACACACCTGACCATAAAACACACCGAGGGTTTTAAGGAGGAAAATAAGAAAAGAAAATATTCTGATCCAAATGGTGTTAAAATATTTAGTAAAATACCGTATTTTTTGCTCCACAAAACACACAGGCATTTTCCCCTCCACTTTGGGGAGGGAAAAATGTGTGTCTTATGAAGTGAAAAATACAGTAATTCTCAACAAACAAGAAGTAGAACTGGTTTATTGCTGTGGAAGCAACTGTGTCTTACTATGTGATATGCACATATGTGGGTCCCCAGACAGAATCACTATGGTTTACTGTAGTACTCCAGCCCGCTGGGAGCTACCAGTGTTGTGTGGGGAAAAAACCTACTCAAGACACAAAATTATATCAAGAGGAAGCAGGGGAGGCCTGCCAAGGGAGGCAAAGAGAGTCCTCCTAAATCTCCTTCTCTCTTAGCTTTTATTATCAGAAGCAGAACAGAGGTAACAGGGTTATAGGGGAGGTAGATCAAGTGTCAATGGGAAGAATGATTAATGGCCATTTTGCTGAGGGAGAAAGGGCTAATTTGGTCAGAATATTTTTTTTCTTTTTCTAATTAACAAGCACAAAGGAAGGGGCAATCCAGAACCTCTCGGCTAATTTTCTAAAGCCCATTCACATGCATTCCTTTGTATCTGCACAAAGGTCACCTACTCACACTCCCTTGGTGTTTGCATCCAAGAGACATTTGTATAGCCAGTATACACAGCCATCATCACAGAGGCCTGGCCCATGCAGGTTCGCATTGGATTCAGACAGATGGTAATGAAACAACGGAGCCAAAAGCTGATGGGCCATCATCTTTAATCCTAGCTTGCACCCAGCAGGCAAGTAAAAACACACACTGGGCTCCAAAACCCACTCATTTAGTGCTCACAAAGTGTTGGGCAGATAAAATGTATTATGCTCACTTTGTTAAAGATGACGCTGCCTACATGGAGGCCATTGCCCAGGTGATATTAATGTGTGTCTCTGTGGGCTGTGGGCAGGCAGAATCCTTGTAGCCTGGGGCTTGGTTTTGGGATTAATTTCCCACCCTTTTTGATGTGGGGTGGTACAATCCCATCATGCCCCAGATAAGTGACTTTGTATTAGAGACTTCCCTATTTTGTATATTGGATTAAAGGTTTGGATTTCTACACTATAAAATAGGGGCAGAGCAGGAGCTTGCTCTCTTAGTTACTGAGATTAGAGGAGAGAGCAGAGAGCAGAGCAGAGAGGGGCCATGTGGAGTAGGCCAGGAGAAGCAGCCAAGATGGTGGAGTGTTGAGTGAGAAGCCAGTGTGTGTAGAGTTTGTGCAGGGAGAAGGAAGGAGATGGGGAACAGAGGTGAATAAGTCTGGTGAGCTAGAAACCTTTGATTCTAGGAAACTCGGATAAGTCAGTAGCTTTGTGAGCACTGAATGTGAGTGGGTTTTGGAGCCCAGTGTGTGTATTTTACTTGCCCGCTGGGTGCAAGCTAGGATTAAAGAATATGGCTTCCCAGTTCTTGGCTCCATTGTTTCTTTACCGACTGTCCGAATGCAATGCGAACCTGCATAGGCCAGGCGGCTGTAATGGTGGCCCTGGCCACTGGCTTTACACAAAGCTACTGACTTATCCGAGTTTCCTAGAATCAAAGGTTTCTAGCTCATCAGACTTATTCACCTCTGTTCCCCATCTCCTTCCTTCTCCCTGCACAAACTCTGCACAAACTGGCTTCTCACTCAACACTCTGCTATCTTGGCTGCTTTTCCTGGCCTCCTCCACGTAGCCCTTTTTTGCTATCCTCTGCTCTCTCCTCTAATATTAATCTCAGGAACCAAGAGAGTGAGCTCCCATTCTGCCCCCATTTTATAGTGTAGAAATCAAAACCTTTAATCCAATATACAAATTAGGGAAGTCTCTAATACAAAGTCACTTAGCTAAGGCAAGATGGGATTGTACCACCCCACATCAAAAAGGATGGGAAAGGCTTAGTCCTAAAACCAAACCCCAGGCTACAAGGATCCTGCCTGCCCACAGCCCGCCCCCAACACACTTTAATATCACCTGGGTGATGGCTTTCACTTGGGCAGCGCCACCTTTAACAAAGTGAGCATAATACATTTTATCCTCCCAACAAGCGGGGGCAGGATAAATGGACTCAGGGGGCCATATGCGGCCTGTGGGCCGTAGTTTGGGGACCCTTACCCTACAGTTTACCTTTGACTGTTTCCACTGCTCAAATAGAAAATTTATCTCTTTCTTTTCGATTCAGTTCCATCTTCCTTACATATAGGTAAAATTTTTCCTTTTACTGATTTCTTTGTAGCATACATCATGTGAATTCCTACTTTCTTGGGCTCTCCTTCATGTCCCTAAACATTCACAGTAATGTCTTTTAAAATATAAGGATAATTTTCTACAAGCACAATTAAGAACAGATGGTTAAAAACTACATGGTAGTATTTGCAAAAAAGGATCATCTTATTTTGACACTGTAAAGTCTTATATTACTTTTAATTGTTTTCATTGAAAAGAGAACCTTCTCCCTTTACCAAAAACTAACAAGAAAATTTGACTGAAAATGAAGTATTTCATAGCAAAAGCACTCTGAAGAAAAAAGTAACACAAGTACATAACAGAATGTAACATACTATGCACATAGGTCTACTCAAATGTACAAGTGTTGGTCAAATAAGCTTGAAAATGTGATTTTTATGTTTGCTCGCTTATAGTTTGCATTGCGGGCTGGGCAGCACCAGGTATATATCTGTGAAATTACAAATTACCTTCCTGCTTGAGAAGGGCCATTGTCTTGCTAATGTTTGCTGGAGGAGAGGTTTTGGTGCCAGAAAGTTTGTGCAGGGAAAGAGAAGCCATATTGGCAGGGAAAGAGAGAGAAGGGGTGCAGATGGGAAGCCAGAGGTGAGAGGCTTTTGCGAGCTCCACTGAGACTGGTGAGATTTTTGATTCTAGGAGAAATTGGAGAAGATTCTCCTGGTTGTGGTATAAGAGAACGTGTCAGTGGCTTTGTGAGCTCTGACTGAATGAAGAGGGAAGTGTTTTCCCTGTCTGTTGCTGACGGCCGATGCAAGGCTAGAATAAAGGAATGGCCTACCATTTTTTGGCTCCACTGTTCCTTTACCATCTGCCCGAGTCTAATGGGAACCCGAACCTGTATGGCCATGATGGAGACAGCCGCGACTACTGGCCTTACAACAAGAAATTATACTAAACCTGATAAATTTTAGCCATCTCACCTTCCCAGAAGCCACAACAAACCTGAAGTGACTCAAAAAGCATCTACACTAAAATCATGTGTTTGTTTCCATAATAATAATAACAATAACCCTCAAAGCAGAGTTCATTGACTTGTTCTCAAATTTACAAAGTTGGCCATCTTTTTTCCACTCATTTCTGTCCTATTCAGATTTATAGACAGAAGTTTGAAAATAGATTAGCAGCTTGTGAACAAGGTGATGGAAATAGTTAGAGATGAGCTATATATTAAAAGCAGTAATAAAAATTGAAGGAGGAGTCTATCTTCAACTAGAAAAAAATTCAACAATCTGTTCATTACAAAAGTAATTAATAAAAAGAAAACTTAGAAAACCAAATGGCCCCTTTAGTAGAGGCAGCCTTAGATGATAAATTTTGTTTGCACAGAAACCTGCTACCCAGACCACAGCTAATTGAACAGGGCTGGTCACAGGATATAAATGCCGCCAAAAGTCAGCTGAGCAGTGAATTTCAAGACAACCTGATATGAAAAAAATTTGCTAAAAACAAACAAACAAAAAAAACACCCAGTAAGATTCTTGACAGAAAAAATAGTTACAATCAGATTCCATTTCTAATAATTTTACTTGAATAAATGGAGAAAAATCAGGCTATTAGCAGTGAGAATTGAAGCTGAAAAGATCCCCTAAACAAGATCCATGAGTGGCCAAGAGCAAATCAAAGTCATGAAGAAATCAAAGATACAAGGAAGCACAAACCCACTATGATGTTGATAAAATAGAGTGGGCAATGATCTATTAGGTGAAAATAAAAGAGACAGAGATTAAACAAGAGGTGATAAATGGAGATGCTGCTGTGAGAATCACTAGGACTACCTTAGATCTATTTCTAATCTTGTGCTAATTTCCTTTCCTTGGATTTCTCTGAGACTCTCTTTAATTTATTATTCAAAAAGGTCCCTAATTACTTAATGTCCTCATTTCTTGAAATCAGAAATGGCTAACATGTTCTTTGTCCACAAACTTTAGGGTTTTTATAATTTTCTCATTGATTTATTAGAGTTCTATATGTATCAAGTCTATAAATCTATATGTTCAACATTTGACTTTTAATATAATAATAGGTAGCATTATTGAACAGTTTTTATATTCTATGCATTGTAAAACTATTTTATAGAAATTATTTCACTGAGTCCTCAAAATAACTATACATTGAAAAAAGTTTGGCACTGAGAGTTTAACTAATTTGCTTAAAGTCATTGAGCTAATAAAAGGAAAAAAAGAATAGGAATAACACCCAGGTGTGTCTGACTCTGGAGTATGCTTGTTAGCACTAATCATCATCATTTCTCTTCCCAGTACACTATTATTAAATTATGCTAAATAATACACATAACCTAAAATTTACCATCTGAACCATTTTTAAGTGCATAGTTCAGTGACATAAGTAACATCCACATTGCTGTACAATCATCACACCATCCATTTTCAGAACTCTTTTCATCTTACAAAACTGAAGCTCTGGCCCTGGCCGGTTGGCTCAGCGGTAGAGCGTCGGCCTAGCGTGCAGAGGACCCGGGTTCGATTCCCGGCCAGGGCACACAGGAGAAGCGCCCATTTGCTTCTCCACCCCTCTGCCGCGCCTTCCTTTCTGTCTCTCTCTTCCCCTCCCGCAGCCAAGGCTCCATTGGAGCAAAGATGGCCCGGGCGCTGGGGATGGCTCTGTGGCCTCTGCCCCAGGCGCTAGAGTGGCTCTGGCCGCAACATGGCGACGCCCAGGATGGGCAAAGCATCGCCCCCTGGTGGGCAGAGCATCGCCCCATGGTGGGCATGCCGGGTGGATCCCGGTCGGGCGCATGCGGGAGTCTGTCTGACTGTCTCTCCCTGTTTCCAGCTTCAGAAAAATGCAAAAAAAAAAACAAAAACTGAAGCTCTGTATCCATTAAATAATAACTTTCCATTTCCCCCTTCTCATCCCCTGGTAACCACCTTTCTTTCTCCTTTCTGTCTCTATGTATTAGATCATTGTTCCAATGCCATTTTTAAATCATCTATTATTTTACATATTTAAATAATCTCTTATTATACATTTTTAAATAATCTATTATTTCTCCACCAGTTTGAAATTCCTATGTATTATGTGCTAAATAATTATTATTAGAATAAATATCTGGACTATATATTCTATCTCTATACCATAAAAACACATGATTACTGTAGCTTAAAAGGCATTAAAGTACCTGGTAGTATCAATGACCTTTCATTACCCCTATTTATCTAAAATGTTCTAGGCTAGGCCCTGGCCGATTATCTCAGTGGATAAAGCATAGTCCCAGTGCACTGAGTCCTGGGTTCAGTCCCCAGTTAGGGCAGGTAGGAGTAGCAATCAATGAGTGCACAATGAAATGTGACAACAAGGTGGAACAAGCTGATGCTTCTCTCTATCTATCTACCTATCTCTTTCCCTTCCTCTTTCTCTCAAATCAATGAAAAAACTTTTAAAAATAAATAAATAGGCCCTAGCTGGTGGCTCAGTGGATAAAGCATCGGCCAGGTGTATGGACGTCCTGGCTCACTTCCCAGTCAGGGCACACAGGAGAAGCAACCATCTTCTCTCCCCTTTCCTCTGCCCCCTTCCCTCCCTCTTCCCCTTCCACAGCCAGCAGCGGATTGTTTTGAGGGTGGCCCCAGCATGGAGTTGAGGATAGCTCGGTTGGTGGGCAGCCTCAGGCCTAAAAATAGCTGGTCAAGTGGCCCCAGTCACTACCTCCCCTCCTCTCACCTAAAAATAATTTTTAAAAAGCATAAATAAATGAATAAATAAAATGTTTTAAGCTATTCTCATAAATGAGGTTTATACAAGGGTAAAATAGCACCACATAATTTAATTGCCTACCAAAGATATCACCACATTATAGAATAATACAGTACAATTAATGTTCATAATGTTGACTCCAAAAATTATCACAAAAATTTTAAATGTTTAACAACATTGCTGAAAATAAATCAGAGAAGAATGTGATGCACTTAATGAAATTTATGTAAAATAATAGTATAATTAATTAAGCTTCAGCTTTTCAAAACCCAAGAGATAGAGAAATTATTAATATTATGCATCCATAATTTTAAAAAATAACCTTTTAGGCACAGGAATTCATTGGTAGAAATTAGGCCAAAATGTAATATGAACTTGAGGGTCCTTAAAGCATCATTTCCTGAGAGATGAGGTCTCAGGCTCTCCCAAGAACTATTGCACTTCCTTTCTCATCAAATCACTGAAGTCATTATATTCTTCGGACAGTTTGTCTCCACTCTTGTTCAGAGCATTGTTGACTAGTTCTCTCAGGTTGCAGTGATAACTATGATGCCCTTCCTAATTTCAAAGAATGTCTACTCCCCGTCCCCTTCAAAGCCTGTCCTTCCTGAGTCACTTCCTGCAAGTGGCTGAACTAACACAGAATTTTCATTATCGTATACAACAAGATACTCTTCCTGTCTCTTGGCCTCTGGGTTAGCATTATCATTTGTCAACCATTATGAGTCAGATATTTCTCCAGAACACAAATGGCATAAAAAGAGGCCACATAGGAAGTGACACAGTGGCAGACACATTCATCTCAGGAGAGAAAGGTAGAGGGCTCGTTAACCAAGCATATTTGCAGTATGGGGCTCTAACATTCATTGGTGGTGTAGTCCAGCAAAGAGTCCACTGCAGTCAGTTTAATTGACCCACAGAAGCTAGAGAAGTAATATTTTTACAGCATGTTATGGCCTAGAGAGGACAAGACTGGCAGAAGGAAAACGGCAGCACGTCACAAAGTAATGGAAGCCTGAATCAAGTCAAGAGCAGCAGGAATGTGGAGGAAGGCATGATGTCTGGTTGAGGACATAGCAAAGCAGAAGATTTCTTAGATAACTACTGAGATTATTCTTGAGTTGCTTCCATATATTAATTTAGCAAATGTTTATTAAGTGAATGAATGAATTGAATGGTTTGGTTAGAACCATATCTGTTGCTACTCAAAGTGAGGACTACAGACCAGCTGCCAAACTGTTGATTGTTGTTATTGATTCATAACAAGATAAGGAGCTCCCTCCAAAAGATCAGTTAACTAGGTCAGAAACACGCTGTTTAGTTCAGCAAACGTTTTGACTGTTTTTATGAATGAACATTGATTCACATTCTGGCATAGCCTCTTAATTAATTATTAAAAACCAGCACTTTGATAGTATTTATGATTCTGGTTGGAGCCTAAACAATAGGCCCCCAAAATTTGATTCATCTGGAGATCCAGAAGTGGTAAAGTCTTCAGACAATTTCTGCAGCACCAGACGCTAAACAAAGAACGTCTTAGAGCCAAGGAGAGGTCGGGGGCAGGCTTTTGGACTTGGTAACTAACTGATGCTTCTGAGGAATGATATATTTGACTGATATATAGGTATACTTGCAGAAGAGTTTCTGCCTTCAGCCCAGAGAAATGGTATGCTGAAATTTCTGCAAGCTATTTTTGGATTGATAACCACAGTAACCTGACCAGGCGGTGGCGCAGTGGTTAGAGCGTCGAACTGGAATGTGGATAACCACAGTAACTGCACAAAAGGTAAATTGGAGCCCATAATCTAATGATTGTTTTAAAAATCTCGCTCCCTGAGCTGAGAGTATCAAAAAATCACATATAATGGATAGGTTTTGCCATCTGCAGAACTTTTTCTGGTGGTTTGTGAACACAAAATGGATTTGAGAAATTCATCATTCAATTAGTACATCTCCGACTACACAGACCTTAAAACCTAAATCAAACTGGATCGCACAAAAGGGCAGTTTATTTGCTCACAAAAGTGAAAGCTAGAGGTAAGCTGAGATTTGGTCTTGAGCTAATACAGTGACTCCAGCCCTTCCCCCTGCATCGTTCCAGGCTCCTTCCTCCTCCATGGGAACTTCACCCTTAAGTTGGAAGAAAAATATTTCCTATTATTCTGGTCTCGTACCCTTACTCTTTCCACGGCTTCCTCTTAAAAGCAGGGAAGGTTTTCCCAACAGTGCCTCTCCCTCAAATCTCTCTTCCCATTCCATATGGCCAAATTGAAACATGCACAAATGTTTGAACCAATCTCTCTAGCTAAGGAAATGGTATGCCAGTTTAGGCCCAGCCTTCTAAAATGGACACTGATGCTGACTTGGGAATAAGGCTTTACTGTGATTTTTTTAGACTAATTATGACTCCCCCTTCTAGCTGAAGTCAGTGCCTCAAACCTCCTACCTGCTGGGAAATAGATGACTCAACCTGTATGTCCAATACAAGGACCAACCCAAACCTCATTAAGGAGTAGACAACCCACAGCGTAAGCTAAAAAAGACCAACAACAATTTAGAGCGTTACAATGTGAAGGATGTAACAAGGAATGTTTTTGATAATAGACATTTTTCCAAAAGAGAAACATTGCCTAAGGACAATTGGGAGGTTAGACTATCAGTGTGTCTGAGTCCAACAGTGACCAAAAAAAATTATGTTGCAATTCTAGAAGATGGATTCCAGTAATTTAGGCAGAAATAACCATAGGGCAGAGAAGGATTAACTCCAAGTTATATTAGCCTGAGGAAGCTTCCCATGGGCAAAACCTAATCTCTTTGCTGTAAATCTTATGCTCACCAAGCAACCTTCTGAATTATTATTTGTCCTTTTGAGTGACTGACCCCACAGAAAGGGAGTGCCTTGTTCAAGAAATGTTCCTGATTTTAAAAATCAGTTGTTTCCCACGGTAAATGGCACTGTGGCTTATAAGTCATTTCCCTGTATTTTGTTAGAGAGATGCTATCCTGCAAAGCCTGATCACCCTGACAAAATATTCAAAGTGAGACAGCAAAAGGGAAAAGCCGAGACCCAAACACAAAACCACACCATCTCCATCAAGTGTAATCCCCATGAGGCATGGCCTAAATATGCCAGCTAACTTCAGCCTTATATGGGAACTGTAACATCTGAGCAGCCCAGCAGAAAAACCCACCGAGCAGTTCCCTGACCTTGAAATGACCCGAGGGCTCTTAGAGAGGTGCTAGGCAGAGGGTTATGAGGCAAGTCTTTAGAATCAAAGTAATCAGAGAATAAATTCTGGACCGTCTTTCCAGTCGTGTGACCCTGAGCAAATCATTTAACCTCCAAGACCCAGTAGCTCCAATTATGAAATGGTGAATATTTCACCAAGTTGTTATACTGATTAAATAAGATGAAGTTTATAAAGTATCTGTCACATGATTAATAGGTTTTGTTTTGCTTTTTTAATATTGTGGCACTGTGTCGATATTATGAGTTCTGATTTTGACTAAAAGATATATACTAACCTTGCCCAAGACAGCACTCTGTGTTAAATGAGAGCTCAGTAAATGTGGCTGAGTGACACCAATGGAGAAAATGGAAGCAAAATGTAATCTGAGATGCCAGCATAATTTGCAACATACTACCTTGATCCAGATTAAATCAGTGTGAGGGCCCAGCGTAGGTAAAGTCTGGTTGTTGTCTGCTTCCTAATCTAGTGGCATTAAAGTACCTTGAGTATCTTCATATACCTATTATTTATTTCTGATTAGTAAAATAACAAAAAAAAACTAGAAAATTCCACAAAACAATAATTTTGAAAAGTATAATGTCTGGAGACAATGTTATATAAGGAATAGTTTTAAAAAAATTAGAGTATATTTAATCAAGTAATAGGAAGCCAGGACAAAAAAAGTGGAAAATGTCAGCCTTTCTCAGTATTCAAAGGCCTGTCATGTAGAAGAGGGAACAGAGAGAATCTTGTACTTTTTACAGTTCTGTCTCCCCCCTTAGAGTAGCAACTGCTTTGAATTGTCTTGGTGCTGGGAACATAATAAGTACTCAATTTGCTGACTGAATGAAATGGATGGATGGATGGATGGATGGATGGATGGATGGATGGATGGATGGATTGGATGGATGGATGGACGGACTGATGGATGATAAAATGAATGGCTGGTTGATGGGATGGAAAGAGTAACAGATAAATAGATATTGTTTAAATTGGTATAAGATGTCGTCGCTAGAGTAAACATTAGAGTAGAGGAAACCAAGGTTCTGAAATAGGAAAGAACTCTCTCAAATTCATTCAGCTGATTTGTGTGAATGATGACACACAAATGTGACTAGGTCACATCAGCTATGATATCTAGTTCAATATTTTTCTACTATTTTTTATTAAAATCTGATAAAATTGAGAATATTATAATGAGAATATAATTCTAGCATGGGGCTCTGTGAAGGACTGAGAGTGACCCAACAAAGTTTGTATGTTGAAATTATAACCCCAGTACCTTAGAATGCAATTTGACTTGAACATAGGGCTTATAAAAAGGTAATTAAGTTAAAAGGATGTCACTAGAGTTAGCCTGAATCTAATATGATTGGTGTCCCTATACAAAAAGAAAATTAAGACACAGACACATGCAAAGGAAAGACTATATAAAGATACCTGCAAGCCAACAAGACCTCAGATGGAGGCTGGGTATGAAAGTAGAAGATGGTGAAAAGGTGCAAACTTCCAATTATAAGATAAATATACTGCTCACAAAAATTAGGGGATATTTCAAAATGAATACGAAGCAATAAAATATTCCCAAATTTTTGTGAGCAGTGTAAGTTTTGGGGGGTGTAATAAAGAACATGTGGCTATAGTTTGCAGAACTATATTTTATATTTGAGCTTTGCCAATAGAGCCAATCTTTAAAAGTTCTCATCACAAGAAAAAAAAGTATAACTGCGTGGTGACAGATGTTAACTGAACTTTTTTGGTGACTGTGTCACAATATATGCATATATCAAATCACTGTGTTGCACACTTAAAATTAATACAGTTTTATATGTTAATTATATCTCAATAAACTGGGGGAAGGGAAATATTGTCACATACACATCAGTGATTCTTTTATCCTGCTTCCCATTGCCTTTCTGAACAAGAACACACACACACACACATACACACACACACACCACACACAGTCATTTCCAGGCAATCATGATAAATCTTTTAAAAATAAATAAATAGATGATGGATGATTCTGCTGTATCCGAGAGCCATCAGATTGGAGGGAATGTTTTTTTTTTCATGTGTACAAATCTGTTTATACACTCTGAATAAGGTTACTGCAATGTTTTGCCCCTGAAGAAAAACTAAAATTTGAATTGTAAGACAGAAGTCTGACCTCTATAATTAATTAAATCCATACCGATTTGCTTCGTAAATTAGAGAGAGAGAGGTCCTCAGAAGAAAAACCTTGTTCACACCTTGATCTTGCACTTTTAGCCTCAATAACTGTGGGAAAAAAAATAATTTCTAGTTTAAGCCACCAGTCCATTACACTTTGTGATGGCAGCCTCAGCAAACCTGTGCAGATAGTGCCTGTTAAATCTATTTAACCTATCAGCTCTGTATAGCACTCTGAACAAGGCACTTTACCTGGTTTGCACTTAGAGGCCTATAGCTACTGCTGCCATGAAATTATAGACACTTTGGTTATGTTTTTATTACAACACTGCATCTTTGTCACTTGAATCTCAAAATAACCATGTAACATCAGTAAGATACTTAGGATGTTAAAGCTTAGACTGATTTATTGACCTACTCAAAGACACAACACTTGCAAGTGGTGGAGCCACCCAGTTTGAAGCAAAGTTTCTGAACCTTTCACTCTCTGAGAATAGCAGGAAATGTTTATTGAACACATAGTATGTGCCAGCACTATGCTATGTGCTTTTCACTCACTACCTTAGTTAGTTGCACAACAAACACATGGACTATGTGATAGCATCAATCTTCATTTTGCATATAAGGAAACTGAGAATTCCACTGGCTTAGTAACTTTCCCGTGATTATATAATAAGTGGTGACTTCAGACTTTGAACATAAGCCACCCCCCTCCAGAGCCTTGATATTTAACCACTGCACTTTTATCGCCTCTAGTTCGTTTCAGTCTTTTTTTTTTTTTTCATGATCCTCCTCGTGTCAGCCTGGCATAATGTACAATCTCTTCAGCAAACGCTTCAGCTGCTGCTAAAATATCCATCCTGCGCATCTCCTGCTTTGCAGAGCAGGTGCACAGGGCCCACCTGTGGAGTAAGGAACTTCCTGCCCTCTAAATGCAGGGGCAACCTGGGGCTTGACATCTGATGTCAATGGCTGACAGTCTCTGATTAAACCATTTCAGAGGCAGGAAGAGTTTGATGCTACTGTGTTTTTTCACTCTGAGCATTCGGTGGCTTTCCTCCTTAATTCAGGATCACAGCCAACATGGAAACTGAAATCCTTTCTGACAACGTTCGGTGAATTGCCACAGTGAATTAGTCCAGATCCCTGTGGACTGCCTTTCTCTTTGTGCCAGCTTGTCACAGTAGCAGCAGCAAGGAGGGTGACCTAGTGCTTTTAGTCTAGACATGTAGTCATCTGAGGCCTTCAGGTCTCTGGGCAAATTTACAACCTTTTAAGAGAAGGGCTTGTCTGGTAATACAACCAACACTTGATAATTGACACCCTAAAGACAGACGGCTCTGTGAAGAAATGTAGAACTGACAGTCTTCTCAGCATGACATGCTCTTTCAGCATGTCTACAGACTAGATTCTTCCCTTTGGCTCCAGAAGTGCCTTCCCAGAGCCCTCCCCCAATGTGGAGAAGGTGCACTCCCTTCCTCCTTCCCTCCACTGCCCTGAAGAGTCAAGTCCAGAGCTGCAGCTGGTCTCTCAGGAACTCCCACGGGGTTGGCGGGGAATTCCTGCAGCTCTCACCAGCAAGGTCCGCCATACTCAAATGTGTCTTGGAAAAGTCCTGTCAAAGAAACCAGCAGACTGATTTGGGCTTTGTTTCTGAGATTCTATGTCCAGATTTCCGCTCGGGGACAGAGAGGGCCACTACGAAGGAAGAAGTGACTGAACAGGGCATGCATCTGCATAGTAGCCCTATTTTAGATCGTGGAGGATAAAGAGTCTCCCCCTTGAATTTAAAAAATACTCTTTACCTCCCAGAATAAGCCAAGTAAAGCTAAATGAAGGTCAAGAATCTGTCTCTCTGTGTCTCTCTGTCTCTTTGTGTCTCTCTCTCACACATACATATATACATACAAACATTACGCACACATACATAGCCTCTGAAACGACTCATTTGGTTTATGGAGTTCTTGGAAAGCTGGATAATGTGGGCAAAGGTGTGAGTTCCTTATTAAATGCAAGCAGCACGTGCAGAAAAGAGTTGTAGACCATTCTAGCCAGTCATTCTGGCTGCACCACAAGCCCAAGCTCAAGAACTAAAAATCCATCTCAGATAATTGACATTTATTTGATTGAAACAGCAGGGTGCCCTCCATCACCATGGGAAGAGACCATATGGATGAACAGTGAGAGTGGAGGTAATGTTTGTCTACTGAGTGTGCCAATGTGTTTAGAGATTATTCACAGGGCTCTGGGGACTCCAGTATGATAATGTTTCAGCCAAATTAGAATCAGATTAATTGCACTAATCTAATGGAAAGACAATGTTTATCAAATTATTGCTCTTTTCACCACATGATATAGCAGTGTCATTATTTTTTGGTTTCAGGAAAGGAAATGAAAAGACTCTTGTAGCACATCTGTTCAAGAGTCATACGACAGTGCTTTTCCCACTATACACAGGACTGTAGTGCAATTGGCAATTCTGTGAAGTAACCAATAAATTAAAGTAAAAGATCTGTAGTGGATATATCTGCTGGAGTCTTGTGACAAAATATGGAGTTCATATTTTGATAAGGCAATCTAAAGTCAATTAGGTTTTTTCAGATTTGAAAGAATCTCTTCTTAATATTATGTGGAAATGTTGTCTTCTAAAAACATGGAAGTGCTTTTTTTGAAAAACCTTAAGTGGCCCTTAAAACAAAATTCTAAAACTCTTTTGCAAAACATCAAAAATCAGTCCACTTTTTCAACACACACAGAGGAAATTGGGTTCTTGTCAACTCATAGTTTATAACCCTCTATGGATTTAGGTAAGAGGATGCAATCTCTCTCCCTGTAAGCATAGAGGACGATTAGCCCCTTGGCACTAAAGGAGTTGCCTATCTCGCTGCCACTTCTTGCCCATCATTTGCATCCCTGAGAATTCTCAGAGGCTTCAAACACCAAGCAGGCATCACTTTGGAGCAGTAGACAGTGCCACCTCCAAGCTAGTGGCCTCACAGAAGGTTCTTGGCAATCAGTCTGCACTTCCCAATACCTACCAGGCTGCACACCCAGCTCCAACAAGGAACTGGGGAGAAAGTTAGAAGGGTACTGTTCAGACATTCACATCTCCATAGGGTGCCCTGTTGTTGCCTCCAGGGCAGGGAAGAAGGATCCAGTGGCACAATTTGTACTTTCATTCTTGTGTGCACACCAATTGCCTCAAAACAACAGCAGTGCGAAGCCCTCAAACATTCACAGAGGCTGTGGGGAGGTAGCTGTCAGGTTTCAGCTGGGCCATCTGCCAAATCCAATCCATCGCCTCTTCTTTCAGAGCCAGTGCCCTTTGCAGAAGGATTGTAGCCAATGGGACTAGAGAGAAAAAAGATGGAAATTATTTGCTTTATCATTAATTCTGCATTGATGTGATACTTCTAACAGGAGGGAGAAATCAACCACTCCCTTTTATGAGGGGCTCTTCATACTTGGTGCTTATAAAACAGTGCTATCATTAAGGTTGAAAGTCCTTTTAGTTACCTACTTTTCATCTCCCTCCCTCAAATGGTTTGTAACATCCTACAATTGAAAATAGCAAACACATACAATCACACAGTCTGAACAAAGAATCAAGTCGAGAATATACATTTTAACTTATATCATTGCTAATTTTTCCTCATTGGTGCCCTAAAGTCATTCTTAAGGCTTAAGAAAAAAATTGTAAAGCAGGATTATACTATCATTACTGAGTTGGACTACACAATGTCTTATATGTTATTATAGCCCATAGTTACAGGGTAGCGAGACAAGGTTAGGCATATCTGAATAGAGTCAATTGCTCTCTGGTCTGTCCAAGCTCAAATCTTGCTGTGCTTTTCATGTTGCTACCTCAACAATGGGCTCCCCCGTGTTAAAATGAGTCATTCTTGAGAAATAAATGAAGAATATCACAACTGTATTGATACCTATAAAAACTGAATATGTTTTCCAAGACAAAGCACAGAGCTATAGATCTTCATTAATTACAATGCATTGGAACAAAAGCAAATGCAACCACTATAATTAGTGATGCAATGCCTATAACTCCCATCTAAATGATTTTATTTCACTGTAATTTAACAGTGAGAGCCTGAGAAATTATCTTAATCTTTATATTTTTGCTATTCATTTTGGAAAGGTTGTGTGACTCAGTCTGAGGCATATTCACACATTCATTTACATTTTTATGTTAAATGCTTTCATTATTGAACTTCTTTAAACCCATACTATGCTATCATTTAGAACTGAATTTCAAAACTTTTATTGTAAACCAAGTATTTGTAGTAACATCAGTGGAATTCATACAAATATTGTGAACATGATGGGCATATATTTTACCTCTTCAGGTGGGAAAAATAAATTCATTTTTAACTCAATCAAGGGATAACTTCAGCAATGTATTCAGATAATTATCAACTTGGGTCAACTTATAATAAACACAGAGGAAAAGCTGCCAATCTACAAATATTTATCTAATGCTTATAATGTATAAATGTTAAAGCAGTGTAAGATGTCACCCTGGCCCATGAGGAAGAGAGACTAAATAAAGAGTAATGAAAAATTTAGAGAACAATATATGCTGATTTAAGTGGTTCTGACTATAATTACAATAGCAATTCAAGAGAAAGAGAAATTAGTGTTGGATAAAGTAAAGGAATACCTTTATAGAGAAAGTAAGATTTATGTTGTCCTTGAGAGATAAATGTGATTTCAATAGATGAAGAGAAGGGTAAAAAGAATAACAAAAGCAGAGTACAAGGAGGGGCACAAGTAAAAGGCCCACTTGCTGACTGAAAGAATTTGTAGAGTAATCAGGAATAACATCAGAAAGGTAGTGAGAGAGAATAGCCCAACAGAAATGTCAAAACAACCAGTGGACCTAACCTGGTACAGTAGGCAATGATGGAAGCAATGAGGGAAAGTGACGGCTGTGGGAATTTGGTAGATGAGTTGACTGGAGAAAGGAGACCCAAGTCCTGGCTGGTTGGCTAAGTGGTAGAGTGTTGGTCCAGCGTGTGGATGTCCCAGGTTTGTTTCCAGGTCAGGGCACACAGGAAAAGCACCCATCTGCTTCTCCGCTCCTTCCCCCTCTTACTTCTCTCTCTCTCTCTCTCTCTCTCTCTCTCTCTCTCTCTCTCTCTCTCTTCTCCTCTCCTCCCACAGCCATGGCTCAATTGAAGCAAGTTGGTCCTGGGTGCTGGGTGCTGAGGATAGCTCCATACCTTTTGCCTCAGCACTGAAAAATGGCTGTGGTTGCAACCCAGCAAGGACCCCAGATGGGCAGAGCATCGCCCCCTAGTGAGCTTGCTGGGTGGATACTAGTTGGGGCACATGTGGGAGTCTGTCTCTGCCTTCTCTCCTCTCACTAAAAAAAAAAATAGAAAAAAAGAAAGAAAGAAAGGGAGGGAGGGAGGGAGGGAGGGAGGGAGGGAGGGAGAGAGAAAGAGAGAGAGAAAAAGAATGAAAGAAAAAAAGAAAGAAAGAAAGAAAGAAACAAAGAAAGAAAGAAAGAAAGAAAGAAAGAAAGAAAGAAAGAAAGAAAGACGAAAGAAAGAGAGAAGACCCAGGAATCAAAGAGGAGAAACAAAGAGTTCATAAGATTAGGATGTCAGCAAAGGTAATGACATTGGGCTTTCACGCAAGCAAAGTAGGTAACCATACATGCTGATTATTTTCAGAGGTCCCTATTCAGAATGGATGATATTTAAGATTTAGAGCCTCCACTGTTTCAATGCAATACCTGATCCTACTTTAAAGAAACTTGAGTTGTATGTATTAACAGGAATTGGCAATATGGTAATTTGTTATCAGCTATTCCTACCTCAAGGATAATGAGTTTAAAGGTTTTGTGTTTTTGTTTTTGAGAGGGAGAATTTTAATTAGAGGAAGGAAGACAAACTGATGGCACTGTAAATTTGAGGGAACAAGAAACAGACGTCACTGGCGATGCTCAGGGATTCAAACTGTTTGAATGAGAGTCCTAGAAACAAACTTCATCAGCTTCAGTTTTAACCAGGTTATTGTGTGGAGAAAATGTGAATACAGATAATTTGAAAAATATTTTGAAATAAAAGGTCAAAGCTAATGTAGATTGCATGAAGGAGATAGGGAAAGCAAAACAACTTTAAACTTATTTAAAGACTGTCACATTACTGGGACCATAAACAGAAATAAAGTGGTTACAAAAATAAGAACCCATTTCAGAGATAAATAAAACCTTCAATTTCCCTTTAAAGTACACTTATGCCATCAACAGTTGTAAATTTATAATTACGGCCAAGACAGAAGCAAGATTACTAATTCAGATGTGGAAGTTGTTCAACATGGAAGTCATAGTTGGAGTCAAGAGAAGCACATGTGAGAAACAAAAAGCGGAGAACATGACTGGTTTTGAGAAACAGGAATAGGAAGGAGATTAAGGTGGCACGGGAGCTAGCGAAGATGCAGAAAAAGAGCAGAGGCAAAAAACATATTGCTATAGAAGTCAATGAGAAGAAAAATTTTAAAAATTGAATTTATTTGGGTTCACAAAACCATGCAGATTTCAAGTGTGCAACTCAGTAAAACACCATCTGCACACCGCAGTGTGTGCCATTGCCCCAAGCAAAGTCTCTTTCTGTCCCCATTTCCCCCCCTTTGTTCACCTCTACCTGGCCTACACCCCAATTTTCTCTGGCTGTCACTGCACTATTGTCACTATGTGTAATGTATACATATATTTTTTGTTTAATCTCTTCACCTTGTTCCATGCAGCCCCCCCAGCCCCTGCCCTCTGACCTCTGTCGGTCTATTTTATGGCCTGTGCCTCTTTCTTTTGTTTGTCTGTTTATTTTGTTTGTCTGTTTATTTTGTTCATTATATTCCACATATAAATGAGATCATAAGACAATGTTTTTTATGGGTTGTCGGCATCATCAAATGTCTAAAGGAGGCGAAGTGGATAAGAACTAATTAAGTTCATTAGATCTAGAAAGAAAAAATCATTAGTAATCTTTGAAAAACTCAGTGCGCTGGGGTAATACAAGAATAAAGCAGACATGAACTGATTAAGTGTTAAGATGTCAGAGAAGAGAATGATTTGGGCAGAAAAGAGACAGAAAGAAATGGTAAGAAATTATTTCCTAGAGTATAAGGGAGACTATAACCAGAAGTAAGAACCTGATTCCTTTGAGACTGAAAGATGGAATGAGAGGAAGGAGGGTAAACAATATGCTGAAGTGCAGGCGGGAGATAAAAAAAAACTATTAGGTTTGACCTCAACATCGAACTCCTTGCCTTTCTTTTACTGTATCATTATTTTTACTCCCCAAATTCCTGTGCAAAGTCTCTACAATGCAATGGGAGGCTTGGGAGCTTAAGAGAGAAGAAGGAAATAAATCCCATACAGTAGGTTTGGGGTCAGTGAGAGAGGAAAAGGGCTGACAACCATAGTAGGGCCAGATTAAAGCTGGAACGCATAGATCTGCCATGGTCTGAGCCCGCCTGGCCCAGCGTCTCCTCTGGCAGTACCTGGGGATTTGCCCAAGGAAAAGAGCAAGCCCCTGAGGGACTAGTGTGGGACAGATTTGTTCTATGTGCAAGAGAGGAAATAAAAATGCTAAACTGTACAGGACAGCTGTAGCTCACTAGGTTGTCTGATGTGGAGGTGCCCCGTATACCCTAAAAAGGCAATCTAAAATCAATCACCATAGTCCCTGGCTCAGAGGTAGAGCATCCACCTGGCGTGTGGATATCCTGGATTCGATTGCCTGTCAGGGCACACAGGAGAAGCGACCATCTGCTTCTCCACCTCTCTCTCTCTCTCTCTCTTTCTCTCTTTCTCTCTCTTTCTCTCTCTCCCCTCCCCCTTTATCTCTCTCTTCCCCTCCCACAGCCGTGGCTTGAATGGTTCAAGCAAAATTGACTCCAGGCACTGAGGATGGCTGCATGGCCTGCCTCACGTGCTAAAATAGCTTGGATGCCGAGCAATTGAGCAGCAGCTACAGGTGAGCAGAGCATCACCCTGGTAGAGGGCTTGCCGGGTAAATCCCGGTTGGGGCATGTGCAGGAGTCTGTCTCTCTGCCTCTCCACCTCTCACTTAATAATAATAATAATAATAATAATAATAATAATAATAATGAATAATGTCATTCACCATAGTATGGGCTTTAGGGAAAGATAAACCTAAATTTAGAGTCTAGCTTTACCTCTGAAAAAAAAATTCATGAGAATTATGTAACTTCTCTGAACTCGGGCAATAATTGTCCCTACATTATACTGCAGTTGTAAGATCGAGTGCTTTGGAAAATATCTGGTATATAGTAAGCATGCAGGAAGCTGAGATTTTCAAGGCTAAATTCAGGGTAAGTGTATTTAAGGAAGGAAACAAGTAGCAGATGAGGAAGCTGTCATCAGAAACGAGAACCTGAAGTTCAAATTCTCAGTGATATAATTTTGGTGAAGTTGATCAGGAGTCATAGTGGAATCCTGAGGAGTGGACAATAATGGAAAACATGAGGACTGCAGAAACAGGTGGGAGTTGCCTGAACCTCATATTCCCTTGAGCTGACTGGCTCTGTTAAGTCCAGGTACTATGTCTATACTGGTAGTGCATCCTCTATGTCCTGAAGAAGCACGGAATCGAGCAGTGGCCACAAAGAGGCTCCCCAGCATCCTCCCTGTTCCCTTCCTGAAGCCTTTACAACCTATTCTCAGGGGCACAAAAGTCCTCCCAACACATACCCCCACAGCTGTTTGATGCCCCCTATTTAAAGGATAAACTCAAAGCAGCAAATGTTGTGGTTTGGGCAAATTTACAAGAACATCCTAGAGGGCTGGCAGGCAGAGGGACCGAGAGTAAGGAAGGCTTTCTCCCACTGTGTGTGAGGGTACTGAACAGCCAGGCAGCAGTCTGTGAGGGCTCTCTGAAACACTGCTGACAAGGGTCACGTTGGGGGAAAGACCAGAATAAAAATAAACTGTTAGCTGTTGACTATCCTAGGCCAACATTTCCAGAGGAGGCTTCTGGTGAAAACTAGTTCAGTATGACATTAATATAAATTCCATGAAAGAAAGGGTGCCAAGGTCAGATAGTTCTGAGAACCACTGAATTAAACAAAATTAAATGGGTTTCTTTACTGCAATGTTTCTCATAGCCTTTAATATGTTAGCGCTGTATTGTAAATCTCTAAGACAGAGTCTTCATTTCTTAGACATCTGTGACCATAAAACACATTTTTTTCATGGAGCATCTATAGGAGACTGTGGGAAAGTCTGTAGCTGAACCCATCGACAAGAACTAGTGTCTGCAGTCCCAGAGTCAGTGCCCATGTCTACTCTTGAAGGACAAAAATCAGTGGGCATATGTTGGGCAGATAAAATATATTATGCTCACTTTGTTAAAGATGGCGCTGCCCACACAGAAGCCGTCACCCAGGTGATATTAATGTGTGTTGGGGGCAGGCTGTGGGCAGGCAGGATCCTTGTAGCCTGGGGCTTGGTTTTAGGACTAAGCCTTTCCCACCCTTTTTGATGTGGGGTGGTGCAATCCCATCATGTCTCTGATAGGTGACTTTGTATTAGAGACTTCCCTATTTTGTATACTGGATAAAAGGTTTTGATTTCTACACTATAAAATGGGGCAGAACGGGAGCTTGCTCCTGGTTCCTGAGATTATCATTAGAGGAGAGAGCAGAGAGGACAACAGAGAAAGGCCACGTGGAGGAGGCCTGGGGAAGCAGCCAAGATGGCGGAGTGTTGAGTGAGAAGCCAGTTTGTGCAGAGTTTGTGCAGGGAGAAGGAAGGAGATGGGGAACAGAGGTGAATGGGTCTGGTGAGCTAGAAACCTTTGATTCTAGGAAACAGTAGCTTTGTGAGCACTGAATGTAAGTGGGTTTTGGAGCCCAGTGTGTGTTTTTACTTGCCCGCCGGGTGCAAGCTAAGATTAAAGATGATGGCCCACCAGTTTTTGGCTCCGTTGTTTCTTTACCAACTAACCGAATCCAATGCGAACCTGCATGGGCTGGGCTGCTGTGATGGTGGCCGCGGCCACTGGCTTTACAGCATATATCCAATATAATCAATGGGAGGGGGAGGTATTCTTGGGGCAAATAGACAGGGTAAAATCTGAGAACCTTCCAAAATATATCAGACCAACTGACCACCATACTCTCTTACTAATCGGTGAGGCAATGAAGGACGGTGAAAGAAAAAACCAGCAAGCATTCTTAGAGCAGATAACAGCTACACTAATACTCACCTAGCATTAAACATTCAATTCCCATACATTTTAGGCTTCTTTAGAATGGGAACTATTACTTCTATTTATGGATTTTAAAAAATACTGAGGTTCATAGAAGTTAAGGTACCTTTTCAAGATCATTAAGCTTACACTTAGGAAAACCAGGACTCAAACCAGTCTTCTAATTTTGAGGGCAATGTTTTTTCTACCACACTAAAAAAATAAATGGCTTGAGGCTACAGTAGTGTTTTTAAATGTTTTACAATTGACAGTTGGGATTTTAAAAGGAGGGAAAATAATAGGAGAGTACTTTGCTTTGCAAATGTTGGCAAATTGTGGGGTTTTATACCTGGGTCCTGGGATCAGATTCCAGAATGACATAAGCTTGGCTATTGACAAGTGATTTTCTCTAGGAGAGGAAAGAATTTATTTTTTAGAAACTGAAAGATTACAAATAAAAATAAAGGGGGAAAACAAATTCCATATAAGATAATAAATACTTATGTTGAAGAACAGAAAGCATTAAAAGGGGGGGAAAAGAAAAAGGAACAATGTCAGAATTGACCAGTAATTTACATGGGAAAATAATATGTAAATGGGCTAGAAAGAAGATTTATATCTTTTTTGTCTAAATAGCAAGTACTGTCTTGTGTTCCTAAGCACAATAATAAAGTGTTTATCAATGAGCAGTTTAAAGGATTACATATTTGTGGAAGACACAAAAATTGATAGATGGTTGCTTGACAGAATCACAATCTAAGAAGTTCTTGAGAAGTTGAAAAGGATTACAAGATCTAAAAAAAAAAAAAACCTAATAGAAAAAAAGGTAATATATTGGACTAATGTCCAAAATAATCAGCAAATACATGATAAGGCTACATATCTAAGTAGCAGCCTATATGGAAAATAACAATAATTTTAGCTTACATCACATTCTATGTGAATCAACAGCATAATATGACCACAGAATAAAAGTATTAGAGATTGTCACAGTAATTAACACTGTATGCTGCTTTAAAACATCATGGCATCTAAAAGAATAAAATTCAACTTTGCAATCATGCCAAGCCTGGTGATGGTTGAACAGCTCTCTGCACAGCTCTCTTCCATGTGGGAACTTAGGACCCAGAGCTGCTTCCACCTTGTAGCTGTGTCACTTGGAGCACCTGACTTGCAGGATTCTTTGGAATGTTCTTATGGACCGGACCTGCAGGCAGCATCATTTCCATGCACATCCCAATGGCAAGAATTAGTCACATGACTACTCTTAGATACACTGGACAAGGAAATGTTGATAAATGTATATTTATTGCATGAGTACTAAGAATCTCTGCCACATAAACTCTAATAGTCTTTAGCAAAATATAGCATTGAGAATAAATGAAAGAATTACCACTTTTCACTGGGGCCCTAATCAAACCTCACCTGGTACTCAGATATTCAGCATTAGTCACAGGCCTCACACTCTAAAAATGTTAGAACACCGAAATGTTATGAGGAGAGCAACAGGAACAGCGAGGGCAATTAAAGGATCATCATATGGGGAGTAGCTTAGGAAAAGGAGATGCTTAATCTACAAATAAATCCAGGGAGACACAGTTGCTGTCTCCCAGCATATATGAATGACAGTCATTTGAAAGAAATGTTAAATTTCTTCTTTAAGATCCCATGGGGTAAAATTTGGTAAGTTTTGTAAAAAATGAAATTGGCCAAGGACAGAATGAACTGCCTCTGAATATCATTCTCCCCTTACTGAAGATGATCAAACAGACCTTGAATTTATCCAGATATAGTTCATTCTCATTATTCATGAATTTTGTATTTGCAAATTTACCCCCTCACTAAAATTTATTTGAACCCCCAAATCAATACTCTGATGCTTTTCCTGGTCATTCTCAGACATGAGTAAAGAAGTAAAAGATTTGAATTAGACTTGCCCAACGTGCATGTTCTCACCGGAGGTCAAACAAGCTAACATGCCTGTCTTTGTGTTTCAGCTTTCATACTGAAAACATGTCCTTTTTGCAGTCTATTTTGTGTCTCAGCTTCCTCATTTTTGTGTTTTTTCTTGGTGACTTCACTGCTTTAAAAAAAAAAAAACGCTCCCCAAAGTGTATACATACATGGAGGAAATGTTGATAAATGTATATTTATTGCATGAGTACTAACAATCTCTGCCACATAAACTCTAATAGTATTTAGCAAAATATAGCATTGAGAATAAATGAAAGAATGACCACTTTTCACTGGGGCCCTAATCAAACCTCACCTTGTATCCTTGTGAAAGTACTCTCTTGTATCCCTAAGTACAAGAATGTGCCTTTACAGAGAAATAGGTATTTTAGATAATCTTTATTCAAACATGAGTTTTAGTGCTGTTGTACATGAGTTCAATGGTAATGAATCAATCATATACTATATTAAATGAGGCGTCTCGAAACAGAAACACATATAAAACACAGTTATGTATTGATCAGTTGATCAAATACTGTGACCAGGGCTCCAGGAACCTTACCCTTTATCTCCCCCAGGAGCAATGACTCAGTATTCACTAATTCAATATTCACAGTGACTTTATGCAACTACTTCAAATGGTGAAAACCAACTCTACAGATTAGGAAAACAATAATAATCTTAGCGGTGACAATTGCTTCACATTTATCAAGTATCAAGAATTAGAGCAGGGATTCAGTGGGGAGTCCCTTCTTTAATTTCTATAATAATCCCAGGAGACCAGTACTTTACCCCTTTTATAGATAAGCAAACAGAGGCTTGCCCTTATTTGAGGTCCCAGGAATCAAAGCCTGACTCCAAAACCAGCAGTCTTCATCTCTGCACCGCGTGGAGTCTCACTAGTTTTCCCACTCTGAACTTGTAAGATGTGATTTTCCCTAACTCACAACCCATGCCTTAGTCCCTCAGTGCTTGTTACCTTGCTTCCTCACCTAGTTATGCAAAAATAAATAAGTATCTTTTAAATTAAAAATAAATATATGTACGTATATATGTGCCACATAAACTGTGAGAATATTACTATCTTTGCATTGGACATATATAAAAGTCACATGGCATTGCTTTTCAAGCCTCAGATGCCAACACCCACTGGCCTTTTGATAGGTCATTGATGAGGAGACCAGATGCTGCCAAACAGCTCACCTTTAGAACAAAAGAAATAGCACTTACGGCTTGCTTCACAACAACAGGATGTCCCTCTGTCCCCAGGCCTGCACTGTAGCCAGAAGAAGGGGAAAGGGGTTGAAATAGTGCTCCTCAGCTTTTCCTCTAGGCTCCAAATCCCTGAGACAGTGCCTCTACCATGTCCTGATGCCTCCCTTCTGAGAACCCTGAGCTAAAGGATGCCTCTGTGACTAGGATGTGGAGTAATCAAGGCTCATGAGGTATATAATCAGCAAATAGCTTTACTTTTGCCTCCCACTATACTTTTAAAATGTATTCACAGAGGAAAGTTCTTCTACTTCCCCAGTTGAACCTTGAGCAATACTATATCTTTTCAGTTCACTGTCAGAGTACAAAGTGCTCCAAGTCACATTAGGTACCAAACTCAGTCTCAATTAGGCAATTAGGTCATCTTGTCCTCTCTTTCCCTTCCTGTCCCTGTCTTACACTTCCAAAACCTCGCCCCCATCTTACTGTCTACCATGGCTGGAGTGGGACAAGGGAAGAGAGAGAAAGAAGAAAGGTCTTATTTGATTGGCAGCATTGCAAGACAGTTTTGTGCTCACTGAGCCTATCAAGCATTTAAAGCCCTTATTTTTGAGGCACATTTGAGAGTTCCTGGGAGATTCTCAAGCACCATGATCTTTTTTTGCCACTTCTTAAACTCAGGCAACACATCTCCAGTACAACTGGTGACCCAGTTTTTTCTGCAGCTGCTGGGACTTCATCAGTGACCTAAAGCTCTCTCTGCTTGCTGGAGTGCCATTAGTGTTATTGAACAAGATCAAAGACAACCACCACATCAACTTTCTCTCATGTGTGACTCATATTATCATGGGATATAACCATCAATCTTTCATCTGAACAAATACAGGAGCTATAGACTAATCCCAATGTATCAGAAATAATTCATTCCTCCAGGGCAGCTCATCCCTCATATTCTAAATTGCCCATGCAGAAGCAGACGTGCCTGGCTCACTGCAGAGGCACATTTCAAGGTCTCCAAGTAGTCTCGTTGAAGGCTAAAAGAAAGAGTGCAGGCACCTTCTAGACCACTCTTGTAAAGAAGGAAAAACTTGCAACTTATCTAGTACCTTTTCCCAAAGAAATTCTTTATGGAAATTCCCTGTCCACAAATATTCACCTTCTCAACCTGTTTCTA
Organism: Saccopteryx bilineata; assembly: GCF_036850765.1. Classification (NCBI taxonomy): domain Eukaryota; kingdom Metazoa; phylum Chordata; class Mammalia; order Chiroptera; family Emballonuridae; genus Saccopteryx; species Saccopteryx bilineata. The sequence goes on along the minus strand of NC_089490.1, from coordinate 64,099,184 downwards.
CACTCAAAGTGATTTAAGGACTAAAGAGTCATAAAATCAGGCTTTAAGCATTTGGAATTCTAAACAGATGCTCTATCTCACAACTCATTTTGGTGTCTGATAGCGATCGTATCTGGGTACCTTAGTTAAGATTTCAATGTAACATTTTGTATATCTATATATTCTTTTCCCCAAGATATAATTTGCATTCTACAACCACTCGAAAATTTGGAGGGTGTCGTTATATGTGGATGCCATTTGCTAGAAGCCATTTGCAACTATCCATAGTTGTCTTTAAATTTTTCAATTTATTTTGTCTTCTAAACTCACACAATTACAGTAATTGAAAAAAAAATCATGAAATGAAGCAATAAACTTCTACATAATTATTTCCTAAAGAGATAATGAAATTACTTCTCTTTGAAGTAAACCTGCAGGCTTAACAAGGGATGAAGTCCCTCAAGTACTGGGTACGTAGTCTGCAAGATAAATTAGCACAGCACTTTAACCAGAATGGCTATTAAATTTCACCTGGGTAGGTATTGTTTTGGAAACTCCTATTTCTCAGGCACCAACTCCATTTTTTTCTCTACTTGTTTCAAGGTCAGTGGTTGGTTCCTAATCTTCATATGTTTATTTTTTTGTGTGTGTGGGATTTCTTTTTTTTTTTTTAATTATAATTTTATTTTTTTAATGGGGCGACATCAATAAATCAGGTTACATATATTCAAAGATCAACAAGTCCAGGTTATCTTGTCTTTCAATTATGTTGCATACCCATCACCCAAAGTCAGATTGTCCTTCTATCTAGTTTTCTTTGTGCCCCTCCCCCTCCCCCTTTCCCTCTCCCTTTCAAAAAAGGAATTTTTCATTAAGTCTTAAAAAGGGCATAACTCCTCAAGCAACTTTTAACCTAAACTCATTTCTCATTTTTTTAAGTTCTTATTTCTTTTCTTAATATGCAGTCAGAGCTAATAATTCTTTCTCTTAAATCCTGTTTTAATAAGGTCACAAAAAAGCATTTTCCCTGACTCTTGCAGAACACAACTACTCTTCTTCCCACACTGAAGTGCTTAAGTCATCTCAGCCATCTCCTTGTACCCAAAGCACATTGTTCTCCAACATAAAGAGCAAAGCCCTGGAGTTACCAGAGAACTTCAGAGGGTATCAAAATACTATGAGGCTGGACAAGCCTTCACATGGCTCAGAGTGGCTGCCTATTCTGAAGATATTTGAATAATAATACTTAAAACCAGATAACTTATTTATTTAAATATGTACACAGTACAAAACTTAGGTAAAAGGTTAAGGTGTCTAGACACAAAACCAAAAAATACAATCCCAAGGACAAACTGAATCTGATCATGTCACCTGCCTCCCATTTAGTAACTTATGATTTGCTTTCTAGTATTCAGAGCAGTGGTCTCTGAAATAAAATCCAAGGGATGAACAAGCTAAGCCATTGAAGTATGGGAGTAAAAAGTTACAACTTCTATTTTTAGATTTCTTATGTTTAAAATAAGCATTGACTTCAAGGATTGGATGGTGGAGCCCTCTGTCATTCATTTTTTTTCTTGAGCACATTACAACAGTGGTCCCCAATCCCCGGGGCCGCGGACCGGTACTGGTCCGTGGGCCATTTGGTACCGGTCCCCGCAGAGAAAGAATAAATAACTTACATTATTTCTGTTTTATTTATATTTAAGTCTGAATGATGTTTTATTTTTTTTAATGACCAGATTCCCTCTGTTACATTCGTCTAAGGCTCACTCTTGACGTTTGTCTCGGTCACGTGATACATTTATCCATCCCACCCTAAAGGCCAGTCTGTGAAAATATTTTCTGACATTAAACCGGTCCATGGCCCAAAAAAGGTTGGGGACCACTGCATTACAACACAGTTCAGTTTACATGTTCCAGGTAAAACAGACTTACAGGTTATATGGGATACTTTTCACTACCGATGATCAAAAAATGGCTTAAAGAGATCTTTCAGAGAAGCTGTGATTTAAAAATAAAAACCAAAAATTAATGATGCCTATGAATAAGAACAAAATGGCAAGACAAACATTTCTGCCATTTCCAGTTTGAACTTGGTCAACCCCAGGAGGAGGGGAATGCAACATTGAGATAATCAGACTTCTCACTGACATGCATTTACTCGTTAAAAAATAAGCACAATATCTATTTCTTCTAGGTAAAGGTGACAGCATTAGAGAGAAAGAGGAAATAACTTCTTTTTGGGAAAAACTTCTGTTTTGAAGAGACCATTTTGAAAACAAATGTTTAGAAACATTTTCCTTGTTTTATGATTTTTGTTGCTGGAAATGGTATGTATCATATTTAAGAACCAAATCTAGATACTTAAACTTACAACTTCCTTGACTATTTAGGAATTTCCAAGTGAACAGTTTCACTGACTGAAATATGTTGTGAACAAAAACATTGTGTAAAATATTAAAACAAAGCAGTTTTTAATTGATTTGCATATTGACAAGTCATTGACATTAGTAAAGATGTAAGCATACCAGATAAATTAAAACAAAAACATTAGCATAATCGGTGTGGATAGTGTTGAAAAATAATTATCATAATTTGTAAATGAAAACAACAATGTACTTCTTTCCCTTGAATCCATGTATCTTTGTGAGTTATTTTATGCTGTGATACCATTAAAACCACATGTTAAACTAATCTTGGAATAATACTTTCAAACAGCCACAAATTTCAAAAATAATTAAGCATATAAATTAACATTACTCTCATTAAATATCATCATTATTAGAAGACATCTAAAAGGTACTGTGAACCATTAATAATTAAAATAAAATTATTTAAAATATTTATTTTACCTTCAGTTTACCTGTTTTAAATTTCTATAGTTGTATATTTTATAATGTATACAATATAGTATAATACTAACATAAGGTTACATGTAAATAATTTATGAAAAATAAATCCATTTAGAACCAAAGCTCAAGTTATTTTACTTAGAACGATGTACAAGCAGAACACAGACCACAGGCTTGCAAGCTCAAGCTCAGGATTTCTGGTTGGCACAGGCTCCTCTCGTTCCAGCACCCTCCTTTCCTATCAATTTCCTTTCACTGCCCCCGTGACTGCTAATACCATATTTTAGTCAGTCTGAAAAGCTATCTCTTCAATACTCCAAGCTTTCTCATCCCTCTGTGTCTCAGCCTAGAATGCTCTGTCCTGTCTTGTCCATTGCAGAATCCCAACTTCTCCTTAGACCAAATGTCACCTCTCCTGTGAAGATTTGTTCCACTCCCCTAAACATATCAACTAGGACAGGGGTAGTCAACCTTTTTATACCTACCGCCCACTTTTGTATCTATCTCTGTTAGTAGTAAAATTTTCTAACCGCCCACCAGTTCCACAGTAATGGTGATTTATAAAGTAGGGAAGTAACTTTACTTTATAAAATTTATAAAGCAGAATTACAGCAAGTGGGTTGGAATACTTTATGTCGGATTTTCGCTAAGTTTGGCAGGATAAATCTTTATAAAACAACTTACTATAGTTAAATCTATTTTTTTGTTTATACTTTTGTTGCTCTGTTACCGCCCACCATGAAAGCTGGAACGCCCACTAGTGGGTGGTAAGGACCAGGTTGACTACCACTGAACAAGGAGATCTCTTTGTGGGAAAACTTGATAAAAAGAGGTGTGATGACTTTGAATCTCAGTTCTGCTACTTGAAATCTAGAGATAAGGAACTCACTGACACTTGTTGACTTTTAGTTTCCTCCTCTGTGAAGTGGAGATTCTGTATTACCTTATAGCAGAGGTTATCAAACTTTTTTTGTAAAGGTCCAGATGGTTAGCTTTGCAGGTACAAGAGTGTCTCTTATAACTATGCCCCATTCTGCCTTTGTAGCACAAAAGTTGCAATAGATAATACATAAACAAATTGGTGTGGCTGTACTCTAATAAAATCTTATTGACAAAAATGATTGATGGTGTGATGAAAGTGCATAACAATGCTCTATGGAAATAACACTGTGACCTGAGAAATGAGCTAATCAGGTGAAGAAGGGGAAGAAAGGACAGGGGTTCCAGGTAGAAACCAACACATGCAAAGGTCTTGAGGAGGAAAACCATTTGGCCCACTCTGCAAAACAAGAGGAAGGCAGAGTTTGGGGTGTAGGTAGATTCTGAAGATCAGGCTGGATGCGTAGAGTGAGGTCAGGGGGGCTCGTAGGTCATGTAAAGGATTTGGGATTTAATTCTCAGTCTCAAAATGAAGCCTTGATTATTCTTCAACACTCTTATATCCGACATAATATAAAAGTTATTGCAATTATTGTTTTTATGTAATTATTATTAATAAAGCCGTAAAAATTTTTCATGAACCATTAATAACTAATAACATCTTTGAAAATAATCTCTCCTTCAAACTCTCCTCAAAACCCTCTTTGACTGTGCCCTCTCTTTCCAGCTGGAATTGTCTAATGCAGGCCACGAAGACAGCTGTTTCAGCCCTGGGGTGAAATCGTTGGCCCAGTTGAGGCCTGCGATATCCTCCCTACTTCTGAGTAGGACACAACAGAACAGCAAACCCTGGCACAAAGCATCAGCACTCAGGCATAGTGAGGGCCCGCATCCTCCAGAGCACAAGAAGCCAGACCCTGGCACAGGCGTCAACGTGGTCACTGATGGCACAGGCAGAATTGGTGGTGGCATTCTGCCCCACGCAACTGCAGAAGCAAGCGGCGCAGCTCAAGGGGAGCTCAGCTCAAGGAGCACGTGGTGTTGCGTATCCTCCCATGTGAGGCACTACCTTGCCCTCTCCAAACCCGGTACTTATGAAAACTAATTAGTTAGGTCCTTGGAAAGGGGAGCAAGGGGGTCTTGTGGAAGCAGGTGAAATGCAAGCCATGAAATTGGTTACTAGTAACATGATACTTTAGTTCTATTAGCAAGAAAAGACAAATGAACAATAGGATTAAGGGACAGAAAAAGAGAATGAAGAAAGAAAAGCAACGAAAAAAGATAAGAAGAGAAAAGAAAAGAATTAAAGAGACTTAAAGGAGAGGAACACTGGGGTCCCTTCTGCGTGAGTGTTACTAAAAGGTGAGAATAACAAAAGGGTGATATTGTGATGCACAATAAGAAATATATATTTGGTATTTATCCCCGTTCCTGGCACAGGAATTCCTTAAATGATGAGAGCAATAAAGGTGGATTTTCTTGTCAATGAGGTGACTTTTGAAAAGCCCGTAGGTAGCCTGAAGAAGCTGGGTACAGGAGGAACCCACCGTGAATGGAGAATTGGAACTTTCAGTCCCACCCCCTGATTTCTGGCGAGCAGAGAAGAGCTAGAGGTTGAATCAATCACCAATGACAAATGATTTAATCAATCATGCTTTAGTCATGAAGCACAGGAGACAACCTGGCTTGAAATTGGCATCCGGATTGAATGGCAGTCTTGTGGGACTGAGCTCTTCACTAGTGGCAGCTAATGCTATCTCTGGGTAGACAGGAACAGAACTGAGTTGAATGGTAGGGCACACAGCAGGTGTCAGACAATTGCTGGTGGTGTGGGGCAAACCCCAACCAATTGAAATTGGGTGCAGAACCCTTTAAAAGAGAAACACACAGAGCCATGGAATATCCAGAAATAAAACCCAAAGAAGCGAGAGAAGCGGCAGCAGAAAGGGGCAGATGAAGATGGACAGACAGAGCTTGAAGGAGACAAAATAAGCTCCATAGATTTCTGAAGTGCATTATCAAGATAAATTGCTTCTGTCACATCCTGCTGTTTGTGAACAGGAGTAAGTTGTTGCCTGTTATCACTGACCTTTACAATTCTGATTAGCTACTCAGCAATTAACTGGTATTCCCCCGACAGTCTTACCCCCACTCTAGAGGAGCTAGCCACAGCAGGTCCCTGGGGCAAGGAAGAGGGGAGAGAACCTGCCAAGGAGAAAATTATCGGACTGACTGTAGAACAATGATACTCAGAGACTTCTTGCTTATGGTTTTAAAAAATAATAATCATATCATATAGTTGTTAAATTTAAAAAATAATTTCTCTCGTTGGCAAAAGAGCAACAGCTTCCCCCCACTCTCTGCACTGTAACTGGAAGACAGAGCTAGGTTAAGGTAGACACCAAGCATCACACAGACTACTGGGGCACAGAGACGGGAGGGGAATGCTTATCGCCCGGTCCTGAGCCACAGGCGCTTTCGCGCCCACCTCATCTCCTCAGGAACCAGGCAGAAAGCTGACACTTTTGCTGGGCATTAGCCTGCAAATGTTTGCTCTTCTTCTGAACCTTCATTTCAGAACACCTTCCTTGGCTTTGGTTCCAGGCAAAGAGATTAGCAGATAGTTTCCTCAGACCAACCCCGAAAACTTCAACCCAGGGCCTAACACAGAGACGGCAGTTGCTCGCAGTCCTCCTGTGGTTCTATTAGACTGAAAGTACCCGAGACCAAGCCCACAGGCCGACATCCTTCTCACCCCTCAGAGATCAGAACAGTCTCGCCATTGTGAGAAAGATGCACGTCCAGGGTAATGATGTATAACTCTCCTAAATACGGAGTCATCCCATAATTTTCCTAACTATAAATTGAGATGAATCAATAACAAGGGAAACTTGCATTTTTGTCTTTACCCACATAGACGTACCATAGTACCTTCCATAATACCGTTTTATAAGTTTCTTTAAGGGTAAAAACTATAAGAAAGAACAGGAATTAACTAGTTAGTATTTGATTTTGTCAAGCAACAATGCTAATACAATAGCTCTAAAACTAGGATAGCTGGAGGCTGCATTTCAGAGAACCGCAGTAAGAATGCAAATATTTTAGAGCACAATGAGAGGTCTGTGGTATAAGCTGACACCAGAGCATCAAATGAGGTTATGGCCCTCTTTACAGACATCATTCTGAAACAGCTAAGCCAAGTGCAGGTTTATTACTAAGTCCTCATGAAATGCAGCTCAGATCAGCATTCAATCTGGAAGAGATGAGGAGACCCCTGGCAAAAAAAAAAAAAAAAAAAAAATATATATATATATATATATATATATATATATATATATATATATATATCATTGGTTACTATCTAACACAGGGGTCCCCAAACTTTTTACACAGGGGGCCAGTTCACTGTCCCTCAGACTGTTGGAGGGCCGGACTATAAAAAAAACTATGAACAAATCCCTATGCACACTGCATATATCTTACTTTAAAGTAAAAAAACAAAACGGGAACAAATACAATATTTAAAATAAAGAACAAGTAAATTTAAATCAATAAACTGACCAGTATTTCAATAGGAACTATGGGCCTGCTTTTGGCTAATGAGATGGTCAATGTGCTCCTCTCACTGACCACCAATGAAAGAGGTGCCCCTTCCAGAAGTGCAGCAGGGCCGGATAAATGAGCTCAGTCCACATGTGGCCCACGGGCCGTAGTTTGGGGACCCCCGAACTAACATCTCTGAAAAGTATGTAAAATCTTGTTTTTTCCCTCTTTTTTGTAGGAGTGGTGATACAACTGAGTTCTTGTAAATGAGAACTAAACTCAGCAAAGCCAGGTTGAACCAGGAGGCTGAATCACTGGCCCTCAATATCAGGTAGCAAACCCATGCCCCAGCAAACACAAAGTTCTAAAGATAGTACAAGGCATTTTCCTTACCTTCTTAATCTAGTTTCCCAGGCAGGAATGAGACCTGTGTCACTTGAAACCTGTATAATTTTATTAATCAATGTTACCCCAATAAATTAATGAAAAATTTTTTTTTTAATGTAGCGATGGAAACATCAATAGAAGAACATACAACATCCTTAAGCTCCACGACATGGGAGAGGTGTGTATATGGAGGAGGTTGAACAAACATAGTTCTTACATATCTGTTAGTAATTTTTTTTATAATTTTTTATCTTTTTCTTCTTTTTCCAAGTAAGAGGAGGAAAAGATAGTGATGCAGGTGCCCACATGTGCCTCGACTGGGATCCAGACAACAATCCTCATCTGGGGCCGATGCTCTGCCCATCTGGGGTCATGCTCACACCTGAGCTATTTTAAGCATCTGAGGCAGAGGCTCCACAGAGCCATCCTTAGCATCCTGGACCAATGTACTTGAACCAATCAAGCAAGCCATGGCTGCGGGAAGAGAAGAGAGAAGGAGAAGAAGAAGGTGTGGAGAAGCAGATGGTCACTTCTCCTGTGTGCCCTGACCAGAAATGAACCAGGAACACCCACACTCCAGGCCAACACTCTACCACTGAGCCAGCTGGCCAGGGCCATATCTGTTCACTTAAACACAGAATGGGGAGACTTCACCCAGCATTCTAGAGCAAAATGTGACCAGTGGGATCACTCTGTTCTTCGCCCAGTCATAAGTAAAAAGAAGATTAGAGAAATGATGTCAGGTCTTCTCCATTCTGCATCAGAGGGCCATAGGATTTATACTTTAGCATATTTTTTCCTCAAAACAACTGTATGAAATAAACACTATTAATAGCCGCATTGTACAGAAGGGACAAGTTAGACTCCAACAGTGTAAGCAGCTTACCCAAATCATGCAGCTAGTAAGTGGGCAGATGCTGAACAAAATGCAGATGTGTTTGATTTCAGAACCGCATTTCTTAATTTCTGTTCATTTTGTCACACAACTCCAATGTCACACAGCTCTCCTCCAGTGAGGGAACAGCAATGAGGGCACATTTGATGGCTGAGCTTTGGTAAGTATGAAATCCATTGTATTTCCTGATTATAATCACATAGTTAGAATCTATTGTAACAATGCATTGCATTATCATTGTTTCTAAAAGGGGAAACTCTCTTATTTTCTTCTCCTCACCTCGCCACTTCTGACACTTAAATGTGTGGGTTTTCTATACCAAGTAATTCTGGCACTCACTGCCTGGAGTTAGGGCACACACCACAGATTAAGGATTTGGTCCCACAAAATTGTCCCCTCCTGCCAATTGTAAGTCCCGGTTGTCACCTAGGCTTTCTGACCTGCTTGCTATAAATTGGAGGTACCCACACCCCTCTCCTTAGCTCACCAAATTCATCAATGCACTTTACTTACTATGACACGTTTATTATAAAAGATACAACTCGGGAACAGCCAAATAGAAAAAGATGCATATAGCAAGGGATTGAGGAATGAGGTTTTGGTGTGGGTACAGACCTCCCATATTCTCTGGATGCACCACCCTACCAACACCTCCATGTGTTCACCAACCTTGGGGCTCTCCAAACCCCTTTAGTTACAATCTTTGTGGAGGAGTTATTAAATATGCATATTTAATTAAAACATTGGCCACTAGTGATTAACTCAGCTTTCAGTTTCTCTCCCCTCCCTAGATAGAGGTGCAGAGGGGTAGGAGAAAGCCTGAAAATTCCAAACTTTTTATAGCATGGTTGGTTTCCTTGACAACCAGTTCCCATGCTAAGGTTATATAGAAGTCCCCCAGACACTGGTCATCTCATTACCAGACAAAATAACACTTGTCACTTTAGAGATTCCAAGAGTTTTAGGAGCTATAGGCTAGAAAATGAGAGAAGAGGCCAAATATCTATTTCTTATTACGTTACTGTTTATTTCTTTGTTTTGCAGAAAATCTATGGTACTAGACTCAGTTAATGCGTAAATTGTTTTTAATAATCAAGTCCTTGATCTAAAAAAAGTCTCATATTAATACACAATGAACTTAGGCTGGGAGTTGTGCTCATGATTAAGATTCCCTTTGCAAGAAACTAAGTCAGAATGTGGAAGTTGCCGTTAGTAAAATTCACATTGCCAACAGTTTTATGAGGCCTCTGAAAATGACTGAGTTGACTTAGAAAATAAAGATTTGCCAGATGGATATCCTTGGCCATTCACGGCACCTTGAAAAGAAGAGAATGCTCTCCCAGAATCATTGACATAACCTTAGCGTGAACAGTCCAAGTATAAGGCTTCTACCTCACAATTACAGACTTTCAGAGATACCCATGTACTCCATATTTGTGTCTTGGGAAGAAAAAAAAGTACCTCTTCTTAAATTGATTTGCCCTTTGTCACTGTCACAGATATGTTTTCCCTGTTTTGACAGGTAGTTGTAATTCTATTAGCAGCCCATCGACTTCCCTGTGAAATCGATCTGTGTTGGGCAGGCTGGGTCTTCTTAAACTGGCTGATTTATTGCTTCTGTGTGTTTTTAGAAAGAGAAAGCATGTGCATGCTCACCATGAGCTAAAGAGTCAAGGGGTGGGAGAGGAGAAGGGAAAAAGAGACACTCCTCTGTCACCACAGAGTATAAAGTATCTAAATAATGTTTAAAAACGAATCATTTTGAACCTCACTATTGGCTGTTGCATGGCAGGTGAGTTGTGACCTTTGTCAGCAGCTTTGCTGAGATGCCTGCTGATGCCAACAGTATAAATAACTGTTAATTTCCCTCGTTAATTTATCTTGCTGTCTCATGTACAAACTAGAACAACTTCCTCACTTCACATGTTCTCGATGTCAACCTATCGTGTTTGCCCAATTTTGCTGTTGCATATCACATCTCTCAGTAACTTGAACATGAGTAGCTGCCTCTAGGTGCCCCTGTCTGCCTGCATTCTTGCCCATTGAAAGGAAAGCACCCAAGCTAATTTGCAGAAGATCAGTTTGCCAGAGGTCAGAGACAAAAATCACTATTGCACTTTGTTTAAAGAACCATATCAGGAAAGAAAAAAAGAAAGGGAAGGGAAGGGAAAGGAAGAGAAAGGAAGAGAAGCTTAATAAACACCCTGGTCTTAAAGTTTCATCTCAAGATTTAAAATAGAGTTAATCAATGTTAAATTAAAATAGTATGTGTAAGACCAGGCGAGCTGAAAATAAGTTGATTTTCCAGGTATTAAAGAACAAATCGTTGCACAGTTACATAACTTTCCAAATTGAAAATAATTCTAAATATTCTTCTGTGAACTTCATGAACATAAATATGAATATTAACATCTCACATGTACCATTTGTAACTTTATCCTTCATCACTATAGTGGGTGGAGAGGCTAATTCTAAGCAGAATTACTACTAGAAAATACAGTTAAGTAGGCCAAGTCTACTTTTGCACACGTTTTATCCAGTTATGTTAGGCCAGCAAAATGATAAAGTTTATATAAATGATGAACTAACAAAATTTAAGGTACTAACTGTCCCAGTAAGATTATGCATTACAACTGAGAAAGAGATAAATGGTGAGACTTCTGGGCAACACTGAAGACAGCTCAGTGGGTGGGGAGATATTTCTCAGCACATGTACCTTGCAACAGTCCTCAGATGATACTCCTAATATGGTGCTAGTTCTAAAACATAAACAATAACTCTACCGTCCTACAGAGCCCTGTGCTGTGTCATGTTGTGCTATGTCAACTTGGTTCAACTAAGAATCCTAAAGATTTTAGTTTAAAGTTGGCCAAAAGAATTTGTGCAAGATTTGGAAGACAGAAGTTAAGCAGCAGCCTTTACTCTTGGGAGGTGGTCACACATGGTGGCCTGGTAGGTCCCAGATCGTCCTCAATCTCCTCTGCTTTGTGTACAGCTCTTCTTGCCAACTGATGCCCCTGCTGGCCAACAGTGGCCCCAGGAACTCCAGCATCTACTCAGCTGCGGATTCTAAGAGGTAGTAGCCACACAGAAGCAACAGCTTTCAAAAGACTTTTCTGTGATCCAGCTTTGGAACTAGATGAACTTGGCTTCTCAGCTCAGGCAGTGCAGACTTCCCTGCAAGCTCTGAATTGACCATCTTAGCCAGAACTTCAAGTATGCTGGTCAGTAACTTAGTAACTCATTCTGGGATCCTCCAGCTCTGCTTCATGATTTTACTTCTCCAATTCCTCCTAAATGTCCTATAAGAAATCTCCTATTCCCATCACATTCATAGTACTTCTTCCTAACTAAGCCCTGACTGATACAGTCCCCTACAGAGGACCTTTACAGAGGCCATATCCTACCAACAAATGCCTGTGCACAGGTGCTTGATACACAGTCATAAGCGATTGCCTATTACCAAGTGTGATAATCAAACTTAAACTTACATTATCTGTCTGAGCCTCTGATTTGTGTTGTGGTAGAAAAATTGTTCATCATTTGAAGGCTGACACTGAATTTCAACATGTGCTCTCTATGCATCAGCTAAATTAATGAGGTATACACATTTAAGTTTCAGAAAACAAATTACTAATGAAGTGATCATCGACAATTGTCTTGAAGCCCCAAGCTAAATAGATCATGTTATACCATGCATCCTTTTAAGTAAGGATACTAGGTCATGAGTATTTATGGCTTCTGATCAATATTAGTCTTAAGTCAGAGGTTTAAATGCTCTAGATCCCAGGACACAGAGCACTCAGGACAAATGCAGGCACCAAAGTGCATCTCCTACCTGAGATTTCAAGCAAGTTGGAGTGGGTGGGGAGTTGAATAAGCAAGGGAAGAAATTGCTTTGTTTTGTTTCATTGTGGTAAGGACACTTAACATGAGTTCTATGCTCTTAACAGAGTTTTAAGTGTACAATGCAGCATTGTTGTCTATAGGCAAAATGCTGTACAACAGATTCATAGAATTTATTTATCTTGTATAACTGAGAAGCACAGGCCACTAAGGTCTGATCCTTTTCCCACTAAAACCAATGTTGAATGTAATGATTACAGAATTTAGTCAATCAGGTATTGACACTGATGCTGATTGGAATTAAGTATATCATTTTGAGTTGTTCAAATCTAAGTCCAATAAAACCATGTCTTGAAACTCTACCATATATAAGTGTATTAGTCTGCTAGGGCTGCCATAACAAAATATCACACTGGATGGTTTAAGGAAACAGAAATTTATTTTCTCACAGTTCTGGAAGATGGAAGTCTGAAAGCAAAGTGTTAGCAGGTTTGTTTTCTGTTGAGTCCTCTCTCTTTGGCTTGCAGTGTCCTTGCCTCCTCATTGTGTCCTCACAATCTTCTCTGTGTGCAGGTGTACATGTTGTCCCTTTCTCTTCTTATAAGTATGCCACCAATCATAGTGGCTTAGGGCCCCACCCTATCTCCTTTAGAGGTCCTATCTCCAAATATGGTCACATTGTAGGTTAGACATTCAACACATGGCGGGGAAGGGAAGAGAACACAATTCAATCCATAACAATAAGGAACAATGACAAAATGAATGTTAACTTGAATTCATTTTTTATTATATCCATGACTCAAATTGGAGTCATCTCTATAATGTTAATGCCAAGCAGAGATGCTGTATATTCACAATTGTTATACATTCATAAGTTTTAAATTATGTATCATTCTGAGTATTTCACTTTATCTCATCTAGTGATTTTTAACCTTTGTTTCTCACACACTCATAAACTAATTACTAAAGAAAAAGGGGCCCTGACCTCTTCTTCTTTAGTAACTAATTTATTTGTGCCATGAGATGAAAATGGTTGTATTTAGTCAGGGGCACTGACCTTAGTAATTAGTGTGTGTTTGTGCCATGGAAAAAAAAAGGTTGAAAATCACTGATTCTCACATCATCACAAGAAGACACTTGGTAAATGCAGTACAGTAAGATATTTTGAGGTCCTGGCTGGTTTGGCTCAGTGTAGAGCATCAGCCTGGTGTATGGAAGTGCCAGATTCAATTCCCGGTCAGGGAAACCATCTGCTTCTCCACCTCACCCCTCTCTCTCATTCTTTCATCCCCTCCTGCAACCATGGCTCCAATGGTTTGAGCACATTGGCCCCAGCCACTGAGGATAGTTCCATGGATTCACGTCAGGGGCTGAAATAGCTCAGTTGCCAAGCAATGGAGCAGTGGCTTCAGATGGGCAGAGCATCACCCGGTGAGGGGCTTGCCAGGTAGAACCCAGTCGGGGTGCATGTGGGAGTCTGTTTCTCTGCCTCTTTGCCTCTCCACCTCCTCATCTCTCACTTAATAAATAAATATATACCCGGATATTTTGAGAAAGAGACCTAGAGACCACCACATTCACATAAGCTTTATACAGTATGTTTTTATAATTGTTCTATTTTAGTTATTGTTATTAATCTCTTACTTTGCCTAATTTATAAACTAAACTTTAACATAGGTATGTATGCATAGGAAAAACCATAGTGTGTGTATGTATATATATGTGTATATATATATATATAGGGACTGGAATTATCTGCAGTTTCAGGCATCAGCTGGAGGGTCTTGGAACATAACTCTTGTGGATAAGGGGAGACTACTGTATATGACAAGTAGTTGTACAATCATATCCAAATCAAAGAAAAGCAGATTGCACTCAGTTAATAAAATATATAATGTATCTATAGTGAATATTAAGCAAACACCAGCAGGATGAGGGTAAGGAATGGGAACCAACTGAAATGCTCACCCACGTTTTTTTTTTTTTTGAATAGATGGAAAGCACAAGATCTCTGCCATACTTATATTCTCTGGGTCTCTTGTGTTTCAGGAGACAGCTTAGGTCCTTCACTTTTTCAATCCTTGTTATCGTTTTCAACCACTTTGGCTACACTGAGAATCACTGTGTTAAATCATCCAGCTCTCAGGTGTCAAGACACTTGTTCAACCTTAGAGAACATAGAATATGAATCATGATTGTCTTTAGTATCCCGTATTAAGCCTATAAGGGTTTACATTTAAATTCTTGATCAGATAGCTTGGTTGATTAGAGCACCATCCAATATACAAAGGTTGAAGGTTCAGTTCCCAGTAAAGGCATATACAGGAACAGATTGATGTTTCTCTCTCTCTCTCTCTCTCTCCTCTCTCTCTCTCTCTCTCTCTTCCTCTATTTCTCTCAAATCAATAAATATAGATATTTTTTAAAATAATAATAAATTCTGACCATAGGTTAGCCTGTCCTTGCTCTGTAATGCATTGTTAATCTGGGAGACTTAAAACTTTTTGAAGGCAGTATCATGGCAAATAAGCTTTCTTATAAACAAGCAATAGCCAAAAACCCAAAGATATCAGAAAAAGTCATACAGAAATTCATGTAGAATCTCACAGTATTTTTATAACAAACTGTCATAATAATTAAAAGTACTTCAAGGTGCACTGCAATGTATGAAAGTTCTAAATAATAATTTTAAAACCAGGTGTTTGATGACAGATATAGATAAAAGATTAAGTGTCACAGATAAGTTCTCTTTTATTTTAAAACCTATTGTAATAGAAATAAATTATAAAGTCCAAAGAGGCATACAAATTCCAAAACTTAGCTAAATATTACCTTACAGCATAACTGAGTATTTTATGGCTATTTTGTGGCTTTTTGCTTCACAAATTTCATGGAATCTATTTTAACTCTGAACTGTTAAAACAATATGTAGCTTGAAATTGCACTAAATCTCTTCAGTAGTTAAAAAAGTTATCCTTAAAACCAAAATGTTTTTATGATAACACAGATGATTTAATTTCTAAATGCACTATTTCTAATGACAATACCTAAACCCATATTGCCCAAATTGGTAATTGCATGTGAGTATACCAAAAATAATTCAAGATTTAATTTTCTATTTAATAGGCTATTTAGCATTTTCAACTACCCATGTCGATGCTGGTATACAATTTTTTAATCATCTTATAGGTTATCCCCTCCAACAGAGCTCTGCCTTTGTTATTTTGTTTTGCTATTTCAAACATCGAGGTTATAGTCTGTTTCTGACCTTGAAAACAGTGTGTGCTCCTGAAAGCAAATATACCAACATGTATTTATGGTGTGTCAGATTTTGCACTCTGTTAGGCTGTGGCAGTCACAGAAGATGGTCTCCATATAAGAATCAGTTGAAATCAAATCTATGGATAGCTAAACTGTGATACAGAGTACAAATGCTCTTGGAAATACAGTGTGTCCTTAAAGTCATGGTGCACATTTGACCAGTCACAGGAAAGCAACAAAAAATGATAGAAATGTGAAATCTGCACCAAATAAAAGGAAAACTCTCCCAGTTTCATACCTATTCAGTGCAGTTCAATGTGGGTTCACGCACAGATTTTTTTAGGGCTCCTTAGCTAGCTATCCCATATAGCCTCTACAGACTCGTCACTGACTGATGGCCTACCAGAATGGGGTTTCTCCACCAAACTGCCGGTTTCCTTCAACTCCTTATCCCACCGAGTAATGTTATTCCTATGTGGTGGCACTTTGTTATAAATGCGCCAATATTTACATTGCACTTTGGTCACGGATTCGAATTTAGTGAGCCACAGAACACACTGAACTTTCCTCTGTACCGTCCACATCTTGACTGGCATGGCCATGGGCTGCTCCGCTGTATACACAGTGTTATGTCATCATCTGCACATGCGCACATGCTGCCACATCATCCTACAGAAACTTGGAGGGTTTTCCTTTTATTTGGTGCAGATTTCACATTTCTATCATCTTTTGTTGCTTTCATGTGACCGGTCAAAAGTGCACCATGACTTTATGGACACATTATATAAGGAAAGAAGATTATTAAGGAATGGAATAGTTCAGTATAATCTCCCTGGAAGAGAAGACTTGACTTGATTTTTGAAAGATAGTTTAGGGTTCAGAGGGAAAGGTACTGAACTTTCAAGTGGGGAAAGGATCACAATTAAGTTCTTTAAAGAAATCATTCAGAAGTCTAAACTGACTGAAGATAAGGAGTGATGATATAAAGTAATGAAAGATAGGCTTGGTTAGGTAGAAGTCATTTTGTCTAACATTGATAACTTGACAAAGATGCCAGGCTTAATGCAATGGGCAAAAGGGAGCCACTAGGCTAGTTTTAAACAAGGCTATAACATGTGCTTAAGGAAGCTTCGGGTGACAATTATATGCATAGGGTTGAATGGGAATGACACCAAAAGTTGTGACACCAGTTTGGAGGCAGTTATAACCTAAATGGTAGTATCAGAATCAAAAAGAAAAGATTCCAAACTGAATACCTAGAAGAGAATTTACTAGCTACCTAATTCAAAGCCTATCTTTTTTCAGATGTGAAAACCGAGGCTTTGGAAGATTGTGTGGCTTGTACAAGTTAATCATCTTCCCAGTTAGCAGCAGAGTCTGGATTAAAACCTAGGTTTCTGGAGAAATTTTGAAGAAAAAATTGCAGGATTTGATAGTAAGTTTTACAATAACAATAAAGATGAAAAGCATAAAGCTTTCTTCTGTGTCTTAGAGTCTAGAGGTGAGTGGTTTAACAATGCTATAATTAACCATGAAGGAATTAAAAACTATCTTGGGGGAAGAGCTGATGAGTTAGAATTTGACTATGATAATTTTCAGGTGATGGTGGAATATCTAGGTAGACATGTCCTACAAGAACTGGAACTAGGGAACTGCTTGGAGCTGACAGCTCCTGCCCAGACCTCTCTCCAGATGTCTAGTTTCATCATATAGCCACCCACTCATATGACACTGGTACCTCCAAGTTAAATTGGCCAAAACTGAATTAATTATCTTAATTATATATCTGGGTTAGTACTATTACCCTCTTATCCGTGCTGTTTATTCACTGGACAAATATTTATTGTCACTGAAGTCACAAAGGTGAGTCGCATTTTCATCTTCTTTAACCTCACCGACTGCAGCCAATCAGTGACCAAATCCTAGTGTGTGTTTTTTCTCCTTTCTACCTGTCCATTCTTATTACTGCCATCTTGGTTTAGACCCCTATCATTTCATCCTTATTTATGGCAATAGACTCCTAAATGGTTCCATTGTTTCTGCCTTATATCCCATTTTAGCTTTATTTCATCTAATTATAATTATATTAAAATGATCTTCTAAAATGCAAATCAGATTATATATTATTCTTGTACTTATAATTCTTTAATTACTATTCTTACAGTCTATATCACCTTTATTTCTGTTTTTTTTCTTAAGAGCTCCAAGCAATGAAAATGTAAGAAATCATCTGAATAATCTATCTGCTTTGCATCAGTATTTTTCAATGGGTAATTCTCTCTTCTTGGAAAGCCTTTCTCTCCACATCTCCCCTTTGCATATTTCCACCCCTTCTAGCTTCTAAACAACTACCCCTATTTTAAAACTGAACTCAAAATTACCTTTTCAATATAAACTTTTCTGAGCTTCCCTCAACCAGTAAAATTAATGAGCCTCCCCTGTGTATCTTCTTTGTACCCATATGGCTCTATTGCAAGTATACTTGAATGCCTATATCCTCTTCTCGAGTGGATGGTCTTGGAAACTAGAAACCACATTCTACTCACCACTATATCTTCTAAAAGAGAACCTGGCTAACAGTGTGTACCATATAAAGGTCTATGTTTATGCATTATATAGACATCTGGGAATTACCTGAATAAACTTAAACACTTAAAGGATATTAGAACTTCAAATTTTCCAAATGGTTGCTTAACCTAGATTACAGTTAAGATCTAAGAACATCTTAAAAGACCATTTTAAAAAAGACAGAGAAGGAATAACAAGTGTTTTCCAAAAGACCAAGGAAGGGAACAGTTTTAAGAAGGAATGGAAGAAAATCGTTTAAAGGGAGTAAAAAGAATAAAATTAAAATATATTTGTTATACCATTACTCTAACAATGAAAAACAGAAGACAATCCAAATCTCCAAAATAGAGCACATTCTGACATAGAATATATAATAACAACAAAGTATTAAATATGAAATACAGACAGATCAATACTCATGTAAAACAATGCTAAATAAAATAGTAGAATATAATGAATAACCCACTGATGATGACCTCATGAAAATATATGAGCTTAAATTATACTTGCTATTAGGTGCTCATTATGCCCATCCTTGTTGCTCTAAGATCTTTGAGCATCTTAACAATCATTATTTTAAACTCTGCTTCCAGTAATTTGGTTATTTCCATCTCATTCAAATCTTTTTCTGGGGCTTTCTCTTGTTGATTCATTTGGGTTACATTTCTCTGCCTTCTCATTTGTCTGTGTATAAGAAGGGTGTGGCCACAGGAGTCTGATGGGTGTGGCCTCTGTGTTCCCTAGGTGTGGTCTGTCTGCAGGCCCACCACCCCCTCTGCTGCCACCTCGGGCATTGGGGCACGAGTGTTGCCGGCACCCTGCTGTGGTTGCTGCAGCCTCTGCCTCACCCCCAAGGGTTAGACTACGCTTGTGTGCCTGGGCTGCAAGTCCAGGCCAGTTCCCAGCCTTCACTCCACTCCCACGGGTGGGACTGTGATTCTGCATCTGGGCTACAAGCCTTGGCCTGCCCCAGCCTTTGCCCCAGCCCCGCAGGCGAGACTGCACTCGAGCACCAGGGCTGCAAGCCTTGGACCCATGGGCGAGGTTGCACCCCTGCGCCCAGCCACAAGTCTCAGCCAGTTCCCCAACTTTCACCTTGCCCCTGCAGGCAGAACTGCAGATGGAACCACTGTCACATGCCTGACTTGCAGCCACAGTCAGACTGCTTTCATGCGCCTCTTCCGCCACCATGGCCACCCCCAGCCTTCACCACCACTGAGCAGGACTGCACTTGCACGGGGCCTCAGTCATGGCCGGCCCAGGCTTCTGCCCCAGCGGGCAAGACTGAGCTTGCACATCTCACTGCCGCCCGCCCTCTGGCAAGCACTCAGCAATGTGGGGGTGGCAATGCAGCTCAGACCTTAGCACTCAATACTGTATCCTTGATGGCTCCCTGCTTCTAAGCAATTCTCTGCTCTGACTGCAGCAGGAGAGCTTCTGTTTGGCTGGTGACCTGCTTCCCTTTGCTGGTAGTGCTGGTTCAAGGAAAAATATTCACTTTAGATTTAGGGAGTGACTCAGCCCAGGGGTTAGGGTGGCTGTCCCTCAAAGTGTTTATCCCTGTGCCTCCTAGATTATACTCTCTTCCTGATACTCCAGTCCTCTCAGCTCACCCCATCCCTCAGAGCCCCGGGTGAGTGGTTGTGAAAGAGATTTTCTGCACAGACCCTTTAAGACGAATCCTGGGTCTGAGAAATCTCTCTTTCTCAAAAACAGTATCCTGGCTTGTTCCACAGCTAAATACTGTCTATTGCCTCTCCTAGGCTCTGGGGCTGCAATCTGGGGTTTTGTTCCTGGGGCTCAGGACCCTCCCCTCTCTGCTAAACTCACCTCCCGCCATGCGAGTCCCTCTGGGCTGCCACTTGCTGCTGGGATCTGGGCAGCCCTCTCCGCATTTTCGCTTTTCCTACTAGTCTCAGTGTGGCTTCTTCAGTAATCCTTGGTTAAAGAGTCCTCTTAGTTTAGTCCAAAGTTGGGTTTTCCAGATGATTGTTCTTAAAATGAAGTTGTAATCCACTTTGGTTCTGGGAGATGGAAGTTGGTATGCCCACCTACTCCCTTGAGCTTAAATTAAAAAGTGGAAAATTTTATCCCTTTACCCACAGCCTTCCCTGCTCTCTATTATCCTTTTAGAACCAGGAGACCAATAGTCTCTAACCTAATAGCAAGTAAAGGAGAAAGAGCCAGCTAAGAGTAGGCAAATTGTAGAGAACAGTTTCTTGACTCAGAAACGTATTTCCCTCCACATTCCACCAAAGAAAGCCATTAGATAAAAAGTTCTTTTAAAAAGTATTCTTTAGTGACATCAGAAATGCGATGTGAAAATACTCTTAATCTCTCCCCTTGAAATTTCAACAAATTAAACAACTATAATGCAGTGAAGGAACTCCAGCTGGGCTTGCAGCTGTGCCTGAAAGATCCATGCACTAAAGGAACTGAAAGTGGAATGGGTTAAAAAGGGAGGAAGAAGATAAAATATTTTCATGGTGGACTCTGGAAAGAAGAGAAGCCAGAGTACCAAATTTTTTCTCTTTTGTTGCTGATCTAAGAAAGGAAAGCACATGTAGCTTGGGTTTTGTTTTGGAGCCAGGAAAAGCAGAGAGACTGAGGGACAGAGGGAAAAGAGCTGAATTAAGGTGGGTACAACCAAAAGCATGGAAATGACCTAGGTTCCTGGGGTCTGTCAGCATTGATGGACTCCACTTGCAAATGCCGGTGCTGGGTGCACACACAGCCTATAGCATTCACTGTATCAGTGCACACTTAGCCCATGGAGTTCAGCCTGCATGGCATTCAAGTGCACTCAATCTGCATGTGCTTAACTTGCAGAGTTTGACATGTGCTGAGGTCAAGCACGATGGGCTCACAGAGCACAGCCCCACATAGCCCACAATCTACCCATGCCCTGCACTATCCTCAGTGTTGGAGAGGACCAAAGTACAGCCCCCCAACCTATTTGGAGACCTAAGATGACCATTGCAAGAGCCATAAAGCTTCAAAGCTGTAAAGCTAAAACTATAAAACCCTAACAACCAGCCCCACCCACCAACAAGACATCATTACAATAGCAACACTTCAGCAGAGCTTTGCACAAGAATTTTACAGAGCCAAACTTGCAGTACAGTAATGCCTACTGGAAAAAAGAAAAAAGTAACCTCTCAAAACTGAAGAAAATATTTATTTTCTTCTCATTTTTTCTTCTTTTCTTTTTCTTCTTTCTCTTTTTCCCATTTGAATTTCAATATTCTTAGTTTTTTTATATTTTTTTATTCTTATTTTTTGTAAGGGTTCTTTTTTGACAGTTTTTTCCTTTACTCTTCTTTTCTCTCCTCCCTTATTTTTCTCTTTTTCTCATATGAACTTCATTTTTATTCAAATTACTAAATTTTTTACTCTTTTGTTTGTTTTTTATTTCATTTTTCCCCACATTTCTTTTTTCTTGGTTCTTTCTTTATGTTTTCTGTAGTTAATTTTCTATTTATTATTATTTTAGAATTTCTATTTTTTCACTGTAATTTTTCAATTTTTATTTTTCATTTTTTAGTTGTCTCTTGTTAGAGTTCTTAAAAATACCACTCTCAAATGCCATTAAGGAAGATAAAATCACATATTAAGGATACACAAGATAGAGACGTATATCAGTAGATAATGTAAAGTCTCCAGGAAAAAAATCTCAACCTAAGAGTTAAATGACAGAGCATTCAAAATTGAAATTCTAAAAATAGTCAGTGAGATACAAGAAAACACTAGCAGGCAATTTAGTGAGCTCAAGAAACAAATTAATGAACAAAAAGAGTACTTCACCAAGGAAATTGAAGCTATAAAAAAACAACCAAACAGAGATGAAGAACTCAATACATAAAATGAAAATTTACGTAGTAAGCTTAGCTAATAGAACAGGTCATAGAGAATCAGTAACATCAAAGAGAGGCAACTAGAGATACTACAAAGAGAAGAAGAGAGAGACTCACAAATTAAAAAATAAATAAATAAGAGAGCCCTACAAGAATTATCTGTCTTCATCAGAAAGAGAAATATAAGAATAATGAATATATAAGAAGGAGATAGGAAAAAGGGAATGGAGAGCTTATTCAAACAAATAATTGATGAGAACTTCCCAACCCTGTGGAAAGCATTAGAGCCTCGAAATCCAAGAAGCAAACAGGACACCAAGTTAATTTAACCCAAACAGACCTACTCCAAGGCACATCATAATAAAATTGTCACAAATTAGTTAACAAAAAAAAAAATCCTCAAGGCAGCTAGTAAAAAGAAGACTATAGCATACAATGAAAGGCCCATTATATTATCATCAGATTTTTCAGCAGAAATTCTATAAGCCAGAAAAAAATGGACCCAAACACTTAAAGTACTGAAAGAGGAATTGCCAGCCAAAAATACTCTGTCCATCAAAGGTATTCCTCAGATATAAAGGAGAAATAAAAACATTTACAGACATAGAGAAGCTGAGGTAATTTATCACCAGAAAATGCCCATTACAAGAAATACTAAAGGGGTTATCCAAGAAGATACAAAGAACAAAACCTAAGTAAAAGCTCCAACAGGATCATAGTAAAAACAAGGATAACCTGTGATAACAATAACATTAAAGGGGAAAGAATAAAGATCAGCAGTAGAAAAGGAGGATGGAATACAGAAGCATTCATGAGATAATGGACTTTTGTAAATATGATGTTTCTTTTAATAACCTAATGGTGACCATCCACAAACATGCCACCACTGATACACATAGCTTAAAAAAAGAAGAAGCAGGGGAAAGAAGTATGGAATATCACCAAACAAAAATAACTGACAGTAAAACAGAAGAGAAGAACCAAATGAGACACAGAGCTATAAAAAAGCAATATATGGACAATGGCTGATTGGCTCAGCGGTGGAGCATCAGCATGGCATGTGGAAGTGCCAGGTTCGATTACCAGTCAAGGCACACAAGAGAAGTGCCCATCTGATTCTCCACCCTTTCCCTTCTCCTTCCTCTCTGTCTCTCTCTTCCCCTCTCGTATCCAGGGCTCCACTGGAGCAAAGTTGACCCAGGCACTGAAGACAGCTCCATGGCCTCCACCTCAGGTGCTAGAATGGCTCTGGCTGCCGGCAGAGCAATGCCCTAGATGGACAGAGTATCGCCCCCTGGTAGACATGCCAGGTAGATCCCACTTGGGCACATATAGGAGTCTGATAGCCTCCCCATTTCTAGCTTCAGAAAAATACAAAAAGAAAAAAAAAATAAAAGTGGCTATAGGAAATCCTCAAGTGTCAATAATTGCCATAAATGTAAATGAATTGAATTCACCAATAAAGAGACACAGAGTAGCAGATTGGATCAAAAAGTAAAACCCAAACATATGCTGCCTTCAAGAGACACATCTAAGCTGCAAGGAAAAAAGTAGACTCAAAGTGAAATGTTGGAAAACAATTCTCTAAGAAAATAATACCCAAAGAAAAGCAGGTGTAGCCATACTCATATCTGACCATGCTGACTTCAAGACAACAGCCTGACCTGTGGTAGCACAGTGGATAAAACGTCGACCTGAAATGCTGAGGTTGCCGGTTCGAAACCCTGGGCTTGCCTGGTCAAGGCACATATGAGAGTTGATGCTTCCAGCTCCTCCCCCCTGTCTCTCTCTCTCTCTCTCTCTCTCTCTCTCTCTCCCTCTCTCTCTCCTCTCTAAAATGAATAAATAAAATTTAAAAAATTATTAAAAAAAAGACAACAAAGGTAACTAGAAACAAAGATGGTCATTTCATAATGATAAAGAAGACATTGTATGAATAAGACATAACACTCCTTATTACACATATATGTACCAAACTAGGGAACACCAATATATATAAGACATCTACTAACTGATCTAAAAATAGAAGCAGACACAAACAAAATTATACATGGCTATTTCAATACACCATTGATGGCTTTAGATAGATCATCCAAACAAAATCAATAAAGAAATATTGGCCTTAAATGGCACACTGGATCAAATGGACATAATAGACATTTACAGGACAATTTATCCCAAAACAGCAAATTATATATGTTTCTCCAGTATACATGGAACTTTCTCAAGAACAGACCACATATTGAGCCACAAAAAACTAATATCAACAAATTCAGGAACATTGAAATTATACCAAGCATATTTTCTGACCATAAGGCTTTGAAATTATAATTCAACTATAAAAAGGAAGCAAAGAAATCCACAAAAATGTGGAAATTAAGCATTATAATTCTAAAAAATGACTGAGTCAAAGAAGAAATAAAAGCAGAGATCAAAAGATACATACAAGCTTAGCTAATAAACAGGCCAGATAGAAGAGAGAATTAGTGACATAGAAGACAGGCAACTAGAGGCACAACAGAGAGAAGAGGAGAGAGACTCACGAATTTTAAAAAAAAAAATGAGAAAGGCCTACAGGAATTATATGACTCCATCAAAAAGAGCAACATAAGAATAATAGGTATATCAGGAGAAGAGAGAGAAAATGGAATGGAGAATATATTCAAACAAATATGATAATAGACGAGAACTTCCCAATCCTCTGGAAAGAACTAAAGCCTCAAATTCAAGAAGCAAATAGAACACTGAGTTATCTTAACCCCAACGAACCTACTCCAAGGCACATCATAATAAAATTGGTACAAACCAATGACAAAAAAAAAAATTCTCAAGGCAACCAGGGAAAAGAATACAACATATAAAGGAAGGCCCATTAGATTATCAACAGATTTCTCAGCAGAAACTATACAAGCTAGAAGACAGTGGACCCCAATATTTCAAGTTCTGAAAGAGAGAAACTTCCAGCCAAGAATACTATACCCATCAAAGCTATCCTTCAAATATGAAAGAGAAATAAAAACATTCACAGATACAGAAAAGATGAGAAAATTTATCACCAGAAAACCCCCACTTCAAGAAATACTAAAGGCGGTTTTCCAACCAGATACAAAGAATAAAACAAAACAAAACCACAAGTAAAAGCTCCACCAAGAACACAATAAAATCAAATTTAAACTGACAATAAAAACAAAAAATGGGAGAGGACAAAGATTAACAGTAGCAAAGGAGGATGGAGTACAGAAGCACTCATGAAATAGTGTACTACAGTGAACATGGTAGGAACCCTTTCCATTACTTAATGGTAACCACCCCTGAAAAAACCACCACAGAAGCACATGACTTGAAAAAAAAAGTAACAGAGGAAAGAAGTATGGAATACAACCAAATAAAAACAAATGATAGAAAAACAAAAGAGAAGACTCAAACAAGATACAAAAATAATAGAAAGCAATATGTAAAATGGCAATATAAAACCCTCAAGTGTCAATAATTACACTAAATGTAAATGGATTGAACTCACCAATAAAAAGACACAGAGTAACAGAATGAATTAAAAAAGAAAATCCAACTGTATGCTGCCTTCTAAAAACACATCTAAGCTACAAGGATAAAAACAAATTCAAAGTGAAAGGCTGGAAAACAATACTCCAAGCAAATAACATCAAAAAAAAAAAAGCAGGTGTAGCAATACTTATATCTAACAATGCTGACTATAAGAGAGCAAAGGTAATCAGAGACAAAAACGGTCATTTCATAATGATTAAGGGGACATAGAATCAAGAAGACATAACACTTCTTAATATATATGCACCAAACCAAGGAGTGCAAAAATATATTACAGCTACTGATCTAAAAACAAAAACTGACAAAAATACAATCATACTTGCAGACCTCAATATACTGCTGACATCTCTAGATCGTTCATCCAAAAGAAAATCAATAAAGAAATATTGGCCTTAAACAAAAGACTGGAATAATTAGAGATGATAGACATCTTCAGGACATTTTATCCCAAAGTGCCAGAGTATACATTTTTCTCTAGTGTACATGGAACATTCTTAAGAATTGACCATATGTTGGGCCACAAAAATAACATCAGCAAAATCAGAAAAACTGAAATTATACCAAGCATATTTTCTGATCATAAAGATTTGAAACTAGAATTCAACTGCAAAAAAGAGGTAAACAAACCCACAAAAATTTGAAAACTAAACAACATACTTTTAAAAAATGAGTGGGTCAAAGAAGAAATAAGTGCAGAGATCAAAAGATACATACAGACAAATGAAAATAACAATACGACATACCAGAATCTCTGGGATGCAGCAAAAGCAGTAATAAGAGGGAAGTTCATATCACTACAAGCCTATATGAACAAACAAGAGAGAGTGCAAGTAAACCACTTAACTTCACAGCTTAAGGAACTAGAATAAAAAAAAGAATAAAGACAACCCAAAACCAGTAGAAGAAAGGAAATAATAAAAATCAGAACAGAAATAAATGAAATAGAGAACAGAAAAACTATAGAAAAAAACAATAAAACAAGAAGCTGGCTCTTTGAAAAGATCAACAAAATTGACAAACCCTTGGCAAGACTCACCAAGGAAAAAAGAGAAAGGACTCATATAAACAAAATCCAAAATGAAAGAGGAGAAATCACCACAGATATCATAGATATACAAAGAATTATTGTAGAATACTATGAAAAACTATATGCCACCAAATTTAACAATCTAGAAGAAATGGAAAAATTCCTAGAACAATACAATCTTCCTAGACTGAGTCATGAAGATGCAGAAAGCCTAAACAGATGCATAAGCTGGGAGGAAATAGAAAAAACTATTAAAAATCTCCCCAAAAATAAAAGTCCAGGGCCAGATGGCTATACTAGTGAATTCTATCAAATATTCAAAAAAGACTTGTTCCAATTCTGCACAAAGTCTTCCAAAAAATTGAAGAAGCAATACTTTCACATTTTATGAGGCCAACATAACCTTCATATTTAAACCTGGTAAGGACAATACACACAAAAAAAACAAAACTACAGACCAATATCTCTAATGAATACAGATGCTAAAGCACTAAACAAAATACTAGCAAATTGAATACAACAACACATCAAAAAATAATACATCATGATCAAGTGGGATTTATCCCAGAATCACAAGGATGGTTCAACATACGTAAAATGGTTAACACAATACACCATATCAACAAAACAAAGAACAAAAACCACATGATCTTATCAATAGATGCAGAAAAGGCATTTGATAAAATACAACACAATTTTATGTTTAAAACACTCAGGAAAATGGGTATAGAAGAAAAATATCTCAACATAATAAAGGCCATATATGATAAAGCATCAGTTAACATCATATTAAATGGCATAAACCTCAGGACTTTTTCCCTTAAATCAGGAACAAGACAGGGATGTCCACTCTCTCCACTCTTATTTAATGTGGTGCTGGAAGTTCTAACCAGAGAAATAAGGCAAGAAAAAGAAATAAAAGGAATTCATATCAGAAAAGAAGAAGTAAAGATTTCACTTTTTGAGGATGATATGATCCTATACATCAAAAACCCCAAAGACTTCACAAAAAGATTACTAGAAACAATAAACCAATACAGTAAGGTCACAGGATACAAAATCAATATACAAAAGTCCATTGCCACCTGACCTATGGTGGCGCAGTGGGATAAAGTGTCGACCTGGAACGCTGAGGTTGCCGGTTTGAAACCTTGGGCTTGCCCGGTCAAGGCTTATATGGGAGTTGATGCTTCCTGTTCCTCCCCTTTCTCTCTCTCTCTCTCTCTCTTCCCTCCTCTAAAAATCAATAAATAAAAAATAAATAAATAACAAAAGTCCATTGCCTTCCTATATGCCAACAATGAAACATCAGAAAACAAACTCAAAAAAATAATCCCCTTCATGGTTGCAACAAAAATAAAATAAAATACCTAGGAATAAACATAAGAAAGAATGTAAAGGACCTATATAATGAAAACTACAAAACACTGTTAAGGAAAATCGAAAGGTATAATGAAATGGGAAAATATTCCTTGTTCTTGAATAGGAAGAATAAATATAGTCAAAATGACCATATTACCCAGAGCAATATACAAATTCAATGCAATGCCCATCAAAATTCCAATGGCATTTTTTAAAGAAATGGAATAAAAAATCATCATATTTATATGGAACTATAAAAAACCACCAAATAGCCAAAGCAATCCTAAGGAAAAAGAATGAAGCTGGGGGCATTACAATACCAGATTTCAAATTATATTATAGAGCCACGACAATCAAAAAACAGCATGGTATTGGCAGAAAAACAGACACTTAGACCAATGGAGCATAATAGAAATCCCAGAAATAAAACCACATATATATGGTCAAATAATTTTTGATAAAGGGGCCAATAACACACAATGGAAAAAAGAAAGCCTCTTCAACAAATGATTCTGAAAAAACTAGAAAGCCACATACAAAAAAATGATACTCGACTCCAGTTTGGCCCCTTGTACTAAAATTAATTCAAAATGGATCAAAGACCTAAATATAAGACCTGAAACATAAAATACATAGAAGAAAACATAGGTACTAAACTCATGGACCTTGGTTATAAAGAGCACTTTATGAATTTGATTCCAAAGGCAAGAGAAGTGAAGGCAAAGATAAATGAATGGGACCACATCAGACTAAGAAGTTTTTGCACAGCAAGAGAAACTGACAACAAAATAAACAGACAGCCAACTAAATGGGAGATGATATTTTCAAACAACAGCTCAGATAAGGGCCTAATATCCAAAATATACAAAGAACTCATGTAAAGGCTCTATATACTGAAAACCACAAAGCATTATTAAAGGAAATAAAAAAAAAACAGTGAAATGAAAAAATATCCCATGTTCTTGGATATGAAGAATAAATATACTTAAAATGACCGCATTACCATAAGCCATATACAAATTTAATGCAATTCTCATGAAAATTCCAATGTCATTTTTTAAAGAAATGGAACAAAAAATCAACAAGTTTGTATAGAACCATAAAACATCTTGAATAAGCAAAGCAATCCTGAGGAAAAAGAATGAAGCCAAAGGCATTATAATACATGACTTCAAATTATACTACAGAGCCACAATAATCAAAACAGCATGGTATTGGAAGAAAAATAGACAATGGAACAGAATCGAGAGCCCAGAAATAAAACCACATATGTATGGTCAATTCATCCTCAACCAAGGAGCCAAAAGCACACAATGAAGAAAAGAAAGCCTCTCCAATAAATGGTGCTGGGAAAATTGGAAAGCCACATGCAAAAGAATAAAACTTGACTACAGTTCATCATTTTGCACAAAAATTAATTCAAAGTGAATCAGAGACCTGAATATAAGCTCTGAAACAATAAATTATATAGAAGAAAACATAGATACTAAACTCATGGACCTTGGTCATAGAGAACAATTTATGAATTTGACCCCAAAGGCAAGGGAAGTAAAGGCAAAATAAATGAATGGGAATTTTCTGCACAGTAAAATAAACTGACAACAAAATAAACAGCCAATTAAATGGGAGATGATATTTGTAAATACCAACCCCTATAAGGGGTTAATATTCAAAATATTTATATATGAAGAACTCACAAAACTCAGCAACAAACAAGCAAACAACCCAATTAAAAAATGGAGAGAAGACATGAACAGACACTTCTCCCAAGAAGAAATACAAAAAGCCAACAGATACATGAAAAAATGCTCATCTTCACTCACTATTTGAGAAATGCAAACAATGAGATACCACCTCACACCTGTTAGATTGACTACTATCAACAAAGGTAATAACAACTGTGGAGAAAAAGGATCCCTTATTCACTGCTGGTGGGAACATAAATTAGTACAACCATTATGGAAGAAAGTATGGTAGTTTCTCAAAAAATTAACACTAGAACTACCATATGACCCCTAAAACTCAAAAACATTGGTACATAAAGATACATGTTCCACCATGTTCATCACAGTATTATTCATAGTGACCAAGACATGGAAATAACCAAAGTGCCCTTCAATAGAGGATTGGATAAAGAAGTGGTACACACAGTGTGTCTGTAAAGTCATGGTGCACTTTGACCGGTCACAGGAAAGCAACAAAAGACGATAGAAATGTGAAATCTGCACCAAATACTTCCAGTTTCTGTAAGATGATGTGGCAGCATGTGCGCATGCGCAGATGATGATGTAACACCATATATACAGCGGAGCAGCCCACAGCCATGCCAGTCAAGATGTGGACGGTACAGAGGAAAGTTCAGTGTGTTCTGTGGCTCACTAAATTCGAATCCGTGACCAAAGTGCAACGTGAATATTGGCGCGTTTATAACGAAGCACCACCAGATAGGAATAACATTACTGGGTGGGATAAGCAGTTGAAGGAAACCGGCAGTTTGGTGGAGAAACCCCATTCTGGTAGGCCATCAGTCAGTGACGAGTCTGTAGAGGCTATACGGGATAGCTACCTAAGGAGCCCTAAAAAATCTGTGCGTGAGCCCACATCAAACTGCACTGAATAGGTATAAAACTGGGAGAGTTTTCCTTTTATTTGGTGCAGATTTCACATTTCTATCATCTTGTGTTGCTTTCCTGAGACCGGTCAAAAGTGCACCATGACTTCACAAACACACTGTATATACAATAAAATACTATTCAGCCATAAGAAACAATGACAAAATATCATTTACAACAACATGGATGGACTTTGATAACATTATACTGAGTGAAATAAGTAAATCAGAAAAGCTAAAAACTGTTTGATTCCACATATAGGTGGGATATAAAATTGAGACTCATGGACATAGATAAGAGTGCAGTGGTTACCAGGGGGAGGGGGAAAGGAGGGGAGTGGGGATTCAGGGAAGGATATAAAGAGGGACAAATATAAGGTGATGGAGGATGACTTTACTTTGGGTGATGGGTATATAACATAACTGACTGTTCAAATGATGTGAAGATGTTTACCCAAAATCTATGTACTCTTGTTGATCAATGTCACTCTGTTAAATTTAATTTTCTAAATAAATTTTTACAAAATAGTTATGATACTGAAAGAAAGGTATAAATAGATTTTTTCTGAAATATTTATATTTCATTAAAAAGTTGACATTTTAAAATGCTGGGTGTTAGCACTAAATTCAACTTTAAAAGGTTAAACAGTTATTTATGATCATGCCTTACCTGAGCTTGATAGTCACTACTCAAAAGTATATGGCACTGACTCCTCTTATAAAGGAACTAAATAGTGCATAACAAAAGCTATCAAGTCATAAAATTGTGGCTTAAAAAGTTTAAATCTTTGTCTTGTGTGTTTTTAAACAAGGCACACTTGCACTGATTAGCAAGTGTTATTTTATGCTCATGGTGGCCCTCTCTTTAAAACACAGATAACTGGCCCTGGCTGGTTGGTTCAGCGGTAAAGCATGAGCCTGGCATGTGGATGTCCTGGGTTCAGTTTCCAGTCAGGGCACACAGGAGAAGTGCCCACCTGCTTCTCCACCCCGCCCTTTTTTCTCTCTCTCTCTCTCTATCTTCCCCTCCCGCAGCCATGGCTCAATTGGTTCATTGCCCAGGCACTAAGGATGGCTCCGTGGAGCACCCACCCTAGGCATTAAAAATACCTTGGCTGCAAGCATGGCCCCAGATGGGCAGAGCATCGACAGGGGTTGCGGGTGAATCCCAGTCCTAGGGCATGTGGGAGTCTGTCTCTCTATCTCCCCTTCTCTCACTTAGAAAAGAAGAATGAATGAATGAATGAATGAATGAATGAATGATTGAATGAATGAATCACAGATAATTGAGATATGACTTTACAGGTTCCATTTCCTGTATTAAAGTTTCTAAAAGTTATTTACAAGTCAATTGCATGCTAAGTCAACCAATAAGCATCTATAAAAGACCCAATTTTAGGAATAAATGTGTTTAGAATACCAAGTCCCTTTATTTCTAACCAAATACCTATGCAGGGTCATCATTACATCCTTGTGATATCATATAAGACAAGGTGAGGTTTGGGTATAGATAACAAGTTGAAATCAGACGGCCAAATTAAAATGCCACAGGCAGGCAAAGTAAATTAATGAATCAAATTAGGCTTGAGAGCACATTCCTGTCCATAAAAGAGCAGTAGCTACTCAATTCTGTAACAGGTTGTTCTTAAAAATATGCCATCTCCCTGTTACTACAGCTTCACATTATGCAAGAAAAGGAAGAAACCCAGATTTATCTGTGAAATCTTCCAATTTTAAATGCCTCTTGAATGAATGATGGGACTAGAGAGTAATTGGGACCTATAGCCCCAGCTGGGCCTAATTATGGCAGGTCACACATTGAAGGTCATAGCCTGGAGATAGGTTTTATTTCACGTATATGGTGTTTTTGAAAATGTTGAGTTTCTGACTCATTCCAGGCACTGAGCTAGGCAAAAGATTAGTAAGGATCTATCCCTCTGGTCACACCCCTCAATAAAGGTTACAGGACGCTCCATCAGAAAACCAAAAGGAGTACTGGTGTGTGCCATGCCATGGAATTCAAGGGACCACCGAACTGCAGGGAGGTGAGGACTGACCAATACTGTTAGAACTGAAAACTAGGAAGTTATAGCTGACATTAGGGAGAAACATTTTGATAAGTGCTAGGAACACAGGTGCAACAGCATAGAGACATAAATGGGAGAAGAGAAATTAAAGGCAGCAAATATGGACCACTCATTTGAGAAGTTTAAAAAGGTGAAGAAATAGATTGTATAGCATAACATGAGGGAAGAATTCATTTTAAGAATTTTTAAGGATGATAAAACCTTGAGTAGGTATGCAGTCTAAGGGGCAGCCCATCAGAGGACCTTTTCCTTATAAAAGGGAATAAGGCAGAACATTGCTATTTGAAATAGTTTATTTCAAAATATCTTCTGATAT
The DNA here is from genome assembly GCF_036850765.1 of Saccopteryx bilineata. Taxonomy (NCBI): domain Eukaryota; kingdom Metazoa; phylum Chordata; class Mammalia; order Chiroptera; family Emballonuridae; genus Saccopteryx; species Saccopteryx bilineata. The sequence continues at coordinate 64,066,153 of NC_089490.1, read as the reverse complement.
AGACACTTCCAAGCTTCTCTACTTATGCTCTTTAAAAACAAACAAAAATAACATAAAATCAACAAGGAACACAAGTAAAACCACACACAACCGTTCAACATTATTGAAAGACAATACCCTGTGTTTAAAATTACCGTAAATAGAGAAAAAAGCACAACATTCCAACAAAACTCCCAGAATTATTGCAATCTTGTGGAATTAAAGAATGGGTAAAAGGAGACCACAGAAACAGTGAAAAAGAGAGTGGAGAACAAAGGACAGGGACTAGGCACACACACAAAAATAATTACTCCCAAAAGAAAAAAAGTCCAACGTAAAACACCAGGCTCCTGAAAACAGGATTTGGTAGTGCACAGCACCAGCTACAGGGAAGAGGCTAAAAGGAAGGAGAGAAGGTAACAGCCTTCGAGAAGCATTATTCCTAGGGAAGAATCATGTTAAATAGGAAAAAAAATGAAAATGGTACCTCTTATTTCTTAAGGCAAAATAAAGAAGGAAAACTTTTAAATTCTATGAAAACAAAAGAGAAAAAGGAAACACTCATCCCTCCACCTGCACCAGCACTGCCAACATCATTGATTAAAGAGATTGACTTTCATTATACTTCAGAAAGGAGTGCTCTTAAATTAGAAAATTTATCTTAAAAAATGCCTAGAAGTAGAAAAAAAATTAAAACTAGTTTCAAAGAAAGCTACTACACAAAGAAAAGAATAATTGCATTTTGGTTGGTGAAAATTCTCTCCCTCAAAAAAGAGAAAGAAAAAGAAATGAAAAGCCATGAGGCAGAAAGAAATTTCTGTTCATCAGCATATATGGACGACCTAATTTTAGGAGTAAATGTGTTCAGGTGAGTATTTTGAAAATTACATTTAGAAATTAAAAAACTAAATTTCTTTTAATTGGAAAATAAGCATGGATGATGATTAAATAAAGAAATTAGTGAAAAGAACAAATCATCTCAGTAAAAAAAAATAAATTTTCAGTTTCCTAGGACAGAACAAATGAACAAATTTAAATGAATACTTTTTATTAAAATATTGAGCCTGGCCTGTGGTGGCACAGTGGATAGAGCATTGACCTGGAACACCTGAAGCCTCACATGCAAAACCCTGGGCTTGCCCGGTCAAGGCACATACAGGCAAGCAATAAACAACTATAGTGAAGCAACTATGCATTCATATGTCTCGCTTTCTCCTCCTCTTTCTGTAAAATCAATCAATAAAATCTTTTTTTTAAAGAAAACAAAGGTTGAGCCTGACCAGTGGTGGCGCAGTGGATAAAGTGTCAACCTGGAAACACTGAAGTTGCTGGTTCAAAACCCTGGGCTTGCCTGGTCAAAGCATATATGGGAGTTGATACTTCAGGCTCCTCTCCCCTTCTCTCTCTCTCTCTCTCTCTCTCTCTCTCTCTCTCTTTCTCTCTCTTTCCCCTCTCTATAAGAATAAATAAAATCTTTAAAAAAATAAATAAGAGTGTTACCAAAAAAAGAGAAAGGTTGAAAAGGTAGAATAACAACCAATAGAATAAAAATAAGATAAAGAAATTAAGAAGAGCAGGAAAAAAAAAACTTAAAATGGAAAACAAGAAAAGAAGGTTCAACATACTAAAATACTTGGAATCCCAGTAGAAGAAACACAAACTAATAAACCGGAACTAAAATTTAATCAAGGAAAATTTTCTGTAAATAAGAGATAACAAATTTTACATATGTAAAGGCATCACTGTATACATGAGAAAACTAGAGAAAACAGTTCTAATAAAACTACTGGACTTCATAAGCAAAAAAAAAGTTCTCAGGCCCAATTAGGCAGTGGCGCAGTGGGTAGAGTGTCGGACTGGAATGCGGAAGACCCAGGTTTGAATTCCTGAGGTCGCTGGCTTGAGTGCGGGCTCATCCAGCTTGAGCATGGGGTCGCTGGCCTGAGCAAGGGTTCACTCAGTCTGCTGTAGCCCCCCAGTCAAAACCTATGTGAGAAAGCAAACAATGAACAACTAAGGAGCCACAACAAAGAACTGATGTTTCTCATCTCTCGCCATTCCTGCCCGTCTGTCCCTATCTGTCTCTCTTTCTGTCTCTGTTGCTAAAAATAAAAATAAATAAAAACGTTCTCAGGACCTGCAGAAAAAAATACCAAATTAGTTATAAAGTAAGAAAATTTGACTGGTAAAAGACTTCTTAAGAGCAATATATAGAACAAAACAAAAGTGGGACAGTGAAGAAGAAAAAAGAAATTCATGCTAGTTTTCCTATTGCATTTGAAACTTTAAAAGTTATGGCCACATGTGTGATAAGTGCTTAGTTGAGATGAAAAAGGCATTAAGTCTGTGGGTGGAAAGCATGAAGCCAAAATGTGTTCCGATTGACAGCAACATGTTACACCAGAAAGCACTGAGCCTACATGAAGATTTCAGCAAGGGAATCCCAGAAACAAGTGACACCGAGCCATTTACTGCAAGTAAGGGATGGTTACACATACTCCGAAATAGATTTGAACTGAAAAATATAAAAATTACTGGAGAGGCTGCAGCTGCTGATGAAGAAGGGAAAAGCTGCTGCCATGTTTCCAGCAGAGGTGAAGTGAAGAAGTAGATTAAGAAGAAAAGATAACATACAAATCAAGTCTTTGATTGTGATAAAACTGGGCTCTTCTGGCAGAAGAATCTACATTTATGTGTGTAAAAAAACACCATGTAACTGAAAGGAAAGATTAACTCTGATACTATGTGGCAGGGCATATGATAAAGTCAGGTGTCATGTACAGTGCAAAGACCCATATTGCTCTCCAAAACTAACTGCGGAAATGTGAGTGACAGCCATCTTATTTATGAAATGGTTCTACCAATCCTTCATCCCAGAAATGAAAAAAAGACTTGAAAGAAGAAGAGTTGAAATTTAAAGTACTAGTAATAATAGACAATGTACCCGAGCATTCTGAATCTATTTGCTATGAAACTGAAAATGTTCAGGTTGTATTTTTACCACAAAATACAACCTCATTGCTTCATCTCTTTGACCAGGGCATCATTTAGTTTATCAAGGACACATATGCCCACCTGGTTTGTTGGGTTTTTTTTATCATATTTGATCAGCAATTGATGCAGATGCTAATCTAAACATAATGCAGCACCAAAAATATTGCAATTCAGTAACATTATAGAAGCTGCAATGGGTGAATTAAAATCAGCAACTGTATATGTCTTCTGGAAGAACTTATGTAGTGAAGTTGCAAATGATTTTAAAGGCTTTCCAAGGATTAATGGAGAAGTTAGGAAAACAAGCAGCAAAACAAGTTGGTGGAGAAAGATTTTCTGACATGCTTAAAGGAGTGCAAGAACCTATTGAAAGCCACTGAGAAGTGTTTTAACATTGAAGAATTGGTAGAACTTAAGTCATCTATAGAGGAACAGGAAGATAAAGAAGAATCTGAAGCAAAACCAGCAATGTGGACATTAACAAGATTTTACCAAGTGTTTTGAATTTCACAGATATTAAAGGACAAAATTATGCAATGCAGTCCTCAGACAGAATGTGCTTTTAAAGGGGCCTATTCATCAAGGATTACAACCTCTGCAGCAACACTCTGCTGATTGAAAAAGTGACAACCTCTGCCTGATGTGTGGTGGTGCAGTGGATCAAGCATTGACCTAGAATGCTGAAATAGCTGGTTTGAAACCCTAGGCTTGCCTGGTCAAGGCACATATGGGAGTTGGTACTTCCTGCTCCTCTTATATTTTCACTCTCCTCTCTAAAATAAATAAATAAAATCAGAAAGAAAGAAAGAAGAGAGAAAGAAAGAAAGAAAGAAAGAAAGAAAGAAAGAAAGAAAGAAAGAAAGAAAGAAAGAAAGAGAGAGAGAAAAGAAGGAAGGGGAGGAGGGGGAGGAGGGGGAGGAGGGGGAGGAGGGGGAGGAGGGGGAAGAGGGGGAGGAGGGGGAGGAGGGGAGGAGGGGAGGAGAGGAGGAGGGAAGGGAAAGGAGGGGAAGGGAAGGAAGGAAGGAAGGAAGGAAGGAAGGAAGGAAGGAAGGAAGGAAGGAAGGAAGGAAGGAAGGAAGGAAGGAAGGAAGGAAGGAAGGAAGGTTAAAGAAAAAAAAAGAAGGACAACCTCTGATTACAATGTTCTTCCAAAAGTTTTGGCAAAAAAAAAAAACCCTTCAACTATTGAGGACCCCAACCTTTAACATCATCTGTCTGCTCCTGATATCCAGCCATCTGCATCATCATGGCTTTCTGATCCAGGATCACCTGAGGCAGATGATCCTCCTGACAATCCATCAGAAGGTGAACAGTAGCCTGACGCTACATCTCAGTGCCAGTATCATTCACCTCATTTCACCTCATTGATTATCTCACATATCACAGTACAAAAGGTATTTTGAGAGAAAGAGACCACATTCGCAAAATATATTTTACTACAATATATTTTTATAATGGTTCTATTTTATTATTAGCTATTGTTGTTAACCTCTTACTGTGGAGTGGCTAATGTATAAAGTAAACTTTATCATAGGTATGTCTATATGTGTGTGTAGAAAAAAAAGCAGTATATATAGTGCTCAGTACTAGCTGCAGTTTCAGGCACCCACTGTGGGGGGCGGGGGGGTCTTAGAACATGTCCCCTGAAGATAAAGGAAGATACTTTTGGAAGTGTGTTAATGTTTTATATATTCAAAAAGTAAATCAACAAAGATGAGGGAAACAAAATGAAATGCAAACCACAACAATGATCCGATCTGTATTTTAAATAAATAATATAAGCATACTGTGAGAGAAATAAAGATTTAATCAAAGTTACTTTTGAACACCAGCTAGAGCAGGGGTTGGGAACCTATGGCTCGTGAGCCAGATGTGGTCTTTTGATGGCTGCATATGGCCCACAGACAAATCTTTAATAAAAAAATAATAATGTTAAAAATATAAAGCATTCTCATGTATTACAATCCATTCATTTTCTACCGCTCATGTTCATGGTTGCGGGTGGCTGGAGCCAATCACAGCTGTCCTCCGGGACAACACCAAATTTTTATTGGATAATGCGTAAAGTACATGGGTCATTGTATGGCTCTCATGGAATTACATTTTAAAATATGTGGCGTTCATGGCTCTCTCAGCCAAAAAGCTTCCCGATCCCTGAGCTAGAGAGTAAAAGAATTGCAAATAAATATGGAACTCATGTTAGTAGGTTCATTTTTGTGGTGGTGAAGGGATATGAATTCTTAAACTTTTTTATGTGCATTGAAGGGATAAGCGAATGAGTAAATGTGTTGATGTTGCCAGAAGCCAGAGTTGTCACTGCAGAAGAAGAGACATGCAAATATGGAATGAAGAAAAACACGTAAATGCAACTATTTTTCTTAATTTTTCATTTTCCTTTTAATAAACAGACACATTTTATTTTAAAAAAAACTTTTGACAGTATATGCACATTAAGAAAAGTACTGTTATATTCTTCAAACATATTCCTGAACTTTTCTTTATGACAATAAAATAAAATGTACCCCCGAATCCCTAGACGGGACCACTAATGTCAAAATGGAAGAAGAAAGGAAAGTCATAGAAAAGAGGAAGACAAAGTGTGAGAGTTAATGAGAGAAGAGTCCTGTTCACTTTGTTGTGCTTTAAACTATACAATTGCAATAGGAAGGACATCAGGAGAGAAAAATATGATGGTCTTCCACAAAGAAGTTACTTTCTTAGGTTTGAAATCGTTCCGATGAAAAACTTTCCTGTTGCCCAGAAGCACCTTTCTAATTAATGATCTTCAGTTTCTCATGTAAGCTTATGCTGCACAGATTCCTTCTCAGTTTCTCAGAGAAAGGGCATTTAAGGTGTGAACTGCAGGCTGAAAGAATTGGAGAGTTACACACAGGAGATAAACTGACAGTGGAGTCTGTGCATCCCACTCTTTCTTTTTTAATTGAATTCATTGGGGTGACACTGGTTCACAAAACCATACAGGTTTCAAGTGTACACCTCAACAAATATCATCTGCACACTGCATTGTGCATCCATTGCCCCAAAGTTTCTTTCTGTCCCTATTTTCCCCCTTTGCCACACACACCTATTCCCAGCTCCTTTCCCTTCGGCTATCGTCATACTGTTGTCTGTGTCTATGTGTTACATATATACACATATGAGTGTGTTTGTTTAATCCCTTTACCTCTTTCATCCAGCCCCCTAACCCCTTCCCCTCCAACAGCTGTCAGTCTATTCCATGTATCTATGCCTCTGTTTCTGTTTTGTTCATTACTTTATTTTGTTCATTAGATTCTACATATAAGTGAGATCATAGGTATTTTTCTTTCTCTGCCTGGCTTATTTCACTTAGCATAATAATCTCCAGGTCCATCCATACTGTCACAAAGGGTAAGATTTCCTTTTTATGGCTATGTATTATTCCATTATATATATAAATGTGCCACTGCTTTTTTATATACTCATTTACTGTTAGGGACTTGCACTGTTTCCAGAATTTGGCTATTGTAAATATGCTGCGAGGAACACAGGGGTGGATATATTCTTTCAAATTAGTATTTCAAGTTTCTTTGACTATATTCCCAGATGTGGGAAAAATAGGTCAAAAGGCAGTTTTATTTTTAATTTTTTGAGAAAACGCCATACTGTTTCTACAGTGGCTGCACCAGTCTGCATTCCCACCAACAGTGCACAAGGGTTCCTTTTTCTCACATCCTCACCAGCACTTGTTATTTGTTGATTTATTGATGATAACCATTCTGATATGCATGAAGTGATATTTAATTGTGGTTTTAATTTGCATCTCTCTGATGATTAGTGATATTGAGCATTTGTTCATATGTCTATTGGCCAGCCCACTCTGATGCTTAGAGCAAATAAGCGTCTACAAGGATCTTTGCTCCCTGGGATGCTGGAGAGTAGTATGTGCTGAATCAAGGCTCTAGTGCATTCTTGAAAAATCACCGAACAGTTAACTTTTAAACTACTGAAAACAACTGTCGAGATCAATAGAAAACACCAACCTCTAAAGATACTTCCTATGGCATAATTTGAAGAAGTAGAACACATGAAGCAGTGAGCCACAGAAAATCAGGTCTTAGCACTAGACAATTTTCTAAGCTTTCTCTCTCAATAAAATGTGTTCATAGGCCTGACCTGTGGTGGCGCAGTGGATAAAGCATCGACCTGGAATGCTGAGGTCGCTGGTTCGAAACTCTGGCTTGCCTGGTCAAGGCACATATGGGAGTCGATGCTTCCAGCTCCTCCCCCCTTCTCTCTTTCTGTCTCTCTCTCCTCTCTCTCCCTCTCTGTCTCTCTCTCCTCTCTAAAAATGAATAAATAAAATAAATGATATACTTAAAAAAAAAGATGCAAAAAAAAAAAATGTGTTCATAGGTTAAAGGACCAATTTGAAACTTGGTTCTAGTGCCTGAGATGACCACTGTTAACATTAGTCCTTTCCTATTTTAACTATGTCCTTTTGAATTTTTCCCTCTTTTTTTTTTTTTTTGCATATTATTTTTTCTTATAGTGGTTGGCTTCATATTGTATAGCCTGTTTATAATGTACTTTCTATGTCAATAAATGTACATCCAAAACATCATTTTTTTTTAACAGAGACAGAGTCAGAGAGAGGGATAGATAGGGACAGACAGGAACGGAGAGAGATGAGAAGTATCAATCATTAGTTTTTCGTTGCAACACCTTAGTTGTTCATTGATTGCTTTCTCATATGTGCCTTAACCGTGGGCCTTCAGCAGACCGAGTAAGCCAGCCCTTGCTCAAGCCAGCGACCTTGGGTCCAAGCTGGTGAGCTTTGCTCAAACCAGATGAGCCTGCTCTCAAGCTAGCGACCTCAGGGTCTCGAACCTGGGTCCTTCGCATCCCAGTCCAACACTCTATCCACTGTGCCACTGCCTGGTCAGGCCGAAACATCATTCTTTATGGCTACATTTTATGAATTTTATGGATGTCCTATTTGGTTATCCAAACCTTAAAAGATTTTTAGATACTATATCTGTATACGTTGTTTGCACATATTTTTGACTTAATGATTGCTTTATAATAGTTAATGCATACTGACCAGACTTCACTTCAAGTCTATGATCATATGAAAACATCAGCAATAATGTTTAGCTCTTAGAGGAAACCATGCATAATAATGTGAAATCCAGCTAAATACATGTTTTTATTGAACTACAGCATTTAGTTCCTAGGGCTTGTCTGCTATCAATTAGGGCGATAAGCAGGCACTCAAAAGCTAGCTTTTCAATTATGTTTTCTACCTTTCAACTGAAATGTTCCTGTCATTGCATATCATGTAGTAATTTTGAAAAGGCTTCATCTTAGCAACCAAGTGATAACTTTAAAATCAAGACTCTGAACCAATTAATTTCTAACATTAATTACTTCTTTTAAAACAAAAGACACTTTAAAGTAAGTGACTGCAAATATACTTTTTATCCTTCTAACAGCCCTTATCTCTTTTTACCCCAGCTCACAGTTCTGTTGACAACTCATGCTCAGACTCAAATCTTTATTCAAATCATAATTAAAGCATAATTCTGAACTCCTTTGTACATGCTAATTCCAAAACCACCAGATGTAAAAGCTACACAGAAATTCCTATAGAGTATTATTAGCTTGTGAGGGGCAGAATTAAGATGCATAAAAGTGTCTTCTATAGCAAGTAAATATTTTGGTTTTAATTACATTATTACCTTGTTTTATGCTACTAATTACTACAAGTTATTGTATAATTGACTCTCGGGAAAAAAAATATTACCAGAGCAGGTCTACAGTCTTACAATGTAAATAATATATACTAATGGTTTTGTTTAACTCCTCAATTCCCTTAAAAATATAATGTAAAATATTTTGTAATAAGTTTGCTAAATGTTCCTGTTCTCCCATTAATATATAAAGTTATCATATACTATAATTATTTGCTGATTTATTTCTCTATAAATCACAGGGAAATTTTAAAAACTGTATTTCCAAGCCAAAGACAATGTATTAATCTATCTTTACTCCCTAGCACCTTGAAACTTAGTGGGTGCCCAATTAGTTTGATTAAATAAAATAATAAATTAATCCTTTAAAGTAGTCCTTTATATTCACATTATAAAAAGCATTATTGTTCAATACTAGCCAGTATCTATTTCAATCTTTACAGATTAAGAACCTGCAACCTTTAGAGCAAAAGACTGAACATTAGAAATAACAGTTAGCCATAGATTAAAAACAAATGAACTTATTCTGAGACTTGGCAGTCATTCATAAGCCACTTGAGCTGTCTGCCTTCTTGCAGTTTACGACCTTAGTCAAGCCTTTCTATCGAAATAAAGCCTTGTGTTCACTCTGGGACCATCTATTGTTCTCTTTGTAATTTGGACCAAATTTTAAAAGTTATAAATACTTGTGGTGAAGCATAGTTGCTGAGCTGCATATATTCACACATAGGTGTCTTTTTTTTATTAGCTACAAGACCAGGGACTGGCATTTACTTATTTCATAATAACTTAATCGTACATACCTTTGAACTCAGGATGTTCTTCAAATGCCATGATTTATGTCTTCCTTAGTCACATAACAGTCATACTCCTCAAATTCAATTAGGCCAATCTCATTCTCCTAAGAGTAGTAGCTAGCAATAAAAAGTGAAGTTATTTCTTAATGTAACTATATAGGCTTGATTACTTTACAAATTAAAAGGAAACTCTGATAAAGAATGTTAATGACAAAGAAATGAATGAAAATAAGCATAGTTAAGTACACAAATTTTCTCTGCCAACCACTTAAGCCTATTTCTTTTTTGTTGCTGTGCTTTTTCTTTCATTTTTCTTGAACTAATGTGCCCTCTTATGGTTAAAATAAAAAATATAATCAGAAAAGAAGTGCCAATATATTAACTGCAAGGAATATTTTTATTTAAGATCTATTTCTTTGACTCAAATTTATACCTTCAAGGTTAAAATGGAAATGTCTTTAATAAATAACAAGAATAATATGCATTTCATCTGTTCTGTATAACAGATAATGCAAATAAGGTGCAGCAAACAGACCTCTGTCAAATAGATTTAAATGTTAGTTCCTATTAAAAAAGTGCAAAACATTTTGTTATTAATTATGTCTATAATTAAGTCTTGCATGTATTGAAAATGAAATATAGATTGGGGTTAAGCTTATTCTAATATTATAATTTAAGCATTTAATCTAAGAAAGCTATTGCTCCAAAATAGATTATTTTGGTTCTTCCTTCATTTTCATTTCTTTAATCTGAAATAAAAATTTACCCCAACCTCTAAAATATATAAACATATGTATACAAACAAAAGTTAAATAGCTATGCTATTTGTTCACAATTTACCTTCATATTCATGCTCTTTTTTTTTTTTTTTTTTTTTTGGTTCGGTTGTAATATCAGAAAGTAATGGAGATTCAGAAATTACACAGTTAATGTGATCCATACCAATAATACATTGAGCTAAGGCAGGGATTTAGGGAGAAATTATGTGTATGATTTAGCTTGGCTTACTTAGTCTAGGAAAGTTATTATAGTCCCACAATACAGTATTTCTAACAAGAATTTGACCAAGAAAGAAAAGTATATATGTGAAAAATATAGTTAATTTTGTCTATCGAAAAGTAGAATTGAACAGAAAACATGCTTAAAGATTTTCTGCTTTATTTAACCATTATTGTTAGCACTTTATATAATTTGCTTCTCATCAAAATGTGAATGAACGTTCAGAACATAGAATTTTCAAGTTCCTTTCAATTGTTGATACATTCATTTAAAAAAAATATAGTCCCTTCCCTGCTTCAAAAAGTAAAGACATAATTTTTTTCTATTATATAAATGGGCTTACCATCATTGAGGTGAACTGACCTACCAAATACTGAGCAGAGACAGTGACAGATACAAAGTTAGAATTTAGGATTATTTATATGGTTTGCTGACTTGGGCTGGTGCTTTGTGTGCATCAAAGGAGTGTTAGTTTGTTAGAGAAAAAATTTTCATTTTCCTGAATTAGATTTCTGCCTTTCTCTTTCAGCACTAGTTTTATAGCATCCAGTTTATGTTCCATATATATCATATTGATTTTTTATTATAATGAATACAGCCTGACCTGTGGTGGTGCAGTGGATAAAGCATTAACCTGGAACGCTGAGGTTGCCAGTTCCAAACCCTGAGCTTGCCCAGTCAAGGCACATATGGGAGTGGATGCTTCCTAGCTCCTCCCCTGCTTCTCTCACACATGCATGCGCTCTCTCTCTTCTCTAAGAGGAATAAACAAAATCTTTAGAAAAAAATAAGTGAATACTAAGTATTGAAAGGGCTGCAGGCTGGGGGACAGGAAATCTGGATTCCAGTTCTATTTGTACTCCCATACAAACTTGAGCGAGCCATGAAGGATTCTGATTCGCGATTGCTCACCTTATAAAGGAAGAAAGTGAATTAGATCATCTTAGATCTCCTTTCTAATATAAAACTAAAGGGTTTTTAAATATAGTACACATGAAAAAAATATACAAGTACTTTCAAAACACAATCTAAAATGATATATTGTTAGCTTTTGTAAGATAAGACTTTTTTTAGATTTTAACATTGCATTTGACCATTTTTCAAGAATTCTTGATAATATTCAAACAAATTAGGGTTAAAAAATATCTGGTAATTGCACTTTTAAATTATATCACAGAGAATTAATGTAATTCCTACTATCATTTTCCCATTATTTATGTTACTTTTGATTAAATCGTTTATCTTTTGTTTTGGTTTGCTCTTTGGTATATGCTCCTACCTCTATACTTGAAGACATGAATTGTTTTCTCCCTATGGTACTACTATTCAATAAAATGGTTCCTTGATAAGAGAATAAGATTAACCAGCACAATTAAGATTGTGATTGCCAGTTTAATGAATACAAACAACTAAGACCTAGGTGAATGAGTGTGTTTCTCTTAAAAGAAAACTTAGACACAATAATACATCCAAAGGTTTAAAAGTATATATAATCAATTTATGTTTACAGCAAAGTCAATTTAATGATAAATGATAGTAATTAGAGATATCTTGGATAATGGGATAGAAATAACTGCCCAAAAGACCAACAGAACTCACATTAGAACTGGCAGTATATTGCTCCCAGTTCTGAAATCTCATAATTCCACAGAGAGATATAATTCCATAATTACAAAGAGATATAAAAGTCAAGAGATAATAATAAGTCCAATGGTCCCTCTGTGATTTCTCAGCACAGCCTCAGCATAGAGGAACCTGTGTGAGGTCTCAAGCAGGTTAAGTAGTGGTAGCCAGGAATGAAGGCTGTGCCAAGGAGCCTGAGTGTGTTGACTAGAAAGCTATCCTTTGTTCCTGTTTCCATCAGCTCCTTTTCATTCTATTACTCCTTGGAAGCAAGAGGAGGGCTTTTCCTACTACCAACAAAAACTGAAGCCAAGGTAGTATATACAGCTCAAGCAGGGGTGGGATTCAGCCAGTTCACACCAGTTCTGCAGAACCAATACCTAATCTTTTGTTGAGTTTGGCAAACCAGTGGTTAAAATGGCACTTGTAATCAGGATTCTCTCTAAGGTGGGTGCCTGAGCAGCCACCCAATGTGGAAATCACAAATTTACATTTCTTACTCTTTTTTAACGTTCATTGGTTCAACAGCTTATTTTAAGCACCTGTAGTGATGATGTTCATTCTGCCCATAGGTGAAAAAAATTGCAAGTGAGAACACCAATCAAAAAGCAATATAGAATTTTCTTTTTTATTATTCAGTGAGAGGAGGGGCAGCAGAGACAGACTCCCACATGCACCCTGACCGGGATCCACCCGGAAGCCCACTAGGGGGGCAATGCTCTGCTCATCTGGGGCGCTGCTCCATTGCTCAGCAACTGAGCTTTTCTTAGCACCTGAAGCAGAGGCCATGGAGCCATCCTCAGAGTCCAGGGCCAACTGGCTCCAGTTGAGCCATGGCTGCAGGAAGTGAAGAGAGAGAGAGATGTGAGAGGGAGAAGGGTGGGGAAGCAGATGGGTGCTTCTCTTGTGTACCCTGACCAAGAATAGAACCTAGGACATCCACACACCAGTCCAATGCTCTACCACTGAGCAAACTGGTCAGGGCCACAATATGGAAATATCTTAAATAACAGTTTTATTGGGTTTTGTCAGATATTATTTAATATTTTTTATTAACATTGTAAAACTCCTATAACATAATCTAGTTTTATGGACCTCTTTTATTGTTCTTATTTAAGTATTAAATGCATGAAACAATAAACTACCTTTCAGTATATCTTTTTTTTATACTTAAAACAGTCATTAGGTAAGAGAACTGGTTGTTAAATTATTTGAATCTCACCACTGAGGTCACGGGTAGATCAAATAAATTATCAGAAACCTTCATTTACTACTACTACCTTTACTCCTCACCTTAGTCAGATGCTCTTTTTGCCTCTGTCGGCTCCCCCTGGGATTAGGTATCATTCCTTGAAGCCATGTGTAAGACCCACGCCTTAGGAAGCACACTGAGGGGCATCCATAACTGCAGCTTCATTCTTTTCCTGTGTGTGTGTGTGTGTGTGTGTGTTGTTCTTTTTGAGAAAGAGAGAGAGAAAGAGAGACAGGGAGAGGGAGACAGAAACATGGTGCTGCTCCTGTATGTGCCCTGATTAGAAAATCAAACAAGCAACCTCCACACTCTGGGATTATACTTCGACCAACCCAGCTATCCAGCCAGGGCTTATTTTTTTATTTATTTATTGATTTTTAGAGAGACAGAGAGAGGAAGAGAGAGAGGAGAGGGGGAAGGAAAGTATCCATTTGCTGTTCCACTAAGCCACCATTCATTGGGTGCTTCCTATGTGTGCCCTGACTGGGGATCAAACCTGCAACTTTGTCATTTTGTGTCAATGATTTTAACCGAAGCTTCATTCTTTAATTTCTGATTTATAATACCAGATATTTTGCATTGGTCTCTAAGTATATATTTACTTCACAACCTCCTACCCTGGACTTTGAATTTTTATAACCCCCTAGGATTACAAACCTCTGAGATCTGCTCAGCCCTTCAAATATCACTGCTATTCTAGACCCGCCCTCACAACCATCAGTGTGAGAAGTATGAGAGGCGGAAGAGGTAGTGGCTAAGACTCTGGAACCAAAGTATCTGAGTTTGAATCCCATCTCTTACTTAACTACTTTATGACTAATTTAACCTCTCTAGACCTTAGTTTTCTCATCTACAAAATTAAGAGTAACAATCTTACAGAGTTATCATAAAAATTCATCATGTTTTTACAAATAAAATGCTCAAAATAATGCCTGGTACATAATAAGTAATCAAAAATTGCTAGCTATTATTAGATTGGCCAATTTAACTTTTTCCCTCTGTCATAATGGCAGGAAAAAAATTAAATTAATTTTAATGACTCAACCATTTGGTAATCTTAGTTTCTATTTTTTAAAATTAAGGTACTCATAAATTCTAGTTCCCCAGTTTAACCCTATTGTACTGCAGTAATTATTATAGAAACCTATTTAGAAAACTATTCTCGGTGTCCTGATTTGGACAATAAAGTATGTAATTAATCATAATATAAAATACTCAGTTTTTCTCCTGTACAATTAGGAGAATGAATTAGATGGGCTCTGAAATCATGTAAAACATAAGGGTTTTACTTAAAATATATAGTATTTTGTTAAAATACAAATATATTTTTTATTTTATTAAAATACAAAAGGAAAGAAGAAATATTTAGATGTTTTATAAATGTAGTCTAAGAATTTTAAAGTGCTGTTAGCTTTGGTTAAGATGACATAATTTGATGGAGTTTTTTTATTTTTTAATAAGAAGAGTTTGAACTTACACTTGGAAGTCTTTTACTTTGCATGTTCAAAATGTGTGAGACTCTCGCTGGAGCTGTGGCCTCACTCTCCTTCAGTTCTTCCTCTCCTCTCTCTTACTTGCTTTCACTCTGCTCCTCTCTACTACATATAGACAGCTTCTTACCTCTCCTTCAACTCAACCGTTAAATCAGGGTTTCCAACAAACAGATGTCCCATCTACATTCCCAGCATGGAGAGCAATCACTCCTAAACAAATATTAACTGAACTTCTTAAATGTAGAGAAGAAAAAAACAGATTTTTGTAAGAGTCCTCTGTCACTGCATGCTATCTACAAATGATGATATCAAACCTGATAAGTACTAACATCTTCATTTAGATCATTACTAATATTTTAAAGTACTTAAACCCAGAAACAGCTTCTGGAATATGACAGAAAATTTTAAAGATTAGATTAAAATATGCCACATGAGAATTGTTCTTATTTCTTATCTCTTTTGCACCATACAGAGTAGTTTTTCCAGTTTGAATATTATACTATTTATGTCCATCTTCAGATTAATCACATTGCTTTATTATAAATCAGGGATTGATAAAATGTAAAATTTAGGCCAAATAGATATTACTTATAAAACATATATTGCAATCGATGTTACTTACTTAAAAAGTTGATCAATTATATAAACATAGTTCACAATTATGAAAAAAATAGCGACTTTTATATTCCTCAGTAGACATGCAGAGTCTAATCTTTAATATTGCTTAATTGGTGCAATGAGATGAAAGAGAGGAAAAGAACAAGACTCCTGCAGAGAACAAGAAATTGTGAAAGCAACATAGAGGGAAATAATTGTTACACTTATAATTCTTTCAATTATGGATTATGAAGATGACTTCTCAGCAACCTCTTCAGTTTCAAGACAGCATGGTGTTTTATATAATAAGGCTCTGAATAAGGCAACTATTATCAATAGTGTTTGCAACTTAATTGGCTACTTTGAAGTTAAAAAGATCTTTTTGTTTTCTAACTTTGATTCACAGGTGTATTTTAAAACACTGGCATTCTGTCCAGCTGTTTAACCTACATTTATGTTAAATTTATGTTCTTAAAGTCTCTGGAGAATATTGCGTATAAGTTTTACCAGAGCTCAGCAAAATTTTCACAATGAAAGAATAAGTGCTGGCCCTGGCCGGTTGGCTCAGTGGTAGAGCGTCGGCCTGGCATGCAGAACTCCCAGGTTTGATTCCCGGCCAGGGCACACAGGAGAGGCGCCCATCTGCTTCTCCAACCCTCCCCCTCTCCTTCCTCTCTGTCTCTCTCTTCCCCTCCCGCAGCCGAAGCTCCATTGGAGCAAAAGATGACCCTGACACTGGGGATGGCTCCTTGGCCTCTGCCCCAGGAGCTAGAGTGGCTCTGGTCACGACAGAGCATCGCCCCCTGGTGGGCGTGCCAGGTGGATCCCGGTCGGGCGCATGCGGGAGTCTGTCTGCCTCCCCGTTTCCAGCTTCAGAAAAGTACAAAAAAAAATAATTAAAAAAATTAAAATAAAATAAAAAAGAAAGAATAAGTGTAGATTGTATTAAACATCTCTAAGTTTATGTTTATCCAACATGTCTGCATTGCATCTCTATCTTATTTTTTTAAAGACTTTATTTATTAATTTTAGAAAGGAGAGAGAGAGAGAAGGGGGGAGGAGCAGGAAACATAAATTCCCGTATGTATCTTGACCAGGCAAGCCCAGGTTTTCAAATCAGCAACCTCAGTGTTCCAGGTTGACACTTTATTTACTGAGCCACCACAGATCAGGCTGCACCTCTGTCCTATTATATGTTAAATATAATTATTTAATGTTAAAAGGAACATCACCTTAAACCACAAGCAGAAGTTATTAAGTTATCAACCGAGGCTAGCCTCTAATGTCTGGCCCATTTACCAAAAATGGTACTAAGAAGGGTGCATTCCCTGTTTAACAATTTGTCTGCAAAAAAAGCCTTGTTTTAAAAATTCTGGTGAAGGTTCACATTCTCAAAAGTATCTACACCAATAAAAGTGCCCATTAATGAGGATGGCTGCTTGAGAAATGAATTTCACATCCTTGGTTAAACCAATTAAAAAAGGGGAAGTCTTGGTATAACCCCAAAATAGGGGAAGCTTATTAATGTACTACTTTAAAGAAGGAAGAAAAGAGGGTAAAAACGTACACCTTATCATTAAAAATGGAGGTCAAGAATTACATTACCCAAAATCTTGGAAGGTTAAATCTGGGGAAGGGAAACATTCATCTCAGGCTAATCTCAGTGATCTGTTTCATTTCATTTTCTTGTAATAAGATTTCAACAATAATGGGATAATATTGTCTTTAATTGATGCCATAGAAAAGAAGTATTTAGTTGCTGACTGCTAAGTGTCCTTTGACCAACAAAGAAAGTGTAAGAGAGTGTATTATTAGAGAAAATAATATTTAAACAGCAATACACTGATTCACAAATTGAACTTTTCCTCCATAATATCACTTCAAGTGACTTGGTATTTTGATTGTTTTCACTTAGAATATTTCTGTTTTTCCTGGAAGACCTGTGCTAATAAAACTATTTGGAAGTAAATGCAGTTTCAGGTAGTGAGGTTCCAATCATAGATCCCACTTTATCAATCTCTGTCGGGAAGGAGTCCTATTCAGCAGCCTCCTGAAGCTGGCCCTACACCTTCCCGGCCATAAACAAAGGTATGTTATAATTTCAGAGACATTGAAATGCTCCAAAATACCTACAAAATTTAATACTGACAAATTCCCCCCTTTTATGTCTCCTGTACCTCAAAGGAGAAATTCCAGAAAGCCCTTATAAAAATACAAATATGTTATTAGAAGATCTAACACTTTATCACCCATTATGATAGTAACAACAACTTTGTAATTTCCTAAGCTCTTTGTTAGAAAAGGCTCTTAAAAATTGAGGTTAGTGTTCATTCATTCAAACACACTGTATATTGTCCATCTACCACAGCTGGACTAGTTGCAGAGAACTTTAAGATAAATAAAACAGTGTCCCTACCCTTGAGGAATTTACTGTCTGGTGGGGAAGATGGACATATATAAAATCATTTTATATCATGTACTAAATGAGTCTTAATAAAAAATCATTTGAAAACCAGAAACATAAACTCTTGAGCAACCTGGACAAAATGAATAAATTCCTAGAAGCAGACAGTCTTCCAAAACTGAGTAAGGAGGAATTAGAAAATCTGAATAGAGTGGTACCTTGAGATACAAATTTAATTTGTTCTGTAACCGAGCTTGTAAGTCAGTCAACTCGTATATCAAACTGCCAATACTGGACCCATGTGCCAACTACTGGCAGCTTCCCGAATCATGACTTGTATCTCAGAATTTCACTCGAATCTTGAACAAAAATACGAACCGAGTTGCAGCTAGTATCTTAAAAAATTCATAGGTTGGTCTGTTTGTATCTCAAGGCACCACTGTAGATCAATTACAACAAATGAAATTGAAGTAGTAGTCAAAAAACTTCCAGTAAACAAAAGTTCTGGACCAGATGGTTCCACAGGTGAATTTTACTAAACATTCAAAATAAAACCAAACTATTTCAAAAAATTCAAGAGGAGGGAAGACCCCTAAGCTTACTTTATGAGGCCAGCATTATCCTAATTCTAAAACCAGATAAAAACACTAAAAGAAAGAAATTTATAGGTTGATATTCCTATTAATACAAATGCAAAAATTCTCAAGAAAATATTAGCAAACAAGATTCAGCAATACATTAAAAAGATCAGAAGATTACAAGATGGCAGCAGAGTAGGCAGACACACAAACTGCCAACTCCCATCACCAAACTGGATTACAAATTAATTTCTAATCAAAGAACAGTCATCATGAAAAACCAATGTTGGACTAAAACAGGTCTCAAAAACCAAGGAGAACAGAGGAATCCACACCGATCCTGGTGGGGAGTGTGGGGGAGTGGTGGGGGCTCCTCTGCTCCCAAGAGTGAGAGGAGGCTGAGGCAGAGCTTCCAGAAGGGCTCTCATTACAAGGAGAGAGACCCTGAGAGATGGGGGCCCTCAGTCTCAAAACCGGAAACCCAGCCTAGAAATCCAAAGACTGGAGGAGACAGACGGACAGCATTGAGTAGGGAGAAGAGCAAAAGTTCTGTATGTGGGAAGCAGCTGGGGTGCTGTAAAGCCAGAAGCCTGGGCCACCATCACAGTCCATGCAGGTTCGCATTAGATTTGAACAGATGGTAATGAAATAATTGAGCCAAGAACTGGTGGGCCATCACCTTTATTATTAGCTTGCACCTGGTGGGCAAGTAAAAACACGCACTGGGCTCCAAAACCCACTCATTCAGTGCTCACAAAACTACTGACTTTATCTGAGTTTCCTAAAATCAAAGGTTTCTAGCTCACCAGACTTATTCACCTCTGTTCCCCATCTCCTTCTTTCTCCCTGCACAAACTCTGCACAAACTGGCTTCTCACTCAGCACTCCACCATCTTGGCTGCTTCTCCTGGCCTCCTCCACATGGTGTTTCTCTGCTCTCTCCTCTAATACTAAACTCAGGAACCAAGAGAGCAAGCTCCTGGTCTGCCCCACTTTATAGTGTAGAAATCCAAACCTTTAATCCAATATACAAATAGGGAAGTCTCTAATACAAAGTCACTTATCTGAGGCATGATGAAATTGCACCACCCCACATCAGAAAGGGTGGGAGAGGCTTAGTCCTAAAACCAAGACCCAGGCTACAAGGATCCTGCCTGCCCACAGCCTTCCCCAACACACATTAATATAATCACGCCCATTCCAAGCAAGAAGGGCAACTAATATTACCTGGGTGATGGGCTTCCATTTGGGCAGGGCCATCTTTAACAAAGTGCACATATTATATTTTACCTGCCCAACAGGTGCCTTAAAAAGACAGAGCAAAAAATATCGCTCACAGCCACTAGCCTGGGGCTCCAGGGGCGAGGAGGGCTGAGAGAACTAACTCATCTTTCACGGTGAAACTGGGGAGAGTGAGACAAACGGTGATGGGGAGAGGAGTACCTGGGCTGACTTGAGAAGCCGACTCATTCTCCAGTGTGGAGGCAGCCATATCTGGAGGAGGGATTGATCCCTCCACTCAGCACAAACCAGTGGTTCAGGTGTCTCACCTCCAAAAAGCACTCCAGCTTCAATCAGTGCAAAAAAAGACAGCAGAAAGCAGGGAGTAAGAGGCAGTGGCAGTAACTTAGATTTCAGAGAGACCTGAGATACACCTCCTTCTTCTGATACTGAGAATGTGCTCTGATCATGGAGAGCAACTGGCAGAACACACCTTCAGATTCTCTGAGATCACACCCACCACATTGCTGGACACCGTTTCAAATAAGCCCCCTGCTGAGGTCAGTAAACAAGCTCCCTGCTGAGTTAAACAAACTGAAAGCTGACAAATTAAGACTTTAAAGTGTCTCTACTAGTTAAGAAGACCACAACTCAAACAAGCCTGCAAGCCACACACAAAAACAATGGGAAGACAGAGGAAATTAAGCCATATGATTCAACAAGAAAAATCCCCAGAAAAAAAGATCTGGATGAAATGAAAGTAATCAAATTTTATATATATATATATATATATATATATATATATATATATATATATATCCTCAATAAAGAAAATTAACAAAGAAACAGCAGAATTAAGGGACAACTAAATCAACTGGATTTAATAGATAGCTTCAGAACGTTTCAACCCAAAGCATCAGAATATACATTCTTTTCAAGTGCTCATGGTACATTCTATAGGATTCTATAGGATAAATCACAAGTTAGGGCATAAAATGAGTCTCAAAAGATGTAAGACTCAGTGGTAGAGCGTCGGCCTGGCATGCAGAAGTTCCGGGTTTGATTCCCGGTCAGGGCACACAGGAGAAGCGCCCATCTGCTTCTCCACCCCTCCCCCTCTCCTTCCTCTCTGTCTCTCTCTTCCCCTCCTGCAGCCAAGGCTCCATTGGAGCAAAGATGGCCCGGGCGCTGGGGATGGCTCTGTGGCCTCTGCCTCAGGCGCTAGAGTGGCTCTGGTCACGGCATAGCGACACCCCGGATGGGCAAAGCATCGCCCCCTGGTGGGCAGAGCGTCGCCCCCTGGTATGCATGCCGGGTGGATACTGGTCGGGCACATGCAGGAGTCTGTCTGACTGTCTCTCCCCATTTCCAGCTTCAGAAAAGTACAAAAAAAAAAAGTAAGAAGATTGAAATCATATCAAGCATCTTCTCTGACCACAATGGCATAAAACTAGAAATAAACAACAATAGAAAAACTGAAAAAGACTCAAACACTTGAAAACTAAACAGCATGTTATTAAATAAAGAATTGGTCAACATTGAGATCAAGGAAGAAGTCAAAAATTTTCTTGAAACAAATGAAAATGAGTATACAACAACCCAAAATTTATGGAACACAGCAAAAGCAGTCCTGAGAGAGAAGTTCATAGCATTATAGGCATACCTTAAGAAGCTAGAAAAAACCCAAATAAACAACTTAACCCTGCAACTAAAAGAATCAAAAAAGAACAGCAAGTAAAGCCCAGAGGAAGTAGCAGGAAGGAAATAATAAAGATCAGAGCAGGAATAAATAACATGGAGGCTAAAAAAACAATACAGAGGATCAATGAAACCAAAAGCTGGTTCTTTGAAAAGATAAACAAGATTGATGAACCTTTAACCAGACTCACCAAGAAAAAAAGAGAGAGGACTCAAATAAATAAAATTAGAAATGAGAGTGGAGAAGTAACAACTGACACAGCAGAAATACAAAGGATTGTAAGAAAATACTATGAAGAACTGTATGCCAAAAAATTAGACAACCTAGATGAAATGGACAAATTTCTTGAAAAATATAATCTTTCAAAAATCAAACTGGAAGATGAGTAGGCAGATGCACAGACTCTCAGCTCACACCAACGAACTGGATTACAAACTAATTTATGAACAATCAGCATGAAAAACCAACTCTGGACTACAACAACAGCTCTCAAAAACCAAGGAGCAAAGAAGAAGCCACAACAAACCTGGTAGGAAGCACCTGAATCTCCCCTGCCTACAGGAACAGAGGAGGGGTGAGGCTGAGAGCCCAGAAGGGCTGTCACTCCAAGAAAAAGAGCAGAAAATACTGCTCAGAGCCACTTGTCTGGCAACCAGGAAATGAGGTTTGTTGAAAGGGCTGGCTTGTCTTCCAAAAAGAAAGGGGAGAGAGAGAGACAGATGGTGAGAGGCAGAGGAATGCAGGGGACAACTTGAGAAGCTGACTCATCCAGTGCTGGAGGCAGCCATAGCTTGGGGAGGGGCTGATCCTTCCACAAAACAAAAGACTGAAGTGCTTCTGAGTCACAGATCTCCAGACATCTCTCCAGCTCCAATCAGCACAAGACACAGCTGAAAATAAAAAATGGGGAGAAGGGAGAAGATCTCTATGGAGATCTGAGATGCAACTCCCCCTACTGAAGCTGAGAGTAACTAGCAGAAGAGGCCTTCAGAGTCTCAGGTTACACCCATGGCATTCCTGGATAGAGTTTCAAATAAGTCCCCTGCTGAGATCAGTAAACAAGACTATCACCTGTTAAGAAAACAAACAAATCAAGACTTCAGAGCAGCCCAAATCCGCAAGTGGATTACAAATAATAGCTGATGCCAACCCAAGAAGACCTAAAATAACACAATTGAAAACTGGAGGCAGACAAAACCAAACCTAGACTCAACCAGCTCTACAAACAAAACACCCAAACACACAGACATAATGAGAAGACAGAGAAGTGCAATCCAAATGAAACCACAAGAGAAACCTCCAGGAAATGAACTGAGTGATATGGAAATAACCAAACTTCCAGATACGAAGTTCAAAATAATGATTGTAAGGATGCTTAGAGATCTTAGAACAACAATGGATGCTCATTACAAACACCTAAATAAAGAAATAGCAAGTATAAAAAAGGATATTGAAATATTAAAAAAGAATTGGTCGGAGATGACAAATACAATATCAGAAATGAAGACCACAATGGAAGGAATTAAAAACAGGATGGATAGAGCTGAAGAACAAATCAGTGAGGAGGAGGACAAGTGGAATGAAAGCAGAGAAGAAAAAAGAAAAGAGACTCAAAAAGTATGAGGAAACTCTTAGAGAGCTCTGTGACAACATGAAGAGAAATAACATCTGCATCATAGGGGTTCCTGAAGAAGAAGAGAAAGAACAAGGGATAGAGACTTTGTTCAATCATATCATAGCTGAAAACTTCACTAAATTAAGAAACTCTCACAAGTTCAAGAAGCACAGAGAACTCCATTAAAGAGAAACCCAAAGAAACCTACACCAAGACACATCATAATTAAAATACCAAAGCTAAGTGATAAAGAGAAAATATTAAAAGCTGCTAGAGAATAAAAGGCTATCACCTACAAAGGAGCCCCCACAAGGATGACATCAGACTGCTCAACAGAAACACTTGAGGCCAGAAGAGAATGGCAAGAAATATTCACAGTAACGCAGAACAAGAACCTACAACCAAGACTACTTTATCCAGCAAGGCTATCATTTAAAATTGAAGGAAAAATAAAAAGCTTCCTAGACAAAAAAAACTCAAGGAATTCATTACAACCAAACCAATGCTGCAGGAAATGTTAAGGGTCCTATTGTAAACAGATTAAGTGGGAAAAGAATATAGCAAAAGAGAAATACAGCTTTAAAGAATAAAATGGCAATAAACAACTACATATCAATAGTATCCTTAAATGTAAATGGATTAAATGATCCAATCAAAAGACAAAGAGTAGCTGCATGGATAAGAAAACAGGACCTGTACATATGCTGTCTACAAGAGACAGACCTTAAAACAAAAGATGCACAT
The DNA here is from genome assembly GCF_036850765.1 of Saccopteryx bilineata. NCBI lineage: Eukaryota > Metazoa > Chordata > Mammalia > Chiroptera > Emballonuridae > Saccopteryx > Saccopteryx bilineata. The sequence goes on along the minus strand of NC_089490.1, from coordinate 64,042,426 downwards.
AGAATGAAGATAAAAGGATGGGAAAAAAACCATTTCATGCAAATAGAAATGAAAAAAAAGCTGGGGTAGCAATACTTATATCAGACAAAATGGACTTTAAAACAAAGACTATAGAGGCCCTGGCCAGTTGGCTCAGTGGTAGAGCGTCGGCCTGGCATGCAGAAGTCCCGGGTTCGATTCCCGGCCAGGGCACACAGGAGAAGTGCCCATCTGCTTCTCCACCCCACCCCTCTCCTTCCTCTCTGTCTCTCTTTTACCCTCCTGCAGCGAGGCTCCATTGGAGCAAAGATGGCCCGGGTGCTGGAAATGGCTCCTTGCCTCTGCCCCAGGTGCTGGAGTGGCTCTGGTCACAACAGAGCGACGCCCCGGAGGGGCAGAGCATCACCCCCTGGTGGGCACAGTGTCGCCCCCTGGTGGGCATGCTGGGTGGATCCCGGTCGGGCACATGCGGGAGTCTGTCTGACTCTCCCCGTTTCCAGCTTCAGAAAAATACAAAAAAAACAAAAAAAAAAACAAAAAAACAAAGACTATAGAAAGAGATAAAGAAGGCCACTACATAATGAAAAAGGGAGCAATCCAACAGGAAGATATAACTATTATAAATATCTACACACCTAATATAGGAGCACCTAAATATATAAAGTACACTGTGATAGATATAAAGGGCGAGATCAACAGCAATACTATAATAGTAGAGAATTTCAATACCCCACTTACATCACTAGATAGATCCTCAAGAAATAAAATTAACAAAGAAACAGTAGACTTAAAGGATATATTAGATCAACTCGATTTAATAGATATCTTTCAGAACCTTTCACCCTAAAGCAGCAGAATATACATTTTTTCCAAGTGCTCATGGTACATTCTCTAGGATAGACCACATGTTAGGGCACAAAAGTGGTCTCAACAAATTTAAGAAGATTGAAATCATATCAAGCACTTTCTCTGATCACAATGGCATGAAACTAGAAATCAACTACAACAGAAAAACTCAAAAATTCTCAAACACATGGAAACTAAATAGCAGATTGTCAAATAACGAATGGATTAAGAATGAGATGAAAGAAGAAATTTAAAAAATTTCTGGCCCTGGCTGGTTGGCTCAGCGGTAGAGCGTCAGCCTAGCATGCGGAGGACCCGGGTTCTATTCCCGGCCAGGGCACAAAGGAGAAGCGCCCATTTGCTTCTCCACCCCTCCGCCGTGCTTTCCTCTCTGTCTCTCTCTTCCCCTCCCGCAGCCAAGGCTCCATTGGAGCAAAGATGGCCCGGGCGCTGGGGATGGCTCTGTGGCCTCTTCCTCAGGCGCTAGAGTGGCTCTGGTCGCAACATGACAATGCCCAGGATGGGCAAAGCATCGCCCCCTGGTGGGCAGAGCGTCGCCCCTGGTGGGCGTGCCGGGTGGATCCCGGTCGGGTGCACGCGGGAGTCTGTCTGACTGTCTCTCCCTGTTTCCAGCTTCAGAAAAGTCAAAAAAAAAAAAAAAAATTTCTGGAAATGAATGATAATGAGCATACAACAACTCAAAATTTATGGAACACAGCAAAAGCAGTCCTGAGAGGGAAGTTCATAGCACTACAAGCACACTTTAAGAAGCTAGAAAAAGCTCAAATAAACAACTTAACCCTGCATCTAAAAGAACTAGAAAAAGAACAGCAAGTAAAGCCCAAATGTAGTAGAAGGAAGGAAATAATAAAAATCAGAGCAGAAATAAATGACATAGAGGCTAAAGAAACAATACAGAGAATCAATGAAACTAGGAGCTGGTTCTTTGAAAACATAAATAAGATCAATGAACCTTTAACTAGACTCACCAAGAAAAAAAAAGAAAGGACTCAAATAAATAAAATTAGAAATGAGAGTGGAAAAATAACAACTGACACAACAGAAATACAAAATATTGTAAGAAAATACTATGAAGAACTGTATGCCAAAAAACTAGACAACCTAGATGAAATGGACAAATTCCTTGAAACATACAATCTTCCAAAAATCAATCTGGAAGAATCAGAAAACCTAAATAGACCAATTACAACAAATGAGATCAAAACAGTTATCAAAAAACTCCCAACAAAGAAAAGTCCAGGGCCTGATGGCTTCACAAGTGAATTCTACCAAATATTCAAAGAAGAACTAACTCCTGTCCTTCTCAAGCTATTTCAAAAAATTCAAGAGGAAGAAAGACTTCCAAACTCCTTTTATGAGGCGACCATAATTGTGATTCCAAAGCCAGGCAGAGACAACACAAAGGAAGAAAATTATAGGCCAATATCCCTGATGAATATAGATGCTAATATTCTCAACAAAATATTAGCAAATCGGATCCAATAATATATGGAAAAAATCATACATCATGATCAAGTGGGATTTATTCTGGGGAGGCAAGGCTGGTACAATATTCGTAAATCAATCAATGTGATTCATCACATAAACAAAAGGAAGGAGAAAAACCACATGATAATTTCAATAGATGCAGAAAAAGCATTTGATAAAATCCAGCACCCATTCATAATCAAAACTCTCAGCAAAGTGGGAATACAGGGAACATACCTCAACATGATAAAAGCCATCTATGAGAAACCCACAGCCAACATCATACTCAATGGGCAAAAATTAAAAGCAATCCCCTTAAGATCAGGAACAAGGCAGGGGTGCCCCCTTTCACCACTCTTATTTAACATAGTCCTGGAAGTCCTAGCCACAGCAGTCAGACAAGAAGAAGAAATAAAAGGCATTCAAGTTGGAAAAAAAGAAGTAAAACTATCATTATTTGCAGATGATATGATATTGTATGTAGAAAACCCTAAAGTCTCAGTCAAAAAACTACTGGACCTGATAAATGAATTCAGCAAAGTGGCAGGATATATAATTAATACTCAGAAATCAGAGGCATTTTTATACACCAACAATGAACAGTCAGAAAGAGAAATTAAGGAAACAATCCCTTTCACTATTACAACCAGAAAAATAAAGTACCTAGGAGTAAATTTAACTAAGGAGACTAAAGACTTGTACTTGGAAAATTATAAAACATTGATAAAAAAATCAAGACACAAACAAGTGGAGGCAAATACAGTGCTCATGGTTAGGAAGAATAAACATCATTAAAATGTCTGTATTACCCAAAGCAATTTATAAATCCAATGCAATATCAATTAAAATACCAATGACATACTTTAAAGATATAGATCACATATTCCAAAAATTTGTCTGGAACCAAAAAAGAACACGAATAGCCTCAGCAATCTTAAAAAAGAAGAATAAAGTGGGAAGTATCACACTTCCTGATATCAAGTTATACTACAAGGCCATTTTACTCAAAACAGCCTGGTACTGGCATAAGAATTGCATATAGATCATTGGAATAGAATAGAGAACCCAGAAATAAATCCACAGCTCTATGGATAACTGATATTTAACAAAGGAGGTAAGGGCATACAATGGAGTAAAGATAGCCTCTTTAATAAATGGTATTGGGAAAATTGGACAGCTACCTGCAAAAAAATGAAACTAGACCACCAACTTATACCATTCACAAAAATAAACTCAAAATGGTTAAAAGACTTAAATGTAAGCTATGAAACCATAAGCATCTTAGAAGAAAACATAGGCAGTAAGCTCTCCAACATCTCTCAAGCGATATATTTGCTGATTTATCTCCATGGGCAAATGAAATAAAAGACAGGATAAATAAATGGGACTATATCAAACTAAAAAGCTTTTGCACAGCCAAAGACAACAAGAACAGAATAAAAAGACAAACTATACAATGGGAGAACATATTCAACAATACATCTGATAAGGGGTTAATAACCAAAATTTATAAAGAACTTGTAAAACTCAACACCAGGAAGATAAACAGTCCAATCAAAAATGAGGAAAAGAAATGAATAGACACTTCTCCAAAGAGGACATACTGATGGCCAATATGCAGATGAAAAAATGCTCAACATCACTAATCATTAAAGAAATGCAAATTAAAACCACAATGAGATGTCACCTCACACCAATCAGAATGGTGCTCATTAACAAAACACATAATAAGTGCTGGCAAGGATGTGAAGAAAAGGGAACTCTCCTGCACTGCTGGTGGGAATGCAGACTGCTGCAGCCACTATGGAAAACAGTATGGAGATTCCTCAAAAAATTAAAAATGGAACTGCCAGCCATCCCACTCTTAGGAATATATCCCAAGAACATCACATCACTGATTCAAAAGAAGAAATGCACCGCCATGTTTATGGCAGCAGTGTTTACAATAGCCAAAATCTGGAAACAGCCCAAGTGTTCGTCAGTGAATGAGTGGATTAAAAAGCAGTGGTAGCCTGACCTGTGGTGGCGCAGTGGATAAAGCGTCGACCTGGAAATGCTGAGGTCGCCGGTTCGAAACACTGGGCTTGCCTGGTCAAGGCACATATGGGAGTTGATGCTTCCAGCTCCTCCCCCCCGTCTCTCTCTCTCTCTCTCTCTCTCTCTCTCTCTCTCTCTCTCTCTCGCCCCCTCCCTCTCTCTCTCCTCTCTAAAATGAATAAATAAAATTTAAAAAAAAAAAAAAAAAAGCAGTGGTATATGTACACAATGGAATACTATGGGGCCACGAAAAAGAAGGAAATCTTACCTTTTGCCAATGTGAATGGACCTGGAAACTATTATATTAAGTGAAATAAGCCAGGCAGACAAAGAAAAATATCATATGAACTCACTCCTTTGAGGAATCCAATGAACATTATGAACCTAGGAATGGAATAGAGACAGAGGTGGGATCAAAGGGTCCAGAGGGAAATCAGACAGAGGGAAAGGAGATGGTAAGATGGGATGTTATACACACATAACACAATGCTATAGAGAGCAGAAAAGCAAATCCTGGAGGGAAGTGGGGAGGGCGTTGTGGGGAGGGGGACAAGGGGGATGTTGTGGGGAACATGGGGTGGGGGGATGCATTCGAGGGGACACTAGAATCTATGTAAACACAATAAATTAAAATAAAAAAATAAAAAGTAAAAAAGAAAAAGATCATACACCATGATCAAGTGAGATTTATTCCATGGATGCAAAGTTGCTCAATATCTGAAAATCAATAAACATGATATAGCAATATTTTTTCTGATATCTCTTCTTGGGCAAGAGGAACAAAAGAAAAAAATGTACAAATGGGACTACATCAAACTAAAACGTTTTTGCACAGCAAGGAAACCATCAATAAAATGAAAAGAGAACCCACTGAATGGGAGAACATATTCCCTGATACATCTGATAAGGGGTTAATATTCAAAATTCATAAAGAACTCAAACAGTTCAACACCAAAAAACCCCCACAAACAATCCTATTTTTAAAATAGGCAAAGGATCTGAATAAAGACTTCCCCAAATATGGCCAATAGACATATGAAAAGATGCTCAATATCACTAATTTTCAGAGAAATGCAAATTAAAATCACAATGAGATATCACTTCACACTTGTCTAAATGGTTTGCATCAATAAATCCACAGATCATATGTGGTGGTGAGGATGTGGAGAAAAGGGAGCCCTCTTGCACTCTTGGTGGGAATGCAGCTGTATAGTCACCATGGAAAACTGTATAGAGTTTCCCCAAAAAATTAAGAGTCAAACTGTCTTTGACCCAGCGATTCCACTTCTGAGAATATATTTGAAGAAACCTGAAACACTAATTTAAAAGAATATATGCACCGATGTGTTCACTGTAGCATTAGTTACAATAGTTAAGATTTGTAAGCAGCCCAAGTGCTCATCAGTAGATGAGTGGATAAAAAAGGCACAATGGTATAATATGTAGTCTTAAAAAAGAAAATCTTATCTTTCATGACAGCATAAATGGACCTAGAAGGTATTATGGCTAAGTGAAACGAGCCAATCAAAGAAAAACAAATAACAAATGATGTCCCTTATATGTGGAATCTAATCAGCAAACAAACAAAAAATAGAAGCAAACTGAAACTCAAAATAGAGAAAAGATTGACAGCTGTCAGAGCTTGATGAGGCTAGGTTGGGGGCTGGGTAAAATAGGTGAAGGGATTAAGCAATAAAACAAAAATTTAGGGACACAGATAACAGTCTGGTGATTACCAGAGGGAAAGGGGGTGTGGGCAGATGGAAAAGGGTAAACAGGGAATAAATGGTGACAGAAGAGACTAGACTTTGGATGGTGAGTGTACAAGGCAATGTGCAGATGATATATTGTAGAATGGCTCACTTGAAAACTATATCGTTTTATTGAAAAATGTAACCCCAGTAGATTCAATTTTTAAAAAAAGAAAAATAAAAAAAATAGAAATTTAAATGAGCAAGTTAAATAAGAAGATATTAGCATAAAAACTTAAGAGTGCCTAAAAAGCAATTATTCTTTAGAGGGTCCCCAATAGGAACTGATAAACCAATGAGAACCAAGATAATTCTTCACTTGTTCTCTTATTTATCATCTCACTCATATATTTTCTCTGCATTTTGTCCCAGTTTTCTACAAGAAAGCTCTCTTGCACATATAATCATAACAACCACTTAGATCATAAAACCTTACTCATCTAACAACCATAGCCATCTAATTCACATTCTCTACCCATATCAATTCCTTTGAAAGAGACTCTAACTTAATCCTATTCTAGTCCAGGGACAGATTCTCTTAAAAGAAAGAGTGGGGATGAGGAGGCAATAATTGCCACCTCAAATTCAGTAAAGGTCATTTCAAGGTGCACCTTGAAGTAAAGGTAGGTATCTCCCTGGGAAACAAAGGAACAAATGCAATCCAAGTAGATAGAATGCCATGTTCAAAGATATGGATGAAGCCAAGCAGCCCATAAAAAGATCCCCGGCCCAGAAAGCAATTGATGAGGCTAGGAAGACAGCCAAGAACCAGACGACATAGTGCTTCTTCTTATGCTCTGCTAAAAAGTATGATTTTTATCTAATAGCTTATAGAAGTGGGTATCAAAATTTTTAAGCAGGGGAAAGACAAAAGCAGACCTGTGTTTTAAGGGGAAGATTCTAACAGTGGGGTGAGGGATGAACTACAAGGAGACTAGACTAAATGCACCACTCAAGAAGCTATTGTAGTAATTCAGACAAGAGATGGTACAGCCTCAAAATAAGACCATGACGAAGGGATATAGAGAGGAAGGATCCAAGAATATTATGAAAACAATCTAAAATGTAATGGAGTCAGTTCAGAAAAGAGTAAAATCATAAGCTTTAAAATAGGAAGGAGAAAGGAAGTCTAAATCAAACGCAGATGCAAAGGGGTGCACCAGACATAGGAAAAAGACACACTTTGCATTCTTTCCAATCTTTCCTTGAGGTACCCTTTTCTATGGTCTCTGAATATTTTAACTCAAATAAAGGCAGACTCCAAACCTTCAGGAAGTGAGCACCAGGGGCAGCAAAATAATTGGTAATCAGACCTTAATCAAAGATATACTCTATCCCTGGTTGGTTGGCTCAGCGGTAGAGCATCAGCATGTGGTCTCGGGTTTGATTCCCGGCCAGGGAACACAGGAGAAGCACCCATCTGCTTCTCCACCCTTCCCCCTCTCCTTTCTGCTTATCTCTCTCTCTCTTCCCCTCCCACAGCCAAGGCACCATGGGAGCAAAGTTGGCCTGGGCGCTGAGGACAGCTCGATGGCCTCTGCCTCAGGCATTAGAATTGCTCCAGTTGCAGCGGAGCAATGCCCCAGAGGGGCCGAGCATCACCTCCTGGGGGCATCCCAGGTGGATTCTGGTTGGGCACATGCGGGAGTCAGTCAGCCTCCCTCCTTCCTCAACCCCCTCCCCAGCTTCTCACTTTGGAAAACTATAAAAAATAAATAAATAAATAAAGATATACTCTAGTTATTTTGTCATTTTATTAAAATGAGTGTCAAGTTAGTCTTTTATATAAAAGGACAAGAATCCTTTCCTGGTGAAGCCATAACTTGTAGGTGCCAGGCTTTGTTTCATTATATATTTAATTAGAAGTTTTCACAGTGTTGTTTTCCCTTCAACTCCAAGAATAAAAAGTAAAAAATGAAATAAGAAGAAATGAGAAATGTGAACTTCTCTGATGATCCTATAACTTTGAAGCTATATATCTGAATATATGATCTCTTGCTTTTGCATTTAGAAGCCCTGGGGAGCAACATTATCAGACTGATTAAGAATGCGTATATTTTCATAAGAATATGAAATCTTAGCCAGCTCAGCACAGGACACTGAAGTGACTAAGTATCAAATTAAAGATTATTCTTTTTTGTGTGGAATTTACTCCAGCAAGAAATTGAACAAGGGGATTTAAAATCCAAGAACAGTGGGACCACCTCCTGGGACATTATTAATTATTAGTGGGCCTCGGTCTTGCAGTTCTTATCTCCCTATACACCCAATGTTCCCATTGTTTTAAATTATTATCATTATTTGTTAAATGCCTTCCATGTGCTTGGTACCTGGCAGGCACAGAAAAAAAGGTATCATACCTGCCCAGGGGTTTTCTACCAAAATTGCACAGATATAATTTAAGTTTGAAAATGGCCTGTAGTTGTCAGTTACACTCTTTTCTAAAGGCAGAGAAGCAATAGAACAAAACTAAAAGTATATAAGTTCATACACCTCCTTTTCTCCCCTTGGGTCTTCTTTATATTCCACAGCCCGGTTTACTAACCCAGAAAACAGTATCACAGAAATATGTCACAGGTCAGTAATGAGAGGCCATCAAGAGCTCAGAGAAAATGATCAACACTTAGAAACAATCCTGCATCTGACTTCTCGCCCTGCTCCCTGCTGTATGGGGGTGCAGTAGAGGTGGGGGGAGGAGGACTATGTTCAGAAGCAATGGCAAGTGAGGAGAGTTGAGCGAAAGGCAAAGCCCCAGAGCACTGACTTCCTCTTTCCTATCTCTAACGCCAACCAGTCCAAGCTGTGACATTGCCAGCAGTACCCACAACCCCGTTCAAATCTTCACCATTCTCCCAGAAGCCTGTCCTTCCCAGACATAGATAAACTCCAATTCCTGTGACAAGTGTCTAGAGAAGTGGAGTCTGAAACTTAACCTCTGATTTAGGTGTTTCTGTATATATTTGTGTTTCCATAAAAATCTAAGTGTTTAAAAGAAAGGAACTATGGAAATAGACTTTCAGCTCTATTGGTTCTCTCTGCTCCTGTTATTACTAACAAAAGCAATTCTTTCTAAAAACCAAAAATGCTTTGTTTGTTTCCCTCAAGGTCAGATAAGTGACAGGGCAAAAGCAGTGCATCAGGGCTCTGTCCGACCATAGGATAGAGAAAACCTCAGACTAAAATCACAGGAGACAAGTGTGGAAAGGAAAGCAGCCAAACCAACCGTAGGGCCAGTGAACAGAACCAGAGCAGGGAGATTGGTAGAGGGAGGGACTATTAGGAAATGGCCTGAGGCTCCAGAGAATGACCGGGAGTTTACTCTACAGAAAGTTCCCCTCCGTGTACAACCCCACTGCCACTGCAACCACAATCAAACCAACTACAGCCCCTAGGTCCCACCCCTGCCTCTACCAGTGGCCTGGGCACTGCCACCAACGATTTGTAGTTAGGGTGTTCCCTACTTCCTTTGTCCAGCAGGGAAGAACAAAGGGAGAAGCTCTTCCTGATTGCACAGAAGAGAACCATGAGGACCCCCAGAAGTTTAATCACTGAAAGTCATTTCCTTACACAACATCATAACACATAGTGCACTATCTAAATATGAACATGTTTTTACTTTGAAATACATATTCCTTGAAGGCATTCCTTCCTGAGCATGAATACAGTGAACAGAGCATACAGATACTGTTCCAGAGGTAAGTACTCATATATCTATTGCATTGTTGCCTACTGGCATTACCTTCTGCCTTGATTCCCATGGAGTCAGTTCTTCAGTTACTGCAACCCAGCAAAGTACTACCAACGATGCCCAATTCCACAACTAATAATATTCCGATTTTGCCACCTACTTTGGTCTTCTCTTTTCTGTTTCCTCTCTGTATTCATTTTGTTCTGTATTCTTTCCCCCATGCATGTTCTACACACACATTCATTACTGTGATGTAAAGAGAATTTACTGTGTGCCTAATATGTTCAAGACATTGTGCTGAGTGAGTGCAGGCATCATCAAGTTTGGAGTCTCTGGAGTTTTAGCATTCCATTCATGTCTGCTCTAACCTACCAGATTCTAAAATGTCAACGAGGTCTTAGTCCACTGATGCAATACGAACCTAAGTTCTTATGCCTCATACTCCTGGCATTTGTCTGGAGATTCTTGAATGCATAGTACTTTTCTTACTGATCCTTTGCAGTCTTAGTGTTTGAACCACCAAAACCCTAGTCTGTTTTCTCAGTATGAACCTCAGTTGTTCATTCAAATAAATAAAATTGTCTTTAATAGCTCAGTGATCCCTGGCCGGTTGGCTCAGTGGTAGAGAGTCAGCCTGGCGTGCAGAAGTTCTGGGTTTGATTCCTGGTCAGGGCACACAGGAGAAGTGACCATCTGCTTCTCCACCCCTCCCCCTTCTCTCTCTCTCTCTCCCCCCTTTTTCTTCCTTGTTAAAATCAATCAATAAAAAATTAATTAAGAGCAAAATCTTTAAAAAGAAATAGTTCAGTAAAACTGTTTTCTACAGAGAGTGTATAAAAGTAACTTTAAAATAGTTATGTCCAGAGATAACTTTGAAGAGATAAAGGGAGCAAAAGGAGATTAAAACTATAATAAAAGTAAAATTAAATTAAAATAACTAAAATCTTCACAATCAGTCATACACCTATGACGTGCTTACTTGAAAATTCTGGGAGGGATTTTTCAGGGAGGAAAAATGAGGCATGTTTTCAGAAAGGAAAAATGAGGCAGAGGTGAGTGTTCACTTGACCAAAAGGTTTACAGCATCACCTCATAATTTGAATAAAGTATAATTCAGCTTATAAAAATAGGATATACAAAATTTACTGATATATATGGATATAGCAAATCTGTGTATTTGTATACTAATCATGCAATACAAGTTTGTTAAATAATGGATTCCCATTTCTCAAATTTTAGCCCCTATTTCATCTTTAAAACCTTGCCAAACATCTACAAAAATAGAAACAACCAGGTGGGAAGCATATTTTAAGAACAGGTTAAATGATTTAAGATTGGATCAGTTTTCTGTTTTCTCTTATCTGGCCAGACAAAAGCTAATATATGATTGTTAGATCTGGAATCCATAAATGTCATAAGCACAAAGCTGGATAATCTATATCAGTGTGGGCTGTGGAGTGCAGAAGGCAGGGGAGAGAGGGATAAAGATTACATTTAAAGAAAAGATTTTATAATAATAGTTTCTAAATGTTAGTTAAAGGAGTATTTTAATCTTATTGAAATGTTTTTTTTTCTATTTTCTGTAACTGCCTAAATTTTTCTGTACAATAAACTACTTATATTTTATTCTTTCCTACCAGTAAATTTTCTATTTTTCCTTCATCTTTTCTACAGATCTTTTATTCTTATATTTCTCCAGTTTTTCTTATCCTTGCCCCTCCTCTTCCCTTTTTATTAGTTTATGTAATCTATTCTTCTCTCAACCATTTCTTTTTTTTTTTTTTTTTTACAGAGACAGAGAGAGAGTCAGAGAGAGGGATAGACAGGGACAGACAGACAGGAACGGAGAGATGAGAAGCATCAATCATTAATTTTTCGTTGTGCATTGCAATACCTTAATTGTTCATTGATTGCCTTCTCATATGTGCCTTGACCACAGACCTTCAGCAGACTGAGTAACCCCTTGCTCGAGCCAGCGACCTTGGGCTCAAGCTGGTGAGCTTTTGCTCAAACCAGATGAGCCCTCGCACAAGCTGGCAACCTTGGAGTCTCGAACCTGGGTCTTCCACATCCCAGTCCGATGCTCTATCCACTGCGCCACCACCCGGTCAAGCTCAACCACTTTATTTTTTAACAAATTTTTCTTAAATCTAATTTGTGTACAATCAGATCTATAGACAATGGTGGTAGCTAATGAAAGATGCTAAAAACAAGTATAAGAAGGATAGACACATCATCCTATTTTTAAATTTTAAAATATTAGCTTTTTGTTTTTCTCAGGGAAAAGTCTATCTCACTTTCTTTTTATTGTTATAAATATATTTACTCAGTTAAAGGTGTAAGTGTGAATCAACATTTCCAGCAAAACCCAAACCCCAAGCTAGAAGCCCAGAGAATTCAGGAGCTAGGAAAATTTGTGGGGCCTCCAGTTTCTGTTGAGAATAGATTTGGATCTAGATGAAGTCACCATGTGCCTCTGAAGAAACAAATGTCAGAGCAACCTATTAAAATCAGCCCTGAGCTAGGTAGCAACAATGAGTTGAGGATTAGCATTGACAGCTCCCTTAATGTGATTCTTTTGGACAGGGATTAATTTAATGTGTTGCTGTCAAATGAAACAAAAAACGAGATGGATTTACTAACGACTCTATTCTATACCACACACTTTTACACCACTGATCTATGTCAGAATGAAGCTGACAGCAAAAGAAAATAATTTTCTAAATGAGAAGGAAGAAGACATTGCCTTCTCTACAAACTTTCAAGAAGGGGGTATTTTATTGGGCTCATAAGTGGGAGCATAGCATGCGGGCCACGCAAAGGCCATCACGACCATGACAAGGAGCACGCAGGGCACCAGAGCAGAGACCTGGTGTCAGGTCCCAAACTTTGGTACAATTTTCCAAGATAGCCTTAACTTCTCCAGGCTTCATTTACCTCTGGTGCGAAAGTAAAAGTTAAAAGGTTTTAAAATTTCCTCTTAACTCTAAATTGCTAATCTCTAAAACCTGCCGGGAGCATTAGCCTCGTTGCAAAGACAACTCCGCAGTGAGGCTGTGACAGGGAGGGGGCGAGTCAAAGAACGAAGGTTGATCTTTAGCAAACTGTTTGCCAAGTCAAACGCTAAAGCCTCCTTGAAATAATTTGGATTCTTCTTTGTTCTCCCTAACAAAGAAAGTTTAATTTGCAGTTCTCTGCGAAAAAAGACAATGCAGACAAGACGTTTTTAGGTGAAAGGTGTCTCGTCAATTAATAATCATTAAGTAATTACTAAGAATTGGCAGGAGCTATTTCTCGAATAGGATGCTCATAATAAGAAACTGCATCGATTTACAATATAGACTGTGTGGGGCATTATTCCTTGTGATTGTCGTGTTTTTACCTCCTAAGAGGTGTACACGTCCCTAGTCTTCTGTATTTGTGTACATTCGTGTAAGTTACCGGGAGGCTAGTAAATACCCGCGGCCTCTTCGTGTTTGAGTCTGGTCTCATTGACAGGGAGGGACCCGGGCGCTGGAAACCTCGTCCCCGCTCGGCGCCCGAGCCCTGAAGCGTGTGGTCAAATCGGCACCCATCAAGTGCAGCGCCCACCCGCAGCTCTCAGGGAGCGTTGCTGCGCGCGACCCGGGCTGGAGGTGCGGGCCGGGAGAGGGGTCACCCTGCGACTCGGTGACTGGGTAACCCGAGCGCGGTCCGGGCAGAGCCGGTCAACCACCGGGAGCGGAAGGACGGGACGCCTCTCGCCCCTCACTCCTCCGCCCAGACTCTGGCTGGGGAGGGGACGTCCCAAGAGGGCCCGGGGCCGCGCCCCTGAAAAGCTCCCTTGCTTGGGGAGGTAAGGGTCGACCGCTCCCCGCCTGGCGGGCCACTGCGCTCTCGTAGCGCGAAAGCTCCAGCCCCGCGCGGGGCTTCGCTCCACCAGCCCCGCACGTCCTCCTTTCCCCGGGCGGATCGCGGGCGTGGAGCCCCGAGAATCCTGGCTCTGGTACTTAATTCGATGACCTTGAGCAGTTACCTAACCTCTAAAGTCGATGTTTTTCCACCCGGTAAGCGGGACCGAAAACGCCGTCTCTGTCTTAGCTAGATTCCGTTTCTTCTTTTTCTATGTTCTATTTACATTCTCTCTTCCCTGGCTTTTGCTGTTATTTTTGATCCTGTGTTTTCCTTGATTTTGTCTCCCCAATCTCTAGGAATCCTTTTTCTTCTTTCATTTCTCCTTTTCCTCCCATGATTATTATTGCACCCAACAAATTCATCAGAGATTTGCTTCCACTTCCTAGACTCTGAGCTCACCGAAGCAAATCTTCCTAATCTCCCCCGGCCCCCTCCCTGGGCCACCAAATAATCGGGCAGTCAAGGAAGAACTCCGCTTACTATGCAAACGCTGCCTCAAGACACACGTGCCCTCGCCCGCCACTTCCAATCATTACATTTCTATTATGCGGGGCTCCCCCCCCCCCCAGACCATCGCTGCCCTGAGGGTATCGCTGTGGCTTGTTTGTCACTGTGTCCCTGACGCCAGGCCCAGAAATTCATGCAAGGGCTCACAACAAACGTCCTCAAGCGACCAGAGACCAGCGGGTGGAAGCAGGAAGCTGAAACAAGAACCCAGGCTTGATTTCTTACTACAGAGACAAACTTGTATATCATGTTCCATATTCATATATGAACATATTTTTTCATCTTCAAATAAGCTGAAATATACAGTGTAAAAAGAAAGCACAAGCTCTACTCAAGTGGATTTTTTTAGCATGTTCTTTAATTTTTACCTATATAATTCAGGTTTAGATCAAGTTCTTAATTATTGAGATTGGTTAGACGAAGAGAGAAAATTTAGTTGCCTAAAACTTGAATTGCCTAAAAATGAAGTTGCATTTGCGCTCACTTATTGAAACACTTTAAAGATGTCTGATAATGTCATTTCATTATAACAAAAAACAACTACTATATACACTATCATAGTATATACAGTATAAGGAGTATAAATAAAATACTGTAAACTATAACCGAAGTTTGTATAAAAATTTTTTTAAGAAGCAAAAAGCTAATGGGAAAACATTCTTAAGGGAGGCTAAATAAAGAATTTTTAGTTGCTTGTCAGTTACCTCAAACCTAAAAGTATCAAGTTTCCTTTGAAATTATTTCATAGTTTTATTAGAATCTAATTGAAGATCACCTGTAAAATGTTGGGGGAAGGAAGGCAAGTGGGAAAAGATCAATTCTATGCTTAGTTTTCGAAAAAGTAAAAGAACCACAGTACCACCTTGTGGGGAAGAGAGATATGTATTTATTTATCATCTTCTATGTTACGATTGTTTTTGTTTCCCTCTACTATGAAGTCAATCACACAGGCCTACACAAATTTTAAATAAAAATTAATAAAGCCATTTAAGGCACAAAACAAAAACTTGGGTCTCTATAAATAAATTGTGATAATATGCCTTCTCTATTATTTTAAACACAATCGCATGTTTATATCAAAATAAATTGTAAGTTTTATCAACAAGTTAAACATATATGGTATTTTGAAATCGTGCTCCTTAATTACAGATTCCAGAAATTAAATGTTGGGCATAAAACACTAAAAATAAAATTATGTAGACTTCTTAAAGGAAGAATAATTTTTTTAATCAGTTTAAATTTCACTATTAAATACTATTTATGCTTTTTATGTTCAGTTGCTTCTGGAAAAGGCATATTCTTAGATAAATACAAACTAATGTTGTATTTTTTAAAGTTGTCTTATTATATTTAAGATTGGCAGAGCAGCCAGATGTTTATAGAACCTATATTTGTTAGTTTAACAAAACTGTTGCTATCACTATAAAGATATAAAAAGGGCACAGAAAATAAAGCTTGGATTTTAAGAAGTACGATTTTAAAGACTCCAAAGTAAAAAAATACAAAATAAAAACTGTTTCTCTTCTATGGTACATCTGGAAATATCTTACATGACACAAATGTTTCCTGTTCTAAACATGTTTTCTGTAAGGCAAGAGAGAATTCCAGGGTTACCTGTAGGCATTCTTTATTCTCTGTGCTTTAGAATCACAGAGCTCGTATATCCCTCTGACCTTCAGGAAGGACTAAATCAAAAGCATCCCAGGAAGAGACCAGTGTATTTCAAATTATGTTCAGCAGAGCCCTAGAGGCTGTCAAAAGATTATAAGGGGAGAAGAACACTGAGAGAGGCCCCTCACTCGCAGCTTCCACCATCTGACTCTCCTTTTATTGTTTTCACATAGAGAAATTCTACCTAGGATTCAGTTTAAACAACAAGCTCCATGACTTTAAAAATGTTAGAAAATCACTAATCTCACCAAACCAATTTTGTGTAAGTCTTGTAAAGACCTGCTATAAGAAACGTCCTAATGCTTCTTGCATGTTTATTAACAAATGCACTTTAAGAGCAGCCCACCAGGCTTACAAATACCACATTTTTTTTCTTTGAAAAAAATAGTTCATTTCAAAATGTATATGTTAGTTTTTTTAAAAGCCTCAATTAAAACAGAAGCATATTAAATTTAAAATCTCTGTATCACGACTTCAACCCACTAAGTTCCCAGGAATAACAGTTAACATCTGGTTTGTACCCTCTCAGACGCTTTTTCTCTGTGGGCAAAGATACAAGTGTCTGTGAACACACTCACACCCACACAGAGCGTTCGTGTCAAGGGAACAGGATTATATTACCTTTGTTTTCTCCCTCAGTAATATAATAGAAGTATCTTTCTGTGTCACTGCCTACAGACTCATCTCTTTCTTTATAATGACTCCATATTACCCAACTATAATTTATTTAATCTCACATCTATTATTGAATAGTTGGATTTCTACTTTAATATCATGTATTGGCACTTTCTTTTCCCTCTATCAAAAATAAATTTCCCACACTTTACCTGGCTAACATCTATGCACACAACTTTCTGTTTTTTATATTATTTCAAAGTAACCACACTATCAACCTATAAGAAGCAAAAATTTCAAAAATTTAAAACATAATTTCTCAATACAGTGTACTTCTCTACCCAAACATTTTAAATACAATAAAACAGGGTTGTTGTTGTTGTTGTTGTTTTCAGCATATTAATTTCTTCACAAGAAAACAACAAACATACATCTTTTTTATATTGCTCCAGTACTTCAATAATGGGATTTATGCTTTTTGGAGAGCAATTTGGGTGTGTCTATCAATATTTAAAATGTGCTTTATCTTTCAACCTAATACCACAGAAGGTTTCTATAGGATTAGTCATACAAATTCATTAATTCATTCAACATATTTTTAGAATAAATCTAAATGTTAGTCATTTTGCTAGATTCACATGGAAGAATGGTTGAAAGAAGAAAAATAGGCCTGACTGTGGTGGTGCAGTGGATAAAGCATCGACCTGGAAATGCTGAGGTCGCCGGTTTGAAACCCTGGACTTGCCTGGTCAAGGCACATATGGGAGTTGATGCTTCCAGTTCCTCCCCATCTTCTCTCTCTCTGTCTCTCTCTCCTCTCTCTTTCCCTTGCTGTCTCTCTCTCTCCCTTTCTCTCTCCTCTCTAAAATGAATAAATAAAATTTAAAAAAAAAAAGAAGAAGAAGAAAAATACTCAGGGATATATTTATCAGTGAGATGAATCTATACTAACTAAATAAATACATAGTATATTTATCATTATTAATTGCAATAAGTAGTACTAGGAAAATCATAACATGCTATTTTAACATTGGGTTTTCTTCTCAAAGATTTACAATCTCTCATTATACTTTATCTTTTAGACTCAGTCTTTCATGGTATATTTCTAAAGCATCCACACATGTTCTTTCTTTTAAAAAAAATACATACCTCAACATACAGACAAGCCACTTAAGTCTAATGAAACTTTGATTGAGATTGACAAATCACTGTCTCCAGCTTATTTAATAACTTTAGTCTCTGTCCCAAATTCATTGTTAAGGTACTTAGACTTTTGTTTCTTACCAGCCCCTTTATTTTTCAATTGTGAATTCACTTTTCAAATAAGGATAAAATAGAATATTCAAATATTAAATATTGTGCTTGAATAAAAACAAGGTAGGTGAAGCTACTTTTTGGCTGCCAGTCAGTGCCAACCCTGCACTATTTCAAAATCATTACTGATAAGATGGTTTAGAAGAGTGCACTTTAATACATGAAAAAGAATGCATGAAAGCTAAAGTCTAACATAAAACATAAAGTGTTTACCATTGTATTGGAGAAATAAGGCCGAAAAAAAGGTTGTGGCTTTTATCAGTGGCTTAGTTTTGAAAGATCAAATTTATAATATTGCAAAATATACCAAGATAAAGCTGAGTTATGAACCCACAGAAAATACAGACATGTCTGAATATATCTAGAGGACAAGTGAGATTTGGCCACTAACAGTTTATTTCTGTAAGAGCCTAAGGATGGTCCTGGGAAATAACCCACCTTTAGGTTAGCAGAGATTTTAGAAGTAGCAGTAAGGTTCCAAGTAAAGGTAACAAGCTAGTGTCAACAGAAAGAAATGGTTTTGGCCACGTTAGCAAGTTTGTGTGAGATGTGTGGAGACTTCTGGAAAGCACTGGTAAGATTTTAAGAGGCCAGAATGTCCTCAGAGTGGGCCTTGGGGGTTGGGGGTGGAAATGGAGGGGAGAGAATAACCAAAGAAATACTGTTCTGTTTCTGTTAGTGTGACCCTGTGACCCTTGGCCCTGGCACACCCTGAGGAAACGTGAGTTAGATAAGGTAACCCTAGGCCCTGGCTGGGAAAAGTCACTAGGAAGTTGACACTGCACCCAGTTTTGGTTGATTTTTACATCTTGGAAGCAGAGTTTTTTTTCTGTTTGAATCATGAGAAGAACAGATTACTGGAGAAAGATTATTCAAGGGCTCACTGATGACTTTAACTTGTGTAAATCAATGTCTTGAAACTATGATAGAAAAAAAACAAACAGAACATCCCTGGCCTCTGGGACTTGGGGCAGAAATTGACAGGTACAGGGCATGAGGGAACTTACTAGAATGATGGTAATGTTTTATATCTTAATAGGGTTTGGATTAGATAGGTGTATTTATTTGTCAAAATTCAGCAAAACTATACTAAAAACTTGTGCATTTATTATATGTAAAATTTTCCTCAAAAGAAAAAAATGCAAAAAAATATTGAATCCTTGATAATAATATGAATGCTGAAGTATTTAAGGAAAAATGTGTCTATGTCTGCAATTTACATCAAAACTAATACAATCTACTGTTAACCTAAAAATAAGTTATTTCCCAGGAGCCTCCTTAGGCTCTTACAGAAATAAACTGTTAGTGGCCAAACCTCACTTGTCCTCTAGATATATTCAGACATGTCTGAATTTTCTGTGAATTCATAACTCAGCTTTATCTTGGTAAATATTGCTATTATTACAAATTTAATTCTTGAAAACTAACCCACTATGGTGCATTAATGAGTGGATAAAGAATAGAGATATGATAAAACAAGCAAAGTAAAATGTTAATAATAGAATCTAGATGGTAAACATTTGGATGTTCACAGTAAAATTATTTCAAGTTTGCTGTGTGTTTAAAAACTTTCATTAATAAAATATTGAGGGGAATAATTAATTTCTTGGATCTAAAAATTTAAGTCTATAAAGAAACCACAGTAGGCTAAGATTTTATCTGTTTTCACCCCATCTAAAACCAACCAAGAACCAGAATGAGTTGGGAATAGGCAAGGTCAGTATGTCAGCTCTATCTCATTTCTCCTGCACCTGATTACCCCCAGCATCCCCCAGCATCCCAGGTTCTACTGATTCACCCACCTAGAGGGTCAATATGTGCCTAGCTATCTAGACATTCCATGTGTTAGACAGTCGTATGGAATCCTAAATAGCTGTCCACTATATAACCACCCCCAACTGACACACACAACAAACAAGCTTCGAAGCTGACACACTTGCCCATATTCCCAGTCTCATCACTGGCTTCCATGTGGCTGCCTGAGCCTCTTCTGCCCACAGTCAGGCTTGAGATTCAATGCCCTATGATGACCAATGACTTCTGGGATTATGCTGCCCCTTTCAATTCTAGCTCTAGTTGTAAGGATGGAGTTTCTGTTTTGGTTCCTGTTATCTCATCAGGTTTCTGTGGTCACTCTCCCAGTTTGGTGTCTGAGGCCCAGCCTATTACATAAATAGATGGTGACTGCTGTACCAGAATGACCCCAGGACAGGCAGCTAAAGAAGAAGGCTGCAAAGGGACCTTGACTTAGAAGACATGAGGCTCAAAAAATGGTTGAGACAATAAAGTCTACATCTAAAGAGCCTGAGATCAAGTCCCATAATTATGCAACAAATGTATTTAAATTCCTACAATGTGCTAGGCACTATGCCAATGACTGAGTAATTCGGTGAACAAAATAAATATAGTCTCTGACCTCATAGAGCTTACAGTGGTGGAGAGGTATCAAATAAACACTAAATAAAAAAATATATACATACATATACACATGATGATAAATACTATGAAAATAGGATTCTTTGTCAGAATATTAAGGAAATCCACTTTAGACTGGGCAAGGAGTTGATGTCTCCCTGAAGAAGTGTCATTTAATCTATGACCACGTGAGGTGTCCCAGGGGGAAGAAATAGTCAAAATGAAGGGGAGAAGGGAGAAGATACAAAAATTTGAGACACATTAATGTTAGAGGAAAGAAGGAAAGTTTATTGGACTGAAGCAGCATGAGTAAGGAGCTGTAATTTTTTGGATAAGATCTCAGACAAGAAGGCATGGGCCGGATCTTTGCAATCCTAGCAAACATGTTAAATCCTTTGGATTTTAATTCAAGTATAATGGAAAACATTGTGTTTTAGACAAAGAAATGAAGTCTTCCTGAGTGCCATCTGCTCCAGAAATGGCTCCAGTTCTGAGTACCAAGTCTTCTGGAATAATACAAGAATGTCAGCTCCAACTGGTCAGAAATTTTTATCTGTATTGCTCACTGCTCTATTTCCATGCCTAAAATAGTAGGAACCTGATAAACATTTGTTGAGTAAACAGTATATCTCTAAGGATAATAGGCCTGCTATATGACTGTAGATTTAGATCATACTCAAAATTTCAATGGCTCTGGTCTCCTTTGTGCATCTACCTATGGTTTTTACACTATAGACACCTCTTACTGTTTCACAGTAAAGAAAGGCTTAACTCTCTAGTACACACCCCAAGAGCAGAAAGGCTTTTAAAACAGAAGTCTCTTTATTTTGTGTTTTAATCTCAAAAGTCATAATGGGGAAGGGAGAACACATTGACTTCTGGGATATATAGTAAGTATAAGAAAGCCTACAGTTAGAAGTGAGAAAAAAATGCTGTGAATGAGTGGTGGGAGGGTGTTGGTAGAATAATTGAAACTCAATGATTCATGTAAGTTAAGAGTCCAGGTTGTAGATATCCAGGCACCACTGGACCTATATGCTTGGGCCTCATCATAGGATGCTATCTCCCTCCATCTATGCTACAATTCCCTTTATAGGCTTTGTTTTCAAGCAAGCTCTTCCTAAATTCTCAAAAAGAAGCCTGACCTGTGGTGGCGCAGTGGATAAAGCGTCAACCTGGAATGCTGAGGTTGCCGGTTCAAAACCCTGGGCTTGCCTGGTCAAGGCACATATGGGAGTTGATGCTTCCTGCTCCTCCCTCCCCCTTCTCTCTCTCTCTCTCTCTCTCTCTCTCTCTCTCTCTCTCATTCTCTCTCCTCTCTAAAAATTAATAAAAGTAAAAAAAAATTAAAAAAAAAACAATATCATTGTATCCTGATTTATTGATGTCACCCCATTAAAAAAATAAAATTATTAAAAAAAAAAAGACAGCTACTTATAGTTTCAGATATGCAGACTACCAGTCTAGCAACCCTATCAGGAGGAAAAGGCATCTTTCTCATATGCTGGCTGAAGTCAATTGGCTCTGATTGGCCTGACTTGGTTTACATATCTACTCTTGAACCAATCACAGTGGCCAAGGGGATGTACTATCCATCATGGTCGCACCTAGTTGGTATTCCCACCACTGAAGGGGGAAACAGTCAATCACACCTGAAACCCAAGTAGAGTGAGAGGTCATTCTACAAAGAAAAATCTAAAGAAGAAATAGTGAATCTTAGGCAGGCAAATAAAAAGCCAAGTACAGATTGATAAGAATCATTTCTACGTGCAAAGAATATTAAAGGCAGATAATGACTAATAATTAATTTTTCAAAAGGACACCCATATTACATATGTACAAATCTTCAAATAACAGACTCTATGTATATAAACATTCTGTTTAGTTTCCTCCAGGTTCAACTGAGTATAAATTTCAAGTGAACATTCCAATCCAAAACATAAACATGAGGAAAATCCTAGCTCTTAATTTATAAATGTTTACCCTGACATATGTCAGAAAGGCAGTAACCATTTATAAGAATTGTATGTCCTGGTCAGATAGCTCAGTTGGTTACAGTATCACCTGGATACACAAGGTTATAAGTCCAATCCCTGGTCAAAGTATATATAGGAACAAATTGATGTTTCTGACTCTCTCTCTCTCCCCCTTCCTCTCTCTTTAAAATCAATGAATAAATTTTAAAAAATAATAATTGTATGCATTTCTAAGAAAGTTTTAATATTGTATAAATTAAGCTGAAAATTGCTACAAAGTGGAAAGCTAAATTTGGTACTTACTTCAAACTGATAGATAATATTCTGTGTAGTGTTAAGAATTATTTGTGGGATGGTGGACACATAATACAATATACAGATAAGGTATTATAGAATTATAGACCTGAAGTTTAACCAGGCTGTGGCAGAGTAGATAGAGCATCAGACTAGGATGCAGAGGATCCAGGTTCAAAATCCCAAGGTTGCCAGCTTGAGCATGGGCTCATCTGGCTTGAGCATGGGCTCACCAGCTTGAGCACAGTATTGCTGGCTTGAGCGTGGGATCATGGACATGACCCCATGATAGCTGGCTTGAGCCCAAAGGTCACTGACTTGAAGCCCAAGGTTGCCAGCTTGAGCACAAGGTCACTGGTATGAGCAAGGCGTCACTCACTCTACTGTAGCCCCCCAGTCAAGGCACATATGAGAAAGTAATCAATGAGCAACAAAAGTGACACAACAAAAAATTGATGCTTCTCATCTCTCTCCTTTCCTGTCTGTCCCTTTCTTTGTCTCTCTCTCTCTGTCTCTGTCACACACAAAAAAAGAATTATACACTTGAAATCTATATGATTTTATTAACCAATGTCACCCTAGTAAAGTCAATACAAAAGGAAAGAAAGAATTATGTGTTTTGGATTCCTTATTTCCTTAATAAAAAATGTACTCAGTTTTGAAAATTTTTATAGTTAATCAAAACCTACAAATCTTTAGTTTAAATATAGCTGAACCAAATATAAGAACATTGAAAATGCTAATTTCAGCAAGGCATTAGTGGAATAATAAAGTAAACCTTGAAACAAACAAATTCTACAATAACAAAGTTATTCTTTTCTTTTTTTTCCTTCTTTTCCACGTGAGAAGAGGGGAGATAGAGAGACAGATGCTCGTATGCGCCCCATTTGGGATCCACCCAGCAACCCACATCTGGGGCTGATGCCCTGCCTATCTGGGGCCATGCTGGCAACTGAGCTATTTTTAGTGCCTGAGGCAAAGGCTCCACAGAGGCATCTTCAGTGCCCAAGGCTGATGTGCTCAAACCAATCAAAAGAACAAGAGAAAGGGGAGGAGAGGTGGTGGGGTGGAGAAGCAGATGGTCCTGACTAGAATCCAACCTGGGACTTCCACACACCAGACTAACACTCTACCACTGAGGCCACAAAAAGTTATTCTTGAAACAGGATTTTTGAAATAGAAGAATGACTGAAGGAGAAAAAAAAAGTAGACCAAAAATGCAAAGTCAGTAAGCTACAATCATTTTAGAAAAGCATAACAGAGGAAATATTTTACAACCCTCAGTCTTATAATGCACATACTGGTGGGGAAAATTAAATACATTGAGTAAAACCAATAACCTATTAACAACTACTAACATTTGCAAGAATAGCATGCATTTGCAAGAACATCATGTAAATATAACTGGAAACAAAATAAGATCAACTTTAAGCTTCCTTGAGGGCAGAGCATTTAAACTAAATAACCATTAGTCTTATTCATTGCTATATCTCTAAACCCTAAAATAGTACCTGGCACATAAAAGAAATTCAATAAGTTTTGCCTAATTAAAGAATGAATGCATAATCACTTTACCCAGTTATTTCTATTACTTAAAGTGAACAATTTGATGGATTATTTGATCTTGGAGTGAAACCAGTTAATCCAATATAGCATTTAGGTAAATGTGGATATACAATTATATTATATATATCCAGGAAGAATCTCCCACATATGTTAGAGTATGTATGTTTTTCAGGCCCAAAAAAGAAACAAAATTTTTACCCACTATCTGTATTTAGTAGAGTTGCACTGCCACAAGCAAGATTCTACCAGGACTGTTTGCAGAATACTAAATTCTTAGTTGAATTTCCCCTAGACGTAAATTCTGAGATGAGGACTGAGTGCACTTGGTTTATTTGAAAGTGACCCTGGCAGAGTAAAGGTAATAGAGCAGGGGTCAGGAACCTATGGCTCACAAGCCAGATGTGGCTCTTTTGATGGCTGCATTCGGCTCACAGACAAATATTTAATAATAAAAAAATCGTTAAAAATATAAAACATTCTCATGTATTACAATCCATTCATTTCCTACCGCGCATGTTCATGGTTGCAGGTGGCTGGAGTCAATCACAGCTGTCCTCCGGGACAACACCAAATTTTTATTGGATAATGCATAATGTACATGGGTTGTTGTATAGCTCTCACGGAATTACATTTTAAAATATGTGGCATTCATGGCTCTCTCAGCCAAAAAGGTTCCCAACTCCTGTAATAGAGAAAAGGAAAGGCAGCCAATATAGCACGCATTATTAAAGTACCTACAGTGGACACCACAGGAAAGCTCTAGAATTATTCAAGCAAAGGGGTGAAGAACTTGAGTATTTATACCTCTACACCATAAGTCACTGGATTAAGGGCCATCACCTGAAGGACATTAATTCCCACACATTTTCAGCCTCCCAATGGGCATATGGACAAAGTGGATTTTGGAAAAGTAAGGTTAGCCTCCCAACAAAGATGCAGTTATTGGCCCTTGGAAGTCAAGCTGGTATGCTCGCACATCTGAAGAGATACATGCAAGACATTCATAGTGTCTGCTACACCAGCCAAGTAACAGCAAATGGTATATAGCATAAAAGGCCCTATAGTAAAAAAAGAGAGAATATGAAAATAAAATGACTCCATTTTTGTTAGTCTAATAAGTACCATGTGTCAGTTTGAATATGCTATTGTTTTCTTTTAATGAAGACGGCTTATACTGATTAATTAGGTTTTGAGTTATCTGGATATATAAGGTATAAAACTTCCTCTCATTTAGATTGATCAACTATAACTTCTTAGTACCAGGCTAAGTAGCCTTTAGGGGCACTATAGTTAGTGGCTACTACTGTTTACACTCAGTAAATCATTGGTGCTTGATAAAGACTGAATAAATAGTTGATAACTGAGCTCTCCAGGCACAGATACACCAGAACACCACACACAGTCATGGCAGCCCACTTGCACTGAGTTCTGAATTTTTTTTTTAATTCACTCTTGACAACAAGGGATAACTTTGATGCAGGCCTTTTCCTTCTGTAAGAGACAGTTGTATACTCTGTTTTAGCCATAAAGTTTCCATAATAAAAATAATAGATTAAACCCTAACAATTTCCTTCTAATATAAACACAATTATATACTAAATTTCAAAATCTAAAGTAAAAATCATCTTTTAAAAAAACGCATCTTGAAAGTAGTTATTTAACTTTTTGTTCTCTATATTCCCTAAATGTCCCGCATTTTCCCAAGATCTAATATTTTAAAGCTAAATTTTAAATAAAGATTTTACATCTTATTATGATTCTGCAGCTAAATTTTGTTGTTTTCAGAAACTGTCCTATTACCTGCTCAATATGTTCAATTGAAGATAAATGATCATTTCTGATACTTATTTTTCTTTACAAATCAAACTAGAGACACAGAAAATAATGTACTGTTTTCCAAAGGGGATTGAGCATCACATATTTTCTATACACCCTACTACGTATATACCACTTCAGATACATTAAGCCTTAGAGATAGACATTTTAATAGTTAACAATATTGATATAATTCCTGTCCCTATTAACAACACAAATTTTTTAATGTTAATAGGAATAAAGCATAACTCACATAACATAACTCATTTAGCTTACTGTTGACAGCACAATTAGGTTTCAAATGTTAAAAATTTAGCAAATTACTTCTTTGTTTAACAATTCAAACTAAGACTACCAGCATGGTTTTAATAATCCATGCTAATACTGTCTTCTGCACTTCAGGTAAAAGATTCTCTTAACGCAATGGTTCTCAAACTTTTTGAAGTCCAAGCCCATTTAAAATCCTACAAATAATTGTAGGCACACTACATACAAATTTCTGAGAAATTTGTTATAATAATTAAGTCAAATATTAAAGAACAAAATATAAAATCCAAGTGTGCTTTTATGGTAATTAAACAAAATAAATACGACAAAATTAAATTTATTCTGACATTAAAAAACATTTTTATGTTACATTTTTTGAGTTATGCTTTTTAGAATTCACAATAAAGAGGGGTTAAGAAATTTAAAAATGACAAAAAGTTATCTTTTTATATATATAGATACACTCTTAGTAAGATTTAGTAAATTCGGTAGATACCTGCACGAATGTGTTAAGTTTTATCATTCTTGTATTTATGAGAAACATGAGCCTGATGTGTCCTAGCAATTTCTTCCATGTTTGGGCATGTATTTAAAAGGCAAACTCTCATTTCCTCGTCAATACATTGAAGAATTCCTCTTTTTACTCTTGTGTTGAGTGCAGAAAACCCCACCATACATGTCATCTTAACTTTACACCAAACAAAGGATAGAAGAAACTTGCCTCTAGTATTTCCAGGAAACATGGGGGGTAGTGTAAACAATCCAGCACCACAGCTTAACAGCCTTTTGCAACCTAATCGGGCAAGTGAGGTGGGGGTTGGGCAGACTGCCAGCTTACAGCCAATTCCCCACACTTCTGTCCCTCAAAAATCTAAACTCCAAAAACCCTGTTGGTTTTCTGGTTCCCAACAGGCACATATTTCTCTAGAATACCATAGGGCATGCCTGGAAATCTTCTAGGGCACACTAGGGCACCCTGGCACACACTTTGAGAACCACTGCCTTAAGGAATAGTTGTCATTATTCACTTCCTGAAAGTCTTCTAATACTTCTAATATTTCTTCAATTATCTGAGCACTAAATATTGATTTCTCAAACTTATTAAATGTGATAGAACAAGTGAATATTGAAATCAAACTAAAACACCATTTGATGATTTTCTATTTAGACTATTTCTCTGAATGCCTCTAGGCATAATTGAAAGATCCTGTTACTTTTCCTGTACCTTGTGTTAAAGTTTAAGTACATTAAATAATTGAATTGATTAACAATTTTTAGAATATTAATTAGCATCTCAACAGAAATTTAACAGAACTTTTTATAATACTTTAATCTTGATCGTACCAATTTCCCTCTCGGAACACTTTGAATTCCCAGAGATGACTTCTGAATATGGAGCTTCTATTTGCTTAATAGAGCTTTACACCACTGAGATCAGCTCTG
Source organism: Saccopteryx bilineata (assembly GCF_036850765.1). Classification (NCBI taxonomy): domain Eukaryota; kingdom Metazoa; phylum Chordata; class Mammalia; order Chiroptera; family Emballonuridae; genus Saccopteryx; species Saccopteryx bilineata. The sequence goes on along the minus strand of NC_089490.1, from coordinate 64,014,860 downwards.
TGGGGGCCTGGGGAGCTCAGAGCAAGATAAGAAAGGGGCTGCTTATGAATAAGAATGCAAAATAGACCCTCTCAGCCTTGCAGATGTCAAGCACTATATATCCCTTACCCTGATTACAACTTCAGCAGAGTGGAGTGGTTTGTTTATTGAAATAATGAATAGTAGATGGCATCCATTTTAGTGGAAAATTTTAATTTGTGATTCCCTGAGGCTCTGTGAAATGAAACACCCTTATTTATAACTGTAAATGAAACCAAATTGCTTCTGGAATTTCTTCTGTGAAAGACCATCTAAGAACACTGATTTTATATTAGTCTTTGAAATAAAAGATTTAATGAATGCACTTTTGTAGTGAATAACACTATTTCTATCAAGATTATTTTTATTCCTGAAGTATGTTCTAAACTGATTAAGTATCTGCTTTTAAAAACTAATGCACATTGTGACATTTAAGCTTGTCTCAGGAACTCAGAAAATAAAATTCTCTATTCTGTCTGATTTTATGTTTATTTTAGTTAAAATATCAGTTATTTCTGAAAGCAATCATTAGTGCCACAATAACATCTTATTTCAAACTTCAATGAGCAAAGAATTTAAATTAATTAAATAGTATTCAGGGAAAAAAAGGAAGTAACATTTACCCTAGCAAAATCTTGATAGAGAACTATCCTAAAAATTAGTCATTTTAAGAATGAAGTGACTTAAATCAGTGGTTTTCAACCTTTTTACACTTGGGACCAGTGAACATATAATTATTTCAGGGACCACTAAAGCAGAAATCACTCTGAGCATAAGAGAATTCGATTAAGATCACTGGGTCTATAATCTTCACACAACATCATTGCAAGTTAACTCTTTTGTGGGCAGGCACAAAAGTTCTGGTGGACCAGTCTGCGGACCAATGGTTGAAAAACATGGATTTAAATTGTGCAGAAGAATAAAACATTTTGAAAACACTCAATACTTAAGAAATCTTCATGATAAATAATTGATATGCTACTTATATATCAATTTGGCTAACTATTAAATCTTCTCTCAGTGATATTACAGAAAATATTTGGTTAACACATTCCATATACCTGATGTAAATGAAACATCATTTACTTTAAAATGTAGATACTCATTTACATTATAGAAATTATTGTGTCTATTAATTTCAGGTGCTGTTCTAAATCCTTAGGAGACAGTAGTGAACACAATGCTTATAATCTGGGTCCCAGCGGAACTAACATTCAATGGACAGGAGTGGGGTGGGGGTGGAGGATAGAAATTAAACTAGGCAGCCAAATAACTAAAGAAGATAATGTCAGGTAAGGTAAGGGGCTAGACATAAAATAAGACTGAGTAATGAACAGAAAAAGGTGGAGCGGGGAGCTAAAGAGACGCAAATGTTATTACCTCTGGGGTACTGATTGAGCTGAGACCTAAGTAATTAGACAGAGACATCTATGGGAAATTTGAAATATTGCAAATCAAAGTTGGGAACACCTTACCTGTAGACCACTAATATTTAGGAATAGAAATCTAACATGTAAAAACAGGCCTTCTCCTAGCTTTTGTGGGGTTCAGGGCAAGACTATAAATACAGGCTCAAATACTATATGTCTACATATTTATCAGTTCTAACTCAAGATAACAAACTGATAAAGGTAATATAGTCCATCCTCCTATCATGACAACATTACTTTTACCAGAATGTAGTGGTATAAGCAAAGCTGGCTTTCAGCTCCTGACTTATGCCCCTCTTTTTCTACTCTGGACTAAATTCTATGTCGCAAGGAACCTTAAACACTCATATATCGACACCTCAACCTACCCATCTGAGCCTATTCACACTCTCTCCCCACCACAACATATCCTTGGCTAGCCCTCAAGAGGCAAGACCCAAATCCAATGGACACTTGAGTTTTTCTCATGTTTCACTTCTTGGAAGAACTCAATACTGAAACACTCTTTTACTTTTTTTTCCACACATTATAATGCTTATTTTTCCACAAATGTCTTTGGTAATTCTTCTGCCTCTACTCATGTCTTTAAAAAATTTATCTTAAGGCTCTGTTTTAAGTCCTATTCTTCCTCACTTTACACATCTTCCCTAGGTGATCTCATTTATTTCCACAATTTAAAGTATCATCAATAGGTCAGTATCCATTTTCCTAGCTCCATCTTTTTCCTCAAGACAAACTGATTACTTGTTAGTTATACTTGGAAGCCTCTCAGGTATCTCTAGCTCAACGTGTCTAAAACTGATTTCTTTATTCCCTTTTTCCCAACCTTGTTCCAGTCTTCCTTGCTTCTGTAAACAGCACCCTTTCTATCTGAGTTGCCTAAATGAGAAATCTGGGGATCATCTTTTACATTGTCTCCTCTACTTCCTTCTCCCCATATCCAGTCAATGACTAATCCCACCAATTCTTTTCCCTCAGAATCTCTCAAATCTATCCATTTATCTATAATCCCTATGGGAACTATGTTCAAACCACTATTATTTCTTGCCTTGACTACAGCAACAGCCTCCTAACTTGGTGCTTCTCAAACCATTCCATGTCATGGCACATATAAAAAATTATAATATTATAAAATACTCTGGGCCTGACCTGTGGTGGCGCAGTGGATAAAGTGTCAACCTGGAAACGCTGAGGTTGCTGGTTCAAAACCCTGGCTTCCCGGGTCAAGGCACATATGGGAGTTGATGCTTCCTGCTCCTCCCCTTCTCTCTCTCTCTCTCTCTCTCTGTCTTCCCTCTCTATAATAAATAAATAAAATCCTTAAAAAAATACTCTGGGATAAACTAAAAAGAATTTGGAGGTATCTATTTGAGGCTTAATAAAAGAAATACTATTGCTTTCTCAGATGTAATTTTTGAAGATGAATACATAGTATTAGAGACAATGTTAAACATTAGATTTGTATAAATATCAAATACTTTTTCAAAAATTTAGTAGAGATTTTAAAAAGCTTTTCTTGATAAACATAACTTTCAGTATAAAAATTTATACTTGAAATGCCTACTACCAATTCCTGATCAAGACTTTTTAAGAATGACTTATTTGAACTTTTTTTTTTTTTTTTTTGCATAGGAGAGAAAGAAAGAGACAGACATGGACAGACTGACAGAAAGGGAAAGAGATGAGAAGCATCAACTCATAGTTGTAGCACTTTAGTTGATCATTGATTGCTTTCTCATATGTGCCTTGACCAGGAGGCTCCAGCTGAGCCAATGATCCCTTGCTCAATTCAGCAACCTTGGGCTCAAGCCAGCGACCATGGGGGTCATGTCTATGATCCCACACTCAAGCTGGTGAGCCCGCGCTCAAGCCAGTGACCTTGGGGCTTCCAACCTGGGTCCTCAGCATCCCAGTCTAATGTTTTATCCACTGCACCACCACCTAGTCAGGCTCTTTGAATTCTTCTTGATTGTCATCATCAAAGAGAAACTTTGTTCATACATTTAAATAAAAAAAATATTTAAACATTTTTACAATCATTTTAAAGTTTACAATGATTGAAATCATATGAAAGACTCTAAACATTTTTTTAAAATTTCAAATATAATGTTCAAATTGTTGTGGTAATATAAATTAATTTTGAAAACAGTTAAATTTTTCATGCCAAGTACTTCAAAAACAATGATGAAGACTTTATCTGCAGGACACATGGGCACAACCAATACAGTTGCCTAGCATGTAGCTTGGTTAAAGGGAGGAGACAACATTAGCTGCAAACAGAAATGTCAGCTATTTGTAATGTCAGAGCACAGAATACCTTGAAGCTGCACCTGCCACAAAAGTCTACTCCACCTTCACAGACCTACTTGTACCAACCACACAAACCCTTCCAACAGCTCCACAGGCTGTGAAAACCTGGGATGAAGATGTGGGGAGTAGAAAATATGAAATAAACTTAAATACTAAAAAAATACATGAGTCTGGGGAGCTGCTCTCCGGAAGTATTACTGAATTGCTAAGGGGTTATGTACTCTGCATATTGCAGTTTTGAATATAGTACAATAGAAAACTATTTCTGAACTTTCTGGAAAGAATAATATTTGATCAATTGGGCTAGTATAGTTCTGGGTCAGGGAGTTAAGTATAGCACTTTCTAGGTACAGGGCTCAACCTAAACGGACTTACGAAAAATGAGTATTTGTTGCTTGCATACCATTCCCTGCTTTGTACCTCCTGAGTCTTCAGACTCTCCTTCTGGTTAACAGCGGCTCCTTCTCAAAGCCATGCTTCCTTGATTCTGGATCTAAGCTAAACAAGATATTTTTAACCTCAAACCTCCTGTCTTCCTTTCCTTACCAAGAGCTTTTGAAAAAGAACGTTCCCTGCTCTTTTGAAATAAATAGCTACCAAAAGAGATTCTCTCTGTTGGTATACTGGAAAGTGAAGTATGTTATATAAAAAATTAAATTGCTACAGCATGCATTCTCAAGGGGGTGATATCAACTCCAAGGGGGTAAAAATTGGAGAAAATATCCCTTTTTATGTATAAAGCAGAAATACGCACACAGTACAAAAACATATACAGTATTATCTGTAGTGTTAAAACTTTGAGTGCATTAAGAAAAAGTCGAAAAGGACTCCTTAGAGGCTATAATAAAAATAAAAAGGTTGATAAACACTGTTCTAGAGCAATGGCAAATACCACAAAAGGCAGAAGACATAACGGAAATTCATTAATGCTATCATTAAGTTTATGAATACAATGAAACCTGAAGCCCGTTCAAGCTGCTGACTTCTCTTTCTGCCCCCAAGTGAGAAGGGATGAGGGGGGAGGCAGTCAGACAGACTCCTGCATGCACTCCACTGGGATGGCATGCCCACCAGAGGGCCATGCTCAGCTCCTCTGGGGCGTTGCTCTGCTACAATTGGAGCCATTCTAGTGCCTGAGGCAGAGGCCATGGAGCCATCCTCAGCACCCAGGGCCAACTTTGCCCCAATGGAGCCCTGGCTGCGGGAGGGGAAGAGAGAAACAGAGAAAAGAGAGGGGAAGGGTGGAGAAGCAGATGGGTGCTTCTCCTGTGTGCCCTGGCCGGGAATTTAAAACCCAGGACTTACACAACACACCAGGCCAATGTTCTACTGCTGAGCCAACCGGCCAGGGCCTCTTGACTTTCCTTTTAACTAAGCCAATAAACTCCCTTTATAGCAGCGGTTCTCAACCTGTGGGTCGCGACCCCGGCGGGGGTCAAATGACCAAAACACAGGGGTCGCCTAAAGCCATCGCGACCCACAGGTTGAGAACCACTGCTTTATAGTTAAACCATTTTGTGATGAGTTTCCCGTTATATATAACAAGTTATATTAACTGATAAAACATGGAACTCTGTACCTGATGTATTACTATATACCAGGGGCCGGCAACCTTTTTGGCTGAGAGAGCCATGAATACCACATATTTTAAAGTGTAATTCCATGAGAGCCATACAATGACCCATGTACGTTACACATTATCCAATAAAAATTTGGTGTAGTCCTGGAGGACAGCTGTGATTGGTTCCAGCCACCCGCAACCATGAACATGAGTTGTAGGAAATGAATGGATTATAATACATGAGAATGTTTTATATTTTTAACATTATTATTTTTATTAAAGATTTGTCTGCAAGCTGGATGCAGCCATCAAAAGAGCCACATCTGGCTCACAAGCCATAGGTTTCCAACCCCTGCTATATACAGTCATCCCTCGCCATATCATGGTTCACTTTCATGGTCTCACTGTATCATGGATTTTTCACTATATCACAGGATTTTGCAGTATATAAATATTTTATATATTTATTATTTTAATTATTTTTGCAGTAAAATAAGCAAAATAAGTGGGGAAAGGTTAATAACAGTGTGGGAAAGGTTTATAAGAGTGTGAGGAGAGTTTATAAAGCCTTAAAAATATATATACATAATAAAATAGATATGAGGACGCTACTTCATGGATTTTCGCCTATGGCAGGGGGTTATGGAACCTAATCCCCAAGATAGAGGAGGGACCACTCTATGCCAATGCAGCAGTACACTGAGGTAGAGCTATTTTAGTCTATTTCTGCTAAACCTCCATGAAAATAGATGACAGATATCCTCAATTCCAAAATGAGACAAATAAGATGAGAATCTCATCTAGAATATGCAAAGAGATAGTGGGATTGGATCTCAAAACTCTTTTGGCCCTCTTTCCCTGGATAGTATAAAAGGCTTAAAATTGAAGACAAAACTCAAGGTTAAAGGGGAGATATTAGGACACTGACATGAGGGTGGGTGGGAGAATGCCCAAGCTGAAAGGGATTTCAAGGAGACTACTTAAATAACTTGATATGTATCTTTAGAAGTCTGTGGAGACACAGTAGACTGGTGACTGAAGTTGACGTGAAATTAAGAAGCTTCCATCTTAATTTATAAAAGTTAAAGGGGATGCATACAAAACTTACATGAACTCAAATGGGTTCAGCTCTCCTACCACATTTCTCTATATTGACCCTAGAACAACACAGGGGTTAAGGCACTGACCCCCCCACACACACACAGTTGAATATTCACATATAACTTTTGACTCCCTAAAAATTTAAGTACCGTTGGTATCCAAGGGGGATGGTTCTAGGATCCCTCACAAATGTCAATATCCACAGATGCCCAAGTACCCTATATAAAATGGTATAAATCTATGTGTACAGTTGGTTCTCCATATTCACAGACTCCTAACTACAGATCAGAAACACAGGTATATATTAAAAAAGAAAAAAGAAAAAAAAATCCTGCATATAAGTGGACCTATGCACTTCAAACCTGTATTGTTCAAGGGTCAACATACTTAGGATTCTGATTGCAAGTGACAAAAATACAACTTAAATCGCTTTTGAGAAAAATGGAAATTTACCAGCTCACGTTATCAAGTTACAGAATAGGAGAGGTAGATTGTACCTTGGGGATGACTGGATCCAGAGACATAAACACTGCTGGGATTTTATTATCAGAGATTACTAGAAAGGTGTCAGGCAGATCCCCCCCCCCATAAAGAAAAGGTGATTTGTAAGCAAATAGAAATGAATTGATTTTAGACTAGTACCAAAGCCAGTGGATAAAACACAGAGCAGAAGTATTGGGGTAGAAGATGTTCAAAATCATGTAGGAAATTTACTACAAAATGTATCCAACAACAAAAAAAGATTTATCTATAGATGAATGGATGGACTGATGAACAGATATGTGATAAAGCAAGCACAATAAAATGTTAATGGTAGAATCTTCATAGCAGATGCATGAGTCTTCACTGTAAAATTTTCTATATGTTTGATACTCTTCATAACAAAATGTTGGGGGACGGGGTAGTTAAGCAGAAGAACAGCATCATGGCTGTAGTGATTAGTCCCTTGTCAGCACAATTCTAGTGCTAAACTGAAGGTATGGGAAGCAGCTCTTGCACTCCAGGGAAAGGTAGACTGGCAAAAGCTACTAATTCATCCATAACATATAACAAATATTTCTTGAGTTCTCTGTTGGCAGCATTCACTATATTAAAAACAAGGTGTTGGCCCTGGCCGGTTGGCTCAGTGGTAGAGCGTCGGCCTGGCGTGCAGGAGTCCTGGGTTCGATTCCCGGCCAGGGCTCACAGGAGAAGCGCCCATCTGCTTCTCCACCCCTCCCCCTCTCCTTCCTCTCTGTCTCTCTCCTCCCCTCCCACAGCCAAGGCTCCATTGGAGCAAAGATGGCCCGGGCGCTGGGGATGGCTCCATAGCCTCTGCCTCAGGCGCTAGAGTGGCTCTGGTCACAACAGAGCAACGCCCCGGATGGGCGGAGCATTGCCCCCTGGTGGGCGTGCTGGGTGGATCTCGGTGGGCTGCATGCGGGAGTCTGTCTGACTGCCTCCCTGTTTCCAGCTTCAGAAAAATAAAAGCAAGGTGTTAAATCAGAAATGATTTGCAGAGTGAGAGTACAAGGTTAAGCGGTGATCATTCTAGCTTGGGAATTGAGAGTAGAAAAAAACATGTAAAAATGGCTATCCCATTGACTTAATCGGCTTCAATTTGATTAGTGCACTAGGCATCATTTTAAATGTAGAAATAAAGCTGATTTCTCACTTGGACAACTGAGTAGATGATGAGATCCTGCATGGAGACAGAAAATGCAGACAGAACACGTTTGTGGTAAGTGAAAACTTTTAAATTTGATCTTGAAATTTAGGTGCTACATCTAAATAGAGATGTCCAATAGGTTCAGAACTCAGGGGAAATGTTAAGCATTAAGAGAGATTGAGAGTCATCATCATAAAAGTGGCATAGGTAGTCAAGACTCTAGGTAAAATTATCCGAAGGGTGTACTGTGAGAAGAAATTATTCTTTCATTCTTTTATCCATTCACCAAGCTACCATTGAGTGTTTCTAGAATTATGAATAAAAAAAACAAGATTTTCCAGGAATTCCTAACTTCTTGATTGTCAAATCCTACATTCTACTTGCAATCCCAAATTATTTAACTTAATTCTGTACAGCATATATTGGGCTGCCTACTCCTTAATTGGCAAGTTCTCTTCCAGTGATACTCAGATCACCCTTCCCCTCACTTTCTTCCCTTCTGTTCTTCAACCTCTTACTAAGACAGCATTTGACATTCACAGGATTTTATCCTTGGTTCTTAAACCTTCATCTATAATTCTAACTTTCCCAGTTTGGCTTTAAGTAAAACTAAATAAAGTACAACAGCTAATTTAAAACTAAAAATTATGTTGATAGCACAACACAGGCAATACTATCCACCTTGGACATACATTGGCTTATATTCTACTAGTTTGTGGGGTTCATAATTGTTTTGACAAGAAGAAAAGTCTGATGTTCTAAATTACAGCAGCTGGGGAGTAAGAGGAGACGGAGCTGTCAGCCTGTTAACGGCTGCTGGCCAACGAACAAAACACTGCTCACGTTCCTTTTATTGCCTGTTGGAATTTTGGGTTCATTTCCAGGTGGCTATTTCCACAGATTATTTTAGCCAGGCACCATCTAACACCTGGGCTTTCCAGATTGCTGCCCACAGCCAATCTACAGGAGCAGGCATTTCTTTATGTGGATGTAGTGCTTATCCAAGTGCTGGTCTCACTTCACCTTCTCTCACCCCTTTCCCAGTAGCTAATGTGAATTCTTTAAGACTACCTTTCTTCTCCCTACCTGATGTATAAAAATGCTTGCAAAACTGCACGATGGACATGCTGCCTTTTCTACCTTGCTATGCTTCTTGTGATTTAAACTCCATGTTCCAAGACATGGAGCTAACATTTTAGCTTAATAAAAACCTTATTTAAAAAAACAAAGAAACACTTCAGATTTGGAAGTTAGTGTACTTCCCCATGTACAAAACACACCATTTCTCAAAAAATTTGGGGTCTAAAAACTGGGTGCATCTTACACAGTGGTTATAATTTTTTTACTTGTATTTCCCGCTTTTTCACGCTTGTTTTTGCACTCATTGTTGTAGATTTTTTTTACTTGCATTTTCTGTTTTCGCGTTTATTGTTTTTTTTCAAATTTCGAGCGCCAAAATTAAGGTGTGCCTTATACACGGGAGCATCTTATACAGGAAAAAATAGCAAATTTTTTATTTGTTTAATATTTTAGTCTTTGAATCTATTTTCTCTTGTTCTGAAGATAGCAAAAAGAATATATAATTTTCAAGGGTACTGTTAATGATTAAATTATAAATGTGAAGCATCTAGCATGGTGCTCCTCCACACTCTGTGTACTATTAATTAAGGTGACCAACTTTTTTACAATGAAAAGGAAGACAAAAATAAATTGAAGTAAACACTATTGTAAATAAAAGAAACATTTTATTCATTGAAACAATACACTATATGATAAATGCATAATAAAAACATTTGCAATATTTTATATTATAATTATGCTTACATGCCTATTAATTTTTAATAATAATTATAAGAAAAAAGTACTCATTTAGATACAAATACATCACATCACATGCAATGGATTGACTCTGCATAGATCAAATACAGACATTTACAGATCAGTCTTCCAATATCAAAAAGAGGACATGTAGGAGGACACTTTTCAAGGGAGAACAGAACTTACAAAAGGACTATTCTCCCTGAAGGAGGACAATTGGTCATCTTATAATGCAACCCATAACTTCAGTTGAACACAACAAACTATGTCAAATTATAAATACCTACCTTATTTAATATTAACTTCTGATCCTTGAACACTCAGCCTACATGTTGTTATTCAGGTTACATGTGTTGTAATGTATCGTACCTTAATTCCACGGGTTATGTAGAGACATCAAGGCAGGATACAGAAGAGTTTTTAAAAGGAGATTTATTACTAAGCTGGCTGTATATGCCTTACACGAGGTATAGCTAACCCAAATCGTGTAGCATTGACTATAGCTCTGAGGTTAGTTATATACACTTGATCACATAGAGGTTGGGGGGAAAGGAGGGGGAGTGGTCTTGTACCTTTGTCTAGAGGTACATACATCAATCACATGATTTCAGAATGAGAGGGGGCTTACATGATGTCAGAGGATAAGCGTTTGTAAATCTCATTAAGGAGAAAGAAAGGGGAGAGGAAAGGGCTGCTTAAGTCTTTCTTCCTTCTCCTGTATTCCTGGCTAGCTGTTTACCTTCTTTCTCACAAGTGTGGGAAGAGAGGGTGTCCAACTCCCCTTCCTCGTTCCATTCAAAGCCTAGTACAAAAACCTCTGCCTTTTGACCCAGCAATCCCACTTTTAGGAATATACCCCAAGAACACCATAGCACTGATTCAAAAGAAGAAATGCACCCCCATGTTTATGGCAGCATTGTTCACAATAGCGATGATCTGGAAACAGCCCAAGTGTCCGTCAGTGGACGAGTGGATTAAAAAGCTTTGGTACATATATACTGTGGAATACTACTCAGCCATAAAAAATGATGACATCAGATCATTTACAACAACATGGGTGGACCTTATACTGAGCAAAATAAGTAAATCAGGAAAAAAAATAAGAACTATATGATTCCGTACATAGGTGGGACATAAAAATGAGACTCAGAGACATGGACAAGAGGGTGGTGATTATGGGGTGGGGGGAGGAGAGGGAGGGAATTGGGAGAGGGGAAGGGCACAAAGAAAACCAGTTAGAAGGTGACGGAAGACAATTTGACTTTGGATGATAGGAATGCAACATAATCAAATGTCAAAATAACCTGATGTTCTCTCTGAACATATGTACCCTGATTTATCAATGTCACCCCATTAAAATTAGTAATAAAAAAAAATAACCTCTCTACTTACAATATAATAGCCCTTCCTAAGCATGAATGTGATTGGCCATCTTGAGCTGGTATAAATCATGCACAAGTGTAGAAATTATATTTACAAAAAAACTCTCTGAATGCTTGGCCTAAATCATAAAATGCCTTTTAAGCCTCTTAGTAAAAAGGGTTTCTTATCTCAGTACAGAGTTTGTCCTTGTAAGCCAGGAAGCTCCTACCTTCTTCTCCCTCATTTTTTCCATAAAAAAGAGGGGGAAAGAAACCTGACTCTTCCTTCTAAAATATTAATATTAATTTTTGCAATTCTTCCGTACCTTACCACACATGCTCTGACTCGCTCTATATACAGTGGTACCTTAAGATTCGAATTTAATTCATTCTGTAACAGAGCTCATAAGTCAGTCAATTAGTATATCAAACTGCCAATACCAGGCCGTGCGCCAACGCGCCAACTAGCAGCAGCTTCCCGAATCACGACTGGTATCTCAGAATTTCCCTCGGATCTCAAACAAAAATACGGACCAAGTCGCAGCTCGTATCTTAAAAAAAAAAACAACTTATGTTGGTATCACTGTATAGGGTACTTTTCTTTAGAATTCCTCATTGTCATGTACAACTGCTTCTTTCTATACATCACATTGAGGGAAACGTTTCAAAGGCTTCTTAAGAAAATAGTTGAGCTTAGTTTAGCGCGAATCTAAAAAGTAAGCGCCCAGACAAAAAGCCCAACACTACCACCGAATGCTGCAGGTCACTAAAAGAAACGGAAATGGGTCTATAACATAGCTCACGAAGCAGATTTGAAACCATAGCTTTCATCTTTCCCGCGGGTTCCTAAAGGACCAACCGCAATGACATTCCAACGCGCTCTGCGCGACTTCCGTTCGCGCATTTTAAGTACGTCAGAGGGTCAGCTCTCGCGGTATCATCCGGTTGCTGAAGCACTTTAACAAAGATCTCGCGAAATTTGTTCCACAGATCCGAGTTAGCCTCTTACCCTCCCCCACCTCCCCCAAACTGTCCTTCCTTACTCAGTCTCAGTTACCAAATTCTCCCCTCCCTTCCCTTGAGCTCAAGGCCCTCCTCCTGTTTCCGATTTCAGGCCGGAATCGGAAGTACAGTGGGCGGGGCCCGGCGGCGGAAGACGCAGCCCAGCCGGAGCGGGGACTCGGCTGTGGCCGCTGCCCTGCCTCCTCCACGCATCGCCGTGGCTCCAGACTGAAGGTCGGTCCGGAGGCGGGTGGGCGCGGGTCTCCCCCGGAGTGTCCGGGCGGCAGCCTCCCCGGGCCACCCGGGCTCCACGAGGGATCATGTCTACAACCTCCGCCGCTTCCTCCTCCTCCTCGTCTTCGGCCAGTGACATGATCGAAGCCCCCTCCCAAGTCCTCAACTTTGAAGAGATCGACTACAAGGAGATCGAGGTGGAAGAGGTGAGCGAAGCCCGGCACGGATGTGCGGGTCCCGGCCTGTCCCGCCTCCTCCTGGTCCCAACTCTGAGGGCGCCTGTCGGCCGGTGGGATTCTGGGGCCCCGGGGTTCACACGGGAGTCCCCGACGCCCTGCTGAGACCGGGTGTAGACGGAACTCTCCGCCTTCAGCTGCTCCGAGGTGTCTCTCTTTTTGCCTCACTTAACATTCTTGAGTTGGATTTGACACTCGTGTATCTGGTTTGGGTCATCAACAGGAAGGTATACTGGTGAGACAAGGTGGCCCACCAGTTCCCTTCTCTGTGAGTAGTGAATTCGTCAAAGACCGTAGCCGTTTTGGAGGTTTAGTTCACTGAGGCGCGGCGTCCTTAAGGGCAACGGATTGTGCTGTGAGGATCGACATCTCTCTCTTCCTGGAACCTAATGTGTGCTCGGTACATGCTAGGTAAATTAATACATCATCATATATAACAGCGTTTCCCCGAATATGGTTGGTTTGTTTCGCCTTTACTACAGAGCAGTAGTCATAATATTAAATGTTCTGCCTCCAGCTGGGCTAATTAAATGAATTTCAACATTAGTAGAGTGTAGACTGGTTACGACGAAAAGCTGTTTCAAGTTGCATATTCTGAAGAGATAACGAATGACTTCCGTGACAACTGGAATATAACAACAGACCAGAAATCGCTGTTAGAAAACCCGAATCCATTCTCTGGTCTGTAGTAATTTAAGTTAGTTTAGACAAGAGCAAGGAAATCATGCGTGTTTAGTACATTACTCCTTTTCAGATTCACAGAGTAGATTGGTTCTAAGGACCATAGCAGTTAGAAAGGTAAAAACTGTGTACATATAATTTAAAGAATCACTTTGTATAGTATTAAAACTTTGGTTGAAAGTAGTATCAATCGGTTATTATTTATTCATCATTTTCAAAATTATTAAGTACTTTGCATTGCAAATACCATGAAGAACCCTGTATGTCCTGTATCATAAACTCAGTTAGGACTTCTTTAAAAATCCTAAATTATTTTTAGGTACTGGCAAGCTAAAAGTAGTGAGATAATTATCACTTAACAAATAAGGTTTTTTTTCTGTGCATGTTCTGAAGAATAATGGGTTACATAATTTTTATTTTGTAAAGTAATCTTAGAAATCACTGAAAACAACCCTATTTTACAAGATAGTGTAAGTAGGAAGAGCGGAGCCTTTGGAGTTAGAGAAAGATCCAATATATCATATATCTGCTATGCCACTTAATAGCTGTATGATTTGGAGCAAGTTTGATAACCCCTTTCAGCTTTAGTTTCCTTAACTATACAATAAGGGTAATTTTATTTTATTTTATCTGTATAACAGATCCTGTTAGGCAATATGCAAAACCCCAAACTCAGTGTCTGACACATATTACTAGGAAACTTTCAGAGAGGAAGTGACCTGCTTTAAGGTCACATGGCTAAAAGAAGGACCTGTATTTTGAAAAGAGAGGGGAATTTTTTCCTGTGTAGGTGGCTTTTTTCTTCTTCTTTCTATTGGGGCTATAATAAATTCCTTTTTCAGAAGTGGATAGTTGATCTAATTTTTCTGGTTAACATTCTTTCTTTTTTAAGAATAAAAACTCAGTGAGTCAGTATAAAAGAATTGCAGTTTTTAAATAAGCATTTACGTCTACTCTGTGGCAAACTGTCATGCTTGTAGACTACAAATTGTTATATAATAATAACTTGTACTTCATGGTCTACCAGATGCTTTCACATACTTACATCATTTGATCCTTACAACCTTAGTTTTTACACACTACTTTCTAAAGCATTTTACATTCTTGCTTCCTGGAGGAATGAAAGTTACTAAGAGACATTTTATTGCTCTTCCCCCAAAGTCATTTAACTTCTGATAGGTTTTTAAGTTTCTAAAGACCCCTCTTTTCGTTTAGATAATGTTTCAACCTTTCTTTGGTATATTTAGGACAGTGGTGAGAAGTAGAGTTTTGTTTCTAAATAAAAATTTCTAATATTAGGCAGTCATTTAGTTTTTTAATAGGTTAAAATCATGAATAAAAGAACAAAAAGACCAGAAACAAAAAGTATTTTACATTGCTTTCAATATTTTATATGAACATGTATATATATTCCTATAAGTAAAAGAAAATCATATTCTGTATTAATCAAATAACACTAACTAAATCAACATTGTATCAATTCGAGACTATATAAGAAAAACATTCCAACCACAGGGCAGATATGCAACCATTTAGTAGATGCACATGTTTGAGGCATTAGCTGATTTTTTTAACCCTTGCATTCCTGATATTGTGACTCAGTAACAGCAGTGTGGCATCTCAATTCAATTCTGATATCAAATTAGAAAAGGTTTTAGCCTTAGAAGTCTACATAGGTACTTCTTTCTTTTAAGTCATTTAGTTTTTACCATCTGGATTTATGTGTGGAAAATGTTAGAATAAGTTGTAAGGTAGGTACTTTGGGAACGAGCTTGCAACAAGTGGTAAAGGCATCGTGGTATACTGAGCTGGGTATTTAAAAAATTTAGATGTCATACTGATGCAGCCATAATGTATTTCTAATTTTGAACAAGTCACCTCATTTTTTAGGGTCTCTTGATTTCTCACGTGAAATGAAGGATTGAACAAGATAATTTTTAAGTTATCTTCCAATTCTAAAATAAAAACACATTTATTGTTTCTAGTATTTATGCTCTGTTTCTACAATGAGCTTTAAGGGCAGTGATCGTGATCTCCCGTGGAATGTAGTTAAACCAGCTAATCCCGGTTAGACAAGGCAAGTGATATCCCCATTTTATAGATACTGATCAATGACTTTTATTGGTTAGAAGCTTTATGTCTAACTAAATGGTAGAGTTGGTAGTGGAATTTGAGATTTCTCACTCCTGAGTCAGTTCTTATGGTAGATTTACAATGTTTCTTTAGTTCTCTCTAAACTACTCTATAATGAAACCTTATTTTGAGGACGAGGAAGCAAAAATACTGATTTCCTTTATAATAATTGGTCCTGAGCCCTTAATAAACATTCTTCTCCCTGCACAGTACTTCTAAGGTGCTGAGGAAAATAAGTAGAAGAATCCTAGAATGCTTTTCTTAAAAAATATTGACTTGTGGCCCTGGCTGGGTAGCTCAGTTGGTTAGGGCATAGTTCCAAAGTGCAGAGGTTACCAGTTCGATCCCCAGTCAGGACACATACAGGAACAGATTGATGTTCCTGTCTCTCTCTTTCTCTCTTCCTCTCTCTCTAAAACCAATAAAATAAACATTTAAAAAATGTTGACTTGTGAGACTAGAATAAACACAGAACAATTAAAAATTACATTTTTATGCCTTACCAGTGGTGGTACCGTGGACAGAGCATCAACCTGGGACATTGAAGTCCCAGGTTTGAAACCCTGAGGTTGCCCAGCTTGAACACAGGCTCATCTGGATTAAGCACAGACTCACCAGCTTGAGTATGAGGTCGCTGACTTGTGCATGGGATCATTGACGTGGTCCCATGGTCGCTAGCTTGATCCCAAAGGTTGCTGGCTTGAAGCCCAAGGTCACTGGCTTGAGCAAGGGGTCACTGGTTCAGCTGGAGCCCCCTGGTGCTGCGACTAGGAGTTGATGCTTCACATTTCTCCATTCTCCTTCTCTCTCTCTCTCTCTCTCCTCTCTTTCTCTCTCTCTCTCTCTCTTCCCCCCCCCCCCACGCGCACACACACCCGCACACTGAAATAAGTAAATAAATAAATAAGAATTACATTTTTAGCCCTGGCCAGATAGCTCGGTTGGTTAAGCATCGTCCCAATACGCAAAGGTTGTGGGTTTGAGCCTCAATCAGGGCACATACAGGAACAGACTGATGCTTTTCTTTGTCTCTTTCTCTCTCTCTTTATATAAAATCAGTCAATAAAAAAATTTTTTTAAAAGAGAAAAAAATTGCATTTTTAGGACCACAAATTTAAAGCTATGAATATAATGTTAATTGAGCACTTAAGCTATACTTTGAAAGTAGGTTTAATCACATGAGGCTCCATTGAGTGGAAAAGAGTTTGAAACTAGATTTTGAATAAAATAAGTACTGTAGAATGGGAAAGGCACTAAGATGAATTCTTTGCAGTTGTTTCTCTGCCTAGGATGAACGTTCTTCCAGAACTTCACAACTGGCTCCTTCTCACCATTCAAGTCCTACCTCAAATGAGAGAAGCTTACCTGAGCAACCTAGGTCACTTCTATTCATCCTTGTGGTACTTACCAGTAACCAAAATTGTGTATTCCCCAGCAAAATGTAATATGCCTTATTGACACTTGTAACTCGAATACCTAACACCTAGAAGTTGAATGAGTAAATGAAGTTATAACAGCATAATCATGAACATTTAATGCTTGTTATATTACATGTGATAAAATCAGAGGTTAAGATTAGTTAGTGATTTGGCTAAAGCAGCATTTATACTAGAAATTAAATCTGATCCTTGTAAATGTTGACTCTATAACAGTCTATGTTATACCTAGCAAATACTTTTGTTTAGCAGGGGTCAGGTGCTGTGAGCCAGGTATCAGTGGGCCTTTACTAAAATGCTAAATAGACCATAAGTGACATGGGTGCTTTTTAAAAGGAAGACTTAGTGTTGACCTCAAGTATGATATATGAGCAAGGCACATATAATCACTGCACCATTTATATGTTTTTAAGCTTCATATTATGTAAAGCTTTGTTTTAAAGCAGGGGTCTCAAACTCACGGCCCGCGGGCCGCATGCGGCCCGCCAAACAATTTTGTGCGGCCCACAGACTAATCCACGAAGTTCAAAATATTTTGGATAAAATTAAGTAAGCCCGTGAATTAGTCTGCGGGCCGCACAAAATTGTTTAGCGGGCTGCATGCGGGCCGCGAGTTTGAGACCCCTGTTTTAAAGGGAAATATATATAGAATTTTGAAAGTGATGTGCATTTTATAGTTGTAGGTTATGAGTATGTCGGCAACTGATAATAAGAAAAACCTAATTCATAGTGGCCTGAATAAAGTGAGTCCATAGGTTTGTTAGTCAGTATTTAACTATGGATATTCAAAATTATTAATAAGCTTTTCTATGTGAAACGTAGTGATCATTGGTTTCAGCAGATGTGGAATTGTCATCACAGTGAAGAGGTAGCCCAGCGATAATTTTTATATTGTGCATGTATAGCTTAAAAGATGATACGAGTATATTATTTGAAAAAAAGACCTATTCAATGGCCCAGATGTCTTATGGCAGGCTTAAAAAGACTGAATGAAAAAATTCAAAAGAAAGTTTTAATCTTTTGTGTTATCAAGTCTGTCTTGTCAGCAGATGGCAGTTCTACTCTGCCACAGTTTATTAATAGATTTTGAAGTTCTGAAATAGTTGGAGGCTCCAAGTTCTAACTAATAAATGTAAGATATATGCCTGTTCTATCATGTTCCAAATTTCTAGCCAACCTAATGGCAGCGTAGCCAAGGTTCATTGCCATAGTTCATAGAACAGCGCCAAACCAAACTGATAGCTATAGTCACTGAACTAAAAATAACATAAATGGGGGACAATGAAGACGAATTATTTCAAGTGTGGTGATTACAGGAGGGAAAGAGAAATGGGAGGTGGGGAAAGCTAGAGGGGGATAAATGGTGATAGAGAGAGACTTGGCTTGGGGTGATGAACGCACCATACAGTATACAGATGATGAGTAATGAAATATATAGCTGAAACCTATATAATTTTATTAATCAATGTCACCCCAATTCAATTAAAGAATAAAAGTTAAAAAAAAGAATTATGTCATAGTAAATTAAAAGCACAAGGGCATACATCCCTTTCCATTCAGTTTTGTTTAGGTGTTTTTGTTTTTAATAACCTGATTTGGATGAAGGAAAGGAGTAGTCTTCCATCCTAAGGAATCAGTTTTTTAAGGAGTTGCTTTCTTCACACACATACACCCAAAATTCTGATTTTGATTTTGTGCCTTTTAATACTAATTGCGTGAAAATATTATATGCACCATTTCTTAAAATTGTGTTACATTTTTTATTAAATTAAATTTAAATCTGCTTTACTACTATATGAGATTAAAGTTGTGGACCCAAAACCAAGAGGAAATTAACCCATGGCGAGTGGGGGAGTAGGGGAGATACGTATTGTAAAAGAATTGATCTAAGAACATTTTAATTTAGAAAACATTTGCCTGACCAGGTGGTGGTGCAGTGGATAGAGCATCGGACTGGGAGGTGGAGGACCTAGGTTCAAAACCCTGAGGTCACCTGTTGGAGCGTGGACCCATCTGGCTTGAGTGCGGGCTCACCAGCTTGAGTGTGGGGTTACTGGCTTGAGCGTGGGATCATAGACATGACCCCATGGCTGCTGGCTTGAGTCTAAGGGTCACTGGTTTGAGCCCCAGGTTACTGGCTTGAGCAAGGGGTCACTCGCTCTGCTGTAGCCCCCGGTCAAGGCACATATGAGAAAGCAATCAATGAACAACTGAAGGAACTGCAATGAAGACTTGATGCTTCTCATCTCTCTCCATTCCTGCCCATCTGTCCCTCTCTCTGACTCTGTCTCACAAAAAAAAAAAAAGAAAGAAAGAGAGAGAGAGAGAGAGAGAGAGAGAGAGAAAGAGAAAGAAAGAAAACAAATTTATAAGAAAATATTTCTAAATTGACTTCTTTAAAACCAAAGCCCCCTTTGAATTCCTCTTTTCTTCTATTTTTACAGATGAGGGATTGTGACAATTATCTGAAATATTATTCTTAGGTTCACCATTTTATTTTTATTTACTTTTTTTTAAGGATTTTATTTATTGATTTTAGAGAGAGGAGGGAGAAAGGCGGGGTAGGTGGGAGCAGGAAGCATCAACTCACAGTTGCTTCTAACATGTGCTCTGACCTGACAAGCCCAGGGTCTCCTAGCAGCTACCTCAGCATCCCAGGTCAGCACTTCATCCACAGCATTACCACAGGCCAGGCTAGGTTCACCATTTTAGTTGGATGTGTGTGATGGGGGAGATCACTTGTCATTTGGATGTGAGCCCTTTTTCACACTCTTGGTGAAAATTGATCCTTGGAGAAAGTTGTTCAAAATAATTGTTAGGAAAACTTATCAAAGAAACTTGTATTATTCATATATGAATGCAATCTGGAAAGCATATTTGATTTGTGAACTTGAACTAGAAATTTGGTAGTAGGTAAAAAGTAACTTCCTTTCAGAGTTTTGTAGCTTGACTTTAGGTTTTCCATTATTTACCTCAGTTGCCCTTGTGTGTCAGTTTGCTGTCTGTGCCATTCATTTCTATTGATCTATTATGTGCTCAAGAAAAACATTGGTTTGCTCACAAGAATTCTTTTTCTTTCTTCCTGCCCAAGATGGCATCTCAGTGCACTGCAGAATTCCCATAAATAATATCAACAACATGGCCTCTGCATCAATATGTGTGATGGTTTCCACTGAAGTATCGTGTCTCACTGTTACTATGTTTTTAATATAACCTAATACAGCTGTTCTCAAACATTAAAATCACCTGAAGAGCTTGGTTAAACACAGATTGTTTGGCCCATCCCAACAATAATTTGGGATTGGAACCGAGATTTTCTATTTCTCACAGATTTCCAGGTGATACTGATGCTTCTGAACCAGAGATCAGGCTTTGAGAGCCATTGGCTGAATGCTGTTGCTATTTTTATATCTGGTTTCTTGGCTTCTTGTGACATTCTCTTGGTTTGCCTGCCTCCTGACTTTTTGCTGGTTCTTTCTCCTCTATTTGTGTTTAAAATGAAGTCCTTCTAGGCTCAGTTTTGGGGCATAATATTTACATGTTATTTTTTGGTGACCTCATCCAATTGATAGACTAGAATACCAACTAAATTGTGCTGATGACTCTCCTAAGTTCTTATCTCCTGCCTGACTTCTTTTTGACTCCTGTTTCCACTTTTTTTCGTGATGTTTCTACCAGCTAATAGACATCTTAAACTCTGTATGACTAAAACAGAAAGAACTATGTTATTTTTTAAATCTCTTGCTTGTCTGATTGTTTCTTATCCTTCATTAAACTGTTGGCTAATTATATCTTTCTCTCCACCAGTTCTGTCTCCAAACAATCAGCAGGTTCTTTTGACTTTGCCTATAAAACATATCCCAGACATGCCCATTTTTCTGCACTACCATCAATCTTGTCCTCACAGCTATTCTATCTTGCTTGAGCTGCTGTTTTAATTAGCCCTCCTACCTGGTCTCTCCATTTATACTCTAGCACCCCTCCAATCCATTCTTTACATAAGAGCTAGAATGGCCTGACCAGGTGGTGGTGCAGTGGATAGAGCATCAGACTGGGATGCAGAGGGCCCAGGTTCAAAACCCCGAGGTCACCGGCTTGAACGCAGGTTTGCTCTCTTGAATGTGGGATCACAGATATAATCCCATGGTGGCTGGCTTGAGCAAGGGGTCACTTGCTCTGCTGTAGACCCCTGGTCAAGGCACATATGAGAAAGCAAGCAGTGAACAACTGAGGTGGCACAATGAAGAATTGATGCTTCTCATCTATTTCTCCTCTGCCTGTCTGTCCCTCTTTCACACACACAAAAAGGCTAGAATGGCTCTGGCCAGTTGGCTCAGCAAAAGAGCGTCAGCCCAGTATGTGGAAGTCCTGGGTTTGATTCCTGGCCAGGGCACACAGGAGAAGCGCCCATCTGCTTCTCCACTCTTCCCCCTTTCCTTTCTCATTGTCTCTCTTCTCTTCTGCAGCCAGGGCTCCATTGGAGCTAAGTTGGCCTGGGTGCTGAGAATGGCTCCATGGCCTCTGCCTCAGGTGCTAGATGGCTCTGGTTGCAATGGAGCAAAGGCCCAGATGAGCAGAGTATTGCCCTCTAGTGGGCATGCCAGGTGGATCTCAGTCGGGCGCATGCGGGAGTCTGTCTCTCTGCCTCCCCGCTTCTCACTTCAGAAAAATACCCAAAAAAAAAGGCTAGAATTTTTTTTTTAAGATTTTGTTTTTATTCATTTTAGAGAGGGGAAAGAGAGAAAAGAGGGGAGGAGCAGGAAGCATCAACTCCCATATATGCCTTGAGCAGAGCAAGCCTGGGGTTTTGAACTAGCAACCTCAACATTCCAGGTTGATGCTTTATCTGCTGTACCCCCACAGGTCAGGCTAGAATGATTTTTAAAATGTGAAATCCTATCACATCTTTTCTCCTTAAATTCCTCTGATTGCACTTAGACTGAAATTCAGACTCCTTTTTATGGTACAGAGAGCCATTCAGGATCTAGACTGCCTATCTGTCCAGCCTTATTTTGCTTCACTCTTCACCCACTACACACTGCCCACACTGAATGATCACTCTTTCTCTGGGTCATCACTGAAATGTCCTTTCTCTCAGTGAGCCCTTGTAGGACTGCACTGTTTAAAATTGGGGTAGGGGTTGCATATGTGTATACACAAAAACACATACATTCCGCTTTTCTAAAAATTATACATTTTTCTTATATATCCTGTTTTTTCATTTGTCTCCCTTCATGAGAATATAAGTAGTAAAAGCAAAGATTTTGATTTGTTTACTCCTATACCTTGAGGATAGCACCCAGCCTATAGATGATGTTATGTTCAAATATGGTCAAATAGGGAATGAGGGTTTTTTCCTCCCCTTAGGACCTTTCCATTACAGTAGTCTCTCACCATACCGCAGTTCACTTTTCACGGTCTCACTGTATTGCAGATTTTTCGCTATATCACGGGATTTTGCGGTATATAGATATAGATATTTTTATATATTTGTTTTTAAATTATTTTTGTGGTAAAATAAGAAAAGTAAATGTGTGGGATGCCTGACCAGGCGGTGGCGCAGTGGATAGAGTGTCGGACTGGGACATAGAGGACCTGGGTTCAAGATCCCGAGGTCGCCAGCTTGAGCACCGGCTCATCTGGTTTGAGCAAGACTCACCAGCTTGGACCCAAGGTCTCTGGCTCGAGCAAGGGGTTACTTGGTCTGTTGTAGCCCCCGGTCAAGGCACATATGAGAAAGCAATCAATGAACAACTAAGGAACCGCAACGAAGAATTGATGTTTCTCATCTCTCTCACTTCCTGTCTGTCCCTATCTGCTATCTGTCCCTCTTTCTCTCTCTCTCTCTCTCTCTCTCTCTGTCTGTCTCTGCCACACAAAAAAGAAATAATAAGTGTGGGAAAGATTTATAAAAGTGTGGCAATGGTTTTTAAAGCCTTAAAATATATATAAATAATAAAATGGAATATATGGTTGCTACTTCATGGATTTTTGCCTATGAGGGGGCAGGGTTCTGGAATTTAAACTCCACGATAGATGAGGGACCACTTGTAATTCTTTCCACTTCCTTAGTTGGTCCCTTGTGTCATTCAAATATCAAGTTAGTAACCTCAGCTGGCCTTCCCATACTATCTTGCTTGAAGTTTCCACTAATCTTTGTTATATTACCCTGTTTTTTTCTACATGGTATTTTTTTACAATGTTATTTTTTATTGAGTGATTGATTGATTTTTAGGGAGAGAGGAAAGGAGACAGAGAGGCAGAAACATCAATCTGTTCCTGTTTGTGCCCTGACCAAGGATTGAACCCACAACCTTTGTAGATTAAGACAATGCTCTAACCAACCAAGCTATCAGGCCAGGGCCTGTTATTTTTTTTATTCAGATCTTTTTGTGTATTGACTGTCTTCATACTTAATTGAAAGTATGTTCCGTGTAGATCAGGGATATTGTGTTATTTACTACTATATTTCTGATATCCCAAAGACATTCAAGAAATACTGGTTTAAGGAATAACAAATGGGGTTTATTGTTCTCTTGGCATAAACCTCACATTCACCTCTTGAAAGCAGGAGGCCTTACCCCGTTTCTCCCTGCTTGCTGATTAGGCCTTCCCCTTAGGCTTTCATGATCAGCTGAGCTCTACATTTAACCCCCTGTATTTGAGATGTCTTCCATCTGATAGACGTTCCAAAACTCTGCCCAACAACAGCCTCCTTCTTGCAGTCAGAAGATTCTTGAATTTTCTTGTTACCTTGCTTTTCTCTTGGCACAAGTCTTTCTGTATCATTTCCATGTTCTGTTGGGGCTTCAGAGACCCTGAGTAGGGCCTCCACCTTCTATCTTCCTTGCCATTTACTCATTTGTTGCTTCCCATGTTGGCAAAGAATATTCTCTGAGGTTGCCCCCTCCAGGGGATCTCATTGAGAAGTAGGAGATAAATTCTTTCTACCCTCAATCCCTAAACCCGTCCCAGAAGGGGAAGGGGAGGTTGTTTAGCCACTATCATATGCTTTCACCTTTGGCTAGTGTTTAAAAAAGTATGTAAGTACTGCTGCTTTGTCTGTAATTTCTTCTCTCTCTTTCTCTTTCATCCCATAAAGTCAGGGACCAGGGGGTTTTTTATGTATTTTTTTTCATCCTTAATATTTATACATTTATGCCATTTGAAAAAAATGTCATTTTTTGATACTGCAATATGGTGATTTATAAGAACTATATAGTTGGTCTTTCAGATGACCAAACTATATGTTTTTAATATATTTGGTCTTCATCTAGGGTTCCCAGTTCACAGCTCCTCAAAATCTCAGAATTTTATGACTGAGGAGAGCAATAAGTATGTCTTTTGTTTGTGTTTATTTTGTTGATGTGGTTACTTTTGGACCACACCTGAAAATGGGACCTGTGGGATCTGATGCTGTCTGTCTCAGGTACATAGTGTCAGAATTGAGTTAAATTGTAGGACACCTAACTGGTATCTAAGAATTGCCCCATGATGTGGGGAAACTTCCCCTCCACATATTGGAATTGGTGGCCCGAATCATTCAATACACAGAAATTTAAATTCTTTAAATATTGATTCTATACATCTAACCTCACTCCTTTGAATTCACAGCAATTATTTTTTCTATCATGTAATTTGCTTTACATGCACAACCTAGGCGGACATCTTGGACTTTTTTTTTTATCATTTTTAGATCTGTTGATTTATTATACTTGTAAAATAGCTTTATGGTGCTAACTTGAGTTAATGCTTTTAAGATCATTCACTTTACATGAATATGCCTGTTTTGTATTTTAGAGTATTCCAAAAAATTGGTTTCTTAAGCAAAAGGGAGAAAGTTTATCATGTCCTATTTGCCCACATTTTGTTCCTATGTTTTTAAGTTGAAAGCTCAGCAGCCATCATCTCAGCACTAGGTGGCACTTGTGCATCATAATTAGTAATACATACTGTACTTAACACGGTTTTTGTGACAACTGCATAATCCACAGATATGTTTGGAATCCCTCTGTGGACATTCCTGAGAATAGGAAAATGAAACAAGAGGATACTATTAAGTACCATTTGTTTTGATGTATTTGTAAATACATGCTTGAAGACTAGAGTAAATTACTTCATAATCATTATTTCATAGTAATACAGAATGGTAAGGAGAGTCTCCATCCATACCTTCTTAACCTAATGTGTAAAGTATTTTTCCCCCACCGAGGAAGAAGGAAGGGCGTAGCCACGAAGTGTGGAATAATAAAGGCTTTATTTAGTACAGCGCATCCTACCCTACGATGTTCTCTGGCCCTGGGGACAGAGTCCAGGGAAGTCGCATGCGGTGACCGTGTGGGGAATATTTAAAAGGTCTCTAGGGTGGAGGCGAGTTGATATGATGTGGTGAAATCTCACTGGCTGGTAGACAGTCGCTCTTTTCCAGAGGACTCCTGGGAAGTTTCTTTTGGTGTGCATGGGTGTGGGCGGTTCTAGCCAAGTTCCCAGGGCTGGTGTCTCACGTGACCTTCCCCCATTGCTGTCCACCTTACATTCCGATCTTTTGTGTTAATTAGAGGCGCCACTTATTCATCTGACTACTTTCTGCTGATTAGAGGCGTGTGGGGAAGGGAGATCAGAAGGTGGTGGCTTTGAGAGGAATCGTGAGGGACATTTGTTTGACCGTGACTTGAGAAACTTCGCGGATGCAGTCCTGTAAGGATTTAAAAAAGAGGAGTAATAGGTGGATCTGCAGGGTCCAGCCTTTTGGTGAGCTGGAGATGGGTAGGGCCCAGTGGTTCTGACTGTCAGCGGTCCTGTATGGGGGCAAGCTTGAGGCAAAACTGCATGTCAGGAGTGGCATAAGAAAGGGAAAGGAAGGGGTCCCATCCACTCCCATAACCGAGACCTGTGAGGGAACTAGAGGTCCAGAGTGTGATGGCAAAACAGAGAAGGCAGCTCCTGTGTCCACAAGAAATGAGATGGACTTACCCATTCCTGCAGCATTACTCTGGGGTTTGGTGAGGGTGATGGGGGTCTCCGAGTCCAGGCCGTGTCAGTCGTCCATGATGTCTAGGACTTTAAGCGGAAGGCCTGTCTGGCTGGCTTGGCCTCTCATCTGGCTTGTCCTCCACGTAGAGACGCTGAGGATGAGCCTGCTGCCAAAAGGGGGCAATTGCTCGCCACTGACCGGACTATTTGCCGTCAGGGCAGGGCTCAGTGGGCAGCTGCGGGCAGGAGCCCTGCTGGGACCAGTGACCCTCCTTGCTACACTTAAGGCAAGCTCCTGATGAAGATCATTTTTGTGGCTCAGACTTAGGTGGAGCACCTTCTGTGCCTTGCCCCTGTTGCTCTGCCGGCCTTAGGGCTGCCACAAGAGCCAGGGTGTAGAGTGATACCTTCTGCTGCATGCAGGCCCGGCAATCAGCCTTGGCCTGTTGCTCTTGACTATTAAAAACCTTAAATGCTGTGTTCATCAGGTCTCGGATAGGAGTTTGGGGGCCCTCTTCCGCCTTTTTAAGTTTCCTCCAAATGTCCGGGGCCAATTGGGAAATAAAGTGAGTAGCTAATACAGTGGCCCCGGCACTGGAAAGAGGGTCTAAACGAGTATGGAGGACCATAGTGTCAGTGAGGCGATTTAAGAAGAGAGCCGGATTTTCCTCAGGTCCTTGAGTAATTTCCCTTAATTTGTCATAGTTAACTACCTTTTGTGCTGCATCCTGCATGCCAGCTATAAGACATTCAATCATTTGGTCTTGTCTCCTACCTGTTTGTTCCGTCTGGTAATTCCAGTTGGGGTCTGTGTCAGGGACTGCCTCTGGGCCCACCAGCATTTGAGGGTTTGAGGCGTGGACCTTATCTGCATGAGCTCGCGCCGCCATCCAGATTTGGTCCCGTTCATCGGGGGTAAGGGTAGAAGACATAATAATATAGAGATCATGCCAAGGGAGGTCATATGCCTGAGTGATATATTGGAATTCCTTGGTGAAATCTCACTGGCTGGCAGAGGGTCGCTCCTTTCCAAAGGACTCCTGGGAAGTTTCTTTTGGCGTGCATGGGTGTGGGCGGTTCTAGCCAAGTTCCCGGGTCTGGTGTCTCACATGACCTTCCCCCATTGCTGTCCACCTTACATAATGTTTTCATAAAATTAAAGTTTGTGTTAGGACCTGTTTGCTATTCTTCATGGTTAATTGTGAGAGAAATGAGTAGTGCATCTCGTTACACTGGTTCATAACCAACTCCAAGCACTTACTGTTCCTTTGTAGTGTTAAAGAAAAAGTCTGGTTTTGACTTAGGAACCCTGTAAATATTAACTGAGGAAAATGTAAGCATCTCCCTTTTATTGTTGAGAAAACAGAAGCTCAAAGACATTGACTTGACTAGCATCATAACTAAGAGATAGAACCAATGTTCAACAACTCAAGTCTATTGGGTTCTAGAGCCCAGACATACTTTTTCTGTACTTCTAATGGTGACAGGTTTAGCCAGCACCCATTTATGTTAAAGCAACTGGATGACAATTGCAAATGACTAGTGTCGGTTTCTTTGTCTTATGAGAGGTGGGGTGTAGAGCAAGAACCTAAAGAACAGGAGGAGCCTGAGCACCCTGGGCTAGAGAGGGGGAAAGGACAACACATTGCTGAGTTGTGCATCCATCACCATAATTCAGTTTTCAAACCTTTTATCACTTTGGTGTAGGGCTCCTCCCTATGTACAGTTAATCCCAGTTTTCACTCAGCCCCAGGGAAACTACTAATTTACTTTGTATATCTATGGATTTGCCTTCTCTGGACATTCCATATAAATGGAATTGTACAATCTGTGGTCTTGTATTTGGCTTCTTTCACTTAGCATAGTATTTTGGAGATTCCTTCATGTTGTAACATGAATAAGCAGTTTCTTTTTCTTGACAAAGCATTCTGTTTAATACATAATGCCACATTTCATCTATGTTTCACAGTGGCCAACCTTTCGTCTATATTTTTATCCTTTCCCCTTCACTGTTCGCCTCTACTGAATTATTTAAAGCTACTTTTAATTTCATAAATATGATAGCTTAAAACATGAATTACATGTTTCTGCTTTTTATTTTTCCAAACCATTTTTTCTCTATCTTCTCATTCATCATGCCTTTTTAAATTTATTTCCTGTTTCCAAAAGTCTTGTTTGTTTGCTGTTTTGGTTCACTTGAGAATGAAGACATGTCTAGACCATAAACGTTCAAAGAAACAAATGCATTTTATTTATCCTCACTTTAATAAAAGTTCTTTCAGATTGGCTCTAGTGTTACATGTTGGGCTGGACTTACTTGTCTCTGATTCTCATTGTTTGTTTGTTTGTTTAATTTTTCCTTTCTTTCTTGTTTAACTTAGGTTGTTGGAAGAGGAGCCTTTGGAGTAGTTTGTAAAGCTAAGTGGAGAGCAAAAGATGTTGCTATTAAACAAATAGAAAGTGAATCTGAGAGAAAAGCTTTTATTGTAGAGGTAAGTTGAGATGGCATTTCTGTTGTATAGTTTTTCACCCCAAAATTTTAAGTATAAAAAAAATTGCCTCTCATTTGTCATTTCTCTGTATATTTGAATATCAGTAATTTGAACTAAAGGTAATGTCATATGAACATTTTTTTCAGTCATAGTCTTAATTCTGATTAAAAATTAGGGAGAAGGGGGGATTAAAAATTTTTTAAGGGGGACTTAATTAAATGAATTTATGCCTGAATTGAAATATATTCTTATCCATGTAATTCAGCTCTATTTTCAAGGTACAGAATTTAAATTTTAAAATAAAAAAGCAATGCTATTCTCTCCCATTATCTAAAATTAAGAAGGGAAATTTTATGCATTCATTTTGACTAGATATTTTTAGAAATTCAAATGAGGTTATTTTAAGGGGAAATTTTCAAATTTGCTTTTTCTCATATAGCATGAAAATTTACAACTCTGTTCTCTTACAGATTCATTGATGAAGGGAATTTAACAATCATGAGAGTGTTGTATTATCAGACTTACTCTCTGTTAATTTTTGCTGTTTTGTATATTAGATCACAGCATTTGTTTAATCAGAAGTTTTATCACTTTTTAGCCTCATTGGACAATGGATAAGTAGTCTTTATAACCCTCTGAATTTATATGTGATTTTATTTAACGATAATTTTAAACGATCCTGCATGGTATTTTTAAATGTATAATACTGAGAAATGAGAACTTGGTTGTGATATGCTGAAGTGGATTTTGTAATTAATTGAATGACTTGAGAAATACTGATGAATGGTTTGATGTTATCATAAAGAAAATTAATCTCTAGTGGTGTGCTCTGGAAGTCTGGCCTCAGTGTTGCCTTATTCATCATTTTTGTCTATAGTTTAGATAAGGTAGTTGATTGTATACTGTTGTATTGGCAGTTTCACAAAACTAAGTAAAAACGTTAATTGTTAAATGCTAGGAAATAAGAGTGAAAAAGATTATAGTAGCTTGGAGAAAAAAATTATTTTTTTGAGAAAAAGTATTTTAATCAAGGTTATACATACATGTAACTTAAATTGGTAAATGGTTTTCCACATATTCTTTCTAAAAAAATTTAAAGACTCCTATATCTCCTGACATCAAGTTTTCTGCTTCTCAAAGGCAGCTTACTTTGAGCTCATTTCTTAATTTTGTTTGGCGTTCCCCGGTCCAGAGACTCCTTATTTTACCTTCTCTACAGTGTCCACTTCTAATCTTTGGGATTATCAAGAGCCAGTCACTGACCTACTCGAAGTCACACGGAGGGAAGGGATCTTGGAGTTTAACTTTACCAATCTCTACACTCTTACTAGCTTACTTGCATAGGTACCAGCACTTCCCCGCCTTTCCGGGGTTCCGTGAGCTAAAGCTGGTTGCTTCTCGCTTCTCATTGTCCTAGGTCTGCTCTGTCAGTTATCGCTAGTCGTTTGCTTCCCAACATCCAAAACTTACATTTTCTTCATCCTTCTGAGCTTAAGCCTTGAAAGAAATACCTTTTCTGTTTAGTGGGATTTAGAGAAGGAACAGGAATAAATGCTTAAATAATCTGCTATCTGAAGCTCAGTGCTAAATCTTAACAAGATGAAATGTGATAAGTATATATTTATATATAATGAATGTGTACAATAAATAGTGATAATTCTTCTATTACGACCAAAAATTCACAGATATTGGCTGTAGAAAAATACAACATTTTAGTTGCATATAGTGAAAAGGTTTACCTTAGTGGACTTCATATGAGCCGGCAGTATAATGTAGGTAATAGAGAAGGAAGGGAAGAAAAGAGGGGGAAAGGCAGAAAAGAGAGAAAGAAGGAAGAGGAGAAAGACAGCAAGGAGCTGTTTGAAGGGACACATTAATAGGAGTCTGAAATGTAAAGCAAGAGAAATGAGTTCAGCCAGACAGCGCCCTGACCTCAATATGAACCACTGGGTCAGGGAAGATTAAAACTGGAAGTAGAGAGAGCACTAGGAGAAGGCTGTGGTAATTACTGCAGTGGTTCAGGTTGGAATTATTTAAGGCAATGGTATTGGAATGGAGAGGAAGGAATTTATTCAAGAGATGTGAGATGGATTGTAAGGAAGAGGATACAAATACGCAGAAAGAGTACAGATTTTAATTCAGACCAAAGTTGAGACCCTGGCTCTGCCACTTCCTAGCTATTGGGTATTTAGCAGCTCACTTTACCCTTTCTTAGCCTTATCTTAAAGGTCCCTCCCTGATCTTTAAAAAAGAAATGATAATACCTACCTTGCAGAGTTGTGAGAATTATACAGTCTCTAGTAAGTGCTTACCCGGGCATAGAGTAGGTAGATTATTCAGCCTGAGCTGTGAAGATGAAGATGACCATGAGATGGCTTCTCTGCCTTTGATAACAGCCCGGTGCCATCTCTGGGAGGGTGTCCTAACATTCTTGGCAAAGTTGATTTCTTCTTATTTATGTCTTGTTTATAATTCCTGTTATGGCACCTTACACATTGCTTTATTTGTTTAAAATAATTGCCAACTAAATAAACTGTGAGATCTTTAGGGCAGGGATTTTATGCCATTCTGGGCAGACATTTATGACCACATTTATTATTCTGCATATAAATAGTGATTGTTGTACTTGATCTTAGCCAAAAGGCCAAGAAACAGTAAATAGTGATTATTGAATGATTAATGTTTGTTACCACCCTAAGATTTTTAATGAAGCTGTGAAATCAGTTCCTCAAAGTTATCATATTTTAAAAGAAACCTTAATTTGTTACAGCTTCGGCAGTTATCCCGTGTAAACCATCCTAATATTGTAAAGCTATATGGGGCCTGCTTGAATCCGGTAAGTTGATTACTTTTTCATTGTCAGCTGTGTAAGGAACGAGTGGCAGATAGGTGCAAGTATGTAGTTTAGGTTTTTTTGTTTTTTGTTTTTGTTTTTGTATTTTTCTGAAGCTGGAAACGGGGAGAGACAGTCAGACAGACTCCCGCATGCGCCTGACCGGGATCCACCCGGCACGCCCACCAGGGGCGAAGCTCTGCCCACCAGGGGGCGATGCTCTGCCCCTCCTGGGCGTCGCTCTGCCGAGACCAGAGCCACTCTAGCGCCTGGGGCAGAGGCCAAGAAGCCATCCCTAGCGCCCGGGCCATCCTTGCTCCAATGGAGCCTTGGCTGCAGGAGGGGAAGAGAGAGAGAGGAAGGAGTGGGGGAGGGGTGGAGAAGCAGATGGGCGCTTCTCCTATGTGCCCTGGCCGGGAATCGAACCCGGGTCCCCCGCACGCCAGGCCGATGCTCTACCGCTGAGCCAACCTGCCAGGGCCTGTAGTTTAGGTATTTTGATGATATATTATTTCTGGGACATAATTGTACTTTATAGATTTGATTGTAGTCTATTAGGAACACTGTATATTGAAGGAATTGTTTAAGGTGTTCTTAACAATAACCTAATTTCCATATGAGGCTTAGGATATTCTGTGATGGCACCTATTCATTAGCAATGGAGAAAGTCCCCAAAGCTCTTGTGTTGTGTTTTTACATACTTCTCTACTCTTAGACACTGGGTGCCTAGACTGACAATGTTTTAGATCATAGACAACTTTTCTTCCCCTAGTGTCCTGTACGTAGGGGCCAAAAGAATGTTTTTTAGTGCACTTTTAAAGTCATAAGTTGAACTAAGTTATCTTTCTAGTCCCCTAAGATGCTGTAGCTCTTGTGGTTAATTATTCTGGCCTATGCTTCCTTTAGGTGTGTCTTGTGATGGAATATGCTGAAGGGGGTTCTTTATATAATGGTGAGTGTCGTTAGACCTAAAACAATTGAAAAGCTTTTAAAGTAAACTATAAGTTACTTAATGTTGTTCACAATTTATCTTCAGAGTCTCAAAAGAAGATAATTTTAAAAAAGAAATCTGTGTTGACCTGATTTTAAGCGTTCCACTCAGTATAACACCTTCTATACACCTTTGTGCCCCCGCCTGCCAAGTCTCCTCCACTCCCTTCCCCTCCCGTTGCCCCTCCCCTACCCCCACTCCCTCTTTCCCTCTAGCTATTGCTAGCTTCCCTGTTGTCTGTATATACAGTGTGTTACAGATATATGATTTTGGCTAATTCCTTCATGTTCTTTGATCCCCCTTCTCTCTGACAGCTAGCTGTCCATCTGTTCCCAGTGACCCTGTCTCTGTTTCTCTTTTATTGAATGGGACACTTAAAACTATGTCAACACAACACATTAATAAATAAATATATCTGCAGAAAAACAAAAACAGAGAGAGAGAGAGACCCACTTTAGACCAAAATAAATACATAGTGAAAGTAAAGGAATGGAAAAAGGATGTATTTCATACAAATGGAAATGGAGCAGATGACATCAGCAGCATAGCAGTATAAAAGGTGTTCCAGCTCTCACCCCTTGAAATTACAAGTTGCACAGCTATAATTAAACAAAGGATATCCTGCCCAGCACACAAGCAAGTCTGATAGATCTTTGTATTAAAACATCAGAGAGTGTGTGGCTGAGCGAAGAGGGGAGGAGGGAAAGAGAAAGGACAGAGACAGGTGCCATAGACACAGCCCCTCAGCCTCCCAAAAAATCTGGTAAAGATTAAAAATAAAAAGATAAGACACTACAATATTAGTATGTAAAATTTAGAAATCTAAGTATATCAATCTTATAAATTGATGGTACTTTTCATAATGTTAAAAGCATTTAAGTCAAGTTAAATTTGCTTTTTAAATAGATTTCAAAATATTATTTTATTTTAGCTTTTTTCCTTTGCCTCTCTTAGCGTTGAGCCTCCCCGTTTTAGAATTCTTTAACCATACTTCCATTTCATTCTGCTTTCTTTGAAAAAATAAAATTGGGGAAACTCAATTCACAGAACATTTTAATTATAACAATGAAAGAAAACTATTATTAACTAGTGACCTTTATAGAACAGAGCTCTGTCACTCTAGGCACCAACCATATATGTGAATGTATTGTCTTTTGTTGCACCATTTATATAAAATGTTGCATTTTGTTTTTTAAATTAACATTTTATATAAAGTTTTACTTATATTTACTGTCCATATATTCATCATTCTTAATGTGCATCTAATGCTCCATTGTTTTATTTGGTTGAACCATTTCTAGTCTTTAGCTATTATAGAAAGTATAATTGTAAACATTTTAATACATTTTGTTTCTTTCTGTACTGCTACTCTGTCTTTCATAGTAGTGTGCATCACATTGCTTTTATATAATTGTGAGATCCTGCATCTGTCAATATGGAAAAGTGTGGTAGTGTATATTAATTTTACTTAAATGTATGTATAACATTCAGTGGAAGTGCTATATTAGGTACTTATTCCTTTGAAATGATTAGATAGTTCCATTTTTTTATTTAGAAAATAACTAAAAGCAGGACTGGTAGGAGCATGTGTAAAAATACCCAGTCAGTGCTTGCATTCATCTTGTCTCTTTTGTTATATACAATAAAGTTCTTTTTAGTTTGTGCCTTTCTTTTGCAGTGCTGCATGGTGCTGAACCGTTGCCGTATTACACTGCTGCCCACGCCATGAGTTGGTGTTTACAGTGTTCCCAAGGAGTGGCTTATCTTCACAGCATGCAGCCCAAAGCTCTAATTCACAGGGACCTGAAGCCACCAAAGTAAGTCTCTCTCTCTCTCTCTCTCTTTCCTAAACCCCTCCCTCCCCCTTCCTTACCTTCCTCCCTGTCTTCCTCCATCTCCTGCCCACGTCTCACTCCCCACTCCACACTTGCCACTCCCCAATTCAAGCTATGGGGTGCACAGGAGCTTCTCTTTTCTCTTTCCTTTTGGCTGGCATAAGCGTGTTTAAGTTCACTCACCATCAGAACATCAGAAAGAGAAAGAGAGGGAAGCATTAATTTTTGTTCCACTTAGTTGTGCATTCATTGATTGCTTCCTGTATGTGCCCTGACCGGGGACTGAACCCACAGCCTTGGCATTTTGGGATGACGCGCTAACCAACAGAACTAACCAGCCAAGGCTCGTACTTTTTTTTTTTTTAACTTAACTTCTGAGTCTTATCTTAGCTGTCTATCTTGGCTAGTGAAGAAGAAATCACTTAGCCTTTTTTTCTTTTTTATGAGTCCTTTCCCCCTATATCAACAGAGTTGAATTATCAAAGGAAAAACATGGAAATGTAGCTGTTTTCCAGCAACAAATTGACTGATTCAAAGGATACAGGCAAGCATCAGGCAAAGAAAAAGTATCTTTTTCTTGGAGGAACCCGAAACCATTAGATGCAGCTCTCTAAAGTGTCCCTTTCCTTCTGTAGTATAGAGCATGTTTTAGCTTTGGAATAACCAACTAGTTATTCAACAACATGCGTGAAGATATCTCACAAAAGGAAGGCATTTCAGTTTTCTGACATCTTTATATTTCATAATTACACAGCCTAAATGACTACCTTCATTGCCTAGCCAACCATATCCCAGAATTCCATAAATTTTAGGATTTCAATTTTATTTAACCAACCTATTTAGAGAAACCAGGTATGTCCTACTAAAATCATTTGTAGATAAGGACTCTTTTTTTGTTAATAAATACCATTAACATATTTATAAGAGCTCTAATCCAGGTCATTTGTTCCCATCGGGCATCCTATGGTCCAGGGGTCCCCAAACTTCTTACACAGGGGGCCAGTTCACTGTCCCTCAGACCATTGGAGGGCCGGACTATAAAAAAAACTATGAACAAATCCCTATGCACACTGCACATATCTTATTTTAAAATAAAAAAAAAAAAACAGGAACAAATACAATATTTAAAATAAAGAACAAGTAAATTTAAATCAACAAACTGACCAGTATTTCAATGGGAACTATGCTCCTCTCACTGACCACCAATGAAAGAGGTGCCGCTTCTGGAAGTGCGGTGGGGGCCGGATAAATGGCCTCAGGGGGCCGCATGTGGCCCGCGGGCCGTAGTTTGGGGACCCCTGCTATGGTTGGACATGTAGTATTGCAGATTGTTTTTGGATACCCCAGTGTACAATTTGGGCTTTATATATAATTAGAATTGATATTTTTAAATGTATTGGGGAAATGAAAGTTCTTTGGAATGGCTGTGCTTTCATATACAATTATAAATATAGTTATAAACACACATACTGTACCTTGTCACTGGAAAACTGTGGGTTCTGTGGTCAGTGGGAGTTCCTAAAAATGTCATCTGATGACTTGGTTAAGTGTTTTATATAGTATCAGCTTGTGCTTGTGCCCCTGTTTTATGTATCTATTGCTAGTTCATTTACATGTACTTCAGAAATTAAAATGTGTTTGAGGTTCTAACTCTGTGAAAGTAAGCCTACAAAGATAATTTAGATTCTTATTTCAGTGAGTCTTGAATGTAATGCTCAGAGCTGGTGAACTATTAACATCTCATGAATAAAGTGCTCACTGTAACTGAATAATATAAAAGTCATTCAGAAAAATTATTGTGATGTCTTGATTGTACCAGGATAAAACATGGAAACCAGTTACATAGGTCATCTCTTTGGTCAAGGACTGAAAGAGCTTGAATGAGAACAGCGAAATGAAAAAAGATTGTGTTGAGGTGCATATAGGGGTAAATTGTATTTAACATTCTTTCTACTTAAATTTAGAAGTATTTGTGACATTATGGAGATGTGAGTAGTTTATCTTGCTTATCTTATGTTGGACTAAAAGAAAAACGGATTTTCTAAATAATCCCTCCAGTTAGAATTTTAGTATGAAATTATATACAAAGATTTTGTAAAATTTATAATTCTAATAAATCCCCAGATACTGCTGTTGAATATTATTACAGTGTGATGACCCATTTTTATTTCTCTTTGTCATCAAAAGAAAAACCTAAGGAAGAGTGCTACTTGGTGATTGTACTTGGGTTATGTCGTTCCTAGGAAAGTCAGAATCTTCATTTCAGAAAATTTTTCGGAAATTTTTCATGAGGTCATTTTAACCATAAGAGAGTTATACTCCTTCTACACACATTTCCTAAACATAAAAATTGTTTTGGTATTGAACATTTTTAAAAGTATCTTCAAAATAAATTGGACATTTAAAATAAAGAGCATTCTTCTATATTGGTTTATGTTATTTTCTTTAATTAAATTTTTTTAAAAATACATGTTTATGAGTAAATACAAATTCAAATAGTATAGAAAAATACGAAGTAAGTCTTTTCTACCTTCCAGTTTACACTCCTCAGAAATAGTTACTGCTTCAATTTTATTGCTTTAAACATATATGGGCTATACTATACATAATGTTGCTTTTTTTGCTTACATGGACATCTTTTCATATCAGTATATTACAGATATTTACCTCTTTATTTTTGATGGATAAATAATATTTCTTAGTAACTTTTAAGTAAAAGGAGTACTTAGAAACTATTCTTAGCTTTATTTTAGACTTGGAAGAATTGATTCATAGAGTTGTTTTTAGAAAACACAGTGCCACTAATCATTTGACCTTTGGAGATTAATGCCCTAATTCAGGGGTCTCCAAACTTTTTACACAGGGGGCCAGTTCACTGTCCCTCAGACCATTGGAGGGCTGCCAAATACAGTGGTCCTCTCACTGACCACCAGTGAAAGAGGTGCCCCTTCCAGAAGTGCAGTGGAGGCTGGATAAATGGCCTCGGGGCCGCATTGCGGCCCGCGGGCCGTAGTTTGGGGATGCCTGCTTGGTGCTTCCCAAACTTTCCCACCTACCCACTATAGTTATTATATTGCTCAGTAGGTCTGAGAATATTGACAGAGCCTAGAAAAAACCTTCAGTAAAGTTACTTATGAATTGGCATTAAACTTCATATAGTAGCAATTTGTTTTAAATTCATTGTTAGGATGTTAAAAGTACTTAGAACTGAGTAAAGTGATGGTCCAGGGAGATGTGCTAACTTTAACCTGGAGCTAACTAACCTGTAAGCTCCCTACCACCTATCCCAGCATACACTGCTACACTGGCGAGGTTTCATACCCAGGTTTGAGAAGCACATGAGGTTTAAGCCATGGTATGTATCCATTTTAACTCTGACACCCTGTGTGTGTTCAGAGGGATGTACAGAAATGAGGCTTGGGTTCTTACACTCACATGCTACGAATGTTGACACTCAAGCAATATTGCCAACCAGGTAAACTGAAAAGTCATCCTACAGTGAACACTTCATATTACAGCAAATATCCTTTACATACATAGGTGATCTTACAAGAAAATAAGGGACATTATCAGGGCAAAACAGAACTGAACCCTGAGTTTGGGAAGCATGCGTGGAAGCCAACGGCTTTGCTGTAGACCCCACCGTTTGTAGAATGTAGGGCCCAGGTTTTAATGGCTTCTGTGTAGCTGGCACAGGTCCTTTGTTCTGCAGGAGGTGAAAGCAGAACTGCCACCTCTACATGAATTTAGCATTCCTGGCAAGCACGACATAAAGAAAAGTAAGCTGGAAAAAAATCAGTTTTCTGAGTAAACTTCTCTTTCACCATGCTATTGTGAATTTGAATTTGCCCTATTTACACAAACAAGAAAACCCTAATAAGACAGGTTAAAAGTGCTTAAAGTAATATGATTTCAATTGAGGCCTTTAGGATTATTCCAGATTAAGATTGATGAAATATGAAGCCTCAGTAAAAATTACCACACCCACAGGATGCAAGTTACCATGAGTGAAAGCAGAATTAAACTCTTAATTTTTTCTTTTTTTTTTTTTTAAGAGAGAAAGGAACATTGATCTGGCCAGAGTGCCCACAAATATTAAGACTCAAAATAATTTGGAATTACCAGATATGGAGTATAAGA
Organism: Saccopteryx bilineata; assembly: GCF_036850765.1. Lineage (NCBI taxonomy): Eukaryota > Metazoa > Chordata > Mammalia > Chiroptera > Emballonuridae > Saccopteryx > Saccopteryx bilineata. The sequence continues at coordinate 63,976,627 of NC_089490.1, read as the reverse complement.
TATAAAAGAAGGAGTTAAAATGTACAAGGAATGAAACCTATCAAAAATGGCCAAAAGAACTAAATAAAACATTTAGAAATAATTGAAATGTTTAGCAATCATGAAATAGGTGACAAGAGAGTCCAGAAAGTAACACAAATTGATGAGAAAAAATGATAGATTAAGGAATGTGATGAAAAGGGAAGGACTAGCAGCGTATAATTAGAATTCTGGTAGAAGAAAATAGGGTAAGGAGAGACTTCCAAAAGGGGTTGACCAGGAATTTTCTGGATAAAAGATAAGAATTCTAAGCGGGATAAATGAAAAGAAATCTACCTTGTGACATACCATAACGAAGCTACAGAACAAAAAGGAAGATTTTAAAATCAGCTAAACAGAAAAGAGATTACCTACAAAGACTAGACAATTAGACTGATGTATACTTTCCAACACCACAAAAGCTACAGGACTGAGAACATAATGTCACAGAGCTGAGAAAAAAGAGTTACGTACCTAGAATTGCATATGTGCCCCAAGTTATTAAGGATGAGGGGTGCAAATTAAAGGTGTTTTGAAATAACGTGAAAAAATTCATTATAAACAGGCCTTCATTAAAGGTATTTTGGAAAGGAAGAAAGTGATTGTATAAGGCAAATACAAGATTCAAGAGGGAATGGTGAAACAAAATCAGTCAAAATACATAAAAATGCACTTTGGCTATAAAACACTGTGTAAGAGGAGATGATTAGGGGAGATTCAAAAACGAATTATTTCTATTGGTTAGAGTAAGCTACATGCCCGTAAGCCTTTTAGGTAATGATAGTCTTACATTTTTAAATATGTCATTAACTTCATAATAATCTTATAAAAATTATCTTTTACTTTCATGGTTCTTTTTACACTTTCAAAATGCTTGAAATATATCTTATTGCTTATAAGAATAGCAAGTTACATTGGGATATCAAAAACCGAAGTCTGTGAGTATTGATTTCTTACTTAAAGGAATCTTAATACCTGGGTATATTAGTTGTTTTGACACTAACTACTGTAGGCAATGTGAGACTTAACATACTCGTGTGAAATGCAAACCAGGTGTTTAGATTAGGTAGCTGACCCTCTGTATTTTAAGTACCTGTATTTTAAATTACCCTAAGTAATTTAAAGACTTGGTTAAGCTCCCTTCATCTTGTACTTCTGCCATCCTCCAGGATTTTGGGAACCAGCAGGTAAAGAGAATGGAAATCATGTATGCGAGGTTTTTTAGCCAGACCTACAAGTGACAGTGCCCCTTCTACTCACATGCCAGTGGCCACATCTCAGTGTTAGCCACACCTACCTGCAAGAGATGGTGGGAAATGTATGATCCTGAAGAAGGGATGAGTTTGGTGAGCAGTGGGCCAGTCCCAGTCATATCTACTTTTTGATTTTCCAAGATCTTTTCTCCTCTTACCATAGGTAGAACCATTCACTGCCCCTTTGCCAATTAAGCATCCCAAAGACTCTTCCAGTCACCATCCAGCTCTCAGTCCAGGATCTCTGGATGATAAGCAGTCCTCTCCAACCATTCTGGATATGTCTCCTTGCAGTCTTAAAATAAATGAATTAAAAAGACAAGTTCTCTCTCATCCTGCACACCTCCTCCGTCTCCAAAGCACGTGCGCGCACACACACACAAACACAAACTGATATAAGAGGGACAGGACAGTCAGTAAAAGTCCCCATGGGAAAAAAGATGATTGGAGGCATACTGGTTTGTATGGAGATTACTGGTTTGTAGGGATGAAGTCCTTCATTGTCTGATCCCTGTGCCCTGGGTTATCTTGATCAGACCCTGATTCTTCCCTGGAAGAGCAGTTCCCTTATCCATTGCTCACTGCGCATGACACCCTTTTGTAGACTTCTCCCTATCCATTCTCCATAGCCATGTCAGAAGTTGGTGTAGTATATACTTCCCTCACAAGCTGTACAGCTTTCATAGCCTCTTCCTGCTTATGTAGATCAGGGGTCCTAAGAGTTGCTGAAGTACGCAAAGGCTTTTTATTCCAGGCTGTGGCCTTGGCAATGAAATTTCCTTAAAAGTAGGCTTGTGATTCCCCTGATTCTAGTTAGTTTCATGTGTCTGTGACCCCTACCAGAATTCTTTCAGACACAAACTTGAACTGGGTTAATTTGATTCCTGGCCTCAGTGTTTTTTCTCAACTGAATGAAGACACCTAGAGGTCACCCAAGTCTTGGTAGGAAGTATTTTGCATTAATTTGTTGTTCGCTGCAGTGCTGAGTCTTAACAGACCTGTGTCAGTGTTATTGCTTTCTGTTTGGAGTATAGAAGCAGTCAGCTTTTCCAGTCTGTTAAAGCCACGCATTCTCACAGGAGACACATTTTACAAACGTTTTTCCATATTATTGCATGGGTCTCTATTCTTTCCAGCATCCAATTTCAGTTTTCTTGCTGCCTACTGCTAAGCTAATGCCAAATATAGTACATTTCTGTTGTAGCAGCACCCACTTTGCTGCCATTTTCTTACATTGGCTAGAGTGACACTGTTATAATAGAAAAGACCTGAAATTTCTTGGCCTAACAAAATGCAAGGTTTTTTATTGGTTTGTTTTGTTTTATTTTTTTCTATTCAAATATTTTTGTTTAGTGGGCAGTTTTTTACATGGTGGGTCAGGATCCTAGGCTCCTTTTGTCTTATAATTCAGAACCCTTTGCATTCAGTGGCATATGGGGGAAGGAACAGGAGAATACATGTGGGCGATTGTTAGGGGCCAGGCTTGGAAATGAAACCTCATTTCACCCACATCCCATTGGTTAGAATGGTCATGTGACATCCAACTACTTAGAAGCCTGGGAAATGTAATTGTGTGCCCAAGAGGAAGATGAAATGGGGCCAGTGAGCAGCTAACCAGCCTCACTTTTGTTCACCATAAGGTTAATAAGAACAAATCAGGTTAGCAAAAACTTTTAGACTATGATCCAGAGTATAAAATACTTACAGTCTATAATGTGTTATGTATTAATGTGTATAGAACTGAAACAGAACTTTGATGAAATAATATCTTACTAGTTGTAATGCACTTTGATATTTTGGATTCTGCTTTATTTTTTTAAATGCTATCATAGTCTACTGAATTACTTGATCTATGCCAGATCCATCGTCTAGATTTTTATAATTTTTATTTTATGACTAGACTTTTGCCTGCAGCTTGAAAAACTCTGAAATAGGCAGACTAAGTATAGGGGCAAGTGATTTACAAAAAGGTACTGGATTGGTGTTTATCCACATCAGGACACCATAATGTTGACCTACTTAAAGTTTTTTAAACCTCATATTTTATTTTGGCCCAGAGAGAACTAAAGTCAGGAAAAATTCTGGAGATAGAGATAGAGATAGAGACATCAAAATGTGGGTCTAGCAGTCTTTCTAAGAGAAGTAGGTTAAGGTCAATTAATTTTTTCTGATATTCCTCTGAACTACTAAGCTGGTATAGTGACCAGGTAATATTTCACAGAAGTTGACTGGTGACATTTTCCCCTATACACCTGATCAGCAAACTGTGGCTCGCGAGCCACATGCGGCTCTTTGGCCCCTTGAGTGTGGCTCTTCCACAAAATACCATATGCTGGCACTACCTCGATAAGGAATATACCTACCTATATAGTTTAAGTTTAAAACATTTGGCTCTCAAAAGTAATTTCAATCATTGTACTATTGATATTTGGCTCTGTTGACTAATGAGTTTGCCAACCACTGATAACCCGTTCTATTTCCATAAATGTTTCTTTTTTTATTGTAGAATCAAATATTAGTCTTATGACCTTTGTTGTTCTTTTTAATAGCTTGCTGCTGGTTGCAGGGGGGACAGTTTTAAAAATCTGTGATTTTGGTACAGCCTGTGATATTCAGACACACATGACCAATAACAAAGGGAGTGCTGCTTGGATGGCACCTGAAGTTTTTGAAGGTAAAATGATAAGCATGTTGTGATTGGTAATGTCTTATTACTTCATGTAAATCCAGTATGTGTTTATGACCTTGCTCTGGTTTTATTTCTACATGGTACATAATTATAAAGTATATATTAAAATCTAAGGAGGTATTAAATAAATATAGCCTTAGATCTTAAATCTCACAGAAAGACTTAAGTTGTCTGGTGCCTTTTATGCAAGTTTAGGCTATGTACAGCTGATCCTCATTCTCAGATTCTGTAATTGCAAAATTGCCTATTAGTAATCCTGAAATCAGTATTCGTGGTACATTCATGGTAGTTTGCAGGCACGCATAGAGCGGAGGAAATTTCTGAGTTGCCCTGCACACGTTCTCAGTCGAGGTTGAATAAAGCAGTGCTCTGCCTTGTTTTAGCTTTATACTGTGATATTTTTGTCATCTCCTTAGTGCCAGTTTTTTGTTTTGATTTTTTTTGTGTTCTTTTTGTTGATTTCACTTTAAAATGGCCTCTAAGAGCAGTATTGAAGTACTTTCTAGTGTTCTTAAGTATAAGAAGGCTATAATGTGCCTTACAGAGAAAATATATGTACTAGCTAATCTTCATTCAGCCGTGAGTTATTGTGCTGTTGATGATGAGTGCAATATTAATGAATCAACAACACTATATATTAACTAAGGTGTCTTAAACAGAAACAAACATGTTATATATTGGTCACTTGACAAAATGTGATAAAGAGTCTCACAGGAAATTAACCGTATACTTCCTTGAGGAGCAAATGATTCAGTCTATTAATTCAGTGTTCATAGCAACTTTATAGAACATAATTACCAGGGATAATGGGAATTAACCGTGCTTTTATATTGGTTTCCTAGCTATTCAGCGAGCATGCTTTAGGAAGAATACAAGTAATTGGGAAAAAATACGGTACTGTGACAAATAAAGGATACGCTTTTGTTTACTTTCTTTTACATCTCTGTGTCTCAAGTTCTGAAAGAGTGATGCATAAATTTTATCCTAGGTTTCTGTATAAAAACGTCAAGTTATCTGTTAAATGAGAAAAGTTGAACTGAAGTTGTGTGATTTGTATATTAGGACACAAGAATGCCCATAAAGTTCGATATCTTCAGTAATCAGATTCTGATTAAGGCTTATTCTTTTCTTCTTTTCTTTAAAATGAATTTGAAGTCTTTTGTTTGTTTTTAGCCACCAACCTACCCTCCCCTATACCCCGAGAAAGAAATTTGCTATGCAACTGGTCACTTGAGTGTAACCATTTTGCCATAAATTTCCATTTAAGCCCTGGCCGGTTGGCTCAGTGGTAGAGTGTCGGCCTGGCGTGCAGAAGTCCCGGGTTCGATTGCTGGCCAGGGCACACATGAGAAGTGCCCATCTGCTTCTCCACCCCTCCCCCTCTCCTTCCTCTCTGTCTCTTATCTTCCCCTCCTGCAGCAAGGCTCCATTGGAGCAAAGATGACCCGGGCCCTGGGGATGGCTCCTTGGCCTCTGCCCCAGGTGCTAGAGTGGCTCTGGTCGCAACAGAGCGACCCCCCAGAGGGGCAGAGCATCGCCCCCTGGTGGGCAGAGCGTCGCCCCCTGGTGGGCGTGCCGGGTGGATCCCGGTCGGGCGCATGCGGGAGTCTGTCTGACTGTCTCTCCCCGTTTCCAGCTTCAGAAAATACAAAAAGAAAAAGAAAAAAAAAATTTTCAATTTAAAAGTTAGTGGACAAATAAGTGTTAAATTATACAAAATTAAGTAATGCCTCCTCATAATAATGTTTTCAAGTTCATGTTCAGAATGGCATTGTTTTAACATTATTTATTTACTTAATATACCTTTCTGTGAGTTAAAATAACATAGCATTTCTATAGTATGGAGCGTGAAAGGAATTGTTTATACACTAGAACCCAGAAATAAAAGTTATTGTTAATTGTTAATTGTTTAGAGCAACAAAACTCAGACTATTAGTCCAAGCAAATTTTATTTCTGAAAGATGTCATCACCTATAGCCCAAATTAGACTGTACTGTCATTGTAATGCTTACAGTGCACTGCTAAGTGCATGTATACTGTTATTAATAATAATTGTTCATTCTTACAGTGGGTTGTTTGAGGTTTGGGGTGTTTGGGGGTTTGTTTGTTTTTTGGCTATTTATTATAATGAGTCACTCACCAATATATAGATCTTATAAATTTTGTTGTGTAATCTGCTTACTATAAATTTGTTATACATAATTTTCACTGTTTACAATTTATTTTTATGTATTTAGATTAAGAATTTTATCTTACCATATATTGGAAAAATAAACACTAAATTAGACATTTCTTCTGCTTCAATAGTCGGGTATTTTTCACCAAGAGAAGGGGAGAAGAAATTTTAAGATTAAAAATTATAGAAAGGAATGTACAAGTGTTCCATTCTCTGCTCCAGAGAAAGTATGTCTTAGGCCTGTGCTTCTTGATGTAAAAGTTGATAATGACTAATTCTTTTTGGAATTAAATTTATTGGGGTGCCACTGGTCAGTAGGCCACTGGTTTCAAGTGGACACCTCTATGGTACATGATCTGTATGTTGCACTGTGTTCACCACACAGTCAGATCATCTTCTGTCAGCATATATTTGGCCCCTTTTACCCTTTACTACCCCCACCTCCTTCTCTCTGATAGCCACCATACTGTTGAATGACTAACTTTCTAAAGTAGATTTTCTAGTTAATTTCTAATAAAGACTTCATTCACTAGAAAGTGTATTTGTTACAAAGACTTAAGGAACTTCAGTAAGAGTAATTTCTCAGCTATCCATGTGGCCCCCTCTGGTTTTTGTACATGATGCACATTCTTAAAATTTTAATAGTTGTTTCTATAAAGCCATGTGGGAAAAAATCTTAAAATTACACTACATTTTTTTCTAGGTAGCAATTACAGTGAAAAATGTGACGTCTTCAGCTGGGGTATTATCCTTTGGGAAGTGATAACACGTCGGAAACCTTTTGATGAGATTGGTGGCCCAGCTTTTCGTATCATGTGGGCTGTTCATAACGGTTTGTGAACAGACATTTTTCTTTAATTATTGGCATATTTTTAATACAGAACAGTGTTTCTCTCCCAGAGAAGACCATTTAGCTTTAACATTAAAAGGAACAACTCTTTGTTACCAGAACACTTTCCCGCCATCAGTTTCCCACCCTCTTCACAACCCTCAAATCAAGCAGGGCAGGGCTGAGAGCGGCCCTGGCCTTTGCACGAGGCCGAGGGGTTCTGCTGGCTGTGCTGGTTTGGGGAAGGCCATAAGTAGACGGCAGGAGCCAACTACTTAGACTGGCTCTCACCAGTGACTGAAGGAGCATTGGGCTGAGCTCTGCAGAGGAAATAAATTTTAAAATTAAATGAACAGATGAATGAATGAATGAATGAAATCTTCCACATGGTTAAGATAATTGGGGATCTATAGCCTTTACTCCTGAGGAAGCACAAGGATCTCTCTGAGGAGAGAAAGCAAAGAGTAATAAGAGTTGTTACTTAAACTATTTAGAAAGACAAAACACAAAGTGCTTTATGTATTTTTTCATTATGTCTTCTCATTCATCCTTGTGAGGTGAATACTATTACTGCCTCATTTTACAGTTTTACAAATTAGGAAACTGAAACCTAGAGAGGTTAAGTAACTTGCCCAAGATCACAAGATTAGTAACCGATACTGCTGGGATTCAGCCCACATCTTTCTGACTCCAGTACTCACATTTTTAAGTTATATTGACTTAAGGATCCAATGTCCTTACATCCCATCCCTCCTCTTTATTTCATATCTCTAGTTAGAATGTTCTAACCACCCGTGATGTTAGAATTCATCATTAATCAAGTTACTTCACATTTGCTTTGGAAAATAAACTTCATGAAGGAAATTGCTTAACTTTTCTAACTTTTAACATCACTCTCTGTTATTTAATTTCTGTCAGTTGATTATAATCATTCTGCTTACTGGCATTTAAACACACTGTTCCACAAGTGACACAAACAGATGCCTGCCTAACTATTTTGGTCATTCAAAATAGTTAGGCCTATCAAACAGAACCATCATCTGAGTAATTGTAACACTTTACCAGTTTCCTGTACTGCCTTTCATTTTACTTGACTGTCTTGTAGAGAGTGCTAGGGCGTTGACCGAGACTTCTCTCCTTTTCTCTCAGTCAGTTGTCAGTAAATAATTGAATGTCAGTGAAGTGAGGCATAAAAGAACTAACTTGCTAATTGAGGTAATTGCAAAGATTTCATTGTATTTGAGGCCTTCTTTAAGTTAGGAACCGTAATAGTACAGTTTTGATAATTACACAAAAATTGGCAGTTCTCAGCTTATGAAATGATTGATTCACAGCAGCCAAAAGATCTGCCTCCCACAAAAGAATCATTTGGAGATGACTTCTTAAGTATGAAAGATGATTTTTTAAACACATTTGAAATTTTTGCAGTGAGTCTGAAAATATACAGTAAGATTACTCCACAATACCACTTCATTTTTCTTAATAAAATACACATTAAGTCTTTATTATTTGTGAAAAGAATGTTTTTAACAAAAAGAATATTAATTCTCACTCTTACTATTACCATACAGCATATAAGATTTTTATTTTAACTTTTCAAAAGATGTAGCTTATCCCCTTTTTGAAAATATGATGTTAACGTGAAGGTGCCCCGCCCCCCAAAATCTTAAATTATGAGGTCTGTAAAATAAATACGGCTTTAGAAATACATTTTAAAAGCTGAAAACATCCTTTGGGTAAATACATTCTTTCTCTCCCTCCTTTAAATTTTGATTATAGGTACTCGACCACCTCTGATCAAAAATTTACCTAAGCCCATTGAGAGCCTGATGACTCGCTGTTGGTCTAAAGATCCTTCTCAGCGCCCTTCAATGGAGGAAATTGTGAAAATAATGACTCACTTGATGCGGGTATAATCCTTCTTTTGAGGGGCTTTGGGTTTAGGGGAATGTGATGTATTCTGAGTTTTAATGGAGTTCTAAAGTAAAAAGACATTATTGCTAATTTCTGCTTTATATTTTTCTGTATTTTCCAAGTTAACAAAGGGTATTTATTACTCCCATAGGTAGAAAAGGAAACATTATTTTGGAAAAGAAAATTAGTTCTTTATAATGAAAGGGGTTTAAACTAGGTTTTTGACCTTTTTCTTTCTCCTGCTTAACTTTGTGAGTAAATGTGTTTATTTCTAGGCCTGTTGCCTCATCTATAATGTGAGAGAAGCTGAATTAGGTAATCTCTAAGACCTTTATAGGACTTAGATTTTTATAACTCTTAATACTTACTAAACTAATTTTAAAAATTATTTTAGTTCAGATCTTCATCTTTATCAAGCAGTCATTCATGCAAAAAAAATAGATTGTATTCCCAGACACATTTATTTAAATGGTCTTTTTTACCTTTTGTTTTTTTATTGCATATTTTTAGCTGTTCATTTGCCATTAAAAAGTTAAACTCTCTTTTAGAATTTATAGAATTCTTAAATTTGGAACAACCCTTTTACATGATTATCAAAATTTCCTAGGCTACAAAATAGACACTTTTAGAATTTTTAAAATAATTTTAGGCCTCTTGTTTTGGTACACTAACAAAATCTATCAGGTGGTACCTTCACCTCAAAAAGTAATCATACTTATGAAAGTTTCTGAATTTCAGAACAATTTTCTCAGTAGGAGGATCTTTCAGTCTCCTTAAATATATAGCTAAGTGATTTTATAAATGGCCAAAAATATATTTTGTTCATTTTTTTTTTTTTCAAAATAATGTAAGCAAGTCAGCTTGAACTAGTATGATTAAAGCTAACCATCATAGCCTGACCTGTGGTGGCACAGTGGATCAAGTGTCGACCTGGAATGCTGAGGTCGCCAGTTCAGAGGCGACCAAGGCACATATGGGAGTTGATGCTTCCAGCTCTTCTTCCCCCTCTCTTCCTCTTTCTCTTTCTCTCTCTCTCTTCCCCCACTTTCTCTCTCTCTCTCTCTCTCTCCCCCCCTCCCTCTCTCCTCTCTCTAAAAATGAATAAATAAAACAAACAAGCAAAAAAAGCTTACCATCATATTAGAGTACTAGCTATATACAGAATTCTAGGCCCTAAAGATGTGTTTGTGAGAAAATAACTTAGTCTTTGTAGTCAGTTGCCTTAAAACATTGGATATATAAATCGTTCAAATTGTAATTAATATGTGCTTTGTTTAATTTGAGAAGAAAATCTCTCCTTTATTCCCTAAGTGCTAATTTTTGTACAATAAGTATTGTTAAGACATGTCCAGTTCATAGTGGGGTATCCATAACCAGCCCTTTATTTAAAATACTAGTTCTAACCATTATTCTTTGGCACACCAGTCTCAGTTGTCAGACTAACAATAATCAGCAATTTGGAAGTTTACATCACTGCTAAAAGAACATAAATATGTTTCATATAAGGAGGAATAATAATATATCGTGTTTCATATAATCCCTTAGAGAAACATAAATATTTGCTGTTTTCTTCAAGACTCTGGTCTCTGTGTGAAATAGCTACTTAAGTGTAATCCATGGCTTTGATCACCATTGAAATTCAGAAAAGGAGCACATTATCGTCATCTCTATAAAATCAAAAACCTGGATACCAACAAATTTATTATGTGCCTTAGGGAAAATAAAGCAGTGTCTCTGCTACATTCAAATCCCACGACAATGAAATAATTCAGATGCACTCTTGAAGTTAATTTTTACAGGATTTAATTTGTATTAAAGAAATTTTAAATTGGATTTACTTTTTTATATATAGTACTTTCCAGGAGCAGATGAGCCATTACAGTACCCTTGTCAGTATTCAGATGAAGGACAGAGCAACTCGGCCACCAGTACAGGTAAGCAGATCAGAAGAGTAATGACGTAATTTTTTTGTGTCTTTCCCATGAAATTACAATCAGGAAGCAATGAATGATGTCCCCACATGCAATTTAATTTCTTCATTTCATACAATTGACTGCAGTTTGAGTTTCCAGATGCATCATTCTTCATGAAGGGCCCAGATTAAAGAGTTACCTGCTTCCAAGTCTTGGAATTCTTACATAGTTATATATAAAAAGATTGAATATTATACTGCTGTGAATGTGATTCTTCTTTGAAAAATAGTTTTTATATAGATACTGCTAGCTCAAATAATATTAGAAATTATTGTAAATGTATATACAAGGGGTCCTCAAGTTAACGACACAGTTCCATTTCTAGGACAGAGACATAGCCTGAATTTTGGTGTAAGTCAAAACACACCATAGCCTGTCACTTACCTATCCTAACACAGTTGTAAAATCATAATCTGGAACATAAAAACACAACTAAGCCACAGAAAAAGGAAAAGGACATAAATATACTGTACTATACACTGTATGTGTACAGCATATTCTTCTGATGCTAACAACCTAAGCTGAAGCACTCACGGCTCATTTTTTTAAAGTTTTTGTGGGAGTGAGCGTAATAAGCAGAAAATGCCATATGTTGAGACTGTCATAACCTGAAGACCCCCTGTAATATATTTCTTCATCATGGACACCCTACTGTTTTGTTTTTTATAGAAGAGTCTAGAGCCTTTTCTACAGTTTTAGCTCAGAATTTCTCAGTTTTCTAAATATGAAGTAGAAATAGGATTTGTAGTTTGTGATCATCAAAAATGATAGTGGAAATAATGCTCTTAGAAAAATTGTATTTATATTTGGGAATATATTATGATACTTTATTAATTTAATTTAAATTAAAAGATATGTGTATGTATATACATATATATTTATCCTGTACTTAAAATTTTCTTTTTATTGATAAATGTTTTTACTGACCTGTTTCTCCCATCTCAAAAATAATTGTATTTATTTTAAGCTGGTTTACTGTTTGGCTAGTTCTTCCCAAATTCCAGTTTTACTGAAAATCTTTTGAGTTGCTCTGCATTTTAAAGTGAACTCTAAAATTCTCTTTTTTGGTTCTACAACCTTGAAACCCTCTCCCTGTTTTTATATTGTGACCTTTAGCCCTTTGAACCTTTCACCTTTTCAGTAACTCTCAGCCCTCTTAGGCTTCTTTATTTCCTCCACTAATTCCAGGCAGTTATTATAATTCCATTGGGAATAGTTCTGAGCCTGCTAGCCCTTGTCTCCAGCTTGCTTGGCTAAACCACAAACCTGATTAAATCTGACTCAGCTTACTTGTTGCCTCTATCAGTGCAGCTGAATGTGGCTGGAGGTGACACAGATTTGCTATCCTCAAATGCCTATTTAATGTTGCTGGACAGTTACACCTTATTTTAGTCCATCTCTCCTCTCCTAGATGATTTAGTTTTATATTTTAGCCTCTCCCCTCAAAATTTAAACATCTCTTCCCCACTCCTCACTCTCAGCTGCCCTTGTTTACTATTTCTCTGAAAAAATTGGTATAATCAGAAGATGGCTTCCTGCACTGCATCTGCCCATCTACCTGTGTCTGCCCCTCCACATTCTCGTGCTGCTGTGGTGAACTGCCCCTGCTTCCATTCTCAGAGCATAGTCAGTCTGTGTTTGCATTCTCTAGCTTCTCTTCCCACACTCTCTTGTGTCCACTCCTCAGGCTTTTATATACCACTACTTCAGAATTGCTTTTGTCACCAGTTTTCTCCAGATTGATAAACCTAAGTGAAGAGTTTTCAGTTCTCATCTTATTTCACTACCAGCAGCATTTGATACAGTTCATTATGCTGTCTTTATACAACTTTCTTCAGTTGGTTTCTGGGATACCATGCTAGCCTAGATTTTTTTTTTTTTTTATATCTCTGGCCACTATTCTGATGGTTTTCTGTACTAGTATTTCTCATCTTCTCAGCCTGTAAATGTTAGAGTACCCAGGGCTCAGTAGTTTAGCCTCTTTGCTTATCTATCTACACTCATTTCCTTGGTAATCTCACAATATCATGGCTTTATATACTATTTCCCTATGTTTTGCTCCATCCCAGACCTGAACTCCATACTCATATCCAACTGTTGTGTTTGCATGATACCTAACAGGAACTCAAACGTAATCACTTTCCAAACTAAGCTCCTGAGACCCCCTTCAGACTCACTCCTGCCATGGCCCTCCCATCTTCCTGAACCTAGCCCCTTCGTACTGCTAGTTTGGGCTAACAACTTTAAAGTCGCCTTTGACTATGCGAAGACTATTTAGGCATTTTTGTTCCCTTTTTGTGCTGTTCTTAAATTTCATTTAAAATGGTTTTTGGGACTATCTTCGTTAGCTTGGAAAGTATTACTTATTTTATGTCTTTCTAGTTTAGAAAAGAATTTACATTACATATTGAATGAAGCATTTGCATTATCCCCAGCCTCTGATCATAAATGTTTCTGCTTTCCTAGGCTCATTCATGGACATCGCTTCTACAAATACCAGTAATAAAAGTGACACTAACATGGAGCAAGTCCCTTCCACAAATGATACTATTAAACGCTTAGAATCCAAATTATTGAAAAATCAGGCAAAGCAACAGGTTTGTTTTGATAGTAAAAGTAAAATCATTTGGTATCCTCATTAGTAATCATAATATCAACTGAAGCGATTTGCCCTCTTCTCTTATACAAAGTCTGAAACTCGTTCCTGAAATATCAGATAAGCTTAAGAATAGAGACGTACAATGAGACTCTCCTGTTACCAGATTGTTTTCCCTTCTGATGATTGCTGCCTTTGCCAACTATGCAGCTCCCTCCCTACGCTGATCCCTAACTTTAATGGTTGATGTTTAAAAATGTAACATGGCTATTTCTTGGCTGGACTACCCAGTTAAAGGAGTTGTCCTAAATCAATCATTTCATTTTTTTTTCAGATTTATTATACTTTTTCTTTACTGGTTTTAAAATATTCTAAGGTGTGATTTTATTTATCTTGCCTGCGGCATTTGGGTTAACGAGTAATTAGGGCATTTAACTCCAAACTCCAGTGACTGCACTTTTTCAAAGGCCAGTACTGCATCTTGCTCTCTCACGCATGTAGCTAGCTCCCTCTTCGTGAAAACTTCCCTTTTCTTCCAGAAACAGAATAGAACATATAAGAATCCCAGTTATATTCTTCTTCCTTCTATCTAGGCTGTCTAGGATTTTAAGTCTAGAGTTTCAGTAATTCACCTTGACCTGTAATTTTAACAGAGTGAATCTGGCCGTTTAAGCTTGGGAGCTTCCCGTGGGAGCAGCGTGGAGAGCTTGCCCCCGACCTCCGAGGGCAAGAGGATGAGTGCCGACATGTCTGAAATAGAGGCCAGGATTGCTGCGACCACAGGTAAAAGGAAACAAAGTCTGGAGAGGAGTGGAAATGAGAGTTTCGGTTTCAGCAGGGGGGTTTGTGTCTTAAAATTTTTTAAAGTGGGAAGTAGGCTTACAAATATATTTCCTAAGCTTCTAGCGATAATTTATACATTTCTCTCAAATTCCAAATAAGATATGACGTAAAATTATTTAGATCATAAAATACACCTTATAATTACAGATTTTATCAAGTGTAATTCTTTCAATGCAAACATAAGCGGAAAATCTAAGTCAGAAATTGGAATTCTACCAAAACCAGAATGTTTTGAAAGTTTTGAGTGATTCTACTAGAATTTTGTGCTGAACTCAAATAATAGCAAATATTTTGTTGTGAAATTAGTAGAAAATGTACTCCAGATCCACATAGGATTTGGCCTTACTGTTTGCTCTTCCTCCTACCATTAGCAAAGATAGCTACGTTGGTTGTGGTTATGCTTTTAATTATAAAATAAAAGATCATGTTAATTTTATTTCATCTTGAAAAAGCTAACATTTAAGTTCTATTTTGTCAGTTCTTAAAATAATTAATTATAGAAGGACTGGTCACACACAAAGAAATTCTGTGTGTTGTTACCTGAGTTAACATCTAATCTTTTTAAACCAGGTTTCATTGTAGTAACACTGGTTTAATTTGCTTATTTTTAATTCCCCCAGGGGTAAAAGGGAGCTGATTTCAAAAGTAAATACGTTTCTGTTGTGAAAAATGTAGAAATATAAACAACAACAAAAAAATCAAACTTCCATAGTTGTCCCACTCAGAGATAAACACGTTTTTATATTTACCTCTATCTAGTTTTAATTATCTGTGTGCATACATGTAAATTAGCATATGTATTATTTAAATTAGCTAACCAGGTGTGTTGTTTTGTTTTGTTTTTTAGGTATTTTGTCATTCATTTGGTTTTTTTCTAAATTTGAATGTACTCATTTTGTGTGGAGCTCTTTTCAGAAGTTGTCCAGAGGACCAGTATACTATACTTGTCTTCAACTAATCATGATCACTGATTGTATTAGTTAGTATAGAATCAGGTCAATATAACAATATCCAAAATAACAGTTTGTTTAACACATAAACTTTTTAGTTTTCACACACTTAAGCAAATCTGGAGGTAGGCTCCGAGGTCCTACTGGATTCCTTTGTCGCGCTGTGCCACCATCCCTATTGTGTGGCTTCCATCCTTAAGGCTACTTTGTGCCCCAGATGGTTATTGTTGTTCCAGTCAGCACATCCACACAGTCCAGAGCACAGGAAGGAAAACTGGAAGGCCAAAAGGACACATATCCAAGCTCTTCAAGGAGCTTTACAAGAAGTTTCCCCAAACAACTTCCACGTACATTTTATTGCCCATAGTAATAGGGCCAGATAGCTACATGTGGCTCTGAGGAAAAGAAGGATGCAATCTTTTATCTGGGAACATTGCTGTCCTGAGTAAAGTCACAGGTCTGTTGCTAAGAAAGAAGGGAAAATAGTGAATGGCAGGGCATTAGCAGTCTGTGCCACAGGGATGGGTCTTCAGAAACGATTGAGTTGGTTGGAGGTCACCAGCCACTGACAGGCTCTCCTGGTGTGTATGAATCACAAGTATTTTTGTGGAGGGAGGGGAGTCTCATTGTAGTGGCAGATGAATAGGGACATACCCTCACACTTTGGGGAGCTTTTTCCCTTCAGGGATACCATTCAAGGTAGAGCTGCCATAGTTTTTGCTACCCTAAAACAGGAAGTAGTGCTATAATAGTAATTTTATATCTGCTAGTGTTGATTTTCTAGTCAGGTACTGATTTATAATTATTCTTTACAGAAGTGATTTTTCTCTAGGTCAAAGATAACTACACACATTTGTATTACCTGGTCCTTTTTATGCCTATATGTAGAACAGGCGCTATGGAACAGCCATTGAATTCTACACAATTCAGATTTTTTTGTGTGAATTACCTCACTTTGAAATACCTATATTCTTCAGCTTTTCAACACTACTCATATTAGCTGGAACATACCCTGGCCTAAACTATGAAAACTATAATGTTCAGTTTACTAGAAGTAAATACTTTCATTCTAAAAGCGCATACATTCTATACTTTGATTCAATGATTATCATTTAACCAATGAATTTTACTTTATAAGCACACTTCAGGAAACACCTAAGTTGAACATATATTCCTATATTTTTGTAATTAAAACAAATATGGCAGCTTATGTCTTTTAACTCCTCTCTTCTCACTTTTCATCCTTGCCTCCCCCATCGCATATGAGTAGTTTCACTTACGTAGATGGTGTGAACATGTTTGAATTTAGCTTCCTCATTACCCTTCAGCTTTGTTTGTCTCTGTCCATGTTTTTTTTTTTTCTTCTGCTAATTAAAGCCAGTGTGTGAAACATCTTGTATTGGTAGTTGCTCCTTAATCACGCCTTTTCTGAGCATGTATGAAAAGTCAGATAGTTCTGCATGCCTTTCTGCATGGAGTGTTATTAACATAACTATTTGAAAACTATTCTGTTTTTGTAATTTATTGTTTTCTGTGTTACTGTTTGTGGTTGTTTGCATGTATACTGTATATATGTGTTTTTGCAGCCTATTCCAAGCCTAAACGGGGCCACCGTAAAACTGCTTCATTTGGCAACATTCTGGATGTCCCTGAGATCGTCATATCAGGTATCATAGACCACCTGAGTTGGTCTTATAACTGTGGAACTGGAGTAATGATCCCTGGTACTTACAAAATGCTTCTTGCTCCAATTTTTATAGGACATGAAAATAGATACCTTGCATGCAGTAATTAGGGAGACAGATTGAAAACTGTATACATTTATCTACACTGAAGTGGGCTTGACAGGATACCTCAGATATCCAAAAATGAGGATAAAATAGAAGGCAAAGTAAACCTTTTCACAGAAGGGAGAATGCCAGCCAGACTTTACCAACTTCCTCTCAGCTTTTAGGTGAGTAGATAAACTGAACCCAGACCTTCTTTATACCTAGCAGAAAGGAAACATCCATTTAAAAATATTTGTTGTCCTTGGCTCCTTTTCTTAGTTACTGCTTTTGGGGCTCTGTGTAGGCTTTCTGTCAAGCCTCTTTCTGTTTGTAGCAAGTGGAATATGAAGTTAAGAAAAAAGAGTTGCTAATATCATTTTGCCTTAACTTAGAAAATAGAAACAAAGTAAAATTAAATGAGATTTGCTGTTTTGCATGGTATCTTACCAAACAATCTTGGCCAGTTCTGATTCTTGTGTTCTGTCTTGAGAATCTTCTCACAAATTACTTGTTTTTATGCCTAATTCACACATGGTACTTCAGTGTCTCAAATTTGTAAATTGCTTTTGTATCTGATGGTGATGATTCATAGGTGAATCTGAATCACCATTTTTGATAGAAACTTAAATGGCACATCCGACCTTCAATATTGGTTAATAAATGTTATCCAAATTATCATTTCTTTATCCCCTGCTTTAGGTTTCCTTTACCTCTCCCCCAAAAAAACTTTTTGATAAAAAAATATACGATTTTTTTACACATGTGCTTTGGGTGAACTTCCCAGCACTCTGTACTTTGCCTGTGGTTATGCCTTTAGCATACTGTTGTATCATAGTTAAATACCTAGTGGTTGTTTTCTCCTCTAGGAAACTGAAAACTGAAGATAGAGACAATGTCTGTTATTTAGTATTGATTGCATCAGTACTACCTGGTCAGTGCTTCATCCGAAGTATTTAATCAATATGTGTCTGCTAAACAACTGAACAAACTTATTGAGGTCCAGTGGCCAGAAACTAATACACATGTAAAATCCGTATAAATTATAAATATGTTTGAAATACAAATTATACAATTCCTAAGGACTAGTTTGTGTACACAAAACCTTTTATTTTTCTCAAAAAATTTTAAAAGATTTTATTTATTGCTATTAGAGAGAAGAAAGAGAGAGAGAAGGGGAGGGAAGGAGCGGGAAGCATCAACTCATCATAGTTGCTTCTCATAAGTGCCTTGACTGGGTAAGCCTGGGCTTTCAAACTGGCGACCTCAGCAATCCAGGTTGTCACTTTATCCACTGTGCCACCACAGGTCAGGCTACAATACCATTTTATAATAAAGTAATTACTTTTTATTCTAGTTATCAAAGTACTTTGTTTTATTTCATCACTATTGCTGTTCAGAGAACAGAGTTAACCTATTTCATACATAGTAATTTTATTTATTAAGTCATGGGCTTCTTTCAAAATTAACAAGTACTTGAGATCATTTTACCTTCATTCTAAAAGGTACTGTGTTTAAGGGAATAATATTCTAACGAAAGTAACAACATTTAATATATATACTGCTGAGCTGTAATTATATTAAGTGTTTGAGGGAATCAGGAAAATTTAGGCAAATGATAGTACAATTTTAATCCAGGTCTTATGGGTAAGCATTAAGAAGACACGTGTGCGCATGTGCGTGCATACACACACACACACACACACACACACAGTGGGCGATATAGCCAGTACTGGACAAGATGAGGGAGAGAGAAGGAGAGAAAATAATAGTCCCAGTGTTCTTAGTCAGGGTGAATTTACCCCACAAGGGACAGTGGGTAATGTATGGAAACATTTTTGGTTGTCACAACTGGCAGGTGCCGCTCGCATATAGTAGGCAGAAGCCAGGGATGCTGCTAAACACCCGCTCTACCAGACAGCCTCCCACAGGCTACATTGTCTGGCCTAAAATGTCAACAGTGCCAATGCTTAGAAACCCTCGTTAGATAGATGCTCTTTGTGCCCTGTAAAGCAGTAGAGTTTAAAGTATTGATACATTATCTTTACTGACCTTTATAACCATCTTAAACTAGGGTTATCAGGTAAAGTGACAAATAGCTATTTTAAAGATGAAAAACTTAGATCTGATGATTTTGAGTGTTTTTCCCAGAGTCACACAGTAAGGGTCCCAACCTAGATCCTTTCTTTGACTTCAGATCACATCCATTTTTTCCTCTTTTGTTTGAGTCAGAGAAGATAAGAGTAATTCCTCCTCCTTATGGTTTGCATTAAAGAGAGCTCTTCAGCCAGGAGACCATCTTTAATGACATTGGGTTCTTATGGAATCAAGAAACCCTAATTCTGCACTTAATTGCCAGAGGAACAATGGTGTTCAAATGGAAATAGTATTCAGTAATACATTTCATTAAATATTCTTGACTGGTTTTTCCCCCCAAATACCCTAACCTAATGTATTAGGTTAATACATTAACCTAGTCAGTTTCACCTTATTTTAGTAAAAGAATGCAAGCACTAGAACCAAAACAATTGGATGTAAAAGTCAAGCATTAATTTGTTCTTAGGTTTAGGTTGTGTATTAAAATTAAAAATACAAATATAACCTATGCTTTGAGAATATCGCTAATATTTTACATGGACATATTAATTATAAAGGAGAATGGCATTTTCTTTTTTACACATGAAGAGCTAGCTCATTGTCCCACAATTTTTCATTCAAAACTTATGGCTCTCCAAATTTTTAACATTTTGGTTAAGAGATGTCTCTAAGAAAATGTAGTGTTGATTTTTACATGATGAGAGTCTTCAAGAAGTTTGGAAAACAGAACAATAGGGGTAGTTAAGATTAGAAAACTATGAGCTTACTTAAACCATTAAGAAAACCACAGATTGACTGAGACCTAAACCAGCAGTCTCTGGAAGCCCTCTGATGTCTTTATAACTAGCATCCCAGGAAATCAGTTGTACTTAAAAGAGCGCCTTTTTGAAGAGATGGGTTCTGTTTCTGTGACATCGTAGAAACAACTGAATTGACCCACAAGCTGCTATTCCAACTACCCTTTCTTTTTTAGGAGTGGGGAATAGGGCGGCCTGGGGATGTAGTGTATTTCTTTTGTTGCTCTTAGAAAAGTTTTTTTTTTTTTTTAAATATTATGTGTTCTCTATCATAAGTCATGAAAAGTTCCAGAATTTATTACAGAATAGAATACTCAGGACATCCTTTTCAGGGTTCAGATTCCTTGACCAGGCATCTTGCCCCCTCTTTTCTACTTTTCTTTAATACTACATACCATGTGTAACGTGCACATACCAAAGAACCATGATAAAAATAGAAAATAAGTGAGTTTCTACATTAGTATTTAGTTGCAAAAAAAATGCAGAATCAATCTAAATGTACTAAACACACCCAGCAATTTTCACTTTTAATAACAGGTATTTGATAATTTTTTTACATTCATATTTCTAAATTATATCTAAAACTTAATATTGGAGCAACAAGTATTTGTTGATTGAAATCCTTTTTACTTTATCTGAACTATTTGCCAGATGGTTTCTGCCATGGTCATGCTAATTAAAATGCATTGCTTAATATTGCTTGCTTTGACTCATGCTATAGCTTAAAGATTTTTTAATTTATGGCATTTCTTAACTGTCAGCTCTCTTTACCCTACATCCTTAAGAGTTTTTACTTCCCTTTCCTCTCACCCCCACCTATATTTGAGTTTGTTTTTGTTGTTATTGCAATGGTGATGTAATGATTTTTAGACACATGCTGGGTGGTTCCCCAGATTCACAAATGTTGCTTATCTGAAAAGAGAATTCCAGACACTTTTACAAGCCTGGATCATGTAAGCTAATTTTAGAATGATTGTGTTGAATGAAATGTGCCGAAAATTGCTTATTAGTCATGGTAATGGGGATCCTTTCTGTCCTCCAGAAACAGGGATGGCTAAAAGTTTCTCAAAAGTATCATAGTGTGCCTGGTTCAATAAATACGCAGTTTGTTGTCATGTTAGTTTGTAACCAAAAGTTGGAACATTACTATTTTATTGTAAGGTACTTTTAGTTTATGTGCAAAATAATAATGGGGTTATGTGGATTAATATGCTAAATTATACTGACAATTGGTTTAAAAGAAGATACTTAGAATTATGGAAATGTAAGTTTTAAGAATTAATTCTGCCCACTAGTTGAGAAATTACATAATATAGCTTTCAGAGTGAAAAGAATTTTGAGTATTGTGTCAGCTGTTTATCATAATATGTTGGTGTTTCCTTTTAGACAGCTGATCTCTCATCTTAGAAGATACTGTATAAACGTCCCTGTTCCAAATAAAAATGCTAAGTGAAGCTGTTGCTTAATTCCTGCTCTTTCACCAAAGACTTAAGTTTATAGAATTCTTTCATAAACTGATTTTAGATTATGATAGCATAGAAGTTCCAAAGGCAAGGTTAACACAGCAGCCCATTTAAACAAGCTGTGTATTTGAGAACAGAATGAGAGTCCTTCATCTCCAGTAGGAAATCAAAGTTGTTGTTTAAAACCAGTTAAGTTACCTAATTCTGACAAAAACTAATGGGATTGAGTAAGTGTGACTGGGTTTAGTAAATTTAAGCCTAAGCATCCTTTTAGGCCCTGAAATGAACAAGGTACTGCTGTTGGTTAAAGTCAGTCTTGTCTTACAACCTGATAGCTGTCTTGCTGGAGAAGCTGTAACGTAAGGCCCTTGAAATAGATGCCGTCATCAGCCCCATCCCCCAAGCAGTCATCTATTTAAATACATGACAGAAGATGGTGGGAGAGAGTTCAGCAGCTATTCGTGTGGTAGGAGTGGTTATTGTATTAGGACATACTCTGTTGTAGGCTGGCAACTTTTGAGTTAAAACACTGCAGCTGTTTCTCTTCCGTTTTTAAGTCTTTCTCTCTTTTTCTTTTTATAATTCATTCTTTTTCTCACAAACATTTTGTGTAGATTCAAGGATCAACAAATTTCAACTTCCTATTTTAGCAATTACATCCTTATTGTCTGTTTGAAAAATTTCAGTATTTAACTTTTTTATTTTATAAAGGCAACGGACAGCCAAGACGTAGATCCATCCAAGACTTGACTGTTACTGGAACAGAATCTGGTCAGGTAAGACTTAACATTAGAATTCTAAGTCTTTGAAGAATAATAATAGGCAGAAATCAGGAATTAACTGTAATATAAATGCTCTGCAAAATTATTTTATGAATGAACCTAAAATTATTATAGAGAAATTCATTTGCACTTGAATTCAAATTCTTAGGGGGAAAAAATCTAGATGCCATTATTAATTTAATTTAAAGAATAATTTAGGAGAGGTTGATTGATTTATAACACTGTGCATGTTATGTGGTTTTTATATATGCTTTAATAAGGAATTATTCAGTTTTGTATTTAAAATTTGTCATTATCATTGTCCTCTAAAGGAATCATTAAATATTTCCCCAATAAGACATCATCCCTCTGAGATCATATAAGACCCTGACATACCTGGAGGACTCTTAACATCTTTTCATTTGTCATACTCACTGGATTTATATTTTTATGAACTAACCTTAAGACAAGATTCAGTAAACAGATGGATAATAGGCTTTATCTCAGTGGTTAAGATTCTCATTCTTCATCTTTATGTTTCTGGATGCTCTGCTAACCTCCCCTTAGCACTTTATCACTGCGTTTTTGTAGATGATCCAGGCAGTGCTATAATTAAGCCATCGAGGATATAAAAGTTACAGCTCAGTCCTTGTAGCTTTGTCTCTTATTCAGATTGATAAACTTGACATATATAAGATTTATATATCTTTTCTAAATAAATGAAAACTGATTATGAGATGTTTGTTGATTTTTCAGTTGTACAGAAATAAATTTTGTGAGTACAGCATGTATCTGAAGTAATTAAAATATCACATTATGATCTATACTCATAAAATTATAGGATTATATATATTACAAACTGTTATTTAATTTATGGTAAAGTATATTAATTAGTACTTTTATTCTAGAAAGGCATTTAATTATTTCATTTTTATAACATACTTTAAATTTTGGAGAATTTTTTGTAGTTCATAAAAATTTGAAAGCCTTTATAGCCATCAGTTTAATTAACAAAAACCTCTTGAGCTATTTATATGATAAATACACTAGATCTTCATTTATATCTGGACATATTTTTATTTTTCATAACGTCTTTACACACACTCATACGCATAAAATTACACATACATAAAATATATACATACACTAATTTATTATATATTTTATGATATTAAGTGACCCCAAATCTTGATTTTATTTAATAACAGCTTTTTCAGTATATCGGCTTTTGTGAGACTCCAGAACTTCTGAATGAACTTTCCCACTTTTCACCCCCTCAAACACTTAAGTGTTAATCAGGCATTTAGTAACAGATAGCTTAACATCTGGTGTTTGCTTTGATTCTTTAGAGGCTTGATGAGCTCAGCCTTTTTACTCTGTTTATTATTGCCATCGATATTCCAGTTATGAGAAACTCTAGCCAAGTGTTCTCCCATTGACTAGGAATGAGAAGCTTGCCCTAAGACAGTTTAGGAGCATCTGCTAGTGCAAATATTTTTCTCTGTACTCTAACAAAGGCATGGCTATAGCTCAGGACTGACCTCGCCAGCGCAAGCCCTACTTATTTCCTCACAAATTCTGTGTTACTTGAGATTAGGATTGTTACCCTTTTCATTTACAGTATATTCGAGTAATAAAACACTGGAACTGAGGGAGACTGGTTGTGGGACATTTGCATGGTTGTCTTGGATTACTCCAAAAGGGGGAGTTTGATATGACAATAAAATGTGTTCTAAAATAGGTGATACATAGCCATTGTATGACCAGTTTTTAAAATTGATTTCACTCTTTTTTTTTATTATTATTATTTTTTTTAGTGGGAGGCAGAGAGACTTCTGCATGCGCCTCAACTGGGATACTCCCAGCAAGCCCACTAGGGGGTGAGGGGGTGATGCTCCACACACTGGGCTATTGCTCTTTTGCCCAGCAATTGAGCCATTTCGTAGAGCCTGAGGTGGAGGCCATGGAGCCATCCTCCATGCCCAAGGCCAACTCACTCGAACCAATTGAGCCATGGCTTTGGAAGGAGAAGAGAGATAGAAAGGGGGAGGGGGAGGGTTGGAGAAGCAGGTGGTCATCTCTCCTGTGTGCCCTGACCAGGATTTGAACCTGGGACATTCACACACTGGGCCGATGCTCTACCACTGAGCCAGCCAGCCAGGGCCAATTCACTCTTTTAAAATTACTTAAGTATTGGAAACTTAACATGCCTAATACCCAGTTTGTGATGAGAATGGCAAACAGTAACTCTAATGTACAATGAAAACATTCCCCCCTGAAATGTTATGATAATTGACCACTAAATAATTCATATTACTCATGAAAATAACATTTATTTTAGAAAAGTATGTCCATTGTGGATTTTCAAAATTGAAGTTATAGTTCTTTTAAAGTCTGTCTAAGCAATGATTAAACATTTGCAAAGGGTTGGTTTGTTTGGGCCATGGAGATTGATGAAGAATATGAAGAAAATAATTTGCCCACCTAGTACAATTACCAGAAGAAGAGAGAGAACTTACTAATAAAGTTTAATGGTACATCTCACAGAAGAAAGTAGAAATTAAACTGACCAGAATTTGTATTTTGGCTCTTGGTTCAAGACTGAAAATCACTTAGATTTTTCATATGTAAACTAAAATTAAACTGGTTGTTTTTATCCTGCCATTTCTTTTGAGAGGTATAGTAAACCAAGCAAGCTTCCTTATTAAAAGTAGTGGCCCTGGCCAGGTAGCTTGGTTGGTTAGAGCCTCATCCTGATACACCAAGGTTGTGGGTTTGATCCCCGGTCATGGCACATACAGGAACATACTGATGTTTCTGTCTCTCACTTTCTCCCTCCCTTCCTCACCCTCTAAAATCAGTAAATTGTTTTAAAAAGTAATTGCACAACATATAAATACCTTCAAATACACTTTTAAATTAATTCAGAAACTTTTTAAGCACATGTAATGGATCTGGTGCTCTAGATACTTTGGAAACATACCAAAAAAAGCAGCCCCTCATGCCCAGTAACTGGTTTGACATTGAGGTGTCAGTGTTACTAAAACATAAACAGTTTCTCAGAACACCAGTAGACATGGTTATGTTAAGACCATAAAAGATGAGACAAAACAAGACCATTTGGGGGGGGGGGGTTGTTGGGGGGATCTTTTTTAAGCAGGCGAGAACGAAACGGAGGGAGAGAGATGAGAAACATCAACTCATAGTTGAGCTACTTGAGTTGTTCATGGATTGCTTTCTCATATGTGCCTTGACTGAGGCACATGCTAAAGTAATCCTAGATCTCTTTAATTTCAAGTGTTTTGCTTCTGATAATCTACATAGACAGTAATTATTTAAATAGTTTTGAGTGATGATGAATTTTAGCAATATATTATTGAGCAAGGCTAACTCATCTTGATAATAAAATTCTACATATGATAACACAAATTTATATTTTATATATCTAGGTGAGCCTTTCTGTGTTTCACTAAAATTATACATTCTCATGCATACCCCTTCTGCGAATGTTTGTAAGACAGATCTGATTTTAAGAACTCTCTTGCAGGGGGCTGAAGCCAGTAAAAATCACAACTGCAAGATGATACAGTTATGAGTATTTAGAAAGCTAGACATGCTGTACTTTTGTTTAGAGTTTAGAATCTACTTTTACTAATCAGATATGTGACTTTGGGCAAGTTCCTTAATTTCCCTAAGCCTCAGCAGCCTCATCTGTGAGTGGAAACCATGATACCCACACCTCAGGTTTCTTATAACATATGAAAGTACCAGACACACAGGAGATGTTTAATACATGTTGTCCGCCTGCCTCCCCATGGTGCGCCTTCCCGGGCCCTTCCCACTTCCTTGCTGTTATGATAGTGTGTTACTGTCCAGAAGTAAAATAAGCACTTGGAGAGAAGAAAATTTATCGGCATTCTATACTTTCTGTATTGTGAGAGAAGCTTCTATCAGGGATCATGGAAAATATTTGCCATAAAGGCCTTTTATCACATACCCAAAGATATATGTCATACATTTTATTTAAGGGATATAATTTATTTTACTACTGTCTGTCCATCCTCAATCAGCACCTTCTTTAGTCTAAATAATTTTCTGTTGAAACTCCAAATCAGAAGCTACATAATAGTTTTAAATAATTCCTGGTTCATAGGAATTTTGTAACTTTCTCTTAGATAATTTAAAGACCATATGAGAATAATAAAATTCTAAAATTTCCCAAAAAAAAGAAAATACAACATTAAAAAAAAAATCTAAAATTTCCTTGTAATGAACTATAGTGATGCCAGAATTAGATTGAGCATATACCTTCAGATTAGAAAAAATATCTTCAGTATACCACAATATGTATGGACTTAATTGAATTATCTGTGATTGTCATAGTGGAGGAAGTATGCTTATACCAACTGATAATCCATTTATTTTTAATATTTATGTTATTCAGATGTTTCTTTAGCAAGAATATTACATATATCGAGATTTAATCTCTGTTTTATGCTTGTATAATTTTGGCAACTAAGATTTCTGAGGGTCTTAAATAGATTTAAAATGTCAGTCTAAATAGTAGCACTGACCATAAATTCTTGCCCCATGAAACTATTTTCCCAGTCTTTCAGGTGAGACATAAAAAGAATCAAAGCTTTATTTTTGTCTGTAAAATAACACCCAATTTCTTTTTATAAATATAGAGATAAAGTTCTGGTCAAACTCCAATTCTTGTTCATGTCTACTGATGGTAATTTGCCCCTGCAGTTTAAATTTGGCTTAGTATTCTTTTGCTGCCTTAAATTGCTATGTGGTGTTTCTCTATTCTCGTAACCACTTTCGTATCCAATCCTTGTGGTAAGTCAAGTTTCTCTGTATCTCTTAAACTTTGCAGTTTATGTAAGTATAGAATAAAGTAATTGTAAATGTCTTGAAGGAAGGAGCAACCTAATGAAGTTAATAGTTTGAGAGTGTTTGTGGACATCTGAATTTTACCAGTGATTTTTTAAAAATAACTACTATAAAATAAGACATATTTCATAGCGAGTTATAAGCAGTAACATAAGTTGAACCCACAATCTAGATCTTTTTAATTGTTACCTATTACCTGTTCCTCTTATTTATCCCTTTTATTTTCAGATAATAAAAAAAAATACAGTTATGGCTTGTTTTTAAATATTTCTTTAATTTTTTTTACAAGCATATTATATTATTCATTGAGATACCAATTCCTTGAAATATGAAGACTTTTCAGGGATTTAAACTTAGCTCTTTAGAGCTTTTCTTGTAGCTTTAAAGAAAGACGAGTTTTGAAACTTGACCTAAAAATATTAGCTTTATTTTTTAGTTTTGTAGCCATAGGAAACCTCAGGTAGAAAAAAATGACTGCACAGGAGATGCCATCCAAGAGTTTCTTGGAAAATAGAAGGAAGGTGAAAAGAAATCAGTGAGTAGCAAAGAATTATCTCAAGAAAAGTATAAACTTATGGAATACTATAATTCATAGTAGGTCTAAATAGGATTATTTGTTTTAATATGATAGATGTTCAGTGGCCTTTTTCATACAAAATACATTCTTATCTATTGTAAACCTAATTATTACTTATATCTTCTTTAATGTCTCATAACTGATACTGAGTCTCACATGTTACAAACACATTTATTTCTCTTAAAATGTTAAAACTATTAACATAAAATTAGGTTGACTCTGATACCCTCCTTGCTAGCACTTTGAAGAAAAATTATTTTTGTTTTACAATACCAATTATAACTGTGGTCAAACCAGTGTACTCCTTTTAAATCACAAGACTTGCTTATAGTAAAAGAGATTAAAGGACTCAGTAATAATGTCAGAATATCTATACTTGTTTTACCAAGGGTAACAGCATTCTATTAATAAGAGATGTATTTCATCACTATTCTCTTTGGTGTGCATTCTTGTTCTTAGATATAAAAGGTAAAGAAGCCTAAGCACCAGTCTTATTTCTGAGTTCCAGCAGTTTATACACTCATTTTATTCAATGAGTATTGATTATGAGGTTATTTGCATAGTCAGTAATTTTCTAAATCTTGGGCAGTATAACACAGAAGTACATATGATCTCTGCCCTTAGATCATTGTGCTTTTGCAAAATCACAAACTTTAAAAGTAGTGTAAAGTGAAGTTTATGTAGGAACAGACTATAAATACAGCCTAAAATCAAGAAGACCGTCTTTGTGTTGCTGTTTAGTCACTGCTTAGTTTTATATAAGAACTGATTTTTTATTTAGAAAGAGAATTGTTAGGTGCTATAAGTTTACTTATACATTCCCATCTTATATTTACAAAACCTAATTATCTGCTATTTAGTGAACTTTTTTTAAAAAAGACTAGAAAGCAAGATTTATTTTTATTTTTATTTTTTTCAGAGAGAGAGAGTCAGAGAGAGGGATAGATAGGGACAGACAGGCAGGAACGGAGAGAGATGAGAAGCATCAATCATCAGTTTTTCATTGCAACACCTTAGTTGTTAATTGATTGCTTTCTCATATGTGCCTTGACCGCGAGCCTTCAGCAGACAGAGTAACCCCTTGCTCGAGCCAGCGACCTTGGGTTCAAGCTGGTGAGCTTTTGCTCAAACCAGATGATCCTGCGCTCAAGCTGGCGACCTCGGGGTCTTGAACCTGGGTCCTCCGCATCCCAGTCCGACACTCTATCCACTGCGCCACCGCCTAACCATTTTTATTGCATTAAGACACTTCAGGTACATTATTGCATTTGACTTTTTACAACCTGATGAGATGCGTAATACTGTCTTCATTTTACTATTGAATCTTAAATACCTTAACCCAGGGGTCCCCAAACTACGGCCCGCGGGCCGCATGCGGCCCCCTGAAGCCATTTATCCGGCCCCCGCCGCACCTCCGGAAGGGGCACCTCTTTCATTGGTGGTCAGTGAGAGGAGCATAGTTCCCATGAAATACTGGTCAGTTTGTTGATTTAAATTTACTTGTTCTTTATTTTAAATATTATGTTTGTTCCCGTTTTGTTTTTTTACTTTAAAATAAGATATGTGCAGTGTGCATAGGAATTTGTTCATAGTTTTTTTTTATAATCCGGCCCTCCAACGGTCTGGGGGACAGTGAACTGGCCCCCTGTGTAAAAAGTTTGGGGACCCCTGCCTTAACCTAAACCCACACTGCTAATAAGTCACACACCAAAGACTCAAGCTCTGGTCTGTATTGTCTCCTAGGCCTGACTTTTTAACTATTGCTACTCCTCATCCACACTTGATAGATGTGGAGACTAAGATTCAGAGAGGCTGAGTTACTTGTTTAAGTTCACACAGCTATAAATAGCAGAACTGAGATTTAAACCCAGGTCTCCAAAGCATTCAACTAAATCAGCGATTTTCAACCCCTGTGCCACAAGAATTCTAAAACATGCAATTTCTGAGTATTTAGTCAGGGGGACTGACCCCTTTTCCCTTAGATTGTCACATTAAAAATATGACAACCACCACACAACAGTAGCCTTCCTTCATGAATGAATCAAAATTATACCTATTGTTTTTGTTAGAAGTGTAAAAGAATATATAATATTTTTTTTTTTTGGTATGCCACAGAATTTTAGTAATTAGTTTTATGTGTGCCATGAGATAAAAAAGATTTAAAATAACTGAACTAAATCATTTGAATTGGCTGATATTTGACTGTTTCTGACCTATAAAAGTGGCAGTTATATATAATTCAGTTTCATACATGCTCTTTGCACTCTACCATATAATCCTTGAATGAATGTAAGGTCAAGATTGAAAGCAGGGAGGGAAACAAGGGCATACAGAACTGTCAGAGGAGAGCCGATCTGAAAGATAAAACTGCCGGTGGAAGAAGTTCAGGAATGCCAGGGTGAGAATTTCAGAACTGAGCCAACGACAGCCATAAACAGCTTGTGTTCTGCACTCTGCTAGGCACTCCTCATCTTCTAGCACAGGTTCTGGTTTTGTGCACGAAGAGCCAGGTGTAGCAAGAGTGAGCAAATATGTTGAAGGGAACCTGAGCTGGGCCTTGACATGATGGAGAGGGATTAGCAAGGAGAGAGAATGAGCATCATGACACACAGGGTTCTTTGTAAGTGTGACATGAATGAACTAAGGTTTTGGAAATAGTGGTTTGATACTGAGTTTTAAATTGTTTATGATATAGAAAAACTTTTTGGAATTTCTGGCACAATTTCAATAGGTACCCAAGAAGAAAGTAACACTTCATGTCTTCTTCCAAATTATTGTATGATTTAATCTCTGAAATTGTTATAAAAGTGCCTTTCGTTCTTTAGTATCCTCAATCCATTTTGAGTTTTCAAGGCTTAAACTCACAGAATTTTAGCACTAGTTGAAACACTGAAAGTCATCACATCCTCACATCTGCTAGTTTCTACTCATGGGTACTTTACACTACTGTATGACCTCATTTTTACTTGATTCAGTCTTTGAGTGTTTCTTCTATGTTTATATACTGAAAATGGACATAAAATTCTTTATGAATTTATATATTTTTTGATGTTTCACTTTATGTAAATCCATATTCTTTTTTGAGTCTCCTATTGGGTATTTAGTAACACTTCAAGGATAAAAAAAAGATGCTTTTAAAAAACTCTTATGAAATCCATTTTTGTATATATGTCCTTGAGAGTTTTTAATATATGATATATAAATAGAGAACATAGGTAATGTGTAAGCAGTGAAATAATGTGAAATGTGAAACCTGATAATAGAATGAACACATGAACCCCCTCCCACCCACCCAACGTAAGAAAGGGAACAGGATCAGTTCCCATGAGCTTCCTGTGTATTCCTCACCTGTGGCCTCATGCCGTCCTCTCACCAACCCACAGTGCCGTTTTCTGTTGCATATCATGTTTCTAGACTATTGATAAACACCCTTCATTTGGTTAAGATATTCTCTTCAATGAAGTTTAAGTTTGTTAAATGGATGTTAAATTTTATAAAATACTTTTTATGTATTGAGGGTCTTCTTTAATCTGTTAATATGATTAATTGTATTAATAGAATTCCTAATGTCAAATGACCTGTGCATTTGTAGGATAACTTCAACTTTTAAAATATTTTTATTGTTTTTACACTACCATATTTTTTTCCTAATGTAATTTTTAGATTGGCTTTTACATTTATTTTGTTAAGTGAAATTTGCTACTAGTTTTTCTCATTCTGTCCTTGTTTATTGAGCAAGTTTTCTGCCTTCACAGAATGAGTCAGGAACTGTTTCTCATTTTTTTAAGAATGATTTCTTTAAGATGGAAAATGTTATTTTCATGAATGATACAACCCAGCTGTAAAACCTTGGTATTTTTTATAATGTATGGAAATCTCTATAATTTATGTGTTGGTATTTATTATGTATAGAAATTCTGGTAATTTATGTGTTTTTTTTTAATTTGTCTATTTCACTTTGTTTTTTTAATTACTGACCACAAAATGTTTGTAGTTTGCTCATTCTTATTTTTTAGTGGGGAAACTTATAGTTTGCTTCTTTTTCTAACTATGTTAAGTTAAATTCTTAGCCTGTGAATAAATTTTAACTGCTTCTTATTTTTTCACATACATATTTTCCTCTAGGCGCTTCTTTAGTTGCATGCCACAAGTTTTAGCACAATTCGAGTTAAAATTTAGTTCAAATATTTTTTTAATTTCTTTTTTTCTTTTTTACCAATGAGGTATTTATAAGTATTTTTAAATGTTTAATCATGGGATTTTTAAGATTAATTGTAGGCCCTGACCAGTTGGTTCAGTGGTAGAACATCAGCCCAAAATGTGGATGTCCTGGATTTGATTCCCGGTCAGGGCACACAGGAGAGCGACCATCTGCTTCTCCACCCCCTCCCCTTCCCTCTTCTTTCTCTTTCTCTCTCTTCCCCTCCCCCTTCCTGCAGCCATTGGCCCTGGGCACCATAAATAGCTCAGTTGCAAGCATGGCCCCAGATGGGCAGAGCATCAGCCCCAGATGGGGGTTGCTAGATGGATCCCAGTTGGGGCACATGCAGGAGTCTGTCCATCTCCCCTCCTCTCACTTGGAAAATAAGAAAAAAGTGAGAAAAAAGTTGTGAATCAATATAAAAAGATGGTACTAAATTTTTTTAAACTTTTTTGAGATCTGCTTTATCGCTTAGTATATGGTCAGTTTTCTTAAATGTTCTATAGTTGCTTAAAAATTTCATATTCTCGGCTCTGGCCGGTTGGCTCAGCGGTAGAGCGTCGGCCTGGCGTGCGGGGGACCCGGGTTCGATTCCTGGTCAGGGCACATAGGAGAAGCACCCATTTGCTTCTCCACACCCCCCCTCCTTCCTCTCTGTCTCTCTCTTCCCCTCCCGCAGCAGAGGCTCCATTGGAGCAGGGATGGCCTGGGCGCTGGGGATGGCTCCTTGGCCTCTGCCCCAGGCGCTAGAGTGGCTCTGGTCGCGGCAGAGCATCGCCCCCTGGTGGGCGTGCCGGGTGGATCCCGGTGGGGCGCATGCGGGAGTCTGTCTGACTGTCTCTCCCCGTTTCCAGCTTCAGAAAAATACAAAAAAAAAAAAATTCATATTCTCATTTTTCAGGTATAGGTTTCTTAGAATTCCGGTTATACTAAGTACATGTTTTGTTTTTTTATCTGATTTTATGTATCATTTACAGAAGATTATTAAAATGTCTCACTATGATGGATTATGAATATTTCTCGTATTATAATTTTATTATTTTATCTGTTTAGAAGTAATATATAGGTACAGTCTATATTGTAATAGGCACAGCATATAAATTTTGAATTGTTCTGAATTAAATTACTTTTATCTGTCTTCTTAGTGATTTTTTTTTATTTTTGCTCTAAAATATATGTCCTCTATTAATATAGCTATATAACTTTATTTTGGGTAATTTGGCCTTGTTATTTTTTTTATCCTTGAACTGTCTGTTTTTTCTATCTCAGCAAATTATATGTATCTTTTATAAACAGCATTTAGTCCAGCCTGACAATCTGATTTTTTAAATATCTTAACTGGAGAATGTAATCTATTTATATTTCTTATGATTGCTAATCATAATAAATAAATTTGTTCTCTCTTTTTCTTTCTCCTTTTTTGCCTTCCTTTGAATTCAGTAAATGTATTTCTTACTCAGTTCTTTTTCTCTTTGATTTGGGAGTTAAGAGATATTATTACTTTTAGTAATTACCTCTGAAATTTTAAAATTCATGCCCATCCTAAATTTAATATCTATCCTCATCCTGAGCAATGTGAGGATTTTTAAATTTATGTTCCTCTTGGTGATGCTGTTGTTATTCAGATTTTAGTACCATCTTATTTGTTTGCTAATTCTATAAATTTGTTACCATTCTTATTGTTTAATATTATCTGTGTATGGATTCATATTTGTGTTTACTATAATCCTGATTTCAAGTTGGCCCTTCAGTTAGGGGAAATTTTTTCTTCTCCCTGAAGAACATGCTATAGAAATTCTTAGGTAAGAGTCTGTGAATGACAGACTCGGTTTTTGCTTATCTGAGAATGTTATTCTAACCTCATTCTTTATATTTTTGTTAGCTAAACAATTCTAGTTCTCAGTTCTTTATTTTAGCAGTTTGAAGATAATTCTACTTTCTTCTGGCTTTCCTGTTCCTATTGAGAATCTAACTGGTATTTTATAGATCATCTTTTCTCTGTGTGTGCTTTATATTCTTTTCTGTTTGTCTTTGTTCTCTAGAATTGGATTATGATTTGTGCTATGTTTAACTCAATATTGTAGGTTTTCTCATACTTTTTCTGCTCAGGATTTGTTATATCTTCCATAAAGTCTGGAAATTTTTTGCAGATTCACAGTGGGTACATTTTTGCTCCTCCATCCAGAGCCACTGCCAGATTTATTTATTATTTTCTTTTGTAAGATAGGGGTTTTTTTTCCTAGTTCCTTCTTCCCCCTGAGAGTAAAGCCTTTCTTGGATTTTAGCTTTAAGCATGGAGGTTCTCCAGCCTTACTCTCATCCTATAAAGGCCCAAGACTTGACAACTATTTCTCTGAGTGCAGCATGCAGTTAAAACAAAAGCTCTAAGCCATCAGCGTTAGTTCTGTGTGTGTATATTTGGGGGGGGGGGGACGCAGTCTCCCTAGGATTTATTTTGGGTTTTTTTACAAGAGTGTTTTGGGAGCTCTACTGATAAAAAGGGAATTTTGTGCTTTGTTTTAAGTGGAATTTTTTTCTTGTCATTCTTAAAAAATAAATCTCCTGTTACTTCTTCTTATAGGTGGGCAGTAGGTCATCCAGTCCTAGCATTAGAATGATCACTACCTCAGGACCAACCTCAGAAAAGCCAACTCGAAGCCATCCATGGACCCCTGATGATTCCACAGGTCACCAGTTTATTTCCTCATTATATTTACCATGTTTATTTTCATTTAGTTATGTCATTACTGCGATCTTCACAAAGGCAGGCATTGTACAGAAGTTTAAGATTT
Source organism: Saccopteryx bilineata (assembly GCF_036850765.1). NCBI lineage: Eukaryota > Metazoa > Chordata > Mammalia > Chiroptera > Emballonuridae > Saccopteryx > Saccopteryx bilineata. Next base: position 63,942,036 of record NC_089490.1, on the reverse strand, counting down.
TCATACTAATAAAACCAAGTATTTAGCATTAAACTTAAAAATATCTTTTTGAGTACTGAGATAGAGAACATTGGCCCTCTGCATTTTTTTTTCACCAAGATGCATTTTCAAAACATATATTTTGAAAATAATTTGTTTTATGGTTTTCCAGATAGAAGATTCTGTGTTCCTGATACTTTAGTCTGTTATTGTCCCATTATGATTCATCCTACCAGGGGATGGTAGTAAAGTTGTCATCTTTTAGATACCTAAAATCAACAGAATGGTAAAAATACTTCTCTTTATATCAGTCTTTTGTTTTAAAGATATAAGGTACTTTTGGTGAGAAGAAAAATTTCTGATTGTGACCTTTTGAATCTGTCTTAAAGAATAGGAAAACTTCGTTTCAGTTATGTAAAGAGTTTGTTTAAAAGACCTTTAAAAGCCTCTTACAAGTTATTAAAACTCCCTAACATGAATAACTAACTGGTCAGACTATTATTAATAAAATCTAGTGATGGAATAGTTTCATTATGGGCAAGCAGGAAATTGTGCCATTGAGGAATTAACTTTTCCTTAGCATCAGAAGAATTCCTTGATAAATACTCACCAGTATACGATCCTATAAAAATTATTTCTATCTTGTGGCGTCAGAGAGGAAACAATGAACTTTTAGACCTTGGAAAATTAAACCATTTGAGATTTTATATAAGATCAACTATGTTATTAATAGTCACAAGTAAATTGAAATTAAAAAGACAGCTCTGTGTGTTTATAAACTAAAATACTGCTTATAAGTATTTATAGAAATTTGGCATGGTTTAGTCAAATTTATAATTTAATTTAAAAAATTAACAGGATGGCTTTCTCTGTGTCATGTAAGATAGAACTATGTTTAGCCAGGGGTGTGCTCTCTAGTTTTAGTAAGTTTAAATTTAGTGGTGGCAAAAGCTCTTCTAAGTTTCACCCTTAGCACACACAGCCCAACCTAAGACTGCTCAGAATATTTACTACTGCTCAACACATGCACAGAGTTCATTATGACAGGCTGCTCCTCAGAGGCAGACAGGGAAATGCTCATGACAGATCTGATCATTAATCGTCAGGTAATATCAGCTCTTTTCCGTTCCTAAACCCTCTGTTGAGGGAGGACTCTCCCTGACATTATAGCATTTGCCTAAATCTGGTACTTAACATGACAGCCTCCTAACTTCAGCCTCCTAGACTAATCTAGACATGCCAGTCAACATGTAACAGATTGGGAGTTCATGAGGGTACGATCAAAACTCTCTTACATCCACTTCACTTCACTGTTGTGTTTCTACTTCGTGTGTACTGCTACCTTTTCAACCCCCATCCCATTTTTTTTCTTTTCTGGAACCCTGAAATACCATAAAATATCAATAGCTAGAAATCATAGGTAGGTCCAGCTTGTCATATTAGCTGAATTGTTTCTTTGCCTTGAAATTATTGCAAATATGTGGTTATCATTTTTAAATAACGTTGAATACAGTTTTAGAAACTGAGGCTCTGATTTAAGTTTATAATTAATGAAGTTCAGCTTTGTACAGTTTCTAAGAAAAGTATTGATAATCAAGCTAATAGAATAAATTGTAGGGAAGAGATAGGTAAAGCCTTTATGTTTGAAGGCCCACTGACTCAGGGAAGTGCAAACATAAGTAAAAACAACCTAATTATATATATATTTTTTATAATAAAAAGGGAAAGCTTTCTCTGTGTTTTCCAGAGAAAAATAAAAAGCATGACATTTTAATAATCATAGCACATTATGAGTGCTCTTAGGTTTCTGAGTTTCTATTTATTTAAAAGAATAAATCAATGACAAATTACCCAAGAACAGCTACTGAGATCTATGTCTAGAGCAGGGGTCGGGAATCTTTTTGGCTGAGAGAGCCATGAATGCCACATATTTTAAAATGTAATTCCGTGAGAGCCATACAACAACCCATGTACCTTAGGCATATCTGGTGTTGTCCCGGAGGACAGCTGTGATTGGCTCCAGCCACCCGCAACCATGAACATGAGCGGTAGGAAATGGACTGTAATACATGAGAATGTTTTATATTTTTAACGTTATTATTCTTTTTATTAAAGATTTGTCTGCGAGCCAGATGCAGCCATCAAAAGAGCCACATCTGGCTCGCGAGCCATAGGTTCCCAACCCCTGGTCTAGAACCAGTAGAGGAAGCCAAAGAGCTTGGGAAAACTCACTGAAAAGTTTCTCCTGTGCCTGGTACTTTGCCAAGGTAGAAGTATAAGACATGGAGACATGGCCCATTGCATGCAGTCTGATTAGAGCATCATGGTACTGACACATGAGAGTTAAGCCATCATGCTATGTCATAACTACTAAATTTGTAGTACAAGCTGAATGCTTTAATAGTTAAGACAGAAATCAATTAGGTAAGATCTGGCATAGTCTGACTTTTTCATAAAATTGTGGACTTTTTGTTTAGTTAGAAAAAAGACAACAATTTACATAAAGGAAACATGTACTTAGATAATATGAGATGGTTATAGGCACTGTGTTTGAACAGCCAGAAAAGAGATTTTTGCCTAATTAAAGAAAACAAATGTGAGTCTTGACATTCAGGAAATGAGATTAGATTTGATTAGCAATTGGAAACATTAAAAAGCAAACTCTCATGGAATATCCTTTGCTATTTTATGATCAGTTACTGTTATAAGAGACTAAAAAAGTAAACTTCAGTTTGTGTATAAGTGAGAAAATGATATCTCACTTCTTGGTGTTAGAGAAAAACTAATATTCAGTAAAGGACCTTCAGATCCTCACCATTGAAAGTCCTTGTATGAGTAAATCCTTGGATTTTTTTCCCCACTCCTAGATTATTGTGAAACATTGGAAATTATACTTAATTCTGAAATACACATCAGATACAGGTACTGATTTAATAAGATACATCAAGTATCAAAGATTTAAGAAAGAGTAGTAGGAGTGGAAATGTTAAATTGAAAAAGTTTCAAGACAATTCTTCCTATAAAGTCAAGGAGAAAATATTTTTAATTAATTTTAACTTTGTGGAAAGTAGTGTTCCATGGGAGCATAGTTTGAAACTACCATTGGGGTGGGGATAGCTGTTGGTCAGAGAAATAAAAAATTCACTACTTCTTATTTAGCTATTTCAGGAAAACATTTATATAGTATATAATTTCAGGGTAAATAAGGCTATCCTATGGAATACTCTGTTCTTTCTTTAATAAACATTACTTTTTATTTAATTTTTTTTATTTTTTCAATCTGAAATACAAACTTGGGTATTTTTGTATTGTTCTGAAGCTAGAAACGGGGAGAGACAGTCAGACAGACTCCCGCATGCGCCCCACCAGGATCCACCCGGCACGCCCACCAGGGGACAACACTCTGCCCACCAGGGGGCGATGCTCTGCCCCTCTGGGGCATCGCTCTGTTGCGACCAGAGCCGCTCTAGCGCCTGGGGCAGCGGCCAAGGAGCCATCCCCAGCACCCGGGCCATCTTTGCTCCAATGGAGCCTCGGCTGCAGGAGGGGAAGAGAGAGACAGAGAGGAAGGAGATGGGGCGGGGTGGAGAAGCAGATGGGCACTTCTCCTGTGTGCCCTGGCCGGGAATCGAACCCGGGACTTCTGCACGCCAGGCCGACGCTCTACCACTGAGCCAACCGGCCAGGGCCAAACTTGAGTATTTTAAAATGCCCTTCCTTCCTTATTCTGCATTTAGCATCAATAACAAGAATAATAGTAACCATCACCACCATGTGTTGAGTGCTTACATATGCCAACATTGCATGGTATTTCTTACATGCATTATATCATTTGGTCTGATTCTCAAGAGTTAAAAAAAAAAAAAAACGACTAGACTGTCAGTCAGTAATAAAGGTTGGGAGGTTACTGGGCCACAAACTCTTAGTTTTGTGTTGCATTGGATGCAGTGCCTTGCTGCTATCCTGACCTTGCCTTTATTGCAATACTCTTTCAGTGAGTTACTGTCAGAAAAGGGGCTGAACAAGCAGCTCACTTGTGTGGTCCATTTGTTATGTACTAAAAGTAGGAAAGCAGCTAGCTACTTCTGAAATAGAAAAGTCCATATTGCGTCATAGTTCTCCTGCCTGCTTCGGGAACTGTTGTACATAAATATTAACATTGGGAAAAGACCATTCCTTGCTGCTCAGGCAAGTAGTTAGAGCAATTTTACCTCTATGGAACTACAAACAACAGCTATCCTTTCTTACAGTTTGATAAAACTTAACTGGTTGTTTGAATTAACCCAACTAACTGTTTGGGCACAGCTTTGAGCCACAGTTTGTATATGTGCAATATACTTCCTACCGTAACATCTGTCATTTTCTGCAGTGATCCTCATTAGGATGGTTGGGGTGGGGGCTCCCACTAGAATCTGTAAAGTTGAAAGCGATCCATTGGAGGAGGATCTGTCTTGCTTTCCCTTTGCTAAACCTGTTAAGGAACACTGAAGTGCCGAGCTGACACACACAGCCTCGCAGTAAACGTAGCATGATCAGGGAAGGAAAGAGATGTGGGATTGATTACGTAGAGACTGTGAAGACTGGATTTAAAATGTAAAGGGCTAGTTCTAAATTAAAATATAAAGGGTACTGTAGTCGTCGTTCTGTGTAACAACAAAAGTGTTAAAACAGCAATGTAAATTTAAGTTCTGAACAAACTGACCAAAAGACACAGAATTTTCAGGGCATGTTTTAACACTTACATTTAAAAGATCATTACTTTAGCCTTGGCCAGGTAGTTCAGTTGGTTATAGCATCTTACCAGTATGCCAACGTTACACATTCCATCTCCAGTCAGGGCACAGGTAAGAATCAACCAGAATGCCTGACCTGCGGTGGCACAGTGGATAAAGCATTGACCTGGAACGCTGAGGTCGCTGGTTTGATAGCCCAAATTAGCCTGCCTGGGCAAGGCACGTATAGGAGTTGATGCTTCCTGCTCCTCCCCCTTTCTTTCTCTCTCTCTCTCTCTCTCTCTCTTCCTCTCTCCCTCCCCCTCCCTCCCTCCCCCCTCCCTCCTTCCCTTCCTCTCTTTCCCCTCTCTAAAATGAATAAATAAAATCTTTAAGATTCAACCAATGAATGCATAAGTAGAACAAATAAATTGATATTTCTCTCTCTCCTTCCCTCTTCTTTGTTCCTTCTTTCTCTCTCTTCCCCTCCTTTCTCTTCCTCTCTCCTTTCCTCTCTAAAATCAATAAATAAAAATTTTTAAAAATAAATACACATAAGAGATCATTACTTTAGTATATCACTGTTTTTAATTAAACAAGAGCTTACAAGCTTTAATGTTATTTAATATATAGCCAACTTGCATTGTAAGAACGAGAGTATGGTTGTATTCTAATTATCTAGTAATTGGACATCCTCTGTTTACCTTTAGAATTCAAAACTTTTATGTATTATTTACTTTAGGAAAAAAACTAATATTTTGTGCATGTTTTTCTGCTTTTATATAATAATTTATGACAGAAAATAAATGTATCTTTGAATTACAGATACCAATGGATCAGATAACTCCATCCCAATGGCTTATCTTACACTGGATCACCAACTACAGGTAAGGGAGTACTGTACTTTCTCAATGTTCACTTTATTCTTAGAAAAAATTTAGAAAATTTATCTTTAAAGCTGATAGTTGTGTTTCTGTCATTGCATATTCATCTATTTATGCTTTTAAGTAGCCTCCTTAAACTTGTTAAAGTAAATGATTCTTTTAGTTAAGTTCATCAGATTTAAAATTGGCAAAATCATTTGTTCTTATCCTAACAGTCCTGTTAAAATACTCTCATATCTTTAAGACAGCCAAGAAAAGCATTTTTGTTCTTTAATTTTAGTGCACTAAAATATAAAATTCATAAAAGCTTATTTGTATGTTATAAATTTTGTGTTCCATTGTCGTGTTCATAGTGACTGAAAATATAAATGACACACTTCAGTGTCTCCTCATGAGTAGTATGAGAACTGTAGACACCTTTGTGTATAACACAGTTTGGCAGCCTGAACTAGACAGCCACAGGCCAAGAACACTAGTCGCGGCTGTCTGGAACAGCAAAAGTGTTAAAACAGCAAGTATAAATTTAAGTTCTGAGTTAACTGACAAAAGGACAGATTTTTCTAGGGCATGGTTTGTAACACTTATTTTTAAAAGATCATTACTTTAGTGCTATAAAAATATATCACAGTCACTGTCTTAACTCTCAGCTAGATATTGAGATTTGATTTAATTATGTTTTAACATGTTTGATTTATTTTCAGCCTCTAGCACCATGCCCAAACTCCAAAGAATCTATGTCAGTGTTTGAACAGCATTGTAAAATGGCACAAGAATACATGAAAGTTCAAACAGAAATTGCATTGTTATTGCAGAGAAAGTAAGTTACCTTTTATAAATAAAAATTAAAACTCATTTAGTATTTTGAGTTTGAAATATGTTAAGGTACAATATTGTCTGAAGACATGAAATTCTTATCTTCAATAAATATGTAATAAAATTACATATTATATTTTTATATTATATATTTTAAAGTTAAAAGCTGTTTAGATTTATTGTTAAAAAATTTGTTTTCTTGGACATAGGTAAAAAAATTTGATTTACTAATGTTCAGTTGTACTAAGAAACATTTTTATAGATACAGTCTTTCCAAGTGTGTGGGTAGGAGACTAGAATTCCTTGTTGGTGGGCTTTATATCATAGTGATGAGTGTTTTCCTGGGGAGTTTTACACTCTCACATGTTTTTTCCCTGAGTTATAGAGACTGCCTTCCTCTCTTTTTTAAGAAATACAGTACAATTTTTATATTCCTTTATTTGCAGTTCTCTTTTTAAAAGCTTTAGTTTGCTTAAGCACAACCCTCATGACATTTGATGCCTCTGAGGCTGATTTATATGGTGATAACTAAAATAAAGTGTTGTAGGAAAAAATCATAGAAACTATATATATCTGTATCTATATCTATCTATATACAGTGTGTCCGTAAAGTCATGGTGCACTTTTGACCGGTCACAGGAAAGCAACAAAAGACGATAGAAATCTGCATCAAATAAAAGGAAAACTCTCCCAGTTTCATACCTATTCAGTGCAGTTCCAATGTGGGCTCATGCACAGACTTTTTAGGGCTCCTTAGGTAGCTATCCCGTATAGCCTCTACAGACTCGTCACTGACTGATGGCCTACCAGAATGGGGTTTCTCCACCAAACTGCCAGTTTCCTTCAACTGCTTATCCCACCCAGTAATGTTATTCCTTTGTGGTGGCGCTTCGTTATAAACGTGCCAATATTCACGTTGCACTTTGGTCACGGATTTGAATTTAGTGAGCCACAGAACACACTGAGCTTTCCTCTGTACCGTCCACATCTCAACTGGCATGGCCATGGGCTGCTCCACTGTATACACGGTGTTACGTCATCATCTGTGCATGCGCACATGCTGCCACATCATCCTACAGAAACTGGGAATGTTTGGTGCAGATTTCACATTTCTATCGTCTTTTGTTGCTTTCCTGTGACCGGTCAAAAGTGCACCATGACTTTACAGACACACTGTGTACAAACACACACACACACACACACACACACACACGGTAACAGGATTTTCTCTATTGATTTTAATCAAATAAATAAAAATTCTCATTTCCTGAAGTAATCTGTGGAAAGTGTTCTGTTAGTACTTCTAAAAGAATTGGAAAAAATAATTTCATCACAGTCCACTGATAAGAGTGATTTAAATTACTCAACCTAGTATCTTAACAGCAAGGCTAGATAGAAATACAGTACATCAGGGTGGGGCAAAAGTAGGTTTACAGTTATGAGTACATGAAACAGAATTCGTTCTTGTATTATATATTTTTTTTTTATTTATCGGTTTTAGCGAGAGAGGGAGGAATAAATTTGTTCGTTGGTTGATTCTTACATGTGCCCTGATGTGGCTGGAACCTGCAACCTCGGGACAGCATTCCAACCAACTGAGCTACCCGGCCAGGGCTAGTGTTTTACTTTCCATACTAACAACTTGAAACCTACTTTTGCCCCACTCCATCTTGGAGTCTGCAAATTGAAGAACTAATTATGGAACTTTTGGCACATCATGTTTAAAAAACATTCTGTATTTTCTGTTTCACATATTTACCTATACATTCTTTCATACATTAATCATTTGAAAAAGTTCAGTGCTGGAAAAACTAAATAGTAGATTGGGGGATGTGAAAACTATGACAGTTTTAATCAATTTTAAATACTTGAAATACTGAGAAATACTACTAGGAAATCATTTTTGAGGACTTGCCATTAATTATTCAGGTATATCCAGTAGCCTCGCTTCAGGAGCTAGTACTGAATATTCCCCAAATACAGACTTAAAAGTTTATCAGACAATAAAAGACTGAGGGTCTCATGAAAATGTTTGTAAACATGAGTAGTTTAAAAGTGGTATTTTGTATTGCTTTTACTGTTTTAAAATAGGAAAAAGTTTTAAGTTGATGGCATCTTTTAATTAGCTTGCAAATGTTCTGTTATCTACCACTTCCACTGTAGTTAGACTGTGACTTCAGAATATAAGTACATAAGTTGTAAAAGTGGAATGTGAATGAAAAAAATTCAAGTGTTATATTTCTATAGTCAGATGAAGCCCTTCCCAGCCTTTTTTCTTCCTTCCTCCTCAAAAAGTTATCAAATGAAATTTTCTGAAACTTTTATTATACCATTTTATCAGTTTTCATTAATTATCTAAGTACAGTTACTTATTAAGAGGATAATGATATTTTTTAGTTTACACCAGAAGAGTAGTAAATATATAGTTTCCATTCTAGCCCATAAATACATACATTTGAGTGGTGTACCTATGATGCATCATCGTAGACCCAGAATGAAAGTTTAGTTCATTGAGCTCCCATCATCAGCTATTAAGATATGGATTTTCCCATCATATAGAATATCTTAATGTTGGTATTTGTTTTAGGCAAGAACTAGTTGCAGAACTGGACCAGGATGAAAAGGACCAGCAGAATACATCTCGTCTGGTACAGGAACATAAAAAGCTTTTAGATGAAAACAAAAGCCTTTCTACTTACTACCAGCAATGCAAAAAACAACTAGAGGTCATCAGAAGTCAGCAGCAAAAACGACAAGGCACTTCATGATTCTCTGGGACGGCTATGTTTTAAAATATGCAAAGAGACATTTTTTTTAAGCCAAGTAAAAACCTTATACTGACAATCATGAGTGTTAGCTTTTTGGCGTGTTCTGGATGCCAGCTGCCGATATTTGCTGCATTGTTTCATCGTTTATTTTTCTTTTCTCATGGTGGACATGCAATTCAACTGTCTCCTTGCATAACACGGGGACATCTGTGACTTGAACAAGCAGCAGTTCTCAGTTTCAAAGCAGCTGTGTGAACTGTGGCTGATGTGCATGCTCTTGTGTGGAAGGCTAGCCTAACGAGACAGGAGGTATCAAACTAGCTGCTACGTGCAAATAGCATCTTTTTCTCGAGGTAGGACCTCAAGAATGATTTTGTTCTTGTATCTCATCACAAAAAAATGAGTAAATTATTTTTTCAAAAGATGGTATATACCAAGTTAAAGACAGGGTATGATAAATCTAGAATACTCGGTGGTGCATTTTAGAAATGCAGATCCTTTAGGGATAGTTCAAGGGAGGGCTTGTATGCCAGCCTCCTTGGATCAGTACATACCTTAGTTTCCTCCACAAAATATTTAAAGGTAAGTGGTAGCTGCTGTATTTAATAAAAGCATATTTCATTAGACTGAAATTTGACTAGGATACATTAAATAAAATGAAACCTTTTTTATAAGGTATAAAGGTTTTGAATTCTGTGATGGCATGTAGTGTGTTGAAACTAAAGCTTTTATGATTCTGATATTAATATCTCTTAAATGAAATTTAAAGGTAAATGAACACTATCCAATTTAAATGATCATTCCTTCCTGCAATGATTATTGGATTGTTTTACTATATATTTTAAAAACTAAAGAGAAATAATGGAAAATTGAAATAATTGCTCCAACGAAGAGGCTTGTACTTGGTATTTTAACAATACCAAATGCGTAAAAATCCTGGCAAATCAGGAAATGTTAGTAAGGAAGTTAAAGAAGTAATTATAAGTTTATCAAGTATCCTACTATCAGTTATAAGTTTATCAAGTATCCTATTATCAATATTGGAATAATTGATTTTCCTTACAAGCCCCTCCTAGAATGCCTGCTGCCTTTCAACACTTTTAAGGGAATTTCAGCACTTATAAAGAGAAAATTTATATTGTTAACAAGTAACTTTGCTACCAACTTTGAAAATAAAAATAATAAAACTTCATTGAAAAATAGACTATATAAGATCTATTTTTTCAGTTGGTATTAAAATAAATCATATTTTGATACCAGTTCAGTGTGTCTTTTAAATAAGGATGTCATCAACCTCATTTTTATAGCATTAATGTTTTTTGAAGAAAAATTTAAATGAAAGCATAATTGCTATGATTATTAGAATTATATCGTGATTGTATTGTAGTTTTGCTCTATTTCAGATAAGCAAGTTGATCTAAGGAGTTTTCAAAACTATTCTTAAAAATGCTAAAGCAGGTAACTTCCTTTTGTTATTTTTCCTCCTCCCACTGAGTTTTATAATGTATTCTTTGTGTATACAAGCAATAAAGGTAAAGGCCAGTTTGTACTAACCTGTGTCATTTTCAGCTTCTTCCAAATCTTTTAAGTTTCTGGTAAATAAATGTATATCATCGTTTTACTTAAACAGAAGGAGAGTTATCATTCCCAAATAATGTGATTGCCTACCTGCAATTAATGTTGGGCTTTAACACACTAGTAGTGAAATAAAATTGGCACAGAAACTAACTGTAGACTAAGGAGAAGCATAGCTCAGCCGTCGCTTAGCTGCTTGGACACCCATCCGCCACTCCACCCAGGGGCCCTCCTCAATGTTTACAGACTCTTCCGAGTATCGCAGAAGACCATGAGCTAGCCACGTGTGGATGCTCAGGCTTGGCTCTTGCATTACGATTTAGCATTCTAGATTTTGATTTTATTTCTTAGTTATTAATGTGTTTTGCTCTACATTACCTGCTTAAAGGGAAAATGTTTAATTATTTTTACTATTACATGCAGTCACTTCATAAAAATATCTGAATAAGTAAACGGAATAAATAGTAGTTTTACATCATGGTGCCAAATGCAAAAGAAAGGCTTTTGCACACTTGCTTATTTGTTTACAGTAAATTCCTGGGGATGCTCAAAACTGCAATCATTCTGAACACGAGGTACAGTCAGCCTTACTTGGTTTTTAAGTAGTTGTGTTGCCAAGCTCAGACTTTGTAAGACCTGATTATCTTTGATGGTCAGAGAAAGAGATTGCAGTAATCATTAAAATCAACAGCCAGGTTTAGTATTGTCTTTACCCATCCGGCCTTCAAAGGAATATGTTAACCAGGAGCCAAAAATTTTTCTAATTCTGATTTTACTGTTTATTGTAACCCTTGTTTTGTGGGTGGAAATAACAGACAAGTGGCTAAAAGCCTCCCCCCATCTAAGAAATTCTTGACCGGTCCCTGAGCAAGCCAGAATTGTATTTTGTTCTTACCTCCAGGGAAAGAAACAAAGCTTTGATCTAATCTAGAGGGAAGTAGTCCTCAGCCATAAAAATACTCTTTTGAGTTAAATAAAAATTAGTTAAGAATATTTACCTTAAACTTCAACAGCATAAAAAAAGGACATGGAAACTATAAAAAAAGAACAAACCAGTTAGAAATGAAGGATTCAGCCTGACCTGTGGTGGCGCAGTGGATAAAGCGTCGACCTGGAAATGCTGAGGTCACCGGTTCGAAACCCTGGGCTGGCCTGGTCAAGGCACATATGGGAGTTGATGCTTCCTGCTCCTCCCCCCCCTTCTCTCTCTCTGTCTCTCCCTCTCTTCTCTAAAAAAATGAATAAATAAATAAATAAATTTAAAAAAATGAAGGATACACTAACTGAAATAAGGAATAAATTACAGGGAATCACTAGTAGAGTAGACGAAGTCGAGAATCAAATCAGCAACTTGGAATATTAAAAAGCAGGAAACACCAAATCCGAACAGCAAAAAGAAAAAAATCCAAAAAATTAAGGGTAGTATAAGGAGCCTCCGGGACAATTTCAAGCGAAGCGTATCAACAGTTACATCATGGGGATGCTGGAAGGAAAAGAGAGAGAGCAAGAAATTGAAAACCAATTAAAAAATAATGCAAAAATTCCCTAACCTGGTGAAGGAAATAAGAACAGAGAGTCCCAAACAAGGTGAACCAAAAGAGACTCACCAAGGCACATCGTAAGTAAAATGCCAGAGAATCTTAAAAGCAGCAAGAGAAAAATTCCAACAGAAATATTGCAGGCCAGAAGAGACAGGCACAAAATATCAAAACAATGAAAAGCAAGGACCTACAACCAAGATTACCCAGCGAAACTATCAGGTAGCATCAAAGGACAGATGAAGAGATTCCTAGATGAGAAAAAGCTAAAGGAGTTCATCACCGCCAAACCAGTATTACATGAAATGTTAAAGGGTCTTCTTTAAGAAGAAAAAAAAAATTAAAAATATGGAAAGTAAACAGCCCTAAAAAAGCATGAAATCTTACCATTTAATGCAAAGTGAAATAAGTCAGAGAAAGACAGATACCACATGAATTCACTTCTATGTGGAATCTAAAGAACAATATAATAGTTACAGAAAACATGATGTTTGCCAGAGCAGGAGGAGTTAGGGGACGGGGTGAAACAGGTGAAAGGGTTGAACAGTACAGATTGGTGTTTACAAAATAGTCACAGGGATGTAAAGTACAGCACAGGGAATACAGTCAGTAACATTGTAATAACTATGTATGGTGCCAGACTGATACTGGAAATATCAGGGGGATTGCCTTCTAAAGTATTCAATATATGACTGTCTAATGCTGTACACTTGAAACTAATACAAAATAATACTGAATGTAAACTGTAATTGAATTTTTTTAATTTTAAATAAATTACAAAAAAATATTTACCCTATAGCAACATAGCATATTGAAGAGATTCGTTTAAGTGTTTACAAACGTTTGACTATTTTTGCTGAAGTGTTCTAGGGTATTGAATGTCCTTTTTTCCTCCAAGTTTCTTTTTATGTTCCTAGCTTCAGCTGCTGCCTGTAGCCGGAAATCACAGGCCACGCTGTGGAAGTACTGTTTCTTTATGTAGGTGTGTGGTTTTCAGCAGTCAGCTCCTCTTCACTGGCAGGAAGTTCAACTTCTGTCGTTGAGAACAGGTTATGTGAAATGATGTAATGCAGAAATCCTTGAACATACTGTATTATTGAAGGAAATTTTTTAGATTTATTTTTGTTTGTAATAAAATTCAGATTGTTATTCTAAATGGGTTCCTAAAAATGGTGAATCATTTATATCAGCAAATGAGCCAAGAGCAACATACTGACCTTACACAAAATCGAATAAAAACTTCAAAGTCAGTACTCATACAATACTAACACTGCTGTAACATAATCATGATTTTTGAGAGACTGGGTGATTGGCCGGTTTACACATCATCTCCAATTCATATTTTTGGTTAATTGGGTGCTCTCACAATTTCAGTGAATTCTGCTTGTATGAAGTACAGCATGGCATGCATTGCTAAGTGATTTTTCTAGTTAGAAACTGATTCTTTTGTAATAGATCTAAGTTACCTTAAGTATTTTATTCCTTTACCAACTTACACATATGCACACACACAACACACTCTCATAAACTACCTTTATGTTAGTATATACATTAATTCATTAACTGAGTCCTTTAACAGATTTTCATTGAGCATCTGCTATAAGCCAAGCTGCTATGGCTAATGCCAAGTTACATATTCATTTCAGTCACATGGTATTCCCATTTCACAGATGGGAAAATAGGCTCCTTAAGGTTAAGACTTGTGCCCGAGTCTGCCTCTCCCACCTCTGTTTTAAGCAGAATCTCATGGAAGTAGACTCTGGCCACTAGTGGTCTACAATGTGAAGAAGAGCATAGGCTCACACCCATGGCAATCCAACCTTTAGGGGTGTGGGAAACATCTACATAATGGGCAGATATGTGCCTATCTAAGAGGTGGGAAGGAGCGTGGTCACTGCACTGCCTCTGAATCTTCTGTGCCTGCTCTTAATAATAAAAAAAAAAAAATAGGAAAGACTGCCTCTCAAAAGAATGCAGAGGTAATCTGCATTTTCATTAGTATCAAAATCGATCAATATGGTATACAATACTTAAAGATTTCCCTGTGTTTATAACTGATGCAGCTTGTAAAAATAAAACTTAAAAATGTGAAGTTGGAACACTAGTTGAAGTACTAATTGGGAACTAGACTTGAACTAATTTAGATAGTAACAGACAATCCACCTTAGAAAATAACTTTTCAGTTAGACCTCAAATGAATGACTGAAAAATTGTGGTAGATATGATTTCACTTATATGTGGAATCTAATGAACAAAATAGAAACAGACTCATAGATACAAAGAACAGACAGCTGTCAGAGGGAGGAGCTCGGGGTGCTGGGGTGAAGGGATTAAGCAAAAGAAAAAATCTGCTAGAATAACCCATTATGATGGGGGGAAAATAGCCATAAGATGAAAATTTTTTAACATACTTAGAGATACTATTAGAAAGAAACAACAGAATTAACATTTACTAAGAGAATAGAGTGGCCCCTCTATTGCAGGGGTTAGTTTCCAGAACCCCTCACAATTGGCAAAGATTCGCCAAGTAGCAACCTTGTATTCTTATTTTATTATTTATATATTTTCTTAAGGTTTTATAAAACCTCCCCACACTTATAAACTTTTCCTACACTGTTATTAACCTTTCCCACATTTATTTTGCTTATTTTACAGCAAAAATAATTTTAAAAATAAATATATTAAAATACCTATATACCAAAAATCCTGCAATACAGCAAAAAATTCACAATATACAATTTAAAAATCCGCGATACAGTGAGACCACCGAAAGTGATCTGCGATATGGCGAGGGATGACTGTACTTTGTTTCAGGCATTTCTTAAATGTTTCTTGCTTTAGAGAAACTGAAGCCCAAAGAAAGATATTTGAAAACTTGCCCAGCTAATAACGATGGACAGTTCAAACCCAGGTCTTCTACACCTCAAGGCCTACAAAAATCTCAGTTACTTTAGAACTTGTAATGGATTTTCTAGTAGACAATAAAGAGGAGAACTAGGTTCCTAAGCCTATTCAATAAAGTCTATTTGGTCTTTAATGGAAATGAAACAGTAAATGCCACTGAGGAACAGTTAAAACAGGGACTATGAGAGAAAAAAGAAAAATGAAGTGGTTGATGTTCAGGTGTTGACACTGTGGTGATTTTGCCCATTTTCCCTTTTTATTGTATGCTGTGTAGTAAAAATAAAAACCAAGAGGGAAGAACATCTTCACATAACTATGTTTCCTGGGCAGGAACCCAGGGCCCTTTGCCAAGGGCACAATTGGAGCCCTTGCAGGAATCCTACAAGGGTGAGAACTTTTCCTCTCTGCTGGCCCCAACCTATATCCCTGTAGGTCGGGGAGGGCATTCCAAAGGTTCTCCCACAGATCTGATGAGAGTGAAGCACAGTTCCCACAGAGGAGGGAAAAAATGAATCAGAACTTGAATGAGTTTACATTTTATTTTTAATGAACTTTCTGATGGGCTGTGCTGGGCAAACCAGTGTGTTGGGCTCGCTGGCTTGTACTTTGCCTGATCGGAGCATGAGCGTGGGGCAGCACCAAGTGTGCGTAGTCTATGTAAGGCTGCAGGGGCTTGTGCTCAGGGCGGCGGACTGTAGACTGCGGGTTGCCTGCCGCCATTGGGAGGGTCATTTTTTGCTATTGTTTGCCGGAGAAGGGGCTTTCACCCAGCAGTCTGTTTGTTCATCAGCCCCGAAAGGGAGAAGCAGTTTTCCCTTCCTGCTTGCTCGTCAGCTGTTGCGAAACTCTTAATAATAAATGGAATGGCCCACCTTTTTCCGGATCCACAGTTCCTTTACCATCTGCCCAAATTCAGTGTGAACCTGCATGGCCATGGCCACTGGCCTTCCACCCAACCTCTGAAATTCTGCTTCTTAGTGACAGGAATGACCCAGAGATATAAACTCCCCCCCCCCCTCCACATCTTTCCCGAGTGATTCCTTTGCACAGACAAACTTGAGAATTACCTGCACCATAGAGTGGATATAAAGGGTATTAAAATGTAAAATTTTTTAGATCCTAACTCATCCTGCATTGTGAAAGCTAAAATGATGAATGAGATACTATGAGTTATATGAAGAAATATGTATTTGGTCTTGTTCCCTATTCCTGGCACACAGCTCCTAAAGCCCTTGCAATTTACCAAGTGGTGAAAATAATAACGTGTCTTTTGTCATATTAATGAGGTGACTTTATGCAAAGCCCTTGGGTAATGCAGTGATGGGAACTAGTTGCCAAGAGAACCGACTACGTGGTTAGAAAATTGGAATTTTTAATCTCACCCCCAGACCTCAGGGGAGGGAGAGAGGGGCTGGAGATTGAGCTCAGTCACCAATGGCCAATGACTGAAGTGGCCCTACCTGTGCAATGGGGCCTTCGTAGAAACTCCAAAAGAACAAGGTTGGGAGAGCATCCACATCAGTGAACAAGGGAGCTGTCACAACTTCTCGCCTTTCTTCATACCTTACCCTATGCACCTGACTGTTCCTGACTTATATCCTTGTTGGGCAAACAAGTGTATTAGACTTGCTCACTTGTACTCTGCCTGACTGGTGCAGGAGCACAGAGCAGTGCCACGTATATATACAGTCTATGTAAAGCTGCAGGTGCTTGCCCTCAGGGTGGCAGATTGTAGATTGTGGATTGCTTGCTGCCATTGGGAGGGGCCACTTTTGCTATTGTTTGGGGTGGGGGGAGAAAGGGGTTTTTCTCCCAGCCTGTTTGGGTCGTCAGCCCAGAGAGAGAGAGAAGCAGTGTTCCCTGCCTGCTTGCTCGTCCACCATTGTGAGCCTCTAATAAACGGAATGGCCCACCATCCTCGGGCTCCACAGTTCCTTTACCCTCTGCCTGAATCCAGTGTGAACCTACATGGTCACAACCACCGGCCTTACCATCCTTTTATAATAAAGGCACCCTGTAAGGCCGGTGGTTGTGGCCATGCAGATTCGCATTGAATTCGGGCAGACGGTAAAGGAACTGTGGAGCCCGAGGATGGTGGGTCATTCCAATTCATTGGAGGATCACAAAGACAGGCAAGCCAAAAGAAGAAAGAGAAAAAGATACAAAGGGAAAGGAAAACCTGCTTTTTGCAGCAGAGGGCAAGGGATCAGGAAACCAGCCTCACCTCTCAGCAGCGGGGCACGGTCTGAACTCATCACCCTGAAGGGAAACACTTAAATCCTTACAGAAGCGCTGTCATGTGCTCATGCACTAATTGCACAAAGGGCTTGCAGCCGGTAAACCTGTGAGCAAGCCTAAAGCAGCCATTTTCCCCACACACACTAAGTAAAACGTTTCTCAGTGAGCTGCTCTAGCAAATTATTTGAATCCAAGGGGTGGCAGGGTTGTTGGGAATCTCTAATTTGTAGCTGATCAATCAGAAGCACAGGTGACAACCTGTACTTGCTCTTGGTGTCTGAACTGGGGTTGGGAGGGGGCAGTCTCATGGGACTGAATCCTTCAGAAATCTGATGCTCTCTCTGAGTAGTGTCAGAATTGAGTTGAATTGTAGGGCACCCAGCTAGTGTGGAAGAATTGCTGGATGTAGGGAAGGAACCCACACATCAAAATTAGAACCAGGATCATTAATGAGCCTGAGGAAGATAAACTCTGCCATATCGCTGATGTTCACAAAAATAGGAGCAGGAGGTAAGAATAAGGTTAGGAAAGATGCAGAGGTAGAGCATTCAGAAACAATAGAACGCCAACTCAAAATGTTTTTAAATCAGTGGAGGCTGGGGACGAAAACTGCCTTTCTAAATAAGAAAGTATAGCTGAATATTCTGAGAAGCAGAAAAGTTCTGAATATACAAACTTTGTCTTTTCTACCACTTCTATCCCTAAGGAGGAAGCAAAGAAAGTAAAAGTGTAATTAGAAATCACTTTAGAGGCATTCTACTCTACAATTATGTTTATCATAGCAATGAGTTGTGTGTGTTTTTTTTTTAAAAAAAAGGCTTCCTAAATAGGTATTAATCATCAGTTAAATTATAGTAAAATTACACCATGTAATACTACAGAACCATTAAAAAGTATAATATAGTTCTATCATTGTACAATTCTGTCCAAATTGAATGCTTCAAAATATTAAAAGATTGATACACCAAGAAGTAGCATTTATAATAAGAATGCAACATTTTTTAACTTCAGTGTAATTCATTATATAAACAATTTAAAGGAACTGTACAGTTCTATGAATAGATACCTAAAGGGCATGTGATAATACTTACAATAAAATAGAAGGATTAAAATGTAATTTCCCGCCTGACCTGTGGTGGCGCAGTGGATAAAGCGTCAACCTGGAAACGCTGAGGTTGCCGGTTCGAAACCCTGGGCTTGCCTGGTCAGGGCACATTTGGGAGTTGATGCTTTCTGCTCCTCCCCTCTTCTCTCTCTCTCTCTCTTTCTTCCCCCTCATACAATGAATAAATAAAATCTTTAAAATAGAAAAAATAAAAAAATAAATGTAATTTCCCAAACTTAATAAAAACCACTCATCAAAACCAACAGCATATTTAAATAAGTGACTGTCATTTTAATTAAATCTGAAACATTTTAAATCTGAAACAAAGCAGAGATGCACTTTCTTCAAGATTTTTTGTTTTAATTAATGAAAAAATACCCCCAAATAGGATAATTGGTATAAACACTGGAAATAGAGAAATATAACTATCTTTATTTGCAGAATGTAAAATTGTATATAAAGCCCACAAGACTACTTAAATTCTATTAGAATTAGAGAATTTGATAAAGTGCATGTAATATGTATCAAAATCATTAGTTTTTCTCTATAGTAATAAGTAGAAATAAGATTTTTTTAAAAATTATATCAACAATGGCAATAAAAGTATAAAGTACCAGAGAAAACATGTAATAGAAAATAGGAAGCACTGAAGACACCATAGTCTTCTTGAATAATATAAAACAAGACCTCCCCCAGCTGGGCAGCTCAAGCCCGGTAAGCCCGGTACTGTGACCGTGCAGATTCAGGTTGAATTTGGGCAGATGGTAAAGGGACTATGGAGCCAGAGCATGGTGGCTCCTTCCAGTTTATTGGAGGCTCACAAAGACAAGCAAGTCAAAAGAAGAAAGAAAAAAATATACAAAGGGAAAAGAAAACTTGCTTTTCCCAGTGGAGGGCAAGGGATCAGGAAACCAACCGTGGTGGGGCACAATCTGATCTCATCGCCCCTGAGGGGAGCACTTATATGCCTACGCTAGCGCTGTCACGTGCTCATGCGCTAACTGCACAAAGGGCTTGCAGCTGGTAAACCTGCAAGCAAGCCTAACACAGCTGTGTTCCCCATGACTAATGATTTTGAGCATCTTGTCATGTATTGATTAGACATTCATATAATTTATATTGTGGAGTGACTATTTTTTAAATGAGATGTTTCTCTTCTCAATATTGAGTTGTAAGACCTCTGTATACCTTTGTTATAGTTCTTTATCTGACATGTGTGCTGTAAATATTTTCTCCCAGTTCGTAGCTTGCCTTTTTCATTTTCCCAGTCATACTTGTCAAAGAAACAAGATTTTTAATTTTGATGAAGTCCAATTTATCAATTTTTAAATTTTATTTCGGCCCTGGCCAGTTGGTTTAGTGGATAGAGCGTCAGCCCAACATGTGGACATCCTGGGTTTGATCCCCGGTCAGGGCACACATGAGAAGCGACCATCTGCTTCTCTTCCCCTCACTCTCCCCCTTCTCTCTCTCTTCCTTCCTGCAGACAGCAGCTTGTTTTTCTCAAGCATCAGCCCCAAGTGGGCGTTGCTGGGTGGATCCTAGTGGAGGCACATGCAGGAGGCTGTTTTTCTCTCTTCTTTCCTCTCACTTAAAAAAAAATGTTTTAAATTTCATGCTCTATATTTGGTGTAAAAAAATTTTACAAGGATTTTTCCTTATGTTTCTTCTAGAAGTTTTCCAGTTTGGGCTTTTACATTAGGTCTGTGATCCATTTTGAGTAATGATTGTGTTTGGTGTAAAGTAAGGATTGATGTTCATTTTTTCCCCAGACAGCTATTCAGTTGTGTTCCATCCAGCACAATTCTTTGAAAAAGCTTTCTCCTTGCCTGCCCATTGAATTGCCTTAAGCACCTCTGTTAAAATCTAAGTTTATTGGTGGATTTACTATTCCTTCCCATTGATCTATATCAAATTGAAGCCTTATAACAAGTCTTGAAATCAGTAATGTAAATTCTCCAACTTTGTTCTTAAAAAATGATCAGCTATTTCCATGTAAATTTTAGTATCAACTTGTTAATTACTACAAAAAATCCAGTTTGTTGAGATTTTTTTATCTGGATTATCTTGAATCTATAGACCAATTTGGGAAGAATCGACATCTTAAAAATACTGAAATTTAGATGACGTCAGAGTAATGGCGGGGTAGGAAGCGATACCGATAAATCTCCCCCAAAACTCAACAAGATCTTCAACCAGAAACAGAAAAACCTATACTTGGAGCCTCCAGATGCTTCACAATACACCCGAAGGTATGGTCGAGTGAAAAATTGGCTAAATATATAACCAAATCCTGAAGGAAATAGGGGGTAAGAAATGCTCCGCCTTCCTCACTAACCTAAACAGGGCGGCTTTCTCTGGTAACTGTGAATATAGAAACTGAGGCGGGCAAAGGGGGTGAATACATTCAGGCCGCGCACAAAAGGCCAAACCAGGCTGTGGCACGGAGATCCTAGCGGAGGAAAAACTGTTCCTGTGGCAAGCCGGGCAATACAAGCTAACACTCGCGCCAAACCCAAACAAAGAAAGACAAGCGGGGCAGCCATTTTACCCGTTCTCCTGGTTGGTGCGCAGTTAGTGGGCGAGAGATCTCTTCCTAAGCCCCAGAAGTGGGTGTCCGTGTTGCCCCACAGAGAGGCAGGGTCAGAGGCCTTTCTGTGGGCCGAAAGCAGAATCTCTGGGCAGCCCCAGCGCCCTGGGAAAGCCGCGCACGGGAGGGAGCGAGAACTAATTCCAACGGTGGAAATTTTCCGTGCTGGTGAGGGTTTCACTCAGGGAAACACGGCCGGCCTCATATCCTGGTGTGCGCGCGCAGATAGGTAGTGAGCGATTCCTCCGAGTGCCTCGGCAGGGCGCGCCCGTGTTATCGCACAGAGGGGCAGAGTCAGGGGCCTTTGTGTGGGCAAAAGCGGAATCTCGGGCCGCCCCAGCGCCTTGCAAAAGCCGCGCACGGGGACGGAGCGAGAGCGAATTCCAGCGCTGCAAATTTCCATGCGGTTGGGGGTTTCACTCAGAGCGTGAGACTACTGGCCGGATATCCTGGTCTGCGCGCGCAGCTAGTGAATGAGAGTTTCCTCCAAGCACCCCGGAAGTGGGTGCCCGCCTGTGTTACCGGACAGAGTGGCAGAGCCAGAGGTCTTTGAGTGGGCGGAAAGCCCGCCTGATTATGCTAGCAGCTCTGACTGACTGAGCCTTACCCAGAACCCTGTGCTGAGTGGAAATAGAGTGGGGAGTTGCCAGCTCTTTGAACCTCTTACTATCCAGACAGAGGCAGCAACAACCCCATAGCTGGATTATCAGGCTACTAATTGAGGAAGGAAAGACTAGGAGAAAGGCTCCAGGAACACGGACTCTCTCACTGTCGGAGCCTATGAAAGCTAATGAGCCTTGACTCCCAACGAGACTAAAGCACAATACATGACATTGCCATAGAGACTTATCAACTGCAAACCTCTACCTGAGTGTGCCAAAGGGGCAGAACCTGGGGTACAGAGTCACCGACCAGGAAGAGGGAGAGAAAAGAAAAAACAAGAAGATAACCTCTCAAAATCAAGAATAATCTGCAGACTTTATAACCTATCCCATTTTATTATATTTGTTCATTTGTTTCTCTTATCTTCATTCTTGATACTTTTTTTCCTCCTCCAATTTGGCCGATTAACTCTCTGCCGGTCTTACTCTCTCCTCTCCTTGAACTACACTACCCATAAGTGTTACATCTCCCATTATCTTTTTTCTCCTCTTCCTTTCTCTCTATGAGGGTTGCACTCCAAAACCCTTAACTCTCTCTCTCTCCTTTCTTTTTTCTTCTTTAACTGGTTCCCTCTTTTTTTCTCTCTCTCTCTTTCTTTTCTCCCTCTATATTAGTTTCTTCCTTTCTCCTTTACATCTCCTCTCATTCAAACCTCAATAACAAACAAATTATCTTATCTGGGACTCAAACTTATGTTTGTGGCATTTTGGGGTTTTTTTACTTCACCTTTTTAACTCACTAGCAGTGCTCCCATCCCTGGCTCTCCATTTTATCTAGTCCTTGTTCCACTAAATACAATACTATTTTTTTAATTTGTCCCCCCATTTTTCTGTTCTCTTATTCCTCTCATCATAACTCTTAGACAACACCAACACCTAAAAGCAAATCATTTTATTCTTGACCCAAATTTTTTCCTTATTTGCTTTTTGTGGGTCCATACGAACCCCACCCTTTTTTTTTCCTTTTTTTTTCTTTTTTTTTTTTTTTTTTGCCACTTTATTACTTTTCCCCAATTCAGGACCTCCATCACAGGCATTGTTTGTTATAATTCACAGTTCACCACAAGATTTTCTCAAGAAAAAGGGGAGAGGAGAGGAAAAAAGGAGGGGGGGAATAATTTCCTTTTTTTAAAAATTATTATTTTATTTTTCTTTATTTCATTATTAATTTTTTTTAAAAAAAAACAACTCTTTTTGATTTTTTATTTTTTTTAACTTTTTATTCTTTATTAAATCTCATTAATACTATCAACAAAACCACCCTCAGATGCCATTAAGGAAGAGAAAATCGAATATCATGGATACAAAAGAAAGAGAGGTAACACAGCTAGATGAGGAAAAATCTATGGAGAAAAAATTTAATATATTGGAAACCTTGGAGCTAAATGACAGAGAATTCAAGATAGAAATCCTAAAAATCCTCTGAGATATACAAGAAAACACAGAAAGGCAATATAGGGAGCTCAGAAAACAACTCAATGAACACAAAGAATATATGTCCAAGGAAATTGAAACTATAAAAACAAATCAAACAGAGATGAAAAACTCAATTCACGAGCTGAAAAACGAAGTAACAAGCTTAGCTAATAGAACAGGTCAGATAGAAGAGAGGATTAGTGAAATAGAAGACAAGCAACTTGAGGCACAACAGAGAGAAGAAGAAAGAGACTCAAAAATTTAAAAAAATGAGATAGCCCTACAAGAATTATCTGACTCCATCAAAAAGAATAACATAAGAATAATAGGTATATCAGAGGGAGAAGAGAGAGAAAATGGAATGGAGAACATACTCAAACAAATAATAGATGAGAACTTCCCAAGCCTGTGGAAAGAACTAAAGCCTCAAGTTCAAGAAGCAAACAGAACTCCAAGTTTTCTTAACCCCAACAAACCTACTCCAAGGCATATCATAATGAAATTGACACAAACCAACAGCAAAGAAAAAATTCTCAAGGCAGCCAGGGAAAAGAAGAATACAACATATAAAGGAAGGCCCATTAGATTATCATCAGATTTCTCAGCAGAAACTCTACAAGCTAGAAGAGAGTGGACCCCAATATTTAAAGTCCTGAAAGAGAGGAACTTTCAGCCACGAATACTATACCCATCAAAGCTATCCTTCAAATACGAAGGAGAAATAAAAACATTCACAGATACAGAAAAGATGAGGGAATTTATCATCAGAAAACCCCCACTCCAGGAATTACTAAAGGGGGTTCTCCAATCAGATACAAAGAACAAAAAAAAACAGAGCCACAAGTAAAAGCTCCAAGAAGAACACAATAAAACCAAATTTAAACTGTGACAACAACAAAAAGAAAGAGGGGGAAAAGACGGAGATTAACAGTAGCAAAGGACGATGGAGTGCAAAAGTACTCACAAAATAGTTTGCTACAATGAACAGGGTAGGGACCCTTTTCATTACTCAAAGGTAACCACCATTGAAAAAACCACCACAGAAGCACATGAGATAAAAAAGATAGCAACAGAGGAAAGATGTATGGAATACAACCAAATAAAAACAAAAGATAGAAAAACAAAAGAGAAGGATCAAACAAGACACAAAACTAACAGAAAGCAAGATATAAAATGGCAATAGGGAACTCACAAGTATCAATAATTACATTAAATGTAAACGGATTAAACTCACCAATAAAAAGGCACAGAGTAGCAGAATGGATTAAAAAAAAAATCCAACTATATGCTGCCTACAGGAAACTCATCTAAGTAACAAGGATAAAAACAAATTCAAAGTGAAAGGCTGGAAAACAATACTCCAAGCAAATAACATCCAAAAAAAAGCAGGTGTAGCAATACTCATATCGGATAATGCTGACTACAAGACAGGAAAAGTACTCAGAGATAAAAATGGCCATTTCATAATGGCTAAGGGGACACTGAATCAAGAAGACATACATATCAGAATCTATGGGATGCAGCAAAAGCAGTGATAAGAGGGAAGTTCATATCACTTCAGGCATATATGAACAAACAAGAGAGAGCCCAAGTGAACCACTTAACTTCCCACCTTAAGGAACTAGAAAAAGAAGATCAAAGACAACCCAAAAGCAGCCGAAGAAAGGAGATAATAAAAATCAGAGCAGAAATAAATGAATTAGAGAACAGAAAAACTATAGAAAAAATTAATAGAACAAGGAGCTGGTTCTTTGAAAAGATCAATAAAATTGACAAACCCTTGGCAAGACTTACCAAGGAAAAAAGAGAAAGAACTCATATAAACAAAATCCAAAATGAAAGAGGAGAAATCACCACGGACACTGTAGATATACAAAGAATTATTGTAGAATACTATGAAAAACTTTATGCCACTAAATTCAACAACCTAGAAGAAATGGATAAATTCCTAGAACAATACAACCTTCCTAGACTGAGTCAAGAAGAAGCAGAAAGCCTAAACAGACCTATCAGTAGAGAAGAAATAGAAAAAACCATTAAAAACCTCCCCAAAAATAAAAGTCCAGGCCCTGACGGCTATACCAGCGAATTTTATCAAACATTCAAAGAAGACTTGGTTCCTATTCTACTCAAAGTCTTCCAAAAAATTGAAGAAGAAGCAATACTTCCAAACACATTTTATGAGGCCAACATAACCCTCATACCAAAACCAGGCAAGGATGGCACAAAAAAAGAAAACTACAGACCAATATCTCTAATGAATACAGATGCTAAAATACTGAACAAAATACTAGCAAATCGAATACAACAACATATTAAAAAAATAATACATCATGATCAAGTGGGATTCATCCCAGAATCTCAAGGATGGTTCAACATACGTAAAACGGTTAACGTAATACACCATATCAACAAAACAAAGAACAAAAACCACATGATCTTATCAATAGATGCAGAAAAGGCTTTCGATAAAATACAACACAATTTTATGTTTAAGACTCTCAACAAAATGGGTATAGAAGGAAAATATCTCAACATGATAAAGGCCATATATGATAAACCATCAGCTAACATCATATTAAATGGCACTAAACTGAAGGCTTTCCCCCTTAAATCAGGAACAAGACAGGGTTGTCCACTCTCTCCACTCTTATTTAATGTGGTACTAGAGGTTCTCGCCACAGCAATCAGACAAGACAAAGAAATAAAAGGCATCCATATCGGAAAAGAAGAAGTAAAGGTATCACTTTTTGCATATGATATGATCCTATACATCGAAAACCCCAAAGAATCCACAAAAAGACTACTAGAAACAATAAGCCAATACAGTAAGGTTGCAGGATACAAAATTAACATTCAGAAGTCAATAGCCTTTCTATATGCCAACAATGAAACAACTGAGAAGGAACTCAAAAGAATAATCCCCTTCACGATTGCAACAAAAAAAATAAAATACTTAGGAATAAACATAACAAAGAATGTAAAGGACTTATATAATGAAAACTATAAGCCATTGTTAAGGGAAATTGAAAAAGATATAATGAGATGGAAGAATATACCTTGTTCTTGGCTAGGAAGAATAAATATAATCAAGATGGCTATATTACCCAAAGCAATATACAAATTCAATGCAATTCCCATCAAACTTCCAATGACGTTTTTTAAAGAAATAGAGCAAAAAATCATCAGATTTATATGGAACTATAAAAAACCCCAAATAGCCAAAGCAATCCTAAAGAAAAAGAATGAAGCTGGGGGCATTACAATACCTGACTTCAAACTCTATTATAGGGCCACGACAATCAAAACAGCATGGTATTGGCAGAAAAATAGACACTCAGACCAATGGAACAGAATAGAAAGTCCAGAAATAAAACCACATATATATAGTCAAATAATTTTTGATAAAGGGGCCAACAACACACAATGGAGAAAAGAAAGCCTCTTCAATAAATGGTGCAGGGAAAACTGGAAAGCCACATGCAAAAGAATGAAACTGGACTACAGTTTGTCCCCCTGTACTAAAATTAACTCAAAATGGATCAAAGATCTAAACATAAGACCTGAAACAATTAAGTACATAGAAGAAGACATAGGTACTCAACTCATGGACCTGGGTTTTAAAGAGCATTTTATGAATTTGACTCCAATGGCAAGAGAAGTGAAGGCAAAAATTAATGAATGGGACTACATCAGACTAAGAAGTTTTTGCTCAGCAAGAGAAACTGATAACAAAATAAACAGAAAGCCAACTAAATGGGAAATGATATTTTCAAACAACAGCTCAGATAAGGGCCTAATATCCAAAATATACAAAGAACTCATAAAACTCAACAACAAACAAACAAACAATCCCATAAAAAAATGGGAAGAGGATATGAACAGACACTTCTCCCAGGAAGAAATACAAATGGCCAACAGATATATGAAAAGATGCTCATCTTCTTTAGCTATTAGAGAAATGCAAATCAAAACAGCAATGAGATACCACCTCACACCTGTTCGATTAGCTATTATTAGCAAGACAGGTAATAGCAAATGTTGGAGAGGCTGTGGAGAAAAAGGAACCCTCATACACTGTTGGTGGGAATGTAAAGTAGTACAACCATTATGGAAGAAAGTATGGTGGTTCCTCAAAAAACTGAAAATAGAACTACCTTATGACCCAGCAATCCCTCTACTGGGTATATACCCCAAAAACTCAGAAACATTGATACGTAAAGACACATGCAGCCCCATGTTTATTGCAGCATTGTTCACAGTGGCCAGGACATGGAAACAACCAAAAAGCCCGTCAATAGATGACTGGATAAAAAAGATGTGGCACATATACTCTATGGAATACTACTCAGCCATAAGAAATGATGACATCGGAACATTTACAGCAAAATGGTGGGATCTAGATAACATGATACGAAGCGAAATAAGTAAATCAGAAAAAACCAGGAACTGCATTATTCCATACGTAGGTGGGACATAAAAGTGAAACTAAGAGACATTGATAAGAGTGTGGTGGTTACGGGGGGGAGGGGGGAATGGGAGAGGGAAAGGGGGAGGGGGAGGGGCACAAAGAAAACAAGATAGAAGGTGACAGAGGACAATCTGACTTTGGGTGACGGGTATGCATCATAATTGAACGACAAGATACCCTGGTCTTGTTATCTTTGAATATATGTATCCTGATTTATTGATGTCACCCCATTAAAAAAATAAAATTATTTAAAAAAAAAAAATACTGAAATTTAAGAAAAAAAAATACTGAAATTTCCAATCCATGAACATGGTGATTTTCTCCCTTTATTCAGATCATTTCTAATCTCTCATGGGAATGTTTTGTAGTTTTTAATGTAGAGATCTTGAACATATTTTGTTTCATTTATTTCAAATTAGTCTGGTACTTTGTATTAAAAGTAAAATATTGTTGGACAGAGCATCCTACATTGAGGAATCTACAGGATTAAGAGCATCTGTATATAAGGACATCAATACCAAGAAGTTATTTGAAATACTGCATAATAGCAAAACAAAAACAAAAAACCTCTTTAAACTATAAAGTCATACCCTAAACAATGAAAATGTCTACCAACAAGAAAAAAAATTGAATTATGGTAAATTATATAGTTTCTTAAAGGAAGAATTAGACTACATATGTTGATATGGATCAATGCCTATAATCAAATACTACATGAAAATAGGATTTTGAAGAACAGATACATGATGCTATTCCCGTCAAAACAAATTAAAAAGTGACACAGGAAACCTGTGTGTGTGGAATATGACATGCAAATAAATATGATGGCGAAGGATACTCTTAAAAGTGGTTATCCCAGAAAAGGTGGATGGTGGTGAAGAGGAGGTTACCTTTGTTTTATGTTTCTGAATTGTTTTGGCATGTTTAATGAGGATAGATAACTTGGTAATTTAAAGATCCAAGCAAAGTTGAAGGAGGAGGCAGATGTGGACATAAGACGGTGACTGATCATGTATTAAAGATGCAATGATCTGTGGTGGCACAAGTTGCTATTGGATGGTGGGAATTAAGGTGATTTGTATTTTCTAAAATTCTGCAACAAAAATATTAATTTCTTGATTTACAAAATGACTTCCATTTTGAAAATAACTTTCAATTGTACCACTTTTTACAAATTGTATCAGATGAATGAATAGGACTTCACGAAATACATTACAGGCATTTATAGCATATGTAATATAACCAACTTTGATGTAGGCCTTCAAAGATCATTGTTTAGAGATAACCAAAAATATTTTTGTAATTGATCTCCTGTGATTTTCTTAATATCCATGCAAATAGTGTGACAAAGCCTGTAATAAATAAGGAAGTCCAGGAGGGAAGGAGAACACAGGAGCTCAGCCGTGACTTGCTCTAGAACCGTCCAGAGAGGACAGATTACAGCCAGCGGTTTTTCAGAGTACTTCGCAGTCACGTGTACGAGTCATAAATCTCTCTGCACCACGATACAATGTTTGATCCGAGGCATACAAGGAAAGCTTCAGAAAGTTACATTTGTCTCTCTTGAGAGAAAGAAAAGGAGGCAAATTCATAAATCAATAAAGAACAAATCCCAATCTCTACCTGAGACATTCAGTACATAGTGTTATGAGCAGACTCAGCAACAGAATGTGCACATGGGCAGAAAACTTTCACAGATAAAGCACCTTTGTGCCTAAAAGTGATCACACACTGAAACCAGGACCCACAGGAGCTCTTGGGAAGCAGTGTTCTCTTCATGCTCACGGACCTTCACTAACTGTGAAATGTCTTTAACTTTGCTTACTTAGCTCCTCTAAGTACATAAAGTAGAAGCTTCTTGTGCTTTTCTGTTCTGGTCCTGCCAGTAGGTGCCACTTGTCAACCACTTGGGGACATGACAAAAATGAGAGAAAATACTGCAGAGAGATACCTTAGTTTTCAATCTATTTTGGCTTATTCTCACACTTAGGAGGCGCCAGATGTGTCTACTTTTCCCAATATTAGCCATGCCAACTGTCACACTTAACCTAGTGCTGCTAGCTTCAGTGACAACCTCAAAACTAACAGAAATCATGTCCTCTTTGGGTGGGTCTCTATTTCAAAAAAAAAAAAATACAGAAAACCTGTGTTTATTTTTCTTCCTTGCCTAAACAATTTAGTATCTGAGCCAGTTTTGCTGCCTAAAATATTTAAACATCGTTATAAATTTTCCTTAGAACTTCATTTAGAATCTGAACAACCTGCCATTTCCCTTAAATAGCAACCTGTCACAGTGACAGATGTGGGAGAAGGTTGGTCCGCAGTGCAGAAGCAGGCTGTGTTTCAGCATTCTGTTCTACAGATGAGCGAGCAGGGCAGGGTCGTTAAAGGGAAACAGTAAAATACGCCCCGACTTAAGCACAGCATTTTGGTAATTTTAAGGGGAGGGGGGAATGAAATGTCCTACTTTACTCTTAAAAATAGCCAAATGGGACTTAGAAGTATTAAGTGTTTGCTACTTAAAAGATGTTTTTGGCTCTGGCCAGGTGTCTCAGTGCATAAAGCGTCGCTGCTTGCCCAGGTCCCAGGTGCCATCCCCAGTCAAGGCGCTTCCGAGAAGCAGTAAATGAGTGCACAACTAAGTGGAACAATGAGTTGATGTTCCTCTCTCTTCTTTCCTCTCTCTCTCTTTCTCTTTCAAAGCAATGAAAAATTTTTTTTAAAGACTTTTTTTTTTACCTTTGTTCCAAATTCTCTTCTTCTGCTGGCTGTGAGGATTGGGACATGTTATTTTCCATTAAAATGTGAACTTTTTAATTAAATTTGTTGGGATGAGATTGGTTAGTAAAATTATATGGGATTCAGGTGTACAATTCTAAAATATATCATCTATATATTGAATTATGGTTTCAGCACCCAAGTCAAGTCTCTTCCATCACCATCTACCCCCTCCACCCTCTTCTCCTCCCCCACCCCTTTTCCCTTTCGTAATCGCCACACTATTGTCTGTGTCTGTGAGTTGCTGGGTTTTGTGGGGGGGGTTGTTTTTGCTTAATCCCTTCACCTTTTGTATCCCGACCCCTAAACCCCCACCCCTTTGACATCTGTCAATCTATTCTCTGTATCTATGAGTCTGTTTCTATTTTGTTTGTTAGTTGATTTTGTTCATTAGATTCCTCATGTAAATAAAATCCTATGGTACTTGTCTTTCTCTGACTGGCTTATTTTACTTCCATAATGTTCTCCAGGTCCATCTATGCTGTCACAAAAAGTAAGTTTCTTGCTTTTTTATGGCTGAGTAGTATTCCATTGTGTAAATGTACCTCAGTGTTTTAGCCACTTATCTACTAGTGGGCACTGGGACTGTTTGCAGATCTTGACTATCGTAAAAATGCTGCAATGAACATAAGGGGGCATACCTTTTATCTCACGGGACTGTCCTCTACAAAGTGATTTCAAGAACACATGAATATGCTCCTTTTAATTTTTTTTCTTGGTGAATAGTTATATTTTTTTAGTGATTTTATATGAAGAAAAAGGAAAAATCAAATCATAGTGATGAGGACAAGGTCAGACTATTCACCTACATGACAATCTCCATTTGTTTATCTGTAATTGTAGGGTAAGTGTGCCAACTCTAGATGTAATGGTAACAGGTTCATTTCTGCTTTGTCTAACATCAGCAGTCATCAGATTGCTCCGGGATGTGGGGAAGGAGCCGGAGTCATTAAATGAGCTTTGTTCTGGAGCCTGAACTGGGAGGCTTGTCGCTGACTGGGTGAGGAACTAGCACTTCCTGGAGGAAAAAGATCTTTCTGGTGGCTCACAAGACCTGACTGGCGGATCACTTCTGGTCTTGGTCTGGAGCCACCTTGCTGGCAGGAGACTTGGGAGAATCCTGAGGCCCTGTCTTAGTTACCTCATCTAAGGCCTAGATTCAACTCTCACTGTTGCTAGTGTTGCCTTCCCCACCCTCCACTAGGGCTACTTCCCATCTTCTGTACCTCTACTGCAGGTGTTGATGATAAGAGAATAGGAATCAAAAGGTTGGGAGAAAATAGAATTGAATGTGTGTTTGTTCATCCCACCCTTCAGAAGAGACTGTAAGTCTTCTCATTTACAGGAACAACATAGTCACATAAACTCTTCACAATCCTTTTTAAAACATTACCTTGAGTTAGGAATCAATATACGTTGTGTGAACAAACATCAAAATCAAACTCCGTGGAGGATCTCTAGAACTGCAGCATCCTGGATTTGGACCAAATGACTGCTGCCGTGCCTGAGGGATGTGTTTGCAAAACCAGCAGAATGGAGCCTCTCAGAGAAAATGGCAGAGTAGCATCCCCAGATCAGCATAGGACCCATTCTAAATCTGGCTGTATTAAACCAGAGGGACACTGAGAGAAAAGCTGCCTCCAAACATTAAGTGGAAATTGAACTTAATTCTCTAATCACCATAAATCGTAGTGATTACTTGTGTAAAGCCATAAATGTACACCTAAATGAGTCATCTAAGGAATATCCTTTCAGTTATTAACTTGGCATAAATACTAATCCCCGAAGATTAAGCTGCACACTAATCACTTTAAGCATTTAAGGACCTTGTGAAATCTCAAATTTCGTGTTTACATATGGTAATTTTCCCAGCTGTAGGTGAGTAGGTGATCATTGCTGTGTAAGCAATAACGTAGAACAAAACATGCTGTCACAAGGATTGGGCTTCCATTGCTTCTCCCAACCCCTCCCCCTCCTTCATTCCCAATTTGAGCTTATTTAAAACTCCTCAGACCTTGGCTCTGTTTTAACACAAGGGCAAAACAAGCCCTGAAATGCTGACGCCTCCTTCACTTCTGCCTGCTTCGTCAGCTCTTTCAGGATCATGGTTTTATAGCATATCCACCGTGGCCTGGCCACAGGTCCGGGAAGGCAGAACGCCTCAGAGCCAGGAAGCAGAATACTGTATACCTCAGCAAGTATTTCAACAAGCTTCCTGAGCTTTAAAATGCATTTCGATGAAGAAATGCATTTTGAAGACGTACGTTATTTTTTTAGGGTAATACATGCGTACAGTTTTTAAATCAAATCTATTTTCTTCTGAATGAACAACCACTGCCCCACCCCCTGCTCTCAATCCATTTTTTTCTGTTTACCCCATATTTGTAAATAATATTGTAACCACAGAGCTAGCTTAAAATGATCCCATCTTGTTTAACGACATGCTGAGTTGCTTTTCAGAAACCAAAACTACAAGTTATGCAGCCAAAGCATGTGCAGAGGAGAAAACTGTGATCTCAGGTGCACCCAGAACCAGTCTCACCCCACCCCAACACACACACACACGCACGCACTCACGCACGCACGCACACGCACGCACACACACACAGAACCAAAGGGCCAGGACATAACTGCAGCTTGTCCATTGTCCAGGAAGAAGCTGACTAGCATGTGCAACCTGAGGATTAGATGTCCATTAGAGCTATATTGTCTTTATTTTTAAATCATTTATTTCTGAACTGAGAGTATTCCAATGAAAGAACTAGAAATGTCATGAGAAAGGAAGGAAAACATCCTAGTAAAAGGTATGTTAACTTTTTCCATTTTGTGCCCTTTATAAATAAAAGCAATGGTGAGAGGCTTGCTCGCCATTAAACTGGAGAACTAAAACGTGCTGCCTCCTTCCTGCATCCCTGCTTTGCTCTTGTTCCTCTGCAACCCATTGCTGTGGAAAGCAAAAGTGAGCCTGATAACATAGATTGTACTGTGACTGGCTTTGGCTTAAAATCCTTAAGTAGATTTCCATGGTATTTGGGGTAAATCTGAGACACTATGTGCCTGCAAATCCTTACCTTGTCTGGCCACTGTCTTCCCCTCCAGTTGCATCTACACCCTCTTCTTGCCTGTGGCATGTTCTCAACCACCCGCCAACTAACTCTTGCTCAGCCTTTAGGTCCCAGCTTCAACAGTACTTCATCAGGAATCCTTCCTTGATCCCAGTCTAAAATAGGCTTCTTTGGTATGCTTTTTTTTTCCAGGTGAAATTCACTTATATGTCAAATCTAAAATAGTCAAATACATAGAAGAGAGAACAGAATGGTGGTTGCCAGGACCTTGGTGGGTGAATGGGGGAATACAGGGGAGGAAGGAAAAATGAGAAGATGTTGATCAAAGGGTATAAATTTGGGCCCTGGCTGGTGGCTCAGTGAACAGAGCATTGGCCTGGTGTATAGATATCCTGGGTTTGATCCCCAGTCAGTGAACACAGGAATAGTGACCATCTGCTTCTCCCCTCCCTACCTCTCCCCTTCCTCTCCCTCACCCACTCCTGCATCCAGTGGCTCAATTGGTTCCAGTGTGGCCCCAGGCACTGAGGATGGCTCTGTTGGAGCGCATCAGCCTCAGGTGCTAAAAATAGCTCCATACTCAAGCATTGGCTCTAGATGGGGTTGCTGGGTAGATCCTGAACAGGGCACATGTGGGAGTCTGCTTCACCATCTCCCCTCCTCTCACTTAAAAAAAATTAAAAGTTATAAACTTTCAGATATAAGATTAGCAAGTTCAGAAGATCTAATGTACAACATGGTGACTACAGTTAATAATACTGTCTTGTATACTTGAAATTACACAAGTAGGGGGTAGATTTTAAGAGTTCTCACCAAAAAACAAACAAATACAAAAGGAAAAGCAAACAAAGAAATGGTAACTGTTATGGATATGTTAACCATGTTTAAGTGGTCAATTCAGTAGCATTAAGTATATTTACATTGTCATACAACCTTACCACACTCAGCTCTAGAACCTTTCATCATCCTAAAATAACTATATTTTTTAAGATTTTATATATTAATTTTAGAGAGGGGAGAGAGAGACAGAGAGAGAGAGAGAAGAGGGTGAAAAAGCAGGAAGTATCAACTCCCATATGTGCCTTGACCAGGCAAGCCCAGGTTTTGAACCAGCGACCTGTGTTCCAAGTCAACACTTTATCCACTATGCCACCACAGGGTGGGCCCAAAGTAACTGTTTTTAAGTATTAATATTTTCTTAAGAGATGTGTACAAAAGTTCAAAGTAAAATATTGATCAGTAATTAGTATTTTTTTAAAAAAGAAAAACCAATAAAATTTTTTTCAATATAATCAGATGAAGTTATTGAATTCCCTAAATAGAAAAAGTGCTTTTGAATTACTGTAATGCTGGTGGTTGAGGCCAGGCAGGTTCTCACTGATTTCGGGCAGACAGTAGAGGAACTGCAGAGGAAGAAAGCGTCAGGCCATACCTGTTTATTGGAGACTGGCAAAGACAGGTGAGCTAATAAACAACAAAAGGGAAAGAGCTAATAAACAAAGGACAATCTGCTTTTTGCAGTGAAAGGCAAGGAAGTAGGGAAAATCACACCTCATGGTGGCAGGAGAGCGATCTGGGAGAATCACCCGCAGGGGAAGCACCCGCAGCCTTACACGGACCACACACACGTGGCACTGCTCACGCACCAATCAGGCAAAGAGCTTGCAGCCGGTAAACCAGCGGTAAGCCTAACCTAGATGTTTTCTCCACATTCCAACCCTTTAGGGTTGCTCGCCTCACAATCTACATGACAGGTATCTTCCATGATGGTCCCTGTGCGAGGACTGAGGTAGATTACATAAACAGAAACAGTACAGACTACAGCAATAGAATTACAAACACAGCTATGGGCGAGATGATAGAGTGATCAGCGGCACCAAGAGAGGCAAGTCTTTTCCCTCTGGCAGAATACAGGCCAGAGTTCTGTCCACAGACAACACAGAAGCAGGTTTTAGAGGCCGCCCTGGGCGAGCATACCAAACCTTACTGGCCTGCACACCAGGCTCTGCTGGTTTTATGTGTAATAAAATGGGAGAACTACATTTCTATAAAGAAACTACAAAGGTGCCCTTCATAATGCTGTCTCCCTGAGCACTCAAGGGTTAATACACTTCTATCTTAGGTGACCAGGTGCTGGTTGCCCAGGGAGTTAACTGGAGGTCCACTTCTAGCCCCGTACCCCACAGTGCCAACAAGGCCAACCATTGTAGGAGGGGGGCCTGTGCAGTCCAGGGCCACACCCATTGAAGTTGTTGGCCTTTAAGGAGGGCTGTTGGTGCAGAGAGGAGCACGTTGCCCTGCCACCCAAAGCCCGACCTGAGCAAAGCGTCCTTGCTGTGTATCTGCGACTGGATGGGGGCAGCTGCCAGTGCAGAGCTGGGCCACCCCCGTCAAGGTCTCTCATTCAAAATACAAAATACTGTCTACAAGTGGCATGTCCACCCAGTAAGGGAGCCAGTTCCCCCCTCCTGTCGCAGTCCCTGCTTTAAGAGTCCATTATACTGCTCAGTGATACCAACAGCCTGGGGGTGGTAGGGGACATGGTACTTCCAGTCCACCCCTAGGTCTTGAGCCCATTGCTTCACTGGTTAATGTGCCAGGTAGCAATCCAAAGGCTCAGGCCATGATAGACAGCCCAGCTGTCAGTGCAAATCACCAGAGGTAAAGGTTCATTATGGGCATCTAGCCATGCAGCCCTTAATTCTTCCTATTGGCTGCTTTGGCCTGTACCTGTGTCCATCCAAATGGCCGGATAGAAGTCTATAGCCATCCATTTGGCAGGTGGGCCCCTGCTAGAACCATCAGTATACCAGACATCCTCAGGGATGGGCATCTGCCCCTCCTGGTACGCACTAATTTCAGGTTCTGCCTCCTGAGCCCCAGTTGCACCTGACTGTAAGGTCGCATAGGTTGTAGTACTCCAGTCCTCTGATAACTACCAGTGTCATGTGGAAAAAACCTACTCAAGACACAAACTTATGTCAGAAAGAAGAGGGGGAGGCCTGTCAAAGGAGGCAAAGAAGACCTCCTGAATTTCCTTCTCCCTCAGTTTTTTTTGAGCAGAAGCAGAACAAAGGTAAGAAGATTACAAGGGAGGAAGATCAGGTGATAAATGGAAAGAATGACTGATAGACTTTTTGCTGACATGGAGAAAGGGCTAATTTTGGTCAGTACATTCCTTTTCTTTTTCTAATTAACAAGCACAAAGGAAGGGGCAATCTAGAACCTCCAGGCTAATTTTCTAAAGCCCGTTCACATGCATTCCTTTGTGTCTACACAAAGGTCACCCACTTACACAGTTTCCTGGTGTTTGCATCCAAGAGACATTCACTCAGGGCTTCTGGCTCAAGTTCCCCAATCCAAGTCATAAAGGGTCAAGGATAGATGGGTGATTCCCTACAATAGGCGGCTGGACCCAAGACTTCCTGCAGTTCTGCTCTCAATGAGCTGGTGCTAAGAGCGCAGCATTGTTGCAATTATGCACCCCGACTGGCCAGGGTGGAGGTTTGGGTCGTACAACTACGAGGTTTGGTTGCCCAATCTCTCCTACATCCTGCAGTTGTGGTCTTGACAATAACTGGAATTGTAGTCATAATATTCTCAGTGGCTAGGAGGGCAGCATACACAGCTGCCAACTATTTCTCCACTAATGAGTAACGGACTTCAGTGCCTTTCCACAGCTGGGTCCAAAACCCAATAGGTTGCTGTAGGCACTCTGTCCATTGGCATAAGCCCCATCCAAACCCCTCAGAGGTGACATGGACATCAAGCTCATAGGCCCTGGCAGGATCAAACATATTCAAGGCCTGTGCCACCTTGACAGCTCTTTTAGCTGCTGCAAATGCACCTTGTGCCCGACCAGTCCAATCCCAGCGAACCCCTTTCCGGATAAGGTGATATAAGGCATGCAGTAACTGAGCTAAATGGCATATGAATGCTCGCCAATATCCCAACAGACCTAGGAATTCCTGTAACTGCTTTACCGTAGTGGGTACAGGGTATGTTTGGAGCTTATCTATAACTGCGTCAAGGATAACCTTTGCCTTCCTCAACCAGACAACCCCCAGAAACTTAACAGATAACCTAGGTCATTGTCACTTGTCCTTGTTGACCGCCCAGCCACATGCTTTTATATGGGATAGCAGGGTAGGGACTGCTTGCTCCAATTCTGGAAGAGAGTCGTTAGTTAGCATAATGTCATCCATATAATGACACATACCAACTGCCTTTGGTTGTTTCCATTTAGCCAGGTCAGCAGCCACAAGCCCATGACACAATGTAGGGCTATGCAAACAACCCTGTGGTAACACTGTAAAGGTCCATTGCTGCCCTTCCTATGTGAAGGTAAATTGGTCTTGACTCTCTGCAGCTGTATCAATACAGAAAAAGGCATTAGCCAAATCTACACAAAGTGGTATGTCCCCACTCATGGCTTAGCCAATCCATCATATTAGCTATCAGGGGAACAGCAGTGTGCAAAGGGGGAACAACTTTATTAAGTTCCCTGTAATCTACTGTCATTCGTCAGGTTCCATCTGGTTTGTGCACAGGCCATACTGTTGTCACTAGGTCTGAGCTCACCCTGGAGCTCTCAACCTCAGGCAGGCTCTCACACAGAGCTCTCGGTTCCGCTCACAGGTTGTAGAAAACACCCAGCCTATGGCCCCCAAAGGGACAGCCACAGGGCACCATATGCTGGAGAACAATGACCACTCTTCTGCCGCACACTTCAAGGGTGTCGGCAGCTCCATACAGATCTGCTCCGAATCCTGCGCCCACTGCTCCGGATGTATTGCTGGTGGCTGAGGCCAGGCAGACTCCCACTGAATTCAGGCAGACAGTAGAGGAACTGTGGAGACAGAAAGCATCAGGCCATACCCGTTTATTGGAGGCTCGCAAAGACAGGTAACTGAATAAACAACCAAAGGGAAAGCACTAATAAACGAAGGAAAATCTGCTTTTCACAGTGAAGGGCAAGGGAGCAGGGAAAACCGCACCTCACAGTGGCAGGGGAGCGATCTGGGAGAATGGCCGCCGATGGAAGACACTCACAGCCTCACACAGACTGCACACACGTGGCACTGCCACACACCCACACACCCACCAGGCAAAGTGCTTGCAGCAGGTAAACCTGCGAGCAAGCCTAACACAGCTGTTTTCCCCACAGATACCTTCCATGTTTATGAACTGATTTAAATACCATTTATTTGAGGGTCCATAGAGATGTAGATGGCAAGTTACCATGGAAACAAATAGTCTCTTTAAAGAAATCATAGATTTTTGTGCATTATCAATCACACTGATCAGTAAAAACCCTTCTATTCTAAAAATCAATAGATGAAGTTTTATAAGCATCAATGATTAGCCTCAGGTAAGTTGGTGACTTGCTTCATTTGCATCTATTTGATCTACAACTGCTTGTACAGCAAAGGTATAATCCACTCCATGTGTGCATGTCAGAATCTCACAGAAAACTTGAAATCCATTAATAATCAAAGCTGTTCTTGACAGCAGAGCTAGTTTCTGTTTCTTCTTCAGCTGACCTGAGGGGGCATCTCCAAGAAGTTCTGCTTGGGTGCTGGGCTCTGATGCTGGGTTTTAGTGCCACACAAATCACAGTCACCCAGGGGCTCCACCACGACAGCCCCTGACAGCCATGGCAGGGGTACCCGGTGGGCTCAGTCAGACCAGTTATAATCAGATTCATATTATTTTATTTTATTTCCTCCATTTGATAGAAGCAGAATCACCCAAATTCAAAAGATGACTGGGCAGCGAAGGTGAATGGAGCAAATGGCTAATATCTGACACCATTTCAAAAGCAACTGCCCGGGTGAGCCTTTAATAGAATTTCCCAGTTTACAACTCTGAAGATGTAGATGGCAAGTTACCATGGAAACAAATAGTCTCTTTAAAGAAAGACAAGCTCTTCTCCCAGCCTGAGCTCTTTCCAGTGAGGAGGAGGGGGGAGTTGGAAAAAGACAGACCAAGGGTCTGCAACTAGAACAATGAAGGGAAATTTTCTTCTTATAATCAAAATCTTACCAGTGATATTTGTGTAGAAGGCCGGCTCCAGACTCTCTCATTGGGGGGGGGGGGGGGGCTGAAATATTAAAAGAAACCTCACATCAAATGTTTTGAGATACTTAAGCAAAATGATATTTTATTGATAGTTTCTGTAAATTTTTTTCTTTATTCAGTTCATGACCCACGCTGGAAACAAGTGAAACCCTCCAGTCCATGACATCAGAAGCTACGAGGGCTTGCTCTTCTTGGTCTTCTATCTCCGACACACACCCTGTGAGATAACATTCTGTTGGCTGTTATTCTCTGCTTCTGCTTGATTATATGTACTTATATGCACACATTTAAAAGAATATAGAAAAACAAAAATAAATAAATAAACCCAAATAAGCCAATTTTAGAAAGGGCAAAGGACTTAAGTAGCTATTTCTCCAAAGAAGGTACACAAATAACCAGTAAGTACATAATACAATGCTCAGCAACACTAATCATTAGGGAAATGCAAATCGGAATGAGATATCACAATGAGATACCACTTCACACCCATTAGGATGGCTATTATTCAATAAATCAATAACCTAAGTATTGATGTGGAGAAATTGGAACCCTATGCACTGCTGGTAGGGATGTATAATGGTACAGCCATTAAGGAAAACAGTATGGTACTTCCTCAAAAAGTTAAAAACAATTACCACATGACCCAGCAATTTCACTTCTAGGTATATACCCAAAAGATTTGGAAACAGACTTGAACAGATATTTGCACAGCCAGTTTTACAGCAACATTATTTGCAGTAGCTAAAATGTGGAAGCAACCAAAGTGTCCATTGACAGATGAATGGATAAACAAAATGTGGTGTACACATGCAGTACAATATCATTCAGCCTTAAAAAGAAGGAAATGCTGACACCTGCTACGGTCTGATTGAACCTGTGAGAATTTATATCGTGATCTAAGCTATTCATCAGAGGACAAATCTTGCACGATTCCACCTATATAGAGTAGTCTAATTTATAGAGACAGAGGATAGAAGCATGGTTGTTAGGAGCCAAGGGAGGTGGGAATGGAAAGTTAAGGCTAAATGGGTACAGGATTTAGGTTTGGGAAGATGTAAAAAGTTCTGGAGATGGATGGTGGTGGCGATTGTCCAACAATGTGAATGTACTTTAATGCCATAGAACACATTTAAAAATAGTTAAATGGTAAACTTTGTTATGTGTATATATTTTTTTCTTTTTTTTTTAAAGTAGGGGATTTTTTTTTTTTTTTTTTACAGAAACAGAGAGTGAGTCAGAGAGAGGGATAGACAAGGACAGACAGACAGGAACGGAGAGAGATGAGAAGCATCAATCATTAGTTTTTCATTGCGCATTGCAACACCTTAGTTGTTCATTGATTGCTTTCTCATATGTGTCTTGACCGTGGGCCTTCAGCAGACTGAGTAACCCCTTGCTGGAGCCAGCGACCTTGGGTTTACGCTGGTGGGCTTTTTTCTCAAACCAGATGAGCCCACGCTCAAGCTGGCGACCTCGGGGTCTCAAACCTGGGTCTTCCGCATCCCAGTCCGACGCTCTATCCACTGCGCCACCGCCCGGTCAGGCTGTTATGTATATTTTAACAAAAAAAAATGTTTTTAATTAATTATATATGTATAGATATACAGGGTGTTCTGTGTACATAGATCTTTTTATAATATACATATGGATGTACCGCAGTTTTGTTTTGCTTTTGATTGCTCTTACTAAAAGAGAATTGGCCCTGGCCAGTTGGCTTAGCAGTAGAACGTTGGTCCAGCATGTGGAAGTCCTGAGTTCAATTCCCAGTCAGGACACACAGGAGAAATGACCATCTGCTTCTCCACCCCTCCCTTCCCCTTCTCTCTCTCTCTCTTCCCCTCCTGCAGCCATGGCTAGAATGAGCAAGTTGGCCATGGGCACGGAGGAGGGCTCCATGGCCTTGCCTCAGGTGCTAAAATAGCTTGGTTGCCAAGCAACAGAGCAGCCCCAGAAGGGCAGAACATCAGCCCCAGACAGGGGTTGCCAGGTGGATCAAGGTTGAGGTGCATGTGGGAGTCTATGTCTCCACCTCCCTGCCCCTCACTTAATAAAAAAAAAAATTATACTACACATATATTTATAGATAGATAGAAAGATAGGTAGGTAAGTAGATAGATAGATAGATAGATAGATTTGTAGAGAGAGAAAAGGAGAGAGAGAGAGTAATATCAATTTGTTGTTCCATCTATTCATGCCACCATTGATTGATTCTCTTATGTGCCCTGACCAGGGATCAAACGTGCAACCTTGGCATGTCAGGACAATGCTCCAACCAACTGAGCTACCGGCCACGGCCTACACATATTCTTTATGTAACAACCCTTAATTATGCTTGGAATTAGGGATTCTATGGGTCAGGAATTTGACCTAAGCTTCATGGAGTCTGAGGCCTCCTCTAGGAAGACCCAAAGGCTGAAGTCAGAATTATCTGGAGGCTTTCCACTTAACGTGACTGGTAGTGGACGTTAGATCCTCACTTGGGCTGTGCACCAGAACATCTACTCATGGGTGTTTCCTCTGAACTTCCTCAAGGCATGCAGTTGAATTAAAAAGGAATTATAAGAGAGCAGAGCAGAAGTATGTGGCATTTTT
Organism: Saccopteryx bilineata; assembly: GCF_036850765.1. NCBI lineage: Eukaryota > Metazoa > Chordata > Mammalia > Chiroptera > Emballonuridae > Saccopteryx > Saccopteryx bilineata. The sequence continues at coordinate 63,899,865 of NC_089490.1, read as the reverse complement.
ACAACCTAGTCTCAAAAGTCACATTGTGTCCTGTATCCAATTGGTTTAGGCCACTACAAAGGTCTGTCTGGGTTCAAGAGGAAGAGCTCAGTGGGAAGAGCGTCAAAACCCTTGGTTAGAGGAGTATGTGGCCAGGGCGACATTGTAGTCATGTTTGGAAAATACAATGTCCCCCAACACCTTCATTAGTTAGCAATTTGCTTTACCGCCATTTCATTGACATCCCTTAGAGTCAGTAAAGATGTAATTTTCTCATTTCTTTATAATGACAAAATTATTTTACATTCCAAAAATAACTACAGTAACAAAACTTGGAAAGCAAAAGAAAAATCTATCCACCATTCCCTTCCTTCAACCAATCACTGTAATTACTTTTAGACATTTACTTCATAATTTTCACATACCATATACAGAGTTCTATTTGTTTTCATTTCTCCTTAGCGCATAAGCCCCCAAATCTTACATTTTATCACTGTTATCTTGTTTATCTTTCTTTTATGGACAAAGCAAATATAAGAATATAGTACACTGGATATAAAGTCCTCAACTCAAAACTTTTGCTGAGCCTAATCCTACCTAAAACTCACCAGGGAAAGCCACACCAAGGCCTCCAAGTCCTCCTTCTTCCTTCTCTAACAGCAAAAAGCAGAGACTATGCAAAGGGAGTATCAGGAGTGAGCTGTGCCTGATGGCACAGCTGAGTAAGGAGCATGCAGCGACTGACCTGGGTCTGCAATGCCAGCTGGTGGATTTTCACTCACTTTTCTGCAACAAAAGCTTGGCTGTGGGGTTTCAGCAAAATACAAGGATCTAGCGTTATTAGAGATTGGCAAAGCACATGTCTCCCAAATTACACTCCAAACCATTGCTGGTGTTCACTGGCCTGTTGTGATATGAGAAAAATAATGACAATGTGGTGAGTTTTTCCATTAAAAAACTGAGCTTTACCCTGAGATCATCCTTTTCCCCCCAATGTCAGCATTTATTTTCCTTTATGACATAATTTTGACCATAGGTTTTCTTAACATTCCTAATTAGCAAAATAAAAAGCTGGCAATTCTAACCTTGGTCACCCTTAAACTTAGTTTCGACAATTTTACTGATTCCTGACATCCCAAAGTCTGGGATGCCCTGATCCAGTCCAAACTGCCTCCTTATGAGAGTCTCTGGGTTTGATGTGGTCTAATGTTCGACAAAAGGGATTCATTCTGAGGTAGGGGGGGTGGGGGGGGGAACTGACATGAGAGGGGGATCTGAAACTCTGAATTCTGCATGTACCAGTCCAGCTGTGTGAAGTCGCGTGAATTACTTATGCTCAGAGCCTCTTACTCAGCCATCCATTCGTCAGTGCTAGTGGCTTCTCCCCTGGGCGGGGCCAGGAGGGGTGCAAGCTTAGCTGCTGGAAGTCCCAGCGCTGTGTTAGCGCCGAGTGCTGTGCCGCCTGGGCGGAGCTCCTGGGTTAGCGCCGAGTGCTGTGCCGCCTGGGCGGAGCTCCCCTCTCAGCAGGCCTGTAGCCGCTGGTGAGACAAGGAGGGATGCTAACACACCAAGTACCTCCACAGGAATTCCTCGTTTCAATCAGACGGATATTCTCTAATTAAACTACTGCTGGAGATATTTTTTTTAAAAAAAAAACAAATTGCCATCTAATTTCTCTTTGATCTGCTTTTTTTCCCACTTAGGTTGCAAGGTTTTACAGAATTTTCCCCAAACACTCGGAGTCGGCAGTAATTTTATTTCATTTCATTAAACTTCAAAGGACAAAACGCCAAGCCACTGAAACCAGCTAAGCTTTTTTAGCTGCACTTAGGCAACAAGCATTTTGGGGGCGCCTACAATGTGCCTGACATCGTGCTGGGTGTTAGATACAGAGATGAATAAATAGATCTAGGTCCTCGCCCTCGCTGGGTTCAGTGTTTCCAGGACATGATCAAGCCATAAGTGGAGCACTAAAAAGCAGTATGGTCACCACAGAAATGCCATCCCCCAGCCATTTTATATAGTGCCCTGTGGGAACGAAGTGGTCGCTCTGGCCGAGCTGACACCTTCAATGAAAGACTAAGGATGACTGGAATTGAGCCCAACCAGAGCATGAAGGACATCTCAGAAAGAAGAGACAGCATAAGCTCAAGTCCAGAGGTGGGAAATGGCACGGCCTCTGGGGCGTGTGTACGTGTGCGGTGTGTGTCCATGTACATGTACGCATCTGTGTGTGTGTGTGTGTGTGTGTGTGTGTGTGTGATTGTATCTTCATAATAGGAAAGGGCTGGAGGAGGTATTGTCTGGGAGACTTTACTGAACGGCATGGGGAGTGGCAAATTCACCTGAAGCAAGCTGGTAGTATCAATATTGTTTGTGGATCTTGGGAAAAGAAATTCAAAGGTTTGCTTAGACAACCTAAAAAGAAGAAAAAACTGACTCCTCTGCAGATCAGTTTGACTTGAATGGATGTTTTGACCACACACCGATTAGAGGTTCTGTAGACAGCAATGCTGACCTCTGGGAAGAGGAACTTGGGTTCTCCTGTAGAGGTGATTTGGAGGACACTTGTCCTCTGGGGGCCCAATCCAAGGCTCCTCCAGCCTTGATGTCCATACGACTCTGGAGATCTTGTGATGCAGATTCTGATTCAGTGCCTGAGGATTCCACATTCCTGAAAAGCTCCCGGTGATGCCAACGCTGCTGGCACCCAGAGCACACCTTGGTGGTGAGCTCCATGCCCTGTTGCCCCAGCCTTGCCCGCCCGCCTTGCAGACCACGGGAGGTCCACTGCCCTCCCGGCAGAGTCAGCAATGCAGAGACCACTGAGGAACCATGTTTGAATCTCCCTGCACCCGGACACAGGGCCCCTCCAGCAGAAGCCCCCAAATCTTACATTTTATCACTGTTATCTTGTTTACCTTTCTTTTATGGACAAAGCAAAAATAAGAATATAGTACACTGGATATATAGTCCTCAACTCAAAACTTTTGCTGAGCCTAATCCTACCTAAAACTCACCAGGGAAAGCTACACCAAAGCCTCCAAGTCCTCCATCTTCCTTCTCTAACAGCAAAAAGCAGAGACTGCACAGAGACTATGCAAAGGGAGTATCAGGAGTGAGCTGTGCCTGATGCCACAGTTGTGTATCCCTTCTCTCCTCAGGTTTGGGAGGGCTGGCTGCTGACTCCACAAACCTAGAGTTGAATCTTGGAAGTGGGGAGGAAGGAGGTAGAAATGGTAGGATGGAGCTGACAGTTGCTCAGAAAATAGGCCCAGAAATTACATGTGATGGAAGTTAAGTAAGATACTAAAGGACACAAGAAAAGGAAGCAAGAGGTTAGGTAAGAATTCAGGCAGAGCCTTGGAGTCAGACACTGGTCACTGACTATGTACCAGGGACTGCATTCATACTTTACACACATGTCATATTCCATATTGACCCAAAGCCCTTGCAAAGCAGATTGCAAATCCCGGCTAACAGATGAGGAAGTTGAAGCGCAGAGTTCAGTGAATCACTGACCTCCCAGCAGGCACATTGTGAAGCTACAGTTCACACCCAGACTGGCACGATCTAAAAACCTGGGTCTTTTAGGGACTACACACTGTCTGCCATCCCTTATAACACGGGGCAAAATCTGGGCTCTCGGCCTGAGCCTTACGTACCCCAGGGTAGGATCTTTTGATATCTGAATCCAAAAGTAAGTGATGTCAACTATGAATGAAGAAAGCTCTAGGCCAGGAGGAAGCAGGTGGAAAGAAGTTGGCATCTAAAGGAGACCTGGTAACTGTAACCAGACTACAGCAGACAAAGTAGCCTGCTCTCCTGGTCCTAAGGAGAGCTGCCTCCATCGAGGCCAGCCAGGGGTCCAACAGGACCCTTGTGGTCCTGGCTCATGCAGAGGAAGGCAAATTGGTTGGTGGACATCTTATAGCTGTTTTAGCAGAAATGGAATGTTTAGCTGAGACAGAAAGACGGAGCACTAAATGGGGAGAACTACCGTATGACAGAGTGTCTTGAACATAGTCAGCAAACAGAAATTGATAGCTGCTATTACTATTATTATTGCTATAGCAGTAGGGTTCTGTTTCTGGGCATTACTAGAGAACCAACCAGCACTAGGAACATTCTCAGGCATAATTAGGTATGAAGTACTTCCGGGAAACCAAAGTATTTATATAAATGAGTTCAGCCTGGTGACCGCAACAAACCAGTGGAAGCTTCATAATGTTTCATGGAGGAGCATTCATCCCCACAGCATTCTGCATCACTAACATTCAGATTTCGGGGTGATGTTTGCATGCGGGCACTGCTTATGCTCACTTGTTCCTCCTTACTGGGCTATCCTCATCCACAAATTGTGTTTCTAGATGCCGGGAGCCTTCCTATTGAAAGACCTTCTCGGCTCCTCACAGTCTTCCTACCTGTAATCAGATGATCACCCCTGTGCTGCCACCTCAGGACCATGAAGTGGGGGAAAGGAGGTAAAACAACCTGCCAAGTCCTACACACAGAGAAGCCATGATATTACTCTTCAGACATCTTGCTATTCTGTTTTAATTTGGCAATTAATTCTTTATTAAAATTTTATTATTATGCCCTCTAATTGCCTCATACCCTTTGAGAAACCAGGTTGCATTTACATCTATCTATCCATCAAATAAAAGTCTACATGGAACCTAAAAGCAAAATTACATGTAGAGATCTAAATATACCTACAGGTGTGTGTGTGTGTGTGTGTGTATAGATAGATAGATAGATAGATAGATAGATAGATAAATATATAAACATGTAGATAAAATTTCTTCTCCGTACTAAACTCAAATGACTACTTGTTAAAGCAGTTGAGACATTTGCACAATTATTTTTAAAGATTATTATTTTAAAACAGATGACTGGAAATCATTTCTCTCTGCAGCTCAGTGGAGGACCATCTAATTCTTGAAAATTTAGACATTCTTCTGTAATTTAGCACAAAAATGGGCCCGGCTCAATCTGCTCTTCATATTTTGGTAATTTAAAAGGACGTACAGAATTTTATTTTAATGGTAATTGCAAATTCATGCAGAAAATGTAAACGCACATTTCATGATTAGCTTACAGCATAAACTATGGCTTCTATTAATGTATTCCAATCTGTAATTCTTTTCACAGTATGAGATTTGAAAGCTGTGATTAAAATTAATTAGGTTAAGTAAAGTTTATCCCCCCTGAGCTCTGCTATTGGGAAAAAGCAAGAGGAAAATGTGAACTACATCTGGCTCTGCAGGACACTGTGCCTTCCCACGAAGCCAGCTGACTTCTTCTCTCCCCACAGAGGTCTCCTGCTGCTTGTTTGGCATATCTCAAGCACCATGTATCTCCTCAAGGAGCTAATTGAACCATTAAACTATTCTTTGCTGGCTCACAAAACCACATAGGCTGCGACTGCATCATCTTCAAATAAGGATGTTAGGTAGATAGAGCCACCAATTGTTTAAACACAATAAAACACAGACATCTGGTAAACCCAAAGAAATGGTGGCCATCCAGAATCCGGTATTGTCATTGCGATGAAAGACCTACCAAAAGAGGGAACAGGAAAGATAATAACTAATTAACCCCTGTTCAGAGCTCTCTGCTTTGCACATAATCGTCTTGAATATTAGCTCAATCAATTTCCTCAACAATCCTAACAAAGAATCCTCACTATTGTCTCGTTTCACAGATAAGGGTACCGATGGTAAGAGAAGCACCCAGGTTCAAGGGGTGCTCAGGTCTTCTGAGTTCCTATTCTACACGCCTGTGGCTCTGCTCTGTAGCTACTCAGAATATAACAGAGCAAAACTTTTCATGTATGCCTGGTCTAGGTTTTCATAATAGGTTGGAATTCATTACTGAGTTTCCTGTGATGTGAACTAAGACAACGGTTAACGGCTCCAGAATGGTTCCGTGTATCCCAGTATGTAGAGCACTAATCTGGGGGCCAAAATAAGACAAGGTGAAAAGCTGGCACAGGAACCTTACTTCTTATTAAAGATCCTGGTGAGAGTTCTCCAGTCTTCCCTAACTGTCCCTTTGCATAATAAAAAGCAACCTGACCTGTGCTACCCTCAGCTCCTCGTTTCCTTTGGCACAAGGGAGTCCCAGCCCCAGTCCAGGCCCTGGGAACGCAGACATGCAGGACACACCGTGCCTCTTACCCAACCTACACCTTGAATCATGATATACCCCCATCTCCTGTGACTCATCCAACCTAGCTTTCCACACGGCCTGACCCGACTTTTTCCAGGGAAGACGAGGTGGTCCCTATCTGTTCACTTGTGATGATATGTGTTAACAGACCATTGAGAAACCTCTCGCTGGCATTTTAAATGGTACCTCCTCCAGTGTAGTGCACAGAGGAGTAGCTTTCAAGTACGGGGTTCACTCACAGTTCTGCCGTGGACCATGGATGGTGCATTTAATCTCTTCTTTTTTTTCTTTCTTTCTTTCTTTCTTTCTTTCTTTTTAAATCAGTGCTTTTGTCTATTAGCACTGTCTGAAAGAAATTTCTGTGGCAATGGAATTGTTCTACTTCTACACTTTTAATATGAAAACCACCAGCCACGTGTGAGCATTAGCCCTTGAAATATGGCTAGTGTAACTAAGGGACCAAGTTTTCCAGTTTCTTGTGTAATTTAATGTTTGGGTAATCACGTGTGGCCAGTGGCTGCTATATTAGACAAAGCAGATAGATGATCTCTTAAACCTCTATCATCACTAGAGCTCTACATTAAATAAAATCTGAAGGTAGGAACTTCTAGTCATATGACAGTAGACTAGTGAGAAAGATACAGGAGTAGGTGGGAAGTAGTGATGACACTTATATGCAGCCACATAGAAAACTATAAGCTCCTGGGGACTAAATGTTGGACAAATTTTGCTTTTAAGGTAGAGGATGGGCCTGACCTGTGGTGGCGCAGTGGATAACGCATCGACCTGGAATGCTGAGGTCGCCGGTTCGAAACCTTGCACTTGTCTGGTCAAGGCACATATGGGAGTTGAAGTTGATGCTTCCTGCTCCTACCCCCTTTCTCACTCTCACACACACATACTCTCTCTTTCTCTCTCTCCTCTATATATTAATTAATTTAAAAAATAAGAAAGGTAGAGGATGGTGCAAGAACAGTCCTTCTCTATTGCCAATGGAGGTTGAGCCAAAGAAGCCCAGTTACTGATTGATGCGGGGCCAGTTCCTACAGTATAGTACTGGCGAGGTGTGGGAGTCTGCTACAATACCGAAAAGTGAGCAGGGACTAGTCTCCGGGACCCTTTGCTTGCAGAGGCTTCCAGAGTTCTGGCTGCCTCCTGCTACCTGTGAGAGAGGATTCAGTGAGCTCCTCTAACTCTGTCCATCTGTGAGGAAGATGTTACATGGAAACAGGTCTTGATTCTGCTGGGGAATAATATCCTATTAGCGCTTTCCAGCAACAGACAGACTGAATGAACTTGTGAATTCCTCTTTACTAAAAAGCCTTTCAGTTCAACAAACAGAGACAGCACTGAACCAGGGTTTTAGAAAAACGAGATGTTTCAGATATGGCCCTTGACCTTCAGGTAAATAATGGCCTAGGGGATGAGTGGGAATTCCCTGCCCTGTGCTACAGGTTACAGGCAGTAAACAATCAGGAGAAGTTTATAAGCAGGCTTAGATTATTATATTGGTAGATATTCCTTTGTGAGCCTATGCAACACTTGATGTTTCAAAAATTAGCTAAAATATACAATTTAACTATTAGGAAGGATTTGGAACCTATCACTTCAATACATTTCCCAAATTTTGTGTTTCAAGGACTCAGCATGTCATGGGATAAAATTCTGGTTTAACTGGGGCTGAATTGAGGACAAAGCCACCCACAGAGGTCAAGGGCACCGGAGCACTGCTTGCTATTCTTACGGTAGTTAATTCGAGGACAGTCCCACATTTTGAAACTAAGGAGTCTCCAGAAATGAAGAATATTTTCCTAAAATTCAGAAATTAAATGAAGAATTGAGTTTTCACATGCTCGTTAAGTATAAAAGGAACAAATCGTATGTGCTTAGGAGTTCAAGGACACGGCTTGGGGATGAGGGTTGGAAGGGCGAAGGGTAGGGTTGACTCCACGTTAAGGAGTGGGAATTATCTTTGTTCTCAACCCTTTCTATCCCTTCTCTCCTCAAAAATGTTCCTTTTCCATTTGATAAGATCATAGAAGTTAGAGGGGAGTTGTTTCTTGGAGAGTATCTGCCCAGCCCCTCCATTTCACAGCAAGAAAACAGTTTAGATCTCCACAGACTGTGAGCAGGGACTCCTGGCTTTGCTCTGCCTTACGCTAATCTGACAAACTAACTCTGCTTAATGTAAACACACTCAGGTGTGGGGAAGACCTTCCAGCAAGCTCCAAAGGCTGTTATTTGGCTCCTGCAGTCCCAGGTCCTGGTCAGCAGAGCTGGGCTGACTTGGAGAAAGCAGTAGGAGTTACAGTTTCCAGCTCTGAGGTCACACATCACATTTTCACAGCTTTCTAGAACTGGCAACTCTGGACAAATTACTTAACTTCACCCAACCTTAGTTTCTTTTCTTCTTCTTCCTTCTTCTTCTTCTTCTTCTTCTTCTTCTTCTTCTTCTTCTTCTTCTTCTTCCTCTTCCTCTTCCTCTTCCTCTTCCCCCTCCTCCTCCTCCTCCTCCCCCTCCTCCTCCTCCTCCTCCTTCTTCTTCTTCTTCTTCTTCTTCTTCTTCTTCTTCTTCTTCTTCTTCTTCTTCTCTTGAATTTATTGGAGTGACATTGGTTAATAAAATTAGGTAAGTTTCAGGTGTGCAGTTCTAAACTATGTCCTCTGTATATTGTATTGTGTGTTCACCCCCCCACCTCAAGTCTCCTTCCGTCACCATTTCCCCCCCCCCTTACCATCTTTTACCTACATAGTGCTTTTCTGAGGGAAAAATGCAACCGTGAAGCCTTTATATAAAGATTAAGCTCAGCATCGACATCAACAAATTTTATATTAACATTACTACCTAAGGTTGACTATTCTGAACTTGTTTGATGAGTCAGGGGCTTTAGAACTAGGCAGACTCCACTTCGGATGAGATTTGTGGCCTTAAGAGCATTACTTAACCTCTCGTGGCCTCAGCTTACGTGTGCAATCAGCGGTCCCTCAGGGTTGCTTTGGAAATTAAAGTATACAATGGTTATAAATGAACCGGTAGATGCTGGGCAACTGTTCATCTTCATTTCAGCAAATCAGGACAAGAGTTCTCTCAGAAGAATTGGAAGATTCTGTAACACAGGACCAGAATACTAGTGGTCTATATCTGGGGTTCTCCATGGAGTGCGGTCACATCCTCCGACAGGTCCCTGAGGAAGCAGAGTCCTGGTTCCTCCCCACATGTTGTCAACCCACCTCAGGGTGGCGGTTGTTGTCTTCTGCACAAAGTTTTACCCTGGTAAATGGGGGGCTATAAATCACAGGGTCTCCTTCGCCTCTTTTGATTGTTAACGCTCTCCAAGACACGAGAATGTGTCGTGGGCTGGAACTTACCCACTGTCTTTTGGGTTTGTTTGGTTTTTGTTTGTTTTCTATTTTCAGCACTCCCAAGAGAGTGGAATCCTCTACTTCCTGGGGAAAAGGGGAGGCTGGCTGGTGGGTTTTGCTTAAGCGAAATGGAGGCATCAGGGCATGGAGAGGAAGAGGCACAGGGCATCTTCTAGGTGCAAAGGGGCAGCAGCATGTTAAAAAGGGGGCGGGACACCACACAGCTTACAAAGGGATTTCACCTTCGAATTTTGCAGCCACTCAAACACTGGGTACTTTAACTTACATTTGTCTAAGAGAAAATGGAAAGTTTAAAACTTTCCAGTGAGCTAGTGACTCAAATGAGCTTTCAGATTGCTAGGCTGGTTCATTGGTCCCTATCTTGACTCTCACAAGTTCTCAAGTGCCTTGGGAGAATGACGAAATTAAATTAAATTAGTAAATTAGTTTGCAAAGCTGTGAATAAAATGGCCATCTTCTAAAATTTCCGTGAACAAGATGTTGGTCCCTGATTTGGTGATGACTGCACAGCTGGGTGGGCCTGTGGGGTGCAGAATGCCTCCCAGACGAATCTTGCTCTTGGAACCACTAGGTGGCAGTACAAGCACAGCCTTAGCACCAACTATCCCCAGGAGCGACTAGTGACAGGTGTCCTAGCCAGGCCAGCCTTAGTCATTCCACAACTCCAGTGTCCTGTCGTGTGGTGGTATCGGTTTCAGTGTGTGGTTATCTGGAATTTTCTCTGTGTCCTCTAACCTCACCAGAAGCTGCGTAGTTTTGCTGGGGAGATATCTGCTATGGGACCTTTTACTGAATTAAGAACGAGGGATTCCTATGAAAAAGGTGAAGGGATTAAGCAAAACAAAAACAAAGACAAAGCTAAACTAAAAAACCTTCACAGACCACAGTATAATGATTACCAGAGGGAGAGGGCTTGGGGGGAGGTGGAAGAGGGTAGAGAGAGGGTAAAGTGGATGCCAAGTAATTGCCATCACGGAGTCAGCAGAGCTGCCCGGATCCTAGAGGGACACAGTGGACCTGTGCTGCAGACCCAGGCCTGCAGCTGCACAGCATCCCAGCCTCAGCCACAAAGCAGCTGCTGTCAAAAGGAACTCAAAGACTTGGAGTTGGCAATTTGCTGGGAGCAAATTTCTCCCAAAACATGGCATGTCAAAAGACATATTATGGGGTGGCCCAGCCTGACTGCCTTAGAAAGGAGTACCCTGCACAAAAACTAACTCTATTGTTAATATACAGTGTGTCTGTAAAGTCATGGCGCACTTTTGACCGGTCACAGGAAAGCAACAAAAGACGATAGAAATGTGAAATCTGCACCAAATAAAAGGAAAACCCTCCCAGTTTCTGTAGGATGATGTGGCAGCATGTGCGCATGTGCAGATGATGACGTAACACCGTGTATACAGCGGAGCAGCCCACGGCCATGCCAGTTGAGATGTGGACGGTACAGAGGAAAGTTCAGTGTGTTCTGTGGCTTGCTAAATTCAAATCCGTGACCAAAGTGCAACGTGAATATTGGCGCGTTTATAACGAAGCGCCACCACATAGGAATAAATTACTCGGTGGGATAAGCAGTTGAAGGAAACCAGCAGTTTGGTGGAGAAACCCCGTTCTGGTAGGCCATCAGTCAGTGATGAGTCTGTAGAGGCTATACGGGATAGCTACCTAAGGAGCCCTTAAAAAAATCTGTGTGTGAGCCCACATCGAACTGCACTGAATAGGTATGAAACTGGGAGAGTTTTCCTTTTATTTGGTGCAGATTTCACATTTCTATCATCTTTTGTTGCATTCCTGTGACCGGTCAAAAGTGCATCATGACTTTACAGACACACTGGATATTAGTTAATAAAATTGAGCACATAGCAGGCATTGTATTATAGATGACTTCACTTAATCTTACAATGACTATAATGGGTATATATTATTATTATCCCAATCTCCAAATGAAGAGATTGGGCATTAAAGAGGTGAAGCAATTTGCCCAAACCTTAGAATTTGAGTAAGGGTCTCTCTGATTGAAAGCTCATAATTTGTCTCACTATACAGTGTTTAGCACATTCTTTGACAGTGCATAGGTAGAGTCACACCCCACCTCTGCCACAGAAAGGGGAAGTACAAACAGGGCCCCGTGTTCTATTGTAGAATTCCTTGAGGGTTTAGAGCAAGATGCCAAGATGGAGGCCCTGGGCTGGCACTACCCTCACCCCACTGGCTGGGACCTGCATCAAGCCCTGCTGGCCCGGCTCAGCAGAGGTTCAGCGAGGCAGCCCATCCCAAAGGCCAGGGAGGCCTAGCGATGATCGATTTTGATCCGGAACAGGGGAAGACTGAGGTAGTCCAGAGGAGGAGGCCGGTGGCTCAACACCACAGCCAGCCTGTGTGCGGGTATTCCTGGTAGATGTCTGTCATCTGGACACATGCTTCTTGGTGGCTGTCACAAATCCACTGTGAATGGCAGTCATTGCTTCTCCTTTGTGCCTCTGGACAGAAACCCTACTTAATTAAGCCTTCTAGTCAATTAGATAGCGTGAACCAAAGATCTTGATTTCACTCAGGGAACACATCTGGAATTGCGAATCTTCCTCTGGGTTTATTGCCCAAATGCTTGTTCTGGTCAACATCAACACGAGAACAAAAGGACAATGTGGAGAGATTTTCATAATGCTACGTATTTTAGATTTAGAAGGCTATCCTAATTTTTAGATTCTGTCCTCATTTTTTTTATAGTTAATAATGTTTCTCTTAGGAAGCAGTGGGAGTTGCTTTACATCTTATATTCACTGGCAAAAGCATGATGAGCCTATGAAACACTCTCTTTTTCTTTTTAAAAAATTTTACAGATTAAAATCTGGGAACTCAAACTTCGTTCACATGTTCACGTTAACAGTGTTTCACACACTGCCATCTAGTGGCCACTCTAGCGCACACTGGCTGACTCCTGCCATTGAGAACGTAAATGGTAGGTGCCTGCACACCCGTCTGTGTATGTGTGCGGGAGTGTGTGTGTGTACTCAATTAGGTGCTGACAAGCAGAGATGTGTGAGCATGGTAAAATGCGGGTTTTGAAAATTGTGCAGATATATTCGGAGTGAACAAATCTCCTACTCCAAACCCATGTGGACAGAATTGAAAGCAGGTGTGTGGGATTAGCACTCAGTATTTTTTCCAACATCCACCACCAAAAGGTCAGCAGCACAGAAACGTACATGCTCAGGAATGCTATCAGCTAATAGGACATGTGACGCTATAGAGGAAAAGCTTTCAGGACTAAACTTGAACCAAATGTGTTCACAATTTAACTCATATCTTTGAACAGAGGCATCCCTTCAAAGACTGAGAGGACCCATCAACCTTTCATAAATGGATATAAGTATATATTTCTGCAAGAATCTTGTGTTCTGGAGTTGGAGGGAAGATGTGGGTTTGCAAATACCAGACAGTCCTCAACCTTTTTAATTTTTTATTTTATTTATTTATTTTTTTTTGTATTTTTCTGAAGCTGGAAACGGGGAGAGACAGTCAGACAGACTCCCGCATGCGCCCTACCGGGATCCTCCCGGCACGCCCACCAGGGGGCGACGCTCTGCCCACCAGGGGGCGATGCTCTGCCCCTCCGGGGCGTCGCTCTGCAGAGACCAGAGCCACTCTAGCACCTGAGGCAGAGGCCAAGGAGCCATCCCCAGCGCCCGGGCCATCTTTGCTCCAATGGAGCCTCGCTGCGGAAGGGGAAGAGAGAGACAGAGAGGAAGGAGAGGGGGAGGGGTGGAGAGGCAGATGGGCGCCTCTCCTGTGTGTCCTGCCTGGGAATCGAACCCGGGACCTCTGCACACCAGGCCGACACTCTACCACTGAGCCAACCGGCCAGGGCCAGTCCTCACCTTTTTTAGTGACCTACATGTCGACATGTCCTGTTCACCTCTGCGCCCCACGACTGCTGCAGCCTGGAGCGTTCTCCCTCAGCCTGCCACTGACCTTCTCCTCCAACATGGCTGCTCATCCACTAAAGCGGACTCCACTCCAGACTTCTAGGGTGGAGAATGCACAAAGGCCTAGGCCCGGGGTACACAGAGGAGACTGGTGCCGGCTCCTTAGAGGCCTGCATCTACACAGCCTCTGAAATTCAGAAGGCCTTGGGCAAAAGGGGGCTCTAAACCATGTGATGTACTGTAATTTACCTGAGTCATCTTGAACTGAGTTGGGGATATTCGGGTTCTGTACACCCATGCATGAGCAAGTGGTCTAAAACCTGCTAACAGGTTATATTCTGAAAGGTCACGTGCGTACTGGCACTACTTGAAATTTGGAATACATTTCCACATAAAAACCAGTGAGCTACAGTGCTCACCTTCGCAGACTGGCTCAGGACACCCAGGTAGCTACGTGTGGGTTCCTGAGCTGCATCTCAGACTTCCTGTGGGCCACCTGCACTTTCCCTGGGTGGGGCACATGATAGGAAGGGGGAGATCCTGTAGAAACGTAGTCATTGATTCTTATAATAATTGTCAGTAGAAACTCAGTGCATCAGAAGAGTACCCAAGGGGGAGAAAATCCAGAAATAAAGAAAAACATCTGAGTATAATTGATCACATTTGCCAAGCGGATGTGCTCAAAGAATTCTTAAAGAAGACAGCAGCCAATAGTTAAAGAAAGAAAGTGCAAGGTACAGACAGAACCCTTATAGCAGGGGTCCTCAAACTTTTTACACAGGGGGCCAGTTCACTGTCCCTCAGACCATTGGAGGGCCGGACTAAAAAAAAAAACTATGAACAAATCCCTATGCACACTGCACATATCTTATTTTAAAGTAAAAAAACAAAATGGGAACAAATACAATATTTAAAATAAAGAACAAGTAAATTTAAATCAACAAACTGACCAGTATTTCAATGGGAACTATTCTCCTCTCACTGACCACCAATGAAAGACGTGCCTTTTCCAGAAGTGTGCTGGGGGCCAGATAAATGGCCTCAGGGGGCCGCATGTGGCCCGCGGGCCATAGTTTGGGGACCCCTGCCTTATAGTGTCCTTGCTGTCCTGGCCTCTGAACATCCAGGGCTGACTTTTGTTCCTTTCAGTTTTCTCCTTGATTGTCCGCCTCTCAGGACGTGTGCTACAGGAGAGCACTGCTGTCCGCCTCTCGGGATGTGTGCTACAGGAGGGCACTGCTGTCCGCCTCTCGGGATGTGTGCTACAGGAGGGCACTGCTGTCCGCCTCTCGGGATGTGTGCTACAGGAGGGCACTGCTGTCCGCCTCTCGGGATGTGTGCTACAGGAGGGCACTGCTGTCCGCCTCCCTGGACGTGTGCTACAGGAGAGCACTGCTGTCCGCCTCTCGGGACGTGTGCTACAGGAGGGCACTGCTGTCCGCCTCTCGGGATGTGTGCTACAGGAGGGCACTGCTGTCCGCCTCTCGGGATGTGTGCTACAGGAGGGCACTGCTGTCCGCCTCTCGGGATGTGTGCTACAGGAGGGCACTGCTGTCCGCCTCTCGGGATGTGTGCTACAGGAGGGCACTGCTGGCCGCCTCTCGGGATGTGTGCTACAGGAGGGCACTGCTGGCCGCCTCTCGGGATGTGTGCTACAGGAGGGCACTGCTGGCCGCCTCTCGGGATGTGTGCTACAGGAGGGCACTGCTGGCCGCCTCTCGGGACATGTGCTACAGGAGGGCACTGCTGTCCGCCTCCCTGGACGTGTGCTACAGGAGGGCACTGCTGTCCGCCTCTCGGGATGTGTGCTACAGGAGGGCACTGCTGTCCGCCTCTCGGGACGTGTGCTACAGGAGGGCACTGCTGTCCGCCTCCCTGGACGTGTGCTACAGGAGGGCACTGCTGTCCGCCTCTCGGGACGTGTGCTACAGGAGGGCACTGCTGTCCGCCTCCCTGGACGTGTGCTACAGGAGGGCACTGCTGTCCGCCTCTCGGGATGTGTGCTACAGGAGAGCACTGCTGTCCGCCTCTCGGGATGTGTGCTACAGGAGGGCACTGCTGCCCGCCTCTCGGGATGTGTGCTACAGGAGAGCACTGCTGTCCGCCTCCCTGGACGTGTGCTACAGGAGGGCACTGCTGTCCGCCTCCCTGGACGTGTGCTACAGGAGGGCACTGCTGTCCGCCTCTCGGGACGTGTGCTACAGGAGGGCACTGCTGTCCGCCTCTCGGGACGTGTGCTACAGGAGGGCACTGCTGTCCGCCTCTCGGGACGTGTGCTACAGGAGGGCACTGCTGTCCGCCTCTCGGGACGTGTGCTACAGGAGGGCACTGCTGTCCGCCTCTCGGGACGTGTGCTACAGGAGGGCACTGCTGTCCGCCTCTCGGGATGTGTGCTACAGGAGGGCACTGCTGTCCGCCTCTCGGGATGTGTGCTACAGGAGGGCACTGCTGTCCGCCTCTCGGGACGTGTGCTACAGGAGGGCACTGCTGTCCGCCTCTCGGGACGTGTGCTACAGGAGGGCACTGCTGGCCGCCTCTCGGGATGTGTGCTACAGGAGGGCACTGCTGGCCGCCTCTCGGGACGTGTGCTACAGGAGGGCACTGCTGGCCGCCTCTCGGGATGTGTGCTACAGGAGGGCACTGCTGTCCGCCTCTCGGGATGTGTGCTACAGGAGGGCACTGCTGGCCGCCTCTCGGGACGTGTGCTACAGGAGGGCACTGCTGGCCGCCTCTCGGGACGTGTGCTACAGGAGGGCACTGCTGTCCGCCTCTCGGGACGTGTGCTACAGGAGGGCACTGCTGTCCGCCTCTCGGGACGTGTGCTACAGGAGGGCACTGCTGTCCGCCTCTCGGGACGTGTGCTACAGGAGGGCACTGCTGTCCGCCTCTCGGGACGTGTGCTACAGGAGGGCACTGCTGTCCGCCTCTCGGGACGTGTGCTACAGGAGGGCACTGCTGTCCGCCTCTCGGGACGTGTGCTACAGGAGGGCACTGCTGTCCGCCTCTCGGGACGTGTGCTACAGGAGGGCACTGCTGTCCGCCTCTCGGGACGTGTGCTACAGGAGGGCACTGCTGTCCGCCTCTCGGGACGTGTGCTACAGGAGGGCACTGCTGTCCGCCTCTCGGGACGTGTGCTACAGGAGGGCACTGCTGTCCGCCTCTCGGGATGTGTGCTACAGGAGGGCACTGCTGTCCGCCTCCCTGGACGTGTGCTACAGGAGGGCACTGCTGTCCGCCTCTCGGGATGTGTGCTACAGGAGAGCACTGCTGTCCGCCTCTCGGGATGTGTGCTACAGGAGAGCACTGCTGTCCGCCTCTCGGGATGTGTGCTACAGGAGGGCACTGCTGTCCGCCTCTCGGGACGTGTGCTACAGGAGGGCACTGCTGTCCGCCTCTCGGGATGTGTGCTACAGGAGAGCACTGCACTCCTGGGGTCTGGCTCATCGTAGGTGTTCAGTAAGCATCTGATGAACCAAACTGCCAAGAACAAGCATAATCTATTTCTTCTGTTCAGCTTGTATACATTAATCAAGTGCCTGCTATCACACAGGTATGTGCCAAGTGCTGGGATCAACAGTTAGCAAAGGCAATTGCGTTTCTGCTTTTATAGCTGGTGGCAGACTAAATAATGAGCCCACCAAAGATGTCCACATCTGAATCCCTGGAATTTCTTGTTACCTTACATGGCAAAAGGGACTTTGTAGATGTGACAAAGATAAGGTTCTTTTTTTCTATTTCTTTTTTTTTTTAATTAAGTGAAAGGCAGAGAGACAGAGACAGACTCCCGCATGTGCCCCAACCAGGATGCACCTGGCAAGCCCCCATCAGGCGATGCTCTGCCCATCTGGAGCCACTGCTCTGTTCCTTGGCAACCGAGACATTTTAGCACCTGAGGTGAAGTCATGGAGCCATCCTCAATGCCCGGGGCCAACATTGCTTGAATCATTGGAGCCTGGCTGTGGGAGGAGGAAAGAGAGAGAGAAAGAGATGAGGTGTGGGGTGGAGAAGCAGATGGTCACTTCTCCTGTGCGCCTTGACTGGGAATCAAACCCGAACTTCCACATGCTGGGCCGAGGCTCTACCACTGAGCCAACTAGCCAGGACCTATAAGGTTCTTGAGAGGAAGAGATTATCTTGGATTATCTAGGTGGACCCAATGTAATCACAAAAGTTCTTATGAGAGGACAAAGGGACTCAGGACCACAAGCTTTTAGAAGCTGCAAAAGGCAGGAAACAGACTCTCCCTTGAGCCTCTAGGACGCAGTTAGTCCTAATAATGCCTGATGTTAGCCCAGTAAAACTGATTTTGGACTTTGGACATGCAGAACTGTCAGATAATCAATTTGCATTGTGGTTAAAGTCACTCGGTTTATGGTAATTTGTTAGTGGCAATAGGAAATAATACAAATTGAATATAGCTGTAGCTTATTAAACATTTTGCATAATGTTGAACAGACATTACAAAAGTAATCCCAATAAATTATTATAATGGAGGAAGTATAGAGTGTTGATTAGCTCATTTACCTTATTATTTCACCACAGATTGGCTTAATAATTCATCCTTCTTTTTGCCAATCAATGTATGTGTCTAAGGCTATACCTTTCTGGGACAGCAGGAAATTCATTCTGTAACTTTCAGTGTTAGGTTCTGAGACTTCAAATACTTATAAAGACATTTGAGTGATGAATCCCTCCTCATAATGGCAATTTTTACTTAGGAGGAATATTGTTCCTTCATTGACAATCAAGTTCAACTTGATTTTCTGGTCACGGCACCATTTAAAAATAGGAATGTGGGTGCACAGTGCAGGGGATAGAGGGTGTTATATTGAGTGGGACACTTGAAGCCATGTCAACACTATAAATAAAAAATTAATAAAGGAAATAAAACAATAAAATAAAATGGAGCGATCTTGCTTGCATCCCATTTCTCCAATGGGGAAATCGAGGCACAGATCTCTTCCAGTTTGCTTTGCCACCCAGGAGCGAGAATCTGAGCTCAGCTCTTTGGACATCTCTAAACTTTTGGCCTCTGCTCATCATTTCCCAAAGATATCAGGGAAAGAGGAATTAGAGAAACAGGAGGAAGGAGATAGCTTGCAAGGAGAAGAGGAAGGGAATTCTGGATAAACACTAATAGTCAGAACCTGTGGAGTAAAAGAGCCTCCTTTTTTTAAAAGACAACTTGGGGGAAATTTTGACAATTGGATGTTTCATTTTGAAACTCATTTAACCCAAAAAGTCAAAACGAAACTCCAGGGGTGAGAACCCACAACAATCAAAATAAAAACAAGTTTTCACAAGCCTTTTTCAAAGCTAAATAAAGATTTTTCAGATAGATCTACTCACCTCTAAATTCATGACTTTTTGGAACTATTTCAGACATTAGTTGAAAAAAAAGAATGTTAATAAAAAAAAGTTGTGCGTGGGAGAGGCGCAACAAAGCTGGGCGCGCGAGTGGCGGGAGGCGCGGGGGTGGGGGTGGTCTTTGTTTTGGCCTCCCGAAACAGTCCAGACGTTTTAAAATACCACTTGTGGTCACCTACACTGCTAATATTTTCTAATTGCAGTCAAAAGAAGCTGACTAAAGGTTTGTATGTTTGCTTCAGGAGTAAACTTTCAAAAGCCAGTGCCCTCAGTGTACCAGCCTTTAGCCATTTTATTTCTGCCCTGCTTCCCAGTGCGTTGATATGAAACCTTCTGCGTTCTGACATAATGAAGAGCAAGATTAAAACCGAAAACCAAAGAAGTCTGTTTGCAACAAGGACCACTACATATGAGCCTTTCTTTTTTCTGCTTATCTCATCTACTGTTTGGGCAGAGGAGGTGGAGGTGGAGAAGAGGTGGAGAGGAGGAGGAAGAGAAGGAGAGAGAGGAGGGGGAGGGGAGGGCAAGCGATGGAGAGGAGGGGAGGAGGGGAGGAGGAGACAGAGGAAGGGGGCAGGACTAACAAGGCAGCTGGAATCACCTGTGGCCTGAGGGTTACCCCGGAAAGATGGCCTCTCGGGTTTCTCTACGTGTGGTGAGGGCTTTGAACCAGGATGTTTGAACTGCTGAGCAATTTCTTATTAAGACATGAGCACCGAGGTGTCAGCTGGAGCTTCAGGCTCTTATTTGTGGTGGGCTGTTTTCCTGCCACGGTTGTTGTGGTTTACCGTTTACCTGAGTGTTCAAAACTGCTTGGCTGAATCCAGTGGCTTTGCTTCAGATTGGGTATCTCCGCCCAGGCTTGGCCCTCAGTGACAAGTGTCCTGCCAGGCAGGCGTCTCATCTCCAGTCTTGCGGTATCCCATGCACCTTCGGGAGCAGAGCCACCTTGAGACTGGGCACCAACACTATCAGGCCTTTAGCATAGCGTGTTTTTTCCAGGAATGGTAATATGAGGAGAACTAAGATAGATCTGCAGATTCCTGTGCAAAAGGTGATTCCCCAAAATGGACAATGAAAACCAATCATAAAACCATGCAGTCCAAGAAAGGCATAGGTAAATCAAAAGCCTTAGAGTTTTATGAACTGTTCCAAAGGTAATATCATGAACATGTAAAAAAAAAAAACATTTTAAAAATAAAGTCACAAGAGCTTAACAAAAGTGAGGAGAGGAGCTAAATAGCCAATAGGTTATTGATTGAATAAATTATATTATTCATATTATTGTCATAACCAATAACTACCATTTACTGAATGCTCTCCTAGGTATTGTACTAATTGCTTTATGTGTGTTATCACATTTAATTCTTAAAACACCCAGGAATGTCTACTCAGATAGGTAAAATTCCTGATCCATGAACATAGTGGTAGTTTAGTGAGATAATGTCCTTCAAAATTCTTGTCCACCTGGAACCTCAGAATGTGGCTTGATTTAGAAATAGGATCTTTGAGGAGGTACTTAATTAAGAATCTCAAGATGAGATCGTCCTCAATTCGTCAGTGACAGGTGCCCTTACACGAGAGAGGAGAGAGTAGCGTGAGACACACAGGGACACGGGGCAGAATTCCATGTTAACATGGAGGCAAGGATGGAAGCAATATGTCTACAGGCAGAGGAATGCCAACGGTCCCAGCAGCCACCGGAAGCTAGGGGAGAGAGGCATGGGACAGATGCTTCCTCAGCGCTCCGGGAGGAACCAATCCTGCCAACAATCTGATATCAAGCTCCTGGGCGCCTGCACTATGAGAGCATAAAGTTCTGTTGCGTTCAGCCGCCTGGCTTGGGGTCATTGTTATGGCAGCCACAGGAAATGAACAGCCAGTGAGTGGCACACACTGGACGTGAGCCCAGGCTGACTTCAGAACCAGAGCTCTCCCCCTGGACTGTGTCCTCTAACAGCAGGGCTGAGAGTTCGCTGCACAATGTCATATTTGGATTACAAAAAGGAATATATGCATAGAAAAGAACTAGAGGAATATACAGCAAAGATATTTATTTCTGGGGAGTAAAACTCCCGATGGATTTTCACTCCCTACTGTTTGCTTATCTGCTTTTTCTTTCTTCTGCATTGAAGCGCAATACTTTTCATGGTAAGATGCGCACTGAAGTATGGAGGAGCAAAGGGACGTCATGCTGCAACTTACTCACAAATAGTTTGAGCAAAAAAATACTACATATGTACCCTACAGCGAGAGAAAAATGGTAATACAAATGTGGCAAATTGTGAACTAGCGGAGAAGCTGGCTAAAGGTTACATGGGATTCTTTGTACCTTTCTTGCAACTTTTCAGAAACTCTGAAATATCACAAAATTTAAAAGTTACCTCCCCCCAAAATAAGAGTCCTAACATGGAAAAATATCCGAAGTTGAAATGGAAACAATTTAATAAAGAAGAGTTCATTTGAGGAAGAAAGGTGAATATTTGCATTACAGCAAAGATGACTTTCAAGGGGGAGATAAATGAAGAGAAAGAGAGAGAGAAAAAGAAAGGTGAGAGAAAAAAGTAATGCCAAAAGGAAGTCCCTGTTAAGTGCATGCTGCGGGGCTAGGACAGGCCATCAGCACTCCGATGCCCGGCTTCGCACACACTCAGTGATCTAGGGCCAGGCAGACAAGGAGTCAGAGGTGAGGTTTGCCTGACCTGTAAGGAAGGAGTCAAGTCCCCCAAGATCACCTTCCCAGACACTTCGAGCTCTGATGGCAGCTTTGAGTCACTGGTTACCCACTCCCCAGAGGGTGTTTGTTAATGATGACTATGCAGATCACATTTTTTATTTAACACGGACAGGCAAAGTAGAAAAGAGTTTCATGCTCTTTTGAAAATGTAAAAACTATTAACAGGCCACTTGACATTTTTATTTTAGTAGGACAGAAATTCTAATTGTGTGCCAATTTTAAACCTCACTTCCAACCAATGTGTCTAGTTACCATCTGGGCCAATACAGGGAACAGTATGTTCACATATTGGACTTAACTAAAGGGGGGAAAGTATTATTACTAAATGGCATTATTTCAGATGGTCCATTTCTCTTTTGTTAATTTGTAGAAAAATCTCTGACCACTACAAAAAAAATAATAACTCAGTGTCATTGGCATCGTCACACTTGTGTACAAAATATTGTGCAACTGAGCTAGTTCTCGTGCCCTGGAAGGAACGGCTTGTTCCCTGCTATTGGTGTGAATGAGCCTAGCTTAGGAGTGGCCCCACCTTCATCTCAAACAGCATAGATAAATATATGGTTTGGCAAAGACACATTGAATATATTATATGCACTTAATTGAGTCAAAGAATAATAGGTCCATTTTTATTCCATTCTCAAGTTGTTTCATGTTCAGTGTTCCTTCATCACAAAGGTTTGCTAATTGTTCCAATTTGCATTGCCAAGGAATTTGTGCCTAGTAATTCCATTAATGTTTGCATTTCTGGGTTCCTACAAAGCAATTCTCCGTCCCAGTGCCTCTGAGGACACATTTGGACAGGAAGACTCCCACAAAGAGTAGGGGGTAGAGGCAGTGCTCTGTCCTGTCATCATATGTGTCTATTCTGAATGTCCCTGGAGGTGTGGAGCAACCCAGTGATGTATTGGCTGTTTAGGATGCCACCCACGAACCATTCAAATAGAATTTACAGCCAGTGGAGGGGATCTGGGTGGGAGGTTTGTTGTGTGTATGTGTGTGTGTGTAGATATATTTCTTAATATATTTAAAGTACAGATGGGAAGGTTTCTTTTTTAGCCTTTCCATTATGAGAAGAAAAGTAGCTTCTTGGGAAAAGTCTAGACCATCAGCCCCACCTACACTTTAAGCTCTTTGAACCCTTTACTGCTGGTTTTATTAACATTTTCTGCTTTGAGCCATCATCATGATGTCCAAACAATGTGTCCCTTTGAGTCCTAAATCTTCCTTTTAAGGTGAAATTTCTTCCCAAAACCTGGCCGGGCCATGGCGTTTGGGTTTTTTTCTCTTTCTTTTTTTTTTTTTTTTTTTTTTGCGTAATAGCAGTAGTACTTACAAACTCACACATAAAGCATGACAGTGATAACCAACCCTGAGTCTACAAGCAGTTTTAAATCATTTAGGTCAGTCAAGCTTAACAGATAAGTACCTGAGGAACAGGTGCCGTTGATTAGACCCTCGCATCCATCCTGGACCATGACCCTCCATCCTGAGAGGATGGATTGGAACTTGCCGCTGATGAGTTTTTAGTTGACCTAATGATAAAGTCAAAGCTTTCCTTGTAGAAGATACTAAGACAGTTTTCCATGTCACAGATGACTAATGTTTCCATGAACTTGGGTTGAGACTGTGTTTTCATATTTCAACTCAGAGTAATTAGTCTACATATATTTTCAAGCTTCTTCTCACCTGCATTACAGAAGAGGTGGGGATCAGGTTCCCGCGATTCTTTGTATAGTAACAGCACATAAGGATTATGTACATTAGTGTCTGATGAATTTTAATTTTTCCATTTCCAGAAGAAAAAATTTAGAGTTAGAAAGATGGTTTTCCTGAATGTTTACACAACTGAATTCATAATGTGTGGGGCAAATATTCCATACAGGGCTACTTGTTACCTAGGGACCACAGGCAATGGGGACTTCTGAACCTGCAGTCAGTGAAATGGCCACCAGCTGAGCAAAACTGCCTTGGGTTTAGAGTGGTGGCTCTCAACCTCCAGTGTGCCTAAAAATCACCCAGCAGAGAGGCAGTTTTTAAATGTGGGTTCTGGGATCCCTATTCAGGTATGGATTCCCTATCCAGATATGGATTCTGTAGGCTAGAGGAATTTGCATTTTTAACAAATACTCTGGGTGATTCTGACAAAAATAGTTTGCAATGAGACATACTCTCCTATAACTCTATTGGTAAATAATTAAACACAGACTTTAATGAAAAGATTTTTGGTTCTCATATTTTCCATTCAAAATTATATTATTTCAAATATTTCACCTACTAACACAAAAAGACACTCAACATCATTAGTCATTAGGAAAATGCAATTAAAAATTATAATGCAGCCCTGGCTAGATAGCTCTGTTGGTTAAAGTGTCAGCTCAGTACACAAAGGTTTGATCCTGGTCAGGGCACATACAAAAACAGATGGATGTTCTGGTCCCTCTTTCTGACTTCTGCTTTTGCTAAAATCAATAAATAATTTTTTTTTAATTTCAAAAAATTCTAGTGAGGTACTACTTACTACATGCCCATTAGAATGGCCATAATAAAAAAGACTGACAATACCAAATTAGATAGTAGTTGTAGAGAAACTGGAACCCTATGTATTGCTGATGGGAATACAAAATGGTAAAACCACTTTGGCATTTTCTTACAAAGTTAAACATGTATTTACCATGTAATCTTTTAATTACCCTAGCTATGTTCCCAAGAGAAATGAAAGCCTATGTCCACACAAGACTGGTACATGCATGTTCACGGCAATATTATTTATAATTGCCCTAGATGGGAAAAAACCCAAATGTCCATCTCCTGATGAACAGCTAAACAAAATGTGATATAGGCATATAATGGACAATTACTTAATATTTAAAAGAGAATAAGATACTGACATGTTGAACAATGTGGATAAAGCTCAAAAGCATTATGTGAAATGAAATAAGCCAGACACAAAAGACTATACATCACCTGATACAATTTAGATAAAATGTCTAGAAAAGGTAAATCTACAGCGATAGAAAATAGAGCAGTAGTTGCCTGGAGCTTGGAGCAGGATTGACTGAATGGATAAAAGGGAGGTAGAAATGTTCTAAAATTGGATTGGAAGAATGACTGTAGAACTCTACAAAATTACAAAAAAAAAAATTATTGAACTACATAGTTACAATGGATGAATTTTAAGGTATATAAAATTATATTCCCCTATAAGGTGTTTAAACAAACAACAGGCTCTCAAAAATGGCAACTGGATGGTACATGAATGAATGAATTAATACATTCAAAAACATTTCCAAGTATGTAGGAGATGGTGGCCAAAGGAACATATATATTCATGTACCTAAGTGCTTTCTGCACTCTGTCATCAACTTCAGCCTAATGTCAGTCGCATTAGTTGGTGGTTTTTTCTTTTCAGCTTGCTCTGAGTCACACTTTCAGCCTCAGCTTTCAGGAATTTATCTCCAACTTTCCTGCTGCTCTTGGCTTTTCTCATTCTGCACCACCACTGGATGCACTCTCTTTAGGCTAATAGGCTATGCTGGCCTTTCAACTTTCTTAACAGGCGGAAAGGACCGTCCACCATTCCCTCTGACTCATCTGCTTTCTTTTCCATGTGGCAGGAGAAGAAAAAAAGAGTTTTCAGTCACATCGTATGTCTCTGTGTCAGCAATTCAATTGTTCCCCTAGCAACCATCGCTTTTACTGCTGGCTTTCCGATACACGCTGCCTTCACGCAGAGCTTAGAGTCACTAAATATCTTGGTTCATGCCAGGAGCAGTTTTCTAAAACGGCCAATATCTCTTCCAGAGCACACTATTTTTAAAACAATATTCAAACAGCACACACTGTTGTTAGACAAAGACGGTGATGGAGGCAGCACAGAGGAGATGGTGTTTCTTAGGGTCGCTGGCTCTCACTGAGAGACGGAGCATGTGCGGCCATAGACTCCTGGCTCTCCTCCCGGCCTGGGATGTCATGGGTCACAAGGGAAATCAGAAGTAAAGAGGACGGAGAATCACGCTGGGTGGGAAAAATGCAGGAACTTTCCTTTGCCTACAGAAGGATCGAGGCACTGTTTTTTGTGTTACAAGCATTCCAGATATATCATTTTTCCATCTGCCTCCTCGTGGGAGCAGATTGCCCTCAGTGTATTTCCACACCCAGGTAAAAACAAAAGCTGAGGGGTAGCTCAAAGGTATGCTTTATTTTTTCATCCATTATTTATTTCCCAAAAGAATCTGTCTTTTTCTTTCCTCCTTAGAAAAGGACATATTTCCTATGTCAGCCAGTGTCCGAGAACCACACTGGTTCTTGCAGACAACGGAGATCCTGTGATTGTTCCCTCAAGAAAATATCTCACCACCACTTTGAAAAGGATTTGGTGTTTGTGATAATTCCATTTCACAGGTCCATCTGCAGGACTAAAATTGCTCAGGGAGGCCCTGGCTGGTTGGACTCACATGTGAAAGTCCTGGGTTCAATTCCCGGTCAGGGCACACACTAGATGCGACCACCTGCTTCTCCACCCCCACCTTCCACTCTCTCTCTCTCTCTCTCTCTCTTCCCCTTTCAAGGCTCGAACTTTGGCCCTGGGCACTGAGGATGGTTCCATGGCCTCACCTCAGGTGCTAAAATAGCTCAGTTGCAGAGCAACAGAGCAGGGGCACCAGATGGGCAGAGCATCACCCTGTAGTGGGCATGCTGGATGGATCCTGGTTGGAGCGCATGCGGGAGTCTGTCTCTCTGCCTCCCTGCCTCTCACTTACTTAAAAAAAAATTGCTTAGGGACAACTTTATAGTTTCTTTTTCAATTAATAAGAGTAAAGAGGTATTTTATCACTATTTGAGAATTCAGTGGCTTTTTAGCATTTCAGAAGAACACTTGTTCTTCAAACAGTTGACACCAAATATCTTTAATGACCCCCCACACACACTGAGTACTATGTGTGTACTGGTACAGTAATTACAAGATTTTGGGAGCTGCCTTATTTCAATGTATGCCCTATTTGAGGTTTTGTTTTTTAAATCTCCTTTTGTTTCAACTTTAAAAAAATTCATTCTTTTCCTGAGTTAGGCAGGGGGTTTTCTTGTTTGTTTGTTTTTGCAATTAGTCCAAATTAAGGCAATTTCTCTAAATATAAATTATTTTTTTTAAACCGTTAACACAGCAGTAAAAATAGTAACATTCTCGGAGGAGAGAGACTCCTGGTCCGTCAGCACATGCTCTTACTGCTACAGCAGCTGAGAGCCTCCGCTTTGTGGTATGATGTCCTCAAAACAGTCCTTCCAGGTGTACTTGAGAGGCTGTTGTCAAGGCAGTCACTCCCTTAGGGCTTCCTGAAATACTAAGTCACCAAGAGTGAAAATCTTGAAGCCCACCTTAAAGTTCTGAGACTATTCTGAAGGCCTTGAGGATAAAATTCACTGGAGAATTATGACTAATAGCCCAAGGGCAAACACCACCACCCCTTCTTCACACTCAGAAAGACAGAGATCTATTTCCTTTTCAGTTCAGAAGGAAAGCATAAAGGGAGTCATAACAATTTGCGTTTGCTTTGGAGAAATCAATAGCATGTTATTTTATTATGACAAAAAAAGAATATAGGTCTTAATTCCTCTATCCTTGGTAAAAACTGTCCACTTAAAGACTCAGACAGGTACATGTCTTGGATCGAATCCATCATTACCGAGCTGCTGAAGAATGAGGGGCAACAGTTTCCCGGCCAGCCTGCAGAGAGAGGGAGGCAGGGCGAATGTCCTCCAAGGCCTCTCCATGGCTAAAGTCTATGCTTGTTCTTCTGTCTTCCGATAGTGGATGGTGCTACGCGTGGTTTTCAATGAGTCTGCCCCAGCTGCCTGGACCTTCTCCTGGGCCCTTTATTTCTCTGGGAACTGCTGTTCTCACGTACGATGTTCATACATTCTGGTTTACACGAGCCTGTCTTCTCACCACCATCAAAGTCCAAGTCAGAGGTGGTAAAAGAACTACAGTGTGTCCATAAAGTCATGGTGCACTTTTGACCGGTCACAGGAAAGCAACAAAAGACGATAGAAATGTGAAATCTGCACCAAATAAAGGGAAAACCCTCCCAGTTTCTGTAGGATGATGTGGCAGCATGTGCGCATGCACAGATGATGACATAACACCGTGTATACAGCGGAGCAGCCCACGGCCATGCCAGTCCATATGTGGACAGTGCAGAGGAAAGTTCAGTGTGTTCTGTGGCTCACTAAATTCAAATCCGTTACCAAAGTGCAATGTGAATATCGGCGCCTTTATAACGAAGCGCCACCACATAGGAATAACATTACTCGGTGGGATAAGCAGTTGAAGGAAACCGGCAGTTTGGTGGAGATACCTTGTTCTGGTAGGCCATCTGTCAGTGATGAGTCTGTAGAGGCTATATGGGATAGCTACCTAAGGAGCCCTAAAAAAATCTGTGTGTCTTTCAGAAGCTAGAAAAAGCTCAAATAAACAACTTAACCCTGCATCTAAAAGAATTAGAAAAAGAACAGCAAGTAAAGCCCAAATGTAGTAGAAGGAAGGAAATAATAAAGATCAGAGCAGAAATAAATGACATAGAGGCTAAAGAAACAATACAGAGGATCAATGAAACTAGGAGCTGGTTCTTTGAAAAGGTAAACAAGATTGATGAACCTTTAAGTAGACTCACCAAGAAAAAGAGAGAGAGGACTCAAATAAATAAAATTAGAAATGAGAGAGGAGAAATAACAACTGACACAATAGAAATACAAAATATTGTAAGAAAATACTATGAAGAACTGTATGCCAAAAAACTAGACAACCTAGATGAAATGGACAAATTCCTTGAAACATACAATCTTCCAAAAATCAATCTGGAAGAATCAGAAAACTTAAACAGACCGATTACACCAAAGGAGATCGAAACAGTTATCAAAAAACTCCCAACAAAGAAAAGTCCGGGGCCCGATGGCTTCACAACAGAATTCTACCAAATATTCAAAGAAGAACTAACTCCTATCCTTCTCAAACTATTTCAAAAAATTCAAGAGGAAGGAAGACTTCCAAACTCCTTTTATGAGGCGAGCATAATTCTGATTCCAAAACCAGGCAAAGACAACACAAAGAAAGAAAATTATAGGCCAATATCTCTGATGAATATAGATGCTAAAATCCTCAACAAAATATTAGCAAACCGGATCCAACAATATATGGAAAAAATCATACACCATGATCAAGTGGGATTTATTCTGGGGAGGCAAGGCTGGTACAATATTCATAAATCAATCAATGTGATTCATCACATAAACAAAAAGAAGGAGAAAAACCATATGATAATTTCAATAGATGCAGAAAAAGCATTTGATAAAATCCAGCACCCATTCATGATCAAAACTATCAGCAAAGTGGGAATACAGGGAACATACCTCAACATGATAAAAGCCATCTATGAGAAACCCACAGCCAACATCATACTCAATGGGAAAATATTAAAAGCAATACCCTTAAGATCAGGAACAAGGCAGGGGTGCCCCCTTTCACCACTCTTATTTAACATAGTCCTGGAAGTCCTAGCCACAGCAATCAGACAAGAAGAAGAAATAAAAGGCATTCAAGTTGGAAAAAAAGAAGTAAAACTATCATTATTTGCAGATGATAGGATATTGTATATAGAAAACCCTAAAGTCTCAGTCAAAAAACTACTGGACCTGATAAATAAATTCAGCAAAGTGGCAGGATATAAAATCAATACTCAGAAATCAGAAGCATTTTTATACACCAACAATGAACAGTCAGAAAGAGAAATTAAGGAAACAATCCCCTTCACAATTACAACCAAAAAAATAAAGTACCTAGGAGTAAACTTAACCAAGGAGACTAAAGACTTGTACTCGGAAAATTACAAAACATTGATAAAAGAAATCAAGGAAGATACAAACAAGTGGAAGCATATACCGTGCTCATGGTTAGGAAGAATAAACATCATTAAAATGTCTGTATTACCCAAAGCAATTTATAAATTCAATGCAATACCAATTAAAATACCAATGACATACTTCAAAGATATAGAACACATATTCCAAAAATTTATATGGAACCAAAAAAGGACACGAATAGCCTCAGCAATCTTAAAAAAGAAGAATAAAGTGGGAGGTATCACACTTCCTGATATCAAGTTATACTACAAGGCCATTGTACTCAAAACAGCCTGGTACTGGCATAAGAACAGGCATATAGATCAATGGAACAGAACAGAGAACCCAGAAATAAACCCACAGTTCTATGGACAACTGATATTTGACAAAGGAGGTAAGGAAATACAATGGAGTAAAGACAGCCTCTTTAACAAATGGTGTTGGGAAAATTGGACAGCTACCTGCAAAAAAATGAAACTAGATCACCAGCTTACACCACTCACAAAAATAAACTCAAAATGGATAAAAGACTTGAATGTAGGCCGTGAAACCATAAGCATCTTAGAAGAAAACATAGGCAGTAAGCTCTCCGACATCTCTCGGTGCAATATATTTGCTGATTTATCTCCACGGGGAAGTGAAATAAAAGACAGGATAAACAAATGGGACTATATCAAACTAAAAAGCTTTTGCACAGCTAAAGACAACAAGAACAGAATAAAAAGACAGACTACACAATGGGAGAACATATTTGACAATTCGTCTGATAAGGGGTTAATAACCAAAATTTATAAAGAACTTGTAAAACTCAACACCAGGAAGACAAACAACCCAATCCAAAAATGGGCAAAAGAGATGAATAGACACTTCTCCAAAGAGGACATACAGATGGTCAATAGGCATATGAAAAAATGCTCAACATCACTAATCATTAGAGAAATGCAAATTAAAACCACAATGAGATATCACCTTACACCAGTCAGAATGGCGCTTATCAACAAAACAACACAGAATAAGTGCTGGCGAGGATGTGGAGAAAAGGGAACCCTCCTGCACTGCTGGTGGGAATGCAGACTGGTGCAGCCACTGTGGAAAACAGTATGGAGATTCCTCAAAACTCTGAAAATCGAACTGCCTTTTTACCCAGCTATCCCACTTTTAGGAATATACCCCAAGGACACCATAGAACGGCTCGAAAAGGAGAAATGCACCCGCATGTTTGTGGCAGCATTGTTCACAATAGCGAAGATCTGGAAACAGCCCAAGTGTCCGTCAGAGGACAAGTGGATTAAAAAACTTTGGTACATATATACTATGGAATACTACTCAGCCATAAGAAATGATGACATCGGATCATTTACAATAACATGGATGGACCTTGATAACATTATACGGAGTGAAATAAGAAAATCAGGAAAAAAAAACTGAGATGAATCCATACATAGAAGGGACATAAAAATGAGACTCAGAGACATGAACAAGAATGTGATGGCAACAGGGGCGGGGGGTTGGGGGAGGGGGGGGTGGGGTGAAGAAGGAGAGAGGGGTTAGGGGAGGGGAGGGGCACAAAGAAAACCAGATAGAAGGTGACAGAAGACAATTTAACTTTGCGGGAGGGGTATACAGCACAATCAAATGTCAAAATAATCTAGAGATATTTTCTCTCAACATATGTACCCTGATTTATCAATGTCACTGCATTAAATTTAATAAAAAAAAAAAAACAAAAAAAAAATCTGTGTGTGAGCCCACATCGAACTGCACTGAATAGGTATGAAACTGGGAGAGTTTTCCTTTTATTTGGTGCAGATTTCACATTTCTATCATCTTTTGTTGCTTTCCTGTGACTGGTCAAAAGTGCACCGTGACTTTCCGGACACACTGTATATACACAGACCCATGCATGTGAATATCCACACTTCTAAAAACACATGTTCTAGGAGATTCAAAGGACTGAGGCAGCCCAGAACTCAGTGCTCTGAGTTTCAAGGTGACTCTCCTTGGCAGGAAGTGACCCCGTCAACATCCTGCTCAGTCTTATGGGGCCCATCGGGCATCCTGTTCCTGGCTGGTGAGGTCTGCCTGCCACAGCCTTGCTTTCTAGGCTGGATGACCAATTGGGGATCTCTTAACCACAATTTCTATATCAAGTCATAAGGTGGACTGCCTCAGGAATTGGCATGCACCAGTCCCAATCACATGCAGCCTTTCTAGTCCCTAAATAAGAACTACATGTTCATAACCTGTATGTCCAGTGAAAATTTTCCCTGAGTTCAAGTCTGGTAGGAGAGTCTAAAGCTACTCTATCAAAGCTACCTGATCATTGTACAGAGGACCCCATTCATCCTAAGATTTCTGACACTCACTCAGGAATCAAGTAACAGAAATCTCCCCATGCTCTTGTCTCTAATTTTTTTTTCATCCACCCCTTTCCCTGGCCCACCCAAAGGAGGTCAGGGCCAAGATGATTCCCATGGTAAGTGGAGGCTTCAAGGATGTGCCTGGGAGTCATTTTTTAAAGGAATGAATGGGTGATTGATTGGTGTGTGACTGATTGCTGTATCGCCAAGTTAATTACTGATGTTCATTGTAGAAAATGGGGTCATTGGGAAGATGTGCTAAGAAAGTGATGTGGGAATAGCAAAAGGGGAGGTGGGACAATCAAAATATTTATACAAAAAGAGATACGAAGACCACTCTTACAAATGTGTATACATTGATGTATACATGTATATATTAAATTATATTAAAAGATTTGGAAAATGTAGAATAGTTCCAGGGAAAATAAAATAAAATCTACAACTTGACTTCTCAGAAAGCACACTTGCTAACCCTATGGTGTATATCATTCATCCTGTTTGGTTGTTTTACATAAATGGAATCTAAGCTTTCAGTTTGGTAACATGTTCTCTTTCCAGTTAATCATATTTCCCACGGACCCTTTTCATGTCAAGCAGCTGAGAGCCCGAGGCAGGGCTGAGCTCCTTACATCACTCCAGTAAATGTCAGGGTGATTTGTTACTTATTTTATGATTTATGATGTAGTATTTGGTTTGGGTTCAGTGATGGGTTCCCACAGTCCTCAGATCTGCAGAATTACAGCCTGATAGAGCTAGAAAGAACCAAGAGTGATCCTGGAAGTCAAAATGCCTTATCTCACAGATGAGAAAACTGAGGTCTGAATTGAAGCCAAACACAGCTTTCACTGCTCCTGGTCTGCTCCCCCTGTGCCGCGTCCACAGCATGAAGAAGCTCCCCTTTCAGCAAACAGTCCACAACAGGACTCCAGGTGGGACAGGTATGCAGCCTTGCCTGGACTTTATCTAATGAAGGTCTCCAAGCCTCCCTCAGCAGAAGGTGAGGCCATGGTTGGGGGAACATAGCGGAGGGCTGTGGCTGGCAGGATGCGGCGGATCATCCACCAGCTGTTCTAACACAGCCCAGAGAAGACACCCCACTGTTCTGGGCAGTGGGGCCTTAG
Source organism: Saccopteryx bilineata (assembly GCF_036850765.1). Classification (NCBI taxonomy): domain Eukaryota; kingdom Metazoa; phylum Chordata; class Mammalia; order Chiroptera; family Emballonuridae; genus Saccopteryx; species Saccopteryx bilineata. Next base: position 63,866,924 of record NC_089490.1, on the reverse strand, counting down.
CTGTTGGAGACACAACTCTGCCTTCTATGTGCACAACTAGGCCACTTCTCACCACCATCTCTGTTCTGAACCTCCTCCCTCTTGGATTATTGCAGTAGCTCTTTACTGGATTTCTGCTTCCACCCTGCCCACCACAACCCCACACTGATCTCCTATAATAGCCGGTGAGATCCCTTTAAAATATTAAAGCTCTGCTCAAAACCCCAGTGGCTTTCTATCTCTGGGTAAAAGCCAAAGTTCTTGCAATGCACAAGGCCCTTCCCTCCCCACCCATTTACCTTTCTGTCCTCCTATTTTTCTCTCTTCTTTCTGGGCTCTTCCATACTAGCCTCCTTGATCCTTCTCAAACTGTCTCAGAGTCATTGTATTTGCTGTTCTTTCTGCTTGGAATGCTCTTCCCTATACACAGTCCTAGTTTGCATTCTCATCTGCTTTGGGTTTTGGCACAAGCATCATATTCTTGGGGGAAGAGCTTTCCCTGAGAATTTTAAGTGGGAGGCCTACTTAGAATTTTAAATGCTTTCTACCCTGTTCCCTCTTTCCTGATTTAATTTTCCTTAGTCCTTATCATTATATGACATACCATATATTCCATTTATTTTTCATTGTCTGTCTCCTTACACTAGAATGTAAGTTCTGGGAAGTCTGGGATTTCTGTCTGTATAATAGTCAATGTCTTTCTGATATAAGTCATAGAAATCAACTATAGCTAGCTTAAGGGGAAAGGGCAGCAATTTATCACAAGGACTCAGAAACCCAAGAGCAGAAGGCAAACCTGGTTCCTTCTTGAGAAGGGATTGGGACCCAGAGAGATAGCTCTTGTTTTCATGTTGGTCTCTCCCTGTAAGTCTGCTTCTTCCTTCTCTCTGTACAGACTGGCTTTTCCTGCTTCCTTAGCCCACATATATCAGACCACAGCTCCCAGTCATTTAGTCATCTACTAGTCATTGGATATAATATGTGCCAAGTGCTGATCTAGGTGCTCAGGAGGCATCAGTGAACAAAACAGAGCCCTGCCTTCATGGAGTTTCCATTATGGCTGGAGAGACAGCCTACAGGCCCAATCAATGAGCACATTCTAATATATAATAGATGAGAAGAATGTGGAGAAACAAAAGCAGAGCAGAGTAAGAGGGCAGAAGGATCTGGAGCACGTGGTAGGGCAGGCAGAATGCAAGTTTAAACAGGAATTGGAGTAGACCCCAGTGAGCCCATGAGATATGGGGAAAGATTTCAATCACCACAAAGACTCAGACTCAGACACCCACTTCTGTGTCCCCAAACGAGAAATCTAACTGGTCCAGCTTTGCCCAGGTGTCCACCCCAGTCTAATCAACTATCACTAGGAAAGGCAGGGTCACACAAAACAAGCACAGTATCTGGAGGCCCAATCTGGTGGATGAGTTGAGAAAGTAAAAGTCAGTATCAGAGAAAAGAAATTGCCTTGAGCAAGAAAGACATATCCACATGTTTCTACCACTAGAGAGATTTAGGGACCCTCTGTTCATGTCACTGGAATGCCTGTGTTGACTTTATAGTTAAAAAAGGATGAGTCTCAATCTGATCAATTTGTTCAGGTGATCTCACCTGTTGGAGGTCTGTGGTAAACCAGTCCCCCATCCTGCCACATTCATGGAAAGGCGTTGTACTGCTAACTTCCTGCTGATGGCCCAAGACAAGAAGACAGAGATGGTGATATCACAAACAAACTTGCTGAATGCAAACCGACTCAGAAAACAATGTACCACATCCCCCACTGTCAGGCTTGTTTCTGTCTCCTGGGGAAGGGCTGCCTGTTTTTAAGACAAGGAGACCTGTTTCTGATCTGTACCCTAAGGATTTTCTCCTTAGAAGAACAAAAAGTCATAAAGAATTAAGGGAGTGAAGGGAATGAGACATGAGACATTTGAGATGATATAATGGTAAAAGCCATGAGATTTGGGTTATTTCCTTCTGAGGGAGGCAAAAATAGAAATGGAAAATTTGATAAACCCCAAGTCATCTGCTTGCTTTGCAAGAAAAGCTTGAGAGAATTTTAAGCCTGGAGGGCTGGCTCAGAGGCCCCTCCTCAGATGTTTACAGCCTCATCTGAATTGCTAGCCTTGGAAAAGGCGACAAGTAATATTTCTAAATTCATGAATTTAGAAACCCTGGGGCCCCATTATCAGAACCAAGTAATGCTAGAAGGAATCTTCTGGAATTAAGCCCAATATAGTTCATCTCTGTCTGTGAGGCCACAGCAGAGCTCCAGGCTGACCTATGAATAGAGAGGTTGCCCACCATGCTCCCCACCCCACTATCATTTGTAGGCAATGGAGTCTGAGACCCCAGCATGTGACACTACTTGCCGGTGGATGACGATGCCACAGGTAAGGTAGAGAGATTGCAGAATCAAAGATTTTTCTTTGTTCACATGACCAAAAGAAGAATAGTGTGTATTTGTGGCTCTCAGTCCCTGGGAGCCTTTTATGGGAGCCATAAGCCTAACTCAACCAAGCCTCCGCATCCTCTCTGGGTCACCTTTGAAGATTTGCTCCTCCTAAACCCCAGAGTAAGCAACTAATGCACAGTCACAAACAAAACTGAGTATTTTCAAAAGTCAAAAACAGGAAAACCTATTTTGGCGTGCCTTCGAGTCTCAAGAGCATGCTAAGCACTGACTAGCCCACATACACAGGCTGTTACGCTTACCTATTCTCCAGGTTTGGAAACAGCCCACTTCACCTTCCCCAACCTGCACTGCTCCTCTGATGGTGCAAGGGGCCACACAACGGGGACCTCAAAAGCATTTTAGAGAATCTCACAAGTCTTTAGAAGCTAGTCTCTAAAGCTTGAGAATCCTGGCTTTATAACCCAGTATGTCCCCACAGGTTTTCTGGAGCAGAAGGAAGGCCTCACAAGTCCAGCTGGCTCCTCTTTCCACAGAAAATTCCATCTAAGGAGCCACGAGAGGTCAGTTTCTCTGATGCACCCTGGCACACCTCCTGTGAGTCGGACTTCAATTAGAAAGGCCCCCTCCGGTGCCGCCTCGCATAGGCTGGGAACCAGTGGTTGCTGGAAGGCCGTGTGAGCTCCCTGCTCATGTCCACAAAGCATCACTGCCCAGTTGTGGTCTCCCTCAGGAATCAAGGCTGAACCTTGGCCCTGTGAAATCTTATTTCTGTTCAAAAGGTATTGAAATTGCATACCCACATATTTCCCAGCGACTTTGCTGAATTCCTGGAAAGATGGCAACAGGTAGCTGCCAAGACCCACGTCCTGCTGTCGAAGCATAAGGAGAGGGTGCGCATGCGCGTACCAGCCAGCGACGAGTCCGTGCGAGCTGGCTGCCCCCGCCCAGTTATGGACACTGCTTGGGAGATGTCTTCAACGTCAGGATGACTTTTTTTCCTCTCTCTCTCTTGAATGATTTCAAGTTATAAATGGTGCGGCAAGTGGGTAATAGATAGTGACTGCTATAAAAAAGAATGCGTAGTGATCACGAAAATATATATTCCTCTTTAAGTGTGGATCACGCAAGGCTATTTCTGATCCAAGCACAGTGGCAATGCCTGCAGTTGAGAAGAATGTAAGCTTTAGACTTGTCTCACATTCTAACTCCATCACTTCCTAGTGTGTGTGTAGCCTTGGGCACACTGTTTACCCTTTTGGATCCTCAGAGAGGCTGTTTTCCTTATCTGTGAGATAGGACAGTGGTTTTCATTGCAGGGAGGATTGTTGCAACTGGATTGGAGGCAAGGTGGAAAGTCAGAGCCCACGATGCCCGGCACCCAGCAAGTCAATAAATAACAGCTACAGCTGCTACTGCCATTTTAAATAAAAATAATGACATAAAGGTAATAAAAACTGAACGATTCATATGGGTGTATTAAGACATTCGCCTTGCTGGAAAGTCAATGGGTTAGGCATATGGATATACAAAATATGGCAGTCAGTGTTGACTGGCCATTGCTAACCCTCTTCCTTCCTTGTTCCTTCACCATGGAGGCCAGAAAAGCTAACCAGTCACCTTCTCAACCTCCCTGGCAACAAAAGATTGCCATAAAACACAGTTCTAAAAAAGAGATGTAAGCAATGATCTTTCCTGGTAAAACCAGGGCTAGTGCCACTCTTCCTTTCCTTCTTCTGCCTTGAATGTAGACGTGATGCCTGGAGCAGAGGCAGCTATATTGTAGCAATGAAGTAATAAGCCCCACAGTAATAATGTCAGAAGAGAACAGGAAAAGGGTCTTATCTTAGGTTCTTACTAGCATCAGTGAATAGCTGCTGGGCTACTTACTTTCAGACTTCTTAGTTTTGGAAGAAAAATACCCCCGTGTTTGTTTAAGTGACTCATGGGTTTTCTGTTGCTTACTGCTGAAAACATTCTTATCTGATTAACAGCTTGGTGATAAGCTTCTGAAAATACCTTGCTGATCTAGCAGAAAAATCCAGTCACTTTGACTTCCTAATCAATCTCTCAGGAGCATAAGCTCTGTAGGCATTAAATAATTCTATTTTAATAAAAACGAGCATAGAGCTATGAATGTATTATATACACATATATTTATATAGCTTATAAAACCTGAGAGGTTTGCTTTAGATGCAGTTCTCAACCTTTAGAGTGTGCATGTAGAGCATAATCACAGTGGAACTCTTTAAACACACCCATGTCTGCATTCCAGCCTTGGAGATTCTGGCTCCTGATGACTAGGATGAGGTCAGGGCACCACAAAGTTTGAAAGCTGCCCGGGTCCCTGTGAGGCAGAGGGCCAAGTGAAAATTACACTATCACTATCACTATCACTGCCTTCCTTTACAGGGACCTACACCTAGAAAACCCTGTCTCCTAGGTACTAATGCTTCTCAGACTCAGACTGGAATGGTAAACTAGCTCTGCCACTTTTAATTCAACAGAATTATTCCACACAATTACAAAAACAAAGTTATAAGGCCCCATAAAGCACAAGATTTGTCTGCATCTGCCACTGTAGGTTCCACAGGCTTCCTCTTTTAAGTTCACATAGCACTAAGTTTGGTAAACCAGCATTCAACCCGCTTAGGGACCAGAAATACCAGAACTGCTGCGTTATGACCTTATTTTAATAACTTGGATAACCATGGTAGAAACTCAGTAAGATAATAAGGGGCTCATTGGCGAAGCCGAACATATTCACATATAGATAGACTACAGCTCTTCTGATGAGAAGGCAGCCAGCTAACTCCTTGTCTTTTGAAACGCTATCATAATGTGATGTTAAGTGCCCACATGGTAAGGTAAGAATCACTTACATTGCTGACCCAACATGTTTGCTTTGAATTTTGTAATTTTTCATTCTATCTGTAGTTTGCTTATATTTCCTGTGTAGATTTTTCAGTGAGATATTTATGGTGCATAAATATGGTAAGTATGCATAAAGTCACTAAGGTTTTTGTGTTTGTTTCAACCAATTACAAAATGATTGTTTTATGGGCCAAATCTATTGTGTTGTCAATTAAGCATCTATTCTAATATAGTTTGTGACAGTTATTGCTAAATAATCTTAGGTTTATACATAGAGTGCTGGGTTAATTTCTTTATCAACCTACCTTTGAGAAAAAATTGATGGGGTTCCCACTGTAATATCTGTTGATATAATTTACAGCAGCCCATCTTCACGTTGCATTTTAGTTGTCACTAGTAATAATAATGGTGTAGCATTAATGTACCTTAATTGATACCATACACTGCTATCTTCTTTTTGTGTATTATTTTATTGAAGTCTCACTACAACCCAATATGGGAGGATGCTATTATTGTGATCATTTTACAAATGAGTAAACAGAGTTTGGGAAGTTAAATTATTTGTCTGAAATCAACAAAGCCCATAGATGCTAGAGCCAAGTTTTGGCTCTAGCCAAAATAATTTTTACTTCAAAGTCCACCCTCTTAACCACCCTGCCATGTTAGCACCATTTATCATCCACACTTATCAACTGTATTTTTCTTTGGGGCATGTTGCAAGAAACTTTTAACAATTATTTTATTATGAATCACCATCAACAAATCCCTCAGCCATATTCTGCTATGGCATCACCTTTAAAATCTTTTAAAAATAAATATAGTCACAGGTCTGAGTTATCCTTTGTTTCTGTGAATATACTTGCTGTTGAGTCACTTCCACAGATGCTGGTGTAATGAAATGAATATGAATTTTGGAGTCTGATGCTTTGCTTATGTGGCCCAGGATGGACATTCAATTTCTTTAAGCTATAGTTTGCACATCTATAAAGAAGAGGTATTCATGCTACTGTCTTATTCCTCAGGGTAATGTTAATGGTTAAACAAGTTAGTGCATGTGAGAAATGCTTTGAAAACGATGAGGTGATACACACATACTATTTTACAAGTTTCTTTTTCAAACAACTTCCCTGACTAGTTTCACTCTAATTCATGGTCACAAATCTCCAGTTGGCCCCCAGCACTATCTGATAACCTTATCTACCACACTCCCCACTCTGTTAGCTCTCCCATTCTTCCAAGTGACTATTTCACATCTCTCTCAACACCACCACCACCCCAATTTTAGCTGATGACCTTGCCTCACACTCTAAGAAAACTGAGGCAACCCAAAAGACCTCGTTTATCACATCATCACCACAATTTCACCTAATGTCCTCAATGGCTTCCTTCCTATCACCAAGGATGAGGCATCTCACTCTCTGGGGACCTACTACCTTCCAGCCTCCATCTCTCCCCACCTATCTCAGGGATGTTGTTCCTTCAGTTATTCCTTCTCTTCAGCATCATCCACTCACTCTTTCTACCAGAGCATGATCTTGTAGTTCCCATATTAAAAAAGAAAAAACCTGACACAGCTCTTGCCTGTTTCTGTGCTCTCCTTCACGTGAAACTTGCTGAAATAGCTGCTTATTGCCTCCACTTCCTCATCTCTGTTCTCTCCTCGGTCCCCTTCTGCTAAGTTCCTGCACCTCTGCCCTTCTTGGTGCAGAATCCAATGTGCATTCCCTGCTTTCATCATACACAACCTCTCTCTCAGTGAAGCAACCGGGGTGACTGTTCTTTCCCTCCTTCTTATGATTAATGCTCTCCTGGTTGTTTCTCACTCATTCTGGTTTCCCAGAGCTGGTTGCTTCTTGTCCAGCATTTTCACCAACTCTGCTTCATTTTCCTGACGTCTGTGTGTCAGAGTAGCCCAGCATTTGTGCTCTGACCCCTTCTCTTCCCTGTCCTCACCCATTCTCTACATAGTCTCATCCAGCGTTATGCCTTTAAAGATCATCTCTATACCCTTACACCAACTAGTTGAGTGATTTGGCATTTCCACATGGGTGTTAAGCAAGCTTATCACTAATAAAAAAAAATTATTTTTTTTTTGGTATTTTTCTGAAGCTGGAAACAGGGAGATACAGTCAGACAGACTCCCGCATGCTCCAGACCGGGATCCACCCAGCACGCCCACCAGGGTGTGATGCTCTGCCCACCAAGGGGTGATGCTCTGACCCTCCGGGGCATCGCTCTGTTGCGACCAGAGCCACTCTAGCGCCTGGGGCCGAGGCCAAGGAGCCATCCCCAGTGCCCGGGCCATCTTTGCTCCAATGGAGCCTTGGCTGCGGGAGGGGAAGAGAGAGACGGAGAGGAAGGAGAGGGGGAGGGCTGGAGAAGCAGATGGGCGCTTCTCCTGTGTGTCCTGGCCGGGAATTGAACCCGGGACCTCTGCACGCCAGGCTGACACTCTACCACTGAGCCAACTGGCCAGAGCACACTAATAAAAATTCTTGACTTTCCCTCCCAAGTTTCTCCACCAGTCTTCTCTATTTCAATAAAGGGTACTACCAACTGGTGCCCTTAAATGGTAACACTCAGTCATGACAAAAATCTGGAAATTACCCTTTTTCAAACAACTTTGCATCGCCCCCACATCCACTCTCTCAAGTTTGCGTCTAAAACATGGCCTGAATCTATCCAGAGCTCCCATGCCTCAACTGGCCCCCCTGGTACAAACGATTCTCACGTGTCCTGGGGAGTACCACAATAACCTCCTAACTATCTCCTTTTGTTGATCTTGCCCCTATTTTCTGCTTTCTAACATGATGAAGGAGAGAAAGGAATGCTCTTCCCTACAGTTGGGTTCCAAACAATAAATTTGGAAGGAGTGATGGATTTAGAAATTCATCAATGGATGCTATAACTCAGTGGTCCCCAACCTTTTTGGGGCCACGAACTGGTTTAATGTCCCTTTAGGGTGGGATTGATAAATGTATCATGTGACTAAGACAAGCATCAAGAGTGAGTCTTAGACGGATGTAACAGAGGGAATCTGGTCATTTTATTTATTTATTTATTTATTTATTTATTTTCAGAGAGTCAGAGAGAGGGATAGATAGGGACAGACAGGCAGGAATGGAAAGAGATGAGAAGCATCAACCATCAATTTTTCACTGCAACACCTTAGTTGTTCATTGATTGCTCTCTCATATGTGCCTTGATCAGGGGCCTTCAGCAGACTGAGTAACTCCTTGCTGAGCCAGCGACCTTGGGTCCAAGCTGGTGAGCTTTTTGCTCAAGCCAGATGAGCCCACGCTCAAGCTGGAGACCTCGGGGTCTTGAACCTGGGTCCTTCGGCTTCCCAGTCCGACGCTCCATCCACTGCTCCACCGCCTGGTCAGGCAATCTGGTCATTTTTTAAAAATAAAACATCGTTCAGACTTAAATATAAATAAAATGGAAATAATGTAAGTTATTTATTCTTTCTCTGCGGACCGGTAGCAAATGGCCCACGGACCATTACCGGTCCGCGGCCCGGGGGTAGGGGACCACTGCAGTAAAAGTAAGACTTTGATGATCAATAAGATATTTCCATAGTCTCAAAGAAACTCCCCTCAAGTTAGTAACTAACTACAAAGGGAGAAATAGTAACTTCACAGAGGAGAGACCTGGGGAATATAACCATAGCCAGGTGATCATAGATATTGGGACAAACCAAATCGTATGCCCCCGATATCATGTATTGAGATAGACACAGCAATATTTCTGTGATGTTCCTACTACAGATGCACAACCCTGAATCTAACCACAAGGGAAAATTAGACAACCCCAAACTAAGAGACAGTGTATAAGATAACTGGACTGTGTTCTTTAAAAACACCAAGGCCAAGAATGATAAAAGGCCCTGGCTGTTTTGCTCAGTGATAGAGCATTGACCTGGCGTGTGGATGTCCCAGGTTCAATTCCCAGGCAATGCACACAGGGGAGGTGACCATTTGCTTCTCTTCCCCTTCTCCCTTTCCTTCCCGCAGCCAGGGCTTGATTGGTTGGAGTACATTAGCCTCAGGCACTGAGGATGGCTCTGTGGAGCTTCTGCCTTAGACACTAAAAATAGCTCAATTACAAGCCTGGCCCTAGATAGGCAGGGAGGGCATTGGCCTCAGACAGGGGTTGCCAGGTGGATCCCTGTCAGGGCACATGCAGGAGTCTGTCTCTCTATCTCCCTTCCTCTCACTTGGAAAAGAAGAAAAAAACAATAATTTAAAAAAGAATGAAAAGAAAAGCTGATGGCTGTTCCAGATTGAAGGAGACTGAAGACATGGCAAAGTATGTGCAACACCTGATGCTAGACTGGCTACAAGACCTGAGAAAAAGTAGCTACGAAATACATTATTGGGACAACTGATGAAATTTCAATATGGACTATAAATTAAAATAGAATACCTGTACAAATATTAAATTTTATAATCTTTGATAAGAATACTATTATAGAAGATAATTTTTTATTAGAAAATAGCATTTGGAAGTATTTAGGGTTAAAGGAGCATGATATCTCCACTTTATTTTCAAGCGGTTTGGGGAAACATGCATATGAACTGATAAGAATATAGACACAGAGCTGATAATAACAAATGGGGCAAAACATGTAAGCAACTGGTAAATTCAGATCACAATCGATAGGATTCTTTATACTATTTTTGTGACTATTCATTAAATTTGTAATCAGAGCAAAATAAAAACTTTTCAAAATGCTTTACATATCTGATCGTGTCATTTTCCTGCTGAATGCCCCTCCAACATTTTTCTCAACATATTTGTAATAAATTTCAGATTCTTTTCATGGCTCACGTAGTCCTTTGTGATCTGGCCCCTGCCTGCCTCTCTCACACCCTATCCTTCTTTTTCATCCATGCTGCCAGAACAGGCATCTTTCTGTTCCTGAAACATACCAAATTCACTGTCATCTTAGGACCTGTAAGCTGTTTCCCTACCTAGAATATTCTTACTCTCAACTTTGCATACTTGGTTCTTCCTTGACATTCACATATAAGCTTCAAGGCCACCTCCTCATGGAGGCCTTCCCTGCCTGACCATGGGCAGTCTCTCTCATCCCACCCAGTATCAACTCCAGGCAGAGCCCTTATCACTCCGTATTTTTCTCATTTGATTATCTTATGTCCCCACTGCACTGTATGAGCATAAGAGCAAGTATTTTGTCATATTCACAGCTGTATCCTTCGTGCCTAAAATAGCGCTGGCTCAATAAATCCTTGTCGAATGAAGTTTGGTGTTTATTATGTTTTTGATAATGCTATATATTACTTCCATATTGAAATAAATCTGCTAGTAATAGAGAGAATCTTCCTCTCACCAGTCATGAGTCCTCTTTCGTCTATAACTCCAGGGTTTTCTGTCCTGGGGATCACTGCGGTTATATTCAGAACAATGAATATTTTGTTTCAGTTCCTCTTTTCTAGGGAGCAAAGCTAATTAAGCCCCTTCCCCATTAAGACCCTTGGCGGCCAAGGCAATTACTAAGAGGACAATGGCATTATGTGTGCCTATACTTCCCAGAAACGATGCCTGAGTCTCATAACCGACAGGGCCTCAGTAGGCAGCGATTATTTTTATCCTCATTGTTTTGACACCACTGATGAAATATCTTCAGATGCCAATTCTTAAGAGCCACACAATAGTAGTAGTCGTCATAAATTGGGGACCGGAAGAGAAGTTTGATCCTGCTGTCTTTTGCCAACTCCGAGTGGGGTCTCAGATTTGTCATTTGAGTTCTCTGTGGCAGCTGCTTCCCTTTGAATTTAGCGAGTGGCTCTTTCAACCCTGTGAATGAAGCGTGGGGCCAGCAGAATCAGAAACCCAGGCCTCCTTCCTGCTGGTAACAGATCTTCACAATTTCCCGTATTAGTCACATTCCGAAACTGCTGGGAAACTCTGACAATGTCTTGTAAAAGAGACACTTGATTTAATCCATAAAATTCATACCTGTCGTCACCTTTCATTCACTCCAGGAGGCCAGTCTATAGGACGGCCCTTCAAAATTGTCCCCAAATGCTCAGAAATATTGTGTCTCCCTGTGAGTCCACATAAAGAGAGCGAGCCACACCAGGGAGAAGGGGAGAAGTGTGTGCTGACCTAGAAAACAAGGCTCTCCAGCCCTGGCCGGTTGGCTCAGCGGTAGAGCGTCGGCCCAGTGTGAGGGGGACCCGGGTTCGATTCCCGGCCAGGGCACGTAGGAGAAGCGCCCATTTGCTTCTCCACCCCCCCCCCTTCCTCTCTGTCTCTCTCTTCCCCTCCCGCAGCCAAGGCTCTATTGGAGCAAAGATGGCCCAGGCACTGGGGATGGCTCCTTGGCCTCTGCCCCAGGCACTAGAGTGGCTCTGGTCGCGGCAGAGCGACGCCCCGGAGGGGCAAAGCATCGCCCCCTGGTGGGCAGAGCATCGCCCCTGGTGGGCGTGCCAGGTGGATCCCGGTCGGGCGCATGCAGGAGTCTGTCTGACTGTCTCTCCCCGTTTCCAGCTTCAGAAAAATACAAAAAAAAAAAAAGAAGAAAACAAGGCTCTCCTCATGCCCACAATCCCCAAGAGGTCAGTGCTGCTTGCTATACATTCACGGAACAGACGTCCATGGAGAGGGGATGCTCCTGGGAGGCACCACCTGGCAGATGGGCTTATTACACCACCTGATGAAAGGCAGTGATTTGGTGTGGCCTGAGGGAAGGAAGGTGAGAGTCATAAAGAAGATATAGGCATTTGGGCTCTGTGCATGCAGAGGTGTGTGGATGGGGAAGATGACAGGATGGCCCAGGTGAGAAGATGCTTGTGCATCTTCTTGGGGCTGCCCAGAGACTTCTGCGGGTTCACATTTACACCCACTTCTGCATGGGAGTGAGTGTTACCAACAGCCTCAAGTTGCCGTGACCAACAATGATCCTTGCAGATTAAACAAACCCCATTTGGAAACAAGGTATGGAAATAGTCTAAAGCAGATTTAGAAGGGTAGAGAGTGGTAGTATCTTGCTTCCTATTAATTACCAGCTGGTGAACTTGGGCATTTTAATTGACCTCCTAAGACACAACATACTCATCTATAGAATGGAAGTCATAATGGTACCCATATTAACTCATATTGTTAATGGGAGGGGTGAGTGTTCATATATAAAAACCCTTAGCACCATGCCTGGCATAGGGTAAGTCTTTAATAAATGTTAGCTGTCATTGCTATTTTCATCTCATCATTAGGCACCTAAATAATCCTTGCTGCTTTAATAAAATTCAAATCCTTCTGGTGGCTTACCTAGCCCTGCATGAACTAACGTCCACCTGTCTCAGATCTTATTCTGTGTCATCCTTTCTCCCCTAGCCCGCTTGAACCATGCCAGGAGAACTGCTGTCCCTGAAACCCACCAGGTCACTCCCAGATTAGAAAATAAGCTCATATGCCATGTTTCTATGCTCAGCAAGAAGTGTTACAATCAATATAATGAAGCCTGAATCCCAACACAAGATCCAAGGAAATATATTGATTAAAGGAAATAAACATACTTACTGTGGCCCACTTGGACCTTGGTGCCTCTAAATGGGAATCTGTTTTGTCAAGTTGACAGACCAAGCATGATGCTTTGATCTTCTAGACATAAAGAGAAGTACATCTGGTTAGCCAGCTGGTTAACCTTGCTTTACCAATAAGAAAACTGAGTTTTAGACAGGTTAACCTTGCCAGCAACAGCTTATAACTAGTAAGGCTGGGTCTTGAACCCAGACCTCACTTCAATAGCTCTTATCTTTAACCATTACCCTCTACTGGCTTAGAGGTTTTTAATATTATGTAAGTTTTCCCATTAGTTTGGGGGGCTACTTCATTATAGTCTACTCATAGAAAAAGTATTGTTGTTTTTTTAACAAGGAGGGAACAATCAGAAAGCCAATACTGAATGACTGTACATATCCTGCACACATTAGTCTAACTCTAATACAACTGGCCTCCCAAGAAAAATGTCTTAGGTGACCAAACTGACCCACTTTTCCCCACACGTCCCTTGTCTCAGCTGTCACTGGATTTGCCTTCCAAAAATCCAACTTCCCTGACCATCAGCCATCTCAAGGCCTAGGCTCCTACTTTCCAACCAAAGTTCCTTTCCCTTTCTCTTCTTTATACACACATTGGTACGCTCTCTTTACCAAAGATCTCCTAATAGCATGAGTTCCCTTGCTACTTAGAGTCTTGGCACCCCCCTCAGAGCTTGTTAGAAACACAGCATCTCAGTCCTCCACCTTCTGAATCTGAGTTTGAATTTAACAAGATCCTCAGATGCTCCATTGCCCATTAAGGCCTGAGAAACACTGATCTTGCCCAGTTCTGGACAAAACCTCTACCAATTCCAAGGGTAATAAATTTATCCCATTGAATCTGTCACTCTGATTTCCCAGTCCCTGCACATCTGACTTCTGCCTCCAAAAGCCCACATCAGCAGCTGTTTTATTTTCAGTTCCACATGGCTTCTGCTCCTTCCTCCCTTCATAAGCCTAATCTTTCAACCCAGAGGCAATTAATTGGATTTTATGAACAAGAGCAAAATAGAGATGAGAAACTATCCCTTCAAGCATTTAAGAGCGTTATTCACATGTCAATTGACATGAGTCTCAGTCACAGCATTTTGTTGTTATTATCTAATAATATGTCTTAGATAGATATGAATTCAGTACTCTGTCTTAGGATAGGGAGAGCATGGTGATTTCCACTTAGGTAATAGACAAAGCAAGCAGGGAGTTAGGTTATAAGCTTCTCTTGTTTAGTTCTGATATTTTTCTTGCTAATGATGCTTAATTGTATCTAGACCTTGAAGTTCAATGGCCAATAGAATAATCCATTTTAAAATTAAGTTAAAATGACTTGCATTTGTTGCATAAAGACATCTCCAGAAAAGTTAAATTTATTGTTCAACACTGAAAAAATAATTCAGAACTTAATTTCTTAATCCTGAATTCACACACAGTCTAAAAGTAGCATCAGTAATAACAACAATGGCAACTCAACGATTGAAGTCACAATTTTTTTTACCGATATTATTGCCAGATATTATTTCCATTTTCACCTTCAGGAAAATAAAGTCCAGTCAATGACATAGGGATCATGACTGAATCTCAGGAACAGCTCAACCACTCAAACCACTATCCCTCTCACCCAACACCTCCCCCACACACAATAATGATATTAAATTTGAGTTCACTGCTAAATGGGATAAAAGAATAATGTCAGCCAGAAGCAACCACATCAGAGAGTTGACACTGAAAAAGTCACTTTCCGAAAAGGAACGCGCTGAAAGGTCAGGCAGAAATTTCCTCTTTCCCACCCCGAAGTGTATAACTATATACCTCTGCTATTAGGGCCCAGTTCCTCAGGAAAGTTGCTGTGGGCAACAGTGATCCCTCCTCCAATATATAGAAACTGTTTTAAGAAGAAACATGAAAGTGCATGCAAGGATTCAGGGACCTGGGAGTCAGGTGATTTTTTTACCATCTGAGGTCAAGTGTAGAGGACATAATTTATTTCCTATATAAACCTCAAGTTGGAAAGGACTTTCTGGCCCTATGTGATTTTTCTGTTTTCTTTGCTTGCAGTATCTACCCAAATTAACCTCTCATCACTCAGAAAAAGTAATGAGAAGAATTAAACAATACCCTCTCTAACACAGTTACTATTAATCAGAAAGTCCACATTTTCTAATGCTCATTCGGTATTTCTTGGCAGTTTGACTCTGTTAATAAAGCTCAGGCAATAAAAATTATACTTTGAGGTAAATTTTAAAGTAGATCAACCCACCAGTGAGCAGCCATTCCTTTCCAGGAAATGAAGTGAGTAATTAGAAAAATGGAGAAACATTTTTCATAGCCCTTGCTTCCTGCTTTCCCTTCTTTCTTTCTATTTAATGTCCTCACACAAAGTACTTTTTATGAAGCTGGTTCTTAATTAGGAACCTTATCTCTTGCCCTGAAATGACTGACCAGGTAAAGGGAGTTCTCTGTTTTCATTCTTCCTATTGGAACGTTGTTTTTGTCTCCTTCACTTTCTCTATTCTCTCTTTCAAAGGAGTTGACTGAATATCTCAAATTCATTGTGAATATAGAATAATAAGAATACATGTGCATATTGTTTCATTCTGCCACGTTGAATGAAAAGCCTATCCAATAAATGTTTTCAAATGGTCGTTTATCTACAATTTAACATTAAAAGCATTAAATACGACTGACCAGGCGGTGGCGCAGTGGATAGAGCGTCGGACTGGGATGCAGAAGAACCCAGGTTCGAGACCCCCGAGGTTGCCAGGTTGAGTGAGGGCTCATCTGGTTTAAGCAAAGCTCACCAGCTTGGACCCAAGGTCACTGGCTCAAGCAAGGAGTTACTCGGTCTGCTGTAGCCCCATGGTCAAGGAACATATGAGAAAGCAATCAATGAACAACTAAGGTGTCGCAGCGAAAAACTGATGATTGATGCTTCTCATCTCTCTCCATTCCTGTCTGTCTATCCCTCTCTCTGACTCTCTCTAAAAAAAAAAGCATTAAATATAAGATTAACACAAATGAGTTCTCTGGGGGGAAAAACATCATTTTATTCATACTAGTCTATCCCTATTTCTTATTCCAGCTAAACATTCACTGCCTCCCCCCATCTCCCTCCTCATTTCTTCCATCTCCACAGGATGGACATGAACTCAATGTACGAGGAAACAGACTTAGGTATTTTATTTTTTATGACTTTACAGTTACCCAACAATACATGTATAACATTTACAAGGAGCCCTCCATGTTCTAATCAATTATAGCTCTTCCGCTCTGAGTACCAGCACCAGACATTTGATTTCCCATGAGCCTTTGATTAACACAGCACCATTGCCCCGAAAAGAAACAGAAAAAGTAGCAAAGATGTCAAGCTTGCTTTTTTTTCAGCACTGACTTCATGATAATCTAGCAGTAAAGAACAGATAGACGTCCCACTGAGAAGCAGGTTATCAACACATGGCTAGGTCTTTGAGCCTCATCTGAGTTTTCCACTTTTAAACACTCCAAAGATAACATGCTACCTGCAAGGATCTGGCCTGAGGCCTTGATGACTGGCCTTGAGGAGCTTTTCCTTCCCAAACAAAGCTGTATCTGGCAGTCTGAGGGGTCCGTGACTGTGCTCAGGAAGAACTGGTCTGAGGTATGTCAAGAAAGGAACTTGAAACTGCCTAGAGAGCACCAAGAATCCCTCTTGCTGTTTCAGAATAAAGAAACGTTAGAAACCCCAACGCCATCCAATTTGGGGGCTAAAAATTCCTGACCATGAGACACCAAAACACGTACAAAATAACCTGACCATTCTAAACAAGCTTTGATGAATTCAGACTTGAGTGCTGCTTTTTCCATTGTTCAAACTGAAATGATTGTTCATTTGATTCCATTTTTCAAAGAAGAGTGGGATTTGAAAATTTTGCCCTTCAAGTTTCACATTAAAACAAAGCCACACGTTTTACTGAACTACATACATATAATCAAGACCATTCAAAGCTCAAGGCTTGTATCTAGGTTATAATCTGCTCTTGCTTGTCTACCTGTGTCTGGGTTTATCCTTTAGTGCCTGTTACCAAAACACAGATGGAGAGTAAGTATCTTGCCTGAGGACAGAGAGGACAGGGACTATAGCCCAAGGCCAGGGAAACAGAAGAGGAAAGAAAAGAAAAACAGGGAAAGACAAATGCCCAATCTTACAGCATATGGTCATACTCAGTGTACAATCCTTATTTTTAGCTCTAGGCTTTAGAATAGTAATTAAACCCGTATTACTGCAAGTTGGTAAGAGCAACCCCTCCTTTTATACTAAATCAGGTCAATTGTCAGCCTGCACTCCGCCCCACTGATGGCTGTTTCTCTCTATTTCCTACTCATCCAGCCCCCTCACAGTCTTTCCACTTCTTCCTTTGCTTCACCTTTTTTTCCTGTTCCCACACCAAGACTATTATTACTAAACTTGAACTACTGCCCTATTGCCCTAGTTTGTCTGCCTGCCTTCAGTCTTTCCCTTTACCCAGTCCATCCTACATCATTGAGCTATTCCCTAAAACTCCATTTTCTCATCATATTACCTCCATGGATAAAAACAGCAATAGCCTCCTATTACAATAGCTATGCTTTTCAGTCTAGTGCTCAAGACTACTCTTCTGCTTGGCTCTCCCCTCCTCCCTACAGCATCATTCTCCACCACTCCTTTTGAAGCAACAGCCTCCCTTCAATATTCCCTGAGGATGTTTTTCCTATTGTATGTCTGTCATATTAAGATTCTGAGTGATCTGTTCTGATGGGAGGAAGTGGAAGACAACGCCAGAACGATCTGAAAAGGGACTGAGCTTGTGCCTGGAGCTAAGGAAGAGAAGCCATTCCTTGACTTAAGAACCATCAGATGTCTTTGCTCTGCAAATGAGGTGAGTGTAGAGATACCTACTACACCTGAGACTGAAAACAGGAATTTGGGTGGGGTTTAGAAACTGAGCCTTCTGTTGGCTACAGCAGGGTCCAGGCTTGAAGCACATGGCTCCATTACTCACAGGTTTCAGGGAAGGCAAGTCTGTCAGCTCACCTGCCAACACAGAATAATGGAGACAGAGCCAAGCCTCACCACCACAACAAACTGTTAGCAAATACGCTTCAGGTAAACTTTGCAGATGTTACTTGTGTCCTGTGACTGCCGGGAAGCCATCTCTAACCTTACATTCTGTCTGTCTGACCTCCACCAAGCTCCTTGAGCATCCCACAGTTATCTAACGCATAGCCCTTAGCTCAGGGAAGGCAGTTATCTGTTTTCTCACCTGTTTCCTGACTTCTGTGAGAGCTCATCACACAATGGTTCTGTGAAGCAGCTCAATAAAGGAAACCAAGCAATGCTGGAAGAAAAAGCCAGGGTGTGAGTAAGGTAGATTAGAAGCTTTTCTTAGGAGCAGGGGTTTGTCTCACACATCTTCCCTCTGCAGAGCCCAGCTCTGGACTGCACTCACAAAAGGCATGTGACTGATAAGCGAATGCTTATCCATATTCCAGTGTCCCTTTAATCCCTTTCTCAGATTAAATGTGGAAGTCCAATACTGTTGCTACTATAATTCTAAGGGCTTTGTTTTCCAAACTAATGGTTAAAATTACACCAATCTAATCTTCACGTTGTACAGCTTTAGTGCAACTATCCTAGTGTGCAGACTGATCTATTTTAGCATTCCCAATTGTGGCGCACATGACTTTGGAGCACTTGCAAGGTTGTCTGTGACTTGACTTCCAGATGGGCTTATGACAGTTATCACAGCAGCTCTCCTAATTGGATGTATAGCCAGTGTGCGGGGAGGGGGGGCCTGGCGGTTGCCGTTTTGCACAGTCTGTCTCGGAGGCACAAGGACTCTTATATAGAGCACAGCTTAGGCGGCTGGTCGGGAAAATCTGGCCAGGTCTGACTTCAAACATGGAAAAAAGAGAACTCCCCTTTCTGGTTTCCACTTTAGCCTTACCTCACTCTATTGTGGTCCATATGGCAGAACATATGTTTCTCACTGCAAAAAATTTAAAACATCTGAAAATAATATTTTCCTGATTGAGCTATTAGAGATGAGGCAGCATTTCTGGAGCAAAAGCTTGAGTCAGTGGTGAACCTAAGAGCCAGCCTCACAAGGACCAGGGCCATCACTCACCAAGGCTCACTTCAAATCCAAGAGCAGCCGTCCGCAGGCAGGCAGCAGAGCAGCGCCAGCTCCCTCGGGCCTGCAGGCACATTTCCCTGCCTGGAACATAAGCATTGAAATAACCACTTACATTCTGTAAAAAAAAAAGTATTTAAAAATACATATTTTAATCCATTAATCTTTGTGATCTTATCTCTGTTTTTTGTTGTTGTTGTTAAAGATTTTTTTTTAATTTTTTAAAAAATTATTTTTATTTATTCATTTTGGAGTAGAGAGACAGAGAGAGAGATAGAGAGAGAAAGAGAGAGAGAAGAGGGGAGGAGCAGGAAGCATCAGCTCCCATATGTGCCTTGACCAGGCAAGCCCAGGGTTCCGAACTGGCAACCTCAGCGTTCCGGGTCGACACTTGATCCACTGCGCCACCACAGGTCAGGTTATCTCTGTTTTTTATAAAAACAATTCTAAGGCCCTGAAGAGTTTCATGTACATTGTGAGGGGAAAGGTGAAGAACACTTTCCGTAAATGACGCTGGACTGGCCTGCATCAGGCTTGGCAAAAGCCCAGGAGACGGACAGCTCAGATGAGGACCTTCTGCTGATGGTGTGGTCATGTAATTCCCTGAGAACCAGCAAGGGGAACTTGTTGGCAAGGAGATGGAAGACCTTGGGTAGGAGATGTCTGGAGACTTTTGGGTCATGACAGGGTAAAATGAAGAGGGAATTCTGGTAAACCCCGAGATAGCCCAGCTAATAATAAACGCAGAGCCCGGGCAGCTGAAGCAGCATTCCATGATAGATCCAGGGCGAGGGGAGATGCTCGCAGAATTCCTCACTCCGGGAGTCTGCAGAGTCAGCATACAGCCACCTTGAAAAGCAGTTTCGCCCTGGCCGGTTGGCTCAGCGGTAGAGCGTCGGCCTAGCGTGCGGAGGACCCGGGTTCGATTCCCGACCAGGGCACATAGGAGAAGTGCCCATTTGCTTCTCCACCCCTCCGCCGCACCTTCCTCTCTGTCTCTCTCTTCCCCTCCCGCAGCCAAGGCTCCATTGGAGCAAAGATGGCCCGGGCGCTGGGGATGGCTCTGTGGCCTCTGCCCCAGGCGCTAGAGTGGCTCTGGTCGCAACATGGCGACGCCCAGGATGGGCAGAGCATCGCCCCCTGGTGGGCAGAGCGTCGCCCCTGGTGGGCGTGCCGGATGGATCCCGGTCGGGCGCATGCGGGAGTCTGTCTGACTGTCTCTCCCTGTTTCCAGCTTCAGAAAAATGCAAAAAAAAAAAAAAAGAAAAGCAGTTTCGGCTAAGCCAAGAGGCTGCTCAGGACCCAAACTAGAATTTCGAAAGAAAGAGAGATGAAAAGAAAGAAGAAAGAGAGGGAAGGAAGAAGGGAAGTGATACAGGGAAGACTTGAAAGGAAGGCCAGCATTCCAAACTACTTCAGGTAGTGAAGCGAAGGCACTGTGTCCTCTGTCTTCTAAAGTATTTCCTGGCCCTGGGTGGTGGCTCAGTAGGTTGAACGTCGGCCTGGCATGTAGATGTCTTGGGTTCGATTTCCAGTCAGGGCACACAAGAGAAGCGACCATCTGCTTCTCTCACCCACCCTCTCCCCCTTCTCTCCCTCTTCCCTTCCTATAGCCAGTGGCTCAATTGATTTGAGCGTGGACCCAGGTGTTGAGAATAGCTTGGTTGGTCAGAGCACATCAGCCTCAGGCACTAAAAATAACTCAGTACTCAAGCATCAGCCCCAGACGGGGTTGCCAGGTGGATCATGGTTAGGGTGCATGCAGGAGTCTGACTTACTATATCCCCTCCTCTCACCTTAAAAAAAATAATAATAATAAAATAAAAGAATAAAGTGTCCCCTGACAATCCATATGCCCCTCCCGTACTTTAGTTTTCCTAAAGTGCCATATATTTTTCTTACTTATCTCGTTTTTTCGCCTCCCTGACAAGAACACTGACTCCATGAAGATAGAGAATAGTATTTATTTTGTTCACTGCCCTCTAAAATGAAGTGTCAGAAAAATTGCTCTCATTCCCTATTGATTTTCGTGCCCTTGAGCTGATGATGAAGGTACAATCAATCAGGTGCAGCAGAAGAGGCAGAAGAGGTGAGCAGGAGACTGCTGGAAGCTGGACTCGCAAGGAGAGGCTTCTCTCCCTAAAGGAAGCTGCGACGTCGGCTCCCTCCACAGCTCCAAACCTCAGAGCCCTCTTGGTCAAGCTTAGACCAAACACTGCACTCACGCTACGTCATTTAATTCTCACAGCAGCCCTACGAGGCAAGCACTACTTTTGACTTTATGTTTTACTTAAGATAACTGAGGAGCAAAAAGGTATAAAACCAGGTTGAGCTATATGAAATTGTCGTTTTTGTACCTAAAAACATGATCAAATATCAGCAATATCATATGGTTTAACCTTTTTGTGTGCCTAAGATGACTTCTTACGTGACAGAAAGCAGATGCAAATGCATGTCCATCTATCTAACTCCAACACTCAAGTTCAAGGGCAGAGCCATTCCTGGAGAAAGACCACCACTGGGAAACCACGTCATTAGATCTTGTTAGAATATTCATACAATGAGGCCTTGGAGAGAGAAGAGAGGATTGCAAATAATTGCCTGTGTGAGCTATAGCCATATGGTCTTCCCAAAATACTTCAATTTTAAAATGAAGGCTCCTTATTCAGCTCTTAAAAGGAATGAAATTCTGACACATGCTCCAACAGGGATGAACCTTGAAGACATTATGCTGAGTGAAACAAGCCAGACTTAAAAGGACAAATGGTGTATAATTCCACTTATATGAAGTACTTAGAGCAGTCAAATTCATACAGACAAAGTAGAATGGTGGTTGCCGGGGCTGCGGGGAGGTGGGGGAGGGTGGGAAGTTAGGATTTAATAGCTACAGAATTTCAGTTTGGGATGATAAAGACGTTCTGGAGATGGTGGTGATGTTACATGAATGTTGATTGCACACAGTGTGAACACATTTGATGCCACTGAATTGTACACTTAAAAGAGTTAAAATGGAAAATTTTATGTTGTGTTTATTTCACCATGATGGAAAAAAAAGAGAAGAAGGTGGCTCTTGCTTCAGTTTGGACCTGTCCAGTTATAAGCATTGTTGGATACTTCAACGCTAAAAGACAAGCTGTTATTTCAAATCTACACCATTATAACATAAAGTGGACATGTGTATACAAGTATATTTGTGTGTACTATATATATGCAAATACTACTAATAATAAAAATAGCTAACACTTATCGAGCACTCACCTTGTACAAAATTGATTAAATGCTGTACACATATTAACACATTCAAAGTTTACAACCTTACGAAAGAGGTACTTTGGCATCTCCCTTTTGCTTCATATGCTCGCCCAATAACACATATAGACATTAGAGTGCAGTCACTTTCTTTTCCTAAGATGTGGGGATTTCCTGGAGAGCTCCAAGAACAAAAGATAATAATAAAAACTGATTAGAAACAGAGGCTTGGAACAATCCCTCATTCAGGTCCTCAGCAAATTTTTTTCTTCGTGTAACAAAAACCACATGTTCCAAGAATTCCTCAGGTTTTCTGATTATATTCCTTAATGTTCTTGCCACCAGAGCTTTAAATATGAGGAACTAAAACATCAACAGTAATAACAACAAAAAACAACATCACAGTAAAAATTTCTGCCAAAATGCATTCGGATGTTTTTGCTAACTGGAAGCGTGACACACTATAGCCTACAAAAGCTGGCTGTATTGAGAAATGACTCCTTTTTTTTGTTGGTTTCACCCAATGTGTAGTATCGTAAAAAGGTCTCAGCCCTTTCAGGTGAAGGAAATTTCATGCAACGGTTTTATATTATCTGACTCTTGTTCCTGTGGGTAAT
Organism: Saccopteryx bilineata; assembly: GCF_036850765.1. Lineage (NCBI taxonomy): Eukaryota > Metazoa > Chordata > Mammalia > Chiroptera > Emballonuridae > Saccopteryx > Saccopteryx bilineata. The sequence continues at coordinate 63,844,084 of NC_089490.1, read as the reverse complement.
ATTACCCCTTCCTCACTACTCTCAGCTCAACTTATTAGAAACAAGAGTCTCTATAGTCTGACCACAGAATATTTTTAGTTTCTCTGACACATTTGAAACTGGGTATAAGATAGCCAGCTAACAGTTCTGTCTATTGTCACACCTACTACACAGAGCGGGGAGGGGGAGGACTGAAGCCCCAGTCATCGTCCTCCTGGAAAAAGTGTGATGTCTGTCAGCTCTTCCAGAGTTAAGCAGCATATCTTGCACTTTCAAAGCCCATTGTTTTGGAAGAAGTCTTAGGTGAAAACAATGAGACAAAAGCATGCTTTGTAAAAGACAATGACATCCATTCAAATGCCTCTCATTATACTCTCAGAGCCGTGTATCCAGAATTATCCTGGTCTATTAACTAGTCTGGTATGGTCTCAAAAAAAAAAAAAGTTTTTTTTAAAATGTGGAGTTGAGAGGTGGAGAAAAATTTAAAGCAGAAAAGTATCTCATTCAATTCATTCAGTCCCAGGGTTCACTGGTTGGAGAGTGTTCTAGTCACAGTGCCTTTCAGCTCTTTATGGGAAGATTCCACAGCTTCCTGGAAGATCAGATTCCCAAGTGCACACTTGAGGCTTACAATAACTCATGTCCCTAAAACTGAAGTAGCATCCACAATAGGGGCAAAAGGGAATGTCCTTCAGTTGCTTTTCTTTCTTTTAAAAAAAATTTTTATTAAAAATTATTGTATTTATTTATTTACTTACTTGTTGCTCATGATTTGTTGCAAAAATCCTGGAAACTGGGGAAGAAAACAGTTTATTAGGTCTCTGGTCCACTCTCTTTCCATCTCCTTCAACACATTCCTCAGAGATTAATTCCATCAGATCTTAAATATGGTGAAGGAGGTCATGCCCACCACTTCCCAAGGAGCCAAGCCCACAATTTATGAGCTTTTGTGGTCAGGACATTTAGACTTTTGGTCTGTGGTTGAAGCTTATTGCAGTTCGGGTTCACAGGGTTCTGAGTGTGAGGGAAATGGATGGCAGGAAGGGGATCGCAGGGCAGAGCTGACAATGAGAGAAGAGGCTGAGGAAGAGACTGGCAGTCTCTGGGCTGGGGGTCCTGGGTGGAGAGAGGGGAGTGATATTCCAAGACTTCCTGGATCAGGAAGGGGAGAGCAAGGTCCTGGGTACAGTCTTTGCAGTGCACCTGTCAACAGGTGGCCTACCTGACTGAGGAACTCTGGATGTTGTGCCCTTTACAAACCACATAACCAACCAATCACAAGGAACAGGGTAAACTATTCCTACGCTCCATGTGGAAAGGTCCAGGTTGGTGAGCACACTATCGTCCTGTCCGTCATGGGTGAAAACTTCCTCCTGTTGTTGCATCTTCTTTATTATATGCGGCTTAAGTGTCTGTTTGTCACCGATAGCTTATTGGTTGCTTGCGTAACTGTACTAGCCAATGGGGTGAAGTTGCTATGGCATTCAAATAGTCCCGCCTTCTGGCATGCCACCTCACAAATTGAGGTTAAAGATTGGAGCAATTATTATGCTGTTAAGAAATCTTAACACCAGAAGGGGTCTTTGCAATGGTACAAGACTAGAGGTTCTCCAATTGAAAAATAATGTGATAATAGCTAAGTCTTTGACTGGCTCCTCTAAAGGTGAAATACATGTCATTCCAAGAATTGATTTGGCTCCCTCTCAAACAGGGTTGCCGTTTCAATTGAGACGTAGACAATTTCCTGTAAAACTTGCCTTTGCTATGACCATCAATAAGTCTCAGGGACAAACGCTTAAGCGTGTTGGCATTTTTTTACCTGAGCCTGCATCTGGACACGGTCAACTTTATGTTGCCTGTTCAAGAGTTCGTGAAAGAACGGATGTAAAATTAAAAATAACTGATGGTCCTCTGCAAGGCGAGTTTAAAAATGATGGAAAGATCTACACAAGAAATGTTGTGTACAAAGAGATCTTTGACATGTGAATTAACACTTTATTATTTAAATCACCTTTATTTATTGAGCTAGCGGTGGCTCTTAAGAAATGTACCGCCAGTGGTTTCCTTCATTGCACTCTACTTTAAGCAATTAAGCAAGTAGAAGGGGGAAACCCCGTAGGGTACTAAGCAAAGGGGCATCCTCGCCACCTGCCCTGGGTAATTCAGTTTGAATTAGCAGACACCTTTGCACAAATAATTTTAATTACAATTTATAATATCTAGAACAGCGGTCATTTTGTATGACCACCAGGCTTTCTAGTTTAGTTAAAAGCTTGCATTTATCTATAAAATCCTGGTTTCAACAACCTGCAAAAATAAGAGAGATCCTATTTACAATTAGGTCTAAATTAAACTTCCATTGCTTCTAGCAAGAATTTCAGTCTTTTCCAGATCAGCTCTCTCTAAATATTCCAGAACTTCTCCAGAACTGCTTTCACACATTTACAAACTAGTCTTCATTGTTACCCCCTTGCAGTGGCCACAGAAACTTAACTGGAGACCTCTATGCCTGATTCCCGATCACTGGCTCACTCCGGCAACCTGCTTTGCTGGCTTTCCACGGACAGGAAACCAGAGTCCACACGAGCTGAGCTCTTAGCTGAAAGTCCCAGCAGTCCCTTCATAGGGCAATGACCAAACCATGTGTCCACAAACCCTCAGGTCTTGCTGTCACTCCCTTTCCCAACACAGAGCCATCCACTTACACCTGCCCTAGGATAGACCTTTAACAATTTGTCAAGGCTAGTGTGGTTCCCATTGGTAAGAGTAAAAATGCTCCTTCCTGTTAGTCGCCAGGGAGATGCACAGCACCATTGCCTAGGCCCCTGACATGCTTGTAGCTATTTCTCCAGAGCTCTCCCATGGCAACAGGGGCTGCCTCAGAAGAGTTGCGAGCATCTTTTCCTGGGTCAGCAGTTCCCAACAAAGAGCAGGCGCTGGTACTGATGCTGGCTCACCTCTTCAGACTCACCCTCCCTATGGTGAGCTCTAAACAGAAGCCCTACTGCCTGTCTTTTCCTTCAAACTTTGATCTGGGACATTGCCAGCCATCAGTTATAGTTCTGTGTCTTTATTTCCCCTTTGTGGAGCCATGAAACGACAGGGTTATATAAAGCCTCAAATACAAATGGTTATAACAGGGGAGAAATAATGCTTTTAGTATCTGAGCCTCAGACACTGATTTTGGCCTGATTATCCTGGTGCAAAAAACAAACAATCAGATTTGCTTTGTGCCTACTCAGACTATGGTTATCAAATGTTTATTACTATTTGTTTATCCATTTATTTAGCCAACATTATTTACACACCTATTATGTGCCTGGTACTGTGCTTTGGAAACACAAAGATGAATAAAATAGGATCCTTTAACTCAAGAAGCAGTCTATGGGAAAAAACATACAGATAGTCACTTCCAATGTAATGTGACATGGTCTGTACTGGGACTCTTCCATGCCACGGAGAGCATTAAAGTAGAAGACTCCCGGCCCTGGCCGGTTGGCTCAGCGGTAGAGCGTCGGCCTGGCGTGCGGGGGACCTGGGTTCGATTCCCGGCCAGGGCACATAGGAGAAGCGCCCATCTGCTTCTCCACCCCCACCCCCTCCTTCCTCTCTGTCTCTCTCTTCCCCTCCCCGCAGCCGAGGCTCCATTGGAGCAAAGATGGCCCGGGCGCTGGGGATGGCTCCTTGGCCTCTGCCCCAGGCGTTAGAGTGGCTCTGGTCGCAGCAGAGCGATGCCCCGGAGGGGCAGAGCATCGCCCCCTGGTAGGCAGAGCATCGCCCCTGGTGGGTGTGCCGGGTGGATCCCGGTCGGGCGCATGCGGGAGTCTGTCTGACTGTCTCTCCCCATTTCCAGCTTCAGAAAGAAAAAAAAAAAAGTAGAAGACTCCCTCTATCTGGCAGAATCAGGAATCTCAGAGTCAGCTTCTCAGGTTAGAAGACATTCAAGCTGGGTGTTGAAGAGTAAACAGAAGTATCTAAGGAAGGGAAGTGTAAGAAATTCCAGGAGAGTTGGTAATGAGCATTGGCAGAGGTATGGAAGCTCCTTGCCTGCTTAGGGAGGCCTGGGAATTAGGTGGGGCACATGGGCAGAAGAGAGACTGGAATAGCAGGAAATAAAGCTGGTCATATACCTTGGAACAGCTCACAAAGAGCTTAGTGTACCCTTCTAAAAACCTGTAATTTTGCTCAATTCAGAAAACGTTTATTAAGTATCTGGCATTCTGTCGGGCACTGGGAGTGGAAAGATGGCTAAAGCTTCGCCCTTAGCCTTCAGGAGGTTAGCGTACTTTGGAAGACAACTTATAGAGATCATTTCAGTATGATACCAGGGCAGGGGTAAATAAAATAAAATAAAAACTTATAGAGATCATTTCAGTATGATACCAGGGCAGGAAGCTCCAGGGCACACAGACTGCAGGGAGAGGAATGGGGCATGTCTGTGTAAGATTCCAGGAAGCATTACCGCTGAAAATTATCTTGAAAGATGAGGGGGTCTAACCCAGCAATGAATAGACAGGAAAAGCTTCTCAAGAAGATGGAAGAAACACAGTGAACAAAGGTATAGGGACACCAAAGAGCATTATTTATTGTTTTTATTTCTTTTGGAGAGGGAGATGATAAGGAGCAGCTCAGCATTGCTGACATATGAAGTGAGAGGCTACATTGGCAGGAGGTAAGGATGAGTAAGAGCGAGGACATTAAGGGCCTGCCATGCCCTCACTGAGTTTCTTTTGTAGGAAACAGGGAGCTATGGAAACGTCTCAGGAAGTAAGAGTGATATGATCAATTTTGTTTCTTAGATAGGGTCCTCCAGGGGCAGTGCAGGCCGGGACAGATCTGGAGGGCGGGGAGATGAGGTTATTGCAATATCCAGGAGAGAGAGGCTGGAGCTCTGAAGGAAGGGCTGAAGGGGAAATGACTTGATTGTTTGCATAGATATCTTTATTGACTTATATTATAAATGACATTAAGCTAAGGGTGACACTTTAGGTTCGTGTCTGGTTTTTTTCCCTGTCCCTGCTTCTAGGCCCTAAACAAAAAATTACTGCTTTAAGAATGAGGTCTGGCCCTGGCCGGTTGGCTCAGCGGTAGAGCGTCAGCCTAGCGTGCGGAGGACCCGGGTTCGATTCCGGCCAGGGCACACAGGAGAAGCGCCCATTTGCTTCTCCACCCCTCCGCCGCGCTTTCCTCTCTGTCTCTCTCCTCCCCTCCTGCAGCCAAGGCTCCATTGGAGCAAAGATGGCCCGGGTGCTGGGGATGGCTCTGTGGCCTCTGCCTCAGGCGCTAGAGTGGCTCTGGTCGCAACATGGCGACGCCCAGGATGGGCAGAGCATCGCCCCCTGGTGGGCAGAGCATCGCCCCTGGTGGGCGTGCCGGGTGGATCCCGGTCGGGCGCATGCGGGAGTCTGTCTGACTGTCTCTCCCTGTTTCCAGCTTCAGAAAAATGAAAAAAAAAATAAAAATAAAAAAGAATGAGGTCTAGAACCCATGTTCATAGAGGCATTATTCACAATAGCCAAAGGTAGAAGCAACCCAAGTGTTCATAAACAGATAAATGGAAAAACAAAGTGTGGTATATACATTGTATACATGCAATACAATATTATTTAGCCTTAAAAAGGAAGGGATTCTGACACACGCTACATGCTACAACAAGGAAGACTTTTGAAGGCATTATGATAAGTAATAAGTTAGACATAAAAGGACAGTGTATGATTCCACTTATCTGAGGCACCTAGAGTGGTCAAATTCATAGAGACAGAAAGTGGAATGGTGGTTGTGGGGGCTGGAGAAGACGGGAGAATGGGAAGTTATGTGTTAATGGTGTGGGTCAAATAAATTTGCAGATATGATGTAAGTGTTTGCTCACTTATAGTTTGCATTGGATTTGGGGGACAGGCTGTAAGCAGGAAGGATCCTTATAGCCTAAGGCAGTGTTAGTCAACCTGGTCCCTACTGCCCACTAATGGACGTTCCAGCTTTCATGGTGGGCAGTAGCGGAGCAACCAAATTATAAATAAATAAAAAGATAGATTTAACTACAGCAAGTTGTTTTATAAAGATTTATTCTGCCAAACTTAGCGAAAATCTGACATAAAGTACTTGGTAAGTAATTATTATTATATGCTTTAACTTGCTGTAACTCTGCTTTATAAATTTTATAAAGTAAAGTTACTTCCCTACTTTATAAATCACCATTACTGTGGAACTGGTGGGCGGTTAGAAAATTTTACTACTAACAGAGATACAAAAGTGGGCAGTAGGTATAAACTTTTTACACAGGGGGCCAGTTCACTGTCCCTCAGACTGTTGGAGGGCCGCCATATACAGTGGTCCTCTCACTGTCCACCAATGAAAGAGGTGCCCCTTCCGGAAGTGCGGCGGGGGCTGGATAAATGGCCACATGGCCCATGGGCCATAGTTTGGGGACGCCTGCCCTTGACTGTTGCATGGTGGGGGGGGGTGCACTCTCATGAGGAATCCCATTATGCCTCAGATAAGTGACTTTGTATCAGAGACTTCCTTGTTTCTATATTGGATTAAAGGTTTTGGATTTTTACACTATGAAATTGGGCAGAGGAGCCCATGCTGAAGGAGAGCAGAGAAAGGCCATGTGGAGGAGAAGAGAAGCAGCCAAGATAGCGAGTGCTGAAGGAGAAGCCAGTTTGTGCAGTTTGTGTAGAGAGAAGGAGATGGGGAACAGAGGTGAATAAGGCTGGTGAGGTAGAAACTTTGATTCTAGGAAACTCGGAAAAGTCAGTGGCTTTGGCAGCCCTGAATGGAAAGGAAAGTGTTTTCCCACTGTGTGTATTTCTTGCCCGCCGGGTGCAAGCTAGGATTAAAGCTAATGGCCCACCAGTTCTTGGCTCCGTTGTTTCATTACCGTCTGTCCGAATCAAATGTGAACCTGCATGAGCCAGGCAGCTGTGATAGTGGCCGCAGCTACTGGCCTTACAAATGGGTACAGAGTTTCAGATGAAATGGAAGGAGGTAATGATAGCACAACAATATGAACGTACTGAATGCCACTGAACTGTGTATTTAAAAGTGGTTAAAATGTTCATTTTTATGTTATGTATATTTTACCACAATTTTTAAAAAATAACACTGAAAGAAGATAGAGCTGTGCAATATTGATAGCAGGTGTTGATGTTTTTCCGTTAAAGAATTCAGAGGTATATCTGCAAAATCTGGATTCTTTTTTTTTTTTTTTTTAATTCAGTGAGAGGAAGGGAGGCAGAGACAGGCTCCCACATGTTCCCCAACTGGGATCCACTAGGAGGTGATGCTCTGCCCATCTGGAGCGTTGCTTCATTGCTCAGCAATGGAGCTCTTCTCAGTGCTTGAGGTGGAAGCCATGGAGCCATCCTCAGCTCCTGGGGCCAACTCACTCTAATTGAGCCATGGCTGCAGGAGGGGAAGAGAGAGAGAGAGAGAGAAGGGAGAAAGGAAAGGGTGGAGAAGCAGATGGGCACTTCTCCTAAGTGCCCTGACTGGGACTCGAACCCAGGACATCCACATGCCAGGCCAGTGCTCTACCACTGAACCAACCAACCAGGGCCTGTAAAATCTGGATTCATAGAAATGAAGAAATGTAGAAGATAGAATGATATGTGATTGGTCAATCCAATCTACAGCAATCCATTGCAAAATCTTTTCAAAATCAAGATTGACATACTATATCTTGAACTGTGAGATTTAGTAACTCTCAAATATGATCTTGCACCAGCTGTTTAAAAAATAAAAGCATCTACACCAGACCACCTCCCGTTTTTACAAATAAAGTTTTGCTGGAACCCCACCACACAACTGTTATGGATGATCTGCGGCTGTTTCTGCTCTACTACAGCAGAGTTGGGTGGTTGCCATAGAGACTGTCTGACCTACAAAGTAAAAAATAATTACTACCTGGCCCTTGATAGGAAAACTTTGCAGAACCTTGTTCTAGACATTTGAATATGGATTGTGTATTAGGTAATAGTGTTGTATCAATGTTAAAGGTGAGAATGTTCTTGTTCTTAGGAAAAGAATGCTGAATATTTATAGGGAAATACTCACATGAGGAACAATAGGTAGAGATAGATAAAATGTGGCAAAATGCTAACAGGGAATCTTGCTGATGAGTAGAAAGATGTTAATTGTGTTAGTCTTGTAACTTTCCTAAAGTTTCAGGCTTGTGAGAATGGTAGGCCAAAAAAAAGAAAGAGAATGAATCTACCTTTAAAGCTCAATTCTTTGTATTCCCTGCAACTTCCTGGACACTAGTGATTTTATGATTTTATACGATTTCTTTTTCTTTTGAATAATTGTTCTGGACTCTCCATGTGCTCAAAAACTAATACCAGCAAATTCTCCTGTGGATAGGTTCTAACAATAACAAGTAAGTGGCATAATTTCCTTACTTTTCTATAATCAGAAGTGTGACATTTCTTCTTGTGTTCCACTTGCCAATATAAGTCTCCACTTATCCCAGTGTTGAACCTATTTCTCTTTGCTCTTCTTTGCTTTGAGATCTAAGGAGACCCCACAGATCAAAAGATAATTAAGAATACATAACATGCACCCAGAAAGAGATACTTGAGAACAATAATTAAAGAACAAACAATTTCAATCTCTGTCCCCACAACTCCACACTTTGAAAATATAGCCTAAAGAAATTCCAACACAAGTTATGATGTAATACCCACGAGGGTTTTCTTTGCAGTTGGTGGTGGGAAATTAAAGGTAATCCGGAAATCAGTGGGGGAGCAAATAGGTAGAATATGGCCAATGCTCACCACGGAGTGCTTTGCATCCTCAAGAAGCACACAGTAGATATGTGCACAGCCGCATGTGCATAGCAAAAACTAATGCCTGGTAAAATATATGACAGATAATAATGCAATAGCATTTATGGAAATTTGAAGTACATGTATGTTTGACCACTGGTGGCACAGTGAATAAAACATCAACCCAGAACACTGAGGTCGTAGGTTCAAAACCCTGAGGTCACTGGCTAGAATGCAGAATTGTCAGCTTGAGTGTGGGGTGGATGGCTCGAGCAGGGGAATTGTCCACACAATCCCAAAAGTCTCCAGCTTGAGCACAAAGGTCACTGGTGTGAAAAGCCCAAAGTTGCTGGCTTGAACTCAAAGGTCACTGGTTTGAACAAAGGGACACTGTCTGGGTTTCCCATCCCTTGTTAAGGCACATGTGAGAAGTAATCAATGCACAACTAAAATGTAAACAACTACAAGTTGATGCTTCTCACTCTCCCACTCTCCCACTCTCCCTCCCTCTCTCTCTCTCTCTCTCTCTTTCCTTCTCTCTCTCTTCCTGTCTCTAAAAAAAAAAAATCTACAAAAAAAGTACATGCTCACAAGACACATTCCACAAGAACACTTAAAGTTAAGTGATACATTAAATATTTTATAATGGTTGTTAGTGGGAAAGGGGACTAAGATAGAAGAGAATACATGATTAAATTAAATATTTATAAATTTTTAAAAGAGAGAAGAGCCTTGTAGCACCAAGTACATTCAAGGGGGGAAAAAAATAATGTATAAGAACAGTTAAACAGCACTACACAATATACTACATGTGGTGAGTGCATGACACCAAGAAGGAACTAGAGAGGGTGGCTTCCTGGGGAAATCCAGAGAAAAATGACTTTTAGGCATAATGCTTCATCCCTTATCTAATACCATCCCCCACTCACATTTCTATTAATCCCTCAAAATAGCTACCACCATCACATAAACTATTATTGTTAAATGATAGTACTAAATATATTTAGAATATTCAAAATGCAGTATCAAAATACAATCCTAAATAATTTACATGCATTAACTGATTTAACCTTCACAAAATGATAAAGATTATTATCATCCTATTTCACAGATGGGGAAATCGAGGATTGGAGAGATTAATTAATTTGTTTAAGGTGACATAACTAGATTGATGTGTAGTCCTGTTTGACTCCAAAAGGCTGTGTTCTTAACATATTTTCTGGTGGTGACATATAGTACACAACTCAAAAAATGTTTGCTTAATGCCAAACCAAGAAAGGCAATATTACTTTCAGAGCCTCTTTCCAAATTTGAATCCATACAAGTGGCAGCCAAAACAAATTCCTGTTAATTAACATACTTGTTATGACAGGTAGCCCCGGCCCTGGATCTGTCTGCCTAGATTTACTCATTCATTGAACAAAATTTTCATTTGATGGAGAATCTACAACAAGCCAGGCAATGCTGTAAGAGCTGAGGATGCCACAGTGAACAATCCTAGAGGGTTGGGTTCTTCTTTTCATGGAGTGACAGTGTAGTGGAAGGGAACTGAAAATTGACAGAAAAATGAACGAGAAAGGTTTCTGAAAACTTCTCAGAAATGAACAGTCATTGATAGAGTCTTATAAAGAGAATGAAACAAGGCAAAGTGATGGGACATGTGTTGGGGCCTTAAATGATCTGCATGGGGAAACTCTGAGGAGATGTTTATGCTGAGATTTGAATGACAATAGAAAGTCAACCAAGAGACAATGAGGCTAAAAGATACATCGGAAGAGCAATTAGAGATACGGAAATCTTAAGGCAAGAATCAGCTTGGCATGTATGGGAAGCAGAGAGGAGGCTGGTGTCGCTGAGAGGTGGTGAGGAGAAGGGGAGCAACAAAGATGAGACTGAAAGGAAAGGCAGAGCTCAGGACATGATGATTTTGAGGCTAGAGTGAAGACTGGAGCTTCTATTTCATTCTACTTGTGAGGAGAAGCTTTCAGAGAGTTTTGGCAAGGGAGTGTAATGATCTGACTTGAGTTTTTAGAAGACCACTTACTAGGTTCTGGGTGGAGAACAGATTGTAGGGTTGAGAAGACCAGTTAGAAGGCTCCTAGTTCTGGTTATAAATGAGTATCTGATACTGTACCTATCCTCTTGTCAAAAACAGCTATAAACCACACACAAATTTAAAACAAACAAACAAAAAACAAAACTCTTTTTAGACATTGGGCGGCGGCCAATGCAGAATTGCACACTAGGTATGTCTGACATTCACCATGGCTTTCTTTCTAAGATCATTATCTAAACTGGCACACAGGAATCAAACCCAGGTACCAAACAGTGGTGGTCTCACTGGGTAGGAAAAACAAGACGGAAATTTGAGGCTGCTAAAATGGCCAGAATTTGAGAAGTAAAGTACTGAAAGGGACAAGGCTTCTTCCACAGAAAGAGTCTTTAACATTTGGGTGATGAGCCCTCAGTTATTTCTTGTGATGGTTAATTTTCTGTGTCATCTTGGCTAGACCAAGGAACCCAGATATTTGGTCAAACACCAGTGTGGATAGCATTGTGAAGTTGTTTGTTTGTTTAAAGATGATATTAACATTTAAATTGTAGACTTTGAGTGAAGTAGATTACCCTCAATAATGTAGGTAGTGTTATCTTATTAACTGAAAGCCATTAGAGGAAACAAACTGAGGAAGAGGACAGTCTGCCTCCAGGCAACCTTCAGACTCAAGCTGCAGCATGAGGTCTGCCCCTAGACGTTTCCAACCTGCTGGCCTGCTCTGTAGGTTTTTGGACTTGCCGTCCCCACAATTGTGAGTCAACACTTTAAATAAAGTATCTATCTGTCTCTCTCTCTCTCTCTCTCTCTCTCTCTCTTTCACACACACACACACACACACACACACACATACACACATCCTGTTTGTTCTCTGGAGAACTCTGACTAATATCCCTCCTAAGCTGTCCACATGCACGGTGACTGATGTGCAGTACATCTAGAAAACAACTGAGCCAATTGGAACAGAGAGATGAAAAGACCTCTTAAGGATTTTTCAGATAAAAAAAATGGAAATATAAGATTATTCAAATGATTTAACCATACAGAAGCTATAAGATGTTACAGGCAACTCCATAAAGAAAATGAAGCAAATGGAAAATTGAGACAAGTATTATCTCTAAATAAAAGAATGGAACTTTCTGACTCAGCAGTGAACAATAGTTACATAGTCATAAAATGAAAACACTAAATGTGGATTTTATTAACAATTGTAATACAAACATATGAGGCAGGTAGAAAGCTAAAAAGTCTATATGAACCTAAAAATGTCATCTACAATAGTAAGTCAAAAGATAATTTTCAGGCCCTGGGCCAGTTAGCTCAGTGGTAGAGCATTGGCCCAGCGTATGGTAGTCCTGAGTTCAATTCCCAGTCAAGGCACACAGGAGAAACGACCATCTGCTTTTCCACCCCTCCGCCTCTTCTTCTCTCTCTCTCTCTCTTTCTCTCTCTTCTCCTCCCACAGCCATAGCTCAATTGGTTTGACGAAGTTGGCCTAAGGCTCTGAGAATGGCTCCATGGCCTTGCCCCAGACACTAAAACAGCTCAGTTGCCAAGCAATAGCCACAAATGGGCAGAACGTTGCCTGATAGGGGATTTGTCAGGTGAATCCTGCTCAAGGCGCATGTGGGAGTCTGTCTCTCTGCCTCCCTGCTTCTCACTTAATGATTGATAAATAAATAAATAAATAAATAAATAATTATCTGGAGGTGGCAATATCTACATATTTTCAAAAGGAAATATACAGGTAAATAGCAAGAAGAACACCTTTAAAACATATTTAATAAACTTGTCTCTGTAGAGAGAAATTGGTCCATGTAGTTGGTGTGGTAGTATTTTATTTTAACCTAGTATTATTTGACTTTTTAAACTATTCACATGCAGCCCTGGCCAGTTGGCTCAGAGCGGTAGAGCGTCGGCCTGGCGTGCGGGGGACCCGGGTTCGATTCCCGGCCAGGGCACATAGGAGAAGCGCCCATTTGCTTCTCCACCCCCCCCTCCTTCCTCTCTGTCTCTCTCTTCCCCTCCACCAGCGAGACTCCATTGGAGCAAAGATGGCCCGAGCGCTGGGATGGCTCCTTGGCCTCTGCCCCAGGCGCTAGAGTGGCTCTGGTCTCAGCAGAGCGACGCCCCGGAGGGGCAGAGCATCACCCTACGTGGGCGTGCCGGGTGGATCCCGGTCGGGCGCATGCAGAAGTCTGTCTGACTGTCTCTCCCTGTTTCCAGCTTCAGAAAAATACAATAAATAAATAAATAAAAATAAATAAATAAACTATTCACATGCATTACAGTGGTCTCTTGTCTATCACAGGGGTTAGGTTCCAGAACCCCGCAATAGGCAAAAATCTGCAAAGTAGTGATCTTATATTTATTTTATATACATATTTAAGGCTTTATAAACCCTCCCCACACTCTTATAAACCTTTTTCACACTGTTATTAACCTTTCCGACCCTTTTACAAACACTTCCTATGCTCTTAAACACTTCATATACTCTTAAACCTACATAATTTTAACAACATATAAAATTCTATATGGGTACTCACCAGTGAATACTAATATGTTTTAATTAATATTTTTTACATTTTTATATTGCTTCAATTTTTTAGGCTAGAAAATGTTTATTTTACTGCAAAAATAATTAAAATAATAAATATATAAAAATACCTATATACTGCAAAATCCCGCGATATGGCGAAAAATCCACAATACAAAATTAGATATATACAGTTTAAAAATCCGCAATACTGTGAGACCACAAAAAGGGAACTGCGATATGGCAAGGGACAGCTGTACTTTGTTAAAAACAAAACAAAATACACAACAAAGCTATGATTCACCAAACCAGAAAGGACCTTGAAAAACACAGGAAGATATGACAGACATGGCATGCTTTTTACAATTCATTCACAGCCTTGAAGGCATCAGAGAAACTCCCCTTTCCTCCAAGGTTACATCCCAAAATATCAGAGGATTTATTGTCCAGTCGATAAGTAATAAAGGGATTTGATGCCAATAATCCTCATTTTAAGAGAAGTTGGGAAAATCTGTGAAGCCACAAAGCACATGTGCTTGCTATTTGGATATTTACTAAAAAAGAAAGTAGTGTGTTCACAAGAGCCCACATTTAAAGAATTCTTAACTAGTTCAAATCACTAACTGCCAACAGAGTTAAATTCAACAATGGTAGATGAAGGAGTGTGAATGAAGGTAGAAAGAAGACTGAATGATCCTGATATGCAATACAAACTGGCTGTAGATTATGACTTATATCCTTCTAAAACTGTCCACGTGCAGGGTGACAAATATGCAGTACATCTAAAAAACAACTGGGCCAGCTGGAACAGAGAGATGAAAAGACCTATTAAGGGTGTTTTGTTTTTTTTAATGAAAAAAAACTTAGGTTACTTTAGAAATGAAAAAAAAAAGCTAAAATAAAAATTCAGCTTCGCCCTGGCCGGTTGGCTCAGTGGTAGAGCGTCGGCCTGGCGTGCAGAAGTCCCGGGTTCGATTCCCGGCCAGGGCACACAGGAGAAGCGCTCATCTGCTTCTCCACCCCTCCCCCTCTCCTTCCTCTCTGTCTCTCTCTTCCCCTCCCGCAGCCGAGGCTCCATTGGAGCAAAGATGGCCCGGGCGCTGGGGATGGCTCCTCGGCCTCTGTCCCAGGCGCTAGAGTGCCTCTGGTCGCAACAGAGCAACGCCCCGGAGGGGCAGAGCATCGCTCCCTGGTGGGCAGAGCGTCGCCCCCTGGTGGGCGAGCTGGGTGGATCCCGGTCAGGCGCATGCAGGAGTCTGTCTGACTGTCTCCCCGTTTCCGGATTCAGAAAAATACAGGAAAAAAAAATTCAGCTTCACCCTTTAAAAAAAAGCATGTATGAGAAACATAAAACAAAAGAAGAAATTGCCCATGGCTTATGTGACAATTATGAGAAGCTGAATGGGCCTGGTACACATCAGATTCTGACACTGACGTATCACCTGCTCTGAACTGTTGTCTTAGCCAATGCTAGGGGAATGACTATAAATTTTGCTAGTTGTTATTACTATTTTCCTGATTCTTCTGGCTCCAACCTCACTGCCATTATTTTCTGTAGTCATATTCAATTACAGTACATGATTTAAGGAGATTCTAGAAAACCTGAAGAAAGATTCCAAGATACTGACAGTTTGATTATTTTTAGTAAAATATTCCCACAAGAAAAACTAAAAGAGCTTGATCTATTATATAAGAAGCAAGGTAAGAGAACATAAAGATTTTTTTTTCTTCAGTTTGTATCCAGACTAAGAAAAGAGTATAGATGTATAGATATAGGATCTGTCACCACGAAACTAGAGATCACTGATTTTTAAATCTTCCTGCTTTGTCCATATACTAGTTTCCCAGACTAGGTTCCCAATGGCTTCCTAATAAATTAGTCCTAATGAAATGAAGCAAATTCTAAAAAGAAACCGTGTTCTCTCTACTAGGACTATGTCTCGGTCTTTAAAGACAGTTGACATAATAAGGTGACTTTCAAGATATAATCTTCATCAACCAGCTCAAGTATTATTAGTTCTCAAGTACTATATTTCCCTGAACAAACAGTATGTATGTTCTTACCAGTGACTTCGTACTAAACTCCATCTTCAAATTGAGCTGTGCAAACATGACTTTGAATAAGACAGGAGATTTTCATATTTTCCCATCTTCACTTTTAGAAGAGTCCTCAATTGTATCTAATAGTACTTAAAACAACCAGACTCTTATATCTAAAAACTAAAAGAGTCGAGTATTGTAGTTCCATAGAAATTTAAATTCAAAGCTTTATGTATTATAGGCACCATTCATAAAACATAGATACGAATTTAGAATTTAAATTAGGCATACACATTTATCAAAAAAGGAAGAGGAGAGGAGGAGTGGGAAGAAGAAACAAATAATAAGGCTAAGGCTATAAATATAATGGCATGAGTTAGGATCTTAGTTGAAGAAATGAAAACTAAAAGCACTCAGTATCTGTTTTGGAAGTAGATTAATAATAATGGGGAGAATAGGAGGAGATGGCAAGAGAGGAGAGAAAGCTGGCTCCTGCTTGCAGCTCACATGGCTGGGGAGATGAGGTACCACTAACTGGGATGCAGACTAGGGTACAGGTGTGAGGGTGAGACCATTTTAACTGTGGGCATTTAATTTTGAGGTATTTAATAGACTTCCTAATGAAGATGTCAGGTAAGATGTTAGATACATGACTGAAGTTTCTGAGTGAGGGCCATCAGTGCATACATAGACAGTATTTAAAGCCAAAGGCCTCAGGGAAATGATCGAGGGACAGAGTTTAAATATAAGAGAACTGGGGTTGGGGACCTAACCCACACATGTATTGCATTTTAGAAGTTTTGCAAAAAAGAGGCAGCAAATGAAACCAAAGAGGCGTGAACAGAGGGGAGGAATACGAGTATGAATGATGTTACAGAAACCGAAAAAAGAAACTAACACATGCTGCTAACAGATGGGGTAAAATGAGAGATGATGATGGCCTCTTGCTTTGGGTATATGAAGGTCAATAGGTCGTTGGTGACATCGACAAGAACCTTGACATGAGTCAATGGAGTAGTGGGGCCCCCAGCCTGAAGGAAAAATGAGGAGGTGAAAACTTCCTTCAAGAAGCTTTAGTGGGAGAGAAATCCAAGAAATGATAAGGTAGCAGGAGTCCCCAAACTATGGCCCGCAGGCCGCACATGGCCCCCTGAGGCCATTTATCCGGCCCCCCACCACACTTCTGGAAGAACACCTCTTTCATTGGTGGTCAGTGAGAGGAGCACTGTATGTGGCGGCCCCCCAACGGTCTGAGGGACAGTGAACTGTCCCCCTGTGTAAAAAGTTTGGGGACCCCTGTTAGAGAGAAGGAACTACTAAGCCAAGAGGTTTGCTTTGTTGCTGTTTGTACTCTTTACTGTGGAAACATTCATGCTTAACATGTGCAATACCAGAGATTAATATCATATATCTCATCTCATAAGTGCAACACTTTTTTTTGCTTGTTTCACCTATTGCCTCATATTTGATTCTTTAAAAATTGAGATATAATTTTACACCTGAAATGAATATAATATTGATATTATATGCCAACTTTAACTGGAAGATAAATTTTTTTTTTTAATTTCCAAACAAAAAATTAAGATATAATTTGCATATAGTAAAATTCACTCTTTTTGGTTTACATTTCCATAAATTTGTGTACAAACATACAACATAACTACCACCAAAATCAAGATATAGAATACTTCTAATACCCCCATATTGTCACTCATGCCCCTTTGTAGACATCCCTTCCTTCACCCACAGCCGCTGGTCTGTTTCTGGTCACTACCTCTGCCTTCCAGAATGTCATATAAATGGAATCATACAATGTACAACCTGTCTGGCTTCTTTCACTAAGAATCATGCATATAACATTCATCTATATTGTTGCATGTATTAGGAGATTGTCCTTTTTTATTGCTGAGTAGTATTCCACTATTTGTCTATCCATTCAATGTTTGGCCATTATGAATAAATTATCTATAAATAATTATGTACAAGTTTTGGTGTGAATATGTTTTTGTTTCTCTTGATTAATACGTAGAAATAGGATTTCTGGGTTTTACAGTAAGTATATGTTTAAATTTATAACAACCCACTAAATTATTTTCCAAAGTGGCTTACTTACCATTTTGTAAGTCCATCTGTAATGTACAAATTCTGGTGTTGCCAGCTGTGGTTTTTGGTTGTTTTTTTTTTTTAACTAATTTCAATATCTGTGCTTGCAGTGCTATCACATTGTAGTTTTAATTTGCATTTCTGTAATAACTAATGATGTTGAGAATCTTTATAAGTACTCTTTTTTGTCATCTACATATCTTTGGTGATGTGTCTGTTCAAAGCTTTTGGTCATCATTTATTTGGTTGTTTTCTTATTATCAAGTTCTAAGAGTTTTCTTTTACTGTATTCTGGATACAAGTCCTTTGACATATACATGTATTGTAAATAATTTCTCCCGATATGTGGCTTAGCTTTTCATTCTCTTCTCAGAGTCTCCCACAGAGAAAAGTTTTCAATTTTGGAACAATCTAATTTTTCGATATCGCTTTAGTTGTCTAACTCAACCAAGGTTACAAAGATTTGTTTCTATGTTTTCTTCTAGATACTTTAGATCTAAGATCCATTTTCAGTTATCTTTTGCCTATGTTGCATCCACTGGGTACGAGAACAAATGTCAGAGACTTTCAGGAGTTTAGATGTTACTGTATTGGCCAGTTTAACCTGCGCAGGGGCGAACTCCCGAGATGTCTGGAGACACCGTGCTCACGAGGAGCTGCAAACGGAAGCCACGCCTGGCGCTTACAGCCAGGTCCTTATATATCCTAAGTGAGCAAGCATAGAACAGAAGTAGATGTGGCAGTTTAGCTATTGGCTAGGGAGGTCACACGCAGCATAGCAACAGGGGCTGGCATAGCAACAGGGGCCGATTTTAGCTTAGTGGTGAATTTCAAACAAACTTCTGATAAGGGTCTCTGACCTTCTTTGTTCTCAGCCTCACAGAGGCCATATCAGCACTCCCTGTTCCTTCAATAGTTACACTCTTGGCAGCCCCAGAATATCAGTACTCCCTGAATCTAACATTCCCCCATCTCTTTTGGGCATAAATCAAACCTTTGATTCTTTATTAGTGGGGAGACTGGTATAAGGCTGGGGCTCATGAGAATTTTCTACTTTAGCTGTAGCTATAAGCTAATTGGGTCAGGGGTCCTCCCTAGTATGTGCTGGCACGCTGATAGTGTGCCCTTAGTACTACAAGCTTTACGGACTAATTTCTTTCTGCCTTGCATTTTTCTTCTCTGTACTAACTTCTTACAACTTGCACAAACCTTCTGCAACTTACATAAACCTTCAACCTTTATGCACTTTCTTATCCAGAAATAACTGGCCTTTATAACAACTTGCTTTTCCTTTTTCTTTTTAAAAGTACCTCTACACCTTATACCTTCTACTATCAAAATTATACAATTCCTTTCTAACTAATTAAAATTCTTAATTCCTAAAAACCTTAACCTTTAGTGACAATTAAGTTGACTTTCTTTTTATCCTAGTTTCCCTTTTCCTAAAGCCTGATTAAAAGCATCCTTAGTTTTTTTTACTCTAGGCATTAGCCATGCGTGGACCAGTTAACTTCTGGTTTGTGGCTGAAGCAGGGCATGCTGTCCTTCTTCTAGGTTCCTATTCTTTAATCTGTTTGCAAGTATCTTGATATTCTCTCTAATTACTCTAGAGTGGTTAGCGTAAAAACAACATTCTTCTCTTAAAGCAGCACACAGTCCTCCTTGCTGAAGGAGGAGGAGGTCTAGCCCTCTCCTATTCTGAAGGGCTACCTCAACTAGGGAGTCTATTTGCTTCTCGAGGTATATTACCTGGTTTAGGTGGACTCTATTGAAATTCACTGACTAGGGTCTCACAACCCTACTTTTTACAAAAATAACCTGAGTGAGACCCATATATGCGACGCCGTCCGAAAGGGGGTTCAGGGCAAGCATAGTGTGGAGCTTTTATACTATAAAGCCCTATTTTTTTTTTTTTTTACATTGGGGTTACACCTATTACCTAAGGTGTATGAGCTAGGCAAATCATCAGTGAGAGGGCTCCTGGCTGAATCAGAATGTCTCTAAGCTGCTGGTGAATCACAGAACTTGTCTTTAAGTAACTTTGATAAGTCAGCTTGGGGAGTTATTATCCTAGGTGTTATTCTGTGCTATAACTGTGCTATCTGCTGTCCTGATTAAAACCTATTCCTGCAACTCTAGTCCCTTGCTGGGTAAACAATAAAAAGTCATCAGTCCTAAGTGGAGGAGAAGGTGAGCTTTAGAGGCTCTCTAGGGGTCCGCTTGACTTGCTATCTCCGAGATCCTTCATCAGGTGGTTGGGCCGGCTTCACGTGGAAGAGGTGGATCCAGTAGGGTTTTTCAGCTACCTTAATAGCTGTGGGTGTGTACTCAGGATCACCTGGAACGGTCTATTCTACCGCGGCTCAAGGGTTGCCTCGTCGGTGATTGAGAATCCACACCTACTGTCCAGGTTCCGGTGGCTCCGGTAGTCGGGAGCTGTGTTCTGCATTCGATTGGGATGATCTCTGGAGGGCCTGCACCTCACTTCTGATGTGTTGCAGGGCCTGTAAGGACTTGAGGAAATTATGATTAGAAATCTCTAGTTCCCCTCTGGTCAATCGAGGTACAAGGGGCACAGGTTGCCCAAATAAGATTTCATAAGGGGTCCATTTATTGAGATAGGGGGTACATCTGGTTCTAAAAAGGGTGAAAGGGAGGAGCTCAACCTAGTTTTTGCTGGTCTCCCCTCTCAGCTTAATTATAGTTTCCTTCAGAGTCCTGTTTATTCTTTCTACCTGTCCTGAATTTTGGAGCCTATAAATGCAATGCTATTTCCAATTAATACCTAACTTAGTGGCTAATTCTTGAGATATCCTGGATATGAATGCAGGTCCATTGTCTGATCCTAGGGCTAGGGGAATGCCATATCTAGGTATGATTTCCCTTAATAAGACTTTGCAGACTGTGGAAGCAGCCTCTCCTCGCGTGGGGAATGCTTCCACCCATCCTGAGAAGGTGTCTAATAATACTAATAGATACTTATAACCTGACTTCCCAGGGGTCATCTCTGTGAAATCTATTACCTACAGTTCTCCCAGAGCTTTCCCCTGATACCTCACAAAGGGGGGTAGCTTCTTATTCTGCGCATTTACTCTGGCACAGATGCTGCACCTTGAGACAGTGGAGTGGACAATATTCCTGATGTTGGGCCCTACATAATACTTCCTGATAAGTTGTTCTAGCTTGTTTTCTCTTAGATGGGTACTAGTATGAATACTTCCTACTATTTCTCTTACTATTCCCTGGGGTAAATAGAGCCGGGAGTCAGGAAGCTCTATCTATCCCTGCTAATTTTTCTTCCCTCTCAACTGCATCCCTTCCTGCTCTTCTTCTGGGGAATATCTAGGATCCGGAGGTAGCGTTGGCTTAGGCAGCAATGGCAGAAGGCTTTCTTGTGGCCCAGTGGCTGCCTCTCTTGCAGCTGAGTCTGCTAGGTTGCTACCCTTTACAATAGGCGAGTCCCCTCTCTGGTGCCCTTTGCAGTGGATGATGGCAACTTTGGTAGGTAGCCAAATGGCGTTTAGGAGGGCAAGAATTTCATTGCAATTTTTAATGTCTTTCCCCCCTGCTGTTAGTAAGCCTCTCTCCTTGTATATGGCTCTGTGGACATGGGCAGTGGCGAATGCATACCGGCTGTCAGTATAGATGTTGGCAACTTTTCCCTCTGCTATCTGTAAGGCTCAGGTTAGTCCTATTAGCTCTGCCCTTTGTGCAGATGTTCCTGCGGGCAGTGCTTTCTGCCACAGGACCTTATTTTCCATGGTCACTGCTGCCCCTGCATGTCACTGTCCATCCTTAATAAAACTGCTCCCATCTGTAAAGAGGGTCAGGTCTGCCTTCCCGTATGCTTGATCCCTTAAGTCTGGGCGGGAGCCAGTCACTGTGTCAAGGATTTGTTTGCAACTGTGGACCAAAGTGGAGTCTGGTATTGGCAACAGGGTCGCTGGGTTCAGGGCCGCAGTTTTGAGGAACTGAACAGATAGAGGGTTCAGCAGCTGAGCCTGATACTGCATTAGCCATGCATTAGATGCCACCTGTCAGGAGGTGCTCACAGCACTTGCTCTACGTAGTGTTCCTCAATGACTTTGATGTCCTGCCCTAAAGTCAACTTACTAGCCTCCTTAACTAGTATGTAGGTGGCAGCAAGTGCCCTTAGATATGTTGGCCATCCCGAGGCTACAGGATCAAGTCTCTTGGACAGATAGGTGACAGGCCTCTTCTACGGCCCAAGTTCCTGGCTCAGTACCCCTAAAGCTACCCCTCCCTTTTCTGCTATAAATAGCTGAAAGGGTTTGGCCAGATCTGGCAGGGCCAAAGCTGGGGCAGCCACCAGGGCCTCTTTCAGCGCTTGGAACGCTTCCTTCTTCTTATCTGTCCATGTGAACTGCTCTTCCTTCGCCCTGGTTAGTTCATGCAGGGTTTAGCTAGTTCTGCAAAGTCTAATATCTATAGTCAGCAGTATCCTACTGCACCCAGGAATTCTCGTACCTGTCTCTTGTTAGTAGGCTCAGGGATCTGCTAGACCGCCTGAATTCACTGGCTGGACAATGTCCTTTGCCCTCCCTGTAAATTATACCCCAAATAACTTACAGTTTGCGTCACAATCTGGGCCTTCTTGGCGGAGACTCGATACCCCATTCGCCCGAGATCTTGAAGCAGGTCGGAGGTAGCTTCCTCACACTCTCCTTTGTCCTTGGCAGCTATGAGGATGTCATCCACATACTGAAGCAGTACGATCGATGGATGGGAGGAGCGGAAAGCCTGCAGATCTTTGCTGAGGGCTTCATTAAAAATGGTGGGGGAATTCTTAAACCCTTGTGGTAGTCTGGTCCAAGTGAACTGCCCTACTAGTCCATTTTCTGGGTCATTCCATTCAAAGGCAAAGATCCCTTGGCTCTGAGGTGCCAGAGGAATACAAAAGAAGGCATCCTTCAAATCCAGAACAGAATAATAGGTATGGGTTGGGGGCAATGAGCTCAGTAAGGTATATGGATTGGGCACCGTGGGATGAATAGTCTCTACCTGTGCATTCACTTCCCACAAGTCCTGGACCTGATGATAGTCTTGGCTCCCCGGTTTCTGGATGGGAAGCAGTGGGGTGTTCCAGGCTGATTGGCACCTTCGAAGGATGCCTGCCTCCAGCAGGCATTGCAAGTGCCAGGCAATTCCCTGTCTAGCTCGGGCTGGGACTGGGTACTGCTTGATCCTAACTGGTCTAGCAGTGCTAAGCAGTTGCACCAGGACAGGCGGTTGGTGAGCAGCCAAACCTGGGGGGTTGGTTTCCGCCCAAACCTCAGGTACCCGGGCACGCAGGGCATCTGGAACTCCTTCCTCGGCCTCCTTACCTTCTAGGACGGTGGCAAGTAAGTGTTCTTCAGACAGTGGGATAGTTACTTCCATGCTGACCTCTGCCTCTTTGTTCCCCATAGGGCTTTCCTCCCATCGGAAGGTTATGGTGGCCTGAAGTTTCTGCAATAAGTCCCTTCCAAGTAGTGGGTAAGGGCAGTCTGGAATGACTAGGAAAGAGTGGGTGATGGTGCCTCGACCTAAGTCAGTAATTCTTGCGGTGGCCCATGGGTAGGCTTCTGCTTTGCCCGTTGCCCCTATTATCTTAGTAGTTGTCTTCTGCATCTGACCCTGTGGTTTCTTTAGGACTGAGTAGGTGGCTCCCGTGTCGACTAGGAAGTCTATTGGTTTTCCTTCGACTGTTAAGGTGACCATGGGCTCCTGGGAGGTAGCGGGAATGGAGCCCTGGCCCCGTCAGTCTAAGGTTTGGAGCAAGATCTCTGGGCCCTGTCTTGGCCCTTGGCTGTCGGCCTTCAACCTTGGACACTCTCTTTTCTAGTGCCCTTTCTCCTTACAATAGGCACATTGATCTTTGGCTATTTGCCATCCCTGGCCCTTTTGCTGTCCCCCTTTCCCTTTGGGAGGAGATTTCTGGGTAGCAATCAGAATTTTGGCAACTTCCTTCGCCCTGCCAACCTCTGGATCATCCCTATTGACATACACCTTCTGGGCTATCTCTAATAGCTTGCTTCTATTCTCTCCCTCGAACCCCTCAATCTTCTGAAGCTTTTTCCTAATATCTGAAGTGGCCTGAGTCACAAAGGCTATATTTACTAGTCTCCTGTTCTCTTCTGCCTCAGGATCTAGAGGGGTATATATTCTATAAGCCTCTATGAGTCTCTCTAGAAAGGCTGCTGGGGATTCCTCTCTTCCCTGGATGACTTCACTTACCTTGCTAAAGTTGGTTGACTTTCTAGCTGCTGCCTTGAGCCCCCTCAACAGAGCCCGGCGATACTGGAGGAGCGCGTCCCTTCCCCCAGCGGTATTAGGGTCCCAGGTAGGAGGTTAAGATGGGAGAACATCTTCTATTTCTCTTCTTCCCTTCCAAGTTTCCCTTTCTTCTCCTAATACCACCTTAGCAGCTTCTCTTATTATTCTATCCCTTTCTTCAGAAGTGAAGAGGGTTTGTAAAATCTGCTGACAGTCATCCCATGTGGGCTGATGGGTCCTAAAAAAGGTCTCAAGGAGAGGTATTAGTCCCTGAGGTTTCTCGGAAAATGGGGGATTCTGATGTTTCCAATTGTATAAATCACTAGTGGAAAAAAGGCACATAGATGAGGTGAGGAGGTGCCCGTGGGCCAGCATCTGGTGCCGGCGACGCCTCCCGGAGAGGCAAAATGGCTGCCCTCCCAGAGGAGGAGGCAAAATGGCTGCGCCTCCCGGAGGAGGAGGCAAAATGGCTGTATCTACCCACACATCCATATACAGGTATTGGTCTGGGTCGGTTGCCCTATAGACCATGGCTCTGACAGCAAACAAAATTGGAAGGTCAAAAGTGCCCTCTGTGGGCCATCCTACATTAAATGTAGGCCATTCCAGCTGGCTCAAGGTCCGGAGGAAACCTGGACTTGGCTGCGGACTTCCGTACCCCTGAGCCCTCTTCTGGAAATCAGAAAAATTCTTCAACAGGTACTCGAGTGGGGATCCCGGCACAGACTCCTGTGGTCCCATCCTAGATGATTCAGGAATAATGAGAAAGGGTAGGATACAGGCAACACACACTATTAACACAAGGAACACACTTGTCTCTCTCATACTCAACTCAGTCATTTGAGCTCAGACAAAACGCAGCACAGCACAGCACAAAACGGATTCCTAATGTGACCGGTCGCTCCTAAAGTTAACAAATCCAAACATCCAAATTTCAGAGAGCGGCGTCCCACTTCTGAAAGCCCTGGATAGGTTACCAGCAGCGTCCCACCTACTACCTCAGGATTGTGTGCTCCAGAGCCCAAAAGCCAAACCAAATGAGGATCCTCCGTGAATACTTACTCAGCTCGAGCTGTCCTTCCAGTCTCCGACCCAAAACTCTGCCAAGGGAGAATCCCGGGCGAGCCCCCAAAATGTTGCATCCACCAGGTACGAGAACAAATGTCGGAGACTTTCAGGAGTTTAGATGTTATTTTATTGGCCAGTTTAACCTGTGCAGGGGCGAACTCCCAAGATGTCCAAAGACACCGTGCTCACGAGGAGCTGCAAACGGAAGCCGCACCTGGCGCTTACAGCCAGGTCCTTATATATTCTAAGTGAGCAAGCATAATACAGAAGCAGATGTGGCAGTTTAGCTATTGGCTAGAGAGGTCGCACGCAGCATAGCAACAGGGGCTGGTTTTAGCTTAGTGGCGAATTTCAAACAAACTTCTGATAAGGGTCTCTGACCTTCTTTGTTCTCAGCCTCACAGAGGCCATATCAGCACTCCCTGTTCCTTCAATAGTTACACTCTTGGCAGCCCCAGAATATCAGTACTCCCTGAATCTAACAGCCTAAAGTATGTGGTATGGCTCAAGGTTAATATATATATATACATATATACTTGCATATGATGTTAAATTGTCCCAGCACCATTTATTGAAAAGACTGTCCTTTCTCTATTAAATTGTTTGTGTGCCTTTATAAAAAATCAAGTGACTATATATTGTGTGTTTATTTCTAGTTTCCCTATATTGTTGCACTGTCCTATATATCTATTCCCCCACCAGTACAATCCTCTGTTGATTATTGCAGCTTTATACTAAATTTTGAAATAAGGAAGTGTGGCTCTTTTGAGTTCTTCTTTTTAAAATTATTTTAGCAATTCTAATCCCTTGGTCTTTCTATATGGTTTCTAGGATCAGCTTGTCAAATTAAAAAAAAAAAAAATTAACCCGGTAGATTTTGACAGGGATTGAATTGAATCTCTAGCAACCCTATGCCTTATGCTTGAGAATTTTTCTGAGTAATAAGGATGGTAATCCAATGAGCGCTGGCTTTTCAGTCACTCTTTGGAGATAACATGTCCTGTATGCCACCAGGTCAGTAGAAGGCATAAAGGACTTGAAGGTTTTGGTAGCTGAGTTCACAAGAAGTCAGCAATACTTCCAGTGGGACACTACACTAAAGTTGCTTTCAACCTACTATCTAATGTTACCCAGAGTCAATACTTGGAAAAGGAAACTATTTAAATCAGTCCTGATGGGAACAGAGTGTTTAATGAAAAGGAACAAAATAGATACATCGCCTAAAAAGAAGAAAAAATGAAGACATAGGAAAACTATGGATCTAGGAATATAGTATATACCAATATATAGGAGGACAAATAGAAAATAAATGATTGAGAGAAAATGGACCAAACCATTGAAACCAGCTCAGTTTGACAAGGAAAAAGTGCAGTAAAGGAAGTAGGGAAAGGAAAAAAAAAATACAATGCACTGTATGGCTTTTATCACTCAGCTTTATATGGAGATTTCCTGCCAAAATGTTAAACACATGAATTACGTGCTGTATATAAAACTAAATAAAATATATATTGCCTTCAAATAAATGGTCATTGTATTTTACTTATAACCAATAATGTTTCATGATAGAGTCATCTGGAATATCTCATTTAAACACTTCCTGTAAGCAAGAAGCAATGAATGTTCTTTGACATATGTAGAACAAATATTAGTGTATTACTTATATAAGTATATGACTTTAACATTCCACTTACTTTATTTCTGGGCATTTTCAAGTACTGTCCTTAATGCACCTCTTACAGTATGATGGGGAAATACAAGCTGTTTTGAGAATTAATTATAAGAAATTAGAGGGAGTGGATTGCATGGAGTGATGCCTATTTTTAGCTTCTCAACCCTAAAACCAAACATCTGATATTTAAAAATGAGACTCATATACGATCCTCTAGGACGCCTGTCTCAGCAACTGCCTCTCATGTGATCATTCTGGCCACTGCTCTGCTCCCCGCCTGCCTTTACATGACAGTTTTTCCTTGCTGTTTTCAAGCAGCACCTGCTCCTCCAGTCTGCCTGGACTCCTCTGGGCATACTGTGGTCCGGCCCCCACCTTTCGGCCCTATAATTATGTTGTGTGCGGGAAGCAGGATGGAAAGCGTGGCATCTGCAGAGGCGTCTGCCAGCAGAGGAGTGTAAATGTGCAGTCACTTGCCTTATGCACTGGGAATATCGCAGACGGAAAAGCAAGCATAGATATACATAGATATGACCTCTGTCATGCTGTCAGGGCAGCCAAACCCAGTGTGATCTGCTGTGTAGGTGTCAGCTCCCCTCTTTCTAGTGCCTGGAGGCAGATTCAGGTTCAGCACTCAAATGCAACTGGAAGTCATCTCTCTGAAATCCATGCGAAATGCACCTACTTGCCTCCTTTCTCCATTTATTAAGATTATCTGGAAAATCTCAACTGTTTCTATTTATATATCCTTATTCTGTATTTTATCATTTTGAAGTGCTCCCTAATCACCAGGCAACAGCTCAGCATCATATTGCTATAGCTTGAACAGTCGCTTCTAGCAAGAAGATGTTGTCACATTAATGATATTGTGACCTTTAGGAATAAGAAATATATAAACACCAACTGTTCCCATTTGAGAGAATGTTTCCTTCCACCAATAAGAAAAATATAATGTTCACATATTGAGTGTCAAGTAATAGAAACTCTAGTCTAAGCTTGAAGAGAAATTGCCCAGCTTTTGTTGTTATAATGTCTGAAGTTATCCATTAAATTTATCCATAAAATTCTGTGACTGCAGTGAATTAACCATCATGATTTCTAAAAACAAGTTGGTATAATTTCCAGTAAAAATGGTAGATTTAGCTGACATGTTCAAACCATATTCCTACTAAAAACACCTACCAGTGCTGTATAAAATAAAGCAAAAAATATTTTACTTAATGCATTGCTGAGTTCAAATGAAAGAAAAGAATGTTTGCAGGGACCAAGAAAGAAGCAGGCACCAAAATTACAGTGGTAAGACTTAAAGCATTGGAGACCACACAGCCAACAGACCCCCGTGTGGCCTTTAGGACTCCTGCAATGCCGCTGGGCACTGGTGGAAACTGATGTCTGGTCATGCAGCCAGAAGCCGGGTAGTATCAGATTCCACAGGGCCTAAAATTAACAATCAATTGTAAAAGGGAAGTGATATATCTGGGATCAGGCCCAGGGGGTCCAGAAGGCACAAGTAAGCCACGTGAGCAGGCAAGCCGGGCCTCTATGACATCTACCTGTGTTACACTCCTGCCTCTCCCTCGGTTCACACCTGTGGCATCATCTGTGTGAGGGGTCCCCTCTGACCAGCTTATGGAGAAGGAACAGTTGATCCTTATTCACGGTGGATTGGCTCTGTGTGTTGGTACGATCTGGAAATGGAGGGCTTGCACATTACAGCCCCACTCAGGGCACTTCAAGACAGTGGTGAGGGGCCAATCCCACCGAGGGATACATTCCGACGATGCACTTCATCATCCACTTTGTGCAGACAGGGAAGTGACCAAAGATAAAGATACACATGGACTCGTGGGCAGTGGCGGATGGCTGAGCTGATTAGCCAAGGTGCTGGAAGGAGTAAGACTGAGATAATGGCAGGAAGAAGAGGGACCTATCGTGTGAACAAGTACAAAGTGTGAGATCATCCACTTCTGTGCGAGGAAGCACACCGAAAACAAAAGATAAACAAAAGGTGGGGGGTGCATTTGCTTATCAGTATGCCAAGAACTCCTGCAGAACCCTGCCTTGAGTGCCAGGGCAGTCAGACGTCGGCCGCCTTCCGTGGGAAGAGATGAGACACAGGTGCCTGCACTTCCGGAGCCGCGCACACAAAGCCCTCGCCCTTTTGGCCCAAGAGGGAATGCATACGAAATGCAAGCTGAGAAAGACTAGGGGCACGCCATTCTCACATCTCTCTCTATTCAGAAAAAGTGTATGTTTGCCTCTTTATAATGTTTCTATTAAGAAAAAGCCTTCTTCTCAACTGTTCCTAATAAGAAAAAAAAATAGTTATAATTGGATTTCATCTCTGTCAATCACGCTAACTTATAAAAAGGGCATCTGGATACCTTCCCTCACTAGGAAGCAGTTGAAAGGTCATGCCCACCAAATGACAATCTTTCTTCTAGTCCATCTCTTTTAAGATGGGGTGGGGCAGAGGGCTGTCACTTAACTATACAGGTTTCTGGAATACAAGAAGGAACTTCAGCCTGACCAGGTGGTGGCACAGTGGATAGAGCGTCGGACTGGGATACGGAGGACCCAGGTTCAAAACCCGAGGTCATGGGCTTGAGCGTGGGCTCATCTGGCTTGAGCAAGGCTCACTAGCTTGAATCTAAGGTTGCTGGCTTGAGCAAGGGGTCACTCGGTCTGCTATAGCCACCACCACCTCCGCCCCAGTCAAGGCACATATAAAGAAGCAATCAATGAACTGCAATGAAGAATTGATGTTTCTCATCTCTCTCCCTTCCTCCCTATCTGTCCCTCTCTCTGTCTCTGTCACACAAAGAAGAAGGAACCTCAGCAGCAGAATCTGAGAAAATCATGTAGTAAATACTGTGTAGTTAATACCTATTATGATCTAATATCATCTTGGTTATAAAACAAAAAAGGTTTGTTTGAAAAACTTATGGGCTGACTTTTGTGTCCCATGTTAATTTATTTCTCATTGCTTTATTTAAAAAAAAACAAAACACCAACTTGTTAATTTGACACAGAGAAGGGCATCATCCCTGCTCTCGCCAAGCAGTCCTGTAATAGCCATATAACCAGCAAGACTCACTGCCCAGAGTACTGGACAATCTCTTATAAATAAAGAAGGTAAAGAAAACTCAACGGAGAAGATAGGAAACAATTCACAGAAGAGTAAAATCTGAATGGTAAAAAAAATATATAAAGCAACCTTCACCTTCAATGATAATCAGAGATATGCAAATTAAGACAGTGGCAAAAAGTTAGTCATACTTTACTGAGCATTGGCAGGATTGTGAGGAAATGAGAACTCTCATCCAGTTCCAGTTGGAGTGTAAACACTTTAGAGAGCAATTTATTAACAGCCAAAAAGTCAAAGCTTTGCATACCACACATACACTAGAAATACTATGACCAACTGCATAAGAAGATATACACAGTAACATTTTTAGTCACATTATTGTCAGAAGAAAAAACTGAAAGCAACATAAATGGCCGTCTCTTGGGGAGTAGAAACATTATTTAATGCATTTCTAGATGAAAAATTACACAGTATTTTATTATTTTTTCTCTTCTTTTTCCAGGTGAGAGAAGGGGAGATAGACAGACTCCCACATGCACCCCGACCAGGATCCACCCAGCAATCTCTGTCTGGGACCAATGCTCTGCCCATCTGGGGCCATGCTCACAACTGAGCTATTTTTAGCACCTGAGGCAGAGGCTCCACAGAGCCATTCTCAGTGCTTGGGGCAATGCACTTGAACCAATCAAGCCATGGCTGAGGGAGTTGAAGAGAGAGAAAGAGAAAAGGGGAAGAGGGAGGGGTAGAGAGGCAGATGGTCACTTCTCTTGTGTGCCCTGACCAGAATCTAACTGGGGACTTCCACATGCCGGGCCAACCAAGCTATCCTTAGTGCCCAGAGCCATCGCTCAGACCAACCAAGCCACTGACTGCAAGAGAGGAAGAGGGAGAGGAAAAGGAAAAGGAGGGGGAGAGAAGTAGATGATCACTTCTCATGTGTGCCCTGACTGGGGAATGAACCCAGGACATCTGCATGCAGGTCTGTACATAGTAATTTTAAATATGAGTGAACTAGCCCCTGGTTGTTGGCTTAGTGGATCGAACATCGGCCTGCCATGCAAACATCCCAGGTTCCATCCCTGGTCAAGGCATACCGTCTGCTGCTATTCCTTTCCTCTTCCCTTTTTCGCCCTCTTCCCCACCCACAGCCAGCGGCCTGAGTGGTTCGAGCGTCGGCCGGGTGCTGAGGATAACTCAGTTGATTGTGGCATCAGCCTCATCAGCCCCAGACGGGAGTTGCCAGGTGGATCCCTGTCAGGGCGCATGCAGGAGTCTATCTCCCCTCCTCACACTTAAAATATAAATAAATAAAAATTTAAAAATAAGAGTGAACTAGTGCTACAAGCATCAAAATAGGTAAATCTTGGAACTAGCGTTGAGTGTAAACAGCAAAATACTATTTATATAAACATTGTAAATATCCCAAACAGCACTATATGCAGTGCTGTTTGTGAATCCATACATATGCCATAGATCTGAAAGCATGGATAAAATAATAAGAACCAATTTCAAGATGGCAGTTAGCCCTTGGGAGGGAGAAAGAGAGGATTTCTAATTGTTCTACAAATAACTTTTTATATCTTAAAAAAAAAAAGAAAGATTTGAAGCAAATATAGCAAAATATCAACAGCTGTTAAGTCTGGATAGTGGATACTTTTATGATTATTTGAAATGTTTTGTCACTTAAAAAGTAAAAATAATTCAACTGATTAAAATAGAAGTTGAAATGAAGCAACCGAGACTCCTGGCCTGCACCCCAGTGACTGCGGCTCTGGGCTGAGGAGATGAGTGTGCAGGGAAGCGTGGTGTGGTGGTGTGGGCTGAGGGATGTGGTGGGGGGGGGGGCAGGACAAAGCCACAGGGAGCAGGGCTGGGCAGGGGTAAAGCACTTGAGCTGGGTTAAATGTCACTGGGGGTGAGGAGGAAGGAGTTAAGCCCCAGGTTTTGGGCTCTCCAGGTCTGACTGAGTCAGGGCTGGTGAAGGGGACAGCATCTGGGCTGACGTCAGAAACCCACCAGGGAAGGTGTTAGGACCGACTCCCCTCCCCCACTTCTCCGCTCCTGCATCGCACAGCTGCCTCTTGCCCCCCAGTCCTCACCTCACCCAGGAACCTCGTTCCCCTTCTCCAGGTCCCCAACCATGGGCACCTCTCTTGTCCATGTTGGAGTACTGATGTCTAATTTATTTGCTCTGCCTATTTACTCAGAGGCTGAGGTTCCTAATGATCACTTAGTTTCATTACTTTTATATCAGTAGAGATTAAAATAATTTTTAAAAACTTTGTGGCTTCCAACATATAATCCCTCACTCTAGCCTTGCGCAGAGGCCACTGAGGAGAAAATGGGCTTCTCTTCCGTGTGTGTGTGTGTGTGTGTGTGTGTGTGTGTGTGTGTGACAGAAAGAGAGAGGGACAGATAGGGACAGACAGACAGGAAGGGAGAGAGATGAGAAGCATCAATTCTTTGTTGCAACACTGTGGTAAGGTGCTGAAGAATTGCAAAAATTAATATTAATATTTTACAAGGAAGAGCCAGGTTTCTTGCCCCCTCCTTTCTGTTGAGAATGGAAGGGAGAAGAATGTGGGAGCTTCCTGGCTTACAAGGACATACTATGTACTGAGATAAGAAACCCCCTTTTACTAAAAGACTTAAAAGGCATTTTATGATTTAGGCCAAGTGTTCAGAGAGATTTTGTAAATATAATTTTTACACTTGTGTGTGATTTACACCAGCTCAAGATGGCCGATCACATTCATGCTTGGGAAGGACTACTCTATTGTAAATAGAACAGTTTTTGTACTAGGTTTTGAATGGAAGGAGGAAGGAGACTTGGACCCCCTCTCTTCCCCACACCTGTGAGGAAGAAGGTAAACAGCTAGCCAGGAATGCAGGATGGGGAAAAAAGATTTAAGTAGCCCTTTTCTCTCCCCTTTCTTTCGCCTTAATGGGCGATTTACAAACGCTTATCCTCTGACATCATGTAAGCCCCCTCCACTTCCCCCCAACCTGTATGTGATCAAGTGTATATAACTAGCCTCAGAGCTATATTCAAGGCTACACGATTTGGGTTAGCTATAGCCCGTGTAAGTCATATGCAGCTGGCTTATTAAATAAATCTCCTCTTAGAAATTCTTTTGTATCCTGCCTTGGTGTATCTACATAACCCGTGGAATAAAGGTACGCTACTTTACAACAGCACCTTAGTTGTTCATTGACTACTTTCTCATATGTGCCTTGGGTGGGGGTGGGGGGGAAGCAGAGCGAGTGACCCCTTGCTCAAGCCAGCGACCTTTGGGCTCAAGGCAGTGACCATGGGGTCATGTCTATGATCCCATGTTCAAGCCAGTGACCCTGCGCTCAAACTGGTGAGCCCACACTCAAGTCAGATTGAGACAAGAAACCTCTTTTACTAAGAGGTTTAAAAGGCATTTTATGATTTAGGCCAAGCGTTCAGAGAGATTTTGTAAATATGATTTTTATACTTGTATGTGATTTACACCAGCTCAAGATGGCCGATCTCATTTCTGCGTAGGAAGGGCTGTTATATTGTAAATGGAGAGGTTTTTGTACTTAGAAGGTTTTGAGTAGAAGGAGGAAGGAGACTCAGATCCCCTCCCTTACCTACACCTGTGAAGAGGAAGATAAACAGTCAGGAATGTGGGAGGGGAAAGGAGACTTGAGTAGCCCTTTCTTCTCCCCTTTCTTTCTCCTTAATGGGCTGATTTACAAACGCTTATCTTTGGCATCATGTAAGCCCCCTCCCATCCTGGAATCATGTGATTGATGTATGTACCTCCAGATAAAGGAATCAGGAGACCCATGTATGGGAACTTGTGTTCTGTAAAGCAGTGGTCCCCAACCCCTGGGCCGTGGACCGGTACCAGTCTGTGGGCCATTTGGTACTGGTCCACAGAGAAAGAATAAATAACTTACATTATTTCCGTTTTATTTATATTTAAGTGTGAACGATGTTTTATTTTTTAAAAATGACCAGATTCCCTTTGTTACATCCGTCTAAGACTCACTCTTGACACTTGGCTCGGTCACGTGGTACATTTATCTGTCCCACCCTAAAGGCCGGTCTGTGAAAATATTTTCTGACATTAAACTGGTCCATGGCCCAAAAAAGGTTGGGACCACTGCTGTAAAGGATGTAAGAAATCTAATTTTGGGGAGCATGTGTCTTTGGAGCCACAGGCCTTGCTGTGCTCTGCCAGCTTTAATAAGTTCTCTTTTTCCTCTTATACAGTTGTCTGAGTGTCTGTCCTCCATTGGGTTGCTTACCTGCAACACCAACACCTGATCAAGCATGCTTCTCTTCTAATATATACTTTATTTCAAGTATTTTATTACAATAGTAATCCATTAAATGTTTACTGTGTGCCAACCATTGTGTGGGTTTAGTACTTTACACGAATCATGTTATTTAAATTTTCTTTAAAAAACACAAATAATCCGATGAGGTACCTTTCTCCATGTTATAGTCTCTCCCCATTTCATAAATGTGAAAACGAAGGTTTGAAGGGGTTAAGTAACTTAAGTAAATTCTAGAAAATATTCCAGCAGAAATTGAGATGCAGTCAGCTTCCAGAGCTCAAGCTATGAAGGAAGAATTGTTGCTGACCTGAAGTCTGGAAAGGACTCTTGAGCACATTATTTCACTCAATATCATAAGTTAATTTGGGACTTTGGGCCTTTTTAGTATATGTGCTCAGATGTTACATTTTCAACAACAAAACAATTTTATTTTGAAAGTGTCACATCCCCCTCAAATATGAAACTATATTGTGAAATAAACATCTAATAACCCACTACCCTCTCTCTCCCCCCCATTCCCCCCTCTTCTCGCGCGCTCTCCCTCTCTCTCTCTCTCTCTCTCTCTCTCTCTCTCTCTCACACACACACACACACACACACACACACACTCAGACACACACACAGACCCACTCACAGACACCCACTCTCCCTATCTACTAACCTAAATCAGCAGGTTAAAGAGTTTCTCAGAGACTCCCCTCAGCATTAAGGATGCTAATTGCTACTCTAGCAGTTATGGGCAAGATCAAAGAACCGCCCACAGAGCAGAGCTGCGTTTCATCTTCCACAGACCAAATACTAATACTGCCCATCCCCCACCGGCACCTCCCCCTCTCAAGCTGCCACATTGGACCGATTCTCTTTCCTCTCCCACACAAGCTTGCCCCGCCCTTAAAATAGCTCTATGCCCAAAATAAACACTCAGAAAAATGCTTGGAATGAATGGAGAAAGGTACCTTCTCTATCATTATGTTTCCCTTCTAATTACTAGGGTTGTCTAATGATTTGCTTGTTTGTTTGTGGTAGTGATTCAAAGACCCATCACAGGGAATGCTCCCCAGTCTGCCTCCCAGGAGTTGGGGCAGGAATCCTAGGTCTTGTCTTTCCTCGGGCACTAAAAGCCCAGAGCACAAAGCTTGTCACCACCCCATCTCCCTGTTCCTTTCTTGTATGCTGCAGGAAGGGCAGGGCATTCACTCCAGGGAGTTCCACATTCTGCTGGAGAGCAGGGCTAGGAAAAGGGTCCCTCTTTCCTAGGGAAAGACATCATTCTTCCGGGGATGGCACAGTAACAGAAGGGTCCTTCTGCCATACACTGCCAAGTGGATTTGGCACACCAGAGAGGTGCGATCACCCTAGTGGAATAAAATGTCTGACCTAGAGTGGATGAATGAGGTTTTCTCCACACTCTACGGGGCTCCAGAAAAACTGGTCCAAGTTCCATGGAGACAAAAAAGATGAAACTAAATGGCAGCCCAAGGAGCACCGCAGAGTGGAGAGAAGAAATGGGAGTCTCAGAAAAGAGGCTCCCTGGATGGCATGGGTCAAGGTGACTGTGACTGAGTTTTCCCTGGTATGCCAGGTACATCTGGGACCCCTTGCCGAAGATGGGCGCCCATGCACTGCAATAAGCAGCCTGAGTCTTCAGTAAGACATCGTGAGGCACTGAACTGGATCCCAATCGCATGCAGGGGTCTATTTCGTCCTCGCCCTCACTTCCACTGCCATGCCAGGCAGTAAGGCTTGGCTCCTCCAGCCACAGTCACTAATGGAGAGGGGAGGCCTGGCCCCACATTCGCACTTGGATCTCTGCCCCAGGCTCTGCCAGAGCCCTTTTCTCCATCCAGCTTCCCCAGCCAAAATGGAGCCTTCACGTTCTGGGGCTACATGTTTTCAGGCCCTCCTCCAAAGGTGTATTTCTAAAACCCATGCCCACCTTTCCACATGGGCCTCAGTGCCTCTGGTTCAGTTTGTCTCCCTGGACCCATCACGATCTCCGGGCTCTGCTCTCTCACCTCTATAGGAAACCACTGCCCGTGCAGTCTTTTCCGAGGACGGTCTGTGCATTGCACACCCCTGCTCAAATGGTCTCATTGACCCCCCAGTAAGACTTTCTTATTTATGCTCTGTCAGGGAGCAGAAAATGAAGGTGTGCAAGGGAAATATCAACTCTGAGTTCTAATTCGTAGTCTTTCTGTCTGGGATAACCAATCAAATGGAATTGGCCTGCAGGGATCCCAGTTGCAGAAAGGTCCTAAGAGCCTGGGAACAAGATACAGACTTAAATGAACAGGTGCAGGCTTTGGGCCATCAAACTGAGACGCTGAGCTGTTGGTAAACAATAACCACTCCCACGCAAGGGGCTGAGTGGGAGAAGAACGTGCACCCACCGCTAGAGATTCAGGATGCACCAGCTTGTTCTGGGAATGACGGTTAGAAGATATCCGAATATATACAGTGCAGCGTCACTTAAATTGTCTTCCATCCAAAATTCTTCATCTCCACCATCCCTTCTAGCATCAGCTTCCTGGAATAACAAGTGAAAGGAGAGATGAGATAAGAAGTGAGTCAAGTGAAAGATGAGAAACACCCTACCTGATCCTCTGAGATGAGACATTCCTCTATTGTAATCAGCAAGAGGCTGAGTAGCCAAATCCTCACCATAGAGA
Source organism: Saccopteryx bilineata (assembly GCF_036850765.1). Lineage (NCBI taxonomy): Eukaryota > Metazoa > Chordata > Mammalia > Chiroptera > Emballonuridae > Saccopteryx > Saccopteryx bilineata. The sequence goes on along the minus strand of NC_089490.1, from coordinate 63,807,518 downwards.
CAACCATCTGAATAGCAGAGGCATCCATGAATGGTGACATCAGCACTGCAAGCCCAGGGCACTCAGAGCCATAGGACAGTCTAAAGCAGGGGTCCCCAAACTACGGTCCACGGGCCACATGCGGCCCCCTGAGGCCATTTATCCGGACCCAGCCGCACTTCCAGAAGGGGTACCTCTTTCATTGGTGGTCAGTGAGAGATGCAAAGCATGGCATCGCTCACGTACTACTTCCAGTGACGTGGTATGCACGCCTCATGGCTCCGGAAGCACGTCACATCACTTGTTACATCTAGCAGTGACAAATATGAAACCAGACATTGAGCATCTCATTAGCCAAAAGCAGGCCCGTAGTTCCCATTGAAATACTGGTCAGTTTATTGATTTAAATTTACTTGTTCTTTACTTTAAATATTGTACTTGTTTCTGTTTTGTTTTTTTACTTTAAAATAAGATATGTGCAGTGTGCATAGGGATTTGTTTGTAGTTTTTTTTATAGTCTAGCCCTCCAATGGTCTGAGGGACAGTGAACTGGCCCCCTGTGTAAAAAGTTTGGGGACCCCTGGTCTAAAGCTCAAAGGAGAAAGAGAGCAAAGAGATTGCTTTTGAGTTCACACATGAGACACTCCCCCCAAATCTATTAAAAGAAATAGAAAAAGATACAACAAAATGGGAAAATATTCATGTTCATGGCTCAGAAGAATCAATAGAGTTAAAATGGCCATATTACCCAAAGCAATATATAAATTTTATACAATGCTCATTAAAATTCTAATGTCATTTTTTAAAGAAATAGAACAAAAAATCACCAGGTTTGTGTAGAATCATAAAAGACCCTGAATAACCAAAGCAATCCTGAGGAAAAAAGAATGGAACTGGCGGTATCCCACTACCTGACTTCAGATTATACCAGAGAGTCATGATGATCAAAACAGCAGTATATTGGTAGAAAAACAGACATACAGACCAATAGAACAGAATTGAGAGCCCAGAAATAAAACCACATATATATGGACAAATAATCTTTGACAAAGGAGCCAAAAACACACAATGGAGAAAAGAAAGTCTCTCCAATAAATGGTGCTGGGAAAATTGGAAAGCCACATGCAAAAGAATGAAACTTGACTACACCTTGTTCCACGGCACAAAAATTAATTCAAAATAGATCAAAGACATAAACATAAAATCTGAAACAATAAATTACGCAGAATAAAACATAGGTACTAAACTTATGGACCTTGGCCACAGAGAACATTTTATGAATTTGACCCCAAAGGCGGCACAAATAAATGAATCGAACTATATCAAACTAAAAAGCTTCTGTACAGCAAAAGAAGCAAACAACCAAACAAAAAGAAATAAGTAAATCAGAAAAAGATAAGAACTATAATGATTTCACTTATAGGTGGAATATAAAAGTGAGACTCATAACACAGATAAAAGTAAAATGGTTATCAGGGGGAGGTGGTGGGTGGAGAAGAGTCAAGAGAGACAAATATACAGTGACAGAAAGTGAATTGACTTTGGGCGATGGGCACCCCACACAATCAACAGTTCAAATGAGTCCCTGGCCAGTTAGCTCAGTCTATTAAGAGTGTCATCCCAAAATGACAAGGTTGTGGGTTCAATCCCCAGTCAGGGCACACAGAGGAAGCAGCTAATGAATGTACGACTGAGTGGAACAACAAATGAATGCTTCCCTTCTTTCTCCCCTCTCTTTCCTTACCTCTTTCTGTCTCTCTAAAAATCAATAAATATTAAGCTGTGGCTGGGTAATTCGGCTGGTTGCAGCTTCTCCCAGAGCATAGAGGTTGCCTGTTTGATTCCCAGTCAGAGCACATACAGGAGCAGCTCCATGTTCCTGTGTGTCTCTCTCACTACCTCTCTCTCTAATAAAAAAAAAAAAGAAAAAAAAAGTTCAAATGCTATAGAAATGTTCACCTGAAACTTATGTACCCTTATTGATCAATGTCACTCCATTGAATTTAATTTCTAAATAAAAATTTAAAAAAAGAAAGAAAGAAAGGCAAGATCATAGGCAGATCTTTTCCCGTTTCATTACAGTGACAGCAACCCCACAGTTACACAAGCAGGCCTATAACCTGAGGGAATGCTAGTTACAGTTGAGTAACTCATGAATTACATAAAGAAAGTTCTTTTTCATTATCCCCAGATGCCTCAGACCAAATATGATCTATTCAACTCTCAGTGAGCACACTTCAGACTCACTGTCATCATGATTTTGCTCATGCAGATATTTGCTCATATTTAGCGGGGGTGTCCTTCCTTCTTCCACTTCTCTGGCTTTAGTTTTTTATGATATCCTACAAGGCCTAACTTAAATTCCTCCTCTTACTTGAAACCTTCCTTGATTGCCTCAGTTCGAAGTGATTTTTCCTTCCGGAGTTCACATGGCCATTGCTACTTGCATTATGATCCCTACCACATCTCACCTTGTGACGGAGCTATTTGTGTGGGTCTCAGGCAGCTAAATCCTACGGGCATTTTTAGTTGTCATCTCACTTGATCTCTCAATAATAGTATTTAATACTATTGAATGTATTCTCCCTCTTGGAATAATCATCCTTTTGGCATCTGTATAGACTTCTGGGATGTCACTTGCCTGCCTTCTTCTCTGCCTTCTTCAGGTAACAGCACCCTGACTTTCTTTTGAGGAACTTGATGTCCACAAGTCATGGGCAGGACTAATGCCAATCCCCTGCTCAGAGATGAACATACAACTTAAGCTATACTGACAACAGCAATACCAGTGTCTTATTGGAAACAATAAAGGAGAGATGTTTTCTTTACCTTAGTTAGGATGCAAACCTGAAGCTTCTGCTGGTGACCTGCTCAGGTCACCATATCAAATGACCCATTTAGCAAAGAAGCTAATTCAGAAGAAGGCAGAGCTGAGAGATAAAGAAAGAGGAAGGTTCATGAGGACCCGTTTAAACACTTGGATCCAAGCGTGTCTGACTAGTTATGAGTTTATGTGGGAGACAGACTGTAAGCTGACAAAGTCCTTATAGTCTAGGGTTTAGCCTAAGACTAAGCTCTTCCCCACACCCTCTTAAGACTAAGCTCTTCCCCACACCCTTTTCAGACTAAGCTCTTCCCCACACCCTTTTCAGGCCAAGCTCTTCCCCACAGCCTTCGCTGTTGCATGGTGGTGGTGGTGTGGGGGGGGGGGGGTGCATCCTTAATAGTATTCCCGTTTATACCTTAGATATGTGACTTTGTATCAGAAACTTCCTTGTTTTACAAATGCCTTTTGTTCTCTGCATTATATAATAAAGCTGGCCAAGGGGGTTCCCCCCCTCCCGTTTTTGTATGCCATCAGCCTACAGGAGGCCTCCGATCCCACCCTTTTTCTCTCTGTATTTCCTACTCTCACACCATTCCCACTCGAGACCTGCACAATTATGAGTTGCGCTGGTACATGACAAGTTTAGGTTATAAAAGCCAATGAATTGTTATTTTTTCCCCTAAATCAATTGAAGATGAATTTAAAAGTTCAGCCTTTAGGACACTACACTCCTATCTGATAGTCCCTTCTCAATCTCCTTGACTAAATGAGGAGGAGACAAAATGTCATAATTCATTAAAAACTGGTCCTAGTCTCCCTTCTCTTTTTATTCTTTATGTTTTGCTTAGCAATCTCAGCCTTGGCTTCAATCACCATCTCAAATGGTTACCTGTATCTTCAGTTACTCTTAGAAATATATATATATAGTTGCTATATAGTTACGTAGTTATATAGTTATATTCATCTGCCTACTCAGTGTGTCTACTTGGATGCCTCAAAGGCACCTTAGGTGGGTTGAATCAATACTGAACTATGACATTTCTTCCTCAAATACAGGGGTCCCCAAACTTTTTACACAGGGGGCCAGTTCACTGTCCTTCAGACCATTGGAGGGCCAGACTATAAAAAAAACTATGAACAAATCCCTATGCACACTGCACATATCTTATTTTAAAGTAAAAAAAAAACAAAACAGGAACAAATACAAATTTTAAAATAAAGAACAAGTAAATTTAAATCAATAAACTGACCAGTACTTCAATGGGAACTATGCTCCTCTCACTGACCACCAATGAAAGAGGTGCTCCTTCCGGAAGTGCGGCGGGGGCCGGATAAATGGCCTCAGGGGGCCGCATGTGGCCCGCGGGTTGTAGTTTGGGGACCCCTGCTCAAATAGATCCTCTGTTTCTAGAACAAAAATCAGAGCAAGACAAAAATCTAAGTTTATTTCATCTATTGTGCACAAATTAGATCATGTCCATTTTGCTTAAATGCTTCAAAAACCTTCCCATTGCCCATGGGCTATGTCCAGGATCAAGAGCCAGGACCTGCCCAGCATGGCTGCTGCCCTCTTAGTGTCCAGTGCTCTCCTCCTTGCTCCATGAGCTCAGTCACTCTGCCTTTTATCACTTCCTTGAAAGTGGCCCACTCCCTCTCCCCACAGGGCCCGGGCTCTTACTCTTGCCTGTGCCTGGAACCTCCCCCCACTCCCACCTAGTTCACCGCAGTCATCCTCAGTTCCAGCTAGAAGGTCCAAGAAGCCTTGCCTTACTCTTGCATCAGGCCACCTTGGAACTTTGCTTCATCGTACTCCCGATGTCAGGTCCATTCATATCTGTTCCCTAAGAAACTAAGTTTCAGGGGACAAACACCATGTCTGATCTTCTCATTCATGTTCCTTAGCACTTAGGCCTACCGTATAATGGGCAGGGAGCAACAATTAATATTTGTAAAATAAAGAGATGAATACTTGCAGTCTCCTGCTAAGTGACTAAGCTCCGTGAGCAGGTGGAAGCCATGGGTAGGCAGGAGCAGTGGGCCTGCGGGTGATGAGGAAAGAGAATGCAAAGGGGAACTTCCAGAGGAAACAGCACCCCAGTGGGCAGACAGGAGCCTGGGAAGCAGCAGAGGAGAGGCCAGGCCCACAGGAAGGCCACACTGCTGAGGGGAAGGAGGATGTGACAGGGTCACAGGGCAGTGTGTTTGTAGATAGCTATTCGCTGGTCTGGGTCGTTGAGAATGGAGTGGAAAGTCCCAGGTGATATTTTCTAAATCAGATGAATTTTGAGGATAAGCATTTATTACCTAATCAAAGGGCTTCTAACATGGGTGTGATGTGTATCACATACAAAATTAAAGAGTAAGATGTGGTGTGGGCTTGTTGTGTTCAGTTTAGAATTACATAATACTGTTATGTAATCTCAAGATGGGTGATATTCATGCTATCATTGAGTGTTAAAACTTTAGAAGGAAATGTGACCTGGCCCTGTTGGAAAATTAATAAGGCAGGGGCAGAGACGCATCGCTTTCTGTAAACTAGCTGTGCCAGGAGATTTTTCTGTGTCACCAAACAGAGCATGCCACCTGGACAGGAGAGTCAAGAACAAAAAGTAAATAAAATGGTAAATTTTGTAATGTAATAAATATTTATTGGGCACTTAATTTATGCCAATTCTGCTATTTCCTAAGCCTATGATCTCATTTACCTTCTTTGTGTCTCAGTCAAATCAGGATAATAAGGTTTGTTAGGAAGATTAAATAGATAATAATACATTGAGGGTCTTATAAACAGTGCTTAGTCCAATACAAACAATTCATAAGTTAGCTATCATTATTTTTAATGTTTTATAATCATTACATCTTGGGCTCTTTCTAGGAGCTGAGGCTACAATTGTGAAGAAGACAAACTCGATAGAACTCACATGAAGTTTCTATTCCAGTTAAGGTAGAGATAAATTGGCAAGTAAACCAATAAACAAGATCATTTCAGAGAGGGATAGATGCATAGAAGGGTGACAGTTTGGAGTGTTCTTGGGAGCAGAGGCCATTTTCAAAAGGGCAGTTAAGAAAGACATCTCTGAAGAGGCCACAGCTGAGCTGAGGCCTGAATGTGGGAGACTGGCAAAGAACCCTAGCACGAGCATAGGCCCTGACGCAGAACTGAGGTGAAAAGTGTTAGCGGCAGGAAAATGCTATGTGGCTGGCATGTGGTAAGAAAGGAAGAAAGTTTGTACAAAATGAGGTCCAGATGTGAAGAGATGGAGAAAACCGTCAGCACAGGATGGACTGACCAAAAAGCAAATGGTCAGAATCTTGGTGGGACAGTCCTGCTAGTAGGAAATTACAACTCGGCAGAGTAGGACTCTTAGATTACTAGGAGTCAGGGCTCTGAGCTCAGAGGGAGAAACAGCCGGTGCTGAGGCAGAGCCTTACGAGAGTGCCGGGCCTCAGAGGAACAACGACCTCTAGGAGGCAGGACCTCGCTGTTGGCTGTCCATCTCTCTCCCTACTCGCTATGGCAAATACAGCTGCGTGCCTACCCAAGGTCCGTTCCTCCTTCTTCCTTGTTAGCAGAATCTTGATATTGTTCATGGCAGCAATGGGCCACGCCAAGTGAAATAGGGTTAGCCTAACCCAGTCAAAGCAAGCCAGCATTCTGAAGCCTGCGGTAAAACACGGGCCTAAGACCCCAGCCCCAGGAAAGCTTCTCTTCAAGGTGTGAGAACCAAAACCATGTGCCCCACACTAGCCTGGACCCTGAGAACCGAAACTACCCCTACTGTCTACACTCACAGGGCTTTCCTCTTTCACCGTCTCATTAGTATGACTGTGCTTTTCCAGGATGCCCCCCCCCCAGACCTTCACAAAAGACTCATCAACCCTTCAGTGGAAAGCATCAACAGACAGTTTTCACCCCAAATTCTTTGCATCTGTCCTCTCAGAATACTTACCTTGCTGTTTCCACCAATCTTACCTTTCTTTAACCATCTTCCAATTCTCAATAAATTCTGATGTCACTTTTCCTGCCCTGAAACGCTGCCCAAGCTGTGTGGAGGGGGCATCCTCCTGATCATGGTGAGCAACACACTCCAAAAGGTGCTGTTGGGAATGTTTAGGGGTCAACCTTTGAAAGGTCTGTCTTTCAACAGAAGCTTTGCCTATTGTTATCTATAAGTAATCACACACAGAAATAGATTTCAAAAGCTAAAGATTTCTACAGCGATAAAAGAGGCCTGATTTGAAGGACTGCAGACAAATATACATCACCTTTTATATATTCTTTCAAAATTTGTTCACATGCCTTTTATAAGAAAACCAGGCTATAAAGCTAGTTCAGTTTTCAGAAGTATTCAGTTAGAGACCAGATGCCACAAGTCCTTTTAAAAACTTTTTTTCCTTAAAGTTCAAAATCATCAATAATGTAGGCTCCTATCTTTCCTAAATCAGGACAAATGTCTACTAACAAATAAAAGATACTGTAAAACTAATTGATCATTATTATTTTTCATGGTATTAGGATCAGTAAAGCATGTTAACAACATAACATCTTTAAATTATTTCTACATTTGGAGTTCTGGACAATGGTATATTATTATTATTATTATTATTATTATTGATATACATATAATTATTCCTTGGTTGATAACTAATTCATTAAATTAGCTGATTTTATTAATAGACCAGCTTCCACAATTTGGGAAGATTTTACATCTTTCTGAAAAATGAAGCAAAATGTCACCTAACATCATCTGGAAACAAAAAATATCAAGAAAGAAACCTTGACAACTGCTTTTCTGATGTACAGAAAACACACCATTGAGCTCTGCTCTGTGAGGCAGGCTCGGGAGTGGGAGCCCAAGGTGTAGGAGAAGGTTAGAGGCACTGGGGTCAGGCTGCCGCCTGGGCCTGCTGGTATCCAGCTGCCAAAACCCAGATGTGGTAACAAGCACTTTACGCAAAAACTGTCTTATCACCAGCAACCCATGACCTAGGTACTACTTCACGTGCATTTTACTGAAGAAAAAACTTAGGCACAGAGAAGTTAAATAACACACTGAAGATTACACAGCCTAGCAAGCACGAGAACCAGAGTTGCAGCCAAGGTCACCTGTCGCAGCCTCTGTGAAATAACACCTGTTAGCGGTAGTGACACGGCAGTCGCAGAGGAGAATGAGAGAAAGCCAAGTGAGCAGAGTCTAGGCCGCTTCTGGGGAGCTGGTGGGTAGGCTGGGAGGCTCACGTTACACATTGCATCAAACTCTAGGCCAAACTCGAGGAGCAGAGATAAGATCCCTCCTGTTTCCAGCTGTAAGACTTGGGCCAGACCCAGAAGCTGCCGCTGTCTCCTGTAGCAGTCTCATATTGAACATGCCACGTCGAGGAGGGCTTGTTAATAATGCAGGCCCGTAACATGAGTGAGATGTCAGTTTTTAAGAGACACCTGCCACCATCCAACTCCTTTGGCCAAACACAGGCAGAGGAAGGATGACAGCAAGATACCCAAGATGTTAGGTGAGCTCAAGACGGCCGGCTGCCAAGAGTGTGGCTGAGGATTCCACTAGGAATCCTTCATGTCCTGAGGAATGAAGTCCAAGGAGACTGCAAAGCTGAGGACATGAGAAGGTGGTAGAAGCCAAGAAATTGTGGGGAAGTGTCAATCAGAAGGGGGCCGCCCACTGAAATGAAGCAAAAGAAAAAGGCAGAATGGTAAAGAGCAGCATGTCAATACTGGGGAAGGGTCATGGGGAAAACAGATGAGCCAAGAGCACAGAGATGATTCCTTTGAGGGGGAAATAATTACCTGGAGATAAAGAGTCATTAGGATAAAAAAGAACCCCCAAGCGGGGTCTGCGGTGTGCGACAGGGTCCTAAAGTGACACATTCACATGATTATTAGGAATCACTCCTTATCATTGGACATTTGGCTGGGAGCCTCCGCTCCACTATCCCTGGCCTATCTGCGAGCATGCAAGTTCCATAGCAGCTAAGACCTTCATGGTCTTACTCACCACCGCGTCTCCAGGGTCCAGCACAAGGCCTGGGATGTGCTACATGCTCAATTGACATTTTTTGAATTAATAAAAAATAAAGGAAAGGAGGGAGAGGGAGAAGAAGGGGAAGCTGTGACCTCAGGGTAGCAAGCCATGCTGACAAGCCAAACCAGCAGCAGAGCAAATGGCCTCCTGCCTCTTCTTCCCTCTCCAGCTCCTTTCCCCAAACACACAGCGGCCCTGTGCCACCTCTCAGACACAAACGAGGGCCACATACCCAAGGCGTGTATAGCAAAGCACCAAGGAGGCTTGGGGAGCCAGCACTCCCCACCCTATGCCTCCTGGGTCATCCAGTGGTGTACTAGATCAGTCTCTGTAGTGTCTTAGGTCTCTCTCTGCCCTGAAGTTGTGACCTCTGGCTCTTGGGAACCTTCAAAACACAATCAACCAGTGAGCTGTTTTAACACACACTCCTAAGTTCTTCCCTGCTCAGCGAACCCAGTGCCACACCAGGAGGTTGATGGGGCCTCCCTCTCTTTAAACAAAGACTGTCCCTGCTCCACACTTTGGAACACCCCTGGTATTATGAGCAAGGGGAAGAGGTTAGGGGCAGGGATATATCTTGTGTTCTAGTAAGGATAGGTTAGATTTATGCTGCAGTAATATCCCCAAAAGCTTAATGACTGAAAAACAAGGTGTTTTCTCATCCACACTACCTACCCATCACCAATTGGCTGAAGGCTCGATTCTACATTGACCTCTCTCTGGGATCCAGGCTAAACGCAATCATCATGTATCTATGGTAGAGGCAAAGAAAACGGCAGAGGTTCTCACACTGACATTTAAATTCTTCAGTTTGGAAGTCACACACATGGCTTCCACGCAGTCATTGCCATAATTGGCTGGAATAGTCAGTTGGCCCACACAGCTGCAAGGGGTTTAGGAATACAATCCTACCCACTCTCTGTCTTCCCAGACAGAGGGGAAGACAGAGAGCTGGAAATAGTGACTATAGCTTGGAACTGAGCCTAGGAGGTGTGACCCAATCAATCCTAAACCCTTCTCTTTAGCAAAGTGCCAAGGACTAGACATCCTCCATGTCCAGTAGCCTGGCCTGGAGCAATGGAGGTGCTTTCTAGGCTGATGCTCAGGGGATCCCTGTTCCATATGTTTATATCCAGGCCTTTTCACCTGTTCAGCTGTTTCAGCTCTCCCTGCCAGCCCTGATGAGGTCAGGGTGGAGGCAGGCCCACAGGTCTCCCATGGTCCAGCAGGGGCAGGGGGGTGGTCTTCTCCACAATGGACTTCCACTAGAGGTCTCATGGAGGGTAGCACTGAAGTAAACAGCTACAACAAAGCGGCTGGTTTGAGGATTCATTTTCTTCCTTTCTTTTAATAGAGAAGTTTTCCCCTACTTTATTTTAGGAATCAAGCCCCATTGTTCAAATAGTCCACGTGTCGATGCTGACATTTGTATTGCTTGCTATGATGGGTTTAAGGGGAGGCAGAGTGAACCGGGAAGGGGGGGCAGGAAGGCAAGGGAAGCGTTGAGGAGGGAAACAGGCAGAGGAGGAAGGAGGTGGACAGCAGGGGGCATGGAGAAAGACAGGGGGGGGGGGGCTGGAGAGACAGCCTGAGGGGAGAATGTCGCGGAGAACATTCTCACAGTCATCCCAGCTCTTTCGAAGGCCAGTGTGCTGTTGATCACTGTTTGTGTTTCTTTAGAAGTGGATCAGAGTGTTTGTGACTGCACAGGCACCTGAATCAAGAGGAGGAGAAAAATGGCCTTTGCGCTGAGGACCCCACCCCTGGCTGAAGCCCACAGCGCAGGGAGCAACAGAGAGCGTAAGGCTCTAAGAGGAGGCTGTAAGAGGCAGGCCTTTGGAAACCAGAGGTCCTTCAGGGAGCTAGCTCTCTGCACTAGCTCTTCCTCACCAGGCGAGAGGGATCACTGAGGAAAACTCGGAACTAGAAGTCTTAAAGTATCAGATTCCGCTCCATCTGATTTTTGGTCCAGACCCCAAGAGGGTTGAGCCAGGTGACTTCCGCTGGGGTTGTTCTGGTTTTGGTTTTCCTCTGTGCTCCTTCTGTGAAAAGCTATGGCTCACTACTCGCACAGGTTCTGGAATCTTCTGGAATCTTCTTAATCAATATGGGCTGCTGAAGTGAATGGAGAAAACATAAATATCGAAATATATTTAAAAAATAAAAAGGATAGCAGCACCCCCTCACTGCCCACACAGAAGCCGGTCCTGCACCACCACCGCTGCCCACGCAGACGCTCTGCGCTCTCACTAACGAGGCCGAGTCCTTCGTGACACACTGTGCGCCAGGCCCAGTGACAGCAATCAGAAATAATCAGTCTTGATCAAGCCCACGATCCTGGAGGACGCCTAATGTTTCCGCCGGGGTCCTCCCTGGTGACTTCCCCTCTCTGAGCAGGGGGCACACGGCCCAGCTGTTGCAACACCCAGAGAAGCGCGGGAATGACGCTGGACTCTCTGGAGGGGATAGCAGCGCGTGGTGAGCCAGGACAGGGATAAAAGGGCAGGCAGCCGTCAGGGTGAAGCCGCTGCTGGCTGGCTGGCTGGCTGGCTGGGGAATGCCCGCACCGCCTCCGTGAGAAATCTTCCGTGGCCTGGAGATCTTGATAAGGTGGCAGCGCGCCCTGCGGCAGCATCCTGAGGCTGCCGCCGCCCACGCACCCATCCGGGCAGGAGAGAGAGTTGCGCGCTGTCATCGTTAAGGCGGCGGGCGACGGGTGCACTTAATTACCAGGGAAGCCAAATCAGTTCACACTTTCTACGCCAGCTCCTAATTTCATTTGTGTTGTCACTTCCCCCACCCCTTTTTCATAACTCAGTTGAATGGATCTGAAAGATGTGCAGAACTGGGTTCCCACCAGCATGTCTCCAAAATGGGTATAAGCGATGAGGACGTTCGTTCATTTACCCTTTCAGTGACTAAACAAACGTGTACTGAGTGTCTGCTGTATACCTGGCACTGTGCTTGGTGGCAGGGAGATTCTCATATTTGTTTTGCAGAGTGTAGCAATTGGGCAATGGACAGCACTGGCCAGGTCTTCCCGTGTTTGTCAGGGGGGGTAAGCTGTCAGGTTTGGACATCAGAATGGGACAAATTGGAGGAGATTCCCATCTCCCAGGGGCAGGAAGGATTGGTATGCCAGTTGACAGGTGGCACACTCTGCCTTGGAACTGGGCTTTGCATTGATTCTATTAATGAGGTTTAAGGTGGTACTTCTAAGCTGGGCCAGCCGCCTCCTTAATGTTCTTGAGGAAGTCTCCTCTCCCAGGGCCATTCGTCTTCCCCTTATTTTGAGAGCTTGTCAGAAGGGAATTTGTACAGAGCAATGCTGGCCTTTGGGTTAGCTATATCGTGAAGGCAAATGATCTAGGATAATTTTCTGCAGTTGGGAATCCCAAGTCAAGTCTCTAAGGAGTCCTTTAAAAAATAGGGCCTCAGACAGACTCAAGTTCATGTGTTTTTTAAAAAAATAATAATTAATACAGAATTATTAAGAAAATTGGCTGGAATGCATATTCCCAAACTCTTGGTCTTCCTGATCTGAAATGTGTGCTCCTTCTCTGACTGGTGCAGACTAGCACTGCAGCTCTCTCAGGGGGTTTGCACATCACACGCTCGTGAGACCGTAGGGGTTCCTGAGACACACCTCAGGGGCACCCCTGACCTCTCTCCCCATTCACTCAATCAGAGGAAAGCCACGATAATATTCTTTATATATATTAGTCTTCCTTTCTTAAGAGAGCTAAGGGATTTTAAGGAAAAGTTTCTATATTAAGAGAGAAGAAGGAGAGAACAAATAAATGAAGGACCAAGGGAGAAGGAAGGGAGGGAGGGAAGGAAAGAAGGAAGAAAGGAAGGAAGGAAAGAAGGAAGGGAGGGAGGGAAAAAGGGAAAGAGGGAAGGAGGGAGGTGAGAGAGAACGTCTAAATCATGTACAGGTATTCACCAAAGGACTAGACGGTGGCCCAGGAAGGCCACAAGGCCTACCAGGCTCACAGAGCTACACTGGAGTGCAGGTAAACTGCCCACAACACACCTAAGCTAGCCTCTCTGTTTGGCCAAAGATGCCGAGGCCTTTGATTTTGCCCACATGTTTCTAGGAAGCCTGTAATATACTGATTTTTGCTTACCTTTTATTTAACAATTTACCAAATGAATTTCTATTCTATCTCTACTGCTTTTGATTTATTTAATAAAGAGATTCCCAAGGAAGAAAGCCCTAGCTAAATATTTTTATCTGGATGAAGATAAAGACAATCTGATTATGTCAAAGCTTAGGTGCCGTGATGAAGTTCATTTGTCATACCACTGTTGTCACCTTGTAAAGCAGGCAACATGGGAGACGCAGCTGCAGCTTGCATTGAGACAACCCCCAGCCTCCTCTGCAATATATTAGGAGATAACCTTTGTGGGTGGGGAATGGAGACAGATGCTTGAGCTAAATTATCCCGTATAATGACAATGTCTCATTGATACAAATGATTTCCTTTTCAACATCACCTTTGTAGTCAACTTTTCCATTTTTGCCCAGCTTTATCTTTCTGTCAGCATTAAAAAAAAATATCATCATGAGGTAAAATGTGCATGATATCCACATAAATGCATACTGTCAGGAGGTTTCACTGCTGTAAACTTGCCCTCACATTCCCCCCGTTTCCGCCCTGTCAGGGCTTACATTCGGGTGCCTGGCAACCCTGTGCACGATGCGGTAGCATACACAGGGTGAGGCAAGAGGTGATAGCCCAGGGGAATCCCCAGCAAAAGGGCAGATCTGCCAAGGACCGTTATCAGATGAGGTGGAGGGGTGTGAGGTGACTCAGACACTGTGAAAGGCATTATTCATTTATAACCATGCTTTCCTTTGTCAGAAAGCATGCCCTTGAAGTGCTGTGTCTAAACGAAGTTCTGCAATCCAGTCCTGTGTTAAAGAGGCTGAAGAGGCTTGCTATTCACATGAATCCTATAAAGCATCCTTTATGTATCAAAGACTTCATTCATTCATTTGTTCACTCATTCATTTGGCAAATATGCATTTATTCAGGACTCCGAGCAGGACACTTGGTTAAGCATTGGGAATATGGGAGAAAAGAAGACATTTTCCTGTGGTGATGAGCTTCAGAACATTATACAAGCACTACAAGAGAAATATAGGAATGCAAACTGATCTTTTGCCAAAAAAAAATGGGTCTTTAGAGATAATTGCTTACGACAGACTAGAGACTCAATAGAATTGGGCTCTTTGGGCAGCTGCCCCTCCTCCCTGACCCACACCCCCGCCATCCGAGTCAGTTTGTTCTTCTAGGGCGGGATCTCCCACCTCTCCTCCCAGAAGTCTAGTTTTAGTTTTGCTTTGATCCAATTCCTTTTTCCCTTACAGCCTATTTGAACTACAATGTGATCTGTTCGGCTTGGATCCCAAGCACGTTTTGGAAAATTCCCCTTTGAAGAGCGAACAGGAGACAAGGGCACCAAGTTTATGTGTGTGTGTGTTGGGGGGGGGGGTCACTAGAGACACTCACTGGCGCATATGCCTCTGCCTGTTTGCCATCAGGTACCTAAAAGTGAAGAGAGAACAAGGAGCAGAAAGTTGAAAGATCAAGCCCCAAGGTTTATGTAACTCCTGCTGCTGCCGATGTCTGATCTCTCAGCTCAGGCACCAACACGGGGGACCTGATAAGGCACCCTTCCTTGAGGAGACCAGCCAGCCTCTTGGCGGTAAGGTGATTATACCAGACACCCCTGCCCAGGGTAGGAATGGGTCAGTCATTTGTCCTTCCTGAGACTGATATGTGTTCCAGCTATGGGTGTACCTTCCTTGCCCATACACCTTGGCTGGCCCACCATCTGAGAGCTCCCTGAATATCTGATATGTTGACATGAAATCACACATCATCATATTACCTCAGACCTGGGGACCTGTGTGACAGCAAAAAAAGGTATCACGAATGCCTGTGACCTCAGGAAGCTTTATACTTTTTATACACCATACAGTCTGTAGGCTGCCAGCTTGGGCGTGTCCGAAAGGCCTCCGCAAGGTCCAGCTAAGGTGCCAGGTTTGGGATAAAGTCATCATTCAACATGCACAACATACTTTGCATACTTTGAATACAAGGCAGAAGTGGCCCCTCTTTATTACTTATCTAAGTGATCTAAGTCACTCATCTAAGTGATCCCATTAGGGAATTTGTGCTTCTTATTCCTGAAAAGCACAATAACCAGAGACAACCACAGGCTGACAGAAATGAGGAAACTAGAGGCTCATACCCTCATGGGGTAACTTCAGGGTTACCCCACAGGGCAAGCAACCAAAACCAGCAAAACTGCCATCCTTGGAGATGAGTATCAGCTATGCCTCATGGAAGCATCAGGAACAGTAGTGGTTCTACCAGCCCTCCTACTGTAACTTTTCTTTAAATTGAGAGGAAAACCAGGTGAGGGTGATTCTTCATGGATCTGAGTAGGGTGGGAGGCAGACGGCAGCAGAGGCTGCCCGTGCCTCCTCTGTAGGTACTCGGCGCCCACTGTGCTGTGCACACCCATCAACTCTGACCACAAGCACCTGCCACTCAGAGCTTGGTTTAACTTATGAGCTCACTTGGCCCAAGCACAGGACAGGCCAGAGGTGCTGGGGAATTGATGTACCTAGAAACAGGCTTCAATAAAGCATAGCAAGTGTAGCTTGAAGAATGTATAACAAAGGAACCTAAACTTGCCTGGTGCCCAGGAAAGGCCTCTCTGAGCCACCAAGGATGAGTAGAAGTCAGCTAGACAAAGAGGTGGAAGAAGGGTGTGACAGGGACATAAATAAAGTGGAGGCCACGGGACATACCATACAAGGAAATGGGAAACAGAGTGGCAAGAGAAGCAGGCAGGGGTCCTACCCCGAAGGGTCTTGGGCTCCTTGTTTTGGAATCTCAATTGTTTCCTAAGAGCAACAGAAATCCATTAGGGGCTCTTCACAGAAGATAACACGATCCAACTGATGTGTTGGGAGATGGTGCTGGCTCTCTTATGAAAAATGGTTTTAAAGAATCAAGACTAGAGACAGAGAAAGCAGATGTCCATTGACATTTGAATATGAATCTGATGTACAAGGATACGTGATCAATGATGCAGTAAAGTCCACTGCAGAGGGAATAGGATGTTCCAAAGGGAATGTAAAAAATGAAAAGAGCTGACAGCCCAGGCCCGAGCCTCGTGGACAGAGATCTTGAAGGAAAATGTAGAGGCAGAGGAGACTACACAGAAAACCTGGGGAGAGCGGCTGGAGAGGTGATGAAAACCTGGAATAGGCAGCACCCAGGGAACCCAAGGGCAGAGAGTTCTTCAGTCAGCAGTATCAGGTGCTATAAGAGGACAAGAGAAGGCTCAGCCACTGTTCCTGGCAGAACAAAATAACGCAGCCTTTAAGGAAAATAATCAATCATGTATGTCCAAGAACCACGTCCTTGATAGTTTACTCAGAGAAAGTAATTGTGGAGGAAAACAACCTATTTCTATAACAATGGTGATATTATTAATAATGTAAAAAATTAGATAGTAAAATATCTTTAATGCCTGTGAGAATTGACTCAGTAAGTTATAAAATAAATTTATTTTACAACCATTAAATATTATAACTATGGCTGCCATGAAGCAGCATTAAAATGTATATAAAATAACATCAAATGAAAAAGCAAAATGCGCCTGACCTGTGGTGGCACAGTGGATAAACTGTTGACCTGGAATGCTGAGATTGCCAGTTCGAAACCCTGGGCTTGCCTGGTCAAGACACATATAGGAGTTAATGCTTCCTGCTCCTCCCCTCCCCCCTTCTCCTTCTCTCTCTCTCCTCTCTAAAATGAATGAATAAATAAATAAAAAGCAAAATGCAAGATTCTATGTAAAAAGTAAATATATGTATGGATAAGGATTGGAATGCCATGGAAAATGTAAATACTGCAGATTTTGGAGAAGTGGGATTGTGAATATTTCTTATTATTCCCACTATTAATTATACTCTTTATAGACAATAAATTACAACCAGGAGGGAAAGAAAACATACAGTGGAGCAACTTTATAATAGGTAGAAAAACTGAAAATAATTCCAAACAATTTTCTGTGTGACTAAGAATAAGAGAATAAAATATAAATTTTGCCACCTATAAGAAAGGTTTGTGGAAGTATTTATTGCTTTGTGGACCAAAGAAAGTCAGACAACTTAATATATACTTAAATCTCAACTAAAGAGAACAAATGTCCAAATAGCTTTTAGTGTGGAAACTACTTATTCTTGGAAGCTATGAAAATAAAAGAAAATTAAGTTAATTGCAGCATAATATTCACTATATTCACAATATTCACAATAGATTCTACACATTCTCCCACTTTCTGGAAAAGGAGAAAGGAAATGAACATTTTTTGAGTGCCAACATGTGCCAGGAATGCTACTAGTCATTCACACACAGTACTAGCTCATACCACCCCAGGAAGGTAAGGACCTGTGCATCATCAATTATGTTCTCCAGTGTCAACATACATCAGATCCCATAAAGTCTGTTCCTGCTCTGTCTTACAGTCTCACCTCCCCATCGGGGAATGGATTTCAGTGGCCATCTGCACAACGGCAGCTCCAGTGCAGACATGGTTTTGTTTCTCTAACTTACCTAAATTTCAAGTCAGAGTTGCATCATTCAGAGTTGCATCATCACCTCTTTAAATTTTTTTTTTTTTTTTTTTTTACAGAGACAGAGAGAAAGAGAGAGGGATAGACAAACAGGAATGGTGAAAGATAAGAAGCATCAATCATCAGTTTTTCGTTGTAACACCTTAGTTGTTCTTTGATTGCTTTCTCATATGTGCCTTGACAGTGGGGCTACAGCAGACCGAGTAACCCCTTGCTCGAGCAAGTGACCTTGGGCTCAAACTAGTGAGCTTTTTTGCTCAAACCAGATGAGCCCGAGCTCAAGCTGGTGACCTCGGGGTCTCGAACCTGGGTCCTCTGCATCCCAGTCCGATGCTCTATCCACTGCACAACCGCCTGGTCAGGCTCTTTTCTTTAAATTTAAACTCCTACCTTCTCTCACAGTAGCTCTGCCATCATAGTTCCAAAATTCATTCATGCATGAGCCTATGGCTGAATCTCTGTTGTTTAGTGTTCTTTTATTCTGGCATTTAATGTTCTTATCATCTCTCCAACATATAGCATTTGAGCTCCATGCCTACTACAGTGTCATGGAATGCCAGAGTACACCCTTCTAGTTGACTACTTACTAAAGGGGGTTCCATTTCATCCCTTGATAATCACATTCTCAGTTTATTCACTTTTCTAATAACTCTATTGTAATGTTTATAAGATGGCGTGCTTTTAATTGTTTCCTTCTCCCCATAGATACAGAGAGTGAGTTTCTCTAATGGGCTCTGTAACTCCCATCCTCTTTTATTGCTAATGGACTCTGAAGTAATGTAGAATGACTGAAGAGTGCAGTCAGAGAAAAGCAGAAAAATCAATACCTGTCCAGACTCCATATTAGTTAAAAGCAGACAACAGAATTTTCACTGGCTCCCAAGTATCTGAGAGGAGGGAAATTACCTCAGATGGGCTGGAAACCCGGGGTGTTGGAACAAGAGACTATCACAATAGTCGGGGTATTTCTTAGAAATCTGAGAGCTGTCTCCAGTAGAGGGCAGTGGAACCTGCGTACTGACCCCAGGCCTGACCCAATTCGTGCTGCCTCTTGAGACTTCTCTCCTCACCTTCCAACAGACCGTGCTAAACTGATCTAGCAAAATCAAAGGAATACCCTTCGTCACACATTCTCATTGTTATCAGAGTATACTAAGCCTTTTACGCATACCATCTCATTCATTATATGTATTTTAATATTTTTATTTATTGATTTTTAAAGAGAGAAAAAGGGAGAGAGAGACAGGAGCACTGGTGGCCCCTGCTTGTGCCACCGGATGTCAAACTGGTAACCTCTGCATTTCGGGACAACGCTGTAACCAGCCAAGCCATCCAGGCAGCGTATGTCCATGCCCCGTCTCATTTAGTCTTCACAACTCTGGGATATGGATACTATGGTAACCATCATCTTCATTTAAAGATGAAAAAAAAATAGGTTAGCTTGCCCAGGGGCACCCAGCTATTGATTAGAGCTGCTCTTGGAATTGGTTCTACCCTACACCCCACGAGTTCAGGCACCATGCTCTCGGTGGCAGGCCTCCCCACGCTCCATCCCTGTGTACCGTATTATCTTACCCAAGGGCATTTCTTTTTTTTCTTTTTTCTTTTTTTTTAGTGTAAGAGAGAGAGACAGACAGGGACAGACAGACAGGAAGGGAGAAAGATAAGAAGTATCAGTTCATAGTTGCAGCACCTTAGTTTTTCATTGATTGCTTCCCCATATTTGCCTTGACCAGGGGGCTCCAGCCAAGCCAGTGACTCCTTGCTCAAGCCAGCACTCTGGGCCTTCAAGCCAGTGACCTTTGGGCTAAAGCCAGTGACCATGAGGTCATGTCTATGATCCCACACTCAAGCTGGCGACCTTGCACTCAAACTGGTGGGCCCACATTCAAGCCAAATGAGCCCACGTTCAAGCCAGTGACCTCAGGGTTTCAAACGTTGGTCCTCAGCATTCCAGGCTGATGCTCTATCCCCTGTGCTACCACCTGGTCAGACAGAACATTTCTTGACAGCTGGAACCTTCAGTTACTCATCTTTCTGTTCATTTGCAGAGAGCTTTGCATATGGTAGGTGCTCAATAAATTATTTTTACTGTTGCATCATTCAGAAGTTTTTTAGTGTGCCATTTTAATGTATTATGATATATAGAGTAGGTTTAACAAACTCCCCAGGTTGTCTTCATTTACAATACAAAACAATAGCAAACAGCAATGACACAGATGAACCTGCTGAAGGTATGGACAAGTGAGAATGAACTAATCCCTCACTGGCTGCTGTATTTAGGTTATATATATAAGCCGACAGCAAAAGGCTAAGATGTCTGTTTCACTATGTCTGTTTCTTTAAACTTCTCACTCTGCTACTCCCATATTTCTCAAATTTTTCTATTAAAGCCCAGATTAGTTATAACTTCTAATCATTATATCCATAATTTTTGTCAACTGCCACCTCCAGGACAGAATGGGTTTGGATAGGTCTTGGCATCCAGCCTTCCTTTTCAAGATTTCACCCAATAACCCCTCTGCTAGCATCTCTCAGAGTTAAACACCACTCACCCCCAAACACTCACCTGCATCACATTCCTATCAAAGACGATGAGACTGAATCCATGCCTATCTATAATTCCTTACCCTTGTTAAGACTATACAGATACGGCATTTTAATGTGTCTACATGTCATCCCTTTTATCATCTCCATTACTAACAGGACTTTTATAGCAATGAATCCATACAGTGCTACAGCCTTAAATAATACCTGATGGTTAACTAAAGTAATCTTGGATAAAAGTAATCATGGATAAAATCAGGACATATTTTTATACTTCAAAGAATTAAAAACACTACGTTGTAATTATGTCTAGAAAGAGAAGAGTTTAAGAGTATGGAGTTGAATGATTGTTTCCCAAACTAGGGCTCACAGAATCATTTTTCAGAGGTCCTAGAGCTCTCTGGGAGAAACTTATGTGGTTATTATATTTCATGAAAAATTACTAAAAGCATATTCTGGATTATGGTCCCCTATGAGAGGTTATACAGTGCAGTGGTTAAGAGCCTGTAAGTGGTTAAGAGTGGTTTTGGAACAGACAGCCTGTGTTTATAACCTGGCTTTGCCCCTTACTAGCTATGTGAGCTTGGAAAGTCCCGGTACTCAGTTTCTTTATCTGTGCAATGGGATTGTTTCATAGTGTAATAATAAAGGTTATATGAAATAAAGTACACAAAGTACTCAGAACAGTGTCTGGTACACAATAAGCACTTTATAAATGTTACTCGTTGTTTTAACTATAACCAAGAAATGCCATATGGTCTCAAGGTTTGTGTTTGCCTGTGTGTTTAATCATATAACACTACTTGTACTTCATAGCTGAGAGAGAAAAGAAGGAGCCTGGATGAATAAACAATGAGCTCACACCAAGTGAAGTCCAAGCGCTATCACAATCTGCTGTACAATGATTGATTTTTAGGAGTTTGAATGGAGAAAAGAAGTGGGAGAATTGAGTCACTCCCCAAAGTTCACAATGGTAGAGAAATACCAAACTTCAAAGAATGTACAGTATTGTGGGCAACACCATATTCCTATAGCAAGAAGCTCTTTATTCTCAGCAAAACCTCATCTGTCCATGTTAGCATTGTGAATTTAATTTTCTTTATGTTTCATTTTATTTGTACTTAATCTGCAAATTTCCTTTTGGAATTGCAAGAGCTTTAAATATGAGTTCGTGTTTCATTTTTCTTTAACTTATGTAAATAACATTATTTTATATTAATACTTGAACTCAAAAGGATTTTTTTCTAAGAAAAATTTTCTTTGAAAGGATCCCTAAGTTATTCAAATGGAAAAACACTGCACAAATTACTATAGCCTTTCCCTTCTTGTTTGCTTGGTAGATTACTGATGAACAAACCTTATTTAGGTTTAAGATTTGCTCTGCCTCTAATATTCCCTTCCATTTATGTCAAATTGGAAGTATATGTATCCTCATATACCATGACCATTCCTTTAGTGTCATTATTTAATTATTTGATTTTAACATTATTTAATTTTTTTATTTTTTTTTAAATAGAGAAAGAGAGAGACAGACAGGAACAGGCAAGAAAAGAGAGAGATGAGAAGCATCAGCTCATAGTTGGAATACCTTAGTTGTTCATTGATTACTTTTTCATATGTGCCTTGAATTGGAGGTTCCAGTCAAGCCAGTGACCCCTTGCTCAAGCCAGAGACTTTGAGCTCAAGCCAGCAATCATGGGGTTATGTCTATGATCCCACACCCAAGCCAGTGACCCTGTACTCAAGGTAGTGAGCCTGCACTCAAGCTGGCAACCTTAGGGCTTCAAATCTGGGTCCTCAGCATCCCAGGTCAACCCTGTGCCACTGGGGGTCAGGCAAGTTATTTAACTTTTTTTTTTTTTTTTTTTTTTTTGGTATTTCTCTGAAGCTCGAAATGGGGAAGCAGTCAGACAGACTCCCGCATGCGCCTGACAGGGATCCATCTGGCATGTCCACCAGGGGGCGATGCTCTGCCCATCTGGGGCGCTGCTCTGTTACAACCAGAGACACTCTAGCACCTGAGGCAGAGGCCATAGAGCCATCCCCAGCGCCCTGGCCAACTTTGCTCCAATGGAGCCTTGGCTGCGGGAGGGGAAGAGAGAGACAGAGAGGAAGGAGAGGGGGAGGGGTGGAGAAGCAGATGGGCGCTTCTCTTGTGTGCCCTGGTCAGAAATCGAACCCAGGACTCCTGCATGCCAGGCTGATGCTCTACCACTGAGCCAACCAGCTAGGGCAAGTTATTTAACTTTTAATAGTGTATTTGAAAATGTTCCCATCCCTTGAAATAACTTGTCTTACACACTATATATTCATTCAAATATACAAGCTTTTACAAACAAAAGAGAAAATAGCAGCACTGTAGAGTATGTTCCTAAAGAAATAAAAAATAGTCCACACCCCAACAGCCTCTATGCTTTTCATGAGGAGAATTCAACTAGGAAGGTCCCTGAACAAATCTGACCTACAACTCCAGCTTCAAGTGATACTAGATAGAGGTTGGCTGAGGTAACAAGACCAAGGTCATGACCACTCTGGGTCCTTCCTCATGCCTTACAATTTGGCTCTACTGGGAAACCCCCTGGAAATATAAAGGAATAGGGACACCTCCATTTTTTAGTCTACTTTTGTGCTGTTATATCTTCTCCTACTACACAAGCATACCAAGTGTTCTGGTGCTGCAGAGGAAGGATTGTATTTATAGAGGCCTTGAAGCTTTAATTAACTGGTCTAAATTGTTGAATAAATGCCTGCGTCCCTAAGGATCAAATCCCAGTTGAATAAGAGGAAAGAAGCTAAGTGCGCAACTGAGACAAATTCCTACGAGTAATATCCAATTAGTGGCTCTTTCCTTACCAAGTAGCAAAGAACAATTGATGTTACCATAAAATTTAAGAGGTTTCCTGAAATAGTGAGGAAAGAAGATGTGTGATCAGTCATTTTCAACATGAAGAATGCCAGTCAAAGGTGATATTCAAATTAGTTAACAGATGGGAGGGAAAGGGTCAATTAAGCTTGTTTCCCTGAAGGACCCAGCTGTGCCAGGTGTTAACCCTCCAGTTGCTATTCATGGGGATGGTCCAGGTAGTTCTGGAGAGGGGTACCCCAGCCAGCCAATGGGAAAATATTACACTATTTTACAACAACTATGGCTATCTTAATGTAAGCTGAATTTACTACTTCCTGTGCCCCGTACTGTAAGTGTCATTTGACAGAACGGAACTTTGAGGTAGGCTTTGGCTCAGGGTAAGAGTTAAAAATTTTACTCATTTTCCATTAGGTCAGGAAGACAAGAACATCTCCCAACACGAGGCAGTGTGGATTAACTGATTAAAGATAAAGAAGGCAACCTCAACACGAGAGGCTGTGTCGGAAGCTACATACCTTATTTTGAAGACAAGAGCTTAGATTTCTGCTGATGTGTCAGGACTCCTGAATAGATGGTGGGGTTTAAACTCCATTTGAAAGGTAGAGTTGGTCTTTCATTGAAGGCTTCATCTTCTATACTGAATCAAATTCTAAAGCATTTGCGTTGTGGATTTTTTTCATATGCGCTCTCTAGCTAATATCAAGCCAATCACAAAAAATAAGTAAATACTCATTGATCCACGGAGGATGAAAACCAGTATTTTTCTGGGGTAACTTTAATTTGTGGTAGGCCTAGAAACATACTGTTTTTCTTTCTCATTTCTCTTGCCAGCAGCAGCCATTTTAAGCTGGGGTTTCCAGGGAGAGGTGAGTATGCTCATGGAAGGAACGAGCCAAGGTAAGCTTCTGTGTGAAAGAGAAGTCAGTGCTTTTATGAATGGGAGGGTGGGTGTTCCAAAGATAATTACTTTTTGACCTGAATGATTGAAGGAAATGACTTTCCTGAACCAATCTTGCAAATAACTAGGTCAGTCAGGGCGCAGTTCCTTTCCCATGACATGGTTTACCCATCAACCCCACCCCCAGCTCCCACCTTCCCCACACAAGCCCTAATCGACTGCAGAACAGCCCAGGCCCCCTCCCATACAGACGGGGAATGGAGAACAGACCAACTAGCTCTCGCCCAAGCTGCAGTGGTGAACTGAACTGATCATTATTCTAAACCACTTGTCATCTAAATAGTTTCCAGTCCAGGCAAAGTTTTTATGTTTATGCTTTTTTTTTTAAAAAAAAAAAAATGAAGTTTCTCAAGTCATGTTATTTGAAGCAGTCATCCAAGCTTGTCATTTAATGAAAATGGTGTCTAGGAAATTGCCGAGATGAAGATCTTTGAGTCAAACAGTCCTTGAACCAGAAGAAGGGAAATTCTCCCAGTCTCCATCTTAGGAGTTCTATAGAGAGGTTTATTAAGAAACACCCCTCCACCTTCTAGGGGGATGGAGGTTTGGGAACAATGTTTTTTTTTATGGAACCCCCCCCCAAATTTGCAGACAGAGCTATACATCACTCACCCCTACCCTACTCCCACTCCCCAAGGGGAAGAAGGGAGGGAAAGATAGCTCAGAACAGGTACCCAAGCCCAGGTCAAAGAAGAGCCTGGACCAGATCTTTCTGGTAACTGTGTCATGTTTATGATCCCAGAAACAGGTTTAATTATTTTCTGGAAAATGGGTGGTCTTATGTTGGAAACAGGATGGTAGAATTACGCTGTCCCATGCTTTTACCTGGGCTTTGCTTTGCCAATTATTGTGTATTATGCTAATTAGCCACTTGAATGGTCCTGAGACAGAGAAGTAAAACATTGGTTCTCTTGTTGTCTCCATGCCCCCCTCCACATTCTGCAGCAGCCAACGTGCCCCCCTGAGGAGCTTCCTGGAAGCACCAAGCCCTGGCAGAGGAATTGTGTGTTTTGACACCCTTTGCTATGACCTCAGACAGCATGTCATTAAAAAAAAAAAACCTTCAAAGAAAGAGAAATGGATGTTTAGTGAATGTGTCTTCTATACCTGGGAGTGACTTATTTAATTTCCCCCAAAACTATGATATTATTTCCATATGAGGAAACAGAGGCTCACAGAGAGATAAGATCAATTAGAAAAAATGAACAAAAATATAGAACAAAAAGGAAAGCACCCCTTCCCTAAAAAAAAAAAACCTAAATCTGCCTGACAAGACCACCGGTGGCGCAGTGGATACAACATCAAACTGGGACACAGAAGATCTAGGTTCGAAACCTCGAAGTCTCCAGCTTGAAGTGCAGGCTCATCCAGCTTGAGCACAGGCTCACCAGCTTGAGCAGGGGGTTGCTGGCTTGAGTGAGGGATCATAGACATGACCCCATGGTCACTGGCTTGAGCCCAAAGGTCACTAACTTGAAGCCCAGGGTCGCTGGCTTGAGCAAGGGGTCACTTGCTCTGCTGTAGCCCCTTGGTCAAGGCACATATGAGAAAGTAATCACTGAACAACTAAGGAGCCAGAACAAAGAATTAATGCTTCTCATCTCTCTCCCTTCCTGTCTATCTGTCCCTATCTATCCCTCTCTCTGACTCTCTCTGTCTCTGTCAAAACAACAACAAAAACAACTCTGAGGTCCAGGCAACTCGCACCAGACCAGAAGCACTGTGTTTCTCTAGTAGTAGTGACCAGGGCTGGAGGCTGGCAAACAAAACTGTATGGCGGCGTCTTAAGCGCTCAACCTGTCTGTTATCTAGTGACAGTTATCTGTCAGAATCCACGAGGTTTGGCTGTCCCCAGCCTTGCTTCTTCCCTACACCTCTCCAGGTGATTTTTCAGTCTTATCCTGCTTCCCTTCTTAATCACAGGTTCCCTCACCTTCACCCCCTGTGGTCCAATCCCCAGTGGATGCACTTGTCTGACATACAACTTTTAAGCACTCTGCACTGCCAGCTGTTAAACCAGGACAATAACCTTAAGCCTTGCACCTAGAGATTTTGCACGTTAACTTGTGAATGGTTTGGCAAACCCTTCCATAAAGGTTGAAATAAAAATAAAACCCTCTCTTTTCTTCCTGTTTTTTTTTTCAACTTAAGCAAAAATTTTCCTGCCTACTCTAAAGCTATTTTCTTTATAATAACTATACAAATTAGCAACTTGGATACACCTGGGGAAAAAACAAACTGCATATGTCTCTGCCTCTCTTTTTATCTCACCAAACAGTGCAATGACACTGGGACACAGATGCTGGCTCGTATAAGTGATTGTCATATAGAGCTTGGCATCCCTCATCTATCACTGCCCTCTATGCATACATAAGGCTTTGAATAATCAAATTTGGAGGGCTATATACATTCTCATTGTCCAAGTTCATTTCACAACACATTGTTTAAAACGGATTTTTAATATGTCGTCCAGGTTAATGTCAGTGGGTGAGTTTGAGGGGCTAGTGAAGGTGTTTCATAGACAGAAGACTGGCAAAGTGGTGCCATATTTCCTTGGGGCTTTCTTCCTGAGCCATTCTGCCCCAACCTCACAATCGTAATTCTGCATCCATCCTCCCTCGAGTCAAGGCTGTCAGTCATTCCCAACTCAGCAGTGGCTTTATAAAACGCACAAAGAGTAATTACAGAAAGACCCCCATGAATTTTCATATGTACTCTTACCCCAGGACTGGTATCCAGGCTCGCACTTGAACTGTTCCCTACTTAACTTAAATCTGGCAAACACAATAGAACAAAACTGCTTGGAGGGAGAGAAGGAAGCAGGGAGTGGAGGTGGGGAAGGGGAAGTCCAGACCAGCACAGCCCAGATTTTGAAGGTTATAATAAAACTTTTAGCACTGTTGAAACAATTAGATCATTTGACTGGCCTTAACAATCCAAATCTCGTAAATTAGCCTGGTGGGGGCCTCATACTGTTAAGCAATGCATTATATTGTTCCAATACCACCATCTAGCTAAAGGAGAACAGACCGGTTTTAATTTTAGCTCTAAGAAATTATACTTATCCCGGTCCTTGTGACAACCTCTGTAATGGTTATATAGAAATGTGGCTTTTTGTCACAAACATTTTATATTTTTTAAATTACTTTTGCTTTAAGTATAACATGAATAATGATTTTAAATTGCTCAATTTCAAAAGTTGTTTTCTTCCTCAAAATTTGGAATTAGATATTTTCAAATGGCATTTTACTCAAAATACTTTTTTCAAACACCATCTTTTACAAGTTGCAAATACTAATACTTCTGAGATGCAAATATTCACACAGCATGAAGTACCATGCTCTCTACCACAACACTAGAACAAATAAAACATATGGTCCCTGATTCTTGATAATTCTCCTGAATTTTAAAACCAAAAAGAAGCCCTGGCCGGTTGGCTCAGTGGTAGAGTGTTGGCCTGGCGTGTGGATATCCCGGGTTCGATTCCACCCCTCCCCTCTCAGTTCCTTCTCCCTCTCTTTCTCTTCTCCCACCTCTTCCCCCCTCCTGCAGCTATGGTTCAAATGGAACGAGTCACTGAGGATGGCTCCATGGCCTCCGCCTCAGGTGCTGAAAAATAAAAATGGCTCAGGCTGCAACAGAGTAACCCCTAGATGGGCAGAACATTAACCCCTAGTGGGCTTGCTGGGTGGATCCTGGTAGAAGTACATACGGGAGTCTGTCTCTGCCTCCCCTCCTCTCACTAAAAATAAAAAAAAGAAAGAAAAAACCCCAAATAGACAACTAAGTGCATATGTTAATCACTGAACCCATAAAATTAAAAAAAAATATGTCAAGTTCATCATTAATTGTCACCGATATCCTAAAAGAGGCCTTAACAATCCAAAGACAAAGAGAGATATACAGAAAAGAAAAAGGGAGAGTTGGGACGGTGGGGGCGGGGGAGACAAGGAGAAAGAGAAAAAAGCACAAATGTCAACCACGAGTGTGCCGGGTCAGGGCTGCCGCTGGGGAGAGCCAGGATTCCCTGGTGGGAGAGGCAGCAATGGGCTCTCGCAGATGAGACCAGCGACGGTTGCTTATGTAACAATAATGAACCTTAAAGTAGTAGTAGCTATGTACCAGGCATTCTAAATTTATTAACAATTTTAATCCTCATAGCAATCTGATGAAATTTAAACTTATTTTAAGATAAGGAAATTAAGATACAAGGAGGCTGAGTAACTTGACCAAGGTCATGCAGCTAGAAAATGGTAGTCAGGATTAGAACCCAGAGACAGGCTCCAAGCATCTGCACACTTAGCAGCATGCTGTACTCCATTGTAAACACTCTAGAACCTATCCCACCAGGTTAGTGTTACTCCATCGGACCAGTCACCTGAGAGGCTCTGCTTTGGTCCTAGAGACTCTGTCAGTGCTCAGCCTTCGGGTCACCCCTGCACCACTTTCTTTTGTCTCTTCAGCGGTGGCAAGTTTTTAACTGCTGAAGAGTGGATTCAATTTTTTAGAACTGACAAACATATCAGAGCCATGCATGGTGAATGGGTGAGCTATGGAAAATGTATCTTTTTAGATGAAAACAGGGTTGATGGGGAATCAATGCAACTAGTTTTCTTATGTGGCCCAGGAACTGCTTTGACAGTATCAATGGAGGAATTCCACATGTGGCAGAGGCAACTGTGAATTACTAAAATTTGCATGCAAGGATCATTTGGGTCTTTCTTTCTTTCTTTTTAAATGTTTATTTTATTGATTTGAGATAGAGAGAAAGGGAGAGAAAGAGAGTCTGAGACAGAGACGGAGACAGGAACCTCAATCACGTGCCTTCACCATGGAATTGAAGCAGCAACCTCTCTGCACTTCAGGGGGATGCTCCGACCAACCGAGCCATCCAGGCAGAGCAAGATCATTTGGGTCTTTCTGAAAAGTCTGCTTGCTTTGATCACTTTCCAGGCGATTCCATACTGTGTCACTCCTCACCTTGTCTGAGGGACCTTTCCACGGAACTGTAGTATTTATCTTTAGTGTAGTCCTTTGTAACTCAGCTTTCCCACAGAGGCATCTACAACATTCTTGCCTTTTCAATAAGAAAAAAAGGTAATAGGTATAACAACTTTGGGAGAACTGAAATAGGAATCAAGGTCTTTTAAACTCTAATATTTTATGAAAGGTATACCAGAAAGAGGAAAACCAACTTCAGGGATCAAACTCCACAGGCTGTAGTACTCTGAAAATTCCCATATCCAGGGGGAGAATTTCTGGCTCCAAGACCTGAATTCATTAATTCATGCAGAGTTAATTAATTAGGGTGAGAGAAACTGACTCATACTAACTGTACACATTACAGACTGACATATAAACCAGAGTAGACATTTATTTTCCATGTAACCATACAACCCATTGTTCTCAAACACAGTGTATTTCTCCAGTTTGTTAAAACTATTTTCTCCTTTTCTGGATTTCAAGAAGGACTTTGATCACTTGTTGCCACCCATCACTTCAAGCAGTGGATAGTATGGTAGGTTACTAATCCTATATTAGGTTATTTGCATTATCCATTCCTTTGCATTGTCTTCTATGTTTGGTCATCTTAGATAACCTGACTACTTCCCAGCCCAGGTACATTTCACCTCTCGATCTGGAGAAGCACATAGAATTGCTCATTTAGTTATGTATGTTTCTTACTTGCTGTATTAAATTCTAATTTTATAGTACTAGGTTTAATTTCAATTAAATATAAGTAAAAGTTTAATTCTTCCCTCCTCCCTAACAAC
The DNA here is from genome assembly GCF_036850765.1 of Saccopteryx bilineata. Classification (NCBI taxonomy): domain Eukaryota; kingdom Metazoa; phylum Chordata; class Mammalia; order Chiroptera; family Emballonuridae; genus Saccopteryx; species Saccopteryx bilineata. The sequence continues at coordinate 63,777,867 of NC_089490.1, read as the reverse complement.
AACAACAATAATGGTTGACATTTGTTGAGTTCATACTATTATATTACCCAGGCTCTGCTATAAGCACTTTTCAGATATTTAACCCTCACAACTATCATAATAATGGAGGTAGCTCTCATTATTATCCACATCTCACAGGTGAGGAAACGGACCTGAAAAATCACTTTCTCGGGGTCAAAGGGTGAGTAAGTGGCAGAGCTAAGATGCACAGTTTGATGCCCACACTCTTAACCACAACACTGAATTGCCTTCTTGGTGTCTTTGCTACTTGGGGGTTATGATTATTTAAAAATAAAAACAAAAAAGGAAGCAGCTGTATTTTTCACTTGCTCTGACTCTAGGTAACTGTTCTTGATTTTTTTTTTTTTTTTGCATTTTATCCATGCAGAACAAAGCTATATTTGTAATAAAACTCCAGATAAATAGGTAAAAAAAAAAAAAAAGCAGGGCCAAAAATTTGAGAAGGTATAGCTGAAACCAGTAGAATATTTAAGCCCACTATGTCCTAGACTAGGGGTCCCCAAACTACGGCCCGCGGGCCGCATGTGGCCCCCTGAGGCCATTTATCCGTCCCCCGCCACACTTCCGGAAGGGGCACCTCTTTCATTGGTGGTCAGTGAGAGGAGCATAGTTCCCATTGAAATACTGGTCAGTCTATTGATTTAAATTTACTTGTTTTTTATTTTAAATATTGTATTTGTTCCCATTTTGTTTTTTTACTTTAAAATAAGTTATGTGCAGTGTGCATAGGGATTTGTTCATAGTTTTTTTTATAGTCCGGCCCTCCAACAGTCTGAGGGACAGTGAACTGGCCCCCTGTGTAAAAATTTTGGGGACCCCTGTCCTAGACAGAATGTAAAGAACCTTCCCTGTGTTATGCCCACCTAGGCATGCCCATCGGGTTGGTCCATCCTGCACTTCCTTGGCTGTCTCCTTCCACGTCCTCGGGCCTGCTCCCCCAGCCTCTGGGTTCCACACTCGGGACAGCTACCCCTGGGCATGAGAACAGGAGCCTGATGACTGTTGGCAGGAGAAGCAGCGAAACGAGAAAAAGGACAATAAAAATATTGGACAGCTTCAACTGTCCATTTCTCACCGAGAAACCGTGGGCCGCTCATTTCATTGTTCTGCTTCCATTTTCTCTCTTTGACACGGCGTTAACAGCACTTGCCTCGGATCACCTTAAGAGCAGAGTTTTGAAACTAAAAGACAATATTCTCTTTGAAACTAAAAGGAAAGTACTGTGTCCTCTTCAGGAGGTAAAATCCAAACTGATTGCATGTTTTTGGTGCTGGATTCCTTCACAAGACTGTATTTAAGCTTGTTTCTTTTAGCCCGCTTACAACATCTGATAGATTTGGACTGTTTGATGTTTGCACAGCCTTAAAAAAAAATTATTAAATAAAGCAAATTGACTGAGTTGGTGATAGCTGAGGTTAGTGAACAGGACTTGGGGCTGAAGTCATGATGCTTGGGTTTGGCTCCTGAGTGCAGGTCCTGTCACCTGAGTTGGCAGAAATTGAGAAAGTCACCCACTCTGGGCCTCAGTTTCTTCCTCTGTAAAATAGGAGCTCCGTTTTTGGAGTTATGATGATTAAACAGGAGGATGAATATGAAAGGAGTGTCATGGTTGCACAAATCTAATGCCCAACTCTACTTTTCCTTGGTTTAGAGTTGGATGAGACCTCAAACATCCTCTGGTCTGATCCTTCCATTTGACAGTTCAGGAAACTAAGGCTCAAGGAGGTCAGATGACGTCTCCAGGGCCTCGTCTCCTAACTGCTATTTCTGAGTGGTTTCTTACAACAGAGGGTGCAGGGGGAGAGAAGGCATCATTTCAGGATGCTAGTCATTTGCACCTCAGGTGCATTCTCTCTGGAAAGGAGAAGAGTTTGTGCTCAGACATCATCTAAACCTTGGAAGAACAGATTCAGCCAATAAAGTAATCCACACACATCCTGGTGGGTATTATAGTCATCTGCGTAGGAACCAGGTAGGAACAAAACACCAGGTGCTTTGAAAGGATTACATAATGTATTTGTACCAGGGCCATGTCAAAGCCATTTCCAAGCCAACAGGAAGGGCATTTATTATTGCCGTTTATCAGTTACTAAATAGAGGGCTGCAGAACGTGTTCTTATGATCTGAGCCCTTTTTGGCTGTGTGCACAAGCTTTTCAGATACCTGTAATTTCTCCCTTTTACTTACAAAGATGCTCATTGAACTGCAAGAGGTGGGTAAACATCAGGGAAGATCTCAGAGGAAATGTGTTGAATGGTTCAAGGCTCTCCACGGTAGAAGGGATCAGATCCTAAATTACGCGGGCAGAAAGGCTTAAGCCTTCAAATATTTCTACCACTGGTAGGCAGAGACAAACAAAAAAGCCTCAGAGCTCGAAGAAACATTGTGATGTGGTTTAGGTGCCTGGGGATCTTGTTAAAATGCAGATTCCGGTTCAGTCAGTCTGTGGGTGGATGCTGAGAATTTTCATTTCTAACAAGCTCCAAGGTGAGGTTGATACCAGTCTGGGACCACCTCTGTCTCTATGCATCCATCTTTAGCTATCCATCCTTAGCCACTATCAGGAAAAGCAAACGAAGCCTTGCAAAGCCTTTCTGGGGATGGCATTAAGCAAAGTTCATAAAGGCTGTCCTTCAGCCTATGAATAATAAGGGCTGCCTCTCTCACTAGAAAGGTCTATCCAAACATGCTAATTAATATTACGGAATCTGCAGTTTTATATATCACCACTTTCTCCAAGGGTATCTGCCTTTGAATAGGGTTGAAAAGGAAAGAGTTACTTAATGCAAAGTCTTCTTAATTGTGCCATTTCAGGCAGAGAGGCAAGTTGGTGGCAGACCTCTCTGGGCTAACATTCCTTGTGTAGGAGGATGTGAGGGCGATCTGGCTGCGACATCTGTCACCCCATTGATCGCCAGGGTTGATTCGGCTGATCTAGCTGGCTAGGCGGGTGTCCCCTTCCTCCCTCGCCGCTCCATGTGCGTCCCTCCCGAAGCTGCGCGCTCGGTCGAAGGGGACGACCTTCCCCGCTAGAGGAGAGGACCGTTCTTCGGTCAAGGGTATATGAGTAACTGCACTCCCCTGCTAGAACCTCCAAACAAGTCTCAAACCTTGTGTAGGATACCACAGTCACTTCTAAATACTCTGAATTCAGAATACATGTCTTTTGAGTCCTATACCTGAAATATCCCAAACCAAATATTTTATGTGATTTTATAGACATTTTAGCCAATTTCCAAGTGTGGAATTTTAACTAAATAGGACTAGAATCGTCACAGCTTAAGCAACTTTGCATGTCCCATAGTACCTAGCACAATGCCTTGCTCAAAGTAAACCCCTAATAAATATATTTTGACTGAAAAAGAGGCTGAATGGGCCTCTGGGGGTGGAGTATGATGATTGGAAAAACTACTATTTTTTTTATTGGTTCTCATAGACAAAATTACAAAATAAACTGGATAATTTATTACTTTGCCCTCAAACAATTGATTTCTTATCATTAAATTCAGCCTTAAACTCTACCCAGTAGGTCTTCAGGTTCAGCCTCTGATCTAAACAATATAATGTGATTTTGATTATGGACACATTTATTCCAGTATCCCTTTCTTTCCACTAAATATTTGTTATACATTAAATTCAAAACACCACTTTTCTTTTTTCAAATTGAAGAAAGAACTTCAATTTTAAGATGGCAGATAAAAAAAAAACATTTTGGACCATAAACATTGGGTGAAATGAGTTATGTTGAAATCAATAGACGTTAACCTTAGTGTTTTAACAGTGTGATTATCTCGTGTACAGCTCAGTCACGAAGATCTGCACACACTTCTTTTCCTTTTTTTTTTTTTTTTTTGTATTTTTCTGAAGCTGGAAACGGAGAGAGACAGTCAGACAGACTCCCGCATGCGCCTGACCGGGATCCACCCGGCACGCCCACCAGGGGGCGATGCTCTGCCCACCAGGGGGCGATGCTCTGCCCCTCCGGGGCGTCGCTCTGTTGCGACCAGAGCCACTCTAGCGCCTGGGGCAGAGGCCAAGGAGCCATCCTCAGTGCCCGGGCCATCTTTGCTCCAATGGAGCCTTGGCTGCGGGAGAGGAAGAGAGAGACAGAGAGGAAGGAGAGGGGGAGGGGTGGAGAAGCAGATGGGAGCTTCTCCTGTGTGCCCTGGCCGGGAATCGAACCCGGGACTTCTGCACGCCAGGCCGACGCTCTACCACTGAGCCAAACGGCCAGGGCCACACACTTCTTTGCTAATCAGCTTCATCGAGGTTTGATTGAAAGTGTGTGCAGCTTGATGAGTTTTGACAAATATGATTGCCACCACTACAAACAAGATAGAGAACATTTGTGTCATTCTCAAAAGTTCCCTCATTCCCTTTAATGGTCAATGCCCACCCTACTCCCAAGCCCACCCCTGACAACTGCAGATCTGCTTTATGAACTATGGTTTTGCTTTTTCTCAATTCTTATATTAGTAGAATCACGGGGTATATAGTCATTTCTGCCCAGCTTCTTTCACTTAGTATGTTGCTTTTGAGATTCATTCATGTTACTGTATCTGTTAGTACTTCATTCATTTTTATTGCTAAGTAATGTATTGTTGTGTGAATATATCGCAGTGAGTTTATCCATTTTACAGTTGATAAACAGGCTGTTTCTAATTTGGGACTGTTGTGAACAAAACTTCTATGAACACTCATGTACAGGTCTTTGTGTGGGTTGTAGCTTTCATTTCTCATGGGTAAATACCTAGAACTGGATTGATGAATAATATGGTAGATATATATTTAACTTTGTGAGACACTGCCAAACTGTTTTTCTGAAAGTGACTGTCAGTTTGCGTTTCCACCAGCAGTTTGAGAGTTCCAGTTGCTGTACATTTTCACCAACAGTTGGTATTGTCAGCTCTTTTCATTTTTGCTGTTCCAGTGTGTGTGGAATGGTATCTTACTATTTTAACTTGTATTTCCCTAATAACTAGTGATGTTCAGTATCTTTTTGAGCTTATTAGTCATTTGGATATCTTTTTCAATTCACAATTTTTTACAATGGCTTTAGAGTAAAGGTGTTTCCACTTTAAAGATTGGTGAACTTAGACCAAGAAAAGAGAAATGTAAGCTCTCACATTGATGCCACAGAGCGCCTGAGGCAATGTCCTCGAGGAAGGAATGAGAGGTTTTATTAAACAGTTAGGAAAAACAAGCATGTCTAAATTTCCACAAGAAGAGAGAGAGCTTTTAATACAATAGAATTATTTTCAGATGAGAAAGAAAAATTGAGTCCTAAATTAAATGAGGGGGAAAACAATCCTTTAAAATATTAATTCATAAGAAAAAATAATCTCAGTTTTGGGTCAGACATTTGACATAAAATGAAAATATAGTATGGTGGTTTGGAGTGTTGGCACAAAAGTCAGACAGTCTTGATTCAAATCCTGGCTCTGCCACATATGCGCCCGTAAGCCAGGTTATTGAACTCTTTGAGTATGGTGTCTTTATGAATAAGATGAAAATAGTAACAGCTACTACAAACATTTGTTCAGATAACATATGTAAAGTGTTTAGAATGGTTTCTGGCATGTATTAAATGCTCAATAAATATTAGTCGTTATTATTACATAGGCCCTTAAAAACATGAGATTCCAATGAGGTACACATAAAATCCTCTGAGTTAAAAAATATATATTCAATTTGTTCTATACATAGATCTTTTACAAGATTGACACTTGAGATCAATCCAGGCCACCACTGTTTGGAATTAAATCAGTCTGTTTTTCACCTCAAAACATGTTTAACAGGGACCTGTTTCTGCAAAATCATCACAGGTAATGTGGGAATGGACCTTCCTAAAAGAATGACTTAACTCTTCCAGCACCAAGAAAAAAAGACTGAGGATATGGTATCCTGAGGGGGGGGGAGGGGCATAATTTGATTCCCTTCAACCTAAATCACTGGCCAGTGGCTCCTAAGGAGTGTTTTTGGTAAGACAGTCTGGATAAAAAGCCAATCCCTTGCTATAATAGCAGCTTCTGACCTGTAGCTACTTTAAGGGAAAAATAAATAAATAAATAAATACCGTGATTTTTTGGTAAAGCACCAATAATTTGATATTATATTCAAATTAATATTTTAGTAATTTCAATATCTTCCTATTTGTGAAAAAATAGTACACATATATGTAAGACAGTCAGCTGTTTATTCAATCAACTAAACATGGTTGGTGACAACCCTCACGATCACTCCAAGTGCCCCCAAGTCTGGTTCCCAGATGGAGAAGCTCCATGCCAGAACTTGCCTGCAGCCCCTTCTCAATCTTGGCTCTCCTGCAAGGATTCTCCCACATTGTATTAAATGACATCTTCTGCACTAAGTTCATAACAATTTCCCCAGGTGTTTTGTAGTGATCATATGGAATGTGTGTGTGATCCAGACACCACTGTAAAGGCATCCAAACCCAGGACAGACTGTCCAGTTTCTTCAAATACATAAATGTCATCTGTGTTCTTGACTGTGCTTTCTGGCATCTTCCTTCTGATTCTAACAGTGTTCCTTCTGTAACTGGTCCTAACTGCTTTCCACGTGGCTACAGATTGGAGAGACAGTTCCCGCTTACTCAATGAAGACACTGGGTTTTTTTCTCCTCTGCATGATAAAGATGAAATATTTGTATTTCCTGTAGAGATTACAGGTGCATTCATAATGGTTTGAGTCCCTTCTGAGCCCCTAGGAGCAGTGATGACTTGTGAGGTGAGGTCCCACCCTCCACCCCCGCCCATTCCTCTACTCTTCATGCAACGGTAGAAAGCCAATAACAGTAACACAGGAAGGGAGGTGAGTCAGCAATGAATCATTCTTAAGCAGCAAAGACCAACTGGTGGTTCGCCTTTTTAGTGAATTCCAAAAATCTGGAGTCATTTGAGTCCAAAGGGGAAACTTGTGAGAGTGGGGGCTGGGGGAGCAGTGAGAAAATAGAAGCAACAAAAATATGCCTTCAGTGTTCTCACTGCTCATTAGACTAGCAGTGAGCCAGTACTCATATGGCCTGAATAACTGATACTTTTTATAAGTAACTGAAGAGCTATAAAAAGCTTAACATTTAAGAAAATAACAAACAGCTGTGGCAAACAAGCAAGAAAAATCTAAAGAAAGAGCCTGTCTGGGTGGCAGGAGGTCATGCTGCTTCATGAGGAAGTGCTAAAACATCACTAACATTTGCTCCATCAGTGTGCTTTCCTGGCTGGTCATACGACTCTTCTTCTCACCTTAGCCTACTTCTCCTATCAAAACAGAAGAACAAATGTGTGTCACCAGAAGGCTCCACGATATTTCTTAAAAACAGCATTTCTTTTCTATACATCTAACCATGTGTTAGGCAGTGGTGCACAGGAGGAGTTCTTGATCGACAGCGAACGAACACCCTGCGCATTCAAGCTCAGCCTCACTGCCCTGGGACCCCTGGGCTTCGTTCACGTGTGCCTTGAGGTGTGGCACAGCTGCCCTTCCCTTCAACGGAAAGTGCCATCTGCAGGTACCACGGCTAGCAAAGGGAGCCCTCCCTACTTCCTCTGGTAATTGTCCATAAACTCAGTAATGAGGCAATAACCAGTGGGAGGCAGTATGGTAAAGTGATCAAATGAATGAGCTTGGGCTTTAAATTCCAGCTCTCACACTGACTCCTTGTTGAGCCTGGGCATGTTAACTAACCTCTCTACATTCTAGTTTCCTTAAAGTAAACAGTAAGTCGCCTGACCTGTGGTGGTGCAGTGGATAAGGCGTCAACCTGGAATGCCAGGGTCACCGGTTGGAAACCCTGGGCTTGCCCAGTCAAGGCACATATGAGAAGCAACTACTATGAGTTGATGTGCCCTTCCCCTCTCTGACCCATTTCTCTCTCCCTCTCCTCTAAAAAAATTAATTTTAAAAAAAGTAAATAGTAAGTCAAACAGAGTTATCTTCCCTGACCTTCAGCTGAGCCTTAGGTAGTCTTTTTAAACAATTCTCTAGGACAGCAGTTAACCTGTGAGTCGCGACCCCCGCGGGGTCGCCTAAAGCCATCGGAAAATACATAATGCATATCAGGTATTTACATTCCGAATCATAACTGTAGCAAAATTCCAGTTATGAAGTAGCCACCAAAATTATTTTTTGGTTTGGGGTCACCGCAACATGAGGAACTGTATTGCGGGGTCACGGCATTAGAAAGGTTGAGAACCACTGCTCTAGGATGACTTTCAGAGGGCACACAGCCATCTTCACTAATTTCAAAGCTTTAGATAATGTTTCTTAATGGTATATAATAAATATTAGTTGATATAAACAGAAAGGGAATAAGAAAATGATAGACCTAGATCCACCCCTACCAAAGATTACATTAAATGCTACTGGATTAAACACTTACTTTTAAAATTAATTTCTTTCTTTTTTTTTAAATTTTTTGACAAAGACAGAGAGAGAGAGAGTCAGAGAGAAGGACAGATAGGGACAAACAGACAGGAAGGGAGAGAGATGCAGAAGCATCAATTCTTCATTGCAGCTCCTTAGTTGTTCAGTGATTGCTTTCTCATACGTGCCTTGACCAGAGGGCTACAGCAGAGTGAGTGACCCCATGTTCAAGCCAGCGACCTTGGGCTCCAGCCAGCAACCTCAGGCTTCAAGCCAGCAACGTTTAGGCTCAAGCCAGCAACGTTTAGGCTCAAGCCAGCAACGTTTAGGCTCAAGCCAGCAACCATGGGCTCACGTTTATGATCCCATGCTCAAGCCAGCGACCCTGCGCCCAAGCTGGTGAGCCCGCACTCTAGCCAGATGAGCCTGCACTCAAGCCGGTGACCTCGGGATTTCGAAACCTGAGTCCTCTGTGTCCCAATCCAAAGCTCTATCCACTGCACCACTGCCTGCTCAGGCTAATTTCTTTATTTTAAAAAACAAAGAAGAGGAAGAGAGAGATTGATTTGTTGCCCCACTTACTTATGCATTCACTGATTGATTCTTGTATGTGTACTGACTGGGGACTGAATCAACTTTGGTGTACTGGGATGATGCTCTAACCAACTGAGCTACCCAGCCAGGGCTAAACACTTTTAATCAAAAGGTACAGATGGTAAGAATGGATAAAAAGTAAAACTCAACTATATATTGATTGCCTATAAGAGCTATACTTTAAATGTACAGATTGAGATAGGTTGAAATGAATTGGGTGGGTAAAGATATGTCGTGCAAACAATAAGGGTAAGAACACGGGTGTAGCTATAATATCAGATAAAGCAGGCTTTATTACAAAGAGTTTGCCAGAGGAAAAGAGTGGCTTTTCATAATTCAACAGAAAGACGTAACAATCATAAATGTATATACACCTAATAACAGAGCTTAAAATACATGAAAGAAAATAGACAAAAGGAGAAATAGACAATTCTGCAATCAGAGTTGGAAATTTTAACACCCCTCCCCCTAATAGCAACAGATAGAATAACTAGACCAAAAATATTCATTAAAATGTAGAAGACTTGAATAATATTGTTAATAAATCTCATCCATAATTCCCTCTTCTTTTGATTCACATTTTAAGATGCTTACAAAGCTGACATTTCTGGTCACCCAACACCCAACAAGGCAGGCTTTCAGGTCATTGTCCCTTCAGGAGGCACAGACATGTGGGTGATATCACAATGAAGGAGACTTTCAAAGCTTAGTGTATAGAGAAGTTTCTGACTGCTGGAAGGTGATTTCACTCCCCCACTCTTCCCCACTAGCCTGTTTTATGTGGACCAACTCTAAAATCACCAGTCTGTTCTCACAGCTACCCTGCCATCTGCTAGGCTTGATAGCCATTGCTGGAGCTTTCAGAACCCTTCCCTAAGATACCTGGAGTGTTGCCACAACAGATGTTTAACTATCACATTTCATACATGTTGCCTAAGGCAAGAGGTCCACGTGTGTAGAATGATGGCGGTCATGTGGATTATTAAAACCCTTTGAAAGTGTCCATAGCAAAAAAGTTTTTGCTCTAGATCTACCCTTTAGTTGAACTCCAAACAAATACAGGGTGGAGTAAAAGTAGGTTTACGCTTGTGAGTACACAAAACAGAGTTTATTATTACTTATTAATTATTGTAGTATTTTTCGTGTGAACTGTGAAGTTTTGCCCCACCTTGTATAGTCCTCATTTATCTTTATATCTTTTAGCAATCACTTAGACACAATTAAAGATTGTGTTTGCAGAATAAAATCAATGACAAACATTGTCCCTTCAAAGAAAGTGAAAATCAGTTTGCTCCTTAGGAGTATTTTTTCCTACCCCTTTTCTGCCCAAGGCTGTGTAGATATATTACAGCATTCCATTCCATGGAGTGTCTGCAGAATGAGATGTGTGTGATCAAAGGGCCTTATTATCTCTGGTGAGTTGGGAAAAAGCTTCCCCTTGTAAGCAACTTCTTTCTCATGCACTTGAGAACACAGATCTCAGGTAGATAACATTTCAGTTAAAAAGTCTGGGTTCAGGCTCTGGCCGGTTGGCTCAGTGGTAGAGCGTCGTCCTGGCGTGCAGAAGTCCCGGGTTCGATTCCTGGCCAGGGCACACAGGAGAAGCGCCCATCTGCTTATCCACCCCTCCCCCTCTCCTTCCTCTCTGTCTCTCTCTTCCTCTCCCGCAGCCGAGGCTCCATTGGAGCAAAGATGGCCCGGGCGCTGGGGATGGCTCCTTGGCCTCTGCCCCAGGCGCTGGAGTGGCTCTGGTCGCGACAGAGCGACGCCCTGGAGGGGCAGAGCATCGCCCCCTGGTGGGCGTGCCGGGTGGATCCCGGTCGGGCGCATGCAGGAGTCTGTCTGACTGTCTCTCCCCGTTTCCAGCTTCAGAAAAATACCAAAAAAAAAAAAAAAAAAAAAGTCTGGGTTCAGAAAATTAGATGTTTCCAGGGTTTGTGGATTCCATATGTTGGCCTCTCCAACCATCATTTCTCCCTTCCAGCAATCCATTTATCCCAACAGTCCTTGCCATGCTGAGGCCACGAGGGAGGGCCAAGTCTCGAGAATATGGTCATGGGACAGGAGGGGACCTTTGCAAAGGTCCATGATTTCTTAAAGACCCATGATTTAAACGGTCTATTCAGGAACAGGCTAGGCAGAGAAGCCTTTTCTGAATAGTTAGGGCTCTTCATCTCAGAATGCCCCTCCAACACAGCAGCAGCTCCTGAAGGGAAGAGCCTACTACTTTTCAAGCCTTTTCACCTTTAATCCCATTGGCGACTTCGATTTCTCTCCTTAAAGAACATTCCTCACACTTCACCTTCTAAACTGCAGCACTGCAGCCCAGTCAGCTGCACAAGACTCAGCCATTAATAACAAGCTCTTTCTCCCCTTCGGGATCTTATTCACCTGGACATTTCCCCATGGCATGCCCAGTTTAAAAAGGAACAAAATTATAAGATTATCCCCTTCTTTAACAGAGCATTTATTCTTTGCTGACAGGAAAGAGAATGTGGTTCATTCTGTGATTAATTTTTTCAATGCTTTGAAGGGCAAATATGTGACAGGCGGGGGGGGGGGAAGCACTTCCACGAACACATTTTTTACTGGAACTTGTCCTATTGCAAAGCTCTTCTGCCAGATTCCATTAGGAAATTGCAAGCAGCTTCATCTATCCAAGGGTTTCTCTCTCTCCTACTCATAAATATATAGACATCACATGGCAGGGAGGGGAGGAGGCTGACTCTCTCATATGGCACACCCTTGCACAGCAGACGTGTAGGCAAATGCAAACACTGAACACAGTAGCTCGTGCATATGTGCATATGAATATATATCATGCTATTACTCCTCGGCAATGAGATTCCAAGTAGCTACAAGAGAGGGGAGGGGAAAGTCATCATCAGTACAGTTGCACTTCAGAATGTCAATTGAAGGCAGACAATGATAAGAGGATAGGCAGGCTGTCCCTAGCAACATGAAAATAAGAGCCAGGACCACCTAAGGATTGATTCAGGACTGGGCCAAATTCCAGGCCTAAACTCATCACAGATTATGCTAAGAGCTCCCTGGGGAAGGCTCCAATTGGCATTTTTAAGCCACACATTCTCCCCCCCCCCCAACCTTTTTCTATACAGACATTAGGACTGCCTGGGAGTCGATTGGAGAATAAAAAGCCCAAGAGAAAAATAAGTTTAGGAAGGGCTGCTCTCCCATCCAAATGCTTTCAACTTTCCCGAGAAATCCTTCAACCTCTTTAAAACAAGCTGATATTATTATTCCACTTTGCCATCCAAGTCCCTAATGAAGGACAAGGCTGGTGTGCAGGAAAGTAAAGAGAATTGTAGATGAAAATGTCAGCAGACAGGTAGGAAGGCTGCAGCCTGGCAGAGCCTTCTAGCTGGAACGGAGGAAAGAACACATCTATTTTTAAGGGAATATACTTTAAGAATTTTTCTTTCTTCTTCCAGGAACGCTTAGGTCTTATCTTTCTGTAGACAGAGACATACTCTTAATCACAAGCATATTGTATAAAAGAAAAATGTATAGACCTTCTAGACCCCAAAATATATAGCAACGGTTCCAATTTTCATTACCAGAAATAACTAGAGGAAATGAGAAGCAGGTGTGGGAAGGCTTCACTGAGCGATGCCAGGGTTTCGTTTTAATTCCGTTGTGTATGGCGTGCTGCTGCCTCCCAGCCTTGCTGCTCACATACTCAGAGGTCAAGCTATTAAAATCAGCCAAATACACTCAAATTAATTTCTTCTAGACCCCAGCCCTACATTGCTCGCCAACAGAACACTTCACCGGCTCCTGGTAGGAACAGCACTAAAACTCTGCAGTAGGAAATAGAGTATCTTTCTAGATAACACAAAATATTTGGGGCATAAGCTTTAAAGATTTCAGAATTAACCAAGAAGAACTACTTATATACATAGCATGAAACTACCTTTGAATGAGTGTTAGAAATCAAATAAGTTCCATTATTTCTTCTATTGGTAAATTAACTCTCAATGAGAGAGGGTACAATAGGTGGTTTGTTGATATTGGCAACTGTTTGCATTATATAAATACTATACAGTATTTGATAATGTCCTGTAAGAACTACTACGTGGAAAAAAAGGAAGGATAGGTACATCTGAAGATGTACCTTTTCTTTTTTCCTTTTCACAAATAACTTACATTTGCTTCTTCTTGGCCCTTTAGGCAGCCTTTTTAATTTTTGGAAAATTTAGAATTGCCCCCAAATTAAAAAGAGGTCATTAGCATCAGCTTTGAATATATCTGTCAAAGACTGATGCTCACAGAGGAAGAAAACACATAGCTGATACACTGGACAGAACTCTATTTGAGCATCTGTTTAGAATAGTTCTTTGTTAGTTTGCAAACTATAGAAATGACCCCTGAAAGTATAGTCTTTCTTTGTTAGTTTACAACCTGGCTCTGGGGTTATCATACACGGTAGTTTCAGTAGAGAAAGGAGGGTCAGAAAATGGGCTTAAACCCTGGTTCTGCCACGTACTGTTTGCTGACCTTGACAAGTGACTTAACCTCTATAGAACTTCATTTCCATATCTGTGAAATGAAGAATTGAACTAGATGATTTCCAAGGTCACCTTCTGCTATAAAATTTTATGATTCTAAGTCTCTAGGCTGCTTGGAAAAAGCATATCTGGCTGTGCTTGTATGAATTTTCTATACTTAGCACTATAATGAGCTAAAAAGGCCTTAAAGTAACAAGCTATTATAACTGACAATCAGAGGGTAGTCGTAATCCTAATGAATGAATTTGCTCATAGTTCATCTCCATGTAGGAAATGAAGACACAATAGCAGTATTTAGCTATGGTAGACTGTTTGGGACCAGGCCCCAGCAAAAGAAGCTCCCACAAAGAAAGTTCAAAGCCTCACTTTTAGTGCTTGAACTCACCTCCCCAGTGATTTCATCCACTGGATGTTTTAAGAATGCCAACTCTCCCTTACTGGGCTTCTAATCCAACCAGGAGAATGTCTGTGACTTCGCATATGGATGTATAGAGCTCCTGGAGAGACAGAAACAAGTACGCCTGCCGGGATGGGCTGTTACATAGGCAGTCAGGCACTTCCAAGGCCAATATGCTCTTCTTTTGTGCCTGGAGTCAGAGATAAAGGTCTTCACTCGGGAAGTCTGACACCTTCCTGGACTTAGAACTCACCCAGAACTCCATTTATTCTTGGGTTTATGTTTTGCTCAACTTGCTCTTTAAATATGGTGATTCAAGCATCACTCTTCCTTAACATAGGTCGCTGGTTTCCATGATGAACTTCTGAGTGTTGGAAACAGCACTGACGTGCATAGGCAACCCCACTCCTGGGGTGTGGGTGCACGCATATGGGTACACGCACACGGGTACACGCACACGGGCGCACACACACAGGTACACGCACACGGGTGCACGCACACAGGCACACACTCTTTTCAAAGGTGGTTGTGAGAAAAACAAGCTTCTTAGGCAACCTCAAATCTAAAATCTTGAAGTGTTAGGTAGCAAATTTGTCTTGTATTACACAATTTTATTAAATTAAAATTTCATGTTTTGCACTATTATTTACAGGGGAATGTTTATGTGGTATTTATATTCATAAATACAAATGTATTTACATGCATTGTACCCAGATAATTCAAAAAAATTTTTCTTTAGTTGAATTACTCTGTTTTAGGTTAGAATTTCTTTCATTTTTAAATGATTGCTCCTTATAAAGGGGTAGGAAAAAGTAGGCATACAGTTGTTCATATGGAAAATAATACAATAGTTAATAAGTAATACTACAAGAATAAACTGTGTTTTGCATACTTCCAACTGTAAACTTACTTTTGCCCACCCCTATATATATATGAAATACATTCAAACTCTTTTAAGTTTCTGAACGTTTTTCTGGACTGAGTAAAGAGACTAACATTGACGGCCACAGAATTTTAAATGAGTCCACTGCTTTTGTAATATATTACCTAAGGCTGATAAACAGGTAGCTGTTATAAGGTGAATTTTGTCTCCATCACCTGAATTCACATGTTGAACTTCTACACCCGTCCACTCAAAATGTGATCTTATTTGGAGATAGAATCATTGCAGATGTAATTAGCTGAGATGAGGTCATACTAAAGCTGGACCCCTAGCCCAATAGGACCGGTGTCTCTTATAAAAGTGGGAAATTTGGAGACAGAGACACGCAAGGAGAGCACCGTGCAGGTGAGGGCAGAGGCCAGGGTGGAGCTACGACCAGCCGAGCATCATCACTGGCTGCCAGTTAGCCACCAGGAGCTAAGAGAGGAACAAAGCAGTTTCCCTCACATCCCTCAGATACCTTGATCTTGGACTTGCAGCCTCCAGAACTGGGAGAAGGAAGTCATCTGTTTAAGCTTCTCTGCTTGTAGTGCTTTGTTATGTCAGCCTTAGAGAACTAGAACCAAAACCAAAATTGGAAATATTTTCTCTAGATTTTTTTTTAAATTATCAAGAAGAAAAATGCCTCTAATAATTTATATACATCTGATTTGTTAATTCTGCTAACTACACACACACACACACACACACACACACACACACACACACATGACCACGCCCAGACATGGTGATAGGTGTCTGGACTTGGCCCTATTGAGTGAGAGTGGTTGTTGGGAATGCCCCAGAGACCATGCTGTAACAGTAGACGTCAACAGCGATGGTGTTTTCTTACTCTTGGTCTTGAATCAGTAAAAGATGTAGAAAAAAAAAAAAGGCACACTTGCGTATTCATTGGTTTGGGCCCAGTCATGATTCCTTTAAAGATGCTGCCAATAGATTTTAGTCATTCTCTGGCAAAGGTTTCTCTTCAACCGCAAACACTACATAGTTGCTGAATGAGTCACACCTTGAGTAATCTAATTCCTTGACCAGTACATGCCTGCTACTCACAGCACACTGTGTCTTCAGTGGTGAATTTTGTGTTGCTCCATCCGCTGCAGGTTCTTGAATACTTTCTTAAGGATAGGATGAAGGATTCGCTATGCATCCCGAGAGAGGCGGCACCTTGCTTACTCAGCAACGTGGGAACTGGCTGGTCATCAAGAACAAAAATGCTACGTTTTCCTGAGCTTTCTCGTACCTTGAGCTAAGCTGAATGTGGCATTATTTCTTTCATAAAAGCCATTAATGTGGGCTAAAAACTTTTCTTCCCCAAGTTAGAAGCCTTTGCTAAAGAATCCAGGGGGAAAACAAAAAGAGAGAAGCAAAATGCTGCGCCAGGAGGAAGGGCGCCCTGTCACCGGCTGGCTCCCGCAGCTGCATCTGTGGGTTCCACCGGCATCGCCAGCCATTCTGAATGTCTTCGGGGAAAATATTTATATAATAAAAATACCACCAAAGAATTATTTCCATCAATAAAGTTTAAAGCAAATAAACCTCTGAGCTTATTTTTGCATGTTTTTTTTTTAAGTGTGCTTGAGAGATATTTTCCCTATTAATATAGTACATTGTAACCATAAGATGTTTTGTTCTTTAACCAGGAGATTTTATTTTCTCCAAGGTAGGTAGATTGAAACATTTTAAATATTCGCAACATTTTTTTTTCTAAGGAGAATTTTTTTGTATTAATATCTATCTGGCCATGTCGTCTTGATTTCCTTTCTCTTTCTTCTCTTTCCAATCCCTACATAATTTTTATTCTTCTATAAGTAGGTGCCAATATTCTGGAATTGGAAATCAGAGAAATGAAACTATCAACAAAGTCAAATGGCAACCTACTGAATGGGAGAATATATTTGCAAATCAATATCTGATAAGAGGTTAATATCCAAAATACATAAAGAATTCATAACACTTTTTTAAAAACCCACAAATAATTCAATTTTTAAACGGGCAGAGGACCTGAACAGTCATTTTCCCAAAGAACACATACAGACGACCAACAGGTAAACGAAGATGCTCAACATCAGTAATCACCAGGAAAATGTAAATCAAACCCATTCTGAGAGAGGACCTTACACCTGTCAGAATGGTTATTATCAAAAAGACAAAACCAACAATTGTCGGTGAGAATGAGGAGAAGAAGGAACCTTCATGAACTACTGTGGAAATGTAAATTGGTGCAGCCACTATGGAAAACAGTATATTGGTTCCTCAAACACTAAAAGTAGAATTACCATATGATCCAGCAATTCCATTTCTGGGTACTTATTTGAAGAAAACAAAAATACTAACTGGAAAATACATATGCACCCCAATGTTCATTGGAGCATTATTTACAACAGCTTGATATGGAAACATCCTACGTGTCCTTTGACGGACAAGTAAATAAAGAAAATGAGATATATATATATATATTAGTTATAAAAATAATGAAGTTGGGTCATATGAGACAACACAGATGGGCAC
The DNA here is from genome assembly GCF_036850765.1 of Saccopteryx bilineata. Classification (NCBI taxonomy): domain Eukaryota; kingdom Metazoa; phylum Chordata; class Mammalia; order Chiroptera; family Emballonuridae; genus Saccopteryx; species Saccopteryx bilineata. Next base: position 63,760,493 of record NC_089490.1, on the reverse strand, counting down.
TGAGGGAATTATGCTAAATGAAATAAGTCAGAGAAAGACAAATGCCATATGTCTCACTTATATGTGAAATCTAAAAACCAAATTACCAAAAGCACCACTCTCATAGACACAGAGAACAGACTGGTGGTTGCCAGAGGTGGGGTAGAGGAAGGGTGGTGGACAAAATGAGTGAAGAAGGTCAAAAGATACAAACTTCTAGTTATAAAATAAATAGGTCATGGGAGATAATATATACCATGTCCACTATAGTTGATAACACTACACAGCATATTGGTAAGTTGCAAAGACAGTAGATCTTATGAGTTCTCATTACAAGAAAATAAAAAGTTTGACTAAATATAATGAAAGAGAGTAACTAGGCTTATTTATAATTATTTTAGAGCAGCGGTTCTCAACCTGTGGGTTGCGACCCCGGCGGGGGTTGAACAACCAAAACACAGGGCCTGCCGGGGTTGAGAACCCACAGGTTGAGAACCGCTGTTTTGGAGTATGTACAAATATAGAATCATTATGTTGTATCAGTAAAATCAATATAGTGTTGTATGTCAATTATATCTCAATAAAATATAAGTGAAATTAGAGATATGAAAGAAAATGTCTTTAATTCATTTAAATTGTGTTGACCTATTCCATAACCTTACCAAATGCAGGAGGAACACATCCTAAGTTGATGCCCTAAACATGGATGCTTTCAGAACAAGGTGAAGAGTGGCTATTTAACAATATTATCCATAATTTCCATTTGCATGGCAATACATAACTCTCACAAAACTAATTTTATCCTCAAAAGAGCCCTGAAAACCAGACATATTACCACTGAGGAAACAGAACCCCCCAGGTTATGTGGAAGGTGGTGGAGCCAGGTACTACTGGCTCAGAGATCTTTGTTTTCCATTTGCTAAGGCAACTTGACCTGGACAAGAGGCTCAGACATCTGCCATAGAGAATTCTCTAGTCAGCTTATCATTGGACTATTTCCTATCTTAGGACAGCAAAGTGAGCCACAGAACTTCTCTCAGCTTCTGTTTCCTCATCTGCAAAACAAAGACAACGTCACCAATCCCATAGGATGAGAGTAAAATGAAATTATGCTAGTCCATAAACCACAAAGTGTCGTATACGTGTTATACAATTCCTATTTTTAAGAGCTTTATTGTAAAGTAAATAAAGCTTGAATTTGCAATTTGAACTTAGTCGATTCTCTTAATATTTCTAAGGCTCAGATTCCTTATCAATGAAACTAGAATACTACTTGACCTTGCCCATGAGATTATTGTTGAGGAGTAAAGGAGAGAATCCATGACAAGCATTTAGCACTAGTCAGTGCATGGACATAGCAAGTTCCCAATAAATGGTGGTTATCTTTAGTAAAACCACTCATGTTTAATCCTGGCCCTTTACCAGCCCAAGTCCAGCAGACGAGTAAAGCCCAAAGGGGTCCAGGGACTCCATATTATGATCCTTTCTGTCCATGTTCTTTACTCCAATAGCAGTTTCAACTTTATATTCTCAAAGGATATTTTTTGAAGAGTGCACTTAGCTTTTTTTTTTTGCAAAATTAACATCCCTGGTCTACAGCAAACATTCAGCCATCAAACGTGGCTTGCCTTCCTTTGATTTCCAATTACACCAGAGTACCAGATCTGGTTGGAGAGTATTTATACCCACCCTGCTATCCAGGGAAGAAAACTGCCCTATTCTACATGTCAGTGCCTTCCTGAAAAAGGGGCAATCAATAATTCTACTTCAAAAGACATTTGGCAGGCATGGAACTAAGTTTCCTAAACAAAGATAGGAATAAATTGTGTATTCTGACTAGAAAAAGTCAGCTCTAGTTGTGAGTAAAGAAATGTAAAAACCAGCAAAGTACCTGGCACATAACTGTCAATTAAACTGGGGTAGAGGAGAAAAGTAACAAGGTGTCTTCCAGGTTGGGTTGATGTCTGATCATAGCTTTGAAGAATGTTTTAACAGGAAAAGAAGACTAAACACCAACACAAACTAATCTTAAAATCTAATCAGTCTCTGGTTATGAACACTACTTTTTAATTTAATCAGGTAATTATATTTTTTTATTAACTTAGATCATATTTATGTATCCTTACATGTTGCCTGAAGGGCATATAAACTACACATATCAACAGTCAGATGAATGAAAGTGTTTACTGGTGTTCAGATATTGTGGCATCTGGGCCAGTTCTTTAGCCTCACTTTGAAAATCCTGAGCTGTCACAGTGACCTTCAGAGAGGTGAGAAACTTAGACTCGGGAAGGCAACTATTGACAAGGCATCCTGAGATGCTTAGCATTGTCCTGTTCCTTTGTGTTTCAGAACTACATTTGTTCATCGTTCTCAAGCATTTTATTCTCTTCTTCATTCTTTCCTCTGGGAGGTCTTACTAAGTCTGTGATTAAGTCTGGACTTCCTACCCTGCTTGCTTTGTTATTTCAGAATGTACACATTTGAACATGTGACTTGCTATTGTATGTCATTTAATCAATCAATGAACATTTAGTAAGTGCCAGCTACCTAAAAGACATGATGCGCAGTAGTGTGATTGATACCATAAACCCCCACCAATCTCAAACACTGAGGGCCAGCTATGCAGATGTCAAAATGAATAAAGCCCAGCTCTTGTGCTCTAATTTGTAGACAAGTGAGAGATATAGGCACAGAAACAATTACAATACAATGTGAAAAGTACAAAACAACCAGCAGATCTGTGGGTTTTCTCCCTTTGGGAACCCTTCCTGCTGAAACGTGTGAAAGGATGGGGTGGCAATATCTGAGCATCTCCCCAAGAAGCTGGACACAGGAGCTTCAGCCCCAGTTCAGCATCACCCTGAGTAGAACTCCTTCCCAGCTGTGGATGGAAATGCAACCCAACAACTGGACACCCTGGTCTGGTCATGCTCCCCCAGAGCCCATTTGTTCTTTTTCTCATAAGAGCCATAGAATTCTCCTGTGGCTCTGGGGGGAAAGCCTATCCCTGGGACCTCTCTTCCCTCCATTCTCTCTCGTCTCATTTTTTCTTGCCCTTCCCCCTTCCCAGGTCTGCTGTGGTGTCTGTCTTTGTCTTCCTTCCTCTTCCATCGTTCTCAAGCTGTCATACTTAAATCCTCATCATGCATGGCCTTCCCCAAAAGACGCCTTCCAGACATCCAGCTCCCCAAAATACAAGGAAGTGATTCTTTTGCAATGTGGGTTAACTCAGCAGCATATTATAAAGAGTTTATATTTAAAAAGTTTGACACTATCATATGTACCTTTTATATTTTTAACGGAAAGTAAAAATCTTGATAAAACATACCTTTTTTTTTTTTAAGACTATCAAACAGTAATTTGGAGAAAACCCAGTAAGAGCTTTTACCTGTTAAAATTAATGAATCTGACCCAAATGAAATTGTGAAGAAATAAAAATTATATAATTATGAGAACTTTCTCCCTGTTTCAGGATGTATACATTTCTGAAAAAAAAAAAAATGAAGAAAGAGGGCCTTATGGAGATGAGTTAAGCCAGGGGTGTGCGTTACTTTTTGTGGCATTCCTCTTGGATGTTGTGGCTTTGGGTTCTTTGTCCCTAACTGGGTGGGACAAGAATGCCATTGTTGCTTTCACCACAGTTCTGGGAATGACGAATAGTAACACTCTTTATTTTTACATCCAGTTCTATCTCTTCAATCAAGGCCTACATTTCAGAAGGTCTCACTTTGAAACGTGGATCTTGGAAAGCCCCGTTCAGTAATCAGGAAGAAGCTAGAGCCGGAGGAGGGCCAAGCCGCGCGCCCTGGCCTCGCTGGGTGATGCTCTGAACTGGGGCAGCAGGCTGGCATGTGGTCGGTCCATGGGCCGGGACTCCCTGCCAGTCAGCAGCAAAGGCAGGGTGGTGGGGACCAGCACAGGCTCTATAGACCCTAACCAACAACAGGTCAACTCTGGCTCCATCACACACTCATGTGACTTTGAGCCAGTTATTCAACTTTTCTGTGCTCTATTTCCTCCCTGTGAAATAGGGGAAATTATAGAATGTGCCTTATAGGGTTCTTGTGGGGGTGGAGTTAGTATTTTCAGGGTCCTTTAAGCTGTGGTGGGCAAGTAGTAAGCACTGTGTGTGTTTGCTATTTTGATTCTCAAGATTCCAGTTAATGGTGGAATGGGCTCCTTTATGTGGACATGAACCATGAAAGACTAGCATTTAATATAGTACTTAAATCTAAAGTCGTATAATCCCAGATCTTGAAGACAGGTTCTTTTGTTTGTTTGATTGCTTTGGTTTGGTATTTTTTTTAAAGGCACAATTCCTAGTAATATCATAGGTGACACACAAAACAGAAGTGACAACACAATGCACAGGATTCCACGGCACCGTTTCAAGGCAAAAAGGAGCTGACCCAACAGAACAGGTTTGCGCCATGGCCTTCAGACTTAAGTGCCTTTCGGGACTCCAGTTTGTGTGGGCCTCTAAGATGGCCCCATTGGGATGGACAAACTTTCTCTCCAGATTCCTGGGTTCAGAGAAACCCACAGTTCACCACGGCAGTTTGCTCAACTCTAATTAAGAATCTGATTGCTGGTTGGCCTTGCACAAAGGACTTTTAATTAGGGCTGAGAACGCTTAGAAAAATCCATTTGGCAAGTCGACTCCCTCCCTCTATCTCTTTTTTAACATCTTGCCAAGATCATAAGGAAAGGGAGAGCTTAATTACAGTTGGTGTATATATCTTTAAGAAAAAAAATACATTAAGTGCTTTAAAATAGGCTCTCTTGGCTCTGTGATCACAAGGATTTTACTCACTTCTTATCCCTGATTGGTCTCATTCTCAGTTACAGATGAATCAGACACATTTTGAGCAGCTTTAAGATTTGCTTTTCATCCAAAGCCAAGTAGGCAAATGGCAGTGAATTCACAAGCTTTTCCAAATGATCTCATAGGTTCCTCTGGCTCCACTGTGGGGGCCATTTGCACTCTGGGATGCTGTTATCTTAAACACCCCCGGCTTCCTTGTGTCGAAGGAGAGGCTGCAGCGTAGGGCCCAGCGAGGCACTCCATTTTCTAGAAGGCAAGTGTGAGTCTCTTCATATGTGCATGCAGGCGGCCATAAATTGAAAAAGGAGACTCAAATAAGCACATGAAAGACCCTGAACCAGAAAGATGGGCTTGGAAGAGGGTGGGGTGAACACGGAGCCTTGGGGGTGGATACTGTCCTTAAGTCCCTCACAAGAGCATTGTCTGTCTCAGTGCACCCATACAGACCGCTCTCATTAAATCTCCCAGCCTCAAAACGGGTGGCCCACGCTCCCTTTCAATCCATTTGAACCTGGCCTCGAAGCCAGTAACTTTTTAATTATTTATATGAAATATCTGATAGGACATGGAGTAGCTGAACCCAGGGTAACATATGCTCCGGGCGACACCGTGAAGCTCAAATCAGCCACTCAGATGCATGAAATTTCCAACTGAAGTTCACTTTTTACCGCTCCTTTAGTCTCTGCCTTTTTTTCCCCCCAAGTCTTTGTGTCTCAGAGCTAAGAATCCCTTTCATCTAATCTCAGGAATGTGAAGTTCTGCTATTGAATTATATTTCTTCACTTACTATTTATGTTGAATGCAAAAATAAGAAACCGGGTAGCAGCAGAAGATGCTGTCACTTACGTCTGAAAGGGATATGCCGATCATTCTTGAGCCCCATCCAGCTCTTTCACACTTTTGCAACGTGAGGTTTCTGTGCAGACTCTTGGGTTTGGCTCTGTGGAATTATCTTAAAATTCAGGCACATCCCTCTCCGTTGCGCTTGTGCAGCTCATGGTCAATAGGTATTTTAACGTCTTCTGCATTTTGACTTAGACAGCGAGTGAGGGGCAGAGAAGCCGCTCTGCTTTGAAATTGTTTCCACCCTTGGACTATATGACGGCTGCCCAAGTGCTTCCCGACAAAAAACACCTTTCTAAGGTCGCTCTAATTCTGTAGGAGCAGCCACAACAAATACATTCAATGATACTATGGTGAAATGTCACCAGACTACAATCTAAGGGAAATTCTAATATCTAAGGAAATGCGGAAGGAAAACAGCTTTCTGTTGCCAGCCAGGTGAATTTCCAAGATATTTGGTTGACTGATCACACACCGTACGTATGCCTCTCCTTTACATCGGCTTTTCCCTGTCTTAGAGAAATCGGGCATCCACTTGTCATCTTTATGTTCTTCGTGCTATTAAAAATCATCAGGTTTATGTGTTACCTTTTCCCCCAACAGCCAAGGACGCTCTCCAGAACTTTGTATTAGCTCTTCTGAGGAGCTGGAGAGGGAAATATCATTATCCTCGCTTTCCAGATGGAGAAGTCTGAAGCACAGGGAGACTGTTTTGCCTAAGGTGAAAGTGTTGTTTTAATCCTAGACTTTTATTTTTATCTCTTCAAATTTCTTTTCTGAGGGTGGTAATGAGCTCAGAGGATTCATCAGGACTACACCTTGTCTGAAGACTTGTTTATAAAATTATTTCAATAAAATCCGCAATCAGATGGGCTGGGGTGGGTCTTCAAACCCAGTGGCTTCCCTAATGAGCACACTCATCAGGGCAGCAGAGCCTCGTTACCAGCTGGCTTCTCCCACACTCTGTCGAGGCGGGTGGCGGGGGCTGGTGTAAGTTTATTAGTAGTAAAGACCAAAGCCGTAGGAGCTTTTATACGAGAAAGCTGGTTTCTTTTTCATTTGTTTAATTATTTAAAAAGTTAGGTTGGAAAGTGTTTGTGGAGCAGCTAATAACGTGACTTCAGAGAGGGATGGCATGACACGTCCCACTCATTAGCTCTGAGGCTGCTCCACCTTGGGCTTCCCCGAGCTAGGTGCTGTTTCCTAACTCCCCCTCCTGTGGTTGCACTATTTGCCCCTCTGATTCCTATCCGCCTCCGCCACTCAACTCACATACTTAAGTCACTTACATAAAAGACTGAATTTTCAAAGTAAAAATGGAAGCCAGAAGGAAGATTTTTACATTTCAGAGCCCAGGGCTTCTGGATACCGATGGGTCTGGGAGCCACCGCAGGTGGCTACTGGGTAGTAGTTTGCAGGACGTCACCAGTGAAGATGGGAGACCAACTATGGACCATTGTGGGACTAGGGTGTCAAAGGTACCTCACTCAAAGGTGGAAAAGTGCTTCTCAGTTCTAAAGATTCATCATTGTCAGAAATAAACGCCCACACACCATGTTGACTCAGATACCCCTAAGCCTCATTTGAAATGGGAAGAAAGCAAAGTAGCATAGAGTTCACTATTGCCTAATAATGGAAGCTCACCTAGTCAGGACTGTTATATAGACCTTGTATATCTGTTCTGAAAGCTGCTTTTGGTACGGAGGGGGTGAGATGCAATTTATTTCCATCCTATCTGTTTTTGTTATTTTTATAATACTTACAGTTTTCCAACAGAATTTCTAATTTGAAAATAATAAAGCAGCACTTCATGCTCATTGTCAAAACTTTAGATAAAACAACCCTCCTACAAAGACGTGTCTGTGGTGCCCTGTCTTTGGACATATAAGAATTAGAGACAAAGAAATATGAACTTGGAGAAGTCTGGGGCAAGCCTGCTCACTGCAGGCTCAGCATCAACCATCCCATATAGAAAAAAAAAAGAATTTAGATAAAACAAAACAAAATAAGAATATTTTTCTATGTCCTTAAGTAGCCTTGGAAAACATGATTTTTATCAACTACATGCATTGCATTATTTGGTGTATTTCCAAAAAATAGAAAATAAATGTGAAGGTTAGGCCTAGGCTGAACCAATCATAAACAGACACCGCCTTTTTCATTAAGATTTAGTGTGTGTATAGAAATTAAACCCTACTTTTCTTTTTCTTTTGACATTATTTCTTGAGTGTTCCTCTATGTCCTTAAGTAGTCTTGGAAAATATGGTTTTTATCAACTACGTGAATTGTATTATTTGGTGTATTCTGATTTATATACCCATCTTCTTAATGTTGGATATTTAGGTTGTTCTAATTGGTGATTAAATCATAAAGAATTCTGTAAAGTACAGTCCTTTATAGCACACATCTTTATTTTTGGAGAGGCAGATTCCTCAAATTGAACTAATGAGTCAAACTTATTAATATTTTGAAAATTCATTTTTGTTTTCTAAAAGCATTGTACCAATTTATATCATGATTGCTATGCATGATGGTACCCTTTGAAATGAATCTTTGCCACACTGAATTTTTTTTAATCTTACTAATTGGATAGATGTTTATTAATTGAATTTTATTGGTATTATTTTATATTTGTTTGATAACTAGATATTTTAACAGCTTTATTGAGGTATAAGTTATATACCATAAAATCTCATTTGTATAATTCAGAAATTGTTAGTATGCCATACCTATAGAGTTTTGTAACCATCACCAATTTTAAAACAATTTTGGAACATTTTAATTTTAGAACAATCCGCATAATCCCTAAAAATCGTTTGAAGCCCATTTGTAGCCAATCCCTGTTCCCACTCCTATCCCCAGGCAATTATTAATAAGAACACTTCCCTTTATGTCTCCATAAATTTGTCTTTTCTAGGCATTTCATAGAAATGGAATGATAGTTGGTATTTTATGTCTGACTCTTTTCACTTAGCATAATGGTTTTGAGGTTTCTCTATATTTCAGCATGTTATAATAGCACATATTTAATTCATTTATTATTTAATATTTAATTCATTTCTATTGATGAATTCTTTAGTGTGGATGTATTGCATTTTGTTTATTTCTGCAACAGTTGATGGGCATTTGGATTGTTTTCAGTTTGAGGCTATTGTGCATAAGCTACTATGAACATTTGTATTCAAGTCCTTGTGTGGATATATGTTTCATTTCTCTTGTATATTCTAAGAATGAAATTGTTGTTCCTCTAGTTTTTTAAATGTCCATTAACAGGTGAATGGATACACAAAATTTGGTAAATTTCAAACTTTATTTACATTCCTGAATGGTTTACATAACATAGAAATCATGTTTTCTGAAACTTCAAAAGAATTCTTTGGAAAGCCATCTGACCCTGGAGAGCTTTTGCAAGGAGCTGTTTAAGAACTTTGTCAATTCCTTCTCGAGGTTATTGGTTTATTCATATGTATAATTTATCTAATCAGTCTGGGTAATTTTTAGAAAATTATTCATTTATCCATATTTTTACATGATCAACATACAATATTGTCTTCCATTTAAATCTCCTCCACAATATGTTCATTTCTCTTTTTCATTTCTAAGATTGTTTTTTTTTTTCTTTTCCTGGATTTTAATAATGAAAAACTTCTTCATTTGGTTAGCCTTTAAAATATTAAAAACATTTAATCAATTATACTGTATTTTCTACTTTATAAATTGCAGTGTTTATCTTTTATAAATTTCTGCTTATTTGAATTTATTTTATTCTTCTATTTCTTCTTTATATATATATGTGTATATATATATATGATTAGTTTATTTTCATTATTTCTGTTTTAATAATGACAGAGTTTGAAGCCCTCAACATACTCCATTGTACTGATCTGGCCATATTCCATAAATGCCTATATATAACATTCAAATTTTCACTGCTTTCTAAATAGCTTACAATTATAGTTTTAATTTAACTTTTATGAAAACTTATAAAGAATTTTAAAACTTTCTAAGTAGTTGAGGGCTTACATCTTTTGTTTCTTAAACTTGTGGACTTTTGTTTTCTAGTTTTGTTATTTTAGGCAAAAGTGTTCTTTGTGTTCAAATTATAGATTGTTTGTTTTGCTCAAAGTTTCAAATAATACTTTTAAAAGCAGCTTATTCATATGTCAGCTTATGTCACCCCTTTAAATGTAATTTTCTAAACAAGATTTTAAAAATAATAGTAAAAATTAAAAAGTTTATTTTTTGTTGTTAAGAAATAAAATTCAATATTTGCCTGTAAATCAACTTTAATAATTAAAGTATTTTAAACGTTGGTGTTCTTTTTCTTCTTTTTCATTGTCCAAGTCTGGTGTTTAGTTCTCCTAATGACAATTATTTTTCTGTTGATTTATCCTGTCAAATTTTGTTTTTATTTTAATGCTATACTTTCTTCACATGAGTTTTATCACTGTCATATGTTCACTCTACAGTGTACATTTGAACATAAAATGCCAGAAATGATCCTTTATCCTAAGGATTGCTTTATGATTGCTTTGTCTAATTATAACTGCCATTCACCTTTTCCTTTTATTATTTTTATAACTACTTGATAACGATTTAGCCATCATTTTATTTTTAACTACTTAGTATTAATTTTAACATGCTGAAATTTTTCCTGATTTCCAAGTGAATTCACATTCATTGAAGAAATTCTGGCAACTATAAAAAGGTCCATATGCACAGAACCATCCATTACCCAGTATGGAGTTTTCTCTTTTTTCTTCCTCTTCTTTTAAAATTGTCTTTGATATGTTAAAAGAAAGCCAGAAGAGCCTACAGTGAGGCCAATGGTCACAAGTCAATTAAACCAGAAACCGGATCACTCCACGATCCAAAGCATGGAGAGACGAAGTTATCAAGAAAACAGATCTCATTTCTTGAAATTCAAAATCAGCAAGTCACATTCTATTCTGTGGGAGTGAAGCAATAAGGTGATTAGGTTGCCAGGGTTTCAAAGTTAGAATGACGTGACCCTGCTGTAGATAGGAGGAACCCCCGGCAACTCCTCGCGCCCAGAGTTCAGAGAAGGTGATTCTAGCAGCTGCCACTGGTGAGCAAAGCCTTGCTTGGCTTCAGCATGGGCCTGGGGTGTAGTCTGTTTGTGTGTGTTGACTGTGGTATGTGTGTGTTGATGGGCTATGTGTGTTGTTGGCTGTGTATATACTCTGTGTGTTGTGCTGTATGTGTGTGTTATTGATGTGGGTGTGTTTTGAGTATGTGTGTTCTTGTATATGTTGTTAGGGGTATTTGTTTTGTGTGTGTTATTGGGTATGTGTTGGTGTGGATGTGTGTTGTTTCTGTGTGTATGTAGTTGAGGTGGGCGTATGCTTTTGTGTGTGTTTGTTCTCATTTGTGTGTATTGTTGTTGGGATTATTTGCTGTTTGTATGTATGTGTTGTAGTGTGAGTCACATCGGTAGAGAGGGTTTGACAGCAGCCGAGAGGTCCCACGGGAGAAAAGCAGGTGTCAACACAGCTGAGTCTGTTTTTTTCTGTAGGTCGGGGAAACTTGGGTTCTGAGAGCTGCCTCGGGTCATATTCTGGCTGAAAAGTAAGGTCCAGAATTTCAACAAAAATGTGTTCAGTGTCAAAAGATCTTAAAATAGGTTCTCCAAGGAAAGGTTAAAGGGATTGATTCCTTTTTCATAAATGAACAAAAGATTAAATGGTTACTTAATTCCTACTAGCAAATTCATGAAGGTTTTCTTAGAGTGCCCCATGGTTTCCCACTTTCTATAGAAGGCAGAGAGAGTGAAATTCAAGTCACTTAAAACAATGGGAAAATCAAGGAGTTTCTAAACCCTCAGATTTATACAACATGGCACAGTCTGCCTGGAAAGATTCTAGAGTTTCCAGCCCCAGTGACCTGTGAGGAGAGATAAACAGCAGTCTAGAGTGCAGGGGCCACGACCTACTGAACAGAGCACTGACCTCTGGGACAGACCAGACCTGGGCTGGCATTTCAGCTCTGCACAAACCCATAAAATTTTTTAACCTCTTCACTCTTAGTTTCCTCATTTGTAAAATGAACAAAATGACAACTATGTCACAGATGTTTCTTGGATTAAAGAAAATGACAAGCTGTATAAATCTCCTAGCTCAGTATCTGGTACCAGTACATGGTCCACAGAGGTAAGCTTCCTCTCCCTTTTCAGTTATCATTTGATGAGCAATAAATCTTGCACATTTCTGACCACTAAAGAGAATACTAATTCAGTTCCATTCACTAAAAATTTCCTGAGCACCTCCTTTGCAGAAGGTACTAGGTGTTTCTCAGCTCCCAGTATCCATTCACCCTACTTTTGATATGTTCTCCAATGTTCGTGGGTGGGGCCACGTGCTCGGGTGGTGTGGTTTTGCTGGAGTTTAGTGGGTGACACATTACCCAGGTTTTGCCAGTCAAAGCATCTGAGTGTCTTGTCAAGAGTGGTTGGTTCAGAAATAGGAGCAAGACCCCATCAAAGCTAGTGAAACTTAAAGGGTTTTGTTTGAGCTTGCTGGACAGCAGGCCACCTCTCCTCCCAAGAGCCGGGGGCTGGATCTAGTGCAGCCAGCTAAACTCCTCAAGAGAGAGCAAAGTTAAGTTTGGAAACAGAGAAAAGCCAGCCCAATCCCTGTACTTTTCAGTTATGTGACCCAATAGATTCTAATTTTTGTTTAAGCCAGTTGCATTGGATTTTATATTACTAAATGAGCCCAAACTAACACAACCTGTGTAAGACATACAATCATGACTAAGATCAAAAAGCTTATAAATTATAAAAAGGTGTTTACAAAAAGAATAACAGTAAGGGAAAAAGTATTTATTATATACTATTTATCCAGGCTTACTACATGCTAGACACTGTGCTAAATTCTTTGTACACATTGTTTTATGGAATCCTCAGAACAGTTATTTTTATGGAATGAGCAGCATTGATTTTGAACTAGCGAGATGGATAGAAATTGGACAGGGGTGAGGGGAGGCCAAAGAGAGTCATTGGAAGAAGGAATAAATGGAGACAGGAAAACACAGGGACAGTTTGGGACATAGTTGGTGGTCTGTTAATTGGGGCCTGAAGAGCACAAAAGATAGTAATGGGGAGTGTGACCGGCAAGACAGATTGAGATGAACTCGTTGGGAGTTTGTAATCCCAAGGCAAGGAATTTGTATTATTAACAATGAGGTTTTCTTAAGCAAAGAAGTGAGTGACCCCGAATCTAGTCTCATGTAGCTTAGATTTTATCTGGGGGGGGGGGGGAAATATTCTGATAATGCAGGAAAGTGAATATTGTTTCCAAAGTAAGTAAATAAGAGAGCGAAATGCTCAATATATGAGCACTTACCACCACCCCGCAACTTCCACAGAGAGTGACTCTGCTTTTGTGTCAGCAGCCAGATGTTTTCAATCTTGTAGAGTCCAGGTAATGAGGAAAACATGGCACCAACTTTAAAAACCTGAGCAGATATGTTGACCTCTACAAAGGAGAGTTTAAGTGATGTGCAAGGAAGTGAGAAACAGCAAGCCTGCATGTTGGAGCTTGAGGACTTGGAATTTGGGGAGGAAAGAACAGGGATAGTCTTAGGGAGCCGTTTCCTTATCAAGGAAACGGAGAGTGACAGGGAAGGAGGACTTTTAGAATGTGGTGGTATGTGCTTTCTTGAGAGAAAAAAACAAAGACTTAAGGCATGTTCTTATAACTATGTTTTCACTTCCAGATGGCAGATTCTGGCATTTATCGTCATGGGAGAGCTTGTCTTGACACACACTGAAGGGCATGAGTGGCTGACGGAGGGGAAGTGGAGAAGCGCTTTGTGTTTAGCTTGAGTGACGACACAGGCTCGGTCAGCCCAGGGAAGGTGCCGGGAACCAGCCTGCCTTGAGAAGAGGCTCCAAAAAAGGAAAGTGAGAACAAAAGATGTGGGTATGTCAAAACTGGGTGATGGTTTCTCCAAAGGGTAAACAAAGAATTGCCATGCGACCCAGCAATTCCACTCCCGGGTGTAGGCCCAGGAGAACTGAACCAGGGACTCAGGCACATACTTGCCCACCAGTGTTCACAGCAGCGTCGTTCGCTGAGGGCAAAAAGTGAAACAGCTCGAAGTCCATCAACAGAGAAGTGGGTAAACAAAATGTGGTGTACACATGCAATAGAATATTATTCAGCCTTAACAAAGAAGGAAATTCTATATGCTACAACATGGATGGACCTTAGAAACCTGCTGAGTGAAATGAGCCAAGCACAAAAGGACAAATATTGTATGAGGCACCTAATATAGGAAGTTCACAGAGATGGAAAGTAGATTAGAGGTTTGCAGGGCCTGAAGGGGGTGGGAGGGTGAGAAGGAATTGTTTACTGGGTACAGAATTTCTGTTTGGAATGAAGAAAAAGTTGCAAAAATGGATAATGGTGATGGTTGCATAATACCGTAACTATACTTAATGCCATTTAATCGCACCATTAAAAATTATTAAATTGGTAAATTTTGTGTTATGTATGTTTTACTACAATTTTTTAAAAAGCTACCTGTGATGTAGAGTTATTGATGCTGGACTGTCACTAAGGTGTGGCGTTTGCCTAGTATCTACAGATACAAGTCTTGATCAGAAGGTAGGGCTATCAAAGTGTTGTTCTAAGGAGATTGACCAGTAGCCATGAGGTAGAGAACTTAGACCAAGGCCAAGCCCTGGCTTAGAGTGCAAACTTTCCAATCAGTGAGGCTGAGGCCCTGGGAGAGCCAGACAGAGGGGGGATCAGGAGGATTTGTGATTGTTGGATGATGGAGAGACAGGCATCGGGGAGCCAGGCAGTTTTCATGATTTCAGCTTTTTTTTTTTTTCCTTACAAAATATTTACTACAGTGGTTAATTTCTATTTTTTTAAGAAGCCAAGTATTTCCTTCCTAATATTACCTAAGTTTACCTTTCTCAATGGCTGCCATAAATAGAACTCATCAACCACAAAGTTTTTAGAAAATTTTCAGTCTCCGCCAATAAATAGTACTCAACCATATGGAAAAAGTGGGCGGTCATGACTCAGAAAGTGACGGTGCTTTTCTGAATGGGAAAACATTCCACATTTTGATCTTGACCAAGAAAGTTACTGAATGCAACTCTGAGATCTGTACATAAAATTTTTCCCCTTTGGTACCTCAGTGTTTCCTGTTGCGTAACTATGCTTTGTCAAAGAGACAAATGTCAAACTCTCAGGTGACCAATCTGAAAGCTATTTTATAACCTGTTTTTCAGGATCACCTAAGTTTCACTTTTTATGTTTTTGTAACCCTGCTATGCTGCTAATAGTTTTATTGCAATTTATTTTAAATCTTTACACAAAATCTCAAACACAGTACACACTGACATAAAAACCTGTATTCCTGCAGGTTCAAAATGGCTTGTCGCTCCCACAGAAACAGCTTACGTGTGTTTCACTATCCATGGAGCCCTGGTACCTCAGACACAAGTGAAGTTAAAGCAGTTAACCTGTTTATGCCACCTAACCACCTGTCGTCACATAGTAGCAGAGTCCACAGGGCCTGGCAAAAGAGGAAGGTATGTTTTGAGAATAAGGAGAAAGACCAGACATTGGACCAGGCAGTACTGAGAGTATCAACCTGAACAGATGCTGCAGTGAGAGGCTCTGAGCAGCTCACAGAAGCAGAAAAACAGCTGAGAAGAGTGGATGAGGGTGACTGGAGCTGATATGAGGAATGAAGGTTAGTAAAAGTCACCTGTGCCTTCATCAGCCCCAGTGAGATGACTCTGACTGCAGGAGGCAGTGTCATTCCCTCCAAAGTGTCTGCTTGCACACACTAGCTTATGTGGAACTTTGGGGGCCTTATAGAAAAAATACTTGAACTTCAGGTGGAGATATGTGGAATACAGATAGAGTCATTC
Source organism: Saccopteryx bilineata (assembly GCF_036850765.1). Classification (NCBI taxonomy): domain Eukaryota; kingdom Metazoa; phylum Chordata; class Mammalia; order Chiroptera; family Emballonuridae; genus Saccopteryx; species Saccopteryx bilineata. Next base: position 63,744,927 of record NC_089490.1, on the reverse strand, counting down.
CACAAACATTTATTGAGTGCTTCCTACTGTGCCAGACACAGTGCAAGGTCTTGTGGATAAAGCTGTGAAGACAAGAGCTCTGCCCTCCATGATTTTATAACCTTAGTGAAGGAGACCACAAAAAATAGGATAATAAAACAAACAATGTAATTCCTGATTGTGATAAGTACAATGGAGGGAAAGAACAGGAATGAGGAAGTATATAGAAACGGCAAAAGGCCACTTCAGATAGGGGTCCAAAGATAGCCTTAGAAGGGGATAACATCTGAGCTTAATCACCCAGGATGAGCCAGCAGCCTGTCTCCCCTTAGGGGTGTGGTAGGGGTGAGGGGAACAGGAACCCAAGTGCGAGGTGTGGGAGCACATGTCCAAAACAGAGAACCGAAGCTGGAGTGGCTACGAGTGGAGCCTGTGATGTCAAGTAGGTTTCCAGAGCTGGCAGAAGCTAGATCTTGAGGGGCCTTGTCAACCATGTAGGGGCGGTCAGTTGGCACTGAAGAATTTTAAGCAGGAGAATAACAGGATTTTATTTAATTTTTAAAAGATTGCTCTGACTTACTGTAAAGTAGGTGGAGGTAAAACTGGTAGCAGATTCGTTAGGAAACCACGGTGATGGTCCAGGTAAGTGATAACAGAGCTAACAGGAGGGAAGTGGTGCTCAGAGTGGGGTCACTGGACCAGCAGCAGAGGCATCACCTGGCAAGTTGTTACAAACGCAAATTCTCAGGCCCCACACCAGCCCTACTGGGTCAGAAACTGTGTGGGTGGGACCCAGCGATACTGCAGTAACCCTACAAGGTGATTCTAATGCACATTGAAATTTGAGAACAGCTAGATTAGGGGTATGGAAATAGAGAAGGTGTTCTGGACCAAGCTTTAGTGTCCCTCTGAAATCTATATACGGAAGCCCTAAGTTCCAGTGTAGCTGTATCTGGAGATGGCCCCTCAGGAAGCAACTAAAGTTAAGTGAGGATAAGAGTGGGCATTGATCCATTAAGATGGGTGGCAGCCCTGGCCGGTTGGCTCAGTGGTAGAGCATTGGCCTGGCATGCAGGAGTCCCGGGTTCGATTCCCGGCCAGGGCACACAGGAGAAGCACCCATCTGTTTCTCCACCCTTCTCCTTCTCCTTCCTCTCTGTCTCTCTCTTCCCTTCCCACAGCCAAGGCTCCATTGGAGCAAAGTTGGCCCAGGTGCTGAGGATGGCTCTATGGCCTCTGCCTCAGGCGCTAGAATGGCTCTGGTTGCAACAGAGCAATGCCCCAGATGGGCAGAGCATCGCCCCCTGGTGGGCATGCCAGGTGGATCCTGGCCGGACGCATGCAGGAGTCTATCTGACTGCCTCCCCGTTTCCAGCTTCGGAAAAATACAAAAAAAAAAAAAAAAGATGGGTGGCAGTAGAACAAGGGAGCTTTCTCACTCCATCTCTCTATCTCCCTACCACCTACCCCCACCCACACACAATCAAAGAAGATGTCAGAGAGAGATGGTGGCTGCTGACAAGCCCACAGAAGAGGCCTCAAAATGAAACCTACTTCGCTGGCACTTTGATCTTAAACTTCTCAGCACAGGCGATTAAGGTCGGGTGAGGCCCTGGGAGCAGAAGAAAATATTGGGCCTCTTAAAAAAAAGAGATAGGGAAAATTAATATACATGCTAACCATATTTTTTTTTTTTCATTTTTCTGAAGCTGGAAATAGGGAGAGACAGTCAGACAGACTCCCGCATGCGCCCGACCGGGATCCACCCGGCACGCCCACCATGGGCGACGCTCTGCCCACCAGGGGGCGATGCTCTGCCCATCCTGGGCGTCGCCATGTTGCGACCAGAGCCACTCTAGCACCTGGGGCAGAGGCCACAGAGCCATCCCCAGCGCCCGGGCCATCTTTGCTCCAATGGAGCCTTGGCTGCAGGAGGGGACGAGAGAGACAGAGAGGAAAGCGCGGCGGAGGGGTGGAGAAGCAAATGGGCGCTTCTCCTGTGTGCCCTGGCCAGGAATCAAACCCGGGTCCTCCGACACGTTAACCATATTTTTAAATAAGTAAAAAATAGTATGTACTATTAATGTCAAAATTGCACATATGAACCCTGGCCAGTTGGCTCTGTGGTAGAGTGTTGGCTTGGCGTGTGGAAGTCCCGGTTTTGATTCCCAGTCAGGGCACATAGGAGAGGCGCCCATCTGCTTCTCCACACTTCTCCCTCTCCTTCTACTCTGTCTCTCCCTTCCCCTCCTGCAGCCAAGGCTCCATGAGAGCAAAGTTGACCCGGGCACTGAGGACAGTTTCATGGCCTCCACCTCAGGCTCTAGAATGGCTCTAGCCGCAACGGAGCAATGCCCCAAATGGGCAGAGCATCGCCCCCTGGTGGGCATGCTGGGTGGATCCTGGTCGGGCACATGCGAGAGTCTGTCTAACTGCCTCCCCGCTTCTAATTTCGGAAAAAAATAAAAAATAAAATAAATTGCACATATGAAACTAAAAACTTGGTGTCATTAGAAAAAAGTATAAAGTTAGGGTTTTGCAGGGCCCTTCAGAAGTTGCACCCACCATTAAATCCACCTCTGCTTCTCAGCCTCTAGTGCTGTGAGAAAACAAATTTCTGTCATGGAAGTCACTCAGTCTGTGGAATTTTGTGATGGCAGACAGAAAAGATTGATACAGGACGGAGTGAACTGCAGTGGGTAAATTCTGAAGGCAGAACTTGACAAGGTGTCAAATACACACAAGGTGTGTGCTCTTAGGGTCACCATGAAGAGCTATAGCCGTGGACTCCTTAACCGGCTATGAGAGCAAGAAGGTAAGTCAGAGGAACAGTAAGCACAGCCCATCTTGGAGCTCTTCACAACATGAGGGAGAAACCCAGCATTTGTACCCCTTCCTAACTGGCAGTATCACCTCGTATGTGGGTCCTAATGAGGGACACCCTCACCCCATATCCCTAAACAGAAGTTAAAGGGACCTGGTTTCTCTCTCATGACTTGTAACTCAGAGCTGGGGAACATGACCTAGGCCCAATCAGATGCTCCTCGGGGACTTAGCTTATTCATGGCTGTGGCTGTGGAATCAAGGAAGGATGGTGACAATCCAGTGGCAGCTCCAGCCCGTGATATGACCTTAGCTGAATTATTCTGCCAGCTGGTCTTCCCACCCTTCCTATCCATTTATAAACAATAAGATTTGCTTCCAAAGAACTCCTTTTCTGCCTAAATTAACTTGAGTTTTTCGCCAACTTCCTCTGAATGGTCAAGAGAGAAACTTCTATGTGCACATGGGAGCTCAGAGCCCTTGATATCTGGGTACTCATTTTAATGGGGTAACATCTGTACTCACAAGCTGTAGCCAGAGACATCTGGGTTGCAGGTAACTACAACTTCAGTCAGTTGTTTCCCTACACTGTGTCTCTCCTGTAAGTGCACAATCAACAAGCAGCTGAGACTTTAAATAACAGAGCTTCCGTTTTCTTTCTAATATATTTGATCCATCTGCTCATCTTCTAGCTTACTGGCCCGTCTTACTGGTGACATTATAAAGACCTCTACATCATCTCTGGCCTCAAGAGTCACTCTTTCTACAGTGGGCCATCTGAGGGCATTGCCTTGACCATGCCACGCTCTGCTCAAACATCATTTTTTTAAATTACTTATTGATTTTAGAGAGAGGAGAGAGAAAGAAAGATGTAGGGGAGGAGCAGGAAGCATAAATACATATTGCTTTTCATATATGCCCTGACCAGGCAAGCGCAGGGTTTCAAACCAGACACCTCAGCATTCCAATGCCTTATCCACTGCACCACCACAGATCAGGTTCAAACATCATTAATAAAATGTTCATGGCCCTGGCCGTTGGTTCAGTGGATAGAGCATCGACCTGGCATGCCAACATCCCAGGTTTGATCCCCTCATCAGGACACATGTGAGAAGTGACCATCTCCCTTTTCTCTATCTCTTCCCCTCCCGCAGCCAGTGGCTTGATTGGTTCAAGCATTGCTGAGGATAGCTCGATGGGTATGAGTGCATCAGCCTCAGGTGCTAAAAGTAGCTCAGTTGATTCATTGGCTGCAGATGGGGTTCCTGGGTGGATCCCGGTTGGGGCACATGTGGAAGCCTGTCTCATTTATCTCCCCTCCTTTCACATAAAAAAGTGTTCAGAATAAAGTATGAACTATTTAGTTGGCTATTCAAGGTCCTACACAATTTTGTTTCTTCCTACTTTTCTTATTTTATCTTCTAGTACTTTCCAACATACTCCTTATGCTCAGAATAGGTTGGTTTATTCATGGTAAGCAGCATGCATTCCCACTCTCCCCTCTTTTCCCTAATGAAAAATGCCTGTCCCGCAGCGATCTCTCCCTTCTCTAAATCTTTAAAACCCTGAGTGTCTGCCCAGTAATCCAATGCTCCTCAGCACTGCCTGGTATGACTCGTTTTTTTTTCCTGGGCCAGATTAGAAACTCATTTAGAGCGGAGGCCACACTTTACATGAGGATTCAGTGCCATGATTATCCAACCTCCTGTGTATCCTAGATGAGATCATGAAGCATGGTGCAGAACATAAAGGAAACATAGATAAGCCAGGGTATTATCAACAGGTTTCATTGTCTGCCCCATCCATGGCCCCCTCTGGAGAATCTATTCTGTATCCCTCTGTCCCCCTGACCCTCCCCTGACCCAAAAAAGATACTCTATTGTGAGAAAAGCATAATATGGCCTGACAATCTCTTCCATATGAGAATTAGCCAGAAAAGATACAGGGACTGTTGTAAGTTGGTGGCGGTTAATGGAGCTTGGGGGTCATGATATAGAGTTGGACTGGCAGCTATGTTGGATGAAGTAAGCAAGATGACTAAGCAGAGGAAGCTGGCCTAGTTAAGAAGTCACTAGAGGAGGTATTCGAGACCGATCAAAGAGCTCCTGGAAATGGAAAGAGAGGTTAGCTCCTGGTGGTCTTCAGCTTCTCAGGCCCAGTCTTCTACTATACAGGGTCTGGTTGTATTTCCTGTCCAGGAGTGTTCCTTCTCACATTTCAGTAAGCTGGAGCTAGCTTGAGTGGCTCTTTATTTTTTGCCTTCAAAGGAACTTTGACTAGAAAAGAGGCAGCAGGGGCTGATAATAATTGTCACCCTCCGTTCTGTATTCCGCTCCCTGGCAGGGCCCCTGCCCTTCTCCTGGGCCTGTCACAGCAAAGTGTGACTACTGAATTCCTAGCATGGAAAACCAAGAATCAATTGCTCAAATGCTGTCAAAAAGTGACATTTGAGTTTGAGTGACAATGATGTCTTTGGTCCTGTCCCTATCCACTTTTCTATTCTTAGTTCTGCTCCTGCTCTCTGCAATTACAATGCTTAGTGCTTAAGCAGTTGCCAGGTGTTATTTAACAAGTACCTCGCCCTTCTTTGAAGAGGATGCTTTGATTCTGAGCTCACATCCTTCTCTCAGTGACAGACTTCAGAACGTGCCATTTTACAAGACATCAAGTCTCTTCTGGTGTTTTCTCTGAATAATGAGTTTGGGACCACTGATTGATCATAGAAATTGGAGCTCATCAGAAAGAAATTTCCCCAAACCCGGGTGTCTACAGCAAGTTACTTTCCACCTATAAAACGGGGTTAACGTGAACAAGCTTTCTGAAGGATGCCAGCAAATAGATCAAGTAGAATGGATGGGAAGTACTTTGTGAACAAATTTCACAATCATCATTATTCTAATTTTCAGTGCCCATTAATCTCCAGATACATTACTCAAGGTGTAAATGTCATGTACAGAGAATTATTCAACAGTCAGAGCTGTGTAGGGATGCAGGGGGCTTTTTAAGTCTTCTAGTCAATGATGTCTGTCTATCTGGTGAGCATGCTGTAGAGACATGTTTCTCTGACATTTGAATTTTTGTATTAAACAAATTATATCTCCCATCAGAAAACCCTATTTGTGAATTAGGGATCAATCAAGGGTAGGACAATTGGGGAGGGGAGGGATTAGCAAAAGAATTTAAGCCAAAATGTAAAATGTCACTCTTATCCAAAGAATGTATGAAAGTTTGTATGAATCTTGCTCCAAAGTGGGTTTTCACCCTTTAACATCCAGAATATATTGTCAGGAGTGACCGATTCGATCCGCCCAGAAACAGACTGGGCTACAGGAAGTTGGTGTCCTGGGGAGTACTTTTCGGAACCACGGCGGAGGTGGGGGAGTGAAGGAAGCCAGGAAGCCGGTTTGGGCAGGAGAAGTTGGACTGCATTCAGTCACAACAAAAGTCTCAGCTGTTGCCACGAGTACGTTCTTAAGCTGGGGTGACCTTGCAGAGCTGTCCCAAGGGAAGCCTTTGTATTCCTACCTGTTCGTTGTCAGGTGCAGGCTGCCCCAGGAAAGGGTAAAATGATTTCTTCCCTCAGCACAATTTCTGGGTGTTGCCATTGTATTTATTTCATGTGCCCATATCTAATAGAATACTCTACGAAGAAAGGTGCTCCTCACAACAGTATTCTTGTATAATAGTTCCGATGGCACATTGCAAAGGCAGGAGCATACCCCAAACACATTGGCCTCTGACTAACAGGGGAATCTGTGCCTGGCGCAGGAAAGCTCCGGACGTGACCTTGCACCTGCACCCCAACCCCACCAACATACCACACCACTGGCTCCTTAGACCATGGACTTGCCTCCTCTGTCGTCATTTAACTCCAAGAGTGAGGTCTTGGCCTGAACCTAGATGAAGGATTATTTTTGTTTTTCAAGCTTGCCATTTCCTTTAGCACAAACAACTGAGAATTGACAGTATTATTTCAAAAACAGGTTATGGCTAGTAAAAGTTATTATCAGAAACAACTTGGAGAATTAAAAAACTAAAAATAACATCCGAAATAGTTGCAGTCCCCCATTAAATGATAGAACTTATCTACACATACTTTAGTATGATGAAATCTTTCCAGTTTTCTTAAACTATTATAAATATTTATGCCTTGTAACATTTTTATGAAACTTATAGAAAAACATGCAAAAACATTGATTTTTTTAAAACTATGTTCTTTTGTAAGTTCTAAGGAATGGCATTAATGAAATCCTGAAGTGGCAGTACTAATGATCTCTGTCCCATCTTGCTGATCACCATAGCTCAGAAATTTATCAGTTCAAGAAGATGTATTAACGTCCTAGTTAATTCAAAGATTGTATTCTATGATTTTAGCTCACCTATTATAGACAAGGTGTCCAGGTTATTATCTCCTAACAGGATCACCATTTAAGCTTTTTCTGGATGCTCAATTCTTCTTTGTCCATTTGCTAGGCTTTTTATCTCAACCAAGAAAATAATGTACATCGCCCTACATTAATAGTTTGGCAGATTATAAACAACCATTGTTCCTTTCTCTTTTTGATGTTCTTAACATATTTTTAAATGACTTTAACAAGTACATTGGGTGTCCCTGGTCCTTTTCAACTTATCACTGTCATATTGTTGATGTACCAGTTGATAGATGAATACCCATTTATTTTATGCCTGAGTGTGAAACCAATCCCTGTGAGCGCTCATTGGTATGGATAGAGTTTCACCAGCATGTGAGGCTACATAAATCACCGATTAGTAGCAGGTATTCTTGAGCTAGAGTGTCTGACTTCAACTCCCACCTCTGCCACTTAGCTTTGGAAAAATCACAACTTCTCTGTGCCTCAGCTTCCCCATTGTAAAATCAGAATATATACTCATAGGTTACTTTTAGAATTAATTCAGGTAAAAGTAGTGCCTAACTCATTATATATATATATATGCTAGTACTATATAATATACAGTATCATTATATATATATATGCTAGTACTGTATATTATATAGTACTAGCATATACAGTATCATTATATATATATGCTAGTACTGTATATTATATAGTACTAGCATATATATATAATGTTTTATATATATACTATTATTGCTATACAATTTTTACAAAAAAAAATCCAACAACACAAATTTTAAATTGTTACTACTCCTACAGCTAAATTATGGCATTTAAAAAAATAACAGCATAAAATTGTTTGTGCCTTAATTATTTTTCCTCTGTTATAAATGAGATCATATTCTATACCATACTCATAGACACCAAAAAGATGATACTCAAGCAACTCCAAATATCTATTCATATACTCCAAAAACATCTGCGTCCTCTCTCTGAGCAAGCCCTTGAACTGGGCGCTAAGCTCCAGGTACGAATAAGGCATAGGTCCCACCCTCAGAGTACCATTCCTCCTGAAGCTTCATGAAAACTAGGCATTCATGGAGGGGAAGAGTGAACTTTCCAGAATATTTTTTTACCTCATATGTATTCTCAAGGAATCATTGTTAGCAAATGCCTTCACATCCTGGGCATGAAGCTTCCTTTCAGGTCACTGAAAGCTTAAAAGAGATGCATATTACATATTAGAGAGTGAGAGGAGATTCCAAAGAAAAGGTTTAGTTGATGCAGTGGTACTGTATTTCTCTACCAAATCATTGTGATTCCCTACCAATATTTACTTCTAGGCAAATGCTATAGGAATACACCACTTTCTATATATCTGCAAAAAAAAGAGAACTGAATAGAGCTAGTTTTTCCCTTTGTTTATCATTCCTTGGATACCATGGCTTGCTTCACAAAATTACCTGTTTAGTTTGAAGGTTCACTAGTGTCACCAACAGTGTTTACTGGGTATACCACTAATTAAGTCACATGCACTAATTCAGTGCATATTGTATGATAAACATCATGTTATTCAAGACATAGGAAATAAAAAATACCAAAAAAGTATTAACCAAATATTTAAAATTAAGTCATCAGGATATGTTGGAATTAATCAAGGAAAGCTTTAGAGAGGTAAATTTTAAACCAGAAAAGTTACATGTGTGGGCTGGTGACAGCAGAGAAGGGAGTTCTGATATCCGACAGGCACAGAGGAAGGAATTAGAAAATCTGTGCAGTGGAGCTTCCTGTGATGACACCCCTACAGCCCTACCCCACACACCCCTCTCCTCTTCTGAAACTCACGTCTGTATGAGGGTAAAGACAACCCAGTCAATGGACTTGATAGGATTTTTGTGGAGTGTCTGCCACACGGCTACACAGGAACTGTAGACTCTAATCCCACTGAGGTATAAACCTTTCAAGTTTCCCTGGATGACTGGAGTTGGACCTTAGGGATCTCTGGGAAGCCCAGTGGAGCTGTCCCCCGTCAGAGAGTCTCAGATGCTGGAAGTCATCAGTCATTGGCCACTGAGTAGTAATGGTAATTCCCTGAATGCCACTTGCCTGGGGAATGTTTTCTAACACAATACGGAAAGGATTTCAGAGCTGCCCAGTCCAGAAATCTGACTCCAAGTGACATCTGAGGGGTTTAAAACTACCCTCCTGTGGCTACACTATGGGAAAGAATACAGCCACTAGAGCAACCCCACACTAAGAGGGCTCAGTTAGGAATCCGGATAGAGCCTCCTGTTCCAGTGCTTACTGTTAGCAAGCAAACACCAAGAACTCTCTGGCAATGATGTGGGGGAGGAGGGGAGACAAGAAGCCAGTGTCCAAGCCTGGGACATGAACGACATGGGCACATCTGAGTTCCCGACAGGACCAGCAAGGTCGCCAGCAATTCAAGCATAAGGAGAGACTACAGCCTGACATTAAAATCCACATCTTTGTAACAATCTTAGCAAGTTCAAGCTTTTTCAACAAATTCTTTGGTCTTCACAGAATTTCTACATTAAAGAATCCTTGTAAAGAATTGTTATCTATATACGTACACCAGAACCCAGTGATCACGACCTTTAGAGTAAAGTGGCCAGGGACTGGAGCAAAGTAGACAAAATGGCCATCTCCCCACACCCTCCACCCTTACGGAGTTGTCCTAAGAGAATGATCTGTGTGTTGGTGTGCCACACTGCACAGGGGCGCATGCCTGGAGAGGAATCGTGTTTCTACATCAAGCTAGACTGGGACAGCCTTTCAGGGACATTACGAACACCAGAACCATCTCTAATCCTGATCTGTAACTCTGGGGCTGACCCAGTCAAACTAGTAGGGAAAGAAGGCGAACTCCACTCACATAGTATTTCTTGCTTTCCTAACTTGAATTTGATTCTATATTTATTCATTCAATTCTATTCATTTCAGAGGCTTGTATATAGCACTTGCTATGGGTCAGGCACTGATCTAAGCACTTTATGGATTAACCCATTTAATCCCCACAATATGCTGTCAATTGTGTGGTTTATGCAACATCTCTCCCTCTCTCTCTCTCTCTCTCTGTCTGTCTCTCTCAGTTCCTTGACATAGTGTGTGTCTACTTCTTTATTTGAGATCATGTGTCATGACTTTATTTATGTGTTTGTTTCATTCGAAGATGGATTATTGGTTACTAATAGGCAAGAACCCTATTCTGACACTTAACTAAGTGCTATGACTTCCAGGGACTTTGATTTGTTCCCTCTCTGGCAAACTGTTGAAGAGGATACTACTTGCTGTCACTGATTCCTCTCGAGAGCATATCCTCCAGGTGCCCTGAGAATAAAGTAGCTTGTTCCCCCTCCTCTTTTCTGGGAGTGTCTGACTACACCATCACCACTGCTGCATGTCCTGCGGCTTCCAAACCCCTCCTCCCCCAGGGATCTCAGCATCCTTGAGGATACCTGGGAAAGCATGATATATATATATATATATATATATATATATATATATATATATATATATATATATATATATATTCCCCCCCCCCCATCAGATTGAGGACTCTGTGGACTAAGGCTAGGGTTGTAGCAATTTCCTCCTGCATCCAGGACTGGATCTATCATACTCGGCCCTAAAACAGCAGTGAAACTCTCTCTTTACAGAGTGCTTAGGGCAGCACTGTGGCAATTAGGGGTTTGACAAATGCTTTTTTTGTGACGCTGAAGCTGAAGCTCAGAGAAACAGAACATTCCTGGAACAAAAGATCACATTGCAAGTGAGTTCACCTTTTAAAATGGGGTTTCTGGCCATCATTGCCCTTTGTGCCCAGCGTGGGGGGAAAGGACACTAGGAGCATGAACACAGGACTAGGCACACAGACTGGAGCCAGGATATTGAGCTCCTTGGCACCAAAATGTTCCTACTGCACAGAGGGACAATAAGGTACTACATTTAACAACCAAGTTAGGGAAACATTAACTGACATAAAGGATTAGGAGCTCATAAACTGGCCTGAGCAAAAACCCCCTAGATACCTAGCTCTGTAGCAAGTGTCTATGCAAAAACACTAATTAACAGGCAAAATGCATGTCCATGAAACAGCTCTTAAGAAAGTGAGGAAAGATGGAAAGGGTAGGGGGAAAAAGTGAGACAATTTCCCTAGTGAGAAGGATGAAAGAATCGCTTGCTCAAGGGCAAATTTTATGGAAAAGCATGATCCAGTGCTAACAGAGGGAGAAACCTTTCCAAAGAGTTAATGGAACAGTTAGAGAAATTCAGGTTCAATAAATCATGAGGACGGGGAGTATTGATCTGAACATCCTGGTGAATGAAAATATAAAGCTGAGCTGCTGACCCAACTATATAACAGAACAGCTCTTCAACAGTGGCCGGGGAGTTTAGTTGTTGAGTTGATGCTGGAGTTTTGCCCACTGAGCTCTCCCTCCCAGACTGGTTCTCTTAGAAAATTCTGCCACTCTATCCTGGATGGTAGTAGACTCTCCCACTCACACAATGGCACCTCTTGTTCCTGTAAGGATTCCCAAATGCACAACCTCTCATCTGAGTTCCAGGGGGCATATTTCCAAGTCACTCCAGGACAGTCCTACTCGGGCAACTCACCATCATGGCTAATTAGGCATTCATCATCTCCGAGGCCCTCACCACCATAAGCAACAAGAAAATAAAACAAAGCAGGCATACAAATGACAATATCATCCAAATTGTGTTCCCAGTCCTCCGACCTTGAAAACATGGCGATACCTGCGATTCCTCGACTTCTCCAGCCCCTCTCCCTGATTTGCCGGTGACGTCAGCGTCTAGCCTGGTGCGGTTACTCCGCCTTCCTCGGACTCCAGTTTCTCATCTGGAGAATGCAAATAATAAAAGGCTGATAGAAGGATTGAACAAATGTGTGAAGCTCTCAGAATGTCGCCTGGCACGTAGGGACGCACGAGCCATCATTCTCACCAGCGCTAGCATTACATGAAAATAGTATTTTCATTTCTTTCCTCTACCAGGCTCACACCACAAGCTTCAGCACCTCAGCCCTACACTAAAGTTCCAAACTTTTCGAGCCAGCCTAATCATAAGAGAAATAAGGACCAGCTTGCTGGGAGCTTTTCAAATATACAGATGCCCAAATCTCACTCCCAGACTTAAAATCTGAAAATTGGGGAAAGGTATGCTTAGAAAAGTCATATTTTTCCCCCAACAGTTTTTCTGTATCTTTGGATACAAAGTCAGGATTGGGACCCAGCAAGGGTCTCCAAACTTTTTACACAGGGGGCCAGTTCACTGTCCCTCAGACCACTGGAAGGCTGCCAAATACAGTGGTCCTCTCACTGACCACCAATGAAAGAGGTGCCCCTTCCAGAAGTGCAGTGGGGGCTGGATAAATGGCTTCAAGGGGCCGCATTGCGGCCCGCCCGCGGGCCGTAGTTTGGGGATGCCTGAAGGTAATCCTATTGAACATTCTCATTTCATATAGATGAGGAAACTGTGGCAAAGAGAGACTCCGAGACTGGGTGGAGGACACAGTGCTGGGAAGTGGCAGAGCCAGGGCAGGAACCCAGGTCCCAGTATTCTCAATCTAGAGTGCTCTCAGCCCTCCACACTGGCTCCCCAGGCCTTGTGGACGTCAGAGCTCCCTCCCTGTCCTCTCTGCCTCCTCCGTTTCCTCCTAACTGCTCGGATATGTTAGCCTCTATATGCAACACCAGGGCAGGGGAGCTTGGGGAGTGCGAGCCCTAGGGAAACATATTTTGAGGGGCATGTCTGTATAAACTATTTTATTAGAAAATGTGTCCATGTGATGAAGAGTGATTTACTGATGAAGATTTAGAGTGGGTATTTATTTATTGCCTAATGTGAATTATTTTGTTTTCTTCATTACCCATAAATGACAGTTATCCCAAATCAGCATGTCAGCACCATTTTAGGGGTTCAGTGTCATTCAGTCTTATAAGGGAAATGAAATAACTTGCTGGTCAGTGTCAGTGGGAACAGATGCTGACCAGGCTGCCTCCTGAACTGGGTAGGACAATCCCGTAGAGGTAAATGCTGAAGCTCCTCTGGATATCTGGCCAGTGCCTCACAGTCTGGATAGAGAGTAGAATGGTGCCTTGAAGAGAAGGAATGGGATCTGGCTTGGACACCCCACTCAAATAACATTGCAGTCTCTGTGGACTTCCTTCAAGGAAAACAGTCTAAACCATGGGGACCTCTAAGTCAAGGGGCCCCAAAGCAGGAGTCCTGCCCGTGGAGAAGGGCAGTATTGTCGCATCAGCTAGTTAACAGATTGGGATACTATGAAAGAATACTTCAGAGCCACTTTTCATCGCTCTATGAAGACATCTGGCCAACTGCATTATATGTTGAATGAATTGAAAATTAATAGAAAATTGTATGAATAGTAAATCTATGATGGAGTATAAAGTGATCAGACATTACCTTCAGGTTAGACATTGTGTCTGTAAGATGGTATGAGCTGGGCGACCTTTTAGTTTTTTCACTGGTGACCTGAAGAGAACAGAAACAAAGGAGATTATAAAGTCTGGGCGGGTGAAGGCTAGGCAGCTGTACAGGTCACTTTTACAACAACGTGCCTCGGGGTCGTCCCCCATCCTTTCTTTCTCAGAGACATGCTACACAGCCCACAGTCCCTGAGCCTAAAATGCAGATGATACAATCCCTCAACCCAGCCAGCCTCCTAGGAGTAAGAGGGTGCAAGCCAAGCAGGTTAGGCCAGCCAGCCATCGTGGAGCCAGACCAGCCGAGATGTGGCCGCAGGAAGCACATGGACAAGGGCTGGCCCAGAGAGGGTCAGGCAGGGGGAGAACCAAAAACAGGGTGGTGTGTACCGAGCTCCCACCTCCACCCCCCATCCCAGGCCTGCTCTGGGACTTCCAATGGAAAAGATTGTAATCACTGTTCATCTCCAGCCTCATGATGTCATCTTTCCAAGTTTTAGTAGTTTTCCACATTCCCGTCCATTTCCTTCTCATCCTGCCAGTATCCAATTATTTGGTGATCTCGCTCTCTTTCGACCCACCCCTCCACACACACACACATGTGTTGGTACATTTTGGCTTGTGGAATTTAAGGTAATATGTTGGCTCAACAGCAGAAACAAGCAAACAAAACAAAAAGAAAAAAAAATGAGCATCCCCTGGCAAATTAAAGACAGGCAGAGCCTAGTAACACAGGTGATGGATGCACATTTACAATGTCTGCCTCCCCACACTGCTTCTTTGATGCAATTCTTTTCTGCCCTAAAGGAATTTCATGGTAATGAAATCTGTACTCAAAAATCAAGCCTTCCTAACTAGAGATATCTTGGGACTGTTTGTTCTCGGCAATGTAGCCGTGTGTGGCATGACCTTGTTTCTGAGTGTGTGCGTGCGTGTGTGTGTGTGTGTGTGTGTGTGTGTGTGTGTTTGTACCTGTGTTGGGGGGAGGGGATGTTGCTATCAGTGTATGATCTGAGTCTGCTTTGAAAACTGATCCCAAGGGATAAAATAAGATATGGATCAAATTTGGTGAGACATTAAAAATCTTCTGACCTGTCTTACCTAACAGAATTCTGGTGCTTGTTTTTCATTTCAAAGATCTGGGGTAATCACTTCATTGAGTGCTGGCCCCGACCTAGCACTGAATGGATTTCTGGTGGAACGTGGAAGATGCTGATTTACAAACAGAGGTTTCTTACCTACTATTTTTAGAACAATGCTGCACCAGATTTACAAGGGGGTTGGGGGGAGGAACTACAGTCACTTCTGAGCAAAGTAGCATTTCACTGCATAATAATGAAGTACTAATTGCTCTTTGTCATCACTTTTTATGCAAATTGCCCCGGAGCATTTTCCCAATATGCATTTTACATTTTAACAAAGAAAGTGGAGTCTTGACAAACAAAAATTGTGTACCCAAGCAAAAATAAAAATATCAACTATAAAATAAAACTGCTTAAGGTGCATTCTCTAACCATTTAGATTTTTCTACTGTATCATCCCTATTATTAGACATATTTGACCAATAAGTTTCCTTTGAATCTAAAATAACCATTTATGTGTCAGGCAAAAAAAAAAATGTTTGAGTGCAAAACTTGCATAGTTTACTCATTCTACAATTTACAATGGAAGTTTGTTGTGAAAATTACGTTTCCAGCAGAATTTAAATAGACTAGGTCAAGCCCTAGATCGTCAAAGAAATCAAATTTTGTCAAAGTATTTGACATATTTATCATAGGCACAAATCTATTTTAGAGGTTTCAGTTATTCTAATGGATTGCCATTTTCACAGAGACAGTCATCTGCATTATTAAAAAAAGAAACATGATTTGCATATCATAGATACAGAGTTTGAAATATACCTCAAGGATGTGTGGGCTCAAATTCTGGTCTGGAGGCTATGACTGGTCACTATCATACTGATCTAGGCAGTAGGCGATAAAAAAAAGAAATGTAATTAATAAGTTTTCTGGGAACTTCAGAGTTAGTAAAATTCAATCCTGGCCTTCCAGGTCAGTATAAAAAGATATATTTGTGAAGGTAAGAGGATAGAATACATTTTATTTAACAGACTTTTAGCTTGATCTATACCATGTAAATATTCAAACATATTGTATATGGGCTCCCATTTGTACTATCGCTCCAGGCCCCACAAATGTTAGGGGCAGACCTACTTCTCAGAAATGCACCCCCACTTCCAACTCACCAGCTTTAATCATACTTGTACGTTCTAAAAATGAAATGCAATTAGCTTTAAAGGCAGCTGACTTTGAGGGTCATCACCTATGCTGTTCAATAAATTCACAGTTTGCAAATTTCAAAAAATTACTGTATGTGACAAGGCATTATTTATGAAGCAGTAGAAGATTTCTTCGCAAATGCTCAAAAACGAACAGTTGCCTTTTTAAATCACCATTGAAGAGTGTTATTTCCAAAGTTAAGATAATTCCTGAAATAATAATAATTACACTGCAAGCCTGTTTAATTCCAGACTTCAAAGCCATCTGCAGTCCAAAGTAATTGGTCCACAGTTCCTTCTTCTGAGCTGGATCCCTAAGACGTTATCCACTCATTTTTACAGGCACCTAAACCCAGATCCAGAAGAGCATTGCGGAAGGTGAGAGTGAGTCAGAGGGCAGATGGAGACTGGAGTCCTTACTCATGGTCTCAGACGCTCTCCATTAGAAAACCCGATTACGAAATGAAATGCTGGTAAACATGAACTTGTATGCCCAGGAAATGTACTGTGAAGGGCATAATGAATTACTTATGCTGTGTAGTGTATGTATAAATCATATTAAAGCATGCTGAATAGTACATTATCATGCTTCTATTTTGCATTACAAAAGTAACTAATGTAAGCTGCAAAGTGTACTTTTAATCCATTATTCATTTCTGAAAGTAGTCAGACCACTATTCAAGTACCATAAAAGGCTATCAGCATAAGCAAGCCTGCTTTTCAATTAATGAAGATGAAACAGCAAGATTTTAAAATTAATTTTAAATAAGTCAAATTGTATTTATCAAAACATGTCAGATATACATTCCTCATTCAGACAGAGGAATTATGACAATGCATAACTCCCCTCCCCGAGATCATATTTCTCAAGAGTTGAATCAATATAATGATTTTTATTATGTGTGATTCTCTGATATTGTTAGTTTTACCTCACTTTTAATGTTTACATTGGGTCAAAAGCTATTTTTAATTTCCTCTTTCATTTGGATTCATGCTGGTTTTCCACAGGAACTACCTCAAGTAGTTCACACTTCTTCCACTAATGTCTCCCCAAAACACAAGCAAAGAACTGAAATATGTCTATCACCCTGAGTGCACCATCTAAAGTAAAAATTGATTGAAATTGATAAAAAAAAACAGCTACATAAGCACAAAATACAAATGGTGAACTAAGAAAATGTTTACGATGGCCGCCTCCAGCACGAATGAGTCAGCTTTTTTATTTTGTTTCTTGCATACCTTAGCCCCTCACAGTCTGTCCCTCTCCCTGTCCTTTCCACTTGGGAGATAAGCTGGTCTTTTCAACCCACCTTGCTCCCTGGTCGCCAGTCTCTGTGCATCTTTTCTTTTAAAGTGTGTCTCTTGAGGTGACGTCACGGAAATGGCGCCGTGAGCAGCGCGTCCGACAGATCTCCCCAAAATCACAACAAATTTATCAACTAGAAACAGAAAAATTTATCCTCGGAGCATTCCGGAGTTCCACACAAACTGAAAGCGAAAGGACTGTTATCACTTGAATCTGAGAGACGAAGGTGTGGAGGAAGCTAACTACCACAGGGACGTTCATTCAAGCCGCGGAGAAAGTGCGCCTGTGGTGAGTCGGCCCACACTCAGGGAGCGGCAGCCTAAGCGCTGCGAGCAGCCGCCGGCGCGCGCCTGGTGCCGCGGTCCGGTCACAGAGGGAGCACCGCTAGCGTTCCCAGCGGCCCGCGCACTGCGAGTGAGAGTCCCCAGCCACCGGTGCCCGGAGCACCCCATTCGCGCGCGTGCCCTGGGCGTTACACGCGCCCAGAGCGCCCTACTGGCCCGCACACCCAGGGTGCCCCGTTATCCTGCGCCCGGTGCGCCCCAGCCGCCAGCGGCAGGGCGAGCGGGAGAGGCGCCAGGGCGGTCTTTCCTACTTGGGAGATTCTCTCCGTGGGCAGGGCACCTCACCCAGCCATTCAAGCTAACAATCAAGCATTGGGGGAGGGGTGCGCAGGCAGCTTGAAATACCTTCGGGAGCACAGCTGCGGACTCAATCACTGAAATTAGCTTAACCCATGAAATCTGCGCACCCACGGGGCTCTAATTGATAAGATCTCTCTCAGTTCAGCGATCCAAGACAAGAGGCGTGATATTTTTTAGTGCCTCTCGCTAAAGGGGCGGGGGCAACTTCTGATTGATAGAGCCTCCATATTCAGGGATAAACGCTAACAAGGGGGACTTGGCAGATAATAAGATCTATACTACACTAGTCGCAAGCAGAGACTAGTGCCTCTTCTTCCCAGCCAAAACAGGCTACAAAGTGTGGAAAGCCTGGGTTGAGTGGTCCAACTGAATGCTAGGCGCTGAACAGTCACCTTGACAACAATTGACTCCCACCCCCGCCTGATTACACTGGAGGCTCTGACTGCCAGAGCCTTTCCCAAAGCCTTGTGCTGAGTGGGGATAGAGTGGGGATTTCCTAGCTCTTTGAGCCTCTTACTCCCCAGGCAGAAGCAGTAGCAGCCTTATAGCTGGATCACCAGGCTGCTAATTCAGGAAGGGGGGACTAGGAGAGAGACTCCAGGAAAGCAAACTCTCTCATCGTTGGACCCTGCAAACGCCAACAAGCCTTGACTACTAGCAAGACTAAAGCCAATTATGTGACATTGCCATAGAATCCCATCAACTGCAAATCCCTACCTAAGTGTGACACAGGGGCACAGCCTGGGGTACAGAGTCACCGACCAGGAAGAGGGAGAGAAAAGAAAAAGGAAGAAGTTAACCTCTCAAAATCAAGAAAAATCCACAGACTTTACAACTGGTTCCACTAATTATTTTGTTGTTGTTGTTTGTTTTTTCTATCTTATTGCCTTTATTATTATTATTTCTATTTCCTCCACCTTGGTCCTTTTATTCTCTGCCCATCTTAGGCTTCCCTTTTCTTGAACTACACTACCCATGAGTGTTACATTTTATTTCTTTTCTTCATCCTCACTCTCCTTTAAGGTTACACTCCAAAACACTTAACTCTCACTCTCTCCTCTTTTGTTTTTTGTTTTTTTTTGCTTTATTTTGTTTTTTTCTCTTCCTTTTTTTTTTTCTTCCTTCGTTTTTCTCTTTTTCTTATTTTTTCCTTTCTATTCATTTTTTCTTATCTCATTTTACTTTTCCTCCCATTTAATCCTCAATCACGAACAAATTATTTAATTTGGAACTCAAGGTTTTTTTTTGGTTTTATTTTTCTTTTTCGCTTTTGTTTTTTGTTTGTTTGTTTATTTTTGTGGCATTTTGGGTACTTTTTACATTGCTTTTTAACTCACTAGCATTCCTCCCAACCCAAGGTCTCCATTGTATTTAGTCTTCGCTCCACTTAATACAACAGATTTTTACTTATTATTTTTATTTTTTTCTTCTTTATTATTCTTTTTTTTTTCTCCTTTTTTCTGGTTCCCTCGTATCCCTCTCTTAGTCGACCATCACTTACAAGCAAATCATCTTATGCTTGTCTAAGATTTTCTTTTTTTTTTTTTTTTTTTTTTTGCATTTAGTAGGTCCCCACTCCCTTTTTTTGCCCCTTGAACTCTTCACCCCAAATCAGGCCCTCCATTATAGGCAGTTTTTGTTCCATTTAGCATAATATAATTCACAGGTCATCACGATATTTCCCTGAGGAGGGGAGAGGAGGGAAAAAAAAGAAAAAAGGGGGAAATAATAAATTATTACTGTTTTTTTTTGTGGGGTGTTTTACCTTTTTTTTTTTTTTTACTTTTTACTCTTTATTAATTCTAATTAGTGCTATCAACAAGACCACCCTCAGATGCCAATAAGAAAGAGGAAATCGAATATTATGGATACAAAAGATAGAGAGGTAACACAAATAGATGTGGAAAAATCTATGGAGAAAAGACTTAACATATTGGAAGCCTTGGAGCTAAATGACAGAGAATTTAAAATAGAAATCTTAAAAATACTCAGAGATATACAAGAAAACACAGAAAGGCAATTTAGGGAGATCAGAAAACAACTCCATGAACACAAAGAATATATTACCAAGGAAATTGAAACTATAAAAACAAATCAAACAGAAATGAAAAACTCAATTCATGAGCTGAAAAACGAGGTAACAAGCTTAGCTAACAGAACAGCCCAGATAGAAGATAGGATTAGTGAAATAGAAGACAAGCAACTTGAGGCACAACAGAGAGAAGAAGAAAGAGACTCAAAAATAATAAAAAACGAGAAAGCCCTATAGGAATTGTCTGACTCCATCAGAAAGAATAACATAAGAATAATAGGTATATCAGAGGGAGAAGAGACAGAAAATGGAATGGAGAATATACTCAAACAAATAATAGACGAGAACTTCCCAAGCCTGTGGAAAGAACTAAAGCCTCAAATTCAAGAAGCAAACAGAACACCGAGTTTTCTTAACCCCAACAAACCCACTCCAAGGCACATCATAATAAAGATGTCACAAACCAATGACAAAGAAAAAATTCTCAAGGCAGCCAGGGAAAAGAAGAGTACAACATATAAAGGAAGGCCTATTAGATTGTCATCAGATTTCTCAGCAGAAACTCTACAAGCTAGAAGAGAGTGGACCCCAATATTTAAAGCCCTGAAAGAGAGGAACTTTCAGCCAAGAATACTATACCCATCAAAGCTATCCTTCAAGTACGAAGGAGATATAAAAACATTCACAAATACAGAAAAGATGAGAGAATTTATCAGCAGAAAGCCCCCATTCCAGGAAATACTAAAGGGGGTTTTCCAACCAGATTCAAAGAACAAAAGAAAACAAAACCACAAGTAACAGCTCCACCAAGAACACAATAAAACCAAACTTAAACTGTGACAACAAAAGAAAAAAAAGGGGGGAGAGGATGGAGATTAACAGTAGCAAAGGACGATGAAGTGCAGAAATACTCATAAGATAGGGTACTACAATGAATATGGTAGGTACCCTTTTCATTACTTAATGGTAACCAACCTTGAAAAAACCACCACAAAAACACTTGACTTAAAAAAGGTAGCAACAGAGGAAAGAAGTATGGAACACAAACAAACAAAAACAAATGATAGAAAAACAAAAGAGAAGAGTCAAACAAGATACAAAACTAACAGAAAGCAATTTATAAAATGGCAGTAGGGAACCCACAAGTGTCAATAATTACACTAAATGTAAATGGATTAAACTTACCAATAAAAAGACACAGAGTAGCAGAATGGATTAAAAAAGAAAATCCAACTATATGCTGCCTACAAGAAACACATCTAAGCAACAAGGATAAAAACAAATTCAAAGTGAAAGGCTGGAAAACAATACTCCAAGCAAACAACACCCAAAAAAAAGCAGGTGTAGCAATACTCATATCTAATAATGCTGACTACAAGACAGAAAAAGTACTCAGAGACAAAAATGGTCATTTCATAATGATTAAGGGGAAGTTGAATCAAGAAGACATAACAATCCTTAATATATATGCACCAAACCAAGGAGCACCAAAATATATAAGACAGCTACCTATTGACCTTAAAACAAAAACTAACAAAAATACAATCATACTTGGAGACCTCAATACACCGCTGACGGCTCTAGATCGGTCATCCAAACAGAGAATCAATAAAGATATAGTGGCCTTAAACAAAATACTAGAACACCTGGATATGATAGACATCTACAGGACACTTCATCCCAAAGCGACAGAGTATACATTTTTCTCTAGTGTACATGGATCATTCTCAAGAATTGACTATATGTTGGGCCACAAAGACAATATCAGCAAATTTAGAAAAATTGAAATTGTACCAAGCATATTCTCTGATCATAAAGCCTTGAAACTAGAATTCAACTGCAAAAAAGAGGGGGAAAAACCCACAAAAATGTGGAAACTAAACAACATACTTCTAAAAAATGAATGGGTCAAAGAAGAAATAAGCGCAGAGATCAAAAGATATATACAGACAAATGAAAATGAAAATACGACATATCAGAATCTCTGGGATGCAGCAAAAGCAGTAATAAGAGGAAAGTTCATATCACTTCAGGCCTATATGAACAAACAAGAGAGAGCCGAAGTAAACCACTTAACTTCACACCTTAAGGAACTAGAAAAAGAAGAACAAAGACAACCCAAAACCAGCCGAAGAAAGGAGATAATAAAAATCAGAGCAGAAATAAATGAAATAGAGAACAGAAAAACTATAGAAAAAATCAATAAAACAAGGAGTTGGTTCTTTGAAAAGATCAACAAAATTGACAAACCCTTGGCAAGACTCATTAAGGAAAAAAGGCACAGGACTCAAATAAATAAAATCCAAAATGAAAGAGGAGAGATCACCACAGACATCATAGATATACAAAGAATTATTGTAGAATACTATGAAAAATTATATGCCACCAAATACAACAATCTAGAAGAAATGGATAAATTCCTAGAACAATACAACCTTCCTAGACTGAGTCATGAAGAAGCAGAAAGCCTAAACAGACCAATCAGCAGGGAGGAAATAGAAAAAACTATTAAAAACCTCCCCAAAAATAAAAGTCCAGGCCCAGACGGTTATACTAGTGAATTCTATCAAACATTCAAAGAAGACTTGGTTCCTATTCTACTCAAAGTCTTCCAAAAAATTGAAGAAGAAGCAATACTTCCAAACACATTTTATGAGGCCAACATAACCCTCATACCAAAACCTGGCAAGGATGGCACAAAGAAAGAAAACTACAGACCAATATCTCTAATGAATACAGATGATAAAATACTAAACAAAATACTGGCAAACAGAATACAACAACATATTAAAAAAATAATACATCATGATCAAGTGGGATTCATCCCAGAATCTCAAGGATGGTTCAACATACGCAAAACGGTTAACGTAATACACCATATCAACAAAACAAAGAACAAAAACCACATGATCTTATCAATAGATGCAGAAAAGGCTTTCGATAAAATACAACACAATTTTATGTTTAAGACTCTCAACAAAATGGGTATAGAAGGAAAATATCTCAACATGATAAAGGCCATATATGATAAACCATCAGCCAACATCATATTAAATGGCATAAAACTGAGGACTTTCTACCTTAAATCAGGAACAAGACAGGGTTGTCCACTCTCTCCACTCTTATTTACCGTGGTGCTAGAAGTTCTGGCCAGAGCAATCAGACAAGACAAAGAAATAAAAGGCATCCATATCGGAAAAGAAGAAGTAAAGGTATCACTTTTTGCTGATGATATGATCCTATACATCGAAAACCCGAAGGACTCCACAAAAAGATTATTAGTAACAATAAACCAATACAGTAAGGTCGCAGGATACAAAATTAACATACAATAGTCCATAGCCTTTCTATATGCAAACAATGAAATATTAGAAAACGAACTCAAAAAAATAATCCCCTTCACAATTGCAACAAAAAAAATAAAATTCCTAGGAATAAACATAACAAAGAATGTAAAGGACCTATATAACGAAAACTACAAGGCATTATTAAGAGAAATAGAAAAAGACACAATGAGATGGAAAAATATTCCTTGTTCTTGGATAGGAAGAATAAATATAATTAAAATGGCCATATTACCCAAAGCAATATATAAATTTAATGCAATTCCCATCAAAATTCCTATGAGATTTTTTAAAGAAATGGAACAAAAAATCATCAGATTTATATGGAACTATAAAAAACCCCGAATAGCCAAAACAATCCTAAGGAAAAAGAATGAAGCTGGGGGCATTACAATACCTGACTTTAAACTATATTATAGGGCCACGATAATCAAAACAGCATGGTATTGGCAGAAAAATAGACACTCAGACCAGTGGAACAGAATAGAAAGCCCAGAAATAAAACCACATATATATGGTCAAATAATCTTTGATAAAGGGGCCAACAACACACAATGGAGAAAAGAAAGCCTCTTCAACAAATGGTGTTGGGAAAACTGGAAAGCCACATGCAAAAGAATGAAACTCGACTACAACCTGTCCCCGTGTACTAAAATTAATTCAAAATGGATCAAAGACCTAAATATAAGACCTGAAACAATAAAGTACATAGAAGAAGAAATAGGTACTAAAATCATGGACCTGGGTTTTAAAGAACATTTTATGAACTTGACTCCAATGGCAAGAGAAGTGAAGGCAAAGATAAATGAATGGGACTACATCAGAATTAAAAGTTTTTGCTCAGCAAGAGAAACTGATATCAAAATAAACAGACAGCCAACTAAATAGGAAATGATATTTTCAAACAACAGCTCAGATAAGGGCCTAATATCCAAAATTTACAAAGAACTCATAAAACTCAACAACAAACAAACAAACAATCCAATAAAAAAATGGGAAGAGGACATGAACAAACACTTCTCCCAGGAAGAGATACAAATGGCCAACAGATATATGAAAAGATGCTCAGCTTCATTAGTTATTAGAGAAATGCAAATCAAAACTACAGTGAGATACCACCTCACTCCTGTTAGATTAGCTATTATCAACAAGACGGGTAATAGCAAATGTTGGAGAGGCTGCGGAGAAAAGGGAACTCTCATCCACTGTTGGTGGGACTGTAAAGTAGTACAACCATTATGGAGGAAAGTATGGTGGTTCCTCAAAAAACTGCAAATAGAACTACCTTATGACCCAGCAATCCCTCTACTGGGTATATACCCCAAAACCTCAGAAACATTGATACGTAAAGACACATGTAGCCCCATGTTCATTGCAGCACTGTTCACAGTGGCCAAGACATGGAAACAACCAAAAAGCCCTTCAATAGAAGACTGGATAAAGAAGATGTGGCACATATTCACTATGGAATACTACTCAGCCATAAGAAATGATGACATCAGATCATTTACAGCAAAATGGTGGGATCTTGATAACATTATAAGGAGTGAAATAAGTAAATCAGAAAAAAACAAGAACTACATGATTCCATACATTGGTGGAACATAAAAACGAGACTAAGAGACATGGACAAGAGTGTGGTGGTTACCAAGGGGGGGGGGGAGGGAGGACATGGGAGGGAGGGAGGGAGAGAGTTAGGGGGAGGGGGAGGGGCACAGAGAACTAGATAGAGGGTGACGGAGGACAATCTGACTTTGGGCGAGGGGTTTGCAACATAATTTGATGACAAAATAACCTAGACATGTTTTCTTTGAATATATGTACCCTGATTTATTAATGTCATCCCATTACCATTAATAAAAATTTATTTAAAAAATAAATAAATAAATAGTGTGTCTCTTGTAGACAGCATAAAAAAAAAAAAAAAATGTTTACAACCTAAATCACAAAGGGCCAACCCCTTAATGTTTAATGAGTCTTTGAAACTGAGAAAAACCCAACAGCCCAATAGAAACTGAACAAAAGAGGTGGAAAGAAAATTCACAGAGAAAGACTTACAAATGGTCTGTAAGCCTAGGAAAAGATGTAGATAAGGAATGATTCAAATGAAAGCTACATGATACCATTTCAAATGGCAAAATAATTTCCCAGTGTTTGATAATTTAATTGTTGAGTGTCTGTTAGGAAACAATCACTTACATATGCTGGAGGGACCACAAATGAGAATAAAGCTCATGCATGACAATACAGCAGTCCCTATCCAAGTTACTAGCTTTGACCCAGTAATCTTACTTCTGGGAATTTATCCTGCTGCTAGAAACATCTACATACTAATGAAATGACGTAGATGCAAGCTTATTCATTACAGTATTGCTTGTAATCGCTAACATCTGGCAATGACCCAAGTACCCATAATAGATGTCATGGCTAATATTATGTGTCAATGTGACTGGGACACATGGTGTCCATATATGCAGTTAAACATTATTCTGACTAATACAATAGGTAATTAATTACATAAACTTTACCACACACACATTAAAACCGGTACTCGGGTATAGAAAAACAAATGGGGATGATCTCTGTGAGGTCTGCAGGACACAGTAAGTCCCGAAAAGATTTTCAGGATATATTATGTGAATAACAGTAAAGTACAGAATAAGAGATAATGTGTGGTAACCTATGCCTAGAAGGGAGGGGGACAAAGATATATATTTCTAAACGGTTGTGTTTGCATTAAGAAATACTGAAAAACAAAAGTAGTAAATAAAATTACTCTCTTGGTGGTCAAAGTGAACCAGGACATATACTTGTAAATGAATACTCTCAATCTTTTTTGTTTTTGACATGAGAATATATTATTTATTAAAAGAACAAATTTTAATTTAAAAATAAATAATATAGTTTTTTATGATATCACTCTGATTTATTTCTTTTCTTGCACTTATCACCAAATGACACTTTTTTTGTTAGTTGTTGGTTTCCTTGTTTCCTTCCTTCCAGAATAGGGGACAGCAGATTATAGCATGTGGGCTAAATCTAATATGCCTTTATTTTGTAAATAAAGTTTTATTGGAACACAGCCATGTTCATCCATTTCTATATTTCTAAGGCTGCTTTTATGCTACAGTAGCAGAGTTGAGTAGTTGTGATAGAGAACATATGGCCCACAGAGCCTAAAATATTTACTATCTGGCCCTTTACAGAACAAGTTTGCTGATACCAGTCTGGAATGTGAATTCTTTCCCAATAAAATGTAAGAACAGAAATCTTACTTGGTCTCCACTGTTTTCCTCATCCCTAAGAATAGTGTCTATTGTATCATAGGTGCTCGTTAATACTACCCCAGGTTGGGTTCCCAGGAAAACAAAATGAGATAGAGATGATCGTGCAGGAGGTTTCTTAGGGAGCACTCCTGAAATTGCTCAAGGAAGGGAAGGAGCAAACCTCAGTCCAGCAGAGGGAGATGTCAAACCTCAGTTGCAGTCTCAGTGGAAGGCTTGACCTGACCTGGTAGGGAGTTCTGAAGATGAGATGATGACCCTTTAGAGCTCTCCAAGTGAGTTGAGAAGGCTGGGCCTTTAGAATCCCACTTGGATCTGTCATTGGATAGGGACTACTCTGGGAAAGAGTTGTGACCTTAAGGGACACACCTTTCTTCAGCCAAAGTTACCCCTGATGCGGTGCCACCAGTGAAGGCTGTCTGCCTTGCAATGCTCCCCAAAACTGTGGTAATAAATCTTCAATTGCTGGGGAAGAAGAAAGGGGTACACAACATAGCATCCATCATAAGTACTAACTGAATGAATGAACGGCTGTGTGAGTGTGTTTGTCTGCATCTGTTCTGATGATAATTTCACCTTTTCTGGAAGTACTATTTGGTGAATTTTATTCAATAATCTTTCTTTGGGCTTTTCAGTATGTGTCTTCAGTTTCTGTAGTCTCAGACTTTGAGACAATAATTGGAATTCAAGTAGTTTGTTGTGAGATGCTGGTAACAGCGGTAGAGGAACGGAGAAGTCAGACAGGGAAGGCAAGGCAGTCAATTCACTGCCCATGGCAGTGCAGTATAGATCAGTATAGATGAGACCTGCTTAAAGTGGGGTTTGGGGAATAGTGCCCAACCAGGCAATTTGTCACTAAGTTCACAAATGACAGTTGTTACCAATTTTCCCTCATTCTGAACCGTGGTTTCTAAGCAGAATTAATAGAATTTTTTTCACTTACTGAAAATCATTACCTTTAACTTAAAGTTAAGAGCCAATGCCTGGATGGAAAAGTTATATTGGTACCCAAATGCTACAAGAGCAACTTAGTATAAAAATCCCTTCCTAACTACCAACTTAGATGTCCTTGAAAGGAAGGTGCATGCTTGCCTTTCCTAACCAGTCTGCTCTGGGAGCAGGTGCCCAGCTGTGAGTTTGATTTCCCTTACTCTCTCACCACGATCTCCATGCACTAGCGTCAGCACAAGGGAAGCTGAAAGAGAAATCAAATAGTCACCTAGGACATTTCACCCATTTGGGAGATTGCAACCTCATGACCATATTTTTCAATCAAAAGATTGTAATTTTCACATTTTTCTACAAAGGGCGAAACACCATGCCAAACTTAAGGTTTTAATCCTTTGAATCCTAGACGTTCTGTATTTTTCATTTTAAAACAACGGTTCCTATGGGAACAAAATATCAGTTTCTCTTAGCAACCATTGCAGCTTCTATAACATAGATAAACTTGGTTTCCACATGAAATACTTTTAAGAGCTTATTGTTATTATAAAACCAAGCTTACCATATATAACTTTTAAAAATTCTAAGCAGGACACAAAATTAAATATATAATGTGATAAGTATGTACAAAATAACATTTGTACAGAACACAAAAAGGCTTCAAAGAAATAACTAAAATACTAACTATTATTTGTGTCCTTATGTTCTAAATTTTTGTTTTGTGCACAAAATAACTATAATGCAAAAACGATAAATCTAAACACAACATGATTGGATTTAGATTGGAGATGGAGAATGGAAGTTTTAAAAGCTCTGCATTGGAAATCATAGCATTATCTTCTTGCTCTGGCTTCATGACTGGCCGAGTGCAAATCACTTAACCACTAGCCTGCAAGCTCTTCCCATGAAAAGTGATATCTAAGTTTCTTTTGAATTCTAAAATTCAATGAT
The DNA here is from genome assembly GCF_036850765.1 of Saccopteryx bilineata. Classification (NCBI taxonomy): domain Eukaryota; kingdom Metazoa; phylum Chordata; class Mammalia; order Chiroptera; family Emballonuridae; genus Saccopteryx; species Saccopteryx bilineata. The sequence continues at coordinate 63,716,495 of NC_089490.1, read as the reverse complement.
TCTATAATTTTCCTTTCCCACAGTAATTATATGTGTGAGGTTAACACAATATTGGAACAGATTACAGATTTTAGAGAGGATGAAACCACCAGGGGAATAAGAGATAACACTGCGCTGGCGAGGATGCGGAGAAAAGGGAGCCCTGTGCCCTGTTGGTGGGAAGGCAGATTGGTGCAGCCATGTGGAAAGCAGTATGGAGCTTCCTCAAAGAATTAAAAATAGAACTACCATATGACCTAGCTATTCCACTTCTGAGTATTTATCCAAAGGAAATAAAATCACTATCTGGAAGAGATATCTATACCCCCATGTTCATTGTAACATTATTTAAAACAGCCAAGACATAAAAACAACCCAAGTGTCCATCACAGATGAATGGATATGTGTGTGTGTGTGTGTGTGTGTATGATGGAATTTTATATATATATATGGTGGAATTATATATATTTGTTATATATTAATATACCACATTAATATATCATATATTAGTATATTCCTTTATTATATAATTAATTTATTAAATTATATATATAATATGGTATTATATAATTTGTTGTATACTATATATACTGGAATATTATTCAGCCACGAAAATAAGGAAATCTTGCTGCATGCGACAGCATGGACAGACCTTTAACATATGGGCATTCTGTTACATGAACTAAGTCATATAGAGACAGATGAACTCTTTACATGATTTCACTTACATGTGAGTTTAAGAAAACCTAACTCACAGAAACAGAGAACAGAGGCAAGGGGGAGGGGTGGGGAAATAGGTAAAAGGGATCAAAAGGAACAAACTTCCAGTTACAAATAAATAAGTCCTGGGGATGTAATGTACAGAATAGTGACTATATACAACTATTTTGTATATTTGAATTTGCTGAGAAAATAGACCTTAAAAGTTCCCATCACAAGAAACTGTAACTGTACATGAGATGATCAATGTTAACTAAACTTCTTGTAGTGAATGATTTTGCAATATAGACCTATATCAAATCATTATGTTGTACTACTTAAACTAATACAATGTTCTATCTCAACAAAAATTTAAAAATTAAAATTAAATAAATAAAAAAAGAAAACCCACCAAGAGAACTTCTTAAAAATATATGTTTGGGCTGCAACCTCAGAGATGGAGCCCGGATATCTGTGTTTTTATCACAGCTTTCGGAGATTCTAATGTAGACCATGTTTGGGAGCTACTATAATGTCACATTTTTTGTATGACTAGAAAACTCAAAAGTTGCCTGATAAAAGAAACTGTTTTGCACAAGACAACAAGTCTTCTTTGAGGCCATCCAACAGTAAGCATTACAATTAGAACTTGGGGCAGTTTTTGTCCTAAAATATGTAACTCAGACTCAATCAGCCCAATCACCTTGTCATATTCATCTTCACTCTCAGCTCCATCAGCACTCCTTTCCGTCCTGAGGCGCCACTCTGCGCCATCTGTAACATCCTGTGTGACTCATCACTGAAACATACAGATTCCCTTCACGTGGGGGGCCTGGCACATGAAGGCTGACACACTCTTCCTGAAGGAGGCCTGCCTACCGTTCTGTAGCAGAAACAATGGTGCTTTGTCAAATCCCATAACAGAGATCGCTGCAGTGACATGAAAGCTACCAATAAAGGATGGAGGAAAAGGTAAAACAGTTTGTGAATTATGTTTGATAATCCATATTCAGAGTTTGTTTACAAATCAGAGCATAAAAGCAGCAAGCTTTTACTGGGAACTTGCTTCTCCCTGAATGTGCAACTGGGACCCACTGGTGAGCAAAAAAGGCAAAGTGCTCATAGAGGAGTTGCTTATTAAAGATAAGAAAAAATTTTAAATTGATGAGAGAAATGTCTTTACCAGATGTTTGCTGTTAAGAGGCAGTTTTCAATTTAATAACTAAGAGGAAGTAGTTTAAGGATTTCATGATGCTGAGTTTTGACGCGGGGTGGGAGAGGCATTCGTGTCTTGATTCTTACACTGTTCAACAGAGGTCCTCTTAAAATGCATCTTAGATTTAAGAAACCACAAGGTATGAAAATCAGAATGCATAAAACAAAGTGGGACACAATGAAACACATTTCAAATGCATTATTATCTTTACAAAAATATTTACATAAACCTTGAGATAGGAATATCCTATTTAGTATTAAGATCTCATCAGTTTGGCAATATTCTATTTCTTGATGTGGGTGCTGTTTCTATAGCTGTGTTCACTTCGTGAAAATTTGTTGAGGTATAAACATATGATTTGTGCCCTTTACAATAAGTATAACATATTTTTTAAAAGTTTGCCTAAAATTCACTAGATTTATAATCCAATGTACATACAACTTTTTGTAGATGTCAGTTTGTTCTACCTTTCGTAGATGGCGTGTTAGAAAATTTAATGAGGGAGAGAAAAAGAAAAGGGATAGAATGACTTTCTGCATTCAAATGAAGCCACAGGTCATAAGAAGGGAGACTGGGTGTCAACAAGGTGGTGCGGCCATCTACTACGGCCATTTTGGGGATCAAGTCATATGTCATTAGCTGACCATTTTTATTAGTCACTCTTTTAAAAGAAGACTGATAGATAAAGATACAGATTTGGGCCATGAAGATAAAAATAAAATCAATGTGATCTCTCTTCCTACACAATTGGAACTCCATTTCCAAGAAAAGTAGTATGAAATCATAGAAACCAAGATTTAAATACCGAACAGGCCACAGACTAGTTTTATGATGTTGGATATATTTAACCCCTCTGAGCCCTGGTTTATTCATCATAGAAGAGATGCAGTGAACCCTACTTTGTGAGGTCATTGTGAAGCTTCAGCGAACAATACATAACAAGGACTGGCTTGATGTCTAGCTCAGATGACAGTAATTATTATTGTTGTTCCTGCCCCAAGATGTAAAATTTCTGAAAAAATAAAATTGTGCTTCTATTTGGAATTACTTAAATTTGTTTAAAGACAAAACTAAATGTTTTGAGCAAAAAACAGTTTATTTTTCTCATGGTAGCACTAAAAGTATTTTTAGAACCAATATGATTCCTATTTGCTGAAAGAGTGTGATTGAGCACTTTCCCTTGGAGTTTTTGAGAATGATGTGGAACACGTAGTCCCCCTGGTCAATACTAACTGTTGGCACTTAAGCTCTTAGCAGTTAATATAAATCCTGGATGTACACGGCCTTCAATTACCTTTACAACAGTTGCCTGAGAAGGATTTATCACCCTTGTTTTGGTGCACTCAGGAGGATAGACAAGGTTTTGGTCACGATGCGAAATTGATTTTGAGCAAACACTAGCTTTAATTTTTTTCCACCCAAATCAAAATACGCTGAAGCTGTGTTTCTTAGTTCTAGATCTTGATTCCACTTGCGTACACTTAGCTAAAGATTCAGAATTTGGGGAGGTTTTTTCCTATCAATGACCTCTATAGTAATCTCATGCTATTCAGTTAACATCAAATAGATTCATGTATATAAAAATCTATTCATATATGCAGAAATCTAGAAACACAAAAACCCTTTAAAATCATGTTGGAGCCCAGGTTACACCCACAAATGTAAGGAGGCTTGGGGGTGAGTGGGCTCTCTCCTTCTCTTGTCCTGCTGCTGTGATGGTTCAGACCCGGTGGACTGGAACCAAATTGACAAAGGGGCAAGCTTGCCATTTCAAGTCTCCCAGATTAAATTCAAGTGTTGTTTTTAATTTCATTTCCTTTTTTATTTAAAAAAAGAACTTGTTATTTACATTTTGAAATTATGCTAAAATGGAAGTTAACTGTCCCTGGGCTGCCTTCCTGCCTGGTTGCTCACTGGATAAAACATAAGTTATTATCAAAAACAGCCTCATTGTGGGTAGTCCAACACAACCATTAGGGTGGGTGAGGAGAGTTCTAAAGGAATGAAATAACCGGCATCTGGGAATCCCTGACCCAGCGCCATACGGAAAAACCACGGAGATTCTTATACTCAAGTCCCTTGCATGCACTGGCAGGCAATGGCAGTTTAGTCTATATTTGAAAAAGAAAGTATTGGGGAAATGGAATTTAGCCTTTGGTTTGAGTAAATCCATGCTCACTGCTCTGGTGCTAACCTTGACTCTGTTATTGAGTCTTTGTCATTCTCAGCAGCCCCGTGTGACTCAATTTCACGATCTAGGAATAATCCATGCATGCTTTGTCTTCGAGAGTTGTTGTACCCTTGAAAACTTGTGGGAACTGAATTGTGGAATATAAAATTACAAGCTTTGAATAAAGTAGAAAAAATAATATTTAAGAAAACTGACAATGAATTATTTCGTCAAGTAATCCTTTTATAACCTATTTTTAAAATGAATTCAATGTTTAGAATTATATCCTTTAAAACTAGAACCCGTTTAAAAAGAGAAAGTATGGTGATTTCTATGGGTATTCTGTAATGAGTCAGGCACAAGGATTCCCTACCCTCCTACCCTTTCCCCTTAAGACTTCTGAACATCTCCCTGGTTCCCGCTCAGTTCCTGCGGCAGGGTGAGCGTGGTCACAGAGGGGCCTGCAATTGCTAAGCAATTCTGTAGGCAATTGAAAAAAACAAAACAAAATAACAACCTCTGTGTTCGTGAGAGGATTAAGGGAATGGGAAGTAAAAATGGGAGCTGGAGAGATGGGAGATAAGAAGAAATAGGACTAGTACTGTACTTTGGTGAAGGAGTTTAGAACAAAATTGGTAGAGAGCTTGACATGTTTGAAAACTAAAAGATGAGTGTGATGGGAAGGTGGGGAAGGAGGGGAGAACGACATTAAGTTGGTGAGAGACAAGGGTCCAGTGAAACAGGCCTTACAGACCATGAAATGATGCTTAAACTTTATTCTAACCTTAGTGGAAGCCCTTAAGCCATTAAGGGTGATGTAACACAATTCACATGTTAAGAAAAGAACTTCACTGCCACAGGAGAACAGATTGGAGGTAGGCAAGAGTGATCCAAAATTAAATTGAAGATAGAATTGTCAAGTGTAAGCAAAAGATTGCACCTAGGGAAGTGAGGGGGAGGCAGGAACAAAGCATGACTCCCAGGTCTTTTGGACATCATATTCCTATTACTTCAGCTGTAACAGTATTCATCATAATATTCCTATTACTTCAGCTGTAACTGTATTCATCACACTTCTCTGACTTTGACCCCTCTCCTGAATTCCAGGTCTGTATTTCCAACCACCTGTTTTATATCATGTGTAATCTCCTTTCTCTTCTCAAATCCAAAACCTGGGGATGCAGGTTGTTTTTAAAATTTACATCCTTCTCTGTTGCTCTCCAACATCAAAAACAGTTTCCAAGAGCTGTGAGATTTTGCCTCTCTTTTCATATCCCTCTGCCCTTGCTCATCCAGGCGCCCTCCTCTTCCAGGTCCCCTCCTCATCCAGGTCCCCTCCTCATCCAGGCCCCCTCCTCATCCAGGCCCCCTCCTCATCCAGGCCCCCTCTTCATCCAGGCCCCCTCCTCATCCGGGTCCCCTCTTCATCCAGGCCCCCTCCTCGTCCGGGTCCCCTCCTCGTCTGGGTCCCATCCTCATCTGGGCCCCCTCCTCATCCGGGCCCCCTCCTCATCCGGGTCCCATCCTCATCCGGGTCCCCTCCTCATCCAGGCGCCCTCCTCATCCAGGCCCCCTCCTCATCCAGGCCCCCTCCTCATCCAGGCGCCCTCCTCATCCAGGTCCCCTCCTCATCCAGGCCCCCTCCTCATCCAGGTCCCCTCCTCATCCAGGCCCCCTCCTCATCCAGGCCCCCTCCTCGTCCAGGCCCCCTCCTCATCCAGGCCCCCTCCTCATCCGGGTCCCCTCCTCATCTGGGTCCCATCCTCATCCGGGCCCCCTCCTCATCCAGGTCCCCTCCTCATCCAGGCCCCCTCCTCATCCAGGCCCCCTCCTCGTCCAGGCCCCCTCCTCGTCCAGGCCCCCTCCTCGTCCAGGCGCCCTCCTCATCCAGGTCCCCTCTTCATCCAGGCCCCCTCCTCATCCAGGTCCCCTCCTCATCCAGGCCCCCTCCTCATCCAGGCCCCCTCCTCGTCCAGGCCCCCTCCTCATCCAGGCCCCCTCCTCATCCGGGTCCCATCCTCATCCGGGCCCCCTCCTCATCCAGGCGCCCTCCTCATCCAGGCCCCCTCCTCATCCAGGTCCCCTCCTCATCCAGGCCCCCTCCTCATCCAGGCCCCCTCTTCATCCAGGCCCCCTCCTCATCCAGGTCCCCTCCTCATCCAGGCGCCCTCCTCATCCAGGCCCCCTCCTCGTCCAGGCGCCCTCCTCGTCCAGGCCCCCTCTTCATCCGGGTCCCCTCCTCATCTGGGTCCCATCCTCATCCGGGCCCCCTCCTCATCCGGGTCCCATCCTCATCCGGGCCCCCTCCTCATCCGGGTCCCATCCTCATCCGGGCCCCCTCCTCATCCAGGCGCCCTCCTCATCCAGGCCCCTTCCTCATCCAGGCGCCCTCCTCATCCAGGTCCCCTCCTCATCCAGGCGCCCTCCTCATCCAGGCCCCCTCCTCATCCGGGCCCCCTCCTCATCCAGGTCCCCTCCTCATCCAGGCCCCCTCCTCATCCAGGTCCCCTCCTCATCCAGGCGCCCTCCTCATCCAGGCCCCCTCCTCATCCAGGCCCCCTCCTCATCCAGGCGCCCTCCTCATCCGGGCCCCCTCCTCATCCAGGCCCCCTCTTCATCCAGGCGCCCTCCTCATCTGGGTCCCATCCTCATCCAGGCCCCCTCCTCATCCAGGCCCCCTCTTCATCCAGGCGCCCTCCTCATCTGGGTCCCATCCTCATCCGGGCCCCCTCCTCATCCAGGCCCCCTCTTCATCCAGGCGCCCTCCTCATCTGGGTCCCATCCTCATCCAGGCCCCCTCCTCATCCAGGCCCCCTCCTCATCCAGGCCCCCTCCTCATCCAGGCGCCCTCTTCATCCGGGTCCCCTCCCTCCTGCCCATACTGTCAGGGTCTCGTACCTTGTCCCCACACTGCCTGTCTGCTCTCTCAATCCGTCATGCACACTGCTTCCAGGTTAATCTCCCCAAACTGAAAAATCCGGTGTTTTCATCCCCAAGCTCAAAAACTATCAATGGTTCCCTATTTTTTTTTTTTTTTTACAGAAAGTCAGAGAGAGGGATAGATAGGGCAGACAAACAGGAACAGAGAGAGATGAGAAGCATCAATCATTAGTTTTTCGTTGCGGCACCTTAGCTGTTCATTGATTGCTTTCTCATATGTGCCTTGACCACGGGCCTTCAGCAGACCAAGTAACCCCTTGCTCGAGCCAGTGACTTGGGTCCAAACTGGTGAGCTCTGCTCAAACCAGATGAGCCTGCGCTCAAGTGGACGACCTTGGGGTCTCGAACCTGGGTCGTCCACATCCCAGTCGGATGCTCTATCCACTGCGCCCCCACCTGGTCAGGCTCAATGGTTCCCTATTGATGAATAATTTTAAACATAGACATCCATGTCTGGCATCTAAGATCCTCCGCCCCATAAAAACTGGAAGATTTTGAGACTCTTGTCCTGAGAGGTGGATGCCATCTGAACGTTTGGAAAGACCAGGTAGGCGGGGATCGGTGTTTGGGTTGGATATGAGCAAACTGAATATGAGTGAGCACCTGGACGGCTCCTGATCCAGGAGGCCTTTCACCGTCTCTCAGGTCCTATCAACCTTAGATCCACCCCAGCTCTAAGGAAGTGCCTTAAGGACACTGTAGTTGGCATCGGCGGATTTTGTCTGCCTGACACCCCTCTTTCTTTCAATGGGAATGTGCCAATCATGGTTTCTAATCACCCTTTCCTAAATGATTGGCCCACAGCATGGGCATGTGACCCAATAAGGCTGATCGAAGGTTTGCTATACGGATCCTAAAGAGGAAATGTTGTTGCCTCTCTCTGTAAGTGTTGAACAGTAAGGACTGTAGGAGCCTGGAGCTACTGGCAGCCACCTTTCCCGTTCTCACACAGCAAGCACTTGCTTGAACAGGAGACCACCAAAGAGGAAAGTAGGGCTGAGAGCAAGTCAGAGATTATATCACCTGAGTCCCGTGCCCCTGAACTTCTCAGTCACCAGGCAAGTGGATATTATGTGAATGGTGGCAGAGGAAGGTGATGTACAACATTACAACCCACTGTCCTTACCAGAGTGAGTCAATGGTTCATTTCAGCTAAATCTGCCCTTTGCCTTGGGTGCTCTTCATCCAGTGCATCTGCCCCAGCGCTGTGCCCCTGCCCAAGCCCGGGGAGAGCACACGTGTCTTCTTCACACCTCCCGCCTTGCGGGGGACGAGCACGCTGACTCCTCTCTGCCTAGCCCAAGTGTCCCTGCTACACTGGTGCTTAGGGAAATGCATGTGGCTACTGGGAAGGCCCTATTCTCTCAGTCATCAATCTGCCATCCTCCAAGTGTTCCCCAGTAGATTAGTTTAACCCTCAAAAGAATTAACTATCTAGAAAATGTTTTGGGTCTGTTCAAGGCAAAAATGGCACTATCATACCACAGAGTTGGATACAAAATCTAACTATGTATTTGAGATCAAAAGCAGGAGCACTGTGTCCACACACACACACGCCCCACTTTACAAAACTGAATGAGTAAGGTCTGGATTATCTGATATTTTTACAGTGGAAAAATAGCATGTGTGTGTTCAGCTAGAGAATAGCAATCACTTTGAGTTGCTCATGATTTTGAAGAAACTAACTGTATTGCATTCTGTTATACATTTGGACCAGATTGTGTCCATATCTTCCTCATTACGTGAACACAGTATGCCTGTGGATCAACACTGCCTCTTTCATGCCATGACAGTTGCTGTTTTAGAATACTAAATGTGACACTAGTGGCCTCATGGCATTAATGCACCTTCCAAAAGTGCCCGGTTTTCTCTTGGAAGTAATCTCAGCAATGATAGGCTACCACTGACTCATTTCTGATAAGCAATTAGCATGTATCAAATCAAGGCACATTATTCGAGGTTTTATACTGTTGGGAGAGATACAGCAGGGGTTACCCATTAAAAAACATCTGTGAAAAACTTCTGCTATTAGTATGGAGGCAACTCAACCGTTTAAGTAAATGTGTTTTTAATCACAAAATGCCACTATTCTTCAGACCTATTTTTCCTATTAATGTGTTGGAGATCATGTTAATGATCAACCTGTGCTAAGAGCAAACTGGGCCAATCAGAGTTCTTCTCTCACAAATTTTAGCTACAGAAACTAGTAAGTAAGAAAAGAGGCAATGGAAGCTTAAGCTAAAAAGATCTAAGTCATGAAGAAGAGTAGGAACCTTAAAAAGAGTGACATTTGTTCTTAAAACTATGAGGCAAAAGAAACTATGGGCATAAGGGGTGTCTTGGCTGGGCCCCCGCTGGGACTCAGAGTTAGGCTTGTCTGTGAAGTAGGAGGAGCCCCCAGAGATCCTCTGCATGTTCACAGAGTGCAGGGCCCTTCCACGGGCATCCAGCTTCATTCCCCAGTTTTCCTGGGACTGCAAATGTTCAAGCATGTCTGACAAGCCAGGAAAGGAGAGCAGGGTAGTAGTGGAAGTTACACGGCAGGCAGCGACCTCAGAATGCCTCAGTGGGGAAAAACCATAGGCAGTGAAGAATTCCAGTAAGGGAGGCTGGAAGAAGCCACAAGGGCTTGGGTACTGCGAGAGCAGAGTGGTTGTAGGTTCAATCTGAGGCTGTACCTGAAAGCCACAGGCTCTCTTTCACAGCCTCCCTTCTCTCCCCCTCTGGAGGGTTACAGATAATACAACTGAAATAACTACATCTGCCATGGTAAGCATCCATCCTGACATCACCTAGACCACAGCAGACTAGCAGGTCAGGGCATTTTCCTAGGAGAGAGGTACACACAAGGAGGCGAGCAGATGTCCTGGAGTACAGCAGAGGCCAGGGCTGGTCAGCACCGTTGTGGAGTGGCTTGGACCGCGCGGCTGCCACACCTCAGTGAGGGCTAGGGCGACAGCCAGAATGGGGGGTGGCAGAGCCACAGATGCTGTCATGGTTAATATTATATGCCAACTTGATTAGGCTAAGGGATGCCCAGGTAGCTGATAAACCGTTATTTCTGGGTGTATATGTGAGAGTTTTTATGAAAAAGGATAGCTTTTGAATAAGTTGATTAAGGAAAATCAACCTTCCCCAATATGGGTGGGCACCATCGAGTCCTTTGAGAGACTGATGGAACAAGAGAGCGGAGAAAGGGCGAATTTGCTCTCTCTTGTTGGGCTGGGATATCTACCTTCTCCTGTCCCAGACATCGAAGCTCCTGGTTCTTAGGCCTTCAGTCTCGAACTGAGTTAGACCATCAGCTATCCTGAGTTTTCAGCTTGCAGATAGCAGATTGTGGGACTTCTTGGCTGCCAGAACCACGTGAACCAATTCCTATGATAAATCTTCTTTGTATAGATCTATAGATCTATATCCCGTTGATTGTTTTTCTCTGGGAAACCCTGACTAATACAGAAGCTAGCTGAGTAACCTCCCCTCACACACACCATGAGAAGGCATGGGGTTGAGGTTTTGCCACTTGGTAAGTGGCAACTACAAATAATAATGGTCTGGGGACATAACCTCAAGGAGCTTTATCCTGGCACACCAGCTGTCAGGATCAAGGGGCCATCAGGATTCCCTGAGAGAGCTGGTCAGTAGTGTGGAGAATGGAGCAGAGACGCTCAGAGAAAGGCAGAGACCATGCAGCCCTTGACAGACCGATTCTAAGACTATTGATAGCTTTCAATAGTCTTAGGTTGAAATTCCAGTTTCAAAGTGAATCCATATGTTTCTTATAATAATTTCTCCCACCCCTTTACTTGCAGTGCCTTGAATAGTTTTCTACTTCTTGCAACTGAAAATAAAAAATCTAATTAAACAAGAAAATTAAAATATCCAAGGTAGAAATAACTCCAGCATTTCTCTGATCTCCAGCAAATCATTAAGTTGTCGGTGTCTGCACCCGAGTCTGGTGCTCCTGTCCTGTTCCTGTCCTGTGAGCCCTCCCTCCCCATCCTTGGGCCTCTCCTGATAACAGGTTCACACTCATCTCCACTGGGCATGTGCCACGCTGCTCACCTCTGGTCGGAACCAAGTTTCTGATGGGTTGGTTCTAGAGCTGAGAAAACTATATTTAATCAAGCACCAAAGACACTCAAGACACTTTGCTGGTTGTTGTCATACTGTCTCCTTGACCCTGTTATGACTATGCAGGTGGAGTTATAATAGTAGTTTTATCAATGAGGAATCCGAGTTCATCAAAGTTAAGTGATGTGTATAGGAAGTAGAGCAGAGATTAGAACACAGGGCTTTAGGATCCCACAGCTTGTGTTAGCTGTACCAGGCCACCTGCAGGGATCTAGGCTGATCACCTTGTACTTATACCTACTTGTTGTGGGTTGTAAGTTGCACTCTCAAGGTAGTGCTCCTGGGAGTGGGAAAAAGGATGAGAAAAAGGGGTGAAAATGCAGTGGGAAATTACTGCGCACAGTGGAAGAAAAGAAAGAGGAGGCGCGAAGCAAAGGAAGACTAGCAGACAAAGTGTCAGCTCAGTGGTGATGTTCCACGGGGATGGCTGACTCCAGGGGGGGGGGGGACCAGAGCCCTTCAGACAGAACCAGTCTCACCTTGTGCCTCCCCCCCTTTAAAGTTACCCATCAACGAGGCCAATCTCGTTCCTGTTTGCCACTTCCACCAAAATAAAAGGCACGACCAAAATTAGAATAAAGCAAGGCACCCAATCTGAGGGCAATTGAGTCTAGAAAGCAACCTTTGGCATTTTGTCAGCAATAAAATGTGGATTTCCGTTTTTAATTTTGGGAAATTTCATATTGCACAATTCACTGTTTCCCCTGCAGCCGCCAGTACTGTTTGCCTTTCACTCGGTATCTGGATCAAACCCAAGCATTTACTGGCAGAGGTTACTTTTACTCGTGTGGGCAGCACTGCTTATTGAAAAGGAGAACAGATTCTGAAGCTGAACTTCATGAGTTCAAATCCTGCTTGATGGGGAAGTGTCTTTAGGAAAGCACTTCACTCCTCTGTGCCCAATTCCTACTTCCCAAGGTGGTTGTGAAGATAAAACAGGGTGGCTAACCCTTCTAGTTTGTCTGAGAGTGAAATGCTTCCCAGGATGCTGGACTTTCAGAGCTAACACTGAGGGAGTCCTGGGAAAACTGGGATGAGTTGGTCACCATAGGATAAAATAAGATACTGCAGGTAAAACACTGAAACAGTGAGTGCTCCACAAACGTTAGCCATTCATATTAGATGAATCCACCACGCACATGACTATTGTAATCACTGTTTGCCCTGCACTTAGAGGTCTGGAACTAGGATCCCAGCCTTTTCTGAAAGTCAAGACCACTGCAATTTTTCCAAAGTCTTGGAATCACTGGAAATGGGGCAAAGATGAGAGTTGTGTGCCTATACTAACTGTGAAATCTGTACCTAGAGGGAGGATGAGCCTCCTCTAGATTCCTTTTCTGGCCTGGAATAAAGTTCCCCCAACTCTCCCCTCTTCAAACATTTTATCCCTGAGGGGTTTGTGAGTTTCCTCACTGCCTGGTCTCAGATACAGGAGAAAATTTATGTGGGAGGCACTTGAGTGAAGGGCTTAAGTACTTACGGATCCTCTGTGTGATGGTGGGCACCTTATCTTTCTTAAACCTTTGCTCCCACAGTTGCTAAGTTGAGATAACAATTGCTAAGCACTTACTATGTACTAAGCAACTTACATACTTTTTTTTTTTTGTATTTTTCTGAAGTTGGAAACAGGGAGGCAGTCAGATAGACTCCTGCATGCACCCGACAGGGATCTACCCAGCATGCCCACCAGAGGGCGATGCTCTGCCCATCTGGGGCATCGCTCTGTTGCAACCAGAGCCATTCTAGCACCTGAGGCAGAGGCCACAGAACCATCCTCAGCACCCGGGCCAACTTTGCTCCAATGGAGCTTTGGCTGTGGGAGGGGAAGAGAGAGACAGAGAGGAAGGAGAGGGGGAGGGGTTGAGAAGCAGATGGGTGCTTCTCCTGTGTGCCCTGGCCGGGAATCGAACCCGGGACTCCTGCACACCAGGCCAATGCTCTACCACTGAGCCAACCGGCCAGGGCCATCTTTTTCCTTTTTAAATTGTGCGATTAAATGTTTTGTTAATGTAATTCAATTAGTTGTGACTTAATATATGAAGAAATTTCATTGGCTACTGACAAAGTATCAAGATCTTCAGTCACAAATATTCAGTCCTCTTGTAAAAAACATCTCATGTGATAATTTTGAATTTATAATTTGTAACATTTTAATCAAACTAATACAAATTATACTCACATCATATTTTGATTTTATTTATTTAGCCCATTTTTCTTAATTTATTTGAAAATTTTGTTTTTGTATTTATTACATACATAAACATTTAGAATTGTTATATAGTCTTGATAAATTGACATACAATATCTTAATTAATCCTCAGGATAAACCAAATGGTATGCATTTAAGAAATCCCATATTATATAAGAATATGAGGCATAGAGAGAAGTAACTTGTCCAAAGTCATACAGCTTACATGTGGCAGAATCACATTTAAATTTGGAAAGTCTGGTTCCAGAACTCAAAGTTTTAACAAGGTATATTATGATTTTAGGCTCACCTCATTGGGTTGTTTAAGACAAAGTAACACATACAGACACTTAGCATATGGTAAGCACTAAGTAAACATTAGGTATTTCTTTCTTTTTTTTAGGGGAGAGGGCTGAAAAGATATTCAAGGCAAATCTTCATTCACTACAAGAACAGACAGTGCATCTACTAAACCAGTCTAACACTCTCAGAAAATATTAATAACAAGTTTTTATTGAACATGTATTCAGTGACGACTGCAATAAGAGGAATGTGGGGTGCAGCTGTGAGCAAAACAAGGCACCGTTTCTACATGCCTGAAGCTTACAGCTCAGAGAGATAAAAATTGAACAAATCATTCTACTCAAAAAAAGAGGAAATAAATGAGCAATCCAAAAATAAAATTAAGGAAGCAGTTTCATTTACAATAACACCAAAAGAATAAAATCCTTAGGAATAAACTTAACCAAGGAGGGAAAGACTTGTATATTAGAAAGTTACAAAGCATTGCTGAAAGAAATTAAAGAAGACATAAATAAATGGGAAGACACAGTGGTGGAATTTAGCCAGTTCACACCGGTTTGTCAGAACCGATACCTAATTTTTTGTTGAGTTCGGCAAACTGGTTGTTAAAATGGCACTTGTAATCACCCTTCTCTCAAAGGTGGGTGCCTGGGAAGCCACCCAATGTGGAAACCACAGATTTACATTTCTTACTCTTCTTTAACATTCATCTGCTCAACAGCATATTCTAAGCACCCGTAGTAATAATATTCATTCCATCCATAGGTGAATAAAATTGCAAGTGAGGATGCCAATCAAGATGCAATATGGAAATATCTTAAATAACAGTTTTATTGTTTTTTGTCAGGTATTATTTAATATTTTTTCATTAATATTTTAAAATTCTTTTTTATAATATAGTTTTGTGTACCTCTTTTATTGTTCTTATTTAAATATTAAATGAATGAAATAATAAACTACCTTTCGGTATATCACTTTTTTATACTTAAAAATGGTCATTAGGGCAGAGAACTGGTTGTTAAATTATTTGATCCCTGAGTGACGTCACGGAAATGGCGCCGTGAGCAGCGCGTCCGACAGCTCTCCCCTAAATCACAACAAATTTATCAACTAGAAACAGAAAAATTTATCCTCGGAGCATTCCGGAGTTCCACACAAACTGATAGCGAAAGGACTGTTATCACTTGAATCTGAGAGACGAGGGTGTGGAGGAAGCTACCACAGGGACGTTCTTTCAAACCGCAAGGAAGTGCGCCTGTGGTGAGTCAGCCCATATACTTGGGAACCGCGAGCCGCCGCGAGCGGCCGACGCGAGCCGCCACCACGAGCTGCCGCGAGCCCCCGCGAGCGGCCACCACTAGCCGCCGCCGCCAGCGAGCCCGGTCCGGTTGAGCACCGCTGACGTTCCCAGCGGCCCGCACACTGCGAGTGGGGGTCGCCGGCCACCGGTGCCCGGAGCGCCCCATTCGCGCGCGTGCCTTGGGCATTCCACGCGCCCAGGGCGCCCTGCTGGCCCGCACACCCAGGGGGCTCCATTATCCTGTGCCTGGTGCGGTCCAGCCGCCAGCGGCGGGGCCAGCGGGAGAGGCTTGGGAGATTCTCTCCGTGGGCGGGGCACCTCACCCAGCCATTCAAGCTAACAATCAAGCGTTGGGGGAGGGGCGCGCGCAGGCAGCCTAAAATACCTTCGGAAGCACAGCTGCGTCCGAATCACTGAAATTAGCTTAACCCATGAAATCTGCGCACCCTCAGTTCTATTTGATAAGATCTCTCTCAGTTCAGCGATCCAAGACAAGAGGCGTGATATTTTTTAGTGCCTCTCGCTAAAGGGGCGGGGGCAACTTCTGATTGATAGAGCCTCCATATTCAGGGATAAACGCTAACAAGAAGGACTTGGCAGATAATAAGGTCTATACTACACTAGTCGTAAGCAGAGACTAGTGCCTCTTCTTCCCTGCAAAAACAGGCTACAAAGTGTGGAAAGCCTGGGTTGAGAGGTCCAACTAAATGACAGGCGCTGAACAGTCACCTTGACAACAATTGACTCCCACCCCCGCCTGATTACACTGGAGGCCCTGACTCTCAGAGCCTTTCCCAAAGCCTTGCACTGAGTGGGGATAGAGTGGGGATTTCCCAGCTCTTTGAGCCTCTTACTCCCCAGGCAGAAGTAGTAGCAGCCTTATAGCTGGATCACCAGGCTACTAATTCAGAAAGGGGGGACTAGGAGAGAGAATCCAGGAAAGCAAACTCTCTCATCGTTGGACCCTACAAACGCCAACAAGCCTTTACTTCCAGCAACACTAAAGCCAATTATATGACATTGCCATAGAATCCCATCAACTGCAAATCCCTACCTAAGAGTGACACAGGGGCAGAGCCTGGGGTACAGAGTCACCGACCAGGAAGAGGGAGAGAAAAGAAAAAGGAAGAAGTTAACCTCTCAAAATCAAGAAAAACCCACAGACTTTACAACTTGATCCACTAATTTTTTTTTGTTGTTGTTGTTGTTTGTTTCTTCTATCTTTTTGCCTTTATATCCTCCACCTCGGTCCTTCTATTCTCTGCCCATCTCATGCTTCCCCTTTCTTGAACTACACTACCCATGAGTGTTGCATTTTATTTTTCTTCTTCATCCTCACCCTCCTTTAAGGTTATACTCCAAAACACTTAACTCTCACTCTCTCCTCTTTTGTTTTTTTTTTTTTGTCTTGCTTTATTTTGTTTTTTTTCTCTTCCTATTTTATTTCTTCCTTTGTTGTTCTCTTTTTCTTATTTTTTCCTTTCTATTCGTTTTTTCTTTTCTCATTTTACTTTCATCCCATATAATCCTCAATCACGAACAAATAAGTTAATTTGGGACTCAAGGCTTTTTTTTGGCTTTATTTCTCTTTTTTGCTTTTGTTTTTATTTTTTTTTCTTTTTTCTTGTTTGTTTATTTTTGTGGCATTTTGGGTCCTCCCAACCCAAGGTCTCCATTGTATTTAGTCTTCGCTCCACTTAATACAACAGATTTTTACTTATTATTTTTATTTTTTCTTCTTAATTATTCTTTTTTGGTCCTTTTCTCTGGTTCCCTCTTATCCCTCTCATTATATCTCTTAGTTGACTATCACTTACAAGCAAATCATCTTATGCTTGTCTAAGATTTTCTTCCTTTTTTTTTTTTTTTTTTTTTTTTGCATTTAGTAGGCCACTACTTCCTTTTTTTTGCCCCTTGAACTCTTCACCCCAAATCAGGCCCTCCATTATAGGCATGATATTTCCCTGAGGAGGGGAGAGGAGGGAAAGAGAAGAGAGAAAAAAAGGGGGAAATAATAAATTATTACTGGTTTTTTTTTGTGGGGTGTTTTACCTTTTTTTTTTTTTTTTACTTTTTACTCTTTATTAATTCTAATTAGTGCTATTAATAAGACCACCCTCAGATGCCGATAAGAAAGAGGAAATCGAATATTATGGATACAAAAGAAAGAGAGGTAACACAAATAGATGTGGAAAAATCTATGGAGAAAAGACTTAACATATTGGAAGCCTTGGAGCTAAATGACAGAGAATTTAAAATAGAAATCTTAAAAATACTCAGAGAGATACAAGAAAACACAGAAAGGCAATATAGGGAGATCAGAAAACAACTCAATGAACACAAAGAATATATTACCAAGGAAATTGAAACTATAAAAACAAATCAAACAGAAATGAAAAACGCAATTCATGAGCTGAAAAACGAGGTAACAAGCTTAGCTAACAGAACAGCCCAGATTGAAGATAGGATTAGTGAAATAGAAGACAAGCAACTTGAGGCACAACAGAGAGAAGAAGAAAGAGACTCAAAAATAATAAAAAACGAGAAAGCCCTACAGGAATTGTCTGACTCCATCAGAAAGAATAACATAAGAATAATAGGTATATCAGAGGGAGAAGAGAAAGAAAATGGAATGGAGAATATACTCAAACAAATAATAGACGAGAACTTCCCAAGCCTGTGGAAGGAACTAAAGCCTCAAATTCAAGAAGCAAACAGAACACCAAGTTTTCTTAACCCCAACAAACCCACTCCAAGGCACATCATAATAAAGATGACACAAACCAATGACAAAGAAAAAATTCTCAAGGCAGCCAGGGAAAAGAAGAGTACAACATATAAAGGAAGGCCTATTAGATTATCATCAGATTTCTCAGCAGAAACTCTACAAGCTAGAAGAGAGTGGACCCCAATATTTAAAGCCCTGAAAGAGAGGAACTTTCAGCCAAGAATACTATACCCATCAAAGCTATCCTTCAAGTATGAAGGAGATATAAAAACATTCACAAATACAGAAAAGATGAGAGAATTTATCAGCAGAAAGCCCCCACTCCAGGAAATACTAAAGGGGGTTTTCCAACCAGATTCAAAGAACAAAAGAAAACAACACCACAAGTAACAGCTCCACCAAGAACACAATAAAACCAAACTTAAACTGTGACAACAAAGGAAAAAAAGGGGGGAGAGGATGGCGATTAACAGTAGCAAAGGACGATGAAGTGCAGAAATACTCATAAGATAGGGTACTACAATGAATATGGTAGGTACCCTTTTCATTACTTAATGGTAACCACCCTTAAAAAAACCACCACAAAAACACTTGACTTAAAAAAGGTAGCAACAGAGGAAAGAAGTATGGAACACAAACAAACAAAAACAAATGATAGAAAAACAAAAGAGAAGAGTCAAACAAGATACAAAACTAACAGAAAGCAATTTATAAAATGGCAGTAGGGAACCCACAAGTGTCAATAATTACACTAAATGTAAATGGATTAAACTTACCAATAAAAAGACACAGAGTAGCAGAATGGATTAAAAAAGAAAATCCAACTATATGCTGCCTACAAGAAACACATCTAAGCAACAAGGATAAAAACAAATTCAAAGTGAAAGGCTGGAAAACAATACTCCAAGCAAACAACACCCCAAAAAAAGCAGGTGTAGCAATACTCATATCTAATAATGCTGACTACAAGACAGAAAAAGTACTCAGAGACAAAAATGGTCATTTCATAATGATTAAGGGGAAGTTGAATCAAGAAGACATAACAATCCTTAATATATATGCACCAAACCAAGGAGCACCAAAATATATAAGACAGCTACTTATTGACCTTAAAACAAAAACTAACAAAAATACAATCATACTTGGAGACCTCAATACACCGCTGACGGCTCTAGATCGGTCATCCAAACAGAGAATCAATAAAGATATAGTGGCCTTAAACAAAATACTAGAACACCTGGATATGATAGACATCTACAGGACACTTCATCCCAAAGCGACAGAGTATACATTTTTCTCTAGTGTACATGGAACATTCTCAAGAATTGACCATATGTTGGGCCACAAAGACAATATCAGCAAATTTAGAAAAATTGAAATTGTACCAAGCATATTTTCTGATCATAAAGCCTTGAAACTAGAATTCAACTGCAAAAAAGAGGGGGAAAAGCCCACAAAAATGTGGAAACTAAACAACATACTTCTAAAAAATGAATGGGTCAAAGAAGAAATAAGCGCAGAAATCAAAAGATATATACAGACAAATGAAAATGAAAATACGACATATCAGAATCTCTGGGATGCAGCAAAAGCAGTAATAAGAGGAAAGTTCCTATCACTTCAGGCCTATATGAACAAACAAGAGAGAGCCGAAGTAAACCACTTAACTTCACACCTTAAGGAACTAGAAAAAGAAGAACAAAGACAACCCAAAACCAGCCGAAGAAAGGAGATAATAAAAATCAGAGCAGAAATAAATGAAATAGAGAACAGAAAAACTATAGAAAAAATCAATAAAACAAGGAGCTGGTTCTTTGAAAAGATCAACAAAATTGACAAACCCTTGGCAAGACTCACCAAGGAAAAAAGACACAGGACTCAAATAAATAAAATCCAAAATGAAAGAGGAGAGATCACCACAGACATCATAGATATACAAAGAATTATTGTAGAATACTATGAAAAATTATATGCCACCAAATACAACAATCTAGAAGAAATGGATAAATTCCTAGAACAATACAACCTTCCTAGACTGAGTCATGAAGAAGCAGAAAGCCTAAACAGACCAATCAGCAGGGAGGAAATAGAAAAAACTATTAAAAACCTCCCCAAAAATAAAAGTCCAGGCCCAGACGGTTATACTAGTGAATTCTATCAAACATTCAAAGAAGACTTGGTTCCTATTCTACTCAAAGTCTTCCAAAAAATTGAAGAAGAAGCAATACTTCCAAACACATTTTATGAGGCCAACATAACCCTCATACCAAAACCTGGCAAGGATGGCACAAAGAAAGAAAACTACAGACCAATATCTCTAATGAATACAGATGCTAAAATACTAAACAAAATACTGGCAAACAGAATACAACAACATATTAAAAAAATAATACATCATGATCAAGTGGGATTCATCCCAGAATCTCAAGGATGGTTCAACATACGCAAAACAGTTAACGTAATACACCATATCAACAAAACAAAGAACAAAAACCACATGATCTTATCAATAGATGCAGAAAAGGCTTTTGATAAAATACAACACAATTTTATGTTTAAGACTCTCAACAAAATGGGTATAGAAGGAAAATATCTCAACATGATAAAGGCCATATATGATAAACCATCAGCCAACATCCTATTAAACGGCATAAAACTGAGGACTTTCTACCTTAAATCAGGAACAAGGCAGGGTTGTCCACTCTCTCCACTCTTATTCAACGTGGTGCTAGAAGTTCTGGCCAGAGCAATCAGACAAGACAAAAAAATAAAAGGCATCCATATCGGAAAAGAAGAAGTAAAGCTATCACTTTTTGCTGATGATATGATCCTATACATCGAAAACCCGAAGGACTCCACAAAAAGATTATTAGAAACAATAAACCAATACAGTAAGGTCGCAGGATACAAAATTAACATACAAAAGTCCATAGCCTTTCTATATGCCAACAATGAAATATTAGAAAACGAACTCAAAAAAATAATCCCCTTCACGATTGCAACAAAAAAAATAAAATACCTAGGAATAAACATAACAAAGAACGTAAAGGACCTATATAATGAAAATTACAAAGCATTGTTAAGGGAAATTGAAAAAGATACAATGAGATGGAAAAATATTCCTTGTTCTTGGATAGGAAGAATAAATATAATCAAAATGGCCATATTACCCAAAGCAATATACAAATTTAGTGCAATTCCCATCAAAATCCCTATGAGATTTTTTAAAGAAATGGAACAAAAAATCATCAGATTTACATGGAACTATAAAAAACCCCGAATAGCCAAAACAATCCTAAGGAAAAAGAATGAAGCTGGGGGCATTACAATACCTGACTTTAAACTATATTATAGGGCCACGATAATCAAAACAGCATGGTATTGGCAGAAAAATAGACACTCAGACCAATGGAACAGAATAGAAAACCCAGAAATAAAACCACACATATATGGTCAAATAATCTTTGATAAAGGGGCCAACAACACACAAAGGAGAAAAGAAAGCCTCTTCAACAAATGGTGTTGGGAAAACTGGAAAGCCACATGCAAAAGAATGAAACTCGACTACAGCCTGTCCCCGTGTACTAAAATTAATTCAAAATGGATCAAAGACCTAAATATAAGACCTGAAACAATAAAGTACATAGAAGAAGACATAGGTATTAAAATCATGGACCTGGGTTTTAAAGAACATTTTATGAACTTGACTCCAATGGCAAGAGAAGTGAAGGCAAAGATAAATGAATGGGACTACATCAGAATAAAAAGTTTTTGCTCAGCAAGAGAAACTGATATCAAAATAAACAGACAGCCAACTATATGGGAACTGATATTTTCAAACGACAGCTCAGATAAGGGCCTAATATCCAAAATTTACAAAGAACTCATAAAACTCAACAACAAACAAACAAACAATCCAATAAAAAAATGGGAAGAGGACATGAACAGACACTTCTCCCAGGAAGAGATACAAATGGCCAACAGATATATGAAAAGATGCTCAGCTTCATTAGTTATTAGAGAAATGCAAATCAAAACTACAATGAGATACCACCTCACTCCTGTTAGATTAGCTATTATCAACAAGACGGGTAATAGCAAATGTTGGAGAGGCTGTGGAGAAAAAGGAACCCTCATTCACTGTTGGTGGGACTGTAAAGTAGTACAACCATTATGGAGGAAAGTATGGTGGTTCCTCAAAAAACTGCAAATAGAACTACCTTATGACCCAGCAATCCCTCTACTGGGTATATACCCCAAAACCTCAGAAACATTGATACGTGAAGACACATGTAGCCCCATGTTCATTGCAGCACTGTTCACAGTGGCCAAGACATGGAAACAACCAAAAAGCCCGTCACTAGAAGACTGGATAAAGAAGATGTGGCACATATACACTATGGAATACTACTCAGCCATAAGAAATGATGACATCAGATCATTTACAGCAAAATGGTGGGATCTTGATAACATTATAAGGAGTGAAATAAGTAAATCAGAAAAAAACAAGAACTACATGATTCCATACATTGGTGGAACATAAAAACGAGACTAAGAGACATGGACAAGAGTGTGGTGGTTACCAAGGGTGGGGGGGGAGGGAGGACATGGGAGGGAGGGAGGGAGAGAGTTAGGGGGAGGGGGAGGGGCACAGAGAACTAGATAGAGGGTGACGGAGGACAATCTGACTTTGGGCGAGGGGTTTGCAACATAATTTGATGACAAAATAACCTAGACATGTTTTCTTTGAATATATGTACCCTGATTTATTAATGTCATCCCATTACCATTAATAAAAATTTATTAAAAAAAAAAAATTATTTGATCCCACCACTGGGAAGACAGCCCATGTTCATGGATTGGGAGACTTAATGTTGTTAAGATGTTAATACTACCCAAAATGATCTACAGATTTAATGCATTCTGTATCAAAATCCCAATGTTGTTTTTTACAAAAATAGGAAAATCTATCCTAAAATTCATATGGTTTCTCAAGTGACTTTGGAGAGTCAAAAAATCTTGAAACAGAACAAAAGTTGGAAAAAGAACGAAATCAGGAATCACACTTCCTGATTTCAAAACTCATTACAAAGCCACAAAGCAATGTTGAACCGTCATAAAGACAGATATATAGACCAATGGAATAAAATAGAGAGCCTAGAAATAAACCCTTGCGTAAATGGTAAAATGAATTTTGACAAGGGTATAAACACCACTCAATAGAGAAAGGACAATCTTTTTAACAAAAGAGAAAACTGGATATCCACATACAAAAAATAAAGTTAAACCCTTAACTTATGCCATACACAAAAATTATTTTAAAATGATCAAAGATCTAAACATATAGGAGCTAAAACTATAAAACTCTTGGGACAAACATTGGGGGAAGCTCCTTGACATTCATTTTGCAATGATTTCTTGAATATGATATCAGAAGCACAGGCAACAAAATAAAAATAAATAAATTGGACTAAATAAAAATTTAAAACTTCTGTGTATCAGGGACACAATCAACAGAGTAAAAAACAACCTACAGAATGAAAGAAAATATTTGCAAATCATATATCTAATACGAGGTTAATATTCAGAATATATCTTATATAAAGAACTCCTACAACTCAAAAAAATTAATAACCTGTTTAAAAAATGTATTAAGGACTTGAATAGCTACTTCTTCAAACAAGGCAGACAAATGGCCAACAAGCACATGAAAAAGTGTTCAACATCAAATGCAAATCAAAGCCTCAATGAGGTATCAGCTCACTCTCATCCGAACGGTTACTATAAAAAATAAAACACAAACATAACAAGTGTCTGTGAGGATGTGGAAAACCTGGTGCCTAGTGTAGTCAAATTCATAGAGAAAGAAAGTGGAAGAGTGGTTGCTAGGGGCTGAAGGAGGGAGGGAGAGGGGAATTGTTTAATGGGTAGAGTTTCAGTATTGCAAGATGAAAAGAATTCTAGAGATGGACAATGATGATGGTTGCACAACAATGTGAATGTACTTAATGCTACTGAACTGCACACTTAAGAGTAGCTAAAATGGTAAATTTTATGTTATGTGTATTTTACCACAATTTAAAGAATAAATTAAAAAAGGAGAATGGAATATAACTATAATGAATGCTGCAAAGGATTCAGGTCCAAGGCCATGTAAAATAAAGCGGGTCTGGCCTGAGGATTGGTGAGGGAAGCTTCACTAAGCTGAGGGGGCAGGACGAGTCGGAGCCTCCTGGGGAAGAACACAGGCAACGAGGACAGTGTCTGCAAAGTCCTAGGAGCTGAGGGACTCCTCGTTCACTTGGGATGCTTTACTAATTGTCAACTAAGTACAAACGCTTGTTTTCACCTGGTTACTTTGTTGTTGGTGGTTATTTTAGCCATAACTTATAAAAATTGCACAATCTTAAATGAACAGTTTAATAAATGTAGTACTAACACTTTAAATCAAGTGACAGTCAACAGTGGTATCGTCATGCTTCCTCTTCCCCTTCCTTCCTCTTCCAGTGGAGGCAGAGGTGGGGTGGGTGGCTGGGGAGGCATCTGGATAGAAGGAGACAAAAGAGATACAACAACCAAGTACTCTAACCCGTGATCCTGAATTGAATCTTGGACAAAAAAGAAAAAAGATATTGTTGAGACAGTTGTTGAATTTTGAATACGGTCTCTGAATCGGACGGCAGTGCAATTATATTCATGCTAACTTCCTGATTTGCATGTTTCATTGTGGTCACGCAGGACAGTGTTGTTGCCTTTTGAAAGTATACTCTGATGCGTTTAGGGATTGATGGGCATCATGTTGAAAATTTGCTTTCAAATATTCAGAAAAGAATAATAATGAGTGTGTATAAATATATATATGCATTTATATATATATAGAGAGAGAGAAATAGGATTCAACTGTATTAAAATAATAATTGAAATATCTGGATGAAGGTGATATGAGAGTTCTGTGTATTACTCTTGCAACTTTTCTAAAAGTTTGAAATTATTTCAAGATGTTGTTTTTCAAAAGGATTGCCTATGATTGAAATAAAACCACAGGTGAGGCAGTAGGTACCAGAGGTGAGACCGGAAATGAAAACGAACATTTTGTCTATCACTAAATTTGTAAAAAAGTGATGTAGGCTATCCTGCATTAAACCCATTTGTGGTTCTAATAAATTCATAAATAGCATTCTGATTCGGCATCTGATCAGGTTGGCAAGAATTGGTCATCAGCTCTGGGAAAACAGGTCCCTTCTCTGGGTCATGGCCCAGCTCCAATCCTGAGGCACAGCATGCATGATCCAGCTCCCTGACACCGCCCTTTCCAGCTTCAGAAAGTTAAGGATGAAGGAAACCTACCAACAGGATCTTGCCTGCAGTGACGACACACCCGGGCAAAGCTGTAAATCCAGAAGGTGCTGAAGTGAAACTGGAACAAATGGTGTGTGCCTCCATGTCTTCATCTATCTGCAACATCAGCAAAGGCCCCATTCAAGTCTGGGCACGGATCTCTGGGTTTCCACATGCACCCTACCACCTGAAATGCAGTAGTGAGGTGAGCTCGTCAGTGTGTGCTCCTGTGGGAGATTTATGCAGGAAGCATCTTGGGAACATGGGGAGAGAGAGGAGTCATTCACGCTGACACCAGATCGCTATCATTCACGCAGGTGCTGTGCCGCATGAGCACACGTGGGGATGAGACAGCTGTGCTGATTGACACATAGCTGTTACCAGCGTTCAGGCTGGATGCCCTGGTGTCATTATATCATGCAAACAGGTTGGTTGGTTGGTTGGTTTGTTTTTAACAGAATAAAAAATCTAAGTATAGTCCTACATAGTCTTTGGGGGAAATGGCTATAGGATGTAAACTCAACTCTGTGCCCCTCAGAAAAACAGAAGATGGGTTGCAGAAAACAATTAATTTCAAGTACATTTTTATTAGAATAAAGTTACCAAGGCTTTCTTTTTACAGTAAGTTGAAAAGCGTCACATAACTTCTGTCTCCAGCCAAACTTTTTCAAGTTTCTTAAACAAAGTAATGATAAGTGAACATAATCAGTCTATTGACTAAAACATCTTTTTGAGGTGGGCAGAATGAAGCGACAGACATTTAGATTTCATTTAATTTATTTAAGAAAAAGCAAGGTATCGCAAGGGAGATGTTGAGGGGAATACGGGGGAGGGGGATGCATTCCGGGCGACACTAGAATCTATGTAAACACAATAAATTAAAATCAATTAAAAAAAGCAAGGCATCACAATAAGCTCTGAGGGAGGAAAGATAATATTGTTAGAGTTATATTTTTAAAGGGAAAAGGAAAGCAGTGTTGTTACTACTGCTGCTGCTACTAGCACTGATACTGCTGCTCCTATTTTGCTTACCTAAGCTCGGAACGTATTGCCTCCTTCCTCGTTTCCCAGGTTGGGAAAAAGTCCAGCTCTCAACTTCAAATTCTTTACCTCTCACCCTAACTTTCATTCCAGAGTTCAAATTTTGAGTATCATCCTATCTTTGATTTTTCTGTAATCCAGTTTTAAAGTTTCATTTTGCAGAGTAGAGATCTAGATGATCCTTTTTCTCTTCCCCAAATTATGTTTAATTTCCAAAATAAGCACAAAATATCTTTCTCTTGCCCATCATGGCTACCCTGTCTGGAGTTCTGGATTCTCACCCTTTCCTCCTCCACATCCAGTGCTCTCAGCTGTTAAGTGTTCCATTCCTTGTCTCTAGCCTCTTCCTCCACTCACAATCCTACCTCCCCACCTCTCCACCCCTCCAGGAACCGACTTCTCCCACTCATTCACCCCCCCCCCACTTCCCACAGTGGGTCTAGAACTCGCTGATGTTTTACCAGACCTTTCCTGCTCATAGAATGCTGTTTCCAGGCTCTTCTTCCTTGACCTTCTTGACTTGCCAGTCTCTGGACTTCTCCCCTCTTGAATGTTCCATTCCTATCTTCTTCATGAACTCCTTTCCCATGGACCACACCTATACCCAACACAGCTGTTTTTCAAAGTTCCATTCTTGGCTTTTCTTTCTTTTCACTTCATCCCTTACCAGAGTGATTTTAGTTTCCTCCTCTTGTGTCCCAGGATTGCCTCTGCGCTCTGAGTGTTCCTTTCTCTCTCTCACCTCCGACATGCAAAAGACTCCTAAACTCTGACCATTTCTCAATCCACCTTCCTCCTCTTGGTTCCAGCCCCATTCACTGCTTTGGTTTGGGGCTTTGTCCCTGGATTTCTGATATTATCTCCAGCCTGTTCAAGCTCCTTCCCAAAGCTAGTTCTGTCTTCTTCTTTTTTAATGTTTATTTTGTTGATTTTAGAGAGAGGAAAGGAGAGAGAGACAGGAACACCAATCAGTTTCTGTATGTGCCCTGATCTGTGACTGGGAATAGAACTGGCAACCTCTGTGCTTGGGGATGATGGTCTAACCAACTAAGCTATCTGGCCAGGACTAATTCTGTGTTCTTCTATAACCAAATCTATCTATGCCTCTTTGACAGCTGGAAATCAGTCAATAAAAACCATCCAAAAACTTTTTACTTTGATATAGCCCCATTTGTTGATTTCTCTCTTTTGTTTCTCTTGCTCAAGGAGATATATCAAAAAGATATTGCTGAGTGGTTTCAAAGAGTTTCCTGCCTATGTTTTCTTCTAGAAGTTTTATGGTTTCAGGTCTAACATTTAATTCTTTAGCCCATTTTGAATTTATTTTTGTATATGGTGTAAGAGTCATCCAATTTCTTTTTTTTTTTTTTTGCATGTATCTATCCAGTTTTACCTCATTGTATAACTTGCCTCCTTTGTCATTGTGTAACCTTGCCTCCTTTGTCATAGATTAATTGACCGTACAAGTGAGGATCTATTTCTGAGCTATTGTATTTCATTGAACTATGTATATGTTTACATGCCAGTACCATTCTGTTTTAATTATTATAGCTTTGTAGTATAGTTCATATCAGGAATGTGATATCTCCCACTTGTTCTTTCTCAAGATTTCTTTGGCTATTCAGGGTCTTTTGTTCTATAAATTTTAGGATTAGTTCTAATTCTGAGAAAATTGTCACTGATATTTGAATAGGGATTGCATCAAATCTGTATATTATTTGAGGTAGTAAAAACATTTAACAATATTACTCCTTCTAACCCATAAGCAAGTTATATCTTTCCATTTATGTGTATCTTGTTCAATTTCTTTCTTCAATGTATTGTAGTTTGCAAAGTACAGGTCTTTCACCTATTTGGTTAAAATTATTCCTAGGTTTTTCATACTTTTTGATATAATGGTTAATTGGATTGTTTTCTTAATTTCTTTTTCTGATCATTTTTTGTTGGTGTACAGAAATGCAACAGATTACTGTAAATTAGTTCTGTATCTTGCAACTTTACTGAAGTCATTTATTACTTCTAACAGATTTTTGGTGGAGTCTTCAGGCTTCTCTATATATGGTATTATATTATCTGCAAATAATGAGAATTTTACTTCTTCCATTCCAATTTGGATGCCTTTCCTTTGTTTTGTCTGATTGCTTTGGCTTAGGACTTACAATACTATATTGAATAGAAGTGATGATAATGGACATCCTTGTCTTCTTTCTGATCTTAGATAAAAGGCTTTCAGCTTTTCACCACTGAGTACATCATCTGTAGGTTTGTTATATATGGCCTTTATTATGTTGAGATATGTTTCTTCTATACCCACTTTGTTGATAATTTTTATCATAAAAGGATGTTGAATTTGGTTAAATGCTTTGTGTGTGTCTATTGATATGATCATTTGGTTTTTACCCTTTAGTTTGTTAATGTGATATATCACATTCATTGATTTACAAATGTTAAACCATCCTTGCATCCCTGGGGTGAATCCCACTTGGTCATAGTGCATAATCCTTTTAATGTATTGTTGAATCCAGTTTGCTAATATTTTGTTTAGAATTTTTGCATCCATGTTCAGTTTTTGCACAGGGAAGGAAACCATCAACAAAAACAAAAAGACCAGCCAACTGAATAGAAGAAAATATTTGCAAATGATACATCTGATAAAGGGTTAATACCCAAAATATATAAAGAATGTATGCAATTGAACACCAAAATACAAACAATCCAATTTAAAACATGAGCAGAGGACCTGAATAGACATTTCTCCCGGGAGCACATACAGATGGCCAACAGACATGTGAAAAGATGCCCAGCATCACTAATCTTTAGGGAAATGCAAATTAAAACCACAATGAGACACCTGTCAGAATGGCTACCATCAATAAATCAACAAATAACAAATGCTGGTGAGGCTGTAAAGAAAAGGGAACCCTCATATGCTATTGGTGGGATTGTAAATTAGTGTAGCCTCTGTGGAAAACTGTAAGGGAAGTCCTCAGAAAATTAAAAATAGAGCTTCCATACCATCCAGCAATTCCACTTCTGAATATATCTGAAGACAACAAAAACACTAATTCAAAAAGATATATGTACTCTAGGTTCATTGGAGTATTACCAGTAATTGCCAAGCTATGGAAGCAACCTAGATGTCCATTAATAGATGAACAGATAAAGAAGATGTGGTATATATACAATGGAATAAAAGAGAACAAAATCTTGCCATTTGCAACCACATGGATGGACCTAGATGGTCCCCTGCTAAATGAGATAACTCAGAGAAAGACAAATACCACTTATATGTGGAATCTAAAGAAACAAAATAAATGAATAAATAAAACAAAACAGAAACAGACCCACAGACATATAGATCAAGCTGATGGTTGCTAAAGGGGAGAGGGTATAGAGATGGAATGAAAAAATAAGTAAAAATTTGCCAAAATGGATAACTCACTGTCACTATAAATTACAAAAAAAGAAAGAAAAAGGAAAAGAAAAAAAAGAAAAGAGAGAGAGAGAGAGAGAGAGAAAGAGAGAGAGAGAGAGAGGAAGGAAGCAAGGAAGGGAGGGAGGGAGGGAGGAAGACATCCAGCCAGGCTTTCTAATGTCTCCGGGGAACTGTGATGACATAGGATACTCAGAGCATCTTCCCGCTGTGCATCAATTTTAATCAAAGATTTTGAGTGTAGCAGGTGAATACTGATGGTCACAGATTGTTTAAAAAAAAAGATTATATAGTAAAATCAATCCATATACATTATACAGGACAACAGAAGTTCAGGTGAATTTTTAACATATAATAGGAGAATTCAAAGACGTTTTGTGCCTATAGAAGGCAATCTGGGGCCATGTTCTGGATTCCTAGTGGACTAGCATTCTCTCTTCTCTACCATTTTGAACACTTCCTTAGAAAAGTTCAAGGGGAATTACGCCCTTTGGATAAAGTGAAATCTTCATACTTCTGGTCCATGTCAACCGTTTTAGTCCCATATTCTGCTACTGGCTGTTACTTCGAACCCTCTACAATTCCTGAACTTTCACTACTCCCATTTTCCTGCCTAGAATGACCTGCCAACCTCTACTTTTAACAAAATCTTCTCATCCTTCAGAGTCTAGCTCAGCCATCACCGCTTTTCCCCAACTGTCCTAGGTGATTGGTTGTTGGGTGCCCTTTGTCCTTCTCTTTGGGCCCTCGGTGGGCCATGGCGGCTTGCTTACCTGCCCATCTTCCCTAGGAGGTTTCTGGAGTGGGAAGGCTCTGACTGCGTGCTGTGCCTGCAGAGGCTAGAGGAGTGCTTGTCCATAGTGTGAACGGGCTCAAGGAATGCCTGGAAAAAGTGAAGTCAGGCAGGAAGATGGATGTTTTCCAACAGGTACAAGGTCTTGGCCAATGGGAAGGGAAAGGAAGTAAAACCTCTATTTTAAAAAAAAATAATCACCATAACAAAGGCCCGTCCTTGCTGCAGTACCTTAATATTCCTTGCCAGCCAGCAGGCAGGGGTGTCCATACCTTCCACCTCTGACCTACCCTTTTTTTTCTTTCTTATTGAATTTATTGGGGTGACACCGGTTAACAAAATTATACAGATTTCAGGTGCATGATTCTATAACACATCATCTGTACCCATACTGTGTGTTCACCAGCTCAAGTCAAGTCTGGTTCCATTACCATTTATCCCCCTTCTACCCTCCTCTACCTCCCCCCACCCCCCTTTTCCCAGCCATCACCACACTGCTGTCTGTGTCTATGAGCTTTTTGTCCTTTCGGAATCTAATGAACAAAATGAACTAACAAGCAAAATAGAGAGACCCAGAGAGAGAGCAGCCTATGTGCCTTGATGTCATAATGTCTTTTTTTTTTTTCTAGGTAAGAGGAGGGGAGATAGTGAAGCAGACTCCTGCATGTGCCCCGACTTAGGTCCATCCGGCAACCCTATCTGGGGCGGTGCTCAAGAGCCGAGCCATTTTTAGCACCTGAAGGTGACATGCTTGGACCAACCAACCAAACTATCCTCAGTGCCTGGGGCCATGCTTGGACCAATTGAGACGTTGGCTGCGGGAGGGGAAGAGAAAAAGAGGGGGAGAGGAAGGGGGAGAGAAGCAGATGGTCACTTCTTCTGTGTGCCCCGACTGGGAATTGAATCCAGGAATCAAGTCTGGGACATCTATATGCTAGGCTGATGCTCTATCCACTGAGCCTCTGGCCCGGAGCTTCATAATGTCTTATTCTTGTCCAATTCTGCAATACTTGGATGCTTTGGTGAAACTAAAGTTCAGCCTTAGGGAATCCTTTTATGTTGAATGCCCAGTCACTTTTCCTCCTGTCTAAATCCTTCCCAGCTTTGCCATTTAACTCAAATTCTCCCTTCTTAGTGAAACCTTTCCTGGCTGTCCCAACCCTCATAAATTTTTCCCCCTCTTAACACCTACAACACTTAAGTTCTTATTAGAGTTTAATTACACATGTCTTGAATTTTATAACTTTTATTGGCTTTATTACAGAAGTATACATTTATATTAGGGGAAAAAAATTAAAAACCAGTTAAGCAAAAAGAAAAATCACTTATAAGCTCTTCATCTTGAGAAAACCACTTTAACAGTGTGTATATACCCTTCCAGACTTTTTTCTACACATGCTTAGACAATTTTTCCATAAATGGACTCATGTTGTTTTGCAAATTGTTTTTGAAATGTACTAATAAAACATTACCATGCCAATATACATACTTCTTTAATGTCATTTTTGAAGAATCCATGGTATTCAATTTTATATATAAATCACTACTTGTTAGGCAATCTTCTACTGTAAGGCATTCAGACTTTTTCTATGTTCGTTTTGCCATTTTATAAAAAAAATCTTTTTTAGTATGAGTACTTTATATGTGTTAATTTCATTAGTATAAATTCTAGTAAGTATAATTTCTATGTAAATAATTTTAAATGTTATTAATTATGAGCAATTCATTAAATAATTAGTAAAAGTAATTAAGTATAAGATTATTGCATTTGTCAATTGGGTTATATTAGTTTTGACTACCACCTAGAGTTTTTCAGTTCTTTGAGGATAGGATCCAATGTTTTCTCATCAGTACAACATATGTTCAGTTGTGCATGTTGAAGAATTAGTTTTTTTTATATCACTTAAATTTTTAGATCATAGTGGCATCTATTCTTTATTTTAGAAGCAGGTCTTGGGTTATGTCACTATAGGTAGTGATGTGAGAACATCCTTTTCTGTTAAAGACTATTTCCAAAGTCCTTCTTAGGAACTGGGGTGACCTTTAGGGAAATAAAGATGGAACAAATAAGAGAGATAGTTAAAAGGGCTGCCAGACCAATTTATCAATAGCTAGAAATAAAATTTTTGCATGATCCTAGTTACACTGGAAAATTACAATGCTCTCTAGTTTGAAATACACCAATTATTTTTCAAAACTTGCATGAGATTGTGTACAATGAGAAATAACTTTTCTTGGCAGTGACATGCCCACAGACTCTAGTAGTAACCCTACAATTTCCTCTGTGCTGCCTGACAGCCCTGCATCTGTCCATACCCTGTCTCTCCCCCACAGCCGTTCTTTCTCCACCCTCAGCTAACGATCTTGCTTCTGAGTCCCTTAAGAAAACAGAATCACTCAGACAAAGACGCTCCACATTCACTCCCGTCACAGTCCAGTCCTCACCAGAACTCCCCTCTCATTGCTTAGGAATGAACTGGCTCTACCCCTTAAATAAGGCCCACTCTCTGATTCAAGAACTTCACTCCAGGAGTTATCCCTCCTCTCTTTACATCAACGGTTTCCCTCTCCACAGGATTATTTGCACCAACGGTTTCCCTCTCCACAGGATTATTTGCACCAACGAGCTCTATTTTTTCCCATGCCCCTCTACCTACTTCCCCATTTTCTCTTTCACAGCAAAGCTCCTCTAAGAGTGGTCTACACCCATTGCCTCTACTTCTCCCTCTCTCTCTCAAACCCACTCCAGCCAGGCTTAGTCCCTAGTACTGTCAAAAACATCAAGCTTGAAAGTCAGTGACGTGTTCTCGTCTTATTTGACCTATCAGCAGTTACTCCCTGTTTTCAAGACATTCTCTTGTACTTGGTCCCTTGGATGCTGCACTCCCCTCTCCCCTTCTCTCTCAATGGCTGCTGTTTCTCAGCCACCTTGGACAGGTCTTCATTTTCTTCATCTTCTGACGTCTAAATGTTAGTGTCCTCGATCTCAATCCCTGCATCTCTTCCCTTCCCCACCCATGTTTCCTGATTCTCTGTGCTGATATCACACAGATTTCTATCTCTAGTCGGGACCTCTCTCCTGAAGTTCAGATTCCCATGTCTAATTGCCTACTCAACCTTTCCACTTAAATGTCTGATAATGCACCAAAAATATATTATATCCAAACCCAAACACCTGAGCTTCCACCACATACCTGCTCCTCCTGCAGCCTTCCTCATATCAGGAAGTAGAATCTCCATCACTCAGCTGTTCAGGCCAAAATCCATATTTCCTTTGACTCCTCTTTTTCTCCTATCTAGCAAGTCCTGCCTGGTTTATTTTGAATATATTCTCTAGATTTCATTTACAGTTAATACTACAGTCCAAATTACTATCACCTCTCTCTTAGTCTGTCTCAATATCCTCCACCTGATCTCTGGGCTTCCACTCTTGTACTTCCTTCTACTTAGCAAAAAGGATGATCTTTTAAGAGTCAAGGCCAGGTCATGTCCTTTCTCGGCACAAATCCCTGTAAATGTCTTCTCTTTCCCCCTAAACCGTAAGCCTGCTGGATATCCCTCTGGCATCATCTCCTGCTAGTCACTTTCTGGCTCTTCTGCACCTGACACAGTGGCCTCTTTGTCGTCTCTAACGCATACCAAGTCTGTCCTACTCTAGGGTCTTCGCCCCTGCTCTTCCTCCTATCTGAAAAGCTTTCCCCCAACATAGCTGCGGACTTGCCCACTCACTTCGCTCTTATCTCTGCTCAAAGGTCCTCTCATCAGGGACGTCTTCCCTGACCCAACCACCCTGTTTAAGATTGACGCCACCCCTATCACTCCTGAGCTCCTTTAGTACTTTGTTTTTATAGCACTCTTCACCTCCACACTCTATATGGTACCCGATAACAGAGAGAGAGAGAGAGAGAGAGAGAGGGTAAGAGAGAAAGAGAGAAAAGGCTTACTGCCTGTTTCCCTCCTCATCCCATTCTCATGACTAAAATGAGAATTCTACATCCCAGCTTGTAGAACAGCACCTGCTACATAATAAGAGGCTCAACAACTGTTGAGCAAATTCAAAGCTATTCAAATTTCATCAGTTCTCCCAAGTGTCACCTGTGCAGCACTAGCTGAAGTTTTATGGTTTAGGTACACCTCAGAACATCTGGTTTTGAAATAATAAACCTTAGTCATAATTCTGAGGAATTTGCCCAATGAGCGAAATTTAGTTTCTTAACAAAACTTCCTCAGTACGTTGGCTCCTCCTGGTTTTGGCATTCTCCCTATAAACATCCGGCTTCCATCCCTCTCACTGGATGTTAACTTTGCCCTGCTACATCTTACTCAAGGCACCATATTTAAAATTCTGCCTACTGTTCTGCCTAAGAAAGACCATTATCAGACTGCAACAGGGAGCTGGGAGCAAGAAGACCGAAGATCCTAGAACTGCTTGCTTCTTTTTTTTTTTTTTTTTTAATTCCTTTCCTCATCTTTTTGTTTCCAGGATATTTTAATTTTTTCAATTTTATTTTATTTTATAAAATCAAGGTAATTGATAGAAATAAAGTTTACTGACTTCAATGCCATGATACAAAGTTGTTGCCCTGGAAATCATATCTTGCTTAGAAATATATTACAGATGAAGCCCATATTCTAGACCAGCATACGCATGTAATTATGTAGGAAAAGAAAAAGCATATCAGCGAAAGTTGAATGTTGCAGGCATGGGAAATAAGTTGACCTCTATTCAAGTTACTGTCGTGAATACAGAGAGAAAGACCTGCATCTGTTTTTCATTATAAAAGCCTGAAGTGTCCAGGGCAGCACCACAAACCCCAGGAATGGCCAGCAAACATTCTCAGCAAGGGTGTTAAGGTTGACCACAGGCTCGCGTATGTGATCATACTGTTAAAAGAGTGCAGTATTTATCATCCTAATTTCATATCATTCTTAATACGTTTTACAGGATTTAACTCAAATAACCTACTCCTAACTATTGAAAAGAAGATGAAATAACTAACTCTCTACTAGACTTCAAGTTCCTCTAAGGCAAATGTTTTGTCATATTTCCAGCCATAGAGGCACATGATTGCTCTACTGGATGTGACCTTAGAGATCAACTGGTTCTAATTCGACCTCCTCAAACGAGTAGATAATACAACCTATCATGGTTGCATTAGGTATCTTTCATCTTTAATTGCCATCCCATCTCATAGTTGAGAATTTCAAACTAAAAATGCTCTCCGAATTGAGTCTTTGGCTAACGTAGATAAATTGAAATAACCACAGAGCGTTTGTTATATCCATCTGGTACCAGAAACAAGGTGGCAAAATCAGCTTGTAACAGCAGTGCACCCCCACCCCACCCCCATAACCCCAACACTGAGTGCCCAACTCCAATCACAGCCAGGGGCCATGGCCCACTGATAAAGAAATGAATTAACATGACTCTCATGGGAATTTTCTCAAGCATGCTTCCCATATGAAGTTAGCACATTGACACTCACATACTCACGAGAATGAGGAATACAGAAACACCACTGTCCATCAAATTTTAAAAAATGGCCTCACTAGGGCAGATCATAGATCAGTATTTTCTGCCTCGTCGGGGGACCAGACAGAGAACTCAGAAGCAGGGTTATTTCATCAAAAAGGGCACCACACCAAAAGTCACGAGATCCAGGACTGCTCCTAGCTCTGAGCCTTTTCCTCCCCTGAAAACTGGAGAGGCTAGCCGAGATCTCCCAGTGTGGCTCTCCACTACAAGTGGAGGCTCTTCAATGCTGTTAGAAAAAGGAGGTTGGCCCTTCAGCTTCCTTTCCACCATCGCTTAGCTTTCCACACAGACATTCAAAATGGGGCCTTCTAAATTACTGCCTTCAAACCAAGGTGGTTCAGAGCAACACTTCGCCTGATATCACAAGACTCCCAGGGCAACGCTTCACTGCTTCCTCAGCATATGCCAGTGCCCATTTTACAGTGGGGATTTATGATCCTTCTCTCAGTAGGGCAAGCCAAAGTTTTATAATATTCATTAAAAATCAGCACCACATGTAATAATATGGAATACTGCCTGTACACAAGGGGACCAAGTTATAGGTGTTCAGGGAAACGTGGCAGAATTTCCTGGCCTTGGCAGGGGTAAATTTGCAGGCACCAGCACTACACTAACACAACCTTCTTTTATTACAAATGTTCGTTCAGTAAGCCCTAATTACTTTCTGTAAAATCTTAACCACCGTCAAGTTTTCTTCTGACAGGACAGCCCCACGATGGCCTTAAAGCGCAGCAGCAACACCCTGACAGGCTCCACAGTGAGGAGCAGAAGACAGGCTGGAACCCAGCAGGAGCTGGGGCTGAAGCTGGGCACGCTGGCTTTTCATTTATGCTTCGCAATTGCTTGTGCCCCCTCCAAAACCCAGGCGTGGGGGTTTAGAGGCTCCCTCAGTGGGACAGGCCTAGGCCCTCCAAAGGGATTCAAACGTCAACATCAATAGTGGGTCAGGAGCTCCTCTTCTTCGCTCCACCCCCACTCCAAAGGAGGCCGGCTCAGCTTTGTGGAGTCCGTGTAGCTGTAGCATCTTCCCTTGCCCCTCGAGGTAAACGCTAGACAACGCAGAAATCCCGGGTCTGGAGGTCTGGCCACTTCCTGGGTGTAGCGCCCGGGACTCTGACCCCCTCTCTATGTGCCACACCAGCCCTCTCCCCACTTCACTAGAACTCAGCCCTCGCCTTTCAAGGCTCCCGCGAGTCCTGGGCCGGGCCGGAGGGAGCCAGGCGGTCAGCTGGGCCGGGAGAAGGGGCTCTCCCGGCCGCGCGGCCGCACAAAGCCCGGAGAGCCGCGGCGGCTGCAGAGTGAGGCGCGCCCCCTCCCGCGAGCCGGCGGAGCGCGCGTGCCCGCCCCCGCCCCCCGCCCCAGCCCCGGGAGCGCCATTCGCGGAGTGGCTTACGCTAGTCGCCAGGCGTACGGCGCCCCAGCGGCCGGGGAGGTGCGCTGCCCGGCTCCCGTAAAGTTATTGTGAATGGGAGCGGAGCGGGTGACGTCAGCGCCGAATGTCAACAATGTAGCGATTGAGAGTGTGGGCGTTCCGGGTAGAGCGCGAGCCGTGCGGCGCGGAGCAAACAGCGCCGAGCCGCCGCCGTCGCCTCGCCAGCAGCTGTAGCAGCAGCAGCAGCAGCGACCGTGCACGCCCGGGCTACGAAAGCAGCAGCGCTAACGTGAGCGCCCGCCGCCGCCCTCGCCACCCGCCTGCCCACTCCCGCTGCCGCCGGGCTCTCGCGCCCCCCCACCTCCGGCCT
The DNA here is from genome assembly GCF_036850765.1 of Saccopteryx bilineata. NCBI lineage: Eukaryota > Metazoa > Chordata > Mammalia > Chiroptera > Emballonuridae > Saccopteryx > Saccopteryx bilineata. Next base: position 63,678,955 of record NC_089490.1, on the reverse strand, counting down.
CCCCTCGACCCTTCCCCTCCCCCTTCCCAGCACACTCGGGGAGCTGGGAACGGGCTGCCATGTGATACGCGTCCTCTCCTCGAGCTTTTGGTGACCCCCGAACCGCCCACCGCGCCGGCCGCCGAGAGAGGGCTGCGGGCTGGGAAGACGCAGAGAAGACGAGGCGGCAAAGGACGCAAAGTTCTCTGGTGAGGTGAGTCCCAGGTCCAGCGCCCCAGCACCGGGCGGGGTGGCAGGCAAGTTTGAGGGGGCAGTGGGTGCGTGGGGAGGTGTGGAAGCGGCGCGGGAAGGGAGCCGCGATCTCCCAGCGCGCAGCCGCTGGCCAAGCGCCCTGCCCGCTTTTATGGCATTTTCTAGGAACAAGAACGCGGTGGGAACCGAGCGGGCGGACACGCCGCGACGAATGTGCGCTCTCTCGCCTGGCTGTTTACGGCGAGCGAGGCGGCATTGTATTTTGTTCGCGTCGACGGGTGTTTTGGAACAGTAGGGGGAGGAGGAGCAGAGGGTAATAAGTCAGGCGTGGGGAGGGCGGGCTGGAGGGAGGCGCGCGTCCGCGCGAGCAGGAGCAGCTGTCAGACCCACCGCCCTGCTCCCGCCCGGCGAGGCCTGGGCGCCCCGGCCCCTAACCCACAATCTCCGCGCGGGGAGCGACGGCCTCCAACATGCCCGTAGTGTCCGTACCCCGGGCTGCTCGGTGAGGACCGCCGCCGCCGCGCTTTTGCGCTCAGCTGTCAGTCTCCGCTGGATAGCCAGAACCACTGCGACTGGCGGGGCATCAGAGCCCAAGTTTAGAGTCCCGAGAGGAGGCTGGTTGGGGCCTCGCAGCGCAGACCTCGGGCTGCACGCTGGGTGGAATGCCTACTGGCCAATGACTGGGTTATCGGAATGCGTCCCTTGGAAGGCAAACCCAACTCGTGCCACTAGAGAGGGAAACCTTGCAAATCCTTTCCCCAAGGTTCTGCATGAAATCCAAGTGCATCACAAAACCTCTTTTCCTTCCCACGCGTCAGTTTCCAAGCCACAGAAGCTCAACCTAAGAAAAGGAGTTTATCCAGGGGACACCGCTCCACCTCCCCATGCGGAGGCGCCCTGTGAGTTTCTCAGCTCTCTCACCCTATGGGTGCTCTGGAGCCCACTGCTGATGGAGAGGGCGGTGGGCGGCGCTCATGGACTGCCCCAGTTGCCGGCGAGAGGGGACTGTAGTGAGCATCGCGGTGACCTCGGTCTGGCCGAGGATTTGCAGGAACTCAGACTGTGGGAGGAAGCAAGCAGGGCCGGGTGTGTGCGTATGAAAGCAGCCGCGCACCCCTGGCTTCGGGGGTCGTGGATACGCGGGGTATCCCCAGAACCCTTGCGTGTGTGGGCGAGTTTACAACTTGGGGGAAGTTCCCGCCCAGCCGCTGTCGGGATGGGATGGTTTAGTCTGTGGCCCGAGAAGGCGCAGCTCACGGCCCCCGAGACCCGAAACGGGGTCCCTGGAAAACCAGATGGACCAGGGCGCCCCACCCCCAATTGATCCACAGACTCCTGGTGGACCCGTGGATGATAGTGAGACGCGGCGTTCCCCAGTTTTCACTTTCTCTGTATAGTGCTGCCGTCCCTCCCTCTCTGTAAATTTAATCTGTTGAGTGTATTTAACTAAAAAGGGAAATTACTTTAGATAAAAATCCTTTCCTGTCTAGTGGGAACCTTGGCATAGATGGTACCTAATGAGATATTTTGCTTTTGTCTGTTTAGAGTGAAATTAGAGATGTTAACCGATAACGGTTTTCTCAGATCATTAAAACGTAACATGTAGGAAAGGCACTTCGAGCCGCGAAGGTTCTGGCTGACATGAAAGAGCGTGAACGGCTGCCCCTCCTTCAGCGGAGAGGGCTGTTTTGGTGAGGCAGAAAAAGTCGTACTCAAAATGTGAGATTGCCCCACCCTGCTTCTCCAGCAGCTCTCGAGTAAACGGCATTTTTCATTCTTGCAGGTAATAATACACGTGAGTCAAAAATGACATCTTGTTAGAATTAAGTCTGTAAGAGAGATTACTAAATTACAGTGTTGCATTGAAGCTGCTCCAGTGAAAGGTCTGTCAGCATTTCCATTGTAAATTCAGTTTTTCAGGAGTTTATAACTTCACCACAAAACTTTGAGTGACTGAAATGTTTTTCCCTCCCTTATAGTGTTCTGGTTTTAAAAAGAAATGCATTGATTACCTACTTTCATCCTGTTTGCTATTCCGGAAACTTGAATATCATTCTAAATGGGGTCCCAGAAATGGAATGCACAGTGCGTGGGATAAAGTACTTTTGTTAAAACATACTTCATTTGTGCATAACAGTATTTTCATTTTGGATTTTGGAAGGCTTTAGGTTTGCCATTTGGTCATCACAAATGTGTTGCAGTATCTATCGATTCTGCAGGTAGATTGAAAAATCAGTTCGTATTGTATATGCCAGGATTGTATCTAGAAACATTCTCCTCACATATGTGTATATCTGAACTCATTGCTAAATTATGAACACCCCTGTTAGCTACTTCTCAGTTCTTTGTGTGTTGCTTGTGAGGATCTGCCATAGAGAAGGAGTAAGGTAGAAAGTGAGGGAGGGAATTTGGACCCCTACCCCCATTCACTTTTCATTATTACTAGTGCCTCGGAGGAAGCTATTTATTCTTTCTGTTGAATTCAGCCTTTAACTCAGTGTCTTCAGGCAAGTCCCTTCCAGTCCCTCACCTCTGGCTGCTTTGTGAGGGGCTTAATTATTTGCAAACTGCCTTGAAATCCCTGGATGAAAGGGACTGCATAAGTGCAGAGTATTATTATTCAGATATGGAATTTAATGATCCATTACAGTTCATCAGGAAAATGCACTTTGCAGTGATGGTAGGAAATGTTTCCACCTCATAGAGGGTAATAATAACTGCTTAAAAGTAGGTTCAGATTACAGATGAGACAATTAACTCCAGCCATGTGCTCTTCAATTTGTTGCAATTCATTTTGTGATCAAAGTGAGCCACAGAGAGCCAGATGGTCAGGTTCATGTTCAAATCTCTTCTAGACCAGCCCTTCACTTCTGGGCCCACTGTCTGTGCAGCCGATGAGACTTATTCATTAGCGCTTGTGAGCTGTTCCTCAGAATCTGTGATCGAGGCTCCTGTGATGCCAACAAAAGAGCTCAGACCAGTCTGTATTGTTTGTTGGGAGCAGTTTAATTTTACTTGGATTAACTTGTGCTTAGTGTCCCTGGTATGGTTCCAGCCTTAACAAGGGAAGAGAGAGATCCCAGTGGCTCTCTAGCTCAGCTGTGCAGGGCTCTGCTGCCCTACTTTTTGTACCTCAGATTTCAGGGGCTACGGAACCTGGCTTGTTGTAAATGCTGGCTTGCTGCTGAATGAAAGACGGAATGCTTTAGATAAATAAATACCCTTCCTGTGTGGCTGAGTGGGTGAAGAGCAGGACCAGCTTTGTGGGCATGGGACCTGCCCCAGAGCACAGGTCCCCCACTCCTCATCTGCTCAGAAGGACCTCTTTTGTTTACTCTTCTGCTGTTGTCATCTTGAAATCGTTCACAAAGTTCTTGACCACGGAGCCTTCATTTTTATTTGTCGCTGGTTCTGGTGAGGTAGGGGGTGCATAAAGTGCAGTGACAGGTAACAGCTACTTTGTCCTAGCTTCTTTTTTGTTGATTATTACCAGGCAGGAATGGGTGGGAATGCTGGCTTTGTGTTGCTACATCATCTGTTTTTTCCAAGGGAACCTGGATATCTGGATCTTTATGTGGAATTCCCTGATTTTTTTAAAATACTAGCTCAGTAATTTTTTAGATGTTGGATGAGAACGTATATAAGAGCCAGAGCTGGCCTGCAGGCTTTCTTCACTGAATGTGCTAATCCATCTTATTGTTTAGTATTTCTGTATTTGACTATTTAATAAAGCCTGGCACATAGGAGTGACGATGTGAGTCTCCACCAAATGAATGGTTACAGCTGTTGGGGAAACTGAAAAATAACAAGGAAAAGTAACACTTGAAATCAACATTTAATACCACTCAGGGATTGCTAGCTTTCTTTTAATAGAGAATACAAGTTGAAAGGCCAAAACGTTAATACCATCGGCACTGTGGAACCCTCTGCAGGTAAATCATCCATTGCTTTTGAACTACCCACCCTGTATTTAGTCATTATTGACCAGATGGGAGTAACTTGGCTATTTAATGCCTAAGAACCTCCATGAAAATGTGATATTTGAAAACACCCACTAGAATAATAGCTGTGGTTTATTGGATGCTCATCATGTGCCAGAAACTGTATTAACAGCTCTACTCTATGTAACTCATTGACTCTTCAGAGCAACCCTGTGAAGTAGGAATTGTGCCCATTCTGCAGAAGAGTAAGGTTCTCATTTCATGTTAGAAAGCATTTCATCTGAATGCAGCGTGTTTTTTCTTGACTGGCTGAAGGTTTTGTTGCCATCCGATACACACAGTCTAGCCCTGAGGCAATGACTGAGTGTAGGGTAGGGAACATAGAGTGTACAGAGAATACTATTGGTCCCTACCCTCAAGTACGAGGAACAGAAAACAAGACAAAATGAAGCAAATTTGTCAAAATCTGCAGCAAACATTACTTCTGCCTTCCTGTTCCTCTCCATTCGCAATCTGGATGTCGAAGAAACTCCTATCAGCCGAGGCACTGGCAGGTCAGCGGAGTTCAGAAGTTAGGGCTGGGTCAAAAACTGGCATCTCCTTGGAAGAAAAGGTAACTTTTGGCACACCCTGAAGATGTTAGGAGAAGCAGCACTGAGGCCCTGGGAATGACAGAAAACTGTTCCTGCGTTATCAGTGACAGTGTGTGACCCATTCCTGTCCCACCTTTATATTTTATGTAAATATTTACAAATTGTTCAGGTCCTAACCTGATGAGAACTAAACATCTAAACATTTTGTAAACTCAGTAAGGTTGCCCAGAATATTACCTTTTTTAAAAAAAATTTGGTCTTGGGTGACATTTAATAGAAAAGTAGTTCTTTCTTTGTCAATTCAAGGTTTTTCCTTTTAGTTTTTTCCCCTTTCCTTTGTTGTTAATTTCAAATGTCAGTCTACCTAACTGAAACTTAATTCCCCATCAGCATGCTACTCAGCGTCCCTAAGCTGGAAGTGGCCTCGGCATCACCACTCGGTCCTTTCCAAGGACCATTTCTTCTCTGAAGAATATGGGAATTGAACCTTGTCCTACTAGTGGCACTGCTTCAAAAATCAGGCAGGAATTTTTGCCTTTGTTTTTCCTTGAGCTATTTTTTTCCAAAATAATAAATCTCCCCAATCTGAAAGCACTTCACGTATTCGTTCATTGTAGTCATTAGAATTACAGCCAAAATGTCTCGGTCTTCCCCAGTGACTTCATAATCACCATTTCTCCAGCATATTCCCTGGTTAACTTCTCTTTTGTTCCTTAGCCTGATGATAAATTGTCCTTTGGTTCTGAGATGTGTCACTTTCCTCCCTGACCCCTTTGTTCCTGTCCTGAAGGCTGTAGGACACGCTGCTGATGCCCCTGAGAGCCGGCGCTTGGTTACCGGCTCCCTCCTGTCCTTGTGTCAGTTTTTATTTTCTTCTTTCCAAGCACTTAAATCCTCCACGTTCCAGTCCTTCCATACTTCTCGTAACTGTCTGCATTTGTTCCCGAGCCTGCAGCTGGCTCCGGGTTAGTTTCAGAAGAAAGCTTTTGAGTTTCCATACTTCCTCAGTTCCAGTCCTGCACTGTCCTCCTCTCCCTTCATCACTTTCTGTAAAGTGCTCCAGGAGTTGGCTTGGTACTCTGCACGTCTAACCCGCAGAAGGCTTACTTAGACTCTCCCTTTGGACTTGAAAGATGAGAGAGCCCAACGTGCTTATTTCCATTCTCTAAGTGGTAAAACCAAAAGAAGGTGCATGCCCAGCAAGTTCCCTTAGTATCCCAGTACCCACCAATTATTGGCAGTTTTTCTTTTCTTAGCACCCTGTATTCTTCTAAGCAGCAGAAGCTTGTGGATACCACAAAACAGGCCACATGTCCAAAAATGCCACTCTTTAGAGGCAGATGCCATATTCATTCACTAAACAAACATATACTAAACGTCTCTTATGTGGTGTGAAGCATGGTGTTAGCCAATCATGGTGCTAGTGGGGAGCGAACCTGGTCACTCCTGGTCCCTGCGCTCATGAAACACACCATCTAGTAGGAGGGAGGACATTAGTCAGACAGCAACAGATAACCCGTTGCATGTTCCTCTGAGGGAAAGTTGTCCATGCAGCAGAGAGTGTAATGGGGGAATAGGACCAGGGTGGGAGGTTGGGACAGCCCCACCCTGAGGAACTGTGGAGTGAGCTACCATCAGGGCCCATCTAAGTCTTAGGGCTTCCTCTTTCCTCCTAGTCTCCTAATCCTAGGATTTTATTGCTGTCTCTGACCCTTTTGGAATATTGCATAAACTATGATATAACCCTTTGGGCCATTTTGGCAAATGGTCTTATATACAGAGTTCAGAATTGTTTTTTTTACCTGTGTTTAGAACCTGATTGAAACAGAATTGTTAATTGCCCAGAGTACTGTTCATTTTCATACTTGGGGGAAAAAAATGCAAGTTAGTGTTCTTATTTTGAACATGTTTAGGGTTGTTTTGATAATGTTTGAATAATGAGAAGCTACACAGACATTTCCTCCCAGTTGGCTGGTATGTGTGGGACCCGAGCAAGGATCTTCAGTGAAAGCGTGAGCCCTGCTCCTGCCTGAAGCCCGGGCCTCCCGCCAGAGCAGGAGTGTCACCAGCCTCTGCAGACCAAGAACCATTATTTGGGCTATTCTTAACACAATTTAGGAGCGTTGACAGTGGCTATTCAAAACAAACTGTGTTGAAACTAAAACGCCTGTATTTTGTTTTCCTTTAATGATAGCTAACCTGTGTTGGGAGCTTTCTGTGTATTAGTCATATTAATTTATTTAGTCCTGGTAACAGTCCAGAGCTTGGTGGATCGTTAGAATCCAAGGCACAGATGTCGCCCAGCTAATGAGAGGGAGAGCTGGGACTGGAAACGGGGTGTCCGACGCCAGAGCCTGCTCTCATAACCACTGTGCTGTTTTGCCCCCTTTTCCTTTTCTTTTTCGTTAGAGGTCAGAACACTCAAGCAGTTCTCAGAAATGGAAACACAGGCCAGTTCATCAAAATATTGGATGTTTTGTTGATGTCTATTTGAAAAATGAAACTGGAAAGTAATTTCTCAGTGAACCTGAGTGAATGTATCTCCTGTCTTTCACACGGCTCGCTTTCTAAAATGGCATTCCTCAGGTCTGAGGGTCCATTTGGAGATTGGAAAGTGGAAGTAACCACGTGTAAAAACAAAAGAAGAACTAGGCGTAGGACATGAGTCCGGTGACTCTGTCCCCAGGGCTTCCCTGTAGCTCAGGCTCCTGCCCTCTTGTTATGTGAAGAATTTGTTTTTCAGCTTTGTAGTTTTTTTTTCTGATGAGGTAGGAAAAGGTAAAAGAAACTATTCCTGTATAGGTTGATTATTCTAGCTGAAGAATTTCATTCAGCTCCAATTCCATTAGAGCTCCTAATTAGAAATATTAGCCACTAGTAACAGATAAAAGCAGGTAACCTTTGCTCTCATTCTAGTCAATTTCAGGAAGAGATTATCTTGCCAGATTAGCATGTTGCAACTCTCAACCAGAGATTTGAATGGTTTTAGAGGACTCAGCTTTGGCAGTGACCCCAATTACCTCAAGATTGCAGGGTCACTGTTTAGAATGCTGACTCAGCTCTGCCCGGGGCCAGACACCCTAGTTGTCTTCTTCAGTTGGGAGCTGCTGAAATATTAAGCGTCTATTTGTAGCTCAGTCTGGGAAAAGATCAAGTGTGTATGAATGTACTGTGCTTATTTTTCAGTACTTAGTTCAACTTTTGGAGATGGCTAAATGGAGAGATGCTTAGGGTGTCACTGTTGGAAGTTTTAAGCGATTAAAAAAATCAAGCAGATGAGTACATAAAGATATCTATGCAAACAATGATGAGCTTAAATTAAAGCTGCTGATTTAGTATGAGCATTACTTGCATTGATCTGGGGAATAACTACATGGGTTCAAGATTCCACATTATGCAAATGATGAGCCCTGAAGAAAAAAAAAAAAGAAAGAAATTAACTATAAAAGATATTATTACCCAGTCAGCAAGAGGAAAATGTAGGCACACTTAGATTTAACTCTTAGTTTTCATTTATCTTTTGGGCAGATCAGCTCTGGGAATGCTGATCTTTGCAGCTGTTGGGAAGAAGCGAGGCAAGGTTCGCCGCCAGTTCTCCCGCTGACCGCTTTCTGTCCTCACTCCACTCCGCGCTCTGCTGCGCTTGGACCGCCCAGTGTCCTTACCCAGTGCCCTCCTCTTTCAAAACCAATCTCAGGAAAGGATTTTATGATTCAAAGCTTTACTAGGGTATAAATAACTGAGCATACTCAGTGCATTACTTTTTTTTTTTGTCAACCATGAGCTGTTTATAGGAGACAAAGCCAAAGAAATAAAATCCTAAAAATGGGAATAATAGGATTTCACACACTGGTAACCTGGGGATGGGAGGAAATTTCTGAGTGATGAGAGGGCTGTTTATAAATCGAACCCTGGACAGAATGTAGACAAGCAGATTAGAAGATATAAACCACTGTAATACAAAAAATATAAAGGGCAGATGATTTTTAATAAATGATATATTTGTGAGTGAGCATCACCTTCCCCTTGCCAGACACTGGATCTAATCACATAAACCTGTATAGCAGGGTTGTGTGTTATTTGACATTTAAACAGAGCTTCAGGGGAAAGTCACTTGATCTATAATTAGGAATTTTTGTCAGTCAGTAGCAGTGAACCTGAAATACTCTATAATATTTAAATGTTGAATTTTGAAAGGCAAAGAAATCAGTGGGTCTCAAATCACCTGCTTCTTCATCCCACAGTTTTGTTGATAAAAGCTGAGTTGATAAATTGATTTCCAAATTGGCATGCCCCACCCTATGGATGGTGATGACATCTGGACATTTGCCGAGGTTGATTGATTAATGAAAACATGCTTCATTTTAGATAGAGGTGTTGCCTGTTAAATACCCAGTCGGGGGGGGGGGGGAGTCTGAACTGCCTTCCATACTACCCCCAAATTCCTCTGGTAACCATGCTATGTTGAGTTGATGGTGCCATCTAGTGTTAGTCTCTGGAACTGTCCTAATGGACTCCCTACTTCTCATTCTTCCTTTGCTGAGGGTCAGATCACTGAGCATCTAGCTGGGTGAGAAGAGTCTCCCCTCTCTGGGAGTGCATTGTCTAATAGAGAACTTCTCTCCATTCATACTTTTTCTGTCTTCATAGTTTAATATCCCTCCATGACTTCCTTCCTGCCTGACTCCATTTCTTTATGTTCCTCTAGTATCCCTTTTGCAGCTCTTTCTCTTCCCTTTTTATCTCTTCATTTGATCAATTTGGGGGGGGGGGGGTTGTCAGGACTCCCAGCTGATAAAAATATTTTTCTAATGATATGCCAAAGTCAGGAAACACCTTGCATTTTAAAGTGAAATTACCCATTATGCCAGATTAAAGAGCCAGAGGGAAGCTGACAACGAGGTCCACGAGTCTCACTTAGAAGACAGTCCCCTCATCTTCCTCTAGACATTTTCTCAACCACAGTCAATCAAGAGAGTTTTTTGTTTTTTGGGTTTGTTTTTTTTTTTAGTTTTGGAATTATTTTTATAGTATTAGTTTTTCTTTTTAAATATCAAATTAAACCTCTCAGTCATATTTTAAGTGTAAGTCACTTTCATGGACTATCCAGGACCCTCAGGTCATTAGCATGGCATTGTTTCTGTGGGTAAATGTGTCCTGAGTTCCAGACAACCAGTTTTCCTGTAGATTTTGGATCCTGTATTATGTAAAAGAACAAAGATGAAAGGTGCGTAGGATCAAGCCTCAGGTGTGACTACTCCTTAACGTTTGTGGGATCTGCATTAGTGTACGTGTCTCAGTTTCCCACATCAAACAATAAATTTTAAAATTCCACTTCTGTTAAGCATCTTGATATTGTGGGTTTGAAAGTAAATCCCCTCTGAAAAACAGGAACTGTGCTTGTCTGTTACCGGTTCTTGTGGTCAATATGGCAACTATTTTGATTTTTCAGAAGGGAGGAAAAGCAGTTAAATCCAGTTAAAATTAAAACCAGTTAAAATTAACTAGCTCGTGAGATTTGAATGCAGCTGTTCCATACATCACAACAGCGAGAGTTGTTTGTTTATTACCACTATTAATGACTCTTAGTTGCTACTACTACTTCTTAAGCAGTGGCATAGATTATTTACATTTTTTGATTCAACCTTGTTTAAATAGCAACTTCAAAGGTAGAGAGGTTTCTGTTTCCTAATTTGCATGTACCTTGTTTTTGTTTTTGCCGGATAGGTGTGTGCACCTTCTACAGGCAAGAGTAATTTAGCCGTCAGCAGTTTCTGACCAGCAGTGCCTGCTGACTCATGCGGCGGCTGCAGTGCTTAGCTGGCCTCACTGTCAACTGCCCACGGTGTCAGTGCTGCCCTGGGAGAGCACTGGGCACTGTAGTTGCCGGCAGGCTATTTTCAGACCTGTGTGGTCACTGCCGAGCTGAGTTCCCTTCTCCTTCCTGCAGCCAAACATAGCGTTCTGGTTGTAGGTTAGAAAACTGGGCATATTTCTACCTTTGTAGAGACTGCATTAGACTCAGCAATTCTGGGAATTCCCTCAAGAAAACAGATTTTTTTTTTTACTTCATTTTATTTACTTATTTATTTATTTGATTTTAGAAAGAGAGAAACATTGATTTGTTGTTCCACTTATTTATGTAGTCATTGGTTGATTCTTGCATGTGCCCTGAATTTCTGGGACTCTTTAAGGGGAGAAGGGGAGAGAGGAAATTTTTTTTCTCCTTTTGCACCAAAAGGAACTTTCATGCACCTTTAACTTAGGCTTGCTTGATGTAACCGAAACCTGACCCACTTCTCCCTGGGTGGGGAGCGTGAGTGCCTTGAGAAGGGAAGCAGCGCGGCATGGGTGCTGAGTGGCTAGCCTGACATGGTTTTGTGTGGCTTTAGTCCTTAAGTAAGGACGGATTTTGTTGGTAGCCACTGCATGTTATTAAGGTTAAGAAAAACAAACACACACCTGGCCTCCGGTCATTTTAAAGCTGGCATGTGTTTTCAGAGATGGTTTTGCTTTTTGTTTTTGAAGTTCAGTTCTGCTTATTTTCATCGGTAAGTGAAATGCAACTTTCCTTTTGTAGTTACCAGTTGATCGAATCATCCTAAACTATTCTAAGAAGTGAGATCAGCTGGGGAAAAAGAAAGCTTTGCACACTCTGAGGAGTGCTCCTCCTTTTTTTTTTTTTTTTTTTCTTTTTTGGCTTCAATAAGCATTCTGAAGCAGCTTTGACCAGTAATAAAGAAAAAGCTAAGCCACAGTGACTATGTGTAACATGATGTTGATGGAAGTTCTTGGTTTCCGCCGATACGAATGACTCATCAGTATCAATAGAATTGTGACTTCTAATAATAACACAGTGCAAGACCTTCAAAACATGTGGTTTTTTAGCCCTAGCTGTTAGTGAAAGGTTGGAAAATATTAGTTTAAGCAATTTTTTTTCTGATCTCTTGATTTCACCCAAGTATAAAAGTTGTTTTTTGTAGGTGTGATGATCACACTATTGTTTTTTCATCTTACTGTTTTTAGTTTCATTATGACTAAGTAGCCAAACTCAGATCATTTCATCGTTTAGAAATCTGTGCAGTAAGCATCTCCTGACAGGGATGTGTTTTGAGGGAAATGTGGCTGAAAAGCAAATCGTCCCTGAACAGAGAAAGGAAAAACCTGGTACAGACAGCAGTCCACCGTGCTGCTCGCCTCCTACACGGCATCCACTGCGGAGGGCTGTGGCATTGCTGACTAGCCCTATTGCCATGTGAGTCATTGTCAAAGGATTCCAAGAGGAAGGCTAACAGAAAATTCGAGTCAGAAGAAAAGGCACAGTGGAAAAGGAGCAGTTACCATTTCCACTGCTGAGGGGCTGCCTGGAGACCCTGAGCGTCACAGAGAGTCTGGGTGTGTGCTCATATTTTGCAGCCTGTTTACTTGTGTCTCAGTATGGGAGCAATTTGGGTTTTTTTTTTGTTTTTTTGTTTATTTGTTTGGTTGGTTTAGCTTAGTTTTGGTTTGTTTTTCCAGCAATTTGGCCAGACCAGTCAAGATCAGCATCTTAGCTCTGCACCACTGCAGGCTTACCCAAGGGCCGTTCCTTTTTGAGTTCTGTAGTGAAAGCAACTGAATTTCTAGAATGAGACCAACAGCTACATTTACATTTATATAGTTATTTTTTTCTTTCTTTCTAAACACTTTATCTTTAGCAATGTTCTTTGTTTCCTAGCCACCAGAGACAGAGGCCTTTGTGACTTGCTTGATATGCTTGGCCTTGACTTGGGAAATAAATGCTTTAAAGGGAAGCTGAAAATTAGAATTGTGTACCCCAGTAAGGGGTCCTATCTGCCAGGAAGGATTTCTTAAGGTTAAATGGGACCAAATTCATAACCAGAGGCCAGCAGCCACCGCTGATTGAGGCCTCTAACGCGTACTGCATTTCAGGGAAAAGTCATAGACTGGGTTACCAAGCCTCCACTGTATTCCTGTCATCTGAGCCTGCCCTTATAAATGAGTTCAACCAATGGGCTGAGAGCTGCCCCTTCCAGTCAAAACTGTGAAACTTTATCCTTATTTGTATCTATACTGACCAATCGGAATGCCTGATTCTGACCAATCAGGACCATAATATTTGGCCAATCAGAATTCTACAATTTGGATTCTTCATTTGCATAAAAATGGGCCAATCAGAACCAGGGTAGGCACTTTTTCTATAAAAGGTGGCCTCCCCTGTGTCTGTAAGGAATGTACTTTCAGTTTCCTCTAAATAGGGGCTGCATTTCTCTAGTTTGCAAACCCTTCACTTGAATAAGTTTTCTCCTCTTTTCACACCTCAGATTGGGGACATTTGTTGACAGAATTTTTTTAGTTCAAATTTTGTGTCAGTCTTGCCTCTTTCGCACTTTGTTTTAGATGTGTTTTGGTTTTTATTTTTTCTTTTTGGTGTCCTGCCATCTTCCCAGCATTTTGAGTTTCTAATGCTTGTCCTTCCCTGTTAGTCTTTTTATCCTTGTGTTATGCTACCTAGTAGAGTTTCTTTTCTGGGTGTCTTATTCTATCCCCACTCTTGGCAAATGTTTGCTTTTTTTTTTTTTTTCTGAAGCTGGAAACGGGGAGAGACAGTCAGACAGACTCCCGCATGCGCCCGACCGGGATCCACCCGGCACGCCCACCAGGGGGCAAAGCTCTGCCCACCAGGGGGCGATGCTCTGCCCCTCCGGGGCGTCGCTCTGTTGCGACCAGAGCCACTCTAGCGCCTGGGGCAGAGGCCAAGGAGCCATCCCCAGCGCCCGGGCCATCTTTGCTCCAATGGAGCCTCGGCTGCGGGAGGGGAAGAGAGAGATGGAGAGGGGGAGGAGTGGAGAAGCAGATGGGCACTTCTCCCGTGTGCCCTGGCTGGGAATCGAACTCGGGAGTTCTGCACGCCAGGACGACGCTCTACCACTGAGCCAACCGGCCAGGGCCTGTTTGCATTTTTTTTAATCAGTGTGAACACTTGCCTCATATCATTTGCTTTCTTAGATTCTGTTGCCTCCTGCCTGCATGGCCACACCCCTTCCTCACTGTGTTTTTGGACAGACATACACACATGAACTCACTATATGTAATACGTACGTGTGCATGCACACGCACCCACATGATACCCTTCTCTGATGCTGGTCTCTTGCTCAGAGTCACCCCCCCAGTGGCCTCAGGTGCTATTGTTGCCATCCCTGCCAGCAGCCAGTTTTTGGAAGAGGTCATTCAGATGGGAAAGAAATCTGAAGCTGGAACTGGCTTTGAGCCTGAGACTGAAAAACATCCTGGGAAGGAGGCTGGATTCTAAGGAACCAGGAAAAGGCTCAAAGGCGGCTGGGGCCAAGGAGCGGATAGGCTGGGCTCAGGCGCATTAGCAAAGAAAGACAAGACGTTGAGATGGTTCTGCCACCCAGCCTAGAGTTAGAGATCCTGATTGGGTCAGAAATGCATCTAGGTGGGGTGAGATGGCTGAGGAGAGATTAGGGGAGAGGGAGACTGAGAAACCGGGGTGTAAAAGAAGACTGGGGTCTTTGAACTGCCCTCTAACTATGAAAATGTTCTAACAGCCTGGTAGGTCCATAGAACAGGCGAGAATTCACAGGACACAGTGAGAAGTAACTGTTTCCCCAGAGCCTCTCGGGAAGGCCTTCCCTGACTGCCCTGTGGTATAGGTTTTATTAATTTTCTTGTAGATTTTGTTACTCTCTGACATGCTCTATACATTACTTGCCTGTTTATTATGTATACCTCACTGCAACTTAAGCTCCAGGAGCTCAGGGGTCATTGTTTCCAGTGTCTGGCACTGAGTGGGTACTCAATAAATATGTATTTGTTGGATGGATGGATGGATGGATGGATGGACGGATTCATTGACTCTCCCTCTTTAAAAATCACCTATGGTTTCTTGCTGCCCATAGAAGTCTAAACTTCTCCTCAGTAGAACATTTAAAGCTCCTTATAATCTGTTCCCTTTCTATCATTTCAGATACGTTTTTTCACCAATGTCTTGTTCATACTGAATGTTAGTTTAATGTCTTTTGAACCAATTCACATTTTTATTTAGTATAGTTTCCTAATACATGAGTTATATACATTGACTTGGAAGTTCTTTTAATAGATCCTAAAATTACTTTTTGGACAAATAAATAATTACTTATTGAGGACTTGCTCTTTGTGGAGAACTCTGTTTGGCACAGGAAATGATGTGTGGAATACACCACCAGAATAAATGGTCTCTGTGTGGAAAAGTTGTTTCATATTGGAGATGACATATGTAAAGGGACGTGAGCATATGAAGTGCAGTGCAGGGCCATATATGCCCCAAGGCAGGATGAACAGTAGAGGTAAGTGTTGAAAAGTTATGAGAAAGGAGAATCAGCAAGGTTTGGAGGACTGGGATATTTTAAAAGGAGTTAGATCCATATATGTCCTCAAAATATTGTGGTATTTGCTGAAATGGTCCTTAATTTCTTAGTTGATCCCCTTCATGATTTTATAGATGTCAAGTTCATCAGCTTTATTGTTTGATAATGATTATTGTCAAGATAATGTCTTTTGATCATTCTTAAGATGCAGTGAGTGGAGGGATATGAAGATTCTAAGTGCAGATCTATGAAATTCTTGTATAATAAGATGAAAAGTTTAAAACATATGAGGAGTACTTTACTTTCATTATTTGGGAAAAAATGTGAATAGACCTTTTTTCCACTAACGCTTGAAGAGTGAGAAAACAAGCTCAAAATAGTTGATGATATGTGGCACATATATCATATAAAACTAGTCCAAAATATGTAAAGAACACATATAAATCAATAAGAAAAAGCCAGACAACGCAATCAAAAAAATGACACTGTGCATTCCTATCCTTAAACATTTCCTAAAATAAATCCAAATGGCTAGTTTAATAATCAAATTAAAATCCTAATAACATACCATGCACATTCTTTGGATTGGCAAAAATTTAAAAACCTTACGATGCCAAGTGTTGACAAGGATGTAGTTCTTATATAGCTATATAGCTGGTAGGAGTATAACTTGATACAATTACTTTGGAAAATAGTTTGTTATTGTTTAACAGAAGTTCCACCTGTTAATTACTTACAACTCAGCAGTCTTACTCTTACGTGTACATATAGGAAAAAGTCATATGTGCTTGAACAAACATGGACAGGGATGTTCAAAGAAGCATTGTTTATAAGAGCAAAAACTGGTGCAATCCAAATACCCATGAACATCGGATTGAATCACCACATTTTACTGTATGTATGCACTGGCATACTATTTGGTAGTGAAAAAATGAGCTAACACAGAGGGAGGGTGTGGATAAGCAGCACGCTTGATGGTTAGGTTAAGAGCAAGGATTTTGCCTGGCTTCAAAATTTAGTTCTGCCACTTTGTGACCTTGGGCATGTTTCTTAACCACAGTTTTCTCATCTGTACATTGGAGAAAATAATATTGTCTGCCTGATAGGGTTGTTAGGAGGATTAAATGAGTTAATATTTGTAAAATGCTTAGGAGATTGATGAGCATGTAATACCTCCTATGTAAGTGTTTGTTAAACAAATAAGAAATGCATGCATCAGTATGGATGAATCTTACAAAGTTAATGTTGAATGAAATAAGCCACAGAAGAATATGTACAGTATGATCCCATTTATTTAAAGTTCAAAAGCATGCAAAACTAAATATATTATTTAGGATGCATATATGGATGGTAAAACTATAAAGAAAATTAAGAACCCTGGGCCTGCCTGGTCAGAGCATATATGGGAGCTGATGCTTCCTGCTCCTGCCCCCTTCTCTCTATCTCTCTAAAAATGGATAAATAAAATCTAAAAAAAAAGGAGAATTAAGAGAATGATTTTCACAAAAACATCAGTGTTGTAGTAACCCACAGAGGTGATGGAGTAGGAGATGATGGAGAAAGGGTTCATTAGATGCTTTCCGAGGTCCTGGTAATGTTTTATTTCCAATCTGAATAGTAGTCCCAAGGATGTTCTTTTTTAAAACTATTTTTTAAAGCTGCATTTTTTTAATATGTGAATATGTATAACCTATTAGGTAATATACTTTTTAAAGGTTTTTGTGAGTTATTTTCTGAAAATATTTCTGATTTGAGCTGTTATTTTAAAATTACCACAGGGACTACCAAGCCCAAAGCAGCAAGATGACATTTAACAGGAATAAATGTAAACTCCCACATTTAGGTTAAAAAAATTATTCAAATACAGAATTTGCACACCTGTTTGGTACCAGTTCCTGCACAAGATTGTGAGCACCATGGTTCTTGTGGCTGGCAACGCCTCCTTAGAGCCACATTAAGAGAGTTGTCCTTTTTAAATTGGGCAGTACAGTGGTCTTGCTCAACTATTCTCAGGCCTGGTTGTTGCATGTATGGAATACTATGTCCCATCCCGAGGGACTATTTGGGGGAAAAAAATGCTGACCATGAAGGGAACATCCTCTGTGATTAAGATGTTTACAGATGGCTCTGGCTGGTTGGCTCAGTAGTAGAGTGTCGGCCTGGTGTGTGGAAGTCCTGGGTTTGATTACTCATCAGGGCACACAGGAGAAGTGCCATCTGCTCCTCCAGCCTTCCCCCTCTCCTTTCTCTTGATTTCTGTCTTCCCTTCCCGCAGCCAACGCTCCAATGAAGCAAAAGTTGGTGTGGTCACTGAGGATGGCTCCATGGCCCCCACCTCAGGTGCTAGAATGGCTACAGTTGCAACGGAGCAATGCCCCAGATGGGCAGAGCATCACCCCCTAGTGGGCTTGCTGAGTGTATCCTGGTTGGGCGCATGCAGGAGTCTGTCTGACTGCCTCTCTGTTTCTCACTTCAGGAAAAAAAAGAGGTTTACGGGTCTGGAAACTGGTCAAGGAAGTAGGGATGTTTTACATGGAAAAGAGGAGATGTAAGGAGATAAAGGGTGTCTCCCATCATCAGATGAGGAAGCATACTTACTTAGTTGCTCCACATGTAGACCACTGCATTGTCTATGGGTGGAGGCAAATTTTGCTCCTGGCCTAAGCAGAGACCCTGGGGCCTCCTTTAGGTTTAGTTAGAACCTCGCTACCTGATACGTGGTCCCTGGACCAGCAGTATTGTTATAATCTGGAACTTGTTAAGATGCAGAGTCTGGGCCCTGGCCAGTTGGCTCAGTGGTAGAGTGTCGGCCTGGCGTGCAGAAGTCCCGGGTTCGATTCCTGGCCAGGGCACACAGGAGAAGTGCCCATCTGCTTCTCCACCCCTCCCCCTCTCCTTCCTCTCTGTCTCTCTCTTCCCCTCCTGCAGCCAAGGCTCCATTGGAGCAAAGATGGCCCAGGCGCTGGAGATGGTTCTATGGCCTCTGCCTCAGGCGCTAGAGTGGCTCTGGTCGCGACATAGCGATGCCCCGGATGGGCAGAGCATCACCCCCTGGTGGGCAGAGCATCGCCCCCTGGTGGGTGTGCTGGGTGGATCCCGATCGGGCGCATGCGGGAGTCTGTCTGACTGCCTCCCCGTTTCCAGCTTCAGAAAAAAAAAAAAAAAAGATGCAGAGTCTGATGCCTACCCTACACCTACTGAATCACAATCTGCATTTTATCTGGATCCCCAGGACATCACATACACATTAAAATTTGAGAGGCACTGGGCTAAATGTTTCTAAGATCCCTCTTCATAATTTTTAGGATCTGGTGTTTTTATTTAGTAAACCAAAAATTATCAGTTTATATGTAACATTATCAACTTAAAATGCCTGTATTGTATATTTGAAAGTTGCTGAGAAGGTAGGTCTTGAAAGTTCTCATCACAAGAAGAAAATAAATTTGTAACTATGTATGGTGCTGGGTGTTAACTAGACTTACTGTGGTGACCATTTCACTATGCAAAGGTGGGCAAAAGTAGGTTTGTAATTGTGAATCTGTAAAAGAGTTTATTGTATTATTATTATTTATTGATTGTATTATTTTCCATATGAAAAACTTTAAACCTACTTTTGTCTACTCCTTTATATACAAATATCAAATCACTATGTTGTGTACCTGAAAGTAATAAAATATGTCAATTATATCTCAATCGCAAGTTTTTAAAAAATAAAATGCCTGAGTATGTTATCTATATATATAAACCCAAACAAATATTTATTGCTTGATTAGTTTGAAGTGAATTTGTATATTTTCCACCTAATATAACAGTTAGGCTTCTTATGCATTTGGGCAGCTTATAGCAATTAAAATATAAGTTCATTTTTTTTCTTTTTAATATAAAGGACTCGATTCTTGCATAAAAGTTGTATTAATTTCTTAAGGGTTTTTTTTCTTTTTCTATTCATTAAAATTTCCAGAGTACTTTAAGGTTCTGAATACCTGTTAAGAATACTCAAAAAAAAAAAAAGACATTTAAATAATAAAACATCAATATATTGATTTTATATTTAGCCTATTTTTTTGCTTGTACATATTCTATAGTTTGACCTTATGGGGACCTTTGAAGTCTGAGTAATTTATAGTAATTTCCACAGTAGCCCTTATCTCTTAGATTTTATATCTGAGATTAGGCAAGTAAAATAATTTTACCTTTTTCCTCTCAAAATACTGTGACTAACTTGAGCTCATCTCTTTTTTCCTTAAATATTTTGCTACTTATCCTTTTAACTTATGAAGTTCAGATGGAATCCATGATTTGTGTCATATTTCCCCCTTTATGTAATTCATCACTTATTCTTTTGATGTCGATAGCAAAATGAATACTTAACATGATAGTCATAAAATTCCAAAATAAAGAAGTTCTTGAATGACTTACACTCAGATAAAAATATGGCAAAAGTGAATGGAGAAAACTTCTTATGAATAAAAAATGCTTTAAGATTGTGTAACCATGAATTCTTTGGTTTAAGCACATATTTCCAGATCTGCTTTCTTTTGGCATATAGGGCAAAGACACTTTACTTTGACAGGTGGCTTAAATAATGTTTGGTGTATGTATGTCATCTAGCTGAGATAATGTATGACAAATGGCTTTATAAAATATTAAAGTACATTATAACTTTTCAGTTTAGTTTAACAGGATTTCCCCTCGTTTTATAGGACTGATTTAAAAAATTTTTTATTTTGTCTTAGTGAGATTCTTCAAGTTTTGGCTTCTTAACTCATAAATGATTTTGAACAAATGAACCACGCTTCCTCATATCAGTAGCTGGCTGTGAGGGGGAAGGCTAGATTTTCCTCTGCCAGCTTGTTTGCTTGCTTCATTTGTTCATTCATTCATTCATTCATTCACCATGAATATATACTGAGCACATTCTGTGTACAAAACTCTGGGCTGAGTGCTCTGGGAAGTACATAAAATAAAGAGGACAGTCCCAATGTCCAAAATATATATATAATTCATAAGTTTAATAAACATAGCATCTTATCAAACTTTAGATTATTAGGTCACCATTTTGAATATTGAGTAAATAAGAGATTGATGTTGAACTTAATAGCTGTTAAAAATTGCTTGAAATATAATCTTTAATTTTTAAGGGCAAGGTTTAGGAAGATTATTATTACATATCCCTGTAGAGTTTACCTGATCTTGGGTTTTTTTCAACAATGGTTGAAATCATTCCAGTCTAGACTCCTGCTGTGCTATACACTATGGTAGCCACTAACTATGTGTAATGTGGCTTTTGAGTCTTGAAATGCGACTAGTCCGTATTGAGATGTGCTGTGAATACAAAACACACACTGATTTCAAAGGTTTAGTACACAAAAAAGAACAAAATATTTATTTACCCATTCTTTCAGGTTGATTACATGTGGAAATGTTAATATAATATATACTTTGCACATTAAAGGTTAACTAAAAATACTGTTTTTAACTGGTTGGGTTTTTTTACATTAAAAAAACGTGGCTACTAGAATATTTAAAATGACCTATGTGGCTTGCTTTATATTTCTACTTGGAAGTGCTGGTCCAGACTCTCAAGTGTGGAGTGATTGAGAGCTCTCAGAGAAGACAAGATCGGAGCTTAGCATCTGTAGAAAGGAGATGCCACCGACAGAATCCACCTACCTGAAGAAGAACTTCAGGCTGCACCTGGGCCCTTTTTCCAGAGCTCCTTGCTTTCCCGGACCCACGAAAAGATCATATGTCAGGCAACAGTTATAAGCATTTGTATGTCCTTTTTGCTAAAATGCACTGTTATGTCATTTAATCTTTGCTGTTCACTTCATTTTATAGGAGTGGAAGCCAGAGAAGCCAAGATTGCATAGTTAATGGTAAAATCTTGAATATGAGTCCAACTCTTTAGCTCTGTTTTACTATGCTGAGGCATTCTAACTTTCACACTTATAAATCCATTTCTTGAGAAAAACAGCTAATTTCATTTCATTTAACTTTTAAATTGAATTATATTATACATTGAGAAAAGTGTACATATCACGTACATTGATCATTCTGATGAATTTTCATCAGGTGAACTCTGATATAACCAGCTCCCCAGTTAAGACACAGAACGTTATTCGTACTAGCCCAGAAATCTCTTACGTTACCTTTTTAACTACCCCTCTCATGGTAACTACTACTCTGACTTTTAAAAGCATGGATTTGTTTTGCCTGTCTTTGAACTTTATATAAATGGAGTCGTATAGCATGCACTATTTTGTGTCTGGTTACTTTTATTCAATAATACGTTTGTGAAATCCATTTATGTTGTTGCATATCATGGTGGATTTTTGATTCTCAGTACTAAATTGTACTCCATTGTGTTGATTTACCACTATTAATCCATTTGTGTAGTTTTCAGGTTTTGGCTATTATGGATAGTACTGCTGTTGAAAATTCTAGAACATGTTTGGGCGAACACACATATTCATTTCTGTTAGGCATGTACGTAGGAATAAAATTACAAAAGCAGCTTGATTTTTAATTTGTTCTGTAGATGAGGCTGAAATTTGGCGTTGTGATACTGTTTTGAAGAAAAGAAGTTAAAAGTTCACTTTTGATACCTCACATACTGTATCAAAATAAATACAGCCATACAACAGGATACAAGGAGAAGGAATTTTACTTCCTTAATGCATTTTCAGAAGGGAGAACGAAGAGAAAATAGTAAAGTCCTTCATCAAGATAGAGTTTGAAAAGGTTAAGATGTTGAAATACAGGCATACTTGGGAGATACTGCCAGCGTGGTTGGTGCCAGACCACCACAATAAAGAGAATATTTGAGTATTCATAATCTTTTGGCTGGTGGAGAGCTTGTTTTCAATTTGTAAAAATAAAAATTTTTTTAATTAAAAATATGTTAAATACAGTAAAACAAGAATGCAATAAACGAGGTATATCTGTACTGAATTTATATCACTCAGATTTCTCTTATAGTTGTACTTATCTCCAAGAGAAATTCTAGCACATGGTAGAGAAAAACTAAGATGAAATTGTTACCAAGATGCCATTATACATAAAATAAGGGATGAGTTATGGGGGGGTATATTTATGGGAGGATGAGAATAAATATAGTTGGAAATTGTACTCCAAAATCTATCACAAAAACTGCAATTTCCAAAATTTACTGAACTTTCCTCCATCCCTTTCTCTTTTGTTTAGGGTAATCTGCAGGCAACTGAACTTGCATTCTTGAAAAGAAAGCAGTTACAGTACAGATCCCCTAACCTGTGTTCAGAAAAAAGGCTAAGGCAGCCCCTTGGCCAGTGCCACCCGCCACCCCGTGTGGAAGATGTGTCCTTCTCGGATTTGCCGGCCCAGAAACTTCAGTGTCTACCTTTGTAGCTCGTTAACATTAGTGCTGATCATTTAAAGGTGTTTATTTTATATGTAGACTTTAAGAGTTGTCGAATTGAAGCAGAAGAAGAAATCTTCCAGTGTCCTGTGCTCTGGCTCAAGATGACCCTAGGCAAGTTACATGGGCAGTGGAAACAAGGGGGTAGAGATTGATTGTTTCTTTGACCTTGATGGAAAGAGAATGTTGTTGATATTATCAGTGATAACTTAAAATTGTTTTATAATGGAGAATATTACATTAAATTAGGACACAGCTCTTCTAGACTGTGAAAGTGTTGTTCCTCTTGCTCCAGTGGACACCCCTTGCATTGGTAGAAAGCCTCTCCTTATTGTGATGTCAGTGTGATTGATTATCTGTCCTCCGGATATGGGCTGTATTTTATGGGCTGTATTTTGGATCATGGGTATAAATTGAAAAGTCACATTTTCTTTCATGCTTACTGATGATTTCTTTAGGATTATAAGTTGTGGATCAAAATTTGAACTTATTCCATTTTTCTTCTTGCTTACCAAATTAAATATAAAATGAGCTCGGGGTGGGGGGAATTGAATTATTTATGGGTTATATTTGAAGAGCAGGTGTGTTCTCTCATGATTCATAGTGCAGGTGCATATTAATTTAACTGCTTGAAATGATGCTTAAAATATTATTCAAGTGAAACAAAGCAAAGTTTTAAAAACTACGTGAAAACATTTGCTTTTTTCCCTGTTTCTTTCTCCACTTGACTTAGATAATGTGAATTTCTGAAGCATCCCCCTTAAGAATACTGCTCCAAATGTGTGAATTACATTCATTTAATAAGGTCCAGCCTTTTCATTTGTAGGACAGTGTCGGATCACGAGGCCCTGGGTCTTTTCTTTGTCCAGCCTGATTCTAAGGCAGGGACAGTCTTCCCTGCTTTTGGATCCTGTGACATATTTTCATTTGTCATGGAGCACCAGGGAGAGGAGAACTTCAGCCCCCAGAGCACTCACCCTGGGCCCCCTACCCTCCTTCAGAGGATTTGCTGCTTCAGCTTTTTCAGTGCCCCCAAATCGTTCATGTTAAGATCGTGAACTTGTGTAGCCGGTTCTCAGGGCTGTGTGGGTGTTATTTAGAGGGGTCTCCCCTTTAGCTTGACTTCTGGTCTTGATGACAGAATCTAAATAACATGGGTTACTCATCGGGAGCTGAAGATTTTCCCCTTTCACATTGATGCTTCTGATACAGTTTCATACGCTGGCTGATGGTGTGTGCGTACTCTGTGGCTCAGAGATGCAGCTGGAAAGTGTGTGGGGGTTGTCTGCTTCCTCTGAGGCTGCTCCAGGTGGTCAGGTGGGGGCGGCCATGATAAAGGTACAGCACCCACTTCCGGCACTAGTCTTGTGAGTGCTGTAACCCACTGCCTGAACCCGAGCTGCACTGCAGCCTGATTCTCTGCTGGGTACTTGATCTTTCACTGCTGCTGTTGAAGGTTTATGACTAAGGTTGTGGTTAAAAATTCCCTTTTTAGGTATGAAAAATCTTTCAAATTACTTTGTGTTGCACTTGCTTATTCCTCTTTTGCCGTGGAACTTTCTGGATTTTGTAAAACTTAGTCCTAAGTAAGAAAAATCTTAATATCATAGTAGAGTTAGATAAAGGTTAGGTGGATAATATATTCCCTCATTAGAGCAAAACTGAAATCTGTTTGTGTTCTCGGCAGATTGAATATGTTAAAATGCATTTTATGATTTGCATTTTATGCTATGGAATGGCCCAGTTTAGACTATTGTCATAGAATCATAAGATTTAGAATGAGTTCATTTATTCGGTCTGCTGTTCATCTACCTGTCTTTTTAATTTCTGCATTGTGCTCTTCCTGAAGCTGGGAGAAAGAAACGCGAGCTGCCCTTGGCGGGTTTGCAGTCTCGCCAGAAAGGAATCGGCATTTATTGATATGCCTGATGAAGGGATCTTATTGAATCTTTGAGAAAACCTTATCAATGAGACAATATTATGACTCCAGAGAAAGAAGTTGAGGTTCAGAGACAGTAAGCATTCACTTAGGGGAACCCATTATAAAGAGTCAGGCCACTAGCTTCAGCACCAGAGCTCTTGCCTGTGTGGGGGTTGCCTCTCACACCTGGTAATTTAAAGAACAGCTTGATTTAGGGACATCTTCAGGGGCAGCAGCGATGGGGTGCAGCAGGAGTCACCAAAGAAGGACTGCCCCCCCCCCCCAGCTGGGTGGGTGAAGATCAAAATACCAGAGGCGGTGATTGAAAGATCAAAATGGCAGCAGCAAGTTTGCCAGTTTGGAAAGAGACCCGATCCTTGACATGGGTAGAATGTGTCTAGAGCAGTTAAGAGGAGCAGGGATGTTCCACACAGGAACAGCTAATTAGGGCAGGTGTGATAGCAAAGGGAGACCATTTAGGAGACACTGTATAGGCCAGTCGAGCTGAGAGGCACCAAAATTTAACACTAAACCAGAGCTTTAACACTAACCCAGACCTATTCCAAATTCATCACATCTGTTAACGAAGCCTGTCTTCACAGCAATCCTCTAAGGGAGGTATTAAATTATCATCAGCTTTAGGGATGAGGAGGCTGAGGTACACAACCTTTGGGTGGTGGTACTGGGATTCAAAGCCTAGCCATCAAGCACCAGAGCCTGAGCTTTTGGTGACTTTGCTCTACCTTACCCCTCTTTACTAGGAGATGTGGGTGGTGGTGAGGGTTCTTGAATTGCTGCGGATAGTGACGGAAGGATCAAAATGGGAGGGGTGGTGACTGAAAGATCAGAATGGCAGCAGCAAACTGGCCAGTTCAGAAGGAGGGAAGAGGGAAAAAAGAGAAGCAGTAACTCTGAGCTAAACAAGGTCTGGTCAGGGCAAGGAGGTAGCAACAGATGGAGGTGAGATTGAAAGAGTCAACAGGCTTAAATGATTGGAATTGAAGATGAAGAAGGCTTTAAGATTTGGAGAGTAGGTGGCTGGGAGGACAGTGCTGCTATTGAAGAAAAGAACGCGGTCAAGAGAGAAGCTCTTTCACACGGGGTAGTAGCGCAAGGGCAAGAAACGAAGGCTTTAGAATGGGTTAACTATGCCGGAGAGGCACCACAGGCTAGAAAAATGGTTCATTGGAGAGATGAAAATAGGGGGAGTCCACGGGAGGGGTAGGGAGGATTTGCAAGGGAAGATTGAATGGATGATTTTCTAAGAGAGAGAGAGAGAGAGACTGACTCATGGCCTTGGGAAGCTCCCTTGGTCAAGCAGAGGACACGGAAAGGAGCAGGGAGCCATGAAGGAAATGGGAGAAGCAGCTAACGAGAGGAGAGAGGGTAATTAGAAGAGAAAATAAAAAGCTGCTGAACAGTGTTAAATACCAGAAAGAAGTCAAGGGGAACAAAGAGTCAAGAGAGCCTGAGCTTTGACAAAGAGGAAGGCCGTTGGTACCCTGCACAGTAGGATAGTGGGAGGGGAGGTAGAATCCATCTGGACTGCGGATCTGGGTGTTGCTAAGTTCTTATGTGGACCTTTTCTAAAGGCTAAATTTATAGGTGGTTCAGTGCCAAGCAGCTAGGAGCTTAGTAAATACCACCTAAGTGACTGCTTCTGTATTTAGTTATACTGAGCTACCTTATCTAACACACTGTCTTGTATTTCATGCATTCACATAGCTCCCGGTTTCTGACTGTGGAGGTGTTAAGTTGATCACCACTATTACAGACGACACCTTGGGGTGAAGTTGATGAGCCTTTGAAGCAGCAGTGAGGTAGAAGACCCTCAGTTCTGAACCAGACTTGAGAAGTTCATAGAGCTGCCTAGACTCCCAGGGCCATGGGCTCATTGGCTTCTAAGCCTCTTTTTTTTTTTTTTTAAGTTCATTTTTGCAAAATGAGCATTTTATTTATTTTATTTTTTAATTGAATTTACTAAGGTGACACTGGATAACATCTAAACCTCTTCTTTTTTTTTTTTTTTCTTTTTTCTTTTTTCTGAAGCTGGAAACAGGGAGAGACAGTCTGACAGACTCCCGCATGCGCCCGACCGGGATCCACCAGGCATGCCCACCAGGGGCAACGCTCTGCCCACCAGGGGGCGATGCTCTGCCCATCCTGGGCGTCACCATGTTGCGACCAGAGCCACTCTAGCGCCTGAGGCAGAGGCCACAGAGCCATCCCCAGCGCCCAGGCCATCTTTGCTCCAATGGAGCCTTGGCTGCGGGAGGGGAAGAGAGAGACAGAGAGGAAAGCACGGCGGAGGGGTGGAGAAGCAAATGGGCGCTTCTCCTGTGTGCCCTGGCCGGGAATCGAACCCGGGTCCTCCGCACGCTAGGCCGACGCTCTACCGCTGAGCCAACTAAACCTCTTCTTAATACACTGATTGTTACAAGAAATCCAAGCAGTATTATACAGCACCACCATACACAGGGTTTTGTTTTAGAGTTCCTTTGTCATGTAAAGTTCAATTGATATAAAAATAACAAAGAAAGGTGTTTCCTAACTTCCAAGAAATCCTCAAAATACCAAAATGTGTTGTAAATCTTCCAGTATCCGCTCACCCTTTGCTGAGAATCTCGGATTCCCTTACTCCAGCCCGCAGCTGTGAAGTGTGAGGCCCTGCATGCCCCACAGTGGCCCTCACAGTTATTTTTATGTAAGCTGCCAGGTTTGGAAATGCATCTCACTTTTGCGTTAGTGTAAACATTTCAGGGAGGAAAGAAGAAATTTACATGTACAAGTGATCCTATTTTTTATTTTAGCTATTGGCTAGAAGCCTACCTATTTGGTTCTTTATTGTTCCAGCCAGTTTTTCTTGGTAAGGATTACAGTGCTGTCTGATTTTAGAAATAGGCCGTCATGTAGAAAACTTAGTAGAAAAATAAGTTCTTTCTGTTGCCCCTCTGCCGCTCCCCCCAAGGTAAGAGTACTTGTAGGTGAAACTTAAAATAGAATCAAGTCAGTAAAGTCAGACCCCCCACCTCGACCCCATCAGGCCCCTTGTTCTTATTCTTACCGTCTTCTGTTATCATTAGCATCTTGACTCAGAGTTATGAGAGGGGAGAAGAATAAAAGTCAAGTTAACTTTTGTTTCTTATCTACAGTTTTTGGCAAAAGTTAAAAGTGTCTTTGCTTGAATCCTTTGGTCGTTAGTTTTTGGAGTTGTCTGGGGTTTCATTTATTCCCAGTCTTCACACTTGTAAATAAAATGTGGAGTTCATTGTTCCCAACAAGAGAACCAGATTAATCATTTATTTAGAGTAGTTAGAAATCTGTTCTGATTACCAGAAAGTTTTTTTCTAATTTATGTGGGATATTTGTGTATTTGATTATATTAACATAGTCTAAACATATTTAATGAAATTTAATCTTCCATTATGAAAGTTCCTAAATATTTTATATTGCTATATTTTGTCATTATGAACATTACCTCTCATTGTTTAAAATTGTACTTCTCTGTTTCGTTGGAGTCATGGTCTGATAATGTCATAAAACAGAATAAATTAATTAGAAAAATGAAATTGAACAGTCATAAAAGCATAAGCCTGAATAATTTTTTAAAATTACTATCTTTTCAATGGACATAAAATTACTCTGGCAAACCGCTATAAATAGCTCTGAATATCTACTCCCAGTTCTGGACTGGGCCTGGACCAGTCTGCAGGTCCCACTTTGGGTCACACTGTCTAGAAAGAATAGGGAGTTCAAGAGCCTGAAGGTGAGTCTTACCTAACATCAGGACATGCCCTCAAAGTAGGTTTTTGGGGTACTGTCAAAATATTTCTTGCGTGTACGTTTATCACTCATATAAACCAAATGCAGAAAAAATGCTGTTTATTTAAACTTTTACTACTTTAAAAAGAAATCACAGAACAATACATGATTGTTGCAATGTTTCAAACAATATAAAGATGAGTATAGAAAAAGTTCATTGTCTTTCTTTCCACATCTCAGATTATTTCTTTTCCTTGCTCCCTATACAATATATACACAAACAAATATATAAATACATACAGTAATTCTTATCCTTCTATTAAAATGAAATCATAAACAGTGTTCTGCAACTTTATTTTTCACTTAATAGTTTGTCACATTTCCCTTATCACACAAAAATCTCATACCTTTTTAAAATATAAATCTAATGCCTGTTACGTTTACAGTTGTATCATAGTTTATTTAGTTATTTCACAGAGGATGGGCATTCAGGAACATTCTTGAATGTTACCGTACTGCACCATACTGCAGTTAAAATTCTTATACATATAATCTTACGTATGTACTTTGATAGTTGAAGAATAAATTCCTAAAAGTTGAGTCAAAGATAAAGCCAGAAGACATCTCAAAAAAGTTACATCAATATAGAGTCTCACCAGCAAAATATGAAGTACCTAGTTGCCTCACTGCAACTAGATATTAGGAATGAAAAATTTTTTTTCCTACACCAATGGATGAAAAGTGATCCCTAGTTGTTTTAGTTTGAATATCCCCGGTTAACAGTATTCCAAGGATTCAAGTAAGATTGTGCCTCTTTTCTTATGTTTAAAAGCCTGATGGAACTTTCTGTTTAATTTTGAAGGAATAAACCAGAGCAGATTTTATTTTATTATAAGATCCTTTAAGTACCAGTTTTTCCATATGTGGTGTACTCAGTGATGGGGGTTTCTGTTTGTCTGTTTTTGTAGGATGGAGGAGATAGGAAGATGACAAAGATACAGTGTTGAGTTTTGTTTTCTTTGAGATGGCTTAGTTCTCATTTTCTTTCTCTTTTTTTTCTTCAAGATCAGCTGACTTACAGGAAATCCGTCTGTCTATTTGCGTGTAATGTAAAAAGAGAGTAGGGTGGGGCGTCTTTATGGCTTGGTACACTGTACATTGTTATTCAAGACTGCCCAAGGAGCATGCATTGTATGTGTTCATTTTCTATTGAAACAAAGTCACGTAATATTAAGTTAACCCTCTGAAAGTATATGAGATTTCAAAGTTATTTATTGAATTAAGAAGGAAGAGAGAGAAACATCAATTTGGTGTTCCACTTGTTTATGCTTTCATTGGTTGATTCTTGTATGTACCCTGTCTGGGGATCAACCCCACAACCTTGATGTATCGGGACGATGTTCTAACCAAATGAGCTACCCTGCCAAGGCCTTAAAGTATACAATTTAGTGTGAAACTATCACCTCTATGTAGTTTCAAAACATTATCATTACCCCAAGGGAGAACCCCATTCCCATTAAACAGTCAATCTGCATTCCCCTAATTTTTCATGCCTAATCTCATTGCTTCTGCGGATTTACCCTTTCTGGATATTTCATATAAATGGAATCATATAATATGTGATTGTTTGTGTTGTGTGTCTGACTTCTTTCATTTAGCATAATGTTTTTGAGGTTCATACACATTGTAGCATGTATCTGTACTTCTGTCCTTATGAGTGGATGATATCCCATTGTGTGCCACAGATATACCAGAATTGATTGATTCATCGGTGGATAGACATTTGAGTAGTTTCTACCTTTTGGCTATTGTAAGTAGTCACACATGTAAATTTAGACCTCCAGTTAGTCATGTGAAGGGCAAGAAGGAAGGCAGCTGAGAAGAGCCTTTCAGTGGTTCTTCTAGAGCTTTCTTCTATCCTGGTGATTGGTCATTTACAGAATCTGTAGAAGGCTGGTTCAGTCTTGAGGTTAGATTGAGGATTAGCGTTCATTTTGTGTTAAGATCTAGGTCTAGGCTAACCTGCAACCCAAAACCTCCCATTTGATCACATCCTCCAAACTTAAAAAGGAACTTACTTTCCACCCTTGGGCATGGTTGTTTACTTACCCCATCTGCATACAGGTTTGCTTTACCCTTAGTGGGTTCAGTGACTAGGGGGCAATATTCATAGCTCTTCCCTCTATGGCTGGTACCTTCACCTCCTGCATCTAGCATCTGGCTTGGAGCTTGTGGAATGTGACCAGAGGGAGAAATTGTGCCCATGTTATACTAGACATAAGTGGATTCAGTTGCTAACTCAGCAATCTTAGTCAAGTTATATACATTCCAGTTTTCTCCTCTGTAAAATGGGGTCACCGATACTTACGTCGTAGGGTTGTAAAGAGAATTAAGTGGGATAATGTATAGAAAACACTGTTACGGGGCCACATGGTATGCTTCATAAATGTTCTTTACCTTCTCAGAGCTCCCTTGGCCTCTCCTCTCTCTCATGCCCATAACATGACCTACCTCACAGAGGCATAATAAGAATAAAATGAGCTGGTATGCATAGGACGGTTCCTAGCACCACACCTGCCACATAAGTAAACACTCAGGGTAGACAGATAGAAAGATACCTTTCCTTGCAATTAGTGCTTCGCATTGGGAAGATGCCATCCAGCTGATTATAAGCCATCTAAACTGCTCTAGATGGGACAGATTTCACCTGGGTATATTGAGTTGTTTTGAGGTTTTGTGTTTATTACTATAGACAGATTAAGCTAATTAAAAGCCAAACATATTCAGGATAAATAGACTTTAGCTTAAATCCTAATGTGTGAGTTAGAAATTTAGCACCCTGTTAGCACAAATACATTAAAGAAAGTTATGTTTGTATCAAATTGTTGCACCCCAAAGTAAATACAATGTGGACAGCACCTCTCTTTTGGAAGCTAACACAGATCCTGGCCTTCAACCTTCAAAATGGTCGTTTGATACCCTGTTTTGAGTACTGTTTGGTTGTCACTATTTTGAAATCCTGTTTTAGGGCAAAAGGAAAGTGATTTTAGAAAAAAATAGTTAAAGGGGAAAGAATTCTGCCAGCCTCCCTCTCAAACTGTGACAAGCATACTCTGTGACATTGAAGGAGGCCACCCCCTTTCGCATGATGTGAGGAAATGTTTCTAATGCTTCTTGTCACAGGTGCCAGTGTAATAGAAAGAGAAAGGTAGTTCATATTTTGTCAGAAACTAAGGGTGTCTTTAGTTACAATCTTTCGTTTCTCAAACCAAATCTATACTGACTATAATAGATTGCTTGCATAAGATTTGCATATAAATATTGAAAAAGCATGTTAAACTCAATTAAAATCTTGAAAGCATTTAAGAATATTTATAATACACATTTTTTAGTTGATAAGTCTAAAATGCACTTATTTATTTGGTAAATTTGTCCCCTGTCCCCTTAAAAGCTCACTAATCTCCCAGACATTTCCCAGGAGCCACTGCTGAACACTGGAGAGAGGGGCAGGGCATCACGGTCTCCCTGGGAGGTGGGCACCGGCTGACCCTGCAGCCCAGCTTTCTGGGGCCTCCGGAGGAAAAGGCCTAGATTGTGGAGGTGTGCATCATTCTTTTTCTCCTCCACCTCACACTCAAGTCACAGCCACTTCCAAAATGTACATATTGAATCAAGGTCATGCCTGTAGAAGACAATCAGATGTGTCTTTTGTGGATCCTGACATTTCTTCAGCATAAGGTACCCCTAACTTTGCCTGACCAGCAGTGGTGCAGTGGATAGAGTATTGGACTGGGACGCATAGGACCCAGGTTTGAAACCCCAAGGTTACCTGCTTGAGCACGGGCTCATCTGGTTTGGGCAAGGCTCACCAGCTTGAACCCAAGGTTGCTGGTTTGAGCAAGGGGTCACTCGGTCTGCTGGAGCCCCTCGGTCAAGGGACATAGAAGAAAGCAATCAATGAACAACTAAGGTGCCACAATGAGGAATTGATGCTTCTCATCTCTCTCTTCCCATCTGTCTGTTTCTATCTGTCCCTTTCTCTGTCTCTCTCTCTGTCTCTGTCAAAAAAAAAGTACCCTAAATTTTAGATTTATGGTGCTGAAGATATGCATTTACAATTTGAAAAGATGGTACCCATTGAAGTAATTCTTTTTTAAGTGAGAGGAGGAGAGATAGTGAGACAGACTCCCACACATGCCCTGATCAGGATTCACCTGGCAACCCCTGTCTGAGGCCAATGCTCGAATCAACGGAGCTATCCTCAGCAGAGCCACTGGCTACAGGAGGGAAAGAGAGAGAGAAGGGGGAGAGGGAAGAGGAGAGAAGCAGATGGTCGTTTCTCCTGACAGGATAGAACCCAGATCATCTGCGTGCTGGACTGACACTCTATCCATTGAGCCAACCAGCCAGGGCCTAAGTAATTCTTTTTCTTTTTTTATTTCTTTAAAAATTTTATTTAGAGAATTAAATTTAACAGGTTTACATTGATCAATAAGAGTACATAGGTTTCAGGTAAACGTTTCTATAGCATTTGAACAGTTTGATTATGTTGTATACCCATCACCCAAAGTCAAATCATTTTTCGTCACCATAGATTTTCCCTCTTTACTCCCTTCCCCAAGTAATTCTTTTAAAACATTTTATTTTCTTTTGAAAAATTCAAACCTAGAGGGAAGATGAAGGAATAATGTAGGCAACACTTCTACAGCCTGTTTACATTCACCAATGATTAACACTTCATTTTATCTATGTGTAGTTTTTTTTGTATATGTATTGGGGAGGAGTTTTTATTTTATTTTTTAAACCATTTGAAAGTAAGTTGCAGACTCCATGACATTTTACCCCTAAATGCTTCAGCATCATCTCTGAAGAATATGAACATTTCCTGCACAACCACAGTACTTTTAGAAAGGAATTCTTAATTGAAAACTGCAGACAAAGAGCAAGGAGCTAAAAGGGTAGACATTGAACAATGCCGAGACTGAACTTGAAAAGTATAAGGAGAAATATAGGGAGATCATTAGAATTCCTATTTGGTTAAAGAATAAATTTTGTATATACCAATTAACTACCCAGTTGATGCAGACTTTCCTCAAATATTTATTTAGTTCAAGGAGTTTCTCCTGGTTTTCTGAAGCCATTTAGTGTTTTGGCCAGGGTATAAGCTTTTAGCCTGCAAATGGATTTCTTGAGCATCATCAGTCTAAAACCTGAGAAGCCCCATCTACTTAGACTTGTGGTTACGGGCAAATTTTCAAGGGAATTTGCTGGTGCAGTTGCACAGAGAACGTGGGACTTTCAGTTATTCCCGTCAAACATGTTTCCTAATGGGTAGTAGGAGTAAACATGGAAGTCCTTTCCTGACATTTTATTTAGGTTGGAGTTAAAGCTGATGTATTAGGACACTATTTTGAGAAATAATTTTACCAGCCTGGCAAAAGGTTAAGCTTCATGTCATCACAGACTTTTTGCAGATTTAGGCCTCAGGACTCAGTTCCAGGAAAAATGCTATTCTTATAAAGTTGGACATCAGGGACCCAGTCAAGTGGGTGGTGTGTATAATGTAATAAGCACCACTGATGTGTGTATTTTAAAACAAAGATATACATTTTTCTTGATACCATTAGCTCATAGAACATTAAATAAATAAGGAGCTTTCTTTGGACTGTTTCCCTGAAAACATCTATCTTGAGCAGGATTTAATATTTTACAAAAACTATGTTTGGGGATTTTTTTTTTCAAATACACTATTTTCAGTAAACTTTGAAATGAAAACCATATTAAGCTATCTCTGAATACAGGGGTGAGAAAAAGTAGGTTTACAGTTATAATACACACAAATAGTATAGTAATTAATAAATAATAATACAAGAATAAACTGTTTTACATACTCACAACTGTAAACCTGTAAGCACATCACACATCATCATATTGAGGATGAGAAGAAAGCACGTTTTCCTTGAAACAGCAGTACATGTCATAGAGATGTTGGATCTATGATTTTTCATGCAAGGGTCCATTTTCAGTAAACTGTTGTGTTTACTCAGTGCATTGAATGTGGTAACTGGCCTCCCACTGATTGGCACATGGGAGATGCATCCCAGAGAGTTTGAAACCGTGTATTTTATCTTTCATTTCCTCTTTTTTTTTTTTATTTAACTTTTTTAGTATTCAGTGGCCATGGAGATTTCTAATTTTAAATCCCTATTTACATATCAAATTTACAGGCTATAACTTTTAGAATAATTTTTTGTGCTGTGTTCTGTGAACGAGTTACAACAGCATTTAATGTAAAATGCATGTGTGGTTTCTGGTGTATCAAAGCCATGCTGTCGTTTGCCTAGCTGAACAGTCTCCTGTTTCCAATTTGTGTTAGGAAGTTCTCTGTGAAATGTGAACTCCAGTTTATGCAATTACTAAGAATGAATGCTTGTCCCTTGGGATGATAGCCCTTGAGCTATCTTTGTGGCAGTCTTATGTAGAATATTTGAATCTTTCTCCTCTAATGCCAAGTGCTGACTTTTCACATGTAAATTGAAGATGTTGCTGCTTGAACTTGGCCACCAGTGCGTGTGCATATAATATTGATTAGCATCATAATGGTTTTTGGCCACTCTGTGAGAATTTTGTTTTTAAAAGGTACATTTTATCATGCCGAACTCGAGATGGAAGATTGGATCTGTTCATCATTCATTCTTTCAGTCAGTAAACATTCATTAAGTGCCTACTTTGTGTTAATGCTGTTGAAAAAAGAACAGGATAAAATTGCAGCCCTGGAACAAATGTAGCAGGTGCTGTGAACAGATACTAATTGTGCTAGAGCCTCTTGAGGGGTCTGGGATGGAAGTGGGAGGATGGTAAGGGGCCCCTGTAAGGCCAGTAGTCACGGCCCTCGCGGCCATGCACGTGCAGGTTCTCATTCAATTAGGGCAGGCGATAAAGAAACAGTGGAGCCCGAAAATGGTGGACCATTCCTTTATTAAAGTCTTGCACCGGCCGACGAGCAAACACACAGGGAAAACACTTCCCTCTTCATTCAGAGCTCCCACATTCTCCAGTTCCACAACCAGGAGAATCTTCTCCAGTTTCTCCTAGAATCAAAGGCCTCACCTGTCTCAGTGGAGCTCGCAAAGCCCCTCATCTCTGGTTCCCCATCTGCACGCCTTCTCTGTCTCTGCACAAACTGGCTTCTTCCTCAGCACTCTGTGTTCTCTCTGCTCTCACTCTGCAAACATGGCTTCTCTCTCTGCCTTTTCTTCTCTGTTCTTTTCAATACTTTCTAGTGCAAAAACCTCTCCTCCAGCACACATTAGCAAAACAATGGCCCTTCCCAAGCAGGAAGGTAATTTGCAGTTTCACAGGCCACATATACCTGGTGCTACCCAGTGCCATTTTGTAACAATAAAAGTGAGCAGATTAAAAAAATACAAATTTTACAAACTCATTTGCCCATCAGCCCCACAGAAAGGTGAGTTACAGTAAAGACACCACCAAACAAACGAATCCCACACTGAATACTGAAAAAATGTGTAGTCAGTTCCCCCAGTAGACAGGGTAATGGAAGAAACATTTACAGTAAAGATATGTGCAAAGCCATAGAAGCACAAAAGTACATACCACAAAGTGCAAAATCAGATACGTCAGTATAACTAGAGCATGGGGACATGGAGAGAGGAGTGGAGAAAGGACAGGCTAAGTGATAATTGGGAGCTTGATTATGAAGGATTTTATGTACCATTTTAAGGAGATTGGCCTTTATCCTATAGACAGTGAGGAACTATTTCTGAAATTTTAATGGGTGTTTCATGATCAGATTTTTGCTTTAGAAATATTGTCTTGGCCCTGGCCAGTTAGCTCAGTGGTAGAAGGTTAATCCAGTGTGTGGATTTCCCAGGTTTGAGTCCTGGTCAGGGTTCAGGAGAAGTGACCATCTGCTTCTCCACTCCTCCTTCTCCCTCCCTCTTCTTCCTCTCCCACAGCCATGGCTCAATTGGTTCTAGCACACATCGGCCCAGGGTGCTGAGGATGGCTCTGTGGAGCCTCACCTCAGGTGCTAAAAGTAGCTCGGTTGCAAACATGGCCCCAGATGGGCAGAGCATCGGCCCTAAATGGGAGTTGCTAGGTGGACCCTGGTGAGGGCACATGCAGGAATATGTCTCTCTATCTCCCCTCCTCTTGCTTTAAAAAGAAAAAAAATATATTGTCTTACAGTTATGTAGTGATGTGACTAAAGAAGAATGGAATCAGAGGTCATAAGACCAGTTAATGTGCTCTTACAGCAGTCCATAAGAACAGTGATGGGACAAAAAGGTATAGATATTAGGAAATAATGATGGTGAGAGCCAGTTAAGAAGTAGAGTCTTTAGAACTTGGAAGTAGGTCTTGAAAGAGAGGAAATAATTGAGGACAACTCCCAAGTTTCAGGGTTGGGTGACGGCATGGGTGATGTCTTGAGACTGGGGGTGAGAGATGGATAACAGAGGGAAGCAGTGGTAGAAGCTCTAGGAGGTGGACATTTAAGGAGGAGACCAATAAAAAGAAGCCTTAAAAGAAGTGATCTGTGGGAAAGAGGAAAACCTAAGGATAGGGTGTCCCAGGACCAGAGCAAGAGTTTCCAGAAGGAAGTGGTTAGAGTGTTAAACCCTTCAGAGAGGTCAAGCAAGGATTTTGAGATATGTCATCTTGTGGGTTCATGTAATCCTAGTGATAGCAGTTGGTGCACAATGAAAAATAAGAAGTGAGATAGTCCATTTACACTGCTCTTTCCAGAAGCTTAGATGTGAAGGAAAGAGAGCAAGAGGGCAAGGAACATTTTTTAATCTTAGTTTTTAAGGTTGAAAGTCTCAAGCATGTTTACATGTTGCAGGATAAATAGCAACCAGGAGAGAGGAAGAGGGAGGAGATAATGGGATACGTCTTGAAGGCTTAATAGTTGGAACTCAGGGAGAGATTAGCTCTGGGCTAAAGAAAGATCAACTCCTCTTAAAATACAGAAGCAAAGGAGAAAAGATTAGGAGTGGAATGGACAAATAGAAGAAGGGAAAGGAATGTAGAACTTGGAAGTTGAAAGTTTGAGGACTGTGGTATCCGTGAATATGAGCTGCCCAGATTTGCGGCTGGAAGCACAGTTGACTCTGAAACCACCTCTGCATTGGTGCTATGCCACACTCAGCCCCCCGTGTTCTCCTAGCCAGTGAGGGTCTCCCTTTGGACACTCATTCCTGTGGGATCCAGGACATTTAGAGCATGTCATGTTGGCTGGAGAATTCTCATGGCTTGACCAGACCTTTCTTTGAACTTGCAGTCTGAGACTTCCTATCCACTTCTTCTTTCTTCTCCTCCTCTCTCTGTCCATAGGTGTGGTCTGAAGGACCTTTTGTCTTCTCTTTCTCCCTCTCCTCCAAAATCTTTTGTATTTCTAATCCTGTCTTGGTGCCTACTTCTTAGTAGACCCCTGCTAATGCAAAAACATGGTCAGAATTTGTGTATTAAGATGATGCTAGCTGCTGTGAAAATAAACCTGCAAGTCTCACTGGTTTTAAAACATGAGAAGTTCTTTCCTTATTTGCATGAGGTCCAAATGGGTGTTAATGAATGACCGGTGGCATTCCCTCTGGTAGTCCTTCAGGAATCTAGATTACTTCCATTTTGTAGTTTCTCCATTTTCAGTGCACAGCTTCCACAGTTACTGAACTTCTATGTATCACACCAAGAGAGGAGGAAAGATGCCTGGCTGGATAGCTTGGCTGGTTAGAGCATCGTCCCAAAGTGCAGAGGTTACTGGTTCAATCCCCAGTCAGATATAGGAACAAATCTATGTTCCTGTCTCTATCTCTCTCTCTCCCTCCCTTCCTCTCTCACTAAAATCAATCAATAAATTTTTTTTTTAAGTTTATAAAAAAAAAAAGAAAAGAGGAAAGAAAAACAAATGAAGGAGGAGGAAGAAGGAACATGGAAGATCACACATGGTAGGTTGGTTTTTAATGAGCCAGGCTTGGAAATGAGCATAATCACTTTTGCTCACATTTCATTGGGAGAACTCAGTCACCTGTCACCAACCAACTGCAAGGGAGGCTGGGAAATGTGATGTTTCCTAACCGCTGTAGGAAATGTGAGGGCCAGCTAAGTCAGGGAATCTAACGTTGTGAGGACTGGATTACCAGATCCCACCATTATGTGATTCTTTTTTCCTAGTGACATCAACATTTAGTAACCTGTGAAGGAACAGAAAATGCGGGTGGTTGGGTTAATTGAGTTTGGATGTTGTACAATTATTTCAAAACTGAACAGTTTTAAAAGAAAGAATCATTGCCCTGGCTGGTTGGCTCAGTGGTAGAGCATTGGACCAGCATGTGGATGTCCCGGGTTCGATTCCCAGTCAGGGCACACAGGAGAAGTGCCCATCTGCTTCTCTACCCTTCCCCCTTCCCTTCCTCTTGGTCTCTCTCTTCCCCTCCCACAGCCAAGGCTTTATTGAAGCAAAGTTGGCCTGGGCGCTGAGAATGGCTCCATGGCTTCTACCTCAGGTGCTAGAATGGCTCTGGTTGCAATGAAGCAACACCCCAGTTGGGCAGAGCGTCGCCCCCTAGTGGGCTTGCCGGGTGGATCTCCGTCAGGTGCATGTGTGAGTTTGTCTCCCTGCCTCCATGCTTCTCACTTCAGAAAAACACAAAAAATAAATAAATAACCCCATAAAAGAAAGAATCAGACAAGTTTCCATTGATAAATGCCTTTTCACAGTTTTTTGATACATTTTGGATCAATGTGAAAAAGGCCTGATCACAACATGTGTCTCTCCGTGGGTTCCTGGTTTTGGTCCTACACCTGGACAGCTGGCTAGGATTTGCCTCTTCCTTGTTCCTTCTGAAGCCAAGAGCTCATTCAGGGTTGACTGACAGAGAGAGGAAGATTATTTTTCAGACCCTGTGAAACCACAGATCCTTCAGATAAATCATTTATCTTGCACCTTTCACCGACACGGATGAATGAACCCTGCTTCTTGCTAGTAACCTTAGTTACCTGCTCTTCTGTTAGAATGAGGTCTTCATTGCAGGTTTTGTATTTCTCAATTTTGCTCATGGCTTTCCTCTGCTTAAAGTTGACTTTCTTCACCATACTTCTTTTCTTCCCTTTAATCTTTGCCAATCAAATTTCTGGACATCCTGTCCTCTCAGGCCCAATTCAGATATATAAATTTCTCCTTTCCTATTCCCCTCACTGAGCACAGCTGAGCATCCCTCTCCTCATTGGCCCCCTGGATGTTGGTTTCACCATTCAGGTGCCACTTGAACATGTTGTAGAGTAGATGCTTGCATATGAGTCCTTTACCCACTAGATTTAAAACTTGTTAATGCTAAGACTACAGATATCTAATACCATCTGCCCCTACCACAATGTCTTACACAGAGTAAAATTTTAATAAATAATCGCTGAATGAAAATAAATAAATCTTGATGATTTTGGAGAAGCAGTAGCAGATGGGTAATGAAGTTCAGTTTGGAAAATCAGCCTTGTGTGGCCACAAATCATATGAGGAATATAAACTATTTTTTAAAACCCTCAGATAATGTGTTAGAAGGGAGAGAATGGTCTATTATATTGATTTCTTACATCTCTATTGATGATAGGGATATAATTTGTATTATTCATAGGGCTAGACAAGAGGATACATTACTGTTCTAAAGTCTGAATTTATATCCACCTACGTAATATTAGGTGGATATAAAATAAAGGCCAGTCAATTGATTGTGAACCCAGTATATTTACAATCTTGACTTAGAGTGTTAATGGAGGCAAATTGAGAGTTTTGCTTGACTGTAGGGAGTATAAGGTATATTAATGCTCAAGAGGTCAATTTTGAGTTTGAAACATTCTAATAGCTTCTTCAGTCCTTTTAAAATGTAGTAAAATACTTATAAGTGGAAATACTCAATTGACAGATCTCTTTATACAGCTAGACTAGATCAAGTTGTTATTTTTCTGTAAATCCCCCAGTACGTAAGTTTTTGCTGGTACCATTTTTCTGTTGTTTTGCTGTTGTAGTTGTTTCTTGTAGGATAAAAGTCCAAGAGGAGATAATTCTTAAGTATAAGGTAATACTCTCAATGTAAGATACAGACACTCAGTGTAAGGAATACTCTTTCCGCTTTAGGCCTTCTTTATTTTCTTAAAGCCAAACATATTTTAATTCAAAAAGATGAAGAGCAATTAATTAAAAACTGGCCTGAAATCACCCTGCCTCTACTAAGTGCAAAGAATGTTACACCATTGGGTGGTCCAGGACCTATACACAGCAGAGGGTGTTATTGCTGCTCTCATAGAACAGCTGGTCAGTCTAGTTCATTTTATCAGCATACTTGAACAGACCAGTTTTCTTTATTTTATAGTGAATATTTTCAAGTAATTTAGAAAAGATCTAGGAAGACTCACATACTCAGTTATCCGTTATTTTTTCACAAATAATGGTCTGTATTTAATTGAGTCTGTCAGTAGGAAGCATTTATTTCTATTCACCAACTGTTTGTCAGGCTCTGTGCTACATACGGAGATTACATTCTGTTGACCTGCTTTTCTCTATGTATTTTTCAAATATGTCTTAGCTTTTTGCTTTTATTTCTGGTCCTAGAATTCTTTTACTTAAGCTCTTTTGGCTAGTTGTGATTTGTTGCTAAATTACCTGTGTTGAAATTTTTATAATGTAGATATTTGAAAACTATTTTTTAGGATTCTAAAAATAAAGATATATTGCCTTACTGTGTATACAAATGGTCTTTTGCAATAAGAATTTTTTGTATGTTAAAAGCAACTTATGCAATGATAGCTTCTAAAAAATAGATTGCGGTGATGTTTTTATTTATTTCTGAGTACACATTGTGTTTGACTATAGAAGTCCTTTATGATGACTAGGACTCTTGTGTGTTCAATTTCAAATTGAATATGAAATATATAGTATATTTTCTCTTTGCAGTACTCGTGGACTCATCCATGAGACATATATTTTTAAAGATTTTATTCATTTTTTAGAGGGAGGGAGGGGGAGAGAGAGAGAGAGAGAGAGAGAGATAAAGGCAAGGAGTGGGAAGCATCAATTCGTAGTTACTTTCTATGTGTGCCTTGACCGGGCAAGCCCAGGGTTTCAAACGGCGACCTCAGCATTCCAGGTCAACTTGTTATTCACTGCACCGCCACAGGTCAGGCCGCGAGACACGTTAAAATGCTTTGACATTCTTATTTCAGCTTGCGTTGCCCTTTCATTCCCTTGCTTGGCTATAAAAGAACTCTGCGGTGCATGATGAAGGAAATCTGTTGGTGCAACTCCAGGCCAGTTCTTGGTGTTTGATTTCATGAAGAGTGTGGCACTTTTTTTTTAATATCATAATTACAGACTGTGAGAGTGGGCAAGACCTTAAGCATCTTAAAGTTCTAACATCATCAAAAGCAGATGCCTCCTTTAAGGGATCCTAATTTCTGCATAGCAAATCAGTCTAACTATCAATTTGCATGCATATCTTGAGTTATTTAAATAAAGACAGCACCATGACTTCTGAAAGTCGTCTTTTTCCAAGTGGGTTATGCTCAGTGCCCTTCAGTATTCCTCAAAGGACAGTACCTTCATCATTCTGTCTCCCCTCCTCTGCACATTATCTGTATTATGAGAAGTTGTCTTTAAAACATCGTGGGCTAAATTTAAAGCTGTCTTCATGAGTAGTTTGACTAGAGCTATGTGTGGTAGGACTTTCTGACTTCTCTGGCCCGGAGAACACTGCCTTTATTAATGTAACTCAAGAGGGGATTTTAGCAGCCCTGTCACATGTCCTGTATTGAATGAGGAAGCTGCTGGGCCCCGATGGACGGACTGTGCAGAACCTTATATTGCCTAGTAAACTTGACCGTATACATTTTGGCCAATTCTTAACCTTGCAA
Source organism: Saccopteryx bilineata (assembly GCF_036850765.1). Lineage (NCBI taxonomy): Eukaryota > Metazoa > Chordata > Mammalia > Chiroptera > Emballonuridae > Saccopteryx > Saccopteryx bilineata. The sequence goes on along the minus strand of NC_089490.1, from coordinate 63,636,854 downwards.
GAACTTTTAGAATCCTATTTTGGGCATCCATAGAATTGCGTTTTCATGCCAATGTCTTTTGGATCTTTGTCTCAGTCATTGATAAAAATGAATTAAATGCCGACTTCTGTCCAAGATGATACCTACTTACTTTTGCTTTGGATAGAGTCCTACTGTTAATTATTTATTCTGGGGGAAGTTGAATGATAAAGCCAGAAGAAGGCATGCTTCCTTATAATCCCAAATTTTACTTCTAAGGAAAGAGATTTTAAAAAATTAATTTGGCCCTGGCCAGTTTGTGTGTATGTCCCAGGTTCAGTTCCTGATCAGGGCACACAGGAGAAGCGCCCATTTGGTTCTCCACACCTACCCCTCTCACTTCTCTCTTTCTCTCTCTCTCTCTTTCTCTCTCTCTACCCCTCTTACAGCCATGGCTCGACTGGAGCAAATTGGCCCGGGTGCTGAGGATGGCTCCATGGCCTCTGGCTCAGGCGCTAAGAGCTTGGTTGGAGCAATGGAGTAGTGGCCCCAAATGGGCAGAGCATCGCCCCCTAGTGGGCTTATCAGGTAGATTCTGGGGGGCTCATGTGGAAGTCTGTCTCGCTTTCCCTCCTCTCACTGAATAAAAAATAAAAAAACGAATCCAAGGAGGAAATTTAGATTTTATCAGCATTGTCTCGTACATCTTGGGAGACCTCAAATTGTCAAAGGAAACCAAATGGTTTTCACTAGACCTTGGTTTTAACCCTTCCTTTGCTGGCTCATAGCTGTGGGATATGGATTACAGACAGATGGCTGTAAATCTTGGTTTGACCACGACTATCCCAGATTACTCCTGTGTCCTGGATTAATTGGTAACATCCCCTTTCCTTCTTGAAAGTGTCCCATTTAGTTAACACATTGTGTATTCACTCTAAAGCTCTGCCTCTGCTGAGTCTTTTTAACACAGGTGTTTTTTCACCACCTGTATTTGGTTTAGGTCAGAGACCGCCTCTTGTTCCAAGGAAGTTTTTATTTTGTCAAGTGATGTTATAAAGTCTTCATCAAATTTGCCTGGAAATGAAAAGCTGTTTGGCATCCAGTTGCGTTAATCTTTGTATTATTCAATAAGGATACCTAGGCATTCTTAAAACCAGTGCTTCCCGTTATGTGGACTTGAAAACAATGTGATGGTTGTGTTTGTCCCGACTGGCTACTTCGGTTTTGTTACCACATAGTGTTGTTCAGACCATAGCTGAACATTTGATGCTAAGCACAAACTATTGGGACATAGTAAATCTTAAATAACTTATTTCTTTTTTCCCTTTCCATCCTCCCTTTTCCCTTCTTTATGTCTTTCTGAAATTGATAGACTTCACTTTCCTATCCCTGGAAAAACAGGTCGGAGGGTACATCCTGTGTCATCATTGTCACCTTCCTATGTCAGGGCAGGTTTACACTGTGTGTCCTCTCATCACTTGTAGAAATGCTAGAACAAAGTAAACTTTCCATTCACACCCCAACAGTTGTTGTCAGAGCTCCTGCCTGGAGGTTTTTCTCCCGCGCTGAGGGAGAGCTGCTGCTGGTGACTTCAGCAGTCACCCATGACTTGGTCCAGGTGTCATCTTCTACGTTAGGAAGGGGGAACGTGCCCAGCACAGCATTCTCTGGTCATATATGTAGCTTTTAAGGGAGAAAAATTCTGAAACCGAAAGAGGGGTTTTATCTTTTTTTTTTTTTTTTGTATGTATATGACTAGCAAAATAGTGTTGATCAGGATGAGTCAAGCAGGTGCTGGATATGTGCTAAACAATTTAATGATATTCAGGGTAGTGAAGGGCTATTTTTAAATGTTTCTATATTATCTCAGCCAAGTGCTGGATAAAAAGTACAAAGGGCTAAAAATATTTACAGTTTCAGTAATGTCTGTTTTAAAGGAAACCATTCTGTGTGATTTTTTTTTCCATTTGTAGGAAAAGAATATTATGGCTAAAATAGAAGTGGTTGAAAGCAGTTTGTTTAATGCTTAGGTTTTTAGGAAAAATAATCATCAAAAGGGCAGTAAATTGGGTTAGAAATAATTTTTCTAACCAGTTTTTAGAAACCAAATTGAAGAGTGAAAGCAGGTGATTACAGTTACTTCTACTATTACTGTGCTATTGTTACTATGTATTTGCATACTATTAACTAGAGTTCTAACTGAAACTAGTATTGCTTATTTTCAAAACTTTATATATAGTTAGGAGACAAGTTACTGCTGTCAGAGAGCTTGGGCTTGTATCTCAGCTCCATCCCTTGGATATGGGATTCTGGGGTAACCCGCATAACCCCTCTTTGTCTTCGTGTGCCTATCTGTAAAATAAGAATGACAGTAGTGCCTGCTCCTATGGTTTAAATGAGACGAGTCTTGGATTAAATACTCAGTAAATATTGACTTATGTTTATTTTTTACCTCTTTAGAATTTTATTTTGATGTTTTAATTATGGTAAAAAAAAACCCACTCAGAATATAAAGTCTTAACCATTTTTAAGTGTATAGCTTGATGGCAATAAGTATATTTACATTGTTGTATAACAACTGTTTAGAACTTTTCATCTTGCAAAACTGAAAAAAAAAATTTTTTTAGAGTTTTTCCTTCACAGTCAGTTCACAGCTCTATGGGCATAACACGAGGATGAAGTTCCTGTGAGACGCGGAGTGTGGGCTGTTCTGTCCACTGCTGTGTGAGTGCCCAAGGCAGTGCCTGGCCCATTGCAGGGCTCGGGCAGTATTTGTTGAATAAATGGATGATGGGTGGTGGATGGATGGATGGATGGATGATGGATGGATGGATGGATGGGTAGGTGGATGGGTGGGTGGGTGGATGGATGGATGGATGGATGGATGGATGGATGGATGGATGGGTGGGTGGGTGGATGGATGGGTGGGTGGGTGGGTGGGTGGATGGATGGATGGATGGATGGATGGGTTGGTAGATGGACAACAGTGACGCTTTGTGGTAGATGTGTTTTTGAAAGCTTCTTAAACAGTTCATTCATTTTTATAAGTGATCTTAAATATACATGGAAAAGTAACTGTTTTCATAAGGTGAGCTGATTTTTAAAACAAATTGCTCTGGAAATGCTGAGGTCGCCGGTTCAAAACCCTGGGCTTGCCTGGTCAAGGCACATATGGGAGTTGATGCTTCCAGCTCCTCCCACCCTTCTCTCTCTCTCTCTCTTCTCTCTCTCTCTCTCTCTCGATCTGTCTCTCTCTCTCATCTCTAAAATGAATTAATTAATTAATTAATTAAAAAAACAAAACAAATTGCTACCTCTTAACTATTTACAAATTCTGATTTTTGGTACGTTCACTTTTCTTAAACTGGTAAAAAAAATAGTATGGTGTAGACATGGTGAAAGGAAAGAGAGGCTATGTTAAGTGATTTGTCTAAAATTAGAACAGGATTCACTTAACATTCAAGCCTTATTTACTTTCTTTCAGATCCGTCCACCAGACCTACTTTTTCCTAAGGCACATGTGAATCACCATGCTCTTTCTTTTAGAAATCAAAAGTTCAGGTCTAGATCAGTATTTACCAAAATTGGTGGAACACTACCTTTCCACTGAGAGTCTTTTAAAAGAATATCATCTGAACATCATCTACAAATGGCCCAAAAGCTGTGGGTGTAGAGAAAGGAAGGAAGAACATGCCTTGCATTTAAAAAACTACCACTTAATAAAGTAAGATACAGTCTTGTTCTGTGGGGTTTTCGTTTAAACAATCTTTTCTGTTGGGCTAAAGTAAATTTTTGATAGGGCTTATTTGCTGTGGATAAAACACTCATTGTTACTTTTTATTATTTAACCTTAGATTTTGTTTTTATGACAAAATATCTTGATGACATTTTATTTGTATTCCAGTGTTACTGTTAGGTAGTAAGCACAAAATGTGGCTTACACAGAGAGTCACCTCCTCCCAGGAAAAGGGGGCCCTGTATTGCCATGGACTTTGTGCTCCTGAGAGGAGGATGATAGGAAGCCATGTCACCTGTCCAGATTTGTATTGGACTTATCCCCACGCAGCACCTGGCCATAGCCAGGAGCGGGAGTACATCTCCCCTTTCAGCCGGCGTTTGGCAAACCCTGACTGTGTTCCCACAGCAGAGGCAGTGACCCATCTTCCAGAAGATGGCTTCTTGAGTCACTTCCATTACGATGCCATTCTGAGGCTTTCTGAAACATGATCAAGGAAAATAATCTTGCCTAGTCATTCTTTCCCGTGCCACAAGATGGTTTACCTCTGAGATGGAGACCATAAATCTGAAAGGCCTCCGTTACATCTCTGAGGTGTTAATACTTTTGTATGTATTTGAATTCTCTGAAAACAGGAAAGTATGTAAACTCTTCCCAGTGTTTTTCAACTCCCTTTTGATTCCATACCTAAAGAGGAACAGACACTGAATAAAAGGCAGATCTATCGCAGGACCCTGAAGACAGGAGAACAGTGGAGCAGTCAGCACAGCATCGTCCTCCCCTGCCCAGCATGGCTTCCTCCGCACAAGGAATCCAGTGTCCTCCTCGGAGCCAACAGGCTTCTGCTGCCCTGGCCCCAGCCACACCTCTCGGGTCTCACTGGGCCATTTCCCCTTTATTCAGCTCACACCAGCCACTCTGACCAGGGGCCAGGCTCTCTTGGGAGGCTGCCCCTTCTTCCTGAAATGCCGGCTCCATCCCTCTTTTCATTTTTCTAACTCTTGCACATCCTGCAGTCTCATTTTAATGTCACTCCTCTGACAAGCCTTCCTTGATCCCCACCCTTGATGAGCACCTTCAGTTGCTCCTTACTTCCCCTCTTCTTTCTTAGCCCTTATTAGAATGGTAATTATGTATATACCTCTGGGTTGTTTATTTAGTTATTTTTTCTCTGATTTGTCAGTAAGACCCGTCAGGGATCTTGGCTGTTTTGTTTGCTTTCTGTAATATCCCGGTAGCCTTTGATGCATAAGGCAGGTGGTGGCGAGTAGTAAGATTTTAGACTAAAAGTAGGTAGGGGCTATATTTAGAAGAATGAAAAATCTCTCTGAGTTTGGGAAAGGATGATTTTGATGACCACAGATGATGCACTAATGATATTAATATTTGTTTGGTAGCTCTTAATGTATTAGTACTTGCCTAAATACACTGAGTTCCTGGTACACTGTAATAGTCCTCTCCAAGTGAGAGTAAAAAATCTCTGACTTCTCAACTATCCATGTTCTTGTTTTAGCAGTAGCATGCAGGTCAGTAACTTATACATAGTTTAGCGCAGGGGTCTCCAAACTACGGCCCGCGGGCCACATGCGGCCCCCTGAGGCCATTTATCCGGCCCCCACCGCACTTCTGGAAGGGCACCTCTTTCATTGGTGGTCAGTGAGAGGAGCATAGTTCCCATTGAAATATTGGTCAGTTTATTGATTTAAATTTACTTGTTATTTTAAATATTGTATTTGTTCCCGTTTTGTTTTTTTACTTTAAAATAAGATATGTGCAGTGTGCATAGGAATTTGTTCATAGTTTTTTTTATAGTCCGGCCCTCCAACGGTCTGAGGGACAGTGAACTGGCCCCCTGTGTAAAAAGTTTGGGGACCCCTGGTTTAGCGTTTATTGTAAAAGTAAAACATTTTCATGGTAACCTGAATTTCAGAGGTGACATTTTCACATTTGTAATATCAAATATTTGACTCCTTTCCAGAGAGGAAGGAGGATTGAGGGAGTTTGAATAATAAAGGGGGTCAAATATTTAGTGACGAAAGGAGACTAAACTGGGTGATGAGCACATAATGTAATGTCCAGATGATGCATTATAATATTGTGCAGTTGAAGCTAATAAAATCTTATCAACCAGTGTCTCTCAATAAATAAAATTTGAAAACTTGACTCTTAACAGATATCTTAAATTGACAAATATGCTTTTTTACATGTATTGAAAGGGAACATTCATAGAACTTTAATGTTGTTTCTTTTGATTATTGACACATGCTATAATTATATCTAACAATTTCACTATAAATTTTCATTTTCGTAATCAAATTCTGTTTATTTGCTATATTGCTGTTTGAGCAGAGGTGCCCAACTTTATGGAGTATCTGTGTTCCTAGAAAGTTAGTTATGACATATGATTTTAGTAATCAGATTGTACTGTAATACACTTGGTCACCTTCTACTTAAAATAATCCTTTAACAAACTCATTTATATTATCTAATTCATCTTTTATAAACCCAAATTTTAGTAAGTACCCATTTTTCTTGAATTGGAGGTAACCCTATAAACAACAAACTATCAGTAAGTGACTTTTTTCAATCTGTGTTTTTTAGGAGAATGTGCTGTTCTGCTTCAGGTGAGTGTGTGTTGGTTCACACACTGCACTGCAGTCAGCAGGGAGGGACTGGGGGAGGCAGAAGGAGCGCAGCACCAACATAATTAATTGATTTTTCTTTTATTGGGAAACTTGCTGAAACCTGTCTTAAAGAATTCTGAGTGGAAATTGAAGGATGAGCCTGAGGTTTTCAGATTAGCTGGAGGAGATTGCTTTCAGTGGATGACAGTAACAATCAAAGTGGGACAATTACATTTAAAGGAGATACTTTATTATAACCTTTAGAAATGAACCTTCTCCATCATACACATTACACTTATAAAAATGCAGTAATTTACTCTACTTTATACCTGTTTTGTGCAGATTATTTGAAGGGCAAGAGAGTACTGTAGAGGCACTGGAAAACAGAATTAAATCAGAACCCTAGGGCTTATGTACGTTCAAGATTAATTTTAACTGAGGTGTTCCTGGTTCTCACCATTCTGGGTTGAGTAAAGGACCCTCTCTGTTCATTCTGTCCCAGCAATAATCACTCAGACTCAGCCTACCAGTTTGTCACCCCAGTTTAACTTCTGTCACTTCCTTTGCACATCTCTTTTCCTGCGAGCTCCTGTAGCTGTCATCCATTCCGTCTCTGTGTGCCCCGTTTCCTGTCACTGCCAGCCTCCCTTCAGGAGTGAGGATGTGGGCCTGGAGGCCCTTGAAACAGATTTTTGAAGAGCAAGCCTGCATAGATCTTTGTCAACTCTTTTTATTTCCACCTCTTTTTAAAAATTTTAATCTAAATACTAAAACTTGTTAAAAACCCAACCTTATTTCAAATTCAAATTATTTCTGGTCACCACATCGCTAGGTCTGAAGTTTGTCCATATAGAGAGTGGAGGTAACTAAACTAGTGAGTAAGTAATATAAAGGAATGCATAAAGGATATGGTTACCTACTTAAGAGAACAGGTTATTTCAGCCAATTTAAAAATAACCCACTTAGTTTAGGAAATGCATTATATTTTAAAAAGGAGTGGTCACTGCTTAATTTTTAGCAGTTTATTAAAAAATCACTAAAATCTATTTTTCAAGAAAAACATTGTAGGTATTGTTTATCCTTCATGGTTTTTGCTTGATTAATTTCAGCAGCATGAGGAAGATTACCTGGAGTTTGAAGGGACCTGTGACAATAAATGAGGGCTCAAGGGAAGATGGGAACAGCCTCTGGGGTGGTCAAGTCCAACAGGTAGAACGTGGGGTGCTCCAAATACAGTACCTGACAGCAGCCCCTATATCGCTGGTAGCATCTGTGAGGCGCAGCCCAGAGCACACGTATGGGCATGGTTATGTGTGTGCGCACGGGTGTGTGCGTGGTGAGGCAGGTCCTGACATGTGGGCAGTGTACACACATGCAGACTCCAGATGCCATTGAGGCGGATCTGTCCAAGTAGGCAGCAATGTCTGTCCACAAGAATTTTAGACTCAGACATCATCCAGGCGCTCCTAAGAGGGAGCTTAGAGAGATCACAGCAGAGGCCCTGCTTGCTTTTCCCGAACTTAAACTTCTGATTCTGCAATATGGAAGAGATAATAGTAATTACCTCACGAGGTGATGTTGAAGGCTAATGGAAAAAATATATGTGAAGACCTTAGAATAGCATCTGGTATATAGTAAGTACTTATTAGTAAATGCTAGTTCTTATATTTACATGAAAGTAATAAAGCTGTTTCTTTTTTAAGTGTCCTAAACCCGAGTTTAATTATTCCTCAGTTCAGTTATTTAAGTCAGTGAAATTTTACTGCATTGCAGGGAGATGACTTCTGGAGGGGTTTTTTTTTTGGGAGGGAGGACAGGATGGGAGGACTGTTTCAGGAGCAAATTTGTTCATGACAAAGAAAACTATTTAAATGCTGAGAAAAGGAATTGCTTTTTTGGGACCAATCCTTATTTTTGCTGAATTCATAGAGCTCTTTCCCAGTGGGGCCAGACTTTAAAGTTCACGGGCAAGAGTTCAGTCACACTGTAATATTAGGCTAGGGTTAGAAATAAGGGATGAAGTGTATGTAGTGAAGACCATAATACTAGTCAGAAAATGTCTCCAATGAAAAGACAATGTTTTCTTCTGCTTAGCAGGACAAAATTTTTACAATCTAAAACCAAAACAGTAACAAAAACAGCTTAACAAATCTAAGTGGTTTGTACTGTCTCAATTATTAAACATTTACTCCAAAGTGTCAACTACAGTTGGTTGAGGTTTCATTGGAAATGATACCAAAACAAGTTAGTTTAAAAGTCAAGTAAATCATTGACATCACAAATTATAAACGCCTTCTGAAGACTAGCATGACAATTAATAACCATAGATATTTTTACAGAGGATCTTCATGACCCGTTACATGTTTTGAGCCTATAGGCATCAAGTAACTTGCCCAAAGTCAGCAGCCAGGACTCTTCAATTTTTAGTCAGATTGTCTCATAAATCTGGTCATAGTACTCTGGAAATTAACTGTCCTTCACTTAGACAATCACATAATATACTAGAATGTTTCCTGGCCACATTGAATAGATATAATAAGATATACTTTAGTACGTGGTTTTTAATATTCCAGAAGTTAGACTGGTACAGCCACCTTGGGAGACTGCTTGGCAGTTTCTTACAAAGCTCAGCACAGGCTTACCATAATCGCATAACCAGCGATTGCGACTCTAGATCTTTACTCAAATGAGTGTAAAAGTTATGGCTATGCAAAAACCCACACATAAATGGTTATAGCAACTTCATTGATAACTACCGAAAACTAGAAGCAACCAAGGTGTCCTTCAGTTGACGAATGAATAAACTGATATATCCATGCAAGGGAATATTATTCAGCACTCAGAAGAAATCGGCTGTCAAGACATGGCAGAACCTTAAATACATATGGCTGAGTACAAGAAGCCAGTTTGAGAAGACTATGTACTGAATGACTTTAACTACAGGAAAAGCAAAAGTCCAGGCAGTAAACGGAGCTGTGGCTGCCAGAGGCTCAGCGGGGAGAGACGGGACAAATAGGAGGAGCACGCTGGACTTTTAGGGCAGTGAACTGTTCTGTATGATATTGTGATTATACATAGACATTATGCATTTGTCAAACCCATAAAACTGTGTAACACAAAGATTGAACCCTAAACCATGAATTTTAATCAGAAATAATGTATCAGTATTGATTCATTAGTTGTTACAAATGTACCAAACTAATGTTTATAACATTTATAAACCTAAAACTGCCCTAAAGAATAAAGCCTATTAATAAAAATATACTGAAACAAAAATTTTAAAATTGATTATAGTGAATTTCAACAGAATAATATCCCACAACACCCTGGATATAACTTTGTTATATTATCAACATTTCCCTCCCCCATCTCTAGTTGTTAAAAAAAAATTTTAAATTTATTTTACACTTTATCTCACTAACATTTAACTAGTAGTGGACATTTAAAAGAATGAAAAAGCAAATTTGACAGTTCCCTGTGGTAGTCGTTTCAAGTTGTGAGGGGCAGGTTGAGTGCAGGAGAGCTGCCCACCATGTGATTGACAGGTTCCCTTCTTCCTGCCCACATCCTGCCCTCCTTTTCCACTCACTGTAGCGTTCGCTGGGCTCCACCTGGCTTTTGATAGCAAACAGGAGTTGAGAGTGAAAGTAGGGGCTAGTAGCTAGTGTGCCTTTAGCAGTGTGCTAAATGCTTGGGTTCTGTATATGTGTTAAACCTCACAGCAATCTCGTTTTTGTGGATGAGGAAATGGGAGGAGAGAAGATTCAGACCCATGCAGTCTGACTGCAGTGTGGACCACTAGGCAACATGAGCGGGACTGACTCTGCTGAAACCCGCCCCTCCAGCTGCCTGGGGTAGTAGGCGAGAATGGGAATCATTTGGAGAAGTTGATCCCAGCCCAGGTGTCATTTAAGTGATCAAGTAGAAGGACCTGGTTGATTTTAGCTGTGGGAAATTAAAACCACCCCACAGACCAGTTGCTTGCCATTAAAGAAGTGTCATCTCAGTACTTCTAATCTATTGTTAAATGATACATTATCATCATTTATACATGGATAATTATAGTGTATATTATGTGGGAACCATATATTCATTTAGTGTGAACTCTTCATTTCTAGTCTCCTAGAGAAGATAGAGTTCAACTGTAAGCTATTTGGCTTTGGAAACAGCGTTATATTATTTTAGTGGGAGTTGCAAATTTAGCTTCTTAACTATGTTTGGCTGGAGGCGGTATTAACATTTGGTTGTCTCTTGTTGTAGCCTACAAGTGTTTGTGATGCCGGAGTTGGGGACTTGGTCCCTGGCAGGTTAAAGCAGACATGACAGTTAGAGCTCACTCCAGCTAATCTACAAAGCTGGTAATCTACATGCTGAGGATTACAATTTGATTTTGTGTAGACTGTGATTTTGAAAGTCAATTTGCTTTCTAATTTTGTGATGAATATTTAAGATCTTTGAACAATGTCGACTATAATTTGTGATTTCTCATAAGGTTCTAACATAGTGAAGGATGAGGAACAACTATTACTTCACCTGTGTTCTTTTTCTTAAAGAATTTTGTAAAGCAGGAAATAGTAGGGTATTTTCTGACTAAATATTATACATTTAATTCTAGACTGAAGCAAAATATTTTCAAAATGTTTAAAAAATGTTATCACATAAATGATATTTAACATTTATATCATTTAAATTAAAACTCTTGTATGCAGTTAGTTTACCTTCTTGAAGCATAAAATATTCTTCAGATAATCTTAGAACTACTTTGCAGCCAACTTCATTTTTATGAGGCAAAATAAACTTTTAAAAAGATTAGTATGTTTTAGGCTTTTAAATAAAAATTACAGTATTGAAAAAAGACATTTTTAAATTTAGTTTAGAATGTTTTGAATTAAACTTCTTTTTTGACCTAGTAAATAATAGTACAAGTTGAACTTTTAAATGTTATGACATAACCTGTGACCTATAAGATTAATTTTTATGTCTTTATTTTACTTGGCAAGTGTAAAGTAGTTATAGAGGTAGTCATCTCACTATTTGTACTAATTTTTGTGTAATGGTTTTCTGAATTTTAAAAAATAAATATATATACACACACATATACATACATATATATTTATTTATTTATATTTATCACAGGGAAAAAATGTGACCTTTGATTTCACCGGAGATAGCATTATCTCTTAGTCATATAAAAATAAGGTCCATCTCTTAGTCATATAGGAAAGATATACATTTTAGTCATATCTAGCTATAGGGATAAATATATCTTATTGCCAGAGATTATTGAAATATATATATGTGTATATATGTGCGTGTGTGTATGTGTGTCTATACATACACATACACACGCACACATAGTTTTTAAAGCAAAAAGAGGCTCATAATGCTTTACAGAGTGTCTGTGTTCCTTTAATGTCTTGTTGGGACCTGGCTGTAACTCTAGAGCCAGGACCTGGCTCAGGTTCACCCATGACATTTTCAGCTGATCTTTCTCTTGTTTTCTTTTCTAGTTGACCTTCAAACAGAAAGTTCATAGCTGCTTCTCAGCTGTTAATGTGATTTACTTCTTATGTCTGGAAGTCAGGATTGTTGTTGAATTCATTGTTTTTAAAAGAATTGAGGTTTTTGGTTTAATGCCAGGACATTCCCTGCTAACAGAAAACTAAATCCACTAACCCCTGTTTCAAAGATTGCTGGCTTTTTGGCTCATGGGCATCTTGGGTACCAGGTCAAGCAGTTGTTACTAGGCGGTTCCTGGCACACCCCGTACATATTGGGTTGTCTATTGATTGTAATCCAAGTATCATTACAGCACCATTCAACAAACACCCAGAGGCTTTCAGTGCGGCAGCTAACCTGCTTTTCCTTAGGCTTTGAAGACAGCATTTGAGTTAGTGGTTGTTTGACTTTACAATTCTGATATTGTATAAAATTTACAATTAAAAGGTTTTTTTCAAAATAGGAAGTGCAGGGTGTGTTTTTTAGGGTTCTAAAGCTCACAGCAAGTACAGTATTAAATATAAATGTGAGGAAGCCACCCGATGAGCTCCACAGATGGCAATCTTACAGCTCTTACTCCCTCAAGCAGGAAACAAGTCAACGTTTCTTACATTGTGAGAAAGAGCCATCTTGTCACCGAAGACCGAGATATAAGTATTAGTTTAATTAAGAGCCATTTACTAGAGTTGTGTAGGTAGTTAGCACCAGTGGTTTGAAAACCATCAGGAGCTTCCGCCAAACAAGATCAAGCTGGTTTCCTTAGACTCCTGTTTTTAATGCCTCTACCACCCTCACTTTAACTTCTTCCCAATAGGAAACAGTGGGAAGGCAGAGAAAGACTGAAAAATCAGCTTAGAATGAATTTTGTTCTTTAAGGATGGTGGTTACCTAAAAGCAGAGCTATTTTAAGAATTTTTTTTTAATTTTTTTTAATTTTATTTATTCACTTTTATAGAGGAGAGATAGAGGGAGAGAGAGGAGAGAGAGACAGAGAGAGAGAAGGGGGGAGGAGCTGGAAGCATCAACTCCTATATGTGCCTTGACCAGGAAAGCCCAGGGTTTCGAACTGGCAACCTCAGTATTTCCAGGTCAACGCTTTATCCACTGCGCCACCACAGGTCAGGCTATTTTAAGAATTTTTAAGGTATCATTTTAGATGGACATCGTGAGTTGTGTTGTTGTAATGTATATTTCATCAAAATGAAACCTACCAACTTGTTTCTATGGTAAACACTATTTAAATGTGTCTGGCCAATGTATGTCTTTCCATAATTTTTCTCTGAGAGTTTCAAGGAGTTCATTAAATTTACTTTCCTAATGTAGGTAGGGAGGGAAAGAAGTATACTGCTCACAAAAATTAGGGGGATATTTTATAGCTTCCTATTCATTTTGAAATATCCCTTAATTTTTGTGAGCAGTGTAGATATAAAGGGATAGATAAAGGTATATGTAAATATTTTTCAATGAGGAAGTAAGACTTGTAAAATTCCCTCAGATTCATATACAATATGACTTTATTATTATGCATGAATATATTTGGCTAAGGGACAAGTCCACTGTTTTATCAATTTAGCTTAAAACTAATACTGCAACAAGGTAAGTACTGATTTCCAAGAGAAGAAATTGATCTTGCTTTCTATTTTCTGTTATTTATACATGGAATTCAGTACCTGTTTATTTCTAGAATAACCAGAGTCCCTTTAAAATTAAATTTATTTGGCTATCTCCACAAGACCCTGAACAAGGTCTTAGATGCTCTTTATCCCTCTTTAACCATTGTCTTTGTTACTCACAGGCCATGGGTCTCCACCTTGATAGAGTTCTGACCTGGGTTTAATTAACTCTTTTTGTAGCCATTCTTCCTGGTTACAGGTTGTATGTGGTAAGTACAACCAAAGTCACCACTTAATTTATTTAGAGATCTCTTAGTATTTCCTAGCAGGTTCATTCAGGAAAGTTGACTACAATATAACCAATGATACAGAAGGGATTTCATTGTGGTTTATATTTAAAATAAAATAAAATAAAATACTGACTTATTTTGAGAACTCTCCCACCTTCCTCAAGGTGTGAATGTCACAAAACAAGCAGATGTGGTCAGATATTTTTCTTGTGATGTAAAATGTATGCTCACTGAGGATATGAACATTATGACAGGGCTCATGGTGTTTATCTAGTTATATTCAAAGGGAAGATACATAGCAAGGTTGATGGGCAAGAAATAGGTACTGAGGAAATAAAACTGCACTGGCCCAACAATGGGGGAATTTTAGCTACCCCACAGGATGGCAGAGAAGCCAGGATGCCTCAGCCTGTTAGACAGGACTGGTCATAATATCATCTTTCATTGCTTGCTGAGGAGGGATGAATATATGGACCTGTGGGATTTCGTATACATTATCTTTCTCTGTCATCCCACTGTTTCAGACTGGGAAGGAGCTCAAGTGAGGGTGGTTGAGGCCCATGAACTTTGAAGAGGCTTTTCTCTGTATTGGCAACTTCTCCTAAGTTCCTAAAGCCAGGGCGGTGGCCCTCTTGGGTCATAGAGCATGGTTTTGCACAGTTTTACAAATCCCACTGACAGAGTCCAAGCATATGTAGTCTTCAGTTTTAATCTGTGTGTTCCTTCAAGAAGGAGCTGAATACTGACAGTCTACTGCTCTGTCCAGTGACCTGAATTAGGATAGCTTCACAGAAGCCAGGGTCTTCCATTTTCTGGAATCCCAGAGGCTCTCTTTTTCACTCCCTCCTTTATTCCCTCTGTAGCAAGGTTTTACCATCTCTCTTCCAGGTTAAGCTCTTTACTGGCCTCCCAGTGTTCATAGATGGCCCCTTTGTTCATCTCCCTTACAGCTGACAAGAGTGAGCTTTCTAAAGGCAAAGGCAAGTCTTGTCATGACTGTGCTTAATGAGTCTTGCAAAGACTTTTTCTTAGCAGAACACATTCCTTTGCATGGCACTTGGAATATACCAAAATGACTGGGACCTACATATTTTCATATTTTTCCAGTCTCTTTCTCTTTTCCCATCCAATCCCTCTGTGCTGTATGCAAACCTTTGGTTTCGCAATGCTTTGTGTTGAATACATAAATTCTTTCTGGGTCCCCCTTCAAGCCTGAGCTCTCCTCATGCCTCAGATACATCTCTCTCTCCCTGCAGTTATCTAGTGGTTACCTGACTTACCCTTCTCACTAGACTAAGCATTTTGAAGACTTTCTTAAATGGATCTGTTTATTCAGCACCTGACACATAGTGAGTACTCAGTAAAATTCATTATATCGATGAATGAATTAGTGGTTATATTATACATAAAGCAGAAGCGAAGGAAGAGCTGTATATAATTAGTACATAATAGGCTTGAGTGCAATTAATATGGGTTTCAATAAGAGTGAGGCTGGCTGGTTGTTCAGGGTGGTCCTCATATAGACAGAGCCCTGGGGGTTAGCCAATAGACAAGCAAAAAGTTTTATTAGTTCATCTTGAGAGATATGACTTGTAAGAATTGACTTATAATTAAGTTGATGGCACATTAACTGAAATGCTCTTTTATTTCTTGACAATGCAAAAAAGGGTGATCTGTTGTGGGCCATTTGCTCAGGCCACATCCTCTTGGTTAGTAAGTCCACTCAGGAGTCCAAATATGAGAGCCTTCTAAGTTCCAATAAGAGTAATTAAACTCTAATTGTCCTTAGGGGGTTTTCCATCAAGCTGGATTATCTAGAAGAATGATTTTCTTTCTTACTAAAGGGTATTTCTTTCTAGATCAGTGACTTTCATACCATCCTTAATAGCAATAGGAACAGCTCTGCCATTGCAATCATAATAACTAACATTTACTGAATGTTTGCTGCATGTGTCTCACTGTTCTAAATGCTTTCATATACATCTACTCAGTCTTCACAACCCTAGGATGTAGTTTCTATTATTAGCTCCATTTTTATAGCCAAGGGAACTACGAACAAAGATATTAAGCAACTTACATTAGAGTTACCTCGTGAATGGAGCTGGGATTTGAACCCAGTCAGTCAGACTCCGGCATCTATGCTGATGGTCATTTCTAGGAATGCAAGTAGTATTTCTTGTGTTTGCTTACAAATGAGGACTGTCTCATAACTGAGTTGTGTGTCGTGTGATGGGCGGTGATGATGGGCACCCCGATTGCTATGGAAGAGCAGCCCTTATCACAGGAATGGGTGTCAGTGATGGACAAACAAAAATCACATGGGGAAGCGGAAGTTGAGAGAGGTGAAGTAACTTGCCCAAGGTCACTCAGCTAGTGAATGGCAAAGGTGGAATGTGGAACTCGGCTGCCCACCTCCAAAACATTCTGTGTCCACTCCGATGTGTGTGAACCCCGGGCAGGCCACACACCCTTCTCCCCCTCTTTCTTCATCGTGCTGTGGTACCTTTGACCGAGGTATCTTTTTCTTTGCTTCATTTGGTTCTTAGGACACACTGTAGTCACCTTTGGTGACCCTGCTTGTTACTCAAGTGTCGGGCTAATTGCTTTATTTAATCCTAAACTGTCTTTTAGGATGGTTATGTAAAAAGTTGAGTTCATTTAATCATTTTACTACTTTCCACTTTGGGGAGTGAACTTTTTCTGACCAGGCCCCAGATTCTAGAGAAATCTTTATTGAAGCCCTGTGACCAGACCAGAGCTTTTTCAGGCCAGGGTTTATGCAAAACATTGGCCTTCGTGGAAAATTTGGTTCTTGCTCACTTGGGTCTCTCTCTCAGTTCATGGAAATGTTCATCAACTTAAGAGGCAGGTCATAGATATACGGACAGGCATGGAAGGCAGCTGTGCTGTCTCTTCCTGTCACCTCACAGCCCTCCTGTATAGTTTCTTAGTAGGTAGACTGTTCTGTGGAAGGTGACTTTTTGCTGAATCTGTTCGTGAGGAAATGACAGTACTTTACAGCATCTGTACCACCACCGACTGAAGCTCTGATCCTTGATGTGTTTAGTTTTTACGTGTGCTCATCTCTTCAGAGGAAGCCACAGGAAATTGCTGCCTGTATTTCCAGGAAATGTAACTATGTCATCAGCTCCCCACTCTGCAGAGCCCAGAAGACCCCGGTGCAGGCATGGCATTGCCACTGAAGGTGGAGATAGGGGGCTGGGTGTGCTCCCAGTCTGTCACTGTGCCCACAGAGGCCTGAAGAAGACAGGCTCATCAGACTCACAGGAAAGCTCTACGTCTCATTCTGTAAACACTCCATCTCTGAACACGTAAACACTATGCATGGAGTGAAGTATGCTTCCAAACTGAAGGCCTGGTGGTCCTCTTTCTGCTCAGGGGTGGCGCCTCCCACCTGGTTCCGGGACTTGGCTAGCACTGTCTCCGCCCACACAGAAATGGGACAGTCTGGGAGAGTTCTCACTTAACCTGTTGATGGACTTGCAGCTATGAAGACAACGAGGTTGTGCTTACCAAACCAGCCATTCTTCAAACAATGATGGTAATAATGATAATATAGCTAGTATTTATTGAGTATTGACTGGTGCACCAGACATTGTATTTAGGACCCTACATGTGTTTTTTTATTTAATCCTTACATAAACCCCAAGAAGGACTTTCTTTATTATTCCAATCTTCAGATGAGGCACCCAAGACTCAGAGAGTGTTTAATATCTTGTTCAGGGTCACACAGCTAGCGGAGGATGCAAAATTCAAACCCAGACCTGTGTCATTCCAAACCAACATTATAAATAGTCAAGTAGGTTTACTGGGGTAAAGAGCTGAGCTACAGCCACGTGTACAGGAAGCAGACAGGATCCACCTGAGCAGGCCGAAGACTGTACCCAGGGAAGGCTTGGGCATAGAACTGCCATAGTAACACTCCCACGTGGAAGAAAGGGTTGGATGGGTGGTCGTCATTACCATGGGCAACTTGTGTGTCTCTCGGTGCTGACGATATCATAATACAAGTTCCCAAATATTAGAGGGTGCCTCTCACCTCATCATGATCCCAGTTTCTTAACAGGACCCTCTTTTCTATATTAGCCTATAAATTCACATTGTGATTAAAACAGGTATGAGAAATTGAAGTTGTTTCAGTTTCTCTGAGAACTGAAACAAATTTTCATTTAAGCATGAAATCTCTTATCTCACGGATCAAAGAGGTGCTCTGGAAAAGAAGTACCCACAAATATTTAGGCTTAATGAGGCTATCTGTTTAATAATATCCCACATTATTGCAAAAAGGTGTAATGTGACTCCAAAGGCACATCCTATAACAAAAAGTCGGAAAAGGGAGCTAGGAATGAATAAAAGATATCAAGAGGACCGTTTATGGACTTCCTAGAAACAGGCCATAAATACGGTTCTGAACTTTCTGGCAGGTATCGTGAAGATGAAAAAAGAAGTATAGCGGAAATTGATTTTCAAAGCCCAAAAGGAGAAAACTTCTCTTAGAATTTTAGTGGAAAAATAGTTTGCAACCTGCATGGGTGTTGGTTGAGAGCCGCTGACGTGCAGCCCTTCTGAACATCTCTCCACAGCCCCCTTATTCCTTGGGTTTAGAAAACCCACCTCGTGTGATTTATCATAAATCTACTTCTGGATTATTTCAGTTTCTTCGTTTCTCTTTTGGGTCTGGTGTCTGATGTCCGGAACATTTCTTTTCTCGTTAGCATCTCTGCTAATGATAAGCAGGGAAAAGAAAAATAAATACACAATTCTAGCCATCAGTTTTGCTTTTTACAGAGGTGACTCTAATGCATTTTCAGCTAAGGGGAGTTTCAAGAGCGATCTCTCTGGATTAGCCTACTAACAGAGCTCCTAGCTGCCGGGAGCTCAGCCGGCCTGTGTGTGTCGTGAGCCCCACCTGGGCCACAGGTGAAGGCAGGGGAGAGAGGCCTGCGGAGGTAGGTTTGACCCCATGATACCCAAGATAAAGGCCACTCCTTAACTTTATATAATATAGAGTGTGGAAAGGGTGGAAACTTCTATTCGTTTGCTGGGGCTGTCATAAGTACCACAGACTGAGTGGCTTAGACAACAGAAATTTATTTTCTCACAGTTCTAGAGGCTCAAAGGTGTCAGCAGGGTTAATTTTTTTTCTGGGGTCTCTCTCCTTGGTTTGAAAAGTGGCTGAAGATCATGTGATCTTCCCTCTGTATATGTCTATATCCTAATCTCCTCTTCTAATAAGAACCCCAGTCATACTAGATTAGGGCCAACCCTAGTGACCTCGCTTAACTTTATTTTATTTTTTAAAAATTATTGTTTTATTGAATTTATTGGGATGACATTGGTTCCCAAAACCATACAGGTTTCAAGTGCACCACTCAACAGACCACCACGTGCCCACCGCACCACGCGCCCTCTGCCCCTAGCACCGTCTCTTTCTGTCCTGTTGTCCTCACCTCTGCTTGCCTGCTCCTACCTCTCTGAGGTCCCTGTCTCCAAACACAGTCCCAGTCTGAGGTAAAGGGGTTAGGGTTCCAACATAGGAATTTGGGAGGGATACAGTTCAGCCCATAACAAAACTGCTGATTAAAATAAGATATTTCAATTACCTAGATTTCAATAATACATATCTCTTTCTTCTCCAGTTACAAAGAACTGGAAGTCTTGCAAGGTACCCTGTTATATATTTTGCCCTTAAAAGGGCAAATCACAGTGAAGGTATGCATGTCTGTGCGTGTGTGTGTTTTCCTCTTTTGGATCGAATATACTGTATCTCTTGAAAGTTTGAAGATCAGTGCATTTCCTTTTGTTCATAAAATAATAATGCCTAGCTTTTACTGAGTTCTTTTAATCTCCAAGGCTCTCTTAAATATTAGCTAATTAAGGAAAAATAAAGGAAGTGTGGCTAAATAGCCTCTCTTTGAGGACTAGCCCAATGGACTTAGAATATACAGTGATTTGCTGTATCTTTGAAAACAGAAGCAACTAGAAATATTTTATTATTGGCTATAATAGCAAGTGTCATCTCTTATTATGTTTGGCAGCTGACATATCAAATTGCATTTTAGTTGGTTGCTATACATGAAATAGTGGGATATGAGTAGACTAAAAATGAGAATTTACAGCCCCGGGACTTGGAATTTCTCACATCTGGGGGTTACCATGACAACTCATCAGGATGTTGCTTTGTAATCTTTTGGATTAGCTTCTAGCCCAGGATCATCGGATTGGAATTGGAGGGGGGAGTGGTAACAGGATGTGAAAGTTTTACCTTTACTAAATGTTATTTGAATTTATAGTTTGGTCATGTTGCTAGAGTCAAGTAGAAATGACATTGAGGGAATATTTAAACTCTGCAGAATCTAGACAAGGTCACATTTGTCAGCGAGAATATTCAGATGGAGTGGTCTGAGACTCAGCAGCTGAAAGACAGGATTTCCTGTCCTTGGCCAGTGGATAAAAAACATGCAAGTATCCCTTAATATATGTACACCCCTGAATAGTCATATGGAAATGAAAATTTAGGAAATTAAACCCTGTTTATAATTGTCTCATGTTATAAAATTGGAACTGAACGTGCCCCAGAAAGTAATCCACAGCTGCTTTCTAGCGCTCCTTACCCTCCATCTCAGCTGGAAATGGCCTGCGAAGTGTGGAATCTGAACCGCGGAAGGGGACTGGGCAGAGTGCGGAAGGAAGCGGTTGGAAAACTAGGCACTACATTCCTCAGCTCTCACACTGGCGTTGGCCGCAGGCCCCACACCTCCCGTGTGACAGAGCGCCTCTCAGACACGCTCCACACCGGGGGGGGGGGGGGGGGGGGGGGGGGAGGCGGGGGGTCAGTGGAAGCAACCTGGAAACTGAAGCGCTCGGTTCCTAAGTCTGATCCCCGATCTGCCCCTAATTGTGTGATCTTGGACAGAACATACGTGAAGTCTGGCTTCCCCCGGGAAATGTGGGGGTGAGTTTCCTCTGCTGGCGAATTCTGCTATGTATCATCATGTGGGGCAGGGCACCCTGTTTCTTTGCCATTAAGCCCACATGTTCCTCATTACTTTGCATTAGGACTACCCTTCCATAGTTAGTGAGAACCCCTAATAATTAAGAGAGAGAGAAATGATTCCTCCCTACCCCCATAACTTTTTAGGTTTTATTTCTGAAGCAAGGGCCATCATGTAGTGAGGAGAGGATGAAATCCCAGACGGAAGACGGCCAGTTCCAGTTAAGGTTTCCCACTACCACTGTTACGACATCAGCTTAGCAAATATCTACTGAGCATTTCTATATGGAGACAGTGCCGTAATTGCCACTTAATTCTTACAGTGAATACTCACATGTGTATGTATGTGATATCGTATATAAAACTGAGTGTTTGCTATGTACCAAATGTTATGTTGAAACATCACAATAACCCAGTGAGGTAGATACATAGATTGTCAGTTAAGCATCACAGCAAGGAGGTGTTATCAATGAGCTCCTTTTTAACAAATAAGGAAACTGAGCCACAGCTAGTAACAGGTAGAGCAGGGATTTGATGTAGAGGTATAACCTGAGAACCCTTCCTCATGATCTCCCTCTGATGGTTCTCCACACTCATGTGGAGACAATAGCGGTCACACGAGGAGTTTTTTGAGTATTTGGATCGCAGGGCCCCACTTAGCATCAGTCAGATTATCTGGGTTGGAGCCAGCACCTGGGTATGCCAATAAGCAGCTAGGGTTGGGAACCACTGCCTCAGATAGAACACTGGGTTTGTGGTTGGGTAGTTAGTTAGTTGCCTATAGCCCCACAACCAGCCGATGACCAACCTAGGCCTTGCATCCACGCAGTTGACTTGAAAGCCCAGCATCTTGGCAGCATAGTTACCTATGTTACAGTTATTGTTGTGGTGAAGGCTTGTACCTACCATCATGCCTGTTTCCCTTTCCTCGTCTAAATCCCAAAGCTACAAGTTTATTTAGGGTCTTTTAAAGACTGTGTAATAGACCACATTATGGTAATTAAAAAAGAGACTTCTTATTTGAAACAAATAGTGATTTTGCACTTAAAAGTTTCAAAGTTAACTTATCATCATGTCCATCTTTAATGTTAAGTTATCGTGCTCTTTCCTCATTGAGCGAAACCTTCCAGCAGTAGAGCCTAGGACTATGGTTCCAAAACCTTGATGCACATTGCTATCAGCCAGGCATCTTTAAAAACCACAGATGGCCGGCTCCCACCTTAGACATTCTGATTTTACTGGTATGTGACCTGGGTAATAGCCTATTTAAAAGCTCTCCAGGTGATTCTGATGTGCAACAGAGTTTGAATCAGTGGTTTAAGAACTGGGTCTGGCCTGACCAGTGGTGGCACAGTGGATAGTGTCGACCTGGGACACTGAGGTCTCAGGTGTGAAACCCGAAAGTCACTGGCTTGAGCACAGGCTTATCCAGCTTGAGTGCAGGCTCGCCGGTTTGAGCATGGGATCATTGACATGATCCCGTGGTCACTGGCTTGAGCCCAAAGGTCACTGGTGTGAGCCCAAGGACACTGGCTTGAGCAAGGGGTCACTGGCTTGGTGTGGACCACCCAGTCAAGACACATACGAGAAGCAATCAATGAACAAGTAAAGTGACACAGCTACGAGTTGATGCTTCTCATCTCTCTCTCTTCCTATTTGTCTGCCCCTGTCTATCCCTCCCTCACTGTCGCTGTCTCTCTCTCGCATAAAAACAAAACAAAACTGGGTCTGTAAGTTGACTGTGGAATCACCTCTGCGGACTGAATTTAACTTTTCACCTCTGACAGTGTCTCGCCATCGTCCTCTTTTGTATTTTAGCCAGCCAGATTAGTTTGCATTTATTTCTGCTCAGGTCACTATCTCAGAATTCTATCTTGATGTCAAAGGATATCTGCTCCCCAAAGTTATTCTTAGGCTCTTCAAGTGCTGCTAGTGACAAGTCTGTGAGATATCTTTGTAAGGTTTCAGCCTCATTGAACTCTCTTACTTTCAGTATGGGATGTATTTTTTTTAATTGTTCTACTTTTTAAAACATTTTTACTATTTTAGTATATGTTGCCTTTTCCTTCCAAGAGCAAAATAAACACTTCCACGTAATGCTTTATAATAATAAGCAACTTAACGGATCTTTCCCCAAACCAGCTGACCATCAGATTTCACTATTGAGAAACATCTAACGAGCCTATAATACTTAACAGTTGATAAAATCTTACAGATAGAAATATGGTTAAGTTGAAGTCTCAGACTTAATCATCAGAGAGCTTAGAAAAGTCAGATTTACTTAACTGATAAATAGAGTTGGATTATTAAAGTTAAAAGGGTAAATTTATTGACGAGTTTGCAGACATGCTTGATTAATCTGAAACTTCAGTAGATACTAGGTCTTAAACTGAGAATTTTAAGATGAAAGAGATGTTGTTTGGTGGGTAACGGGGGCAGGTAATTTGCACAATGGAACAACTTTTGGCAAAGGCTGGGAGATAGAAAATGGAGCATTATAAGATTGTCGGCCAGCTAGGCAGGATTGAAGGCATAAACTGGGTATAACAGGTAAGGAGGAAGGACTGCTGAGGTGGAGCTAGTTGTGTGAGATTTAAAACAAGAATACTTTGGAAGAGCTTTTAAAAATGGTATGTGATACTCTGACCAATATCACCCTGTTAAATTTAATTGTCTACATTAAACAAAGAAAGGGTATGTGAGAGGGAGCTTCTGTTTTCCTCTGTGTGGTGTGGAAGTCCAGTGGGTCTGTAATTCTGTTGGGTGTTACGGATCATGAACAAGGCAGGTCACTGGAGTTGGGTTACTATGTTTTTCTTGCGGGAAAGGCTTTTTGAATTTTTTTTCTGCTTTTTTGGTTTAAAAATCTCTCCTTCTGAAGTCTGGTCTATATCTTGCTGCTGTAATCCGCAAGCAGAGCAGAGGGGGTTAGGACTCCTCTCTTTTGAAGTGCAAGGGTCAGGGCAGGAAGGGGGCTGTCACGGTTGTTTCTCTTTGTTCAGGAATTAGAACATGTGAGCAAGTGGTTTCACCCCTCATTCTGTGAGCTGTTTTCCTCCAATATTTCCTAATTTTTCCCATGACGTTTCAGTCTGTTTCTTCACAAGATTGCGAGGCCTGAAAGACCCCATTGTTTTACAGGAGTGCTCGCTTGTGCATATTTGCTGATCCAGCCGGCTGGGGTCTGAGTGTGGGTGGGACATGGGGGATAGAATGAAGACTGCAGAATGTGTGGAGCATATTTATGATAGTAGCAAACACTTTCTGTTTATCGGGAGTTTATAGAGGCTTTTTCTTTATACTTTCAAAAGATTTTTTTTTCTCTTTCGAACTATAGTCTGCCCTGATGGACAGAAATAGGATCTTTCCTTTAGGCTACAGAAACTTTCTTAATGGCAAATCAGATGGATGCAGGACTCATCCAACCTCCACTGCATCAGCAGATGAATGCAAACTTTGATTCTTGTAAACACACAGTCCTGGCTGGCCTGCCGAGGATTCAGCTGAGCTCTCAGAGCTTTGCAGCCCTGTGTGTTCTGCGCGACAAATCTTCGTCACTGTGTTCTTTTCAAGGGTACAAAACATTAAATATAGTAGGCGGGAAAATGCAGTAAGAGAGAAAACCCTAGCTAAAAGCAAAATAAATTTTTGAGCAAAGGAAATCAGGTGTTCATGCTAATGAGATTTTGTCTAAATAAAGTTAATGTATTGTCTTGATGTTAACTTTTAAGGAATTGGGATCTATATTTGATTAACAGTAATATGCCAGTGGAATACACTACATTTATATCAACTTCTGAAATAATATGAACATTTTCAGTCAGATTTACCAAGTTCCACATCATTTAAAAATGTTCACAATGGTAGCAGTGACCCCGGGACCTCAAGTCAGTGGTATGAGTTGATTGCACACATCTCCTCACAACTCTGTTCAGGGAGTCCTGTAGAAGGTGTGAAATCAGCCAGGGTGGCAGTATTTACACCAGAAATCAAACACTCCAAAGAGTGCCCTTCACCAGCAGAGCCTGTTTTTCAACACTGCCCAACGCGGGATTTAAAACTTGAGTCTTCTCCTGAGGCAAATAATGTAGTATTTCCACTCAACATAACAGCCAGTGTGGACCTTTTAAAATATAATTCAGTCCTTGTGGCTTCTCTGCCTAGAAACCTTCCATGGCTTCCCATTCACGTGGAGGACAACTCTCACTGTGACCCGAGAGCCCCCCACGCATGGCCCCTCTTTCCTCTTAGCCCCCCCCCCTCTCCTCCCACTCTTACCTCCAGACCCTGCTTCTTTCCTAGGGCCTTTCCTCGATGGCAGGTCCCAAACGGCAGTGTGTGCCAGTCACCTGCAGGGCTTGTTAGAGAGACTGCTGGGCCTCACTCCGGAGTTTCGGAGCCAGTAAAAAGTTTCCAGGTGATGCTGTGCTCCACTGGGAGACCCACTGCTCTAACTCACCTTCCCTGGGTTTTCCTCTCCTCCTGCAAGTCATTGATCCACTTTCCCCTCCTCACTCGCCCTCACCATCCTATTTAAAATTGCAGCCTTCTTCCACCCCATTTCCAGTTCCTCTGTTCCCAGTCAGTGTTCCTCTGTTCCCAGTCAGTGTTTTCCATTGCATGTGTCATAACACAGATAACTTATTTAGTGTGTTTCTCATTTGTGTTTATTTTATCTCCCACTGCTGGACTCTAAATTCCACAAAGGTAGGATATTTCATCTGTTTTCTTCATTAATGTGTCTTAAGTCTCTAGACCAGTGCCTGGCCCATAGGTGCTCAGTAAATTTTGTTGAGTGAATTAGAGAATGAACAACATTGAGAAATGAATAATGTTCCTCAGATATGGGTCCCAGCCTCTTTAATTCTAACTCACTAGAGTATCTTAAAATACTTGATGCAGTTTTGTGTCTCAGTTTCACTACCCTCAGGATGAACACATCTGCCCTCAGGTAAAGTTTGGGAATGACTTGATGACCCTTAAATAGTAGGTGTACTTTAAGTATTGCTCTTAGATTTAAATCTCAAAAGCTCGAAGTCAGTGGTCTTCAAACTCTGGTCTGCACAGGTGTCCTGGAGATACTTGAGGGATTCTGCAAATGTTTAATTTGCATTTCATTTTTAATAATATTTTAAACAATTTTTATAATCCTAATAAAAACATATGCACACTTTAATGTTATGTATCAAACTTTCAGACACTGGGACCACCAACACATTGAATTGGACTATCAAGTTAACCTTGAAATAAAGTGTTTTCTGCTGTTTTGGCTTATATGTTTAAAGCTCTTATTATTGAGTCATTGATAAAGAAATTCTGTACCAGTGCTTTTCAGCTTCCGGCCTGATTAGAAATCGAACAAGCATATTCTTCCTGTTAGACATGCTCAGTACGCTCAAGTACGTGCCGGGCAGGATTCGGGAGCCTCTGGTGGGTGTAGGCTTCTGTGTGGACTAATGGCCAGTTGTCCAATAGGTGAACACAGCACACATCACTTAGTGGCATATATTGTTCTGTGCTCACTCTACATTTTGGTTGCTCCATGACTGATTATTAAAGAAATCAAGTAGGTGCCAGATTATTATTAGTGATTGAAAAGGAAATTTAAAAAAATTTAACCGCTGCATTTTTTTCAAGCTTTTAGGGTAGTTTGAGGCATGTCATGAGATTACAAAATCAATCACTAAAGAATTGTTACCATTTCCAGTATAACTATCCTTTGCTGTTCCAGTCTACTCATTTCCACAATTCGGGTATGGAAATTTCCCATGGTGAGTTCCAATAGCAAAGGATATTCATGTCAGTTTGATTTCGTAAGTTTTAGATAGTGAGACAAGTGGCAGATAGTGAGAGATTTATCTGAAAATTTGTCTGAATCTGTTTGTAGCTCAGGGAGCTGGAATTCAGGCAGGGAGCGATACCTGTAGTTTCCCAAGACTGTGAGGATTTTCTTAATACAGTGCATCCGGATACAATTATAGAAGTAAATCGTATTCAGCATCGGTTTTGAAAGTCAGTTAATAAGCCTACTACTATCTTAAAGCTCCACTCCCTGCTATCTCAAAAATGCCATTGAATGTGTTACAGGAAAATAGTTCTATTTTATGGAACATTTTGTAGACCACCTTTCACATCCGTCTAGCAGTGCATTGAACACTTTGTTGTACTGTCTCCCACACTAGAAAGGAAGAAGCGTGTCTCATTCGTGCCAGTGCCTGCCTTTGCCTAGCATGCGGTGAGAACTCGGCACGTGGTCATTAAATGACGCTGCACTCCACAGGAGAGGGGAGTCAGAGTGTGAGGAGCGATGCAGCCTCCTAGAAAATACACAATCAGTAACTGTTCACACTAAGCGTACGTTTTATCATTAACAAACATCTCCAGTGGTTCCATGATTCCATCTCCTCTTCGACCCTCAGGTACAATCATTTTAAGTTTTCTGAATTCTTTCTGGAAGTGCCTTTTGACTCTGACCCTTCCATGCCCTCTGACAGCCACGCCCCAGTTCCTCATCCCTCTCTTCATTCCTCGCCTGGACTATGGAAGCAGCCCGGCAGCCCTCGTCCAGCCCCAGTCCTCCCTCTGCTTCTCACAGTGTTGCTGTACTTGTCACCTTATTCAAGAAACCCAGCAAATCCTTTGCCCTACACTGCCTCCAGGAAAAAGTGTCAACCTGTGCTGTCCAGTACAGCATCCACTAGCCACATGCGGCCATATAGCTCTTAAAATGTGGCTGTCCAAATTGGGATGTGTTCTATGGGTATCAATACCAACACCCTATTTTTAAAGACTTAGTATGGAAAAAAATACAAAATACCTCATTAATAATTTTGGTATTGATTCCATGTTGAAAGGGTAACAGTTTATTTGGATCAGGGGTCGGGAACCTATGGCTTGTAAGCCAGACGTGGCTCTTTTGATGGCTGCATCTGGCTCACAGACAAATCTTTAATAAAAAAGATAATAACGTAAAAATATAAAACATTCTCATGTATTACAATACATTCATTTCCTACTGCTCATGTTCATGGTTGCGGGTGGCTGGAGCCAATCATAGCTGTCCCCCAGGGACAACACCAAATTTTTATTGGATAATGTGTAATGTAACACAGGTCGTTGTATGGCTCTCACGGAATTACATTTTAAAATATGTGGCATTCATGGCTCTCTCAGCCAAAAAGGTTCCCCACTCCTGGTTTAGATATATTGATTTAAGTAATATATTAAAATTAATTTCTCTTGTTTCTTTTTACCTTTTTAATGTGGCTACTAGAAAATTCAAATTGATATGTGTGGTTCACCTTCTATTTCTGTTGGTCAGTGCTGGTCTAAGCTGTATCATAACATTTAAAATTTCTTGTAAAATCTGACCTCAGTTACCTTTTTAGCTTCATATCCCAGCCCTTCCTGCCCTCTTCAGAACTTGTCGTTATCCCGAGAACTCACCAGGCCTTTACTGATGGGTATTTTTCCATATTCTGTTCCTTCTTCCTGAAATGTCCTTCCCTTTCTTTGTTAGCTATAAAATCCTACTCAGATATTTAAAACCTGACTTAAATGTCCTGTGCTACCGAAGTCAAGCCCCATTTCCTCCTCCTCCCACAGCAAGCTCTGCTCCTTCCATTACTGGGCTTGCCTTGGTGCTCTGACATTAGGCACCTTCTTAACTAGACGTCTCAAAGGGGAAGGCTGCAGCTTATTCCTCCGATGACCCCTAAGGATTCGCTGGCGTGCACTAGACATCTACTCAACATTTATTAAATCAATGTATGTGAACTAATTTCATCTTACCGCACTCACTGTTATTTTTATGTGAAACCAGTCTTGATCATCTGAACCACTGGCCATGGAAAACATTAGATGCTGAGGTGTGGATCGCCCTGGACCTGTCAATCATATCCCCAGTTTCAAATTCTCATGTTCAATAAAATGGTTTCTTTTTTTCCGCCTAGTTGACTTACATAATACATTTGAATTTATGAAATCCATGGTTATTGTGCAGACTGAGAGTATAAAATGACAGTATAAATCACCACTTTTTAAATTTTTGTTTATAGGTATTTCATATAAGCTTTTGTTTGATTGAAGATTCCACTTCTAAACAAGTCTGAAGTCCATGGTTCTAATCCTTAATTTCATTTACATTTTCATTTCAAAGGTTTGATTTTGATTTTGATGAGGTTGTATACAGTATCGCATGAGTTCAAACAGAGCAAAATTTCTCAACTCTGGCCACACAATAGATACAACTGGGCAGCTTTCAAAAATACTAATACCCAGGCCCATCTCTGGGGACCCTGGTATGTAATCGGGCTGGTGGAGGAGGGCCTGGCACCCAGTATTTATGAAAATCGTAAATGCCTTTTAATAAATCGACTCTACAGTGCTAAAGAGCTAGATAAACTGTGAAAATGCTGAAGTTCTGCATTGCTCAATTCTCTTTTTATTAATATTGTGAGTACATGGAATGTAATTTTAAGTTTGTACTGTGATTTTGGAATCAAAAACAGCATTTAATTGAACCTGCCTTCTGTGATCAGGTTCCCAAGTTTTCTGAAATTAAAAAGTTCCCCTTTCTGCTATTCTCTAAAACCTACATACAGCAAAATTTTAATGTCCTGTATTGGTAGAAATAGCTAACAAAAGATATTCAGGTCATGGACTGACCAGGCCAACGGTTGTAAGAAGTTTGCCCAGGTCTTCCTGGCATCCTTGTTTACCTGAATAAACAGTATTTCCCTGACAGAACTTCCTAGCTCTGACTCTTGATAAGACCTGACATTTTGCTCAATCATTTTTTAATGATATTCTTCTTTTTGTTCTTGGTATGTGAGAAATAAATATTTTAAAAAGGTATGGGAAAGAATTTGCTTTAATTTCTTAGTTCAGTAGAATGGGCTGGTAATGCACACCATAATTCTTGTGGGGACAGAAGCAAAAATGACCTGAATTCTGTTCATCAAGTGTCTCTTCATAAATTTTTAAGACGTTGTAAAAATAAAGGACCTGAAATCCTGTAAAGGAGATAATCTGGGGTAAATATTTTGAGTACTTTGTAAGAAAGTCTTACGAATGGCGTGCTCCATGACATCATTATACATTACTGAGATGTAGATGTAAATAAGCATAGGTTTTGCAAATTCTCAGTTTGGTGAAAGTGAGTGTATGCTCTTACTCTTCTAAAGTGTCTCCACTTTCAGTTTGAGCTCTTCAGGAAAAACAGAAAAACACACTTGGGATCAAATCTTTAAGGCAGAAAAAGGAATAGAATCCTTCAGTTAACTTGGTTGTTTGCAGTTGGTGTGTCTTCTGTGGGAGACTGATGTCATGCAGATTGAATGCAGAGGCAAATTTAGGGGTGTGTGTGTGTGTGTGTGTGTGTGTATGTGTGTGTGTATAAAAGTCCCACACCCACCCAGAATGTGAAGTGAGTGTGAAGGGCACCATAACAAACCCTGGATCTGTCAAGAATGTACCTATTTTTAACACACTGGATCAAGTGTCAGCACTCAATCCGAGATGAGGAAGGGGGAAGAGAGCGCGTTGTTCTGCGGATGGTAAACGACCCTCTGGTGTGTTTACAGTACAGCTGTGCATTCTTAATGGCTCTGCCGCTGCCATGTCAGGTAAAGTTTTCTTTGCACGTGATGAATGGCAGAGAATTCTTTAGCAGGGGGAACCAAAGAAGCTGGGAGGAGGAAAGGGGAAGGGAAAAACGGAAAAGAGAGAGAAAAAGCAGCACGCAGCTCCAGAGGGAGACAGTCTGTGCTTTGCAGTTGCTTGTGTGGATAGAAACCAGATGGTAAGCTGGAACACCCGCTTGGCTATCTGAGGAGCCAAACATATGGTTAATGGTTGGGAGAAATAGCTTTCAGAGCCAGGGCTTTGCTGACTGCTTCATATTACAGATTGTTACAGTGTGTCATTACATTGCCAACCTAAGTGCTTAATACCCACTGCGGGTGCTGGGCATACACTTACAAGAAGGACTTTTAGCTCTTTGCTGGCTCTGAGTGCAGAAGTGACATCATAGAGAGGCTTAAAATGTCTGGTGTTGGGAGGTAGGGAAAGGAGTAATTCTGTAGTGGAAACAAGATTTTTTTTTTTTTTTTAACAAGCCAAGCCTTTACTCCACCAAACTACACTGTTTTTATGAGAACCTTTTTAAATGAGTCGGGCTCTCTCTCTTACACACACACACACACACACACACACACACTTTGAAACAGAAATCTAACACACGGTCCATGTTGCCCGACTCCAGTGGCCCCTTTTCACCTGGAAGCCACGTCCCTGCACACACAGGCCCTGCATTTGAAGTTGCTGTTTGGGGAGCTTTGGGCAACAGCAGGCCCGTGTTATCTAAGGAACTGCTGAGCCCATTCATCTGCTTTTCACGGCCTGCTTCCTTTTATTTTTAGCCAAATCCGTCAGGCCTGACAGGCGGGTAATTCGAGCCAGAGAAAGGGCAGAGCTCCAGGTCCTTTCCACAAAGCAATTCTTCTCCTCCCTCCTGGGAGGGCTCCAGACTTGGCCTGCTTCAGGCAGATGGATTTGTTGAGTCATGTGAGATCATTTACACAAAAACACAGTGAGGCAGTGGAAATTTGAAAAAAAAAAAAAAAAAAAGAAAGAAAGAAAGGAAAAAAAGGAGGGTGGGGAAGGGGGAAGAGGAGGGGAAGGGGGGGGTGCGCTGCGGCGGAGGCTGCCGGGGAGCGCAGGAATTTGCAGCGAGGCAGCTAGACTGAGAGGAATGCCGTAGATTCATTTGTGTATAAGGTAATGTCTAGTTTACACAGCGGGGTGGAGCCAGGCTGGAGAGACGCCTTGAACTACTAGCCGGCCTGTACTCAAAAGAGGAAGGGGGTGTGGGCAAACTCTTTTTTTTTTTTTTTAAACAACACCCACCAAACAAAGACCACAGTGTTGACAGCCTTGGGTTCCAGTAGCCGTAAACTACCAACGGGATGGTTTATAGAAAATGAGTTTGCTCTGTGATGTAATACAAGTTTGCTTTGTCCTGACTCCAGCATGACTGAGGCAGCAGCAGAGGGAGGAGAGGAAACTTGGAAAAGGGCTCTTGGTTAATGGTTTCCAGAGATGATTTAGCAGGACTTGAGGGAGGAAAGTGGGATATTGTGGAGAATTATTTCGAGGTGTACCATAATTGCGGTAGGTAAAATAAAGTCATTACTAAGGCTTCCTTGTTCAAGAGGAATTGAGCAATGATTTTGAAATGCCAAGGAAGGTATCAGTTTTCCCTACCACAGTATTCATTTTCCTCTAGCTTCTGGGACATTAAAATCAAAGAATATAAAATACTGAGTGTTACATGTAGATAAACAGTATTAGCATTTAGTGGGTCAGTCTTGTTTACTGTTTATACCACAAGCCTTTAAAACAGCCCATTAAAAAATTACCTCTTCATTCATGAAGTTCCTTTTTTTCTTCTCTTTCTTTAAATTAGCTTACATGCATTAATTAGGCTTGGATGGGGATTTTTCCCTTTTTCGATAGAATAAAAGGGTGCATAAGAGAATAATGACTGTGTTATGAAAATGTCACATTCTTACACCAGATGTACAGAAAACATACTATGTAAAAGAAACGGACTGTAATCAGTGGTACATAAAACTAGATTAGGGAGTATTTCAAAATATGCACCATGATTGTTTTCATTATAATACATTTCCACAATTCCGCATTTACTTATGCAAATTTTTTAGCCTCCCTAAAATGTAGGTCAACATCACCGTAGTTCCTCATGTTTTGTTAGTATTTTCAAAGTTGAAACATTGAGCCATTTTATTTTCCAGACCTAGATATATATGCTCAGGCTACACGTACAGTTTTAGTAATTGTGAAACTTAGCTCATAAATTCCTTCTGTCGATACCACTGAGTGGTGATAGGAAGCATTCAAATCACACCTTTACTGGGAGTCCACGCAGCACTCACAGTGATGCTGGTGATACTAGTGTCATGTTGAAGCTGCCCCCAACCCCAGTACTTTCCTGGTGGCTCTAATGATCTTACTCTGCATAGTTAAAAGGCAGCTTTCATTTATTTTACTCAAGAAGAGAGCAGATAAATTTCTGTGGTGGTTAACTGTGCACATTTGATTGCACATCAACATTATTGTAATGTGATTAAGAGTTGTTATTTTAAACCTACTCACACCCTTGAGTGTTCCCTCTTACATCGGAGTTTCTCGTATTCAGCACCGTTGACATTTGGGACCAGATAATTAGTAGGGGGGCTGCCCTGTGGAGGACTGGGTATTTAGCAGCATTCCTGGCCTCTACCTACTAGATACCAGTAGCCCCCTTCCCCAGTCATGACAACCAAAATTGTCCCCAAACAGTGCAAATGTCCCCAGGGGGAATGGGGGGCCAAAGTAGGCCCTGGCACAGAAATGCTGCTCTGTTTTTATTTTGGTTTGGAGGTTCACTCTCCAGCGTCCTCATGAACTGGGCACTGTTACTTCTGAGATTGAATTAAAGGGTATAAAATAACATTTTTCCTCCTGCCATTTATCTTAAACGTGGGGACTGCAAAGTAGGTTAAGTTTTCCAGGGCTCAATCAAGCAAGGGTATTTGGGGAAAATTTTTTCCCACCAGAAGACCTAGAGTTTTGTTACACAGAATGATCTCTCTTGGAATTCTGGCCTTAGCAGGTGGAACCCTTCAAGGCCGCCTTGCAGCGACTTTCCCAGCGCTGTTGAAGAGGAAATGGCCCCACCAACTGAGCTCCGGGATATTGACATAAGAAAGCTAATGTCTTCGGGGACTAGAGCAGAGAGCCCAGGTCACAAACTCAGTGGCTGTCTCCAGCCTCTCCACCTCCACCTCAGCCCCAGGAAGGAAGAAAGGCAGTGATGACAGTTCTTTCTTTGGAACAAAACAGACATCCTCTCTATCGGAGTGGCTGTGGTCTCAGAAGCTGGAACTCTCGTTAAACAAGGAATGTAGAGCTCTCCACAGGCTAAGACAGGCATAAATTTCCTCTGTTTGTTTTGAGAGGACTAGTGTCGACTGCTGTAATGAGATCAGAGGCTCCCCCAGGGACAAGGCCTCCAGGTCGGCTGCCGGAGCCGTTTTCCCTGGCCCGTCTCTCGGCTGCTGTTGGAGGACGCGGTGACGGCACAGAGCATGGTGGTGAGGCGATGGTGCCCTTGTTTCATTCCTTGCCATCCTTGCCTTGCCAAGGCTACTGAAACGTCAGCATGCAGTTGTCTAATTCTAAGTCATGGAAAGGTTAATGTGAGGCAACATCCTTTCCTCCGAACTGAGGACACACTGAGTTGTGTGCGGAAAGGGCGGCCTTGTGCCGGGAGGTGGTGTCTCCGTAGGTGACGGCACTACTGAGCGGCGCGGCTCAATGCCTGGCTACCTTCACCCTCTTCCTCACCCAGCATCGCTGTGCTGTGTGGAGGAGTTAGGGTACGAGTCACAACAATGTAGCATATGCTACAAAGAATGTATTTGGGGCTCTAGCCTGAATTTCAGCTAAATGGTCACATCCAGGAGCCTAAATATGGCCAAATGTAGGAAACCCGAATCTGGACAATTAGGGAACACCAAGCGGGACATTTTTGGCAATATCCTATGTTAAGATAATGCAGCCTGGTCGATTTCTGACCCTCCCCCTCCACTTTTAGGTATGCTGGATAAAACAGAAAATTTTAAGTGCCTATTGAGCCCAAAAGCAGGAAAGGGAAATTGCCAGGGGCTAGAAGATGTTAATGCTACCAGCTCATGAGTGATTCAAAGCTGGCACAGTCTGTAGGTTTTAGGGACTGTCGTATTTATACTCATACAGGAACTATTTGCCAAAAGGGGGCAAGAAGAACCCCCCTCCCCCATAGTCTGTGGGGCTTTGAGTGTGTATATTTGGGGCATGAAGGTGGGGGATGGAAAACTAAGGTGAGGTTGTTAGCTGTGGGGTCTGTTGTTCCCCTCTCTGCAAGGTGTGGTAACTTTGGTTATTTTGACATAGACACTAAACTAGTACAAGAGCACTCAGCCCTAGGGCCCTGTAGAAGCAAACACTAGATCTCTGTGGAGACGTTAACAACCCAGGAGGTGGTACACCCTCCACAGGAACAAGCCACCCTACGGAGAGGCTGGTACTGAAAGGACAGTAGAGCCTTGAACAACACACACAGGTTTGAACTGTGCGGGTCCACATACATGCGGATGTTTTCAACAAATACGCACGGGACTGTCAATGTCTTTTCTCTTCCTTATGCTTTTCTTAATAACACTTTATTTTTTGTAGCTTACTTCATTGTAGGAAGACAGTATATAATGCATATAACATACAAAATACATGTTAAGGGACTTTATGCTATCAGTAAGGCTTTTGGTCAACAGTTGTCTATAAGTAGTTAAATTTTGGCAGGAGTCAAAGTTACGTGCAGATTTTTTTACTGTGTAGTGGTTCGGCACCACTAACCCGCCTTATTGTTCCAGGGTCAGCTATACAGAATTGGACCCTTAGGAAAGCAGAGAATCCCTAAGATTACTTTCGACAGGGTCCCATCATGCCAAATTGAGCTTTCTGCTGTGGATTATTGTAAGTTTCTTCCCTGAGGAACAAGGCATTACATCTACTCTGGCTTTCTAAGCAGTTGAGTCTCAGTTGTAAGTCCTAGCCCCCAGTAAGGTGACTATCCCTCATTACACCTTGTCCTCAAGGTATTCTTGAGAACCATTTCAGTTCCTTAATTGGAAACATTTTATTGGAGAAATACATAGCTGGTCCCCTTGAGCTTCTTTAAAGAGAGATACCTTCCCAGTGATTCCCCTCATCCTAGCTTCCTTTTCCGTGGGTCATTCTGAAATAACTCACTAACTGGACTTTCAATTGAGTTATTTTAGCTTCTCAGCAAATCACAGGAAATGTGTTTGCCTGGATTGTTCAGTAAACCCCCCAGGGAGAGGGAAGCTGACATTGTTTGAAGGTCTGAGGGATTCTTTCAGCATAAAAATCAAAGAAACCCAGGTAAGTCAGGCATGGTTGGTAAACCTTTGTCCTGGACTAATACAATTCAGCCTTCTCAATCCAAAGAGAACAAATGGTTGGAGATTCCCTAGAACTCTGGATGGCCACCAAGAACATCCCGTGCAGTGACATGCGCTGTTGGCAAACATTGCTTGAGGATGCTAAAATTAAAGCATGATTCTTTCATTTATTTATTAATAGAGTGATACAATCTCTTATGTTTATTTTTTCTTCTCAGACATGCAAAGAATATCCAAATAGTACCCTGCTGACCTAAAAGTGATGCCATACTTTTCAAGAGAAAACAATCTGAAGTGTTTTAGTCTTAATTTGGACCTGTCCTTTTTTTTTTCATTTAGTCTCAAAATATTATGGCCAAATGAGGAGTAGATATTAGATGTTGATGTGAAGACATCATGAGGATAGAATGAGAAAAATGGGCTCAAATGGTGCCAGATTTAAGAAAATTTGTCCTAAACATTTGTCTAAGGTTGCTGTAACATAATACCATAGATCGGGTGATTTCAACAACAGTTTGGAGGCTGGGTGGTCTAAGATCAAGGTGCTGGCCAATCTGGTTCCAAGTTAGGGTGATCTCTCTAATAGACTGCTACCTTCTTGCTGTATCCACATGGTGGTGGTGGTGGGGGGGCAAATAGAGAAGGAAAGAGAGCACACAGGCTCTGGTATCTGTTCTTATAATGGCTAATCCTACCACAGAGGGGCCCACTCATGAGCTCATCTAAACCTAATTACTTCCCAAAGGCCCCACCTCCAAATATCATCACATCAGGGATTATGAATTATAAACGCAACACAGGAATTTTGGGGGGACACAAACATTTAGTTTGCAACCCATTATAATTAAATTTTGCATATTTGAGAGCCTACTTTGTCTAACGAGGGTCCCCAAACTTTTTATACAGAGGGCCAGTTCACTGTCCCTTAGACGGTTGGAGGGCCGCCACATACAGTGCTCCTCTCACTGACCACCAATGAAAGAGGTGCCCCTTCCGGAAGTGCGGGGGGGGGGGACAGATAAATGGCCTCAGGGGGCCTCATGCGGCCCGCAGGCCGTAGTTTGGGGATGCCTGGAAGGCAATGGGATAAGTGCTGGTTATTTGGTCATGAAACAGACAAGATCTCTTTGGTTGAAATACTTGCAGCCAAGTCGCGTGACTGGGAAGTAAATGCCTGTGTGCATTTACAAGCAGAGTGAGGTTGTGCTGAATGGTGGTGGTGGTGGAGGATGACCAGGAAGAAGGGAAGCACCTTGTTTTGAACACTTTCGAGTACTTTCTTCATATTACTTCATTTAATCTTCAAAACAATCTTAGAAGATAGGAAGAATTTCCCCCAGTTTTATGGATAAAGAAATAGAGACTGAGAGAGGGTTAGTAACTTGCTAAAATCACGTCAAGAGCCAACGTTGCTATTCAGACTGACTGACGTGGCTCCTCAGCCCTGCTGGGTCCACACTCCCCTTTGGGTTGCTGTGCCCAGTGAAGCCACAGCTGTAAGATCCCAGAAGGGCCCAGGAGCAGGTTGGGAGCTCGGCCCTGAAGAATTAAAAAAACAATCCACCAACTGTTAAGGAGGCTGTATAGAAGAAGATGCAAACTGGCCGACCAAATCCAGCCACCACACATTTCCCAAATACTAACTCAAATTGCCAGCATTTAAAAGGCAACGATTTTACATACTCTCTCCATTTTCTAGCTTTCTTGAATTTCAGAAGCTCTGATATTCCTACTTTCCTGGAGCTACTGTTGAGTGGCCAGTTCTCTAGGCCCCTCCATTCCTGATCTTCTCCAGCCTGGCCACTCACTCGTCTCCTTTTTTGACCACTGTAGGCATCTGAATTTGTGTCCCCTGGTTTAGATAGTCACCCAGGCAAGAGAAGCAGGCTGATCCAGGGAAACTCTTGGCAGCTCTTCTGTATTGTGTCTTTAGTTAAGATATTTCCAAATCACTGGGGGACCAATAGTGACCTTTTTTAGAGGGATAGCCCTGAAGCTAAATGTTAGATACCCCGACTTATGGTTTGAACAAATAAGGGAAACCTCCAGTATGTGAGCCAGAAGTAGTGACATGAGAGCAATGGACTCTCGGCTGCTTGGCACTGTTGGCCCTTCACTGGTCTCTATTCCTCCCCATCTGGCGCTCGGCACACATTGTGTGTGTGTGTGTGTGTGTGTGTGTGTGTGTGTGTCCCTGCAGTTCGTCTCTTTATAATTTACAGTCCTCTCATTTCCTCTTCATTGTCACTTCCTGTTGAACCATAATTCATATTGCTAGTTAAAATTTCAGCATCTTAATTTTCAAGTTACCTAAGCTATACTTGGGACAGAAGGCTGTTAATGCTGCTTAATGAGAAGATGCTCTCATCTTTCTGGCTGGGGCTATATGTTTTCCATGCCGTGCTGTGTGAAGGCAGGGCACGGGGAGCAGGGCAGAACAGCAAGCATCATTCAGTCTCTCGGGGCAGAACCATGTTATGTCTTGTTTGCTGCCTCGCTGTGGGGGTGGAGGGAACACGGAGGTCCTGAAGGATCAGAGCCATTGTCCGCTGTAACTTTGAGGATGGAGAAAGACCTGCAGGGAGCCCCTCAAGCAGCTCTGTTCTGGTCCCTCTGGCTCTTCTCCAAGAAGGAAGGAAGGAGCCATCACTTGGGAGGGGTTGT
This sequence comes from Saccopteryx bilineata, assembly GCF_036850765.1. Taxonomy (NCBI): domain Eukaryota; kingdom Metazoa; phylum Chordata; class Mammalia; order Chiroptera; family Emballonuridae; genus Saccopteryx; species Saccopteryx bilineata. The sequence continues at coordinate 63,598,429 of NC_089490.1, read as the reverse complement.
GTGCATGTGGGGCGGGGGACAGGAGTCTCATTGTTGCTTTACCTTTGCGTCCTTTGGTAAGGAGCACTGTGCCCCTAATTGTGGAAGGGAGGCGGTTGGCCTGTCAGTAATTAAATAGTCTTATGCAGTCTTGCACAAGGATTCCAGATGAAGGTTTTCAGGACTTAACTTCAGAAACACATGAATTAGTCCAATCCATAAAAACAGGGTGGAGGCTATTAGGGTTATTTCTCTCATTTGTTCATCTGATTTCCTAAGCTCCTAAATCCTTGATTTAGAGAATTTCCTCTACACTCTTGTCATCTTGCCTTCTGTCCCTTTCTCTCCAAAGCCTTTTTGTCTTTTTTGTCTCTTTATAACTATTGCTTCCCCACAAGTTCCTGGGTCCTCATGCTCGGGCCCTTTCCTTAGGCTGCTAGATTTGGTGTCAGGGAGGGGAGTGACAAGGGGCCATCCCACAGACTGGCCTCAGGGTGCATTATGTCTGAAAGCCAGCAAGATCTTTGACACTGTGAGGAGTGACCTGCTTGTTCCTGTTGGCCTGTCTCTCCTAGGACTGCCTCTAAGCTACCAAGCTTTAAACTGTATTTACAGCAGGTCTTGGAGAAGGGTGTAGCAGACTTGGAATCAGGAAAAAAAATCCTACCTCATTATATTTCAGTCTATATTAGCAGTAAGTATTAGTTGCATTTTCAAGGGCCAAGAAATAACACAACCCACACAAATAACACAGCTCTTTGACAGCTTTAAGTTTCTCTTTAGAGTTAGGAGAATCAAATTGGCTTATGCCTCTGTACCGCATTAGCAGTGATCCAGGTAAAATAGGCTTTTCTCCGTGGGAGGTGGAGGCTGATGGTTTTAAATAGTGGTGAAACGAGTAGGCCCAGTCTCAACTCTGCTCCAGCTCCCACTTGCTGACAGCTGGTCTACGCAAGTGTACAATACAGAGAAGCCGTAGGATGTGGCGGCGTCACCAGGAGCCTGAGTCAGTCCCTTCCAATAGTGAGGACCTGGGTTGCGGAGCAGCACTTGGCCGTGTCACTAAACTGCTTTTAGGTATCTGTTTACTTCTCTGCCCTTTAGTTTTCTCCCTTTTTTTTGTACTCTTTTCCTTTTCATTGTCTTGTTCGCCTCTTCTTACACTTTCCCCGTCTCCACCTTCCTGCTTACCCACACTTTCACCCACCTGGAAAGATGAAGTACATTTCACTCACCTTTTAAAAGCCTAAGGTTGACCACAAGCTTCGTTGCCCATTGGACCAACTCTATTAGGATCAAGTGAGTGTAAGTCACGTTAGCTTATGGGATTGACTTTCTCCAGGCACCCTCTGAAGGTATCTGTCCTTTGTTTAGTATCAGAAATATTCAACTTCATAAATGATTAAAAAGAAACATTGAAAAAAAACAGAATAATAATTTTTTTAAAATCTTCCTTAATTCCACCATGGAAACTCAGATACCTTTTTCCTTATTGCTTTATTTTGAAGATACAGTCTTTTTTTTTTTTTTTTTTTTAGCAATGGATTTCTCTAAGCTTCTTTTTAAACGGAGTTGGCTATGGAACAACCAGGTTCTCTCTATTTCAGAGGAGATTGCCAGTACTTGGTAAAGCAAGACCAGTCTTTTTGGTTGTTGTCCACAGGCCAACTGACCCAATTTCTAAAACTGTGATCTGTTCACTGAAGTGTTTGTGCTAATGGTGGTCTTTGTGTGTGTGTGTGTGTGTGTGTGTGTGTGTGTGTGTGTTTTATTGGGGGAGGTTTCTTACTTACCGTCTCTGTACATATTTTTATTCTATAGTATCTTGAAATGAAGTCATTTCCAGCCCAGGGCCTATTCTAGCATGACTGTCTGCATCTAGTTTCCTAATTCAGAAAACTGCCTCTCAGACTGATGTTAGTACTAAATGAGAGAATTACTATTAAGTGTATTATACAATTTGAACATTAAACAGCTGTAAGATATTCTTTATGTTCTTTAAAAGATTTATAATCCTGGACATGACAAGATTTTCCTTAAAAAAAAAAAAAAGCAAAAAAACCCAAAGTCTTCTGCAGTTGATAATCATCATTGTTTTGAAATCCTACATTGAGTCTATATCATACCTTAGGCTCTGTGAGAGCAGAAAAAAAAACTCACAATATTTGTTCAGAACTTTGTATGTGACCTCATATTTCCCTCAGTATTAGTCTGAGTTTTTTTCATCTTGACTTTGGCATAGAACCAACATGTATGCAAATGGCTTAAAAACATGTAGGGTAGAATGGAGGAGCACAGAGAAGGATCCATAATTAGTTTAATGCAAACTAGATACCCATGTTGTGAGAGAATGGGGATTGTGGCATCTTTGGAGCTGGGTGGAATTTCCTTGGGGAGATTATGTTCGAGAAATCCTGGTCTGTTTATTATCATCTTCTTGTGCCACCTTTCCTGTGTTGATACCAGTGTGTACAATGGAATGGAATTCTGACATCAGGCATCTCTGCAAGGCATTTGGACAAACTTCCCAGTTAAGTACTAGGCCATAGCTTTTAAATGGATCAAATACATATATTTAAAAGGAAATCACCTGTCCTGAGAGTTCTACTTTGAAATGCAGAAGAAATTCATTAGCATCTGCTTCTGGAAGTTCAAGAGTAAAGGCATATTTTTTTTTGTCAGTTTAAGATTGGTTAGGATTAGATACTGAATTTTCTTGACTTTGAAGCAATGGCATCATGTATATAAGGGGTGTTGGGATGTATTTAGGCCAAAACAGTGGAATTCCAGGGTCTGTTGCATGTTGTTCATCTTTGGTAAGAATGTTATTGCTATGACTGAATAGAGTATTTTCTTTGGAATCTATGTGTCTCAAATAGCCAGGGAGTGATCTGCAATTTCCTGTCCCTGTCTTCTTATTTATAAAAGGAATTTAATAATATTATGTTCACAAAATGGTAATGTGTGGATTAAAAGTTTATCTTTTGAAAACATAAACTACAAAATTATTTTCTTAATGGTAAAAGATATTAGTATGGGGAATACAGCCTTTGAACCCTCTGTGTCCTTGACTCAGCACATGTGCCTGGACCATGTGCCATTCTCCAACAGAGAAAGGCTGATTGCTAAGAACTAAAGGTGATTATGGTGGGCTAGAGTAGGATTATGAGTCTTTATTCCTTTTCCAACATTTTCTATATTGTTATTACCATATTTCCCCATGTATAAGACACACCTTAATTTTGGAACCCGAAATTTGAAAAAAAAATGTATTATATAAAGTTACTGAACTCAAGTTTTATTCATCATAAAATTCATACAACTCTTCATCACTGTCAAAACTCCCATCCATTAGCTTGTCCTCATCTGTGTCTCATGATTAATCACTGTCTTCAACAATGAGCACAAAAACAAGTGTGAAAAAATGGGAAATGCAAGTAAAAAAATCTCCAACCACTGTATAGGACACCCAGGTTTTAGACCCCAAATTTTTCAAAAAGAAAGTGTGTCTTATACATGGGGAAATACAGTCTGTTATAATAAAAATAATACATTTTTTAAAAAGCACTGTAGTTTCATTTAAATCTCTAATTCCAATCTTGATAGAAAGGATCAGATAGGTGAATGCTTCCTAGATGCCATCTGAAAAACTAACACAGAAATAAGGTCATTATAAGGAAGCTTACAGTGTTTTATTTTCCTCTCAAATCCACCCATATATATCTTTCTAAGGAAATGGCTGCAAGTGTACTTAGTAGTCAAAGGTATTTTCTTTCTATTTTTCCTAATATTTGACAAATTAAGAACCCTAGAACCATACAGTAATATTTTACTCTAAAATTCAGTTCAACTAAAATAAACCCCTACCCAGTGAACCAACAGCCTGGATAAAACATGGACCCTTACTCCACTGGAGGGGGAGTTGGATCTCCTGGTTCAGTTGGCCCTGGGAAAACTGACCCCCTGAATTCCCTTATGGGGTACCGCCTCCCAAGGAGCTCTGTGGATGGCACTATCTCCTAATCCTGGAAGTGATATAGTCAGGCTCCATCAGATGCCTCTCAGGCTCCATCACAAGCCGAAAGCAATGCTTCGTGCCAGCAGGGAAGGCATTGAGGTTTGGCACACCGTGGGTGCCGCTCACATGCTCTATACTTTCCCTTTCTAAAGAAGTCATAGTCTGAACTAGAAACTCTTAAATTATTGAGCTCTCTGGATTAGGGACCACTATATATCCTCAGTGCACAGCACCTAATAAGAACTCAAAAAATAATTAATTGAGTAAATAAGTGTTCTTGTTCCTGTGTATCTGCAGTCACTCTGAGCATATAGATATGCAGCTTTTCCTTGGCCACTGGCATGCCCAGTATCCGGGGCCTCAAGACTCTTGATTTGACTCTCCAGACCTGAACCAATATGGCAGCCACTAACCACATGTGGCTGTTAACCTTCACATTTAATTAAAATTACAGAAAACCAAAAATTCAGTTCTCAGTTGCACTACCCACATTTCAGGTGCTCAGTGGCTACCTGTGGCTGGTGGTCGCCACACTGGACCGTGCACACAGGGAGCGCTGTCGTCATGGCAGAAGGGTTCGTTGGACACAGGACTGCGCCATGGCCTTCTGAGCACCAGCTTACGGGTTTCCTTTTGTCTGTGTTCGCAGTGCAGCTGCCTGCTTCAGGACGTGAGGTCTACAGGAACAAGGAAAATCTTTACGAACAGCCTTGCATTGTGACATGTCTGATCCCTCGCTTCAGTCCCGGCGGCATGAGCAAGGTAAGAGATGCTTTGAGGAATCAGCACTTACGTCTTCTTGATGGTAGCATGATGTTTTGGGGTACATAGTGTCTTTCTATGTTGGAAGGAGATTGCTTCTCCTGCCCAAAGTATTCCAGAGGTTGGAGAGATGTGTGACTCGAGGAAGTAATGTTTACGGTAAGGGTCACAGGAGATGGTGGCTGCTCTGTGGTGGTCTAGTCCTCTGGAGGGGTCACTTGTGTTTTGTCTGAGAGCTCTGAGCTGCCAAAATACTGGTTACTGTATAGCTGTCTTGATATGAATATTGGAAGATTACGGCTCCAGAAACAGACTACCTGGGTTTACCTGTCAGCTCTTTCCGATGTTAGCTTCAGTAACCTTGGGCAAGTGTCTTAACCTCTCTGTGCCTCAGTTTCCCCTCTGTAAAATGTCAACGATGATGGTACCTAGTTCATTGTCGTGAGGACGAAATGAATTAATATGTGCACCACTGCTTAATCTGTGTGCCTGTCTACCTTATAAGCATTTGACAAATATTTGCTGTTGTTTTTGACATTATGGATACTGTTACGCCTCAGTCCTTGTTGCTAGAGAGCCTTCGGTTCATCCGCAGTGTTTCCATGCATTCCCCTGATTGGTTCAGGAAGCAGCGAGAACCAGATAGGCACTCTGGAGATGAGTGAAGAATGAGGCTTTCAGCAAGTGACAGACAGTTTGGGGGCAGTGTGGCTAGTGTTCTAATGAAAACTTGTACCAGAAGCTCTGGACGCTCAGAAGATCCCTCTGACTGTTGGGGATCTGGAAAGGATAGTACAGAGGAGGTGACATTTTGGGTTGGATCCTGGATGATAAATGTTCATTTCTTGGGCTTAGAAGTACGCAGTGCATTCCAGGTGAACGAAACAGCTAATGTTTAGGGACAGGAGCATATGAAAAAGTCTGGCATGTGTAGAGAACAACAAAGAGTTTGCTACAGCTAGGGCAGGACTTCCCAACCGTGACACTGCGACGTTCGGACCAGGTAATCCTTTGCATCTGAGAGGCTGTGTTCTGCGTTGGAGTGCATTTCGTAGCATCCCCTTACCTCACTTCAGTTGTGATAGCCTAAAGTGTGCCCCTTGGGGGGACAGAAACAGTTCTGGTTGAGGTGGGAAATGGCAGATATGAGCCAGAGAAGGAGGAAACGGTCCCATTCTGAGAGCCACTTGAAGGATTTAAAACAGGGAGAGACATTTCTGGAGGCCTGCAAGAAGAATTCAGTTATCACTTGATCTCTGGGTTGTGACGGAGGTGGACAGTGCTTTTACATGATTTGGTCTTTAAAAGATATTCAAGAATCCCTCAGCATTTAGAAAGCCCGTCTTCCTTATTGAGATTCTTTTACCAAGCACCCATTTCCAGTGGAAGTTTTTCTCATAGCCATTTTGGCCTGCGCAGAGGTGCTGCTTCACCCCATCTGAGGAGATGAGGGGAAAAGAAGCAATTATTTTTTGAGAGGTTTTCATTTAGCTGAGCCAAACCAAAGAGAAGGAAACCTTGTCCTGATACCCCACCCCCACCCCCTCACCAGGATAATACTCGCCTCGAAACAGTCTTTGAGAAGTAAGCTTTTGGAATACTGGAAGTTTATGATTGGAGGGCGAGGAGAGGAGGAGATCTATTGTGGTCTTTGCAAACCCTGGCGTCTATTAGAGTTCGGTGTACCGAAAAGCTGAGACAACTCTTGGGAAATTTCTGGTTGGCAAGCACAATTTGCTATGACAGCCCTGCTCTAAGTTTCTCCGGGGCAACTCAAGACCTGATGTAATGGTTTGGCTCCTGACGCACAGCTGGGAACCAGACTCCTTAGAAATTGCAAGTGTCTAAGTAGGTGTGTCTGTGGCTTAGGAAGTTATGTTCTGCCTGAGTGGCCCAGCAAGCATGTTATTTTATATTACAGTATTTTAATATAATGTAGTAATTAAGCCTGATGTGTAACCGTAATAGGTCAGCATTTTTCCTTATGGTCTTCTTGGCATAGAACAAAGCATAAGTCACCCTCTGGGGAGGAAACAGATCTTCCTGGCATGAATAAAACTCGGGAATCATCTCATCAATTAGGATGTGTAAGTTAGAATGTTGGGAATATTTTCCTGGGTGTGATTGATTTTCTAAGATTTGTTCCTAGAAAGTTGGAGACATTTGTTCAGTTTCCACTTCCTGGTACCAATTAAAGTATCCCATCAGCTAGATGGGGGTTGGCCAGTCGGAAACGGCAGCTCTAAAAACACAGGAATATCCCCCCTGGCACAAGGGATTGGCAGTTTGACTGATTTAATGGGGCCAACCTAATAGTCAGTGGACTGCTGCCCACCAGGCAGGGCCTTTATCGCTTAAACTTCTATCTTTGTCAGGGTCTGAGGACACACCAAAACGGGGTGCAGTCCTGGCCCTCAGACTCCTGGCATGCTGGTGCATGAAGTGAATGCTGGCAGAAGACAGAAACAGAGGGTATTCCCTTGGCTCCATGCTTCTCCTGAATCCCGTGTCATTGCTTAAGGCTGGCGTACACGAAACATGTCCGTTTGATTTCTGATGCACAAGGTTTATAGAGTAGATACCCTTATGTTTATTCACCTTTTTAATATTGTAAACAGACTTCAGTGGTACATTCTGGACTTTATATTCTAGCCTTGCATGTTAAAAAAAATTGTGGTGCACCGATTTTCCCAGGATACTCATTCTTCCTGGCCCTATGCAGACTTGAAGACCATCGCTCCAACTTTTGTACTCTTCTTAGATCTTTTTTCAGGAGCTGACTTTCTAATCTTTATATTGACTGAAAACTGTATCATTAGAATGTAGTTTTAAATTTTGTCAAAAGTCTTCATCTTCCTACTCTAATTGTTGTTTCCTTGTTAATATATATAAATATATTACATTGTGTGTGTGTGTATTACACATTTTTGTTACTAAGAAGGATTGTTTTAGGTTCATTTGTGTTATCTCTATGCTATTATGCTATAAAGAGAGGATTTTAGTGTGTCGCTTGAGAAATATAGCCCAATGGGAAGCAGGTTGGCCGGGATGGGATTTGTAGAGGCAGATTGGACAGGATGATGTACATTTATTGCATACCACTGTGTAAGGAACTAACAGAACCAGCTAACAGGAACAGTATCCTCCTGAAAAGTCTCTCTTTCTAACAACACCCTCGGCTGGAGTAGGATCCTAAGCTCTTTCCCTCATGGTCATCGTTCTCACGAAGGCATATGAATGCCGTTCTCTGTCTTGAATTTATGAGGACATATCATCTGATTGAAAAATAATTGATTATTCTGTTATTACATAAAATGCTTTTTTCTTCATCTCCCCACAGTGAAAATGAATCTTCTTGAAAAATGTTTCTTTCTTGTTATATTCAAATAAAGCCAGATCTGATTGTTATTGCTTTGGACAAATGCCAAAGCATCAAATGGAATAGAGTAGTGTCTCTGATTTCTCTTGCTGTGTGATTGCCACTGTTTTGCTTAATATCTGCCGCACAGAAAATTTTCTTCTCTGAATAGTTTCCAGCCTTCAGCACCAAGTCTTACTGTGGCAGGTTTGAGGCACTTTCACCTCTGCACTCAGGTCAATATCTCTACAGTCAACTAAAAAGTAAAACTGAAATTTCCTTACTGCCTTCATTTAGAAGTTTTGTTTTTATTTTTACTTTGCACTTCCTTAATGCAAAGCAGTGAAGCCTAGAACTCATTACCCCTGACTCTGCTACCCAACATGTAGCATATACACAACTCTACCTGATTAAAAATCAGCTCCTCCAACACGTATTTAGCAAGTGCATTCTCTGTAGCAGGCACTGTGTTTGTAATATGCTGGTGAACAAAACAAAGGTCTTTGCCTTCTGAAGCTCTGTTCCGGCCAAGTTGAGACAAGTCATCACATCCCAGAGGTTTAATATGTAAATATAAACCTGATGTTACCATTTTTTCCATTTTAAACTTCTTCACTGACAGAGCAAGTTAACAAAGCTACTGGATACAATGTAAGGAATTGGTGAAGAATAAATGTATAAGATTTCTCTTTTCCCCTTTCTGAGATATTCTTGGTAGTTTCAACAAATGACCAGTTTACATTTGATGAGCCTCCACTGTTGTTTTTCTAAAGGCTATGGCCAAGTCCCCCTTGTGGCAGACATTGAAGATTTTTATCACACTTTGAAAACCAGTGACATAGAAGAAAAGACAAATAAATATTAAACTATCTTGGGATAAGAAAAGCTTTGTTAATTTCTGGTCACAAAAATTATAAAGGAAGAAAATGTATGTAAAACCTGGAAATTTCAAAAAAAACCCACAAAAAACCTGGAAATTTCTTTCAATCAAAACACATTCTGAGTTATCCTCAAAGACAAAAGACAAAGCAAGGCAGCAATTACAACATAGGTGATGAGAGGTTACTGAGCAAATTTATTAAGAGTTTTTACAATTAATAAGGTAAAGATCATTATTCTAACCAAAATTGGGTGAAGAACAGAAAAATAAAACCAATAAAGGAAGAAATATGATTAGTAAAGAACATATAAGAAAATGTTCAACCTTGACAGTTATCACATAGATGCCAAATAAAATGGTGAGATGGCTTTCCTAACTACACCATCGATGGGGATTTGTAAAATTTACTCAGTGAAAGTAGGAATGGGAATATCTTTCCTACACAGTGAAAGAATATATTTCACCTTTTGACTCAGAAATTGCATTTCTGCAACAGTTACTCAAATGAAATTTCAATGAATGTATATAAAAATTTAGCTCAGCCATTCTTCCCATATTGTCATAATAGTAATTTTTAAAAGGTAGTGAACATGAAACAGCCACACATAAAATATCAAGGAAGGATGGAGGGGTATTTAATGACACAAAAAGATGTTCTAAGTGTATTGTGAAATGGCAAGTTACATAACTATGTGTACAGTTTGATCATTTCACTTTTTAAGGTATACATCTACGCACAGAAAAAAGTGCAGATATACATCAAAATATTAAGAGCATGATAATGGTTTTTTGCTTGTGTGTTTAAATTTTCTTTAGCAATGTGCATTTTTTCACACTAAAAATTCTATTTTAAAATAAAAGATTTCATTTATCTTTAAGGTAAGAGCTTCACTGTATTTTTTTAAATATACGTGATAACAAGACTAAGAGGCTGTTGCCCAGAATGTTGGCAGTGGGTTTTCTCAGAAGGTAAGTACACAGGGTGCATTTATTTCTTTTTTAAGAAGATTTTTTTTTTTTGCCTGACCAGGCAGTGGTGCAGTGGATACTTCGGACTGGATGCAGAGGACCCAGGTTTGAGACCCCAAAGTTGCCAGCTTGAGCGCAGGCTCATCTGGTTTGAGCAGAACTCACCAGCTTGGACCCAAGGTCACTGGCTTGAGCAAGGGGTCACTCGGTCTGCTGTAGCCCCACGGTCAAGGCACATATGAGAAAGCAATCAATGAACAACTAAGGTGTCACAACAAAAAACTGACGATTGATGCTTCTCATCTCTCTCTGTTCCTGTCTGTCTGTCCCTATCTGTCCCTCTCTCTTACTCTCTCTCTCTGTCTCTGTAAAAAAAAAAAAAAAAATTTTTTTATGTTTTCAGCTCTCCTACAATAAGTATTTGTGTATATGATTAGCAACCTGGGGAAAAAAGGCATTTTAGCTATATATATCTTACATCTTTGGTGCCACTGGATGAAAATATTTACTGGGCAGATAGAGAAAAAAGACAGGCTTTTGTTTCGAACAGAGACGTAGACTCGGGAGTTCGTTTATTTAACACATTACCAGAAGGGAGCGTGTTAATGTACTAATGATTTGGGGGCCGGAGAAGGTAGGGAGATGCTCTAGAAAAAAAATATAGTCCTTTATTCATTGGCTCAAAGAATTTTAAGTGGACTTTATATCCTCCTACTGTGTGTCATTTCTTCTTGCAGCTGTTTAAAGACGTTGTTGATATTTGCAAGTTTAAACCAGTGGTTCTCAAACTGTGATTTGGGAATGCCTGGTGGAGGTGGGGAGTCCATTCACTGGCCACCCGTAAGGTCAAAACTATTTTCCTGTTAATACCAAGACATTATTTGCCTTTTCCACCCTCTCAAGTATAGAATACAGTTTTTCAGGAGGCAACATTACATGCAATGACTTTACCTCTGTGACAGATGTTGAGATATGTGTGTGCATTCCAAAGTTTCTCCATTTTAGTTTTTAAAGTGGTAAACATTGATAGAAATAACTGATATAAACAGAAGCTCTTTAGAATCTGTGATCATTTTTAAGTCTGCCCGGAGACAGGAGTCTGAGAATCACCGAGCGAGGGCATGCCCGCGCCCTCTCTCTTTGGCAGTCCTTCGTGTAAGAAGCTGAGCCCTGAGCCCCAGCATGAGTGCCCTGCAGTATAGCACATCTATTCTCACCTTCTATATCTTTAAGGAAAAACTAGCCTTAGTCCTTATTTTTAAAAACTTCATTTTTTTATGGTTTGTGAGGATGTGGCACATTTCTGGCCAGTGTAGCACCAATGTCACATGTGAATCGAATTCTGCTGACTGTGGGGTAGCTGGAAATGGCAAAGTTAGACCTACGGTCTCTGACATAGGTGTCGCCCTGGGAAATTCGCTGACATTTTAGGGGAAAAAAGGATTGTCATTCCCTCTGAGAGGTATGGGAATGTGGATTGATAAGAAAACTAACCATATAGACCAGTAAGTAGATGGCCAATTGGCATAAAGTAGGGAGAAGACAAATTTAAAAGAACTAAGTGAATATATATATATGTGTGCTCATTGGTCTTTAGAATGTGTACCTGTGTATAACTCGTGTATAAAGTGTGTAGGATTGTGTTTGTGTGTGTGTGTGTGTATATATTATATATATATAATATATATACAGAAAACATATACCTGCTATTTGAGAACTGCTTTCTAAGTTACGTAGAATTATCTCTTTATACAGTTATTTCTACAGTCAAAGCAACATCAGCGCTTCTGTTTAAGTCCATGGCAACTCCTTTTTTCTGCTCAACCAGAAACACATTTTTGTGGGTCTCTTGCATACACACTAACCCCTGAATCTCAGAGCAGTACAGGATGGAACATTCTCTGAGAAGCAGTCTTCAGGGTCCAGGTTGTAAGTTGAAAACTTGAATCTTTCTGTGCAGATAATTTGAGCATCAGATGAATAATTGTGCTGGAGCGCCCGGAAGTCAGCTCTGGCCCGAGACCCTGTGCACCCCTGCAGTATTCACGGGGACATGGCAGGGCCTTGACTTGAGGGTGAAGATGTCAGTGGCCTGACTTAACACCTTCCGATCATGTCAAAAACGATGGAGGAGAATCTGAACTGGTAGGAGGTAAATTAGGCTGCATTGTAGAAAGGCTGAACTTTCAGCTTAAGACCAAAATGGCCCCAGAGCAGCAGAAGGGGTATGTTTTGACGTGACTGTAATGTAATTTCATATCTGAAAGGTGGTCGCAGCTACTGACCATAAAACAGGTTTCACTTGGAGGAAAGAGGGTCTCCGGTCCCACTTAGTTCTTTTCAGTGACACTCCACACACTATTTGAGTGTCGGTTTAGAAATCTTGTTCATCCTTATATCTTGAGAGTTTAAAGAGGAGTGCCTGGGATTTTCTTGATTGAAACGAGTTTTGCTTTTTTTTTCTTCAAATCGACAAACATCTCCTGCCAGCCTTCATGTGGCGCCTTAATTGAATGTTGACTGAGCTGGCGGGCTCTCATTCTGCGTCACCGTATTGAACTAAGCCCACACAGCCCCACAGCATAATTAGACAAGCCCTTTAGACACATGATGTGTGCTGCGACCTCTTTCTTTGATGATGCTACTTCTGGCTGGGACCCTGTGACAAAGAGGCCAGTGGGTTCTGGCCTTGGTGCCTCATGCAGAGGGATGCTTCCATCTTCCGAGTCCTCACTCTGCCCTTTTTCTCTCAATTAGTAGTTCTTACTGGATTAAATAAAGCTACGTCCTATTTAGTGAATCGGTGACTGGAAACATGACTAGTTACTTGATCTGTAGTGTGTCCGTGTTTAGAATATTAACAGTCCACTTGATTGGCGAACATATCCTCTCCAACAGTGGAGTTGCTGTGTGTGGAGGGAAGTACAAAACTGAGAGGTTGCCTCCAACCCAGCTTTTTTTTTTGTATTTTTCTGAAGCTGGAAATGGGGAGAGAGAGACAGACAGACTCCCGCATGCGCCCGACTGGGAGGCGACGCTCCCAGGGGGCGATGCTCTGCCCACCAGGGAGCGATGCTCTGCCCCTCCAGGGCGTCGCTCTGCCGCGACCAGAGCCACTCTGGCGCCTGGGGCAGAGGCCAAGGAGCCATCCCCAGCGCCCGGGCCATCTTTGCTCCAATGGAGCCTTGGCTGCGGGAGGGGAAGAGAGAGACAGAGAGGAAGGAGAGGGGGCGGGGTGAAGAAGCAGATGGGCACTTCTCCTGTGTGCCCTGGCCGGGAATCGAACCCAGGACTTCTGTACGCCAGGCTGACACTCTACCACTGAGCCAACCAGCCAGGGCCCAACCCAGCTTTTTAATTTGGGTGCCTAATACTTAAGAATTTCCTCTTTCCTCTCCCTTTTGTGATACAGAGGCCTTATAACATGTAGCTGTTTTCTGGTATTCTTTTCAGCTACCTGTTATCTTTTGTCTCTATAAAATGAGCCCAGCATTACTGTTTTCTGTAAGACATTTTCAGAGAACATTGTGCTTTTGAATATATGTGCATCATTGGCTTCATTTAAAAATATATGTATATTCATATATACATATATAAATACATGTACTGGATAGAGAAGGAGAGATGTCTATGTAGAGTATTAAAACTACATACTTTGCAGAAATTCCTTTGTTAATGTTCAAAGACATATTTCTAGTCTCTTATATATGACAATGTTTAGGTTTAAATGATCACAGCTTATATGTTCTTCTGTTTATTTGATTTTCTTTTTATAGACTAAAGAGTCTTGCCACCTTCAAAATTTAATAAAGTGGCATTATCTTGAGAGGTTAGTCTGAGTTAGATAGGAATATAAACAGTTAATTAAGATAACCAATACTGCCTGACCAGGTTGTGGCGCAGTGGGTAGAACATTGGACTGGGATGCAGAGGACCCAGGTTTGAAACCCCAACGTCGCCAGCTTGAGTGTGGGCTTACCTGGTTTGAGCAAGGCTCTTCAGCTTGAGCCCAAGGTTGTTGGCTTGAGCAAGGGGTCAGTTGGTCTGCTGTAGACCCCCCCCAAGTCAAGGCACATATGAGAAAGCAATCAATAAGAAACTAAGGTGCCACAACAAAGAATTGATGCTTCTTATCTCTCTCCCTTCCTGTCTGTCCCTATCTGTCTCTCTCTCTGTCACAAAAAAGAAAAAGATAACCAATACTACCCAGAAAGGTGAAGTGTCATTACATGTCATAGTGAGCAAAGAGCACTTATTAATGAGAACAATAGGAAAACTGCAATGAGTTTAAAAAAAAAAAGGTTAGGTTGAAATTAGTAATATCTACGTCTCTTGTTATGTCTTCAGTCCAACCCATAAACAACTTGTGACAGCTCTGGGCTGGGATTATGGCATTTTGGATGAGGTCTGATTGTAGCTAAAAATAGACATGTGTATTGAAGATCAGAAGAGGAATATTAAACAATTGAAATTTTGTGAAAGACTGATGTGGTTTTATTGTAATAATTCCCCCAAAAGGCACATTAGTAATGCTGCTAAATACAGACTTTAATAGACTTTAATAATGTGTACTTTAGAGGCCTGATACACAAAGGAATAATATATAAAACATTCATTATAGAAAATTGCTACCTTTTTTATTTAATAAGAAATTTGTTAAAACAAAGCCATTTCTCTGCTTATGGCATTATATCCCTGGGTTTTAGCAGGCTGAAGACTAATTGCCACCTTCTTTTGTATTTTTTCACCAATTCTAATCTAGTTACAATCATACTTACTTATTTGTTCTATGAATGAAAATAGATTTAAAAAAAAAAACTCGCATGGAAGGGACCCTTGTTCAAGTTGTGGCTTAGCCTCTCGTTCCCCAAGTCATCGTGGGCAGGCATCTTAGCATCAAACTCCATTTCTTCATTGCAGTGTAGGGATTACTCAGTTTACTTGGCAAGGTCGTGGTAGAAGTTCAATGTTGACACAGTGGAGCTTCGCATAATAGGCCCTCAATAAATGCTTCCTATTATGAGTCCTTTCCCCATCTGTTTCTCTTTATATCGCTTGTTTCTACGGATGACATCTTGAATCAGTTGTGGGGAGGCTGGAAGGGGGTTAAGAGTAGAAAAAAAGCAGTTAGGAAGCAGCCTTGGTAAGCATCTCTGTCGCCAAGCCTTGCATTGGATTTCAATTTCATTTTAATGTGCTGCTGCTGAGAGCCATGCTACGAAAAAAAAAAAAAGAGAGAGAGAGGAGTAAGAAGCAGATGCTCGTGGAAGAACAGTGGGGCATTTATCTCTTTTAATGAGATAACATCATTAGAGTGACAGAGTACAGTGAATCGATACTCGAAATGGACTGGTGCTATCTTCCCAGCGCGCCGATTGTCACACTTCACAGCCCTAGAATCTGCTGAATCATGAATTCTGTCTTATCCGTTATTGGAGCCTTTGATCTCGCAGAGTAGATCCACACCTTAGGCATCTCCACAGGAGTAGGAAAATGGACTAATTGGATAAATGAGAACAATCCAGGGTGATTTATAAATTGCCTTGTAATCAAGGAACCTCAGAGGAGGGGGTTGGGCTTAACCCCTTTGACTCTTTCCGCGGCTGTGCCTCCTGATGCTGGCCCCCTCCACCTGCGCCCCTGACGCCTGCTCCCCTGCTCTCTGTCTACTTCTGGTGTAGTGTCAGAAACTCTAATCATGTTAGATTGTGACACTGACAGCCCTGACATTCACAACAAAGAGACAAGGAGAGAGGGGAAGAGAGACTGGAGGGGGAAGGTGAGGAGAAGCGGTGAGGGAGGTTTGTTTTTGTCTTGCACATAAAATCTATAGCTGCATTTGATGTGCCAGCGTTTTCTGATCGATCACATCTAAGAAGAACTAAGGAAAGGAGCAAGGTGAATTCTGATGGAGATAAAATAGGACTGGGAAGAATTTGTGCTACTGTTTTTTTCCCTGTATTTTTTAGATATCAGTGTCGCTTATACCTTAGTTAGTGCAGGTGTGATTTTCTTCTCACCAAGAAAAAAAAAGTCATTAAAAAATTTCTCCCTTCCATTCCCCCCAGTTTTTCTCTCTGAAACAACACAAAGGTAAGCACCTATCTTAGCAGGAAGTATGTGCTGTTTAAAGGTTTCCATTTTATTACCAGATTTCCATAATTTAATCTGAACAATAGCTGCTTCAGGAAAGAAGTCATTGGTGAGGGATGTTTCCTGACTGTAACAGAGCTGGCTAGGGGACTGTTCAGTGCCATCCTACAGCCGCCTTACCCTTGGCCTCCCCAGCAGCTGCAGGCTGCAGGAAATGCTGATCTTACCGGGCAACCTGAATGGACTGACCTGGCCAGGTCTTCCCAACACCTTTCAGGTTTCTCTCTCCCTCAGGCACTATCTCCGTTTGGCATCCTTTTGGTGAGTGGTCTCAGTCTCCCGCTTGGATCACTCACGACCTGGAAACCTGCTGCTACATCTCACATCTGTTTTGAATCCAGATGCTGCGATGTAAATTGAGCCCCGAGCTCAGACTGAGTCATCCTAGCTTTTCTGTAAACAGGGCAACCCGGCTGCCAGCTCAGCTCTTGAGGTATTTTGAGTTACAACTCTATGTCTTAGCTAGGATATCTTTCCCTTTACTTTTTTTCATCATGCAAGGAAAAAAAAATCCAAAAATGGAAAATAGTGTATTGATTTCGTATTAGTTACCCTATCATGAAGAAAGTACACGTTTGTCTATATTTGGGGGCAGGTGTCACATAGTGACTTCTCTTCAGATTAATTAAAATAATATTGAGAACTTTAGAAAAATCTGGGACCTCATATTACAGTATTCCTATTCATAGAACCCAAGTAAAACTTGACATATCTGGGCCACTTAAGAGAAGTGCTCCTCTGAATTTTCAAAAAAAAAAAAAATTAAGTGAATTATAGCATGATTTAAACCAGTGGTCCCCAACCCCTGGGCCGCGGACCAGTATCAGTCCGTGGGCTATTTGGTACTAGTCTGCAGAGAAAGAATAAATAACTAACTTACATTATTTCCATTTTATTTAAGTCTGAACGATGTTTTATTTTTAAAAAATGACCAGATTCCCTCTGTTACATCAGTCTAAGACTCACTCTTGACGCTTGTCGCATAAGTTCGACAATTATATTTTAAAATACCAGTTTTTACGCTGGTCGCATAATTTTATTTTGTGCATTTATCCGTCCCACCCTAAAGGCCGGTCTGTGAAAATATTTTCTGACATTAAACCGGTCCGTGGCCCAAAAAAGGTTGGGGACCACTGATTTAAACTATGTAGGTATAATACCAACCTAGACATTATGACTTCATTTAATATTCTTGAGGAAATTCTACTTCTACTGACAGAGGAGAGTAAATTTGTATCCTGGGGAGGACTGGGGGGTAATTACCCTAAAATATCTTCCTGTGAACTCAATTTTCCTTGAGTTCCTTTTCATCCTAAAAATTTACATGGATGTTGTATTGTGTTATGTGCATGGTTTGTGTGTGTGTGTGCGTGTGTGTGCATGTGTGTGTGTGTGTGTGTGTAAAATAACTACAAGTTACTTGCCAGGTAGATTACTTAATTAAACATTATATTACATAATCTTGCTGTTAGAACGAGTCAGTCAGTCCTCATCTTCAGTGGTTGGACACAATGGAATTTTGTTTTATTGCTGAAGTGCCGTTCAGTGCAGGTCTTTCTGATCAGTGAAGGGCTTTTATCCAGCAGTTATTCAGGAATCCTGCACTTGGCTCCTCCCATTTTCTGGCCCTACCCTTTACATAGGTTTCTAGGCTGCTGAGCCCCATACTGGGGGCCCCAAAGAGTGGAAATGTTTTGTTTCCCGGTTCCAGAGACCAGAAGTCAAAAACCAGAGTGGACACAGCTGGTTCCTTCGGGGAGATGAGAGCGAAGGTTGGCTCCAGGCCTCTCTTGGCTTGTAGAGGTCTTCCCCCTGTCTCTTCACATCTTCTTCTCTCTGTTCCTTTCTGTGACTTAATTTCCCCTTTTTATAAGGACATCAATGATGTTGGACTAGGGCCCACCTTTTTCCATTATGACTTCATCATAACTAATTATATCTGTCATGATCCTGCTTCTAAATAAGGTCATTTTCTGAGGTACTGAAGGTTAGAACTTCAGCACATGAATTGGTAGGCAGGGGGACACAACACAACCCAGAATGCCACCTTTGGAGGCTGTGATTATCTGCATCTGGCAGATGGGAGGGAAAGAGAGAATAAAGAGGGAACACTCACTTCTTGAACACCATAGCCCGGAAGTGACTCGACACCTTTTCTCTTTATTCCATCTGTGAGAACTCGTCACATGACTCCGCCTGGGAAATGTACTTCCTGGTTGAGTAACTGTGTTGAATGGCTCCAGACACATGCACGTGCACAGGAGCTATTCCATCTTTCTAGGAAAAGGTGTCCTGTGTATCCCGTATCTGCCAGTGTTCTGAGCATGCCCATCACTGAGCTCTGCAAGAGGTTTTTTCCAAGTTTGTGAATCCCATTCTAGCACAGCTAGGAATGCTTCTCAACTAACACTCTTAAGTATTTATATGTAAATGAGTGCCTAAGGCTCGCTGTTTTGTTTTTTAAAGAATCCAGTATATTCTCAAAAGCATTTTATTTACACTATTAGTGGACAGTTTTTATCCTTGTGAAACTAGTGAGATCCAGATTAATGAGGTTTCGCTCTCCACCAAAAATTTAGCTTGTGGTTAGAATGATTTCCTACAGTTAAGTAACTTTTTTTGTAACGTTCTATTATTACTGAAAAATGATATACATCCAAGAGGGGGGAAAAAAGGAAATTATGAATGCGTAGGACAATTATATAACCTGCTGTGCTTATCTCAAGTAGCTAGACTTCAGTATTTCATTATAAACATCTTGTCTCGCCTATCAGGTTAGTCATTATTTCGAAAGTTGAACATGGGTTTTGTAAGTGACTAAGGAATTGCTTTGTATGTTCCTTTTCAATTACAGTAAGAAGCCACGAATTCTCTACATTTAGAACTGCTAAAGATTATTTAGATTTGCCTGTTGAATAGGTTTATTCTAAAAAAAGAACTCAGGAAGAAAATTTCCACTGTAAATTTTTGGCTTAATTTGTGAGAAATTTCTCATGAGAAAGATAGTAATAACAATTTGAAAATGATAAGTAGGTACAGCCTGAAAACTGGGTAGGTAGTGTGAAAACTGTAATATTTAAGATTTTAGTCATGAAGTTCTGTGTCAAGAAATCATTCTTTTACTGTTTTTATTATTCTGTTACTCTGAAACATGGATGTTATCTAATGACTTAAAATCTATGAATAGTACTGTAGATTTCCTTCTAGTCAAAATAAAAATCAGACACTACTATTTTAGTAAATATAGTCATTGGAACAGTAGCCTTTTAATTTTTAGTGGTTATAGTTTTTAATATGTCAAAATGAACTAAAGCAAATATTTGAGCCATTTTAAGAATGAATTAAATCCTCATTTAGATGTTATGAATTCATGTTTTGGAGGTCTAGGATGAAATTTATCCTTTGCAGAAATTTGACAAATAATCATTACGGGCACACCTCATTTTATTTCATTTTGCATTATTACACTTCCAAGATACCGTGTTTTTTACAGGTTGAGAGTCTGAGGCATTCCTGTGTCAAGCATGTCTATCAGCACCCTTTTTTCCCTGCTGGCCCATATGATGATTAGCATTCTTTAGCAATAAAGTATTTTTAGATTAAGATATGTGCATTGTTTCTTTAGACATAAAGCTATTGCACACTTAATAGACTACAGTGTAGTGTAGATATAACTTTTATATGCAGTAGGAAACCAAAATATCCACGTGACTCGCTTTATTATGAGAGTTAGTGTATTAGCTTTACAGCGGTGGTCTGCAGCTGAACTTGCAGTATCCTCGAGGTATGCCTGTGTTTTAACTGTTACCATTTCATTGAGTGCTTATGTTTGCCAGATACTACATGAACTCCTTTTACCATGGACTTAATTATTTTTTTTCTTCTGTAGACTTTATGAGTGCTAATTTTTACAGCCAACTTGCAAAGTAGGTGGTATTATTCCCACTCTACTCATAGGGGAACTCAGAGATGCTTAACTAGTGAGCCCAGTATTACATATGGCTATAGAAGATCCAGCATTTGGATTCATATTTTATTGACTCCAAAACCTTTGTACATTTTCATTCTGTCACATTGCCTCTTTTTTTTTTTCTTTTTTTTGTGACAAGGACAGAGAGAGGGACAGACAGACAGGAAAGGAGATTAGAGCATCAATTCCACTGGGAAACAAAATTTTTGTTGCATTCACAAAAACATTTGTTCTTACCTAATTCGAGCATGCTGATCTCAAATCTGACAGACATTAATTTTTCTCTGTAAGCTACAGTTTTTTGCAATTCAAGGTTTTAGGTTTTCATCTTATTGTAAAATTTTCAACATTTAGTTTAACATAATGAAGTAGAATGTCTTCTTGGGCATCATCTTTGTGAAAATATAGAAATTATATAATGCAGTAAATACACTAATACACTAAAGGATATGATTGCATCAGAATTTGTCTACAATTTTGAAAAAGAACATACTAAAACACTTATTGTAATCATAAAATTTGCACAAAATTTATTAAATTCTATTCAGGCAAAAATTTGCATTTGTAGCTCTTGCGTTTGTGTACTTGTTGAGGACAATCTCGTTTGATGCTCCAGCAGTAGTCTGCTCATCACTAACAGCTCCAAGATTTTCGGGAAACTTATCAAGGTGACTGTTCAGGAAATGAATCTTAACGCTCATGTTACATCCAATGTCATGGAAAGCCAACAGCATCCTTTGAACCAGAAGTTCATAGTTTTCTGTTTTGTTGCCAAGAAAGTTCTTTGTAACTGCCACAAAAGACTGCCATGCTGCTTTCTCCTCCTTATTCATCTTCCTGGCAAATTCTTCGTCAAGTGTGAGGGTTTGAATTTGAGGTCCATCGAATACACCTGCTTTTATCTTCTCAAAAAACAAGGCAGAAAAGCAGAAATAATATGTTGAAAGCATTCACTTTCTCTATTCAAAGCCTAAACAAACTGCTTCATTAAGCCAAGTTTGATGTGAAGTGGGGGAAAAATGATCCTGTCTCAATTAACTACAGGTGCTTTCACAATATCTTGCATCCCTACTTCCAGAGCTTCACGTTTTAGCCACTCCTTCTGTGTCCAGTGTTTCTCCTAAGCTCAGCTGTCCCACAAATGCAGAAAGCAAGGATACTTCTTGAAACCTCTCTGTTATCCTAGCAGAAAATTTACCATTTTAAGATCCACACAAATGATCCAGTTATGCTCCTCATACTTCAGAAATTCGAGGACAATTTTTATGTCATTCTTACTAAGTCATTCAATTCAGGTTGGCTAAACTGCTGAGGGGTTAATGACTGCTTGGCATCAGAAGAAGACCCTTCAGATTCTACAACCATTTCCTCATGCATCTTATCAAAATACATTTGATCACCATGTTCACTTTCTTCGTCCTTAGAAGAAACAAAACCATTGAAAACTGGAACCGGGAGTGTCTCAGAGTGTGGGATAGGTCATATTGCTGAAGGAATATTAGGATATGCAATCATATGCCGTTTTTTCTTGCCGATGCCCTTTGTATGGATCAGACAGAAATAACAGTCACTGCTGTGGTCCTTAGGTTCACGCCAAACCATGGGAATACCAAAAGGCATTCCTTTGCGTTTTCCTTTTGTTCGGCATGAAGCATTTCCTCACAATTATGACACACAATATGAGGAGCCCAATTCTTGTCTTGATCGCCAAGGGGAACTTGAAAATAGGCAATATATGTACGTGTCACAAATGATGAAATACTGCGCCTTTGACATTGAAGTGTGTAACAGCCACATATATAACAGAAGATGTCAGGACTATTCTTACATTTACACCTACTCGAAGAAGCCATGATTCAATCTTAAAACAAAATAAGAGGGTGTTTTTATTAGATAATATTTTTTTAAATTTAAAAACAACTACAATTATGTCAAAGTGATATTTGTAAAACATTAATTGCCTTGTGGTTATGTTCAATCCAAGAGTCATTGCCCTTTAATCCAATTTAAAAACCAATGCATGGCCCTGGCCGGTTGGCTCAGTGGTAGAGCGTCAGCCTGGCGTGCAGAAGTCCCGGGTTCGATTCCCGGCCAGGGCACACAGGAGAAGCACCCATCTGCTTCTCCACCCCTCCCCCTCTCCTTCCTCTCTGTCTCTCTCTTCCCCTCCCGCAGCCAAAGCTCCATTGGAGCAAAGATGGCCCGGGCGCTGGGGATGGCTCCTTGGCCTCTGCCCCAGGCGCTAGAGTGGCTCTGGTCACAACAGAGCGACGCCCCAGAGGGGCAGAGCATCGCCCCCTGGTGGGCGTGCCGGGTGGATCCCGGTCGGGCGCATGTGGGAGTCTGTCTGACTACCTCCCTGTTTCCAGCTTCAGAAAAATACAAAAAAAAAAAAAAAATTAAAATTGCATAAAAATGAGAGCATGCACCAAAAAGAACGGATTTCAGATTTGGAATCAGCGATGCAGAAATATATAGAAACAGTTCTAAAACGTCATGCAACAGAAAATGAAAAAAAATGTTCCCCAGTGTTCTTCGTTGCAGCACCTTAGTTGTTCATTGTTTGCTTTCTCCTACGTACCTTGACTGGGGGGCTATAGCAGAGTGACCCCTTGTTCCAGCCAGCGACCTTTAGGCTCAAGCCAGCGACCATGGGGTCATGTCTATGATCCCATGCTCAAGCTGGTGAGCACGCACTCAAGCTGAAGACCTCAGGGTTTTGAACCTGGTTCCTCTGCATCCCAATGCGATGCTCTATCCACTGCACCACCACCTGATCAGGCTGTCACATTGCCTCTTATGAGAGAATATTTTCTGAACTGACTTACAAAAGTGAATTTGGTAAGCCAGAAAGTAAATGCAGTATCCAGAGTGAATGTTGTAGTGCTTGAAGGAACAAACTATGTGCAAATGAATAAATTAATGTAGTAGTTGGAAATGAGTTGCATCTAATCATGGAAACAGGTCTGTAACACTTGCTAACATTCTAGTAGACTACCACTTCCTAAATAAGTGAGCAGTCCATGATTCAGTATACTTCTCAAACATTCATTATGTGACTAACTTAGAATTCTTTAGAACTCAAGTGAGGTTCCTGAAAACTGGTTTCTAATTCATATTCTCACACTTGCCCCCTTTTCTGAATGTGCCTAAGTTATACAGGTTTTAGTGATTTGCTGAGGCAAACAGAGAAAAAGGCACCCTAAACAATGGGTGGGCCTGGCTTGAGAGCAAGATAAAGAAACCCTGTCTGTTTTCTAGTGAGAAGCTCAGCTAGAACCCTAGGATAAAAGAAAGGCATATTCCTAGCAAAGCATTTCACCTTTTCACCTTTCCTAGCAACACAGTCAGCCTGACTTTTGATGAAAAGGGTGGTTTAGAGTCTTGAGAGGTGTCTGCATTCATTTTCAGTTTCATCCCATTTACCTTGCTCATGGTTTCTGCTGTGTAACTGTGGCCCAGTCACATCACCTGTTTAGTGTCTCCCTGTGTGTGATGAAGCACTGGGAGGAGTTTGGGAGCTGCTGGCCTCGTGCCTTACCTTGGGTTGGTTCCAGGGGGTGTTTGTAAAATGGTGGGAATTGAGTCTGGTATTTGGTGCACATTTTTCTGAAGAGACTGGTTGATAGCTTATCATATCATATTTTTCCAGAGCTTTGGCACACACAAAAAATCAATAATCCCAATAGTTTCTGAGGTCTGCAGAGACTCCAGCATTCAGGTTCTCGATAAATTTCGTTATGCACAGGCTATAATGGGCAGCATAGATGAGAAAACGAATACATTCTACCCCCTTTCTGCAGCATGACATGTAAAGGGAACTTGGAGTGTTTGCACTGTAGACAACTGTTTCTGTGTTCTCTGAGTGTTCTGTATACAGTAAGTATTCAGTCAATGTTTGTGGATAATGACAAAATTCTGTTATTAGCAGATATGCAGAAAGAGTCAACCAGTTAGAAATGAGTCACGTATTGGTGACGAATGAACATTATTTTCAGGCCCGCACATTTGTTGTAGTTATCTGCAATGATAGTTTAAAGAATCACTTAAAGTAGCACTTTCTTATCCAAAACACTAAGGTGAAAGAGTAAGTTCACCTTTATGTACACTGCAGCATTACTTGAAATAGGCAAGGTCTGGAAGAAACCCAAGTGCCCATTGGTAGATGAGTGGATAAAAACGTTGTGATGCATTTACACAGTGGAGTACTACTCAGCCATAAAAAAGAAGAAACAGCATTGATAGATTCTAGAGAGTATCATGCTAAGTGAAGTAAGTCAGACAGAGACAAATACCATATGATTTTACTTATATGTGGAAACTGAAGAACAAAGTAAATGTACTAATAAAATAGAAACAGATTCGTAGATTCATAGATACAGAGATCAGAATGATGGTTGCCACAGGGAATGGGGTTTGGGGACTGGGTGAAAAGGTGAAGGGATTAGGAAGTACAGATTGGTAGTCACAAAACAGTCCTGGGGATGTAAAGTACAGCATAGGGAATATAGTCAATGATATAGTAATTATGTATGGTGCCAGGTGGGTACTGGAAATATCAGAGGAAATACTTTTTAAAGTACATGACTGTTAACCTCTATGCTGTACAACTGAAATTTATACAAAATAACACTGAATGCAAACTGTAACTGAAATATTAAAAAATTTTAAAGAAAAAAATAATAGAATATCACTTTTGTATCTGGAGTCTCATAGACTATGAGTGTTGGTAGCTAAAGGGTGTTCAGAGTTAATAGATGGAGTCCCCCAGAGGAAGCAGAGGCTCAGAGGCGAGGTGATG
The DNA here is from genome assembly GCF_036850765.1 of Saccopteryx bilineata. Lineage (NCBI taxonomy): Eukaryota > Metazoa > Chordata > Mammalia > Chiroptera > Emballonuridae > Saccopteryx > Saccopteryx bilineata. Next base: position 63,573,539 of record NC_089490.1, on the reverse strand, counting down.
GACAGGGCTGCTCCCGCTTCGCGTCTTTCTCTGTCACACCTGCAGCAGCGCGGTCAGCTCCAAGTTCTGCCAGAGAGCCTTCCCATATGTGTCATGGCTCAGCAGATTAACCAGCCCGGGGCAAGGGCCCAATTGCTCAGCAGATAAACAGGTAGAAGGATAAGAAAAGCACTTCAGCACCTCCTCCTTTTGTTTGGGAAGAAAAGGAATTAAATGGCATACCCTATCCAGTTGTTCAGTTTGAATCTAATGGAAAGCCACTTTTGAATGTGACTCGTGCAGTCACTGTATTGAAACAACATACCATTCTCCAGAAAAATCCCAATTCCATTAAAACAAACAGAAACACCATTTCTTGAATGCCTAGATCTGCCTTTAAAAAGTTAATGATGTTTTCCTAGATTATTACTTCTCTTCAAAAATTGTATTTCTCTTTTTCTGTTGGTGGATTTAAAGAATTTGTTCTTGATTCTTTAATATAGTTGTGTATGTGTGTGAGTGTGTGTGTGTGTTGCAACCATTTACTCTCTCAACTTGGTTTCAAGTTTACGCATCTTGGCTCTGTTTTCTTTGGAGATGTTGTAAAAAGAGAGTAGTCATGGTAGGCCACAATAATGCTTTTTGTCTCCAAAGCCGCTATGAACAGTCACTAGTAAGATTTATTCTTTATGCCCAGCCTGCAATTCAAAGTCAAGAGCAGGCAAAGGTTTAGAGCTAGCCTTTGGAACCTGATTTTATTTTATTTATTTGTTAATTTATTCTAGAAACATACTCAGAATACCTTCTTTTATTGCATTATTTTTTTCATTTTAGGACCACCAGCCCTTATACATATTTAAAATGAAACTTTTTAGAGTTGTCTGAGCTGGATTGGTAGTATGAAGTAACTATATCAGATTTTCCACAGATAGAGAAAAAAATAGTCTAAAATATTATTACTATGTTCTTTGACTTAGTTTTTACTGGGATAGGTTTGCAAATTATCAATGTCTCTTTTAGTCATGAATGAGTTTACAGTATGGCACGTGGTTTTGTATCATGTATATTTATATATGTATTTTTAATAGATATAAATAAATTAGTGCCCAGGTACCAAATATTGAACACCCTCAAAATTTGAATTTCAAGAAACAGTGGCAGAAAATATCATCACTTGAAACTGAAACTCTCAGACATCAACATAAAAATGGCTAAGATTAGCTATGTGTAAAATTCCCATAAGATAAACTGCACTCAGACAAATCTATGGTTTGTCTTCTCACTTTTCAATATCCCTTCAACAAAAAATCAAAATAAGTGTTAACTAAACAACATATCAGAAATGATGACATGTTAATATCAGAAGAAAACAGCTGGCTGCTGGTCTGAGTGACAGACACCAAAAGAAGTTGGAGAGCCTGGAAACTGTAGACATGTCCCTGATTGCTGCAGACCACTTGGCTGTTATGTGTGGCCAGTACATGCTAAGTCCCCAGGTTTGACCACACCCACCTGGGATTACTTGGAACCATGCCAGCAGTCAGACTTGACTGTGTTTCCAACAGAGAGACCCAGGTCTCGGCACTGCGGCTTGTGCTCTGCCTGAAGTGTTCTCCGCTGCTCTCTCCCTACATGACTTCAGCTGAATTCTCAGCTCTCACTTATTCACCAAAGATGTAATACTTCAAGGGTTTGTTGTGAGATACAGTGAAATCACTGATGTGAAAGTACGTAGGACAGATTCTAAACCGTGGTAGGCTTTCACTAAACGATTTAATTTCAAAATAATCGGGCCACAGTATTATGCTCTTGTGGGAAATAATATTTGTCAGAAATTACATTTGATAAGTAAGCATTCCAAGGTTTCTGTCAGTCTGGCTTTTATGACTTGGGGTGGAATGAGCCCTCTGTATGTGCCAAGATACAAACGAGTTCCGTCTCCTGCCGAGGTAAGTCCTCCGCGGGCCGGCCTCCGGGTGGGGTGGGGTGCGCTGTGAAGGGGGAGTGCTCAGCTGGCCTCCTCTGCTCCACTCCTACCGAATGCTCTTACTCCCTATCAGTTTTGTAGATTAGGTTGAAAAGTTGTTTTTCTGTTTATTCAAATGGGACCAAGAAACTAAATATATGCAAGTACTGCAGCAAATGAGAGAAATATGAATCCCACTCACAATATATTTTTCAGAGGTTGTTAACCGGATTTATTTTTACTTTGACAGATACTTCCGTTTAAGGGGTGCTTTCCACACACAGATTCTATTGTGCAATAGAAAATTCGGTAAATTTTGCCTCTAGGTTTCCTCCAGATATCTCAGGTGACCACACCCAAGCCTCAGTATTGCCATGTTCTTAATAAAAAACTTGAGTTACTACTTTAGTAAATGATCTTAGTTTTTCCCTCAGGAGGTTTTTGTTGGCAGAATTTGTAATCTTTTTTTTTTTAGTAGGACATCGTGCTTAATATAGAGAAGACCAACTATGTATATGTGACAGACTGGAATTAAAAGTGGCATAATTGTATTTATCCATTGCTTTTGATTTCACAGTTAATTAGCTCCTTGAAGTCAGTATGTGGTTAATGGTTATGAGTTTGCACACTGCGTTCGAATCCCAGTTCTGCCACAGAGGAACTGTGACACCTTGGGCAAGCTCCCTTACCTCTTCCTACACCTGTCGTCTCTAAGGGGGAGTGCTCAGTGATAAAAAACACCTCCCAGGGCTCCTTGGAGGATTTTCTTAGATCATGTCCACATACACTTACACAGCATCTGGTGAATGCCTCGTGAATGCTAGCCATTGTGATGGGTGGGGAAAGGTTGAGGACGGAGTTCTCAAAAGTGACTCCTCTGTTTCAGTTTAATAAGCGCCTGGGATTTCACATTTGTCTGCCTATTTCCTGATAACGTGGAAAGGAACTAACTCTTTTGGGTCAGTTCAATATATATATTATACAGGGTGGGACAAAAGTCGGTTTACAGTTGTTCATATAGAAAATAATACAGTAATGAATAAATAATAATACAAGAATAAACTGTTTCACGTACTCACAACTTTAGACCTCCTTTTGCCCCTCCCTGTATTTTAAATTTCTAGTAAGAATATCAGTTCCAGATACCGACAATCCGTTGTATCTTCTTGTAGCTACTGCACTGAAAAAAAAATTTAAAGCTACTCTATAAATAGCAAGGTAGCTCCTGAGAATGTTACAGCAATGTTGCTTATATTTGGGGGAGTCACTGGGAAGTGCTCCGAGGAATCTAGGAAACACCGACAGGAAGCTGCTCCATTGGTTCCAGCTCCAGCGTTGCACGCCAAATGGTTTGACTTAGGGCTCTTTGGGTTTGACTTTGTTTCTTAAGTGGAACAACTCTTTTGTGTCTCTACTTTATATTAATTAATTCCAGGAGCTGAGTCAATGGTGAGTCCAGCGGTCGACTTAATACGGAATTCAAGCTGTAAACTAATCTTCAGGATTATAGCCATTAAGTAACACTGAAGTGGGCTAGAAGAGAAAATTACAGCACTGTTTGTCTCTCTACTTTAACTATGGTAGATGGCCAGTCTTCTCTGTGAATGTACGTGCTGCATAAAAAGTAGTTTGTATAAGGAGTCTGGACAGGGGGAAAAGGATGTATGTTTTTATACTATGTCCCTATCCAAGCATCAGTAACAACAAGGAATTGTCCAAGTTGGCTACTGGAGTGAACAAGAGCCAGGTTCATTTGCATAATCATCATAAAAATTATGTTCTATCTGCATTTTTAATTAAACCAAACATTGCACAGAATTAGACACAGCCTTTGCTCTCTGGGAGTTTAAATGTAAGACATTTAACTAATGTATGTTAGACATGAAAACAAATTCACGTTTACATCTGACAAGTTATAGATGGTTTTCTGTGCCTTCGCAGCCTTCCTCAACCCAGGTCACCCATCCAGGGGCTTTCCAAGGCAGTTCATCTATGGAATAATTTTTTTTAATTAAATTATGTTTTTAACAATGAAACTAATACAGGTTCATTTTAGAAAAATTGGAAAGTATAAATAAAACACAAACATCACATTTAATTCTATCACCCAGAGAAAATTATCCAGTGTTATATTTTAGTGGCATTTTTAATGTTATCTTTTTAAATGTGTCCATATATTTTATAATTAAGTTTCTGCGTATGCAATTTTCTTTCCATTTAACATATCTCTGCAGGTTTTCATATTAAATATTTTTAAAAAACATAATTTCAGTGCTGTTATAATATTAGGATCATTTGAAAGTGGAAAATCCAGCTTCTGGTCCCCTGAAACATTCACTTAATGTATAAAAAGTCCAAGGCTCATTCTAACTGTTCACCAGCCCATCCAGACCTGTTTCCGAAACAGAGCTATTGTTCACCTAAAGTGGAAACTCACCCGGCTGTGCATATTTCCTTGGCTGGGTCGCTGTTCCGTGTCCATCTTTCCTCATTGACTTATCAGGCTCCATGCACACATGCACACTTGTTTATAGCAGTCTTCCTGATATGCAGCCACGGTGTGGGGTTTGGAAAACTGCCCAGCTACATACCATTCATACTAGCTGACTTCAGCTTCTGGTAGCTAACTGGGTACTCTTAACTCCTTCCACCTCTGGAGAGCTCAGGATGTAGTGCCACCGACCTCCAAGCTAGCACACCTACTGGTTCTCTGGGGGTTTACACTCATGCACACAAATGAAAAGAGATGTGATGGCCCAAGCATCGTAAAAGAATTGGTGTTGTTTGTAAAACTCACCAGCCCTCTGTTTACAACCCCCTTGGCCATACCGTAAACCACTCCTTGAGCGTATGTATGCTCCTTCCTGACTAAGCTGATGCTTCTTGAAGCACCTTTGAAGCAGGTGGAGTCTGAAGGGGTTTCTATGAATAGACAGAGACCAGTCCCTACCTTCTGGAGAACAGATGTGCCCCCTGGGCTGGTACTCGCTCAGGAAGCCTTATCTCAGTGCCCTGAAGACATCCCTTTCAGAAAACTCACCTGGGCTTCCCACTTTCCCCCAGGAGCCTGCTCTACTTCCTACCTCTTCTGTCTCTTGTGGAGAATGAGCGTCAGAATAGAAAGCCCGGTCTGGCTAAGTGGTAGGAAGGGAATGCGAAAAGGCAGATGGAGGAAGGTTATGCAAAGTAGTAAGATTGCCTGTGACTATTGGACAAGGTTCAGAATCTCTCCGTTATCTCTGCAAGCACTCATCCTATTTTTTCTAAAAATTTTCACTCCCTTACCTCAAACAACCTTTCTTGTATGCAGGGATCTAAAGGGGAAGTATTCACGAGACTAACAGCACACCAGGAAGGGGGAGCCTGGATAAAGAGGAGATGCTAAAGTGACATTTATTCTATTCACAGATATCTCCACTGAGCATGTTTCGGTGGTTGATCACTGAAAGAGCCTGGCACGTTCCAAAGTGATATCATTATCTTGCTTGTTATTTCAGCAGTTCCAGGATTACCTTGCCTGTGGGTCAGGGCATTTGGTTTCATATAAGCAACTCATAAAATTCCTCTATAATTTCAGAAAGATGGGCAAAGGGAGAAGAAATAGCTATATAAGTTATGTGGGGAAAAAAATAAATTCGTCAACATCCCTTCCTAACATAGAAAAGGTGTCCTCTGCTACCTCCTCATGTTAAATGTTGTATGTTTCCCCTCACACCACACTGAAGTTAGTCTCTTAGTAAACTGAGGCATCTCGGAAATGCCTGTGGGAGACTATGAGGTGCGTGCTTAATCACTCCACGGATTATGTGAAGTTTTGGGATGAAATCTGGCCATCACTCACTTACTAGCTTGGCTTATTAAACCTTGACAGCTAGCAGAACTTAGCCACACATCCTGGTCACAGGCAGCACACACAGCCCGGGGTGTTGGTCAGGATGACCTGGAGAGTAGAGTGAGTTACTTCAGTACTGCATCAGTTTCACCTGTTTGATAGTATCCTCCTACAATCTAAGGATGACTGAAGATAGATTTGCCCAGTGATTTTCTTGCTTTCATTGCTGGCAGTGGGAACAAATAAATGACCATTTTCTTAATTGGGATACTGTTCACCTTTATTGACAAGAATTATCCATTTTTGTTAAAACTTTTTGGCATAGCTTAAATCTATTCATGCTAGACAGTAAGGGATAAAGATGTGCATTACTTAGTGTGCTTGAATTTCACAGATCTTGCTTCTCACGGAAGGGATATACAGTCAGCCAGCATTTTCAGGTATGGACACCTAATCAGGGCACTAACTCCACACATAATCTACTGCAAAAGCAGTGTCAGCATATACATCAGTTTGACTAATTTGGTATTTACTTCATATCACAGATCAGATCATGTCTCTGAAAGGAAACACTGTCGAAGTGGTATACAAACATCAGTCACTATTATTTCTGTACGTAATTTCCCGTTCAGGAGGTAAAGGTGAGTCTGAATCAGGAAAGAGGTGTTCCGTGTGTGCGTACTGAAAAGGAACAGGTGCAGTTTCACTCCTAAAGCCAACATTTCAAAGGGTTTTTAGAGCTTTTAGTAGCTTGTCCTGCTGTTGCTGAGTAGGAAAAAGGCACAAAGGTACACCTGTAGGAGGTATATCATTTTTCCTGGTAGCGATGTAGATATTATCGAAAGGCAAGGACTTCTTGGCCCTATGCATAGAAGATTGATCTACAGAGGTTTATTTGCCTGCATGTTGGACCTATTACTTACCCACTTTGTGAATTGATAAGCTCTCAACAGCACAGTTCCTTGGAACTGATATTTTATTGAAGGCCTGTGGTGGGCCAAGCATCATGCTAGCCACAGGGCAAGGTGAGGGTGAGAAATGGTATAGCGATAAGTCCAAAATCAAAGATGAAAACTGCTGAGAGATGCCTGTGCTCACTGGCATGCACATGCAGAGGGTGACTCAGCTCTGCCCGGGCAAGGTAGGAAAACCTTGATGGAGAATGTGACATTTGAGCTGCATCTTGAAGGATGCAGAGGAGTTTCCGAGGCAGAGAAAGAGAGGAAGGACATTCCAGATAGAGGGAACAGTATATGAGAGGCACAGAGGAAGGAATCATATTGCTTGTTTGGAGATTGTCAGGATGTTCCCCCTTTTTGTTTACTTGAGAAAGAGAGAAGTGATGTTTTTGATTCAGAGATGAACAGATCAATAAGAATTTTGTAACAGTGATGATTAAGATTATATGTCTATGGAGATTGCTGCAGCTTCAACCAAAAGACTCATGACTAAGCTCTGTCTACAGCATCTACCATGCTGTACTGTCCAGCCTAGAAATGAGTAGTTTGAAGGACATCGGATGTTTCATAAAGAGCTCCAGAGGTCCACGAGTAGTGGTCTGAGCCCCGTCCTAAAGCTGCTGGTATCCGGGTTGGTGAATTTCATCAACGTGATCCACAGCGGTGGATGATCAGAGTGTAATTGCCCTGCTGGTTGCGAGGATCACAAAGTAGCTCAAAGCCCAGACCCCCAGTTCAGTGAGACTTGGGTGTAAGTTCTGCCTCTTCTGATGTTTACTTTGTGCGGGACTTGGGGTAAGTTTATTTCCTTCTTTAAAAAAAAAATTAAACATGTAATTTTATATAACTATATAATACAGATGATTTTTTATAGGGGCATAAGTGTGATAGTAGCATACACACTTTTTTGTTCTCTTTTTTCTTTTAAACTTTTCTTTTTTGCTTGTGTCACACTCCTCCTCTTTTCCTCCTCCTCCCACTCTTAACTTCCCAGGTACCCTATCATATTTTCCCCACGTTTATGTAATCATTAATATAAATGCACAATTATACGGACATACATACAGCAGCACACAAGTGGGAATGGGGGATTGTCATTTTTTTTTATAAAAATGGAAATATATTATATGGGGTATTCACAAAGCACTGGTGCTGTTTTAAATTAATAGCTTCACAAGTATAATTACCCTTACAAAAGAAAACATTTGACCATTTAATACATTTATTACACTGTTTTTATAAATTTTTGAATAAAATTTTACTCTTAATTTTTTGTTCACAATAGTTTCTATGTTGAATAAGAAACATAAGTATTTAAAAATGTTGAATAATTAACCTTTGAAATGTTGTTTTGTAACTATGTAGTGTTTATACTTCTGAAATTATTAAAGTTGAAAAATGCTCTTAAGACCTTTGGGGCTCCATATTATGTTTCTTTTTTTTATCTTGCTTTTTTCAAAAAAACTATGTTGAAATCTCTTCATTCAACTGATAAAACTCTAGTTTATTCTTTTTAGTAGGAGCATGATATTCTATAGTATAATTATTATAATTTATTCCACAGTTTACTCTATTGGTGGGTATATTTACCTTGGTCCTAATTTTTCCCCATTGTCAACATTGTAGCTATAAAGATCTTAGTACATGTCCTTGTAAGCAAGTACTGGCACTTCAATGGCATTGGTTCCTAGGAAGGGGGGACTGCAGGATTGAAGAACAGGTGTAAATTTAATTGCAATGTCTGTTGCTGTAAGTGGCTTTAGTTGTTTTTGTTAATTCCTTAGGTTTTAGAATATTTAAAAAGAACATTCTCTCACAGTTATTTTATTTGATACTCACAATGACCTTTCAGGTAGGCAGAGTAGATACTATTATTCCCATTTTACTGATGAGAAATGGAGGTACAGAGAAGCTAACTGGTTTTTCATAATTACCCAGGAAAGAAATCCTTGACCCTCGTCTAGAACCATGTCTCATCCTGAGCAATCCCCTTACAATCTTTCTTTACCAACATTTTGGTTTTGGTAGAATGGTTAGATGAAAATCTCTTTCTAAATTCATTGGATTAAGAAAAGGATCCATACCTTTGGTTGTGCTACCAGGAGAGGGCAGTAGTTGAAATACATTTATTTTCCTAAATATTTGCATTCCTGGCCTCTATTTAAGGATCATACTTTATTTTTGACATTTGTAATGCCTTAATTTTAGTTTTGAGTACCTTGTTTGATCATTGAAATCTTTATTAAGATTTGATGGTTACATTTCGATCAGTGATCATTTTCTTCTGGTATTAGATAGATAGATAGATAGATAGATAGATAGATAGATAGATAGATAGATAGATAGAGTTGTGAGAGAATGAACTTTATCTCCTCGGTTTCCTTAAAGAACTCTGTGTTACATATTCTAAGTCTGAAAGTCCAGTTTTGCAAACATAGTGTGTGATTTGGAGTGGCTCACCTCACACTTTCTCATCTGTAAAATAGGAGAGAATATACCTACTTCCTAAGGCTATTTTAGGGAATCATAAAGGTAAACCATGTAGCATAACAGGTAGCTCACAGCAAGAGCTTGGTACGTGAATGTACATGTGTGGTCCACTCCCCCCACCCTCCAGTGAGCAAGGCTTACCCTGCTGGTAAAACCATGTTATAGCCTAGCAGTGTCTCCCAGGAACACAAGGGGTGCTACACTATTGCCAAGATGCCATTCAGCTGCTCTGCATTTTGTCCCCAAAGCAAGTATTGATACACAAAGCTCCTTAAGTAGAAGTGAAATTATAGGAAGGCTCATGGCATTTCTAGATAACCTTTATTGAGTGACAAGTACATGAACCACAGTGAATACTTTTGTTCCTGCAGGGGTTTGATTGAGAGGAACAGCAAGAAGAATTTTAGTTTCTCTTCCTTCACGTGACCACTGTTTTCTTAGCTGTCTCTTTTGGGAGATGGGAAGGAGTGGTCACTTAAAACCAGTAGAGTGTGTAAGTACAAGCAACAAGTATAATTGGCATTCACTCACAACGGCTAATAGACTAGTCCCATAAATGTAGCTTGGGAGACATATGTGAACAAACAGATTTTTGCCCTTCAAAAATGTTAAGAATCTCTTAGTTTTTAGCAGGAACAGCTGTAGAATTCAGCTGTTTGTTTGTAATATGATGTCTGAGTGAGAGATGATGTTTAGATGTAGCATATTAAGATCCCCCAAATGTCATTGTAGATAATAGTAAGGTGGTGAGGTAGGTGGAATGGAGCCAGGAAACTCAGAATAACAGCTGACATTTCATCCTCGCCGAGGTTTGTGAAAGGCCACAGCTAACTTTGCATTTCCCCAGAAAGGGGGGTGAGGGTTCAGTTGGTATCACACCCTGACATTACTTAAACTCAAGGCTGTTCGTGTTCTCTTCTGTGAAGAGTGGCTTCAGAAAGTGCGTCTTCGGCCGGCCAGCTTGGTGCGGGCGTGCTGCGATCTGGTGTGCAGCGCTCAGAGGAAGGGAGCATGCCGGTGCCGGCTCTGGGCTGGGAACAGCCCTGGACTTTTTCCTGAGCCCACCCCAAAATGGCCCCTGGCATCCTTTCTTCAGAAACAGTTTTTCAGTAAGGGAAGTGATGTTTCTAAGCCAATAACTAGAAAGATGAGCTGGTTTTACGATCCGTAAGGCTTTTATGAGCTCTAGAAGGTCTTCAGAGTGAGTCTGTGATGTGAAATGTTCAGTATAGGGTCCTCCCCAGTGAAGAAACGTGAGGCCCAGAAAAAGCCTGGGACAGCCCTGACCTGCAGGTAATCTGTGACAGAATCAGAGCACCCAGAGGTCCTGACACCACCTCAGAACTCTGTGTAAACCTGCCAGCTGTCAGTCAACCCAGGATGTAAATGGGGTGAGACTTTGTATCACCTGTCCCGCATGTCATGTGTTACATTTCACCAGAGGTGCACAATATTAACAAAGGAAGTGGGTCCAGGAGACCCTGGTTCTACAATCAGAATTCTACCATGGACTAGGATTCTGGGAGTGTTTACCCCTAAACCTCAGTTTCCTTGTTTGTAAAACAGGGATCATAACAGACAGTTCTTTGAACTGTTGTGGGAACTCATTGAGATAATGTGGAAAGTTTGGTACAAGGCCTAGTACACAGTGGGTGCTCAATAGATGATAGCTTGTTATGGACCAGGTGCTGTATGGAGGATGTAAAGAAAAATAAGATACCATCCCGGCATTCAAGTAGTTGGTAGTGTAATTGGGAAGACAGATACACAGATAAATAAACCAGCTTATGTTCAATATAATGATAGCAATGTAAAGTGTAAAGACTAGAGTGATTGGGGAACCCTTCAGAATGGAAGAAAGAAGAAGAATAATTTTGCAGTAGGCAATGTTTTTCATGAAAAGAGCCCACAGTATTCTAATGTATGGACCCATGAAATAGTATTTTAATGTTAACATTAATTTAATATGCTCGAATTACAATATAGAGCTGCAATTGATTTACAATGCTGTGGTCTAAAGCAGACAGGCAGAAGAGCTAGAAAGGACAGCAGAAAGAGGACCATATTTGAGGTGGCTTGGAGGCTCTTCTGTGTGGATATGAGTCGATACTGAGAGATTTTTAAGCTGGGGAGTAGTGTGGTAACATTTGTGTTCTCTGAACACTGCTCTGCAGACAGGTGGATGAATTAGAAGAGGGGAACACATGAGGGCTGATAGGAGACGATGGCTCTGACTTAGGGGACTGGACTCTCACCCAAGACTGATTTTGAAGGTAGGTAAGGAGTACCATTTGGGATATTTTGTGTGGGGTATCCAGATGGCTGGGTCACCAATATCATTTTAGTTATATTGGCAATTTAAACATATTTTATGAAAAGGGAAAATATTTTCAACTCTTCTGACATTGATCAGTTCATTATTTTTACCAAAGCAAATTTCTCTCTTAAAGAAGTATCCTTTAAAAGAAAGCATTAGGTCTTTTCTACTGAAAAGTTGTTTTTAATATAAGAATTCAAGGCTTTTTTGCATTTCTTATTAGTGAATGTTCTTTCCTTAGCATTTGTTCATTTGTTATTTTTCTTGTCTTATGCAGGCAGTTATAAAAATAGTTATTTTGCTGTGTGTCTTTAAAACCTATCAAAAGAGTGGTGATAATTTCACAATATATACATATATTGAATCATTACATTGTATACCTGAAACTAATATAATGTTATATGTCAATTATACCTCAATAAAAGAATTAAAATAACATAGCCAATGCAGGAAAAAAAATCTCTTCCCAACGACTTTCCTGGATTTTGAGTTAATCACTCTTTTGCTTTTCTTCCGTTTCACTACACATGTGTATATCCCTAAACAACATACTATATTATTTTAACCTTTTTATAAATGGAATCATACTGATTATTTTGTCACTTACTCTGTTCAAGATGTTGTGTTCTGAGATGTATCCATATTGATGTGTGTAACGTTAGTTAACTTGTTTTCATTGCTGTATCATGTATTATGGTATTTATTATACTTAAATTGATTTAGCCATTTTATTGTTGAAGGCCCCTGCATTTTACTATGTATGTGGTAATCTTTTTGGCCTCCTTATTAATAAAAATAAATTTTAGATTCTTTATGGTTTTCTATTTAATTTGTTATATAGTCTTTAATAAATGTTAGTTTTGTTTTTTTCCTTTCCAATCTACATTATGTTAATTATCTTCATAATTTTAGTATAACTTCATTCTATTCTCTTTTTACTAAGAGTTTTAATCATGAATGATTGTCTATTTTATTGAATGCTTTTTAAGCATCCATTGAGATCCTATGTTTTCTTTTTCTTTTTCTACTAATGTGATGAATAACACTGATTGATATTAAAGCAACAATGGGAATAACTCAAATTTAGGCATATAATTTTTTTTGTAAATTACTGGAGTTACTAATATTTTGTTCAAGATTTTTGCATTTCTGTTCACAAATAAGATGGTCCTGTGATCAGTTTCTCGATGAGGATCTGTGAATTTTGGTTTTGTATGTTTTGAAGATGTTGTTAGGTATATAGTGTTATATTTTCTTTTCTTAGTGAGTTAAACATTTTCATCTATATGTCATAACCCTCTTAATGTCTTTGCTTAAGATTAATTTTGTATATATTTAATTTAGATAAACCAGATTTCTGTATTAGGATTTGCCTGCAAATATCTTTCTCCAATTCCTTATTTCAAGAACACAGAAGGTTTTAGATTTGTCTTTTGTAAATTGCATAATGGTATTTTGTCTTATTAGCTTTGTGAATGTATACTTTATATACAGTAAAAGTCACACATTTTAAGTGTTCAGTGTGATTAATTTTGACAAGTATATACAGTCATGTAACCACCACCACAATAAAGATATAGATCATTTCCGTCACATCAGAAAGTTCCTCATGCCCTTTTGCAGTCAGTTTCTTTCCCTCACCTCTGGCCCCCAGAAACCACTGATCTGCTTTTCATCACTACAGTGTTGTTTTCTCTAGAATGTCATATAATGGGATTATACAATATGTAGTCTTCAGTGTTTTACTTCTTTCATTTAGCATAATGCTTTTGAGATCCATCCATGTTATAACATGTATTAATATATCATTCCTTTTTACTTTTGTGTATCATTCCATCATATAGATATACCACAATTTGTTTAACCATTCACCAGCTGATGGACATTTTGGTTGTTTCCAGTTTTGTGCTATTATGAACACAAACATGTTTTCTGTTTTTAATTCAATCAGACAATCTTTGTCTTTTAATCAGAAAATGTAGTCAATTTCTATTGTTTAGTAGGTTATAGTGATTAAATTTGCATTTTCAGTCAAACAAAAAATAACCTATTTGTATTCATTTTGACCATCTCATATTTTGCTTCCTGTTAGTCCTAGTTTTTCTGTGCTTGATTCATTTTTTTATTGTCTTCCTTTGGGTTGAATGAGGTTTGCTTTTATAATTTTCTTCTTCTTTGGCAGTTAGCTGTACACACTATTATTCCCTTTCTGTGCTTATCTTGAGATGCTAGCGTCCTGTTGAACAGAATGAAGTCCTGTATTACCAGTGTCTTCTCTCTCTTCCCAGACAATTCAGGAATCTTAGAATTCTTTAATTTTGATCGGTCTTTCTCAACTTAATATTCCATTGTTACTCAGTTTTCAGTTTTCTCTTATTTTTTATGTTAGACATTATTATAATTTGTATACAGTCAGCATTTGTTTTATGTAGTCCATGTGTATTTAAATTTAGTTATGTTTACTGTTTTCTTTGCTCACCATTCTTTCTTTCTTTCTAAATCACTTTGCCTTTTTTCAGAGATGTGTCCATTAGAAGTTCCTTTAATGCCTGACCAGGCAGTGGTGCAGTGTATAGAGTGTTGGCCTGGACCCAGGTTTGAAACCCCAAGGTCGCCAGCTTGAGCACGGGCTCACCAGCTTGAGTACGGGCTCACCAGCTTGAGTGTGGGATCATAGACATGACCCCCGGTCTCTGACTTGAGCCCAGAGGTCGCTGGCTTGAGCAAGGGGTTGGCTTGCTCTGCTCTAGCCCCTGGGTCAAGGCACATATGAGAAAGCAATCATTGAACAATTAAGATGCCGCAATTATGAGTTGATGCTTCTCATCTCTTTCCCTTCCTATCTGTCCCTGTCTGTCTGTCTGTCTGTGTCTCATTAGAAAAAAAATTCCTGTAATAAATGTTTTTGGAAATAAACTTTTGTTGCTTTTTTTTTTTTACTGAAAATGCCATTATTTGCCATTGTTTGCAAAAAGTAACGTTGCTGAGTATACAGTTCCACGTTCAGTATTTTCTCTCAATATTTTAAAATGTATCTTCCCCAGATTTCTCCCATTGACAAATCAACTCAACTATCAATCTAATTATCAGTCACTTGAAGGTAATCTGCTTTTTCCCTTTGGCTGTCCTGAAGATCTTTTTTGATAACGGTGTTCTATAGTTTTTATCAGGCTTTATCTGGGTGAGGATTTCTTTTTATTTAGTGTTCTTGAAATTCACTTGGCTTCTTGAATTTTTTCATAATTGGTATTTGTGGGAAATCTCAAGTCTAGTCACTTCTAAAGCTGCCTTTTTTTCATTGTCTATGCTTTATCCTCCATAACTTTTCATCTTTCTATTTTCATCTTTTTCCATCTCTGTATAAGATTTTGTATCTATCAAATCGCAATTCCCTTTCAGCTGTATCTAATTTGGTATTAGACTCATCCATTGTATCTCTAATTAAAATTATTATATTTTTATTTCTAGAAGTTATTTTTGGTTCTTTCTCAAATCTGCCTATTTATTTTGGTGTCTTTCTATTTTTTTCTTTAAATATGACATGTTTGGGGTTTTTTTTGTTTGGTTGGGTTTTTTTGTATTTTTCTGAAGCCAGAAACAGGGAGGCAGTCAGACAGACTCCCGCATGCGCCAGACCAGGATCCACCCGGCACGCCCCCAGGGGGCGATGCTCTGCCCATCTAGGGCATTGCTCCGTTGCGACCAGAGCCACTCTAGCGCCTGAGGCAGAGGCCACAGAGCCATCCTCAGTGCCTGGGCAAACCTCGCTCCAATGGAGCCCCAGCTGCGGGAGGGGAAGAGAGAGACAGAGAGGAAGGAGAGGGGAAGGGCTAGAGAAGCAGATGGGCGCTTCTCCTGTGTGCCCTGGCCGGGAATCAAACCTGGGACTCCTGCATGCCAGGCCGACATTCTACCACTGAGCCAACCGGCCAGGGCCAAAATGTTTGTTTTTATTCTACATCTGATACATCTAATATCTGCAGCCTTTGAAGGTTTGATTCTGCAGTTTGTTTGTTTTTCGCACTCTTGTTCATGGCAGCTTATTTCTTGGTGTGTTTTGTGATTTTTAGTTGTGAACTCAATTACTTGTAACTCTATGAATGTCCTGTGAAATTTGGATTTAAAGTTTGTTGTTCTGGAAAAGCTTTGCATTTGCTTCTGCCATGTGTTTATGGTCACTGTCACTATAGGGTTTGTGTTTGAGAAAGGATGGATAATTTCTGATCCCAAACAGTGTATGAGTGGCCTTGGAATTTTCTGAGGAAATTTTTTTCTTTCTTTCCCCTCCTCTTCTAGCACTAAAGCTTAGTCTTTCTTTCTTCTGTTCCTGGGGATATTTTTGTGTTTTTAATTTACTCACTGAGGCCTGACCTGTGGTGGCGCAGTGGATAAAGCGTCGACCTGGAAATGCTAAGGTGGCCGGTTCAAAACCCTGGGCTTGCCTGGTCAAGGCACATATGGGAGTTGATGCTTCCTGCTCTTCCCCCTTTCTCTCTCTCTCTCTTCTTCTCTCTCTCTCTCTCTCCCCTCTCTCTCTAATAAAAAGTAAATAAATAAAATCTAAAAAAAAGTAAATAAATAATTTACTCACTGAGAATTTTACCTTTCAGTGGTATGACAGTTTTCCCCATATATAAGACCTCCCATGTATAAGACACACCTTAATTTGGGGGCCCAAAATTTGAAAAAAAAATGTATTGCATAAAGTTACTGAACTCGAGTTTTATTAATCATAGAAGTTATACAATTCCTCATCCACATGAAAAAGCGGGAAATGCAAGTAAAAACTACAACCACTGTATAAGATTCAGCCAGTTTAGACCCCGATTTTTTTGAAAAAAGCATCCTATACATGGGGAAATATGGTAGCTTGATGTTCACAGCCTGTGTGGGCACTAGGCTTGCCTCCTCTCTTGAAGACACCTTGTCTTTTAAAACCTTCACCAGGGATTGGCTGATATCTCCACAATTATTACAACTCTGGCTTCTAGCCTTCTTGTCATTTATGACCCAATAACATTGCTGTTACTTTCTTGCACTTTAGTAATAAAATTTTTAAATGTTTTTAATGCTCACCCTAGCATTTTTGGGTGTTCTACATGGATCTCCCATACTGTGATATTCAGAAGTCCTGAATATTTGAAAGTCAAAATAATAAATTAGATCCTTGTAATTTGTGGATTTTATAAAGGTTGGGTTTGATTTTCACTTACAAAAAAGTAGCAGTTGGTTTGCATGAACATTGGTGTTCATTTAAAAAACATTTTCTCTTCTTTGGTCCTCTAAAATGAAATTAGAAAAGGTCTTTAAGAATTAGTCACTTGTTCACTTACTTTTCAGCAAATATTTGTTGAACCCTACGTTTTGCCAGGCTGTTTTAGGTGCTACAGCAGATCACTGATGAAAATAGAAAGTCTGGCCTCTATTGAGCTTACGTTCTAGTTGGAGCAGATAGACAAGTAACAAGGTAAATAGGTAAAGTATGGGGTATGTTGAAAGGCATAGGTACTGTAGAGAGCAATTTTGCAGATAAAGGAGGATTGGGAGATTTTATTTTTCTTCATTTTTAAAAGAAGATATTTAAGACTGTTAGGAACCATTCCAGTTAAAGTTCATGCAAAAAGTTAGTTAAAACATTCTACTACTGCAGCACTGTCAATTCTATAGATGGGCCTAGATTGGAAAAATAGGTTTGTTTGCTTGTTACTGTTGTTCTTTTTTATTTATTTTTTATAATTCATTACCCACTTATGTAGTAAGCAAGTGAGTGATTTTAAAATATTGATCAAATTAAAACTTCAGTGCCAAAATATTTCAATTCTCAGGTATTAAAAGTAGCTTTAAACTGGAAAATGTTCCTTTTAGAACCACCCACTCCCACAAGGGATAAAACAAACAAAATTCTCACCAACAACTAAATACCAAAGGAGGTGAAATATCTGTTATGCTTCACTCACTTGGTTGATTGATTCTGAAGTCCCAGTTGGTTAAGTTACAAAAAACCATTCATTCTTTGGTGTGAAAACTGACAAATGGCAGAAGTAACCGGAAGGGAACAAAGAGCGGGGAGCCCTTCAAAGACAGCAGCGGTGGGCACGGGGTGGAAAGCAGCGGGCACTGTTGTAAAAGGATCACTGTTAGTTGGAGAGTGAAGCTCTGCACACCAAGTGCAAAGGACCATTGCACAAGCACAGCTGAGGGACAGAGAGTCGATTGTTCAACAATTGTAGAGGCTACCTGCAGGAAGTAGGGTGAATGTCTGGGTGAGTGTCCTGACACCGGTGGCTTCATAGACCCTTTCTGTGTACCCGTCAGGGAAGGGTTCAAATTGTAAGAGTGATTGCATAAGGATTTTTAGGAGTGAATTTTCTACGATTAAGGCATCATCCAAGACTGTCAATTTTTAATGTTGTTTATGCTTAGACTTTTCTAAGAGTAAAAAATTGAAGAGAGCAGAATATCCATTTTTTAAGGACAAAATAACTTTTCACAGCAAGAAGATAGTCATTGCTAAACCAGGAAGGGATCCTCACCAGACACCTAATTGGCTGGAGCCTTGATCTTAGACTTCTAAGCCTCCAAAACAGTGAAAAATGTTTCCTGTTTAAGCTTAAAAAAGAGGGGAGGGGGAGAAAGAAAAGAAAAAAAAAAGGAAAGGAAAAGGAAAAGGAAAGGGAGAGGGAAGGAAGGAAGGGAGGGAGGAAGGGAGGAAGGGAGGAAGGAAGGGAGGGAGGGAGACTTTTGAAAGTATTTATATGTAAATTAATGGGT
Organism: Saccopteryx bilineata; assembly: GCF_036850765.1. Taxonomy (NCBI): domain Eukaryota; kingdom Metazoa; phylum Chordata; class Mammalia; order Chiroptera; family Emballonuridae; genus Saccopteryx; species Saccopteryx bilineata. Next base: position 63,555,225 of record NC_089490.1, on the reverse strand, counting down.
TTTTTTCATTTTTAAAAAAGTAACATGTTTATTGGGAAAGGTTCAGATGATTTTTTTTAAATTACCCATAACCTGAGAGAAAGCAGCTGTTAGTATTGTTAGGTAGCTGCTGTTCCCAAGCTGTGTGCCAAGGTGCTCTGGTCTCCTAGCAAATCCACAGAGTTGCCACAGGATATTTTCCATCATCAAGAGAAACACATCTGGCCAACACCTTGTTGGAAGTAGTTCACAGTTTCAACATCAACTCATACTACATTCCTTTGGATGATATATCTTTGCAAAAGTAGGTTTTCTATGATTGCTGAGTTTCTAGTGATAGAAAGTGAATACCACATGCAAACCAGAGTGGGACAGGAAGTGAGGGTAATGACCAATCGGATTCCCAGATCTGAAGTTATGCCCCCCCACAGGTGCACACATTCTATTAATAAGGTTTGGGGGATAAAAAGGAAAAAAGATAATACTATTCATTTATGTGTGTTATTTTCAAATTGTTTCCTCAGTCATTAGAACATAAATATTTATTAAGTTGTTTGGACCTAACTACTTAACAAAGCTCACCGTTTGTTATTTGTTTGGGCGTGGAGGCACTGTCAGAAATCATTTGGGAACCTCTAACACATATCCTTTCAGACTTTTTCTGTATACTACATGTATGTTTGAAATTTTTTAACAATAAAAATATATGTACAGAAGTCTGTGTTTCAATTAATGTAGGTCTGTATCATTGTTTTAAAATTTTCATTGCAGTCTAGTTCTGCATTGTTTGACTCCATTATTTTATTAACCAATCTCCTAACATTAGAAGTTTAGCAAAACTTTATAGTCAATGATGTGGTCATCATTTTTGCACATCTTTATTTACATATCCACTAATTTCCTTAGGCTGTATTTCTAGAAAGCAATTTGCTGGGTCAAAGAATAGTACGTAATTTCTTATGCTTGGATATCCAAAAAGAGAGAGCGAGAGAAAGAGAATGCCAAATCGCGCTTTCAAAGAGATTGTGCCAGTTTCTTTCTACCAACAGTTTAAAAGAATACCTTGGCAAAAAGAAGTGAAGCATTGGAGAATTCCCAACTATCAGAACGCAGATTTAAGAACTCATCAGAGGTGTTTCTTTTCCCCAAACACTGAGTCAACTTAGTGCCAGTGAGAGAGCGGGGTAGTGCGTGCTGGCCCGGAGCGCTCAGGGCTCCAGCAGGCTGAAGCGCTAGCTGTCGGAGGGGCCAGACAGCAGCACCCTAGTGCGTACCCGCTGGGAGAACAGAAACACCACTTGTCAGAGAAATTCTTTAGCTTTTGCTTCACTAACTAGTTTTTGAAAATGACATTGTACTCCCCAGAAGCCAAACTAGGGTACCTAGCCTTCTTTCTACCTCCATAAAGAAGAGGCAAATGAGCAAAATAGAAGTTGACATCAGGAAATAGTTTTTGAGAGAACAGATTTCAGGGTACTGTGAGGGTCAGATGGGATCCTTTCCGTCCCGTGGTCCACAGCACCTATATTTTCATCTGTGACCATGTGTATTTTACCTTTTAGACTACATTCAACTTGTACGTGTGAGCTGGTATTTTCAATGATAACTTATCAAGGAAAAAAAGCATGTATTTAGGCCCTAATCATGAAGACATAAAGATACATGATATATACTTTGGAAATATTTCTATTTTGAGAAAACTCTGGAGTTCCTCAGCTTTCTCTGAAACCTAGCTGTATGACAGACTTATTCCTGAAAGGTCATGAATAGCTAAGATTTTTGTAATTTTATGTGATAGCAATATGTATTACTTTTTTTTAATTTTTATTAATTTTAATGGGGTGACATCAATAAATCAGGGTATATATGTTCAAAGAAAACATCTCCAGGTTATCCTGTCATTCAATTATGTTGCTTACTTTTTTTTTTTAAGATAAAGACAGTATCTATCTTTGATCTTGATTTATAAGTTCTTAAACAACTGAATTTTATAAACAGCCCTATTAAAAAGTAGCACCCCTGATTTAAGCTGTTAGAAAAGTTAGCACTTATCTAAGGATAGCTGATTCTAAAATGCCGAATGGATTTGTTTAGGTCTTCACACTTTATTTACTCTTTTCAAATGGAAGTAAAAATTAAGGGGACAAGATGATTTTTAAGCAGGGTGATCCTGCTTAAGGCAGAAAATCTCCTGAGAAATTTTGGTATAGAAAAATTAAATTTGTATTGTAAATATTCATCACTTCATTGTTTTTACCTGATGCCTTCAATATGTAGAACCCAGAAGCTGTTCGCACTTATGCCAGAAGCAGTAACAAGACCACTGTGGCGTGTTTATCAAGCAGTTGCAGCAGGAAGGCCCTGTCCCTCTGTGTTGTAGATGAAGACTGTCTGAGCTGCGGGAAGTCTCCATGTGACTCTACTGTCACAAGATATTTTCTTTTAAATCTCCACTAGACAGTTTTTCCAAAGTCTTCTGTGTATGTATGTGTCATCTCTAGAGATTGATTATATTAGGAGAGAAGTGAGTTTTTGCCTTTATTTGTGACTGGTATGCTTCAAAAAAAAAAAATAAGCTTTTCAGGATTTTAGGAGAATTTGAAGGCCATATATCAGTTCATTTTACTTGATCAACATGGTTCTCTTTTTATTATTTTTTAAAAGTCCAACTACAGATCTGCTTTCAGAACATGGGATATATTTACAGATTTAAGAGACACATGCTAAAGAGTGTACTGTAATTGTGTAACCCTCATCTGTCATGCCCAGAGCATTGTTCCTTCAAGATAAAAGAATGGACAGTATCAGTAATGTGTGAGTAGTTCCTTAGCCGTCCAGGTTTTAAGTATAAAATATCATGACCTTTCTTTGCTTTCTTGGTTTAGGAAATTAAAATCCATATTAATGGACAGATCTCTTGTCTCTGAATTTTTTGAGATAACCAGGAACAATATTTCTTTTAACCCACAACATTTTTATCAGATGGTCACCAAATTAATAAATTACCTGATAGATAAGATCATTAATAACTTAAATAAATTCAGTGCTTACATTCATTTGTTTATTCAGCAAACATTTATTGAGCTCTCCCAGTTCTGAATTCCAGAGATGAACAAGACAGATATGGGCACTGCCTTTAAATTTTTTATTGAATTGGGAAACTTTCAAGAAAGCCAGCCTCTGAAATTCTATGAGGATGTGCTGTCCTGGAGCTCCAGGAAGTATTTTGGCAAAGAGTTCCTTAGCTCAGACCAGGGCTCAGAGAAGCTTCCCTAAAGAACTTGATTGGGCTGGGTCTTAAAGAGTTTGTAGAAATCAGTACTCCTATGAAATCCAAGTAAAGTAAATTCATCTAGCCAGATGATTCACTTCTTCCTGTACACATATCCAGACTTGTAACTATCACCCAGATGCTGGTTGGTACCATTGCCTTGTTACATGATGTCTTTAAAGGGTTCCAGAGTAATCCATCATCTCTGTGGTTGGCAATGTGGTCTACTAACCACTACTGGTTTTCATCTGTTACATTTGGCAAATGGAAAGGTGAGATTTTAAACATTCTGATTTTTTTTTTTTTTAGAATAATGACAACTGATGGTACTTGATTGGTTTTTGAGTCCGCTTGTAAAGGACTTTTTAATCAGTGTGGAACTATGCCTGTCATTATACTTTTTATATTCACATATGCAAATAAGCACATGTATTTTATTATTTATATTTATTTTACATGAATTTAGAAGTTAAATATCTGTGATTTGGGGTAAATCATGAGAGGTGGTATCAGTCTTGCCATTTATAAAATTTGGTTAATAATAGTTGTAATTCGAGGATTAAATGTTTAATATTGACAAATGCTTGTATTTCATTAGAAAAACATCATGATTATGATCATTAATAACATTTGTAAATCATTAGTACTGATCATAGATAAATACAACTAGAAGAAAAAAAATCACATTTTCATATAAATCATGACTTAGATGGCTATAACTTTAATTCCAAACTGAATTTTTAATTATTTATTTATTTATTGGTGAGAGTAGGGGAGATAGACTCCCGCATGCACACCAACCAGGATCTACCCGGCAACCCATGTGGGGCCAATGATCTGGCCATGCTAACAAGGGAGCTATTTTTACCACCTGGGGCAGAGGCTCCATGGAGCAGTCCTCAGCACCCAGGGCTGATGTGCTTGAATCAATCAAGCCATGGCTGTGGGAGGAGAAGAGAGAGAGAGAGAGAAACAAAGAGGAGAAGGAGAAAGAGGGGTGGAGAAACAGATGGCCGCCTCTCCTGTGTACCTGGACCAGAAATTGAATGTGGGACATCCACATGACACGTCAGTGCTCTACCGCCAGGACCAATCAGCCAGGGTCAAATTCCAAACTTTCATTGTAGGATTCTGGGGGTCACAGACCCTTAAAAGATCTATTTTGTTTTCTCCCATTTAGAGCAATAGCATCATCAAATGGTTGTGTGATACTTTGGCTTCTTCTATTGACACATTATGAGTTAGTTTATAGTGATAAAAAACCAGAGTAAGAAGTCCTTCCCTAAGGACCATAAGTTGTTTGATTCAAAACTCCAACTTAGATGTTTTCATGGACTCCTTTGTCTCAAGAGGGACCAATTCTGAAGAACTGTAGTCTTGCTAAAAATCAGGTGGTCTTTTTGCAATGCTGCACAAAGGTTTCTATAAAGATGTAATGTTTGTGTAAGGTATACTGACACTATGTATTTGAAAAGTCTGCAGTACACAATTCCCATTTAGTTGTGTGTGTGTCTATGGTTTTCTTAGTTATTTTTTGCTGTTGTTGTTTAGCTTGAGTCTCCTCTCTTAGTAAAAATAAAGCTGTTTTTGTAAGGGCTGCTTCTAGTACTTAACATCTACGTTTCAAAAGAATTCACAGTAAACAGCCCATAGTGATAACTGTGCAATGCCCAGATTGTTGCAGAACTGTGTTTTAAATAAACCTTTTTATGATGGCTGCATTTCAGCAGTATCACAGGGTTCAGCTCACATGATTGCATCCCCCCAGCCCATGACACATACACAACAATGGGGCTCATCAGCCCTTACTTAGAGTACTTAACTCATTTAATTTGGGTATTTGTCCAGTGTGTGTATGGTGACTATCCTTTATGCATTGTCTGTGGCCTCACGCGCACACGCAGACAATGAATAAATATCTATAATGACAGGTCCTCTTAAGAGACGATGGATTGCTCTTTTAGGGAGTTGTGTGTTTCTATGGCAACTCCCTTCCTAAAACTTTGAATTTTATCCACATATATTTTGCAAATACAAAAAACAAGCTTATGTTTAATTTAGAGAAGCTTTGATGAAGAAGAGGAAACCGTAGCTCATCAGCAGATGTCAAGAGCATGCACACTTTGTTCAAAAGCTTGTTGAAAAAAATTATGATTGTTTTTCTGCTTGACACTTAACCCAGTGACCAACATTCCATTCAGAATACCTTTTATTGTCCATTTTTCATACTGCTTACAGTAAAATCTCAAATATATATGCAATTTGATAAAACTAAAAAGGAACAAAGTGTGTGTGTGTGTTTTCAGCCTCTCTTGCCTTCCCAGTTCTGTACATTATAATGTCGCTAGCTCATTGAATTAGATGTGCTTTCATCATTTATTTCCTTTTCTGTGTTACTACAGTATCTATGGGCTGTCTGTTACTAACTACGTTTGATCTAGAGAAAACAGGTTATGTCCCTATTTTGAAAGGACAATCTCCATGGCTCAGTGCTTTGTGTTTGTTAGCAGTTGGGATTCAGAAAGACACATAGGCTGTATTCCTGAGCAAGAAAGTGTATAAGGATCATTTCATAATGTTGTAGGATATTTAAAACAAAGTAATTTGTGTCGTCTGTAAGGTCTGTGTGTATGAGTTTTAATTTGCTCTTAATTGTCCTACTTGTTTGCAGGGTGTTTTCTTCCTCTCTCTCTCTTTCTTTCTTTTCTAATTCTTATGTGTATTTTGACTCTCTCCCTTTCTTCCTGACACTCTGATTCAGTTTTCTTTTTTTATTATTCAGTGAGAGGTTGGGAGACAGAGAGACAGACTCCCACATGCACCCTGACCAGGATCCACCCAACAAGCTCACTAAGGGGCGATGCTCTGCCCATTTAAGGCACTGCTCCATTGCTTAGCATCCAAGCTCTTCTTAATGCCTGAGGCAGAGGCCATGGAGCCATCCTCAGCACCTGGGGCCAACTTGCTCCAATCGAGCTATGAGAGAAGTGAGAGGGGGAGAAGTAGATGGGGGCTTCTCCTGTGTGCCCTGACCGTGAATAGAGCCCAGGACATCCACACGCCAGGCTGACCAGTTGGCTTAGTGGTAGAGATTCAGTTTTCTTAAAAATCAAATATGCTGCCTGACCTGTGGTGGCGCAGTGGATAAAGCATCGACCTGGAAATGCTGAGGTCGCTGGTTCAAAACCCTGGGCTTGCCTGGTCAAGGCACATATGGGAGTTGATGCTTCCAGCTCCTTCCCCCTTCTCTCTCTCCTCTCTCTCTGTCTCTCTCTTCCCTTCTCTCTCCTCTCTATAATGAATTAAAAAAAATTTTAAAAAAAATTTAATAAATTGTTCAGTATCTTTTTTAAAAAAATCAAATATGCTGTGTGGCTGGTGCTGTTTTGCTCTATTCACATGTGTTAATTGTTCTGGGCTTGTTTTGTTTACTGTTTTTACAGACCTGATTTGCCATGGTCTGTGCCTTTCATTCCATAGACCACATAGTTGATTTCCCAGTGGAGAAAGCACTGCCTTTTCACCTGGTAATTAGTTATCTCATTCAGAAGGGCCACGCTTCTCAGAGACGACTTTGCCACACTTTAAATGTCTGCTTGGAGGATGAAAGCTCATTTAGTTACATGCTCATCCATGTGTTAGAAGAAATGCATGGTTAGTCACCATGGAAATTCTTAAGTATTTGAAGGGCACTGGATGGTTAATTAGACCATTTATACTCAGCTATTAGACATTATGAGTTAGTTTACAGTGATGAGAAACCAGAGTGAGAAGTAATATTTTTCATCCCCCTTAGGAAGTGGTACTGTAGTTTATTCCTGAAGTGTTTTTTCATTTGCCGTGGCACTTCATCTTGAATAAATTTTGTGTAGTCTCTTGCTGAGTAAGCAGGCACACCCGCAAAAGCACAGAGGCAGGCTGAGTTCTGCCGTCTCACTGTTGTAACCTCCCCAGAACACGGGAAGAAAGTAAACACTAGACTCTCCCCCGACAGTGTGGGGCGGAGGGAAGACTGCTCCTCAGCAGGGCTCCTCCCTTCACTGTATTTCTGGGCCTCTCTGCACTCCCCAGCTCAACCTCCCATATGTTGTTACTGTCCACTGTGAATCCAATCCAGGCCCCTGATTCCCTTTAACCCTGTCTCAATGCCACCGTCTTCCTCTGTATCCTTTTCCTATCTTGGCCACTTTAATGATTTCCTTCCTGTCCTCGTCAGTTATGGACTCCAGGTATATCCATGCGTTGCCCCCTGACCCCAATACCCAGCCTTTCTTCCTGTGGGGCACTCTAAGCAAAGCAACTATTGAAGTACTTACTTTGAAAGAACACAGACTGGCCCTTTAATATTCTCAGAGCATCTGTACACTAAGACACTTTAAAGCTCTGTTTTTTGTCAAACTTGATGTCAACAAGAGGTCTAAGACTTGAAAAGTTTCTAAAAATGTCTTAATATTTCATCGTGTATAACTCACATGGTCTGGCTCCCAGGTATCTCTTCAGCGTCATGTCGCTCCAGGTTCACCCCTTTCCCATCTGGGGACAGTTTTCGAATGAGCCCTCTTCCCTCCTTCCACGTAGCCACTCTGTGTGCTCCCTCTGTCTGAATGTTTCTCCATCCCCCATTCCAGTGGCTCCGGAGTCCCCTCTTCAGGGACACCTTACCTCCCCACTCCCAACCTCACCTCGGTGTCCCTGTTATGCTCTCACATTCGCGTGTCCCTGTTAAAACAGCACTTATTACAAGTGCAGGTTTATCTTTATTTGCAACGTTATTTCATTAACCCATTGAGTAGTGAGTTTTTTGTTAACCCTTTGAGTGAGGACGTACATGAACAGTCGTCCTACTGAAAGGATGAACGTCTGTCTCTCCCCATTATTCTCTCAGCTCCTGTAGGCAAATAGTCCCCTGTCTTTGTGTTTCCAGCGACCAGAACAGGAATGGGCACATAGCAGGTGTTGAGGAACCATTTGCCGATGTCTCTGGCCGCCCACCTAATGGCCAAATGGCCATCCTGCTAACACACCCTGATTTGGTTGAAGTACTTACTTGCCTCCAGCTGTTCTAGTGCAGCTGGCTCTAGCCCCAGTCCCTGATCCAGGCGGTGAAATTTTGGTTAGTCTAATCAAATCAAAGTAGATGCAAAGATGGAGGGAACCTGGGTCTTTAACGATGTTGTTGGGCTGGGACAGCCAATCCTGGGACAGCTCCGTCTCTAGGCAAGTCTTTGTGTGAGACAGTAAATCTTCTTATTTGTTTAGGTCAATTAAGAGTGTTTTGTTTCTGAAAATATCCTGATACAGAATGTCATGAGCGAATGAACACATGAATAAAGGAACAACTTAATCTCACATCTTCACAAGTCCCTTGGAAATTCTCTTTTATTTCTCTTCATTTCTGCGAAGTGTTGGGCTGTTGGTGAAGATGTAGACCAGTACTGAAATCGGAAATAATTCCTATATGTTTGAAAATTGTTTCTTTCCATTATAGGCCATGTACCCTGAACTTGAACTCACATTCTTCTTCACCTCTCGCCCTTTGGCTCTGCACTTTGTTCTTAACTGTTTGGGGCAAGCTCTTCTCTCAGAGGTTGAGAGTCAGGGTTGTCGTACCCAGCAATTTCCTGTTTGTGAGCGTGAAGCTCTTAAGCAGTGCGGGCAGGTCTGACAGAACCTGTAGGTGTTTTCAGACGCTGAGCTGATTAATCCCCTCTGGTCGTTCCTTCTCCCCAGCTGTCGCGCCACCTCTTTTCTCTGGATACCGCACAATTTCTCTCTGTGTGGAGACGAGATTCTCAAGACCTGCCCATGCCATGCTTTCCAGGTCTTTTCTGAGTTTTGGTGAGTTGCATTTTAGGTCCCTCCTTCTCCTTTGTTATGGAGCAGTTTCTGCTCAGAAAAGGTTTGTTTCTTAGCATTTTTTTCATTAAGGCCGAGCTCTGAGGAGAAGGCTAGGATGCTTGTCTGCTGCCTTTCTTTTTCACAGCCTCCACCATAACCTAAGAAATGCAGTCTTAAATAAATACCAACCGACATGCCTACGTGTTGGGTAGTGGAGACCTCGGAGTTCTCTCGTTACTCATTGATCTCCCAGCACTTCGGCAGGAAGCCACCAAGGTGGGCAGCTGGGTCACTGAGCTTTGAGAGTATTACCTTCGGCTGTGCCATGGGACAAAGGACTAAAGGTGTACTTGCTTTCTTAAGCCACAACAGGAATGATTCACTTTGGCCCAACACCCTGAGCAGGTAACATATTCTCCAAGATTCAGAGAACAGTCCTTAACTGCCTCAAACGGTAGTTTCAAGCATAGGGCCGGTAAGGTACTATGAAAGCGTTTCTTTTGCCTGGGGGAGTGCTGTACAAAAGTATTACTATTAAAAGGCTACCAAAGACAGACCCTTGTGAAGTATCTTTTCATACTGTTCGGTATCTACCTCAGTTTCCCTCCCTACCCTCAAAGATAGGCAGAAGCAGGTCATCAGCTTGTCGCCCACCAACATGTATTAGTTCTCCTGGAAACTTCAGAGTGAATTACGTGCTTCTTCTGATAGCCAGACCTCCTTCTGACTACTGAATTCAATTTTTTTTTCTAATTTGGTGATTTCACTTAAAAATATAAATTCCTTGAAGTTAGTGTTGAAGCAGCTTCCTTGTTTCTTAGGAAAGTGCGGTGAGGATGGTATTGACAGCTCATCCCCGTCTTGTGCAGAGTCAGTGAGCCAGCAGCTGGCACACCTGCTGACCGCCAGGCATTGTTCTCGATGCATGGGCTGCACCTGTGCGTGCAGGAGACAAAAACTCCTGCCCTCTGGGAGCTTGTGTTCTTGTGGAGGAAAATACTATAAGCAATAAGCAAGCCAATGTTACTATGTTAGAAATGGTCATTGTTATTAAAAATGAAAAGAGCTGGGTAAGAAGAGTGTCAGTTCGGGAATGGGGAGAGGTTACAGTTTTAAGTCAGTGATCAAAGTGAGCTTCCTGTATTTCTAGCCTTTTGTTGTTGTTGTTGTTGTTTTTACAGAACATTGTAATGATTTAATATTGCAGGTGAATCATCTGCATAAATTGAAATATTGCCTGAAATAAAAGCAGTTCAGCTAAAGGCTAAATCTGATTGCTAAATGCTTAAGAAAGTATGGGAAGGTACCCGAGCCCTCATCTGGCATTTTCAGGTTATCTATTGTTAGTTTCCTTTTCCAAAAATAGTATTTATTGTATATAGCCTGCCAATGGAGTGTATCTCTGACACCTACTGCCATGTGCTTTTACTTAAAAGTCACTAGCCGTCTTACAAGAGGTTCATCCAGAATGTTGCCTTTAGAAGTTCTAAGCAGGCTCCCCTGGTTGTCTTTCCAGCCCATAACAATGATGGATTTTGCAACCCTGCTGGTCCAGCCGTGTAAGAAAACCTAATGTTGTGGGTAATTCTCCCCTTTAAACACATATTTTGTGTTTTAGTAGTGGTGGTTTGGAGCTGTTGTGTCTTAGGCATGGAGTTTATTATATCCATATAAATTATAGACCACAGAAAACCCTGCCCAGAATAGCACCGAGTGTGTGATCCTGTACTCTCTTTATACAATGCCTCTTCTCCCCATGTCTTCTCCTTTGAGTTTTGGAGTTCTGTACCTATGTACCCTCTCTCTGGCAGGGCTTGTCTGCCCTCCCCTTTTCTGCATTCCACCTTCATTTTCTCCCAGAAGTAGCAAAACCTTGGGCTAAGCTAAGTCACCAAGCAGTGTGTGGCTCTTCCCATTGTCTGAACTTATAGCCTAGAGCAATGGTCCCCAACCCCTGGACCACGGACCAGTAGCAGTCCGTGGGCCATTTGGTACCGGTCTGCAGAGAAAGAATAAATAACATGAAACATTGTCAGAATAACAAAATTAAATACAGCCTGAATAATGAGGACATGCTCGTTCCTCCTTTAACTTAGCCCAATAAATATCGTAAGTTCAACAATTATATTTAAAAATACCACAGTTTTTACGCCGGTCACATAATTTTATTTTGTGCATTTATCCGTCCCACCCTAAAGGCCGGTCCGTGAATATATTTTCTGACATTAAACCGGTCCGTGGCCCAAAAAAGGTTGGGGACCACTGGCCTAAAGGGTCTCAGCAGGTCTCTCTCCATGCACTAGACCATGTCAAGTTAATACTTGTTTTGCCTCCTGCCTAGAATGAACTATAGTACTGTTCAAAAGGTAGACTGGAGCTAGGGCCATCAGAATGAATACTGTTTTAATTAAAGTACAGTTGACATCAATATTATATTAGTTTTAAGTGTATAACATAGTGATTTGATGTTTATATACCTTATAATATGGTAACCATGATAAATCTAGTAACCATTTGTCCCATGCAAATTTATTGCGATATTATTGACTATACAGTGTGTCCGTAAAGTCATGGTGCACTTTTGACTGGTCACAGGAAAGCAACAAAAGACGATAGAAATGTGAAATCTGCACCAAATAAAAGAAAAACCCTCCTAGTTTCTGTAGGACGATGTGGCAGCATGTGCGCATGTGCAGATGATGACGTAACACCGTGTATACAGCGGAGCAGCCCACGGCCATGCCAGTCGAGATGTGGACGGTACAGAGGAAAGTTCAGTGTGTTCTGTGGCTTGCTAAATTCAAATCCGTGACCAAAGTGCAACGTGAATATCCATGTATTTATAACGAAGCGCCACCACATAGGAATAACATTACTTGGTGGGATAAGCAGTTGAAGGAAACCAGCAGTTTGGTGGAGAAACCCCATTCTGGTAGGCCATCAGTCAGTGACGAGTCTGTAGAGGCTATACGGGATAGCTACCTAAGGAGCCCTAAAAATTCTGTGCATGAGCCCACATCGAACTGCACTGAATAGGTATGAAACTGGGAGAGTTTTCTTTTTATTTGGTGCAGATTTCACATTTCTATCGTCTTTTGTTGCTTTCCTGTGACCGGTCAAAAGTGCGCCATGACTTTACGGACACACTGTATATATACCATGTCTACACTCATCTATCGGTGGATACCTTAGTTGCTTCCATGTCTTGGCTATTATATATAATGAACACAGGGGTGCATGTATCTTTTTGAATTAGTGTTTTCTTTTCCTTTGCATAAATACCCAGAAGTGGAATTGCTGGGTTTTATGGTGGTTTTATTTTTAATTTATTTAATACTTAATTTATTTTTTGAGGAACCTCCCTAATGTTTTCCTTAGTGGCTGCACCAATTTACAATCTCACGAGCAGTGCACAAGGGTTCCCTTTTCTCCAAATTCTCACCAACATTTGTTGTTTGTTGATTTTTTTTATAATAGCCATTCTGAAGGTGTGAGGTGATACCTCATTGTGGTTTTAATTTGCATTTCCCTGATGTTTAGTGATTCAGCATCTTTTCATACATCTGTTGGCCATGTATATGTAAGACCTTCTTTGGAAAAATGTATATTGAAGTCCTCTGCCCTGTTATTCGGACTGTTTGATTTTTGAGGTTGAGTTGTATAGGTTGAGTTGTATAGAACTTTAATATATTTTGGTTATTAACCCCTTATTGGATATATTGTTTGCAAATGTCTTCTCCCATTCAGTAGATTATTTGTTTATTTTGTTGGTGGTTTTCTTCAAAGCTCTTTATTTTTATGGAGTCCCATTTGTTTATATTTGCTTCTGTTGCTCAGAATAAATATGTTTTGAGCATTGGCAGATGTCCTTCCGTTCCTTACCTGTCATTCCCTGTCACTCAGCAGATTCAGAGGGTGTGGAGATTCGTGTGAACCAGCCTGGCCCACTTAGAGAGAGGGTTTTCCAGAGGGAGTGGGCAGCTACCCTGGCTTATTGCAGGGTCTGGCTCTTAGCCTGAAACTCATTATTCTGAACTATGCAGTGTGCTGCTGTCACCTCCCACAATAATGTGACCTTGAGAAAGTCACATACTCTCTTTAGACCTATTTCCTCATCTGTAAAGGGAGACCTTCAAGATTGCTTCAAGATGTCTAATGTTTTGATGTTGTTAAGATAATATTTACTGTCCTTCTCCTAAACGTTGACTTTTTTGACAGGGACTTCTATCCCCTTTATCCTTGTCTACTTCTCCCCACGAGTTCATTTTATTCATTTCATTGTCACTCCTCCTCTGTTCTTTGTAAACCACATTCTCCGGACTTCTGGTACATTTCTGCCGCTGGGACCGTGAGTCTGCTCTGCCCATAGCTCTGGTGTTTCCTCCTGTGCTCCCCACTCAAAATGGTGCTTTCGTATTAGTATCTCTGAGCAGGGAGTTGGGCTGTTGAAAAGAACATGTTTGTAGCCTAATGTCTTTATCTTAAAAGAGACAGAGAATGAAATTATGTGTTCTTTTCAGACTGTTCAGGCTCTGATGACCACAATCAAAATAGAATTTTCTTGTAATATGAATCCTAATATAAAAGCAGTGTAAATGTAAATTACATTTTCTGTACCATAATTTAAAAAAAATTTTTGTCATTTGAACCTTGAGGAGGAAAATGCACTCTAGTGGTTAAGAAAGCATTATTTTCTCTAAATTCCGTAACGCAGAGGGAGTGGGTTTCCTTTTCTCAATGCCTTGTGTCTGTGAATTTTGAAATGATGGATTCAGCTATGGTGTTAATAAAGTTCCACAGTCAGAATATCAATGTGGGGAGAGATTGGTATAATCCTTAAAGCACCTGGGTTTTAAATATAAATTCTTCTGTCAAGATTGTTATTCATTTAATTTACCACAAGCTAAAACTTATCTATTACCATTTCTTTACTAATTGTTACCAGTGTGATAAACATTTTTCTTTTTATATGTATAGTATACGTTACTTTAGGACAGTGAATAAGGATTTAGTATTGAAGCAAATTTGTAGGAATCACATATTTCTGTTACTTAATTATTTTAAATATAACATTCAGAAAGGTTAGATGTACACTGTTTTGAAGAGTGGGTACTTAGAAATAGGATTATTCCTATTTAATTAGAAAAAGATCTGGATCTTCCAGGTAAAATATCTGGCCCAAAGTCATATCATAAATGAGAGACAAGAACTAGAAGTCACTTCTTTGGTATTTGATTCCTGCCCTAGATTATGAATTGATGTGAATATTTTATGTGAGAAACCCATATTCCAGAAAACTATATTATTTTAGATATACCCTTAATAAATAGAGCTGACTTTCAAAAAATATTGGAATCAATTTCCCTATCTTTATATGGAGGCATACTTAATAATATATGTATTGATGACATTTTACCTTATTTCTAAAGACTTTCAAGAAAGAAGATTTTATAACTTCCCTTATTAATCCACTCTGGTATTTAATTGGATTCATGTCATTACACTCTCTTATCTAACCTAAATTTCTCATGCTGTAGCTTAAGTCTATTTTCTCTCACTCAGCCTAGGATATTAAAAACAAGTAATTACCATTATCCATAAGAATATTTATGAAATCCTCCAAATATTTGAAATGCTAGCACTATAATATAATAAGCATAATTCACAAATATCAGTAAATTTCAAAATAGAGAAGAGGAACCAGCTTGTAATAAATGTAGATGACATGGTAGTATTTAGTTTTGATGAATGAATAATAATGTGAACTTAAGCAGACTAAATGAAAAGCATTCATCTATTAACTCATTCACTTAAATATTCATCAGGCACCTACTTTTTTGTTATTGTGCTATGTTCAGAAGTATGAAAAATAAGTCATAGCGTCAAGACATTTTCAGTGCAAGGGATTTAAAAAAAAATAGAACTTATTAGGTATATTTTCCAGATATGTGAAGATAAAAATAGCTTAATCTTAAGAGGATAACTCTGTCCTATCTAATGACCGTGTGATATTTACAACCATATTTAGAGGTCTGGCTAAAAAAAAATATATAGTCTAATTATTTCCACATTTTCTTTTTACATCTGTCCCATTACTAAAATCTGTAAAGGCATCAAAATTCCACTACATGTAGTCCCTGAGTCCTTTATCTGGAAACCCCTTCATTCTGGCATTAATATTGAAGAGGTCCCTGTGTTCTCCCTGTGTGTGTGTGGACATCCATGTGTGGACACTGGTCAGTGTAGGACAACAAGAGGTTTATCACTGGAAATAAATTACAGAGTCATGAAGCATGAAAGTGATATGCCTGGAATGCAGAGCACAGGGCAGCCTTCTGCCTCCTTTCTTTATCAGACAGCAGAAGCAGAAAGGAGAGAAAGATTTACTCTGGAGCCATTTGACATTGACCAAGCAATTTATAAGAGATAAAATGCTGACTTATTGCTGCAAAGAGAATAATGGGTATTCTTACTAAAATGCCATTAATAGTTTTATTGTTTAAAGTGCAAATTATATTCAGCAATTTGTTAGTCCTCTTTTGAGAAGTTGAAGTAATTCAGTGTAGGCTTTCAGCGGAAAAAGGACAAAGTAATTAGCAAATTGTAAAAGAATTCATTCACCAAGTTTGGCTGATATTTGAATTCTCTGTCTGAATTATAAAGACATAGAAAAAATTACATTTAAGAAATAGAAGATGATGCAAGTATTCGTTTGAAAGAGAAGCCGTTAGAAATGCGACGTTCGCACACTGTGGCGTGAAGAGCATGCCTTCTCTGAGTGCCCACCGTGTGTGCAGGACATTGTGCTGGTCACCAAAGGGAAAGCACACCTGGGGGAGATCCTCAGGGATCTCACTGTCTGATGGCAGGGATGAGATCATTCAAAATTAAACTGTATAATCGGAATAGGATCATAATTTCAAGAAAAGTACATATGAAGAGTTTCCAAGGAGAAGATGGTATTCAGAAGGTGACCTTTGAGGTTAGTTTTAAAAGATGCCTAAGATTTCTGTAGCTGCAGTTGGGGTGCTAAAGCAGTCGCACACTGAAGGAACAAAAGGAGGTGGGGAGGTCAATGTTCACTGAGTGGGTCCTTCAACGTACAGGTTGTGGTGGCGTCCCCATGAATTCCAGTTTGCCAGATGGTCTATTGCCACCGCCTGTTGTCCGGTGTAATTGGTAATAGCGCCCTCTTTCACTCTTAAAAGAGACCCAGTTAAATGGTCAATTAAACAATGACTGTGGTGGCTATGAAAATGTGCTTTAGGGAGCACGGCTGACTGATGTCCCCAGCTGTGGCCTCTCTGGACTCACCACACTTTGGCACCATGGCCATGCTTCCCAGGGTCCGCTCCCAGCTAGTGACCGTGCACAGTGAGGGTGCTAAACCATGCCCATTCCAGCAGGACAGGGGGTCCTCCGCTGAGACACTTTGCCTTCAAGGACTGAACCTTGCTGAGAACTACACTGCACTCTAAGACATCCTGCTCCCCCCTTCTTTCCTCTTCTTTTACGCAGGGCCAGACCTACAGCTTGGTCTGCACGTTTTCCCTGCCTACCTCTGCTCCTTCTTTAAGAAACGGCTTACAGATCTAATCCCGTGTTAGTGCTTGCCTCTCAGCAGACCTGAACTGGCAGTCCTAAGCTGTTGATGTCTTAGGTAGTAGATGAGGATATGACTACAAAGAAAAATGGGAACCATATTGTAGGCAACTTTGAAAACTGCTTTGAAGAATTTGACCTTAATTCAGTAGACTGTGAGGCTCCTTTGAGGGTTTATCTGTTACCGAATAATTATTAATTATTTGGTCCTGCTGGTGATAGAGGAGGATAGTTGAAACAGGGAGGCCTGTTAGGAGGGTACCTGAGTTGTCCATTAAGAGCCTAAAGGAGAATAGTGCACATGTGAGGACAAGCACTGGCACGGGCATGGGAGACACCGCAGAGGAAAGGCTGTGAGTGTGGATAGAGTGGGTCAGAGGAATCAGAACACAGCGGCCCCTCGTCTATCACAGGGGTCAGGTTCCAGACCCCCTGCGATAGGCAAAAATGCATGAAGTAGCGACCTTATATTTATTTTACTATTTATATATTTTTTAAAGCTTTATAAACCCTCCCTATACCCTTATAAACCTTTCCCACACTGTTACTCACCTTTCTCACACTTATTTTGCTTATTTTACCTTAAAAATAATTAAAATAATAAATATGTAAAAATACCTATATACCGCGAAATCCCACGATACAGCCAAAAATCCACGATGCAAAATGAGATGCATACAATTTAAAAATCTGCGAAACAGTGAGACCACAAAAAGTGAACTGCAATGTGGCAAGGGACGACTGTACTTAATCTGTCTGTGCCTAGGTTTCCTCATCTATGATACGGGAACAGTACCAAGTTCTACATCGCTCATGGAGCCATAGTGAGGATTAACCAATAGATGGCAAAAGTTAAGAACAGTGCCTAGCACGTAAAAATGGAAAGGTTTGATCAATATCACCCTGTTAAATTTAATTTTCTAAATTAAAAAAAGAATTCTAGTGTTTCTGAATTTGTTTACCTGTTGATCTCTGGCTGCAACAACAGAAATGTTTTATATCTGTGCCATCTGGTACAATAGCCACCAACCACATGTGGCTATTAGCAACTGAAGTGTGACTAGCGTGACTGAAGAACTGTATGTTTAACTTCAATTTAAATTTGAATAGTCACATGTGGCTAGTGGCTACCATTTAAAGTCACACCTAAATCTAAAGTACTAAGTAACTAATATGAAGGGGATTACAAAATTGTAGTCTATTCTTTTATTCAAAAAAGCCTGTTGTACTAATATGACTTACTTTTAAGTAAGCCCTTAGGCTTGGCTGCTGGCTGCTAGTCAGGGATACCCACAGAGAAGGCTGTGGTCCGAAGCATGCCCCTCGGAGATAACCAGAGCCATAAGAAAGGGATGAGAAGGAGACCTAACTGCTAGTACTATCCCTGCAATGAGAAAAGTACCTCAGGGCTTGAAGGAGAGTGATCATGTCTTGGTTTCTGCAAGTAGCTAATAGATGATGAAGGCCTCCCATTTAATGGGATCTGGACTTTCTGCTGTCCATTTCCCAGGCCAAAAGAGAGGAGGTAATGCAGTGTCTTCTCTAACGTTTCTCTCCAAATAATAGCTGATAATGCTGCAGCAGAGGGCTCCTGGTAGTTCAAGGATAGTGCTGATTAGAACTCTGAGGGATGTATTAGAAGTCAAGGAGCACACACTTCTTGTTATCTGTAAGGCCATTTGTGGACCTGTCTATCCAGAAAAAGCATTTTTGAAATACCCCTCTTTCCTTTCTCTCTGTTCTCTTGCCATGTTCAAGGTGAGCTGGCCTTTCCAGTTCCGTGGATATATCACTTTGAAGGTTAGTTTGGGCCAGCTTTTACATGGCATCCCCCACATTGACTCTCAAGTTGAGATTTTTGATGCAGTTGAAACTCCAGATGCCTCAGTTGATATGTAAGCTGAGTGAATCAAGGTAGTTCTCTCAGGAGAGAAAACATGCTAAAAGAGAAAGGACATTGGAGCCCACCTGAGAGCACATCACGGCTCTGTCACATGCTAGATTTGTGACCAACAGTAGTTACTTTAAGTTCAGTGTCTTTATCTGTAAAATGGGGAATACAAGTATTTTCTGAGTTATTTAGAGGATTGTACGTGAAAGTGCTGGAAAACCTTAGCTCCCTGCCCCCTACCCTATGTCTAGTCTGCTAATTTTCTTAAATTCCCATTCATTATTGTTGCAAAATCAAACAAAGTCTAGAACTTACAACTCTGCTGAACCTCTGCTCCCAAATCACGCATGCTCACCACGTGCATCGCCATGACCTACTCAGCCCTGTGGAGCAGCCTCTAGCAGCCTCCCTTCCTCCTCTTGTCATGACTAGCTAGTTCCTTTCCTGAGCATTTCTGAGGTCAGAACCTTCCTGTTCTGTATGTGTTCGGTTCCTTGCCTGTCAGATAAAGGCGGTGACTCAGGGAGGTCCAGGCCCTGACAGCCTTGGGATTTGATAGGTTTCTGAACATCAGACCACCACCTGAGTGTGTTCCTTTAAACAAACAAACAAAGGTTTATTGGTCTTTCTCTTTAACTAAAAAACAACAACAGGCCCTGGCCAGTTGGCTCAGCGGTAGAGCGTCGGCCTGGCGTGCGGGGGACCCGGGTTCGATTCCCGGCCAGGGCACATAGGAGAAGTGCCCATTTGCTTCTCCACCCCCCCTCCTTCCTCTCTGTCTCTCTCTTCCCCTCCCGCAGCCGAGGCACCATTGGAGCAAAGATGACCCGGGCGCTGGGGATGGCTCCTTGGCCTCTGCCCCAGGCGCTAGAGTGGCTCTGATCTCAGCAGAGCGACACCCCGGAGGGGCAGAGCATCACCCCCTAGTGGGCAGAGAGTTGCCCCTGGTGGGCATGCCAGGTGGATCCCGGTCGGGCGCATGCGGGAGTCTGTCTGACTGTCTCTCCCTGTTTCCAGCTTCAGAAAAATACAAAACAAAAAAACAAAACAACAACAACACATTTTTATTAAAGATATTTTTGAAAAGAAGCAGGTAAGGGAAAAATCAAAGCACACATTATCATCCCTGGAAACTACTGTGTACCTCCTGAACGTACCTTAAAATCCTGAGTGTTTAAAACAAACCAAAAATCAGCGAATTCCCATCTCTTGATAACAATCCTTCTTAAATATCATAATTTCTCAAGTAATTTCCCACGTCACTAAATATCCTCTATCTACAGCATCGTTTCAGATATCTGTTTGGAGTGCCATGCCGAGGCGCATCGCGATTTATTGCCGGACGCCTCGGTGCGCCTGCGTTCCCCACTGTTCTGAGTGAGGCAGAGCATTGCAAGGAGAGCAGCTGGTAGCATCCTGTGCGTATACCTATCCACACAGCCTTGAAATGGAATTACCCGATCAAAAAGCACGCACATTTTTAAGGTTTTAAAGTTTTTGGTACTATATTGTCACATTACCGACTAAAAGGATGGATCTATTTATTTCCTGCCCTCAGGGCACGTGAGGCTTTGACCACTTGGTTCCCAATGAGATCAGTTGTTCTACTTGGAAAGAAAAAAACAAGAGCTGGGCTGGGAACTAGTGCTTTTCCCTCCTCGTGTGTGGATCCGGTTCTAAGTCCCCTGTGTTTTTTTAAATTCTCTTAGCATACGGCCTCTCCCTGGCTTCTGCGGCATTCCTATTTGCCCCCTCTAAATTGCCATGTGTAAATCAGTGCACTGTTTCTTGGAAGTGCCGACCCTCTGGGAAGAGCCTTTCTGCATCTCTGTCTCATCAAACGGAAGAATCTCATCTGTGTCTCTCTAATCTCGTCTTATTTTGCAACGACAGTTTCTTCTTTCTCTATTGTTGGCCTTTTGATTTAATGCTTTAATTTGGTATGTAGGTTCATTGTATCACTGTTCTGGATAATTCATGCTGTTCTAGATTGAAGATTCTGTAAAACTTTCTTGAAATACCGTTTTATGAAAGATGTCTTACAGACTCAAAGGATCATCCATCATATTTGTTTTTCAGAAATGAAAGGAAACAGCAGCACGTTCATGGAACTACACAACCTGATTTTTTCCCCAAGTGCTCAGGAGAAAACTGCCTGTTCTATTCATCCAACAGGATGAGGACAAGCACAATTTTTATTTTTTCCTCATTGACTATATGGGACACAGATTGCTGCTTCAGTAGGTTGATCATACCACATTTCATAATTTTTTGAGGCTGTGAATACATACTCCGTAGACTAGAGGAAGAGGTTGTGGGTCTGCTGTGCAGATACACGCATGCTCCCTCCAGACAATGAAGCTGCAGTTAGAGAACCGCCTGGCTCACGCGGGGGTCAGGAGAACCGGTGAGCAGCTGAACGGCTCTCTCGGGACTGTTTCCGCGGCTTGTGGGAAGGCTTATGGTGTAGCGATGTGACAAGCTGTGAACAGCATATCACAGGAAAACGTGAGATAATTTAATTGAGGAGCTTGGTGAGAGGACAGCTCTCAAGAGCAGAGAGCAGGGACGTGGCAGAAAGGGCATTTGAGGAAGGGATAAATTATGAAATCGCATTCTGAGGACAGTGTGAAAAGGGTGCTTCCTCATTTCTCTGGCAGTTTGGGTCAATTTCCTACCCTCGCAGACTTTGCAAAAAGGGAAATAATTTATTTTTATTACGGCCCCATTCTTGTTACGGCAATTTTTTTTTTTTTAATTTTTTTTTTCAACTTTATTTATTCATTTTAGAGAGGAGAGAGAGAGAAAGAGAAAGAGAGAGAGAGAGAGAGAGAGAGAGAAGGGAGGAGCAGAAAGCATCAACTCCTATATGTGCCTCGACCAGGCAAGCCCAGGGTTTTGAACCAGCAACCTCAGCGTTCCAGGTTGAAGCTTTATCCACTGCGCCACCACAGGTCAGGCGTTACGGCAATTTTTAACACCACATGTAGCAAGTCACCCATTTCTATGGAAGGGGCTGACTTCCTCTTCTCTCTGGGTTTGGTATTCATTGTTGCTGCCACGCTGCCCCTTCAGGAAAAATTCTTTTTTTGTTTGTTAGTTTGTTTTTTCTTTTTTCTTAATAATAGTAAAAATGAGAGACTGGTCATAAGCTATGGTATGTTCTCGTTGACATACATATTTTGGAGGCTATTGTAGCCATTTTTATTTCTGCTGCTGTCATTGGCTCCAAATTCTGATTTGAGTAGTATTTTTAATCTTTATTCCCAAGTCACATTTTTAATATTTTATACATCATTCCTCAATTTTCACTCTCACACTATCTTCATAAGACAAGTGGTGAATTTTAGTAAATCTGAATCCTAGTGTATATCCTGGGCACTTTAAAAACAACAAACAGAACTTAGAAATGGTTGGCCTGGATATATTAAGTTATTTAATTATTCAAGTTGAAACAACTCATCTACTAATTTTCACATTTTTCTTTCTGTGTTGAGACCAGATGTCTAAGTGTGTGTGGCCACTTAGTTTAGAATAAGGTCTTAGTTTGATCATTAGCTTTGGGTCGTGAGATAGTTAAGGCCATCTTAGACACTTCTGCCTTTGTAGTTCATGCTAGAAAACTTTCATACTGTGTCAATGACAGAATCAGTACCTCTGTCTAATCTAAAGCCATCAACCTTCATCCTGGAGGGCAGATGCCACTGGAATACAAGAATCTCACACACACAGAGTAATAACCTGGGTCTGAACACGATGACTTAGAGTTGAACACAATGTTATAGCACCACTTATGTTTCTGTGGGTCTTCTTTGGTCACACACATGGTGATGCAAGAATATTGAT
Source organism: Saccopteryx bilineata (assembly GCF_036850765.1). NCBI lineage: Eukaryota > Metazoa > Chordata > Mammalia > Chiroptera > Emballonuridae > Saccopteryx > Saccopteryx bilineata. The sequence continues at coordinate 63,532,798 of NC_089490.1, read as the reverse complement.
TCCAACATAGTAAAATTTAGTTTCAAATTCAGTATCCCTTAAATTAATCTTTTTAGAAAAGTCTTCATCCTCAAATCTTTGAGCTTCTCCTTCTATGCACATAAGTCTGTCTATACATGGAATTTAAAAGAAAATTTTATAGCAAACATTCTGACTTCAAACACTTATCCATTTGTTCCTGATTCCACAGTTGAAATTCCACAATTGAAAATTTGTTGAGTCCTGGCTGGTTGGCTCAGTGATAGAGCATCGGCCTGGCATGTGGAAGTCCTGGGTTCAATTCCCAGTCAGGGCACACAAGAGAAATGACCATCTGCTTCTCCACCCCTTCCAGCCCCCCTTCTCTCTCTCTCTCCCTCTCTCTCTCTCTCTCTCTCTCTTTCTCTCTCCCTCTCCCTCTTCCCCTCCTGCAGCCATGGCTCAATTGGTTTGAGTGCATCGGCCCAGGCACTGAGGATGGCTCCATGGAGCCTCCACCTTAGGCACTAAAAATAGCTCTGTTATGAACATAGACCCAAATGGGCAGAGCATCGGCCCCAGACAGGGGTTGCCAGGTGGTTGACATGTGGGAGTCGCTGTATCTCTTCTCTTCTCACTTGGAAAAGAAAAATAGAAAAATAAATTTAAAATAATAATAAAGAAAGAAAGGAAATGTGTTGGATGCCTAAGAGAAAAGGTCTCAAAATAACTTAGCCAGCCTATCAAGAACGTTGTCATTTCTCCCAATATCTTCCACACCTGATTGTATCTTGCTTAAACCCAGCTGTTTTCCCTCTCTCTGCAAATCCTTTCATGTCCTTTTGGAAGGTGACATCCTTCTTTCTTGGGGTTACCATTCTTTGCAGCTGAGTGGGTCAAAAGGTCCAAATTAGTCAGAGGGAGACTAATGGTGAATTCTTATATTTTAACATGAATGACTTGATTTAACAGCCTGGTACATCAGTCATGTTTAGAAGAATGTCACTCCCTGCAGTTTTTCAAGGATATACCTGCAGAAAGAGACCCTCCAGGGACCTTCAAGGAACTTTGTCAGGCATTTTTCATCATTCTGGGGGAGCTTTGTACATGTTTTAAGTGTCTTGCTCTTAAAAAGTTTTTTGTGTGAACTAGTTTTGTAAAAAAGCTGACTATGGGCTACTTTTATAAACACCTTTCCTCTCAACCCTCCATCCCCCCACGTCTTCCTGAGTTTATCATCAAGTGCTTTAGATCACCCAAGCACTTAAACAGCATTGCAGACATTTTCATCTCAGCCAGGAGCAGTTAATTATCTATCTTTGTTCAGTGTTTCAGCACATAATACTATTTTGACAGGGGTTGCATACTCTCTGTCTTTCTGGAATTTTTAAAGTGCTCTTATGAGTAATTTGAGAAATTCCAAGTGTAGATTAGATGAGCTGTTCTTTCCTTTGTTGTCTGTTTTATTTTATTTTAAAAACATTTAAAGAGGACCCACTATGTGTCAGACGGTGTGCTCTCGTCACTCCCACATACATTGTCTAATTTAATCTTCCCCTGAATCTGCATCTTGAATCACTACTGTAATCGCAGTGTGTGTGTGTGTGTGTGTGTGTGTGTGTGTGTGTTGGGGAGGGGTGTTGTGGGAGTGGGCAGAGAGGTCATGATCTCTGAGTGGTACATCCCTTTTTATCAGTAATATCAGTCTGCAAGGGCAGTGCTGCCTCCATCTTCATCTGTCTGGTTAGTAAAACTCCTGGTTGGTTTTCGGCCAAAGTGCTTTACAATCGGGGATGATCTCTGGGAAGTTTCAACATGAGTTTGTTTCTGTTTCCTTTCAGAAGCATGTGTTTGCTCATCTGCATTGAAGGTGAATAGGAGACTCAGCTTGCCAAATAGAGTGTGTCAGGGAAGATTACTGATTTATTGATGCTTGCTTCTAGAATATTTGAAGAAGTTGGTTTTATTACTCCCTTCAGTGGGGCTTACTCACTCAGTCAGCGTCCGCGTCAGCACTTAAATATCTTGGGCCTGTCATTCTAGAACGGAGGTGTTCCCAGAGGTGTTTTCCCTCCCCGGAGCAGTGAAACCTGCCCGGCTGCGGTGGCCCAGCCAGGACCTCCCTTTCCTGGCCTGATGCCCTGTCCTCCTTGGAGTCAGACCCATGTTTCCTAGCAGCTGCTGGGCCTTACCTGCCTCGGGGACAGTGGTCTTCACTTCCAGCTCTTCCCTTGGCACCCAACCCTTTATTTTTCTCTCTTTTTCTTTTTCCCTTCCCTTCCTTTCCCTTCCTTTCCCTTCCTTTCCCTTCCTTTCCCTTCCTTTCCCTTCTTTTCCCTTCCTTTCCCTTCCTTTCCCTTCCTTTCCTTCCCTTTCCCTCCCTTTCCCTCCCTTCCCTTCCCTTCCCTTCCTCCTTCCCCCATCCTTTCTTCCTTCCATACCTTCAGTATATATTGAGTGCTTACTGAATACCTAGCACTGTACAAAATCCCAGGGATTCAGAGCTAAACACATAGACCTTTCTTTGTATTGTACACAAGTGAAAAATGGGGTTTTTCCAAAAGGCAAGCAAGCCCTAGGAGGACTTTTTTTTTTTTTTTTTTAACAAAGGAGAAAATGTTATCTTTAGATGAATCATCTCCATGCTTCTAGATAGAGTTGCCTACATAATTATAGGTATTTTCTAGCATGAAGATTTTTCAGGACAACATTCATCCATTACATATTTTTGGATTACATACACTTAGTGTGCAGGATACAGACATATAAAGCTAGATGAGACAGAGTCCCTCACCCTAAAGACTTGCATTGTAACAGAATAAAGAACTCTGTAAAGAATGTGTTGATGCCATTGCAGATCCCCGAGGCACGCTGAGTAGACAGCGAGAGACAGCACTGAGCAGGGTTGGGGCGGGGGTAGGACAGTGCCTGACACATAGCAGGTTCTTAGTATTTGTTGACCAACCAATGGGATTAGCCCTCAGTCATGGCCTATGAAAGGGGGTGACATTTTAGCTGTTCCATAAAGGATGAAGGGAACATTGGGAAGAGAAAGGTATTATAGATCGTGTGAGTGAAGGTGGAGTGAAGGTGCCTGGGGACTTGCAGAAACAGCGCTGAGATGCCTCAGAGGGAGGCGTTGGGGCGATGATTCCAGAAAGGGCAGGTGGAACCAGACTGTGAATGGGTGGAAGGCTTTGGCCTTTTTCCTGTTGATCAGCAGGGCGGGGAGACTCAGTCATTTTTGAGCAGTGAGGTTGCATCAGATCCAGGCTTTAGAAGGGCCTCCTGGCTGTCCTGTTTCGGGTAGGAGCGTCTGTCAAATGGGGAGAACCTGAGGAGAGAAAGCCTGGGGAAGGTTGAGGAGGGGTCCGACCACAACAGTCTGTGGGAAACGGAGGCAACCAAAAGTGAGAGGAATTGCAGCATGTTTCACGTCAGAGACGAGGCCAAGAGGAAGCAGGGGTGACTGCCACTTTCAGAGAACGCACGTTCCCCCTTTACTGACTATGCATGCTCTGCAAGTCCCTTACCTTCCTGTGCCTCCGTTTCTGCTTCTGTAAAACAGGCACAGTTGTACTTACCTGGCAGGATTCCTGTGAGAAGTGACGGTGACGGTGGTGGTCTAAGCACTGAGTGTGGCCTCTGGCATCTATTCAAGACCAGCATTGAATGAACCTATACTGTGGCCAAGTGCTTTACATGTACTTACTTACTTAGACCTAACAATAGCCTTATGAGGTAGAAAGGGTTATCATCTTTATCCCACAGATGAGGAATCTGAGGCACAGAGACAGTAACTAACTTGCCCAAGGTAGCTCACCTGAGAGTGGGCAGAGGAGGGATTTGAACCAGGCATACAGGCTCCAGAGGCTTCACTGCAAGCTACCCTGCCTCTAGGTGTTGTTATTGTTGTTGTTATTATTATTAATTATACCATCTCAGTCCTATTCTCCTGCTCCTGGCTGCCAAGACCTTGTGGGAAGCAGGAGAGAAGGGGTGTCTGGTAGTGACCTTTCTAATCATCTCTCTTCCTGTGAAACTGACCCACCCACCTCATTCCCTCGGGACTCTGTTCTGTCGCAGAAATGGATCTGATCAATGAAGCTGCTGTGAATGGAGTGGGTTCGTAGTTGAATAAGTTTCTTTTATGGAAGATACATCTACATTTTAGCTAACTTGCAGCGGCTGTCACCCAAAGAAACGACAAATTTCCAGCCAATAGGGATTTATTTCTGAGCTGGAATCCCTTCAGTCACACCCTGTGGCTGGCTTAGCTGCCTCTGCTCTTGTCCTGTGTGTTATTTCTCTAATGTCCCTCTTCCATTGCTTCTTTTTCTTATTTCTTAAAACTATTTTCTCATTAAGACAGTCATTCTTATTTATTGAAAAAACTTGAGAAAGTAAGGAGAGCAAACAAAAGAAAGTTTAAATATCTCAGAATAATCTGCCTACCCAAGTAACCAAGTAGAGACTGTCCTTCTAATCTAAAATCTGTGTGCGCATGAAATACGTCTGCATGTTGGGCAACAACTCCTTATCCTGAAATCATCTCACTCAGTCAGTGCAAGGTTTGGGTGCATGTATATGCTCCCAGGTGGAATCGCTCTAAAAGTAGGCAATGAAGTTCAACAGGAAAGGGGCCGTTCTATCTGAGAGCATGATCTACCAGCCTGGGCAGGGTGCCAGCAAGAACAAAACTTTTTTTAAAAGAGCACTTTCAAGAGCAGCACAATAAGTGATTACATAGTGGAGATCACACGTGGATCAAATGATAAGATCAGCTTTTTTAAAATGATGCAAATGGATATTTCTCGCTTGGGACCCAATTTCTAATGACAGTGTTCATGCACTACATCAAAGACCATCTCTGACAATGAGAGGAGTTAGATGCCTTGAGAAGGATTCTAACAACGATGAAGACATTGCAGATGGATGTGAAACATTTGGATAAAATTTTTTCATAAAATATGATTTCAAAAATATTTACAAATCAATCTGTTATTTTGTATAAAATGTAATTTAAAATATGAATAGAAATTAAATATAAAAAGATAAATAATTATTTCATCACATTTCTGAAAGGTTAAAAACTCAAGTTAGCAAAACTGGTTTTTTTGGAGGGGGATTGTATTCTCATTGGTCAAATGGGAAGTCTTTTATTTGAGGCTACCTTATATAAAATCAGGATCACATTACATGTTGTGTTTATAACCTATATTTTTTATAATTATGACTATTTTCCATGGCTTAGTCTCCTTAACTATATCACTTGTAATGGTTACACTAGAATGGATAGACTAGTATTTAACCAGTCCTCTCTTGTTAGATAGTGAAGGGATTTTTCCCCACTTATTTAATGTTAGAAGTAACCTCAGTGAATAGTTGTGTAGATAAGTCTCCAAGTATATCCATGGCTATTTTTCTTAGGTTAATGTCTTAGGTTAGATGTCTGTAAATAGAATTGCTGGGTCAAGGCCTTGCAGAATTTTAAGGTATTTAATATGAATTTCCAGATTGCACCAACCAATAATACTTTTATTACAACTCAGAGAATCATTCAATTATTGTCCCCTTGTGACAATGTCTTAATTAATTCCGAGTACCTCTTTAGCAAGATCTTTTTATTGCTGTTCAAGATGTTTTCCTGCCTGACCAGGTGGTGGTGCAGTGGATAGAGCATTGGACTAGGATACGGAAGACCCAGGTTCAAGACCCCGAGGTCTCCAGCTTGAGTGCGGGCTCATCTGGTTTGAGTAAAGCTCACCAGCTTGGACCCAAGGTTGCTGGCTCGAGCAAGGGGTTACTCGGTCTGCTGAAGGCCCGCGGTCAAGGCACATATGAGAAAGCAATCAATGAACAACTAAGGTGTCACCACAAAAAACTGATGATTGATGCTTCTCATCTCTCTCTGTTCCTGTCTGTCTGTCCCTATCTATCCCTCTCTCTAACTCTCTCTCTGTCTCTGAAATAAAATAAAATAAAATAAAATAAAAAGATATTTTTCTGTTTTCTTTCTTCCTTAGGCTCATGCCACTGGATTAGTGTTAAATACAGGTTAGAGAATTTCATGTGTAATTCATCATCCAAACCTATTGTTGAAAATGTTTGCTACCAGAGAGTTCAGGGAGATGTCTCTGAAGCACCATGTGATGATGTTACTCCTTTTCTCTGGATGACATTAAGTCATTAAGAAACATCACGGAGTCTTTCGAGGTCAAGAACCCATATCATTTCTCTAAATTCAATAGAACACCATTACAGTACTTGATTAGAAGAGTGTTCTTTTTGTTTCCGTTTGTTGCATGTGTTGTTAATATTTATTTTATATAGCCTGCTAACCAAAAAGCGACATTGCTGCTAGCAAAAGACACTTTCCCCAGCATTTCTGACCATATGACTAGGTTATAACCAATGAGTTGTAAGAAGTGTGTGTGTGAGTTCAAGGAAGTTTTAAAAGGGATGGACCATACCACTCCTCACCCCTTTCTTCATTCTATTCCTTGGAACATATTGTGATGGCTGGAGCCACCAGAATTATTTCGGACTTAGAGGAGAAAGACGACATTGTAGGACTGATGGGAAGGAGGTTGGGAAGAGCTTGGGTCCCGATGAGTGAGGAACCTCCGTACAGCCCTGGACTGCTTGCCTCTGACTTCTTTTACATGAAAGAGCAATGAACTCCTGTTATTTAAGTCCCAATTTGAGAGTGGGGATGTCTCTGTTACCTGGAGTCTGGCTTAATCCTGTCCAAAACAGTGATATTGCCAATTTTATGGCCTCTAGCTTCCTGTTCTCTTTCCTATATTCGTTTTTCTTTTTCTTGTCTCGTTAACCAGAAGGGATTCCTGAGCAGATTTAGAGGAGTCCCACCTGTGTAGAAGTACAACCAGCCGTGTTCATTCAAAAGATAAGAACTCTTCTGAACACCAAGTTACACAATCACATTTCCCATGTTCGTTTACAAACAGTAGTGTAGAATGTCCACCCCTTCCCTATTTCTCTCCCCAGAAAAGAAGGGAGAGAGGTTTGTATACAGAACTAATAGGAACTCTGCTCTGTCAAAAAGCAGGTGAGGCAGTGGCCTCCCGGAACATGAGGCAGCAGCTCTGTGGCTGACAGCTTGACACAGTGAGCCTGAGCAGCCTCAGGGACTGTCGCCCTGGACGGTGACAGGCTGCAGGCTGTGTTTCTCAGCCTTCACCCTCACTTTTCTTACTGTTGTTATTTGTATTTGTTTAGTGTGCACCAGACAGCTCAAGGCACCCACCATGGTGCATGGAACATTAAATACTATAAAGTGAATCATGAGAAACATAGCAAGGAATAAATAAAAGAGGACAGAGAGAGAGAAAAGGGGTAGTAAAAGAACAGAAGATCTGAAAATCTCAGGTTTCAGCCGTAGCCATACAGACCACTGTACACAGACATTTTTTAAAAAAAATCCGGTGACTTAACAGTAAAGGCCTTTGATGCCTCTTTTTCAGTGAAGTCACCTTGAGAGCAAACAAGGAAATAGAGTGGGCATATCCTGTTTATTCATCTTCTTAGGTGTGTAGGGAAGGCTGAAGTGGAAATGTTATTCCTTCAAAAATGCAAAGCTGGCCCCATTCTGGCTCATCTTCCTTGAGGTCAGCAGGATTCACTTCAACTCCCCTCCCCCCTTCTTTACGCCCTTGCTTTCTTATTACTACAACACACGGTGCATGAATTCACACAGACATTGAAGTGGGCTACGGTATTGTGTTTACTCCGTCCTACTGCAGCGTGTGTGTGTTTCATTTCCTGATAGAGCTGTTGAGGGTTATTATTTAGTAGCAAGGAGTTCGTAGCACTGGCGGGTAAGCCCAGAAAATGCTTCCTCAGTTTAATATGTTCTAGCTCCTAGGAAGTGTCCTCTAGTGTATTTAATGAACTCACTTCAATTATTCATATTGGCATGTAGTCTCCAAGCTATGCTAGTGATTTTTCAAGGATTTTTCAAGGAAAAGACTTAAATAGATCCCCCCACACACACCCACACACCAATTATTATATTTGTCTGTTGGTCCCTGGTGATTTAAACTGGCTCTCACTGCCCAGTTCATGTATATGTTTCTCTCATTTGTCTCTTTGATTAAATCTAAAATGAGCCTTCGGTTATGAGAAAACTGCTCTGGGCTCCATCGCACGTGTGCGCATACATGCATGCACTATGAATAGAAGTCATAATGTTGTCGAGTGGGAAGGCTAAGAGACTATTATGAGAAGGCATCACCACCTCTTCTGTTTTATATTTACAAACCCTGGATCCCGGAAAGGTAAACTCATTTGTCTGGTCACACGGAGTAGATGTCAGCCTTGACCCCCTTGCCCTTCGCACTGCCCCACACTGCCTGGCTTTGCAAGACGGCAAAGCTTATTAGGAGCCTGGGCATCAAGTCCTCCCTGGTTTACAGTTGTCATGGAGTAAATCATCCTGATTGGGAAGAGCACCAGAGAATTATAGAATCCCACGGGCTTCTCAAAGATAAGTCACTTTAAACTGTTCTCAGTAAAAGCCACATAAAAATGTCCAACAAATCATAGAAAAAATGAGCTCACGGAGTAGTGTTGAACCACAAACTTGACTAAGAATATGTTTGTCCAGAGACGAAACTATGTAGAAGATATTTTTAAAAGTGTGGCAAGGAGTAAAAATCGGGAGAAGAGAAAGACTAGAGGCTGGTTTGGTTCCCATTGTTTTTTCTGGGAAGGAATGGAAAAGTGGTTTCAATCCAGTTCTCCTTGCCCCCCCTAATTTTCTCAGAATTTGTTGCTTTGAAGTTCAAGCTAATAGATTTATGGCATCTTTAAACAGTTGCAAACCATCACATTTCACTCAAACGCACATGTTTTCCCTCACTCCAGCAGAAACATCTGAGTGGTCTGCACCAGAATTTGCAAAGAGCGGTTCACCTCTCAGACAGCGTGTAGTTTAGAGAAAACTGCACTTGAGTAATTTTCTTGACTTGTCTTGCACGAAAGGAAGAGTTGAAGAGAGTGAGAGTATTTCTTAGGTAATATTGTGTCTTGGGTTTAAAAACAGCAGATGGGGGCCAGCAGGCCTGGTCTTCTTTCTGTCTGAGACACATTGTTCTCTCCACGGCTTCCTTCCCGCGTGCACTGTGTGCGCGCGCGCGCCGTGCCAGGGTCACGGGATGACTCGGCGTACAAAAACTGCCGCACTTTCAGAATAAGCTCGGTTACTCGACAAGTTCCTTTTTAAAATGGGAATCTGGTCTAGGTTTTTGCATATTTCTCAGGTCTGCACATCAGGCCAAGCTTTTCTCACACACTAGTTTCCTTACATCCTGTTTCTTTATAGGACACTTTAAAAAAAAAAAGGTAATAACATGGCTTAGGTTTCATTTTGTGGTAGGGCCTGGTTGCTGAATTCACATTGGGCACATTTGGTGACCTCTTTCTTCTGCTTTTTGCTGCTCCTGTAGAGCTTTGTTACTTTTTAAATCATCTTAACCTCTCAATTTGTATAATAGACCGGCCCTGGTAATACAAAGTGTGATTTGCAGTTCATCTGTTACTTATTATCAGCTCTGCTTCATTTCACCGGTGGTGTCCCCTTCTCCTTCCTAACTACTTACTGTAGCCGTCCTCTGGATGATCTGTGAAGAGGGGAGGGACGGAGGAGGTCAGGGGTGCCTCCTCTGTGTAAGGCATTTTATATGTTGATACCATATCAGAACCAACATATGAGGTAGGCCTGGCTATCCCCATTTTGCAGATGTGGCAGTTGAGGCCAAGAAGAGTTAAATGACTTGTCAAGGGTGCTATAGCTACTGCTATAAATGACCAAGAATTGAAACCAGGGCTCTGTGATCCTAAAGCTAGCCTCTTAGCACACAGCCACATCATTCACATAAGAGTTGCCTACTTTAACAGTCAGGTTTGTACTGGAACTGATCCCGAAATTAAAAAAAAAAATTATGTACATCATATATATACACACACACACACACACACACACATATATATATATATATTTTTTTTTTACGAGAAAGTAAGGTAGGTCAAGAAACAACCTTAGCAATAGCAACAGCAAAATGTGGTGCAGAATTACAGCCTGGGATTGTGCTTGTGGGACTGACTGGACGGGAGGGCCTCATTGACAGGCAGTGTTCATAAGAGGGTAACTAGTCTTAGAGAAATTCAGAAAGCTTGGGTGACGTAGTGAGAGAGAGAACAGCAGGGGCAGAGCAGTGGCAAGCAAGGGACAGCCAAGGTGAAGGGCAGGGATGATCTGCTGGCAGTAGCAAGGGTGAGAAGCCCAGGGGGAGGGGTCGCATACCCAGCAGCAGTGTAAAAGGTGCTAACCGGTTGTGGAACTCTGCCTCGTCAGCATTCCACAAGCAGGGAGACCTGAGTCAGCACATCAATGCTTAGAGTGCAGGAATAAATGGGAGGAGGGTTCATGTGAGCGAATACAAGGCTTCTAATAATCTTGATTGTGGCATTTAATCCGGTTTTAAAGGTTGTAGCCAGAATCCTGATCAACATCAAACATTCAGTGAAACTTAAGGAGGGGGTCGGTCATTGAAGCAGAGGCATCATCGTTTTCTGAACTCCTGGTGCAGATTCTCAAGGCGTTGGGAGCTAGAAGGGTGAGAGAGAGGGCAGGAGGGAAGGAGCGTCACTGTGTTTATGATGGAGAAGCCAGGAATACTGTCTGAGTTTGCTTCACTGGGTTGGAGGACAGTGACAGCAACAGCAAAGCGAATTTTTGTAGGATGAGAAAACTGTCAAGGCAGGCAGCGCTGCTCTGGTGGCTTTCATTCCTTAATTTCATTCCCGTTTTTGCAAAAAATAGCCACATCCTGCCGCCTGAGAGGTGATAGTGTTGCGTAGCCACATTGTGCCGCCTGAGAGGTGATAGTGTTGCAAGGTTACTACTCCCTTAGGGGAGAAAGAGAAAAATGATACAAAAGGATGCTGTTGAAATTATTCTAAAAGTATAAATCTCAGAACCATTGCTAAGGTCTGGATCTATTTATTCCACGTTTCATACCATCTGCTTTGTGTCTACATCTACCTTATATCCCAGTACGGACTGTTGGAAACCAAAGTCCCCAGATCTCCATATGGCCATCCTAAATAAACTGATGTTAGGGAGTTGACCCAGCCCATTTCTTCCTCCTCAAAGGCTTGACTAAAGCACATACTAATTCTTGGCACAAGGCTTCAATTCAACCAGAGCACACAACTCTCACTTTAGACATAAATGCCAACTTACCTAGAAAACTCCACCCTCCCTCTTTTAATTCAGAATATCCGGGCTCTGTAATGTAAAGAGCTTTAGTCTGGAGGCCACCGTTCTGGAGATGGTTGCCACTCAGATTCTTCCTCTGTGCACTGCCTGTCCCACTGCATAATTATTGCTGTCCCAGAGAAATATGACCTTGGAGCCCTGACCACCTGGACTGTACCTCCTGTGATCTCAGCCCCACAGGTACTTCATTTCCCTCCAGAGTCACTGAATCCCCCCCCACCCCGACCAGGAAAGATTCCTGCCCATCCATCCTTTTGTAAAACAATTGCCCTCATCTTTCTCTCTCTGTCTGGATTGATACAAACCCACAATAGGGCAGTGATGTGCATTGTCAGGAAAAGTTCTACGGTATAAAATATTTATAAATAAAAACTGATTTAAAAGTAAAGGCATGTGTTTAAAGAGTTTAGGAGGGGAAAATGCATTTCTGTAGAGGAATTATTTTATTTTTTTATTCAATGAGTAGAGGGGAGGCAGGCAGAGAGACAGACTCCCACATGTGCCCCAACCAGGATCCACCTGGCAAGCCCACTAGGGGGCAATGCTCTGCCCATCTGGGGCCGTGCTCACAACTGAGCTCTTCTGAGCACCTGAGAGGGAGGCCATCTTTAGCGCCAGGGCCAACTCACTCCTATTGAGCCATGGCTGCAGGAGGAGAAGAAAGAGAGAGGAAGAAAGAAGTAAGAGGGGGAGGGGTGGAGAAGCAGATGGTCGCTTCTCTTGTGTGCCCTGACTGGGAATCGAACCCAGGACATCCACACTCTGTATCGACACTCTACCACTGAGCCAACCAGCCAGGGCCAGGAATTATTTTTATTTCCTCCTCTCTCTCCCTTACATATTGAATTATAAAGTCAACCCTAGAGTTATTACTAGATTTAATATAGATGAGGGTATTTGATAGTGTTGTAGATTTGCTGACAGCAAATTCTGCTGTCACAATAATTTTGGATTTATTCAGTTCTGTTGTGTCATCCACCCAGAGGGAACCAGTTACATTTCCACCGAGTTGACTCTTACATTTTATTTAAGTTCCCTCCTGATTTCTCCTCAGGACATAGATAAAAAGAAGTCCATCTTTATTGCAGAGGTAGCCCATTGTGAAGGAAAAGGAGGAGAAAGACTAAGGGTGGAGTGGGCAGAGATGATACAAAGAAATGATAATATAGTCTTCTGGGATCCATGTTGTCTAGTTGAAGAGACAGGAAATTTAGCAATTTGCATTACAATAGCACTCAAAGCAACAAATACTGTAAAAGAGGTCACAAGGAGGTACACTGATTATACCAGCTGTGTGACCAGGATCAGGAACACATGCTCTCCTGGAGTGGCCATGGCTACTTCCTGGAGGAGGCACGTCTTACCTGGGCCTTGATAGTAGCCAGACAGAAGGAAGAAGGAGGCAGTTGGGGTAGGAAATGGTTGAGTGCAAAGACATCGATATGGGCAGGGGTGGGTGGTGAAGGGCAGAAGCAGAAAATAGGATTGGAGAAGCAGTTTGGTACCAAGCTATTGAGGACCATGAATACAAGCTGAGTTTGAGTTGTGCCTGGAAGCCCTGGAAGGCCATTAGGGTCACTTGGTGGTGATGTTCCTGACAGATTGGTGGGGGCAGGAACCAGTGGCACAAGACCAGTCAGAAAATTCTCGTGATGGTGTAGCCACGGGTCAAGGAGCTAGCGGGAGAACCCTGCCCAAAAATGATGTGGTAGGAATGGAGCACTGAAGATGAAGTCTAGGCACATAGCAAAGCAGTAATCAGTGAGACTTTGCTGAATGCTGAGTATGAATATTGATGGAGTCGGGACAGAACGAAGGGGATGGAAATCAGAAAAGACCGAGCGTCTCTAAGTCTGGAGACCGAAAGAGATGATTGGTGGACGTAAGAATGGGAGCAGTGTGGCTGGTGTACAAGCCGGGCTTGTTCTAGTACTTCTATTAGATTTGCTAAAACAAACAAACATAACAAGAACAAAAACAGAATGCACGTGGGCTGTGTCTAGTTCTGTCGGACACCGGAAGAGTAATGTCTGCCCGAGGAAAAAGCAGAGCCCACGTCAGGTTGGCCTGCAGAACGGTGCACATACCTGTTCACACACTGCTGGCCACTGGAAGTCGTAGGCACTTGGCAAGAGTCTGCTTCACCCTCTTTGGCTGGGCGAGGTGTCTAGGATCTAGATAACTTCCTCTCTCACCACCTGTCACTGTGTGCATCCACTCTTGCTGCTCTCTAAGTCATGGCAGCATGTTCTTCACTTACTTTTTATTAGCTGGCAATATGCCTAGATGTCATCTAAATGAAACAAACCTGAATGTGGTCGTGCTCATCATCAGCAAGGGTAAGGGGCCTCTTAACCTCCCGGCGTGAACGTGCCATGCCAAGGAGAAGCAGTCTCCGAAGCTCTGTTTCCATTTAATTTAGGAAAGCTATCCCTTTTGTTGGGCTGGAATAACAATAATGAGCTTCATTTTTCAGTTGTGAGCCAAGGCAGCCTGCGCTGTGTGCTTGGACTTGGCATTCTCTTTTGTGTGGCAGCTGGCCCACTGACCTCATCATTCGGGCTCCCTGTTCTTGCAATGGAACCAACACCACAAAAGTGAAATGCTGTATTTTCCACAGAGTCACGCTACATGTGACTGTTTGTTTACAATGACATAATACTTTAAACTTTAGTTCAACCCTCCCCCAAACAGCCACAAATGTGCTGGTTTAAAGGGTGAGCTCATGTGTAGAAAAGGATTGAGCCTCTCCATAATAAAGGGTTAGATTAATAGCCACAGACTGTCCTCCTGGAGTTCACCCATCTATTCAAGAGTCTTCGCTGAGAGTCAGGCCATTAGCAGAAAATGTTTAGTACCCTGGTGGCTCGCCCCTGGGTTTCAGCAGGTCGGTGTCTTTGAACTACTTTGGGAGAAGCTGCTGCATTTGAGAATTGTCACAGAATGAGGAATTGACTGCACAAAGGTGACCCTTCCTTTTGAACCCAGTCTGCAGTGTTCAAAGGCATGCGTGTAAGCAGCAGCAGGACAATGCCACCGCATACTCTAGTTCAGCTGCTGACACGCAGGTCCTGAAGCAGGTTGTGACTGTGGAAAGGATCACCTACTCTGAATTCACTGTGCCGTCACCTTTGTCATCCACACATTACAGAGTCCACCTTTCTGGGCTGTTCTTTAGGGTGAGACTTGGTTATTACCGGTAATGCTCTAATAACCTGCTTCTGCTCCCTTTTCCCCAGCGATCATCCTGAGAGCCTGCTCCTCGATGTTTCGGGTCAGGCTAGTTGGTGCCTGTGTGAAGGCCAGTCTTCTGTTCTCAGGAACCGCTCTTCCCATTCAGGGAACATTAGCAGCAGTAAACACATCTAACAATGTATGTTTCCAAAACCATTTTTAAAATGTGTATTCCTTTATTCCGCATTCACAGACAACTCTGTGAAGCAGGTAGTATCGGATACTTTTCTAGATGACAAAATTAAAGTTCAGAGATTTACCCCAGGTCATAAAGCTAGCGAGTGGCAGGGCCAGGATTCTAACCTGATCTGTGCCATTCAAATTCCATGTTCTTCTTACTCTTCCTCGTTCACGTGAGATAAGCCTTTTGTGTCTGTGATATGACCTGTATTTCTCTTAGCATGCCACCGGGGTCAGTCAGGTGCTGGCCTGCACGGGCTGGTCCCAGTAGAGGGTTCACACTGGGAGGAAACCACTGCAAATGCTATATAAGGGCACCCGGTCCACACTCAGCTGGCTTTCTATTCCAGTACTTCCATTTTTGTTAGCCCTTGTCCTCAGCGAGTTATCTAAGCCCTTCAAACTTCACTTGGTGAATGAAAAGAGCAGAAGAATTCATCCTCAGGAGTTCTGAGTATCAGAGAAGCTCACAGCACAAGGCCCAGCACAGGAAATTGCCTCAGGAGTGTTAGTGGTGTGCCAGGGCCACCGTCATTGGTGGGACCTGTGCTTGCTATTACGTGGCTTTCTAGATCTGGTTGACTCTCCTGCTGGCCTCAGATTAATACCTGAATATTGGACTCTGGTCTGTACAGGAAAAGCAGAACTCCTTTATTCTAGATTTAAAGGCACCCCTTGATCTCTTCTGTTCTCAGTGTTTTAAGACTTCTCACAGCATCTCATCACACCAGCGGGAATCCCACCAACTCATGAACACTCGATGAACCCCACAAATTCCTGTGGGCAGGACCACCTTACACTACCTGTCACTGTCTTTTGAAATGGGTTCCTTCCACTGCTTTCTTCCTAACACCAAATGAAAGGGGAGTTTGATGATGAAGAAAGAGGGTGGGAGGAGTGTGAGCCAGGGGAGGGGTAAGGGGCAAAGGCAGAAGAGTTCTTTGGGCACCTGCAGACCATGGCTGGAGGAGTAGAGACAGAAAAGGCCCTGGGAAGGTAGTTGGATTTGCCTGATTTACAGTTTTCATCTGGGTGGGCTGTATACAAACTTTCTTTTTAATAGTTACTTAAATACAGCTCTTACACTGCCCCATTTTGACATTGAATAGCAACTTCTGATTCAGGGAAGCACAGTGACCGTGTTAAACAGAGTGGCCTTCATCTTCTGAGGCACCTGGCTTCTCATACATGTAGAGGCCGTTCTGCTCGACGGGACTCTTCCCGCATAGCACCTTCCCTGCACGGCACGGGGCTGAGCCTAGAGTCTGGGAAACATCTTCCAGCAAAGACCAAATATTTGCTATCCCACCTGGCTTCTGCTTTTTACTCTAGTTACCTTAAGTGATTTGAGATGTTTAAATAAAACCGCATTCTTTCTGATATTTAATGTAAATCATTTCTAAGCAAGCAAGCTTCCCTGAAGCTAAAGAAAGGGGTCATTTTAAAAGGAATAGAGAGATGAATTTCTTGTGTCTTGTGGAAGCTGCTGTACTGGCAACCTTGTTGTTCCTGACGAGGTACGTAAGCGGCTCCACCTGGCTTCCCACCCTGGCACCTGAGGCTTGCCTGCGGGAGAGGTACCCCTGAAGGAAAGACAACCCCTGTGACCAGTTGTAAGGGAGGCTGGGCAAGAGGCTCACCACCTTCCTTGCCCTCAAAACTGGGGTTCATGTTCTCAAGCCTGAAGCCATCAACCCCAGCACCGGAAATGTTCACCTGCAGGGTGACGTTCACAATCTCAGACACATTTCATGTTCTCACTTTGAAGCAACTTTTGTGTGTATGGGCTGGAAAAGAGGGAAAGTGTGCTATTTTTTTTATCTAACAACTTGTAACTGTGTCAACACATAAGACAGTCTGTCAAAGCTTTCTGCTGGTGTTGCTGCTGTGAATTAATTTTGAGCGTCACTTGTGAGCAGTAAACACTTTTGCAGTGTGAACAACTCTTTGTACAGTGGGAGTTGTCGACAGCTTGCTGTCCCCCCTGTACGGGGGAGCTAAGCAGAAGATGCCTCCTTCCTGACGGGTCCCATCCCTTCCTGACGGGTTATGAGGAGCAGAATTTGCCACCATGCCCATGTTGCAATCTTGTCTTTTCTTCTGACCTCTGGACTTAGATTTTCAGTCATACGGGAGGATAGCCTTGAAGTGTTGGATTGAGGGCCTGCCTAAACCACCAGCCGTTTAGCCGTTTCTTTCTATTTTAGACTTGATTCTAGAATTTGTGGTCCACATTAGTTTTGTCCTTAAATTGTTAAAGAAAATATCATCAGTAAGAGCAAGACACAAAGACACACGATACATGTGCCAAACACACTGACTGAGAGACACCCTCCTCAGATGTTTACATCTTATCACTGTGAGGTTCAATATTCAAGTGAACTTCATTTACACAGGTGAAATAGTCACTTCAATGTGGTTAACATATATATATGTCATATATATGTGGTTGACCTATATAAATATATACATATAAAATGACATATATATAATACTATATATATATACACACACTTCATTTTTACTCTTTTTAGTTTAAAGGTCTCTATTCTTTTTCCCCTTTGCCTTCCCTATCCAAATAGCAAAGGCTGCATCCCTGCGTAACTGTGGCAGACCCAAGCCTCCCCCTCCCTGCTCCTGTGTCTGATCGTAGCACAGAGGAGTAAGTAGCTCACGACACTGTAACAATGAGCTTCCTGGACTGACCCACATTTTTGAGATATGTCCCAGGGTTCCCTATCCCTTAAATACCTGGGGGAATCTATTGTGCATAACATTCCCCTTCTAGCAGCTCCTGAAATCTAGTTTAGCCTGGTAATATTCGTGTGCTTCGTGTGTTTACATAGGCAGGACCTGCTATATATAAAAGGTCAAACTTCTCTTTTTATCCTAAAATTCCTTTTTTCGGGCTTTATAATGAGGCTCCCTTGTTCTGCTATCCTGAAATGTGTTCAGTAAGACCCTGTTTAGCTTGTTCACATCCGGCAGATTGCAAACTGGAGTCTGGAGACGTTCCCTCCGGGGTCTCCTCCATTCCTCCTCAGCACCTGGGACACTGCTCTTGCCGTATGTGGAAACAGTCAGTAAGTGAAGGTGACTGATTCAGCTCCATTCACAAAGGGTGCTGTGGCCAGCAGAGGATGGCAGAGGTGCAGGAGGTGGGTTCTCACTCATTTGGAGTCATCTTTAGGTTGAAAGAGATTCTGGGGGCCCTGTGAGAAGACTCCTGCCACTTGTTAGGTAGAAAGGGTCCCTGTGCAAGATGTGGAGTGCGCAGAGGATGCCTCAATGGCAGAGTAGGCCTGAGGCGGCCCGAGCTGTGCCGAGACTGCACGTGTCCTGTGGAATGAGGCCTGGTCAGCACGTGCTACAGAAGCCCAGCCAGGACCTGGCTGACCCCCATGGCATTCTGTCGATTCTGAGCAGGGAACCAGTTTAACACACCCAGTGAAATAGATGCAAATGTTCACTAAAAAGTGAGCAGTTGGAGAAGGGTGCTCTTGTTCAGAGGCTAACCTGCTCTTTCTCCTGCTGCCCACGAGAGAGGTTTGCTCTCCCGTTCCTGACCAGATGAGAGATACAAGAGAGGCGTCCGTGCTATGCCAGCCTTCAAAGAGTGAACTGATGATGTTTTTTCAAAATGGGAATCATCATGAAATGTATGTAACATAAAAGGCAAATACAAACTACTTAAATGACAGGTGGCATCATTTGAAAAGGATGTGCGGCTGATCCCGGAGCTGCGATCCTCCACAGCTGCATTAATTTGCCTAATCACTGGATTGCTGTAACCAGTGTCTATAAATAAACACACAAACTAATCTTTTCATTATCCATTTTATGGCACGTTTTCTTCTCCCTTCTTTTTTTCTTCCTCGTGTCTTTTCATTGTGACTAAACCATCTTTCTAATCTTTGTAATTCCACAGATTCTCCTAGAAGTGTTAGAGTGTTATATTAAACAACCAGAATTACTCTGGACAGTTCACAGAGGGAGAAATACAGATGGCCAATAAATGTATGCAAAGATATTCAGGGTTTTTTTGATAGCTTTTAGAAAATGCAAGGAAAATATCAATAAACTGTTATATTTAAGTAGCAGGTAGGCAAAGGTGAAAATTGTTGGGAAAACTTTCATGTTGGCAAGGGTGTGAGGAAGCCGGCATTGGCAAGAAATGTCTATGGTCACACATGCTGGTGTGGAATCTAGTGAGGGCATCATTACTTACCAGAATGATAAGCGTGCCTATCATTTGACTTATCAAATGCACATCTAGGAATTTTCCTGAAAATAATCATGACAAAACAGAAAAATGTATTTATTCTCAAGGATTCTTATGTCAGTGTCATCTGTAATAGTAGGGTGGGGGATGGGAAAATAGAAACCGTCAAAAGGAGTTTGATTAAATAAATTCTGGTACATAAAGGAATACCGGGTATCCCTTAAGAAAGATCTTATAGACCTACATATATTTGTTGCCAGCGACAAATGTTTACAATAGCTTGATGCATGGAAAAAGCAAATTACAGAACAAAGGAAACAGTATGGTTTCAGTTACAGTAAGCCAATGCTTCTCAAGTGCTTTGTATGAAAATGCAGATTCCTCCTGAGGAGGACTGGGCTGGGCCCTGCGATTCTGAGCTGTTCAGTTTCCCCGGTATTGCCACTGCTGCTGGTCCACGGCCCACACATGGAGTCGCAGGATTCATATACATGTGTACATCCATGTGTGACTAAATGTGCTCGGGATAAATTCATGGGAGGTTCCACAAGATGGTGATTTTTACTTTCATCTTTGTGCATTTCTGTATTGTTTAATACTTAATACTCCATCTACATTGGCTCTGCATAAACAATAGAAGTGGTTTATAAATAATACTCTTTTAAAAAGAAGTCAGCTTCAGATTTACTACTCAAATCTTTTAAGGGAGGAACAGACCACCTAAGCGGGTCATTTCTCAGGGGAATGCATCATCAGAATGCCATGAGGAACTTTGAGAAACACAGATTCTCCAGCCTGACCCCCCGAAATTCAGATTCAACCATCCTTACATGGAGAAATCAGGATTTTAAAAAGTTCCCCAGGAGGATCCTAACACAGACTGGGTTTGACCAATGATCCAGCCTCCAGATTGTTATATATCAAATTTGGGGCCCCAGCGTCCATTTTGAGGGGGTGTCCACTCTCTTCCCGGCGTTCATCTCCCTTCGGAATTGTATGTACTGTGGAGTTGGGGGAGTGATACTGGTGTCCATCCAGAAGACTTCTGTTTCCAGCTGATGTTTCTTGATGTTTTCTTACAGCCTCTGATGTGTTCTCCTAGCCTTTTCTGTATTACTCTCCCGGGCTGCTGTCACAAATTACCACAAATTTGGTGGCTTTAAGCAGCAGGAATGTATTCCCTCACAGTCTGAAATCAAGGTGTCTCGCTTTTCTCGTAGGGCTTCAGGAACGACTCCTTCCTGCCCCTTCAGCTCCTGGGTCGGCTGCGGGGGTTCCGTGGCGTGTGGCTGCACACCTCCAGTCTCAGCCTCTGTCTTCACATGCCCTTCTCTGTCGTCTCATCTCTTATAAGGACACCTGTCATTAGATTCAGGTCGCACCAGGTTAATCCAGGATGAGTTTATCCCAAGATCCTCAATTTGTTGTATCTGAAAAGACAGATATATGGTCTTTTTCCTAATAGGGTCACGTTCACACGTTTCAGGGTTGAGGGTTTGGACATATTTTCTTGGGGGACCACAGTTCAACACATTATACCTTCTAAGCAATTCAACAATTTTTAAGCAGAACATTCTGGATTTACCATTTTATTTTTCTCTGAGAGTGAGCTTTTGGTTTTACTTCCTTTTTTTTTTTTTTTCTTTCTTTATTTTTTAAGCTATAGCCATAGGAAATTGTTCCATGCAGGGGGAAAAAAATGGAACGGTGGCTGTGGGCAGTCTATGTTTCTACACTAGCAATACACTGCCCCGTTAAGGGATCTCGGGGTTCTGTCCTGGTTCTGTCCCTTCTCCTCCAGCAGTCTGTCAGGTATCAGAGGGTCTGGGGGAACTAGTCACACCCAGCGATCTGTCTGATCCCATCCACACTTCCTGCCTGAACTCTAATGGAGCTGTGATCTAACTAACTAGCTGTGATTCATGCTTAGTCCAGGCTCTCCTATTAGAGACATGTGTACTGAAGGTTAAGACTAATGTCTCAGTAGAAATTGTAGAGAAGTATCACCGCAAGTCTATTGGCTCTATTCAACTGGACTCTGAGCAGATTTGGGGCTGGTTTTCCCCACCCCAGCCCACAGGGAGAAAGACAAAAAGTACAGGTTAAAGCGAGTTTTGCCTTGTATCCCATCGTGCTGCCTCAAGCAGTCCTTCCTGGAAGCCCTTTGTTCTTGTTCTGGTAAGGGGCAGGCAGCCTGCAGTTGACACCGCGGCCAGCACACACTTGTCTTTTTTGGTGTTTCACTGACTCGATTCTTGTTCAGGACATGCGACAGGTTTCTCACAGGGGTATTTTCATTTGAGGAGGAGGTTTCTCAAAACTGTTTTGCCAGTGTCTGGTCATGCGCGACTGCTGGGCATCCCCAGGGAAGTGCTCTGAGTCACAGTCCCCACACGGCCCAGGCAGGGTGTGCCTTGGGCCCATGATGTTCTTCACCTGGACTGGTGTCGTTTCCCAAAATACACAGCAGGAGAACCAGATTAGTAACATGAGACCTTGTTCACACAGGGTCGGTTTCTGCTGCCCCAGGGTCAGCCATGACATTGGAAAAGTCAACCTTCTATTACTTGGGAGATTCATCTTAAGTGAACCCCAATTAACCCAATCTTACAAATAATAAATCTTATAAATATTTCTCCCAGAAATAGGGCTGCAAAACCTCAAAATTACACTGTAAGCAACTCGTGAGCCAAAATAGCTGACCTTTTTGTTCCTTTTTAAATATACAGAAGCTGTTTGCACCAGGATACCTAAAACTTACATAAAAATATTTTTAATTAATGAACAAGGAATGACTATGGAGACCAATTAGACAATTAAGCACTTAAAAACCAGAAAAACAAAAAGAAGAAACTCCATATCCCTTGTTGTACAGTCCTGTCAGTTAACCTGACTGGGGCTGCATGTTTCCTGCTTAGTTTAAAAATCAGTTAAAAGATGAAGAATTATTTTCTTAGAGGAAAAAAAAAAAAAGATACTACATAGCCTAAAAAAACGTATTGACTGAAAGCTACAAATGAACAGTTTTTTGCCAATCTTCACGTGAGCCCAAGGCCTTGTCTTGACGTCAGGATCTGAAGGCCAGAAGCTCTGGATCGAGTCCTGTGCACATGGATTACGTGCCTTCCATTTTCAGTCTCTTTAAGTTGGAAGAGTTTTTAAAGACACTTGCAACAGAATCTGAGGGCAGAACCATTTTGTCTTATTTCCCAGTCTTTCACAGTTATCTACTTGTGTCTAATTCAATAGCAAGTTTTCCTCAGCGACTTGCTTCTTTCTTGTTCTTTATTTCATTAAATTTTCAGAAAAATAACTTGACTTTCACATTTATATGTCATTGGCCGACGTACTGTTTAATGAGATTATGTAATTACAGTAAGAAGTACAGCTGCCGTTCATCGTGTAAGCATGCAGTTCCCGGGAGGGAGCTGGCGTGCTTCGTCTGTGGCACCAGAGACAGCGCCCAGCATTCAGCGACCACAGTGTTGGCTGGGATGTTTTATAGGCTTATTGTGCAGATATTTGGCTTCTTATGAGGGGCCGATAAATGCATCAATGAAGATACTGTGAAATAAGCAAGCTTTGCTCTGAAAATCTCGAACTAAGAGAATGGGTTTTCCTAATGGTTTATTCTGATAAGGTAGTGGTTTGGTGTGTTTTTTTTCTTGTAATTTCGAATTTGGGTAGCATATTGAATGCTCACAGTTTGAGCCTTACTGGGTTAGAGAAAGCAGGTGTTTCTATTTTTATTCTGTGGATAAAGAAACAGACCCAAAGACTGTTTGCTCCATGAGAGTGGTGACCAGCATGCACTTTTTATGGTGATACTTGGTTTCAATTCCTTGTCATGTTTTTTATTCTCCCCCCCCATTTCTAGGGTGCTAGTAAGGCCTTATTAAATAAGCACTGTTGGGGCATGTCTGTCTTATTCTTTGATATTCCCAATACCTGGAATAGATGGATGAATGAATGAATGAATGAATGGGTGAAAGAGACAGGTCATAAAACTTAAAAAAAAAAAAAAGTTAGTTAGAGCCTGTCTTCGGACTCTTCATGTGTCTTTCTATTACATCAGGGTCTCTGAGTGCTTTGCTGGCTTTTCTGGGTCCTTAACATTCCCCAGACCTGAGCAAGACCTATTTATCTAGTTACAGGCAGGTTGTGACAAATAATATAAAGATGAACAACTCTCTGATTTTGACAGTGTTTCAATGGTAGGCAAATCATATGTTTTCACACACACATCTGGGAGTATTTAACTTGGGCATCATATTATCTGGAAAGGTCCAAGTTAGTAGTTTTCTTTTTAAGGTTAATGAACACTATATTTTAAGAGATTGTTTTTGCCAACAACTAAATATTTGTTTTATTTAAGACATTTTTACCCACTAAGAATTTTCAGTAAATGTTAATTATACCTTTCTAGCAACTTTTACAATATTAGATAATATCGAATTTAGAATATTTTCAATAAATAATTACTTTTCCAGATGCTGGATAATATTATATATCTTAGAAGATTGTTTCTGCAGCTGCTTATCTATTCTTTATATTCAAATTTGAGGCTTCTTAGTTTAAATTGCTGTCTCAGGAAACCTACATCACAAATCAAGTGGTAGGTTGAACTACCTTTATGAATTTCTCTATAATGTGTACCATAGTTTAAATAATGTATTTTGGACACTGTATCGGTGTTTCAGTTGATTTTGGGTGTGTGTGGATTATTCCTATGTCTTTCATTAAGCCTTCATATTTTAGTTATTGGTTGAAACTAATGTTAACTAAAGGTAGTATGGGCTGGGTCCACAGGAGACCCCAGAGGGATCATGACTTAATCACCATCATTAGATATAGCTACTTGTGCATGCCAGGTACAAATTATGGTACTGGATACAGAGGAGTAAAATAAGTTTTTCTAGATACTATACAGGCAGTAAATAGAGCCTGGACCCCAATCCAGGTCCGGTTAGGCCCCAATGCCCACACTCGTAAAGACTGTGCTGTGCTGCTTGCTGCCTATTTGGATACCTGCAAAGAAGAGCTAACGGTCCCTGGTCATTCCACTCTACCTTTAGATACTTATAGTGAGCCTGTTGGCTTAATGTCGTCAGGTTTTTTTGTTTTTTTTTCTGAAGCTAGAAATGGGGAGAGACAGACAGACTCCCGCATGCGCCCGACCGGGATCCACCCGGCACGCCCACCAGGGGGCTACGCTCTGCCCCTCCGGGGCGTCACTCTGCCGCAACCAGCGCCACTGTATCGCCTGGGGCAGAGGCCAAGGAGCCATCCCCAGCGCCCGGGCCATCTTTGCTCCAGTGGAGCCTCGGCTGCGGGAGGGGAAGAGAGAGACAGAGAGGAAGGAGAGGGGGAGGGGTGGAGAAGCAGATGGGCGCTTCTCCTGTGTGCCCTGGCCGAGAATTGAACCCGGGACTTCTGCACGCCAGGCCGACGCTTTACCACTGAGCCAACCGGCCAGGGCCTCGTCAGTTTTTCTTAAGAGTGAAAATGAGTCTTTCTATGACTAAGGCTTTTCCACTCATCAAATTATTTTCTCTTGAATTAATGAGAATATATGAACATTAACAGGATAATTATAGCTCACGTGTACTGATCATTGATGTGTCTGTATTAACAGCAGGTAAATGCAGATGCAATGGAATTAGTTATCAAAACTCTTATCAGCTCTGGGGCAAGATTTTTCAAAGGAATAAACTCCCCCAGTGGGAATAGTGATATACTTGGATGCAATAACATGGGCTCCTAAAAAGCTGTTTAATCACTGAGGAGTAATTTTTTCTAATTTGCAGTTCAGTTGCTTGAAAGAGTTATGTGCTTGTGGAATATTATTGTCCTTTTGTCTCATCTGCATTATTCACAGAGCAGGAAAAGTGAGTCAACAGCAAAAGAAAGCCAGCTGTGTGAAGTCACCTTCCTGTTCCCTTAGTGTAAGTTCTCCCTCACGTTTCTCAGTGAGCATTACCCTCCTGGAAGATGTCCACAGGAGATGCTTTTGTGTTAAAGCTTATTTGCTTAAATTTTAATTGCTCTAAGGCAGTGATTTTCAACCTTTTTCATCTCATGGCACGTATAAACTAAGTACTGAAATTCTGCAACACACCAAAAAAATACAGTTTTTGCTGATCTCACAAATAAAAAGATATAATTTTGATTCATTCACATCAGATGGCTGTTGTTGTGTTGGCTGTTGTCATTTTTTCTATTTGACAATCAAAGGGAAAAGAGGTCAGTGCCTCTGACTAAATAGTCAGGTATTGTATGTTTTAAGAATTCTTGCGACATTTGAAAATCATTGCTCTAAGGAACTTGACCTTGTCTGTTAGACTTACCTGTCCTTAAACATAGCCATTTAATAAATGAAACTAAAATGAATCATAAAACTGTCCTAGTCAGTAATAAACACTACAGAGTAATAACTATAGATGCTTGTAAACATGAGATGAAGTAGAAGTGAAGGTGAAAAGACTTTGGAAGAAAAGAGCCTAAACTTAGGTCAGATGAAGAACACTTATTTATTCTTGATTGGCATGAAAAACACAAAACAATAGAGAGACGTATGTTGATCCAAAATATAAGTAAAGTTGAGAAGCTGAAATAAAAGTGCAGGAATTAGGAAGAATTAAAGACATTTTAAAAAAAGAGAAAAATCACAGCTAACCATTTATACACTCTCTAGAATTACTTGTTTTGTTCTGATGAAGTTCACATGTTCATTCCTCTGTTAATTCCATAATTATTGTTAAGCACCTACTGAGCCTTAGGTGACCCTCTCGGTGCTAGGGCTCGGTGATGGACAGGTGAGCCCTTGCTCTCAAGGAGCTTCAGTTGAGTGAAGGAGACATGAATGAACCATCAGCCCAGCAGTGACAAAGGCTATTATTGCAGAAGTATGGGGTGCTTTAAAATTACAGAAGAAGTAAACCTAGCCCAGACAGGGAAATTCAGAAAATGTTCCCAGAGGAAGTGCTCTCCAATCTTACACCTGAAGGATGAATAGGCAGATGGAAGGGAGGGGAAGAAGAAAGAATGACTATGTGAATCCTGGGGTGGTAATGCCTGGTGCTTTCCTAAAAACTGAAGTTTGGGATGGCTGAGGCTGGATCAGGGTAGAAGCAGTGACCAGAGATGAGGTTGGAGAAAGATCAATGTCATAGTCATGAACAGCCGTGGGAACCATATTCAAGCTTCATCCTAAAATCAGTGGGAAGCTGGGCAGTAAATATGATCAGGCTTTAGTGCTGAAAGATTAGCTTTATTGTGGGGGGTGGTCTGGAGAAGAAAAGGCTGGTGCAGAGACCAGTTTGGGAACTGGAGAGAGACAATGAGAGGTTGGACTCTTATTTCATCTAAAGAAGTCAAAGTGACAAAGATTCCTGGAGTGATAATGTGATCAATGACATGTCTGAGAAGGCAGAGTGTGTACCTAGTTGTGGCATGTTATTTCTCTTAAACATGTATGTATATGTTATTTTGAAAGCACAAAGGGTGTTCCTACATAGTATTATGCTGCCTATTGTTACTCATGCATGCTTACATCCATTCAGAAAATATCAATCTGCTGTATTCCAAGTGGTATCCTGCATAGTAGTAATACAGCATAGCACAAAAAATATGATTCCTGTCCTCGTGGAAATTCGCAACCTGTTTCAGGAATATAGACTATAAGCCAGTAATCATATTCATAAACAAGACGATTTCAGAGATGAATGCTTTAAAGGTAATGAAATGGAGCTATGTGATCAGGATGAGGGTGATAATGGAGAGGTATGCATAGGAAGGTCAGGTAATGCCTAATATGGGAGCTAAGACCTGAGTGAAGAGAAAGACCTTCCCATGCCAAGACCTGGGGAAAGGGCCTTCCCGGCCAGGGCACAAGAAAATGTAAAAGCACCCAAGTAGACAGGACATGCATCGAGGTATGGCCCGCAGGCCAGAGTGACTGGAGAAAGGGGGAGAATAGGACAGGTAAGAATGGGGGGAGGGGACCAAGCCAGGATCCTAGTCTAAGAGCAGCATGAGTCTGAAAGAAGGGTTTCAGGCAGGAGAGTGGTGGATCCTAGTCTAAGAGCAGCGTGAGTCTGAAAGAAGGGTTTCAGGCAGGAGAGTGGTGGATCCTAGTCTAAGAGCAGCGTGAGTCTGAAAGAAGGGTTTCAGGCAGGAGAGTGGTGGATCCTAGTCTAAGAGCAGCGTGAGTCTGAAAGAAGGGTTTCAGGCAGGAGAGTGGTGGATCCTAGTCTAAGAGCAGCGTGAGTCTGAAAGAAGGGTTTCAGGCAGGAGAGTGGTGGTAGGGGGGTCACAAGAATTCTCCTGTAAACATGCTGTATTTGTGATGCATGTGGACATACAGTTCAGATGCCAAGTGAGTAATTGGATATGGAAATCAGGGAAGAGGTCAGGGCAAGATGTAATAAATTTGGGAGCCCTTGGCATATGGGTAACAGAAGCCACAGGCCTGGGAGTGGATATAGTTAGAGAAGACGGAAAAGTCCAGGGTTGGAGCCCTGAAGCATGCTGACACGTAGAGGGGCAGCCAGCCAAGGAGACTGGGAAGGAGTCACAGGTGAGGGGGGAAGGCAGGGTGAGGAGCCAGACAATGTGATGCTCAGAACCCGTGGAGGAGGTGAGCAGCGAGTGAAACGATAGTAAGTCATGTCAGATAAAAAGAGAAGGGTGAGCATGGAAATGGGAAGGCGGAGACATTGGTGACCTTGCTAAAAGTGGTCTTTCTGAAATCACATCAAACTTACTCCAGCTAAAGGAGAGACTGAGAAATGAGAAAATAATGGCAGCAAGTCCAGACGAGTCTTTTGAGGGTCAGAGAAAGGGGTGGTACCTGAGAAGTCAGGGAATCAAGGAGGGGTTTTGAGATGAAAGTTTTAAAAATGCTTGTATGCCCATGGTCCAGGAGCGAGAGAGGGATTGCTGTCACAGGCTGAGTGAGGATAAGTGCAAACACAGATCCCTGAAGTGAGAGAGAAGGGGTGGGGTCCAGAGCTCAAGAACAGTGATTGATTCCCAATAGGAGGAGACAGGGCAAACAGGGAGCCCGAGAACGAACGGGACAGGCAGCTCATCTCTATGTCCTCAATAAAAAAGTTGACAGTAGAAAACAACCAAAATGGGAGAAATTTCTTTGGTGGGCTCTGAGACAAGAAAGATCTAGGTTCTACACTTGTTTTGGATTTTTTCTTTTTCACTTGTTTGCGTTTTTGGAGGGTTTTTCCCCTGCTGGTCTGGAGCAGTGGCAGCCATTCTGCACTGCCGTGGCCTTTGAGTCTCTCCCTCCAGGCCACGGGGCGGAGACAGCCCGCCTGCCAGCAGCTTGCATGCTGGATCAGCCCCCTCGCTCAGAGCTCTGGTAGTCGGGCTGTCTCCCAAAAGCTGGGCTGTGCGGAGGAGGAGGGATTTCACAAAGAGTGCTCTGCAGTTTCTTCAGTCGTGCTCTTTCAGTAACAAGCCATGGGCATCTAGCCTGGTTGTCCATCCTTCTCTGACTGGACGTTTCTTAACCCCCACCCCTTGCTATGTTGATTAGCAAAGGAAATGGTTCTGGAGTTGACATATCTCCTTTCTCCTTTTGAGACTGTAGGGACCGGAACCAGGTAAGCTGAGTCAGGGCTCCGTCTCACCCCAAGCAAATGTCGTCTATCTTCCCGGGAAGATACTTTAAATAGTATTGTTGATGATCATGATTGTCAGCCATTCCCTTCAAGTATCTCAGGTTAGTGATACACGACTTAACTCTGTCATCTCAAGACGTCCCTCAGGTGAGGGGGTGGTTTACAAAAAAAGGAAGTGAACTGTGTCTGGTTTCATTATGAGGCTGGAACTTGTATCAGTCTTCATAGCCCACGGGCAGGATACTGCGTCGAGCAGAATTCCTGAAATCTGTTTCATCATTAAACATCCTCTTGTCTTAGATGGTTCTCAGTAGAAGAAATAAGTAAATACGGTAAATATTTATCCCAAGTTTCCTCTCGTAATTGACCGACAGGATTCAACACAGAATACACTCTGAGTCTGTTCCTAAAGGGTATTGTGTACTAAGTTAGTTTTACCCCGCCTGCCCACTGCTTTGTAAGCCTAGTACAATTGCATGATTTAAAATTTTCCTTAGCACAGTTCTCTTCCATGTATTCTTTTGTCACTGAGTGGATAAAAAAGAAAGGGGTAAAAAAGAAAAAAACAAGAGACTTGATCAGAGAGAGTTGACATTAAATATTAGAAATGTGTCAAAACACAGTTGTATCCCCCAACCCCCAGAAAAAGAAAAAAAAAATCTGCTTCACAAAGAGAAAATATGGGAAAGAACAGGCAATAGCAATACATGAAAAGTCCTTGTAGGGGTTAGTTCCTACAGGCTCAATCCTAGTCAGTTATGTGAGAGAGCTACCCAAAACATTAATGCAATTGTGGTTGCATTGCAGGGTGAAAAGGCGATATTCTGTCTGTTCCTCACTCTTCAAAGTAGGCTATTTGGGATCACATTTTGATGGATATCACACTTGATGGTAAATGTGTAGTTGGCTATTGTGTGATATTAGATTTAAATGGTTATTTTTAAGTGTTCAGCTTTTTTTCAAAGGACAGTGGCCCAAGACAATGATGGTGTAAGAACTCAAAACCTTCTCCCAGGTGACACTTGAAGGAACTGGAACTGATTACCTAGATATAAGACTTGGGGTAAAAAGAGACGGAGCCATGGTTGTTCCCTACGTGTGGGTGTTTGTTATCCACAACCAGTGTTTGTAGGCTGCAGGGAGGCAGCTCTGCCTCAAAGAGAACTCTCTAATTGTATCTGCAGTGATATTGTGCATATAATTGTCCAAGATGTACTTGGCTGCTCAGGAGATAGTACCTTTCTTCTTGGAAGTATTTCCAAAATCAGCCACTTGGTGGTCAAGCCTTTGATGGCAGGTTGTACTAGCTCTGAAAATACTTTTCACCCTGCTGTGGCGTTTATTGGTGTTCATTTCATGGAGAGTGTAAGTTTACTTTTCATTAACCATCTACTTGACTAAAATACTTGAGGGCAAATGAAAGAGGTAGCCAACTTCCCTAGAGCTGCTGCTGTTACCTGAGGTTAACTTTATTGAATAAATATCTCTGAACTACTATAGTGTTTCTGAAACTTTGGCTTCAGACTATGATACGGTCTTCTGGTCAGTTCTTATCTCAAGAAAGAAAAGGGAAATGTATTGACTACAGACCAAGACCAATGAGCCTCGACCCTGTTTTCTTTCCCTTCTCAAGATCAGTTGCCTTAGCAGGGAGCTTTGGAGAGAACAGGAAGCCCATAGCTGATGCAAGAACTCCATTAACTCAAAAAAAAAAAAAAAAAGTTGGTGCAATTTTAGGTTATAATATGGAATGAATCTTAATTACTTTGAAACTTAGAGCCCCAAATTTTGCAATCTAAAAATGAAGACTTTTAAAGCAGATTTTCATGACCAAAACCAGGAGACTCGCCCAGTTTTTCACTTTTCTTCTCGTTCAGTTGGTAACAGTAGACTTGCCACCCCCATCAATAGATAAAAGGACTAAAAAACAGGAAGCAACATAAAATAGTTTTAAATTACTTTGGGAAACTCCTGAAAGTGGGTGTAGCATGTGCGGGCCTTTAAAAATGAATCATATTTATACATACGATGTACAGCTACTTAATTATTTCTTACAGTTCAGCCTAGCTGTCCTGGTATTTTTTTTTTTCCTGGCTACATTTGGTCTTTCCTTCATGTATCTTAACTGCTTTTGGTGGGGTTCCCACTGGCACCATCAAGTTGTTAACCCAGTAGCTGGTGTGTTACAAAGTACGTGGGAAACAGAAATGGCAGCCTGACCAGGAGGTGGTGCAGAGGATAGAACATCAGCTTGGGACACTGAGGACCCAGGTTCGAAACCTTGATGTCACCAGCTTGAGCATGGGCTCATCCAGCCTGAATGTGGGCTTACCAGCTTGAACACAGGGTCACTGGCTTGAGTGTGGGATCGTAGACATGACCCCAAGGTTGCTGACTTGAGCAAAGGGTCACTGGCTCAGCTAGAGCCCCCCCGCCCGGTCAAGGCACACATGAGAAAGCAATCCATGAACAACTAAAGTGCCACAACCACGAGTTGACGCTTCTCATCTCTCTCCCTTCCTGTCTCTCTGTCCCTGTCTGTCTCTCTCTTTCTGTCTCTGGAAAAACAATTGAGGAACACGTTTCAGCACCGTCTACCCAAAACAATAGTGAAGGAAACGTTTGTTATGAATCCTGAAAGCCCCTTGGAGCCACCTCCACTTCCTCACCCAAGGGACAGTGTCTGCCACACTCGGCTGTATAATCTGCAAGTACCCATCTACAGTCCGAGCAAATGGCCCCCAGGGAGGCCTGGCCCTGACATTTGTGTTGTTCAGGCCCAGGGTACAATTCAAGCTCATGGGCATAAGTATAAATATTAAAATTTTATAAACCAAGCTAACAAATTGGTTGCGTAAAATATGTTCTGTCCTTCTACCTTGACACGATGACCTTCCAAAGGGGCAGCTTTTTCACAGGCCTCCTAGAGTTCTGAGCTGGCCCGTGGCGGTAGGGGGGGAGCCACTGAGCGCCCCGACCTGCCCTTCTGCCCCTTCTCCTGCCGTTGCCCTCCTCTGTCGCACACTCCGGGAGCCTCGAGGCGTAGCGCCGGACACTGCAGCCCACACAGCGAAGGGGCAGCCACACCTCCTTCAACAGCTGCCGCCTGGCTGTTGGGTCCCCCCTCACAGAGTAGAGCCCGTCCAGAGGAGGAAGGGCCCAGGGGAAAGGTCCGCACTGACCCTGGGAGCTCACCTGGGTGGGAGGATCTGTGGTATTGAAAGGGGAAACCATCAGTTCAAAGCAGGGCAGGGATCAGATGTTCCTTGGCCTGGCTACCAGGGCTGTGCTGCCTGTTGGGCAGCTCTCTGGAGCCTGTGCATCTCCTGTTCCCTCCTGCTGGCAGGTGTGTTTCTCCCACACCCTGATGACTCCTGCGTAAACTCCAAGGGCCAGAGCCAGCTGGTGCCCCTTCGAAGAGGAGTATCGTGCTTCTGGGTGGAGTAGCAGCAGCAGGTGCAGGCGTGGTATGAGGTTTTGGTAGACCGTTTACCTGATTTTGCCTGCCCCCCTGTGTGTTCAGCCTGTCCTTCAAGCTTTATTCCTGGTCCCCTCAGCATCCCCCTCCTCGCCACACTCACCTAACTCTGGACCCAGATTTAAAGTCCATCACTCAGCCCCTCCTTTCGCTTTCTCCTGAATAAATGACCTTCATAAAATGGCAGGGAATTGTATCCCTTTGTGTGTGTGGGCGGGGGGGGGGGGGGGAGGGATCACTAAGCCCTCAGTACCTGAGGATTGTAAACCAAAGGCCTGTGGGGTTTATGGTCCCCTTTTGCCACTTGCTTAATCACTGACCAAGCCATTTAACCTGTCTATACCTCAGTGTCCCCATGTACAACAATGGAGAATAATTACTGCCTGTTTCTAACTACTTCAAGTGGGTATCTTCAGGGCAGATTTCTAAGTACATATAGAAAGAGCAAGCAAATATCCCATCACCCTCCCTTCCAGTAGAACTTTCCTTAGTCTTAGCTCTCCCTTCGCTTTTTTATATTACAAGAAAAATGATTCAGATTTCCCTAAGTTGACAGAAAAGCATGAAATCTGTTTCTAACAGATGTTCCTCGTGATCCCCCAAATGTAAACATGTTTGCAAGATGATAGTGAGACAACCTGTTTACACAAGGAAGTACTTAAAAAAGCAAACAAAAAAGCATCACCCAGAGCAGTCATTGTGATCAAAGTGCCGTCGATTATTAGGGTGTAAAGGGAACTGATGACTCAACTTAGCACCACCGCGGTCTCCAGATTTCAGTTTCGTAACAAGAGTTTCTTTTTAGGAATATTCTTCATTTACACACAAATCCGATTTTCTTTCTAAAATGTTTCTTGATTTTTGTCAAACCGAAATACCAGGATCTCTTCAAAAGATGACTCCGATACCAAGATGATGCTCAGATGGGCGTCATGCCGACACGCTTTGCCATGGAGAGCTGGGGTTTTTACTCCCGGGATCTGGTAACTGAGAGGAGGGACAAGGTCTTCCACACAGCAGCTCCTGGCTCCCTGCTCTTGTATCTCCCCAGTTAGTCAGAATCAGCATAGAAACTCTCAAAACTGCAGGGTGATAGAAAATAACTTTCTGAATCAATCAAAGTGTGATATTTTGATACTTTCACATGCCTGGGTATTCTGGGCAAATACGTACTTAAATCAGTGACTCATGGATCGAGATGCAAAGTAGGTCTCTGAATGTTGGCTGGCTGGAAATCAGTTTTTAACCCTGGAGCAAAATATTATCTAGTTAAAAATATATATTTATAAAATATATGTCAAGTGTAGCAGTTTTTGTGAAAATAACTACCACTCTCCCTCAAAGTAATATGCACTGGGAGTCTATCCTGAGAAGTCTCTGCTGAAAGGAAGATTCAAAACTTCTTTAGGATATGATTTCCTATAGAAACAAACTAAATTTTGTTCCTTTGAGATGGTGAGGCCAGACCCTGTGACACCCTTACCTAGTGGTTCCCACTCAGGCTCTCCCACATGGAGAGGCTGAGAACCTGCCCTGCCTTTACAACACCACGTCTGTGAAGAAAAGGTTCATTTATACCATGCATCCTGGGGGCTCAGGAATTTCTCTCTCCAACTCACTGTATGTGTTGTCAGTGAAAGGAGGAATGCCACTAAGATTATGGCCCAGAAGCAGAACCATCACCCAGTACCAAGTGGTGTGGGCACTTGGTATTTGCAGTGCAATTTCATTTCAGTTTATGGTCTGGGATCTACCTGTGCATTAGAATGCTTAAAAATACTTAAAACTCTGGCCCTGGCCGGTTGGGGTTGGCTCAGTGGTAGAGCGTCAGCCTGGCGTGTGGAAGTCACGGGTTCAATTCCCGGCCAGAGCACACAGGAGAGGCACCCATCTGCTTCTCCACCCTCCCCTTCTCCTTCCTCTCTGTCTCTCTCTTCCCTTCCCGCAGCCAAGGCTCCATTGGAGCAAAGATGGCCCGGGCACTGGGGATGGCTCTGTGGTCCCTGCCTCAGGTGCTAGAATGGCTCTGATCACAACAGAGCGACGCCCCAGATGGGCAGCGCATCGCCCCCTGGTGGGCGTGCCGGGTGGATCCCGGTTGGGCACATGTGGGAGTCTGTCTGACTGCCTCCCCGTTTCTAGCTTCAGAAAAATACAGAAAAAAAAACCAAAACTTAAAACGCCAATCTACAAAATACACACACACACACACTATTGGAATTAACAAATTCAATGAGGTTGCAGGATAAAAGACCAATATACAAAAATCTATTTTATTTCATACGTTAGCAATGAAATACTCTGAAAATTAAGAAGCAACCCTCTTACTGTACTATCAGAAAGAATGAAATTCTTGGGAATAAGTTTATCAAAAAAAATCACAAGACTTGTTCACAGAAACTTACAGAATGCTATGGACAGAAATTAAAAAGACATAAATAAATGGAAAGACATCTGATAGGTTGGAAGACAATATTGTTAAGATGTCAGTGCCACCAGACTGATCAATATACATATTCAATACAATCCCTAAAATCCCAGCTAGCTCTTTTACAGAAATTGACAGGCTAATTTATAAATTCATACAGAAATTCAGGGGTCTCCAAATAGCTAAATCAAATTTGAAAAAGAAGAACAAAGTTGGAGAACTTTCTGATTTCAAAATGTACTACAAAGTTTTGAAGTCAAGATAATGTTGTCATAGGATAGGCAGTGAATAGAATTGAGAGTCCAGAAATAAACATTTGTAGTCATTTTATCAGCAAGGGCGCCAGAATGATTTGATGGGGAGAGAATGGTCTTCAACAAATGGTGCTGAGATCACCGGATATTCACATGCGAAAGAATGAAATCAGACCCCTACCTTACACTACATACAAAAATTTACTCAAAATTAATCATTAGGGAAATGCAACTCAAAACTACAGTGAAATACCACTTTAGCCCCATTAGGAAGCTGAAGACAAAAAAAACAAACAAAACAGATAGTAATAAGTGTTGATAAGAATGTCGAGTAATCTGAACCCTGATGCGTTGCTGGTGGGATTGTAACATCCGAAAAGTACAGCCATAGAGTTAGCATATAATCCAGTGTATTGGTCAGAGTTTTACAGAGAAACAAAACCAATAGGATGTGTGTATATATACAGAAAGAGAGAGAATTATGTTAAGTAATTGACTCACACAATTGTGATGATTGAGCGACAAGTCCAAAATATGTAGGGTAGGCCAGCAAGGCTAAAGACCCAGGGGAGAGCTGATGTTGCAGTTCAAGTCCAAAGGCAGTTAGTTGGCTGTCAGCATTCCCTCTTTCTTGGAAGAAGTTAGTCTTTTCTCTTAAGGGCTTCAGCTGATTGGATAAAGTCCATCCACATAATGGAAGGCAATCTGTTTTACTCAAATCTACTGACATATATGTTAATCTCATGTGAAAAATACCTTCACAGCAACAGACACATTTGGTCAAATATCGGGGTATCGTGGCATAGCTACGATGATGTATAAAATTAGTCATCTCACCCAGTAATGCCACTCCCAGGTATACAGCCTATCCAAGAAAATTGAAAACGTATGTTCATATAAACCAGTGGTAGTCAACCTGGTCCCTACTGCCCACTAGTGGGCGTTCCAGCTTTCATGGTGGGCAGTAGCAGAGCAACCAAAGTATAAATAAAAAGATATATTTAACTATAGTAAGTTGTTTTATAAAGATTTATTTTGCCAAACTTAGCGAAAATCTGACATAAAGTACTTAATTATTATTATGTGCTTTAACTTGCTGTAACTCTGCTTTATAAATTTTTTTTTTTACTTTTTTTTAGATTTTTTATTTATTCATTTTTATTAGAGAGAGAGAGAGAGAGAGAGAGAGAGAGAGCAGGAGAGATAGAGAACAGGGGGAGGAGCAGGAAGCATCAACTCCCATATGTGCCTTGACCAGGCAAGCCCAGGGTTTTGAACCGGCGACCTCAGCATTCCAGGTCGACACTTTATCCACTGCGCCACCACAGGTCAGGCTGCTTTATAAATTTTATAAAGTAAAGTTACTTCCCTTCTTTATAAATCACCAATACTGTGGAACCGGTGGGTGGTTAGAAAATTTTACTACTAACAGAGATACAGAAGTGGGCGGTAGGTATAAAAAGGTTGACTACCCCGATATATACCAACTGTACTTAAGTGCCCATAGTGACATCATTCATAATAGCCCAAAAGTGGAAACAACCCAAATGTCCATCAGCTGATGAGTGGATAAGCAGAATGTGATATATGCATACCATGGATTATTATTTAGTCACAAGAAAGAATGAATTGATACATAGTACAACGTGGATGAACATTGAAAATATTATGTGAAAGAAGCTAGACAGAAAAAGCTTTATAGAATCAGAAATAGAATATGTGATTCTGTTTCTGTGAAATGTGCAGAATAGGCAAATCTGTAGAAACAGAAAGTAGATAGTGCTTGCCAAGAGCTCGGGGAGGAGGAAATGAAGAGAACCGGTAACTGCTAATGGGTCTGGGGTTTCTTCCTGGGGGAGGGGAATGCTCGAAATTAGGTGATGGTGGTGGTTGCGCAATTCTGGATATACTAAAAACCATTGCATTTTATGGTAGGTAGAAGACTCCAAACATAAGTGGTCCTGGCTAGCTAATAGACAGTAGCAAGCTTCTAAAATGAGAAATGTATGCTGAATCCAACAAATGAAGAGTTCAAGAGGGAAAAGTGGGAATCACCATTTGCAAGGCACTGTCTGTGTCACAGGAACTGTACATATATAGGTTCAAATTACGTGGCCAGAGTCATCTAGTCAGTTGGGGTGGGACCTGGTCTGTTGGACTTCAGGCTATTCTCTTCCCACTCCTACTCGAGCAGCAGCCTTGTCTCTGGCTGGACATAGACCTGCTGCTTAGAGCAATGGGCATATTATTCCCAAGGGTCAAAGGTATGAAGGTTAAAGGATGCTTTCGGAGTAAAAGCAAAGGACGTAAATTAAAAACTGGAGATTGTTACTTTTATGGTAAAGGAAAAAAACTTTAATTTTTTTTTTTAATTATGAGTGCAATAAAAGGCCAACAAGGAAAGGGGAGGAGGAGCAGCAGGATCTGTGACAGCAAATTAAAGAGTAGAACCCAGGAACATCAGGGGCGCAAGCACGTCACAGACCCGTGAGAGAAATGAATATTCCCAGAGTGGCTGCTGACTTGGTGAGAGGCACAGCCACGTTGACAGTAAGTCTGACCAGAAGCCAGGTGGGGATGTTCTTGAAGCCGAAATGAGAAAAGTCATTTCTCATCCAGTGACTAACATGGCACCAGAGAATGTCACCTGGGGATGCTCCAGAGACCCGGATTCAGTACAAGGGCCTGTGGACAAGTGAACTCTTGTTGGAGTTCATTCACAGCAGGGGCTCTTAACCTGGGTTCATGGATCCTTGGGGGTTCATGGATTCACAGGCTTCTAAGAATTATATTGAAAGGTTTTGTGTCTGTGCGTTTTTCTCCCCTGGGGAGAGAGTCATCCGGTTGTTAAAGGGTCTATAATGGGAAATAGGTTTTAAAAAAATGACTTTAGATGTTTCTTTTCAGGTGCCAGGCTAATTTTCTGGCTGTGTGGATAGATTGTGTTAAATGATCTGGCACTCCTAATTTTTGGAATAAAAATGAATTCTTAGCGTATGATCTCACTGCCTGCAGTGGTGTCTGATTCTGTCCTGGCATTTGATAGAACTTGTTAGGGGATTAGGTAAGACAGGATGTTGGTACATTTGAGGTCATTAAACTGAGAAGAGAAGGGGGGGAAAAAAAGAAATCTTGCTAAATATATTGTGGAGTTGAACTAAATGCTGAATAGCTAAGGGATGTTCTTTATGCTCTGTGCCAACATTTATTAAACCCTGCTTAGAAACAGACTGGAGTGGCAGAGACAGTTCCATTTAGATGTAGTGCAGTGGTAAATATGCCTATCTTTCCAAGAAATTCTGTTTAACTTGTCCTTTTATGGAGGAGGCGTGGATAGTTGTATTGTCCTGGTTTGTGTAACATTTTAATAAGCTTATACAATAATACAGATCCTAGAGAAGCAACAAAAGCTGTCTTTTTACCTGGTGACCAGCATTTCCACAGTTCTGGTTTCAAGAGTAGGGGAATAATGGAGAATATGTCCCAGAGGACAGAATGTGTACGAAAGGTTGTGTTAGATGAAATGTAACCCCCACCAAAGTTTATTTTCTACCTGTCTTTTCCTTCTATCTTTTTTTTTGGGGGGGTCCTTCAATCTTACTTTAAATTTACTATTCAGAAAATACTTAAAAATGTGTTGGATTGGATAGTGGTGATGGTTGCACAACAAAGAGAATGTATTTCATTCCACTAAACTGTACACTTTGAAGATGGTTAAAATGGTAAATTTCATAATTTGCATATTTTACCACAATAAAAAATGTATTGGATAATACAAAGGAAAAACCATTTTCCTTTTGAGATGGGAATTCCAAGTACCTTTGTGTGTTAAATGTCAAGCCCTTTCCTATGTGCAATATGAATATGTAAACAACAGGCAAAAAAACATGTGTGGGATGAGAATTCTCATTTAAGTAATATGTGG
Organism: Saccopteryx bilineata; assembly: GCF_036850765.1. Taxonomy (NCBI): domain Eukaryota; kingdom Metazoa; phylum Chordata; class Mammalia; order Chiroptera; family Emballonuridae; genus Saccopteryx; species Saccopteryx bilineata. Next base: position 63,494,176 of record NC_089490.1, on the reverse strand, counting down.
TCCCAATTCTTCACTTGCTGGCTGTGGGACCCAGGACGGTATATCCAAAACAGATTGATTAAGCCCTCAGAAAATGCTTTTTTCCTTTTCTTTCCTCACATCTCAGACTCCTCATTAGTAAAATAAGGAGGTTGGACTCATTGATCTCCAAGATTCCTCCCGCTCTGCTGATCTGTGGGTTATGGAAAAAAAATTTTAAGGTCTACAGAACAGTATGAAATCCAGATAGACAAACAGTCCCCCGTGTGTACACACAGCAGCTACTGCTGCTTCTGACTTTCCTGCCCCTCTGTTCTCCATTCTTTCTCTTCCTCAGCCTGACAGGACTCAGCCATGAGCTTGGAAATGGGAAAGGGAAGGAGAAAAGATCGGGGTGGCTTGAGACAGAGGGCTGGGATGAGGAGGAGCCGGGCGGTGGACGTCAGGCTGGGTGAGGGACTGCAGCGAGGCTGGAGTTGGCCCTGACGGTGCCACGTGGCTGCGGGTACAGCAGCATTCAGGGCTGCAGCCCCAGATTCTCCAAAGGGCATGTGACCCCAGCAAAATTAAGCATGATTGATTTTTATACAAGGCAGATGGTGGCAGGGACGTGGAGACTATAAATCCAGAGAGAGGAGCTGAGTTTGTCATGTGAGGAAGGAGCAGCAGGAAGCAGAGCCTGTGTGGGAGAAGTCTTGTGGGGAGATGGCAGCCGGCGGGAGCCGGAGGGCAGGTGCGCGGCCAGCGTCTCCAGCTAGGGCTCAAGCTGGGCGCAGAGAAGATCTGGCTGTGATACACTGTGGCCATGATTACCAAAAAAAAATGGAAGGAAAAGACAGGTGGAAAATAAACTTTGAGGGGACGAGGTTACATCTCATCTAACAAAAGCTTTCATATACATTAAGGTCCCATGAGTCTCCTGGGGAGTCACCCTACCTGGGGTGGCCTTGGGGACTCTTGATGGCAGGAGGGAACGGAAAACGGAGAGGCCAGTTACCATGACAGTAGCAGGGAGCCAGGTGAGAAATGATGGTGATGGCAATAAAGGCGGAGAGGAGTCGACAGATTTGACGTACAAGTTGAAGATGGAATCAACGCACTTGCTGATGGATTGTATGTTAGAAGCAGGGGGGAGAGAAGAAAATCAAAGGTTTGAGCTGGATAGCGGGGTCAGTGGTAATGCCTTTTCCTGAGCGGCGCTTCACGCTGCTCTTCAACACCACATGCCTCGCATGTCTTCTAGATCCGTGGCCAGACTTGCAGCCCTCACCCCTGCTGCAGTGGTCAGCTCTGTGTGGACCCGCTGGCCTTACCTGGGGACAGTCCAGCAGCAATCTGCCCTGTGTGAGACCCACTTTGCAACCTGGAAGTCGAGGGGCACCCTGGCAGAGGAGGCTGGCAGGCATGTGCAGCTCCCCAGAAAGGAGTGGGCATTTGCAGGTTTTCTGGCTGATAGATGTAGCACACAGAGAGGCAGAGTTTTCAGGTGCGGAAGCAGAGACCCCTCAAGAGCCCTGGCCAGGCACTGAACCTGACCCTGGGAGGAGGCGAGGCACGATGTATGCCCGTCCACGTTCTCAAGGAACTGCCCTCCACTGCGTTGACTGGCAGGCCCTACAATGCATGCCCATCTGCACTCCTGCAAATAAACCCGGTCACTGTCTGAATGATTTCAGGCATGATCTTGGACATAAGGATGGAAGATAAGGTATTTTGAATAAAATGCCACATTAGAACCTGCTTTGGGTGTGTTTTGCTTGGGCATTACAGGAATGGTGATGCTCTTCAGAGACTTCAAAGACCCAGAGTGGGACAGCTGGTCTAGTGTTTTCACTGCCATCATCTGTGACTAAGGTTAGGGACCCTAGGCTTATCATTTGCCTTCAGAGAATGATGTGGGTCATATTTAATGAGATACCTGACGGCGCCTTTTTTTAAGAAACTGAACACGAAAAAGTTTTAATCTTAATTTTAATATACTTCATGAAATACAATCATTTAGTACTAACAAGCTAATCAGCTTTTTTTTTACACAAATAATTAAATTGCTGTAGGACCCAAGGCTTTATCACTTTACTTTGACATTTTCCTAGCAGCATATATAAAAAAGGGTTATGTTTGCTCTGGGAGGAAGGATGGAGTCTCCTGAATTGTAGTGGATGGCTGTGTGGTATAGGAAAAGGGTGGCCTTGAGCATTAGGTGGGCACGGACTCTGTTGTATGTCATCCCTTCACAAGAATGTGACCATAAGCTAGGCACTTTGCCTCTCTGAGCCGCGGTCCTCTCATTCACCATGTGAGCTAATAATACATATAAAATTCCTAGTAAAGTTCCTAACACATAGAAGTTTCAGTAAATGGACATTATTATTGTTATTTCTAATAATTACAGGCCAGTATTCCACTTTTTTAAATATGAAGTCTACAGAGACTCAAAAATTAATTTCAGGTTGTATATATCATATATTCTCAACACTTGTTTCTTTTTTCTTGTCTGAATTGTCAGTGGGAAGTGGTTCAGTTGCATCATCCTGTTATGATACAGGTCAAAAATCTGGACTAGCTCGTCACTGTATTTGGGGAATTTAAATGCTGTGAATATCAAAGAAGTGAATTTTCTAGCTGTGGTTCTCCAGCTAGAAAAATTTAGTCCCAGCACCCGAAATGTGTAAGTGGAAACTTTCAGAGATGTTTTGTCTTCATTTTCCTCATCCTGTCTGAAATGGCCGAATCTCTCCCCCAACCCCAGTTCTTTCTCTGTTGTAGCAGAAAGAAAAAAGAAAAAGCACATTTCCTCGCATCACCTTCCCATGCCAGTAGAACAAAACACAGAAGCCACAAGACTATGATTCAAAGGTCTCTGCCTTATACAAGTGACTATTTAAATTCTGTTTGAAATGTAGATTTTAAAAAAAAAAAATTCATCTCTGTAGTTTCCGAAAAATTAACATCAGTTGACCCCTTTCGTTGTAAAGCCCTTCTGGCCATAAAATGGTGTGTGACTACTCCTTAGTGTTTCTGAATATGAATGAGGACTCCTGGCACTCAGAGTGTGTCTATTACTGAAGTTGTCACCGAATTTTTAGAAATATTTTTATATAGCTTGGGACCAGCAGAACATTTGAGATTTGACCTTTTCTAGCAAATGATTGTCTCTAAATGCAATTTGTATTTTTAGAACTAGGTTTTGAACTCTTATTTAGTTTTCTGATCACTGTAATTTGTCTTGCTACTCAATCCAGAGGGAAAAAGTGATGGAGTGTGTGTGTGTGTGTGCGCGCGCGCGCGCGCGTGTGTGTGTGTGTGTGTGTGTGTGTGTGTGTGTAACTAGATGTACAAGAGTCATTAGCCCTATAAATCAGTAGTGTGACTTTGAGCAGAGGGACCAAAATGGCACTGAGAAGCTAGGAAGTTAGATTGGCTCAGTTGTGTCACCCAAGTACAACCCTATTGGGATGCTGGGGAGGTCAGCTTGTTTTGTTTGGTGCAGCTTTCACCTCAGGTGAGAATATAAATACAGTGGAGAGAATGAGCTGTAAAACACTGTGCCCTAAAGCATGATAGTTCCTGTGCTTTTACTTGGATTTTCATCGAGAGCGTGACCCCATTCTGAATATTTTGCCTTCTTTTCTTTTTATTGCTCTAAAATCCCAGCAAGGTAAGAAGCGGTGATTAGGATAGGAGAGCATTGACAACAGGAATTCATGGAAAGCAATATTGGAAATCGAAAAAGCATTAAACTAAACCACTCTTATGTTTCTTAGAAATTATGTTGTTAGTATTAGATTTTAGATTTGTGATGTCGATAAAAATACCTCCACCTGTAGTTCCCTGGGGAAAAGCAAATAGGGCTTTGCTCATCAAATCCCATTAAAGCCGCTAAGAAAATCTTAGCTAAGAGTTGAGTTATAGGGATGAAGAATGCAATCAGCCTGACTTATACCAGAAGTACCTTCTAGAAAACTAGATCATTTCACAGTTAATTGGCATAAATGTTCCTTTGCCTACTGCTTGCAGCTGGAGACCCACTTAAACCCTTTATGACTATTGCCGTAATTAAATGCCATTTACTTTTTTCTTAGCTTAAGAATGCAGGTCCTACTGACTTTTTCTTTTAAATAAATTTAATTTCATGAAAGAGGAAATTACTTACAGATAATTTCTCATGCTTGGAATATGCTACTTCACTTGTAAGTGAATGAATAGTGACCATTCAGCTATCTCTTTTTTAAACTTTCCCCGGCTTCTCTAACAGTAAATATGAAGAAATGAGAAAGCAATGCTTTCATGCTTAGTGTAACATTACCATATCTCCTCACCCACCTTCTCCTAAAAGCAGTCTGATGAAATATCTCAAGGTTTTGTAAGGTCTTTGGAAATCAGTCGAGCTGAGAGACACCATGAGGACAAGGAGTCCATAGCTCTCGACACATTAACAGTGCCCAGAAGCCAGGAGGAGGTCAGGAAATATTGTACTTGTCGAATGAATGGCTATAGCCCTGTGGGCTTCTGGGATCTGAAACACATCCAAGGAAACTACTGTGTGAGGCAGCCCTACACAGAGCTGCACTGCCCGGTAAGGTAAGCACTAACCACAAGTGGCTATTTGAATTTAAACTGATTAAAATTTTAAATCCAGTTCCTCAGTCATACCGGGCCTCTTTCAAGTGCTCAACACCTACATGTGACCCGTGGCTGCCATATTGGACAGCACCAATGTTGAACATTTCCCTTGTCACAGAAAGTTGTCTTAGCACTAGTACAATATCATTAGAAAGACTTGAGTTAGTGGCCCTAATCTTTTTAAAGTGAAATTCCCATGTGAGCATGGTGTGCGTTCATAACTACAAAAATAGCCCCTTAGCATCTCTCCCCCAACACTATAGGAACTCAGTCAAGAAAGGTGGCTGGCCACAGAGGTGGCTGTCCCTGTGAAACTGATAGCCAAACAACAGTGGAACTGGTGGTCACACTGACATTCTAGTAGTACTTATGTACTTATTTGGTTGCACCAGTTGTTAGAGTAGTAAAATATCTGTATTAATTAATAAAGAGCTGCTGTTTCAAGCTCGTCCAGTGGCTCCTTCATGTGCCTCAGGAGCCCTGGCCATTTGCATAGGATGCCCTAAGGGGGCAAGCCCCCCTTAGTCAAGCACATGAGTTAGTTGATGCCTGTCCCATCCCTGTGGAGAGGATGCTGCTTAGGGACCCTACCCCAGCACTGGTCTCAGATTGTGGGTGCTGCTCTTGGCCTCCTGGTGGCTTGATCTCAGGAGGGACAGCTTCCTAAGAGTCTTTCTTAAGGCTGCCCCATCACTACCAGGGCCAGGTCCCTGATCACAGAACCATTGGCTTCAAGAAGACCTTTAAAATCGTTTCATCCAACTCCCTCAATTTACTGCAGAAATCAAGTCACAGAGAGTCACTTAGCCAGTCTGTGACTAATTCAGAGATAAAACTCAAATCTCCTAACTCAGATGCTGTTATTGGGTTGTTGGTTTTGGGGGGGGGGTTGTTTTGGGCTATAACTTCTTTTGTCAGTTCCCTTAACTGTGAAATGAGGATTGTCTTTATGCCCCACAAAGTTGTTAGTGAAAAGAATAAGGATACCCAATATTTTATTTATTTCTTATAGGTTGCAGAAATTCTCTTGTCTGCATTCTCATTTAATCCTCACAAGAAACTATGAACTGTATTAGACTCAGAAGCAGTGAATGACCTGCCCAGGGAAACTGATAGCAGAGGTCTAAGTCTGTCAGGGCTTGGGAAACTACAAACTCTTGCAAATGTAACAACATAACATGGACATGGAAGTACTAGTTTTTAGCTTGTGGTATTTTGCAGTTGAAGATTTAGTGACATTGAAAGTGGTAACTTTGTTCAAGCAATGCTTTTTTTTTTTTGCTTTTTTTCTTTGATAATGTGCCAATTACACAGACTTTGGTTCAGCATTAAAACAGAAGTGGGCTGCTTCGAAGTATATTTTTAAAATGAGAGAATCCAAGTTTGTAATTAGCTTTAGAAATGCTAGTTGTGTGGTTTGAGTATCTAAAGAGCTTCTAGCAATTGTTTCTGTTATTACTGGTGGGGGGGGGGGTTTGTATCCCCCCACTCTCACGAGCGATTAGGCCCTTTAGAAAACACAAAGTATGTTTTTTGAGAGGTCATCTCCTCTAGTACCATGTTATTTTTCACACACTGTACTCCTGGTGGACTTGGACAATAAAGCATATATCTGATCATGGCAAAGAAAAATCATTTTGAAACCATGCTTTCCACTTGACATCTAATTATAGAGGAATCCTGTTTAAATTATAAAGGGAAGCCACAGAGAAGGAAATAGTCCACTTTTTGATAGCCTTTTTTGTTTGGCCTTTTGATAATTTTGATAGCAATATCCCTTACGTTTAGATAAGATTTTTGGAAAGCTCGATTTAACTCACTTCCACAATAAAACTTATATTTTTTGCATCTCTACTTCAGCCATGTTATACTATATGCTATATTGTACAATGCAGAAACTGAGTTTATAGATAGGGGAAAGAGTGAAGTTATTTCATTCTATATAAGGAAGAAATATCTCTTCAATATTCTTTTATTAGCTTATAAAAATTGTGGCATTAGCTATCCTGTAAGGTTAAATGCATATAAAGAGAAAAGAAAGATTATTAGAAGAAGCTATACCTAGAAAGGAACTTGAGGGTGTGAGCCCAGATTTAGCATTACTAACTTACAGTACATTTGGGAAGATGGTGTTTGTATGTTTGTTTTTTAAAGTATGTATTGTGTATGTGTCTTCAAGTCTTCTGTGCAAACCCTGTTATTGTGATAGACTCTCAACTCTCTATTGTACTCTGAGATACAGCCTCCCTCCTGTCTGTTGATAGAGGACCTTCAAAGTGTTTACTATTATCTAGAATTTTATTTATGCCATTTTCCCCTGCTTTGAGTAGATGCTGTAGAGGGTGCTGACCAGAAAAAAAAAGGCATAAAGATAAAGTTTATGATTTATAGCCAGACTTGGAATCATCAAGTCATTGAAGTATCTTGGAATCATTAAAAACACTAGGCTTGAATAGATCTTTGAAATTCTAAACCTCGGATTCCTCCCAGTGTATTAGTGTGGAAGAGGGACTGATGTGTGTGCATATACTTCCAAGCTCTGCAGCCACCAGTTTTCATACCAGTGCACTCAGCATCAAATGAGATAATGCATGTGAGGCGCTGACACATCGTAAACGCTCAGGAGGGCCAGCCATTACTACTAACTTGTCTGATTTGATTTTGTCTCCACATCTTTTTCTGCTCTCTGAAGACCGTGCTGAGAAGCAGCAAAACATCCAAGATAGGAAAACACCAGAAGGAAGGGAAACACCAGGCTCAGGAGTCCCGAAGCAGAATTTATCAGCTGCAAATAATCGGCAGCCAGTTGTTTCTCTTGGTGAGGTGGGGTGTGAATTATTTCCCTAGGCCCTCATACCCTTTCCCAAATGAAGACTCCCAGGGACAAGTGGCAGCTCCTTCATTGCCCAGATCTGACTCAGTCTGGTCTGATGAGGTGCCGCTGGATGGTCAACTCACAGTTATCTCATCTCTCTCTTATTTTGTGAAAAACAGCTGTTTACTATCTTCTGTGTAAGAAAAACAAAAGTAAAATCTAAATATGGCTGCCACTGATTAGAACTTTAAGGTGTGGAAAGTACACATGTATGTATTTTTTCTGTGCCTATAATACAGTGGGCAATTAAACAAATTATTTCATGCTCTAGCAAGAGTGTACAATGGTAGAGCTTTATTGGAAAGTCACCAGGACCTTTAGTTCACACCATTTGATCCAATAATTCCTTTTCTAGGAATCAACCTAAGAAAATTTTTAGAAATTCAGTCAATCTGATATTTAGATATATTCCTCAAAGTTTTATTTGCAATAAAAAGTAACAAAAACTTATAGAGAGAAAGCAATATGGAATTCCAAAAATGAGAATAATAGATAACTAAATAAAACCCTCCTCTATGGGGTATAATATTATATAGACATTGAAAAACATGTTTTTGAAAAAAAATTTATAATGTGGGAAAATACTCACATTCACATAATATTGAATGAAAAATTAGAAATACAACTCTGAGTATTTTTGTATATATGAAAAGAGAATAGTGGTCCACCATTCTTTAGACCCAATTCTGAGTCAAAAAGGTTTTAAAAGTTGAAAGGGTTTTTTGGTACTTTCTTTGGTAGAAAAACTTGATCTGCACTAATGTGAGGCTCTGCTTGATCTGACGTGATAGAAATACGTATCTGCGTTGCCACAGAAACATTGAACGTGTTGACGGAGTGCTCCTCTATACGCTGATGGGCTGTGATGTGATACATGGTGGTTGTTCCTCTGTCATACTCTCTGAATTCTGAAATATATCTGACCCAGAATTTTCAGTTTAGGGCTGATGGACCTAGACAACAAAATTCTACTATTATATTAGTGACTTATCAGTGTCAGGGTTACAGTTGATCTTTATACTTTTCCATATTTTCTAAATGTTCTACAATAGGCATGCATTAATTTAGCATCAGAAAAAAAGTAATACCGGTTTTAAAATAAAATTATCTGAGGCATCAGAAAATCATCTTATTTCAGTCAGTATCCTCGAATTTATCATCCACTTCCTGTGTTGCCTCTTGACTACGGCCACATGTGTCTTCTAAACCAAGGTGTTCTGATTTGTTGAAAGAAAACATTTGAGATGAAATAAAGGAGAAACTGACCTGTCTCCAAGCTGCTTTTGGGCCCAGTGAGGGATGCTCTTCTAGAGGAAGTACTCAAGGAACAGGGCTTCCGCCAGGGCTGAGCCTGGGCATTACTACCGTGGGCTGTTTTATCATGTTCTGTCTGTGTGGATGGCTCAAGAAGCACACACACAGCCAGATGCACACACAGTCGGTTAGCTCAGCAGTCATAAAAGCAAGGGGCCAGGAGGAGCAGGTGAAGGAGGATGGAGGGAAGACGTTAACATGCAAGGGTTACTCTGCTAATGGGCAACTCTTCCTCCCCAACCAGGTAGACGCTCACTGACCTGTCACAAGGTTGCCCCACAAAGCTTTGGGGTCCATGTCTGAATGGATTGCTGCAGCCTTCTCATCTCTCCCTTCACCCAGATCCCTGCATCCTGAGACTCGAAGCCAGCACAGGACCTGGAAAAATTACATGTAAGTGTTGACGGAAGTTTCTTTTCTCAAACCAAATAATGGTTATCATTTTCTTAGGTGATAATAACAGGTAGCCTAAATGGACCTGAATGACTTTTAACTAAGTTTCTTGAGAATTAGCATTAAGGAAGGGAGCTTAGGTTAGATGCTGCATATTGGTGGCACCTTAAGTTAGTCGTTCTTAAGCTTGAGTTTGCATTGGAATTGTCTGGAGGGCTTGTTACAGTACAGCCTGCTGCACCTGGTGCCCAGAACTTCTGACTCAGTAGATCTGGGGAGGGCTGGAAATATGCTTTTCTAGCAAGTGTCCAGGTGATGCTGGGGGAGGGACCCGACTTTGAGCATCACTGCTTTGGCTCATGTGACTGAAAGCAAGAATGTTAAAGGTAGGAAAGTATATTAAATATTCGGTATCGAATATCACTCAGTTCATACATTGCTCTACTTAATACATCAACTCATCTCTCAGAAGACAGAATTTTAAGGTTCTCTCATCACCATCACATTTGAAATCCAGCCAGGTAGATGTTATTATTCTGACAGTACTGGTCATTCACTGCCCTTGGTTTTCAACAGGGGTGACTAATAGTGCTATCATTAGGCTAAAATGACAGCTACTGTCCTTTTGCAAGTTTGCTCGTCATTCTTTTAGGCACACTGAGAAGGGAAAACATTTGTGTTCTGGGGTGGGAAATATATTGCTTCCTTCCAAACTGAGTCATCATATCTTTCCCCTCATACAGTTAAATGTGACTTGATTTTACAGAACACATCTGAGAAGGTAGGCACCTCAAAAAAAAAAAAAAAAAAAAGACCAAGTCATCTAGTTCAAGTTTTGGTGGAGTTGTGAGTTCTCAGGACTGACATATTTTTAGGATCAACATATTATTGTTTCAGCTTTGGAACAAGCCAGTCACCTCTCTGCTGAAAACAAGCATTATTTATTCCATGTTTATAGAAAAAATTAGAAGATTTTTGCCTTAAAAACATACTTGGATATATGTGAGCATTCATATAAATGCCCATATGTGCCTGTGAATATATATATATATGCATGTTATGTATTTCTAAGCTTTCACTGTAGGAATTTTAAACATTTTTTTCTTTTCTTTCATTGAGTCGATGGGAGTATAAAAATAACATAAGTGATGCTGTCCAGGAAATGGTTGAGAAACTTCTGAGCATTTTAAATCGATGGATAAGCACTGTGATTTCTAGCATTTTACTTGGGTATGGCAAATGTTATCGTTTAAAGTATCACTTAGGACTTACAGTGCTTTTACTATAATTCTCTGGAATTGAGAATAATCACTATTAATAAAGCAATTCCCAAGTAGATATGTAATAAGGAAGCATATCTCTTGCCTAAACACGATCCAAGCCCCCCAATTCTGGAAGACAGATATAAGAGCATTTGTTTAATATAAAAATCACAAAATCAGAATGATAAGATAAAAAAAAAAGTGATAGTTCGTGAAAGAGGAATTGTGAGTGATGTAATTATCTACTATTACTCTGCCCTCACAAACTAATACATCTCTGTGGAGCACTAATTAGTTATTCTACACAGCATTCTTGGAAAGAAGGTTTTCAGTTTATAAAGCATCTTTATCATGAAGTGGAAGAAGTGGATTGAATGGGGTGCTCGTTTAGCCCCCTCCTGCTTTGGCAGCCATGAGCGTCCACATCCACTCCTCAGGTGTTCTGTCACTTTCATAACTACTGGCCAGGGAAGGAAGAAGGCTCTGGTGACACCTCAAGTAATCGGGGCTTCAAATTCCCGCAGGACCTGGCCCACCTGCTCTAAGGTGAAGCACTCAAGTCACCTAGTGCTTGGAGCAACTCTGTAAAATACTGTGCATGTGTGGGGGCCGGGGGGTGGGCATGGGAACCACCTGTGCTTTCCCCTCAACTCACTGTGAACCTAAAACTGCACTAAAACAAAATTTATTAATTAAAAAAGAATTGAGGCCCTGGCCAGTTGGCTCAGTGGTAAAGAGTCAGCCTGGCGTACAGGAGTCCCAGGTTCGGTTCCTGGCCAGGGCACACAGGAGAAGCGCCCATCTGCTTCTCCACCCCACCCCCTCTCCTTCCTCTCTGTCTCTCTCTTCCTCTCCCGCAGCCAAGGCTCCATTGGAGCAAAGTTGGCCCGGGCGCTGAGGATGGCTCCATGGCCTCTGCCTCAGGCGCTAGAATGACTCTGGTTGCAACAGAGCGACGCCCCAGATGGGCAGAGCATCACCCCCTGGTGGGTGTGACAGGTGGATCCCGGTCGGGCACATGCGGGAGTCTGTCTGACTGCCTCCCCGTTTCCAACTTCAGAAAAATACCAAAAAAAAAAAAAAAAAAAAAGAATTGAATACCCAGTAGTATGACAACTCCTCAAAAAAAGTGGAACCTAGAATGACTACATGTCCAGCAACTCCAACTCTGGGTATATACCTAAAAGAAGTGAAAGCAGGGATTTAAAAACTTGTACACCCATGATCATAGCAGCATTATACATGCTAGCCAATAGGTGGAAGCAAGCCACATGCCTATCAATAGAGGATGGATAAAAACATGGTACGTACATACTATGGAATAGTATTCAGCCTTTAAAAAGCGAAATTCTGACACGTGCTACAACATGGATGAATTGTGAAGATTCTAAGTGAAATAAGCCAGGCAGAAAAGGACAGATACTCTATGTTTCTCAGTTACATGAAGTACGTAGGATGGTGAGGTTCAGAGTCCAAAAGTAGAATGATGGTCGCCAGGGCCTAGCAGTAGAGAGGAATGGGAAGTCAGTGTTCCACGGGCACAGAGTTTCACGTAGGGAAGATGAAAAAGTTCTGGAGGTGGATGGTGGTGATGGTTGCACAACAATGAGAATGTGCTTAATGCCATTGAACTCTTAAAAATTGCTAAAATGCTAAAGGTTATGTTATATATATATTAACACAATTTTTTAAAACCCTGAACACCAGAGTTCACTTTCCTTCCAAGAGTGCTGTGCAGAATAACTAGTGCTTGACAGAGATGTTGTAGTTTGTGAGGGGGCAGTAGGAATGGATGGCCGTGTCCCTCACACCTCCCTCAGCCCTCAGATATTTCCCCGATGCTTTTGGGTCAGGGTGAGGGATCTGAGGAATGTTCTACTTCAGTCTTAGAAATGGCTTTCCTATCAGGGCAAGGACACATTTTTCAGAAACTGCCAAGGTAAATGCCACAAACAACTATAATCTGCCAAAGTGCCGTTGACACGTACAGGACAGCTGCCTCACTGTGACGGAGGGGCAGTGTGCCCACCTGCTCCTGTGGTGGGGCTGCTGCAGCGCACAGAACCGTATGCTCACAAACCAGCCCAAGGGCCGTGCACCAGCGTGCGTGGGTTTGCTGGGCCGTGAGCACAGCTGGGGCACATACGGGTCTTCCTCAGTGGAGGTGGACATGGAAGCAGGAACCAGAGTGAAGCCTAATAGAAAATGAAAAATTTGCCTTGGCCAGATAGCTCAGTTGGTTAGAGCATTGTCCTGAAGTGCAGAGGTTGCTGGTTCAATCCCTGGTCCAGGGCACGTACAGGAACAAATCTATGTTCTTCTCTCTCTCTCTCTCTCTCTCTCTCCCTTTCTCCCCTTTTCCCCCTCTCTCCCTTCCTCTTTCGCTAAAATCAATAAATAAAAACTTTTAAAAAAAGGAAAAGAAAAGAAAATGAAAACTTTGAGCCTGACTCATGGTGGCACAGTGAATAACAGAGCATTGACCTGGAATGCTGAGGTCGCCACTTCAAAACCCTGTCACCAGCTTTAGCGTAGGATCATCTAAATCAGCGGTTCTCAACCTGTGGGTCGCGACCCCGCCGGGTTGAGAACCGCTGATCTGAATGATCCCAAAGATCACCAGCTTGAGCCTAAAGGTCGCTGGCTTAAAAGCCCAAGGTCCCTGGTTTGAGCACTGGGTCCCTGGTTTGACTGTAGCCTGGCGTCCAATCCTCAGGGCAGTTATGAGAAGCAATCAATGCACAACGGAAGTGAAGCAACTACAAGTTGACATTTCTCATTCTCCTCCCTCTTGCTCTTTCTTTTTGTCTCTCTCAAACAAAGTAAAAATAAAAAAAAATAATAATAATAAAGAAAATCAAAACTTTGAAAGAAAATTAATAGTATGTAGTTCTCCTCTGTCAGGGCCTCAAGTTTTATAATATTCCAAATGAAGTATAATTTATCCCTTTTTCAGCAAATCTCTGTCATATTGAATATTACTATACCCACAAACCACAAAACAATTTAGTGAGTGACCTTCAGTCGTGTTGGGAAGATGCAGTATTGGACCCATGAAGGTAGTCCATTCGGTCCTGACAGTTTGGGGATTTTGCTTTTTATTCCATGTTTCCAGAAAGCTGTCTTGGAGAGTGATCATGGGACTTAGTAGCCATGTTTTCTCTTCAGGTTTCCTTTATTCCTTTCAGGCCCTGCCTCTGGGTCAGCCAGGGGCTATAATTTCTGAAGAGCAGTGCATAAGGGTCTACAATTTCTAAGAGCTTAGAAACCTGTCCTAAATGATCTCACTTTCACCTTAAGACATTAAGATTATTTATATGTGTGTTTGTATACATTATATACATATACATACATGTGTATGTATACGTGTGTGTGTGTGTGTGTGTGTGTGTGTGTTTGACTTAAGGAAAAGGTATACCAAAAAAGAGATAAAATTAGGTCATCAAAGTTAAAGTACGGTACATATAAATTAGTCCCCTCCTTCCCACTCCCGGCTTTCCAGACCTGCTTAGAAATAGAAACTCACCATGTTCTTCACTGAGGTGATCAGGGCAAAGCAAGGAAGGTTTCGAAGTCAGTTGCGATAAGGAGCTGCTATGATATCAAAGACACAGAAATTAAAGGTTTTTCTAGAAAACAAAATCCAGGTCAGCAAGTCTCAGAAAAGAAATTGCTTATTTCTCCTTGGTATTCGCATGTAGCCACCAGCACCCTACGCTTGGCAGAAACGACATAGATAGGGAATCTAATCAAATTGAATTCACCTTGTGAGTTTGGATGAACATCCTGACGTGTGTGTCCCTCCCACGGAAGACCAGCAAACTAGCAGTCACCCCGACGGGATGACATAAGGTAGAGAATACCAACCCAGGTAGACCCTGGGAGCTCTTCTAACTGCTCTCATGTTTCCGAGGAATCAGATGTGCCTGGCTCCAGACACTGAATTCATGTTTAGTGATGGCTTCTCTACCTGGCACCCAACTAACTAGAACCTTGAATCAACCACCCTTCCTACTTCCCTACCCCACCCCCACAACCCCCTCCCACACACCCCACCCTGCCCGCACATCCCACTTCCCTTTTTCAGAGATAAAGGCTCAGAAAACAAGCTCCTTTGGTTTTAGTCAAGGTGGAGAATAACTGTCCCCTGGAGGGTATTTGTAGCTGATGAAGCCGACCTGCTGAATCTTTGGGAATGGTTAAAAGTTTTATAATTAGGAAAAGAAACTGCTTAGGGAAGATTTTCAACAGAAAGCATTTTCCAACTGTCCTGTCAATTAACCAGAAAGTTGAAACAAACAAAAAATGTCTTCTTGTCCTCAAATAGGTCTAGTTCACTGAGGTTTTATTGCATTTATTTTTATGTCTTAATAATCTAAAATTTTTGACTTAGAATGAAAGAACATGCCATTCAGTTTTATTCTTCTTGAGAAACTGTGAACATTTTGGCTTCTACTACCTTTCCAGTGCCAGAGTTTAAATTTCAGAAGTCTTTTTTTTTAATTTTTTTTTTATTTTTCTGAAGTGAGAAGCAGGAAGGCAGACAGACAGACAGACTCCCACATGCGCCTAACCAGGATCCACCAGGCATGCCTACCAGTGGGGATGCTCCATTGCAACTGGAGCCATTCTAGCACCCGAAGCAGAGGCCATGGAGCCGTCCTCAGCACCCAGGCCAACTTTGTTCCAATGGAGCCCTGGCTGTGGGAGGGGAAGAGAGAGACAGAGAGGAAGGAGAGGAGGAAGGGTGGAGAAGCAGATGGGCACTGTGTGCCCTGGCTGGGAATCGAACCTGGGACTTCCACATGCTGGGTCGATGTTCTACCACTGAGCCAGCTGGCCAAGGCAAAAGTCTTTTTAATATTTATTCTGTTTATTATGTTTGGAGGCCCTCTAAGAGTGACATATAAAATAATTTTATGAACATATACATTTAGCTCCTCTAGTCATTGGGGACCCATTGACACAGTTTTTGAAATCAATTCCATTGACTTTTTTTAGAAGGTATGCTGTGAATATTTGTGACATACTGTTTCACAATTATGTTCTGCTCAAGGCATTATCAAACTTAATTTTCATTATCTGCATATACACTAACAGTACAAATAGGAATGATGAATGGTACGGTAATATACATTAATACATAGAGCTAAAATTTCAAATGATACTCCCTATGAGTCTCCAGATAAACTCAGCCATGTACCCTGTAAAGCTACTTACCAAGCACTATCAGTTGTAGCATGAATAGTTTATCAACTTAATCTAATAATTTCCAGTCTGTTGTTTTTTAGAAAGTATTTGTATGCTCTTTTTCTTTTTTGGAGACACCTGTCACTAGCAAAGTAACACCTGTCTCTTCACTGTGATTTAACCCAGGGAACGGCACCAGACTCTTCCAAGGAACCCCTTGTTAGATTGATCGTGGTGAGGGCCCTGGTGCCTGAAGCTCAGCTACAGCTGGACGGTGCCGACCCCTGGGTCACAACAAGGAGGAGGGTTTACTCTTCTCCCAAGTTATATTTGCAAAGCTCTGCAGCATAGCAGGATTCTAGAGTCCTAGTAGTGCTTAACTAGAAAATATAATCTATTGTTTCTAGCAGGTTTTGGGGGGGGGGTTGGGTTTTTTTTAGAGAGAGAGCGAGGTGGGGGCGAGAAGCAGGAAGTATCAATTTAGAGTAGTTGCTTCTTGTATGTGCCTTGACCTGGCAAGCCCAGGGTTTTGAACTGGCGACCTCAGTGTCCTAGGCCGACGCTTTACCCACCACAGGTCAGGCTTTCTAGCAGATTTTTGCTGTATCTCATGTCTGATTTGTCACCAGGGCAGATAATTAAACTGAGTCCCATGTATTAAGTGTTCTTAATTACTAGAAAGAGCAGAATCAGAGAATAATTATTTTCTTTTATCAAAACAGAAATACTTTTATTTTCCTGATATGAAAGCAATAAAGTTTGTTGTACATGATTTATAAAATAACAGAATAAAGGAGAAAATAAATTACCAATAATCCAGCTACCCAGATACAACTTACATGTTAACTTATTCTTTTGTATATTTTTGAAGACTTTTTTTCAATCAATCAAGTTAATTTTAAATTTACAAGTAGTACAGTAAGTTAACATCATTGACAGATTCTGTGACTTGAAGCAAAACTACACATAATGAATCCAATTTTATTATAGGCTAATAATTGATATAAATAAGAGTTAAGTTCCTACAGCATCTCATCAATGTTATATAAGGACACTGAATTAAATAACATTATTCAAGGACCTGCTGTCTTCAGGACTGATGACTTCCACAAGTTAGCGGACCTTAGAAATGATGACTTTAGACATCATTTTCTAGGACAATAATCTTCTAGCTGCTTATTTTTCTCCCTTCAAATTACATTAATCAACTCTTGTCAGAACAGATACCTGTGTGGATTCACCAGTATGTTTATCAAGCAAAGATGGCTATTAACTGGCCCTTTTTATTTCTTATAGTCTATCAGTAAAAATGATTATTAAGTGGTCCTATAAGTTCCTAGTGGGCCTCTGGAATTTAATTATATACAAAATGGTTTTAGTATTAGGCCAACTAATGGCATTTCAGTTACTTAAAAATTCATAATCAATAGATTATAAGGCAATTTGGCAGAAATGGAAATGGTTGATTAGCCAGATTCCCCCATTCCTCATCCATAATGCAAACAATATGGACTCCAGTAAAATTCTAATTTTATACCTTATGGTAACAAAATGGGATTCAGGCCCTAGCTAGGTGTCTTGGTGGGTAGAGCATTGTCTCAGCATGTGGAGGTCATGGGTTTGATCCCTGGTCAGGGCACATACAGGAAGCAACAGAGGAGCATACAACTAAATGGAACAACTAAATGGATCAGTAAGTTGATGCTTCTCTCTCTCTCTCTCTCTTTCTTTCTCTCTCTCTCTCTCTCTCTCTCTCTCTCTCGTTTCTCTCTCAAATCAATGGAAATTTTTTAAAAAGGAAAACCCAGATGAAGGTATATAGTAAGCAGCTGCTAGAAGAGATTTTGTTTTAAAAAGTTGTCTGTATTTGGCATTGGGTCTTATCATCCTCACTACAAGACTTAGATTCTTTGAAAACAGGTTCTAGGTTCTTCTCTCTGCATTCCTTCACATCTTTTGTGTTCTTGTGTATAATAGAGGTTCAGTTTGTATTGACTTGGATTAATATTTCTGTGTTTTTTGAGTGACAGATGAATGAATATGTTCAGTTCAGATGATTACCTTTTGCTTTTCCGCAGCAAAGGGTGTTTGATAAATATCCATGATTATGTTGAATGCCCAGGTGTAGGGAAGTGGTGTATAGTGATTTGATTCTGTACAGAAGGAAATGCTAATGTGGATAATGAGAATTTGGTTCTTTGTCTTCGGTTTCGATTTGACCTCCTTGCTTCACTTGTTTGCTCTTTGATGATGAGCATGTCATTTAAGTCTGAGACTGTCCCTCGGACTGTTTATGACATTGTATCTGAATTTCCCATTACATTAACAGCCAGCATGTGTCATAAAATTTCAAGAACATGCTACAGAGTTAGTTGGTTTGTAGTTGACATTGAATTAACTTTCTCTAACCTAAACCAGTGAAAACTAAAATACTCCTCACCACATAAAAGTTTTGCTTTCGCTGTGTTCAGACCCCTCCCACCTTGTCACAGCACAGTCATTTGGAGTCTAGTTTGGGGGTGGTGTGGTTGTATCTCAGTGGTATATGACCCACTTTTTCGTAGTTCTTAATTACCCGTGTTTTTACAACGCTAGTCAGAAGTTCTGACAACAGTGGACTGCAGCCTGAAAAAGGTTTTCTGGTACATCTCCTCAGCGCTGCTCTAGAGCCCCGCGTTATCTATCAGAAGAAGGTGTTAGCTCTGCAGGGCGTGTTAACTACCAGAGGATGACAGAATACTTCCTCTAGTTTCTGGATAATGAGCAAGCACACAGGTAAAGATGCCTTTCTCAGAGTTGACTCCTTTCATGTCTTAATTATTCTTGTTGAACTGACTTTTAAATATTAATCACTACCTGCAGATGTTTGCTGTTGTGGGCTCAAGAGGAACAAGCATTTTAATTGGTACCCTGGGACCTTAATAACTTAACTTTTCATTAAAAACCTAGAGATAATGATAAAAAAAAAATACTCTCATCTGTTCCTCTCTCTGCCCCTATACCACATCTTCTTCATTAATTATTTTTTTCTTATTTGCTGTCAAGATTCTTGTCTGTCATTATCAGCTTCTGTATCGGCAGGGATACATCGGCACTGTGCGAGTTAGCGCCGGGGGGGGGGGGGGGGGGCTGCAGGCTGAGGGGTGGTGAGGAATGCACAGGCGGCAGGGAGATGAGGGCAGTGGTGCTGTGCCCTGGTGAGCAACGTATGCAGCGAACTAAACCTCGATTTAGGGCAGTGGTATTGACCTAATATTGGCAAAATCAACCAACAGCCTGCTCTGTCTCAGAAATGTTTGTTTCTGCTATCACTTTTGTTCATTTGAAGAACTTTTCAAACACTGTCACTGTTTCGAAACAAAAATGTAGACATCATCGTCCTGAATTTACAGGAACATCTTGAGGCGCGTGCCTTTGCTGAAAGTTGGTTGACATGCAGCTCATGGCAGGGTGGTGCCCGTGCCTAACGGGTCACGCTTGCCTGTGTGCTGAGTGACATATCAACGCGGAGTCTTTGAAAATGCCCATAGATAAGTCAACCTTGTTTTCCCTGAAAGTCCTGATACAGAAAAAGAATGAAAGTACAAACACTAACTGGAAAAAGTGTCACACATTTTAGCCACTTTGCATCCCTTGTTAGGACGAACCCCGGGTCGGGTTTTTTACATTTGTGAACTTGTACGGTAGGTGGAGCAGTGTGGGTGGCCCAGAAAAAGTAGCGGTTAGAATAAGATTTTCCATTTATTGCCCTTTGCACATGGCTAAAAATAAGATTCACACAAATCAGAATATGTAGTGCAAGCACAATCACTCTGTTAATTCTGATGACTGGCTTGCCCACATCTTTGCATCTGTCTGGTAAGTGGTGCGCTGGGAAATAAATGTGTGTCTGTTCAAGGAGCAAAAGGCAGCCAGGTCTTTGCGCTGTTTGTCTGCATGTGATCGTTTATCAGCATTTTCCTCTTCTGAAGGAAGAAAGGCACAACTCATACATAAACAAACTGTGTTGATGAAAGGTTGAAAAAGTGATAGAATCCTTGAATTCTCTTTTTTTTTTTTTTAAAGTAATTGCTGTGTTTGAAATGCTGTTTGACAACATCCATCCTCTGGGCTCATTGTTAGAAAGTTGCTTCTTGTAGACTCAGAACAGCTAGGAAAGAATTTCTTAGTGGTGTTGCCGAGAAACTGGACAACTCTTGCGCTTGTGTAGGACTGGGGTGGCGGGAAGGGGGGGCACAAGGCTTGATTGTGTGCCTCCCTGGAGTCCCCTCCATGGACACGGGTGGTGGAGGGGCAGTTAACCAAGTAAAAACTCCCTTTCATCTGACTGCTGAGTCTACTGCAACCACAGTAAATGATAACATGTCAGTTTGTGGCTAAAAGAAACACCAAGGGGAGGTGGTGTCAACAGTCACAGGGAAATTTGTACCTTCGTAATCCTAGTGATGGTGCTGTCCCTAGTCCACTGGCTCAATGGCTGTGGCATTTCCAAAGATGAGAATGTCTGTCAGTGTTCTGAATATTTCAGTTTGATGCAATTTATGAAATAAGATAGGTCCAGAGGAGCTGTCATTCTAAAGCCTCTGGAAACTGAAGAATACAAATCACGTTTCCCTTCAGTGCCCCACCTGTGGCCGACAGCGGTGCACGGCGGTGCACATGAGAACAAGCTAAACTCAGATCTTAGTTTAGCTGCCTGTTGACTTTTATCTATTTATTTAACCTCTCCTAGGCCTAGATATCTTTATTGGGGAACAGGGATCGTACCTACCTCATAGGATGGTTGTGAGGATTAAATGAGATAACATATATGAGGCACAAAACCAGCACTCCACGAAATGAGGGTGACATGATCCCTGTGTCTGTCGTTGCACCCTAAGAATGTGTTGGAGAATTTGAGGGGCCTTGGCGGTTGCATCCCCCTCTGTGCTTGCAGTACAGATTTTGGAAATAAATGGACACAAGGTCAGCCTTTTGTTCACTGTGTCTCAATCAGAAGGATAAAGATCATTTACAGAGCAGTTGGGGGTTTTCATACATTGCTGATGCTATCTGGAGGGTCATTTTTTAGTTTGCCATTAAATTAGCACTATGTAAACCTCTTTTTTCTTTTAAGATTAGTACTGTTTTCCACATATTCAGTCATTTTTATCTACTCGCTGTGTTTTTGTTATTGAAACATGGATATTTCAGTTCTAACATCTGTGCATGTTAATTGTGGTATCTGCTAATGTACAGTATGAAAGAGAGAGCGCTCGTGTTGTATTCAGGTAAGATTTTAAATATTTCAGATGGGAATGAGTCAAACTTCAGCAGCAATTAGCTTCCATGGTGGTATAATTCCCTACAAAAAAATATGGCGTCTGTGAGCATTCTGGTTTCTGATCAGTCCAGGTGCTGAGCAGCAGAAAACAATTATTGCTTCTTTTGTTATTATTTTTGCAGATTATTTTATGTTAAATGTAATGTATACATGCCTTTTTAGAAATCTTTTTCTACCCACCACAACTCTCCATTAAAAAGCAAATATATTGTATATTTTGTAATAAGCTTATAGTTGCTGGCACCATTTAACTTTTTTTGGTTACCCTTTAGAATTAGATGCTAAGAGTTCAGAGCAGACTCTTCTTTCAACCTCCTCCATGACCTTCCTGGGGTGAAGTGCCTCCGTTTATCAAATTAAAAAGAAATGATGGTTGCCCCTTGACTTTGCCTCACCTGGGATCTGACAAGAAATGATCAGTGAGCCCAATCAGCCGAGGAGCTGCAGCACGGCACAGCTAGGAAACAGCAACGGCTTGGTTTTATCAATTGATATATTTTGCTAGTATTTTTTCTTTAATTTCTCTCCATATTTTCCTTTTCATAGTCTGTCTTGCCATCCCAATCACAGCTACAACTTCTGCTTTGTAAGTTGTATGTTAACATCATCAGATGGTCTGGGTTTTTCATGTTAGGGCCCATCATTCTGGATGGAGACTTCTCAGGTCATCTCTGCCAGTAAGGTCTGTCTTTTATTAGAATGGTAACCAGATTCTTTCAGTGTATCCAGACAAGCCTCTTTCTTTTGTTTTTTCTTCTTGAGTGAAATGGAAGAATGCTTTTCAGCAGAGCAAATTGTTCCAGGTGATGGGCAAAGCTCCTAGCATTTCAGGTACAGTTTCCATGCCCGCCATGAACACAGACACTCGCCGCCCATTGTATCTTTGCTTGCCTTATTGCACCTCGCCACAGCCTGAAGTTTCAGTAGAAATCACAGGTGAAAGAAGGTGATGAGTTAGGCTCTGCCAATGATTCCCTCCCATATCTTCCTAAGGAATGACAGAGATTCTGAAATGCATCCTATGGCTGTGCTGTGTGCCTCTACCTACATAACAGGCAGTTTTAGCCTATCGTTCATGTGCAATTGGAGGGTACCGCTGGGCCAACCTCATTATTCCTTTGGTTGAAAATGTAAAGCATTTGCAATGGAGATTTACTCTAATGATGTAAGTGCATGTCCGCCTTGCTGGCTTAATGCACTCAGTCATGGAATGCTTTAGAGTTTACTGCTAATGGATGAATCCTCAGGAAAATCGAAATTTTCAATAAGATTGACATTTGGAGTGAGAAATATAAATCTAATGAGAGCATTTCAACCCAGGTTTGTAATTAGGGCTGAATGGAGTAGATTTGTACACGTGCACCACAGAAGGGCACAGCGGAAGGTGAAGCTGCACGCTCTGCTCTGAGTGAGGGATGAAGGCCGATGTATCAGTGTCAGGCCACAACACTGTGGAGTATAAATGATACTGTCACCAAGTGCAGCACAGGGTACCAAGGGAATTCCACTCAGTAAATTACATTACTTAGACAGACCTGAAGGCATTGTGTCAGAATGAGGGGAGGAAGAGAAGGCTGTCGGCACCAAGCGGAAGATATTACAGTACACTGGCTGCAGGGATGGAAGTCACAGGATTCCATTATACCTGACTATTTTGTATTCTCCTTTGTTAATCAGTTCTTAGAGGTTACAAACATGTCCGAGTGAAAGCATATCATGTCTACTTGGGGTGTAGGTTACAATTGACCACGAGGGAATAAGTGCAAGTTGATTTGTCTAAACTGCTTAGTGTTGGATTCTCTTGTTATTTGTAACTGGGTGATATTAGATGTTCAATTTGAGCTTGCCCTTCTTTTCATTTCTTTTTGTGAGGATCCAGCATGCATTGTTAGGATGTAATCATCGTTCCCTCTGTAACATTGCTGCTTTTCAAAGTCTGCCTTAATAGGAACATATGTTTCTTTCATCCTCTCCTGACACTTGTTTCCTCTCATCGCCTCCCATCCCTAAGGGAAACAAGTTGAACCAGTGCATAACATTTCATTTTGTGAAAGAACTCAGAGTGAAGAACAGTTGATTCCTAGAGTGCAATTTGTAGAGAAAAACTATTTGTTTTCACTTCTATTTTCTTTTATCCCTGCAGTGAAGTAAGGCCACCTTTGTTGGTTGATTTGTCATACTATCCCTAAGGTAGCATTAGGAAAAGAAAGGCAGAGTATCAATTGTAATCTAGGCCAAAGGTGACATGCTAGTCACCTTTGTCCAATTTGCGTTCCAAAGCCAGTTCTTGAACAAGCCAATCCCAAGTCCTCTGGACTTAGTCCTGGTCACGTCTTAGCTAGAAAGGAAATGTCCTCTCCTGAATGGATCGAGATTTGAAACAACATCTATTCTCACTTTCGTAAATATGTGTTACTTTTTGTCCTTAGTGAAATAAACCTGATAAGCACTTCTGACAATCTGTTAACAGAGAGAACACATGGCCTTCCGCTTGTCTCTGAAAGTCCCTAATGGCAGGTTTGGAGCAACCTTTCGGAAACAGAAGACACAGATAGATAGCAGTGACAATACTAGCTTGGATTCGACTTTTATTCTTTCCAAAATAATGCTCTATTTGTATCAGGGTATCATATAGTTATTTTAGTCTTTATTTTGTAACCACAGTTACAGTCATATTCATCTAAGCATGAAAGTTAGTAAAACCAAGATAGTTGGAGAACTAGTTTTGAGGGAAAACCTTGGTTGGCAATAAGGTAGTTGATATTTATCTCATGAAAGGTCCCATCGCCTTTAAAATGTCTGTCGATGAGTCTAGAATAACTGGGCATAAAATGCGTGATATAAAATGTCTTAAGTGTCATGTGCCATCCTTAGCATAGAAACATTGTGCTTACGGACTTTGCTTTATTTAGTAGAGTTATGCAAAAAGTCTGGGACTCTTGGCTATATGGGAAGTGAGTGTCTCTTCCTGAATAAACTCACTAGAATTTTTCCCTTTTTAATTATGTTCCTTTTGATGGTAGTATGTGCCTTCCATCTTGTATCTTCTTTTTATCCATGACAACAGTTGGGAAATCATGTCTGTTTTGTTGTTGGCCACAATAGAATGCATGCGACATGTCCTGGCCTCTTGATGCAGTATGCTGACAAACTCCAACTTTGAGTTTCGCGGAACTGAATCCTGATGGAAGGAATTTAACAGCATAGAAAATGGAAATGTTTTGATGTTCTTCCATTCTGCAGAGGGTTCTTTGTTCCTGCCTACCTCTGCATGTCTGACTATATTCTCTTCTTTTTCTTACATTAGAATGAGAAAGGGGGGAAGGGAGGGAGAGCTCCTTAGGAGAAAGAGGTCTATGGAGAATTGTGAGTGCTCATTCAGAAGCTATTCCTGGTTTTGAAAAATATGAACTTGAGCTTTGAGTCCTGCCCAATCTCCCATTAATGATTCCACTGTCACCATCACCTCTCCAGCTGATTATGTTTTCCCCAAAGACTGCTGTATTTTCCCCTTAATATTCTGAAGGGAGCATCTTCCAAATAAATCTTGGAAGAAATTGGGTCCTGTTGCCCAGCAGCAGCCCTGCCGCCTTAAAAGAACCATCCCAACTGGAGGATTCTTAATTGCCCTATTAAGTGCTTCTATTTTGCATTACCTTAAAGTCTGCAGTGTGGAAGAAACTTTCCTATAGACCTTGATTTACTTGTCAGAAGTCAACCCATTAACATTAGCACTTCACTTACATTATCATTATGGTGTTTCCAACTGACAGCCGCTGCCACACTCGGCTGTGTTCCCCACATTCCCAGTGCTGCAGAAAAGGAGACTTTTGTTCTGACTTGATTGGGGAAAATGCAAACAACAACATCAGCTCTACCACCAGAGAGCCTATAAAGACATGTTCAAATGAACAATAAGGTCGTTTGTTCACATATGACATAAGGATTGAAGAATTTAAACAATAAGACCTCTTGTGAAGTGCGGCAAAATAGGCACCACAAACGTTGTGAAGTTCTCTGTCTCAGGGAAGGCAGTTTTCGCATGGACTTCAGAAAACCCATTAATGTATAAGCCACGCTTTAAAAAAATAAAAGAAAATCACTTGTCTCGCTATAACATTAAAGCAATTTCTGTTCTAAGGAAAGCTAAAATGCATTCGTTTATATGAAGTACATGCACTATAATTTTTTTTTAAAGAAAACATACTCTATTAATAAATGCTGTGTCTCTTTCCTCCTTCACATGGAATGGGAAATTCATCATTTTATCAAGACCCTTCTTCTTTTGAATAGTATTTATTTCTTCAAAGTGAAAAAAAAATTCTTCAAATCACTTAGATTCAAGATGAAGTTTTAAAGCGTGATAATAATTCTCTAAATCCTCTGACATTGGTGGAGCAGAGGGAGGGAATAATCCTGCTTTGAAGGGAAATTTTAATTGAATTTACTACTTTTATTTGAATCCTATCTTTTTTGGCTTTGAGCCTTTAAGAAAGGCTTGGTATATTTGCAAACCCCAGCAGGGTGATGGCAGGGAAACACTGAGATCTTCTTGTCAGATTGGATCAGGATCTCTGACAAAGCCCCCAAATTGTTCCTATTTCGATGATTCTGATGTGTAAAAGGTGACCTTCCGGGAATAAGAGGTCGGGGGGAAAAAAACATCCCCACATCACAATTTGGCCAAAGGTGCTTCATTGAGCTAACTTTGTATTAAACACTCAAGATTTTTAAGTATTTGCAGATGGATTATATATACAGCCTTCTTGCAGAATCCTTCTAACTGAAGAAATGTTTTATCTCCATCTCTGTTGACAGAAAAGATTGCCTACTGATAATTGCTTCGCTTAAGTGTCTGATAATATGCCAGGAATGAGCGCATTGTGTTAGGTCATCTTTAATTATGCATGGACCACCTGTCAGCTCTAAATCAGTACGTACCAGATTAGATCCTTGAGGAGTCCGGGGCAGGGTGGAGGCGGGGTGGAGGGAAGCTGAGGTGATCTCTTTTAGAAACAACAAAAATAGCTAGTAGTAAATACGACTTATAACCTGCAGCTTTTTTTTTTTTTTTTTTTTTTTTTTTAAGGAGCCTCATCTTCATTTCTCTTAGGCAAGGATAAGCTATTGGTACACTTGAAAACGTTTGAAATCTTGCCCAGGCTACCTCGAGTAAAGATAAATTGCTACGAGAGAGGATGGTGGTCCCATCTGTTGCATTTCCTTTTTGCTCCTTCTCATCGTTGTAAAGGAGCCAGGGAAAAGCTCAGAAACATTTTTTATCAGCTATGCGAGGACAGGAAATATGTTAACGATGTTAGATTTCATACATTTCAGGGTGGGTTTTTTTCTTCAGTAGTTGGTTGGCTTTTTTTAGAAGGACGAATGTGGGTTGGAAATAATGCTTGTTACCCTCTGTCAGCTTTTGGTAGTTTTATTCTCACTTCTCAGGGTTGTTTGGGACTTTCTGGTGGGATGTTTAGGGTTCTTTACTGAAAGTACTGTTCTCTATTCTATCCTTTGAAAGCACGGATTTGTTCAACAAGGTGTTTCTCTTTGTTGACTTGTCAGAGGTTTAAGGGAAGCCGTGAGTTATTACACACTTTTCACAGAGGAGGGAGTTGATTGACTGAGAGGTTGAAGACAGAGAAGGGACAAGTAGGAGGAGATAACGTGGGTGCATTTCCTGTGGTGAGTTTCTTAAACTCCCCTGCAAAGGGGAGGCTTTCCGTCTGTCTCCCTGTCAGCCAGAGAACACTGCCTAGGGAGAGTTTGTGAATTAATGACCTGGCCAGGTAGCTCAGTTGGCTAATGCATCATTCCAATACGCCAAGGTTGTGGGTTCGATCCTCAATCAGGGCACTTATAAGAATCAACCAACGAATGCATAAAGTGGAACAAGAAATCGATGTTTCTATCTATCTATCTATCTATCTATCTTCTATCTATATCTACCTATCTTACACTCTGAAGTCAAGAAATAAAGATTTTTAAGAGTTTATGAATAATAACTAGAAACAAGAATTTAAAGATCCTGAAATGCCTTATTTCAAAGATTACTGACTAGAGCCATTGAAGAGAAAAGCAGATCAGCTGGTAAAGGGGTGAAGACCCCTGACCTCTTGCACTTCTGCCCGAACACCCGGTCCAGTCTGTGGCTCCGAAGAACCCTGGGCTGCTGGCTGATATTTGAGGCACCAGTTGCCTTTCCCCCCTCGTCAGACAACCCGCTGGTCTGGTGGTGCCGTCTCCAAGGAGAGGAGCAGGAGTACTTACGGCAGTCACGTTGCCGGTGCCCCGTCTGGTCAGCGCTCACTCGGGACTCACAGCACTCAGGTGTTAGATGAAAAAGCTTCATGCAGCGGGTCATAATTAAAACAGGAGAATGTAGCCTGTCCCCGGCCTTGACAGAAAAGAACATCAGAAAGAGAAGGTAAGCCAGAGAAAAACTGAAGGACAAAATTGAAAGGAGGAGAAAAGGGAATGGGGACAGCAATTCCATATTCTCCCAGGACAGCTGATTTTTACAAAATCTTTTCCATCTACCTGAATGCTCTTCCACTCCTCCACCTGGTGAACTCTTACTTTGAGTTGTTCAAGCATCATCTCCGCCAGGCGGCCTTCTTTGCTCCTTTCAGGCAGAACCTGCGGCCCCACCTCCGGGACCCCACGGTACCTCAAAGTGCCTACCATGCCCCGTACTGCGAGAGCTTGTGTATCTGTCCACCCTGCAGAGTGGCTGCTGAAAAACCTACCACTGTCTCCATGGTGACAGTGAAGTCTCATGCCCAGAGAAAGAGCAGTAATGATTTCATTGGACTCCACAGTACTTAGAGCACATTAAGAGAATTATAATCTTTTTTTTTTTTTTTTTTGCATTTTTCTGAAGCTGGAAACAGGGAGAGACAGTCAGACAGACTCCCGCATGCGCCCGACCGGGATCCACCCGGCTCGCCCACCAGGGGCGACGCTCTGCCCACCAGGGGGCGATGCTCTGCCCATCCTGGGCGTCGCCATGTTGCGACCAGAGCCACTCTAGCGCCTGGGGCAGAGGCCAAGGAGCCATCCCCAGCGCCCGGGCCATCTTTGCTCCAATGGAGCCTTGGCTGCAGGAGGGGAAGAGAGAGACAGAGAGGAAGGCGTGGCGGAGGGGTGGAGAAGCAAATGGGCGCTTCTCCTGTGTGCCCTGGCCGGGAATCAAAGCCGGGTCCCCCGCATGCCAGGCCGACGCTCTACCGCTGAGCCAACCTGCCAGGGCTATAATCTATTTTTGACAATAAATTTGACCAGAGCAATAAATAAACGTGAATACTTCATGATTGGGGATCAGGAATGGAGAGGCCTCAGAGGGTGTCTTACACCCAGTGATGAAGGAACTGAGGAAGGTTGGACTGGAGAAGAGACAAAGAAGGGGAGGCACAGTGGCTGTGTTTAGATAGATGACAGACTCTGTTGTTCTAGGAAAAGCAGAACCAAAAGGTAGAAGTTACAGAGAAAGATTTGGGCTCATAACAAGAATTTTCATGCAGCTGGAGCTAGTTTACTGTGGAACCACTGGTCCCATTTGGTAACAGTGAACCCCCATTACTAGAATGAGAATCGTTACCTTTGAGGGCCGTTTGGGAGCTTTGAGAGAGAGGCTTGCCACCCTGCACGGGAGCACAAACCATTGTGTTGAAGGCTCCGAGTCTCCACTCAGTGCAGAGTCACAGTTAAGATGAGCACAGGATATCAGCCCCAGCCTGCATGTGGCGTTTGGTTGGCCTGGTACTCAGCCCTCGTCTGCCCACAGGTTACAGGCTGGAACTGTGGCTGGGGAAGGGTGGAGGGAGCTAGGGAGCTGGCGACTTCCTCCAGGGGTCTGTGCAGGGAGACAGAGAAGCGCTGAGTTGTGGCCCAGCTCAACGCGTCCTGGCCTCTCGTTAGCTGTGTGACTGTGAGTGGCTCCCTCACAGCCGTACAGCCTCCATTTCTCGACATGCAAAATGGAAATAATATTCATTCACTTCACAAAGTTGTCCTGAGGCTTAACCAAGGTGTAAAGGAGAGGAGTCCTTTGTGGACAGCTCTGTGCTATCCGTAGGTGGGTGCTTGTCCAGAGCCCGGGCTCCACCACTGACAGGCACTGGATTCAGTGTTGTCACCAGAACAGTGCACAAAATTGCCTTCCTTGCAGGTTGCTATGAACTGGATGGCTAAATAAATGTTGCACATAAAAGCACGCAGCACTGTGCCTGCCACAGGAGCAAGGTGTTCATGACGGTCAGCCTCAGTCCGCCCTCTGGAGCTGGGAGACAAGCCGAAGGGTGCCCTGTCTCACTCACCTCTGCTGGCCAGGTCCTCAGAAGGCATCCCTTTCCTGCTCCCAAGACCCGAGCCGATGCTCGTACCCCTCACCCGTCTCTCCCTGTCATCTCAGCACAGAGCCTTCCTCGCCCTTTCTCTTTTTCTTCTTCCTTCCTTCTCCACTTGCCTCCCTTCCTAACACTCTTTTTCTTGTTCTCTAGCTAATTTACTCCTCGGCCTTTTTTCGTGTTTTTGGTAGGATTATACTGATGAGTACAAAGTTTAAAATACTATTTTCAGTCTATTTTTGATTATTTGTTTAAAACGAGGTCTTAGGTAGATTTGGTTAAGAGGGAGAGGCTTTTTTTCATTTTCTTCTGAATTTGCTTAAAGTTCTTTTCTTTCTAATGTTAGCATTTGCCCACCCTTCCATCCCTTGGGCTTGTAGTCATTAAGTTGGCAGACGCGCGGCAGCCAGCAGCCAAGTGTCTTTATGACGTCGTCGTCGCGGCAATGAGGGGAGCGTTGCTCACAGGGAGTCTAACCCGTGCATTCACTTAGACAGAGCACAGTGCTACAGAAGGAGCTCCAGAACGCCAATTTGCTTCTCTTGTTCCCACCCTCTCCCACTGGAAGGGGGTAGCTGAAACAGAAAAAGCGACAGACTAGGAAAGGGAAGTTGCAACCGCTTTACTGAGTCAGACCTTGGAACACTGCCATCCAGATTCCAATGTCTCATCTATCTGTCCATCTGTCCATCTATCCACCCATCCACTATCCATTAATGTTCAGGAAACCGGTCCTTGTCTGAGACTCAGCGTGAGGTTCTGGGCAGACACTGGGTGAGTGACGGGATCCCAGCCCTCAGTCTCTCTCCCATCTACTTGCTGTTCGAGCGGCTGGAACAGGGGCTCGTTTCACCCGTGTGTCTACGTTCCCAGCAATCCTCATGGGGTCTAGATCAGTAAATGCAGGAGTGACAGTAAGAGCTGGGAGGTAAAGGGAGGGAAAGAATGAAGGAGGGAACATAGTCAAAGGAAGAAAGGAACTTGTATTATATATAGTGAGGGGTGTGTATTGGTACGCTCTAAGTGCAATTTAATGATTGCAATGAGAAGCCAGGGAAACATCACCACATATGGAAATTTGAATAAGGTTCACAGGGAAGTGATGCTAATTATCCTCATCCATGTAGAAGTTAAAATAGAAACCACACATTATTCTCTGGGTACATTCCCCTAGAAAACACATTTTCCCCAATTATTCTCACACTAATGTATGGTGCTTCTTATTTAGCTGAAGAATGTAACTTTACCCCTCTAGCCATTGCTGATTTTTATATCGGAAACAGAATTTTTTCCTTTCAAGGAAAAATAAGAGAACAATCTATTTCTTCGCTGTTCTTGCTGATCATACGTTTCTTTGGGGCCACTGATCTAGTGGGAAGAGCACTGCTCTTCATTCTCGGTCAGCCTCTGACGCAGCAGCGGCCAGGGGCTCCCCTCCCCTCCCGGGACCCCAGTGCCTGCCACTCTGGGTCATCCTAACAGTCGTGTGAGGAGATACTTTATGTAGAAGCACTTGGAAAACAAAGGTGCTGAATATGTTAGGAATTTTATCATGAAATATAAAGATATCAGCTTTATTTTTTATTTTTTCACAGTACATGCATGTGTTTTGTAAAATCTTAGGATAACACTTTTAAGGTCATTTGCTTTCTGCGATTTAGCAACAACTTGCAACGTCTTAAAAGAGAAGTAATATTCTCCTTTTTTCCAGAAAATTCTCTGGACCTTGTCCTTGCTCACAAATATACACATGATAGTTTTTCATAAGCCAATGCAAAGATATTTGATCTTTTAACTTCCACTCCTCTGACTTCCCACAGCACTTTGCTCCTGTCCTCAGTGCCCACCACACTGCCTGTGCAAGGAAGGTGTGGGACGCGCAGTCCCACTCTGAGCTCACTGTCTAGCACAGGACATAAGAAATGCACAAATAGGCCTGACCTGTGGTGGCGCAGTGGATAAAGCGTCGACCTGGAAATACTGAGGTCACTGATTCGAAACCCTGGGTTTGCCTGGTCAAGGCACATATGGGAGTTGATGCTTCCAGCTCCTCCCCCCTGTCTCTCTCTCCTCTCTCTCTCTCTCTGTCTCTGTCTCTCTCTCTCTCCTATCTAAAATGAATAAATAAAATAAAAAACAAACAAAAAAGAAATGCACAAATAACTGTGACATAGATGACAAGTGACAAGTGACAATTTATTTGGTAGGTAGAGCTGGGATTAAGGGCATCTCTGGTGGAGATAACTGACTAAGCAGGATATGAAGAAAAGAAAAAGCAAGACTCGTTTGAGAATCCTAGTATTGTCTGATCATGTAATATCGTGTACTTGTCTTATCTCTCTTATTCTATCCATGATCCTTGAGGACAGGGACTTTCTGGTTCATCTTGACTGTATTTGGTGATGCCTGAGGTGAGCTTACAAATAATAGGTCTTTTGTGAATGGTTTCTTAAGCAGCTATATTCTGCACCATGTTTTGTGAAATTTCAGCCTCAAAATTAATACCCCCATTAAAAAAAGAGTATTAACTTGATTTTGTACAAAAATGGCATTTTGGACCTTTTCAGTGTAAATATTTTTTAATCTCTAGGGAAAATAAACCCATGCTGACCCCAGGCAGAGTTAGTTCTAGAATACAGAATAAGGAAGGCAATTTTTTTTTAATTTTATTTATTCATTTTTTAGAGAGGAGAGAGAGAGACAGAGAGAGAGAGAGAGAGAGAGAGAGAGAGGAGAGAGAGACGGGAGAGGAGCAGGAAGCATCAACTCCCATATGTGCCTTGACCAGGCAAGCCCAGGGTTTCGAACTGGCGACCTCAGCATTTCCAGGTCAATGCTTTATCCACTGCACCACCACAGGTCACGCAAGGAAGGCAATTTTATTGATGCTTGGAATGCAAACTGAATGCAGGCAGATTTCAAGAAACTCTCCTGAACAGAAAACATGGCTGCTAGAGGGGCTGTTTCGTGTGTCATTGGGGTTCCCTTTTGTTGGGTTTAATTGGCAACCAAAGCTTCTTTTACCCAGTGCTCTACACGGTGCAGTGACTTAGCCCCTGACATTACCCTTATTGCTGGATTTGCTAGACTCCCTCATTCTTTTTTTTAAGCTAGAGAGACAGAGAGAAGGACAGACAGGTAGGAAGGGAGAGAGATGAGAAGCATCAATTCTTCACTGCAGCACCTTAGTTGTTCATTGACTGCTTTCTCATATGTGCCTTGACCAGGGGGCTACAGCCGAGCGAGTGACCCCTTGCTCAAGCCAGCAACCTTGGGCTCAAGCCAGCGACCATGAGGCCATGTATGTGATCCCACGCTCAAGACGGATGAGTCCGCACCCAAGCTCAAGCCAGATGAGCCCGTACTCAAGCTGGCCACCTCAGGGTTCCAAACCTGGACCCTCTGCATCCCAGTCCGATACTCTACCCATTGCGCCACCGCCTGGTCAGGCTCCCTTATTCTTTATCAGAATTAATAAGCTCCATTAATGCAGATATCTTTGGTAAATTCTCTGATGTATCCCTAGGGCCTAGAACTATGCTTGGTCTGTAGTAGGTGCTTAATAAATATTTGCTGCATATTTATAGACTCTGGGACTAGAGTGATGAGTACCTATAGTCTTTGCCCCAGGAACCCCATAATCTAATGAGGAAGACAAACATGTAAAATATGGGAGTACTTATAGAATATGGGAAACAATGACAAAGATATGAAGAGAACTTACTTTCTATTATTAAGTGTTATTGTTGTCGCTTAGACACAAGAAGTATCAAAGCACAGTCAGCTTTTGTCATTCATCCTATCCTTTCATTTTACTGACCTTTGTCTTAAGTCTCATGCTTCCTGGGTGGTAGGGACTCCTGTAAAGCTTTAAGACGTAATCCGTGTGAAAGGTCACATGGAGAATAAAAGCACATACCAGCTCATCAGGTCTGAACCGGTTGCCATGTAAGGACAGACATTGCTGGTTTGAAGTTGTTCTTTTCAGCCTCCTTCCTAGTCCGGTTTCCTTTGCAGTTCCTCTTCCTCTCTTCCCTCTTACAGACTGGTGTTCTGTTGCTACCTGCCGAGTTTCAGCTGCCAGCTAAGCACTAAGGACTTGGCTATATCTTATCTCCGGGTCCAACTTCCCTCCTGTTCTTTATTCCAAACTGACTATTGGAGGTTCCTCGGGGATTTCATACTCAGTCCGGCCAGACTAAAACTCGTGATCTGACCCTCCCATTTCTTCTGTCATGAGTAATTCTTCCACGTGCACACATCAGAGCATCAGACAGACCAGCCCGTGAACCTTCCCACTACATGCTCTACATCCATCCAAGGAGCCTCCAGCCCATCATTGCCCCTTAAAGCTCTCTGAGCCGTTCCCCTCTGCAGTCCACTGCTTTAATCCTGCACTGGCTGGCCATCTTATCTCCAGCCTTTTCCAACTCCTCTGTTGTCCACACAGATACCAGAGTGATCTTTCTAAAACACAAATAGGAACCCCCACATTCCAAACATCTTAACGTAGCATGTAGTCTCGTACAACCTCCTGTGTGTCGGGCCCTGCATTTCTCTAGTTTCGTGTCCTGCCCTTCCATCTACATATCTAAGTTCCCAGGGCTTAGCACTATGTCGGGCTGTGTTTGCTGATGCACAAACAGAGCCAGAACTGAGAGGAGGAGGGCACTTAGTAGGTGGGGCACCTAACTAGGGAGGGCAGAGGTAGGGGTCTGTGGGATGTGTCTGAGAGAGAGCTGTGTTTCAGAGGGGAGGATTTATTCTGGGGAGTAAGAACTATAGGTAGACACACACACACGCGTGCACACACATCCACCTTGCCCTTTGGCCACACCACACTATCTGAGGGCTCTCTCTGTACCCTGCGGTTTCACAGCTTCACGCCCTCGCCACTCTCTTGAACCCGCTCCACGTCATCCTCCTAGCACACCTGGCAGGCTACCTCCTCTGTGAGGTCGCCCCTCACCTCACCTCCCTCCAGACAGTCTTTTAAGCCTGAAAGTGCAGTGATTAAGCCACTAACTTTATACTTAGTCCAGATTTGGTAGGTCCTTTTCTTCTTCACTAGACTGTGGTGAATTCATTAGTGCAGAAATATTTGTGTTGCTCTCTGATGAACCGCCATGTGCCACCACTGTGCCTCGAACATACACAGCTCACGTCACACTACACTGGAATGATGCGTGTGTCTGCTGCCCCCACCCCAGACTGCCTTAGGCATACTTTGGACCCACCATTTGGAAGTGCCTGGCACACAACACACAGAACTCGGTGGAAGTTTGGCTGAGGGAATGAGCATTCGTGTGTCATGGTGAACATCAGCTCTGCTTCTCCCTGCCCAGCCTCACTGCTGCCCAGACTGAGTCAGTTCTTCCTCTGCAGGTCCTCGCACATAGCCCCCTGCCATGGCTCTCCTCCCCTCCACCCCCCACCCCCGCAGTGGGCATCCATTACCTCATGCCTGACCCTGCACTCGTCTCTGTTGCTTCCATATCGCTCTGCACGCCGCTCTCGGTTTAATCTGCCTTAACCATCACTTTGATCACTCCTTCCGCCTACCCCGGATCCTTGCGCAGCACCTCATTACTCAGCGAATAACGTCCACACTCCTCACCCTGGCATTCGGGCCGCTCCACTGTCCGGCTCTGATCTGCTTCCCAGCCTCACTCACACCTCGCAGCAGCCAAGCTTCATGGCGTCGTGTTCCGAGGATGAGCCTCGCCTTTCATCTCTGTCCCTTCCACATGTTGCTCTCTTTTCCTGGAACGACCTTCCCCACCCCCCACTTCTCAAAATCATACTCCATTTTTACTACCAAACAAAATGCTGGGCCGTCCCAGCCAAGAGTGACTTTTCTTTCTCTGCACAATTAATTACAACACTCACGTGCTGCCTGTTGCATGGTGCTTTTACTGGGCTGACGGATCAGACCGGTGCTTACCCTGTTCAGGGCATAGTGCTACGTGTGTCATTGCCCTTTCTCTAATTCTCACCCCAACCTGAAAAGCAAAACACCCTTATTGGCGATGTTCGTGTTTTGTCCGAGATCACACAGCTGGTAAGGGTGGAGCGAGCTGAGCATTCCATCTGTCACTGCCAAGCCCGGCTCCGCCCACACTCGCAGCTGCCTCGCTCAGAATCCCTGTCCATGCTTCCCCTCGAGTAGGGAGGGGTCCTGGTCCTTAACAGCTTGGATCCAGTGTAACTTAGATCTATTGATTATGTGCTCACAATATGTAACTTAATACCTTGTACACAGTCGATGTGGCATGAAAGAATGCCTGCGGTGTCTCTCTTCTGGTCCTGTTTGTGCTGAGACACGTGCTCCGTCGGGAGAATGTGCATGAGCACAGCCCTACTCTTTCCCTGGCTCCTGAACTACTGATTCAGTGTGTTCTTACTCCTGAATTTACTAAATTGTCCAACCTGTTCTCCTTGCCCAGAGTCCACCCTACGCTCTGCCACAGAACCAGGCTTTGGTCACCTTGCCCCAGTAACATTTGGTTTAAACTCCCATGACTGACTTTCAGGGTCCTTCCCCTTGCTTGTCACCTCGACCCCCTCCCAATCCAGAATCATGTGTCCAGCTGTATCTTCCACCCCCCACCCCCATTTAAATCCTCTCTCTGAGCCTCTGGTCTCTTCTTTTGAACAGAACACACAAATTCTTTCCTTTCCCTTTAGTTGTGAGGTTTAATTTTTCCACGTAAATGTCCTTCCTTGTCTCGACCTCGGAGTTTATTGGTGTTCAGTAAATGCACATTGAGCCTGGCTGTGAACCAAGCACCCTGCTAGGCTCTGGAAACGTAGAAAAGAGCAAACAGGGCATGCTCTGCCCTCAGGGGGCGTGCAGCCTGTTGAAGTGTATAGACACAAAAGCAAACAGCATCAGAAAATTCAATGAAAGGCAAACAATTGGCCCTGGCCGGTTGGCTCAGCGGTAGAGCGTTGGCCTGGCGTGCAGGGGACCCGGGTTCGATTCCCGGCCAGGGCACATAGGAGAAGCGCCCATTTGCTTCTCCACCCCCTCCCCTCCTTCCTCTCTGTCTCTCTCTTCCCCTCCCGCAGCCAAGGCTCCATTGAAGCAAAGATGGCCCGGGCGCTGGGGATGGCTCCTTGGCCTCTGCCCCAGGCGCTAGAGTGGCTCTGGTCGTGCAGAGCGACACCCCGGAGGGGCAGAGCATTGCCCCCTGGTGGGCAGAGTGTCGCCCCTGGTGGGCGTGCCGGGTGGATCCCGGTCGGGCACGAGTCTGTCTGACTGTCTCCCTGTTTCCAGCTTCAGAAAAAAAAAAAGAAAAAAAAAAAGAAAGGCAAACAATTGTTTGGGTGGCTGTCACATTCTACCTGTCTATTAAGATCTATTCAAGTCTATTTTTTTGTCCAAATTTTTCTCTTTTAAAATCCTTTATAAGGCCTGACCTGTGGTGGCGCAGTGGATAAAGCGTCGACCTGGAAATGCTGAAGTCGCTGGTTCGAAACCCTGGGCTTGCCTGGTCAAGGCACATATGGGAGTTGATGCTTCCAGCTCCTCCCCCTTCTCTCTCTCTGTCTCTCTCTCCTCTCTCTCTGTCTCTCTCTCGCCCTCTCTCTCTCCTCTCTAAAAATGAATAAATAAAAATAATAATAATTTAAAAAATAATATTAAAAAAAATTCTTTATAATACTAATTATCCTGTATCGTGCATTTTGACATTGAATCATACACTGCTTATGTGGTTACGTGTGTGCTGCCCATATGCCCCTTGAAACAAGGCCTATGCCCTGTAAGTTTTCTACCAGTGTTTTCAGTTTGTGCTTGCTGTGTAACAAAATACCCCCCCCCAATATAGTGCTTTAACAAACATTTATTTTTCACAGTTTTGTGAGTTAGCTGGGAAGTTCTTGTGTGAAATGGCTTGATTGGGGTTGAATAATCCAGGATAGAGGTAGATAAACCATAGCCCATAGGGCTGCCACCGGTTTTTAAGCATAAGTCTTTTTTGGAAGACGGCCACACCCATATAGTGCTTTCACACTACAACAGCAGGTTTGAGTAACTGTGACAAAGATCACATGACCCGCAAACCAAAAATATTTACTTTTTGGTCCTTTGAGAGAAAGTTTGCTGACCCTGCTCAAGGGTGGGCTCGCGTGTTCAGCCGTCAGCAGGCTCAGTGGTCCGGGAGGCCTCACCTGCAACGACTCATCTCTGTGTTACATGGTCTTATTTCCCGAGAGACTAGCCTGGAATTCTTTATATCATGGTGTCAGGATTCCAAAGAGTGGCAGAAGAGGGCAAGCCCCAACATGCAAGCACTTTTCAAGTCTCTACTTGTGTCACATTGTTCGGTTATCCCTTTGGTAAAAGTAAGCCCGATGGCTGAGCCCACATCTATCAGGGGGACTCCCCAAGAGCGCGCATTAAAGAAGGGAATTATTGTAGCCAGTGTGGAAAGCAGCTCACCACACCAGCCCACTCTTTCCGAACACCATCCTCTAACCTCCATCCCTAGTGCTCAGCGTTGAGCACATACATGGAGGACACTTAGTACATGCTTGTGGAGTTGAATTATAAGCATACATTAAATCTCGGGAGGAAGGGAGGACAGCAGTAGTTATTGTGGAGCCTTGGTGTGCAGGTATTGCCATAGGCCCTGGAACACAATGATGAACACAACAGGCCGTGCTGTCCTCGGGGAGCATGCAGCCAAACGCCAACTCTGTGTCCGTCCTGTCCAGCGAAGAAATGGACTTCTCTCTAAGATTCCTATTAAGGATCCTAAGATTTAACTCTGAGTCTTCCCTCTGTTTGTCCTCTTTCTACCCTCACTACCCGTACATTATCTGGACTTCTGAAGCCTACAGGTGGCCTGCCTCAGTATGTTCCTGCTTCAAGCCTCTACCTCCCCCTTCCCTCTAAACATCACCAACCAGCTGATCCTCCTCATGCCCCACTTTAGGAGTCTGCTCCTTGTTCAAAAGCCTATCCATTCACCAAAGAGGGTTCAGACACTTTAATATCCTGAGCAAGCACCTCAACGCAGTCCCTCGACTCCTCCTTGTCCAGATTCCTTGCCATTCTCTGAATATACACTGTTCATTCTTGTGTCCATTTCCAAATGTTCCTTTTGAGATACTACCTACCTGTTAAGTCCAGACCTAAGTGTCACCTCCTCCACACTGCTTCCATGATTGCCCCTGTTGAAAGTTATTTCCTCTTCTGCACTCAAAGGCTGCTGAGTTTGGAATACAACTCAAATGGCAAGTGTCACATCCTGTTTGGCTTTTGAAGTATCCTGACTCCTCCACCTGATGCACTGCATCCTCCTTGGGATCAGGGATCAGGTCTAATTCATTTTCATTGCTCTTTGAATGCTGTGCACAAGGGAGACTTTTTGTAAAAGTTTGTTTATGAATAAATGAATAACTGTGACATCTGCATAGCATTTTACCATTTCCAAACATTTTTATCCGCCATATTTCTAAGAGGCCATTGATTTAAATATAATATGTATGCACTACTAAGAAAGAAAAAAATGCCAATTAAAGTATAATAAGCTATCAATTTTAAGCTATGTTTTAATTTCTAAAATATTATTATGTGGGAAAAATATACATTCTAGAATCAGAGCAATACATAATACTAAATCCAGTTCAAATAGACATAGTTAAACAATTTTATATATATATATATATATATATTTTTTTTTTTTTTTTTTTTTTGTATTTTTCTGAAGCTGGAAACGGGGATAGATAGTCAGACAGACTCCCGCATGCGCCCCACCGGGATCCACCCGGCACGCCCACCAGGGGGCGACGCTCTGCCCACCAGGGGGCGATGCTCTGCCCCTCCGGGGCGTCGCTCTGTCACGACCAGAGCCACTCTAGCGCCTGGGGCAGAGGCCAAGGAGCCATCCCCAGCGCCCGGGCCATCTTTGCTCCAATGGAGCCTCGCTGAGGGAGGGGAAGAGAGAGACAGAGAGGAAGGAGAGGGGGAGGGGTGGAGAAGCAGATGGGCACCTCTCCTGTGTGCCCTGGCCGGAATCGAACCCAGGACTTCTGCACGCCAGGCCGATGCTCTACCACTGAGCCAACTGGCCAAGGGCCCAATTAAATATTTTTAAAATGCTTAAATGTGCTGGGAATTAGATTCTTACAACAGCCATATAAGAGAGGCAGAGTGGGTAGTATTACTCCCATTTTACAGAGTAAAAAAATTAAAGTTCAAAGAGGGTACAATACTTACTCAGAGTGAAACAAATAAAAATAAGAGAGCCCAATGTATGGTTGGGACATAGCTGCCTTTTGAAATCACCTGCGGATATCAAAACTCTTAAGTCAGCTCTGGATCTAATTATTAGAATATGCCTTTTTCTTCTTTTTCAAATTGTATGTACATCACTGAGCTTTTTCAATTTGTTTTTCCCAACGGTATTGTTTTGTCATGTTTGCCCAGGAACATCCTACTACTTTGTAATGTGGTGATATTTCATGCTGCTGAGCAAAAATCAGAATGATTGCTGGATGCTTAGATTTTTTTGGGTAGTAATTACCCAGCAAAGTCTCTCTCACAACACACCCAAAGGAGTTTCTCAACAGTGGAAGGCTTTCCAAACCCAACACTTCACTTAATTGCTTTGTCGGAATACTTCCTTTTGGATTTTAAGAGCACGCTCTGGAATATCTAATTAAGAGGCAAGAGCATTTTTTTTTTTTTCTGAAGCTGGAAACGGGGAGAGACAGTCAGACAGACTCCCGCATGTGCCCAACCGGGATCCACCCGGCACGCCCACCAGGGGCGACGCTCTGCCCACCAGGGGGCGATGCTCTGCCCCTCCGAGGCGTCACTCTGCCATGACCAGAGCCACTCCAGAGCCTGGGGCAGGGGCCAAGGAGCCATCCCCAGTGCCTGGGCCATGGCCAGGAATCGAACCCGGGTCCCCCGCACGCCAGGCTGACGCTCTACCGCTGAGCCAACCAGCCAGGGCCAAAAGCATTTTTTTTAATTAAGTTTAGATATTTGATACACTTTAGAAAAACTTGGTATGTGCAGATTTTGACTTGCATGGAGATATCAAGCTGATTTTGAAGAACAGGTACACTAAAAACTCTCTTCACTATATGCCTGGTTGTATTTTCATTTTATTCAAATTGCTAGGTTAAAGAAGAAAAACACAAGTGGAAGAGTCTCCCCAGATCAGCAGGAACTGGAATGTGGTCGAGTCTTGGCAGAGTCAGTTCAGCCTGTCATCCATCCGAAGGAGATGTGTTGAAACCCCCACTGTTCTCAGGATTACTCAGACTTTATTTGAGTAGCTCTTCGATTTCTGGTCACTGCACTTTGAAAAAAGCAGTTGGAGAGAGGGAAAAACGTCAGGAAGACTAGCCAAGTGATACAAAATGAGATGTGTGCAGGAATACTGAGAGAAAGAATTGTTTAGCTTGGAGAAGAAAAGGTGAAGTTAACTCTGTCTTCAAATACATCAGGGGGTTTTCTTGGTGAAGAGACTAACAGTTCAGCTATACATTATGACCACTAAGCACAAAACAAGAAGAAATTGACCTCTATTTGTGTTGGACACATTGCGTGGTCACAAAGCTCTAGAAGTGATTTCCAAGGGATACCACCATGCAGTGCCTATCCTAAGACCTTTAGGATTCACTTGCCTTAAGTAGGTAAGAGACCAAATGAGAAATCTCTTAAGGCCCCTTTAGGACTATGATTGAATTAATCTCCTACTTTCGTAACTACCACAAACAACCTTTGGCTCATGATTATCAGTTATGTGATATTGCTGTACTACTGGCTGCTGTAACATGGGAAATTTGAAGATAGTCTGTAGTATCCCTCATGAAAACTTGACTGTATTTAATATTACACAGTTTCCAAGTTAATAATAAGAATAAACAACTAG
The DNA here is from genome assembly GCF_036850765.1 of Saccopteryx bilineata. Taxonomy (NCBI): domain Eukaryota; kingdom Metazoa; phylum Chordata; class Mammalia; order Chiroptera; family Emballonuridae; genus Saccopteryx; species Saccopteryx bilineata. The sequence goes on along the minus strand of NC_089490.1, from coordinate 63,452,966 downwards.
CCTTTCTGTCCTGAGAGCATATGTATGATTCATGCCATATACAAGGTCTGGATCACATCTTAAAAGGCTTTTGGGGCCCTGGCCGGTTGGCTCAGCGGTAGAGCGTCGGCCTGGCGTGCAGGGGACCCGGGTTCGATTCCCGGCCAGGGCACATAGGAGAAGCACCCATTTGCTTCTCCACCCCCCCCTTCCTTCTCTCTGTCTCTCTCTTCCCCTCCTACAGCAGAGGCTCCATTGGGGCAAAGATGGCCCAGGCGCTGGGGATGGCTCCTTGGCCTCTGCCCCAGGCGCTAGAGTGGCTCTGGTCGCGGCAGAGCATCGCCCCCTGGTGGGCAGAGCGTCGCCCCTGGTGGGCGTGCCGGGTGGATCCCGGTCGGGCGCATGCGGGAGTCTGTCTGACTGTCTCTCCCGGTTTCCAGCTTCAGAAAAATACAAAAAAAAAAAAAAAAAAAGGCTTTTGGGCACTTGGTCTTTTCAAGAATATTGCTCCTGAAAATACCTCTTTCTCAGCTGTATGATTAGTTTCTGCCTTTGTATTCAATCCTTCTCATTAGCATATAAAATCTTTAATATCACCCAGTGAAAAAAAACACTTTCTTTTTAAAATTTTATATTTCCATTACATTTATATTCAAAATTATTTTGTATTAGTTTCAGGTGTACAACACAATGGTCAAATAATTTTACACTTCACAAAGTGTTCCCATTGATATTTCCAGTACCCAGCTGGTACCATGCAGTTATTACAATATTATTGTCTATATTCACTGTGCTGTACTTTACAATCCCATGATTATTTTGTAACTACTAATCTGTGCCTCTTAATCCCTTCACCTTTTCCACCCACTCCACCAACCCCCCTACCCTGTGTCAACCATCAGTCCATTCTCTGTACCTGTGCATCTGTTTCAGTTTTGTTTGTTTGTTTGTTCTGTAGAGTCCACATATCAGTGAAATCTCATGGTATTTGTCTTCTCTGATTGACTTTTTTCTCTTAGCGTAATACCCTCTAGGTCCATTCATGCTCTCACAAATGGTTAAGATTTCTTTCTTAAGGAAAAAAAACACACACTTCTTTTATGCCACATCATCCTCTAGCTTCTAACCCACTTTACTGCTCCCTTTCACACAGTGTCTTGAATTCTTATCAATAGGCATTATCTCTACTTCCTCATCTGACCCTACTACTCCACCAAAACTGTTGATGTCAAAGCCACAGATGACCTCTTTGTTCCCTCAGCCTTCTCAACTTCTAAACAGCACTCAATAGTCAATTACTTCCTCCTTCCTAAAACCCAGCGTACTCTAGAGCTGAGTGACAGGACCTTCTCCTGGATTTTGTTCCTTCTCAGTCACCATTGCTGTCTTCTCTACTCTGTGTCCGAATTGGTGTGCCCTGGTGCACAGTCCTCAACCTCATCTTTTCTCTCTCTGTACAATCACTTGATATCTCATCTTCTCCCAAAATTTCATGATATACTAACTCCCCAAATTCTATGTCCAGCCCTGATATCTCTCCTGAATATCAGACTCATATCCAATGGTGTGCTTGACATATCCACTTGGATGTCTGATAATCATTTCAAACTCAATATATCTAACACAGAACTTAGACTTCCAGTTTTTTTCACATATTAAGATCTTATGAGTTCTCAAAAAAAAAAAAATCATCAAAAAAAGAAACAAACCACCATGAGTTGAAATTAGCAGATAATACATTGAATATCCCTTCCCCACCAAGGACTTTAGATGTTTGAATTATCAGATTTTTTAAAACAACTATCTCTCTCTCTCTCTCTCTCTCTCACTCTCTCTCTCTCTCTCTATATATATATATATATATAACTTCAAGTTAAAGATAAAATACAAAAGTTAGAAAGCAATAATGAGCTATCAAAATTATCAGACATTTCTGAAAAAGAACCAAAAAGAATATTTAGAAATAAAAAGAAATTGACTAACAAGAATTAGTGCAATTAGTTCGATTGTAATGGATGAATTTGTGAACTGGAAAACAGAACTGAAGTAGTTTCATACAGTGGAGCACAAATGTACAAGGAGCTGAAAGTGTAAGGAAGAAAGAGCAATAGAACAGAGGGCAGAATAAGCAGAGCTAACAAGCTGATTCAGAGTCACAAAGGGAAAGAATGTGCAGGATGGGGGTGGGACGCAGAGAATATATGCCTGACAGTTTTTTAGATAAGAAGAGGAATGTGGGTCCACAGATTTAGGGAGCAGTGTATATGAAGCAGGCAAATTTCTTAAAAGGAAGCATACATAACCTTTTGCAGTGTAGTGGGATTGCAGCTCTCTGAGGACAAAATTCTCTTAAAAGGAACCATAGAAAAAACTCAGGTAATACCCACTAAGGAACAGTTAGACTGAAAGCAGACTTCTCAACAACAATAATTGAAGCCAGGAGACTAAAATAATATTTTCAAGATTTTGAGAGATGGTATTTCAATCAAAAATTGACTACTCAGCAAAAATAATTTGCAAAGATGAGAGTAAAATACTGTTTTCATAAGAGGACAACCTAAGAGAGTTTACCACCAGCAGATTTACACTGGAGGAACTTCAAAGGATATTCTTTAGAATGAAGGACAGGGATAGCAAAAGAAAAGGGAGATACGGGCAGAAATGACAAGCAAAGAAATTGGTAAACATGTAGGTAAATCTTAACAAATATTGTTTAAAATAATAATGTCTGATATAGGAGAAAAGATATACTATAATACTGTAATACTGAGTAAAACTATGTATGTGAAGAAGGAAATAATCAGACTTAGCATTATAAGGTCCTTATATTCTGAAGGAGATTATGATAATAACTTTAGATTTCAAGAATAACTACTAAGAAAAAAATAGAAATAGTATATACCTTCCAAACCAGTTTTTTTAAGTCAAGCAAATTTAAAAACAAAAAGAAAAGCATAGGAAAAAAAAGAACAAATAGGAAGCAGAAGTAAGATTACAGAAACAAATGCAGATATATTAGCAATCACAATATATGTAAACTTTCTTGCTAAAAGACATAGTAAAATTAATTTTTTTAAAAATAATAATTCATCTGTACAGTGTTAGAAAACACACCCTTAACATGGAAGGACAAATTAAAGGGGTGGAAAATATATTCTAGCAAATACTAAGGAAAATCAAAAGTAAGCTAGGGAAACTTTATTGATATCAGTCAAGTAGAGTTTAAGACCAAAAAAAAAGAAAAGAAACATTATTAAGGATAGAGAGAGACCTCGGCTGCTTGGCTCAGTAAGAGAGCATTGGCCTGGCATATAGATGTCCCAGGTTCGATTCCTGGTCAGGGCACACAGAAGAAGCACCCATCTGCTTCTCCATCCCTCCCCCTCTCGCTTCTTTTTCTCTCTCTCTTCCCTTCCTGCAGCCACAGCTCAATTGGAGTGAGTTGGTCTTGTCCACTGAGGATGGCTCCATGGCCTCCACTTCATGTGCTTAGAAGAGTTCCATTGCTGAGCAACAGAGCAATGCCTCAGATGGGAAGAGCATTGCCCCCTAGTGGGCTTGCCAGGTAGATCCCAGTCAGGGCACATGTAGGAGTTTGTTTCTCTGCCTCCCCTCCTCTCACAGAATTGTTTTTTAAAAAAAAGATAGAGAGAGCACTATATGTTGATAAAAGTTTTAATTTAATGGAAAGGTATAACATTTCTAAAATAACCTCAAAATACAAAAAAAAAAGAAGAATGATAAGACTATAAGGAAATTTCATGTTTCTCAAAGTTATTGCTTGGTCAAACAGGCAACAATTAATTACTAAAGGTATAATTTAAGCGATACAATTAAATAGCTTGATTTGTAAACATAAGGAACCTTGCACCAAAGTTTATAACATATGTATTCTTCACAAGAAAGATTTATAAAAATTGCCATCATCTAAAACATAAAACAAATCTCACCAGGTTTCCAAGAAAAATAATGGCCATGTTCTTTGATCATAATACAATTTAATTAGAAGTCAGTAATGAAAAGATAAATCCCCCAAAATTTCCCTTTTATTTGGAAATTTAAAAACATTTTAAAATAACTCATTGATCAAAGATACCATAATGGAAAATTTTTAAATACTTAGAATTGAATGATAATGAAAATGTCATATATCAAAACTTGTGGGATGCAGTGAAAGTTGTACTTAGAGGAAAATGTATAGCCTCAGTTGCTTTTAACAGAAAATAAAAAAACTTAAGATTAATAAGCTAACTTTGAGAAGGTAGAAAAATATAAAGGAAGGAGAAAGAGATCGAAGATGAATAAATATGGGAACAGAAATTAATTAGATTGAAAATTTTAAAATTATATAGGGGAACCCTCACTGTGTGGCTCACTAGATAAAGCATCATTCTAGCACCCCAAGGTCATGGGTTCAATTCCTAGTCAGGACATGTAAAAGAAGCAATCAAACAGTGCACAACTAAATGGAACAATTAAGTAGAACACTGAATTGATGCCCTTCTCTCTCTCTCTCTGTCTCTCTGTCTCTCTGTCTCTCTCTTTCTCTCAAGCCCATGTGAAAATAATATAGAAGATCAGCAAAGCCAAAGTTGATTGTTTGAATGGCGCTCACAATTCAGAGTTTTATAAAAAGGCAGATAATAAATATTTTTGCTCTTTGGTAATATAGTCTTTTTCACTCAACTCTGCCATTGCAGTGTGAAAGAAGCTACACACATTACTATATAAATGAGTGAATATGCCTCTCTGCCAATAAAACTTTATTTTCAAAAACCAGTGGCACTGTCTTAGCCTATGAACAATAATTTGCCAACTGCTGAACTAATAATAATAAGACTGAAGCACAAAAAATAATTAGAAAGCTTAGCAAAGGGCTGGATCAATATACAAAAATAGTTGCCTTTTTTTTTAAAATAGTTGCCTTTTTATACACCAGTAACAGAGAAAAGTAGTTTTTTAAGTTGTTATTTATAATAATAAAAATTTTAAGTACTTAAGAATAAATAGCCCTGGCCGGTTGGCTCAGCAGTAGAGCGTTGGCCTGGCATGCGGGGGACCTGGGTTCGATTCCCGGCCAGGGCACATAGGAGAAGCGCCCATTTGCTTCTCCACCCCAACCCCTCCTTCCTCTCTGTCTCTCTCTTCCCCTCCCGCAGCCAAGGCTCCATTGGAGCAAAGATGGCCCGGGCGCTGGGGATGGCTCCTTGGCCTCTGCTCCAGGCGCTAGAGTGGCTCTGGTCACGGCAGAGCGACACCCCGGAGGGGCAGAGCATCGCCCCCTGGTGGGCAGAGCGTCGCCCCTGGTGGGCATGCCGGGTGGATCCCGGTCGGGCGCATGCGGGAGTCTGTCTGACTGTCTCTCCCCGTTTCCAGCTTCGGAAAAATACAAAAAGAGAGAGAAAAAAAAAAGAATAAATGTAATAAAATTGGTCCTGGCCGGTTGGCTCAGCGGTAGAGCGTCGGCCTAGCGTGCGGAGGACCCGGGTTCGATTCCCGGCCAGGGCACATAGGAGAAGCGCCCATTTGCTTCTCCACCCCTCCACCGCGCTTTCCTCTCTGTCTCTCTCTTCCCCTCCTGCAGCCAAGGCTCCATTGGAGCAAAGATGGCCCGGGCGCTGGGGATGGCTCTGTGGCCTTTGCCTCAGGCGCTAGAGTGGCTCCGGTTGCAATATGGCGACGCCCAGGATGGGCAGAGCATCGCCCCCTGGGGGGCAGAGCACCGCCCCTGGTGGGTGTGCCGGGTGGATCCCAGTCGGGCGCATGTGGGAGTCTGTCTGACTGTCTCTCCCTGTTTCCAGCTTCAGAAAAATGAAGAAAAAAAAAAATGTAATAAAATTTGTACAATACCTAATAAAACTAAAACTTTATTGTTTAATTTGTCTTATTCTCAGACTAGTGGCTATCAAAATTTTGGTATCCAAACCCTTTAAACTCCTAAAAATTACTGAGAACCCTACAAAGCTTTTGTTTCTTTGTTTTATCCATCTATATTAAGCTTATTAAAAATTAAAAGCAAACATTTAAAATATTACTCTAAAAATAAGAATAATAAACCCACTAAATGTTAACATAAATAACATGTCTTTATGAAAAAATTGTATCAAGACAAAAACATTAGTGGGAAGAATGGCATTATTTTATATTTTTTCAAATCTCTCTGATGCCTAGCATGACATAAGACACTCAGATTCTAAAATCTGTTTTAGTACTCAGTTAATTTTGATAAGTTGTTTTGGTTAAATAGATGAAGAAAAGTCAGCCTCACACAGATATGTAGTTGGGAAAGGATAAAGTGTTTTAATAGCCTTTTCGAATAATTGGGGATATTCTTCTTTGATATTATATCAAAATTTACAAATGGTAACTTTTTTTTTTTTTTTTTTTTTTTTTTTTTACAGAGGCAGAGATAGACAGGGACAGACAGACAGGAACAGAGAGAGATGAGAAGCATCAATCATTAGTTTTTCGTTGCGCGTTGCGACTTCTTAGTTGTTCATTGATTGCTTTCTCATATGTACCTTGACCATGGGCCTTCAGCAGACCGAATAACCCCTCGCTGGAGCCAGCAACCTTGGGTTCAAACTGGTGAGCTTTTTGCTCAAGCCAGATGACCAGATGAGCCCGCGCTCAAGCTGGCACCCTTGGGGTCTCGAACCTGGGTCCTTCCGCATCCCAGTCCAATGCTCTATCCACTGCGCCACCACCTGGTCAGGCCAAATGGTAACTTTTAAAGATAGTTGCAACACAGAATCTACAACTATATCAATGAACTTCGTGATCTATTACATTCATTGGTCTGCCTTGCATATTGAATAGATTTATTACCAAAGCATGATTTTTTTAAAGCTATAATTGGTTAGTTGGAAAATTGTGGTTTACTGAATTATACAGATCTTCAAAATGTTAACACATTTCATTTTACAGTGTCATTTTACAGTGAATTAAAATCCACATGTTAATATTACCACCAATCTCAGCAGGAAAGTTTTAAGTTTTCAGAAGCTGTCAAGCTCATAGTAGCAGATACACATATTTCAAAAATCTGATTTTTAGAGGCATTGAATTGTAACATTGATAACAAATTCTGCCAGTTGTTTTCCTTGAAGTGACAGTTCACCTTTATCATTTTTAAGAAAATATCTGCCAGATATCTACATCTGAATAACCATAGTTCATCAGGCATTCTTTCGAGTAAAAATAATGTTCTGTGAAAGTGGCTTGTTCAACTTGCAACTCAGACAATCCCACAAATGTTTTTCCTTGAGAACAATTATACCTCGGTATGCAACAAAAGTACTTTATACATATTGGCCACACAGAATGTTAAAATGATGTGTGTTCAGATGTTGAGATTGAATATAAATTTAATACAAATAATAATCCTTAGTGTTTGATCAAGCTCATTCCTAAGTGAAACTAGCCTTCTGTCTGACTGTATGTGGTGAGGAAAAGCTAGTCCAGTTGGTGCCTCTGCCTTATTTCATGCTAAGGCACCTGCAGTTTTAACCATTACATTTGCACCATCCACGTAAATGTCAACCTGTGCAAAAGACAAATGGCATCTTAGTATTATTATGAAAATAGTATTGACTTCATTGACTTCCTGAAAGGGCCTTGGGATCCCCAGGGGTTCCACAGACCACACTGAGGTCAGTTGTCATGAAGGTCTCTTCATGTGGCACTCTCCTTCATGTCCCTCAGATCTCAATTTAAATGTCGTGACCTCAGAGAGAACTCCTTCATGATGCCCAGTGACTCCCTAGTGTATCACCCTGTTTTGCTTTTATCATAGCACTTACCAAAAAACTTGATAGTTTATTGTTTATTTATTTGTTTATCATCTGTCTCCCCCTGACTGGAAAATGAAACCTGAGAATATAAGTACTTTGTCATGTTCAATACAATAATTGTGTCTCCAAGCCTAAAGTAGTATTTGGTACCTAAGCACTCAATAAATGTTTGAGGAGTGATGGAATCAGGTTGAGATGGTACACAGGGAATTGGGTTCTCATCATTTCTTACTCAGATGGCCTTGGAACTTTTCATTCTGGATTCTATGGATAAAACAGAAGGAACTTGTCAGTTCTGCATTTACATGTATTAACTCAGTCCTTACAAGAACCCTGAAAGCTATGTGTTTACCCCTTTTCACAGAGTAAGCATCTGAAGGTCAACAAGAACTATTCCAAATCTAAACATCTGATAAGCATTAGAGCCAAAAATTGAATGCATATCCTTCAGCTTCCTCCAAAGTGAAAGTCACTGAATGGATGCAACATTAAGGCATACTCATTAAGTATTTCTCAGAGTGCCAAGGTTTCAAGAATTGGCTGCCAAATGATGAGGCAGTAGTCATTCAGAAACTGTGTTTGTTACAGGGAATTTTTAAAATAATTAAAATTGAAACTCTGAAGTTATAACAAATGAGCAGCAGATTTTCAAAATTAACTTCTTTGCACATTTTAGAAATGTTTGCCTCAACCTTCAATTCCCAGGAAACTATTGTATTTCTTCAGTCCTTTGCCCCAAAGTCCTTAGGATCTTTCATAGGAACTATAACAATGGCAAATGAGCCATGAAGTTCTCTTGTTCCAGTCGCCCCAATGAGCTCTCCTTTGCCCTAGTTCCTGGCTGGAACAAGTGTAGCGTGCGTGTCGACATGGAGACTTAGGTCTGAATCTAATCTCGGCTATTACATCTTTACTTCATAGATTATGCCACGGAGAAGCTGTGACCAAATATCTAGGGATCACACAGGGGTCAGCAATAGAACATGGAATGAGTCAAGCCTCTTACTGTCTTAGATGGATGCTCTGTTGGCTTCACGTTTTATGTGATGGAAGATTTACCAAGAGACTTTCAAGGAAGCTTCTAGACTAGCCCATTAGACACCAAGACATATAAGACCTTTGACAGTCAGTTCCCTGTGTTTGCTAATCCTGAGATCTGTAACTTAAAAAAAATAAATAAGGTGGAATCCCAATGTTCTATCCAAGTTCTGTTTTTAAAGTGTGCTGGTGAGAACTCAGGGCCAGCTTACCTGCAGGGGTTAGTAATATGACTCCAGGAGGCACTGAGGGGGCTTTCTTTTCCATTCATCCGAAAGGCCACAGTTATCAATTAACTTAATTCAACCTCAGAGTACAAATACTCCTAGGAACATCAGCAGAGGTTAGGAGTCACAACTTTCTGGAAACTAACGAACTCTAAACATACAAAGGTGCTTAGCTTTATCAAAGGGACTGTCTGATGAGAAAAATAGAGGGCAGGGAGAAGTGATTTTGAAAAAGTGTGCAAAGTAAAGAGTTCCATCAGCAGAAGAGCACAGACATTCAGGAGACAGAGGGAGGGAAGGGGGATGATGACGCTGGAAACGCTTTGCTCGCCTCAGTCTTCCCTAGGGTGGACCATGGGTGGACCACTGTTTTTCTAGCTGACAGTGGATTCTTACCAACTACAGGAAGGGAACCTGCCAGATTAGCACAAAACAGCTACACCGTAGGCCCCTCCCACAACTCTAGCCCCAATAACTTCCTCAAAGCACCTAGACAGGGGTCTCAAACTCGGGCCCGCGGCCCGCAGACTGGCCCGCAGACTAATCCACGAAGTTTGATTAGTCTGCGGGCCGCACAAAATTGGTGGGCGGGCCGCACACGGCCTGCGGGCTGCGAGTGTGAGACCCCTGACCTAGAAGATAATGATTTGTAGGAGCAAATCATTAGTTATTCAAAGCCTGGACTTGGCTTCTGCTAATGACTTGTGTGGTCTTAAGGATATGGTTTTGCTCCACTGTTTCTTTCATTCTTGTAATTATGGTGTAAATACCAATCACATAATCACCTCTTAAGCAGAACAGGTGAAATATTTGCAAAGTGTACAAAGGGATATTCTAATTCATTCATTGTTTTCTTGAGTTTTTTTTTAACCCATATGCCCTAGGAGGTTGGCTCACTCTTCTTCTGTACATCCCCACCAGCAACACGATCTCTGTAATTTGTGACATAAAATTAACAGGTGTGTCAGGAAACCATTCTCAGACTACACGTGTCTCCCACTCCCACCACCCACCCACACCATGGAGAGTCTATTCTAGTGTCTATCTTGTAAAATTCTTCTCTCTATAGGATCAATTTCTCTTAGAAATTTGACCCTTTGTAGAGTTTGTATTAATCCTTTTTTTCTTTACTATATTTTGAGATCCCTGCCAGAGTGTAAGGAGTCTCTAACTTTGAAGGGGAAGCGTCAAGCCGTAAATATATGGGACTGTGCACAACCTGGCCGTGTGTAGCTGTTGGCACAGACCTCTTCTGCCCGGAGAAGCTACTGGTCGGGATCATCTTTCCTTTTCTTTTCTTTTCTTTTCTTTTCTTTTCTTTTCTTTTCTTCCCTTTTCTTTTCTTTTTTTTAAGTGAGAGAGAAATAGTGAGACAGACTCTCACATATGCCCTGACTGGGATGCACTCGGCAACCAGTGTCTGGGACCAATGCTTGAGTCAATCAAGCTATCCTCAGTTCCTAAGGCCAATGCTCAGACCAACTGAGCTCAGCACCTAGTGCGGACACTTGAACCAATTGAGCCACTGGCTGCAGGAAGAGAAAAGGGAGCTATGGGGGGAGGGGAAGAAGCAGATGATCACTTCTCTTGTGTGCCCTGACCAGGAATCAAACCCAGGATATCCATATGCCAGGCTGATGCTCTATCCACTGAGCAGACTGGACAGGACCCATATTTTCATATTAATGTTAGAAGACTTAGTTACCTGATACTCAGATTCTCTTGTTTCCCGTTGATAACCAGCCCTAAGTTAAATTGTAGACCTAACTGGAGGATTCTAATACCTCTGATCAGACCATAAAGTTGATCTTTTTCACAAAGGCCTATCTATAGATCAGTGGATAAAACATCCAAAATAGCCTGACCAGGTGGTGGTGGCACAGTGGATAGAGTGTCCGACCGGGACTGAGAGGACCCAGGTTCAAAACCCCAAGGTCACTGGCTCGAATGCAGGCTCATCCGGCTAGAGCACAGGATCACCAGCTCAAGTGCAGTGTCACTCGCTTGAGCAAGAGATCAGAGACATGACCCCTGGTCCCTGGCTTGAGCCTAAAGGTTACTGGCATGATCCAAGGTTGTTGGCTTGAGCAGGGGATCACTCACTCTGCTATAGCTCCCAAGTCAAGGCACATATAAGAAAGCAATCAGTGAACAACTAAGGAGCTGCAACGAAGAACTGATGCTTCTCATCTCTCTCCCTTCCTGTCTGTCTGTCCCTATCTGTCCCTCTCTCTGTCTCTCTGTCTCTGTCACACACACACACAAAGAAAAACATCCAAAATAGCTATTGAATCTACTCTTCAGCAGCCACAGTATCTTGATATCACTCATTGGGCATCCAGAAAAGTCTGATGTTTGTTCTACATAATTCCTTAGAAATTTGAAAATAGCTATAGCTACTGTGTCTTTTTCTTGCGAGGAGGTATACCATGTTCATCTTTGTTTACTTAGCTCCATGCTTACTAGGGAAAACAGAGTTAGGGATTCACAAATAATAGTTGACTTCCCCTTCCAACTTTTTTATCTTTCTTCCCCCCTTTCCATAGAGAACACCTGTTTCTTATTTAGAATTCATCTCAGACATTGCCATTGCTGGAAAGGGTCTCATCTGTGTTTGATAGCGTATCAAAAGGTCTCTGCAACAGCCCTTATGGCATGATATCAAGTTTACTGGTCAGTCACTACATTATAAGCTCCATAGGCTTGTGTGTATGGTCCAGCACCTAGCGAAATGGCTGGCATGTGGTAGATACTCCGTAAACATTTTCTGGATGCATCAATGACTGAATCTTTCTATCTTTCTGAAGTCCTAGAGCTTTGCTCTTTGAGTGTTTTTAGTTTGTTTCAAGGCACCCTTGAATCAACCCAGTGATTTATGTAGGTTGAGCACCTGAGAGTAGAGAAGACTCTCACTGGCAGTCAGTACTAATTCTAGAACAGAGCTTTACTCTTTGGGATGTGGATAGAACACATAATAAGGCATAAGATAATGTCATTTTGGTTCTTTATTTCTTGCTTTAAGATTATACAAAGATAGAAGAAATATCTGTGATTGCAGTGGAGCAGATATGAGCAATGTGCTAATAATTTTTAAGTGAGAAAAGCCTGTAACACTATGGGAGTGAATGCAGATCAGAAAAAGTCAGAAGAAGTTGGAGTCTTTAAATGCCAATTTTTAATGCCTTATGATGAAAAAAAATTTTAAGAGACAGAGAAAACTTGGAACGAAATATTAATTTTAGAAAGTATGCAAAAGAAACTTTTTCAGTAAATACCTCTTACATCATTCTTTCAGTGTATTTTTAGTACACCTTTTTTTTTCTATCCATTTTTTGAAAGGAAAGAGAGAGAGACAGAGAAGAGAGGGAGTATCAGGAAGCATCAACCCTCTTATGTGTCTTGACCAGGCAAGCCCAGGGTTTTGAACCAGCGACTTCAGCATTCCAGGTCAATTCTTTATCCACTGAGCCACCACAAGTCAGGCTCAGTGGTTTTTTTGTTTATTTGTTTGTTTGTTTGTTTTTTAATGTGATTTTATTCCCATGGGCCTGAGAAGCTATTAATATTGAGTAATATGATATTTGAAGTAACCAAAGAATTTGGTGGACCCACTGACCTACTTTTGACTTCTGAGAAATACAGATAACTATCCCAAATTCTACACAACTTTTCCTGAGCTTTTGGCAAAGGTTATTTTATCTTCATTGTGGAAGGTTGCCTACCTGTTACTTGAGTAGAGATGACATGGTGCACATAAAGGTTGTCTACAGTTGTTGAATTTGTGATCTTTTCCCCCTTTCTAATTCGAAACACATTATATAGATCTGTTGAGCTCTTTTCTTTCCAGAGAACTCACACTCATGGATTCCAGCCTGTACCACATGCTATGATTTGGCATTCTTCCAGAGAGGTACTTAGTTCCCAAACAGCCTGAAGAAGGTTGCCACACCTTGTCCACATGCTGAGCAGTGGAAACTTGCCCCAGAAAGTCCTATGGTCTTTGTCCCCCAAATAATTTGAGATACAGGCTCTTCTGGGAGTCAGAAAACTCTGAATTGCCTGACCAGGTGGTGGCACAGTAGATAGAGCATTGACTTGGGATGCTGAGGAACCAGGTTCAAAACCCCAAGGTCGCCAGCTTGAGCACAGGGTTGCCAGCTTGCACAGGGGATCATAGACATGACCCCATAGTTGCTGGCTTGAACCCAAGGTCACTGGCTTGTGCAACTGGTCACTGGCTTGGCTAAACCCCCCCCCCCAGTCAAGGCACATATGAGAAAGCAATCAATGAACTACTAAAGTACCACCAACTACTAGTTGATGCTTCTCATCTTTCTCCCTTCCTGTCTGTCCCTCTCTCTCTGTCAATCTCTCTCTCTGTCTTGCTGCTGAAAAAACAAACAAACCTGAATTAGCCACTTAGATGGAAAGAAAAATCCATTCTGCACACTCTCATCCTTATGTGTATTATTTTGTGTCAAATCTCTATAGTCAGATTATGTGAACCTGTTAACATCTGCCTTCCTACATATAAAGTTGCTTATTCATTTATTCAGCCCACTGAGTAATCTCTTCCAGTCCTGTGGCTTTTCAACACTATCTCCGTACTAATGACTCCCAAATTTATACCTCTGGAATCAACCCTGCTCTGAATCTTAAATTATGTGTTTAGCTGCTTATATAATAGATCCGTAGCACTAATAGGCTCCTCAGACTTAGTATATCTTAACCAATGCTTGTTCTCCCCTCACCCACTGAAACCTGAGCCTGCCCTGGGGTTGCCCATTTCAGTAAATGACACTCCATTCATCTGGTCATTTAAGCTGACATTCTTGAAGCCATCCTTAAGTCGTTCTCTCACATCCTACATCCAATCCATTAGCAAAACCCATCAGCACTGCCTTCCAAATAGACGCCAAATCCAGCCGTTTGTCATTTCTGCTCCCTCCCTAGTCTGGTGCATAATTATTACACACCTAGACCGCTGCAAGAACCTCCTAGCATGCTTCCAGTCTGACCCCACAACAGCTCATTTCCCACCAAAATTTCCTTTTAAAAATATTAGATCCTATCACGTGCCTGCTATGGCTTCCCATAGCATTTAGAATAAAACCCAGACTCCTGCCCTGAATGCAGGCCCTTCACTGTCCTGTCTTGCAGCCTTCTCTGGCCACGTCCTCCAGGCACTCTGGATCACTGGCTAGACGCTTATCGGCCAGGAAGGCTTTTCTCCCAGATATCTGCCTATTTTACACTCTCACTTCATTTAGAATTTGCTTAAATGAGACCTTCTGAGAACACATTGTCTGAAATAGGACCTTCATTCTAAGTTCTCATCCTTCAGTTCTCTTACCCTGCCTTATTATTTTTCTCTCTATAGCACGTTTTATTATAGATCCACTTGTATATTTACAGCTCTGCAATAAAATGTAAGCTCCTTGACCGCATGACTTTGTGGCTGTATCCTCGGGCACCTAGATCAGTGCATGACTTCATGGATGTGGTAGACAGTATCGTTTGAGCAAATGAAACACTTATTAACCAGACATCTTTGTTTCAGGCATTTTGCTGTACGAGAAAGAAAAAAAAGGCACATGGTTTCTGTCCTTGGGGGACTTGCTCTGAGTGGCAGAAACAGGCACAAAAGCAGTTCTGTGGTACCTATAAGGCTCTGGCGCTGGGAAGCTCCAGCAAGAATCCCCCAGCTGTTCCTGCAGGAGTCAGGAAGGTAACCAGAGGAACTGATATTTGAGACTATGCTTGAAGGATGCGCAGGTGTTTGCCAGACAGAGAAGAGCGGGATGTAGACTTCAGGTGTGGAAACAGCACATGCCACAGTATGGAGCTGTGTTGGGAGACCTTGAATATGACCGATTTATGAGAGACTTGTATGACATAAGTTTAGATAGATAAGCTTTCTGGAAGTAAAATTTATTTCAATGCTAGCCCTCAAACATTATCCTTCTCTGGAGTTTTTCCTTTTAATTAATGACACTGCATTCGTGTAATTGCGCACGATTGAATTCTCAAAGCCATCCTTAACATCCCCACGCCTAACCCTTTAGCAAATCTCATCAGTTCTACCTTCCAAATATATGCCAAGTCAGCTTTTAGTTACAGAAATAACATTGTCATTGTGAGCTGCTTTGAAGTTTAAACTGGAAGAGCAACTTTGGTCAACTAAATGGATGCCTATTAAAGATTATTAATGGAGGAGGGTATGGGGATAGATGGTGATGGACGGAGAATTGACTTGGTGAACACACAATACAATATACAGATGATGTGTTGTGGAATTGTGCACCTGAAACCTATATAATTTTGTTACTCAATGTCACCCCAATAAATTCAATAAAGAGGAAAAAAATGAAGATTATTTATATAAGTTTTTTAATGTTTATTTATTTTTTTAAATATTTTATTTATTGATTTTTAGAGAGAGGGGAGAGAGAGAGAGAGAGGGAGAGAGAGAAGAGGGGGGAGGAGCAGGAAGCATCAACTCCCATATGTGCCTTGACCAGGCAAGCCCAAGGTTTCGAACTGGCGACCTCAGTGTTCCAGGTCGACGCTTTATCCCACTGCGCCACCACAGGTCAGGCCTATTTATATAAGTTTTGAGTAGAAGGAAGGAATTATTTTCATGTCAAAATTTGTGTACTCTTTTTTTTTTTTTTTTTTTTTTAGGTGAGAGGAGAGAAAATAGTGAGGGAAACTTCCACATGCACCCTGACTGGGATACACCTGGAAACCCCATCTGGGACCCATGCTTGAATACTGAGCTATTTTTAGCACCTGAGGAGGCTGTCTCACTCCATTGGAGCTATCCTCAGTGCCTGGGCCTCACTGGAATCAGTCAAGCTACTGGCTACAGGAGGGGAAGAATGAGAGAAGAGGGAAAGGGAGGTAAAGAGAAGCAGATGGTCACTCCTCCTGTGTGTCCTGACTGGGAATCGAACCAGGGATGTCTATATGCCAGGCCAATGCTCTATTCACTGAGCCACCGGCCAGGGCCTATGTACTCTTTACTTTGGTATGCCTTCTCCTTATGGTTCTGTATTTATGGCATGTCATTGTGTTCATGTTTGGGGCTTTTCCCTTAAAATGGAAAAATAGAGACCCCTTCACATCCCTCTTTATTCTCACAGTATCCAGCACCGTGCGTGGCACGCAGTCAGCATGCCATGAAGGTCTGCGAAAGAATTAATCTTCATGTTACAACAAACTCACTGTTGGATTCCTCTAATGCTCTTCCCTACCACCATTGAAATGGCCAATTTTAAATTTATTTTATATACAATTATTAAACATCTACTGCCTAAAACCAACCAATATCCAGGAGATGTAGCTAAAGCAGTGGTCACAAAAAAAGTAATGGCCTGAAATGAAATACATAGTTTGGTAAATAAAAAAAAGAAAGAAAGAAAGAAAGAAATTAAGCAGAAACCTCAAAAAGTTAGAAAAAAAAACAATAAAACATAACTAAGAAAACCATCAAAAAGGAATAAATTTAAAGCAAAAAACAATGAATTCAAAAACTGAAAAATTAACAAATTTAGAAGCACATTACTTGAAAAAATATAGGAAACTTTACTTAAGTTGATCAATAAAACTAGAGGAAATGATAAAAGTAAGGTGAATATAAAGTATATTTAAAAAGCAAGGCCCTACCTGGTGGCTCAGTGGATAGAGAGTCAGCCCTGCATATGGACATCCCTAGTTCGATTCCCAGTCAGGGCACATAGTAGAAGCAACCATCTGCTTCTCTCCCTCCCTCCCTCTTTCCCTCCCACAGCCAGTGGCTCTATTGATTCCAGTGTGGCCCCAGATGCTGAAGATAAGTCCGTTGGAGCACAACAGCCTCAGATGCTAAAAATAGCTCAGTATGCGAGCATCAGCCCCAGATGGAGTTGCCAGGTGGATTGTTGGGTGCATGTGGGAGTCTGCCTCAATGTCTTCCCTCCTCTCACCTAAAAAATATTAAAAATAAATAAAAAATTTGAAAAGCAATCATGGCCTGACCAGGCAGTGGCACAGTGGATAGAGCATCAGACTGGAATGCAGAGAACCCAGGTTCAAGACCTGAGGTTGCTGGCTGAGCACCGGCTCATCTGGTTTGAACACAACTCACCAGCTTGATCCCAAGCTCACTGGCTTGAGCAAGGGGTCACTCGGTCTGCTGGAGCCCCCCAGTCAAGGCACCATATGAGAAAACAATCAATGAACAACTAAGGTGCCACAATGAAGAATTGATACTTCTCATCTCTGTACCTTACTCTGTCTCTCTCTGTCTCTGTCACACAAAAAATTTAAAAAGTAAAATAATAAAAAACAATCATGAAGTTTTTTTTTACTCAACTCTTCTGACCCCTTTTTACAAATAAATTTGAAAACCAGGTGAAATGCATAATTGTTTAAGAAAATATAATTAGAATATAATAAAATAAAAATATAATAAATAAAATATAATTAGCCTGCTCTAACTTCCAAAGAGAAGGAAAATCTATCATAAAAACCACTATAGAAGGACACTAATGTAAAATTCTAAATAAAATTTTAGCAAACGGAGTCTCAGAGCATTTTTTAAAAAACAACGTACCATGACCAAATGAGGTTTATTCCAGGGGTGCAAGAATGATATATTCTTGGTAAATCTATTCATATAATTTACCATGTGAATAGATCTTTATAAAAAACTCATAACCTGACCTGTGGTGGCGCAGTGGATAAATCATCGGCCTGGATCACTGAGGTCGTCAGTTTGAAACCCTGGGCTTGTCTGGTCAAGACACATATGGGAGTTGATGCTTCCTGCTCCTCCCACCCTTCTCTCTCTCTCTCTCTCTCTCTCTCTCTCTCTCTCTCTCTCTCTCTCCCTCCCTCCCTCCTCTCTATAAAAAGAATAAATAAAATCTAAAAAAAGGAATGAAAACTCAGTTGATCATCTACATTGATGCTATAAAGATACTGATGTAACTCAACATCGTTTTTCATTTTAAAAAATTTATAAAATTGGAAGGGATGGATACTTCCTTAACACATGTGATAAAACGTATGTACCTCACCACAAATTGAGCATCATGCTTGATAGGGAAACCCTAGAAGCCATGTGATATCAGAAAGAATGGAAACAAGGGTGCCCATTGTGGTAACTGTTCCTTAACATTATTCTGAATGCACAAGACAATGCAGTTCTAGAGAACTTAGAGGCAGAAAAAATCAAAAGGAAGAGGTTGAACTAATGTTTGCAATTTGCAGGTGATGTGATTTCCTACTTCAATATTATGCTTCTTTCTCTGAATCAACTGGAAAGTTGTTACAAACAATAACAGAACTCAGTAAGGTGGCTGAGTACCAATTTATTATGTAAAAATGAGCATTCTTCCTCATATACAATCAGTAACTTGTTAGAAGATATAACAAAGAATCTATAAGATAGAAGTTTTTATTTATATAAATGACTAAAACTCTTAATTCCCTAATACACAGAGGGAAAAAATGAAAATATGTGAATAAATGGAAATATATATAAAATATATTTATGTATTAAATTAGGGCATTATTTAGATAGGTCAATGGTCAGGGTGGAGTCTAGGAATAATCTCAAATACATTTGAAATTTTAGTTTACATTTAAAAAGTCATCTTGAATCAGTGCAGTAAAACTGGATTGTTCAATAAATGTTGCTGGGATGACTAGTAGCTCTCTGGGAAGAATGATATTTATTGATAGTTCAAGATCAATTCTAAATAGATCAAAGACTTACATTAAAAATAAAAAACTTAAGTACTAACAGAATCCACGGAGAAATTGCTTATATATACAATGAGGAAAGCATTTTAAAATATGATTTTAAAAAATCCAGAAGTTATAAAAGGAAAACTATAAAATGATATCTGAGGGCAAACACCCCATCAATAATTCAGAAACAAGTGACAAACTAGGAAAAATATTTTGCAACTTATGCAAGAGAAAGGGTTGATTTCCCTAACATGTAAAGAGCTCCTACAGGACACTAAGAAAACAGACCAACAGTGCCATAGGAAAAAAATAGGTTATTAACAGAATTTACAGAAAAGGAAATATAAATACCTATTCAAAAATGTATGAAATATATCCAGCTTAGTTTATTAAAAATTAATGCAAATTAAAACTATAATGAGATGCTATTTTTACCTACCAAGCAAGCAGATTTTTTTTTTAAGTTTGATAACACAATCTATAGGAAAACTATGGATAACAACATACTCTTGTACATTGCTGGCAGGAATTTAAATTGGTACAATCTAAATGGAGAAAAGGGGCGCCCGGCTAGCTCAGTTGGTAGAGCATGAGACTCAAATAGAGAACAATTTGGCCATATCAAAATTACAAAAGCTTATATACTTTGGTGCAGCAGTTCTGCTTTGGGGGCAATAACAAATGCACAAAATTATATGTGCAAAACCACAAGGGTCCACATTGCAACCTTATTAAGCAAGAACCCAAATGGTTATCAATAAAGAATTGGTGATATATAGATATATTATCCTGTGTTCTCATAGATTAAATACTGTGTAACCATAAAGAAGGATGTGAAAGCTTTTGTGTTTGTATGGGATGGTGGCCAAAATAGATTTTAAGTGATAAGCAAAGTGCATTATAGTAGTATAGTATGTTGTTTTGTATTTAAAAAAGAGATTTATCCATGAATCTATATTTCTTTGCATAAATAGGCATAAAATATCTCTAAAACAGGGATTTTTAACCCTTTTCATCTCATGGCACACAAACTAATTAGTAAAATTCTGCAACACACCAAAAAGTATATTCTATTACTTGGTGATCTGACAAAAAAAAAATGGGTATAATTTTGATTTATCACACCAGATGGCTATTGTTGTGTTGGCTGTTGTCATTTTTTTATTTGACCATCTAAGGGAAAAGAGGTCAGTGCCCCTGACTAAAGAGTCTGCTATAACATGTTTTAAAAATCCTTACCATGCGGCAGTTGAAAATCGCTGCTGTAGAAGGATACAAAGAAACATTATTAGTTGCCTCTAGGAAATAGAATTGTGTAACTGGAAAGTAGGGAGGGGGAGATTAGAGACTTTCATGGTATACCATTGTACCTTTTGAAATTTGAGCCAAACAAAACAAACAAACAATATTTAATGTTATTTTTAAAATTGTCTTTGAAGAAACCACTGTTACAACATCAATGAATCTCACAAACATAATAAGCAATAGAAGCCAGATACAACTAAAAAATAAATAGCATAGTTTCCCATATGTTTAAAGTTCAATGGGACCCTGGCCAGCTGGCTCAAAAGTAGAGCATTGACCAGGCATGTAGAAGTCCTGGGTTCGATTTCTGGTCAGGGCACACAAAAGAACCAACCATCTGCTTCACCTTCTCTCCCTCACCCCCTCCTCCTCCTCCTCTTTCTCTGTCTTTCTCCTCCTGCAGCCATGGCTCTCTTCATTTGAGCATGTTGGCCCTGGGCACTGAGGATGACTCCATGGAGCCTCAGCCTCAAGCTCTAAAAATAGCTCAGTTGTAAGCATGGCCCAGATGGGCAGAGCATCAACCCCGGGCAGAGCATCAACCCCAGACAGAGGTTGCTGGGTGGATCCCAGTCAGGGTGCATTTGGGAGTCTGTCTCTCTATCTCCCCTCCTCTCACTTGATAGATAGATAGATAGATAGATAGATAGATAGATAGATAAAGCAAGCTCGATGGAGACAAAGCTAATCTATGGAGAAGGAAGTTAGAATGGTGCCTGTCTTGGTGGGAGTAATGACTGGGGTGCTACATGAAGGGAACTACTGGTTGCTGGTGATAGTCTTGATCTTGGTGGTTGATGGTTACAAAAACGTGTTCACTTGGAAAACTTCACTGATCTGTCCCCTTGTGG
Organism: Saccopteryx bilineata; assembly: GCF_036850765.1. Lineage (NCBI taxonomy): Eukaryota > Metazoa > Chordata > Mammalia > Chiroptera > Emballonuridae > Saccopteryx > Saccopteryx bilineata. The sequence continues at coordinate 63,432,035 of NC_089490.1, read as the reverse complement.
TGGATACACTTTTCTGCATATAAATGATGTTTCAGAGGTTTTCTTAATTATTAAAAAGGGGGGGATCTTTTTTAGAGTTATTTTCATCTCCTAGGGCTGTGGTAACAAAGTTTAAGCCACCACAAACTGGATGGCTTAAACTAACAGAATTTAGTGTTTCACAATTCTGGTTGCTGGAAGTCCAAAATTGAGGTGTCTGCAGGGTCATGTGGTCATGTTTCCTCGGAAACCTGTAGGGAAGAATCCTTCCTTACCTCTTCCTGGCTTCTGGTGGTGGCCACTCATCTCGGCAGCCCCTGGCTTATCTGTGCATCACTCCCATGTCGGCCTCCATCTTCACATGGTGTTCTCAGTGTCTTTCCTCTTTCATGGAGCTCCTTTTATAAAAAACACCAGTTATATTGGATTAAGCACCCACCCTACTCCAGTGTTACATTATCTTAACTTAAGGCATCTACAATGACCCTGTTTCCAAATAAGGTCACATCTGAGGTACTGGAGGTTAGAACCTCAACATATCTTTTGGGGGTGGGAACAGGAAGAGATGGAACATAATCCATCCATAACAAGGGTTAATGAAGAACTTTTAAAGATGATTGGAGTTGCTATAGAAGAGTGTTTTAATCCTATTTAGTGACTGATTGGTGGAGTGTGCCGTTGTTGAGCTCCTATAGAGAAGTGACCCAGTGCTGAGTCTGCCGAGGATGTCATTATCTTGGCCATCATGCAGCTGCTGGAAAATGAGGGCCTCTCCACTGACTGCCCAGAGTTAGGGGAAAGGGACGTCAACGAGAAGCTTTCTGGTGCCTTTGGCAGCCTGTTTCATGACTGTACAGTTCCATGAAACTAGGAACTCAGTCTGTGTAGGTTATGGCTTGAAGCAGTAGTGACCATTCATCTTCATCACAAAGCAGTAATGTGGTCTGAAGATGGGCTTTTTAAAAGGCCTCCTCATTCTTCAGACTTACTCCAAGAATACTACAGAGCCTTCATTTTCCATGGGGCATGAGTATCGGTTTTATTTTTCTGTCGAAGAGTCAGCAGGTTTCCAAATGAGTAATAGACACAGGGTGTGGTGTGTGGCTTCCATTTTGGTTTTGCATCCAAATCTCCCTTAAAGTGTAATCAATCCCACAATTCTCACCACTATGGAAGTTATTTTCCTAATTTAATGCAATGATGGTTTTGTTGTCACTGGCTTCCAGTGTGTGTGGCTTATTGTGAGTACTCAATAAGTATTTTGTTGACTAAAGGAAAAAAAAAACAATATTTTGCCACTTAACTGTTGATTTAGGCCTTTATTTTATTTTATTTTTTTATTAAGTGAGAGGCAAAAAGGCAGAGACAGACTTCCACAGGTACCCTGACCAAGATCCACCCAGCAAGCCCCTACCAGGCAATACTCTACCGGTACGTGACCCACAGGTTGAGAACCGCTGCTCTACAGGCTGCACCACTGCTCTGTTGCTTGGCAACCAAGCTATTTTAGCACCTGAGGCCAAGGCCATGGAGCCATCATCAGCACCCGAGGCCAACTTTGCTCAAACCATTAGAGCCATGGCTACGGTAGAGGAAGAGAGAAGGGGGAGGGGTGGAAAAGCAGGCGGTCACTTCTCCTGTGTGCCCTGACTGGGAATTGAACCCAGAACATCCACATGCCAGGCTGATGCTTTACCACTGAGCCAACTGGCCAGGGCCAATTGAGGCCTTTAATAGTTTCAAAATTCAACCATTTTAGGGCAGGCAGAATTAGTATAATGTTAGAAAAACAGTAGAACAGTGGTTGCCTTGGGCAGCAAGGACTGGCTGGCAAACTATCAAACCCCAGTGAGTGTGCACTTGAGATTGGTACATTTCACTGTATGTGAATTTTACCACAGAGAACAAAACCATAAGCAAATCTAGAACTCTAGCAAATGATATGCACAGAAACAGTAAGATAGATTGACAAATGGATTAGATGAATCGATATATTACAGAGGATAGATGTGTAATGAAGTAAGCATAGCAAAATACTAATTGTAGAATCTAGATATGGATATATAGGTATTCACTGTAAGATTCTTTAAATTTTTCTCTAAGTTTGAAATTTTTCATAATAAAAGTTAGAAAAATTCAAAGTGCAAAACCTTGCAAATATGGGACCAAAGTCTGCTTGCCAATTGTATTCCCTGTCACAAGTTTGAATGTCCCAAAATAGGGAGCAGCATGGCCTGCTAGGAGTCTCCTGGTGAATCCGTCAACAGAATTACAGAAATCCACAGCGAGCTTGCTTGGCTACCCTATGGGGGTAAGGCTTTGAAAAGGAAGTAGTAGTTGAGAAAGGGAGAAGGACATTTACATTTCAGAGTGGCATCATAAAACAGGATCTGCCAGCCGCCTGTATGTGGCCCAGAAAGAAAGCTGATTAGGCTCTATTAAAAACAATGACTTGTTTCATAATTGCACTCATGATACAACGAAAACCCATTTTATTTGTACTTGAAGAAAGACAGGAAGAGCTACAATTCCATGACGTTCTCTTAGACTTACTCTTCCCTCCCCCTATTTTATACTTATCCCCCTTGTGGAAATTAAATGTAAATAAAAGGGCTTAATTTTGGAACAAAAATTGTCTCCATTGCTGACCCAGGCCCCTCCCCTCCTGTATTTTCTCTAACACAACCTAGTTAAAGCCTGAAAGTCAGAAACTATGGCGTTCTGGGATCTTGAGTAAATCAATCTCTTTGAGCCTAAATTTCCAGTTGTCAAAGGGGCAGATTCCATCAGACGATCTATCTACAAGACCCTTCTAGGCCTAGAATGAAACTTCTCTTTTTTTTACCCCGTCTTCCTATCACTTTTCAGGGCCAGCTATAATGCAGTCTCAAATTCAGACCCTGGCATGCTCTAGAAGGAAGACTCTCCAGTCCCAACAAGATATGCAAAAGACTGCTACGAATGTATATATTTAAATAAGCCTGAAGGTTTTAGTCCCAGTAACGTTTCCATCTGTTTTTCTATATCAGTCAGTCATGTAGTTAGTCGAATTTTTAAGACATTTCAAGGGAGAAAAGCCACGATGTGTTACCGTGCATCTCTTCCAAAAAAATATCTAGAAGGGCAGAGAAGAAAATGATCTTTATTTTATTTGTGGAACTGCATGTTTCATTTATGTGGGCTTTTCCCCAGGTGAAAATCTCATTTAAATACTTACAATGGGAAGAGGTTATCAGTTGCTAGCCAGGTGTTTTCCCCAAGGAAGGAAAGCAGAGCAGAGGACCTGTTCCTAGCAGGATGAGTCTGCTTTCATTCTCAGGGTGCAGCAGAGCTCAAAGACAAGAGGAGTTTGTTGTGTCACAATATATAAATAACCCAAGAGGGTAATTGGATAAACCGAATCTCCTCATGTGCTATTTACTCAACTGTATTGCCAAAGGCAGAGTCTCAGCTTCCATTATGTGGGTCCCTTGGTAGGTCTAATTACCTGAGGGGTAATGACACAGATATACATATATGTGTATTTGTAGTCACACAAGATACAACTTTTTTACCAAATTTAGTCGTATCCGTGTTGTATCTTTTCTATCGATTATGTTTCTGTGTTTGCATGTTTCAGCGTGAATACTTACATATTTTCTCCCTTCCATCTACTGTAATCAAATGTGAACAATGGGGCTCCTTAACTAATGAAAGAGGCTAATTATCAAAGACTTGACTTTACTAATATACTCAAGTTGGTGGTGTTTTAGGTGAGGAGAACATGGGCAAGCCGTCTGATTTGGTCCATTATTATATTTTCAATTATCTTGGGTGCTCAGAGAGAGACATTAATATAGTTGAGGATGACATAGCAGATTACTACAGCTCTCTAACCTTTTAAATTGCTAACACTGTCGTAATCTGTAATTACAGAAATCAGTGTGAGAATTGTGGCGCTGCATAATTACCTTTCCCGATACTTTATTGCTGAATGAATTATTAATCAGAATCAGTCTTGTATAGTATTTGCAGCAACTCAGAAGAATAATGTATAATTAAATTTCATTATTCCTATTTTTGTGCTAATGTTTTATGATGTTGTAATTGATAATTAATTGGCCAAAAACTCACACGATACTTGAGAGTTTCAGGTGGCTGGGAAATGTTCCGTGTGCTGAGTTCATTAACTGAGTAATGATCATTCTATAAAGACCACAGGACTAGTCCAGTCGGTATGAGAAAGCTTTTGAAATTCGTATATTAATCATTAAGTCTTTCTTTTCTTAAAAGAAAGCAATAGCTGTGAGCACATACGGATAATTAAGAAATCTTAATAGATTTCAAATCTGGTCAATTTGAAGTAATCAGATGTTGGTTGGTTGTAACTATCAGGTTAATACATTAGATACAGTGAGTGTGCTTCTCTTTGTATCTATTTCCATGCTAATTAAACAACAAGCAGTCTCTATATAACCACAGTCTGAAAAAGAGGATAATGGTGCTATTGCCTGAAAAGCCATTTCCCTCTCCCTTTGATGAGCATAACCAAGAGTCTAGCACATCTTTATAGACAAAGTCTGGTCTAATCTTCTTTTCCAATTGTCCAAAATGCTAAATGGTTTCCCCCTCACAGACACACAGAATTTCAAATCTGAAAGGATTATGAACTTTTCCTTGACTGGCATTCTAACTAAGAATCCGTGGTGTGAGTCTCTCTTGGTGTCCTTTGCAACCTAGGTAACCAGCCGATGCTCAGAATTCAAGAATGTCTTTCATTCAGCCTGAGTTCTATTAAAAAGAAATGTTGTTGGACATTTTATATGAACTTCTGCTACCATTATATTTGATTTTTTTTTTCAAGAAAGTGGTGCTTTTTCTGCTTTTCAAGTGTCTCCTTTAGAAACATACTTTTTTTTTTTTAACAGGTTAACATCTCTTTCTTTCCAGTTAATTTTTTTTTTTTTTTTTTTTGTATTTTTCCGAAGCTGGAAACGGGGAAAGACAGTCAGACAGACTCCCACATGCGTCCGACCGGGATCCACCCGGCACGCCCACCAGAGGGCGAAGCTCTGCCCACCACTGGGCGATGCTCTGCCCCTCTGGGGCGTCGCTCTGCCGCGACCAGAGCCACTCTAGCGCCTGGGGCAGAGGCCAAGGAGCCATCCCCAGCGCCCGGGCCATCTTTGCTCCGATGGAGCTTTGCTGCGGGAGGGGAAGAGAGAGACAGAGAGGAAGGAGGGGGGGGAGGGTGGAGAAGCAGATGGGCGCTTCTCCTGTGTGCCCTGGCGGGGAATTGAACCCGGGACACCTTGCATGCCAGGCCAACGCTGTACCACTGAGCCAACCGGCCAGGGCCCAGTTAATTTTGAAAGCACGATGATAGGGAACTTTACAATGCATATGCTGTGTTTTAATCAATCCTTTTCGAAGCTGATCAGAAAGCCATCTACAGGAGACTGATCCTGGCAATTACAGTATAGATACACCTCACTTTCCTAGGAAGATCATGAGTGGTTTATTTTTATGTTGGTTGTGTCGGCTCCAATGTCTTACACTTCCAGATTATAAATTATTATTAAAGAGGAGTGTGTCCTCAAACTACCATGAGTAGAACTAAGGCACATTTCTGTAGCATTTGAGGGAGAGTGTCTCAATGCCCTTTGTGCTTGTCTGATTTTGGCATGAAGATCAGAAACCTTCCTCTTACCATCTTCTTGAACCCCAGGCCCTCCAGAGCCATGGATGGTCCCAGAGCAGCAGAGGCCCAGGCAGTGATCCTACCAAGCTTGGTCATACTCTGGAAACATTGTTCTGAGGACACAATTGGAGGTCCTGTGTGTCCATCATCTCCTGAGGGCTTGGAGGCTTAGACGCTGAGATGGAGGGCATGATTGGTCCACTGTTGGGCAGTTTGAGATGGGAGGCTGCCCACTTCTGGGAAGGGAGTCCCAGCTGTCTTTCAGAAGTGGGAGTGAGGAGACTATAACCAAGGTAGGACAGTGGAATTACACCCTGCAAGGACCCACACTAGACAGACCAATGGATCATTAGAATATGTCTCACTCTTTGTGGATAGTTGCGCCCAGAAAGCTTTGGAAATAAAGCATACTTAAGACCTTTGCACTGAGAAACTCTACAAATGTGAGCTTTTCTTTCATTGTGTCCATCTAAGCTTTTCCTCTGGCTTTCGCGCCTTCCCATTATCTTGCTTGCGTATCTTGGAGGTTATGTCATTAGTTTTCTCTAGCATTCACGTTGCTCACAACAGACTATACGTTTTCTGTGGGTAAGTGGGTAGGCAAGGTGACCTGGCAACCCAGACAAAATAGGCAGTTCCAGAGGGCAAAGGAAGATGCTGCATGAAGAAGAGGTTTGAAGGAGACTTCAGCAGAAACAAAGGTAATATGAACCAGGGAAGGAGGATGGAGTGCAGGCAGGAGGCCAGGGTTTGCGTTTAAGTAAGATGGTCAGGGAGGCCTTCCTGAGAAGGCAACATCTGAGCAAAGACTTGAGGGAGGTCAGAGCATGAGCTTTAAATCTGAAAACAATCTCTTAGGAGGCAGAGTTTTGTCTTCCTTTCACACTTACGGAGACAGAGACCTTGTGTAAGCTGGCCATGTCATCAAGCTCTAGGAGGTGGCAGGGAAGACATTCCTGGTTTATAGGGTTGCTTGGGATCCGCGGCCATGAGGGATCAAGTGGAGAGTTTCAGCCCTGCTCCTGTTACCCCAAATCCAGGTAACTTGGGACCTACTGTAATTCCAGGAGACAGGAAGGTGGCCGGAAGAGTCTGAGTCCCATAGGCAGGGATAAAGCAGACGATGCCGGTGTGAAAAAAAGACAAGTTGTTGGCAATCTGGGAATAAAAAGTTAACGGAAGACATTGATGTGGTTGAGAAAGAGGAGCTACTTTTATTGAACACTATATGTTGAATGAGTGAATTCATGAACTAATAAATAAACAATAAGTTGTACCCTACCATATAGGTGCTTTTTGTCATACATGCTTTTTGTACAAGTTGGGAAACAAAAGCACATGAAATGTCTTGCCGGAGAAGTTGCAGCTAGCAAATGGCTCAGTTAGGATTCAAAGCCAGGCAGCCCAGCTCCGGAGCCTGATTCTCAGCCATTACACTACACTGTCTCTGTAAACCGTAACGTGTACAGTACGTAGCGAGTGCTTGCTACACGGGCTCACAGATGAGGGAAGCTTCCGGAGAGCGTGCGCGGCTTGTCGGAGAGCACAGCGGTCGGTGGGCAGTCAGGTGCCGGCAGGCTGGCTCCGGAGCACAGCTCTCACCCAGTGCTCACTGACTCTCATGGTGAAAGAGGATTCTGCTTTGTATGAGACATAAGCAAAGGTAGCAGGGACAGAAAACAGGGAACGCTTGTAACAGGAAGGTGGACTTTTCAAAGCAGATACTTTCAGAAAAGATGAGGGGATAGAATCTTAGAAAATGTTATTAGATGAGAAGCCATACAGGCCCCCCATCTGCCAGGCACCCTCCCTTGACATGAAAGAGAAACATATCAGGGCTAAGTGTCCAGCAGAGCAGACATTCTTGATATAAGTATATGTAGAATCAGTCATATGGTGGTGAGGATAATTTCTGATGTAAGCAGAGTACTGGAAACTTTCAGAGCTCTTAGACCCACTGCCTTATTTGACCTTCGTGGTCAGTGTGGAATCTTACGAAGGGAAGGTGGCAATGGTGTCATTGCCAAAGCCGCCAGAGAGTACCAGATCCCACACACTGTCCCATCGTTTTCTCACAGTCCATGAATGGAAATCAAGCAAATTGCCCTTTCCCCAAATTTAAGCGGCAGAGTCTGGCAAAGACAGACATCATTCTTCATGCAGCCCATATTCATGGGCTGTTCAGAACTACACATTAATATAATGTGCAAAGAAATTAATTTTCTTTTTGTAATAACAGCTTTTATTTGTGGAGTGTCGGGTGTAAAACAAAGGCCATCCAGAATACCTGTTGCTTCATTTCATTTCTCCTTCATGTAGCCATTTTGCAGATGGAAAGACCAAGGATTACAGAGTCTAATTAATGTGTGCAAAGCCCTACTGCTAGGAAGCGGGAAAGCAGGGACTCAGACAGAGGCTCCTGCATCTAGGGATAGAGAAGTGGGAAGCAGGGTTGCTGTGGAGTCAGGAAAAGCTGAGAACTCACATCCTGATGGGGGCTTCTCTCTGCTTTTCCAGGTCCCCCTGGCCAGAGGGCCAGCCCTCAACACAGCCCTTTCTGACCATTTGGAAGGAGAGTGTTTTCTCCCCCGTAAATGCTCCTTTCTTAAATATGCTTGGCATTATCTGAAGCATATCCTGTGGAGTATAAACGGTGCATGTGACCGGTGGCGTAGTGTAGAGCATACGATAGGATTCATATTTTAAACAACATACGCAATGTCAGAAGCAGTTGTGTCCCTGCTCTTTGATAACAATCATCATTATTCCGAGGAGCTGCCAAGGACGGCCCAGGGACTTGGAGACTCCAAGCACATCCTTCCCCGCTCCTGCCAGCGCTCTTCCCTGACCTCCTGCCTTTTCCCAGGTCTCCCAGGAGACCGTTTCACATGTGTGTTCATATTCCAGCTCCATTTGATCTCCTCTTTGGTGACAGATGGTCCAAGTGCTGTTATTACCTGATGTGGGATTTAACAAACTGCCAACCAGTGGGTTAGCCTCATGATTTTAATCATTTCTAAATGGAAAAACAGGAATGAGGGTACCGAGGCTTCAGTGGAAATGCACAAATCCTTCCCAAAGCATTTCCCGAAATGACCATTGAGCTGATGGCTTCTCTGTCCCGGTTGGATGCTACCTGCCTTGGGGGCTGAGTTTTGATTGTTCTAGTTACCAGGTGAACCATCTAGCAATCTAAACTTCACCCATCCTAGCCTTCCCCACTGCAGAGAAAATATTTCAGAACAGAACCGTGTTGGCCAAAAGTCCCCGATGTGTGAAAGAAGCGAGTTTCCTTTTATTAAGGACCTTTTCTGTGAAAGCTGTATTTCTGACAAACCTTGGTGACTCACTTCTGTTTTCTTTCCCACCTGTAAGTAGCAAGCCCTCTCAGGAAGCAGGACAAGCACTGATAAAGGTCACAAGGATGAACAGCCACATAATCATAGATATTCTTGATGTGTAGGCTGACTTTTCTGTCAAAAGTTCACTGCAGGTCACCCCCATGAGAAGGAGTTAGGTTTGATAATCCATCCAGTCTTTAGCATCATAATTCCTGGTCAGATGAATCTGCCATTGGCAAGTTATGCATATCAGCACCTCTAAGCAATAACTAGCCCAGAAAGCATGCTGGGAACGGTAGCATTGCTAATGTTGTTTCTTGACTTTACATGCACACCTAAGCCCAGCATTGTCACTGACCTTGTGGGTGAACTTCTGCCAGTAATTGTGCAGTACAGTCTATTGAAGCTAATTTTAGGAGGAACATTTTTTAAATATAACTCTCAGATATTTTCTTCTTTCCTCTTTCCCCCCCCCTTCTTCTCCCTCCTTGCTGTCTTCCTTCCCCCTCTCTCTTCCTCTTCTTCACCCCCAATCAGAACTGAAGCCCACAAATGGCTGAGTTCAGCTTTTGACAGTCTTAGGTTTGACAGCAATGCTAAAGTTGGCATTAGACAGACTTGCAGTCTACCCTTTATTCTGTATTTGACTATCTGTTGTCTTTTCTTAGTCTTTGATTCTCTGTTGTGAGTTTTGACTTGGTTCTTTTGTAAGACAGAATAATTTCTGTCAGGTTCTGGGAACTCCCCTCCCACCCGATAGAGAAGTTCTGGGGAGGGGATACGCACCCTGTGTTGAACTGTGCACTGGGTACAAATCCGCAGTGCCTTCTATTAAAATGTAAAATGATCCGTTGAGTCATCCTCCCTCTGGTTTGACTCAGATGCTTTATGGCGCACTTTGCATGTCATTTCTCTGTAATGATTTCCCCATGGAGAAGGGCGTCTGATAGAATCCAGGCAGGCTGAAGATTGCTCTGAGTCAAATGGATCTTTTATTCTTTTAGTGTTAACCCTTATCGCTCAGTTTCCCATCCTTGCATTTTCCCTGAAGGAACCCTAATGAAGTAAATAGGTTCCACCACCCTCGTTTAAGCCTCCTAATCACTGTTCATAATTTCTTCTCACATTAGCAGCATGAAGCTCAAGGGTAATATTTCTCTTGCTAGGAGGGGAGGGAAGGAGACACTGGGAAAGAATATTTCACACAGATGCCCTGATAGAGAAAAATGTAAAAAAGAAATGGCTTTTCACTGTCCTCTAACTCCTAATAGGCAAGGAGCAAATGCTAATAGGGAGCAGAGATTGATGTACGAGAAATGAATATAAATGGAGAACACAGACACAAAGAAGTAGCACCAGAGACAAACTGGGAATGACAAGATAGAAAAGACAGCTTGCCAAGGAGAGAAAAGGACCTACCTCAGCAGAATAAATGAGGGCTCTGACTGCACTCTTAGCTGGAGGTTTCCACAAAAGAACCACAAGCAAGCATCAAAATACAGAAAACAGCAGGGTAGATGATCACAAGCTACACATTCAAATCTGCTACTCCCTGATTTCCATGCTTTCTCTCTGCCCACTCCCCTCTCTTGCCCATGCCCACACCCCCACGATCACCCAACCTCCACTAACAATAAGCATGTATCTTAGACGACCTGGCTCGGAGTCCATTTCACCACTGATTTCAAAGCATGCCCTTCTTTTACCTAGAGGTGACAGTGTGTGCACGAAGTTGTTGTTAAGAGCCCAAGCCATAGCCTTCTCTCTCACCATGAACAGTGTGATCTCACCTGACATCTCTGGGTGGAGACTCAGAAGAGAGGACGGGCGCCCTGTGATTTCATAGCCGTGGATCTAAGACAGCTGTGAGACCTGTCCTGCCCCCCAGAGTGCTTCTGAGGGTGGGCGGCGGGGAGGACAAACTGTTGAACCATTGCTCAGTACTTATGGGTACTCTGTTCCACTCACACGAGACAGGGGGCCCTGCATTCCTCCTTCCTTTGAGTGGACTCCGTTTATACGGGGGAAACGTTCCCACCGTCATTGTGTGGGTCCTCCTTTCCTCTCCATCTCCCCCCAAAATTGTAATGACATATTTGGAGCACCTCTAACTTTCTTTTAAAAAAAAAAAGCTTTCTCGATAACTATAGTTTGAGAAGTTCATGTTTCAAGTTTTTCCTAAATTTCTATACTTTCAGAGAACCATAGAAATTAGAACTAGAAGTACCTTTTCAGGTCACCTGGTCTATTTCCTCATTGACAGATAAGGAAGTGGAAGTGCATTGAAGTGATTTGGTTTTCACAAGAAAGAAGATGAAACAAGGGATTTCTGAAAAGAGCTGTGCTCTGAAGCCAAAGCCGGGGCTCGGATTTCTCACCGCCTCCCGAAAGGCTTTGTCCCGCATTCTGCCCCATTTTTTCAGTTCCTGATTTAAAACATACAACTTGGCAGTTGGTTAGATTTGATTACCGGTAAAGACCCTTCTGACCTTAAATTGTAGGCTCTAAGTTTTGGGTGTGTTTTCATTTAAAACCCAAAGTCCACCCTAGGACCTTTGCAATTAAGTCACCAAACATGAGGCAGATCACATTGAGTTGTTAACCCTTTCCTACAGTTTTTGTTTGGGGGTAGCTGAGTATTTTACGTTATAAAATAGAACATAGATATAAAAAGTGCATAAGACAAATATATAATCTAACACAAAGTGAGCACACATCTACCTGTCACTGATGTCAGGAGATTGGACATTGCGACAGCACCCTGGAGACTCCCCAGTGCTGCTTCCCCGGGACAGCGCTCTCCCCACAGACGGGGCCTCTGGGTCTTCTCTTTGTAGTTTTACCATCTATGTATATATCCCAAGATATTTAAGTTTTGCCCACTTTTGGACTTCATATAAAATCAAATTCAGTTGTATATTATTATCATCTTGTGTTGTGTTTCTCTGGCTTGATGTTCAACATTAGGTTTGTGAGCTTTATTCATGCTGTTACATGTGGCTCCAATTTGCTTTGTATTCTTCCATTATATGCCTGTATCTCAGCATATTGATTCATTCTGCTGCCGACGGACCTTGTGGTGTTTCCAGTTGAGAGTTATGCTGAACAATGCTGCTGTGAACACTCATATAGAGTTCCTGTGGCAGACATGCAGCAGCGTCCTTGAGTCTAGGAATGAAACTACTGGGTCATAAACTGTGCACTTCTTCATCCTTACTAGATAATGCAAAACTGTTTTCTAAAGAGATTGAACCAGCCTGACCTGTGATAGTGCAGTGAAGGAAGTGCCGACCTGGAACGCTGAGGTTGCCAGTTCGAAACCCTGGGCTTGCCTGGTCAAGGCATGTATGGGAGTTGATGCTTCCTGCTCCTCCCCACTTCTCTCTCTCCCCCCTCTCTAAAATGAACAAATAAAAAAAGTCTTTAAAAAAACTTTAGAAAAATAAATAAAAAATAAAGCGACTGAACCAATACTTAGTGTATGAAAGTCCTGTTGTTTTATAGCTTCAAAAATACCTGATATTGGCAGACCTTCGAAGGTTTTTCAGTTTGGTGGACACGTACCATATCTTTAATTTTTTATTACCTTCACATTAATACATATAATCTGCCACTGATACTCTGATATTTCTTCTTGCTCAGCCTCTGTTTCATGCCCTGACTCTTTATACAGTTTATACTTATGTATTTATGTGCTAGTAGTTATCCCTGTTTTATTATGGGATATTTTGGAAGTTTGTATTATTTTTTTATTTAGATCTGTTTAAAAGAATAAGTGAGCAACAATTTATCAAAAACTTGGGGCTTATTATGATTGTCCCTAATTTTTTAAAAATATTTTTCAACTGTGCAGTAGAAAACATTAACACAAACTCTGTCAGTAGATTGAAGATTGAACTTCCTCCTGAAAGTTCAAGGAAAATGGAAGTTTATATTAAAGCACAAGAATCATTCCAAGCTATTAAGGATCTGATGATACAGTTGCAAGTGTTTCCTCCCAACAACAGCCTTAAATTTCAGTTCCCTTGGCACTAACTAGTCTGCACGCAGATGGAGGGTTTGAGTGAATAAAGAACACAGGACGTTGTCGCTGCTCCTCGTCAGGCCCTGACTTAGCTACCTAAAGCATTAGAGACATTAAGTGACAGGCACCGCACTCTTCCGTTAGAAAATACTGAAATTGGATTGCTTTCCACTCTGAGTAAGAAGTTTGGGTCTCGATGCAATTGAAAAATGTCTCCAACCCAAAAGGAATAACGTCATTTTAATGGCACTGTGCACTCTAAAATTTCTTTTTAACTTTCTTGATAACTTTCTTTTATCAAAACTAACCCTTACCATTTCATTGTAAATAACTTTTTGGAGAAGGAAGGATGCTTGATAAGAACAAAAATTTACTCAGCAATTACTAAATAATTTACTGTTGGATTCACAGAAGTATTTACTTAATGCACTGTTTCTAGGGGAAATGTGGTTGGAATTTCAAGTGAAATGGTTTATAATTTAGTCTTTTTCATTACCTGCAAGGCGTATCCATTTCTTTTCATCTGAAACATCCTAGATATGACAGGCTGTCTGAAAAAAACTTAACATTCTAGTCTTTTATGAATTGTAGCTTTTCAGAGTTTCCACTGTAGACCTTTTGTTGTTCTTTGATTTATACTTTTACCTTCAGAACTGTTAGGCAGTTAATTTCTGAATATAACCCAATAATGAATGAAGAGTGAATGACTTAGTTAATAAGTGTGTTTTCCTTCATTAATATATCTTTTACTGATGAGAGTTGAAGTCTGTGTAGCTTTTTGAGGAGATGAACACACTCGGATACAGTAATAGTAACTAACTTTTACTGCGGAACCATATGTTAAGATGGTTGGGGTACATGTATATGGACGTGTGCAGCTGGGGTTTTTTGGCCGACAAAAAGAAGAGCAAGATCCAGCCAAAACCCAAACCAGACCCTTTGGAAAGCTTTCTTACAATCTGATTTCAGCTAATGTCTACACACTTTAACACATTGTCTAATGCTTAGTGTGAAGACTGGTTGTCAGACTTGTATGTGCTATTTTGGGCTCTGTTACTCGCAGAGTATCTCATTCTTAGACCCCCTGGATCCTGCTAAAGAAATTGGGGTTTGCTGCATTAGGGGTAAGGTGTTGTTTAATTAATATTAGCAAGGCAAGTGAAAATAAAAAAGAAAACTGAATGGGAAATAATGTGGTGATAGGGGAAACAGGTTTCAGGTTGGCATTAGTCCGTCAAAAACAGACAAATTGGAGGAGTTCCTAGAAGAGCACCCATGATAATTGGAGGATGGGGAAGGCTGACTGATATCTAAAAGAAGAAGAGACAGTATGTCCCATTATGCTTGGAAAGGGGCCAACAGGGAGGAAGGTGATGAGCTCCATCCAATAAGAATGGAAAGGCAAAGAGGAATAGAGTGGTGCTGGCAGGCCATAGGAAGGGTTGTCTAGGAGTCATGTAACAAAACCAACGATATCCTCAAACAGGTTAAAGTCTAGCAACGGCTTCCTGGAAATGATAGGTTTTAGATTATACCATTTGATGAGCAGATCTAATTTGTTTTAAGTGCCTTCTAAAACTCTCTGGAAGGTTTAGCCCCTAAAAGTAGATGTCCAGGTTCATGGGACTATCATTTCCTGCTTCATCAAGTCAAGGTGAATATATTGCCACACCTCCTTTATCTTTTCAAACCTGCCCTATTATCAGGCTGGGCAGTCTCTTCTCGAGCCTCTTCCTCCCCCCATTGCTGTCTTAGAGCCAGAAAAAGACTATCTTGCTTATGAGCTGGAATCTGAGAGTCCAGCCACTGCCTGGGCTTCGCTGCTGTTGGTGACTGCTCCTGCCTGGTGGGGGACCCTTGTCCAGTGCTGATGTGCACCTGCCAGGCCCCTACGTAGACCTCAGTGAAGCACCACTCTTAGTTCCCAGGCGGCATATTCCCTTGGTCAGCCGTGGTTCCCAGAACAAACCTCTGGGCTAAGATATCCAGGACTAAAGGAGCTAATACCATCAGCTCCACATATTGTGCCAAAATCTCCTCCTAGGTTTGGATTCCTCGTTTCCTAAAGGTAATTTTACTTCAAGGGATTTATTCCTCCCCTTACTTTCCCATTTACTCAGGGATACCATGATCTATCTCAGCAGATCTTCCTAACTTGGATCTGTGGGAGCCAGGGGGCCAGGTCCCAGTTCCTCTCTCCCAGAAGACTTTGGTTTCTTCCTGCATATTGTCCACTCCATTCTCTGCCACTAGCTCTGCAATGTCAGCAATGAGAGGCGACATAATTGGTCTTTATAAGATCCTAGAAAGCTAACTTCTCTCAACTAAAATGACAATATCCCGTTCCCTATGATCAGTTAGGTATTTCTTTTATGGAACCTTAGACTCATAGAATTGTAAGTCTGTATGAACTTTGCTGGTCTTCTGGTTTAGACTTTTCATTTTACAAACATGGAAGCAGGTCCAGAGAAAAGCGGTCTATCCAAAATGCATAAAGCTGCAGTACCAGAGCTGGGCCAGATGCATAAAGCTGCAGTACCAGAGCTGGGCCAGGAGCCCCGGTGCCAGGTCCCCATCTCCTTCTCCTGCACCTCACTTTCATTTCTCTTTTTTATTTTATTTCATGTCATGTTTTACTAAAAAACTTACAGTTTTGAAGCTTTTTTCTTACTGGTGTAGGTGCATTAATAAATAGATTATAAAAATGAGGTATCTTCTATAAATCCCCTGCTGCTTAAGAATTATGCACATCATTTACATCCTAGAACATTAATTATCCCACCCAGTTTGAGCACTGCCTGCTAACAAAATGTTAGGGAATGGGACCATGTAGAAAGGCAAATACGTTACAATCCAGTAGAGGTTATCCTAGAAATGCAAGATTGGTTTAACATTCAAAAATAAATCATGTTGTTTACCTTAACACACCTTTTAAGAAAGAAAAACTATGTGATTATCTCAATAGATGCAGAAAAAGCATTTGTCAAAATCCAGCATCCGTTCCTGATTTAAAACAAAACAAAAAACTCCCAGCAAATTGGATTAGAAAAAAAACTTCCTCAACTCAATAGGAACATCTGTGAAATACCTGTAGCTACCATCATAAATAACTGAAAGGCTAAATACGCTTCTTCTGACATCAGGAATAAGGCAAGTCTATTTGCTCTTACCACTTATAGTACTAGAGGTAGAAGCAGAATTAATTCATCTAGCCGATGCAGTAAGGCATGAAAAAGACCTTGAAATCATCCAGATTGGAAAGGATGTAAAATGTCTTCATTTACAGACAGCATAAGGTTCTATATAGAAAATCTATGGAATCTACCAAAACAAAAAAGGCTATGAAAACTAATAAGCAAGTTAGACAAAGCTGCAGGATACAAGATCAATACAAAAAAATCATTTATGCTTCTATATACTAACAATGAAAAGTCATAAACTTAAAAAAATAAACCACTTATAATTACATTAAAAGATTAATACTTAGGTATGACTCTGAAAAATATATTACTTTTGTTTAGGCAAAGATATTTTTAGATACAATACCAAAAGCATGATTTATAAAAGAAAAAAAAAGTTCTGAATTGGACTTGATCAAATGAAAACTTTCTGCTATTTGTAAAACACCATTAAGAGAATTAAAAGACAAGCTACACACTTTGAATATTTGGAAATCACATATTTGATAAAGGACTTTTATTCAGAATATATAAAGAAGTCTCAAAACTCAATACAGGCATACCTCAGAGATATTGTGGGCTTGGTTCCAAACTACTGCAATAACCTGAGTATCTCAATAAAGCGGGTCATAAGCTTTTGAGGGGGCAGGGTAAGGAAAAGAGAGAGAGAGAAGAATCACATCATTGTTCCACTTAGTTGTACACACATTGATTGCTTCTCTAATATGCCCTGACTGGAGCTCAAACCAGTGACCCCCAGTTCCCCAAGCCAGCACTCTCAGGTTCGAGCCGGTGACCCCAAGATCGAACTGGCAACCCTGGTGCTCTGAGACAATGCTCTATCCACTGCGCCATGGCCAGGGGAAGTCATAATCATTTTGCTGGTGGAGGTTCTTACCTTGAATTTGTGAAAAAGATATCTTTGAAGCACAATAAAATAAGGCATGCCTGTAATAAGAAAACAAAACAAAAAATGGGAAAACCCGAATAGACATCTCTCCACAGAAGATAGATGAATAAGCTCAACATCTTCACTCATTAGAGAAAGGCAAACTGAAACCACAAAAAGACCCTCCAGTGTACCTGTTAGAATGGCCACAATTAGAAAGACTGACCATACCAGGCAATGGCAAGGATGTGAAAGAACTGGAACTCTCTTACACGGTTGTTGAAAATATGAAATGGTACAGGTACATCCACATTAGAAAACTGGGGCAGTCCTCTTAAAAAGTTAGACTTACACATACCAAATAATCCTTCCATTCTACTTCTAGGTATTCACACAAGAGGAATGAAAGGATATAGTCATACAAAGATTTATATAATAACCTATAGCAGCTTTTTCTGTAATAGCCAAAAACTGGACCTCAATATTTGAGAAACATCCAAATATTCATCAGTAGATGAATGGATAAAAAATTGTGCTGTATCCATATACTAGGACACTACTTAGCAATACAGAAACATACAGTTGACGCACACGATATAGCAAATCACAAAATACACTGAGTTTAGAAGCCAGAAATAAAAGGACATTTATGTAAAATCTAAAAAATGACAATATATATAGTGTCAGCAGACCTGTGGTTTCAGGAGGTGGGGCCCAGAGAGCTACACGGGAGGGACTGTGAAGAGGCAGAGAGAGATTGTTGTTGATGGAAGGTGTGATCACTGCCTTGATTGTGATGATGTTGCACAGTTGTATCCATATGCCAAACTACATCGAACTGCACACTATAAATAGATATATAGTTTATTGTATATTAAAGCTGTTAAAAAACAAATAGGCATAAAGCCAAAAAGAAAGTAATACTCACTGTTGGAATTCATAGGAATAGTTATATTTGTTAATTACAGATATTGTTTTGTAAATACGTCAGTGGACACTTTTAAAGCAAAGAGCCATTTTTTTGAAAGTGATCTTCACTGTTGAATACAACTTTTTCATGACTCCTGTTGTGACATATTGTTTCCGTAAAGAGGATGTGCATCAAGTCTGCTGGGATGATGACAGCACAACCCCAGTTCTTCTCCAGAACGTTTTGTGAGCAACAACAGCCTTGTGTTGGTTGTGCTTACTCCTGAAGTGTCCGAGGGCAATGCAATCAATCGCTGGCTACATCTACTCCGCAATACACAGACAGTTTTTAGAGTTTAGATCACTTGTTAAATTATATATTGTGATTAGATATTTGGTCTCTTAGCCAAATTCCAACTTAGCAACTGACATGTATTTAAATCACAAGAGCATTACAAATGCTCCAGAATGATTCATTTCCTCTGAACGCAAAGCTCAAATTAATACTTGAATTGGGACTATGAATACATGAATGTTTCTTTTCAGTCAGCCAACAGAATCAGAACTACCAAGTTTTAAAGTATGTATGTGTTTTAAATGTTTTGGGCATTCCACTAAAAAGGCCTGACTTTGTTTCCATGAGGTTAAAGGACACTGTATGTGGAAAGGATAAAGTCAGCCATAAAATGTGACTTTCCAGGATGTTTCCTGAGCTGATTGTGCTGAGCACAAACATGCTAATTATGCCCCTTCTGAGGGCAGTGAGACTTAGCAACCATGAAGTTCTTTCTCACCTTCTCTCTGTGACTCAGATAGTGGTGAACCGGCCTGTCTTTCTTCCAGGGTGTGAACGGCATGTCTGTGGATGAGAAGCCTGACTCCCCCATGTATGTGTATGAGTCCACTGTCCACTGCACCAACATCCTCCTGGGCCTCAATGACCAGCGGAAAAAGGATATTCTCTGTGACGTGACTCTGATCGTGGAGAGGAAGGAGTTCCGGGCCCACCGGGCTGTGCTGGCTGCATGCAGTGAATACTTCTGGCAGGTGCTGGTCGGACAGACGAAAAATGACTTGGTGGTCAGCTTGCCTGAGGAGGTACAGTAGTTTGGTTTGATTGTGTGTTGCTGATGGAGGCATAGTGACCTGTAGGATATTGGCTGAACAGGAACTAGAAGGTGGACTTCTGTACTATATCCCCACTCAGGGGCTGATGTCCAGGTCACCCACACGTTAGATTTGTGTCATAGCCAGTTTCTATTTGATAACATGTTAAGTCTCAGAGGCATGAATCTGAACAGAGCATCTTTCTTGAAGGGAACTGAACCCCACCTGTGGCTCATAGTCACTCATAGTTTCTAGTTCACTTACTCTTCAGGTTTTGAGTAGTTCAGCCAAAGTTTGGTAGAGTCCTAGATGTGGGATCTGAATCACTGGGACGGTTGCTATGGTTTTTCTGTTTCAAGTGATTGAAGGATCACTTGATTTCCCCTGAGAGTTAAAGAATGAGAGTATTCACAGTACCTTCCCTGCTTGGGGGAAGAGTAAAAGCAAGCAGTAATTTTCACAGTTAATGTAGTAAGATTCTAAGAAGTGTAAACTTGCTTTTCTCACCATCGTTGAAAATACCCTACTCAAGTTTCTTAATTACTCCAGGGAGTCCACTCATTTCTGTCCATTGCAAACACTGGTAGTTGGACCTGACCTGTCCAGAGATGACATTCAGTTGAATGGTTTGAGCTGCAGGAATTCAAAGGATGGGCTTCACAATGACAAACCATTAAGTTGGTCACCCTTTGAACTGTGTTTACGATTTCTCTTCTTCCATCATCCTGACTCCCCCGCATTTTCATGGGACCAAGGGTCACACTGAGCAGCCTTAGACCTTGTGTCCGGGGGCAGACCCATTCCCTGGGCACCAGTGCAGTGGCTCCACCAGTAGTGCAGACTGGGCCCTGTGCCGCCACGGGGTCTGACTCCCATCCATAGTCTGCCCCAGAGCTGTGCAGTGACACAACAAAATTCTTCATAATTTTTTAAGCAGCTCTTCATAGCAACCCTAGGAGCAAACACAGATCCTGTCACCCAGATGTGAGGTTCTAAGGAGTGTGACTAGCATTAAATCCCAGGATCACAAACTCAGATGCCTCCAGGGGCCTGGCAAATAATATAAATGAGTAAAGGGGGAGGGGTATGGATAAGACAAGAGGAGGTGGTGGGGCAAGCACCTCCTCCACAGAAAGGCATCCAAACTCAACACAAAGAACAAATAGACAAGTAAGACCTGGGGGTTGGAGGGGATCACCAGACTCAGCCCCTTGTTAAGCAACATCTGCTGTGACTCTTGCAGAGCAGGAAAGTGACCAACTGATAATGTGAGAACCTACATAAAAGGCTCCTTCTTACCGCTCACACGGGGGTGGGATTCAGCTGGTTCGCACAGGTTCAGCAGAACAAATACCCTAATTTTTTGTTAAGTTCGGCAAACTAGTTGTTAAAATGGCACTTGGGTAGTCGCCCAATGTGGAAGTCCCAAATTTATATTCCTTACTCCTTTTTAATGTTCATCTGCTCAACAGCGTATTCTAAGTGCCTATAGTAATGTTCATTCTGTCTATAGGCGAAAAAATTGCAAGTGAGGACGCCAATCAAGAAGCAATACGGAAATATTTTAAATAAAACAAAAAAGTTTTATTGTTTTTTGTCAAGTATTATTTAATTTTTTTTTTTTCATTTTTTTGAAGCTGGAAACAGGGAGAGACAGTCAGACTCCCACATGCGCCCGACCGGGATCCACCCAGCACGCCCACCATGGGGCGATGCTCTGCCCACCAGGGGGCGATGCTCTGCCCATCCTGGGCGTCGCCATGTTGCAACCAGAGCCACTCTAGCGCCTGAGGCAGAGGCCACAGAGCCATCCCCAGCGCCCGGGCCATCTTTGCTCCAATGGAGCCTTGGCTGCGGGAGGGGAAGAGAGAGACAGAGAGGAAAGCGCGGCGGAGGGGTGGAGAAGCAAATGGGCGCTTCTCCTATGTGCCCTGGCCGGGAATCGAACCCGGGTCCTCCGCACAATATTTTTTCTTTAACATTTTAAAACTCTTATAACAATCTAGTTTTGTGTACCTCTTTTATTCTTATTTAAGTATTCAATGCATGAAATAATAAACTACCTTTCAGTATATCATTTTTTTATATTTAAAATGGTCATTAGGCCTGACCTGTGGTGGTGCAGTGGATAAAGCGTCGACCTGGAAATGCTGAGGTCACTGGTTCGAAACCCTGGGCTTGCCTGGTCAAGGCACATATGGGAGTTGATGCTTCCTGCTCCTCCCCCCTTCTCTCTCCCTCTCTCTCTCTACTTTCTAAAATGAATAAATAAAATTAAAATAAAATTTAAAAAAAAAATAAAATAAAATGGTCATTAGGGCAGAGAACCAGTTGTTAAATTATTTGAATCCCACCACTGCCCTCACAGCACTTACAAGTAGGTAACTAGAATGATCCCAGCACTAAAAGCCAAAGGACAATTCAGTTGTAGGTAATGTAATTGGGGCTGGGTAGGTAGGGAAGCTCATTGAACCGCGGCTGTGGTGTGACCTGTGGGTCAGAGCTGGATTCTCTTCCTTGGCATTTGTGAGTGAATAGCATCATTAGGTGAGATAGTAAATGTAAAAGCTCTCAGCATGGTCCCTCACCCATCATAAATATTTGTCAAATGTAAGACTCTTTCTTCTTCTCTAGGTGGGGAGCCAGAATGCCTTTTGAATCTATTCCAACTCTAGAATTCCCTGGAAATATTTGGAAATCTTTTAATGATCCAAAATGGTCTTAGGGGGAGGAGAGGCGAGGCTTACAGTGAGTTTATTATCTATGTCTCTTTGAGAATCACCTCATTTATATGTTGTTTTTGTACTTATTTTCCAAAAAATTAGATTATATTACAATATATTTACAGATGGAAATCATATTTTATGTAATCAGCTTCTCTACAGTGACTGTGGGCCCCGTCTCTGAGCGTCCCTGCACCTGTGCCCAAAGCCCTGGCCACCCCGTTACCTCTGGGATCCTGATCTCGTCATTAGTCATTTAACCTCTGTGAGTCCAGTCCTTATCTGCAAAAAACCCTTAAATTCTGATGTCCTTGAATTATTTATCATAATACACTGCCAAGGCAGTAAAATTGGAAGGAAAACGAGATATCAATGCATATAGCATAACGTAAAAGTCCTTTTTTAGCTCAAATCCCTGTGGCCATCTCCTATTTCTTTGGCATAGGGCACTCTTCAAAGTTAGAGGCACAGTGTACGGTCACCACACAAAAAATCTGCGCTATGACCTTTTTGACTCTGTGTTCCAGTTAAGTGGGAATTTGCGATGTGTTGATTTTCTTTCTTCCCAGCCGTGGAAAATGATTGCAGTCCCTACATTGTCTGCATTTCCAAACTGTTAAAACATTCTGGTTGTTCACACGTACTTGAAACCTTCAGCCATTAACTACATGCTTTTTTCTTCTATGAAACATGCATTCCTGTTGTCAGTAACCCAGCTCTAAGAATCTTGCTGACTGGCCCGTGAGCTAGCTGCAGTGGCGTTCTCCTTTGTGGCTCTGGAATTATTTCTGAGGCCCCCTTCCAGCAGTCCTGCGCCCCTGCTCAGAGCACCCTCCTGTGGCCCCAAGCACTGGGCATTGTTTTCTTCTTGCTGTGCACACAGTGAGGTGTCTTTGCAGGCTCTATGGCCGTTGTCCCTCTTAGCTCAGTAAATACTTCATAGAATTTGAATTAAGTGGTGAATAAGCAAACAAACAAAATCCCAACCACTACCTTGGAAAGTAGCTGCCTAAAACTGACTGGCATTTGGTACACGTGATGTAAGAAAAAGCACTTGATTAGCCCCTTGGAAATCTTTGAACCTCATCATAATTCTATCACTGAACTCAGATCAGCTTCTGGGCCTGTCCCAGTCTTGTTCACACTTGGCCTGCCTCTCCACTCCCCACCGGCCAGCGGTTATGTTTCTCAGGGGCCAGCACGACCTAGTCTGAAAGCTCCTCCTGGGACTCTGAAACTTCCAGACACAGTCTGCCTCCAGCCCTGCTCCCCTGCTCGGTCGCTTGAGGCCAGACCCAGCCCTGGCTCCCAGCTACTGTTCAGTTGTGTAGTTCTACTCCATAATCCTGAGTATTGATGGGCAACACAATTACCAGCAAATTAGAGCCCCGGTGCCCGTGTAGCCTCTTAACTGGAAAAGGGAGAGAAAAAAAATAGAGACCTCCTGCCAGAACCCAAAAAGAAATTGAATTGTCTTGCCTTCTCCCCCTAAAACAGAGTGACACATAGTCCTAGATGGTCAGTGGTCAGCAAACTGCAGCTCGCGAGCCACATGCGGCTCTTTGGTCCCTTGAATGTGGCTCTTCCACAAAATACCACGTGCGGGCGCTACCTCGATAAGGAATGTACCTACCTATATAGTTTAAGTTTAAAAAATTGGGTTCTCAAAAGAAATTTCAATCATTA
Source organism: Saccopteryx bilineata (assembly GCF_036850765.1). Lineage (NCBI taxonomy): Eukaryota > Metazoa > Chordata > Mammalia > Chiroptera > Emballonuridae > Saccopteryx > Saccopteryx bilineata. Next base: position 63,408,518 of record NC_089490.1, on the reverse strand, counting down.
TACTGTTGATATTTGGCTCTGTTGACTAATGAGTTTGCTGACCACTGTGTTAGATGATTTGAGTGTTGGCTCCCCATTGAAAAACACACCCAGAAATGTGTGTTGGCAAATACTAAAAGAGAAGGCATTGTACCTGGTACTTTGATTAAATAATGAAATAGATCGTGTAATTTATAATTAGTAAATATATTTTGTGCTAAGAGATGAAGAGAAAGTGGTTGATGTGCCAGCATTGCAAGGCCATGATCCCACTGCTCATTCATATTAAAGCTGACTCAACAAATACCTCCTGAGCTGTAGTCACAAAAACCATTTCATGCTGGATGTCGACGATGCTGAAAGTGCATCGCAATTGTGAAGTTCATTCTCATGGTATGTTGAGTACAGAGGGTAGGAATGGGGTGTGCTTCCTTAGAAGACATGGAGCTCACAATGGGTTTGTCATTCAACCGTGTTCTTATAGCTGATTGGCTCACTCTCATAATACTGAAGGAAGAGGCAGCTGTTAAAAGGTTATTGCCAAGGTCTAATATCAAAGAATCAAAAGATAACTGTTGGCAAGGATGTGGAGAAAAAGGTACCCTGTGTACTGTTGGTGGGAACGTAAACTGATAGAGCCATTATAAAAAAACTATTTGGAGTTTCCTCAAAAAATTAAAAGTAAAACTAGCATGTGATTCAGCAGTCTCATTTCTGATTATATATCTGTAAGCATTATTCACAATATCCAAGATGTGGAAACAACCTAAATGTCTATTGACATATGACTGGATAAAGAAAATGCCACATATACATGTATACATATCTATATCTATATATGTATACATATACATATATATGTATATATGTATGTGTGTATAAACATACACACATACATACATACATACAACAGAATATTACTCGGTCTTTGTCTTTTTAAGTGAGAGGAGGGGAGATAGTGAGGCAGACATGCGCCCTGACGTGGATCCATCTGGCAACCCTGCCTGGGGCCGATGCTATAGTACTGAGCTATTTTTAGTTCCTGAGTCTGCCATGCTTGGAGCAACCAAGCTATTCTTAGTGTCCAGAGCCATGCTCGAACCAATTGAACTACTGGCTGTGAGAGGGGAAGAAGAAAAGAAGATGGGGAGGGGGAGAGAAGCAGATGATTGCTTTTCCTATATGCCCTGACCAAGAATTGAACCTGCAACGTCCATACACCTGGCTGATGCTCTATTCACTGAGCCACTGGCCAGGGCGAGAATATTATTCAGTCTTAAAGAAGAAGAAAATCCGCTTGATCAGGCGGTGGCGCAGTGGATAGAGTGTCGGACTGGGATGCAGAAGACCCAGGTTCGAGACCCTGAGGTCGCCAGCTTGAGTGCAGGCTCATCCGGTTTAAACAAAAGCTCACCAGCTTGGACCCAAAGCCACTGGCTCAAGCAAGGGGTTACTCGGTCTGCTGAAGGCCTGCAGTCAAGGCACATATGAGAAAGCAATCAATGAACAACTAAGGTGTTGCAAGGAAAAACTGAAGATTGATGCTTCTCATCTCTCTCCGTTCCTGTCTGTCTGTCCCTGTCTATCCCTCTCTCTGACTCTCTCTCTGTCCCTGTAAAAAAAAAAAAAAGAAAAGAAAATCCTGCTGTTTGCAGCAACATGGGTAAACCTGATGGACATTATGCTAAGTAAAAAAGCCAGACATAGAAAGACAAATATTGCATAACCTCATAATCTCACTTGTATGTGGCATCTAAAAAATGTCAAACTTCTCTAATAGAGAGAGTACATGGTTGGTACCAGGGGCTGTGGATGGGGCATAAGGCAAAAGAGGAGATATTGATGAAAGGGTGCACACTTTCATTTATAAGATGAATACTTCTGGAAGGCTAATGTACAGCGTGGTTACTGTAGTTAATAATGTATTATAGCCTGACCAGGCGGTGGTGCAGTGGATAGAGCATCGGACTGGGATGTGGAGGACCCAGGTTCGAGACCCCGAGGTCACCAGCTTGAGCCCAAGGTCACATTGGCTGAAGCAAGGGGTCACTCGGTCTGCTGTAGCCCCCCCCCATCAAGGCACACATGAAAAATCAATCAAAGAACTAAGGAGCTACAACAAAGAATTGATGTTTCTCATCTCTCTCTCTTCCTGTCTGTCTGACCCTATCTGTCCCTCTCTCTGATTCTCTCTGTCTCTGCCATAAAAAATAAATAAATAATGTGTTATATACTTAAAATTTGCTAAGAGAATAGATCTCAATTGTTCTCATCAAAAAAATAATAACAACAACATGGGAGATTATTGAGATGTTAGTTTGAATTTGGTAATTATTTCAGTTTATACATATATGAAAACAGCATTGCATACCTTAAATATACACAATTTTTGTCAAAAATAAATAAATATTTAAAACTAGAGGGGGAAGCGGTTATTGCCAAGGCTCTGCCCCCTTTCTTTGGGCTTGCTTCCCGTGTCCAGGGAAGGGGGAGGGTTCCTGCAGGGAAGAGCTAGCTATATGGTAGGGGTAAGCTATAGCATAGGGGTAAGTATAGTCCCTTCAGGTGGACTTTATGCTTTCTTAGATAGAAATATATTCAGACTTCCACTCACTCACTGTCTAGCTCTGTATCTTGCTTTCTATTTGTTTTCTCCCCCCCCCCCCACACACACACACAATAATTTAGGGCAGATCTTGTTTTGTTTTGTTTTGTTTTGTTTTGTTTTTTCATTGCTAAACAAAAAGGACAACTGACCCAGAAGGATTCTGAAGAAAAGGCATTTGTTGGTGAGTCTTACCACAGGGTGCAATAAAGAATGTGTCTGCAGCAGCACTGCCAAGCATAGAGGAAATCGTGGACTCTTCTTGTCTGAAAGTTTTTAGGGGATATGGAAGCTGTTAATGTCTCTGGGATGGCTTAGATCCAGAATTTAAAGAAGTAATAAGACAGTCATGATTGTCTTTGAGCAGTCTTTTCAGTGAGTAATACTACTTAAGGCTGCAGCACAGGCTGCCGACGGCATTCTGAGCCTGGGTTTGACTGTGGGAGGGGAGATTTGGTGGCAGACAGTGGCTGAGGGCTTGGGGAAGTGGCATGACCAGGGTAAGAAGAACAAAACACTTATCCAGCCCAGAGCCAGCCCTTTGATCTCACCCCTTTCCCACCTAGACAAAACTCTAAAGAAGAGTAACAGGCAGATGGTGGGATCTAAAAAGCATCAGTAATGAGTGACTTGAAAACCACAGCCTGGACCTTGGCACTCACTGCATGTAAGGTCTTAAGCCAGTCAGCCTCACTGGGCTTCTGTTTCCTCACTCATTTATTCATTCATTTAGCAAATATTTATCAAGGTCCTGCTAGGTGCCAGGAGGCATTATTGTTCTAGGTGCTGGGTGAGCCTAGTAAACAAAACAGAGCTTACTTTCCAGTGAGGAAGGAGGTGGAGAGACAGAAAATAAATAAACATGTTCTTAGTTAGATGTGTTCAAGGAAAATAAAACAGAGAAGGAGGTTAAGAAGCATCAGGATACAGGTATTGCAGCTTTAAATAAGGTGGTTAGGAAAGGCCTGTCTGGGGGATGACTTTTGAGTAGAGGCCTGAAGGAGGTAAGGGAGCCGGCCATCCATGCTGTCATCTGAGGAAAGAGTGGTCGAGGCAGAAGGAATAGCAAGGAAAAGGCCCCCGGCCGACATGGGCCTGGCCTATTTGACACACAGGAGCAGAGTGAGCGAGGGGTGAAGTGGGAGGAAGCACAGGAGAGGTAACCGGGCTAGGCTGTACACCTTTGGGGCACGTTTCTTGGAATGAGCTGGGAGGCTATCGGAGGGTGTCGCAGGAGAGGATCATTTTCACTGCTGTGTAAAATAGCTAGAAAGAGGGCTAGGGCAGAAGTAGGGAAAACAATATGTCAACAACCAGGCATGGTGAGGTGGCCTCGACTAGGGTGATAGCAGTGGAGTGGAGATCAGGGTCAGATTCTGGTGATATTTGAAGGTACGGTTTATGGGATTTTCTTACAGATTGAACATAAGGTGGACAAGAAAGATTGGGGTTAAGGATAATTTCAAGGTTTGGGGCTTGAGCTGTTGGAAGAATGGAGTGGCCATTAACTAAGATTGGGGAAGACTGGGTGAAGTCGGTTTAAGGAAGTGGGGATGGAACTAGGAGTTCTGTTGTATACATACTAAGTTTGAGATGCCTGCGAAATCTAAGTTTGGATATCTAGTACACAGGAGGACACATGGCTGCAATTCATGGGTGAAATCTAGCCTGAAGATTGATGTTTTTATACCAGAGTTTTGGGGATATTGAAAACCACGAGACAGGATACAGTCACCAAGGGAATAAGTATAGATAGAAAGAGAGAGAGAGAGAGAGAGTTTCCAGTATTGAGCCTTGGACTTTCCAGAATTAAGAAGTCAGGAAGATAAGGAGGAACAAGCAAACTAGACCAAGAAGAAACAACTATGGAAGTAGAAGGAAAAACAAAAAGTCTGGTGTGCTGGAAGCCAGGAAAAGTACGTCAAGGAGGGAGAGGAATCAAGCATGTTAAATGATGCTGATTGTTGACCAAGAGAGAAGCTGAACATTGACCATCCAGCAATTTGGGAGCCATTTGTGATTTCACTGAGCACTTCTGGAAAAGCCTGTCTAGAGCAAAAACTAATTCAGTTGTATTCAAGAAAGAATGGAAAGAGTGAAATTTGAAAAAGCTAATAATGTAAGCTATACTTTTTAGACCTTTTGAGTTAGAGGGAGAAGAGTAGTTCAGGAACTGGAGGAAAATAGTTTCGAAAGAGGTTTCTTTGGGTTTTTGTTTTGTTTTGTGTTGTTTAATGTTTATTTTATTGCTTAGAGAGACAAGAAGGGAGAGGGAAACGAGAACATCAAGCCGTTCCTTCGGGGATCCAGCCGTCAACCTTTGCGCTCCAGGACGAGGCTCTAACCAGCTGAGCTGTCTGGCCAGGGCTTGTGTTTTGTTTTAAGTAATGTACAAAAAAAATTCCAACATGTTTTCACTCTGTGGCAAAAATGATGAATATTTACCCACATCTAGTTTTCCTCTCTTTCCTGGACACACAGGGAGACCATTTGCAGTCACGTGTGCTGCTTGACTAGAACTAGCTAATACAGCAATTTTCAACCTTTTTCATCTAAGGGCACACATGAACTAATTACTGTACTAACATTCTGTGGCACACCAGAAAATAGGTTTTCTGCCAACCTGACAAAAAAAAAAGTGAGTTTAATTTTGATTCATTCACACCAGATGTCTAGTGTTGCCTTGGCTATTGTCAATTTTTTACTGACAATCTGAGAGAAAAGATATCAGTCCCCCTGACCAAATAGTCAAGTATTGCGTATTTTTTAAAAAAATCTTGTGGCACATAGTCGAAAATTGCTGAACTAATGAAATGTGAGTAGAAGTCTTGTGTCACTTCTGGTCTGAGGCATTTAAAAGTAGGTATGAGTTATTCATGTTCTTTTCTGTTCCATGTTCTTTTCTGGCATCATAAACCTCCAAGGTGGAGCTGCTAATTTATAATTAGTAAGTGTATTTTGTGCTAAGAGATGAAAAGAAAGTGGTTGATGTGCCAAACTCAGGCAGCCCAGATCCCTGAGTCACTTTTGGAAGAGAGCCATCTGACTCAAATCAGACTCTGACATGAATGAGAAATAATTTTTTATATTAAGCCATTGAGATTTGGTGTTTGTATGTCATCATAGCAGAGCCTAGCCCATGCTGACTAACACTTGGGTTGATGGGAAAGTTCCAAAGAGAGAACATTTGCTGATACAGAAGACAGAAAGCCAATTGCTAGACCAATGCCCTTGAATACTTGAGAGAGGACAAGATCTACTCACCAAGTGGGCAGACTCGACCTAATTAGGCAAAGGCACATCTCTGTCTGAAAATGATGGGCTTGGACTAAAGGATCCCTGAAGTCCTATCCTGTGCTATATATAGGTTTATAAATCTGTGCTATACTTTGAACTCTTCTAGATCCCCGCTGGAGGGAGAGAAGAAATCCTGCTGGTCAGAAAGAGAGGTGAGATGTTGGATTGAGAGATGAAGAAAGATGCTGGAGACAGGAGACACACTGGTCAGGATAGGAGAGAATTGCGTGGGCAACTTCAGAAGAGAAGTGAGCTCTCTTCTCTTCATGCATATTCCCTGGGTTTTCAGCAATAGTCTTTTTAGAGTTCACAGGAGGTGACAGTTAAAGAACTGTAGAACCACTATTTGATAACCTACAAATGGGCAAATTGTAGAAGATGCCGATCATTGCTCTCTAACCATTTCAGAAGGTTTTAGGATGTTGAAAAAATTATTTTACATTTAATGACCCCAATTTCAATATGAGTATGCAGGGAGTGACAATACCAGCTTGGCTTGCAGGGCTGCTGTTCAGATTAATGAAATGTGATATGTTAAACTTCTTGGAAGAATGGTGCTATATAAACAGTAGGTGTTACTATTCCCATAAAAGGAAAGCACAGTCTTGTCTGATGAAATGGCTCTTGCCTCAGAATCCTCATTAAAAGCTGTGGTGCGATTTTCCAAGTTGCATTAGTGAGACTTGGCAGCAAATGAAAAAAGAAAAGCAAATAAATAATAAGTCAAAATATTCCAGGTAACTACTTGCTGGCAAGTAAGAAGTTTTCAAGTCCTAGAATCGTGCTGATAATTTTGAAATGCCTAAAGGCAGAACTTATTTATAGTAACGCAAAGGTATAGTAGCTTCCAGCTCTGAAATCTGGGGCTCCGTCTCACGTGGGGGTGCAATAAAGCTGAGCGAGGAGAGAGGAGCTGACCCTATTGTGATGCCATCTCCGAATGCGACTCCGCGGTGCTGATACAGGGGGGAGGGGGATCTGGTGTGGAAATAGCCCCAGCAATAGCTAATTTTAAAACTGAAATGCATAAGCTGTTTCCAAACCTCTTACAGTTTTTAAGTCCTGAGGCCAGTAAATCCTATTTAAAGAAACTTATGTAAAAATGCTCCTTTTTTTTTTTTTTGGCATAGTAGGAGTTGAACAGACAAAAACTGAGACAGATCTAAAAATTATTTTTAAGTGACCTGATTTCAAAGGTATTTTTAAAGGTTTCTTTTGGTATACCTATATGTCCCTCTATAATGTAAGATGACCTCAGCAATCAACATGTTTAATGGATTTGTAACAAGGCCTTCAGAAAATTTGCATTAAATTTTAATCACCAGTGTATCTATTCATTCTAACCTGCTTCTCTGGGTCTGAATTAAATGTCCCTTACATTTCTTTCTTTCCCCTATAATGGAGTCTCCCAACTATTTCAATTAACATTAATAATAACTTTAAAGATAAAGTTCAGAGCTGTAAAGTTCCTCACTTGATCAGTAATCATAACTATTATTTTGTCATATGTAATCATAGAACCTAGGCCTTTAACAGGGTACTTAATTAAACTTTCAATTCATGATTAGAAGTTAAATAACACTTGGGAGGGTTCTTAAAAATTATTTCACTTCCCATCCAGATTAAAAAAAAAAAAAGGTGTGATAGACATAATGGCTGTCAGCCAAGGGTATTATAGGTCATGCCAACATGAGCTGGCAGCAAGCCATTGTCCAATTAGCTAGCATGGCTGTATCGTCGCAGAGTAATCACTCCTGAGTAGATGCTTGAGACACTCCTGATGTAGTGGGGCTTCACTCAAGCCAGTACTTCTTAGAATAGCTTTCTTGTTCGCTGTTAGTACCTGCCCGACTTTGCCAATAAAAGTGCAGGACCATTTAGGCTGAAAGCCGAACGGAAGAGAAACATCGATTATGTATCCCATTCCTCTTTGCTTCCTGAAAACTGAGATTGCTATTAAACAGTGAAAGCAGGGTGTGTTTTTTAAAAGAGTTACAAGAAAATACAGTTTCCACACCAAAATACCCAAGAGTTGGAATCCAAGAGTCAGTTTTTAGTCTGTCTTTTCTTTGGCAGCGCTAACACTTGGCACAAATTCGAGGATATCAGTAAAGTTACCTAATAATCTTAATGGATTCACATTCCATTAAAAACTTGGAATGTCACCAGACTGCTTCAGGTTTCAGCTCTATTGTTGGGGTGTCTGTGACATTTCTTGTGGATGTGCAGTTATACAAGCAGACGGCTTTTGAAAGAGGCCCTTCTTAGGGTGAGAACACCTGGAATCTTGGTTGGACAAACTGTAAACCAGGAAATTGATTCAGGAATTTCTTAATAAAATGGATTATAGCCAGACATTGGAGTAGTGCATACCTGTTAGTAGAAAAGGCTGTTCTTAGAAGCACAAAGAAAGTAAAATACAATTGTTGGCACTAATCAGTTAATAACTTTATCTTCTTGTTTGTTTTGGTTCTTAACCAAAGCACAGGCTAGAAAAAGGGTTGGGTTGTTTTTGCTTTCAGGAGTGGAGCAATTAAATACTGGAACTTTGGGTTTCCTAATATTTCAGAAGTGTTCTTTTTTTTCTACTAACTAGATGCGTATAGTAAAATTTATCACTTTGCCATAGACTCCTAAAATATGTTGACAGTCTTTCTGACATTGACACCAACTCCAGGCTAACTGGTGTGACTCCGTGAGCTTTGCAGTCTGAGATGGATTTCTGTGTGCAGCCTGGCAGAGGCTGTGTGTGAAAAAGTGAATGCATTCAGCACCCTGGGTGGGATGGAGCCAGGCCTCCAATGTGAGCACATTTTTTGACTGACTGGCAGCAAAGAGAAATACTGGCAGCTGTTTCCAAGCAAGCCAAAAGTTGGCCCGGGGTGGGGAAAAAAATGCTGGGATTTAGCCAACAAAAGATTCCTGTGTTTAGAAGAAAATCAAAGGAAGGATACAGAAGGTCACGTTGACAGGCCTCCAGCTTGTTGAAGTAACAACTATTTTATCTTCTGCTTTATAAAGGATAGTATTCAATGTCATTGCGACTCACTTTTCTCCTGATGCTTTATTTCTTCATTTTTTTAAATTGATTTCTTTATCTTTTTTAATTCTTTATATGAAAAACCAAATGACAGATTATTTTTCCTGTGAGTGGCGTATAAATGATACCATTCATGGGAGGCAGCACCAGCAACCAGAAGTGAATGGGGCAGCTCTGGGAAGCAGAGGCCACACATGTGTGCTAAGTAGGGTCAAGTGATGTGGTTTGGAATGGAATTATGTGTACAAGTCACTTCAAAGATCTATCCAAAGAGTTCTTCTGCAACCTTACCTCATCGATTTTTCTTGTTTTATTAGTTACCAAAAAAAAAAAAAAAAGAAGGGTGGGGAAACCAAGAAGGAAGTCCAGGAAAGTGTCTGCTAAAAAAATGGAACCAAGGCCCTGGCTGGTTGGCTCAGTGGTAGAGCGTCGGCCTGGCATGCAGCAGTCCTGGGTTCGATTCTCGGCCAGGGCACACAGGAGAAGAGCCCATCTGCTTCTCCACCCCTTCCCCTCTCCTTCCTCTCTGTTTCTCTCTTCCCCTCTCGCAGCCAAGGCTCCATTGGAGCAAAGATGGCCCAGGCGCTGAGGATGGTTCTGTGGATTCTGCCTCAGGCGCTAGAGTGGCTCTGGTTGCAACAGAGCAACGCCCCAGATGGGCAGAGCATTGCCCCCTGGTGGGCATGCCGGGTGGATCCCGGTGGGGCACATGTGGGAGTCTGTCCGACTGCCTCCCCATTTCCAGCTTCAGAATAATACAAAAAAAAAATGGAACCCACAAGGGTCTTCCCATGTAGAGATGGGTACTAGGGGACCACAAGAGACGTCTTTCCCCTTCCCAATGAACACCACAGACTCTGTGAAAATTCTTTCTACCTCATGGAGCTGTGGAAGCCTAGGCATTGAATTGTGCCCTACAAATAGGATGATGGGAAGATTAAAAATGGGGAACACCAAAAAAAAATGTGGAACACCAAGATTCTAGATAAGACCTTCCTGGTTTGGGGAAATGAGCAGGATTGTAAGAGAAGATATTTGAAACACATCTTTTGTAGATCTGGAGCTGGGGGTGGGTTAAATCAGATGTACAAGATGTTCACACAGAGAAATGTGATGACCTTTCAAAGTTCTATTTGACAATCCATCTCCATGCCTCCTCCTGGAGGCTGTTATAGTAGATGTTGGCCAGCTGTTCTCATTCACCAACAGAAGAAATAGTCTGCCAGCTGCTTGTGAGGGGTTTCATCTATATTAAAGGGAAATTTTATATAACAGTGTAAAGACACTGGAGCAAGGTACAAAAATATATAGAATTATCTTTAGAGGAGTTGTTACTTTGTGTATGTGCGTTTAAAACTCAAAAGCCAAGATGACTTAAGTATAGCACTTCATAGAGTCAGAAGAGTGTAACACATGACCCCTTCCTAGGTGACTTCTATGGGGTATTACTCAGAAATATGAAGCATGACCATTTCTTTCCAAGAGCTCACAACATAGTTGAAGAGTCAAGACAAAATAATAGAGGTCAAAGGTGAACAATTCAAGAGCATCCATTGTAGATGCCAAGTTGTATTGGCTGTTGTTCGTGCTGCAGAGGTTCAGATGGGGGAAAGGATGGGATTGTCCTTCCATCTCTTCCATAAATTTAGACTGCCTAAAACTTGACTGATAAGACTTTCTTGGGGAACAAGTAGGGAGACATCCTCCGGGAGATGACACTGTTATGACAAAGGCCCAAAGAAAGCACTCAGAGGGCATTGAGGAGACAGCTTTGAATAATTTGATGGTAATTTGGGGAAATAATTCAAAATACAGTCAGATAACCTGGAGCCTTCCTGTGAAAGAACATTTAGACAGAAGTATTTAGTCTTGATCAAGTAAACAATAGGGATACCCTGAAAAATTGGGAAGTAACAGGCTGAAAACCAGTTTCAGGACTATTGGCTAGCAATGACACGCTCACCAGATGGAACAACAAACTACTCCAGACAGAGGGCAGGCACAGCCAGGCGACACACCCTGATCCTGGCGTGAGCAGAGAGGGTCTGAGCTTAGAGGAAGAACTCTGAGAATGATGGTGCCTTTCAGAGGTCCTGGAAATTAAGAACACATCTGAGGGGAAAGAGGTCACTGGGCCTTGATCTGTATCTAAGCGCTGTGTGTGTACCCAAGGCACTGAGCATGCAGAATGAAGAGACACACACGAGGCATACCAGCACATAGCAACTGCTGAGACTGAGCTCTAACATTGACACTCCCATTGCTGGTTCTTGGAAGAACGAGGTTTACTCTGGATTGCTGAATTATTTATCTCCATTTATTTGGGAAATGTTTGATCTCCAGACATTTATCAGACTGAGGCTGCATGTAGAGGTACTCTCTATAAGTGTGTACACAGGAACCTACAAGGAGATGCTAAATTTCAAGAAGGCAAAGCCCTTGCTTGCCTCAGGGTTATTTGTAATCCAGTGCCACATATTTTGAAACGTCGGAAATAGATTCAAACAAAGATGATCACTTAGAGTTAAGACCATTATGATGAATGTACGATGGACATTAGTAGAGTAGCACACAGAGACACAAAGTAAAAATGACATACACACTGTCTTCACACTAACCCAGGCAGAGGTCAACGTGAGCATCACCTCTGGTGGGTCAACCAGGTGTTAGGTGTCTTCGCATATGAACATGTATAAAAATAACAAAACCCCTGATGATGTATTCAGTGCATAACTTGACCATACAAAGCCTTTTGCTGTAACTTCTAGTTAAAGGAAAATCAAGGATTAGAGAAACAAGCTTAACAATGTCATGAGGAAGCAATGTGACAAACCCACAGGGTGGGACTGTGCAGGACCAGTGGCCTGATTTCATTAATAAGTCAGTGTCATATAAATGGGACTGGGCTAAATTAAACAAAATTTAAGGTATTTAAAAACCAGATGGAGCCTGACCTGTGGTGGCGCAGTGGATAAAGCGTCGACCTGGAATGCTGAGATCACCAGTTTGAAGTCCCGGGATTGCCTGGTCATAGCACATATGGGATTTGATGCTTCCTGCTCCTCCCCTCCCCCTTGTCTCTGTCTCTCCTCTCTCTAAAGTGAATAAAATCTAAATAAAAAATAAAGTAAAATAAAAACCAGATGGAGGGTATCGTCTTAGAATGGTTACTGGTTTGAACAAACCAGTTATAAAGCACTTTTGGGGAGTGGGGTGGGGGTTGGAGAAATTCAAATATGATCTGGGTATTAGATACAATTTTTCTGAAAAGGAAAAATGGTGACAATAGGAAAAGGCAAACTGAGGAATAATATGCCCAGTATGATCTTGGTTTGATTTTTTTTTTAATGTGATATAAGTGTGTGTGTGTGTGTGTGTGTGTGTGTGTGTGTGTGTGTGTAAAGAGCCATAAAGATATATGCTCACGTGTTAACAGTGGTGAACCATGAATGGTGGGAATGTGCTAGATTTTGTTTTGCTTGATCATGTTTCCCAGTTTCCTACAGTGGACATTATTACATTTATTTAATAATAAAAGGGTTCTTTGAACAGTTCAGTGGATAGAGGGAAGGAAAGGAGGAAGACCAGGAATGGAGCATAATACTAAAAAAATAAAACTCTACAGTATGGTGTTAAGTGTGACTTCACAGGTTCTATGGCCTCGTTGTTTTTCTCCCTAAAAGCAGCAGCTCTGCTCTCATGGGTCCTGGTCCTTCTCTCCAGCCCAGGGCTCCCCATGCTCCTATCTAAGATAATCGAATTCTTAACTTGAGCTGAACCAACTTGTACTCACAGTGTCACTAGTTAAGTGAAAATCAACGCAGAGAAGTAAAAAAAGGAATAGATTTCTTCTGGTTTCTTTTTTATTAAATGTTTTAAGACGTTTTTTCATATTTAAATTGACCTGGGTCATTGAAACCTATAGATGCTTTTGCCTTTCCAGCTCGAAATTACTGGCATTTTCAGTGTAAATAGTTCAGAAGTTTTCCAAGTGTCTGACCCAAAGAGAGAAGGAAAGCCTCATCATCTAGTCAAATCTCGGACAACTATGAAGGAAGTAGGGGATGTGGGCAGTGTCTCCCCATTCCTGTTACAATGGCATAGAAGTACTTAAAGTACTGAAGAAAAGGAGAGTTTCTTCATGGGTATTTTTAAGCCTATATAAATATCTATAAATGTATGCTTTAGGAAGTCACTTGATAAGCTTAAAATTTAACATATTTCCCCATGTATAAGACACACCTTAGCTTTGGGGCTCGAAATTTTTTTTAAATGTATTAAATGAAGTTCTTGAACTCAAGTTTTATTCATCATAAAATTTATACAACTCCTCATCACTGTCAAAACTCCCATCCATTAGCTTGTTCTCATCTGTGTCTGATGAGTAATCACTGTCTTCATATATTTCCTCGTCCTCAGTTCCATCTATGGCATTTGAAATGCCACACTTCTTAAATGACAGTGATCTCAATTTTGGTATTATCCCAGGATCTTTTCACCCAGGTACTAAAAATCTTTTCTATAGTTAGTTTCTTCACTCTTCCTGCTGGTGTCAAATTGTCCCCAGAAGACTTCATCCATTGGTTTCACTCATCTCTCATGGCAGCTTTGAAGGGTTTGTTAATGCCGACATCAAGTGGTTGGAGCTTGGATGTCAAACCTCCAGGTATAACAGCAAGTTTGGTTTTTTGCTGTGCAGCAATCTTCTTAATGTGTTTTGTTACATGTGCTCTGAACTGATCAAGCACCAATAGGACAGGTTTACATAAGAGCCCACCTGGTGTCCTTCTCCAAACTTTCTCAAACCAGATCTTCCTCCCATCCTGATCCATCCAACCCTTGTCATAAATGTGGACAATCACTCCTTGAGGAATGTCTTCTTTGTTTTGCATTTGAAAATCAGCATAGGAGGCAGCTTGGTTCCGTTGGCACAACAAGCTAGAACAACTGTATAATGGCTCTTTTCACGTCCACTTGTCTTCACAGTTACAGTTTTCACCCCCTTCTTATCAACAGTTCTGTTACTTGGGGCATCAAATTGAAGGGGGACTTTATCTATATTTGCAGTCTGTCCCAACTCAAACTGATATGTCTTCCAACATTGAATGACAAAACAATGAAATTCAAGGACCTTCTGCTCATAGCTTTCAGGCATCTTTTGGACAAGTCTGGTGCGTGTACGCATGCTTATTCCATTCCGTTTCATGAACCTGAAGCACCAATTGTGTCCTCCTTTGAAATCAGTAACTTCTTTTTCATCAGCAATTCTTCTTTCCTCATGCTGAACCATCTTTGTGGACATAGGAATTCCAATTGCTCTTTGCCCTTCAATCCATATCTTCAATTCCCTCTCTACATCAGGCCATTTTGCTGACTTGCCTCTCATGGCCTTTTTCTGCCATGGCGTTTTCAGTAGGGTTTCTTCTTTTCGTAGCCAGTCTCAGATTGATTTCTCAGTTGGAGGAGGACCAAACTTATGTTTAGCAGCACAATTTCTATTCACTTTTGCAAACTGGATCACTTTTAACTTGAATTCAGCACTGTACAAAAATCGTTTCTGAGCCATTTCTGGGCAGAACATGGCAAAATGTAACCTGTAATATACCAGTAACAAGTGCGAAACAATGAGCGCAAAGACGGCAAGTGCAAAAAAGCGGGAAATGGAAGTAAAAAAATCTACAATACGCGCAAAAACAAGCACAAAAAAGCAGGTAATGCAAGTGAATCTACAACCACCTGTATAAGATGCACCCACTTTTTAGACCCCAGATTTTTCGGAAAAGGATGTGTCTTCTACATGGGGAAATATGGTCCTTTAGGCTCCAGCTCTGTACAGAATAGCTCTAAGTAGCGGCTTCTTTAAGGATGTGTCAGAATGTTTGCTAATAAGGACATGTTTTTATATTAATGAGATGGATGATAATGTATTTTAAAAATAACAGTAAAGAGGCTACTTCTGTCCTTAACTGAGCTTTATTAAAAGAGGACACCGTCACTGGAAACTAACACAAAATAATATTGAATGTAAACTGTAATTGAAAAACAAAATTTAGCCCTGGCCGGTTGGCTCAGCGGTAGAGCGTCGGCCTAGCGTGCGGAGGACCCGGGTTCGATTCCCAGCCAGGGCACATAGGAGAAGCGCCCATTTGCTTCTCCACCCCTCCGCCACGCTTTCCTCTCTGTCTCTCTCTTCCCCTCCCGCAGCCAAGGCTCCATTGGAGCAAAGATGGCCCGGGCGCTGGGCATGGCTCTGTGGCCTCTGCCTCAGGCGCTAGAGTGGCTCTGGTCGCAATATGGCGACGCCCAGGATGGGCAGAGCACCCCCCCCTGGGGGGCAGAGCACCGCCCCTGGTGGGCGTGCCGGGTGGATCCCGGTCGGGCGCATGCGGGAGTCTGACTGTCTCTCCCTGTTTCCAGCTTCAGAAAAATGAAAAAAAAAAAAACAAAAAAAAAGAAAAACAAAATTTAAGTTCTTTTAAAAAAAAGGACACCATAAAGTCGCCCCTGGATCTGGAAAGCCTGGACCCATGAGGGTTCCTAGAACTCACTCTGCTTTCCTTTCTCTCCACGTTTTCCCTGTATGAGAGGGCCATTCACCAGGGCCTTGCGATAATGAGGTGATTTCCCTCCATCGCGCCCAGTCTGGAAGAAGACAACTGACACGTATGAGATTGCGATTTCAGAAGAGTGAGTCAGACTAGAAAGTGATGCTCTACTGGATCTGCACCTGTGAGGCTCACACTGGTATTTAAAGCAACTGAATGCAAACTGTTACCTACTCTGTGGCCAGCAGAATGCTGGTTCTCCCTTACTTCCTCCTCAGGAGCCTCCAGAAATGTCTTCTCTTAATAGGGTTTTTTAAGTGATTTTCCCTTAAATCAATCTTTAGTTTGTTTTTAGGGAGACCTACAGCATTTAACCTTCCGAATACCTGTGTATTAGTCTTCTCAAGATGCCATAACAAAACACCATAGACCTGGCGGCTTAAACAGCAGGCTAGAAGTAAGTCCAAGATCAAGGTGCCATCAAAATGGTTCTCTGCTGAGGCTTCTCTTTCTGGCGTGTAGGCGACCACCTTCTCTCTGTGTCCTTACATGGCCTTTCCTCTGTGCATGAAGAGAGAGAGAGAGAGAATACTGGTATCTCTTCTTCTTTTTCTTCTTTTTCCTCTTCCTCCTCCTCTTCCTCCTTCTTTATCTTCTTCTTCCTCCTCTTCCTCGTCCTCCTCCTTCATCTTCTCTTCCTCTTCCTGCTCCTTCTCCTCCTTCTTCTTCACCTTCTTCATCATCTTCTTCTTCCTCCTCTCCTCCTCCTTCTTCTTCTTCCTTCTTCTTTCTTTCTTTTGTTGAGTAGTAAACTGATACTTTGGTTATGTAGAATGGTCTTGTTTTCAAGAGATACATGCTGAGGTATTTGGGGGTAAAATGTCACGATATACTTGCAAATGGTTCTGAAAAGAAATGTGCGTGTGTATGTACACCTTTATAGATAGATATAAATATAGAGAAGAGAGCACACAAGTTTAGCAAAATTGAACAGTTGGTGAATCCAGATTAAAGATATATGGGTGAACATTCATTTCATCTTTGTATGGATTGAAACTTTCAAGATAAATAGTTGGGGGAAACAAATACTGGAATTAAATTGTCATGAAGGTGCTCTATTCATTGAAGACGCTTTTTGCTGAGCACCTATTCTGTACCAAGCCCTGTTCTAAGTGCTGGAGAGGTAGCAGTGGATAAGACAGAGCTCAATGGAGGTCATTTGGGCCTAATGTTAGTGTAAAAGACAACTAAGAAAACAAGACCATTGTAAAAAGTGCTAGAAGGAAAATAAATCAGAGTAATAGGATACATAGTCATCGAGGGAGAAATGATATTGGATAGGGTGGCCAGGGAAGGCTTCCCCAAGGAGGAAAGAGATTTGCATTGAACACCTGCTATATGTTCATATATACCACCCAAGTTGGTGATTAGTTTACAGAGGAAGATAAAGCATGGAGAAGAATAGTTAATGAGTCACCGGAATTGAAGTTTTAAATACAGTAGCTCAGAAAGGTCTCATCAAGCAGGTAACATACAAATAGAGACCAGGCCAGAGGTGGGGTGTTGGGAGGAGACCAACCACATAGGGCCTAATGGGGCATTTTAATGATTTTGGCTTTTGAAATTTTCAAGATAAATAATCTTGAAAACAAATACTGAAATGCCCCTAATGGGGCATTTTAATGATTTTGGCTTTTACTCAATGGGATGTGAATCTTCTGGCAGGTTCTCAGTAAAACAGTGACATGATCCAGCTTAGCTCTCCGAAGGGTGGCCCTGGATGCTGGGCTGACAGGCTGCGAAGGGGTGAGGGCTGACGTGGAGATGCCAGTGAGCACCCCCTGCAGGAGAGCGGTAGTTTACCCAAGGGTGGGTGCAGGGAAGGAAGGCGAAGGTTTGCATTTCAACTCTGCTTTGAAGGCAAAGCTGCCAGGATTTCCCACTAACTGACTGGAGTAGGATATGGGAGAAGGAACGAACCCAAGATGACTGAGGTTCTTGGCCTAAAGAACCAGAAAGATGGAAATGGCCACAAACTGAGGTGGGAGAGAAAGACTGCCGGAGGAGCCGGTTCAAGAGCGGACCCGGGTCAGGTGGGCGAGGGCAGGGTCGGGGCCATCTGCAGGCAGGCCGAAGGGCAGAGCCAAAGTCGAAAGGATCTGCTGAGGATTTCAGAAAAGGCTTGTGCAAAGATAATTGGGGTTGCCTTGTATAAGTCTCTCCACACAATGTATTTTTCATTTGTGTGTTAACTTAATGATAAGGTGAGCTCTACCAGCTCAGAGGAAAAGGTTAGCTCCCAGTTTGCACTGACTTCTGCCTCTAGGAGTCTAACTCCTCCACAGAGGCCTAGAGCAGGCCTCCCTTGCTCTGGGTGCTGGATGGAAGTTTTGGTGGGAAAGGGGGGGATTTGTGCTGAAGATGCGGCCCTGTTCACAGTGATAGGGGAGGCAGCCCTGGTGGGAGTGGCCCTGGAAGGGTCAGGCAGAGTGTACAGTGGTTCCCAGACATTTTTTGCCAATGACTCTTTGGACACATGACTCAATTTCACAGACTGCCTTTCAGTCGTGAACCCAAACGTCCCTTCCTCCTATGCTGCACGCCTGCGTCCGTGAGGGACATGCATTCTAAGCATAGTTGGTTCCTCAAGAGCAGGCTCTGGCAGCCTGGAGACTGTTCATCTGCATTCCATCGCCTGCCTCTCCTGCTCTCCCTCCAGGATTCTGACAGAGGCTGCTCTTAAAATAATGAGGACTTATGTGTTTCCAGTTCTTCCTCCCCCAGGAGGATACTGAGAGCACTCCGTGAGAATTCTTGAAGAGTTGCTGAGGTTCCGTGGACTTCAGACAGTGTCCTTGAAACAGGCACTCCCCCGGTAGCCGCGTTCTGGTGGAGATGGCAGTCCCTGCACCTCTTCTCCCGGGAGGACCATCTCTCTGTAGCTCGAGTGCGTCCTGCCACTTGCAGTCTGTTCTGTGAGAACACTCTAGGAGCCGTCCCTTTCTGGCCAGCACCAGAAACAGACAGGAGGCGAAGAGGTGGATTTGTCCTCTCCCTCGTCTCTCTCTTTCTTCCCACCTGCCGGGGTTTATTAAAGAGCCCTATTAGTGAAATAAGCCAGTCACAAAAGGACAAATACTGTGTGATTGCACTTCTGTGAAGTATCTAAAGTAGACGAAGGCACAGAAACAGAAATGGAATGGTCGTTACAAGGGACTGGTGGTCAGGGGGAAAGGGGAGTTGTTTAGCAGTTAAGGAGCTTCAGATTTTCAAGATGAAAAGCTTCTGGGTATCTGTTGTACAGTTATCTGAATATACTTCATGATTGGACCGTACACTTAAAAAGGGTTGAAATGGTAAATTCTGTTACATTTTTTTACCACAATTTTTTTTTAAGCCACATGAAGAGCATTACTCCCATGAAAGGAAAATACGGAAGCTCTAACATGTGGGATGCCTTAGGAAAGAGCAAAGAAACAGTCCATGGAAAGGCTTGTATGCTCACACTATAGATATTTCTCTTGTCCATCTCCCCATGATTTTGCTGGTTATACATGTCTAGTGTGTGTGTGCGCACGCATGCACTCCAGTCTTTTGTAGACATATATGGGTCTTCTGTGAGGGGTTATTATCATTACGTCACAAGAAAAACGCTTCAAAATCACCCTTGAGGGTACCCAGCATCTCCACTAGGAAGTCTTCTGCTAAGTTTAATATCAAAGCGGCAGTCTAATTCAGCTCTACTTGAGGGCTAGTTTCTATTCCAGCTCCTGCTGTTACTGAAAATACAATTGTCTTTTGGTCCAAAAGTTCCTGAAATTTGGCCTCTTTTGTGCTTTAGACACTTGAGCCTCTTTTCTAACCAGTTGTTGAATTGTGTAATTTCCTAGGTCCTCTGGAGTCTGGCTTCTATTGTTTCCTCAATCTGTATTAGAGGGTTATTTTTGGATCTTAGGATTCACATCAGTCCTTTTTGGAAATAAAAATGTATAATATATTTGTAACTGTAATTTTCTTTGAGTTAAAGAAGATTTCTTCAAGAGCACGGTTATCTTGCCACCCAAGGCTTTCTTTCGTGCTGTCTTACAGTACTGGAGGGGCAGCTTCTGCACGGGTATGGCTATCTGTGACCAGGGGTCAGTGTCAGGAGAAGGTCCCTCCAATGCCACCTTCACAACATGAGACCTTGGTTCAATTGTTCATCTCACCCTTGTGTCTAGAGTTGGATTCAGAATTAGATTAACAAGGTCACAGACCTGGGAGAACAATCCAAAAACGTCCACCCAGAATCAGGTCCCAACCCTGAGCACATGAAACAGAATGAGCTTTAGGAGCTTAGCTGCTCCCATCATTGCATGAGCATCTCTTTTGCCTTTGTCTCAGATGGCTGAGACAGAACTATGTATGTTCTCTCCTGGGTTCTGACTATTCTTGATCAATCATAGATATTTACTGACTAGCAGCCATGAGTACATCACAGAACTTGTTGCCATGTTTTAGAGCAGGGGTCCCCAAACTTTTTACACAGGGGGCCAGTTCACTGTCCCTCAGACTGTTAGAGGGCCGGACTATAAAAAAAACTATGAACAAATCCCTATGCACACTGCACATATCTCATTTTAAAGTAAAAAAACAAAACGGGAATGAATACAATATTTAAAATAAAGAACAAGTAAATTTAAATCAACAAACTGACCAGTATTTCAATGGGAACTATGGGCCTGAGATGGTCAGTGCCCGGTTCCATATATGTCACTGCTAGCCGTAACAAGTGATATGACGCACTTCCAGAGCCGTGACACGTGTCTTCCACGTCACCGGAAGTAGTACTGTACGTGAGCGACGCTGCGCTTTGCGGTGCCGCCACATACTGTGCTCCTCTCACTGACCACCAATGAAAGAGATGCCCCTTCCGTGAGTGCGGCGGGGGCCAGATAAATGGCTTCAGGGGGCCTGGCCCGTGGGCCGTAGTTTGGGGACCCCTATTTTAGAGTATATCCTTCAACTTCATCTCCCTTGTTTGTTGCCTTGCGTCCTCCATCTCTTCTACTTATAACCTTATCTTCTGGTTTCTTTTCCACTCGTTAGTAAAGATTTTGAGATGACCTGGTTCAGTTCTAAAACTTTTTCAAAGGATTATTGAGGAGGAAATGCTTGGAGCTATTTCCTCTTACCATTTTAAGGTATATACAACCCTGAAAGAGAGGAACTTTCAGCCAAGAATACTATACCCATCAAAGCTATCCTTCAAGTATGAAGGAGATATAAAAACATTCACAAATACAGAAAAGATGAGAGAATTTATCAACAGAAAGCCCCCACTCCAGGAAATACTAAAGGGGGTTTTCCAACCAGATTCAAAGAACAAAAGAAAACAACACCACAAGTAACAGCTCCACCAAGAACACAATAAAACCAAACTTAAACTGTGACTACAAAGGAAAAAAAGGGGGGAGAGGTTGGAGATTAACAGTAGCAAAGGACGATGAAGTGCAGAAATACTTATAAGATAGGGTACTACAATGAATATGGTAGGTACCTTTTTCATTACTTAATGGTAACCACCCTTTAAAAAACCACCACAAAAACACTTGACTTAAAAAAGGTAGCAACAGAGGAAAGAAGTATGGAACACAAACAAACAAAAACAAATGATAGAAAAACAAAAGAGAAGAATCAAACTAGATACAAAACTAACAGAAAGCAATTTATAAAATGGCAGTAGGGAACCCACAAGTGTCAATAATTACACTAAATGTAAATGGATTAAACTTACCAATAAAAAGACACAGAGTAGCAGAATGGATTAAAAAAGAAAATCCAACTATATGCTGCCTACAAGAAACACATCTAAGCAACAAGGATAAAAACAAATTCAAAGTGAAAGGCTGGAAAACAATACTCCAAGCAAACAACACCCAAAAAAAAGCAGGTGTAGCAATACTCATATCTAATAATGCTGACTACAAGACAGAAAAAGTACTCAGAGACAAAAATGGTCATTTCATAATGATTAAGGGGAAGTTGAATCAAGAAGACATAACAATCCTTAATATATATGCACCAAACCAAGGAGCACCAAAATATATAAGACAGCTACTTATTGACCTTAAAACAAAAACTAACAAAAATACAATCATACTTGGTGACCTCAATACACCGCTGACGGCTCTAGATCGGTCATCCAAACAGAGAATCAATAAAGATATAGTGGCCTTAAACGAAATACTAGAACACCTGGATATGATAGACATCTACAGGACACTTCATCCCAAAGCGACAGAGTATACATTTTTCTCTAGTGTACATGGAACATTCTCAAGAATTGACCATATGTTGGCCACAAAGACAATATCAGCAAATTTAGAAAAATTGAAATTGTACCAAGCATATTTTCTGATCATAAAGCCTTGAAACTAGAATTCAACTGCAAAAAAGAGGGGGAAAAACCCACAAAAATGTGGAAACTAAACAACATACTTCTAAAAAATGAATGGGTCAAAGAAGAAATAAGCGCAGAGATCAAAAGATATATACAGACAAATGAAAATGAAAATACGACATATCAGAATCTCTGGGATGCAGCAAAAGCAGTAATAAGAGGAAAGTTCCTATCACTTCAGGCCTATATGAACAAACAAGAGAGAGCCGAAGTAAACCACTTAACTTCACACCTTAAGGAACTAGAAAAAGAAGAACAAAGACAACCCAAAACCAGCCGAAGAAAGGAGATAATAAAAATCAGAGCAGAAATAAATGAAATAGAGAACAGAAAAACTATAGAAAAAATCAATAAAACAAGGAGCTGGTTCTTTGAAAAGATCAACAAAATTGACAAACCCTTAGCAAGACTCACCAAGGAAAAAAGACACAGGACTCAAATAAATAAAATCCAAAATGAAAGAGGAGAGATCACCACAGACATCATAGATATACAAAGAATTATTGTAGAATACTATGAAAAATTATATGCCACCAAATACAACAATCTAGAAGAAATAGATAAATTCCTAGAACAATACAACCTTCCTAGACTGAGTCATGAAGAAGCAGAAAGCCTAAACAGACCAATCAGCAGGGAGGAAATAGAAAAAACTATTAAAAACCTCCCCAAAAATAAAAGTCCAGGCCCAGATGGTTATACTAGTGAATTCTATCAAACATTCAAAGAAGACTTGGTTCCTATTCTACTCAAAGTCTTCCAAAAAATTGAAGAAGAAGCAATACTTCCAAACACATTTTATGAGGCCAACATAACCCTCATACCAAAACCTGGCAAGGAATGGCACAAAGAAAGAAAACTACAGACCAATATCTCTAATGAATACAGATGCTAAAATACTAAACAAAATACTGGCAAACCGAATACAACAACATATTAAAAAAATAATACATCATGATCAAGTGGGATTCATCCCAGAATCTCAAGGATGGTTCAACATACGCAAAACGGTTAACGTAATACACCATATCAACAAAACAAAGAACAAAAACCACATGATCTTATCAATAGATGCAGAAAAGGCTTTTGATAAAATACAACACAATTTTATGTTTAAGACTCTCAACAAAATGGGTATAGAAGGAAAATATCTCAACATGATAAAGGCTATATATGATAAACCATCAGCCAACATCCTATTAAACGGCATAAAACTGAGGACTTTCTACCTTAAATCAGGAACAAGACAGGGTTGTCCACTCTCTCCACTCTTATTTAACGTGGTGCTAGAAGTTCTGGCCAGAGCAATCAGACAAGACAAAGAAATAAAAGGCATCCATATCGGAAAAGAAGAAGTAAAGGTATCACTTTTTGCTGATGATATGATCCTATACATCGAAAACCCAAAGGACTCCACAAAAAGGTTATTAGAAACAATAAACCAATACAGTAAGGTCGCAGGATACAAAATTAACATACAAAAGTCCATAGCCTTTCTATATGCCAACAATGAAATATTAGAAAACGAACTCAAAAAAATAATCCCCTTCACGATTGCAACAAAAAAAATAAAATACCTAGGAATAAACATAACAAAGAATGTAAAGGACCTATATAATGAAAATTACAAAGCATTGTTAAGGGAAATCGAAAAAGATACAATGAGATGGAAAAATATTCCTTGTTCTTGGATAGGAAGAATAAATATAATCAAAATGGCCATATTACCCAAAGCAATATACAAATTTAATGCAATTCCCATCAAAATCCCTATGAGATTTTTTAAAGAAATGGAACAAAAAATCATCAGATTTATATGGAACTATAAAAAACCCCGAATAGCCAAAACAATCCTAAGGAAAAAGAATGAAGCTGGGGGCATTACAATACCTGACTTTAAACTATATTATAGGGCCACGATAATCAAAACAGCATGGTATTGGCAGAAAAATAGACACTCAGACCAATGGAACAGAATAGAAAGCCCAGAAATAAAACCACATATATATGGTCAAATAATCTTTGATAAAGGGGCCAACAACACACAATGGAGAAAAGAAAGCCTCTTCAACAAATGGTGTTGGGAAAACTGGAAAACCACATGCAAAAGAATGAAACTCGATTACAGCCTGTCCCCGTGTACTAAAATTAATTCAAAATGGATCAAAGACCTAAATATAAGACCTGAAACAATAAAGTACATAGAAGAAGACATAGGTACTAAAATCATGGACCTGGGTTTTAAAGAACATTTTATGAACTTGACTCCAATGGCAAGAGAAGTGAAGGCAAAGATAAATGAATGGAACTACATCAGAATAAAAAGTTTTTGCTCAGCAAGAGAAACTGATATAAAAATAAACAGACAGCCAACTAAATGGGAAATGATATTTTCAAACAACAGCTCAGATAAGGGCCTAATATCCAAAATTTACAAAGAACTCATAAAACTCAACAACAAACAAACAAACAATCCAATAAAAAAATGGGAAGAAGACATGAACAGACACTTCTCCCAGGAAGAGATACAAATGGCCAACAGATATATGAAAAGATGCTCAGCTTCATTAGTTTATTAGAGAAATGCAAATCAAAACTACAATGAGATACCACCTCACCCCTGTTAGATTAGCTATTATCAACAAGACGGGTAATAGCAAATGTTGGAGAGGCTGTGGAGAAAAAGGAACCCTCATTCACTGTTGGTGGGACTGTAAAGTAGTACAACCATTATGGAGGAAAGTATGGTGGTTCCTCAAAAAACTGCAAATAGGCCTGACCTGGTGGTGGCGTAGTGGATAGAGCGTCGGACTGGGATGCGGAAGGACCCAGGTTCGAGACCCCGAGGTCGCCAGCTTGAGTGCGGGCTCATCTGGTTTGAGCGAGGCTCACCAGCTTGGACCCAAGGTCGCTGGCTCCAGCAAGGGGTTGCTCAGCCTGCTGAAGGCCTGCGGTCAAGGCACATGTGAGAAAGCAATCAATGAACAACTAAGGTGTTGCACCGCGCAATGAAAAACTAATGATTGATGCTTCTCATCTCTCTCTGTTACTGTCTGTCTGTCCCTGTCTATCCCTCTCTCTGACTCACTCTCTGTCTCTGTAAAAAATAAATAAATATTAAAAAAAAAACAAAAAACTGCAAATAGAACTACCTTATGACCCAGCAATCCCTCTACTGGGTATATACCCCAAAACCTCAGAAACATTGATACGTGAAGACACATGTAGCCCCATGTTCATTGCAGCACTGTTCACAGTGGCCAAGACATGGAAACAACCAAAAAGCCCTTCAATAGAAGACTGGATAAAGAAGATGTGGCACATATACACTATGGAATACTACTCAGCCATAAGAAATGATGACATCAGATCATTTACAGCAAAATGGTGGGATCTTGATAACATTATAAGGAGTGAAATAAGTAAATCAGAAAAAAACAAGAACTACATGATTCCATACATTGGTGGAACATAAAAATGAGACTAAGAGACATGGACAAGAGTGTGGTGGTTACCAGGGGTGGGGGGAGGGAGGACATGGGAGGGAGGGAGGGAGAGAGTTAGGGGGAGGGGGAGGGGCACAGAGAACTAGATAGAGGGTGGCGGAGGACAATCTGACTTTGGGCGAGGGGTATGCAACATAATTTAATGACAAAATAACCTAGACATGTTTTCTTTGAATATATGTACCCTGATTTATTAATGTCATCCCATTACCATTAATAAAAATTTATTAAAAAAAAAAAAGGTATATACAATAGCAAGGGTGTGCAACTTTTATGATATTCTTTTTTTTTTTTTTCAGAGACAGAGAGAGGGATAGACAGGGATAGACAGATAGGAACGGAGAGATGAGAAGCATCAATCATTAGTTTTTCGTTGCGACACCTTAGTTGTTCATTGATTGCTTTCTCATATGTGCCTTGACCGTGGGCCTTCAGCAGACCGAGTAACCCCTTGCTCAAGCCAGCGACCTTGGGTCCAAGCTGGTGAGTTTTTGCTCCAACCCGATGAGCCCGCGCTCAAGTTGGCAACCTTGGGATCTCGAACCTGGTTCCTCCACATCCCAGTCCAGTGCTCTATCCACT
This sequence comes from Saccopteryx bilineata, assembly GCF_036850765.1. Taxonomy (NCBI): domain Eukaryota; kingdom Metazoa; phylum Chordata; class Mammalia; order Chiroptera; family Emballonuridae; genus Saccopteryx; species Saccopteryx bilineata. Next base: position 63,382,522 of record NC_089490.1, on the reverse strand, counting down.
GCACCACTGCCTGGTCAGGCTATGATATTCTTAAATGGCTGCTATGATGTCAAGTCCAGGAAAATACAAGATGGGACACACTGTAGTCCATTCTAACAAAACTGTGGATCCTTGTGACTGAATTTACTCCCCTGACAGATCTAAATGGAAAGGGCTTACTTGTTACTTGTTCAGCAAGGGAAAATTATGCCTGGAAATAATGCCTATATAAATGTCTTGAAACAGAGACTGCTTGAGTCTGCATTTGTTTAATTTCAAGGTTCTGCAACTATACAGTTGAATTTTTGTTGAATAGGTATGGTGGCCTATGAAAGCTTACATATTTAGGAAATCACTGACTCCTTATATATATATTTTTTAGTTTATTATGTCACGCATTTAATACTTAAATAAGAACAATAAACGTATACAAAACTAGATTATATTATAAGAAAGAGCTTTAAAATAGTAATGAAAAAATATTAAGTAATACCTGACAAAAATACACTAAAACTATTATTTAAGATATTTCCATAATGCTTTTTTTTTTTTTAGTTTAAAGGGTTTCATTTTTTTTTTTTTTACTTTTTTATTATTAATTTTAATGCAGTGACCTGCATTGGTAAATCAGGGTACATATGTTCAGAGAAAACATCTCCAGATTATTTTGACGGACTCCTTATACTTTGTAATACAGCCTCCTATTACATCCTCTCAAGGCTCCCAGTGTTCCTTCAGATTGTTCATGATCTCAGCAGCCTGATTGGAGTAGGCCAGCATTCCAAACTAACGTAGCTTGAAGGATGTGTCATTTGTAGACTTATAATAAACTTGGGAAAGTTCAAGAAAGCTCTGTTTTGCCAACTCACAAATCCATATATTTTGCCGCTGGTATCCAGAGTAAATGAAAATGCTGTCAACCTTGTCTTCCCTGTCAAGTTTTGTACAAAGTGCTTAAGCCATACTAAAAACTCCTCTCGTTTATTGTGGTAGTAGGACATGAGGAATGTTAAGGATTGAAGTTTTTTGTTTTTTTTTAAAGGCCTGTTTAGCATCATCGAGCCCAATTTCCCATCCTATTTGAAATCCTTTTACAATAATGACATTAGGGACCTCTGCAGCCGCTGCTGAACATTTTAGCAGGTCGGGAGCTCACCATCACTTCAGAGCCCTTCCATTTTATACAGTTGTGATTACTAGAAAATCCCTCCTTAGTTTTAGTAGAGCTCTATCTCCCTTAATTTTTTTTTTTTTTTTTTTTTTTGGTATTTTTCTGAAGTTGGAAACGGGGAGGCAGTCAGGCTCCCATATGCGCCCGACCAGGATCCACCCGGCATGCCCACTAGGGGGCGATGCTCTGCCCATCCTGGGTGGCGCTCTGTTGCAACCAGAGGCATTCTAGCACCTGAGGCAGAGGCCACAGAGCCATCATCAGCACCCGAGCCAACTTTGCTCCAATGGAGCCTTGGCTGCGAGAGGGGAAGAGAGAGTCAGAAAGGAAGGAGAGGGGGAGGGGTGGAGAAGCAGATGGGCGCTTCTCCTGTGTGCCCTGGCCAGGAATCGAACCTGGGACTCCTGCACGCCAGGCTGACGCTCTACTACTAAGCCATCCGACCAGGGCCCTCCCTTAATTTTTCATTGTGACATTATTTGTGTCCTCTAGAATGGAAAAGAACAAATTATATCTAATTTTTTCATGATAGCCCATTAGCTCTCTGAAGACAACTCTTCCATGAGCCTTTAAATCTCCCTTTCTTGAGGTTTAACATTCCTGATTTCATGCACCTCCTGGGACAATAGACTCAGCACTTGTCATGATCCTCGTTGCTCTTCCCTGCTCTTAACATTCAGCAAAATACAAGAGTCTCAATGTGATATGAACACTAAAGGATAGAATGAAGATATGACCCCATCTCTACATTATGCATCTCTTGATCCATCCCAAGATTGTGTTAAACTTCCTGGCAATTGTGTCACAGTACTAACCCATCTCATGAAATCAGGACTTTCCCATTCTATCTGTACAAAGGTGACTTCTTAAATCCCAGTATAGGATTTGACATCTATTTTTGCTAAATTGCATCCTGATACGTTTACCCCATCATGCCAGCCTGTGGTCATCACTGAGGGTCTTAATTCTGTCTCCTAGAGCAGTGGTCCCCAACCTTTATTGGGCCACAGACCGGTTTAATGTCAGAAAATATTTTTACGGACTGGCCTTTAGGGTGGGACGGATAAATATATCACATGACCGAGACAAGCGTCAAGAGTAAGTCTCCAGGGGTCCTCAAACTACGGCCCGCGGGCCGCATGCGGCCCCCTGAGGCCATTTACCTGGCCCCCGCCGCACTTCCAGAAGGGGCACCTCTTTCAATGGTGGTCAGTGAGAGGAGTATAGTTCCCATTGAAATACTGGTCAGTTTGTTGATTTAAATTTACTTGTTCTTTATTTTAAATATTGTATTTGTTCCTGTTTTGTTTTTTTACTTTAAAATAAGATATGTGCAGTGTGCATAGGAATTTGTTCATAGTTTTTTTTATAGTCTGGCCCTCCAACAGTCTGAGAGACAGTGAACTGGCCCCCTATGTAAAAAGTTTGGGGACCCCTGTCTTAGACGGATGTAACAGAGGGAATCTGGTTATTTTTTTTAAAATAAAACATCGTTCAGACTTAAATATAAATAAAATGGAAATAATGTAAGTTATTTATTCTTTCTCTGCAGATTGGTACCAAATGGCCCACGGACCAGTACCAGTCCGCGGCCCAGGGGTTGGCGACCACTGCCTAGAGTATCTTACCAGCTTGCTTCCCAGATCTTTTCCAAGTCAGAGATAAAAGTTAAGCATGACAGCCTAACTAGGTGGTGGCACAGTGGATAGAGCATTGACCTGGGGCACTGAGGACCCAGATTTGAAACTCTGAGGTTGCCAGCTTGAACACAGGTTCATCCAGCTTGAGCGCAGGCTTACCAGCTTGAGCGTGGGGTCACCAACTTGAGCATGGCGATCATAAACATGACCACCTGGTTGCTGGCTTGAACCCAAAGTCACTAGCTTGAGCAAGAGGTCACTGGCTCAGCCGAAGCCCCTCAATTAAGACACGTATGAGAAAGAAATCAATGAACAACTCAGTGTCACAACTATGAGTTGATGCTTCTCATCTTTCTCCCTACCTGTCTGTCTCTCTCTCTCTCTTTTTATCTCTCGCTAAAAAAAAATAAAATAAATAAGTTAAGCATGACAGAGTATGGGTCTCATGACCAGACACTTTTAGTCAGGTTCAATTGACATTACTCCATCACTCAAAACTGATTGCTTAATTCTGCTATCTTCCAGACCCCATTTTTTTCATATTATTCAAAGAGTAACCTAAGAGATGTCAGCTGTCTTGCTAAAGTGCTAGGATGCTATTTACACTGCACACCCAGAGCAGTAATCCCATCAAAAACCAGAAACGAAGTTATTTTGGCATGACTTGTTCCTAATGAAGCTTGACTCATCTGCCACCTTCCTGTCTAGGTTCTGAGTGGGTGATGGTTTGTTTGTCAAACCCAGAAACATCCAAGTATACAATTCAGAAAGAAATGCTGTTCAGAGACGTAGCTTTACTCACTATAAGCGTCGAAATTCTCAGAGAGCGAGTGGGAAGCTTTAAAAGGGCCACATACACGTCTGGACTGAGTGACAGGGAAAATGTTGGGGGGAAATGCTGTATTATGTGTATACATTATAAAAAGGAAAAGAAAATTCTTGGGGAAATGGCTCATAATACTGGGATTCCATTAAAAAAATAGAAATGGAACTTGGATATTATAAAACTCAAAAACTTCCAGTCCCTGAAGCCCACAGCGCTACAAATCTCTATTAGAGGAAAAGCAAGTTGAGTAGAAACTCAGTTGGAGGCAACCCCATCCAGGCAAGGCTGAGGCTCAGGGGGTGGAGGGGTTCCTTAGGAGAAAGATATCTAAATGGTGCCTTGACCATGGTGTAGGCTTATAAATCCCACAGAATGAAACACACTGAAAATGCAGACCAAAAGAGCCATCCTCACCCAGTTCTCCCAATGTTGCAGCCAGGCACTAAGAGCCCAGCCCCTTGCATGGAGTTTAGTTCACCAACGGGGAGGGGGGGGGGGGTCGGTGCAGGCAGACAGAATCCCGCATGCACGCAACAGGGATCCACCCGGCATGCCCACCAGGGGGCAATGTTCATCCCCTCTGGGGCATTGCTCCGTTGCAACTGGAGCCATTCTAGCGCCTGAGGCGGAGGCCATGGAGCCATCCTCAGTGCCCAGGCCAACTTTGCTCCAATGGAGCCTTGGCTGCAGGAGGGGAAGAGAGAGACAGAGAGGAAGGAGAGGGAGAAGGTGGAGAAGCAGATGGATGCTTCTCCTGTGTGCCCTGGCTGGGAATTGAACCCAGGGTGTCTTTCTGTTTTCCTGCTTAAGTCTCTCTCAGATATCAGGTTTCTGAGAAAGGCCTTGCAAGTCCTGCTGTGAAAGGACTAGGGTGTGTGGGCGTCGGCCCGGTGGCCCTCATCCCGCAGCCCATTGGCTGTTTTCATAGAGCTGTACTTCAGTTCCTCAAGTTCCCTTTCAGCATCAGAAATGACTGAACCCTGAAAAACGCTGCTGTGGAGTTATTCTTGGCTTTCTTCCCTCCAGCCCTGGTGTCGACCTGCCCATCAACAATCATTAACAGCCGTTGGAGGGGCTTTCAGTTGCCGGGCTTCTTGCTGAAGTGCTGTAACACCATTTTTCTAAGAGCTCAGTGGTTCTGTAGAGGTGAGCGGAAAATGGCAGAAGAGTTACATAAAATCCCCTCCATCTAGGGAGTTCGGTTTTTCTCCCCGTTTTGCAGGAAAACGAAGCCTCTGACATAGCTGTAGAGGTGCTGCCCTGCCTACCCCTTGTGGGGGCTGTCGGGCAGTGTCCTGTGTCAGCCCCAGAGATGGCTTGTGTCATTCTCAGGGACACGGTCAAGGGGTGCCAGCCGTCTGTGCGTCGTTGATGTGAGAATTGTAGCATCCCACCCTCACTGACCTGCTGTCACCTCTCTGCATCTAATATCCTGGCCAGACAGAGAAGAAACTGTCCCAAGCTGCTGCCAGGGCCTCCTGAGGCCACCAGCACCCCCGGGGCCCCCAGCCCCTTCAGGAGCCCAGAGCTGCCAGTGGGCAGCTCCTCCTTCTCAGTGTTACCTCCCTGTGAAGGACTGAGGACTTCAGGAGACGTTGGGGAAATTCTGTGCTCCTTGTGAACGTTAATCCGTCAAGTCTCTCGAGTACCAGAAAGGATAATGATGTTATTGTGGATCGATAATTAATACGTCAGAAAAAATGAACCATCTCCGGATAATAAATAGAGTGTTTTTCTTTCTTTTTAATAATAAATAATAATAATTAACGTTTCGTGTCTACCAACACTTCGTTGCCTTTTATTACTGTACTCTTTAGAGCACCCCTGCCCCCTCAACAGGCAAGTCACACAACAGTTCTATCCCTGGGTTTTCCACTGAAAATCTGAAAGGCCATGTCCAAATGTCTCCCACCCTAGCACTTAGCCAGAGTAATTGCTCAGGCTTGTGGGGTGTTTTTGGTTTTGTGTTTTGTTTGTTTTTTTAGAAATTAAATTTAATGGTATAGCTTTGGTCCGTTGGAACTCATAGGTTTCAGGTAAACATCTCTGTAGCATTTGAACTGTTCATTTTATTGTGTGTTCAGGCTCCTAAATTCCAGTAATTCCCAAAATATGAATATGTATAGGACAACCTGAAGTGAAATGCATGCAAGGAGTACATAAAAAACTTTTTTTTCAAAATCACTGTGTTCGTTTTAATATGTATTAAAAGGGGAACCTGAGATTTCACAGATAGTATTACTTAGGACAAGTTTCTTTATATGCCAAATTTGTGTAAAGAAGAAAGTGAGTTGCATTTGAGAAAATATTTAAAATTGCAATGTGGGTCAAAAGGATCTGTAGTTTGGGCAACACTCCGTAATTCAATCTTTTTTTATCCACTAGTCCTGTCTGTAAAATCTCTATTCAAATAAAGCCACAATGGGATTTTACTGGGAACATAGATCCATTCCTGTTGTCATAAGTTTTGTGTAAAATATAGAAATAGCTTCTTTGCTTAAGTACATTAGGACGAGAACACTGTGAGTATGCATGTGCGTGTGTGTGTGTGTGTGTGTGTGTGTGTGTGTGTGTGTGTTTCTTTCTTTCAGGCAACCATTCCTGGTTATCTGTTTCTACATTTCTTACAAAATATGCCAGCTTTCCTGCTTGGGTCCCTGAGCAGTTCTACCGCGACCTCACCTGTTTCCGTGGCATCTTTATGGTGCAGACAGAGGATGATGCCCCCCCTGACCACTGCTTTGTGTTGCAGAATTTCTTCAGGACTAGCTTAGATGATTTGCACTTCTGTCTCAGTTCTCTGTAACCACACCTCTGCCTCCCTCCTTTTCACGTTTCAACTCAGCGAAGTTCTGAAGAGGGATTGTTTATTTGGCTGGTGTGGACAGCCTTATAATTTAGATGTTCATCCAAAGAATAGCTATGGAGGGCAATGGGTTTGATATCAATAATCCCATGTTCTGTTACTAAAGTGTGCAGAGGACACAGCAGGGGACGAGGCATGACAGGTCAGTGGAGCCCAATTATAATAAAGAGCCTTGAGTGCCATGCTGAGAGGATTGGGTTTTATTCCACAGGAGATAGAATGATTTTCATTAGGTAGGTGAATCAGGCAGCAATACAAAGGAAGAAAGAAACAATGGCCAGGTTGTTGTGAGGGTCAAAGCAAGAAGTAATGAACAGAATAAGCCATGTTTCTTGGAAAAGAAAAAGAGATAGATGACTTTTAAAGCCTGAAGAAAAACAGGAAAGACCTAAATTGCGTAATTTTCTCTTGCACAATTATTCACTTATTTAATTGTTTATTACCTGTTTCTTCCTCTAAATCAAGTGGTAGGGTAGCCTTTTCTGTGATAAAGGAGGTGGTCCTCTGTGTTGCTCAATATGATAGCTGCTAGCCACATATAGCTGTTTGTTCAGCACTTGGAATGTGGCTATTGTTACTAAGGAACTGAAGTTTTAGTTTTATTTTACTTTAATTAATTTAAATGTAAATAGTCACATGAGGCTAGTGACCACCATATTGGACAGTGCAGAACTAGAGTATAGGTTCCAATCATCGCGTCTGCCTTGTCTGTCATTCTGTCCTTAGAGCCCAGCACAGTGGGCTTTATGTTTTCCATGAACTTTTTATGGAGAATTTTGGTCCCCACTTAAAAACAGAGGAAGGCGGAAATCTCCCATACACAGCAGGTGGGGGAAAGTCAGACCAAAGAGAGATAAATAAACGTCAGCTGTGTGATGGGAAAAATCCAGGGCCAGGGTTTGTTCTGTGTTCCCTGCCTTCTTGGCCTTCATTTCTGGCTTTTCCAAAGCTTAGTGCTTTTTCCTTGAAATATGTAAGGGTAATAACCAAACCGACAAAACATCTTAAGAGGAATGAGAAAAAGAAAGCCTGTTAGTGCTGCTTTGTTAGAATGGCAGGCGTGATATGAGGGAGATCACTCGAGATCTGTGAGGCGCTCAGGACTCATGCTCGTGACCTTGGGCATGTGGCCTAAGCTCTCCAAACCACAGTTTCATAGAAAATGAGACTAAGAATTATAACACTTCACTTACCAAATTGTTGGGAGGAATAAATGATATAATAGAAACATTTGTGTTTCATAATCCATAAAGTTCCATTCAGATATTTGTTGAGATTCGTATGTCCTGGAGTTATGTCCAAATGCATGCCTGAAAGGCAGTTATGTTAAAATAGGATTCTGATATGTGCCTTTCAGAAAAGGAAAAATAATAAGTCATCAAGTTCTGGATACCTCCACCCAAAAGAGAACCTCAATGACCCAAAAAGACTTTTATCTTCTCAATATTTAAAAAAAAAAAAAAAAAAAACTCTGGGAAATCTGATACCACACCCTCCTTCTTGTAGCTTTTTAAGACTCAGTAGTGCTGTTGCCAGGAAGTTTTTCTTGCATTTCCGTCCTCTCTCTGCCCTTCTGTATTCCGTGGCTACCTCAGCCTACCTATTTGCCCAAGACCACCTTATACTCGCCACTGAAGCTTTTTATACCCTTCTCTCATCTTCCCTGCTCTGGACTTTCACCACTTGCCTCTGGCTCTCTATGTCAGCAGTAAACTTAGATTCTTGTCTGCATGAACTGACATCCCCAAACTCAACTTCTGCAGCACCTGTAGCCTTCTATTAAGAAACATCTCTAGCGACCTGAATCCCACAGAAGCATCACTTTCCCTCCTGCCCCACCCGCCTCACCTGTCTTCTGTCTTCATGATTATAGCCAAGCTGGTTGTCATCCCACTTGGACTCGCCGTCCACACACATAGAGAAATCTGTATAACCCTGACAAAAACTACCACCCTGACACTGGAATATCCAATCACCTGCTCTCTGTGGGTCACAGCTACCTACACGGCAAAGGCAAAGCCAGGCCCCTGGGTCAGATCCAGGATTTTTACAGGGATTCCTGTTGAAAATAGTTAAGTTGCCATGAGAGCTCTTTTCTTGTAGTACAAAACCCATTTCTTTAAGACTTTATTAAATATGACCTCCTTTCTGATCTTTTTGTCATTTTACTTCTCGGAGTTTAAGGTACTTAATTAAAATAAGGGGTCATAACTCTAAACATCATAACTATAAACTCTAAAATGCTCATCGGTTCAGGGAACCTGTAGTTTTCAGGTTTCACCAGCGTGTTCCCCAGTCCTCTCCCTCGCTGAGAGCATGCTCTCTTTCGGACCATATTAATGACAGGAACCACTATAAACCCCATTGGCTTTCAGCATCGAGAAGCTTAAACAATTAGTTTCTATCTTGCATTTCAGTTATATCTTTTTTCTTCCCAAAATATTTATATTAATCAAGCCTAATCTTAATTTATGCTATTTGTCATCTTTAGATGTTAATTCCAATTCAAGCATCTCTTTATGATTAACACCCAGAAGATGAGGCCACACTAACCCCAGTCGTTGGTAAAAATACTGAAAATTAATGGACCTCTGGTCAGTAGTATACCTGATTGTACTGATAGCAAAACGGTAAAATGGTAAATACATTAAAATCACACAAAACATAAAACAAAATGAAAAATAGTATGTTTTAAAATCCTATGATATTAAGAAACAAAGTTTTTTTTGGTCTTTACAAGAAAAGAGAAAGCCGCACAAGACCCAGCACCATCGAGGGGCGGCCGGCAGGGCTGTGCAGAGGCACAGTGCGGTGATCAGTATGACCTGCATTCTCACCCCGGTGTCCTTAGAGCTGAAATGCAGTAAAGAAAAATCACATCTGCCTGACCAGGCAGTGGCGCAGTGGATAGAGCGTCGGACTGGGATGCGGAGGACCCAGGTTCGAGACCCCAAGGTCACCAGCTTGAGCGCGGGCTCATCTGGTTTGAGCAAAGCTCACCAGCTTGGACCCAAGGTCTCTGGCTCAAGCAAGGGGTTACTCGGTCTGCTGAAGGCCCACAGTCAAGGCACATATGAGAAAGCAATCAATGAACAACTAAGGTGTCGCAACAAAAAACTAATGATTAATGCTTCTCATCTCTCTCCATTCCTGTCTGTCTATCCCTGTCTATCCCTCTCTCTGACTCTCTCTCTGTCCCTGGGGGGAAAAAAATCACATCTGACTTCGCCACCTTCCAGAGGATGGCCACTCAGACATGGTACCTGGTAGTAAGGCTTAGTTAGCCCCAGTGGTCTAGCTATGTTCCCAGATTCATGACTATGAACAGCCTAATTATAATCATATTAGATCAGCCTAGGATACTTATAAAACACTTTCATATATGGTACTGCATACAACCAAACACAGTCCCCTGTTCCCATATAAGATGAGGTGTGCTTCTCACTTTTCATTTTACCAAGGCTGGGGTGGGGTAGGAGTCCTCCCTGAAACAGATACTTTTTTTTATATGCAAGCTACCTGACTGGAGAAGAATTTTTTTTATTATTATTATTCATTTTAGAGAGGAGAGAGAGAGACAGAGAGAGAGAGGGGAGAGAGACAGGGAGGAGGAGCTGGAAGCATCAACTCCCATATGTGCCTTGACCAGGCAAGCCCAGGGTTTCAAACTGGTGACCTCAGCATTTCCAGGTCTACGCTTTATCCACTGCGCCACCACAGGTCAGGCTGGAGAAGAATCTTCATTGCACATTTGCATTACTTGAAACATTCCCATTGTCGTCCTGCATTGGTCCATGCAAATGCAGCTTATACTTTTGGTGGCCCAGGACCTAAGGCACAAAGGCTAAGACCGACAGTTTGGATAAACTGCGCTTCGAAAGTGTGTTAAGAAATTAGTTGGGCCTGACTGGGTGGTGGCACCGTGGATGGGTTCAGCGAGGGAGCCCGTCTCCACTCAGTCTCAAGGATGCAATAGTTTCTTCCCGGGAGGGATAGAGCTCTTAGGGCAGCAGTCCTTTATCTCCATCTGTTGGTCTAAACGAGCCGGTGGATCTGTCTCTGCTGACCACCCTGGGAGCTCCCAGTAGCAAACAAAGGGCAGGCGCTCCCAGCAGCCTTCCTGAGGACCTGCCTTCCACTCACCTTCAAGTCCAGCTTATTCGTACAGTGGAAGCTGTTCGTAAGCCAGGGACAGCATGTGTTTTATAAAAATGCTCTCAGTATCTGACTTTCTCTATTTCCACCACTTGCACAACAAATACGCAAGGCAAATTTTGCCTTTTTTTTTTTTTTTTTTGCATTATCAATGTATTTTTCTCCTTCCTCCTTTCTGACGTTTTTGAATTAATGTTTGTGTGTTTATTTTGCATTTTTTCTAAGTTAACCCAACCAGACCAGTAAATTGAGGTCGAAGCGGCACCCCCTCAGCTGACGGCAGAGAACCCGGACTGGGGGCCGGGCGGCCTTCTCTGGCGAGCTGCAGAGTTGGCTCTCTAGGCTCCGGTTTCACCACTATAATTATGAGCGAGAAGCTTATAGTTAATGACGATGCTGACTGAATGGGAGAGGTTCTGTACTCATTTGCATTTGTTACTTGCTGGTAGTATCTCTGTTGAGGTCTCCATCCTTGTTTTTACAGAGCTTTTGGCGCGTTTCTGCAATTGGTGTGTGAATTTTTATGATCTGTTGCATGTTATTCATGCAATTTCCTGCCCCGTAATGGTATCAGTTTTCCAGGCGCAGAGGAATACAGACTAAAACCCAGGAGCCTGCATTAGCATAAAATGTCCCAGTTCTGTCAGTTTGATTAATTTGTCTCTTTGTCTCCACTCTATATGATAAGTGCTATTAATGGTTGCAACACTTCATATGTCAAAGTCTTTCTTCCTAATGACTTGAAAATGCGGTTTATTTCCCCCTTTTTGTATTATTTTTCTCATTTAGCATTCCACTCAAGAATAGATTTATGCCATGCTCTTTCATTATCTTACTGGTTGCAGCACTGGAGTGATTACATATGGTGTAGAGTATGCGTAAAGATGTGATCCCTGGGGTAGCAGCTGCTGATGCAAGCTGAAAATAGATCCAGCGTGCGCTCAGCACTTTTCCCAGAGGCCTTTTATTTATTAGTAACAGTCTCAGTACAGGACAGCTTGGATCCTCATTTAGCAAGATGACTTTTTGCCTTTCCAAACACGGCAGTGACTTTGCTCTATTTACTGACACTATTGTGTAATTTTTTTTTTAACCACCTTGTATCTCAGCAATGACTTAACCTAACAGAAATTGTAATATAATCTCGATATATAATGAACTCAAGAAGCGACAGGCTCCATTTGAAGTAATGGAGCTTGACAGATCTAAGGTTTAAATTAAATAATCCTATTTGTAAGACAGCATTCGTACATGGTACACTGCTTTCAAATGAATTTCTATTCTTCTCTAGTGCCTCTTACACTGTTTTGAGTAGTCTCTCTTTTAAATGGACCCTTTTTTCCCCCCAAAAGAAATACATTGTGAAGCCAGTGGCTCTTTCATAAGGAAAGAATAAAATGAAATTTATTTTTACCCATTTCAATCACTGAACTGGAACCAGCATCATTAATGATTCAAGATTGGCGGTTACTAATCCAAGCTGGCAAATCCAAATAGCTCAGACTTTTCTATCAGCACAGAACATCTGTGATATAAATAGAGTAGTGGAATTTAGGATTAAGATCATAGCCCACCTTCTGCTCATGTTTTAGGTTCAAATTGGTGTTTTGTTTTGTTTTCTCACAAACTTTAAATGTCCTCATCATGAATATGTGTATTTATTTTCTGAATAAATCCAAGAACTTTGTGACGTCATTCTTTCCTTTGAGGGTGCACTTTAAACAGTGTGAGGAGGAAGTTCGCTGTACGTATCAGCAGGCATCAAGACAGCTGATTCCTCGCTGCCCAACAACATCTTCCAAATTGCTAACATGGAAAAACAACAACACGAAAAGTTTGTAGACGAATGACCAATGTGAGAGTGTTATTGATTGGCAAGCCTTGGTCGTGTAATGAGGAAGCCTTGAAGAAAAATGAATTTATAGAGAGAGAGCAGAGCTCTTTCTGGTGGGGTTGGAAATAGAAGAGGCAAGGGAGTAAATTTGCTTCTTGCCATTTTGTCAGTGATTTTACTTGCTCCGGCGTCAAGCGGGCCTCAGAGCAGAGGAGAGTGAGCCCCTCCTCGCGTTCGTCTCTGCCCTGAGATAGTTCTGTAGGGTCCTTCTCTCTGGGAACAGAGATTGTAGTCATCCCATGATTGACTGGAAGTTATATGGGGTTAAACATATGATTTCCTGCTGGGTGAGGTTAAATATTAAAACAGGATTCATGATAAAGAAGTAAAATGGGATGGTTTCATTTTAGTGGGGGCATTGCCCCATAATGTTGTGGAAAGAGCAGTAGTTCAAACCATCCCCTAATGAGCAAACCAGTGGGCACTTCAGCGGGGGAGAGGAGAGGGCCCCCGTTTTTCCTGCCCCTGTGCACATTGGCACAAGAAGGCATAAACCATAGCATTTTATCAGCTGTATGATCGTTGGAGGTCAGTCTTCTTTCATGCTTGTTTAGGAGTTTGGACTGCTAGTAGCCCAGGCTCTGCTGTCCTGAGGGCACAACCTGTGCCTGCTATGAAGCCATCCTCGGCGGGCACAGGCCCTCGTGGCTGCTTTTTCACTCTTTTTATTTCATCCTCCTTTCTTTCCCTCCCGCCCTGCTTCCCTGCTTCATTATATGATATATCGAGATTATATTACAGAGAGCACCCACGCTTGATCTCCTGGTTCATTCCTAATTCCCTCCGTTGTGACACAGTAATGTTATAGCCAATTTCATTCTCCATCTAGTAGCCGCAGAACAGTGGGTGATCTGCTTGCTGTGGGAGAAGTGATACTCAGGCATGACAGGATGAGTTAAGGATGGGTTTAAGTATTAACTCTTAATTTCCTAGCCATTGTGGTTCTAAATTAGATTCAGTGTCGTTATAACCACGAGAGTGTGAGCATTTGTATGTATGTGTGTCTGTTACTAAAACCGTGTTTGATCAATTGAATTGACCTTGTTTTTCTGGTGAACCACATCAACTGTATTATGAAACAGGCAAACTAAATGAAGAAAAACATTTCACGTATCTTGTCAAATATTTCGCTGGGACCCTCTGAAAGCTGATATCGCCCTTCTGCTACCAGATCTGAAATGAGACAAAAGCACTTCACTTTTGATAAGTGGGACTTTGTTTTTCTCTGAAACCTTTTTCATTTCCAAAATGTCTGATGAGAGTTATCTCATTTAGGCTAAGCTCCCGAATAGATGATGTAAAGCCGGAAGGAGTCTCTCAGAGCCAATTATTACAAAGTGGTGTGTAAACCAAAGACTGAAGGAAGAATTGCATCACCAGATAGGGGTCAGGCAGAGGAAAAGAAGGAAGAAACTGACTTTATTGAGCACCTATTGTGTGCCAAGTAAATATAAAAATAATTGGAGCCAAATAATAAAATTTTAGTATCAGAGGAAGAAAAAAAGATAAATGGACTTGCAAAGCTTTTCTTTTAATGGAAAAGTAAGTTTTACAGAAGTGTTTGAATAGAAGAGAGAAAGGGCAAAAGGATAAGGGAGGGAGGGAAGTTACTAGAAAATCCATCTATAAAGGTAATAATAAGGTGGAAGAATTTCAGCCACTATGTAAGACAGAACTACTTAGTCGAGTTGAATGCCAAGATAGTTGCTAACAAGTAGAAATGCAATATTCATTTTTGTTCCTGTATCCCATTAGCAAATTCTGCCTCTTCAGATTCTTTTGAAAATAAAGAGGTCTGCGTCTGAAGCTTTGCTTGGCTCTCTGTCTAGTGTCCGCCTCACCCAGAAAACATCAGGAAATCCAAAATCAGTGGAGTTTTTTTTTCAATGGATAACTTAAGCCAATTTTGAGTCTGATTTAAAATTCGCTGTAAAAATTCATCCTGGCTTGCAGCAGCTGTGAGTGTACTTCACTTTCTATTGCTGACTCTTTCAGTAAAACACACATCCACTCCACTTTCCACACTTCACATTTCAAGTGGAAGAGAGCTATTCGGAGGCCCACTCTCAAAACTGACTTTGTGGACCTTGTAGAACTTGCTTTAAAACCTACCACAAGTATGGATGCATGTGTGCTTGCTGGTTGACTGAAAATGATCTTTGATCCGAGAAAATCTTAGCATCTGAATTTATGGAGGTGCGATTGTGTGCTGAGCTTTCTTCAGGTACTGTTGTGAACAAGCCAGAGTCCATGTGCCCCTGGTTTGGGTTATACCCAGTTCTACTGAAAGGATACATGCCCATCACCGAGCTAGGATTTATTAGTGAGGCCAGCAGGTGATAATGGAGTGGTCATTTTTACAGATCACTTTTTGACTTGGTCCCCTTGGTTGTCAGCAAGGAGAAAGAGGAAAAGAAGTGGCTAACGCAGCATGATGCATGGGAACTGAGAATGTCAAGGGAGTTTTTTTCTTCGGTAATATATTAGGAATCATAAAACCTTGATATTAAAAGTCATCTGACCTGGAACTAGGGCTATATTTTACCTTTTGTGTATCTTTTTTTTTTTTTTTTAGGTTGTTTTTTTTTGTTTTGTTTTTAATTTATTCATTTTTAGAGAGGAGAGAGACAGAGAGGGAGGGAGAGGAGAGAGAGACAGAGAGAGAGAAGCGGGGAGAAGCTGGAAGCATCAACTCCCAACTCCCATATCAAGCCCAGGGTTTCGAACCGGCGACCTCAGCATTTCCAGGTCGACGCTTTATCCACTGCGCCACCACCGGTCAGGCCCTTTTGTGTATCTTTTGTGTCCAATAAAGTAATGGTGATGATTTAAAAAAAAAAACAAAAAACCTTTTACTGAGCATTTACCGTGTGCCAGGCACTGCCCCATGCATTTTACGTGTTTAACTTATTGACACCGTGGGCTTCTGCTGTTATCCCCATATGCCAGATGAGGAAGCTGAGGCAAGAGAGAGGTTCATTAACTTGCTCAAAGTTCAGCTCCTGAGTCAAGGAGCCTGGGTGTAAGCCTGGGCACCTGACTTCAGAGCCCATGTTCTTAACCCCTGGCCTCAGTGATGACAGTGGTGATTATCATTAAGCATTCACATCCACATTCCACACCGGGAAGATGAGACCCAGGGTTACAAACCAGGAAGCTATAGATTTGGAGACAGCAAAGATCTCCAGTCTTGTTCAAGGTCTCCGTACCACACAGAAGTCACCGTGAACTCAGCACTAGAAATTTTCCTTTACACAAGAAATAATGAAAAGGAGGCCAAAAAAGTTGAAATGTAAAATGACAGCAAGGAGAAAATGTCTGAAATAAACCTTCATCCTTTTTCTCCACCTTGCCCGTTGATGACTCCTCAGTTCATGCCACTTGTTCACATAAAGATTTTAATATCTGGGTCACCTTGACTTACACAAGGAACTGCCTTTGTCCAGGGCCTCAATTTTGAGGCACTGAATGCATGAGACAAATCTAAGAAACCAGCTAATGATTTTATAATAACCCAGTGGAGTGGGCAGAATAACGCCCCCCTCCCCAAAGATGTCTACATCTTAATCCCTCCAAAACCTGTAAATACGTCACCTTACACGGTGAAAGGAATTTTGCAGATGTGATTAAACCTAAGGATCTTGAGCTGAGGCGGTCATCCTGGATCATCCATTTGGGTTCAGTGTGTAATCACAAGGGTTCTCATAAGAGGGGGGCAGGCGGGTCAGAATTTAGGAAGTCCACATTGAAGTTTGAAGTTCACGAAAGTGAGGATGGAAGAAGCTTCTAATGGCCCAAGTAGAGGTCCTGGCCACAGAGCTGGTCAGCTGCTCCACGGCCGTTATCAAATTCAGTGAACGGGGCCTGGAAGAAAGCTGTCTTTTCCCTGCCTTTTCCCCTCTCCGGCCAGAGCTGTTTACAACAAGCCATCTCATATTATACTAGTTTATCTACTTTGCATTTTTTATTTTTGAAAAAGAAAGGGCTCCTCGCCTTCTGTAAGAACTTTCACCTCTTGCTTTTTGCCAGACCAGAATGACTTACTGGGCAAGCTTTTCTTTTTAAAAAGTCCTGCATTGCGCTGTGGCTAAAACAACTGGCATCGGTGGCTCTTACCCTAAGGAAAGCTCTAGGCTACAGAATTCTGAGCCCTATCCTCTTCAATCATTTATAACTCTGAATTCTAAACTACACTGGTTATGCCTCTGACCCTTTACGTAATGCCTATTGTAACAATCGTGTGGTAAAGTGTCCCAAATGTCTGCCGACTGGAACCTTACTTTCTCCACATCTTTGGTCAATGACTTGGAAGCAGTGTGAGCTTTTTAAAGTCGTGCTCAGTCTTATATTGGCCTGTGTTCTCACATATCACCCATTCTTCCTGCTTGTGGCCTCTCTGATCCGTCGACATCTTTTTTCTCCGCCTGCACAGCCTGCATGCAGGCCACAGTTGGCACTTGGCCTGGACTTCTGTGACCAGCATGCCCCTTACCCAGCTTATTCCCCAGATGCAGCCAGAGTCTCCCCGCTATTCTCCCGCTCGATAGACCCCCCGTGGCTTTTTCATAGCACATAGTGACCTGGAACGGCCACCGGGCCTTCCCCCTGCTCGTCTCGCCAGCGTCACCCGTGGCCAGCCCAGTGCCACAGCACATGGTGTGCTGGGTTCTCTCATTTGTCTCTCACGTTCCTTTCCTTCCACAGGCGACACCAGTTCCCACCCCATGCGTGGCTGGCTGCTCCTCTCCCAGGCTCCGGCTTGTGTGTCACTTCCTCAGAGTTAGACGTGCTCCCTCCAGCACCCACACTCCCACCCCCCCACCCCTGTGCCTGTGACAGCTCTTGTCCTGCTGTGTTGTAATTACCAGTTGACTTGTCTCTGTCCCATCTGCCTAGAACCTCTCAGACCAGGTACCCTTTCTTCCTTACTCCCTAGTTTATTCTCCCTAGCATCTACCACTCTGGAACCGTGAGAGGTGGTCAGGATACTTCTGTTGCAGGAATAAAGGGATCTGTGCCCCATCTTGCCACAGGGGTCACCGGCAACTCCAATACAGTGAGTTCCTTGTGGGAGAAGGTCTGGTCTCCCTGCCTTGTACTGGAGGACATGGATTCCTCAGCCTGCCGGTCTCAGAGGGCTGAGTGCTATGGTGTGGCTGAGATCCCCTGGTCTCTACATAAGGCTGCACGCTTGCCATTTTGACACACCTGTTCCCATATTAGTGTGTGCTGAAGGTGAGCTACACTGGCCAGGGGACATGGCTAGCTATAAAGCCTTATTCATCACTGACAGATTCAGCAGTTCTTGAAGTTATGTTATCCAGGGCAAACTAAGAACAAAATAAAGGGCTTTTAGGTTTGTAGTCAATATAATCAGCTAAAATTTAATTCTCTATGGTGAACAAATGGGTTCTGAATTCCTTGTTTCCCCTAAAAAGTACGCCATGCAGAGTCACATTTATTTTTTGAGATTCTTCCCTTGCCTTGCTCTCTTTCTTTGGCTTGCCCCGTGACCCAGATATATAAATATCTTGTGTTCTTGTGCTCCCTCTCCTGGTCTTTTCTGTCCTTCAGCAAGACCGTGTTCCTAGAATCGTGCCCCCTTCCGCCCCTCAGGTGGGCCTGGCATGTGAACAAAGAAGCCAGCCGGCACTGCATGGAGCACTGTAAGACCCGCGGAGGACCAGAGACAGATTCACTTCCTCCTTGTCTGCCATTCAGCCGGACTGAGTGGAAAGGGGCCACACTGGTGCGAGAAAGAAACATGCCTGCATCCTTTTCTGAGACATGAAATGCTCTCTAGAAAAAAAAAATTGTGATAAAAAGCACTTAATAGTACTTTTTTGAAAATAGGCCTCCCTGGAGAAACACAGATTCTCACAGGATGTGCCCTATCCGTTAACAGTGCTAATTACCTAATTATCTGGTCAGGTGCAAGAAAAACCCCTTTGACATTCTGTTCCTTCCATATGCCTGATAAAGTGCTCTGGTGTCTGCTCTGCGGCCGTGGTAGGGAGCACAACTAGGTCTCTTCCCGCCAAGGGTAAGAATGGGAAACAGCCTCCGCTGGCTGGGCAGCGCCCGCTCAGGGCCTGTCACAGAGCTGGCAGCACCACCTGCCCTCAAGAGGGAGTCCAGACTTCATGGGGTCTTCTGGGCCCCAGTGTCCCCTGGAACAGCCTTAGAGTTCTGACTCTGCCCACCTTCTTTCTCTTGTTGCACTTGTTTCTTAGACATTTCATTATTTTATCTGTTTACTTTATATTCTTTTTTATCCCGTTTGACTTTCTGAAAGACCTTCCTTGCTAACTATGTCATTTTTCCTGCTTTAGTGTAAAAGGATTTTGCTTTTGCTTTTTCTCAAGCTGTTCTTGAAGAGTCCCCTCCCCCCAGGCATAAAATTCTGTTGTTCTCACTTAGCAGGCTGTGGGATTCTTCACTGTAAAGCCAGTAGCCGCGGCCACGATCACAGCCGCCTGGGCTGTGCAGGTTCACATATAATTTGGACAGACGGTAATGAAACAACAGAGCCAAGAACTGGTGGGCCATTAGCTTTAATCCTTGCTTGCACCCAGTGGGCAAGAAATACACACAGTGGAAAAATACTTTCCTTTCCATTCAGGGCTCCCAAAGCCACTGACTTATCTGAGTTTCCTAAAATCAAAAGTTTCTACCTCACCAGCCTTATTCACCTCTGTTCCCCATCTCCTTCTCTCTGCACAAACTGGCTTCTCCTTCAGCAGCATCTTGACTGCTTCTCTTCTCCTCCATGTGGCCTTTCTCTGCTCTCCTCCTGCATGAGCTCCTCTGCCCCATTTTATAGTGTAGAAATCAAAACCTTTAATCCAATATACAAACAAGGAAGTCTGATACAAAGTCACTTATCTGAGCATAATGGGATTCCTCATGAGAGTGCACCACCCCCACCATGCAACAGTCAAGGGTGTGGGGAAAAGCTCAGTTTTGAAAAGATCTTAGTATTAAAAGGGTGGGAAAGGCTTAGTCTTAAAACTAAGCTTTAGGCTATATAAGGACCCTGACTGCTTACAGCCTGTCCCCTACACCCAATGCAAACTATAAGCGAGCAAACCTATATATCATATTTACAAACTTATTTGACCAACACTCACCCACTCAAGCTCTCCCAGCCTTCGTTTTCTTTTTTTCTTTTCTTTTTTCTTTTTCTTTTTCTTTCTTTTTTTTTTTTTAAGTGAGAGGAGGGGAGTCAGAGAGACAGACTCCCTCATGGGCCCTGACCCTGACCAGGATCCACCTGTAACCCCTATCTGAGGCTGATGCTCGAATCCCCTGAGCTAGCAACTGTGCCCATGGCTGATGCTCAAACAAGTCAAGCCACTGCGAGAGGGGAAGAGAGAGAGAAAAGGGAGAGGGGAAGAGAAGCGGATGGTCTCTTTCCAGTGTGCCCTGACTGTGATCGAACCCAGGATGCCCGCACAGCAGGCCAATGCTCTTTCCAGTGAGCCAGCCAGCCAGGGCCCAGCCTTCATTTTCTTTTTTTTTTTTTTTCTTTTTTTTTTTTTTTTTGTATTTTTCTGAAGCTGGAAACGGAGAGGCAGTCAGACAGACTCCCACAAGCGCTCGACCGGGATCCACCCGGCACGCCCACCAGGGGGCGATGCTCTGCCCACCAGGGGGCGATGCTCTGCCGCGACCAGAGCCACTCTAGCGCCTGGGGCAGAGGCCAAGGAGCCATCCCCAGCGCCCGGGCCATCTTTGCTCCAATGGAGCCTCGCCAGCCTTCATTTTCAAACCAGCCTGCAGCCTTTTCCCCGAGTCCTGCAGCTCAGCAGCGCTGGTGTGTGTGTCCCCACCTGGAGTTCCGCTGGGTTTCCTCTGTGAGTTTCTGTGCACTGTCAGCCTCTTCCCAATGGGTTGTTTCTTTCTGTACCCTGGTAATCCCTTTTATGAGGCTCAACTGAAGTTTCATTAGAAGGGTGGAGAGCACTGGCTTCTCTCAGGCCGAGAAAGGTGTTAACTCCTGCGTGCTTATGTAAGAGCCTTTCCTAGAAAGCCCTGAGGCTGTTTTGACAGGATCCCCGGTATTTAGAAGACAGCGGTTGACCAGCTGACCCTCTGCTCCCGTCCTCCAGCCTGCTCAAAGTCAGGCTTGGTGCTATTAGACAGGCCAGACTCGCCTTCCTCCCTAATCTGCTATTCCAGGAGTCTTGGCCATGTCAAGTTCAGCATTTAATTATTCTCTGACTATGGGTAAGACATTGTGAGTTCCTCCATGGCAAAACTGTATTTTGGCTTCTTTCAAATTCAGTTCGGTACACAACATAGCAGATGCTCAAGTAAATATTTTTGGAGTGATTATTGAGTAGTGTCTTGTTTATGAGAGATACCTAGTATGTACACAAAAAGATTTATGTCCCTAGCATTTTGTGATCTAATGATTTCCTACTGCTTAATCTTTTTTAATGTAATAGCATTTGGCTAACATGAAAATGTGACTTTTTGTTCATTGTTTATAAATGTGTAATACTAATTGCCTTCTAAAAATAACTAAAAAACTTTTCATCACGATGCAACTATTCAACAAATTATTAAAATATATGTACATGACATGTAACAGTACAGGACTTGGTCCTTGACTTTCAGGAATTTCTAATCAAGACAGGCACAACATTCAGATAAAGCAAAACAACACTCATGTGATTAAACGCCAAGACTGATGGTCTATAAGCAGCAGCTATATCCTCCAGAACAGGGGTCGGGAACCTTTTTGACTGAGAGAGCCATGAACGCCACATATTTTAAAATGTAATTCTGTGAGAGCCATACAACGACCCATGTACATTACACATTATCCAATAAAAATTTGGTGTTGTCCTGGAGGACAGCTGTGATTGGCTCCAGTCACCCACAACCACGAACATGAGCGATAGGAAATGAATGGATTGTAATACATGAGAATGCTTTATATTTTTAACGTTTTTTTTTATTATTAAAGATTTGTCTGCGAGCCAGATGCAGCCATCAAAAGAGCCACATCTGGCTCACAAGCCATAGGTTCCCGACCCCTGCTCCAGAGGCTTCTGGGCGTCCAGTTGAATCACCGCCTCCTTTGCAAGGGTTGCCCCTGGCTGGCCCTTGCATTCCATATTGTTGGACATAGATCTCAGATATAGTTGGAACTGGTGAGGCAACGTGAAGATTGCGCCCGGACAGTAAGCACAGCTTGAGCAAATGCTAGCGGGCAGGAGAAAGGCTGGCAGTCTGGCTCAAGAGGACAACTTGAGATGAGCCTGGAGAGGAGATCATTTGGGGAAGTCAGGGAGGTCAGACAGAAGAGAATTAAGTTTGTTCTCTAAAGCAGGGAATTGCTGCTTGAAACACAGTCTGTGTCAGGAACATTCCCCCACAGACTCTCCAGCCTCCCTGTGATTAATGATCTGGAAAGATCATCAAGGTGCAGGAGAGAGGCAAGATGGTCACAGGCAGACAAGTGATAGTTCTCCCTTTTGCTTTGAGCCTCAGTATTCTTATCACAGTGGTGACTCTATCTAGAGATTCTTAGCCTCCTATGCTTGTTAAAGAAAGAAATGATGATGGAATACAGATACCTGCTAGCTTAGCCGAGGTTTTCAAATCTACTCCGTCCTGGAAAGCTGCTGGTAATCCCCTGTGGATGAGCTCCACGGATACTCCCTCCCGTGAGCCAAATAGTTCCTGCTGTAATAGTGCAAGGAGACTGGAGGACTCGCTTTCCATTTGGTTCGTCAGGTTTCTGATTTGGATCCCGTGAGAAGTCTGGAACACCCCTGGGTAGTGTGGTCACCTTCCTAGCACCTTAAAGGAATGCTCAGAAATAGTTGGATTTAGCCAAAACAAGAACACCTGGTGTTCTTGAGAATTGGTATTTGTCAAAAACTAAAGGTTTGCTTTCAGGATGTTTGGATATCCTTATTTATAATGTTTTCTTGGTTAAGAGCTGCAAGGAAATAGGTCTTTTATATTTTTAACAGTTCAAGCCACATTCAAAATAGATGGCTCAGAACAGCCTCCAGGCTGCATTCTAGATGCACCTGGGACTTCCAGCCTTTTATTATCATCTGAGTTAGCACGGAAAGTGTTTCGGCCTCACAGACACTGGACACAGCCACTCATTGCTGCAGGTTTCTGCCTCAGTTGCTTCAGCAGCAGTGCTGCCAGACATGGCACCACTGTCGTCCCCTGCCTTCACCCCCCAGCGCTCCGAAGCCTTCTCAGCAAAGGCTTTTCCCCGGTCTCCATTGATGTCATTTGCAAGCCTGGAGCCCAGGAAGACTGTGGAAGACTGCAGGACAAGAGCCCGATCTAGACAGAAACGGTAGCCACTGGCCATGCTGATGGAGAGATTCAGCACCCTCTTCATTCCCTCCATTCGCAACAGGAATCGCGTATAGAAAAGATGGGAACTCAAAGGGAGAGGAGGAGCAGTGGCTGAGGGACACACGAGGAGTGTGGGTATCGTGTCGTAGTGATTTCTGCAGCCCTGATTGCCTCAGAGCCTAACGTTCTATCTGCTAGTCCTACCGCTCCATGGCAGCCATTGTCCAGTTCACCCAGGGGGGTGTTCTGTCGATGACCACTGCTTAACTCCTCACAGAGCACAGATGGTGCCTGCACTGTGTCAGCATTGACCCTTCCCCACTGGCAAGCCCACTGCGGACACAGGAGAAGGGAGGAGGAATCGCAAGTGCACAGTCCCTTTGGCAAAAAGTCTGATTTCCATATATGCACCTACCCCGACTCACTGTACAGCCTTGGATAACCCAGGCTCAGCTTCTGTTGCGCGGTGGTTAGTAAAGGACTTCGATGAAGGAAATAAAGACTACAGGGATACTATTATTGCTGTCTTAACTATAAACCGTGCCTGTCAGGCAAAATTTGTAGCTTTGTTCATTCTGTCAGCCACAGTAACACCCACTTCCATTGCAATGGAAAGCTCTCTGTTGGAGGGGAGGGTACACATCTTCTTAGAATTTTTAGCGTTTCTGTCTCAAAAGCCCTTCAAGTATATTATCCGCCTTTCCTCAGCCTGTCCTTGCTTATTTCTACTTTGCAAATGAAAGCGGAAAATGGCAGCAAAATTTCTCAAGCTGTCAGGGTCAGATTACCTTCCTCACTAAAGACAGTGGTCCTTTCCTGGTGGCACTGAGTCCTTACGGCTACAGGAGCGGTAGTGGAGTCTAAGTCCACTTGCTTCCCGAGGTCAAAGGGAAAATAACATTTTCCATAAGATATTTGTGATCTGTCAGGTCTTCAGTCTTTATTTCAGATGGAAAATATAATTTAGGTTCTTGAAGGAAAAAAGTTTCCTACTAGGACATAATGGATGTCTTTAAATATGTGATGGAGGCCCTGGCCGGTTGGCTCAGCGGTAGAGCGTCGGCCTGGCGTGCAGAAGTCCCGGGCTCGATTCCCGGCCAGGGCACACAGGAGAAGCGCCCATCTGCTTCTCCACCCCTCCCCCTCTCCTCCCTCTCTGTCTCTCTCTTCCCCTTCCGCAGCCGAGGCTCCATTGGAGCAAAGATGGCCCGGGCTCTGGGGATGGCCCCTTGACCTCTGCCCCAGGCGCTAGAGTGGCTCTGGTCGTGGCAGAGCGACGCCCCGGAGGGGCAGAGCATCGCCCCCTGGTGGCCAGAGCGTCGCCCCCTAGTGGGCGTGCCGAGTGGATCCCAGTCAGGTGTTATGTGGGAGTCTGTCTGACTGTCTCTCCCTGTTTCTAGCTTCAGAAAATACAAAAAAAATAAAAATAAAAATAAATAAATATGTGATGGATTGTCATGTGAAAGAAGGATTCAAAGTGTCTGCTCGTCCCAGGGATTATTGCTAGGGTTAGCTCAATTCAGTTCAACTAATAGTTCTGGAGAACCTACCGGGCACAAGGCACATGCTGTAAACAGAAGGGCTGGGGGCGGGCAGTGAATGTCCTGCTGAACTCATGACGGCGATTATGACAAAAGCAAGAAGGTCTGACAGGGGTAGGAGAGTGTCAAATATTTACTGAGTCATTGGATAAACCAGGGAGAAGGGGGATATAGAAGGAATACATCTAGTCTCCGGTGTCTGTCCATCGGTGGGTGAAGCAGGAGTAATTTAAAAATCAAATTAGAGATTATTGCCAGGGTGATAAGTAGAATTTCTTAGGTAACCTGAGTAAGCCGACGAGCGAA
Organism: Saccopteryx bilineata; assembly: GCF_036850765.1. Classification (NCBI taxonomy): domain Eukaryota; kingdom Metazoa; phylum Chordata; class Mammalia; order Chiroptera; family Emballonuridae; genus Saccopteryx; species Saccopteryx bilineata. The sequence goes on along the minus strand of NC_089490.1, from coordinate 63,357,809 downwards.
AGGCTATCACACTGAAATATAGCTATGAGAAGGCAGTTCGTATTCAAATGAAAATGTTACACACACACACACATCCGGGAAGAGAAGCAGAGCGGCAGAGTGGATCTGGACGCTCTGTGAGAAGGTGCAGAAGCGAGGCCTCGGAACAGCAGTGGAAGGAAAGCAGAGGGAAGCAGAACAGCCCTGATACCGGGGTGGGAGCTCACTCTGGGTTACGTAGTGAGGGCCTTATGGGCTCCACATTCCAATTTCTATTCACAAAATTAGAACAAAAGAGACACGATGCAGAACTTCAACCATGTGAATAGCTACCAGAATTCTCTCCACTAATAGAAGAAAACCTGAGTGGTTATTGATTTGCCTAACTGGTAATTTCACCTTCAAGGAGGTAGACAATTCAAGTGTTGACTTGCTATTTTGGTTCTAATAATAGTGACAGACTACAAGGAATTGACAGAAGTACACACAAGAGTATCCATAGCATTGTGAAAGAAATATCCCCAGTAACCGCCTTTCTCATTTCTGTGTCTGTGAATTTGCCTGCTTGAGATACCTCATATAAATGAAAGCATCTAGTATTTGTCTTTTTTGTGACTGAGTTATTTCACTCAGCCTAAGACCTCAAGATTTATCTATGCTGTAGGATGTGATAGGATTTCTTTCCTTTTTAAGGCTACACAATATTCTACTCTATTTATATACCACTTTTTTTTATTCATTCAATGAACATGGGAGTTGCTTCCACCTCTTGGCTATTGTGAATGGTGCTGCTGTGAACGTGAGTGTGCAAATATCTGTTCCAGACCCTGCTTTGATTCTTTTGAATATATGCCCCAAAAGTGGATTGCTTGATCACATGGTAGTTCTATTTTTAATTTTCATCTGTTTTTTCATAGCAGTTGCACCATTTTACAAGCCCACCAACAGTGCACAAGGCTTCTAATTTCTCCATGTCCTTGCCAACACTTGTTATTTTCTGGGGCTTTTTATAGTAACCATCTTAATAGATGTCGGGTGATATCTCATTACAGTTTTAATTCATGTTTCTTTGATGATGATTGGTATCTCTCTTCATATGTTCGTTGGCTATTTTGTATCTAATTTAGTGAAAGACATAAATCTATTCAAGGTCCTTTGCCCATTTTTTGGTTATTTGATATTTTGTGTGTGTGTGTGTATGTTTTACAGAGACAGAGTCAGAGAGAGAGAGAGAGAGAGAGAGAGGAGAGAGAGGGATAGACAGGAATGGAGAGAGATGAGAAGCATCAATCATCAGTTTTTCATTGTGACACCTAGTTGTTCATTGATTGTTTTCTCACATGTGCCTTGACCGTGGGCCTTCAGCAGACCAAGTAACACCTTGCTCGAGCCAGCGACCTTGGGTCCAAGCTGGTGAGCTTTGCTCAAACCAGATGAGCCTGCGCTCAAGCTGGCGATCTTGGGGTCTCGAACCTGGGTCCTCTACATCCCAGTCCGACGCTCTATCCACTGCGCCACCACCTGGTCAGGCTATTTGATATTTTTGTTGTTGAATTGTGTGAGTTATTTATATATTCTGGGTATTAACCCCTTATCAGATAAACAATATTTTCTCGCATCCTGTAAGTTGCCTTTTCACTCTGTTGGGTCCTTGGATGCGCAGAAGTTAAGTTTGCTGTAGCCCCACTTGTCTGTTTTTGCTTTTGTTGCCTGTGCTTTTAGTGTCACATCCAAGAAGTCATTGCCAAGTCCAATCTGATGACGCTTCTCTCATATCCATTAGATGGATGTAAGAAAAACTTGTATAAAGAAATAGAAACGCCAGGTAGATAAAGAGTATGAAAACATCTAAGCTCCCAGTCTGGATGAAGTAAAGCAAACTGCAGGAGAAAATTAGACATGATTATGGTACAATTTGTTATGGTCAATATCTTTGAGGAATTGTGGAGTCCAGGAAAGCATTAAAAGTGTGCAGTTCATAAAAGGGCATCATCATTTTCAAAAACAAGGAAGAAAGTGAACTCAAAAGTTTGGAGAGCAATTTGTATAAGCTAGGTATCCAAACAAGTATACACTCTTGAGTCAGAAATCAATTTTGGAAGGTTAAGATGGCTTATCAGTAGCATGTGCTGGGGGGGGAGCTCAGATGTGAATTGACAGCACCATAAGTAATAAGCGACAATTAAATAAATCTTAGTTGGCTTTCCTAAAAAATAGGACCTAAACTGAGGGAGGTGATAATTCTGTCCTCTGTACCAATGACTGGAGAATTCACTCAGTCCAGATACCCTACCGGGGATGTAATCAAACTCAGAATGGTTCAGAGGAAGGTAGTGAGGATACAGGGGCTCATAACTGGTTCAGTTTCAGGGGTGGGAATTTTTGGCTTGATATGCAGAACCATTAGAAGGCTGTGAAGAGGGACTGAACTTCTCATCACTAGAAACCTTTAAAATGTTTTGTGTTTCTGGTTGAAGATAAAGTGGTTGATGGTTGGTTTGAGATGACTAGAGGGACGGAGAAAGTCAAGTCAAACCTTGACTCAAGAAAATTCTGGTCTAGGGAGATCAGTGATTTTCTGAATGGGGAGAGGGTCCTTCAAAATGGTAATTAGGTAATTTTTTAAATTTTTTAAAAACAGTTTTCTGTTGGAGGCAGTTTTTCAAATGAAACTGTAAACCTAGATGCAGGTTTTACTGTATACTTTCTTACTGGTGAGTGGGATGCTTTTCACTTTCATTTCACACTGAAAAAGGTAAAAAGTTACTACCACCTTATACCTATTTTAGGATCTATACTTATACTGAAATTGAGTTTTTAAAAATTATTCCATGAAGATCATTATATAATCTTTCAGAAGGGAGATACTCCATTTTCATTATATGCTTTTAGAGTAAATATGAATATAGTATATTTGTATCATCTATAGCTTTTGCCCATCACTCACCTAGGAAATATAACTATCTAAACCTGAATGAGGAGAGGGTCATTCAAATGGTAATTAGGTAATTTTAAAATTTTTTTAAAAACAATTTTCTGTTGGAGGCAGTTTTTCAAATGAAACTGTAAACCTAGATGCAGGTTTTACTATATACTGAATGAGAAAATAAGGCCATAGATGAAGGAGGTGAGATGAGTGGGTAAAACCACTCAGTTGAAATGAAGGTTTCACAGAGTCAAGGTACTGTTAATTCTCAGGAAAGACAATAATATGTTTGCTTCCCCTTCTCTGTTCTCATCAACCTTGAGACAATCAAAAAAATACCTAGGCCCTGGCTGGTTGGCTCAGTGGTAGAATGTCAGCCTGGCATGTGGAAGTTCGGGGTTCAATTCCTAGTCAGGGCACACAGGAGAAGCGACCATCTGCTTCCCCATCCCTCCTCCTTCTGTCTCTCTCTTCACACACACTCTCTCTCTCTCTACCCTCCTCCTACAGCCATGGCTCATTCAAGCAGAGTTGGCCCCAGGAGCTGAGAATGGCTTTATGGCCCCACCTAAAATAGCTCAGTTGTGGAGCAACAGAGCAACAGCACCAGATGGGCAGAACATCTCCCCATAGGGGACTTGCCAGGTGGATCCCTGTCAGGGCACATTCAGGTGTCTGTATCTCTGCCTCCCTGCCTCTCACTTAATAAAAAATAAATAAAAAATACCTAAGGAGAAATTTCAGCTATTATGTAGGCCCATGATAATTCTAAGCTGACTGACACAAATATGGGACACATGACATTTCCTGTACACATCAAGTTTGTCAGGCTGCCTTTCTAATTTGGAACAAAGTTTTGGTGTCACATGGCTCCCCATGAGAAAGGCATTTCTGCTTTGATGTCTTCCAGATTCTAAGAACTGATGCTAAGCTGATCCTGCTAATTTATCAAAGTCCTGTGTGATAAAAAGGATTTAGAGGGCAATAGAGGGACTCAACAATTACCTTCATTCTTCAGGAGAAATCTAGACACTGATTGTGAATAATGTAAATAACGAAAAACTCAAGTGAGAGTTCACCCTTCTTCATACCCAGGGAAGTACCACTTCCAGTTGGCCAGACTCCTTCGGATAGAGCTATATAAAACTGAATATTTTAGAGAGTGTAATAAAACTCACAGTTATGTCTTTCCATATGAAATGCCATTTCTTTTCTGGTTCATTTCAGAGAAACAGCAACAGAGGGGAAGGGAGCATGGCAGCTGAACTCTGTAGTCAAAACACTTGAGCGAAGCCCTGACTGACCAGCCGTGTGGCTTTGGGAAAATCCCATCGCCTTTCTGGGCTTTACCTCTTTTGACTTCTTTGATTGAAAAATAGATGAGGATTGAGTCAGGGAAACAGAAACCATGCCAGGTGTTCCAAACAGAGGGGATATAAAACAGGGAATTGGTTACACAGGCATGGAAAACTGGAAGAACAGAAAAGGGAAGGAGAATTAACCCAGAGATTAATGACTGCAGGAAGTGGCTTCTATTACTAGCGCAGGGGGGGATGAAAGGGACCTGTGAGCATGGAGGAGGGGCTGATGCCTCAGGAGCTGCACCTGGGAAGGAAATAGCCCCTTCCAGATACTCCAGCAGGAAGTTCCACACCACTCCGGCAGCCACTTCCACACCACTAAGGAATGAAAGAAAGAAAAAGGAAAAACCACAGCTTCTTCTTTCCTCCCACCTTCTGATCTCCCACCAGTGCCTGCTATTGGCTGAATCCAGTAACAAGTTAACCAGCAAAGGAGCCAGGGAACCTTAGTTTATAAACTCCCAGCCTTCACATTATAAGAGGGAACATAAGAAGAATGAACATGAGGCCAAGAGACAATAGTAAAGAAGCAGTTTATGAGTTTATAATGTCAGACTATAATTAAATGACAGAAGTTAAAGTTAGTAGTTGGTTAGAGCTATTTAGTTTTTCCTGTTTGTCTTAAGGTAATGCTGTTTTAGTACATGGATGGGTGGATGGATGGATGGATGGATGGATGGATGGATGGATGGATGGATTGGGTTCTGACCTAAACAATTTTGGAATAACTTTAAAGATTTTTAATCTTTTTTAAAAAAGTTGGTATTTAGTTCACGATTTAGGGGAAACTACAAGATGTACGTTCTGCAAACCCTTGTAACAGGAGAAATAATAGTGAAAATGTGAGTTTATTGCAGGTTCCTTCCTAAAATATCCCAGGAATTCATTTCAGGGAGTGTCAGATCATGCCTCTTGATCATGGGGACTCAAGTTAAGTCTTTGTTTAACCTACCTGGTTTTCTTTTTGTAAATCAATCAAAAAGTACCAACGTGGACTGACCATGTATTTCAGTTGAAGATACCCATGATCCTGCCAGTCCCCACTGACCTTCACTGCTGATCCCAGTGGCATTCCGGCTAGCCTTTCGAGTTTAACTCAAATGGAGTTCCACTGTTTGACCTCTATCCTAGGATGTTACCACCTCCATTGCAGTCAGGGAGCCCATTTTAACGGCAAGGGATAGGGTGTGTGCGTGCGCGCGCGCACGCGCGCGCGTGTGTGTGTGTGTGTGTGTGTGTGTGTGTGTGTGAATTCATGAGCATATGACATACGCAACTGAACAGGGACTCGTACTCAGAAGGACCCTGTACTTGGTTTAATGTTCTGCTGTCATCATCTTGAAATTCCTAATAGCCAACCTGTGGTGGTGCAGTGGATAGAGCATCGACCTGGAACACTGAGGTCGCTAGTTAGAAACCCTGAGCTTGCTGGTCAAGGCACATATGAGAAGTAACTACTACAAGTTGATGCTTCTGCCCTCCCCCCTTCTCTTTCTTTCTCTCCTCTCTCTAAAATCAATAAATAAAATCTTTTAATAAAATAAAATAAGAAATTCTTAATAGTCTCTCAGCAAGAGGCCCACATTTTCACTTTGCACTAGCCAGGCAAATAATGTAGCCAGTCTTGGTGTTAGAGCAGAGGAGAGCAGTTGTGAGTAGAGGCCCAGGAGAGGCCTCACCGAGAAAGGGGCGTTTGAGGAAGAGCCCGAAGGAAATGAGGAAGCAAGCCATGCCTTTTTTTGACTTTTTCTGATGAACTTCAACTCAGCCATCAACACTCAGAGCAAAGGTCACCTCCTCTAGGAAGACTGACACTGATACCTTTAGTAGTTACTGCCCCGAGCTTGGTCCTCCCTCATACCCCGCAAATACCTGTAACACAACATTTGGATTACATTGTAGACATTTGTATTGAGAATCTGTCTCCCTGGCCACCCTCTTAGCTCCTTGGAGAGACGATTCTTCTTTGTAATAATAGGAATAGGAATAGTTGTTACTTAACTATTCTAGACCCTGTTCCAAAGGGGGTTTTTTTATGAAGAAATAATCATTTAATAATTTCCAAACTGTGCATTTTTCCATAATTTAACACTTCTGAAATGGAGTCTCACAATTATAGTATGAAGGAGGCATAAAGTAGATGACCTTGTCTAAGTATGCGAGAACTTGGTCATGATGTCAATATTGACCTCACTACAGTTAAATAATAAGTGTGGTTGGAACCACACACATTTTGTTTAATTACATTTTTTCTTTATTTTTTTAATTGAGACGATTAATTTTAACAGGGTGACATTGATTAATTAGTACATAGATTCAGATAAAACATCTCCAGGTCATTTTGACATTTCATTATGTTGCATACCCATCACCCAAAGTCAAATTGTCTTCCCTCACCTTCTATTTGGTTTTCTTTGTGCCCCTCCCCTCCCCCCAGCCCCTTCCTCTCCTCCCTTCCCCTCCTCCTGGTAACCACCACACTCTTGTCCATGTCCATGAGTCTCATTTTTGTGTACCACCTACATATGGAATCATACAGTTCTTAGTTTTTTCTGATTTACTTATTTCAGTATAATGTTATCAAAGTCTATCCATGTTGTTGTAAATGATCTGATGTCATCATTTCTTATGGCTGAGTAGTATGCCATAGTATATATGTACCACATCTTTATCCAGTCATCTGTTGAAGGGCTTTTTGGTTGTTTCCATGTCTTGGCCACTGTGAACAATGCTGCAATGAACATGGGCTGCATGAGTCTTTACGTACCAATGGTTTTGAGTTTGGGGTGTATATTCCCAGTAGAGGGATTGCTGAGTCATACGGTAGTTCTATTCTTAATTTTTTGAGGAACCACCATACTTTCTTCCATAATGGTTGTACTACTTTACATTCCCACCAACAGTGGATGAAGGTTCCTTTTTCTCCACAGCCTCTCCAACACTTATTACCAGTCTTATTGATAATGGCTAGTCTAACAGGTGTGAGGTGGTATCTCATTGTAGTTTTGATTTGCATTTCTCTAATAGCTAATGAAGATGAGCATCTTTTTATATATCTGTTGGCCATTTGTATTTCTTCCTAGGAGAAGTGTCTGTTCATGTCCTTTTCCCATTTTTTTATTGGATTGTTTGCTTGTTTGTTGTTGAGTTTTATGAGTTCTTTGTATATTTCTGGTATTAGACCCTTATCTGTGCTATTGTTTGAAAATATCATCTCCCATTTAGTTGGCTGTCTGTTTTTTTGGTTGTCAGTTTCTTTTGCTGTGCAAAAGCTTCTTAGTCTGATGTAGTCCCATTCATTTATTTTTGCCTTCACTTCCCTTGCCTTTGGAGTCAAATTCATAAAGTGCTCTTTATGGCCAAGGTCCGTGAGTTTAGTTTTAGGTCTTATATTTAGGTCTTTGATCCATTTTGAATTAATTTTAGTAATTCAAAATGGATCAAAGACCAAAGGTTTTACCAAAAGGCAGGCACTGTTGGTATTTGCAGCTGGAGAAACTTAAGCACAGAAAGGTTAAATTACCAGCCCAAGTTCCGCAGCTATTACAGAGTAGACCTGGGATTTGAATCTAAGAAAACTGGTTCCCCCAGACCTCACAAACTGCACAGTGAGTGCCTGATACATGGCTGATAAATTACTCAATGAGCAAATGAAAAGTGATAACCAAAAGATCAGATAGAGAATCTCAGGGAAGAGTTACAAACAGGAAAGGGCCTGTAGGTTGTAGCTGAAGACCCAGACTCAAGCCTGCACAGAGAGAAAACACACTTAATTTTATGCTTTGACACCCTATTTTAAGGTGACCAACTTTTTTACAATGAAAAGGACAAAAATAAATTGAAGAAAAAAATATTTTAAATAAAAGAAACATTTTATTTATTGCAACAGTAATACACTATAATATGATAAATGCATAATAAAAACATTTGTAATGTTTTATATTGTAATTATGCTTACATGCCTATTAATTTTTAATAATATTGTAAGAATAAAGTACTCAGTTAAATACAAATATGTCACATCACACGCAATGGATCGACTCTGCATCAATCGAATATGGACATTTACAGATTAGTTTTCCAATATCAGAAAGGAGGACATATAGGAGGATACTTTTCAAGGAAGGATGGAACTTACAAAAGGACTGACCTCCCTAAAGGAGGACGATTGGTCACCTTACCTATTTATCAGAACAGATGATGATTTTCTTTAGAAAAATCACCATATGAAATTACGCACTTCTGTGTATTAATCAATTTGATTGTTGATATAGTTCTTCTGTTACTTTAGGAAAGGAAACAAGATAGCTTTATCTTGCTCTGTCTTTAACCAGAAGTGTTAAAACGACTAGAGAGCTTTGTTGAAATAGTGAAATTAATTTAACATGTACTTCCTGAGTGTAGAATGCTTGTATAGCACGCTGCTTTGGGGAGAAAAGTATGATGACTTGGATTTAAGTTATGAAAATTCAGATTAGAAGTGATGGCTCAGTGCTAATTCAATCTTCACCCTACAGAAAGGTGAGACTTACAAGTGCCCAAGCCTAAGCTCTGTCCAGCAGTGGGGGGGAGGGGCTCCTGCGAGCGAGCACCCCAACTTGCCAGCAGCACCCGGACGTGCTCTCTGCCAGTTAAGTTTCATGCAGTGTGGGGGGTGGGAAGGAAGGTAAGTTGTCACTAGTGTTGTTTTCTTTATTTGACAACTGCCTTGCTGTGCAAAAAGTCAACCCAGAGGGCTGGTCAGTGGCTGCAGCGTTTTTAAAAGCCCATGGGCATAGCTTCACTCCCTTCCCCTTCCTGGCCCCTGCAGGGCAGAATAGGTCCAGCTGCATCGGGGAAGTGTACGTGGTGCCGCTGAGGGTAAGTTTCCACGTTCTATAAGGATGTAATTAAGGAACCTTGAGAAGTGTGCCTCCCCTTCCCTAGAGAGCAGTCACTGATCTCCTGACTTGTCCGATTAGCCTTCTGCAGATGGCTCAGTGCTACAGCTGTGAGTATGCACTGCCAGGACCAACTGAGAGACCTTAATCACATGGCTTAAGAAGGAAATGCTCTTCCAAGTCCCATAAAAAAACCCAAACCCCCTTCTCAATATACGCCTGAGGCCATCAGCCCGATCCCTGTAATAGTGCAGAAAGATAAAACTTAGAAGTTTTATACGCTCTGTCCAGCAGCAAACGGAGCACCTCCTGAGAGTGAGCGCCCAGCTCTGCCGACAGTGCCCAGAGCGCCCTTGCCAGTTAAGCTTTCATCAGTTCATCTTCCTTTCGTCAGCAGCATAGAGATAATACATCAGAACCCAAAGGAATATAGGACTAGGGTCATAATTTCAGTGGATCAGATTTTCAACACCTTGCCAGCACGTGGACTCACACCATCATGTATGAGTTTGGTACTCTGACCTAATTTCCTTCAGGCCTGAAACCTGAAAGTCGGTGCCACTTGCCTTCTGTGTGCCAACTCCTACATGAGGTCACTGCCTCATTGGGAGCAACCAAGGGCAGAGGGGATGTCACTCCTGACCTCTCCCAGGTCTTAGCCCCACAGGGCACACTTCTTTCTGTCCCCACTGTATGAATGTCAGAGTACATTATGGAACGAAGTAGTTATGTGCTTAAACATGATGAAAAAATACTCTTCAAAAACAATCCATCCAGCCTAACCAGGTGGTGGTGCAGCGGATACAGCATTGGCCTAGGACACAGAGAACCCAGGTTTAAAACCCTGAGGTCACTGGCTTGGCATGGGGTCACTGATTTGAGTGTGGGATCATAGACATGACCCCATGGTCGCTGGCTTGAGCCCAAAGGTCACTGGCTTGATGCCCGAGGTCACTGGCTTGAGCAAGGTGTCAATGGCTAGGCTGAAGCCCTCCAGATCAAGGCACATATGAGAAAGCAATCAATGAACAACCAAGATTACGCTGCAATGAAGAATTGATGCTTCTCATCTCTCTCCCTTCCTATCTGTCCCTCTCTCTGTCTCTCTCTCTGTCCCTTTCTCACTGAAAATAAGAAATCAACATGATAGCTGCTTTTAATTGATTTGTACACATGATTTGTAGACCTGCCTCCCCTGTGTAGTCAGCAGTGCTTGCAAGAACCTAGAGGAGGCATGGCTTTGCACAGAGGGTCAGAAAGCCCGCCCCAAACACCAGCAAGTTTAATCTACTTCCATTAGAACAAAACAATTGGCCGTAGGCAGTGTATTTCCAATTGTCTGAGTTAGTCTGTGTATGCGCATGCACATGTACACACAAGCTGTGCATAAGTAGCACATTTCCAGTCTGTGTAAAATACACTGGATGAACAGCTTGTGCCGGTAGTCTCAGCCCCTGAAGATATACCAGGAAAGAAGACAAGCTGCATGGCAAAGCCACTACTGATAATTAGGGAAGGACTAGCCCACGTCCTGGACACAGCAGCTTCAACCATTCAAGTGACAGCCATTTTATTTAGCTCCGTAGCTCCCCTTCTTCATGGGCCAGGAGTTAATTTCTCGGATTGTCATTCTTTTTGGCATCATTGTAAGTTCAGGTCTGACGTGATGACTGAAGAGTCCCAACAAGAAACCATGATGAATGAGCAAAATAGGAGTTGCTTTTAAGGTCTCTTTTTAACTTAAGTGAGAAAATAACTTTTGAAACCCTACCGTCTTTCAGTTTTTAACAGGGCCGTATTGCCAGTTGTGTGATCAGTGAGAAAACTGTAATGCTTTCTTTGGCGAGAGGGAGCTGCAAGAAGTGTCACAGCACTCCTGATGTAGAATGGCTCTCAGCAGGACTGATTGGGAGGGAAATTAATAGGCGTCCCATTGTTCCTGTGCATTTTTGCCAGGATATTTCATTAGTGTAAACACTAAACCCGTTGTCATCTTGTTTAGCCACTTGACCCTGGTGATTTTCAGTTCTGTGTGCCCTGGATGAAATCGAGCAGTGGCATGCACGAGACAGGCACTAATTATTGGAAGCAGAAGCCTTGCTGACCCAGTACAGATTAACTGCTTCTTTGCAGTCTTTGTTCTGGGACATTAGCACTGTCTGGTTATCTTGCTTCAGTTGAGGGATCTGGGACAATAGCTGTGCTGATGGTAACTTCATGGCAATTTCCCTGTTTGTTTTGCAGGTCACGGCCAGGGGCTTTGGGCCGCTGTTACAGTTTGCTTACACCGCCAAGCTGTTACTCAGCAGAGAAAACATCCGCGAGGTCATCCGCTGCGCGGAGTTCCTGCGCATGCACAACCTGGAGGACTCCTGCTTCAGCTTTCTGCAGACGCAGCTCCTGAACAGCGAGGATGGCCTGTTCGTGTGCCGGAAGGACACGGCGTGCCCGCGCCCCCATGAAGACCGGGAGAACTCCGCGGGAGAGGAGGAGGAAGAGGAGGAGGAAACCATGGATTCAGAGACGGCCAAGATGGCTTGCCCCAGGGACCAGACGCTTCCACACCCCATCAGCTTCGAGGCCACTGCCATCCCAGTAGCGCAGAAGGAAGAAGCTTTGCTGCCCGAGTCTGACGGGCCAGCGGACACCAAGGAGAGCTCCGAAAAGGACGCGTTAACACAGTACCCCCGATACAAGAAATACCAGCTTGCATGTACCAAGAACGTCTACAATGCATCATCACACAGTACCTCAGGTTTTGCAAGCACATTCAGCGAAGATAACTCTGGCAACAGCCTCAAACCGGGGCTGGCCATGGGGCAGATTAAAAGCGAGCCGCCCAGTGAAGAGAACGAGGAAGACAGCATCACGCTTTGCCTGTCCGGAGAAGAGCCTGACGTCAAGGACAGAGCTGGGGATGTGGAAATGGACCGGAAGCAGCCCAGCCCCGCGCCCGCCCCCGCCCCCCCTCCCGGGGCCGCCTGCCTGGAGAGATCCAGGGGCGGGTCCTCTCCCTCCTGCCTAAGGTCTCTATTCAGCATAACAAAAGGTGTGGAGTTGTCTGGCTTGCCCAGTACATCTCAGCAGCACTTTGCCAGGAGTTCCGAGTGCCCTTTCGACAAGGGCATCACTCAGGGTGACCTTAAAACTGACTACGCCCCTTTCCCGGGGAATTATGGACAGGCCCACATGGGCCGGAAGGATGCGTCCAGCTTCACCATGGGGTCGCCCCTCAAGGGCCCTGGGGTGGAGGCTCTCTGTAAACAGGAAGGAGAGCTGGACCGGAGAAGTGTGATCTTCTCCTCGAGCGCTTGTGACCAAGTGAGCACTTCAGTGCATTCGTATTCTGGGGTAAGCAGTTTGGACAAAGACCTCTCTGAGCCGGTGCCAAAGGGTCTGTGGGTGGGGGCTGGCCAGTCCCTCCCCAGCTCACAGGCCTACTCACACGGTGGGCTGATGGCTGACCACTTGCCAGGAAGGATGCGGCCCAACACTAGCTGCCCGGTGCCAATCAAGGTCTGCCCTCGCTCACCCCCCTTGGAGACCAGGACCAGGACTTCCAGCTCGTGCTCCTCCTATTCCTACGCAGAGGATGGGAGCGGGGGCTCGCCCTGCAGCCTCCCTCTCTGTGAGTTCTCCTCCTCACCCTGTTCCCAGGGAGCCAGATTCCTTGCCACAGAACATCAGGAACCAGGCCTGATGGGAGATGGAATGTACAACCAAGTCCGGCCCCAAATTAAATGTGAGCAGTCTTACGGAACCAACTCCAGTGATGAATCCGGATCATTCTCGGAAGCAGACAGTGAGTCGTGTCCTGTGCAGGACAGGGGCCAGGAGGTAGGGAACCCGCATAAGTTCAAGCATGTTGTCCACTCTCTCAGTCCTTTACCTGGACTTCCCCTGCCTCCCTCCCCACCACTCAGCCAGTGTTCTTACTTGCCAAGGTTAAAGGTTATGGTAAAGGGACTGCCTCCCCTATTCATGGAGGCAGGATGCCTCAAGGTGATTCCAGATTAACCACTTTTGTCCTAGAGAGCACTTGAAACTCAGATTTAATACTCCACTGGCAGAGGCTAGCTGCTTAGGGAGAAAAGTCCCTCTAAGGCCCGACACCATGCTCAGGTGCTTCGGACCTCCCTTGCGCCTCCCTTGCGCCTCCTCCCGTTGTCCTTCTCTCCCCGCTGCTTTGAACGGATGCTGCACTCGTCACCTTCGTCCTTGCTCTTCGCCCCTTCAGTGTGAAGGGAAATAGAGAAACACTTTCAAAATTGATTGAAACTAAATAGGTCCACACTAAACAGGTGCTTTTCCAGCATCCTTCCATTTTTCTTTATCAACAGAAAACCCTGAGGCCATCTGCATCCATGGAGATGCAGGTGGACAGATCATCATCCATTCGGGGCTCAGGGTCACTGCAGAAGCACCCTAATCAGTCACACATAACTGTATACCAGGGGTCCCCAAACTTTTTACACAGGGGGCCAGTTCACTGTCCCTCAGACCGTTGGAGGGCCAGACTATAAAAAAAACTATAAACAAATCCCTATGCACACTGCACATATCTTATTTTAAAGTAAAAAACAAAATGAGAACAAATACAATATTTAAAATAAAGAACAAGTAAATTTAAATCAACAAACTGACCAGTATTTCAATGGGAACTATGCTCCTCTCACCGACCACCAATGAAAGAGGTGCCCCTATGGGAAGTGTGGTGGGGGCCGGATACATGGCCTCAGGGGGCCGTATGCGGCCCGCGGGCCGTAGTTTGGGGACTTCTGCTGTATACTATACCATTTCCCAAGCTTCCCACAAATGGTGAGAAGTTATTTTGGGGAGTAGTGGGATGGGGTGCCAGTTTCTGTATACCCTGAAAGCAAAGCACTTTATAGATAAAACTCCTAGAGGCTCCATCCATGTCTCACCAGTGCTGGAAGAGGGAGCAGTAGCAACACCAGCCACATCGTCGGCAAGACTCACGTGGCTACGGAGAGAAAGAACAGATACCCCATCTGTTTCCCTTTCCCCATAACCTCAGAGGCCCCCGGAAAGATGTGAGGGGAGTCCGTGTCACAATCTGGTACCGCCTAACTGATTGACCAGGAACTAACCTAAGATGGCCACCAGTGTCTCAGACCTGCCTTGGCGCCTGGAGTGAGCGAATGCTGTGAGAAGTCCCTCCTCAGAGCTACTTATCTGAAAACTAAAGGAGGAAATGAAGTGTGGTCCCCAGCAAGCCAGTGCCCTCTGCACATGTCTGCACACCCTGGGTGTCAGCCTCTGGCAAAGCAGGCATGTTAACCCAGCCAGCAGCAGAAGTGCCACATGAGATGAGGTGGCTTTACACAGTGCCACGTGCGGTTTACTCAGTCTGTGCAAGATTGGCAAGAAACACATGAGGTTTTAGTTCAGGCATGTTTTGAAAATAAATTCCAAAGCTCTCTGTGCCTACTTCAGGAATGCCCTGTGCTCACTTCCTTATTTTGCCAGTTAGCCTGGTCCCTTTCTTCTTTTCTGCCTGGCTAAAATGGAAAAAGACAGGATTTAATTTAGTTAAAAGAAATTATAGGCCCTGGCCGGTTGGCTCAGTGGTAGAGTGTCGGCCTGGCGTGCGGAAGTCCCCGGTTCGATTCCCGGCCAGGGCACACAGGAGAAGCGCCCATCTGCTTCTCCACCCCTCCCCCTCTCCTTCCTCTCTGTCTCTCTCTTCCCCTCCCTCAGCCAAGGCTCCACTGGGGCAAAGATGGCCCAGGCGCTGGGAATGGCTCCTTGGCCTCTGCCCCAGGCGCTAGAGTGGCTCTGGTCGTGACAGAGCGATGCCCCGGAGGGGCAGAGCATCGCCCCCTGGTGGGCAGAGCGTAGCCCCTGGTGGGCGTGCCGGGTGGATCCCGGTGGGGCGCATGCGGGAGTCTGTCTGACTGTCTCTCCCCGTTTCCAGCTTCAGAAAAAAAAAGAAATTATAAAGGATATTTGAATGGGAACTGTTTCTACGCAAATATACCATATCCCCTCAGGTTTGGGACAGAGGCTTGTGCCAAGCCAGAGGCATGTCCGTGTCTCTCACTGGAGAGGATTGAAGTTTTGTGAAAACAGCAAAAGGTGCTCTCTCTTTCCTCACTCTTTTCTTTCCCTCCAGTCACAACTTTTGGGAGGTTGTCTTTCTTTTCCCCTGAAACTTGCCATCAGTGTCCCTACTGCAGAAGCCGAGTCACTGTGACTGGTTCACTGGCATAAGGATGTATCTTGCCAAGGATTGATACCATGAAAAAGAAAATGCCTCCAAATCAATCTATAAAATAGTCATGAATAGGACTAGTCTCCTCCTGAAAAATACCACTACTTTTAAAAATACTTTATTTTTAATTGTGGACTTTTCGAATATCTAAACAATGAAAGAGGTGACATTTACCAAAGCTTTGTGCCATTTCAGAAATCACCCTTTGCCGCTCTTGGTAGGATTGATATGGGAAAGCTGAGGTTTTTCCCAGTTTGACATTTTAGATTTCTTGGAGTAAAGGAGATTTGATTTTCTAAGAACAGTCTCAGGGACTCAGCATAACTGCTTCTCTTTGAGTTCATAACTTACTGACAGGAGTTACTTTGACCTTGATAGAAGTGTGGTCCCTAGTAATAACGTTGAAGGTAAATCCTTTACAACATGTCAGTCATAACTCATTTTCCTGAAGAATCCAACATGTACTGGGCTGCTTCTGCCTCAGTCTGCTCTTGTATAAGGCCCTGGTAACTTCTCTTCTAAGTGAACCCCAAGAAGACATCAAAGTCAGAAACTAAAAAGAGTTCTCACCTCCAGCCAGCCAGCTGTCCAGTACTGCAGACCAACCTCAGTGAGGACCCGAACTGTTGGCAGACCTTATATTAAGGCTTTGAAGAAAGTTTAAATTAGCACAGTATTGTCCTTTATCCACAATCAGCTTTTTTTTTTATTACTTGCTTTTTTAAAAAATAACCAAACAGTGTGCCCAGTTCCTAACATACCAAATGTAACAAGCTCTCTCTGTGCCTGCAACAGTGTGCAAACACATAATTACATCTCTAGAGGTTTGAGTTTTATTTTAATGGCATTTACTGTATAATTACTCAGCAGCTTGCTTTTTTACATAGCTATCTACTGTGTACATGTTTCTGTATCTTATCACATAGGGCTTCTTTAATATCTGTGAGTTCCATAAATCACAATTTATTCTCAGCTATCATCTCTCATAGCCATTCCGGTTGTTTCCCATTTTTTTCCTCTTATAAACATCACTGCAATAAACATTTCTGTGACTGTATTTAGTAGTGGTGCTTTTATTTTTGTGGGTTAAAATTCCCTAAGTAAGTTAAAGGTTATGCTCATTTATTGAATACTGCCTAACTACTCTACCAAAAGGTTATAGCATTCACATAACCTTCAGCAGCTTCCTCTGTTCTTGCCAGTACTAGTTGTTGTCAGTCTTAATTTTTGCCAATTTTGATGGGCAAAAAAAAATCCTGACTACTGACGAGGTTGACATCTTTGTCCATTTTTCTTTTGTGTTGCCTTTAAATCAATTTGTAGATTGCTTAATCCTTAATAGGGGAATATTAAACCTTTTGGACAAATGTTTTTTATATTTTTTCCAATCATTTTTATTTATGGCATCTTTTTCTATATAGAAAATTTTAAGTTCTATGTAATTGTTATCCATCCTTTTCTTTATTACTTAAAAAGTCAGTTTGGAGCCTGACCAGGTGATGGCGCGTTGGATAGAGCATCAGACTGGGACACGGAGGACCCAGGTTTGAAACGCCGAGGTCACCAACTTGAGCACAGGCTCATCCAGCTTGAGCACAGGCTCAGCAGCTTGAGCAAGGGGTTCCTGACTTGAGTGTGGGATCATAGACATGACCCCATTGTCACTGGCTTGAACCCAAAGGTCGCTGGCTTGAAGCTCAAGGTCGCTAGCTTGAGCAAGGGGTCACTCACTCTGCTGGAGCCCCACAGTCAAGGCACATATGAGAAAGCAGTCAATGAACAACTAAAGTGCCACAACGAAGAATTGATGCTTCTCATCTCTCTCCCTTCCTGTCTGTCCCTATCTGTCCCTCTCTGTCTCTATCAAAAAAAAAAAAAAAAAATGTCAGGCCCTGGCCAGTTAGCTCAGTGGCAGAGCATCAGCCTGGCGTGTGGGAGTCCAGGCTTTGATTCCCGGCCAGGGCACACAGGAGAGGCGCCCATGTGCTTCTCCACTCCTCCCCCTCTCCTTCCTCTCTGTCTCTCTCTTCCCCTCCTGCAGCCAAGACTCCATTGGAGCCAAGTTTGCCCGGGCGCTGAGGATGGCTCTGTGGCCTCTGCCTCCCCCTGGTGGGCGTGCCAGATGGATCCCGGTCGGGCGCATGCGGGAGTCTGTCTGACTGCCTCCCCATTTCCAACTTCAGAAAAATACAAAAAAAAAAAAAGTCAGTTTGGAAAATTTTTTTTGTCCAATGATGAAAAACTGAATAAGTCATTAGGAAGTGAAAGAAATAACAAAACAACATGCAAACAAGGTCTTAGTTTGCTTCAGAATGGGAGGCGTAGCTGGGAGAAGTAGTGTAAGGGAAGTTTGTTTCATTTCTGTGTATTTCTGTGATGTTTGAAATTTAGTGCATGTATCTCACACAGGCTCATTTTTTAAATTGAGATATAATTCACATACCATAAAATTCACCATTAATATGAACAATCAAGGGTTTTTAATAATTCACAAAATTCTCTGATCATCACCACTGATTCCCCAGGCGTTTTTCTCACCGCTGAGGGAAACACTGTCCCCGTTAGCAGTCTCTCCGTTGCCCCTGCACAGCTCCAGGGACCACTCCTCTGCTTTCTGTCTACAGATTTGCCTATTCTGGACATTCCATATCAGTGAAATCTTAACGTGTCTGGCCTTTTGTGCCTGGCTTCTTCCACTGAGCATAATGTTTTCAAGGTTTACTCTTGTCATTGATGTACCCTGTATAATCAGGCATTATATCAGTGCTTCATTTCTTTTTATCACTGAATAATATTCCACTGGGTGGATATACCACACTTGGGTGACCCATTCATCGGTTTAGGGACATTTGGGTTGTTTACACTTTCTATTATCAATAATGCAGCTGTGAACACTTGTGTACAAGTTTTTGGCAGACGGTTTTTTATTTCTCTTCATTATATACCTAAGAAGGGAATTGCTGAATCATCTGACAATTCTGTTTTTATCAGACTGTTTTCCAAGTTAACTGCACCACTTTATATTCCCACCCACAGTGTATGAGGGATTTAGTTGCTCCACATCTTTGCCAACATTTGTTATTATTCATCTTTTTTTATTATAGTCATTCTAATGGGTGTGAAATAGTATCTTGTTTCAGTTTACAGGTTCATTTTTCAAATTTGAAAATTATAGAAAAGCACAAGAATTTCCCAAGTAGTAAGCTTCTTAGTGAAAGTTTTGTACCACAAGCACTTCTAATTCATTGTGAATTTTAGTTAAGTACTAGGAAGACAGCCAAAAGTATTGATGAGTTGAACTTACTTCATTAATTTATTAACCTGTTTCATGTCAAGAGGGATAAAAGGATGTTTGAGTGAGTGTGTGTAGCAACGTGTGTTTGTGTAGCACCCGGGGGCAAGGAGAAATTAAGGTCCAACGCTAACACTGAAGCAAAATAGCCCAGAAGACTTGTGTCTGGCTCTCACTAACTCTCCCACCCAAATGCTGACTTCCAGACATCGGTTGTAAATAAAATTTTTATACTTACTTTTGTGGGTTGTTGAATCAGGCATCTTTTTTTTTTTATTAAGTGAGAGGTAGAGAGGCAGAGACAGATTCCTGCATGCACCCTGACCAGGACCCACCCAGCAGGCCCCCTACCAGGCGATGCTTTGCCCATCTAGGGCCACTGCTCCATTGCTTGGCAACCAAGCTATTTTATCACCTGAGGCAAGGCTGTGGAGCCATCTTCAGCACCTGGGGCCAACTTTGCTCCAGCTCTGGCTGCAAGAGGGGAGTGAGAGCGATAGAGGGAGAGGAGGGGGGAGAAGCAGACAGTCACTTCTCCTATGTGCCCTGACTGGGAATCGAACCTGGGACTTCCACACACCTAGCTGATGCTCTACTACTGAGCCAACAAGCCAGGACCCAGGCATCTTTTTTTAAATGTCTGTACTTGGTCTACTTAATAAAAAGAAGACTTCTTGCTGGGAGCACAGAAGTCAGCCATATTTCGATAAAACGGTGTTTTGTTTTGTTTTTTCATTTTTCCGAAGCTGGAAATGGGGAGGCAGTCAGACAGACTCCCACATGCACCTGACCGTGATCCACCCGGCATGCCCACCATGGGGCGATGTTCTGCCCCTCTGGGGCGTCGCCATGTCGCGACCAGAGCCACTCTAGCGCCTGAGGCAGAGGCCACAGAGCCATCATCAGCGCCTGGGCTATCTTTGCTCCAATGGAGCCTTGGCTGCAGGAGGGGAAGAGAGAAACAGAGAGGAAGGAGAGGGGGAGGGGTGGAGAAACAGATGGGCGCTTCTCCTGTGTGCCCTGGCCAGGAATCAAACCTGGGACTCCTGCACGCCAGGCCGACGCTCTACCACTGAGCCAACCGGCCAGGGCCGATAAAACAGTCTTTTTGTAATGTCTAGAAAAATGTTCTTATAGCATCTGGAATTTCAAAGCATATTATACGTCTAGAAAGAGAAACCATGTGACAAAGATAGAGCTAATAAATAGAAGTAATATTAGTAATAATATTTCATATCTTTAAGGCAATTCTGACTTTTCAAAGCACTTTCTCCATAGTATCCAATTTTAGTCTTCACAGCAATCCTGTTAGATAAGCAGGGCAGGTATTCTCTGATTCACGGACCCTCAAAGAACTTCAGGACAGAGAGAAAAAAGACTTGCCTGAGATCAACACAGCTAATTAATTGTAGTGTCACAACTCAATCCCAGGTGTCTGCATTTATTCCGGAAACTGGACCACGAGACTTGAGGGTAAAAGGACGATTGTGCAGGAACCACTTCTTAATCTGGGAGGGGAGATGTTGTCAGTGGCATCTGCCCAGCACTGAGCTGACTGTCCCCGTATCAGCAGCAGTGGAATCCTCAGCCCAGTGGGCTTCTTGCTTCCTCCCCCACCCCAACAACTCCCAGCGCTCTGAGGCTCTTGTAAGAGAACAGGTGTTAGAGGCTTTGGAGAGCTGGCTACACCATCTGGGCCTGAGGATACGGTTGGTAGGATGGACTCCCCTGGCTTCTACTCAACATCTGGTACTGAAATCAAGAAAGGAGAGAGCAAAGATTCACACCACAGCTTCCACTGGGATTTCTGGAGGAAAATAGATGCTTTTTTCAGCTTTTTCTACAAAAAAAAAGCTTTTTTGTCTCTGTCCTGCTTCTCCAATAGCCCCCAGCCAGCCAGCCGGAGACACCAGGCAAGTGAGATGGGTTAAGAGACATGATGAGGTGATTACAACCTGTCTGATTAAAACCTTGTAAAATATTCAGAGGAAACAAAAGTCACAGGGAAGTGCACCAGAGTAAGCCATCGTTTGGAGGTGGGAATTGTTTTCCCCTCTTTTGTCTCATATTTGAATTTCCTGCAACAAGTTACATTTCTTACATAATTTTTTATGACATTTTGGTTTAACTGGGAGACGGCTGTATTGGCTGCAGGAGCCTGGTGGTTGTTGGGAGGGAAATAGAGCAGCCCAGTTGTGTCTGGTGAGAAGGACACACCGGCACCACGTGGTCAGACCCCTCGAAAAGGAATGTCTAGGTTTCATTCACCTTGCAGATAGCACACAGCGTCCTCCCACCTTTAAGCAGCCTCCGGGGCCAGAGGTCCCTGGGTACATGGCAAGGCCCCTCATTCCACTGACTGATCACCACTCCGCCAGCCGGTGTAGGAACTAGGCTACCCAACGCCCTCCGTCCTGCTCCTCCTGCTGTGCTGAGAAGGAGGAGAAGCGTGAGCACCCCGCTGGGGCTGGGTCCCGTCAACAGGAGCGGATCAGGCCCGCTGTGGCACCGGCTGGCTCTCGTGCCGTTAGGCCCTCGGCTTGCTGACTCAGTAGCTGCCCCTGAGTCTCGGAGTCTCTACTGAGAACCAAAGCTCAGATAGCACCGATGCGGCTGCCCCGAGCCCAAAAAGAAACCAGCGCCCCCAATCCTGAGGGCGCTTGCCAGTCTATGCAGCCTCTGTGTCTCGTGTGTTTGGTCTCATGTGCATGTGGTCGGCTGGCTCTAGCTGCAGGCCGGCTGTTCAGACGGGTGCTGACCGCTGGTGGGATCTTCATCTTGTCAAGCTGGGTGTTCTACACTATTTATGTGAATCCAGTGAATGAAAACCAATCCACTGCTGAGAACTTAAAACTTGGAAGGATAAGGGTGGGGAAAGACAATAAATAAGACGGAAAGCCTGTTGGACCTATTTCGGGTTCCAAGAGTTTGCCGGAAGAAAGGGAGACGGGCCTCAGACTTCTTGATCTGTCACTATATCACTGTGTGTCACTATATCAAGGTCAGGGAGCATTCACTGATTTTTCGGCCCCAGTTGAAGAGTGTTGAGGTGCCCGCGAGCCGGAGGATGGAATATCCTCCCAGCTCCGTGAGCGCTCTGCGGCAGCTTTTTATCTCCAGGGACCAGGCCCGTTGGCTTCGACCTTACATTTGTGATGGTAACAAGCAGCTGTGGTGAGGCACCACTCTGCCTTTCCAAGAACACTTCCCGGACTCCCCCTTGGCAGGGCAGTCGGTGGAAACTCTTCCTGCTAGGGGGCAACGAGCCTTTTAAAAAGAAAGAAGAGCGGTTGGGTTTTGTTTGTTGCTTTTCTTTTTCACATTGAAGACAGTCTGCAGCTGACTGTTTTCTTTTCCTTTGACCTCTTTAAAGCAGCTGGTGTTGCAACAGCTCTGCTGAAATTTTATATGGCCTTTCACTTCAAGGACTTTGAAATGGGCATTGTTGATTTTTCTTCTTTCCTGTCAACCTCTGTCCTATTTCCCTAGTGTTTTATACTCACTGCCTGGATGCTTTTGAATACAGTAACTCTAGGTATAGAAGGCCTTTTGACTTTCCCTGTGGCCTGAACGACAGGTCTGTATTCTTCCCGACTATAGGTAAACAGTTTAGAGCAGAAGCAGGATGGCTTTGTTGTCAGCAGAAGGGGAGACTCCGCAAGGCCCAGAAGTGCTGCAACCTCTGTTGTGCAAACAAGGCTTCTGCCTGGTTTGGAAACATCCGTGTCCCCAACAGACAGACCTCTGTTACTTAGGCACCGTCCGGGATCTGAGTGTCTGTTTGTTATCCAAAGGGTATGAAAGGGAAATCAAACATTCTTTCATTTCAGTATAAGCCCTATGCAAACACTGCCCCATGGACAAAGCCCTTTCCTGGGCCTGTAACAAGGAGCTGCTTGTCCTGGCTGCCTGTCTTTAGCAGTCAGAACAGGGCTAAACTGAGAGTGGTGTAATGTGTGTTGTTGTGATTTCGTTCTCTTGAGCCAAAGTGTTACAGGTGTTGTGGGACAGAGTTCACCATGGGCAAGTTGGATCAGAGTGCCCGTGAGGAGCCTTCAGCACATGCCACATCTAGCGTCGCAGAGCTATGAAGTCACCTGACAGAGCACTTGCACCCAGCCGTGGAAAAGCCACATGGTCGTTTAGTATGATTGCCTTTGTGCACGGGGATTAACTAGTCACAAATGCCAGGATCTGGACTCATGTCTGCCTGCATCTTGATGCAACCAAAGGAAAAACTTGAGCTCAATATAAAACACCTTTATCTCCCGCCCCTGAACGACACAGACATTGTACTACAGCTTCTGAATATTAACAAAGGCTTGGTTTCTTCACCCAAAAATATTTTGACCAATTAATTCAGACCCATCTGCCCGTTTTTCTGATTCTTCGGGCTCACTTGAGTCCATATGTTCAGTGTCTGAGAGCCATGCTGTCCGATACAAGAGCCACACGCCTCACGTGACTGTTGAGCCCTAGAATTGTGGCTGGTCTGTATTGTGCTGTAGGTGTAAAATATGCCTCCAATTTTGATAATTTAGTACTCCCCCAAGAAAAGTAAAATATCACAATCATTTTATATTAATTACATGTTGAAAATATTTTGGATCTATAGGGTTCAATTAAATATAGTATTAAAATTAATTTCACCTGTTTGAACTTTTAATTCTCTTCATCTGTGGCTATTAGAAATGTAGAATCACAGATGCACAGAGGTGTTTGCATTGGACAGCGCTGGGCTGGCGTGTGAAGGAAGTATGGGTTTGTAGCGCCATCTGCCGGTCCATCTAAGGCAGACGCTAATTTAAGCAAGAATGAACTGGTCTGTGCCAGGAAACACTTTGTCTCTTGGCAGAGCAACATGCAAGCTTCCTCTTCTAGGAGCTTCTGAAACAGAACCAGAACTGAACCCTGAAGTCACTGTATCATCAGTCTGGATCTTGGAGGGCAGGGGAGTGTCAGACTGCTGGAAGGTGCAGGCCTGTGTTTACCTCATGGGTGCTAAGAAGACCTTAGAGAGCTATGATTCTTAAATATTTCAAACCGCCACAGGGTTATAAGAAAGCGGTTAACAATATAAAGAGAAGTCCACTCTTTGGATAATGCTGTTTTGCTTTGATTTGTCATGAGTTTGAAAGCAGAAATCTTGCTGACAGTAGTATCTGCGTCAGTTATCTATTGCTGCTTAACAAGTCACCAAAGCTTTGTGGCTTAGAACAGCAAAAATCATTTAGCATAGCCCAGTGTTTTGTGGGTCAGGAATTCAAGCATGGCCCATCCAAGCATTTCTGGCTCCAGAACCTCATGAGGTAGATGTCAGATGCCGTCTGGAGCCTCAGTCACTGGAAGCTTGGACTGGGTCCAGGACATCCACATCCAGGGAGCTCATGCACGTGACTGACAGGGTGGCGCTGGTTGTTTGCTGGAGGCCTCGACTCTCCTCCACATGGGCCTCTCCACAGAGTGGCTTGAGTGTGCTTGAGGCATAGCTGGCTTCCAACAGAAAGAGAAGCGAGGAGGCCTAAGAGGAAGCTGCAACACCTCCGATGACCTAACCTCCAAAGTCACACACACTGTCGCTCCTTCTCTCCTGTGTTTGGTCGAGGCAAGAAAGTGCATCCTCTTGAAAGAGGAAGGTCAATATCATGTTGTAAAAGAAAATGTGAGATGGGATGGCCGTTGCATTTTTGGAAGATACAGTCTGCCAAAGAGCCTAACACTTGAAGGTCACTGTAAGGCTAAAAAGCATGAGCCATTTTACAGGTGAGGAAATCAAGGCTTGGAGAGCCAAGTATCTTGTGTGAGGTTTCAGGTCTGGTGAGAAGGACAAAAGCCCAGGTCTCACTTCTTGTCCATGCTGGTAGAGCCTATCCAGGTCTTCTGCTTGGGTCTCCCTATGCTGTGCTAACTAAGCATCACACCAATTGTTACATCTTTCCAGCATCTTCGAGGTGTGTGGTTCATTCAAGTGTTTGCGATCATTCTTAGGTGATCTCTTTCTTGAAATAGTCATTCTGTTGAGGCTCAACGGAAGTAGGTTTCAAGTAACTCGAGAGCCCTTCTTACAAAAGTGCTCTAACAATGAAAAAGTACACTTTTTCCAATATTTTCCATGCTGCTTGCTTTGAAAATCTCAGCAATGATAACCACAATATAAGTTGTGCGATCATGTTCTGTTTGATTATCTGAACGTTACATCCTATTTGTATTTGAAACAGGAAATAATTAAATCACAGCTTGCTTTCAGTAGTTTCCATATTATTTGGTCATCTTTAAAAAAAAAAAGGTTTTACCATGTCTTGATCTGCCTACCAGAATTAAAACTAAAATCCAGCTGCCGTAATCATCCTGTGTTATTCTTGGTTTCAGGTCAAACTTCCCTTTCCTGTAGATCAAATCACAGATCTTCCGAGGAACGATTTCCAGATGATGATTAAGATGCACAAGCTGACCTCAGAACAGTTAGAGTTCATTCACGACGTCCGGCGGCGCAGCAAGAACCGCATCGCGGCCCAGCGCTGCCGCAAGAGGAAACTGGACTGTATTCAGAATTTAGAATGTGAAATCCGCAAATTGGTGAGTGGCCCGTCCGTTGGTAACCAGCAGCCGGGAGAGACCGGGACTGACGCAAAGTTACAGTGGTGAAGGCTGGAGTAGAGAGAAGGGTCACCATTCAGGGAAGTTTGGGTTTATTTTTAAACAAGTTTCTCAACAAAAAAAATAATAGCTTTGTATCTGCAAAGAGTCTATCTGTGTGGGTGTGTAACCATATGTTGATGTTTTGTATAAAGGCAGGTTTTGTTTTTTTTTTCCATTGAACATGTTCTAACAGCCAACATGTATTACATGCATATAGGGACCAGGTATTATTCTAAAGTATCTTTGTCGATGATCACAGTTAATCCTCACTCAACCTTACGACTTAGATACTACTTCATCTGCCTTTCAGAGGAGGACGCTAGAGTGCAGAGGGGTTAGGTGACTCCCCCTAACTGCGTGGCAGGATCTGACTGCAAACCCAGTTGTCTGACCCCAGCTCTGTGTTTTTCTGCTGCTCTCCTGCCCCCCACAGAAGAGTGTCGGTTTAGGTAGGAAGGAGCCCCTGCTGTAGGGCAGCTGACCTCCTGAAGCCCTTTGCAGCCCCAGAGACTTGATTTTGCGATTGTCTCAGAGTCACTGTCTAGTCTTCCCTATGCCTGAGAGCATTTTGTCTTCGGAAACAAGCTCCCACCTCCCCAAGCTCCTCACTGGGCCCTCTGGGCCTCTTTCTCCTTCTGAGCAACCAGAAGCTACAGGCAGTAAATCCAGGCGGCCTCGCTCCTTGCTGTGGCTGTGAAGGCAACCAGGGCAACCTCCTTTAGCTTCACCTTCCTGCTGGCCAAATACTGCAGACTCAGCTCAGGTGCCGGGTCTGTGTCCAGGAGGACGAGGGAGCCACCTGATGTGGTCATGAGTGACATTTGGGTCCTCAGACTGCATGCAGCAATCTTTGCCTCCTGATAAGCTCTGTCCTGAGGCAAACCTAGGAGTGGGATAAAATGTTTGAAAAGCATGAATAAATGTTACATGTTATCAAGATAGCCCTGGATCTCAGGGTTTGTTTGTTTGTTTTAATTTAACACCCACCAAGCAGGGGGCCCATTTTCAGTGGCTCCTGTCACCTACAAAATCAAGTACACGCTCCTTAGCAAGACGCACAGTGCTCTCCAGGAGTGAATCCGCAGCTTAGCTTCTGCGCCCTCCCTAAAACGAGACAGACTCCTAATAAAATCAAACTGTCCTCACTTAGGCCCCGCCCCATCTCCGAATCTACAGCTCTGTCCTTCTGCTTCTCTGGTTCCCCTCTACCTCGGACACTCCCCCACTGCTTTCTTCTCTACCTTTAAGACTCAGGTAATGTCAGCTCTCCAGGAAGGCCCTTCTCTGAGTCCCTGGTGAAGCTGGGCACCTGCCCCTGGAGCTGTGTTCTGACCTCTGGCTTCACGCTTATCACATTAGTCTCACGGTGTGTGTGTGTGTGTGTGTGTGTGTGTGTGTGTGTGTGTCTGCCTCCCCAACCCCTGGCCCAGAGCTCTAGGTTCCTGCTGACAGGGACAGGGATCATCACTGCACTTCCAGTGCAGACCCTCTGCAGCCTCTCAGGAAATGTCTGGTGCCCTACAATTTATTGGAAATCACGATTGGGTTGCGGCATTGTGAATTCCTTCTTTCTTTCAAATTTTTCTTTAATGTTGTTTTAACAACAACAAAAGTTTTTTTTTAATTGAAGCTGCGTAAGGGAGCACAGTGTTGCTGCTGGTGAGTATGGACCTTCTGGAAGCCTGCTGGGCTTCAGTGGGGAACCAGGCAAGGCTGAGCCCGCAGGTAGGAGTCGTGAGGCTCTGAGGCACGTGTCTGGAGGATTTCCGGCCCTATACTCTTCTTTAGGTGGGAGAATAACTCTAATCACCCATATTTGAGAAGTGCCTCAAATCTGTTGTTAGCATTCTCCTCCATGTGTTTGTGTGATACTAACAAATAATATTGTCCAAGCCACACAGCAGGCAGATATCTAAAGCACCTTGCTAACTAATATTCTCTGCTGGGGAACCAAGAAGGCATCTCCTAGTTCTCCCTCACCTTTTTGGAAACCCTTTAAAAATAATGTGCTGCATTTCACTGCTGAATGAGTTTCACATGCTCATCAGTATACAGCAGCAAACTGTGCCTCAGAGCTTTGAGCTTTTAACCACATCTTGATGTATGCTGTCTGTCCTGCAGTGAGCCAAAACACTGTCAGACAGCGTTTCATTTTCTTCACCCTACAAAGTGACCCGGAACACTCTGCAGGTCAGTAGGTGTGAAGGGTCAGTTACTTGGCCAAGGTGATACGGCAGAATTAAGACTGAGATTTCCCCTCCTCGTGCTGGGTGGTGTTGCTTCGGACTTTAGACATCCAGGTCCCAGCACAGAAGGTGCAGTTTGCACAGCCTGAGTGTGTCTGGTTTCTTACCTGGTGCCCTCTACCGGGGGCGCTGCACCCACTGGTCCGAGTGGCGGGGCGGCTCTGGCGGGGATGACTCTGACCCGCCTGCAGGTCCCCAGCACACACACACTCCCGTCTCCCACACTGTCTCCGGCATGCCACTCAGCTTTTGCAAACTTGCATAATTTATTTCTCTCGAGTTGCACTTGTACATCTGTTTATTTTTCATTTTTAAAACATGTTTTCTTGGAAAATTTATAAATATTTTAGCAGGTGCCCTTTCCCCGTGTAAATCTCTGTCTCTGACATGTGCCCACGCTGCCTTCACGCTATGGCCCCTGCGGCTCCTGTCCAGAGACCCAGCGGCGGATGGTTGCTCCTCCCCCTTCATCTTCTCTCTCATCCTCTCCTCGCCCCTCCTGCCCACCCGTGCTCAGCGTTGGTGAGAACTCACTCCACGCTGACTCAGATGGCCAGTTTCTCCATCCATTTCACGGTGTGCCCTCGTTTTCTCTCCTCACACAAGCAGTTGTGGTAAAACCTTAATCAGTCTCCCATCTGGTGGCTAAATTCATCTCTCTGAGGGGGATGAGGGATTCAAGAAACACAATAGCTTATGTGGGATTTTCTTTAAGGAAAATATCTCAAAACCTCGGTCTCCACGGCTCTGTCTGCCTGTTTGGGACCCAGGGAGAATGGGCACTCAGGCCTCGCTAAAGTCCCCAACTGTCCCGAAGAGCATCTGTTGTGCCCAGTCTGTCTGCTACAGAGGAGGAGGGTGTGTTGTCTGTCTGTCTGCTACAGAGGAGGAGGGTGTGTTGTCTGTCTGTCTGCTACAGAGGAGGAGGGTGTGTTGTGTTGTCTGTCTGCTACAGAGGAGGAGGGTGTGTTGTCTGTCTGTCTGCTACAGAGGAGGAGGGTGTGTTGTCTGTCTGTCTGCTACAGAGGAGGAGGGTGTGTTGTGCTGTCTGTCTGCTACAGAGGAGGAGGGTGTGTTGTCTGTCTGCTACAGAGGAGGAGGGTGTGTTGTGTTGTCTGTCTGCTACAGAGGAGGAGGGTGTGTTGTCTGTCTGCTACAGAGGAGGAGGGTGTGTTGTCTGTCTGCTACAGAGGAGGAGGGTGTGTTGTCTGTCTGCTACAGAGGAGGAGGGTGTGTTGTCTGTCTGCTACAGAGGAGGAGGGTGTGTTGTGCTGTCTGTCTGCTACAGAGGAGGAGGGTGTGTTGTGTTGTCTGTCTGCTACAGAGGAGGAGGGTGTGTTGTCTGTCTGTCTGCTACAGAGGAGGAGGGTGTGTTGTGCTGTCTGTCTGCTACAGAGGAGGAGGGTGTGTTGTCTGTCTGTCTGCTACAGAGGAGGAGGGTGTGTTGTGCTGTCTGTCTGCTACAGAGGAGGAGGGTGTGTTGTGTTGTCTGTCTGCTACAGAGGAGGAGGGTGTGTTGTCTGTCTGTCTGCTACAGAGGAGGAGGGTGTGTTGTGCTGTCTGTCTGCTACAGAGGAGGAGGGTGTGTTGTGCTGTCTGTCTGCTACAGAGGAGGAGGGTGTGTTGTGCTGTCTGTCTGCTACAGAGGAGGAGGGTGTGTTGTCTGTCTGTCTGCTACAGAGGAGGAGGGTGTGTTGTCTGTCTGTCTGCTACAGAGGAGGAGGGTGTGTTGTGCTGTCTGTCTGCTACAGAGGAGGAGGGTGTGTTGTGCTGTCTGTCTGCTACAGAGGAGGAGGGTGTGTTGTGCTGTCTGTCTGCTACAGAGGAGGAGGGTGTGTTGTCTGTCTGTCTGCTACAGAGGAGGAGGGTGTGTTGTCTGTCTGTCTGCTACAGAGGAGGAGGGTGTGTTGTCTGTCTGCTACAGAGGAGGAGGGTGTGTTGTGCTGTCTGTCTGCTACAGAGGAGGAGGGTGTGTTGTCTGTCTGTCTGCTACAGAGGAGGAGGGTGTGTTGTCTGTCTGTCTGCTACAGAGGAGGAGGGTGTGTTGTCTGTCTGTCTGCTACAGAGGAGGAGGGTGTGTTGTGCTGTCTGTCTGCTACAGAGGAGGAGGGTGTGTTGTGTTGTCTGTCTGCTACAGAGGAGGAGGGTGTGTTGTGCTGTCTGTCTGCTACAGAGGAGGAGGGTGTGTTGTGCTGTCTGTCTGCTACAGAGGAGGAGGGTGTGTTGTGCTGTCTGTCTGCTACAGAGGAGGAGGGTGTGTTGTGTTGTCTGTCTGCTACAGAGGAGGAGGGTGTGTTGTCTGTCTGTCTGCTACAGAGGAGGAGGGTGTGTTGTGCTGTCTGTCTGCTACAGAGGAGGAGGGTGTGTTGTGCCCAGTCTGTCTGCTACAGAGGAGGAGGGTGTGTTGTGCTGTCTGCTACAGAGGAGGAGGGTGTGTTGTGCTGTCTGCTACAGAGGAGGAGGGTGTGTTGTGCTGTCTGTCTGCTACAGAGGAGGAGGGTGTGTTGTCTGTCTGCTACAGAGGAGGAGGGTGTGTTGTGTTGTCTGTCTGCTACAGAGGAGGAGGGTGTGTTGTGTTGTCTGTCTGCTACAGAGGAGGAGGGTGTGTTGTCTGTCTGCTACAGAGGAGGAGGGTGTGTTGTGTTGTCTGTCTGCTACAGAGGAGGAGGGTGTGTTGTCTGTCTGCTACAGAGGAGGAGGGTGTGTTGTGCTGTCTGTCTGCTACAGAGGAGGAGGGTGTGTTGTGTTGTCTGTCTGCTACAGAGGAGGAGGGTGTGTTGTGTTGTCTGTCTGCTACAGAGGAGGAGGGTGTGTTGTCTGTCTGTCTGCTACAGAGGAGGAGGGTGTGTTGTCTGTCTGCTACAGAGGAGGAGGGTGTGTTGTGCTGTCTGTCTGCTACAGAGGAGGAGGGTGTGTTGTGCCCAGTCTGTCTGCTACAGAGGAGGAGGGTGTGTTGTGCTGTCTGCTACAGAGGAGGAGGGTGTGTTGTGCTGTCTGCTACAGAGGAGGAGGGTGTGTTGTGCTGTCTGTCTGCTACAGAGGAGGAGGGTGTGTTGTCTGTCTGCTACAGAGGAGGAGGGTGTGTTGTGTTGTCTGTCTGCTACAGAGGAGGAGGGTGTGTTGTGTTGTCTGTCTGCTACAGAGGAGGAGGGTGTGTTGTCTGTCTGCTACAGAGGAGGAGGGTGTGTTGTGTTGTCTGTCTGCTACAGAGGAGGAGGGTGTGTTGTGTTGTCTGTCTGCTACAGAGGAGGAGGGTGTGTTGTCTGTCTGTCTGCTACAGAGGAGGAGGGTGTGTTGTGTTGTCTGTCTGCTACAGAGGAGGAGGGTGTGTTGTGCTGTCTGTCTGCTACAGAGGAGGAGGGTGTGTTGTGCCCAGTCTGTCTGCTACAGAGGAGGAGGGTGTGTTGTGCTGTCTGTCTGCTACAGAGGAGGAGGGTGTGTTGTGTTGTCTGTCTGCTACAGAGGAGGAGGGTGTGTTGTCTGTCTGCTACAGAGGAGGAGGGTGTGTTGTGTTGTCTGTCTGCTACAGAGGAGGAGGGTGTGTTGTCTGTCTGCTACAGAGGAGGAGGGTGTGTTGTGTTGTCTGTCTGCTACAGAGGAGGAGGGTGTGTTGTCTGTCTGTCTGCTACAGAGGAGGAGGGTGTGTTGTGCTGTCTGTCTGCTACAGAGGAGGAGGGTGTGTTGTCTGTCTGTCTGCTACAGAGGAGGAGGGTGTGTTGTGCTGTCTGTCTGCTACAGAGGAGGAGGGTGTGTTGTGCTGTCTGTCTGCTACAGAGGAGGAGGGTGTGTTGTCTGTCTGTCTGCTACAGAGGAGGAGGGTGTGTTGTGCTGTCTGTCTGCTACAGAGGAGGAGGGTGTGTTGTGCTGTCTGTCTGCTACAGAGGAGGAGGGTGTGTTGTCTGTCTGTCTGCTACAGAGGAGGAGGGTGTGTTGTGCTGTCTGTCTGCTACAGAGGAGGAGGGTGTGTTGTCTGTCTGTCTGCTACAGAGGAGGAGGGTGTGTTGTCTGTCTGTCTGCTACAGAGGAGGAGGGTGTGTTGTCTGTCTGCTACAGAGGAGGAGGGTGTGTTGTGCTGTCTGTCTGCTACAGAGGAGGAGGGTGTGTTGTCTGTCTGTCTGCTACAGAGGAGGAGGGTGTGTTGTCTGTCTGCTACAGAGGAGGAGGGTGTGTTGTGCTGTCTGTCTGCTACAGAGGAGGAGGGTGTGTTGTGCTGTCTGTCTGCTACAGAGGAGGAGGGTGTGTTGTGTTGTCTGTCTGCTACAGAGGAGGAGGGTGTGTTGTGTTGTCTGTCTGCTACAGAGGAGGAGGGTGTGTTGTCTGTCTGTCTGCTACAGAGGAGGAGGGTGTGTTGTCTGTCTGTCTGCTACAGAGGAGGAGGGTGTGTTGTGCTGTCTGTCTGCTACAGAGGAGGAGGGTGTGTTGTCTGTCTGTCTGCTACAGAGGAGGAGGGTGTGTTGTGCTGTCTGTCTGCTACAGAGGAGGAGGGTGTGTTGTCTGTCTGTCTGCTACAGAGGAGGAGGGTGTGTTGTGCTGTCTGTCTGCTACAGAGGAGGAGGGTGTGTTGTCTGTCTGTCTGCTACAGAGGAGGAGGGTGTGTTGTGCTGTCTGTCTGCTACAGAGGAGGAGGGTGTGTTGTGTTGTCTGTCTGCTACAGAGGAGGAGGGTGTGTTGTCTGTCTGTCTGCTACAGAGGAGGAGGGTGTGTTGTGCTGTCTGTCTGCTACAGAGGAGGAGGGTGTGTTGTGCTGTCTGTCTGCTACAGAGGAGGAGGGTGTGTTGTGCTGTCTGTCTGCTACAGAGGAGGAGGGTGTGTTGTCTGTCTGTCTGCTACAGAGGAGGAGGGTGTGTTGTCTGTCTGTCTGCTACAGAGGAGGAGGGTGTGTTGTGCTGTCTGTCTGCTACAGAGGAGGAGGGTGTGTTGTGCTGTCTGTCTGCTACAGAGGAGGAGGGTGTGTTGTGCTGTCTGTCTGCTACAGAGGAGGAGGGTGTGTTGTCTGTCTGTCTGCTACAGAGGAGGAGGGTGTGTTGTCTGTCTGTCTGCTACAGAGGAGGAGGGTGTGTTGTCTGTCTGCTACAGAGGAGGAGGGTGTGTTGTGCTGTCTGTCTGCTACAGAGGAGGAGGGTGTGTTGTCTGTCTGTCTGCTACAGAGGAGGAGGGTGTGTTGTCTGTCTGTCTGCTACAGAGGAGGAGGGTGTGTTGTCTGTCTGTCTGCTACAGAGGAGGAGGGTGTGTTGTGCTGTCTGTCTGCTACAGAGGAGGAGGGTGTGTTGTCTGTCTGCTACAGAGGAGGAGGGTGTGTTGTGCTGTCTGTCTGCTACAGAGGAGGAGGGTGTGTTGTGTTGTCTGTCTGCTACAGAGGAGGAGGGTGTGTTGTGTTGTCTGTCTGCTACAGAGGAGGAGGGTGTGTTGTCTGTCTGTCTGCTACAGAGGAGGAGGGTGTGTTGTGCTGTCTGTCTGCTACAGAGGAGGAGGGTGTGTTGTGCCCAGTCTGTCTGCTACAGAGGAGGAGGGTGTGTTGTGCTGTCTGCTACAGAGGAGGAGGGTGTGTTGTGCTGTCTGCTACAGAGGAGGAGGGTGTGTTGTGCTGTCTGTCTGCTACAGAGGAGGAGGGTGTGTTGTCTGTCTGCTACAGAGGAGGTGGGTGTGTTGTGTTGTCTGTCTGCTACAGAGGAGGAGGGTGTGTTGTGTTGTCTGTCTGCTACAGAGGAGGAGGGTGTGTTGTCTGTCTGCTACAGAGGAGGAGGGTGTGTTGTGTTGTCTGTCTGCTACAGAGGAGGAGGGTGTGTTGTCTGTCTGCTACAGAGGAGGAGGGTGTGTTGTGCTGTCTGTCTGCTACAGAGGAGGAGGGTGTGTTGTGTTGTCTGTCTGCTACAGAGGAGGAGGGTGTGTTGTGTTGTCTGTCTGCTACAGAGGAGGAGGGTGTGTTGTCTGTCTGTCTGCTACAGAGGAGGAGGGTGTGTTGTCTGTCTGCTACAGAGGAGGAGGGTGTGTTGTGCTGTCTGTCTGCTACAGAGGAGGAGGGTGTGTTGTGCCCAGTCTGTCTGCTACAGAGGAGGAGGGTGTGTTGTGCTGTCTGCTACAGAGGAGGAGGGTGTGTTGTGCTGTCTGCTACAGAGGAGGAGGGTGTGTTGTGCTGTCTGTCTGCTACAGAGGAGGAGGGTGTGTTGTCTGTCTGCTACAGAGGAGGAGGGTGTGTTGTGTTGTCTGTCTGCTACAGAGGAGGAGGGTGTGTTGTGTTGTCTGTCTGCTACAGAGGAGGAGGGTGTGTTGTCTGTCTGCTACAGAGGAGGAGGGTGTGTTGTGTTGTCTGTCTGCTACAGAGGAGGAGGGTGTGTTGTGTTGTCTGTCTGCTACAGAGGAGGAGGGTGTGTTGTCTGTCTGTCTGCTACAGAGGAGGAGGGTGTGTTGTGTTGTCTGTCTGCTACAGAGGAGGAGGGTGTGTTGTGCTGTCTGTCTGCTACAGAGGAGGAGGGTGTGTTGTGCCCAGTCTGTCTGCTACAGAGGAGGAGGGTGTGTTGTGCTGTCTGTCTGCTACAGAGGAGGAGGGTGTGTTGTGTTGTCTGTCTGCTACAGAGGAGGAGGGTGTGTTGTCTGTCTGCTACAGAGGAGGAGGGTGTGTTGTGCTGTCTGTCTGCTACAGAGGAGGAGGGTGTGTTGTCTGTCTGCTACAGAGGAGGAGGGTGTGTTGTGTTGTCTGTCTGCTACAGAGGAGGAGGGTGTGTTGTCTGTCTGTCTGCTACAGAGGAGGAGGGTGTGTTGTGCTGTCTGTCTGCTACAGAGGAGGAGGGTGTGTTGTCTGTCTGTCTGCTACAGAGGAGGAGGGTGTGTTGTGCTGTCTGTCTGCTACAGAGGAGGAGGGTGTGTTGTGCTGTCTGTCTGCTACAGAGGAGGAGGGTGTGTTGTCTGTCTGTCTGCTACAGAGGAGGAGGGTGTGTTGTGCTGTCTGTCTGCTACAGAGGAGGAGGGTGTGTTGTGCTGTCTGTCTGCTACAGAGGAGGAGGGTGTGTTGTCTGTCTGTCTGCTACAGAGGAGGAGGGTGTGTTGTGCTGTCTGTCTGCTACAGAGGAGGAGGGTGTGTTGTCTGTCTGTCTGCTACAGAGGAGGAGGGTGTGTTGTCTGTCTGTCTGCTACAGAGGAGGAGGGTGTGTTGTCTGTCTGCTACAGAGGAGGAGGGTGTGTTGTGCTGTCTGTCTGCTACAGAGGAGGAGGGTGTGTTGTCTGTCTGTCTGCTACAGAGGAGGAGGGTGTGTTGTCTGTCTGCTACAGAGGAGGAGGGTGTGTTGTGCTGTCTGTCTGCTACAGAGGAGGAGGGTGTGTTGTGCTGTCTGTCTGCTACAGAGGAGGAGGGTGTGTTGTGTTGTCTGTCTGCTACAGAGGAGGAGGGTGTGTTGTGTTGTCTGTCTGCTACAGAGGAGGAGGGTGTGTTGTCTGTCTGTCTGCTACAGAGGAGGAGGGTGTGTTGTCTGTCTGTCTGCTACAGAGGAGGAGGGTGTGTTGTGCTGTCTGTCTGCTACAGAGGAGGAGGGTGTGTTGTCTGTCTGTCTGCTACAGAGGAGGAGGGTGTGTTGTGCTGTCTGTCTGCTACAGAGGAGGAGGGTGTGTTGTGCTGTCTGTCTGCTACAGAGGAGGAGGGTGTGTTGTGCCCAGTCTGTCTGCTACAGAGGAGGAGGGTGTGTTGTGCTGTCTGTCTGCTACAGAGGAGGAGGGTGTGTTGTGCTGTCTGTCTGCTACAGAGGAGGAGGGTGTGTTGTGCTGTCTGTCTGCTACAGAGGAGGAGGGTGTGTTGTCTGTCTGCTACAGAGGAGGAGGGTGTGTTGTGTTGTCTGTCTGCTACAGAGGAGGAGGGTGTGTTGTCTGTCTGCTACAGAGGAGGAGGGTGTGTTGTGTTGTCTGTCTGCTACAGAGGAGGAGGGTGTGTTGTCTGTCTGTCTGCTACAGAGGAGGAGGGTGTGTTGTGCTGTCTGTCT
Organism: Saccopteryx bilineata; assembly: GCF_036850765.1. NCBI lineage: Eukaryota > Metazoa > Chordata > Mammalia > Chiroptera > Emballonuridae > Saccopteryx > Saccopteryx bilineata. The sequence continues at coordinate 63,322,284 of NC_089490.1, read as the reverse complement.
GCTACAGAGGAGGAGGGTGTGTTGTCTGTCTGTCTGCTACAGAGGAGGAGGGTGTGTTGTGCTGTCTGTCTGCTACAGAGGAGGAGGGTGTGTTGTGTTGTCTGTCTGCTACAGAGGAGGAGGGTGTGTTGTCTGTCTGTCTGCTACAGAGGAGGAGGGTGTGTTGTGCTGTCTGTCTGCTACAGAGGAGGAGGGTGTGTTGTGCTGTCTGTCTGCTACAGAGGAGGAGGGTGTGTTGTGCTGTCTGTCTGCTACAGAGGAGGAGGGTGTGTTGTCTGTCTGTCTGCTACAGAGGAGGAGGGTGTGTTGTGCTGTCTGTCTGCTACAGAGGAGGAGGGTGTGTTGTCTGTCTGTCTGCTACAGAGGAGGAGGGTGTGTTGTCTGTCTGTCTGCTACAGAGGAGGAGGGTGTGTTGTCTGTCTGTCTGCTACAGAGGAGGAGGGTGTGTTGTCTGTCTGCTACAGAGGAGGAGGGTGTGTTGTGCTGTCTGTCTGCTACAGAGGAGGAGGGTGTGTTGTCTGTCTGTCTGCTACAGAGGAGGAGGGTGTGTTGTCTGTCTGTCTGCTACAGAGGAGGAGGGTGTGTTGTCTGTCTGTCTGCTACAGAGGAGGAGGGTGTGTTGTCTGTCTGTCTGCTACAGAGGAGGAGGGTGTGTTGTCTGTCTGTCTGCTACAGAGGAGGAGGGTGTGTTGTCTGTCTGTCTGCTACAGAGGAGGAGGGTGTGTTGTCTGTCTGTCTGCTACAGAGGAGGAGGGTGTGTTGTCTGTCTGTCTGCTACAGAGGAGGAGGGTGTGTTGTCTGTCTGCTACAGAGGAGGAGGGTGTGTTGTCTGTCTGCTACAGAGGAGGAGGGTGTGTTGTCTGTCTGCTACAGAGGAGGAGGGTGTGTTGTCTGTCTGTCTGCTACAGAGGAGGAGGGTGTGTTGTGCTGTCTGTCTGCTACAGAGGAGGAGGGTGTGTTGTGCTGTCTGTCTGCTACAGAGGAGGAGGGTGTGTTGTGCTGTCTGTCTGCTACAGAGGAGGAGGGTGTGTTGTCTGTCTGTCTGCTACAGAGGAGGAGGGTGTGTTGTGCCCAGTCTGTCTGCTACAGAGGAGGAGGGTGTGTTGTGCTGTCTGTCTGCTACAGAGGAGGAGGGTGTGTTGTGCTGTCTGTCTGCTACAGAGGAGGAGGGTGTGTTGTCTGTCTGCTACAGAGGAGGAGGGTGTGTTGTGTTGTCTGTCTGCTACAGAGGCGGAGGGTGTGTTGTCTGTCTGTCTGCTACAGAGGAGGAGGGTGTGTTGTGTTGTCTGTCTGCTACAGAGGAGGAGGGTGTGTTGTCTGTCTGTCTGCTACAGAGGAGGAGGGTGTGTTGTGCTGTCTGTCTGCTACAGAGGAGGAGGGTGTGTTGTGCTGTCTGTCTGCTACAGAGGAGGAGGGTGTGTTGTCTGTCTGTCTGCTACAGAGGAGGAGGGTGTGTTGTGCTGTCTGTCTGCTACAGAGGAGGAGGGTGTGTTGTCTGTCTGTCTGCTACAGAGGAGGAGGGTGTGTTGTCTGTCTGTCTGCTACAGAGGAGGAGGGTGTGTTGTCTGTCTGTCTGCTACAGAGGAGGAGGGTGTGTTGTGCTGTCTGTCTGCTACAGAGGAGGAGGGTGTGTTGTCTGTCTGTCTGCTACAGAGGAGGAGGGTGTGTTGTGCTGTCTGTCTGCTACAGAGGAGGAGGGTGTGTTGTGCTGTCTGTCTGCTACAGAGGAGGAGGGTGTGTTGTGCTGTCTGTCTGCTACAGAGGAGGAGGGTGTGTTGTCTGTCTGTCTGCTACAGAGGAGGAGGGTGTGTTGTGTTGTCTGTCTGCTACAGAGGAGGAGGGTGTGTTGTCTGTCTGTCTGCTACAGAGGAGGAGGGTGTGTTGTCTGTCTGTCTGCTACAGAGGAGGAGGGTGTGTTGTGCTGTCTGTCTGCTACAGAGGAGGAGGGTGTGTTGTCTGTCTGTCTGCTACAGAGGAGGAGGGTGTGTTGTGCTGTCTGTCTGCTACAGAGGAGGAGGGTGTGTTGTGTTGTCTGTCTGCTACAGAGGAGGAGGGTGTGTTGTGCTGTCTGTCTGCTACAGAGGAGGAGGGTGTGTTGTGTTGTCTGTCTGCTACAGAGGAGGAGGGTGTGTTGTCTGTCTGTCTGCTACAGAGGAGGAGGGTGTGTTGTGCTGTCTGTCTGCTACAGAGGAGGAGGGTGTGTTGTCTGTCTGTCTGCTACAGAGGAGGAGGGTGTGTTGTGCTGTCTGTCTGCTACAGAGGAGGAGGGTGTGTTGTGCTGTCTGTCTGCTACAGAGGAGGAGGGTGTGTTGTCTGTCTGTCTGCTACAGAGGAGGAGGGTGTGTTGTGTTGTCTGTCTGCTACAGAGGAGGAGGGTGTGTTGTGCTGTCTGTCTGCTACAGAGGAGGAGGGTGTGTTGTCTGTCTGTCTGCTACAGAGGAGGAGGGTGTGTTGTGTTGTCTGTCTGCTACAGAGGAGGAGGGTGTGTTGTCTGTCTGTCTGCTACAGAGGAGGAGGGTGTGTTGTCTGTCTGTCTGCTACAGAGGAGGAGGGTGTGTTGTGCTGTCTGTCTGCTACAGAGGAGGAGGGTGTGTTGTCTGTCTGTCTGCTACAGAGGAGGAGGGTGTGTTGTCTGTCTGTCTGCTACAGAGGAGGAGGGTGTGTTGTGTTGTCTGTCTGCTACAGAGGAGGAGGGTGTGTTGTCTGTCTGTCTGCTACAGAGGAGGAGGGTGTGTTGTCTGTCTGTCTGCTACAGAGGAGGAGGGTGTGTTGTGCTGTCTGTCTGCTACAGAGGAGGAGGGTGTGTTGTCTGTCTGTCTGCTACAGAGGAGGAGGGTGTGTTGTGCTGTCTGTCTGCTACAGAGGAGGAGGGTGTGTTGTGTTGTCTGTCTGCTACAGAGGAGGAGGGTGTGTTGTCTGTCTGTCTGCTACAGAAGAGGAGGGTGTGTTGTGTTGTCTGTCTGCTACAGAGGAGGAGGGTGTGTTGTCTGTCTGTCTGCTACAGAGGAGGAGGGTGTGTTGTGCTGTCTGTCTGCTACAGAGGAGGAGGGTGTGTTGTGCTGTCTGTCTGCTACAGAGGAGGAGGGTGTGCTGTCTGTCTGTCTGCTACAGAGGAGGAGGGTGTGTTGTCTGTCTGCTACAGAGGAGGAGGGTGTGTTGTCTGTCTGCTACAGAGGAGGAGGGTGTGTTGTCTGTCTGCTACAGAGGAGGAGGGTGTGTTGTGCTGTCTGTCTGCTACAGAGGAGGAGGGTGTGTTGTGCTGTCTGTCTGCTACAGAGGAGGAGGGTGTGTTGTGCTGTCTGTCTGCTACAGAGGAGGAGGGTGTGTTGTGCTGTCTGTCTGCTACAGAGGAGGAGGGTGTGTTGTCTGTCTGTCTGCTACAGAGGAGGAGGGTGTGTTGTGCTGTCTGTCTGCTACAGAGGAGGAGGGTGTGTTGTGCTGTCTGTCTGCTACAGAGGAGGAGGGTGTGTTGTCTGTCTGCTACAGAGGAGGAGGGTGTGTTGTGCTGTCTGTCTGCTACAGAGGAGGAGGGTGTGTTGTGTTGTCTGTCTGCTACAGAGGAGGAGGGTGTGTTGTGCTGTCTGTCTGCTACAGAGGAGGAGGGTGTGTTGTCTGTCTGTCTGCTACAGAGGAGGAGGGTGTGTTGTGTTGTCTGTCTGCTACAGAGGAGGAGGGTGTGTTGTCTGTCTGTCTGCTACAGAGGAGGAGGGTGTGTTGTCTGTCTGTCTGCTACAGAGGAGGAGGGTGTGTTGTGCTGTCTGTCTGCTACAGAGGAGGAGGGTGTGTTGTCTGTCTGTCTGCTACAGAGGAGGAGGGTGTGTTGTCTGTCTGTCTGCTACAGAGGAGGAGGGTGTGTTGTGTTGTCTGTCTGCTACAGAGGAGGAGGGTGTGTTGTCTGTCTGTCTGCTACAGAGGAGGAGGGTGTGTTGTCTGTCTGTCTGCTACAGAGGAGGAGGGTGTGTTGTGCTGTCTGTCTGCTACAGAGGAGGAGGGTGTGTTGTCTGTCTGTCTGCTACAGAGGAGGAGGGTGTGTTGTGCTGTCTGTCTGCTACAGAGGAGGAGGGTGTGTTGTGTTGTCTGTCTGCTACAGAGGAGGAGGGTGTGTTGTCTGTCTGTCTGCTACAGAAGAGGAGGGTGTGTTGTGTTGTCTGTCTGCTACAGAGGAGGAGGGTGTGTTGTCTGTCTGTCTGCTACAGAGGAGGAGGGTGTGTTGTGCTGTCTGTCTGCTACAGAGGAGGAGGGTGTGTTGTGCTGTCTGTCTGCTACAGAGGAGGAGGGTGTGCTGTCTGTCTGTCTGCTACAGAGGAGGAGGGTGTGTTGTCTGTCTGCTACAGAGGAGGAGGGTGTGTTGTCTGTCTGCTACAGAGGAGGAGGGTGTGTTGTCTGTCTGCTACAGAGGAGGAGGGTGTGTTGTGCTGTCTGTCTGCTACAGAGGAGGAGGGTGTGTTGTGCTGTCTGTCTGCTACAGAGGAGGAGGGTGTGTTGTGCTGTCTGTCTGCTACAGAGGAGGAGGGTGTGTTGTGCTGTCTGTCTGCTACAGAGGAGGAGGGTGTGTTGTCTGTCTGTCTGCTACAGAGGAGGAGGGTGTGTTGTGCTGTCTGTCTGCTACAGAGGAGGAGGGTGTGTTGTGCTGTCTGTCTGCTACAGAGGAGGAGGGTGTGTTGTCTGTCTGCTACAGAGGAGGAGGGTGTGTTGTGCTGTCTGTCTGCTACAGAGGAGGAGGGTGTGTTGTCTGTCTGCTACAGAGGAGGAGGGTGTGTTGTCTGTCTGTCTGCTACAGAGGAGGAGGGTGTGTTGTCTTGTCTGTCTGCTACAGAGGAGGAGGGTGTGTTGTCTGTCTGCTACAGAGGAGGAGGGTGTGTTGTGCTGTCTGTCTGCTACAGAGGAGGAGGGTGTGTTGTGCCCTGTCTGTCTGCTACAGAGGAGGAGGGTGTGTTGTGCTGTCTGTCTGCTACAGAGGAGGAGGGTGTGTTGTGCTGTCTGTCTGCTACAGAGGAGGAGGGTGTGTTGTCTGTCTGTCTGCTACAGAGGAGGAGGGTGTGTTGTGCTGTCTGTCTGCTACAGAGGAGGAGGGTGTGTTGTGCTGTCTGTCTGCTACAGAGGAGGAGGGTGTGTTGTCTGTCTGTCTGCTACAGAGGAGGAGGGTGTGTTGTGCCCTGTCTGTCTGCTACAGAGGAGGAGGGTGTGTTGTGCTGTCTGTCTGCTACAGAGGCCACAGAGCCTATGGTTAGAGTGAATCATATGAAATTACCAATGATGAATTTACTTTTGAATTTTCCTTTTTTTAATAGACTCATTTTTAATTTTTTTTATTTTTTAACTGAGAGAGAGAGAGAGGGAGAGAGATGAGAAGCATCAACTCATAGTTGCAGCACCTTAGTTTTTCATTGATTGCTTTCTCATATGTGCCTGGACTAGGGGGCTACAGCAGAGTGAGTGACCCCTTGCTCAAGCCAGCGACCTTGGGCTTCAAGCAACCATGGGGTCATGTCTAGGATCCCACACTCAAGCCATCAACCCCACGCTCAAGCTGGTGAGCCCACCCTCAAGCCAGCAGACTCTGAGGTTTCAAACCTGGGACGTCAGCATCCCAGTCAAACACTATCCACTGTGTCACCATCGGTCAGGCTAGACTTTCTTTTTAAAAGAATTTTAAAGTTTATAGCCAAATTGAATGGAAAATACAGAGTTCCCCTATGTCCCCTGCCCCTACACACTCAGTCTCCCCATTATCAATGGGCTCCACCAGAGTTACAACACTCGTTACAATTGGTGAACCTATGTTGATGCATAATAATCATGCAGAGTCCACAGCTACTCTTGGTGTACATTCTGTGGGCTTGGACAAATGTTAACAACATGATGACATGTACCCATCGCCGTATAGCACCATACAGAGTAGTTTCACTGCCCCTAAAAGTCCTCTGTGTTCTGCCGATTCATCCTGGTCCCTGGCCTCCTCTGATCTCTCTACTGTCTCCATAGTTTTGCCTTGGTCGGTTACTTCTGACCTTTAAAAATGTCCGTCTAATACATCTGGAGAAGATTTTCAGCCACAAGGTTTGGGACTAAGAGTTTTGATTCTGGAACCTTGACTCCAGTTTTCTGCCGGTCGCTGGGCCAGGCCTCCGAGAGGGAAGGAGAGCTGCATGTGAAGGTGTCGGGCTCAGCGCACATCTGCATGGGCTGCTCACGTAGGCTGCCTGGCCAAAGCGTATGCCCAGGCTCCCTGGAAATAGATTGTTTCAGTTTCTAAATCCTGGCCTAGTTATTCTTGGCTAAAATGTAGGCTAGAAGCCAAAAGTTGGAAAGCCCCCTGGAAATGAGGTCGTGGGTCCTCCAGTTCAGGCTTGACCAGGCCTTCTCTTGTCTCTCTGATGTCCAGGTGTGCGAAAAAGAGAAGCTGTTGTCGGAGAGGAATCAGCTGAAAGCATGCATGGGGGAACTGCTGGACAACTTCTCCTGCCTTTCCCAGGAAGTCTGCCGAGACATCCAGAGCCCCGAGCAGATCCAGGCCCTGCATCGGTACTGCCCTGTCCTCAGACCCGTGGGTCTCCCTACAGCCTCCAATATTAACCCTGCACCCTTAGGTGTCGAGCAGAACCTTGCCGCTCCCCAGTGTGCGGTGGGGGAGAGCGTGCCCTGCTGTTTGGAGCAGGGCGCGGCTCCGCCCGGGCCTCCCTGGGCCCCCAGCAACGCCTCAGAGAATTGTACTTCTGCCCGGAGGCTGGAAGGCACTGACCCAGGAACCTTCGCAGAGAGAGGACCTCCTCTTGAACCCAGGAGCCAAACGGTAACCGTGGACTTCTGCCAGGAAATGACTGATAAGTGTACAACTGATGAACAGCCCAGGAAAGATTACACCTAGTGACTCGGCCCGCCCCCAGTTCTCCCACCTCTCCCGCCCGGGTGGCGCTGTTCATCTGTTGTCTGGAAGAACCAAGAAGGAATTTGGTGCACACTACAGCGGTCTTAGCAGCAATACTGTTCCTAAGTATTCCCTCCTCTCTTCACGCAGGAGTGATATATAGTAACCTTCACAATGGTGCTACCCCTTGCCCCGGCAAGGAAAGACAACAGTGGTGACACTGTCTGTCTGTGGGTTAATTTCAATCTTAACAGGGATAGACTATAACACCTCTAGGACCCAACCACGGATTTTTTTCTCAGTGGCCCATGTCACAAACCCTATCTCAGGAATTTCTTCTGAATGTTCAATTTTTTTCATTGAAGACAGCTTCTATACACATCAAAGTTTTATAGCTAGACTGTACATATTATATATAATATATATATATAAAATATATATATCTCCATATGCAAATGTCCTGCATGCCTCAATTTTCTCATCCTAAAACTGGAAACTTCATTTCTCATTTACAGACAGGTTCCAACATTCCTCTTCTTTTGTCTCTGATGCTAGAACTAGTTTAGTAACTGTTAACATGGTCATTTTTCTTGCTTCACAGTTTAACTTCAATTTGTACTTATTTATGGACAGAATTCCGTGTTGGAAGCTTTTTTTCTTCTTCAAGGTATTATTTTAGATGACTTTCTTTAGTTTGGTTGGTTCGGTTCTGGCACCGTCCGTCCGATGGTGTCATTTGAGTATTGTGGGTTTGCTTGTTTCCTGCAGATACTGTAACAGTCATGGTCAACTTTGCCACTTGCACTGAGTTTTGGGTCAAACCTATTTTCTTAAATGAAGTTGTAACTTCAGTATAACTCAAGTATACTGTGTATTCTTTGCTTTTAGTTTAAAAGTAAAAACATTTTAGCTAATTAAAAACCACTCAGGTGATAATGATGTAGGAAAAAAACAATCTTGCCAAATAATGAATTCATCCTAGGATGTGTTGACAATAATCTGCTTGAATATTTTTGTATTTCACCTCCTCCCCACGTTTCCCTAAGCAAAGCTGAAGTGCAGACAGAGAGTTCAGAGTTGATGCCGGATGTTCAGATTCCTGAGTGGGGAGAGAGTTTGGGCATCTCACTCAAAAGTGCATCAAACAGAATCCATGATTTCACACCAGAACTCAGCAGGCATTGGCTCCTAGAAATCAAATTAGAACTGTGTTCTCACCCAGGCAGTAAGTCCCATTCATTTCAACACTTCATCGGGCCTCACCTCCTCCTGGAAGTGTAGCACAGCAGGACCTTCTCTGAAGGACTTGGCTGAGCAGGACTGGCCTCCCAGGAGAGGCACCGGAGGGCGTTCGGACGGCAGCCCGCAGGTCCTGCTCTCAGTGGCTGCCCTGGGTTCATGCAGCTGGCCCAGAGCAGGAGAGAGCAGGGCAGAAGTGAGCCTGAGGTCTGTGCCTGACACAGGCAAAAAGCATTTCTTTCTCTCTTTCTTCTCCAAATGCTTTGAGTTGAATTCTGAGGTTTTTCTGCCCGTCTCTTGCCCCAAGGCAGATTTCATTCTGAGGCTTTAGACACGATATGGTCAGGAGCCCTCCCTGCCGCTGTCCCTGCCCCCACCACACACACCTACCCTCACCTGATCATAATTTTCTTCTCTTGCTGCAAAACTGGTTGGCTTGCACCCCCCCCCCTTCCCCCAGAGAGCAGCTTCCCTTGGTTCTGGGGCATGTGGGCCCCTGGCCACGTTTACAGAAAGGTGTGTGAGATCCGCAGGCAGCACAGAGAGGCTGAGGCAGCTCCCTGCACCCGCCCCGTGGGCCCTCAGCCTGGCCGTGGGGAGAGGACCTAAGGGTTTGATGTGGGGGATGGGGTGGTGGGCTGTGGGGACTTGATGGTGAACTTCGTTTCTTTATTTGTGCCATTGTTTGGACAATATTAAAGCTGCATGTAAAAGGGGGAATTAGTATATGATGTAGGCGAAAAGTGAAATCATAGTAACATATGTTTTAGTATTATTAACTTTTTTCTGTACAAATATTAGCGCTAACGTTTAAATATGTATGAATGCCAGAAATCTGTTGGTTCATGCGGTAGGATTTAAAAAAAAAAAAAAAGCTTTTCTTTTAAACTAGTTCCACCTTTAAAACCTGCCTCTGGGTTTCCGTTCTCTCTCCCGTGTGTGTGTGTCTGTGTGTGGCTGCTTGTCTGAGACAGATTCCAGCGGAGCCCTGGCCTGGAGCTCTCATCCTTATTACGGTTGTTGGAATTTCTTGGCCTAGAAGAGGGGCTCTGTGCTTCACCGTGAGGTGTGCCTCTGTGGGAGGCTGGTGACAGCTGGGATTTAAGCTCAGTGTGAATCACATGATCTGTCGCAGGTCTGCGTTATGGTGGAGTCAGCCAACAATAGTATTTTGTTTCTTCACTCTCTTGTTGCCTTTTCTTTTAAGTGACCTCTTCTTTGAAAAAAAAAAAAGGAATGTTTTCTTCTCGTATCATAACCAGGTCCAAACCAACTTGTTGGCATGATTTACCCTGGTGACAAGTCCTGTGCCACTGGTGGTCCTGACCACATTCCGTCCGCCTCCTCTCCGTGGCCCGGCCTGCACGCCCGCGCGGCGGCCAGTTCCGGGTGGGGAAGGGCGGCTCTCTTTCTCTCCCCCAGCCCAGTCCACACCCTCCTCCTGCCAACCCCCATCTTGCTTTTATTCCTCTCTCCAACCAGACCCCTGCCGTGGGATCTGGGTGAAGAACTGTCTTTCGATTTCTTCGAGGTTTTTTAACAAGTTGTTCCGATTTTGTTCACTATCCACCATGAACAGCAGCTGGTCTTGTGCAATGTGACATGTCTGTGTCTGTTACTGCTCTAAACTGTGTGTGTCAGAATTACTTCTGGGTTAATTCCACGGGAGGACTAGCTGGGGACCAGAATCCAGATTGCCTCCAGTGGAAGTGTAGCAACCAGCCTGCCTCCTCTCCCTGGGGCCCCTGAGGGAAGCCCGTGTCTTTCGTGAAGAGGAAGAGCAAGTGAACCGCAGGGAGTGGCATTTGCACAGCATGGTGACATTTATTGTGTTCTTTCTTATCAAAATAAAGGACCCTCCCAGCATGGACTGTTTAGGAGGACCCCTCCAATAGCCAAGTGCAGTCTCTAAACGTCTAGGATTGGCATGGATGGTGGGGCGGGGACAGTGGAGGGGGCCCTGTGCCTGTGAGCATCCGCCTGAATCTAGTCCTCCCTTTGGATCGACCTTTGTTCTGTGTCTCGAGACGACCTCACTTCATTCAGGGTGGTCAGGCATTGGGCAGGTGAGTGCTTTGCTGTATGTGTTTGTTTCTCTGTGTTATCTGGGGGGTGCCTTGAATAATGGAACTTCATACATACTGATTCTGGAACAAAACAGTTGCAAAAAAAAAACAAAAAAACAAACAAAAAAAAAGCTGGCAAAGTTACTCGGCGCTCCGTCCAGCTTCTTCTCGTCCAGGTTCCCTAACGATGACTCAGGCGTCAGAGGTGATGCTGCAGTAAGATGTTATTTTGTATATTGTACAAGTAATTTATTAACTGTCTTTCTAAAGGTATGCTGCTTTTAAGATGCACTATGATTTTGGATTTAATCCTTGTATGGCTTTCCCAAGGAAGTAAAAAAATTAAGAAATGAAAAGGCTAGCGATTAGTATGCCAACTGCCACTTCTTGAAAAGGAGCACAGGGAGCTAGCTGCCAGGGGACTTGGTGAGAGGCCTGCTCGAAGCCGAGTGGGTGGAGGCAAAACACAGCACTGTCCTCTGGAGGTCTAACTCTCCATTGCTCTTTTGATACTTTGTGATTGCCATTAAAGAAGAAACAAAGGTGTGAAAATTAAAAGCCTTTCAAGAAACCGGCAAGCCCCGGCTGGCCCCTTGAGCTGACGCACCTGTAGCATAGCCCTCTCAGAATGAGGAAAAAAGTCTGCAAAGCTCTTTCAAAACCCCTTTTGGCTACCTAGTTCTCTACATGACACCCCGTTCAAGCTAGGAGCTGCTTCATAAATGACTCCAGACCATTCCACTATTGCTTAGTTTTGGAGGAGTTATGATCTAGAGGGAAGCGAGAACCAAGTTTTGTCCTCATCACTGTAAATAGACTAAAGAACATAGTTTTGTTTTGTTTTTTTAAAGACTAAAGCTGTTCACTGGATTATAAGTTGGTGTTTCTTCCCCAAACTGAGGGTTTTTGTTGTAGGTTCCGTTTTCTGGCAAGTCAGTCCACAGTGCACTGCCCTGTGTGGCGTTGGCGTCCATGTGGGAAGTCTGTGCACATGGAGGCATTGTGTTCAAGCTGTATATTTGTAATATACTGCCTGAGCCATCTTATGACCCAAGCATCAAAGGCTGATGCTGCAGAATAGAGTATATTTGTGTGCAACTAGTGTGTGAAAATAGTATTTGTACATAGGATAGGACCTATTGCGGCAGATTGAGGATAAATCATTCAACCGACGGTGCAAAACATTTCTTGCAAAGAAAAGTTAAGTGTATAGTATTTTCCTACACTCCACCCTGGGAGATAATATTTATATCAAATAACTATCAGTGTATTTTAATTGTAATATGGGAATGATGCTGCCGTTTGTGAAGAAGACCCCCTCGGTTGCAGAGGCCCACTCTCGCAGCTCGGATTCAGCGTCGTGGCGTGGTGTGGTGTGCGCGTTTCTTTCTCAAGCAGTGGAGACACAACTCTTTCATTTTCATTCCAGTTTATTGACCTCAGATAAAACAGTGGCCCTCCTTAGAAGCAGAAGTGCACCAAGACCGTTCATTTCAGGTAGACTCACATTAGTGCCAAATGCTCCCGGGGGGGAGGGGGGTGATCGGACATGTACATCAGGAAAGGGTGAAGAGGCTGGGACAAAAAAGATGTTTCCTATAGATTGATGCTAAGTCTTCTACCAAGACATGTCCAGAGGCAGAAGGGTGACCTCCACTTGAGTCCTAACAAAGCATTTTGCATGTGTGAATGCTAGGGTGCCCGTTCACGCTCTGACATAAAAGACCTGCCACTTCTAGCGAGTGATCAGGAAGGTTCCACATGCATCCGGGAGCTTCCAGTGCTGGTTAGACACCGTGAGCCATTCAAGGCAAGCACCACCTTTGCTTGTGAGGCCGAAAGGGCCCGGGAGAATTTGTTCCAGAACCAGTCTGATGCAAGTGCACCTCTAATATATGCCTTACAAACTCCAGAGGCCATATTCAAAACAGGGTCTTCTCAGTGTATGCAAGGGGCTACAGCCCCTCTTCTCTTCCTCCCCAGGTTGAACAATACGGACAGTTTTCACACATATCTACCTGTAGAACCCTCCGTACCTCTCATAACTGGTCAACGACTGTAACAGGTTACATCAGGTGTTTTTCTACATACTTTTTACACAGATTCTATGCGATTAATGTAACTTAATTCAGCGCATCATTTTATTGTACTAGTTAGGCTTGTCTTATTTTTTTTTTCTAAGTGATTGTGGTTTTTCTTGTGGTTTTTATTGTAAAGATGAAAATGGTTGTTGATGCTTATTCTCTGTAACTAAGAATTTTTACCTTTTGGGGGGAAAAAAAAGCATTGCTATGAACTAATGAACTGAAACTTCATTTACTCATTGTAAATACACTATTGTGCAAAAAATTTTTCACTCAATTGAATTGCTAGTGTTAACTGAATTTTGTCTAGACACCATTTCTGTTGATGAAATAAAGACATATCATTATGCATTGTAAACGGAGTCTCTCTGCCTCTGAGCCTGTGTTACTGACCACAGAGCGGGCAGCCTTAGAAATCTTTTCCCTCAGGGAAGCCAGGTCTCTTTCTCTAGTTTGGACCCTTACCTGCTACCTGATTAATCTGATTAGAAATCTAAAAAATGTGATGTTAATATGATTCCTCAACTCGGAATTTTAAAAATCCCTGGTGCCAGCATGACTGGTGGTGGCGCAGTGGATAGAGCATCAACCCAAACTCAGGGCCACCAGCTTGATCCAGAGGCCGCAGTTCAATCCCCAGTCAAAGTACATATAAGAAGCAATCAATGCACAACTAAATGGATCAATGAGTTGATGTCTCTCTCAAAAAAATAATAATAATAAATCCCTAGTACCTATGAGAGTAGAAAAAAGGCATTAAACCCAATTTCCTGGTTTGAAAATGGTGCTGTAGTCTATGCAAAATGTCACCACTAGGGGGAGCTGGAGGAAGGATAGCGTTTCTTACAGTGGCATATGAATGAATCTACAATGATCTCAAATGAAAAAGCTAAGCCTAGCAGGGTAACTCAGTTGGTTAAAGCAGCATCCCAACACATCAAGGTTACGGGTTTGATCCCCAGTGTACATAAAAAATAATCAACAGTGAATGCACAATAAGTAGAACAGCACATCGATGTTTCTGTTTCTCCCATCCTAACTTTCTCTAATACCAATACATAAACATACTTTAAAAGCTAAATGATGTGGTAGGAGTGTTGGGGAAAGGGTGTAAAGAATGACAAATATAAGGTGATGAAAAATGATTTGACTTTGGGTGATGAGTACACAACATAATTGACTAGTCAAATAATGTAGTGATGTTCACCTGAAACCTATGTACAACTTATTGATTAATGTCACCCTGTTCAATTTAATTTTCTTTTAAAAAATGCTAAATGAAAGTAAACAGGGAAAAGGGCATTAAATCAACACCAAGATTAAGATGAGAGGCAGGACAAGGGGTTTAGAATTGTGGTTATGGAGTAAATACAATTAAAAAATATGTTTGATTGTTTAGTCTTGGATTTTGAGGTCATGAGAAAACAAGCTACTGAGTGGTAGGCAGGCCAGACGACCGTGAGTAACGCTGGACACAGATGGTTTGGCTGAGCGTCAGTGAGGCTGTAAATAATGGGTTCACATGCTGTTCGGAGAGCACACTGCTGCCCAAGTCTGGGCGTCAAGGAGCACGTGGCCACAACCCACCCACCAGATGGGAAAACTGAAATGAAATGTTGCTGAATTACGCTCCCTTAGCAATCTCCAAGGGCACATCACTGAGTCAAGAGGGGTTTCCAGGAAACTTGTAATGGCATTTGCAAATGTTTGCTGTTCTGAAAACATCACAATCATAACATTTTAGACGTAAGGGGTAAAATACAGTCTTTTGCCTGAAGACATGAAGTTATTCAATCCATTCTGACAGGTGGGTCAGTCACACTCCCAAAATTTTCTGTAAGAGAACCTGGTTACGTAGAACTGACACTATTTGCATCTCCTACCCTGACGTGTGCTTGCGGTGAGAATGACAGTCAGGTCTGGGTACAGAATAAAGCTGTTAACAGAAGGGAAGTTTAACAGAAGGGAAGCATTCCAACGCCATCCAGCCCCAATGGACACGAGCCATTTTCTTTCCTACTGTGTGCCCCTCAGGTGTGAGTTGTGTCTGCGCTTAGGGCATGAGGATCCCCAATTCGGCTGCCCCTACGCCGGTCCCTGCAAGCAGTTCTGTTGCATGTATTTGGAAATAACTGAGCTATTCTTTGAAATAGTTCTAGAAGTTTCGCTCTTTTTCCAACTCACGACCCCTGTCCCCTCAATTAGGATGCATTAGTAAGACTGCACTTGATGTTTCACACCAGCTTGTGACAGTCCCCCGACTGGGATGGGTTTCCAATCCTTCCCCTTGAGCACCTTGGCCTCTGTATAAATGCATGTGATACTTCCTGATGTCAAAGAATCAAGGCCCAGAGAGAGAGAATGAGCTCCTCATCCCACATTCCATTATGCAAGTGTCTTCCCTTTCATTTGATTCAAGAGCATGACTCTTTCTGTTCCCAGTCCCACCCTGGGTCCTCAGAGCCCAACAGACATCTGCCACTGGTATGCTTAGTCAAGCAGAAAGAATCATCTCTGATTCTCCATGTGGTCACTTACTCTTGCCCCTTGATGTCAAGTGTACCCCTGAGGCAGTGACCCTCATCCTAAAGCAATGGATGGAAACTTTCAGACATGCCAGCCTTTCCTGGAAGCACTACATTTTATGCTGGGTGCTCTTAAACTTTGTTAACCTCTGTTTGTGCTGTGCAGCTGATGTCCTGTAAAGGCTTTTGGGGGTGAAAAAAATAAAAATTACAAAAAAATGTTTTAAATGATGCTACACAGACTTCTGAAAGAATCTCTCATAATAAACCTATTGAAAAAAACATGACAGGACCCAGTGAATAAGGAATAAAAACTGGAGAACTGGAATTGAGGGGTAAGGTATTTGTGTGTGTGTGTGTGTGTGTGCGCGCGCGCGCACATCTACACATAAACATGCATTTGTTCGACACTGTGCTACATGTTGTGCATCCAAGGTTTAAAATGCACAGGCCTTATCCTTTCAGCTTTCATGGGCTAGTCGAGCAGACCAATGTGCAAATAAATGATTGTGCAGGGGCTGCTGATTGTCACGGAAAAGAGAGCAGGGCTTCCCAGACGGCGTGTCAGCCTTGGAGCCGGTAGACTTGGGTTTGAATTCCAGCCACGTGGCATGTTTCAGCTGTGTGGCCCTTAGCTGTGGGGCAAATTACTTAATTTCTCTGAGCCTTCTGTTATATAAAAAGAAGTTGGAGATGAACAATAACTTTTTACAGTTGTACAAGATATAGGTAAATATGTCCTTAACGCTATAGTATGCCCCTTAACACGGCACCCATTCAGACTTGGGCCCAGTGTAATTTTCACCCACTTGGTCTTCACTGGCTCTTCTAGCAACTCACTGTGGGACAGATCACACTTCTTCACGCTGCCAGCCCTCATTTCCACTCTGCAGATGGACTCAGGAGCCTTTTGGAAAAGCAGAGACCACCAGTCCCATCCAATACTGGGCTCCTTTCTGCAACATCCCAGGCTGTTACCCAATGTACTAGACCAATAGAAAATATAGAGACAGATAGGGATATATATGAGTAATTAAAAGGAACTGACTCGCACGGTTATGGAGAAGTCCCACGGTCTACCTCTGTAAGCCGGAGACCCGGAAAAGCCGGTGGTATAGCATGAGAACCAGAGCCACCCAGCCCAAGGGCACGAGACCGTCCCAGCTCAGGGAAGCTCACCTTGGATGGCTGGAAGGTGTTTCCTAGAAACAAGTTGCATTTAATATGTGCTTCTTTTTGCAAAAATTGAAAATTACCTACCTGGAAAAGTAGCTGTTGCTATAATTACAGGGCAGATAGAAAGGCATGATGGGAGGGGGGTGTCTGAGGAAGAGGTGCTGTAACTGCCTCCATAAGTGATAAGTCCCCAAAAGACAGGCGCATGGTGCATGGAGGCTGCCCCGCAGCCCAGCACTCACTCTGGGCAAGGACTCAGGAGTGAGCGCTGCGAGCAGCTGGTAAGGAGCAGAATGAGAGAACAAGGTCTGACGTGGGGCCAGCGCATGAAGGCCTTCTGTTCCAGACTAAGGAGTTTGGATTTTATCTTACAGGACATCAATGATAAAGAGCTTTTTGTGCCTGACCAGGTGGTGGCACAGTGGATAGAGCATCAGACTGGGATGCAGAGAACTCAGGTTCGAAATCCCGAGGTTGCCTGATTGAGCACGGGCTCATCTGGTTTGAGCAAGGCTCACCAGCTTGAGCTCAAGGTCACTGGCTTGAGCAAGGGGTCACTTGGTCTGCTATAGCCCCCGGTCAAGGCACATATGAGAAAGGAATCAGTGAACAACTAAGGTGCTGCAATGAAGAATTGATGCTTCTCATCTCTCTCCCTTCCTGTCTATCTGTCCCTATCTGTCCCTTTCTCTGTCTCTGTCACACACACACACACACAGAGCTTTTGTGACATTGCTGCTGCTGTGATTCCAGGACTGGGGGACAGCCTGGCCATGTGATGAAGGATGAAGGAGCTACATGGCTCTTCCATTGGATTTGAGCTCCCCTTTCTGGCTCTCAGAACTGACAGTAACAACCAGCCCATCAGCCCAATGACTGGCTAATTAGTGCATATCATCTGGTCACCCATGTCTCTGCTCTATAAAAAGCATTAAAAACTTTTTGATGCACTTTTCCTGGACGGGACCACTGTGAGGTTGAGGGGAGCAGTGAGGGAGAGGTGCCCACTTCATTCACTGCCCTGAAAGTCCAGAATGACACCCCGCCAGGCAACTGTGGGCCCACAGTCATGGCATCACCACTGACGACACATGATCCCGGAAGAAGGGTAAGGTACAATCATGCAACACAAGTGTTTGTCTGTGTTGTAATCAGTATCTTATGTCATGGCAGTTATGAATGAAAATCTGGCTGATTCATGCCCAAGAAATGAACTGATGAGAAGGAAAAACCAGTTTCTTATCAACCTCTCCTTCACAGACAAGAAGCTCCTGGCTTGCTCTGGATGCAGGTTCAAGGGCCCAAACTTGCTGCCGCTGCAGAGCTGGGATGGTCTCTCAGCCACATGTCCCCCTGGGCTGCTGGCTGGGAGGACGGTAGCTGTATCCCAACCCTTCTCCCCTCAGGGTGACAGCAGCTCTCACTAGATTTTCTCCAGTGGTCCCCACTTTTCTCCCTGCCTGAGCTTCGGAGCTGCCTCAGACAGGGAGGCCAGGCGGGGCAGTGAGGCTGGCCCAGCCCCACCGGGGAAGGGTGTCCTGTGTTGGGTGAGCCCAGCTGGGAGCACCCTGTCCGCTCCCATCACCTGGCAGGTGTTTCTCTGGAGGGGATGGTTCCGCAGTTCTTCCTGCCACTTGAACTGACAAGGTGCAGCTTTTCTCCTGTGGATGCCAGGGGCTCCTAGGTCCTATTTTCTGGCCCAACGCCTGAATTATTTTTTCATAATAGATGAAAGTTCTAGAAGGGTGTTCTGAAAGAGACAGGAAACAAACAAAATAGACTCAAATGGCTTGTAAAAATCAGTCCTGCTCATCCACCTGGGACTCAGCATACATCACCGATATCAAGGATCCAGTCGACGCCTATTGCAGAAGACTGCAACGGTCCTCCCGACGCGGCCCCAGGAACGAGCATCAGTTAGGGGGTCTGCCGCCTGACAGCGCCCTGCAGAAGAGCTGAGTCCCACCTGCCGTCTCCTTCTCCTTCTCTTTCACCTTCTCCAGCTGTTGTTTGATCCAAAATCCAGGTCTCAAGCTAGAAAGCCAGCTTTTCCTAAGCGCCATCTTTGTGCACTCTACAATAGGCCAGATTTTTGACATTGTATATAATATGTGGAAGGGAAAACTGATTCAAATGTGGAATGTTCCTTTTTTTTTTGTAATTTTCTGAAGCTGGAAACGGGGAGAGACAGTCAGAGAGACTCCCGCATGCGCCCGACCGGGATCCACCCGGCACGCCCACCAGGGGGCGACACTCTGCCCACCAGCGGGCAATGCTCTGCCCCTCCGGGGCATCGCTCTGTTGCAACCAGAGCCACTTTAGCGCCTGGGGCAGAGGCCAAGGAGCCATCCCCAGCGCCCGGACCATCTTTGCTCCAATGGAGCCTTGGCTGCGGGAGGGGAAGAGAGAGACAGAAAGGAAGGAGAGGGGGAGGGGTGGAGAAGCAGATGGGCGCTTCTCCTGTGTGCCCTGGCCGGGAATCGAACCCGGGACTTCTGCACTCCAGGCCGACGCTCTCCCACTGAGCCAACCGGCCAGGGCAGATGTTCCTTTTTTTTTTTTTTACCAGGTTAACTTTATAGATAAAACCCCAAAACGTTCATATTAAGATAGACACTGCAAGGTTAAAAGATAAGCAGGAGGCTGTGAGAAAATATAACAAAGCATTGCTATATACAGTGTGTCCGTAAAGTCATGGTGCACTTATGACCGGTCACAGGAAAGCAACAAAAGACGATAGAAATGTGAAATCTGCACCAAATAAAAGGAAAACCCTCCCAGTTTCTGTAGGATGATGTGGCAGCATGTGCACATGCACAGATGATGACGTAACACCATGTATACAGCGGAGCAGCCCACGGCCATGCCAGTCGAGATGTGGAAGGTACAGAGGAAAGTTCAGTGTGTTCTGTGGCTCGCTATATTCGAATCCATGACCAAAGTGCAACGTGAATATCGGCTAGTTTATAACGAAGCACCACCACATAGAAATAACATTACTCGGTGGGATAAGCAGTCAAAGGAAACCTACAGTTTGGTGGAGAAACCCTGTTCTGGTAGGCCATCAGTCAGTGACGAGTCTGTAGAGGCTATACGGGATAGCTACCTAAGGAGCCCTAAAAAATCTGCGCGTGAACCCACATCAAACTGCACCGAATAGGTATGAAACTGGGAGAGTTTTCCTTTTATTTGGTGCAGATTTCACATTTCTGTAGTCTTTTGTTGCTTTCCTGTGACCGGTCAAAAGTGCACCATGACTTTACGGACACACTGTATAATGCATAGAGCTCCCGTAAATAAAAAGACAGGCAATTTTAGAAACTCATGCAGAATGAATAAACAATTGTACATCCATCCATGGAAGATTATCATAAAAACGTGTAAAAGGATATGAACAAGCAATTCAAGACTAAAAACTGAATGGGCAATTTTCTTGAGAATAAACCAGTAGCCAGAGAAATGCAAATAAAACTTCACATCATCTTTTATCTATCAGAGTTCCAAAATATTTTTTGTTTAGTGATCTAGCCTTAATCCTAAAAATATGCTAAATTTTGGTTTCCTTATGCAGAGAGAGCAAGAAGCAACAATGGATTATGGGAGAAGGAGCTTGGGGTGAGCCAGACATGTTTGGAGTAAAATTCCAGCTCATTCACTCTCTAGTAAATATTCATTTTTGTCCTCACTATGTTCCAAGGACTGTGCTTCACCACAGCCTGTGTGACTTTGGACAAATCATCTATTTCCTTATTGGTAAAATGGATCAATCCGTTTTAGTAAAATGGTAATCAATCACAGGGTTGAAGTGAGTAAGCCCATGGTAGTGTCTAGACGATAATCAGTTCTTTACTAAAGTGTATCTTTTCTTCAGAACTTTGATAATTGACATATTAGGTAAAACTTCTCAGTCAAGAAGTTCAATAAATTATCACAAATCATCCTGCAAACACCTATCTAATAACCTTTGTTAATAAAGTTGAGTCAAAAAAGACCTTCCTACCCTGGCCTGCAGTGGTGCAGTGGACAGAACACCGACCTGGGACGCTGAGGGCGCTGGCCCGAGACCCGGGCCTGCAGGGTCAGGTCAAGGCACATACAAGGGCACTTGCTTCCGCTATCTCTCCCCCACCTCTAAAGTATTAATAAATAAGATTAAATCGCTTTTTAAAAAGCCTAATAAAAAAAGACCTTCCCAAATGAGTCAAAAAACCTAAAAGTAACAGAGATTTTTAGATTTAGTATATTTAAAATTTTTAATTAAATACCATAAACAGAGATAAGAGAAAAGTAGACTAAAAGAAAAAAATTTTAAGACAGATAGATAGATAGATATACAGACAAGGAGTTGATATAACACCGTATAAGAACAGAAGGAGGACAAGGACAAGTACTCCAGCAGAAAAATAGACAATTTTTAATTGACAGTAGGATAATTTGTGATAAAAAACACATATGGTCAATAAACACATGAACAAACTTACCTGTAATCACAGTAAAGTAAACTAAAACAAAGGGAAAAATTTTAAAACAACAAAAAACAAACGTAAATAAATAAACAAAATACGAAGACATTTTTAGTTTGTCAGATCAGGACAGGGGAGATGGCGTCTGGTATTGGCAATGTATTGAGGGGTGAGAGGATAAGCTGGTATAGTTCTTCCTGAGCAATAATTGGCAGAATCTACCACAATGTAAAATATGCATGCTCACTAAAACCAGTAATTCCATTTCTAGGTACCTGTTAAATACATACGCATGCAACACACACCGCAACATTGCAGTAGAAAAGAAAGTTAGAATGTCTAAACGGTCATCAAGCCTCTATGGTTCATCCACACTCGGGAAAAGCATGAGTTAATATCAAACTGAGGCAGTTCCGTAGATGCTGACACAGAAAGATCTCTGAGACATATCATTAATTGAGCAAAAGCAAATTGCAGAGACATCTCTATAATATGAACTCATTTA
Source organism: Saccopteryx bilineata (assembly GCF_036850765.1). Classification (NCBI taxonomy): domain Eukaryota; kingdom Metazoa; phylum Chordata; class Mammalia; order Chiroptera; family Emballonuridae; genus Saccopteryx; species Saccopteryx bilineata. Next base: position 63,301,358 of record NC_089490.1, on the reverse strand, counting down.
TATTTTAAAAAGCAAGTAACTGATATGTGTAGACATTTATTTGTCCTCAAAGACAGATCCTGAATGCACCGAGGCAGGAAGAAGGCCACACTCCATACCCCGTGCTGTTCACAGCGGTTGTCTTCAGGAGGGAAGTGGGAATTGACTTCAAGTGAAAGAACGAGAAGAGATGAACCCTCACATGGTCAGGTTCACATCTTACTCTGTATTGCTTGATTATTTTCAATGAGCATGTATTACTTGAATATGAAAAACAATAAGTAAGAAGGCCCTGGGCAGTTGGCTCAGTGGTAGAGCATTGGCCCTGTGTGTGGATGTCCTGGGTTCGATTCTCAGTCAGAGCACACAAGAGAAGTGCCCATCTGCTTCTCCACCCCTCCCTCTCTCGCTTCTCTCTCTCTCTCTCTTCCCCTCCTGCAGCCACGGCTCGATTGGAGCAAGTTTGCCCCAGGTGCTGAGGATAACTCCATGGACTCCACCTCAGGTGCTAAGAGCAACAGAGCAATGCCCCAGATGGGCAGAGCATCGCCTCCTAGTAGGCTTGCCTGGTGAATCCCAGCCAGGGCACATGGGGAGTCTGCCTCTCGGCCTCCCCTCCTCTCACTGAATAATGAATGAATGAATGAATGAGAAAATACTGCAAAAAAAACCCCACAAAAACCCCGTTTTTTCAAACCATTGACAGTGGTGCCCCTGCTGTAAACCGCACTCCTGTCCACCTGAACTACTGTACAAACTTCCTCGCCAGTTTCCCTGACAGCATTCTCACGCTTCGGTTAGGGCTGCTGCAACCAAACACAGGGAATGTAAAGCACAGAAATGTATTTCTCACAGCTCTGGAGGCTGGGAAGTTTGACTGAGACCTAAAAATTCTGACATTTAGGACCCAATGCAGTGTAAAAAGCAGGTTAGAGTTTGTAGACTAAAAATGGCTGTCATAATCCTGTTTGCCACATTAATTTCTAATAAGAGATCCTTCTGTTTGCAAGAAGTGAAGCGCCCTGTGTCAGCCCAGCCAGAGTGCTCTGGATGTGACAGCTGCGGCCTCAGTCCTGAGTCTTCCTACCTTCTGGGAAGTGAAGTGGTCTGTCAGTTCTTTAAGAGTCTTGGGGAAAAGTGACCATGAGCTCTGTGGCCAAAGGCATTATTTATAATTCTTAGAAACATAATAGGCCCTGGCCAGTTGGCTCAGCGGTAGAGCGTCGGCCTGGCATGCGGGGGACCCGGGTTCGATTCCCGGCCAGGGCACATAGGAGAAGCACCCATTTGCTTCTCCACCCCCACCCCCTCCTTCCTCTCTGTCTCTCTCTTCCCCTCCCGCAGCCAAGGCTCCATTGGAGCAAAGATGGCCCGGGCGCTGGGGATGGCTCCTTGGCCTCTGCCCCAGGCCCTAGAGTGGCTCTGATCGTGGCAGAGCGACGCCCTGGAGGGGCAGAGCATCACCCCCTGGTGGGCAGAGCGTTGCCCCTGGTGGGCAGAGCATCGCCCCTGGTGGGCGTGCCAGGTGGATCCCGGTCGGGCGCATGCGGGAGTCTGACTGTCTCTCCCCGTTTCCAGCTTCAGAAAAAAAAATACAAAAAAAAGAAAGAAACATAATAAATAGGAAAAAGAGGAAGAAAAACAAATAAACCAGAGTGTGGATGTTGCCAGTTCGATTCCCCGACCAGGGCACATATAGGAGCAACTCAGTGTTCCTGTCTCTCTCAAAAAAAAGGTTCAAACATTACTTTTGCCTCAGCTGGATAACTTGGTTGGTTAGAGTATCATCCTGAAGTGCTAGTTCAATCCCCAGTCAGGGCACATACAGAAACAGCTCAATATTTCTGTCTCTCTCTCTCCTTTCTTTTTCTCATTAAAAATCAATAAATGTTTTGTTTTTAAAAAGAAAGACTAGAGAGGGCCTATCCTCTTATCTTCTTTTCTCTAAGGCAGTAATTTTAAAAACCTTTTTCATCTCACAACACATATAAACTAATTGCTAAAATTCTGTGGTGCCCTGGCTGGGTGGCTCAGTGGTACAGCATTGGCCCAGCGTGTGGATGTGCCGGGTTCGATTCCCAGTAGGGGCACAGAGGAGAAGCGACTGTTTGCTTCTCCACCATACCCTCCCCCTTCTCTCTCTCTCTCTCTTTTCCTCTCCTGCAGCCATGGCTTGACTGTTTCAAGCATATTGCCCCAGGCACTGAGGATGACTCCATGGAACCTCTCAGGCACTAAAAATAGCTCAGTTGCCAGCATGGCCCCAGATGGGCAGAGCATCGGTCCCAGATGGGGGTCACCGAGTGGATCCCAGTTGGGGTGCATGTAGGAGTCTATCTCCCCTCCTCTCGGTTAAATTTAAAAAAAAATTCTTACAACACTCCAGTTTGAAAATTGCTGCTCTAGGCTCCTGAGCATGATTAACTTCTCCCAAAAGGTAATCTGAGAAATTAAGAAAATCCACCTCGCCCTGGCCGGTTGGCTCAGCGGTAGAGCATCGGCCTAGCGTGCAGAGGACCCGGGTTCGATTCCCGGCCAGGGCACACAGGAGAAGCGCCCATTTGCTTCTCCACCCCTCCGCCGCACTTTCCTCTCTGTCTCTCTCTTCCCCTCCCGCAGCCAAGGCTCCATTGGAGCAAAGATGGCCCGGGCGCTGGGGATGGCTCTTTGGCCTCTGCCTCAGGCGCTAGAGTGGCTCTGGTCGCAATATGGCGACGCCCAGGATGGGCAGAGCATCGCCCCCTGGTGGGCAGAGCGTCGCCCCTGGTGGGCGTGCCGGGTGGATCCCGGTCGGGCGCATGCGGGAGTCTGTCTGACTGTCTCTCCCTGTTTCCAGCTTCAGAAAAATGGAAAAAAAAAAAAAAAAAAAAGAAAATCCACCTCAATTGAACGTTGCTGTCTCTCCCTCAATTCTCAGCCAATACAAAGGCTTCTGTCACATGGAAGGAGTTACAAGAAAGGGAACATAACGAAAACTGTCTTACTGACTTCACAAATGCAGATAAGAAGCAGGAGCCACTGGCAAGGTTACTCTAAAACAGTGGTTCTCAACATTGACTACACATTGCAATCACCATGGGGGTTTAAAAAGACTGATCCTGCACCCATCCCCAGAGATTCTTGCTTCATTGGAATTGGATGGGTTCCCAGGTATGAAAAAATAATTCTAAAGCTCCAAGATGGCTGTAACTCAGCCAAAGTCCAGAGAGCTCTGCTGTGGTTTGGCTTAGGGGCCCAAGTCCCATACGTTGATACTAAACATAGTATCCTAGGTAGATTGACTGGGTACAGACAAGAAATGAGTATCGGTTTGAGAGAAGCATTTTAGGGAAAATCTAGGTAGGATGATTCTTACTTGAGATATAGCTTCAGTGCAATAATATCTCTAAATCCATAAGAGATATAAAACTTGGTTAAAGGGATTCAATGATAATTAACACAAAGAATGAAACAAAAGAAAAAGCAAGTGTGTGAGCTCAACTGTGTGAGCCTAACAGGGAAGTTCCCCCTCTAAACTTGGAAGAAAATTTTTTTTTTAATTTACTGAGGAGGGGAAGCAGAGATAGATTCCCCCATGCACCCTGATGGGGATCCACTTGGCAAGCCCACTAGGGGGCGATACTCTGCCCATCCAGGGCACTGGCTCCCTTGCAACCAGAGCCATTTTTTTAGCGCCTGAGGTGGAGACCATGGAGCCAATCATCAACACCCCAGGGCAACTAATTGAGCCTTGGCAACAGGAGGGGAGGAGAAGAGAAAGGGGGAGGAGTGGAGAAACAGATGGGCGCTTGTCCTGTGTGCCCTGGCTGGGAATTGAACCTGGGACATCCACACGCTGGGCCAACAACACTCTACCACTGAGCCAACCAGCCAGGGTCGGAAGAATTTTTTAATAAAAGAAAGCTAGCCTGATCAGGTGGTTGCGCAGTGGACAGAGCATCAAACTGGGACACAGAGGACTCAGGTTTGAAACCCTGAGGTCGCCGGCTTCAGCACAGGGTCACCAGCTTGAACATGGGATCAAAGACATGACCCCATGGTCACTGGCTTGAGCCCAATGTGGCTTGAGCAAGGGGTCACTTGGTCTGCTGTAGCCCCCAGTCAAGGCACAGATGAGAAAGCAATCAATGAACAACTAAGATCCTGCAACAAAGAATTGATGCTTCTCATCTCTCTCCCTTTCTGTCTGTCCCTAGCTGTCCCTCCCTCTGAGTCTCTCTCTTTCTCTGTCAAAAAAAGAAAAAGAAAGCTATTCAGCACAATGGGTAAAGCAAGTGTCATTCTTTTCCCCCCAGAATTGAAAATGATCCACAAGAAATAACCAGTATGTGTTAAAATGGTCATGGAATGTTTATTCCATCGTGGCTTTTCAGAGAAGAGAATTAAAATCAATACGATATTGATTTTAGTCTTTGTGAAATATATCCCCAAATATTTGTATGTGACTTTTAAATGGCAGAGCTATTAAAACAATGAAGCACACCTTCTTTCCTTTAGTGAGACAAGGGCAACTCAAGGTTACAAATTATCCCTCCTCTGATCTGTTTTCCACACTAAGACAGAGCTTTCTAAACTGCAACTCTGACCCAGTCACTCCCCTGCTGCACGTCCCCTTTGAGTTCTCCACTGCCTCCTTTCAAGGCCTCCATGCTCCCTCTTGTCTTCCCTCTCTCCATAGCCCTCCTACCACCCTGGGCTCCAGCCAAACACGACTCCCCAGAGGCCCCTGCTGTGCCATACCTCTCAGCCTTTATCTGTGCTGCTCCCTCTACTGGGGATGGCCTCTTCCACGTACCCCAGTTCTCTTAGGTCTGGAAAACTCACCACATCTTTGAAGACTCGTTCCAAAAATCCCTTCAACTATGAAGTGGTACATATATACAATGGATATTAGTCATAACAAAAGAAGGAAATCTTACCACTTGTGACAGCATGGATGAACCTAGAGCGTATTATGCTAAGTGATATAAGTCAGAGAAAGACAAATACCATATGATTTATATGTGGAATCTAAAATAACAAGGTAAAAGAACAAACAAATTTATAGATACAGAGAACAAGTGGATGGTTGGGGGACCGGAGTGAAAAGGGATTAAGAGGTACAAGTTAGTAGTTACTGGCTCTGGCTGGTTGGCTCAGTGGTAGAGTGTTGTTGGCCCAGCATGTGAATGTCCTGGGTTCAATTCCCAGTCAGGGCACACAGGAGAGATGCCTATTTACTTCTCCACTCCACCCTCTCTCACTTCCCTCTCTTTCTTTCTCTCTCTCTCTCTCTCTCTCTCTTCCCTTCCTGCAGCCATGGTTTGATTGGAGTGAGTTGGCCCCAAGTGCTGAGGATCACTCCATGGCCTCTGTCTCAGGCATTGAAAATAGCTCAGTTGCTGAGAAATGGAGCAATACCCAGATGGGCAGAGCCTTGCCCCCTAGTGGATTTGCTGAGTGGATCCTGGTCGGGGCACATGTGGGAGTCTGTCTCTGCCTTCCCTCCTCTCACTGAATAATAATAAAAAAATTAGCAGGTACAAACAGTCACGAGGATGTACAGTAGAGCACAGGGGATATAGTCAATAATATTGTATTAACTATGTATGATGTCAGGTGAGTACTAGATTTATTGGAGGTGATCATTTCGTAAGTTATATAAATGTCTAACCAATATGCTGCACATCTTAAACTATATAATATTTAATGCCAGCTGCAATTGAAAAAAAACTATGAAGCTTTTCCTGACCCATCCATAAAGAAGTGATCACTCCCTTCTATGTCCAGCCCCCCAACATGCACTTAATCACATTTACATATTTACCTAACTTTCCCATCTAGATTCTGAGCCCTTTGATGGCAGACAGCCACTTAACACACCCAGCACCTAAAAGTCAAATTGTTATGAAGTTTTCAATTAAGCTTATTTTATGAGTTGATTTTAACTGAATGTATTGAATGAATTAATTTAACTCTTCATAAATTAACCTCCCACTCTTCCTCTCCCTCTGTCTCAACACAGACATATATACACACCACGAAGGATGAAAGGAAAGGCTAAGAAGGGGCCAAAGTGGAACACCTCTTGTAATAATTCTTGATCAGTCTATCTTTACTTACCATTGATGTTCTGCGCCCAGTGGCTGAAGGCAGAAGCGAGGGGCTGTTTTCCCAGTGCAGAAAGTCCAAGGAAGAGCTATTGCGAGAACTGGAGCTACCTGAGTCACTGTGCAGCTGCTCCTTTTCAGACAGCAATCTGGACAGAAAGCTGGCCTTGCGACTGCCTGAGCGAGATCTGTTTGTCCAGACCCCATTCTCTCTCACGCTCCCACCACTGTCTCCACAGTGACTGTGCAAATCTTCGAGAAGCTCCCCTGAGGATTGCAAGTCCTGGGACTGCTCCCAGGTTCCTATTGCGTAAGATGAGCAGTGCCTAGAAGCCGTCGTTGTACCTAGCCAGGACTGGGGCATTGAAGTCTGGATGTCGAAGGAGAAATGGTCTGGTTGCTGTCCCAGGTGCTGAATCCTAGCACAGTCGTTCCAGGGACTTGGGCTGTGGGCATGGAGCTGTCCACTGTGCTGATCCTTTGCAGCCCAATCATCTCTACTATCGCAAGGATCTACCTCAAGTTGGCAGGGCTGTGGGATTTTCCACAAGGTTTTGGACTTTGGCACATTAACTTGGATGACTTGTTGCTGATTGTTGGCTTGAAGTAAAGAGATTCTGTCAGGCGAGGGTGAACAAATCATACACTGCTGAGACACTGAATATTTTTTCAAATTAAATGGAGGGTCCCTTTCATCCTCAATGTCCTCATTGCCAGACTTCTGATAAAGTACACTCATGATTTTCCTGATTCCCAAATGGAATATTTCTAGTACATTAAGGAACAAAGAGATGGCTGCAATACTGTGCATAAAGAGCATGAAAATGGTCTTCTCTGTGGGCCTGGATACAAAGCAGTCCACTGCGTTGGGGCATGGAGGTTGAGTGCATTTGTAGAGGGAGTGCATTTGGAACCCACAGAGAATATACTGGCCTATCATAAACCCTACTTCCAGCACAGACCTGGTCAAGATGTGTAAGACGTAAGTACGAAGCAGACATCCTTTCAGAGGGACTTTATGAATCCTCTTCTGCTCCTCCAACCTCCTCAGTTCTCTCTCTATTCTTTGTTGCTCCTCCAGTTCAATTCCTGGGTTTTCCATGTGGGCCCTAAGGTGTAACTTTTTCCTCTGCCTTTCCTTTTCAAAAGCTCTGAGTCTATAAAGGGCATGGCCCATGTACACCAGAGAGGGAGAAGACACAAAGATGATCTGTAAAACCCAGAATCTGATCAAAGAGATAGGGAAAGCATCATCATAACAGATATTTTTGCAACCCGGCTGCTGAGTATTGCAGGCAAATGCTGACTGTTCATCATCCCAGACATCTTCAGCAGCCACACCAAGTACCAACATCCGGAAAATGAAGAGGATGGTCAGCCAGATTTTCCCCACTATGGTTGAGTGGGAGTGAACTTCCTCTAGAACGCCACCCAATAAGTTCCAATCCCCCATGGTAAGAGACTAATGTCTGAAATATAGAGAACACTGAGGTTAGAGAGTACCCATGGATGTAATGTGTAAAGAACCAGGCTCATCAAAATGGCAGGTTCTGCCTGACCTGTGGTGGCACAGTGGGATAAAGCATCGACCCGGAACACTGAGGTTGCCGGTTCGAAACCCTGGGCTTGCCTGGTTGGGAGTTGATGCTTCCTGCTCCTCCCCTTTCTCTCTCTCTCTCTCTCTCTCCCCCCCCTCTAAAAAAAATCAATAAATAAAATATTTTTTTTAAATGGCAGGTTCTTTTTTCATGTCAGTAAAGTTATGAAAAGTTTTCCAGCCCTAATATTTATGGTCCATGCTTGATGAAATAGAACAGTTTCAAGGAATATCAGATTTAAAAAGACACTAAAGACCCTCCACAATCTGATCCAATTTCCATCCTATCCTCTTTTCTCCCACACGAAGTTGACTGTCACTCTAATATATCCATTGGCCCTCATATTTATATAATGCCATCTATTCCACAATTTTGCCCATTTCCTACCCATGTGAGATGCCCATTTACTATTCATCCTACAAGATCTTTTTTTTTAAGTCTTTATTTATTTATTTATTTCAGAGACAGAAAGTGAGTCAGAGTGAGGGATAGACAGGGACAGACAGACAGGAACGGAGAGAGATGAGAAGCATCAATCATTAGTTTTCCATTGCGCTTGCAACACCTTAGTTGTTCATTAATTGCTTTTTCATATGTGCCTTGACCGCGAGTCTTCAGCAGACCTAGCAACTCCCTGTTGGACCCAGCGACCTTGGGTTCAAGCTGGTAGACCTTTGCTCAAACCAGATGAGCCCACGCTCAAGCTGGCGACCTTGAGGTCTCGAACCTGGGTCCTCTGCATCCCAGTCCGATGCTCTATTCACTGCGCCACCGCCTGGTCAGGCTCATCCTACAAGATCTTAAATAAGTCTTTCTGTAGCACAGAACCTAAAATTTGTGTGATGGATGTGTCTATGCCCCCATTCCTCCAGTCCTGATAAAGTGCACACTTTTCAGATTGAAAAAGAGGGACTTTCTATAGCATTTTTGGTCTTTGCATATGTAAGGAATCAATAAATAATAGCGGATTGAATTGTCTTCTCATTTTAAAACTTATTTCCTCTCACTGGAATAATCAGCAGAAAAGCAAAGGTGCTCATTATGTATTACCCATGGCTCTCACTGCAAGACTAAAAGTACAAGTAAAAAAAATCCCAGAAACCAGCCAAATAAACCCTCAGAAACAGGCATGAAATAGCAATAAAGATTAAGATACAGAAACATTACCACCAATAAAACATGTGATTACATCCACAGAGCATGTTTTCAGGGAAGGTATGCCAACTTAGAAGAAAAGTGAATAGAAATGGCTTCTCTAGCAAGCTTGAGATCTGGAAAAGAATCAAGGCATAGCTGACATAAGTAGGTTATTTGGTTTTTCCTAAAAAAAAAAATTTGGTTTTCAAGGTTCAAAGAGATTAAAAACTTGGTACGTTAAAGCCTTCTAAGATGTGGCAGACTTCCAAATATAAAATATATGGAGGAAAAACAGGAAAATGTTATTAGGTTAAGACAAATAATGAAACTATTTTCTCCTTCTATAATTCATTGCTTCTATATTTACTAAAATCTTACTAGCATCTACTAGATGCCAGAAAATTCAACAATAAACAACGCATACTTGGCCAAGCCCTCACAGTACTCAGTCACTAAGGACTCCCACTAACATGTAAAATGGACAAATAATGCAAAAAAGCAAATGAAAATCAACTCAAAAATACAAGAGAAAAAACATTAAATTGTTATATTTCCCCTACTTACCTCCAAACACAAATACAGTGTGGAGAAAAAGTAGGTTTACAGTTGTTTGTATGGAACATAAGAGAATAATAAATAATAATACAAGAATAAACTGTTTTACATACTCACAACTCTAAACCTACTTGTGCCTCACCTTGTATAAATTCCAGATAGAATAAAGTATTAAATCTAAAACAAAGTAAACTGTAAAAGTATTAAAGTAAAATGTAAAAGAACATGTTTTAAATCTTGAAACAGAGGAAGTCTTTTAAAGCACATTGATGGGCCCTGGCCGGATGGCTCAGTGGTAGAGCGTCGGCCTGGCGTGCGGAAGTCCCAGGTTCAATTCCTGGCCAGGGCACACAGGAGAGGCGCCCATCTGCTTCTCCACCCCTCCCCCTCTCCTTCCTCTCTGTCTCTCTCTTCCCCTCCCGCAGCTGAGGCTTCCTTGGAGCAAAGGATGGCCCGGGCGCTGGGGATGGCTCCGTGGCCTCTGCCCCAGGCGCTAGAGTGGCTCTGGTCGCGGCAGAGCATCGCCCCCTGGTGGACGTGCCGGGTGGATCCCGGTCGGGCGCATGCGGGAGTCTGTCTGGCTGCCTCCCCGTTTCCAGCTTCAGAAAAATACAAAAATAAATAAATAAATAAATAAATAAATAAATAAATAAAGCACATCGACGGCAGAAATTACAATATAATTGGAAAAAATATAGGGATTTTAAACAGTAAAACTGAATGGCAGAAGTGGAACTGTCTGTTAAAAAGAATGAAATCTTCCCACTTGTGATGGCATGGATGGACTTAAAGGGCATTATGCTGAGTGAAGTAAGTCAGACAGAGAAAGGCAAATATCATATGATTTCACTCATACGCAGGATCTAAAAAACAAAATAAACCAACAAAGAAAATAGAAACAAACTCAGACACAGAGAACAAACAGGTGGCTGCCAGAGCAGGGAGGCTGGGTGAAAAGGTGACAGGATTGAGGAGGACAGATTGGCAGTCACAAAACAGTCCTAGGGTGTGAGGCACGGCATAGGGAATACAGTCAATAACACTGTAATAACTGTGTATGGTGCCAGGTAGGTACTTGAAATATTGAGGGGAGCATTTTGTAAATTATGATTGTCTAACCACTATGCTGTACACCTGAAACTAAGCAATACTGAATGTTAACTGAAATTTAGAAATTAAAAATATTTTAAGTGAAGATGTCCAGAAAGCATTTAGGTCTAGAGAACAACAACAACAACAAAAAAAAAAGGTACAAACTGAAGATTAACATTTAAACATTTGTGAATAATCATTGAATTGGTAGATGAGAGCACTCAGGAACAAGAAGGGGAAGTGAATTAGTGACAGAAACCTGAGAAAAAGCACAGGAACAAAAGTCTACAGATGACAATGAGAAATGGCCAAAGAGAGCAAAGGGGGAAACCTGAGGGTCGTGTCACTAAAACCAAAGCAGGACAGAGCTTCCAGGAGAGAACAGCTGGCAATGCCAAATACACATACACATTCGACTATTTAAATAAATTAGTGGTGGGATATACCATACTCAGGATTCAAACACTCAATTACTATTTGTTAAGATGCAAATTCTCTTCAAATCAACTGATCCATAAATTCAGTGTTAAACCATATATCATTGAGTGAAATAAAATCATGTAAATGTACATATATGTATACATATGCTTATGAGATGTATAGGTACGTGATTATATGAGCACGGGGCAAAAGAACGTGACACACACCAGAAAGTTAATATAGATTCCTGGAGGTCTGTAGGAGGTGATAAGAAAGGAGGGGGACATTTGGAGGAGGAAAAAGAGGCAGAAAGAAAAAGAATTTTCTTCTAAGGAAGTTTTATCCAATGCATACATTTATGTAAATTTACACCTGTATGTACATACATATGTATTAACAACTTTTTAAATAATATTTTAAAAGATTCAGAACTTGAAAGGGGTACTAATGAGATTTACATTTTACTCTATGTACTTATAAATTGTTTAAAATTTTAAAAGTTATTTTTGTATATCTAAATAAAAACTTGATTAAAAAGTTTTGCATTTATATCTCATTAACTGAAACCATAATTTACTAAGCCTTATCCTTTCTTATGAGTTTAGTTCATTTTCCATAATCATTCATTTAAAAATTTCTGGCCATTACTCTTTATTAAAAAATCATACCTTTTTTAAAAAGTTTATTCATTTTAGAGAAAAGAGAGAGAGAGAAAAGGGGGGAGGAGCAAGAAGCTTCTAAATGTGCCTCCAGGGTTTCGAACCAGCAACCTCAGCATTCCAGGTGGAAGCTTTATCCGCTGTACCACCACAGGTCAGACCAAAAAAAATACCTTTAGCACTTGAACAAATCTAGAGCTTCTATTTTATATGAAAACACTAAGGTGGAAAAGTTGATTAATTTCATTAACTTATTCTGTACTTGATAATCCTAAAGTATTAAAGTATTAATGCTTCTTTTGCCATTATATCCTTTAAAATGGGAAAGTATTTCTTTTAAATAGCAAGTAAAAGAAAGCTAGGCCCACATGAAACACAGAAATACAATCACACATACTGATGTAAAAGCCAGATCCTTGAGACAAATATTCCTGTTTCCTAAAAATAACTACCTTTTTATCATTAAATGACTACAGGTCCTAGAAATATTGTTGAATTTTTATGCATTATAAACTACTAATTTAGTGTCTCTGTTGTAATAAACTGGTGCTTCCTTCCTAAATTTTATTTCAGATACTATCTTTCTATCCCCACAGGGATTTTATATATTTCTCATAAACAAGAAAATCTACATATTTACCACTTACCTCATAGGTGGACAAAGAAATAACAACCAGACTCAAAGAACCTTAAAGTTGGACCATGTATGGCTAATTAGTAGAACAGCTGCTGCTGGTTGCAAATATAAAGGCTCTGATCAGCTGCTTATAGAGTCCAATCCAGAAAGAGCACAGTAATTTTGATCAATAGAGTCTAACCGAGTTCTCTTCAGAGGTCAAAATGTCCTTTGGTGCTTTGAAAGTCTCTTGTAATATTATTTTCTAATTGACACTATGCCAAAGCTACTCCTGGTATATCATATTTGGAAATGAAAACTGAACGAATAATAATTTCCCTTTTTCATTTGTGAATAATTGCAGTGATTTGAGTGAGTGCATTTCTTCCAGTTGATTAATTGCTCTGAGAATCAATGTCACAGATCAATGGGTCATGTCTGACTTTGTCAGTGACGGCCTGGGGTGAGCATAGTTTCATCAAATGTGAACAAGTAATAATGGAGTGACAATCAAACCCAAACTGTTCTTGCAAATTATGTTATGCTGAAAGAAGAAACATCTCAAAGAGAGATGAAGCATTTTTAGACCACTAAGAGGGGGGCTGTGCTTGTCTATAGATTATGTGTCCTAGCAATTCGATTAGGCTGGAACAGACAGCTCAGGAAAATTTCTTTCTTTCAGTAAGGAATTTGAAAGACTTAGAAGTTATATTGGATTCCAGAGAGATCAGATAACTTGCTCAAAGCAGATAAAGACTAGGTCTCCCAACTCCCAGTCTTGTACCGTCTTATATTAGTCGTATCTCAAGTACACAAACTTACCATTATCTTAGAGGCGTTGACAGCAAGGGCGTCACTAGAACCCAATGATGGCTTCAAATCACAACTATTCCGCACATTCCTAAGCTTACTCTTTTCCATATGAAATGTAGAAAGTCCGTCATAAAACTGATAGTTCCTAAGTATCATCTGCCTATTCTAAGAACTTTAAAGAAAGGATGAACTCTTGCTGGTAGGTCAGTTGGTTAGAGCATCATCCTAACAGGCCTAGGTTGGGGGTTTGATCCCCAGTCAGGACACACACAAGAATCAGCCAAAGAGAACTGACCTGTGGAGTTGCAGTGGATAAAGCGCTGACCTGGAATGCCGAGGTCGCTGGTTTGAAACCCTGGGCTTGCCTGGTCAAGGAACATATGGAAGTTTATGCTTCCTGCCCCTCCCCCTTTTTCTCTCTTCCCTCTCTAAAATGAATAAATAAAAAGTCTAAAAAAAATAATCACAGAAAGCATAAATAAGTGAAACAAGGCCCTGGCTGAATAGCTCGGTTGGTTAGAGCACCATCTGGAAGCTCAAAGGTTGCCAGTTCAATCCCCAGTCAGGCATATACAAGAACAGCTCAATTTTCCTGTCTCTCTCTCTCTCCTTCTCTCTTGTTGAAATAATAAAATATAAATAAATAAATGGAACAAGTCAATGAGTGTGTTTCTCCTTTCCTCTCTCTCTAAATAAATAAAATTAACTTTTAAAAAATAATAATACAAGGTAACAGGTGAGGTTACATTTCTGTTACCCTGGCACACAAGGCTCAAGTACAGATTGACTGTCAGAATTAGCTAGAAGTAAAATAAATGATGTATTAATATGTGTATTTGTATAGTATTGGGTACACTGTCTGAGAAAGCACTCGACATTCAGTTCTAAAATTCACCTGAAGAGTAATGAATTTAATAGCTAAAATGCACTTCATCAGAGTCAAAACATTAAAATCAAACATTTATGTGAAGGCCTGACCTGTGGTGGCACAGTGGATAAAGCGTCAACCTGGAAACACTGAGGTTGCTGGTTTAAAACTCTGGCTTGCCTGGTCAAGGCACATATGGGAGTTGATGCTTCCAGCTCCTCCCCCTTCTCTCTCTCTCTCTCTCTCTCCCCCTCCTCTCTAAAATGAATAAATAAAAATAAAATAAACATTTATGTGAAGGATTAATTCAGAAGGGAATAAAATAAACTACTACTATCAGTTGCCTCAAGAAAAGGTAACTGGGATCCTGGGAAAGAGGTGGGATACTTTTACACTGAGTCCTTCGAGCAGTTAATGTCTACCTATTCAAGAAAATAAATGTGTTGCCTAGAAAAAAAAAAGTAAAAGTAAACACAACCATATATATGGTTTGTTTTTAAAAATCTCCTACAGCTGTGTCAATCTGCTTACTCTTGAAGACTTCCAGCAAGCAGGTGACAGCGGCCCAGAGTAGGCGACGCTCCCATAACCTCACAGTAATGACCTGGAAGGTCCTGATAAGGTAATCCCAGTACTGCACTGCTGTTGGGAAAGAGGGGCTCCCCATTGTAGCATCCCAAAGTCTCCACAGGAATTAGCAGAGTCAAGGATGAGAACTGCCACAGAAAACAAATTTGTTCAACATCCCTCTCACTCTCACCAAAAGTTGTACTGGGCCCTGACCCGCTGGCTCAACGGCAGAGCGGCGGCCCAGCATGCGGATCTCCTGGGCTCCATTCCCAGCCCGGCACACAGGAGAGGAAGCCATCTGCTTCTCCATTCCTCCCCTTCTTGCTTCTCTCTTTCTCTCTCTCCCTCTCCTGCAGCCATGGCTCGACTGCAACGAGTTGGCCCTGGGCACTGAGGATGGCTCCATGGATTCTGCCTGGGGCGCTAAAAGCTCAGTTGCTGAGCAACAGAGCAACACCCGAGATGAGCAGAGCATCGCTCCCTAGTGGGCTTGCTGGGTGGATTCCAGTTGGGGTGTATGTGGGAGTCTGTCTCTCTGCCCCTCCTCACTGAATTAAAAAAAAAAGTTATACTGAATCTCTGATAAATTCATGCCCCATAAACACTCAGAGAAACAAAAGAAAACAGAAAGTTTAGAGGGAATAAATGTCCCAGGATAGAAAGGCAAAAGATAAAGATGCACATGAGTGAAAGTCCCACTAGTCAATGGTCCCACTATTTACCACGCCGGGTCATTCACCTGATGATGGCAGAGGGTTGTTGGTTTTCTATAGAGCAGCTGTAAAATATTAGGACTGTGAAAGCCAACGGAATATTAAAGTTAACTGTAATAGAGGGTAGCAACAGAAGAGAAAAGCACATCTGGGTCATGTCCCTCATCCCATCTGCTAAAGAGACTCCAAGGTACCTACAGTGAAAAAATAAGGGCTCCCCAGGAGAAATGCCATTATGGCATTCCACACATTTTCTGTTCAGGAAACCTTTTTCACAGCAAAAGAAGTTAAGCAATGGGTTTATGCTCATGTCTTTCACAATCTTATCATGTACCTCTTGCAGAGAATAGGACACTTCATTTTATGAAGCCAGTATAACAACATGGATAACAAAACCTGACAAAACACTGTTAAGAAGGAGAATTTTTACAGTGAACAACTAAGAAGCTGCAACAAAGAATTGATACTTCCCATCTCTCCCCTCCTGTCTGTCTGTCCCTATCTGTCCCTCTGTTTCTCCATCCTATCCACTGCGCCACCGCCTAGTCAGGTGCCCTCTGTCTATCTGTCTCTGTCACACACACAAAAAAAATTTGAGGTAAGTCTTATTCTCAAAAAAAAAAAAAAAAAAAAAAACAGACTATCCTAAACAAAACCTGAGTAAACCAAATCTAAATCTAACATTCTATAGAGGATATAGTACATTAAAATTAGGCTTATTCTGATTATAAAATTTGTTTAATGTATATAAAAATCAATGTGATATACTGCATTCACAAAATAAAGGGAGAAAATATTGATAAAATAAACATCCATTCATAATCTTTTTAAAAAGCTCTTAGAAAACTTAGAAGGAAACTTCCTTAACCCCAATATGCATTTTTTAAATTTTAAAGGAAAATGCCATAATGATAAAATACTAAGTTTTCTCTGTGAGATCAGGAATAGGACAAGAATGTTTACTATTATCAATTCTAATCATTATTTGTCTGTCTTAGCCAGTGCAAAAAAAAAAAGTGTAAAAAAAGGTTTAAAGATTACAAAGGAAGAAATAAAACTGTCATTTTGTATAAAAAATTCAAAAAAGATCTATAGGTAAATCTTTAGTACATATGATATGGTTCAGCAAGCTTCTAGATACAAAGTCAATTGTACTTCTGTATGTATTCCAAACAGAAAACTAAATCATTTACTATAGTATCAAATATTATCAAAACTAAAATAAATCTAATGAAAAACAAGCAACACACACATACACACACACCATTGTTGAAATAATTTTATTTTTTTTAAATTTTTTTTTATTTATTCATTTTTAGAGAGGAGAGAGAGAGAGACAGAGAGGGAGAGAGGAGAGAGAGAGAGAGAGAGAGAGAGAGAAGGGGGAGAAGCTGGAAGCATCAACTCCCATTTGTGCCTTGACCAGGCAAGCCCAGGGTTTCAAACCGGCGACCTCAGCATTTCCAGGTTGATGCTTTATCCACTGTGCCACCACAGGTCAGGCTGTTGAAATAATTTTAAGTGGTAGGATATACTATGCTCAGGGATTGAAAAGTTCATGATTGTAAAGATATCAATTCTTTCCAAATTGATCCAGAAATTCAACATCAGCTGTCAAAAATCCCAGGTTTTCTGCAGAATTTAATAAGCTGATTCTAAAATGTATGTGAAAATGTAAAGGGCCAAAATATACCCTTGAACAGTGAAGGAAACAAAGTGACCAGACTAGTCTACTAGATATCAAGACTTACATAAAGCTATAGTAATTAAAATAGTGAGAATAGCCTGACCTGTGGTGGCGCAGTGGATAAAGCATCAACCTGGAAATGCTGAGGTCGCCGGTTCGAAGCCCTGGGCTTGCCTGGTCAAGGCACATATGGGAGTTGATGCTTCCAGCTCCTCCCCCCTTCTCTCTCTCTCTCTGTCTCTCTATCTTCTCTCTTCCTCTCTAAAAATGAATAAAATAAAATTAAAAAAAAAATAGTGAGAATATGGGTGCATGATTAGATACAAAAGCCAATAAGCAAAATAGATTCCAGAAAGAAATTTACACATATATGACCACCCAATTTGTCATCAATTGGCAATGAAGAGCAGTGGGGTAGGGATAGTCCCCCTTTTTTTAATGTTTAGTAATTTTAGAGAGAGGGAGAGCGAGAGAGGGGTAGGTCAATCCAGCTGTTCCTGTATGTGCCCTGACCAGGGATCAAACTGGCAACGTCTGCACTTCGGGACAATGCTCTAACCAACTGAGCTAACCCGGCCAGGGCTGGGATAGTCTTCTAAACGAATGAGACTTGGTCAAATTGAATGTTGTTTTTCTTTTTCTTTTTAAGTGAGAGGAGGGAAGATAGAGAAAGACTCCTGCATGCACCCTAATTGGGATCCATTGGTAACCCCTGTCTGGGGCTGATCAAATCAACTGAGCTATTTTTAGTGCCTGAGGCTGACACACTCAGACCAACCAAGGCATCCTCAGTACCCAGGGCCAACGCTCAAGCCACTGGTTGTGGGAGAAAAGGGAGAGAGAAAGCAGATGGTCACTTCTCTTGTGTGCCCTGACTGGGAATCAAGCCTGGGATGTCCATACACTAGGCTGATGCTCTATCCACTGAGCCAACTGGCCAGGGCCCAAATTGAATATTTTTTTAAAAAATGCCCTAGCTTGACCCTGGTTGGTTAGCTCAGTTGTTAAGAGTATTGTCCCAAAACAATAAGGTTGCAGGTTTAATCCCTCATCAGGGCACACACAGGAAGCAACCAAAAAAAAAAAAGAAAGAAAGAAAGAAAGAAAATGCATGACTAAGTGGAATAAATGAATGCTTCCCTTTTCCTTTCCTCTCTGTCTTTCCGAAAATCAATAAATATTAAGCCCTGGCCGGAGAGCTCTGTTAGTTGGAGCGTTGTCCCAAAGTGTGGAGGTTGCCAGTTCAATTCCCTGGTCAGGGCAGTCAGGGCACATACAGGAGCGGGTGTATGTTCCAGTCTCTCTCTTTCAAAAAAAAAAAAAAATGCCCTGGAGCATTGGCCTGAAGCGCAGAGGTTGCCAGTTCAATCCCAGGTCAGGGCACATACAGGAATAGATTGATGTTACTGTCTCATTCTCTCACTAAAATCAATTTAAAAAAACAAAACAAAACAAAACAAAAACAAATGAGAGAGACTTGGTCAAACTGAATGTTATTTTTATTTATTTATTTTCTGAATGTTATTTTTAAAAACTGAAATTAAATTTACCCCTTACCTGCCCTGGCCGGTTTGCTCAGCAGTAGAGTGTTGGCCCGGCATGTGGATGTCCCAGGTTAGATTCCCAATTCCCAGCCAGGGCACACAGGAGAAACGCCCATCTGCTTCTCCACCCCTCCCCCTCTCCTTCCTCTCTCTCTCTCTTCCCCTCCTGCAACCAAGGCTCCATTGGAGCAAAGTTGGCCCAGGTGCTGAGGATGGCTCAATGGCCTCTGCCTCAGGCGCTAGAATGGCTCTAGTTGCAATGGCACAACGCCCCAGATGGGCAGAGCATTGAGACCTGCTGGGCATGCCGGGTGGATCCCAGCCAGGAGCATGTGGGAGTCTGTGTCTCTCTGCCTCCTCACCTCTCACTTCAAAAAAAAAAAAAAAAAAAAAAAAAAGCGCCTGACCTGTGGTGGCGCAGTGGGATAAAGCATTGACCTGGAAGTGCTGAGGTCGCCGGTTCAAAACCCTGAGCTTGCCTGGTCAAGGCACATATGGGAGTTGATGCTTCCAGCTCCTCCCTCCCTTCTCTCTCTCTGTCTCTCCCTCTCCTCTCTAAAATGAATTAAAAAAAAAAAAAAAAAAAACACCAAAAAGTACATTTATCCCCTACCTCACACCCTACAAAAATATTAATTCCTATGAAGTATAGATGTACATATGCAAAGTAAAATAATAAAAGTGTCAGACAATAAGAAAATAGCTTTATCATCCTGGAGTTGGGAAAGATGTCTTCAACAGATACTACCATTAATTAAAAGAACGATAAATTAAATCTTTATGAAAATTAAAAATGTTTACCCAAAGATATATGTGACAGAGTGAAAGGCAAACCACAAACTGGGAGAAGGTATTTCCCCCTACAGAACCAACACAGTGCTCATATCCATTACATCAATAATTCCTACAAATTAATTTAAAAAATAGGTCAGGGAATTTATTTTAAAAGGATATTCAAAATGGCCAGCTGACCTATGGTGGCACAGTAGACAGAGCATTGACCTGGAATGCTAAGGTTGCTGGTTCCGAACCCCAGGCTTGCCCGGGCAAGGCACATATGAGAGGCAACTACTCTGAGTTGATGCTTCCTACTCCTCCCCCCACCTTTCTCTCTGTCCTCTAAAATCAATAAAATATTTCAAAAAAAAAAAAGGCCAACATTCAGGAGGTATCACTAATACCTCTGCCAGAATGGCTAAGATTAAAGACTGACAGTAAGTGTTAGAAACCATATAAAGAAACCGGAACTCACATATACTACTGGTGGGAGTGGAAACTGATAAAAGCCCTTGGGAAAACTGGCGGTACTCGTTTCACATATGCATACCACTACTACATATATATATCCAACAAAAATGTGTATAGCAAAAAAGCATAAAAG
Organism: Saccopteryx bilineata; assembly: GCF_036850765.1. Lineage (NCBI taxonomy): Eukaryota > Metazoa > Chordata > Mammalia > Chiroptera > Emballonuridae > Saccopteryx > Saccopteryx bilineata. The sequence continues at coordinate 63,281,637 of NC_089490.1, read as the reverse complement.
GATATTCAGACCAGCACTGTTTACTTAACTCCAAACTAAACACGACATAAATAGATCTCACAAACGTAGTGCTTAGTAAAAGAAGTCAAAGAATTATCTATGATGCATGACTTAATTTGAAAGATCAAAACGGGCAAAACTAACCTATTGATAATGTCAGCAAGTGTTTACCTCTAGATGGAGGAAGGATTATAACTAGAAATAGGATTTTTTTGCTTCTCTCTAAAAACAGAAGGTGCTTTCTGGGGGGCTAGCAACGTTCTCTTCTTGACTTGGATGATGTTATAGAAGTGCTCACTTTGTGAAAATTTACTCAACTATTCTTTCTTTTGTGCACTTTACTGAACGACATACTTCACTTTTTAAAGTCTGACATTTTTTAAAATCTATACCTTCATCCTGCCAAAGCAAGGATTTTAACATTCTTCCCTGGACAGATAGTGTGGTTGGTTAGTGTCATCCCAATACAAAAAGGTTGCAGCCCCTGGTCAGATCACATACAGGACCAAATCCATGTTTCTCTCACTGCTCTCCCTTCCTCTCCAAAATCAATTAATCAGTAAAAACTTTTAACATTCTTATGGTCCCTTCACCTCCATCATGTTGATATTGTCTAAAATTCTGGATTATGAATATACTTCATCTTCCTCCTACACTGCAGCAAGATACCTGAACACTCTTCTCCTCTAGCTCCTGTAATAGCTCTTCAATTTGTTTACTGTTAAGTATTTACTCCAGAAATGTTTATAACATGGATCTGAGTAAATCTTAATGTTTTTAAGTAAGTTCTCATATTTTAATAACAATTTAAATGGATAAAAATTTTAGGTTCAGTATTTGAAAAATGTTTTCTTACAGCAAGTATTGCTTTTGAAAAGACTAAGATCAATCTAATTCTTAGTCTTTTATATGATTTACTGTCTAAAAGGTTTTAGGTTTTTCTCATTATCTTTGATATTTTTAATTTCAGTACATGTTTAGATGTGGGTACTTCCTTTTCTTTCTTGTATGTTACTCTATGACGCTTTAATTTTTACATTTTTTCACTCTTCTGTTACCTGAATGTTGGCACATCTTAATCTCACTTAAATCTGTATTCCTATTATTTAGTATCTTTTTTGTCTGTTCGTTTCTAAGGAGAGTTTCTCAATCTGATTTTCCAACTCATTCATTCTTTGGTTGTATCCAATGTATTTTTACTCTATTTTATAATGTTCTTTAAAACATTTTTATATTTACTCGGTTTATTATTTCTTATTCTTCTATCACATTACCAAAATCTTCCCTTTTTTCCTTTAATGTTTATTGGCTTTATTCTTTTTTTTTTTTTTTTTTAATTATTTTCCAAGTTTTTTTTTCTTTTTCTTTTCTTTTTTTTTTAAATTTTATTTATTCATTTTTAGAGAGGAGAGAGAGAGGGAGAGAAACAGAGAGAGAGAAAGGGGGAGGAGCTGGAAGCATCAACTCCCTTTTGTGCCTTGACCAGGCAAGCCCAGGGTTTCAAACCGGCAACCTCAGCATTTCCAGGTTGACGCTTTATCCACTGCGCCACCACAGGTCAGGCCCTGGCTTTATTCTTAATTTCTGATGGTCTTGTTTGTTGTCTTCCTCTGAACCAGTAGCCTTAGTTACTTTACCTTGGCTTGTGAACTCATTTAACCTGGTGAATGGGCTCTTCTGAGTGACAGTGTGCACTGGGGATGACCTGAGGGCCAGCCCTCTTCAGAGAGGGAAGAGATGAGCAATATGGTGGACAGCGGAGGCAGTATACAAAACCAGGTAACTATTTCAGTTTGTTATCTGTCAAGCAGTCCTTCAGATCACAGCTTCCCTTTCAGGCACCACAGGAGAAATGGCAATTTCATAAGGCACTTCTAGAGTCTTGGACCTAGGTAATAACCCACCAGTCCTATGAATTTGAAGGGGGAAGAATGAACAAATAATACACAAGCTAGTCAATCCTTACCTGTTTCCCCCAAATCGTGATCCAAAACCCTGATTTGGTCAGTGAGGACACCTGCAACAGAGGTCTGGTTCATTGTACTAGTACCTGCTGTGAGAAAACAGGCAAAGGCAACTGGTTTTTGCTAATGAATCTCCTCATAGACTTTCAACCATCCATACCCCCACCAAGGACCACTGGACAACAGCCTTCCATGTCCTTTGGAGTGTTATACGTTGTTGTTTTTTTTTAATTATCTAAACACACACACACACACACACACACACACACACACACTGTCTAATCAAAATGTAACAGAAATTTACATGGTTTTATTTATACATTACTGGTAGTGAAAGCAAACTTTATACAAAAAGTTTTATACAAATTAAAAAAAAATCCTTGACAAGGCAAAGCCATTTATGTGTGTACATACAGACAAACCCAGATACACAAAAAGTATTTTACATCATCTTAAGTATACATATTTACAGATATATTTAAATTACTTTACAATTTATCAAAATGAGGCCATTAAAAAAGTAAATAAAAATATATGAAAACAAACTAAATAATGGTTGATTTTAAAATGCTACAAAACTAATTCTAAAAATCTAGAAAAGAAACTCATTTCTTTGAAATATCAAAACTAAGGTTTCAATATTATATTGTTGTTGTTTTTATCTTAACAAGTTCTAACCTGTTTTGAAATACTATCTTGACCAATAACAGATAAGCAAATAAGACTGATGCCTGGAACAAGCTGACTTGAGATTCAAGAGTCAGCAAGTAATAACAGATGTAGATTATCTGGTAATCAAATGGCATAAAACTGCCCTCTACCTCCCCATTTAAAACATGAGGAACTCCAAGCTTCTCTGTAGTATGCAGTATCAATTAAGATGCCAAGGAATTCAGCAACTTATCTGTAATGTAAGAAAATGCTAAAGTTATTATTCTATTTTTTTGATATGACTATTTCCTAACTCTTGGGTTTTTTTTAAGATTTTATTTATTCTGTTTTTAGACAGGAGAGAGAGAGAAAGCAGGGAGCAGGAAGCATCAACTCCCAGATGTGCCTTGACCAGGCAAGCCCAGGGATTCGAATTGGCGACCTCAGCGTTCCAGTTCAACACTTTATCCATTGCACCACTACAAGTCAGACTACTGTTGTTCTTTTATTTATTTATTTATTTATTTATGTATTTTAGAGAGCAGAAAGAAAGAGAGGGAGAGGAAGAGAAAGAGGGAGGGGGAGAGAGGGAGAGAGAGGGAGAGAGAGAGAGAGAGAGAGAGAGAGAAAGGGGGGAGGAGCAGGAAGCATCAACTCCCATATGTGCCTTGACCAGACCAGACAAGTGCAGGGTTTTGAACTGGCAACCTCAGCATTCCAGGCCGACTCTTTTTTTTTTTTTTTCTTTCTTTTCATTTTTCCGAAGCTGGAAACGGGGAGGCAGTCAGACAGACTCCCGCATGCGCCCGACCAGGATCCACCTGGCATGCCCACCATGGGGCGATGTTCTGCCCCTCTGGGGTGTCGCTCTGTTGCATCCAGAGCCATTCTAGTGCCTGAGGCAGAGGCCACAGAGCCATCCCCAGCGCCCAGGCCATCTTTGCTCCAATGGAGCCTCAGCTGTAGGAGGGGAAGAGAGAGACAGAGAGGAAGGAGATGGGGAGGGGTGGAGAAGCAGATGGGCGCTTCTCCTGTGTGCCCTAGCTGAGAATCGAACCTGGGACTCCTGCACGCCAGGCCGACGCTCTACTGCTGAGCCAACCGGCCAGGGCCCTAGGCCGACTCTTTATCCACTGAGCCAACACAGGTCAGGTCACACGTACTGTTGTTCTTTTAAATGAGTTCTATTGGCCATGGCCAGTTGGCTCAGTGTATAGAATGTTGGCCTGGAGTATAGTTGTCCCAGGTTCAATTCCTAGTCAGGGCACACATGAGAAGCGACCATCTGCTTTTCTTCCCTGATCTGAGCATCTGCCCCAGACAGGGGTTGCTGGGTGGATCCCAATCTGGGCACATGCAAGAGTCTGTCTCTGTTTCCCCTTCTCTCACTTAAAAAAAATAATAAAAGATAAATATGATAAAATAAAATGTGTTCTACTTAGATAATATTGATGTTAATGACTAGCTTTTTCAGTTTGGAAACTTTATCATCATACTCTAATTTTGAAAAGATTTAATGAGATTTGTCTTACTTGGAGGAAATATCAACTAAGAGACAAAGCAGGAATGAAATAACATTAATTCTGCTATCAAGCAGCAAATAAAATCTTAATTATCAAATCCAATAAAGATTTGTAATGACATTTGGGAATTTCAAACTAACAAGCATTACTTCCAGATATAAGTTAATTCTTCCATGAATGTACATTATCTTCACAAGAGAAGGAAAGTCATATTTTAAGATATCATACAAGTAAAGCAAAAAACTGTTTAATTTCTTTAAGGCAATAAAAAATTTAAAGCACAGTAAATCTGAAAACTAACCAGGTCATTGTTCCTTAAACAATTTTTAAAGGTTCTTTAAGCTTTTTCTTCAAATTCCCCATCATTAAATTCCACATTCTGAATTATATACATAGAATTTTAACTTCATAATAAACTCCTAAATATCTTCTGAGGATCTCATTAGCAAACTAGTTGCTTTGAGAAGATACTGAAATGAACCGTTTCTAAAGACAGTAATTTATATCAGGTCTAGAAACAGATTTATAACTCAAATATACTGAGAATCGTTCACACTGATGTCTATGGTCAAATGATTTCTTTCTTTTTTTTCTAGTGAGGAGAGATAGTAAATCAGACTCCTGCATGAGCCCCTACCGGGATCCACCCGGTAATCCCCATCTAGGGCTGATGCTCAAGTCAACTACGCTATTTTTAGTCCCTGAGGCTGATTCCCTCAGATCAACCAAGATATCCTCAGCTCCTGGAGCCACACTGAAACCAACTGATTCATCAGCTGTGGGAGGGGTACAAGGGGAGGAGGGGGAGAGGGTAGGGGAGAGAAGCAGATGGCCGCCTGCCCTGACCAGGAATCGAACTCAGGACGTCCATACACTGGGTCAACATTCTATCCACTGAGTCACCAGCCAGGGCCCAAATACAATTTCTATCCAAATTTAATTTAAAATTGGGTGTTTTGCATTTAAATAATTATAACTACAAATCAACTAAAAAATAGTAGTATGTTAAGTATCTTTCCCTGGCTGGGTAGCTCAGTTGGTGAGAGTGTTGTCCCAATATGCCGAGTTGTGGGTTCCATCCCGAGTCAGCGCACATACAAGAATAAACCGATGAATGCATAAATAAGGAAAACAACAAACTGATGTGTGTTTTCTTTTTCTCCCCCTTCCTCTCTAAATAAAAAAATGAGTATATAAAAAAAAATTAGTATGTTTAGTTTTTCTTATGTAAAGTCAAATATTTAAGCAGCTGGTTCAGGTTCTTACCGAGAAATCATGCTGACAAACACTGTTGCCTTAAGAAACCTGTACAAGAATGGCTTAAAAAAAACTGAGGACACATGTCTGTGAACATTATTACTAACTTATCATGGCAAATCATGTCATCTTTTCCAATGACAACGGGTTTTATGTTTAGGAATGTATGTTCTGTATTTTACATCATTTTAGCACTCCTAATTTAAAATGAAAAATTAAACACAATTTTTAATATGAAAAATATTAAATTATAATGACTGCACAGACTTCACTGACTGTGAAATAAACTGCTATTCAAGAATGTTTTATTTTTCATTTATAAAAAAAATATTTTATTAACCATCAGATGGATTCCCCCCCCCTTAGACTCCTCAGCAGTCAGAAGTTAGGGAGGAATGCCATGCTGATCTGAAATGCACTCCCGAGCACGTCCTGCGGAGCTGGTGGCCTCAGAAGCCTGTACAAGCCATCATCCTGCAAGCTGTGACTGAAACAGGAGATCAGCCGCGTGTCTCCAACCCACTACTCACATCTTCAATGACTAACGGGCCATTAGCTGCACAGTTACAATATCAAACATTTATTTTACCAGTCACCTGTAGTATAACCATTAACTACCTGTATTTTGACTTTTCAAAGAGCTTCAATAGCTGCTGGAATCTTTCTGAGACCTGAAAAGTTAAAATTAAGAGTTAATTATAAATATCTCAAAAAAGGTTTTTAAAAATCTGTAATAACTTCCCCAGCATCTCCACCAAAAAAAAACCCCCACAAAAAACAAACAAAAAAACCAAACAAACAAACAAAAAATCTGTAATAACTATTTTCAAAAAACATCTACAGGAAGTTACTGTCAATAATAAAGAGATGAAGTAATGCCGGGAAAATAAAGTATCTTCACACTACAGGCGATATAGCTAGTTTAACTTTTTTTTTTTTTTTTTTTTTCCTGAAGCTGGAAATAGGGAGAGACAGTCAGACAGACTCCCGCATGCGCTCAACCAGGATCCACCCGGCATGCCCACTAGGGGGCGATGCTCTGCCCACCAAGGGGCGATGCTCTGCCCATCCTGGGCGTCGCCATGTTGCGACCAGAGCCACTCTAGCGCCTGGGGCAGAGGCCACAGAGCCATCCCCAGTGCCCGGGCCATCTTTGCTCCAATGGAGCCTTGGCTGCGGGGGGCGGGGGGACAGAGAGGAAGGCGCGGCGGAGGGGTGGAGAAGCAAATGGGCGCTTCTCCTGTGTGCCCTGGCCGGGAATCGAACCCGGGTCCTCTGCACGCTAGGCCGATGCTCTACCGCTGAGCCAACCGGCCAGGGCTTAGTTTAACTTTTAATCTTAAACTTTCTTTTTTAATTGAATTTATTGGGGTGGCATTGGTTAATAAAATGGTACAGGTTTCAGGTGTACAATTCTACAATACATCATCTGTAGACTGTATTGTATGTTCATCCACCCCAATTCAAGTCTCAATACTAAAATTTCTTAAGCAAACATTACAATATTGTTTGAGATCAAGTGGTAAAACAGAAAAAAAGGATTATTTTTCCACAATCACCAAGTTTTCAACAGCCCTACATTAAAAGCTAAACTTTTAAAGAAGTTGGCTAATAAGTATCTACATATTTTAAACATAAATAAAAGTATGTAGAGTAGTAACACCTGTGAAACTACAGAAATGTAAAAATTGCGAAATTACCTGAGATGAATCTTTATTCAGCTTCGCAGCTACATAAGAAAATGTTTTCATTGATGGCCCGCTTTTCTGACACTCCAATAAAATTTCCCGGTCATCATTTCTAAAGGGGGAAAATGGTTCATTTTTGTAGACTAGAGCAGAAAGTTAACAAAAATTCCACTGCCTTAATGTCCACCAATAGGTGGTGACATTTTTATTAAAATCTATAGAAAAAAGAGAAAGTTTGTAGAGCAAAACATGAATGGTCACTCTAAGAAATAAGATTATGAATTTTTGCCTGACCAGGCAGTGGCGCACTGGATAGAGCTTTGGACCGGGATGCAGAGGACCCAGGCTCGAGACCCCGAGGTCGCCAGCTTAAGCGCGGGCTCATCTGGTTTGAGCAAAGCTCACCAGCTTGGACCCAAGGTCGCTGGCTTGAGCAAGGGGTTACTCGGTCTGCTGTAGCCCCACGGTCAAGGCACATGTGAGAAAGCAATCAATGAACAACTAAAGTACCACAATAAAAAACTGATGATTGATGCTCTTCATCTCTCTCCATTCCTGTCTGTCCCTATCTATCCCTCTCTCTGTCTCTGTAAAAAAAAAAAAAAAAAGATTATGAATTTTTTTTTCTTCTTTTCCAAGTTGAGAAGTGGAAAAAGATAGGCTCCCACATGCATCCTGACTAGGATCTACCTGGCAACCCCCGTCTGGGACCAATGCTTGCAACTGAGCTATTTTCAACGCCTGAGGCAGAGGCTCCATGGAACCATCCTCAGCACCCAGGGCCACATGCCAATCCATGGCTGCAGGAAGGAAAGAGAGATTGTGAGAGAAGGGAGAGGAGGAGCGGTAGAGAAACAGATGGTCACTTGTGCGCCCTGACTGGGAATCGATCCCGGGACTTCTGTACACCAGGCTGATGCTCTACTACTGAGCCAACCAGCCAGGGCCAACTATGGATGATTTTAATCTTTAAACTCCTATGTATTTCCAAAATTTTCTAAAACTAACATACTCATTTATTATTCTAATGACAAAAGTATAGATTTTTTAAATTTCTATCTTTAATGTATACAGTACCTAAAAAGTAGGGCCCAAACATGATGACTTAATAAGCAAAAGAACAAAAGTACCAGTCTACCTGAATCATTACCAGCTAGAAGCAGTGGTCATTGGGACTTGGACATGAGCTGCAAAGTATAGAATGGTGACAATTCCAGTGCCATGCGGACTTTTCCTGTGGGGAAATTTCCTGGACTCCTGCTCCCTGTGACAGCTCCTAACAGACTGAACTGTGGTTGGGTTGCATTTTTCAGGGATTTGGCATGGTGATGGGGCCAACTTGGACTTGGTGAACATGTTAAGGACACTACTCTTTTAGGGATTCTTGCTGTATTGGCCAAGAGTTTGCTTAAAGGCTTTTAATCACTGTAAAAAAATAGAGAACTGGATGAAGAAGATGGGGCACATATACACCATGGTATATTATTCAGCTAGGAGAAATGGTGACATCGGATCTCTTATAGAGGAATGGTGGAGTCTTGGTAGCATTGTGCGGGGTGAAATAAGCGAATCAGAAAAAAACAGGAACTGCAGGATTCCATACATTGGTGGGACATAAAAGTGAGACTAAGAGGCATGGACAGGAGTGTGGTGGCTATGGGGGTGGGGGGAGGGAAGGAGGGAGAGGGGAAGGGGGAGGGGTACAGAGAGAACTGGATGGAGGGTGGCTGAGGATGATCTCTCTTCGGGTGATGGGTATGCAACAGAACTAAATGACAAGATAACCTGGAAATGTTTTCTTTGAATGTATGTACCCTGATTTATTGATGTCACCCCATTAAAATAAAAATTTATTTATAAATTAAAAAAAAAAAAAGAACAAAAGTAAAATAGACTTCAAATCGTCCAATTTTCAAGTCTCTGCCTTTCCTAAATGGTCACAACCAATGTGTATTATTACAACCTCCGAGACTGTGCCATCTGTGAGTTACGTGAGATGAAGGCATAGATCAGGGGGCCCCAAACTACGGCCCATGGGCCACATGCAGCCCCCTGAAGCCATTTATCCGGCCCCGCCGCACTTCTGGAAGGGGCACCACTTTCACTGGTGGTCAGTGAGAGGAGCACATTGACCATCTCATTAGCCAAAAGCAGGCCCATAGTTCCCATTGAAATACTGGTCAGTTTGTTGATTTAAATTTACTTGTTCTTTATTTTAAATATTGTATTTGTTCCCGTTTTGTTTTTTTACTTTAAAATAAGATATGTGCAGTGTACACAGGTATTTGTTCATAGTTATTTTTATAGTCCGGCCCTCCAACAGTCTGAGGGACAGTGAGCTGGCCCCCTGTGTAAAAAGTTTGGGGACCCCTGGCATAGATGATTGTGGTATAAAACAACCTGATCACCCATTTCAACAAAAACCAGCTTCCCTCATTATGCACTTTAGTTAAGTCTGCAAATCATGAGCCTCTAGTCCAGTGGTTCACAGCTGTGGTTACCCTTATGTCTGAAATGGGGTCTTTAAATCTGCATTTCTTAAAAAGTTCACATGAAAGTCAAAAGTACAACCTATTCATGAAATTTTTTGAAACTCTTAAGTTAGGGCAAAACTCAAATTATAACCACTCACCCTTTTCACTCTATTTCACTCCCCTTCATTCCTCCTTTCTAAAATGCAATTATACCAGGTTTTTACAAAGAATTTTAATTATAAAAGTTAGAGAAAAAAAAACACCTGACCAGGTGGTGGTGCAATGGCTAAAGCACTGGCCTGGGACACTGAGGACTCAGGTTCAAAACCCCGAGGTCACTGGCTTGAGCATGGGATCAATCCTGCTTGAGTGCGGGGTCGCTGGCCTGAGCGTGGGATTGATTATAGACACGACTACATGGTCACTGGCTTGAGCAAAGGGGGTCAGTGAAACTACTCTGTATGGTGCTATACGATGATGGGTACATGTCATCATGTTGTTAACATTTGTCCAAACCCATAGAATGTACACCAAGAGTGAGCCCTAATATAAACTGTGGACTTTGCATGATTATTATGTGTCAACATAGGTTCACCAATTGTAACAAGTGTTGTAACTCTGGTGGAGCCCATTGATAATGGGGAGACTGAGTGTGTAGGGGCAGGGGACATATGGGAACTCTGTATTTTCTATTCAATTTGGCTATAAACTTTAAACTTCTTTTAAAAAGAAAGTCTAGCCTGACTAGTGGTGACACAGTGGACAGTGTTTGACTGGGATGCTGTCGTCCCAGGTTTGAAACCTTAGAGTCGCTGTCTTGAGGGTGGGCTCACTAGCTCGAGTGTGGGGTTGATGGCTTGAGTGTGGGATCCTAGACATGATCCCATGGTTGCTTGAAGCCCAAGGTTGCTGGCTTGGGCCCAAGGTCGCTGGCTCGAGCAAGGGGTCATTCGCTCTGCTATAGCCCTCTGGTCAAGGCACATATGAAAAAGTAATCAATGAATTAAGGTCCTAAAGCTAGCTGAGTTGATGTGTATCTCTCTCCCTTCCTGTCTGTCTGTCCCTCCCTCTCTCATTCTCTCACTAAAAAAACAAACAAAAAAACCCACATTAAAACACAATGAAAAGTTCTATCTATGTGCTATACACATTTCCGGTTAAGAGCCACTGCTATAGATTGTACCCTAGAACGTATACTCTTTAACTTAGGCTAGTTTTGAAGTCATCTCTTGCCTTATTTTTAGGATGGGATATAACTATGATGACATAGTTTCTGGCCTCTCAGAATTTCCTGATGTAAGTATCTCAAAAAAAAAAAAACACCCCACATTTCAACATTCTTACCTTGTCCATGAAACGATAACTTCTCCCTTCTTTTTAATAATATTCTTTGCAGAAAGGTTTGTAGGAGAAGTACCAGATGTGGCTGCTGGGTTCGTAATCCCTGGGCTTGCCTTTAATGATGAGAAATCTTTAATAACCACAGGGTCCTTTTTCTTATTGGCCTTCCTTCGGTAAGCTTCCCCACTCTCACCAGAATTTTGGGTAATTTTCTTGGCCTTTTCCTTACTGTTTAAGTCTGCTTCCTTTCTCTGTTTTTTATGATAAGAATGATTTAAATTAGAAAGTTTTTTTCTCTTTTTGTGAGAATTATCCAAAGGCATGGGCAACTCTGCACTGTCAGAATTTGATGCTGAGTCTGATTTTAGATCCGTCTTTTTTATTTCACATGAACTTGGAGATTCCAAGGTCAGATCGATACAGGCTTCCTCAACCTTGCATTCCAAAGGCTTGTCTGCCACTTGTACTTTTTCTTCCTTACAGTCATCTTCGTCTACACAAAACACCTGGCACCCCAAGTGTCCAACAACTAAAGCAGGATCGTTATCTTCATTTGGACTCTCACTTGAAACATCTTCTGTCAAGTCAATAAAAGCATCTACAGTATCAGACTGCATATTGTCCAATACCTGCGTACTTTGGTCCAAAGTGCTTCCAGAACATTCCAAATGATTGTTTAAAACTGCTACTTCCATTAATTCACCCAAGTTTTTAGTCTCAGTGACTGGATCTTCTGTGAGGTCTACATAGGTGTTTGGAAGATGACTCTCAACAGAATGTGGAATTTCTTCCACTGGAGGTAATCCTGTAATGTTTTCAGGCACTTTTGATTCCCATACTTGATGTAACTTGAAGCACTGATCTGCCACTTCATTACTATGACCTACTTTACCTGAAGCATCTTTAAGAAATTCATATATATCAGGAACCTGTGTTTGCATCACACAGCTCTGTTCTTCCTGGGCTGATTTACTGCTGTCAACACTATTGGCTGAATGTTTCAATTCCTCCACAGCTTTAAAAACCGTGCTCTCACATGAGATACGTTCCTTCTCTGCTGCTTCATCAGCTTCCTTTTCTACTCTGGGCAAAGATGCCGGCGACTCAGTAGCCACATTTTGTACAAGACTAGGGGAGGCAGATGGTGCTGCATGGCGTATCTTCACAATGAAGTGATCGTTGGACTTCTCCATTATGACAGCATGCATGGGTAGATTAGGGTGGTACTGAAAGCCTGGAGCAACAGACCGGCTTGTCCACGATGAAGAACAACTGGATTTGCTGCTTGAATTGTCAGATTCTAGGGCTAAGTGAATATCTTGTTCAGATGCATCCTCTTCCTCAAGTAAGGCATCTTCACTAAAGTGGGCACTAATAACTTCTTCAGGAGTTGAACTAGACAGAACTTCAGGCTTTAAGAAACTGAGATGACCATCTGACTTCAGAGGTGATGGTACTGTTAAAGATACTGCTAGATCTTCAAGCAGTATGGAAGGCAGGCAGGGCTTGATCTTTTCTGAACTACATACATTATCTTTACTTAAAGCTATGTTAGTGGACACTTCAAACATACAACTCTCATCCAACACATCAGGATGAACTGGCAACGAAAGCCCTGAAGACAGAGATGGACCTTTCTCGGATGATAATAATGACCAATTATCATCACTAATCATTTTAGGACATGGAGAAACCACCCCTGAAACTAGCTCTTCGGTTGCACAAGCAGGTATAGATTCACACTTAAGGCTCTCTAGCAGCTGCTTCTCTGGAGTCTTTAACTCCCACTCACTTTTTTCATTACAGTTAACACTGTTGTCCAAAAGATCCGAACCTTGCAACAAACTTTTAAATATTTCACCCATCTGTGCATCACTCACTAAATTAAAAGTGAGGCTAGATGCTTGCTGTTCAGTAAGAATCTCAAAACAGCGTTCTGACTTCAAAGCTGCATGCTGGGATGTCTGTGTGTCCTCTAGGATGCTGCCTTCCATCTTTCCGGGCTTTGGTGTGCTCGGACAGTTCAATTCCAAGGAGTGCTCTTCAGACTGAGAGCTCTTACTATTGTCAAAGCAAGTGTTAACATTTTTTTTAATGTCATGCTTTACTGTGTTGATACTGGAATTATTTCGGTCTTGATGTTTTTCCTCAGATTTTTTACATCCCAGGGAAGACTTATAACAATCTTCTGATTTTGAGGATTTCTCTTTCAGCAATTCTTTGCTGGAGGTGACCACACTCCCCTTCTGACAATTTGAATATCGTGCTTTCTCTTTATGTTTTTCAAATTTTCCTTCGTCGCTGTCACTGCCAAAGTTTATGAAGTCGCAAAACTTTTTAAAGATTTTCTTAAGCTTTGCAAACAAATAATCAAGTTGTTCATCTACAAATTTCCATGCTTTTTTTTTCATATCTGGTAACTGCTGTTCAAATAAACGATCCACTATGCCATTCTTTTTAACTTGCTTAAGTTTGGATTCTATGATATCACAAAGATTCTTCCGTAAAGCAGTCACTGATTTAGAGATTCTGGAAAAGTCAAGGTATTTAATAAGTGATGTAAAACTCAAAACTGCTGATTCAATAATTCTATGAAATTGTTTTAATGAAAATTTCACCTTGAATTTCATATAGTTTTTCCTTACATGTTTTCTTATCATTCGTAACATGTGCATTACCTCTCGTACAGAAGAGGGTACAGTAATTATTGGAACTATTTTTTCCAGGATGGAAGGGCTCATTGTCTTATCTTTTTTCTCCATTTTTGAAGATCTGTTAGGTTCATTTTGTCTTTTAGTCCATTTCCTTTTGGTCTGCTGAACTTTTATAGAAGACGTTTTCCTATTGTCTTTATCCATATGCAGAGTACTCTTCCTACTTCCTGGGCTAGTTTTTCTGTCTTGCACTTCAGTAGAAGCTTTAGATTTGGCACTTTTTTCGAAACTTTTTTGTGGTTTAGAGTTTTCACTGTCACTGATAATTTCTCCTTCTTCTAATTCATCTAAAGATAAATTGTTATGGGAGACTGTTTCTGCAGATTTGTCAGATTTGCAAATTGGCTTTTGATTTTCCTTGTTGAGATCAGACTCACTCTTGGAGGGAGAATGAGCTGAATTTGTTGGAAACACATCTGTGGAGGAGAAAAGTATATTAAAGTCACATGACCACTTAGTCGTCTGACATTTCCATACCAAACAGAACTAAAAATCAAATACTAAGGCATTTCATTATTTAAATAGCTTTTTTTTAAAAAAAGCAGAATGTTAATGCCTAATACTTATTCATGTTATTGGTCTTTACTGTTCTCAGAAGGTATCTGGCAACAGTGATAGTGTCAAGTTGAATCATATTGATAACCACCAACTAACTGTTCAGGTATCTGGCTTCTGAACAATAATAATAAATCTGAAAGTAAGTAAAGAGTATTTGAAATAATCTGTCCTACCACTCCCCTTTTTTTGTATAAATAAGAAACACCTAAATTTAGACTGAAGGCATAATTTTTAGTTAACAATGGTAGTATGAGTATGTCAATTATGTTATCAAAAAAGAAAAAGCACTATTTCATCTTGCTTATATATTTTACATTCTCACAAAGTTAGTTATAAACGATAATATAAACTATTACCTTTATGACTGCTATATAATGGAACTTGAGATGGGCTTTCCAGTCTAAGTATTTTTGCTACACATCTCACTGGACTATTCAGAGGACTAATGACTTCAGGAATAGGTCTCAGGTGATTCAAGTCAATGCTCAGAACTGAGTTCTCATCATGATATACAGAGTTAGTTTCACTATTTTCCAATCTGTGGTCCATTAACTCAGTGTGCTGAAGTGAAGGTTCTAGAGTCTCTTTAGATAAGCAAGGCTCCAAATGACAAGACTTACTCTCAACTAGCGGTGTAGCTGCAAGAGAAGGCTCAAACTTTGGGTTATCAATTTCTGAAAGGACTGCTGGCAAAATGCCAGCTTTTTTGACTGAAGGCTGCAAAGCACATTCATTGGAATTGACCATGTTTGTTGAAAAAGCCTCTTTTATGTCCCTATCTTCAGAAATACTACAAGAATTCAACCTGTCATTTCTTTTGGTATCCAATTCTAAGCCAAAGTCTTGAGAAACACTTGTTTGTAGTCGGTCCATTACCATAGGAAGTGCTGCCCTTGCACCACTAACAGTTTGTTCCATTTCTGTTGATGGTGGAAACAAGGATTCTCTTTGTTCCATTTTGCCAGGTGTGGTGAAGGAAGTCTCTGTACCACACACAGGCAAGTCAAAATGTATAGTATTCTCAACAGATTTAACTAACAAACTAGTTTCTTTTTCCATTTGCCTTTCTGGAATACTGGTTCTGGGTTCAGATGATCCTGTTTTAAGATCATCTTTTGGTTCCAATAATTCTGATTTGGTTTCCTCTGTGGTATCTTCACTCACAGAGGGAACACATGTCACTGTTGTATCCTGCACCAAAGACTCCAAATCACATATGCCACTGGATTTGGGAGTATCGGTTATTTTATGCTGATTACCCTGAGGAACAGGCTGCTTTTTAGCAGGAGAAAGAGTTAAGTTCAATTTTTCCATAAAAGTCAACTTTAAGTCTTTGTTTTTTGTTTCATTTGGCCCATTCTCAGCTTTAACTGCAAGGCCTTTATTATCTGCGTCTTTAGAAACATCATTATTAGAAACTTCATCTTTATCATTTTTGGGTCTATTTTGTCTCTTTACATCAGTAGTAGTTTGTTTAGTTTCTTTGTTAGTCTTCTGCAAATGTCCTGTAGGTGTCCTTCTTTCACTTCTCATATACCTGTTTTCTTCTTTGCTTTCTTGTTCTCTTTTCCTCTTATCTTCAGTTCTATGCCTTTCTGCTTCTAAGGGTATATTTTTCCGTTGGTGCAGAGCATCAACTTCCTTGGAGTCAATATATCTGTGAGTTCTACAGGCTGAAAAGGAGGATGAACATTTTCCTTCTTGAAAACTATGATTATTTATACTCCTATCTCTTCTACCATCTTCCCTTTCTCTTCTCTCTTCTAGATGATATTTACTTGAATTATGAGAAGATTTTATTTCATTCTTAGAATGAGGAAGAGATGCTCGTTCAGACCTTCTCCAATAATCTTGGTCTTTTACTACTGATTTAGGTTTCTGATCAACTTTTCTTTCTTCTTTGTCTTGTGATTTAAGTTCTTTTTTATTTACACTTTGTGATTTCTCATTTTGCCTTTCTAGTTTTCTATCACTTTGAGATTCTACTCGAGTGTGTGGCCTTTCTCTAGAGCTCTCTTTGTCCCACAAATAGCCAGAGCGTTCATTTTTATAATCCAAATCTGTGTTACTTTTAAACTTTGAATTTTTGCTTTCAGCCTTTGGTTCACCTTTACCATATTTCTCAGGATGTCTCTGAAGCCTCTGACTAGCCTCTGTGTTCCTTGGTTCCCCATCACCACAGCTAGTGTTTAAGTCCTTTGGTATTCTATCAGTTCCTCTGCTATACTGGTTATGTCCAATACCTTTTTTATCTCTTCTCTTATCCTCATTTGAGCTACTCTCACCAACATGATAATGGGAATGTGACCAAATGCCATTGGTGCGGCGTTTTTCAGTAGATGTAGGCAAAGGCAAAGTGCTCTTTTTTTCCAAATGCAATTTTACTTCCTTTTCAGAATTTGGCAGTGGAGTGCTACGATGTCCGTCTTTAGAAACATCACATTTCACTCTGTGATCAGTCTTTGCACAATCATTCAAGTGGGGAGATCTGGATGTAAGGTCTTTTGTTTTCACTATATCTGAGGTCCTTGATGTTTTATGATTATTTCGAAAATGTGGAAATTCAGACAATCTAGTAAGAAACAGAAATTAACAATAAAACAAAGTTATTGCTTTTTAATAATCTAAATTTTAATCACATGTAATACACTTTAAAATTAATGGGCTCACATACTGGAAAAACTAATTTTACTCGTAAAAAGGCGTAATAAGAATTTACCAGCTACCATCTAAATGGGCCTGTTTCAAAAACATGAAACTCTTTCTTTTCTCAAACAAGAGATGGAGGACCTCTCAGTTCCAACCCAGAACTTGCCAATGTGAAGAACTCCCAAACTAGCCACAGATTCACTTCTTTTAGAATAATGACATTATTTTATTGCCCTCATCACTCTAGCCCACCTGAAACAGAAGAAAAAGTGAAACTTTGCAGAATAGAAACAATCAAAATAGAATTTTATGTAGCACCTTATCCTAGTATTCTGTTTTACATTTAGTCCCACAGTAATGCAAAGCATCAATAGCCATCTTAAAGTGGCACATACTGTAAAAAAAAGGGAATATAGAGTTGTGTGATTTTTTTCCTAAGAGAATGGTATTTATTGTTTAAAAAAAGAAAGCGTAGGTCTTAAGGTTTTATATTAGTGTTTCAGAAAACTAGCAGTTTTCTTAACAAAAATGTAAATATCTCATCTTAGTTTTTTATAAAATATACATCTTCATGAACTGCCATAACTCCTCTGAATTTCCATAAATCTTTAAGGGGATGGGTATGAAAAGAGAGACTGGGTGAATAAGTGATGAGTTATGTTATTAAATTGCTTAATATGGTTATAGATTATCTAATAAATAGTCTGCAAATATTTGCATTTAAATGTGAGCTATAACTAGTATTCAAATGATAAATGTGTATCATTTGGTTGCATATTCATGTTTAATAGAAAAGTTGGAAATATTAATTTTTTTTTTGGAAATATTAATTTAAGGTGAAATTTTGAGAGTGTAAATTCCCAATTAGTATTAAATGTGCAGGGAATACCAAACCTTAAGAGTCAGACATAATGGAAAATTTTTAAAGAACGAAAGAGGACAAAGGAGATCTATAACCTAAAGCAATATGTAGACCTTATATGGTTGAACTATATCCCCTCAGAATTCATTTACTGAAGTTCTAACCCCCAGTACCTCAAAATGTAACCTTATTTGAAGACAGGGTCCTTACAGAAGTAATCAAGTTAAATTGAAATCAGTAGGCTAGGGGCCCTGATCCATTATGACCTGTGTCCTTATAAAAAAAAAAGGGTGTGGCCCTGGCCGGTTGGCTCAGCAGTAGAGCGTCGGCCTGGCGTGCGGGGGACCCGGGTTCGATTCCCGGTCAGGGCACATAGAAGAAGCGCCCATTTGCTTCTCCACCCCCCCCCTTCCTCTCTGTCTCTCTCTTCCCCTCCCGCAGCCAAGGCTCCATTGGAGCAAAGATGGCCCGGGCGCTGGGGATGGCTCCTTGGCCTCTGCCCCAGGTGCTGGAGTGGCTCTGGTCGCGGAGGGGCAGAGCATCGCCCCCTGGTGGGCAGAGCATCGCCCCTGGTGGGCGTGCTGGGTGGATCCCGGTCGGGCGCATGCGGGAGTCTGTCTGACTGTCTCTCCCCGTTTCCAGCTTCGGAAAAAAAAAAAAAAAAAAAAAGGGTGGATGATTTGGACCCTGAAATATGTATAGAAGAAATATAACATGATGAGACATTAAAAGAAGGCAACCCTCTACAAGTCAGAAAAAGGAATGGAACAGATCCGTCTATCACAAAACCCTCAAAAGGAATCAATCCTGCTGATACCTTGATATCAGACTTTTAGCTTCCAAACTGTGAGATAATAAAGTTATTTAAGCCACCCAGTTTGTGATATTTTGTACGGCAGTCTTAGGAAAATAATACAGATCCTGACTCAAAGAACCAAACATTAGAAGTTCCCTTTGAGACAAATGAAGAACTGTGGTCACAAAAAGCACCAACCATAAAAAAATATTTAAAAATGGAATTTCATTAAAATTAAGTACTATTCCTCCTTACAAGACTCAACATAGTAAGACAAGTCATATGACAAGAGAGGTTTGCAATAAATCTATCCAAAGAACATGCATGTGTAATTTGTATCATACTTATTAGAAACTATAAGCTTCTAAAAGATAGTTCAAGCCCACAGAGCTCGTAATGCACAGTATAACTCCATACTACATAATTTATGAAAGTTTTATTTTAAAATAAACCATGTTAAACACTGAGAACTTACTCTTAAAATTTCACCTTAAATATTTCCAATTTTTCTCTGAAACATGAAGTTGTAACCAAATGATACACATTTACTATTTGGATACTAGTTATAACTCATAATTAAAGTTCTAACATTTGATAGACTATTTATTAGATAATGTATAACCATGTCAAACAACTTAATGACATAACTCTCATCACTTATTCACCCACTCTCACTTTTTACCTGATCAAACATCACACCCATCCCCTAAAAAATTTAAATATACATAAAATTTCCCCTACACTAAAGAACCAATCTTATACTAGTTGCACTGGTGGGTTTTAAGTTAGTAAACATATACACCCATCTTCATTTTCAAAAGGACTAAAGTGCTTTATAAGGTCCATCCATAGGAATGTCTTCATACATTGTTCAACCATTTATTATCTATCATGTGCCAGGCACTATGCTAGGTGCTTGATAAAACGGTGAGGACACAGAGACATGATACCTGCTCCCATTAAGCTTACAGCTTAGTGGAAGAGAGAGATAATAATCAGTAATCTCATTCATGATTTTAAAATCTGCAGTTGTACATGAAGCTACAAAAGAGAAATCTGACCTAGAAATGGAGAAAAGACAAATATCCTGTGAAAAGAATGCCTATGCCAAGACCTGAGAATGAGTACATATTTAGCAGGTGAAGAAAAGCATTCCAAGCAGTGGAAACAGTCCACACAAAGGCAGAAATCACGGTTCATGCATGGAACCAAAAGAACGCCAGCTATGCCAGAGCTCGGACACCTAGGGCAAGGGTATACAGACACTGCAGGCAAGGCGTGAAAAGGAGTTAGGGACCATACTGTGAAGAGCCTTGTAGGCCAAGTTAAGATTTATAATATTTTATCCTAGGAACAATGAGATGCCATTAATGTGTTTTAATAAAAAGTGGGGGTAGAAAGTGCTGGTTCTGTGATAGTTAGATATCTAGACTTGTGTTTTAAAAAGTGTCCAGTAACTTTACTATTGAAAAACACAATCCAGAGGCTAGGGAGCACAAGAATGGATACAGAGATACTAGCACAAAGACTACTGCAGTTCGGATAAGAAGCATGGACAGTAACAATGGTAGAAATAGAGAAAAATCAATGATTTGAGAGACTACAAATACATTTAAAAAATCAACAGAACTTGGTTAATAAATTCAGATTTAAGGCATGATTGAGAGGTGTCAATGATGACTCCTACCTAGGCAGAATGACCATGTGTTCTAATTTGCCAAGCAAGCTCAGTTAATTATTACTAGCACCTCCTTCCATTCTCAAAAGTGACCTGCTTTGGGCAATAAATTAAATGATCATTCTACACCTAGGACTCTAGCTTATACCAGCTGAATAAATGACGGGAAATCTATTGAGCTTAATGGAAGAGGTTTGATCATAAATTCAGTTTAGGATAAGGTAATTTTGAAAATTTTATAGAGATGTGCCCTGGCTGAATAGATCAGTTGGGTAAGAGCATTGACCTGATAAGCAAGGGTTGCTGGTTCGATCCCCAGTCACGGCACATACAGAAACAGATGAGTGTTTCTGTCTCTCTCTCTCTCTCTCTCCCTTCCTCTCTAAAATCAATAAAATAAATTTAAAAAATTTTTTTACAGAGATGTGAAGTAATTACTTACATATAAATGGAACTGACTTCACATCATATGAGCGAGATTACTTCATAAGAAAATACTGACAGAAAAAGGAAAGGGCGTAGATTTGAGCTTTGAGGAATTCCAACTTAGCCAAGTACAGAAGAGTAAATCTCAAATTAGGGAGAAAACTAAGAATTAGGAAAGCCGAAGCAGGAGGACTATTTCAAAAAAGGAGAGTCAGCTATGTCAAACAGCCTGTGAGGATAAGTTAAAATGAGAAGTCAAAGCTACGTGTTTAGTGGGAGTCACTGTTAGGTAAACGACAGCTGGTTCAGTGAGCCAATGGAAACAGAAGTCAGTGTGTATCGGGTTCAAGAGTTAGCAAAACAGGAAATGGAGAAAGTTTAAATGACTCTTTTGGAGACTTGACTATAATGGAGCAGAGAGATCTGAAATTCTCTGGCACAGAATATTGCCCCTAACCAAGAGAGAGAGAGAAACAGAAAATCCAGTTGAGAGAGAAAGCCATATACAATTGAGAAAGAGTTTGAGGTTGTCTGTTGATGGGGGGTATGAGCACAGATGCGCTCCTAATACTTTAGTAACATGGTGGGAACCTAGAAGAACCCATAACATACATACCACCATCTTAGGAGAACAGAGTACCAGAGTAAGATTCCAGTGTATTAGAAAACTGAATATATTCAGAGAGAGGCATGTAGCAATCAATAGTCTATTTAATAATCATATATATCTCATTATGATAATATACCATTAGTCATATTAACAAAACGCATAATTTTCATCTTTCCAAAGTTAAAAACATTCCGCATATGAACACCCATATAATTTCCAGATCCACACCTCTCAATTTTACCTTTGATGCAGATTACTTATTTCTTCATCCTTGCGGTTTATTTCCATTCGAGCAGTTTTGATAAGTGCTGAAATATTCTTCTTAAGAGACTGATTTTCATTTTTTAAGCTGAAATTCTAAATATAATATATTTAACAAAGTATTTATCTACTGGATTATTAAACTACTATTGATATTTGTAAATAGCTAATGATTATTGAATGTTAACTTCATGCCAAGATCACACACACATTTTGTCTTATGTAATTCTCAAGAAAGTCCTATGAGAAGTACTATTATGCTCATTACACACATGGGGAAGCTAAGTTCAGAGAAGACAAATAACACCAGAGAAAGAGCATTTAAAGTGAAACTACTTAGTCTGGCCTGTGGTGGTGCAGCAGATAACAGTGTTGACCTGAAACACCAAGGGCGCCGGTTCAAAACCCTGGGCTTGCCCAGTCAAGGCACATATGACAAGCAACCAATGGTTAGAGTGAAGCTACCACTTCTCGCCTCAACCCTCTGTAAAATCAATAAATAAAACCTTTCAAAATAAATAAAGTAAAACTACTTAAAATAAAGATCAAATGGAAAAAATAAAACCATACACAAATAACAATAAAAATACTCTCCCTGGGTCATTATCTTGAAAAATAAAAATAAAAAAGATAAAAAATTTTGCCTGACCAGGCAGTGGTGCAGTAGATGAAGCATCAGCCTAGGACACTGAGGACCCAGGTTCAAAACCACAGGGTCACCGGCTTGAGCAGGGGCTTATCGGCTATAGCACAGGCCCACCACCAGCTCAAGTGTAGGATCATGGACATGACACCATGGTCACTGGCTTGAGGCCAAGACCACTGGCTTGAGAAGGGGTCACTGGCTTGACTGGAGCCTCCTCACTCCCCCACCCGCCCCATCAAGGCACATATAAGAAAGCAATCAATGAACAGTTAAGGTGCTGCAATTATGATCTGATGCTTCTCATCTCTCCCTTCCTGTCTGTCCCTGTGTGTCCGTCTCTCTTGCTTAAAATAAAGAGAAAAAAAAAAAAGATAGCCTGACCAGGCAGTGGCACAGTGGATAGAGTGGGGTGCAGAGGACCCGGGTTCGAGACCCCAAGGTTGCCAGCTTGAGTGCGGGCTCATCTGGTTTGAACAAAAAAGCTCACCAGCTTGGACCCAAGGTCACTGGCTTGAGCAAAGGGTTACTTGGTCTACTGAAGGCCCACGGTCAAGGCACATATGAGAAAGCAATCAATGAACAACTAAGGTGTCGCAACGAAAATCTGATGATTGATGCTTCTCATCTCTCTCTGTTCCTGTCTGTCTATCCCTATCTGTCCCTCTCTCTGACTCTCTCGTTGTCTCTGGGAAAAAAAAAAAAAAAAAAAGATAAAAATTTTATTATATTTAACAACTTAGCTTTAACTTGTAACAATGTACTGATTCTCAGATAAATAAAGAATGAACCTAGGATTGGCTGTTTTGGGGGGGGAGGTAAAAAGGAAGAGAAACAACTTTATCAAAAAACAAAAATCAGAACAAGACATGACATTCCTGATTTTTGCAGCATGACCACAGCAAAATGACTCAAGCAAAAATTCTGACAGCATTACCATTTTTCTCCAATAGCTATTCTAAAATTTTGCTCATCAAACCATTCCCTTTTAAACCACATAATCTCATCTCTATGAATCTTTTATTCTTTAACTGTTAACTAGCTAGCAGATCTTTTATGTCAATGTCACTTAACAAATCAAGATTTTCCTATTTCAATTGTGTAGAAAATTATGTATGTTTTGTCAGACTTGCTATTTCATTTAATACTAAAAATAAAGTTTCCTTATGAACTGTCAACACTTTAGCATAAATTTTAATTTTAAAATTTAATAGGGCACCTGATCGGTGGTGGCACAATGGATAAAGAACTGACCTGGAACTCCGAGGTTACTGGTTCAAAGCCTTCGGTGCTTGCCCAGTCAGGGCACATGTAAGAAGCAACTACAGTACTATGAGTTGATGCTTTCTGCTGTTCCCCACACCCCTTCTCCTCCCCCCCTCAAATCAATAACAAAAAATTTAATAGGGCAGGCTCTGGCAGGTTGACTCAGCTGTAGAGCGTTGGCCCAGCATGTGGAAGTCCCTGGTTCAATTCTCGGCCAGGACACACAGGAGTAGCACCCATCTGCTTCTCCACCCTTCCCCTTCTCCTTCCTCTCTATCTCTCTCTTCGCCTCCCGCAGCCAGGGCTCCACTGGAGCAAAAGTTGGCCCGGGCTCTGAGATTAGCTCCATGGCCTCCGCCTCAGGTGCTAGAATGGCTCCAGTTGCAACAGAGCAATAGCCCAGATGGGAAGAGCATCGTCCCCTGATAGGCTTGCCAGGTGGATCCTGGTCAGGTGCATGCTGGAGTCTGTCTCTCTGCCTCCCTGCTTCTCATTTTAGAAAAAAAAAAATTAATAGGAGAAAATAAAGTGTTCATTATACTGGTACCTGTGTCTGTATTTCCTTAAATTTTTTCATCAGCTCTTTCATTTGTAGCTGACATTTTCCATATTTTATTTGCAACTGTAAGATATAAAAAGCAGCATTCTAAATAATCTTCTTAGCTAAAATAACATTTCAGGATACTTAAAATTTTGTAAATCAACCTACTAAAAAGGGTAGATTAGGTCTATTTCTAACAGGTACTTAGTAAGATTACTGTTTTTTAAAGTTGGCCTTGAACACAGACAATAGTATGTTAACTACAGGAGGGAAAAGGGATAAGGGAAGTGGGAGAGAGTCAAGGGGAGATAAATGGTGACAAAGAGAGAACTGATTTTGATGGTGAACATACAATACAATATACAAAGGATGTACTGTATTACAGAAATGTACATCTGAACCTGTATCATTTAGTTAACCAATGCCACCCCAAAAATGTCAATAAAAATTAAAAATAAATAAAGTTGGCCCTACCAGTAATGCATTTTGTTTCATTTCATACCCACTCTCCAAACCTTAAATTCAAATAAGGTAGAAAGGAATTTCTGATTTAAGCCTTAGGACATTTTATAACTTAATACAAATCATGAAAAGATAAAATGTATCACACTTATTGCCTGTTGATGTTTTATATATTAAGACACTTATATTTAATCAAACAAAATTGTAACTATAGACAAGTATTCAAGAAAACATCATTTTTAAAAAGTAGATCTTAAGGCAAAGACAGTTAAGTATTCTTTCAGTCTAAGAATAACTTCCTAAACACAGAATGTTTGGCAACAATAAGTAAACGCCTGTAAGGAGCTATAAAATAACACAATAACATAATAAATACAATAACTTCATAACTACAGTAACTTAATAAACCTGGCAACCCATACATCATTATATGTTGCCTCCTTTGCAGTTCCTTCTTCAGTAAGAATTTCTTCATATAAATCCAAACAATTTCTGGATGGTACACAGGATTTAGAAGGACTGTCTAAAATAAACAAACAAAAAACCCTTAACATTAAAATATATATTTCCAGATTCAGTGCAAAACTATCAAAAGTCCAATGTCATTATTCACAGAAATACAACAATCACAAAACTGGTACATAACCACAAAGACTGCAAATAGCTAAAGCAATCTTGACAAAGACCAAAACTGGAAGCTTCACAACTCTTGATTTTAAACAATAATACAAGCCTAGAGTAATCAAAACTGTATACATCGGCATAAGAACATATGGATCAATGGGACAAAATAGAAAGCCCAGAAATTAACCCACACATATGTGGTCAACAAATTTATCACAAAGAAGCAAAGAATATACAATGAAGAAAGAACAGTTTCTGTATAAGTACCATGCGCTAACCGATTGCACCACTGGAGCTCCAGAACAGTTTCTTTAATAAATGGTGGTGGGAAAACTGAACAGCCACATGCAAAAAAATAAAACTGGATCCCTATCATACACAAAAATCAACTCAAAATGAATTAATGAATTGAATGTAAGAACTGAAACCATAAATCTCCCAGGAAAAAAAAATACGGGGTAAGTTTCTGGACATTGATCTTAACAGTGATTTTCTGGATTTGACACCAAAAAAGCAAAGACAACAAAAGCGAAAATAAACACGTAGGATTAGATCAAGTTTAAAAACTTCTTCTGCACAGCACAGGAAACCATAAACAAAATGAAGAGGCAACTTAATGGGAGAAAATATTTACAAATTATATATCTGATAAAAAGTTTAATATTCAAAATATATAAAACTTCAACACAACCCAACAACAACAATAAAAATCTGACTACAAAATGGGCAAAGGAACTAAATAGATATTTTTCCAAAGACATACAAATGGCCAACAGGTACATGAAAAGGTTCATAACATCATTAATCATCAGAGAAATGCAAATAAAAACCACAGTGATATATCATTTCATACATATTAGAACAATTATCAACAAAAAGACAGGAGGTAACAAGTGTTGGCAAGGATGTAGAGGAATGGAAACCCCTTGTACACTGTTGATGGAAATGTAAACTGGTACAGCTACTATGGAAAAGAAAAAATTAAAAATAGAACTACCATATGAATCAGCAATCCCAGTTCTGGGTATATTATCAAAAGAAAAGGAATATCAAAGATATCTACATTCTCTCTGTATGTCTACTGCACCATTATTCACAATAGCCGATAGAGAAACACCCTAAGTGTCCAACAACAGATGAATGAATAAATGTGTGTGTTTGTATGCATACTACAATGGTATATTATTCAATCACGAGAAGGAACAATATTGCCATTTGTGACAACATGGATGAACCTTGAGGGTACTATACAGTACTAAGTAAAATAAGTAAGAAAAAGACACATACTGTATGATATCATTTACATGTGTAATCTAAAAAAGCCAAATGCTCAGAAAAAGAGACAGAATGGTAGTCACCATTTTAGTTGGGTTGAGGAAAAAAGGATGTTGATCCAAGTACAAACTTCCAGCTATCAGATGAATAAGTTTTGGTGAGCTAATGTTCAGCATAGTTAATAGAGTTAACAATACTGTATTATATAATTAAAAGTTGCTAAGAGAATAGATCTTAAATGTTCTCATCACAAAAATGAGACAGTAATTATGTAATGAGAGGCAGGTGCTAACTAATTCTACAGTGCTAACCATTTTTGCAAAATTACAAGTGTGTCAAATTAACACATTATAGACCTTAAGCTTATACAATTTCATGTTAACTATATCTCAATAAAAGTGAAAAAGAAAAAAAATTGTACATGTTAAGATTTTGGATGTTGTGTCTTTCCCAGACTATACATTTCTCCATCTCCTGCATTTCATCCATATCTATACTGATTTCACAGATGAGACTTGGAAAACCAACTTACCTAAAATGCTTGTGTCAACAAATCAGGTGTGAGGATGACACCTGTTCAAAGCTGAGAGATTTGATCATGGAAAAGGTTTCCAATTTGGAGAGGCCATGAGACTCTCTGCATATCAAACTTTTACTGATACATATGAAAATATTTATAGTAACTATCCTTTTCAAAAGTTCTAGTATTATGTAACCTGTGACAATGAGTAGTAATATATGTACAGATAAGACCACCAGTTGCATTTCAACAGTACAAAATATTTTTGCACAAGGCCCAGTAAAATCTGAGACCTAGATGAATAACAAACCTGAGTGCTAATTTGTTTTACTGATCAAACTTTGGGCAAGAAAATAATTATCCAAGTGTAATCATTTTAAAAATGGGCATATTGTTCAGGCTCTATGAGTTACTCTAAAAATTATAGCAAAACAAAGACTTTCAATAGACTGACCCAACAAAATGAAAATATGTTATTATAGAATTTTCATACCAGAAACAGCACTGTCCAACCCAGCATATATGTCCAAAGAACCTTCATCGTTATTTTTAAGAGGAGAATCTGCAAGAAAATTAAAAAAGACTAGTTAAAATTTGACTTATTTCATGTAGTGAGGTTTTTTTCATTCCTACTTTGAAGGACCAGGAAAAAAAAGACTTTATCAGTATTGCACCAAAAAATAATTATTTAAAAGTTTTATACAGCCTTATAAGCAGGAAGATCTTAGCACATAGATTTACAACTCAATTACCTCAGATGTAGACTTAAAAACTCACTTTCAAAACATATTAGTGAGAAGGTTCCAATCCCAGTAAGAGCACAATAGTTTCTATCAGACCAATCCTCCTGCAGATAACTATATAATCTATAAATCAAACATCAAAAGTGATCTGCAGTCAAATGGTCTACTACTAGACTTAATGTGGTAATCATTGCACAATATTGTGATCACTTAACAATATACACAAATATTAAATCATTACTCTATACCCCTGAAACTAATGTTAAATGTAAATAATGACTCATTAAAAAAAAAAAAAGAAAAAAGAACCAATCTGAAGCACTAAAGAGCAACCCAAAGCATGGAATAACTATAGGGATATAACACCTAAAAGAAGAAAACAGCACGCCTGAGCAGGCGGTGGCGGAGTGGATAGAGGGTCGGACTGGGACACGGAAGACCCAGGTTCGAAACCCTGAGGTCTCTGGCTTGAGCGTGGGCTCACCAGCTTGAGCGCAAAGTCGCTGGCTTGAGCATGGGATCATAGACATGACCCCATGGTCTCTGGCTTGAGCCTAAGGTCACTGGCTTGAGCAAGGGGCCACTGGCTCTGCTACAGCCCCTGGTCAAGGCACTTATGAGAAAGTAATCAATGAACAGTGAAGGAGTGGCAGCAAAGAATTGATGCTTCTCACTTCTCTCCCTTCCTTGCTGTCTATCCCTTCCTGTCCCTCTCTCTGTCTCTGTCACAAAAAAAAAAGAGAAGAAAACAGCACAATGTGAGTTCTTTTTCTTATCACAATTTTTTGTATTTGTGGAAGAAAGCTGGAGCCACACTGGGCAGTGAAAATTCAGATGGAAATCTCTAGTTCTAACAGCTTGAAGAATTAGAGAAAAAATTTTCGAAATGGTAACAGCAACTAGAAAGTAACAGAGGGAATCCAGAGAGCTACTGAGGGGATTCCCCAAATTGTGCCCAAATCTCTGAAGAACTCCGAAACTACACAGATAACGGTTAAAACCGCAAAAAGTTTAGCTAAAGCTAATAAATCTGAACAAATATTTCAGCAGCTATCCACCACTGGGAAGACAGAAGTTTTAAGTTCAGCCAAGTTAAACACATGCTAAAATTTAAAACAGCAATACTCTTTGAAGATCCTAAAACTGAAAACTACAATATCTAAAGTAAAAAAATTCACTGAACTCTGGTCGGCAGCTCAGTGGATAAAGTGTGGATCAAGTGTGCCAGACATTGTGGGTCTGACCCCCAGGACAGGGCACATGCGAGAAGCAATCAGTGAGTACACAACTAAATGGAACTAAGTGAAACAATGAGTTGATACCCCCTCTCCTTTCCCCAATCTTCCTTCACCCCTCTCTCTCAAATAATGGAAAAAGATTTTTAACTTAAAAAAAATCACGCAATGTGCTTTTGACGGAAGAGCCAGTGAACTTAATTATAAATAAAAATGACAAAATTTGGAGAACAAGAAGGGGGGAAAACAATATTCTTATTATCCTACAGTACATCAAAAGTTCTAACATACTAAAGAGAATGGGGAAGAAAATGAAACTAGAAGGGCACTAGAAAGACTAGAAATAGTAAATAATTTAGTACAGTGGTCCCCAACCTTTTTTGGGCCATGGACCAGTTTAATGTTAGAAAATATTTTCACAGACCGACCTTTAGGGTGGGACAGATAAATGTATCACGTGACCGAGACAAGCGTCAAGAGTGAGTCTTAGACGTATGTAACAGAGGGAATCTGGTCATTTTTAAAAAATAAAACATCGTTCAGACTTAAATATAAACAAAACAAAAATAACGTAAGTTATTTATTCTTTCTCTGCGGACCGGTACCGGTCCGCAGCCTGGGGGTTGGGGACCACTGATTTAGTAAATATATAAGACTATTTCTCCTTAATGTCTTTTTTTTTTTTTAATTTTTTTTATTTATTTATTCATTTTAGAAAGGAGAGAGAGGGAAAGAGAGAGAGAGACAGAAAGAAAGGGAGGGAGGAGCAGGAAGCATCAACTCCCATATGTGCCTTGACCAGGCAAGCCCAGGGTTTCGAACCGGTGACCTCAGCATTTCCAGGTCGATGCTTTATCCACTACGCCACCACAGGTCAGCCTCCTTAATGTCTTTTAATTCCTCTTAAGATACATAGAATAACTTAAAATAAAAATTACAGAATTATATCGTGGGATATCTGACATCTTTAACACAGGATGGATAGAGGTTAAATACATACAAGATTATATCTTACATAAAAAGGTAATACAGCCTAACCAGGCAGTGGCACAGTGGATAGAGCGTCAGACTGGGATGCAGAGGACCCAGGTTCGAGACGCTGAGGTTGCCAGCTTGAGCACGGGCTCATCTGGTTTGAGCAAAAGCTCACCAGCTTGGACCCAAGGTCGCTCACTTGAGCAAGGGGTTACTTGGTCTGCTGAAGGCCCACGGTCAAGGAACATATGAGAAAGCAATCAATGAACAACTAAGGTGTTGCAATGAAAAACTGATGATTGATGTTTCTCATCTCTCTCCATTCCTATCTGTCTGTCCCTGTCTATCCCTCTCTCTGTCCCTGTATAAAAAAACAAAAACAAAAAAAACCCAAAAAGGTAATACAGTATACTACTGAGTAGACTACAAATACTACAGTGTGTCCATAAAGTCATGGTGCACTTTTGACCGGTCACAGGAAAGCAACAAAAGACGATAGAAACGTGAAATCTGCACCAAATAAAAGGAAAACCCTCCCAGTTTCTGTAGGATGATGTGGCAGCATGTGCGCATGCAGATGATGACGTAACACCGTGTATACAGCGGAGCACCCCACGGCCATGCCAGTAGAGATGTGAACGGTACAGAGGAAAGTTCAGTGTGTTCTGTGGCTCGCTATATTCAAATTCGTGACCAAAGTGCAATGTGAATATCGGCGCGTTTATAATGAAGTGCCACCACATAGGAATAACGTTACTCAGTGGGATAAGCAGTTGAAGGAAACTGGCAGTTTGGTGCAGAAACACCGTTCTGGTAGGCCATCAGTCAGTGACGAGTCTGCAGAGGCTATACGGGATAGCTACCTAAGGAGCCCTAAAAAGTCTGTGCGTGAGCCCACATCAAACTGCACTGAATAGGTATAAAACTGGGAGAGTTTTCCTTTTATTTGGTGCAGATTTCACATTTCTATCGTCTTTTGTTGCTTTCCTGTGACCGGTCAAAAGTGCACCATGACTTTACGGACACACTGTATATTAAAGATGCATTTTGCAAATCCTTGAGCAGCCACTAAGAATAATATAGCCAAAAGTTAATATATAAATTAGAATGGAATTCTAAAATATATTCAAATAATATTTGAAAGAAGCATGAAAATCAGAAAGAAAACAATCATGGAGACAAACTACAATATTAAAAAAATCTAGGGAGAGGGATAGGGGGTGGGAGGGGCACAAAGGAAACAAGATAGAAGGTGACAGAGGACAATCTGACTTTGGGTGGTGGGTATGCAACATAATTGAACGACAAGATAACCTGGACTTGTTATCTTTAAATATATGTATCCTGATTTATTGATGTCACCCCATTAAAAAAATAAAATTATAAAATAAAAAAAAAAAAAAAAATAAAAAAAAAAAATCTAAATCCAATCACAATAATAAAGGATATTACTTGGGTTAACTGATAAAATTCAAATAAAAATGGCATATTAAGTATAGTATCAGTGTTAAATTCACTGAAACTGATATTATGCTGTTATTATATATAAAAATCAACTTTTTTTCAGAAAAAGAGAAAAGAGAGAAAATGAGAGTAAGAAAGGAACAGATTGGGACAGACAGCAAGGGAGAGAGATGAGAAGCATCAATTCTTTTGTTGCAGCATCTTAATTGTTCATTGATTGCTTTCTCATATATGCCTTGACTGGGGGACTACAGCCCAACCAGTGACCCTTGCTCAAGCCAGAGAGTGACCTTGGGCTTTAAACCAGCAATCTTTGGGCTCAAGCCAGCAACCATGGGGTCATGTCTATGAGTCCACATTCAAGCTAGTGACCTCAGGGTTTTGACCCTGGGTGCTGTGCATCCCAGGCCAAGGCTCTATTCACTGCACTACTGCCTGGGTCAGGCAGAAAACCAACTTTTTCTTAGAAAATACACACTGAAGTATTTGGGAATAAAGGACCATAATGTATACAACTTAATCTCAAGTGGATCAGGAAAAGTGTGTGTGTGTGTGCGTGTGTGTGTATGTTTAAAAAGAGATTATGTACACAGTAATAAAGCCACTAGCATAAAATATTAACCTTTAAGAGGTAAATTTGGAAGAGACTAGATAAAGGGTTACTTACATGTTCTTATTCTTCTAATTTTCTGTAAGCTTGAAATTATTTCCAAACAAATATAAAAAAATACAATTATGAAAATGTTACAGGGCTCTTGCCAGGTAGTTCAGTTGGTTAGAGCACTGACCCAATATGTGAAGGTTGCAGATTCAATCCCCGTTCAGGGCACATACAAAATCAACCAATGAATGCATAAGTAAGTGTAACAACAAATCAATGTTTCTTTCTCTCAAATCAATCAATAAAAACAAAATTTTAAATATATATGTATGCAAAGAGGAACTTCTTAGTATGTATTCACAGCAAATGAGATTAACATGGCAGTTTTATCCTTCAAAAACTGAGTTGCAGATGTAGTAAAAGTTAACCATTCATAAATCTACACAAAAAGTAAGTGTTCATTATATTTTCAATTTGTTACTTTATCATTAAGAGAAATATACAGCAGTGTAATTAAAACTATGTCTTCAAAAACTTATTACATAACACCAAAAAAACAAATAATACTACCCAGAGTGGTTATGTTGACCATATAACTTTTTAAATACATATTTAAGCAAAAATAGAATTCTTCTAGACATCTTTTACAACTGCCCTTTTTATTCCATAGCATAGCAATTGTAATTCTAGTCAATAGGTATACATTTATAAGCTCAAAAAATTTAATGAGGTTATCACAGCATAATTATAATTAAGAAAAAAGAACTACTAAATGTTACACCAGGACCTGGAAATTTATGTTCCACATATTATTTAAAATATCTCTATCTTGAGTTTATTACCAGGTCTCGCTTAGTTCTCATAGTGTCGTTTCTTCCCTGAACAACAATAAGCAAGCACCCCTGCATGTACTAGAAGTACTGACTTCAAGAGTAACAAATATCTGCCTGACCAGGCCATGGCGCAGTGGATAGAGCATTGGACTGGGATGCAGAGGACCCAGGTTAGAGACCCCGAGGTCGCCAGCTTGAGCGCGGGCTCATCTGGTTTGAGCAAAGCTCACCACTTGGATCCAAGGTCGCTGGCTCGAGCAAGGGGTTACTCGGTCTGCTGAAGGCACATATGAGAGAGCAATCAATGAACAACTAAGGTGTCGCAACGAAAATCTGATGATTGATGCTTCTCATCCCTCTCTGTTCTTGTCTGTCTGTCCCTGTCTATCCCTCTCTCTGATTCTCTCTCTGTCCCTGTAAAAAAAAAAAAAAAGTAACAAATATCTAGCTTATATTTTTTGGGATACAACAATTAAAAATCATTACCACTTAGTTTGGCAAAGTCGCGAATTCATTACATTGAAGAGTTTCAAAAGCATACAATAGTAAAAAAGTTCAGCCCTGGCCAGTGGTGTTGGCCTGGAGCACAGAGGTCACCAGCTCGACCTCAGGGTCGTCGGCTTAATCCTGAGGGCGATGACCGGAGCCTCAAGACCGAAGGTTCGAGCCCAGGTCAGGGCACATTAGAGAAGCAATCAATGGCACAACTAAGTGGAACGAGTTGATGCTTCTCTCATTCTCTTTTCCCTTCCTCTTTCCTTTCTCTATCTCTCAAAAAAATAAAGCTCACATTTATTAGGCACTTTATTATATTAATTCATTTATGAGCAAGGAGAAAAAGTTAATGACAGTGTTTTCAATGAGAATAAGTAAATGATTTTGTAATTAAATTTAGAAAGACAATGAAAATGAGCTCTTACCTGAAAAGACTTCAAATAAACTTGTTCCATCACCATTGTCATCATCTGCTGCCATGATCCTATTTCCTTTTGATAGTTGCCATCTAAAATAGCAAACATAAAGATTTTCCACTGTTAAAAGTCAACCTCACAATTCAAAGGACCAACCTAACTTTAAGTTAAAAAGCAACTTTCAAATTTAGACACAATGAATGAGTTTGTTCTCAACCATGATTTTTAAAAAATGCCTAGCCTGTGGTGGTGCAGTGGATTGCAAGAGCTGAAACTATAAAACAAAAATATTAAACTTGATGATACGGTTATACCATGTCACAAGGTAAATGATGCTAATTTAATAAAATAGGCCAAAATGCAAATTAACTTTTATATTAAAATAAGCCAAGTATCATACCAAATAAGTACAAGGACATAGTAAATTCTGTGACTCCTCTTAGTAAATCATCAAGCCTGGGGGTGCTCTTGGGGATGCCCCAGACATACATGTTTTCACCAGTATGATAGTAACATAGGCAAACTGCAGAGTTTGATCTTTACCAGGCTGGTAAAGGTGTGGGAAAACTGGTACTGTCATACATCACTCAAATGTATACTGGTACAAGCTCTACGGAGGCAATTTGATAACTATCAAGTTTTTAAATGAAAATACTTTGATCCAACAATTTCATATCTCGACTCCTATATGAGTCTTGTCTACTTCCTTTTTTATCTTATCCCAGAGAGATTCACATGCCTCCCTTACCTTCACTATAGGAGAAAAAGAGATAGTAAATCCCTTCCTTGCCTGACCTGTGGTGGCGCAGTGGATAAATTATTGACCTGGAATGCTGAGGTTGCCGGTTCAATACCCTGCGCTTGCCTGGTCAAGGCACATATGGGAGTTGAAGCTTCCTGCTCCTTCCTCCTTTCTCTCTCTTCTTTCTTCTCTCTCTCTTTCCTCTCAAAAATGAATAAGTAAAAAAAAAAAAAAAAAAATCTCTTCCTCCCTAAACTCTTAGTGACTTAAATCTGTGCTTCCCAAAGAGGCTTGTGCTTACTTTTCCCTCCATTCGTAAACTACCACAAAGGTTCTAGGGCCTGTCTTGGCTCATGCTTTAGACTTTCCTAAAATCCCTGAAACAAACAGCATCTGGCTTCAGCATAACCTGTATCTCACTAAGTGGCCCCAGGCCCACTAGTGGCAGCCGACGTTGGTTCATAACTTGGCCTCTTCTGGGCACCTCCAAGCACCAAACAAGGAGCAACCACCTGCAGATTGATTTGTAGTATTCTGGGCAGAGCATAGGTGGAGGCTGACCTTGCCACGCACCTCCTGAGCCAGAGCACATGATGGACACTTCAGACCACATCGAAGCACCACCCAACTACCTCCACAAGTGACGCACACCAGAGGCAGCCTCAGTGGGTATTAGGGCCCCACTGAAGTCAGTCCTGCTCTGTGGGTGGGCCCCTGCACGGCTGACCCTCAGCAGGGGTCATAGCCAGTCCTTGCAGCCAAATAACCTGCGGGGTAAATCTCTCCCATTGACATGCCGACAGTAATCAGCCACAACAGGAGGGTGTTTATAGCCCACAAGGGTGGGGGAGGTGCATCTGGAGTGCCCAGCGTGAGTGAACAGGAGGCTGTGCCACTGAACCTTACAAGACACCCACTATACTAGGACACTCGACCAAGCCCAGGAGATGGAGCAGTCATACTAATTCATAGGAACTAACACAGGGATGCTGCCCAAATGAGGAAACAAAGAAACAAGTCCCCAAAAAGAACAGAACAAAACTCCAGAAAAAGAACTAAGCAAAATGGAGACAAGCAACCTACTAGATGTAGAATTCAAAACACTGCTTATAATGCTCAATGAGCTTAGGGGAAGAGGAGATGAACTTAGAACTTCAACAGCATTAAAAAGGATGTAGAAACCATAAAAAATACCAGTCAGAAATAAAGGATACACTAATGGAAGTGAAGAATAATTTACAGGGAATCAACAAACAGTACATTAGGTGAAGCTGAGAAACAAGAGATTGGGACTATACAGAAGCAATAAACACCCAATCAGAAAAGCAAAAAGAGCCTGACCAGGCGGTGGCGCAGTGGCTAGAGCATCAGACTGGGATGTGGAGGACCCAGGTTCGAGACCCTGAGCTCGCCAGCTTGAGCACAGGCTCATCTGGTTTGAGCCAGCTTGGACCCAAGGTCGCTGGCTCAAGCAAGGGGTTACTCAGTCTGCTGAGGGCCCACGGTCAAGGCACATATCAGAATGCAATCAATGAACAACTAAGGTGTTGCAACGAAAAACTGATGATTGATGCTTCTCATCTCTCTCCATTCCTTCTGTCTGTCCCTATCTATTCCTCTCTCTGACTCTATTAAAAAAAAAAAAAAAAAAAAAAAAGAACCTAGAAAAATGAGGATAATGTAAAGAGCCTCTGGAACAAACTCAAGTGTACCAACATTGGCTTAATGGGGGTGCCAGAAGGAGAAGAGAAAGGGCAAGAAACTGAAAACCTCTTCAGAAAAATGACAGAAAACTTCCCTAACCTGGTGAAGGTTCCCTAACCTGGTGAAGATTCCCTAACCAGGAAGCACAGCGAGTCCCAAACAAGATGAACCCAAAGAGGCCCACACCAATACACATCATAATTAAAACTCAAAATGTTAAAGACAAGAGAGAATCTTAAAAGCAGCAACAGAAAAGCAGTTTGTTACCTATAAAGGAGCTCCCACAGACTGTCAACTGATTTCTCAAGAGAAACTTTGCAGGCCAGAAGGGATGGGCCAGAAATATTCAAAGTGATGAAAAGCAAGGACCTACAAACAAGATTACTCTACCCAGAAAAGCTACCATATTGAATCAAAGGACAGATAAAGAGCTTCCTAGACAAGAATAAGCTAACGGAGTTCATCTACCAAACCAGTATGTTACAGCAGTGATCCCCAACCTCTTTTGGGCCACAGACCAGTTTAATGTCAGAAAATATTTTAACGGACCGGCCTTTAGGGTGGGATGGATAAATATATCACGTGACCGAGACAAGCATCAAGAGTGAGTCTTAGACTGATGTAACAGAGGGAATCTGGTAATTTTTAAAAAATAAAATATTGTTCAGACTTAAATATAAATAAAACAGAAATAATGTAAGTTATTTATTCTTTCTCTACGGACCATACCAGTCCATGACCCGGGGGTTGGGGACCACTGTGTTACAGGGTCTTCGTTATTTATTTATTTATTTGGTGAAGAGAGAGGTACAGATAGGGACAGACAGACAGGAAGGGAGATGAGAAGCATCAATTTTTTGTTGCGGCACCTTAGTTGTTCATTGATTGCTTTCTCATATGTGCCTTGACCCAGGGGCTCCAGCCGAGCCAGTGACCCCTTGCTCAAGCCAGTGACCTTGGGCCTAAGCCAGCAATCTTTGGTCTCAAGTCAGAGACCACAGGGTCATGTCTATATCCCATACTCAAGCCAGCGGCCTTGAGGTTTCTAACGTGGGTCCTCTGCATCTCAGGCCAACACTCTTATCTACTGCACCACCTCCTGGTCAGGCATACAGGGTATTCTTTAAGAAGAAAAAAGAAAGATAAAAAACATAAACAATAAAATGGCAATAGATATCAACAACTGAGTCTAAAAAGATAAATTAGCAGGACAGAAAAAGACTCATAGAGAACATTTTGATGGTTGTACGTGGAGTGGGGGAATGGGTAAAAAAGGTGTAAGGATTAAGAAGTAACAACTGGTTGTTACAAAATTTTCATGGGGATGTATGCTCTGGCTGGATAGCTCAGTTGGTTAGAGCACAGTCCTGATGTGCAAAGGGTGCAGGTCAGGTTCAATCCCTAGTCATGGCACAGACAGAAATAAATCAATGTTTTTGTCTGTCTGTCTCTCTCTCTAAAAGCAATCAATGGGCCTGACCAGGCGGTGGCGCAGTGGACAGAGCGTCGGATTGGGATGCCGAGGACCCGGTTCGAGACCCCGAGGTCTCCAGCTTGAACGTGGGCTCATCTGGTTTGAGCAAAAGCTCACCAACTTGGACCCAAGGTTGCTGGCTCGAGCAAGGGGTTACTCGGTCTGCTGAAGGCCCCCGGTCAAGGCACATATGAGAAAGCAATCAATGAACAACTAAGGTGTCGCAATGCGCAACGAAAAACTAATGATTGATGCTTCTCATCTCTCTGTTCCTGTCTGTCCCTGTCTATCCCTCTCTCTGACTGTCTCTCTGTCTCTGTTTAAAAAAAATAAAAATAAAAAATAAATAAAAATTATAAAAGCAATCAATGGATTAAAAAAAAATAGTCATGGGGATGTAAAGTACAGAATAGGGAATATAGTCAATATATTCTAATAAATGTACATGGTGTCAGATGGGTACGAAATACATTAGAATGCTCATGCAGTAAGTTACACAATGTCTAATCACTGGGATGTAAACCTGAAACTAATATATGCTGCTCACAAAAATTAGGGGATATTTCAAAATGAATATGAAGCAATAAAACACCTGCTAATTTTGTAGTATTGTAGGTAAAAAATAATTTAAAAAAGAAAAGCTATATTCATTTTCTTTTCTTTTTATTTATTTATTTATTTATTTATTTTTTACAGAAACAGTGAGTCAGAGAGAGGGTTAGACAGGGACAGACAGACAGAAATGGAGAGAGATGAGAAGCATCAATCACCAGTTTCCCATTGCGCGTTGCAATACCTTAGTTGTTCATTGATTGCTTTCCCACATGTGCCCCGACCACGGGCCTTCAGCAGACCGAGCAACCCCTTGCTGGAGCCAGCGACCTTGGGTTCAAGCTGGTGGGCTTCTCCCCAAACCAGATGAACCCGCACTCAAGCTGGCGACCTCAGGGTCTTGAACCTGGGTCCTCTGCATCCCAGTCCAACGCTCCATCCACTGCGCCACCGCCTGGTCAGGCTCATTTTCTTTTTTTAAAGTGAGAGTAGGGGAGATACAGAGACACACCAAAATGCGCCCTGATGGGATCCACCTGGCAATCCTGTCTCAGGCCAGTGCTCTGCCCATCTGGGGCCACTCACAACTAAGCTATTTTTAGTGCCTGAGGCAGAGGCTTCTTGGAGCCATCCTCAACGCCCAGTCTGATGTGCTCGAATCAATCTAGCCAAGGCTGCATGGGGGGAAGAGAAAGAGAGAGAAGAGAGAGAAAAAAGGGGGAAGGGGGGAAAGCAAATGGTCGCCTCTCCTGTGTGCCCTGACCAGGAATCAAACCCAGGACTTCCACGTGCCAGGTCAACACTCTACTGCTGAGCCAACTGACCAGGCCCTATCGTTTTTCTTGAGAAAAAGAATTGTATTTACTGAGATATTTACTTATTAGAAATTTAACATCTTTTTCTTTAGAGATTAGAATTTTTTTTAATTTTTATTTATTGATTTGAGAGAGACATCAATTTGTTGTTCTACTTATTTACGCATTCATTGGTTGATTTGTATGTGCCCTGAATGGGGATTGAACCCACAATCTTAGGTATCAGGACAATGCTCTAACCAACTGAGTACTTGGCCAGGGCAAAAATTTAACATCTTAACTGTGACAATATTTTAATGAAAAGTATTATTATTCCTGTTAGTGCATGGATAGATTGGTTATGAGTATTCTGCTCTTATTTTTCCCATAAACCCTATCTTAGTGAGTTGCAAAACTAAAGGTGTTTCAAGAATGCATATACCATTAGAGCAGAAATGTCTGTACTTAGCTCCCAAAAACTGCCATGTATTTCAACTCCCATTGTCTATCTTGCTCATTCTGTTTCTGAACTGGATTGCTCATCCCCTTCTCTAACCCAGAAACCATAAAAGAAAAAACTCTTTCCTACAGACATAATTAATCCCCACTGCCTTATTATTTTGATACAATAAACCCCTTATTATGGTATTTAGCAACCTCTTTCACAATCGCTTGCCTTCCTAAGTTGTTCTTACACTTTAGCATTCATCAGAAATACCTGGAGAATTTAAAACACAAAACTGATGGGTCTCATCTCCAAAGTTTCTAATTCCAAAGATTTGGGATGTGGCTTAAGAATCTGCATTTCTAAAAAGCTCCCAGGTCAGCCTGACCTGTGGTGGCGCAGTGGATAAAGCATCGACCTGGAAATGCTGAGGTCGCCGGTTCAAAACCCTGGGCTTGCCTGGTCAAGGCACATATGGGAGTTGATGCTTCCAGCTCCCCCCCTCCCCCGTCTCTCCCTCTCCTCTCTAAAATGAATAAATAAAAAAATTAAAAAGCTCCCGCCTGACCTGTGGTGGCACAGTGGATAAAGCATCAACCTGGAAACGCTGAGGTTGCCAGTTCAAAACCCTGGGCCTGTCTGGTCAAGGCACATATGGGAGTTGATGCTTCCTGCTCCTCCCCCCACTCCTCTCTATAATGAATAAATAAAATCTTTAAAAAAAAAAAAAAAAAAAAAAAAGCTCCCAGGTCATGCTGCTACTCTAAGGACCTCACTTTGATAACTAAAATTTCAGAACAGTGCTGTCAAAATAACTTTTTGTTTTGTGAGAGGGGAGATAGTAAAGCAGACTCCCGCATGCACCCCAACTGAGATCCACCTGACAACTCCTATCTGGGGCCAATGCTTGAATCTACTGAGCTATTTTAAGGGTCTGAGACTGACATTCGGACCAACAGAGCTATACTCAGTGCCCAGAGCCAACACCCGAACAAACTGAGCTACCAGTTATGGGAAGAAGAGAGAGAAGGGGGAGAAGAAGTGGAAGAGAAGCAGATGGTTTCTTCTCTTGTATGCCCTGACTGGAATTGAGCCTGGGATGTCCATATGCTGGGCTGACACTCTATCCACTGAGCCAACTGGCCAGGGTAAGAACTTTCTACAATGATAAAAATGTTCTATATCTGAGCTGTCCAATATAGTAACCACTATCCATATGTGGCTATTGAGTATAAGGAATATGCACAGCATAAATTAGTGTATTAGTTTCCTATTACTACTCTAACAAATTGCCACGAACTTAGTGGCTTAAACAATACAAATTTATTATATCATAGTCTTATTTACCATGAAAAGCTCAGAGAGGCCTGACCAGGTGGTGGCGCAGTGGATAGAGCGTCGGACTGGGATGCGGAAGACCCGAGTTCGACACTCCGAGGTCGCCAGCTTGAGTGTGGGCTCATCTGGTTTGAGCAAAAATTCACCAGCTTGGAGCCAAGGTCGCTGGCTCAAGCAAGGGGTTGCTCAGTCTGCTGAAGGCCCATGGTCAAGGCACATATGAGAAAGCAATCAATGAACAACTAAGGTATCGCAATGCTCAATGAAAAACTAATGATTGCCCTGGCCGGTTGGCTCAGCGGTAGAGCGTCGGCCTAGCGTGCGGAGGACCCGGGTTCGATTCCCGGCCAGGGCACACAGGAGAAGCACCCATTTGCTATTCCACCCCTCCGCCGTGCCTTCCTCTCTGTCTCTCTCTTCCCCTCCTGCAGCCAAGGCTCCATTGGAGCAAAGATGGCCCGGGCGCTGGGGATGGCTCTGTGGCCTCTGCCTCAGGCGCTAGAGTGGCTCTGGTTGCAACATGGCGACGCCCAGAATGGGCAGAGCATCACCCCCTGGTGGGCAGAGCATCACCCCTGGTGGGTGTGCCGGGTGGATCCCGGTCGGGCGCATGCAGGAGTCTGTCTGACTGTCTCTCCCCGTTTCCAGCTTCAGAAAAAAAAAAAAGAAAAACTAATGATTAATGTTTCTCATCTCTCCATTCCTGTGTCTGTCCCTGTCTATCCCTCACTCTGACTCTCTCTCTGTTGAAAAAATAAATAAATAAATAAATAAAAATAAAATAAAATAAAAAGCTCAGAGAGGATTTCACAGAGCTATGGTTATTCTAGCTCTAAATGCTATTCAATACTTTCTTCCTAAGGAGATGAACTCCTGGACATATTATCTTTTCCACAACTGCAAAACAAAAATTTATCTCCTTGGGTTACTTACTTGTTAGGCAAGCACAAGGAGGTAAGAAAAAAGAGTAGGTACTGCCACACAAAGTAGGAGTACCAGCTCAGATTTAAAGACTCCTCTGCTGTCCCCTCAAAGTACATGAAAATTCAAAACTGTTCATATTAATATACAAACTGAAAGTTGCAATAAGATGCTAAAGTTAAGCCTGACCAGGCGGTGGCGCAGTGGATAGACCGTTGGACTGGGGTGCGGAGAACCCAGGTTCGAGACCCCGAGGTTGCCAGCTTGAGCGCGGGCTTATCTGGTTTGAGCAAAGCTCACCAGCTTGGACCCAAGGTCGCTGCCTTGAGCAAGGGGTTCCTTGGTCTGCTGTAGCCCCACGGTCAAAGCACATATGTGAAAGCAATCAATGAACAACTAGGGTGTCGCAATGAAAAACTAATGATTGATGCTTCTCATCTCTCTCCGTTCCTGTCTGTCTGTCCCTATCTAACCTTCTCTCTGACTCTCTGTCTCTGAAGAAAAAAAAAAAAAAAAGATGCTGAAGTTAATAAACACATTCCTTTAAGTCCAAGGTCACCAAGTCCAAAACCAACGACTAGCTTTCCATCAACATCCTCCTGACCCCTCTACTTCTTTTAGTAGCATTAGTATTCCCTAATAGCCTGCTGATACTACTCTGCAATGTTTTTTCCATTAATCTTCATTCTTGCCATTTGAACGTTTCAAGGTACCAATACAGCTATCTAATTATGTTCTCTCTTCAAATGCATGCTACACACCAACTGTTGGGTTAGTTCTTCTATAGCAATCCTGCTCATATCACTCCCTGCTCAAAAACTACCCATCACTTCCCAATGCCTATTGAATCAAGTCCAAACTCCTTACTTGGTATACCCAGGCATCTTTCTTTCCAGCCTCATCATTATTTATCTGAACCTTGCTTGCAAACACAATTCCTGACAGTATCTCCACATCTCTGAGCTCATAAGCAAGTCTTGGTGTGAATATCTACCAATTAGAATGTGAAAAATAGCCCTGGCTGGTTGGCTCAGTGGTAGAGCGTCGGCCTGGCGTGCAGGGGTCCTGGGTTCCATTCCTGGCCAGGGGACACAGGAGAAGCGCCCATCTGCTTCTCCACCCCTCCCCCTCTCCTTCCTCTCTGTCTCTCTCTTCTCCTCCCGCAGCCAAGGCTCCCCTGGAGCAAAGATGGCCCGGGCGCTGGGGATGGCTCCTTGGCCTCTGCCCCAGGCACTAGAGTGGCTCTGGTCACAACAGAGCGACGCCCCGGAGGGGCAGAGCATCGCCCCCTGGTGGGCAGAGCGTTGCCCCTGGTGGGCGTGCCAGGTGGATCCCGGTCGGGCGCATGCGGGAATCTGTCTGTCTCTCCCCGTTTCCAGCTTCGGAAAAATACAAAAAAAAAAAGAATGTGAAAAATAAGGTTTTAAGAAAGTCAGGTGATATATTACACAATTAAAATACTTGAACTTCATCTTGCAAGAAATGGGGGAACCATCAAAGGTTTTTAAAGGAGAAAAATATCATGATCAAATAAATGCACATTTCAGAAATTTAACTCTAGTAAGCAAAATCCAGAAAATATCAGTGGCAAGAAAAATAGGATAGACTATTAAAACAATGCAGGAGACAACAAGGGTGACTAAGTTATTAGTAGTGAAAATAAAGACAATAAGCAGATTGATTCTATGGTAGAATCAAAAAAGATCTAATGAGCCTGACCAGGTGGTGGTGCAGCAGACAGAGCGTCGACCCGGGACGCCAATGACCCAGGTTCAAAATCCTGAGATTGCCAGCTTGAGCGCAAGGTCCCTGGCTTGAGCGTGGGATCATAGACTTGACCTCCCACGAGCACTGGCTTGAGCCCCAAGGTCATTGGCTAGGCTGGAGCCTCCTCCCTCTCCCGTCAAGGCACACATGAGAAAGCAATCAATGAACAATCAAGTTGTCACAGCTATGAGTTGATGCTTTTCCTCTCTCTCCCTTCTTGTCTGTACCTCTCTCACTAAAAAAAAAGAAAAAACAAAATCTAATAAGAAGTGTATTCAAATATCCACTCTTGATGACTTCAAAACCACAGCCTGAGCTGTCTTTTCCAAATGAAAATCTG
This sequence comes from Saccopteryx bilineata, assembly GCF_036850765.1. NCBI lineage: Eukaryota > Metazoa > Chordata > Mammalia > Chiroptera > Emballonuridae > Saccopteryx > Saccopteryx bilineata. The sequence goes on along the minus strand of NC_089490.1, from coordinate 63,238,015 downwards.
ATCACAATCCCTCTTCTGCTTAAAACCTTTCTGTGCTTTCTGCCAATTTTAGGTTAAAATACAAGTTTTGTCCCAATTCTTACAACACCCTGTGACCTGGCCTCTGCCCATCATACTCCCCCATTCCCCAGCAGTCTTTGCTTTGCAGCACCCGGAACATGCTATGTGTTCCTTCCCACCGCAGGGCCTCTGTAGAGCGCTCCTTCTTGAAGCTCTACTTTTCAGTTAACTCATCTTGATATGTTTGCTCAGATAATGTTTGAGCCTTCCTTCTCCATCAGGTCAGTCCATCTGTTAAATATTTCTTTTTTTATTCATTTGAGAGAAGAGAGAGGGAGAGAAAGGGGGAGAAGAAGGAAGCATCAACTTCCGTATGTGCCCTGAGCAGGCAAGCCCAGGGTTTTGAAACAGCAACCTCAGTATTTCAGGTCGATGCTTTATCCACTGCGCCACCACAGATCAGGCTGTTAAATATTCTTATACCACTGTGTCCTTTTCTACATGACCTCTTTTCAGTTTATGATTCCATTTTTTTGTGATATTTCTGGAGAAATGTCTACCTCACCCACTGGACAGACTATTCTATTCACCACTGTATCCCCAGCTCTCAGCACAGGGTCTGGGAGGTTGGTGTTAATAAAAAAAGAAAAAATCCAGTCTACCTGAATCATTACCAGCTAGAAGCAGCGGTCATTGGGACTTGGACATGAGCTGCAAAGTATAGAATGGTGACAATTCCAGTGCCATGCAGACTTTTCCTGTGGGGAACTTTCCTGGACTCCTGCTCCCTGTGACAGCTCCTAACAGACTGAACTGTGGTTGGGTTGCATTTTTCAGGGATTTGGCATGGTGATGGGGCCAACTTGGACTTGGTGAACATGTTAAGGACACTACTCTTTTAGGGATTCTTGCTGTATTGGCCAAGAGTTTGCTTAAAGGCTTTTAATCACTGTAAAAAAAAATAGAGGACTGGATGAAGAAGATGGGGCACATATACACCATGGTATACTATTCAGCTAGGAGAAATGATGACATCGGATCACTTGCAGTGGAATGGTGGAGTCTTGGTAGCATTGTGTGGAGTGAAATAAGCAAATCAGAAAAAAACAGGAACTGCAGGATTCCATACATTGGTGGGACATAAAAGCGAGACTAAGAGGCATGGACAGGAGTGTGGTGGTTACGGGGGGGTGGGGGGAGGGAAGGAGGGAGAGGGGGAGGGGGAGGGGTACAGAGAGAACTGAATGGAGGGTGGCGGAGGGAGATCTCTCTTCGGGTGATGGGTATGCAACAGAACTAAATGACAAGATAACCTGGAAATGTTTTCTTTGAATGTATGTACCCTGATTTATTGATGTCACCCCATTAAAATAAAAAATTTAAAAAAAAAAAAAGTTGTCTGACCTATAGTGGCGCAGTGGATACAACCTGGAGTGCTGAGGTTGCAGTTCAAAACCCTGGGCTTGCCCAGTCAAGGCACATAGGAGAAGTAACTATGAGTTCATGTTTCCCGCTCTCCTCCCCTCCTTTCCTCTCTCTAAAATCAATAAATAGCCTGACTTGTGGTGGCGCAGTGGATAAAGCGCTGACCTGGAACACTGAGTCCCTGGTTTGGGACCCTGGGCTTGCCTGGTCAAGGCACACATGGTACTTGATGCTTCCTGCTCTTCCCCTCTTCTCTCTCTCCCTCTTTTCTGTTTATAAAATGAATAAACTCTTAAAAAATAAATATATTTTTAAAAGTTGAATTAATGAAATTCCAAGTTTTTCAAAAGACAACTCTGAGGCCCCTACCTGTGATAACAAAGCACTCATGCTTTTAACTGAAAGGGCGCACCACAGAAGTCATGCTGACCCGTCTGCGGGCCATCTGGGCGAAGATGTCTCACACCCAGCTGGACACTGGAGGACACAGAACAGAAGACAAAACATACCTGACACAGTTGAGATTACACTCTTGGAATTCCAAAGGCCAGTGATCCTCCTGGAGAGGAAGGGAGGACAAAGAGGAAGGATGATGTATCAGAATCTCTGGAAGAGGGGCTGTTGCACACTCGCCCTCACCTGCCCCCAACTGAGGATCTCAATATACAAAAAGAGTTGACGTTGATTGGAATGTTGCTCCTATGAAAAGTGTAGAGGCAAACGTTTAAACACTGAGAAGCATGATGATGAAAGAAAAGAGTTGTAGGTTCATTCACAATCTTCTGAGGAACAATTCCAATAAATTCAGATGTGAAAGTGAAGCAGATGAGAGAAGGATCATCTAGCGTTTTGTAATACAACAATGCTTTAAAAAGAGTCTAAAGGAAGTTTTCTTTAAAACAAAATTTGAGGGAATGAAATAGCATTCGTAGAAAGAAAAAAAAAAGCCAAAGAGTGTATTTTTAGGCTCATGGGAAAGGCTAAAATCTAATACAGTACAGTAAGATCCCTGAAGAATATGTAAAGAAAAAAATAACAACAAACAGTACTTATATACTGAACACTAGGAGCCAGACCCTAATTTAAATATTCTAAATAGCCTGACCAGGCGGTCAGTGGTGCAGTGGATGAAGCGTTATGCTGGGATGCAGAAGACCCAGGCTTGAGACCCCGAGGTCACCAGCTTGAGCGCAGGCTCATCTGGTTTGATCAAAAGCTCACCAGCATGGACCCAAGGACGCTGGCTCGAGCAAGGGGTCACTCGGTCTGCTGTAGCCCACGGTCAAGGCACATATGAGAAAGCAATCAATGAACAACTAAGGCAGGGGTCGAGAACCTATGGCTCACGAGCCAGATGTGGCTCTTTTGATGGCTGCATCTGGCTTGCAGACAAATCTTTAATAAAAAAAAAAAAAAATAGGCCTGACCTGTGGTGGCGCAGTGGATAAAGCATCGACCTGGAAATGCTGAGGTCGCTGGTTCGAAACCCTGGGCTTGCCTGGTCAAGGCACATATGGGAGTTGATGCTTCCAGCTCCTCCCCCCTTCTCTCTCTCTGTCTCTCTCTCCTCTGTCTCTCTCCTCTCTAAAAATGAATAAATAAAATAAAAAAAAAAAATTTAAAAAAAAAAAAAGAAAAAAAAGAAAAGCCACATCCAGGCAAAAAAAAAAATAAAAAAAAAAAAAAATAAATAAATAAATAAATAAATAACATTAAAAATATAAAACATTCTGCCTGACCAGGCGGTGGCGCAGTGGATAGAGTGTCGGACTGGGATGCAGAGGACCCAGGTTCGAGACCCCGAAGTCATCAGCTTGAGCACAAGCTCATCTGGTTTGAGCAAAAGCCCAACAGCTTGAACCCAAGTTCGCTGGCTCCAGCAAGGGGTTACTCGGTCTGCTGAAGGCCCGCAGTCAAGGCAATATGAGAAAGCAATCAATAAACTAAGGTGTTGCAACGAAAAACTGATGGTTGATGCTTCTCATCTCTCTCCATTCCTGTCTGTCTGTCCCTGTCTATCCCTCTCTCTGACTCACTCTCTGTCTCTGTAAAAAATAAATAAATTTAAAATAAATAAAACATTCTCATGTATTACAATCCATTCATTTCCTACCGCTCATGTTCATGGTTGCAGGTGGCTGGAGCCAATCACAGCTGTCCTCCGGGACAACACCAAATTTTTATTGGATAATGCGAAAGGTACACGGGTCGTTGTATGGCTCTCATGGAATTATTTTAAAATATGTGGCGTTCATAGCTCTCTCAGCCAAAAAGGTTCCCAACCCCTGAACTAAGGTGTCGCAACGAAAACCTAATGATTGATGATTCTCATCTCTCTCCATTCCTGTCTGTCTGTCCCTATCTATCCCTCTCTTTGACTCTGTCTCTGTAAAAAATAAAAAACAGATATTCTAAATACATTAATAAATTACTTTAAATCCTCCACAAATCCTATGAGATATATACTACTATTCTTTCCTCCTTTTTACAGATGAGTAAACAGATATACTACAGATATTTAAGAAACTTACCCCACCCCTGGCCAATAGCTCAGTGGTAGAGTGTCCACCTGACGTGTGGAAGTCCTGGGTTCGATTACCGTCAGGGTGCACAGGAGTAGCGCCCATCTGTTTCTCCACCCCTCCCCCTCTCCTTCCTCTCTGTCTCTCTCTTCCCCTCCCGCAGCCAAGGCTCCATTGGAGCAAAGTTGGCCCGGGCGCTGAGGATGGGTCCATGGTCTCGCCTCAGGTGCTAGAATGGCTCTGGATGCAACAGAGCAACGCCCCAGATGGGCAGAGCATCGTCCCCTGGTGGGCATGCTGGGTGGACCCTGGTCGGGCACATGCCGGAGTCTGTATGACTACCTACCCGCTTCTAACTTCAGAAAAATACAAAAAAAAAAAAAACACAAAGAAACTTACCCCAAGGACAAACAGCTGGTAAGTGGCAGATCTGGGATTGGATCCCAGCTCTGTCTCTAAAGCCAAAAGACAAAATCAGAAATACTCAAGAGAGAAAAGCCTAATTTTTTTTTGAGAGGGGACCATCTCATTGTAAAATGGCAAGAAACACTACAAAATAATGAGTAGGGGAGAGGGCAATTCTTGCCCTGAATGTCCCTGTGCCCCTCTAAAAAGGCACTGAGTGAGACGGGGAAGGGGCCTTGAGGAGAGGAGAAAAGTTTGGAGCTGGAGCTGTCAAGAATGGAAAGGACCAGAAGAAAATAACCTAGGAAAGACCAGGGAAGAATCGGAGTCACTGCCAACCTGATCCTTGAAGCACATATCCTGAAATTCTGCGACTTCTACATTAACATCTGAGTCAGGGCCTACTATGTGTCATGGTTCTAGGCTCTGTGAACATCAAGAAACTTCTCTGGGCCAAAACAGTCTCGGAAACACCAATATCAATGACCATCTGACACTGAGGTAAATCTACCTCTTCCTTCCAAGAATTCCATCCCAAAGTCTTGAAGAATATATTCCAAGGCTGGACTATGGGGGGCGGGGGAGCGGAAGGAGTGCTCTCGCCCCCGCACCAGCCTGGACCCTCTCCAGGGACCAGAGGGACGCCAGAGCGAGCCCAGAAACTGCAACCAAGAGCGACGAGAGCCGGCCAGCTGCGGGCCCCAGACATCAGACGCGCCCACCCCTCACTGACTCTGCCGCTCCGTTCGACTCCCCGGCCTCCGTCCAGGACACTACCTCGCCATACAGTCTCCTCCCCAGCAGACCCGTAAGGACCGGACTCTGGCAGCAACTTACCAACACTGCCCGACCTACGGTAGCCCGGAATCCTCCCAGTACAGTAAAGGCTCTCTGGCATCTCTGCCAATGCCAGAGCACATCCAAGACGCGGGGGCGGGACCGAGAGCTCGTGGCCAATCATAGCAGACGCAAGGCACGTCCCGGCGTACATAACTAGTTCCCGCCTTCGGCAGGGGGAGGAAAAGAAGCCCACATTTGGCGCCAAACTCTAGTAATCTTCGGTGTCAGCCCAGGGGAAAGGGGCGGGGAAGGAGACAGTGGAGCTTCCCCTGCGAAGGGGTGGAACCTCGGCCAAGGTAGGGGCGGGGTCTAGGAAGAGCTCTTCTAATGAAAGGGAAAGTAAGGTTTGAGAAGGCCTTGGCGTTTGTTTAGTCCTTCATTCCATAAATTCTGTTGAGTGTCAACGACGTGCTAGACATGGTGTCGGGCACTGGCTCAGTAACGATGAACGAGCACTGCTTCTTGCTCTCGGACACTGTCCTGGACGATAGACAAACCACTTAGCTCAGGATGTTGGGAGCTTTGAGGAGGCGATACCAGCTCAGTAGGGGGCGAGGGAGAGGAGAGCTCGAGGGTAGAACACCTGAATAGTCTGATAGGACCAGAGGCATGGTAGGATCCAGCCGCCCGCGTCTTCAGCTGGTAAGGAAGTAAAAGCCAACTTCCTCGGAGACTTCCTCGGGGGATCTGGAATCCAAGCCATTTCCTCTAGTTCGTCCATTTTAACAATTTGAAACTGTTATATCAACTTGTTACATATTTATAAATTTTCGGGATGGCCCCCATTTGGGAGACTATGTTTTGGGAGAACACTGGCTTCTTAGGTTCTCCCCTAATCAGGGGTAGATTTTGAATATTTAGGAGGTAAAATTGACAAAACTTAGCAATTGATTGAGCATTGGCTTTCAGCATAGCATTCATCAAAAAATAGTATTTTTTGAGCCTGTCCTGTGGTGGCGCAATGGATGTAGAGTTGACCTGAAACGCTGAGGTTGCTGATTCAAATCCCTGGGCTTGTTGGGTCAGGGCACATGCAACAGTCAATGAACAGTTGAGGTGAAGCAACTATAAGTTGATACTTCTCATTCCTCGTCCCCTCTCCTCTCTCTGTAAAATCAGTATAAAAAATGTTTTAAAATTCGGCCCTGGCTGGTTTGCTCAGTGGTAGAGCATCGACCTGGCGTGCAAAAGTCCCGGGTTCGATTCCCGGCCAGGGCACACAGGAGAAGCGCCCATCTGCTTCTCCACCCCTCCCCCTCTCCTTCCTCTCTGTCTCTTCCCCTCCCGCAGCGAGGCTCCATTGGAGCAAAGATGGCCCGGGTGCTGGGGATGGCTCCTTGGCCTCTGCCCCAGGCGCTAGAGTGGCTCTGGTAGCAACAGAGCCAGAGCGACACCCCCTGGTGGGCTGAGCTTCGCCCCTGGTGGGCGTGCCGGGTGGATCCCGGTAGGGCTCATGCGGGAGTCTGTCTGACTGTCTCTCCCTGTTTCCAGCTTCAAAAAAAATACAAAAATAAAAAAAATAATAATAATAAAATTTATTGAGCCCTAGCTGGATAGCTAGGTTGGCTAGAGCATCATGCTGAAGCACAGAGGTTTCTGGTTTGATCCCCATCAGGGCACATACAGGAACAGATAGATGTTCCTGTCTCTGTCTCTAAAATCAATAAAATAAATATTTAAAAAATTTACTGAGGAAATAGCATATATACTTCAAAAACAAGTAAAGGTTTCCCCAAAAATTATCTTCCAGAAAAGAGTAGCCTTATTATTGAAAAGAGTCTTTCATTTTACTGGTACACTCTTAAATACTTTACAATGAATAAAAAGCGATTGGTTTTAAAATATTAGCTTGGGAAGATCTCAGTGCCAGTTTGGAATACTTATAGTAGTCAACTGAAGAAATCAAAATTTTTATAAAGGAAACAAATGTAACAGTTATGTGTTTTATGGAGTCTGATCTCACAATTGCAGATATTGCTTTTAAAAAAAAAGAATTCCCGCCTGACTAGGCAATAGCACAGTGGATAGAGGGTTGACTGAGACGCAGAGGACTCAGGTTCAAAACCCCAAGGTCGCCGGCTTGAGTGCTGGCCCACCAGCTTGAGTGCGGGGTCGCTGGCTTGAGTGTGGGATCATGGACATAACCCCATAGTTGCAGCTGGAGCCCAAAGGTCGCTGGCTTAAAGCCCAAGGTCACTGGCTTGAGCCCAAGGTCACTGGCTTGAGCAAGGGGTCACTCAGTCTGCTCTAGTCCTCCACCACCACCATCCCCAGGTCAAGGCACACATGAGAAAGCAATCAATGAACAACTAAGGAGCTTCAACTTAGAATTGATGCTTCTCATCTCTCTCCCTTTCTGTCTATGTATGGCGTAACCTACAAGATATAGTGTTAAGGGGGAAAAAGTACAGTGCAGGTACATGGTATGCTAGCTTTTGTATAGGAAAGAATGAGAAAAAGAATCTACATATATTTTCTTATTTTGCATAAGAAATACTTGATGGGTAAGTTGAACCTAATAAAAAGAGTAACTTACAGGGAAAGAAGGCCAGGAAAGGGCAGAGAGAAAGAGAGACTACTTGCAGTATGCCTTTTTAAATTTTTATTTATTTATTTATTTATTTATTTATTTATTTATTTATATTTTTCCAAAGTGAGAAGGGGGGGCGGCAGACAGACTCCCGCATGCACCTGACCGGGATCCACCCAGCATGCCCACCAGCAGGTGATGTTCAGCCCATCTGGGGCATTGTTCCGCTGTAACCTGAACCATCCTAGCTCCTGAGGCAGAGGCTATGGAGCCATCCTCAGAGCCTGGGCCAACTTTGCTCCAATGGAGACTTGGCTGAAGGAGGGTAAAAGAGAGACAGAGAGGAAGGAGAGGGGGAGGGGTGGAGAAGCAGATGGGCACTTTTCCTGTGTGCCCTGGTTGGGAATTGAACCTGGGACTTCCACAAGCTGGACCGATGCTCTACCGCTGACCCAACCAGTCAGGGCAAAAAGTTTTAATAATTTATTTGAGCAAAAATAAATATGAATTGAGCAGAATCCAATCTAGCAGATAAAACAGGTTTTTGAGGAGGTGTACAAGAAAAAGACTTATAGGCAGAAGGGAGTAGGAACAAGAAAGTTATACTGTTTAAGCAAAAAATCAAATGGATTATTGTAAGGTTAATTTCCTTTAGGAGATGGCGGGGATTATCAGACTGATTACCCAACTAATACTTATCAGGCGTTTCATGATTGACTGGTTAAGACTCCATTTCTAGGGGGGAAGAAACTGTAATTAAGTCTTGGTTTGCTGACTTGGGGATTGCTATAGCTGCGCCATATTGGGCTTGTTGTCTTATTTTTAGCAGTAATAAGGGAGGGTATTTGCTTTGTTCTGTGTTGGTTTTACTAAAAAATGCAGCAATCAGATTTGGAAGACCTGCTATGCTTGGCATCAACAGGTCTGCCAAATCCAGCAGAGATGGTGGAAATTGTGATCCAAGAGGTACAGATAAATAAATTGAAAGAAGTGGTCAATAAATTATTACAAATAGCATTGGAAAAACATAGAAAAGGCCTGTCAATCTATTTATCTGCTCCATGAGTTCTTTGTTAGAAAAGTCAAAAAGATAATAAGCCTAAGTTTGAATTGAGAAAACTGATGGAGTTTCACAGTGAAGGTAGCAGTTCTGGAAAAACTACTGGGGATGAGACAGGTGCTAAAGTTGAATGAGCTGATGGATATGAGTCCCCAGTCCCAGAATTTATTTAAAATCCAGACTTAATAGTGAGAAATAAAAAGCTCTATTTGTGATATTTAATAAAAAGAACAAATTTTTAGAGAAGTGACCAGACAAAGAAAAAGAACTTTGAGCTTCTCCAATGATAACTTGCAAGAAGGCAAAAATATGAGGAAACTAGTGGTAGATAAGGGCTAATTTTATCAAGGTTATGTAGTTTCCTTTAATGCTGCCTCTGGGCTGATAAGGGTATAGAGTTTTCTCCTGTGATTAACCTTTATCCTCCCTCATAGAAAGGGGAGGGGGGACACTTTTACAAATTTATGTCCTGCTTTTAGGCAAATACATGGAGGGCAGAGAGCTTTTGAATCCTCTTCTTTGCAATCGTCTTCAGCTCAATAAAGCTTCTATACCTCCTAAACCAGCAATAAATTTGTTAAGAAATGACAAGACAAAAGGGGTTTGGGCTAAGGGCAGTAAATTTTAGGGATACAGGAAGAGATATATGGAAGTAAAACTAGTGGGAGATAAGGGTTATTTTAGTGAGTTTGTTTGTACAAACCTATTTCAGTGTTGATTACCAATTTCTGGTGACAAGGATGTTCATTCATTCCTGGTGTAGAAGGGTACTTTTCTCATGAGCAATTTTATGACCCATTTTTAGGTAGAAAAGGGAGGGGTAGTCAGAAAACACTTCCTGCCTCTGCTGTTTCTAAAATGCCTTTAGCTTACAGCCTGACCTGTGGTGGCGCAGTGGATAAAGCGTCGACCTGGAAATGCTGAGGTCACCGGTTCAAAACCCTGGGCTTGCCTGGTCAAGGCACATATGGGAGTTGATGCTTCCAGCTCCTCCCCCCTGTCTCTCTCTCTTTCTCTCTCTCTATCTCTCCCCCTCTCCTCTTTAAAATGAATAAATAAAAAATAAAATAAAATGCCTTTAGCTTACAAAAATTAATATACCAAAGCAGCATATTTTGGGGTGGCATGTCCTGAATTTTCATGCTTAAGTGGCATATTTTGGGATGGCATATTCTGCTACCATTTAGTACCTGAGTCCTTTTGATATACCCTACTAGTCTTAAAATACATACACCATTTTGTCTTTTATTACTGAAAAATTTAAACATACAAAAATAGAAGAGTACAATGAACTGCCCTTACCTGACATCCAATTTCAATAATTCTCAAAATATTGCCAATTTTGTTTCATCTATACCTACAAATACCTTCTTCATTGCCGATTATTTTCATTAGTTTTAGAGCTTTTTTGAGGTATAATTTACATACCATAAAACTCAGCATTTGTAAGTATGCAATTCAATAATTTTAGTAAATGTATAGTGTTGTGCCACCCTCACCACAATCCAGTTTTAGAACATTTCCATCACCCAAAAATGTTGCCTCGTGTTTTTTTGCAATCAATCCTCTCTTCTACTTCCAAACCCAGGTAACCACTGATCTGAGCTATCAATGTAGTTACTCCAGAGCCATTAATATTCCTGTTACTGCCCCACTGGAAGTCTTGGGATTTCTCTCAATAGTCATCCTGAGTATTATTTTTTTTAAAAAGAAAAAGATTTTATCTATTGATTTGAGAGAAAGGAGAGAGGAGAGACGGAGGGGGGTTGCAGGAAGCACCAACTCATAGTTGCTACTTCTATGTGCCTTGACTAGGCAAACCTGGGTTTGTTTGTTTGTTTTTTTGTTGTTTTTTTTAATATTTTATTTATTGATTTTTTTTTTAAATATCTTAATTTTTTATTTTAGAAAGGAGAGGGGGGGGGAGAGAAGGCGGGGAGGAGCAGGAAGCATCAACTCCCATATGTGCCTTGACCAGGCAAGCCCAGGGTTTCAAACCGGCAACCTCAGCATTTCCAGGTCTATGCTTTATCCATTGCGCCACCACAGGTCAGGCCTATTTATTGATTTTTTAGAGAGAGAGGAGTGAGAGAGACAGAGAGAGAGAGAAGGGGGAGGAGCAGGAAGCATCAACTCCCATATGTGCCCTGACCAGGCAAGCCCAAGGTTTCGAACCGGCAACCTCAGTGTTCCAGGTCGACGCTTTATCCCACTGCGCCACCACAGGTCAGGCAAACCTTGGGTTTTGAACAGGCGACCTCAGCATTCCAGGTCCATGCTCCCCCTTCACTAAGCCACCACAGATCAGCCCTCAGTATTCTTTTCGCTTTTCTTTCTGTGTTGAATCTCTCATTTCCTAGATCCCATGTCTTTCTCTTTCTTGGTTTACACCCTCATATAAAGGACAACTGTTTCAACAGATTCCTGAGGAAGGGTGTGTAGGAAGGAAAAATATTGGTAATTTGCCCATTACCTTCGTCAGTTCTTGGCTGAGACCCCTGTAATAAAAGACAGATCAACAAGAGAAAAACACACAGAAATTTATTAACATGTATACTTCGTATATACATGGAAGATACCTAGGGGAAAAAATAATTAATTCCTCAAGCGTGGTCATGTTCATCCATTGTTCTAAGTCCTCAGGGAATCCTCTTGATCTTGGAATTTAAAAAATATTATTTATTTGGAAATGTTTCCTACTCCATTTTCACAGTTCATTCAATCTGGAAGTTCTGCACTTGAGTTTGAATTCCCCCAGAAGCAAGCATTCAAACCCTAGAAAAATTTAAATTCAAATAAATTTTTATTTTAATATTTCAATTTATTGGTATTTTAGAGAGAGAGGAAGGTAGGGGGAGAGAGAAACATCGATTTGTTCCTCTACTTATTTATGCATTCATTGGTTGACTGTTATATGTGCTTTGACTGGGAATTGAACCCGCAACTTTGGCGTATGGGGATGATGCTCTAACCAACTATGCTTTCCAGTTAGGGCCAAATAAATTTTTAAAAGTTTGAATCATAGGCCTGACCTGTGGTGGCGCAGTGGATAAAGCGTCGATCTGGAAATGCTGAGGTCGCCGGTTCGAAACCCTGGGCTTGCCTGGTCAAGGCACATATGGGAGTTGATGCTTCCAGCTCCTCCCCTCTGTCTCTCTCTCTCTCCCTCTCTCTCTCCTCTCTAAAATGAATAAATAAAATAAAAAAAATTTAAAAAAAGTTTGAATGATAGTAACCTATATGCTTGCTGTTGGAGATCTGCCCATGTTAGTACAGAAATACCAACCCCCTTTAAAAACACCTTTTAGAGGTATAATTTACACAAAGTACACAAATCTAGTAAGCAGTTGTTTGATATTTTTGCTTTTTTATCTACCAGAGTAATCACCACCCAGAGCAAGACAATAAAACCTTTCCATCACCTTAGGAGGTTACTTTTCATCCCTTTGCAGTCAATAACCCCAAAGGCAACCATTAGCCTGACTTTATCATTATTTTGGCTTGTTCTTGAACTTCATGTAAATATACTTTTAATTTTATGCAGTCTTTTATTTCACTCCTTTTAACAGCTTCAGAATATTCTATAACATATATGTCATACTTTATTTACACATTCCCCAACTGAATACCTATTTCCAATATTTATGTTAAGAATGCTGCAATGAGGCCTGAGCAGGTGGTGTTACAGACATTCCAGAATGTGGACCTGGGCTGCTGAGGACCCAGGTTTGAGACCCCTGTGGTCTCCGGCTTCAGTGAGGGCTCACCAGCTTGAGTGCCGGGTACCCAGTTTGAATGCGGGATCACAGATATGACCCCATCGCTGGCTTGAGCCCAGAGGTTGCTGGCTTGAATCCCAAAGTTGCTCACTTGAACAAGAAGTCACTAGCTCAACTGGAGCTCCCCAGCTCAAGGCACATACGAGATGCAATAGACAACTAAAGTGCCACAACTACAAGTTGATGCTTCTCATCTCTCTCCCTTGTCTGTATTTCTCTCTCTCTCTAGTGCTAAAAAAAAAAAAAAGAAAAAAAAAGAGAAAAAAATGCTGCAAAGGGCACAATTGTCATGCTTGTGTGTGAATTCCCACAGGCTAGAGATCTAGAAGAATTGCTAGGTCCGAAATGGGTGAGTCTGCTTCTCTTTCTTTTTCTTTATTTTTAAATTCTCATATGGAATGTATTTTTAATCCATTTATTTCACTTTATTTTTTAAAAGTTATTTATTGATTTGATAGGGATAGAGAGAGAAACAACCATCTGTTTCTGTATATGCCCTGATGGGGGATCAAATTGGCAACCTTAGAGTACAAGGAGGATGCTCTAACCAACTGAGCTATCCAGCCAGGGCTATTCTATTCTATCCTATTCTATTCTATTTATTTATTTATTTAAATTTATTGTGTTTACATAGATTCTAGTGTTGCCCCGAATGCATTCCCCCCTCCTCTGTATTCCTCTCAACATCTTTTTTATTTTTTTAATTAAAAATAATTTTTAGCCTGACCTGTGGTGGCACAGTGGATAAAGTGTTGACCTGGAATGCTGAAGTCGCTGGTTCAAAACCCTAGGGTGTCTGGTTATAGCACATGTGGGAGTTAAAGCTTCCTGCTCCTCCCCCCCCTTCTCTCTCTCTCTCTCAAATTGAATAAATAATCTAAAAAATTAAAAAAATTAAAAAAAATTGCCTGACCTGTGGTGGCGCAGTGGATAAAGCCTTGACCTGGAATGCTGAGGTCGCCAGTTTGAAACCCTGGGCTTTCCTGGTCAAGGCACATATGGGAGTTGATGCTTCCTGCTCCTCTCCACTTTCTCTCTCATTCTCTTTCTCTCTTCTCTGAAATGAATAAATAAAATAAAAATAATTTTAAAAAATTTATTGAATTTATTGGGGTGACATTGGTTAATAAAGTTATACAGGTTTCAGGTGTACAGTTTTATAACACATCATCTGTAAATTGCACTGTGTGATCACAGACCCAAGTCTGCTTCCATCACCATTTAGACCCCCTTTGCTTCCTTTTCAGATATCAGATCTTTTTGTGTGTTGAGGTGTAGGGAAGCATGGTGGGCTGAAAACTACACACCCCTTCGGTCTCCCTCGCTTTTTCATTTTGGCGGAATCTTCTGTCTCGTGTTCCTGTCCCACGTTGTTCCCAGGCTTTCCATCAATAGGCACTGAACTGCTGGGCTAAGAGATTTCTGCTTGGATTACCCTCCCAGAAGTGGCGTAGTAGTGCCGCCTGGCGTTTTCGCAGCCTAGGGGGCGGGACGCCCTGCCGTAGGAGGGGCGTCGCGGGATGATGACGCAGGGCGCCGCGTGCTCCCCCACGTGTGCGGCAGCTTTCCCTGTGCGTGGGGAGCCTCGGGGGCCGCTCTTCCTGGGGGTGTAGTTGGTGGCTCCCGGGCTCCGAGCGTGGAGGAGGCAGCGCTGGTGGCCACCGGAATAGAGGACCTGCGGTCATGGAGCACTTTTTATTGGAGGTGGCGGCCACCCCGCTGCGTTTAATCGCTGCCAAGAACGAGAAGAGCCGTAGCGAGTTGGGCAGGTTCTTGGCCAAGCAGGTAAGAACCGGAGCGAGAACGAGAACGCCCGGCAGACGCCTGCCACCCTCTTCGCTCGTGTCCCGCGGCCCTGTCCCGTGACGCGCTGCTTTAAGGGGAGAGAGAAGCAGTGTCTTGTCATTCTGGCCCCCTCCTGAGGGTTAGCCAGTGGCAGGCGTCCACGCGTGTTTGAGGAGGCTGGAAAGAGCCTGTTGTTTTTTATTTGGGGGAGCCTTCCCTTTCTTTCTCCACAGACTTACCCCACGCAGCTTTTTGACTCAGTGTGGTAGACCTGGCCTTCGGAAAGAAATATGGGTTTTTTGGTTTTGATTTTTTTTCTGTAAACGAGGTGGCAAATCTGCTTGCTCTTTTGTCATTTGTTTTACCCAAGTGTCCCAGGTCTAGCCACCTCTGTTCGTTTGGGTGCATGTTTTTCTTTTTTGCACTGCCTCTTCGGCCCATTGATAAGTATTGATTGCATTCCTGCTGTGCATAAGGCACGGTGAGGTTTTGTGGGGGAACAGAAATAAATCCATTACGGCTTCTCTCTGCCCCCACGGAATTTCATGTTTATTTTTGGAGACAGTTCATAAACATAAAACAGCTGACGGAAGAAGCAAGCCAGTTAGTGCTAACTGCATGATACTAACCATAGTAATTATGAAGTCAGTTAGTTTTCTGGAAAATGGGTCTTTGGCCTTTTAAGAGCCTTTTTTCATTGACTCCCTCTGTCATCTCTCCCCCACCCCCATCTGAGTTTCCAACCCATACCACTTATTTTCTTCACTTTGCATCTTAATTTGTGTGCTTCCCCAACCCCCGGTATCTGTGAGTTTCTTCAAAATAGAAATTTTTTCTAACTCTGGTATCTAGAACTTACTAAGTCACAAATGCTGTCTATATACCGTATTTCCCATGTATAAGACGCACCCTTTCCCGAAAAATTTGGGGTCTAAAAACAGGGTGCGTCTTATAAAGTGGTTGTGGCATATCAATTGTCATAGATGGAACTGAGGACTAGGCAATATATGAAGACGGTGATTTGTCATCAAAGATGAGGACAAGCTAATGGATGGGAGTTTTGACAGTGATGAGGAGTTGTATGAATTTTATAATGAGTAAAACTTGAGTTCAATAACTTTATGTAATACTTTTTTTTTTTTTTCAAATTTCGGGTCCCAAAATTAAGGTGCGTCTTAAACATGAGGAAATACAGTATATTGCATTGCTTAGGAGGCCATGGCTGTATTTTGGGTCTAGAGCGACAGGGAACTTAACATTGGAGGCACTTCTGTTTGGAGACAACCAATTGAATTTGTGAAGCAAAGAGGAGGAAAGAGTGGAAAATAACCCTGGGGTTTCTGGCCTGTGAGTCGCCAAGTGAAGGGAATCACTAACACAAATGGGAAGGTCTAGAAAGAAAACTGTTTTTTGGGGGGGGGCTGGAGTACAGAAAGAGATAATCAGTTTAAGTGAGCTGAGCTTGTGACAAGCTTCTGAATTATGTATTTTTGCTAGAGATTTTTTTTTTTTTAATAAATGGGCTTTGGAATTTAGAGCAGAAGTTCTGAGTCAACAATATGGACCAACAACAGGATTTATGATTCTACACACTGTGAATGCAAAACTAGTGTTTATGTATTGGGTATAAGGTGGGGAAATGGTTTGTAGCCATTACTAGAGGTTTCGGAGAATCTGACACTAGTGTGAAAACCACTAATGTAGATTCTGAGACTGAATAGTAATGCTACTGAACTCAAGAGAACTAGAAAGTTCAGTTGAATTAAGGAGATTGGGACCCCTTTGCCTTCCTTTCTCTGCCTCCCAGTGTTTGTAAATTCTGTCCTGTCTCAGAGATGTCATTCAGGTTTGTTTCTTTCCATTTCAGAGGAGAGTTGATTGTATGGCCATTTGATTTTTTTCCAGTTTTTGGAAACAAAATGGTTTTTATTGGCAAGTAAAGATTTTTAAATACTGGTTCTATTTTGAGTTTGGGATCTGAATTAAGAATATTTTAGGACTGTGTTTTTGTTTTTTTTAAACCATTTCTTTTTTTTTAAATTTTATTTTATTTATTCATTTTAGGAAGGAGAGAGAGAGAGAGGAGAGAGATAGAGAGAGAAGGGGGGGAGGAGCAGGAAGCATCAACTCCCAAATGTGCCTTGACCAGGCAAGCCCAGGGTTTCGAACCGGTAACCTCAGTGTTTCCAGGTTGACGCTTTATCCACTGCGCCACCACAGGTCAGGCAGGACTGTGTTTTCTTCTGTGTTTCTTATCTCAGCTGTAGACACCACCCTCTCTATCCAATCATAAATTATAGTCAATAATACTTCACTCTTTTTTTCTTCACATATAGCCAACGTCTCCTGACTTTTACTTTATCAGTATTGAATCTTTCTCTTCCACTTCATTTCTACTACTACTACCATCTTGCAATTCTGACTCTAATTCCAGTTTTTAAATTTTCCTACACCACCAGGTAGTTCTCAGACATATGCCGCGAACCAGCACGACTAGTGATTACAATTCCCGAGTGGGAATGGCGTGGAATTAAGAAAATAGGCTTCAAGAAATAAAAGGATGGGGTTGGGAGGGCTCTACAATTGCTGCTGGCAAGAAGAGAGCGCCCTCAAAAACCTCATCTTGCTTTATTTATAGAGCAAAGTGAGGTCATTAGCAAATCAATGAGATCTTTGATCGTGTTTCCAAGGCAACTCAAGAATTTTTTTCCAAGTGCAGAAAACCCCCACCATACTTAACATCTTAACTTTACACAAAGAAGAAACTTGCCTCCAGTCTTTCCGGGGGCCGGTGGCGGGGGTGGGGTGTGGGGTGGGGTGTGTGTGTGTGTCTGTAGAATTGACAGACAATCCAGCACCACAGTTTAACAGCCTGTAGTAACTTCACACAAGTGAGATGGGGGGTTGGGCAGACTGTCATTTTACAGCCAGTTACCCCACACCTTTGTCCCCCAAAAATCTAAACTGCAAAAACCCTGTTGGCTTTTTCAGTCCCCAACAGACACAGTTTTGTGTCCTACAGTTTAACTCAAGTCTTAATACTTTCTACCTGAGGATAGTGTCAAATCCCACAAGTTAAGGGCTCACTCCTACAAGACTGCCCTCCTACTCCCACTTCAGACACAAATTGCAAGACTGAGCTGTCAGTTGTGCTTCTGACCTCATGTTGATTGGAGGTTTTAACTACCCTCTCCTTGGATTTGATTAATTTCCTGGAGAGGTTTATGACTCAGAGCAACATTTTACTTACTACATCCCTGGCTTGTTATAAAAGGATATAACTTAGCAACTGCCAAATGGAAGAAATGCATAGGGCAAAGTATGCAGGAACGGGTTCAGAGCTTCCGTGCTCTCTGAGTGCACCACTCTCTCAACGAGCTCCTCAACCCAGTTCTCCGAATTGTGTCCTTTTAGATTTTTATGGAGGTTTCATTCCATATCATAATTGATTAAATCTTTGGCCATTGGTGATTGAGCTTACTCTCTAGCCTGCTGCTCTCCGTAGAGGTCAGAGGGCAGGGTAGGAAAAGTTACTTAATACCCCTAAGTCTCAATTTCTTTTTTTTTTTTTTTTTTTTTTTTTTAAACAATGTATTATATTTATTTTTATTTTTTTCTGTTTTTTTTTTTATTCATTTTTAGAGAGGAGAGATAGAGGGTGAGAGAGAGAGAGAGGAGAGAGAGACAGAGAGAGAGAAGGGGGGAGGAGCTGGAAGCATCAACTCCCATATGTGCTTTGACCAGGCAAGCCCAAGGTTTCGAACCGGCGACCTCAGCATTTCCAGGTCGACGCTTTATCCACTGCGCCACCACAGGTCAGACATCAATTTCTTGATATATTCTACATGGTAGCTGCTAAATAGTTACAATCCAGTTGTTCTTAACTGGAGGCATTTTTGCCTGTGCGAGCAAATCTGGAGACATAATAGATTGTCGCAGCTGGTGGTAGCAGTTCTATTGGCATCTAGTTTGTAGGGATCGGGGATGTTAAA
The DNA here is from genome assembly GCF_036850765.1 of Saccopteryx bilineata. Lineage (NCBI taxonomy): Eukaryota > Metazoa > Chordata > Mammalia > Chiroptera > Emballonuridae > Saccopteryx > Saccopteryx bilineata. The sequence continues at coordinate 63,219,677 of NC_089490.1, read as the reverse complement.
CATATTGCACAGACTAGCCCAACAAGGAATTTATTCAGCTTCAAATATAAGTAGTGCAAAATTAAGAAAAACTCTGAATATGTGTGAATAGAATATCAGAATATATTAATCAAAAACTAACAGCAGTCCTGCAAACGCACTAACTGGGTGAGACCTTTTACACACTTTACAGTTTTCCTTATTATGCTTATGGACAGTCTGAACCCAGGCACTATAATTTTGTTGTCTATTTTATCTTGTGTATCAGAGTGTGGTTGTCTACTTTGGATCTGTATTGTTTATTTATTGGAGGCTAGAGCCTTTATAGGGATGGCTTTTTTTTTTTATTTATTTTTTATTTATTTTTTTTAATTTTTCTGAAGCTGGAAACGGGGAGAGACAGTCAGACAGACTCCCGCATGCGCCCGACCGGGATCCATCCGGCACGCCCACCAGGGGTGATGCTCTGCCCCTCCGGGGCGTCGCTCTGCCGCGACCAGAGCCACTCTAGCGCCTGGGGCAGAGGCCAAGGAGCCATCCCCAGTGCCCGGTCCATCCTTGCTCCAATGGAGCCTTGGCTGCGGGAGGGGAAGAGAGAGACAGAGAGGAAGGAGAAGCAAATGGGCGCCTCTCCTATGTGCCCCGGCCGGGTATCGAACCCGGGTCCCCCGCTCGCCAGGCCGACGCTTTACCGCTGAGCTAACCGGCCAGGGCCTATAGGGATGGCTTTAATCATTTCCAGAATTTGATTATCTATCTATCTGTCTAAGTTGTTTTTTTTTTAATTTATTTTTTTTTAGAAAGGAGAGAGAGAGGGAGAGACAGAGAGAGAGAGGAGAGAAAGAAGGGGGGAGGAGCAGGAAGCATCAACTCCCATATGTGCCTTGACCAGGCAAGCCTAGGGTTTCGAACCAGCGACCTCAGCATTTCCAGGTCGATGCTTTATCCACTGCGCCACCACAGGTCAGGCAATCTATCTGTCTATCTGTCTTAACTATTTTAGTGTGAGAGAGATGGATAGACAGGCTGGAAGAGAGAGAGATGAGAAGCATCAACTCTTTGTTGCAGCACCTTAGTTCTTCATTGATTGCTTTGTCATATGTACCTTGAGTGGGAGGTTCCAGCAGAGTGAGTGACCCCTTGCTCAAGCCAACAACTCATGGGGTTATGTCTGTGATCCCATGCTCAAGCAGGAGACTTCATGCTCCAGCTGGTGAGCCCGCACTCAAGCTGGCAACCTCAGGGTTTTGAACCTGGGTCCTCAGTGTTTGAGGACTACACTCTACCTAGTCAGGTTCTTTTTATTTTTATTTGTTTAACGATTTTATTTAGCCTCACCTGTGGTGGTGCAGTGGATAATGCATTGACCTGGAATACTGAGGTCACCAGTACAAAACCCTGGGCTTGCCTGATCATGGCACATATGGAAGTTGATGCTTTTAGCTCCTTCCCAGAAGATTTTATTTATTGATTTTTAGAGAGAGAAAGAGAAAGGGGAGGGAGGAGCAGGAATTATCAACTCATAGTTGCTTTTTATATGTGCCTTGACTGGGAAAGGCTGGGGTTTTGAACCAGGGACCTTAACAAGGAAATGATTTCTCATCTCTATCCTTTCCTCGAGAGTTGACAGTTTTGCATACTAGCTGCAGATTTTTTGTTTTCATTTCATTTCTGTATTTTCCTTCAACGAAGGAGCTGGAGGAAGCACTGGATTCCCTGGAAGAGTGTTGAGACTATGAAACATTATTTTTCAGAGAAGCTGTGTAACATTTTACATGGAATTGATATCTGTTCTTTTACCTCAAACCCCAGTGGACTGATTTTTATTTATAACAGCTTTTACATTGAATTAACTAATCCTCTATTGCTCCCGCCCCTACCGTGTTTTATAAGATAAACTTACTTATGAAATCTGGAAATCGTTTATTTTGATTCCAAACCAGAGCTCTTTGCTCTTCAGCCGGAGTACAAACGTATTTGTACATGGATCATTTGTTTGGCTTCTCCCTCAGGTGTGGACACCTCAAGATCGCCAGGGTATCCTGAATACTTTAGCACAACTACTTCTGGATAAGGACTGTACTGTGCTGGTGGGTCGCCAGCTGCGCCCTCTCCTTTTGGATTTACTGGAAAGGAATGCTGAAGCCATTAAAGCTGGAGGCCAAGTCAACCACGATCTCCACGAACGGCTCTGTGTCTCAATGAGCAAACTCGTCTGTAGTCATCCTGATGTCCTCCCGTGAGTAGCAGTTTTATTCTTCACATTTCTCCTTGGGGTGGTAGAACTCACTTTCTCCCTGGAAGTAATTAGTCTGAGATGAGAACGGGAACGGGAGAGGGAAAATACAGCAAGGAAAGGGATAAGTGGCACTGTTTTACAGAAATAATCACAGAAAACCCATTTATCCAGCTCAGCTCAGTGACCATTTACTAGGTTTAAGTTTTGGCCATCGAGACAGAAATGGCCAGGAATGTCCCCTGCCCTCAAGGATTGTGTTATCTGACAAGGCATGCATATAAGGCATAATTTAAATGAGTGTTAGCTGAGGCTCTTACAGCCTCCACTTTAGATGGATGAGATTTGTTGCTTGTTGGAATAGCTGAAGGAGGTGGGTTAGAAGAGCTTTAGGATCCTTTTTTTTTTTCTTTGTATTTTTTTTTTTTTCTGAAGCTGGAAACGGGGAGAGACAGACAGACTCCCACATGCGCCCGACCGGGATCCACCTGGCATGCCCACCAGGGGGCAATGCTCTGCCCCTCCGGGGCGTTGCTCTGCCATGACCAGAGCCACTCTAGTGCCTGGGGCAGAGGCCAAGGAGCCATCCCCAGCGCCCGGGCCATCTTTGCTCCAGTGGAGCCTCGGCTGCGGGAGGGGAAGAGAGAGACAGAGAGGAAGGAGGAGGGGGAAGGGTGGAGAAGCAAATGGGCACTTCTCTTATGTGCCCTGGCCGGGAATCGAACCCAGTCCCCCGCACGCCAGGCTGACGCTCTACCGCTGAGCCAACCGGCCAGGGTCGGATCCTTTTTAGTTTTTTATAAATTTATCCCAGTCAGTATGATAAGAAGTTGTGTTAGAATTGAATTCTAAAGTATTTCTCTTTTAACATGCTCTATTTTCAGCCTGGGCTGGTTCACCACTCCTTAGGCAACATCATAATTCCCCCACTCCCAGGAGGTTAGCATAGTGATGCTGAATTTAGTGCATAATGCACTGTAGCCGAGAACTTCTGGGTTCAGACAAGCCTCCTGCCTCAGCTCTTGAAGTATCTGGGACTCCAGGCACGTGCAGACCTGGTTTTCTCCTAACTGGTAGTAAGATATGGTTTGTGTGTAACAGCTAAGAGAGGCAGGAAAATGAGTGTCAAGGGTTTTTCAGTTGAGAAGATAAAGAGCTTTAAACATGAATAATGTTGTTCTTTGTACTAATAGAAGCATCTCTTGTATTCATCTCTTATTTGTCTTCATCAACACAATAAGGGCACTTGACTTTCTTGGAAGTATGATCTCGAGTGTGGCTTTTGCATAGGGAACAAGAAATCAAGGCTTAGGAAAAACCATAATTTTTATGAACTTTTCTAAAAGGAGAGGGAAAAATAGGCCTAGTTTGATGAAACTAGAAAATACACGACAAAATAAAGATCACCATCGTATGTGGTAATCTGATTGAGCATTGAGATTATGGTCTCACTTGTTAATCATTTAGGTAATCATAAAGTGTTCTAGTCAGTTCTGTCGGATTGAACTTGAACCCCAACTTCTATTAGGGTATTGTGGTAGAGTGCTTCTGGAGTCATTAAAATGATGGATTACTCCATCTGGTCTCATCAGCTTCGAATTTTACGTTCTTATTAAATGAATCTGAGACACGTCCGTACTTTTTCTTATTTACATTTTGTCATGGCAGTGTATTTTATATTTCATTTATGCTCCTACTTTGTTCTGAAATGGTATAAATTCAACTTACAAAGGTGCCCATGATAGAGTAACTTAAAAACAAAAGCTATGTGTAAATGATGAGTTAGTGCCTGATGGGAAACGAGCTATAGGTAATGATGTGGAGTGGGATTCTGAGTTTAAGCTTAAGAAACGTAGCTGAGCCTGACCCGTGGTGGCGCAGTGGATAGAGTGTCGGCCTGGAAATGCTGAGGTCGCTGGTTGGAAACCCTGGTCAAGGCACATATGGGAGTTGATGCTTCCAGCTCCTCCCCGCCTTCTCTCTCTCTGTCTGTCCTCTCTCTCTCTGTATCTGTCTCTCCCTATCCTCTCTAAAATGAATAATAATAAAAAAAAGTACCTCTTACCTAAGAGTGTGCCAAAAAAAAAAAAAAGAAAGAAAGAAACGAGACGTAGCTGAGCCCTGGCTGGATAGCTCGGTTGGTTAGAACGTTGTCTTAAAGTGCAGAGGTTGCCAGTTTTATCCCCAGTCTAAGCACATACAGGAACAGATGTTCCTCTCCCTTCCTCACTCTAAAAAAGAAAATCAATAAAATAAACATTAAAAAGAAAGAAATATAGCTCATTTATCATGCACCTCAAATTTCTGAGGAAATATACCTAATGTATTAGAAATATACCCAATATATGTATTTAGATAGGATGCAGTTATTTGTTTAGTAGGTAATTATAAAAATCCATTCTTTTAAGCTCTAGGCCACATCATGGAGGTAAGAAAGTCAAATGTAATGGGTTCCTTTACTTGCAAACAATTGGATACAATATAATAAATAGAGGTATGAGTCAAATATTTAAAGAGATCAAAGAAATCATTAAAGTAAGAAAAATGAGTGTGTTATCGTCTTGGAAATTAGAGAAGGGTTTGTATTGTGTCAGATTGTGGAGGAAGAATGAAGAGAACTGGGATGGGGATGAAAATCTAGAGATTGGACAGGAACCCAGTCAAGTTTCCTAGGATCCTAATGCCCTTCATTTCTGGGTTCACACTTCTTTCTGAGACCTACCTGTTAACCTATTTGGGGTTTTCATGAGGTACCACAGTGGTCTTAATAAGACATTTCTTGCCTGACCAGGCCGTGGTGCAGTGGATAGAGCATCAACCTGGGATGCTGAGGACCCAGGTTGAAACCCCGAGGTCTCCAGTTTAAGCTTAAACTCAGAATCCCACTCCACATCATTACCTATAGCTTGAGTGTGGGATCATAGACATAATCCCATGGACACTGGCTTGAGCCCAAAGGTCACTGGCTTGAGCAGGGGTCTCTCGGTCTGCTATAGCTCCTTGGTCAAGGCACATATGAGAAGCAATCAGTGAACAACTAAGGTGCCACAACAAGAAGTTGATGCTTCTCATCTTTATCTCTTCCTGTTTGTCCCTGTCTCTCTCTTTCTCTCATGCACGATAAAAAAAAAAAAGACATTTTTTTTCCTTTCTGAAACCAGTTGTTTATTACTGCGCCCCCCACCCTTTATTGAGTTAAGATTGACATATAACATTGTGTAAGTTTTAAGGTAGACAATATGGTGATTTGGTACATGTATATATTGTGAAGTGTTTACCCCAATAAGATTAATTAACCCATTCTTTGCCTCACATAATTACTATTTTTTTGTTTGTTCGTTACTGTTTTTACATGTAGTTATTTCACATACATATTTTTTAAGATTTTTTAAAGTTTATTTGCTGATTTTACAGAGAGAGGGGAGAGAGAGAAAAGGGGTGGGAAAGCAAGAAGTATCTCATAGTTGCTTCACTTTAGTTGTTCACTGATTGCTTGTCATATATGCCTTGACTGAGGAAGGCCAGTGTTTCCTACCAGTGACCTTAGCATTCCAGCTTGATACTTTGTCTACTGCACCACCACAGGTCAGGTTTGAACACATTTTTTTGCCCTTGGGTAAATTCTTTGTCAAGACTCTGAGAATGGCTCTGGCCGGTTGGCTCACTGGTAGAGCGTCGGCCTGGCGTGCAGGAGTCCCGGGTTCGATTCCGGGCTAGGGCAAACAGGAGAGACGCCCATCTGCTTCTCCTTCCCTCCCCCTCTTCTTCCTCTCTGTCTCTCTCTTCCCCTCCCGCAGCCAAGGCTCCATTGGAGCAAAATTGGCCCGGGCGCTGAGGATGGCTCTGTGGCCTCTGCCTCAGGCGCTAGAGTGGCCCTGGTTGCAATAGAACAATGCCCCAGATGGGCATTGCTTGCCCCCTGGTGGGCATGCCGAGTGGATCCCAGTCGGGCGCATGCAGGAGTCTGTCTGATTGCCTCCCCATTTCCAACTTCAGAAAAATACCAAAAAAAAAAAAAAAAGACTGAGAACACCTCTAGTCTTTTCATGCTGTCTTTATGTTGGTATATTAGGTTTCAAAGCTCTATTTTTAAAAAGTCATCTACAATTGTGCTAACAATTTCTTCAATTGTAGCTGGTTTCAGATGGTTAATTTGCTACATTATGTGTTGAATTTCCTCCCTAGTGTTCTCTCGAGTGTAATCTTATTTTTAAGTTCTGATTGTACCTCAGTTTACATTTTTTATCTTTTAGTTCTTTGCTTTTTCTTTAGTTTGTTCCTCTTTCTCCTCTTCTCCCTTCTCTGTAGTCCTTGCAAATCCCTTAATGCACAGCTCAACCATGGCATACAAATCTTTTTTTTTTTGTTTTTTTGTTTTTTTTTTTTTTTTTTTTTTTTTTTAAAGATTTTTTATTTATTCATTATAGAGAGGGGGGAGAGAGAGAGAGTGAAAGAAGGGGGGAGGAGCAGGAAGCATCAACTCCCATATGTGCCTTGACCAGGCAAGCCCAGGGTTTTGAACCGGCAACCTCAGCGTTTCCAGGTTGACGCCTTACCCACTGCGCCACCACAGGTCAGGCAGGCATACAAATCTTTAAAATTTTTTTTCAATTTACTGGTTAGAGCCTGACCTGCAGTGGCGCAGTGGGTAAAAGCGTCGACCTGGAACACTGAGGTCGCTGGTTCAAAATCCCGGGCTTCCCTGGTCAAGGCACATATGCTTTCTGCTCCTCTCTCCCTTCTCTCTCTGTCTGTCTCTCTCTCTCTGTCTCCTCTCTAAAATGAATAAATAAAATCCTAAAAAAAATTTTACTGATTAGAGAGAGAGAAACATCTGTTTGTTGTTCCACTCATCCATGCATTTATCGGTTGATTCATGTATGTATCCTGACCAGGTATTGAACACGTAACCTTGGTATATTGGGACAGCGCTCTAACCAACTGAGCAACCCAGCCAGGGCCATGCAAATCTTGTGGACGCTGCCTTTCATTAGGAATGAGGACTACCACAACAACTGTACTTGTACTTTGTAGACATTGTCTCCAACCCTCAGAGATTAGGTGTTCCTCCCATTTTACAGATGAAACTGAAGCTCAGATGTGTTAAATAACTTGCTAGAAAGTGGCAGAGCTGGAATTCATTCCTAGGTTGGCTGCTTCCAAAGCCCGTGTATTTTTTTTTTTTTGCTTTGTGGTGTTGCCTGCTCATCATTTTTGAGCCATTCAAGTATTTGTTGATCTTAACAGTACACTCTATAGCTAGTGATCATGATCCCAGGAAGGAAAGAAGAATCACCCAAGTTCATCTGGATTATATTGAATTAATTCGTTGGCTTTTGTTTTGGATTTGCTGCCAGTTTGTCCTAGGCATGTGGATCCTCATCTGTGCTGTCTGTCTTTGAAAAGAACAATAATGGCTGGGTCCAGTTACGGTTTTTTTTTTGGTGAACCACAGCAGATAGAATTCTGTGATAGAGCATGCTTTGTTGTAAGACAATTTATGTATATGGACAGTCAATCATGTTGAAATAATGCTGGCATAGAGCAGGATGAGGGACCAGAAGTAGTCAAGCTTTTTTTTTTTTTTTTTTTTTAATTTTTTTCTTTTTATTTATTCATTTTAGAGAGGAAAGAGAAAGAGACAGAGAGGAGAGAGAGACAGGGGGGAGGAGCTGGAAGCATCAACTCCCATATGTGCCTTGACCAGGCAAGCCCAGGGTTTTGAACTGGTGACCTCAGCATTTCCAGGTCAACACTTTATCCACTGCGCCACCACAGGTCAGGACAGTCAAGCTTTTCTACACCTGTGTTTCAAAACTGTGTTCAGAAATGCCATGAAGGTGAAATACCTTGCGTTTAACTGTGAACTTTTCTCTCTTTCCAAGAATTAATTTACTGATTCTGACAGCATTTTTGTGAGAAAAAGAACATCCTCCTTTAATTACAAAAGTAATATATTCAAATAATATTCAACAACACAGAATTGTAAAAAGCAAAATGTCCTTTCCACCCTGAATGTCTCCTCTCCAGAGATAACTGCTGTGAGTAGTTTGTAAAGTTTACTCCCTGTTTGTTTTTGTCACTCTTTCACCCACCTGAGAGGGGCACACTCATGTATTTCTATGCATACATTTTTAAAGCTGCTCTATTGAGATACAGTTCATTTACCACAGAAGTGTATATGCAGTGGTTTTAATATATTCCCAGATACTATGTGCAGCCATCACCACAGTCAGTTTTAGAACATTGATGCAGCTATTTTTAAAATAAAAATTTTAATAAAATTTAAAAGTAAACTTTTAATATACTAATTTTAATAAACATTTCATATAATTTTGAAATGTTTTTAGATTTAGTCATATATATACATCTTTGCATGTCTGTAAATAAAACTTTAATAGTTGCATAGTGTTTTATTACTCTAATTCCTTTGTTGGGCAGTTATATTGTTATTTAATTTTTATTTATTTATTTATTTATTTATTTTTGTATTTTTCTGAAGCTGGAAACGGGGAGAGACAGTCAGACAGACTCCCGCATGCGCCCGACCGGGATCCACCCGGCACGCCCACCAGGGGCAACGCTCTGCCCACCAGGGGGTGATGCTCTGCCCCTCCGGGGCGTCGCTCTGCCGCGACCAGAGCCACTCTAGCGCCTGGGGCAGAGGCCAAGGAGCCATCCCCAGTGCCCGGGCCATCTTTGCTCCAATGGAGCCTTGGCTGCGGGAGGGGAAGAAAGAGACAGAGAGGAAGGAGTGGGGGGGTGGAGAAGCAAATGGGCACTTCACCTATGTGCCCTGGCCGGGAATCGAACCCGGGTCCCCCGCGTGCCATGCCGACGCTCTACCGCTGAGCCAACCGGCCAGGGCCGTTATTTAAATTTTTGATGTGTGTAACATGACATTGAACATCCTCGGGCATGAAAATATGTGGATCTGCAATGGGAATTAGGAAGGTGGACTTTGAAACTGAATGGTCATATTTTAGTATGGTGTATATTTATACAGGACTGTATAGTGCAGGGTTCCCCAAACTTTTTACACAGGGGGCCAGTTCACTGTCCCTCAGACCGTTGGAGGGCCGGACTATAAAAAAAACTATGAACAAATCACTATGCACACTGCACATATCTTATTTTAAAGTAAAAAAAACGGGAACAAATACAATATTTAAAATAAGGAACAAGTAAATTTATTTTATTTTTATTTTTTATTTTTTTTCATTTTTCTGAAGCTGGAAACAGGGAGAGACAGCCAGACAGACTCCCGCATGCGCCCGACCGGGATCCACCCGGCATGCCCACCAGGGGCGACGCTCTGCCCACCAGGGGGCGATGCTCTGCCCATCCTGGGCGTCGCCATGTTGCGACCAGAGCCACTCTAGCGCCTGGGGCAGAGGCCACAGAGCCATCCCCAGCGCCCGGGCCATCTTTGCTCCAACGGAGCCTCGGCTGCGGGAGGGGAAGAGAGAGACAGAGAGGGAAAGCGCGGCGGAGGGGTGGAGAAGCAAATGGGCGCTTCTCCTGTGTGCCCTGGCCGGAATCGAACCTGGGTCCTCCGCACGCTAGGCCGACGCTCTACCGCTGAGCCAACCGGCCAGGGCCGGAACAAGTAAATTTAAATCAACAAACTGACCAGTATTTCAATGGGAACTATGCTCCTCTCACTGACCACCAATGAAAGAGGTGCCCCTTCCAGAAGTGCGGTTGGGGCCGGATCAATGGCCTCAGAGGGCCGCATGTGGCCCGCGGGCTGTAGTTTGGGGACCCCTGGTATAGTGTTTAAGTATGTAGATACACGTTATCATTTTTAAAAAATTATTGCTGATTTTTGAGAGAAAAGGAGACAGGAGGGGATAGAGAGGAGGAGGAAGTTGAGAAGCATCAACTTGTGGTTGCTTCACTCTAGTTGTTCACTGATTGCTTCTTATATGTGCCTTGAACGGGCAGTGCCACCTGAGCCAGTGATCCCTTGCTCAGGCCAGCAACCTTGGGATCATGACGATGATCCTACGCTTAAGCCAGCAACCCCTCACTCTAGCTGGCAAGCCTGTGTTCACGCTAGTGACCTCAGGGTTTCGAACCAGGGACTTCAGCGTCCCAGATCAATGCTCTATCTACTAAGCCACCACCAGTCAGGCTACATTATCTTTTTATTTTATTTTCATTTTTAAAAAAATTATTATTTTTTTACAGGGACAGAGAGAGAGTCAGAGAGAGGGATAGACAGGGACAGACAGGAACGGAGAGAGATGAAAAGAAGCATCAATTATCAGTTTCTCGTTGCAACACCTTAGTTGTTCATTGATTGCTTTCTCATATGTGCCTTGACCATGAGCCTTCAGCATTCCGAGTGGCCCCTTGCTCAGGGGCCCTAGGTCCGAGCTGGTGAGCTGCTTTTGCTCAACCCAGATGAGTTTGTGCTCAGGCTGGCGACCTCAGGGTCTCGAACCTGGGTCTTCCGCAACCCAGTCCGACGCTCTATCCACTGCGCCACCGCCTGGTCAGACTTTTTTTTTTTTTTTTTGACAGAGACAGAGTCAGAGAGGGACAGATAGGGACAGACAGACAGGAATGGAGAGAGATGAGAAGCATCAGTTCTTTGTTGCAGCACCTTAGTTGTTCATTGATTGCTTTCTCATATGTGCCTTGACCAGGGGGCTACAGCAGACCGAGTGACCCTTTGCTCAAGTCAGTGACCTTGGGCTCAAGCTGGTGAGCCTTGCTCAAACCAGATGAGCCCGCACTCAAGCTGGCGACCTCAGGGTTTCAAACCTGGATCTTTTCTGCGTCCCAGTCCGATGCTCTATCCACTGAGCCATTGCCTGGTCAGGCAGGCTACATTATCTTTTTAATCTGTGACATATTCAGGCACTGTTAGTCCCATTTCAACTCTCTGGAGGAGTTAACTAAGTTGTTCTCAGTGTAAGAGCCAGCACTTATTTAATAAGCCACAAATCTTGTTTCTAGATCCTTGAAGGAGGGTGATAAATTGTCCAAAAGAATGACTCATCCAAGATTAAATATTTAATCTCGGTGTTCCTTGTTGTGTTTTAGACCAGTAGTCCCCAACCTTTTTTGGGACACGGACCAGTTTAATGTCAGAAAATATTTTCACGGACCGACCTTTAGGGTGGGGCGGATAGATGTATCACGTGACCGAGACAAGCTTCAAGAGTGAGTCTTAGACGGATGTAACAGAGGGAATCTGGTCATTTTTAAAAAATAAAACATTGTTCAGACTTAAATATAAATAAAACGGAAATAATGTAAGTTATTTATTCTTTCTCTGCGGACCGGTACCAAATGGCCCACGGACCGGTACCAGTCTGCGGCCTGGGGGCTGGGAACCACTGTTTTAGACTGTATGACTTTTTCTTACCCCAGGAAAGAGACCCTTCTCTTCAGTCTTTGGGTAGTCTCCAGGGAAAAATCTGATCATCTCCGGCTTAAAATGCTTTAGTGGTTCATCCATCATTACTTAGATGAGAGTTGTAGCTCTCCCTGGGCCTCTAGAGAAAAGGGTGCTGTAGTCAAATGTTTGGGTGGAATATCCACCAGTCCCCCTTTAGTATACGTACAGTGAACTGCAGTTCTCTTTCCCTGCTAGCCTCACAGGCTTCGAGTCATTGCCAGTGTACTCAACTCATTTTCTCCATCCTCCTAAAAGACTCCTTGGGTCAGGTTGACCAGTTGGTTACTGTTATCTGCCTACATGTTTGTATGTTTCTGCCAGCTGGTCCCACATGTGCTGCCAACACCAGCTGCCCATACCACAGCTTCCAGGTCTCTCTTCAAAGCCATAGCTGAATCTGGTAAGACCCATTTGTACAGTCTCCTTCAGAATATCTTGAGCATTAATTTACAAGCCTCTATTCCTGTTTGCCTGGCTTGCTTATTGAAATCTGAGCCTTCCTGCCGATCACATCAATTCTCATGCTTGTATCTTCTCACCCAGCTGACAGTTAAGTCTGTTTCTCACCCAAACCCTCTCCTTTTGCCTTCTGTCCTGTCAGCTCCATAACCTGTACACTCTTACATACTTAACCTCTTTTTTTTTTTTAAAGCCAGATAGAGAGAGAGAGAGACAGAGAAGGACAGACAAGAAGGGAGAGAGATGAGAAGCATCAACTCATAGTTGCAGCACCTTAGTTGTTCACTGATTGCTTTCTCATGTGTGCCTTGACAGGGGGCTATAGCAGAGCGAGTCACCCCTTGCTCAAGCCAGCGACCATGGGGTCATGTCTGTGGGCTCACGCTTAAGCTGGTGACCTTGGAGTTTTGAACCTGGGTCCTCTGTGTCCCAGTCCAATGCTCTTTCCACTGCGCCACCGCCTGGTCAGACTAGAAAACTCCCAACTCTTGATAAATCCACCTTTTCATGTCTGCAGTAGAGCAACTGAATCACAGGTCAGAGCATGGCATTTACGTCTGGATTCAGTTTAGCCACTCTATACTTAGTAGCTTTGTGATCTTGAGCAAATAACCTAACCACTCTAGACTTAAGTTTCCTTAACTGTGTATTGGGGATAATAATACCTACTGTTGACAGCCTCTGTGTTCTACTCTCACTTCATTGCAGCATGGGTAATGAGAGTGCAGACGGAGCTAAACCAACAGCTTCCATCACGGACCAGTACATACAAGGAACAGAGGAGTTTGCTCATGTTCCACCAAATATGCTTTTGTATCTATGAATTTGACTATTACAGATAAGTGGAATCATACAGTAGTTGCCCTTTTATGATTGACGTATTTCATTTAGCATAATGCCCTGAAGGTATATCTGTGTTGTTGCAGAGACAGGATTTCCTTTTTTTTTTTTAAGGCAGCACAGTATTATTTTGTACATATATACCACTATTTATTTATTTATCTGTTAAAAGATACTTGGGTTGCTTCTACCTCTTGGCTATTGTGAACAGTGCTGTTATGAACATGGGTGTGCAAATATCTCTTCAAAACCCTACTTTCAGTTCGTTGTATACCTGCAAGTGATTGCTAGATTATAAGGGTCAGTGTATCATCTGAGACACTGTATTTCTTTTTTTTTTTTTTTATTTTTTTATTTTTCTGAAGCTGGAAACGGGGAGAGACAGTCAGACAGACTCCTGCATGCGCCCGACCGGGATCCACCCGGCATGCCCACCAGGGGCGACACTCTGCCCACCAGGGGGCAATGCTCTGCCCCTCCGGGGTGTCGCTCTGTGCCTGGGGCAGAGGCCAAGGAGCCATCCCCAGCGCCCGGGCCATCTCTGCTCCAATGGAACCTTGGCTGCGGGAGGGGAAGAGAGAGACAGAGAGGAAGGAGGGGGGGCGGTGGAGAAGCAAATGGGCGCTTCTCCTATGTGCCCTGGCCGGGAATCGAACCCGGGTCCCCCGCACGCCAGGCTGACGCTCTACCGCTGAGCCAACCAGCCAGGGCCACTGTATTTCAATATGTAATTAAAATAATGTTTGCTTGGTGGGGGGAAAGAAATATGGTAGTTCAAGGACCCCCCCCACACACACACACTGTTTTCCATAGTGGTTGCACTGTTTTACAATCCCACCAACACTGCACAAAGATTCCAACTTTTCCATATCCTCACCAATTTTTGTCATTATTGGTTTTTGTTTTTTTCATAGTAGCCATCCTAGTGGATGTGAGGTGATACCTCATTGTAGTTTTGATTTGCTATCCTCTCATTTGTAATTTTTCATAAGCTTATTTGCCATTTGTGTATCTTTGGAGAAATGTTCATATTCTTTGCCTTTTTTTTTTTAATTGGGTTCATTTTTTTGAGTTGTAGGAGTTCTTTATATATTCTGAATATTGATCCCTTATTATATATGAGTCACAAAAATATTTTCTCCCATTCTGTAGATTTTATCTTCATTCTGCATGTCATTGTTTCCTTTGCAGAAACTTTTTAGTTTGACATACATAGTTCTGTTTGTCTGCTTGTGCTTTTGGTATCTTATCCACCCCCCCCCCCAATTTTTAAAAAATCCCCCCCCCCCCTCCAAATCCAGTGCTGGGAAGTTCTTTGCCTTTTTTTTCTCTAGGCATTTTTTTTTTTTTTTTTTTTTTTTTTACAGAGGCAGAGATAGACAGGGACAGACAGACAGGAACGAAGAGAGAGATGAGAAGCATCAATCATTAGTTTTTCTTGCACGTTGCGACTTCTTAGTTGTTCATTGATTGCTTTCTCATATGTGCCTTGACCGCGGGCCTTCAGAAGACTGAGTAACCCCTCGCTGGAGCCAGTGACCTTGGGTCCAAGCCGGTGAGCTTTTTGCTCAAGCCAGATGAGCCCATGCTCAAACTGGCGACCTCGAGGTCTCGAACCTGGGTCCTTCCGCATCCCAGTCCGATGCTCTATCCACTGCGCCACCACCTGGTCAGGCTCTCTAGGCATTTTATAGGCTTGGGTCTTCGGTTTAAGACTTTAATTTGTTTTGAATTAATTTTGTATATGGTGTAAAGTAAAGGTTTAACTTCATTCTATTCATATGTATACATATATTCAGTTTTCCCAGCACTTTTTTTTTTTTTTAAAGAGGGGAGGGAGAGGAGCTAGTGAGACAGACTCCCTCATGCGCCTTAACCAACCGACCATGATCCACTGGGCAACCCCCAGCTGGGGCCAGTGCTTGAATCAACCAAGCTATCCTCAGCACCTGGGGCCATTGCTCAAATCAGTCGAGCTACTGGCTGTGAGAGGGGAAGAGGGAATGGGAAAGAAAGAGATGATCGCTTCTCGTGTGTGTCCTGACCGGAAATCACACCCAAGACAGCTGCGTGCTAGGCCAAAGCTCTACCTACTGAGCAACTGGCCAGGGCCTCCCAGCTCCATCTATTGAAGTGACTACCCTTTCTCCACATGGTCTTTGCACCCTGTTGAACATAATTTGACCATGTATAGATAGGGACAGACAGACAGGAATGGAGAGAGATGAGAAGCATCAATTATCAGTTTTTCATTGTAACACCTTAGTTGTTCATTGATTGCTTTCTCATATGTGCCTTGACCGCGGTCCTTCAGCAGACCGAGTAACCCCTCGTTCAAGCCAGCGACCTTGGGTCCAAGCTGGTGAGCTTTTTTCCTCAAACCAGATGAGCCCGCACTCAAGCTGGCGACCTTGGGGTCTCGAACTTGGGTCCTCCGCATCCCAGTCCAACGCTCTATCCACTGTGCCACTGCCTGATCAGGCACATTGGTTGATTCTTTTTTTTTTTTTTTTTTTTTTTGTATTTTCTGAAGTTGGAAACAGGGAGACAGTCAGACAGACTCCTGCATGCGCCCGACCGGGATCCATCCGGCATGCCCACCATGGGGGAGATGCTCTGCCCATCTGAGGCATTGCTCTGTTGCAACCAGAGCCATTCTAGCGCCTGAGGCAAAGGCCATGGAGCCATCCTCAGTGCCCGGGCCAACTTTGCTCCAATGGAGCCCCGGCTGTGGGAGGGGAAGAGAGAGACAGAGAGGAAGGAGAAGGGGAAGGGTGGAGAAGCAGATGGGTACTTCTCCTGTGTGCCCTGGCCGGGAATCGAACCCGGGACTCTCGCACACCAGGCTGACGCTCTACCACTGAGCCAACCAGCCAAGGCCTCATTGGTTGATTCTTGTATGTGCCCGGACCAAGGATCAAACCCGTAACCTTGGTGTATCAGGATGATGCTCCAATCAACAGAACTATGTGGCTGGGGCTTGATGTTTTCAAAAACCAACTCTTAAGTTTTGTTGATTTTTTTTTTTACTGTTGTTTTTCTATTCCCTATCTCTAATCTTTATTTCCTTTTTTTCTGTTAGCTTTGGGTTTAGTTTGGTCTTCTTTTTCTAGTTCTTTGAGGTGTAAAGTTAGGTTGTGAATGAGATCTTTTAAAATATACATGTTAATAGCTATAAACTTCCCTCTGAACACTACTTTTGCTGCATCTCATAGGTTTTGGTATGTTGTGTTTTTCTTTTTTTTTCATTTGTGTCAGATATCTTCTAATTTCTCTTATGGCTTCTTTGACCCCGTGGTTAAGAGTGTGTTAATTTCCACACATTTAAAGAATTTTCTAGTTTTCCTTCTGCTGTGGCTTTTTAGTTTTTTGTTCTGTTTTGATAGGAAAACATATTTTATATAATTTCAATATTTAAAAATTTGTTGATACTTGTTTTGTGTCCTAACATGTGGTCTCTCTTGGGGAGTGTTCCATGTGCATGAGAAGAATGTATATTCTGCTCTTGTTCCATGGAGTGTTCTGTACTCATGTCTGTCTGGTTCATTTTGGTGTATACTGTTGTTCATATCCTCTGTTTCTTTTTTTTTTTTATCCTCTGTTTCTTTATTGATGTTTTGTCTCGTATACATTATTGAAAGTTAGATATTGATGTCTCCTACTGTTTTGTGTGGCTGTTCATTTCTCCTTTTAGTTTTGTCAAAGTTTACTTCATGTATTTAGAAGCTCTGATGTTTGGTGCCTAAATATTTAGAATTGTTATACCATCTTAGTGAATTGACTCTTATTCTTATGTAATGTCCTGTTATATCTCTTTTAACAGTTTTTGATTGAAAGTCTTGTCTTGTTTGGTATTAATGTAGCTCCCTTTGGGTTACCATTTGCATGGAATTTTTTTATTTCTTCACTTTCAGCTTGTGTGTCCTTAGATCCAGAGTGAGTTTGTTATAGATTGTGTATACTGTATAGTTTGAGCTTTTTTGAAATCCATTAAAAAAAAAAAAAAAAAAAAGAAATCCATTCATGTAATCTATGTCTTTTGATTAAAATTTTGAACCATTTACATTTAATTACTGACAGGAAAGGACTTACTATTGCTATTTTGTTAATTGGTTTTTGTATGTCTTATAGTTGTTTGTCCCTCTTTTCCAATCTTTCTGCCTTTTGTTTCATAAGGATCTCCTCTTCATCTTTTAAGATGTAACTAAGGTGTCTCTTCTCAATTTCCCCAGGTTCAGTTGAAACTCCCCTCCCCCCATTGTTTCTGTAAGTGGCTGTATTCCTTACTAGGTAGCAAGTTCCTCAAGGAAGGTATTTCTTTGGTTTTGTATCCCCAGGCTTTAAGAGTATCTGGCCCATAGTGAAAAGTTCAAAATGTTTGTGGAAAATGAGTGTATTTTCAATAGTAAACACTTAGAATACGTACCTTGGGTTTTTCTATTCTCTTAGTTATCTCACACCATGACCCTGGTTCCTGAACTTGAACAGGTGTAATCTGAGGACTGGGTGGCTTTAGCATCCCTTTTTCTTTTTAGACCCTTTGGAGTTCCTGTTATGTTCTGCTGTCCTATCTCAAATGGACATTATACATTGATATCCTCACCAACAAATGAAAATATTCTCTTTCCTTTTGAAGGTTTGCCCTGAGGTATTTTAAGGACACTTCTCCAGTCTTTCAAAGACTCTTCCTAGAGAGCTCAGACGCTAATCCAGTCCGCTATGGGCGCAGGCGGATGAAGCTCCGGGACCTGATGGAAGCAGCCTACTCGTTTTTGCAGCAAGAGCCATCTGTGTTCCGGGAGCTCTGGGACTGGAGTGTGTGTATTCCTCTCCTGAGAAGCCATGACACCTTGGTCCGCTGGTGCGTAGCTGTTGGATTTCTTCTGTTACTAGTGTGGGGGTGGCACAGGGAGTGTGGAATTGTGTGCATAAAGAGGGAAAGAAACTAGTATTTGTTACTTTGTGTTGCTGCCTTTGGTGTTCTTACTCCCTCCCCTTAATCATGTGTCACATCGGAGGAAAAGGAGGTGAGATGAGTGGAGTTTCATTTTTCACATTCTGTCAAGTGAATTCATTGTGCTTAATTTGTATTTTCTACTCTTAAATGTGTTACATTCTATAAAATTTCCTTTTCTAATGTTCAGTTGACTAGCAGATTTTCTTTATTCTTTAGATTCACCTGTAGGTCCTGAGTTTATATACTTTGATTTTCTCCAGGTACACAGCCCATTGTCTTGCTGTGGTAACTTGTATGAATGAAGAGCACAAGTTATCATTCCTTAAGAAGATTTTTAATAATGAGGAACTGATCCATTTCAGGTTGAGGTAAGCAGGAGCACTTCTGGAGATCTTGATATGGCTTTTCTGTGGATTAAAGTCATTAATGAAGTCCTCATTTCCCTTAGGTTACTAGAAGAGGCCCAGCTGCAGGACTTGGAGAAGGCCTTGGTTTTGGCTAATCCAGAAACTTCTTTGTGGCGTAAGGAGAAGGAGCTGCAGTACTTGCAGGGACACCTTGTTTCAGCTGACCTCTCTTCCAGAGTGACTGCTGTCTGTGGTGTGGTGCTGCCTGGACAGCCACTGGCCCCTGGAGAGCAGGTATGTTGACATCAGTAGGGCATGTGTCCCCTCCCCCCCTCCTAAATGCCTGTAACACAGAGCCAAATCCAGGTTGCCAAATTGTATTCCATTTACAGAAGATAGATTAAGAGAAATTTGCTTGGGGTCTCCTCTTTGGTTTTTCCTTTGTCCCTATTTATAAAATTTTTTTTTATTTATTCATTTTTTTTAGAGAGGAGAGAGAGAGGGAGAGAGAGAAACAGAGAGAGAGAAGGGGGGAGGAGCTGAGAGCATCAACTCCCATATGTGCCTTGACCAGGCAAACCCAGGGTTTCAAACCGGCGACCTCAGCATTTCCAGGTCCACGCTTTATCCACTGCGCCACCACAAGTCAGGCATCCTTTGTCCCTATTTAATGTTAAATTAGAAACTGTAACAATGCTTGTGTGATGCTCTTAACTTCAGTAAAGCTCTTTCATTATATCCTCCCATTTACTTGCTATGACAACTGTGTGAAGTTGGGTGGCACACATGTTATGATACCATATTTATGTAAAATGAAGACAGACTGACTTGCCCAGAGACCCTTGGGCTGCACTTTTTTTTAAAATTGATTTGAGAGAGAGACAGACAGGAACATCAGTCTGACCCTGTATGTGCCCTGACTAGGGTTTGAACTGGCAACTTCTATGTAGCCAGATGAAGCTCTAACCAGCCAAGCTATTCAGCTAGGGCTCGGGCTGCACTATAGACGACACAGGACTAGGCCCAGATCTAAGTCCCAGCTGGTTCTATCAGACTGTCTCTTTGTCTGTTGTGGAGGAGGCTGGTATCTGTAGAGAACTTCCCCAGCCATATGAAATGATCTGTCTCAGAATATGTCTCCAGATCATACTTTGGAAAGGCTTGTAGTTCATAATCTGGAACCATTGGGAGCCAGTCTGTTTTCTGTTTTCCCCCAGCAGTCTTTAATCAGTTGTCACTTTGGTCTGACTCACCCAGTTTCTTTTTTGGAACAAGTTACTTGAACTATAGTTTTGTTAATGCATAGTACAATTAAAATTTTTTTTGGCCTGACCAGGTAGTGGCACAGTGGATAGAGTGTCGGAGTGAAACGTGGAGGACCCAGGTTCGAAACCCTGAGGTCGCCAGCTTGAGCCCAAGGTTGTTGGCTTGAGCAAGGGGTCACTTGGTCTGCTGTAGCCCCATGGTCAAGGCACATATGAGAAAGCAATCAATAAACAACTAAGGTGCCGCAACAAAGAATTGATGCTTTTCATCTCTCTCCCTTCTTGTTTGTGTGTCCTTATCTGTCCCTCTCTCTGTCTCTCTTTGTCTCTGTCACACACAAAAAAGGTTTTTGAAAAACAATATACAGCCTGACCAGGTGGTGGCACAGTGGATAGAGCGTCAGATTGGGATGAGGAGGACCCAGGTTCGAGACCCCAAGGTCGTCAGCTTGAGCATGGGCTCATCTGGTTTGAGCAAAGCTCACCAGCTTGGACCCAAGGTCGCTGGCTTGAGCAAGGGGTTACTCGGTCAGCTGAAGGTCCACAGTCAAGGCACATATGAGAAAGCAATCAATGAACAACTAAGGTGTTGCAACGAAAAACTGATGATTGATGCTTCTCATCTCTCTCTCTGTTCGTGTCTGTCTGTTCCTGTCTATCCCTCTCTCTAACTCTGTCTCTGTAAAAAAGAAAAAAGAAAAACAATATACATATAAACAAGCACGCATGTCTTTTTTTTCCTTAATGTTTATTTTATTGATTTTAGAGAGAGGCAGGGGGAGAGAGGGAGAGACGGGAATATCAGTCTGTTCCTGTATGTGCCCTAACCAGGGATCGAATCAGCAACCTCTGCACTTTGGGATGATGCTTGGCAACCAACCAGGCTTTCTGGCCAGGGTACACACGTCTTGAATGTCATTTCAGAGATTATTCATAAACTGAATATATCTGTGTAACCAGCACCAAAATACTAGCACTTCCAAAGCCCTCTTGTCACTAAAGCACCCCCCGCCCCTTAACCTCTAACATAATTTATTGGCAGGTGTTTATGTAAAGGTCAGTGGAAACATTGTTGGAGAAATTTAACCTGTGCCTTTTGAAGAAAGGACTCATTCTTTTTTTTTTTAAAGACTTTATTCATTTTAGACAGGAGAGAGAGAGAGAGAGAGAGAGAGAGAGAAGGGAGGAGCAGGAAGCATCAACTCCCAGATGTGCCTTGACCAGGCAAACCCAGGGTTTTGAACTGGTGACCTTAGCATTCCAGGTCGATGCTTTATCCACTGCGCCACCACAGGTCAGGTGAAAGGACTCATTCTTGACATGCTTTTTATTTTTCACTTGCTTCCTTAGGCTAGTAATGGGAATTCTTCACGTGAACAGGAGCAGGCCTTTAGATCTTACGTGCTGGTTGAGTCAGTCTGCAAAAATCTTCAGACCCTGGCTATGGCAGTGGCTTCTCAGAATGCTGTGCTGTTGGAAGGACCAATAGGATGTGGCAAGACTTCCTTAGTTGAACATTTAGCTGCAATGACAGGTAGATGGAAGCCCCCTCAGCTTCTCAAAGTCCAGCTTGGAGATCAGACTGACAGCAAGGTAATTAAAAAATAATAAGTTTTGGTGGATTAGCATGCTTGTAAATACTTGCATTAAAATACTGTTTTCAATAAGGAACTATGAAAATAGTTATTGATCTTTCATAACTAACGGGGACCAACTCTAAAAACCTTAAGTGCTTGCTTCATATCCCTGTAGAAGTTTAATGAAATTAAGGGATATAGCAGTGGCACCTCAGGGATATAGGTATGTGATTTGAGTAATTACTTTATCCTCTTTCTGTAGATGCTGTTGGGAATGTATCGCTGCACAGATGTCCCAGGAGAGTTTGTGTGGCAGCCTGGCACCCTGACACAGGCAGCCACAAAGGGACACTGGATCCTCCTGGAGGATATTGACTATGCCCCCTTAGACGTGGTATGTGGTTGCACTAACTTCCTGTCTTGGAAGAACATTCTGTGAGTGATTCTAGGGAATGACTCAGACACAGGCGTTTGATTAGAGGTGTATTGTAAGACCATTCATAGTTACCCACCTAATCTGGTTTGATATCTTGGATTATTTGACTGGTTTCTTGTCTGATAGAAAATTAATAAAATTCTGCTTGTATTGTTTTCTTCAGTAGTTGGATATGTGACCAGTTTCACAGAAGTTTTTTTCTTCCCTTAGTCGAATATGTGGCCAGTTTCACAGCCTTTTCATTTGGCCCAGTGGGAAGCATCTTACCTCTGTGACAGATACACTGAGAACTTTGAGCCCTGCTTCCCAGTCACAACATCTGGAGAGCTGTGGGCTGAGGACAAATGAAGGAAGAGATGATGTATTAAGACTGTGCTTATCTTTGTTCCACTAAGGGCAATAGTTGTATATTTTCATTTTTAAAAAGGTCACTTTTCTGTGTATAGAGACTCAGGAAACACAGCTGTGGACACAGACCATGTTTCCTCTGTATTCTGTAAACTGTGACTCAAGAAACATTGCAGAATGAAAAATTCTCACTTTGGGCAGATTTTTCAGAGATTGGTTTTAATTTTAACATGAGCCCTGTCATTAGGCTTTTCCCTCTTGGATATGAGAATGACCAGAGACAGAAGGGGGCAAAGGGGAAAGAGGAGGGGGAGGGAGGAAAGGTATGGGGTGAGGGGGAGAGTCCTCAGAAGATAAGAAGGGGAAGGAGTGGCTAAGAATATTTGAATACATGTGTATTAGGATTTTAGTGTCTGATGAGGTAAAATGTAATGGCATTATTGGTCTAGACAGGGCCTCAGTTTGATCTTCATGTTCTAGGGCAGGGGTAGTCAACCTTTTTATATCTGCCACCCTCTTTTGTATCTCTGTTAGTAGTAAAATTTTCTAGCTGCCCCCCGGTTCCACAGTAATGGTGATTTATAAAGTAGGGAAGTAACTTTACTTTATAAAATTTATAAAGCAGAGTTACAGCAAGTTAAAGCATATAATAATTACCAAGTACTTTATGTTTGATTTTCGCTAAGTTTGGCAGAATAAATCTTTATAAAACAACTTACTATAGTTAAATCTATCTTTTTTTTACCCCCATTTTTGTATTTTTCTGAAGCTGGAAACGGGGAGGCAGTCAGACAAACTCCCGCATGCACCTGATCGGGATCTTCCCGGCATGCCCACCAGGGGGCGATGCTCTGCCGCAACCAGAGCCATTCTAGTGCTTGAGGCAGAGGCCACAGAGCCATCCTCAGCACCCGGGCAAACTTTGCTCCAATGGAGCCTTGGCTGCAGGAGGGGAAGAGAGAGACAGAGAGGAAGGAGAGGGGGAGGGGTGGAGAAGCAGATGGGCGCTTCTCCTGTGTGCCCTGGCCGGGAATCGAACCTGGGACTTCTGCACACCAGGCCGATGCTCTACCACTGAGCCAACCGGCCAGGGTCTTAAATCTATCTTTTTATTTATACTCTGGTTGCTCCACTACCACCCGCCATGAAAGCTGGAACTCCCACTAGTGGGCGGTAGGGACCAAGTTGACTACCACTGTTCTGGGGTCTTAACATGCTCATTATTCTTAATCAGCCAAGGCTGATTCCTACTGACAAAACTGAAAAATAAAACTGAATTATAAACCACATGGCCAGTTTAAAATATTTGTTGAATCCTTTCTAGTACTCTCTTTCCTTGGCAGTTTTTTCAGATATTAGGGTTCCTGAGAAGTCAGGATTACAGATTGTGGAATTAGAAGAGGATTGGTGGACATGAGTGATATTCGTCCATGCCCTGATAGAGCCTAGGGGTTTATCACTGTCCCGTAGAAAAGTACGGTTGCTGACTATGTGTAGTCCAAGGCCAAACTGACGATTGCTGTCTTGGTTTCCTTTTGGCAGTGTCTGATAAATACCAGAGAATTCCTCTTCTTTGAGTTCCATTTTGTGCAGACTGTTCCCCTTTTGTTAATATATTTGTTTTTAGAGTGTGTTGTGCAGTTGATTATTTTTAAACATAATTATGATTATAGTCAAGTTGTATTTACTTAATAACATATGCACATTTCTTGATTATAATTTTGTCATTTCTAGATCTTCTCAGCTAATATTTTAAGGTAGCTTTCACAGATTTCCTTCAGACGGATTTTGTTTTGTTTTGTTTTGTTTTCAAGTTTTGGCATTATCTTGGAGTTCTCCTTATGTCATTTTGGGCTTTCCTTTCACTTCCTAGCCATGTATGAAATAATAAGAGTTAGATCTGATGTTTTAGAGCCATCTTCCTTGGCTCTTCGTTTTTTTTCTTTTCAAACTTCTATAAACTCATGTTGTCTAGATCTATATGTAGTTTGCACTTTTCTTGAAAAATTTCTCCTTGGCCGTTCCTTAGCCATTGCAAGTTGAAGCTGTCCAAAATGGACTTTCTTTGCTCTCAGAACAGCCTTTTCTGCCACACGGTTACCAAGCAAGATGTTTGTCTCTCGTTCAGTCTTACGTTGTTGAGACTTTTTCCTTAGCTCTCTGCTCTGTTCTCTCCTGTCGCACTGCCTCAGCACAGGGCCCCCTTCTCTCCTTTCCTCCTTTCTTACCTGACTAGTGCTCTTTTTCACCTCTTTTGCTCCAGGCTAGCTCTTTGTAGTTTATCTTCCATATTGTAATTTTTTCTTTTTTTGCCCAGGCTAAAATGTTCTTAATAACTTTCATGAAAAAACTCAAATTCCTCAGCTCAATAACAGGGGCCTTTTTTCATCTATCTTTAATCCTTTTATTTTTCCACTACTTCGTGTGTACCTTCTTTCTTAACCAGAGCAGAACCTTCTGGTGCCACACTCAGGTATATGTATTTTTATCCATTTAATCATTTTGCCTAGAGTATATGTGCTATTTCTCTCCCACTGAACGTGGCTAATTCCTGTCAAGGCTCAGTGAATGTCATTACCTCTGGAACGGCTTCACTGCCCTGATTCTAAACCACTCCATTCTGATTTATAGTCACATCCTCTGTTCACATCCCTGGGATCACATTACTTTATACATCCCTGGGGTCATACTACACTAGTCAGGTTGTATGGTGCGTGGCTATCTCCCATGAGACGCTAGGCTGTGAAGTCTCAATCGGGTCTGGATTTTTAGTACCTTAATTGGTTCTGGTCTATAGTAGGCACTCGGTGAATGTTGAATGAATGAATGATTTTGCTGTTGTATGGGTGGCTCAGCCTTTCCCACTGCGTTTTGATTGCAGTTCACGCTGTGAGAACTGGGGTTTCTTTCAAGAATGTGTTCGTTATTTGGAGAAAGGATGGTTTTGTTTTCTGTTACTTCTGTCTTAATAGCTTTATCAGTGGGTTTTGTAATTTAGGTTTCCGTACTGATCCCTCTTTTGGAGAATGAAGAGCTCTTGATTCCTGGCCAAGGTGACTGTTTAAAAGTGGCTCCTGGATTTCAGTTATTTGCAACCCGGAGGTATGTCACATTAACCTTTCCATTCTCACCATGCAGCCTCTTCCTCATAAGTTTGCATGCTAGAGTCCTGAGTCCAAAAGTCCTAAAATAGTCAGTTCTCTGGGCTGACTTTAAGCAAATTTAGTTGGAACTAATGACAGATCCA
Source organism: Saccopteryx bilineata (assembly GCF_036850765.1). Classification (NCBI taxonomy): domain Eukaryota; kingdom Metazoa; phylum Chordata; class Mammalia; order Chiroptera; family Emballonuridae; genus Saccopteryx; species Saccopteryx bilineata. The sequence goes on along the minus strand of NC_089490.1, from coordinate 63,194,574 downwards.
ACCATTTCATTCCTTACTAGTATTAATGGAGATAATTAATTTAGAAAATAAAAGGCCTTAAAAATAAGTAAGCAGTTTTAAAAAGCTTTATTGCCCTGGCTGGTTGGCTCAGTGGTAGAGCATCAGTCTGGCATGTAGAAGTCCCGGGTTTGATTCCTGGCCAGGGCACACAGGAGACGTGCCCATTTGCTTCTCCACCCTTCCCCCTCTCCTTTCTCTGTATCTCTCTCTTCCCCTCCTGCAGCCAAGGCTCCATAGGAGTAAAGTTGGCCAGGCTGCTGAGGATGGCTCCATGGCCGCCTCCTCAGCGCTAGAATGGCTGAGGAGCAATGCCCCAGATGGGCCAAGCATTGCCCCCTAGTGGGCATGCTGGGTGGATCCGGTTGAATGCATGAGGGAGTCTTGTCTGTCTATGCCGCCCCCCCCCCCCCCCCCCCCCCCCGCTTCTCACTTCGGAAAAAAACAACAAAAAAAACCTTTATATCATCTTTTCATGTTTTCAGAAATTATCAGAGGTGAGACTGTTGTCAGATTGTCCTGGGTTTGAGTCCTGACACTGATACTTTGTACCTGTGTGTACCTTGTTTGTCTGGCTATAATGGGGCTACTAAAATACCTACTTTATAACTTAGTGTAAGGTATAAGGAGTCAGTGAAATGACTTGCATTAAAGACTGTCACAAAGTAAGTGCCCAACTAATGGCTGACCATGATGACGGTGATAATAACATAGATTTCAAGCAGTTGAAAAACTTAATTGGACTGACCTGTGCTGGCCCAGTGGATAGAGTGTTGACCTGGAATGCTGAGGTTGCTGGTTCAAAACCCCGGGCTCACTCAGTCAAGGCACACATGAGAAGCAACTACTATGAGTTAATGCTTCCCGCTCCTCCCCCTGCCTTTCTCTAAATGTATCCTCTCTCTAAAATCAATAAAATAAAATCTTTTTTAAAATGTATTGATTTTAGAGAGAGGATATAGAGGTAGGGGGTTGGGGGGAGAGAAACAGAGACAGGAACCTTGATGTGTTCCTGTTTGTGCCCTGACTGGGGATCGAACCAGCAACCTCAGCGCTTCAGGACACTGCTCTAACCAACTGAGCCATCTGATCAGGGCAAAAAACAAAACAAAAACTTAATTGAATATAAGCATTGACAAAGGAATAAAACCTAAGCAAACTTAGTATATGTTTCTGTCTATATTTATAACACGAAGGCAGTGGTTTAATTCCTGTTTCTTTTCGATTACCTGTACAGGTTTTCTGTGGTCTTAAAATTTCTAAGAGTGAAACTGGTCATATTATTAGTGATTACATTTGTGTTTATTATACTTCAGTGAATATTCACTTCCAGATGGAATGTGGCACTAATCTAACAGTTCTCAAGAAACACCTTGCTAGGCCCTGTTAATTTTAATAGACCCTGATTTTATTTACAGAGATAAGGAAGTTTTTCCTGCTAGGTACATTTCGCAGAAAGTCCTGGGACATCACAGAAAGATGTTAGACAACCTTGAATTCAGTTCTCAGCTCTGCCATTTGTAGTCAGAGTTGATTGAGCAAGGGGCATTATTTTTCTCTTCCTCATGTGTTATGATCCCCTCAGGACAATTGTGAGGGTTAAATCAAATGGCTTTGGTGTATGTGCTTGCCTAGAGTATATGTTTCATGAATATTCCTTCTAAATAAATTTTTAATAATTTTGGGTATTTAGTTTTTGGTAATAAGCAGTGAACTTTTAATGTTGGATCCACCCGACAACCCCATCTGGGCCTTTCTCTTTCCTGAAGTTATGTCTTAAGAGAAATATGTTGCTGAGATCAGAGTACCTAATAGATTCATTTGCAGTGACTTGAAAGTAATTTGAAAGCTCTATTACTCCCCCTTTGGAAAAGAGTCAAACTTGGGTCAGTTGGCAGCTTTTCATCTGTTACCTGATCTAGAAGCCCAACATAGGGGTGTTTGGATCCAGAAGGAATGTGAGTTTTATTCATATGTGAGGTAGTGTCTAGCTAGCAAGGCATAACCAGGGCTGTGATTCAGTATTAAAATTGGGAGTTATGTATGACTTTGTTTGTTATTTTGAAATACAGACTTTTGAGCTGTGGAGGAAATTGGTATCGACCGCTAAATAGTCACGCTACTCTGCTAGATAAATACTGGACCAAAATTCACCTGGATAACATGGATAAGACAGAACTGAATGAGGTATGTGGTTATTAGAAAGTATTGATGCTGGGTTTTTTTATTTGTTTGCTTTTTGTTATTAAAAGTTCTAAACTTACATGTAGAGGAAATAGTATGTATCCCCAAAATACTCATTAACCTAATGTGCTAACAGTTAATATGCTAAAATTTTACTGTATTAACTTCATTTAGTATTTTTTATTTGCTAATATATTTGAAAGCAAACCCCTTAACATTTTATCTCCAAATACTTTTATGTCTCTCTAAAAATTTAAGGACATTTTTATATATAACCAAAATAACATTATACCCAATTAAAATAGTAATTCCTTGGTTCCATTTAATTCTCATAATATATTTGTTGACTCATTTGTCCCCAAAGGATCTTTTTACTAAGTTGATTTGTATCAATAGCTTTTACATTTATTAATAACTTAATGCACATTTTGATCTGGCTATTAATGAAAATTGAGATGAATTATTTTACACACTTTTTTTTTTTTAAGATGAGAGGAAGGGAGATAGTGAGACAGGCTCTCTCGGCTGTGCTCCGACTAGGATCCACCTGGCAACCCAGGTGGCTACCCCACCTGAGGCTGATGCTCGAATTAACCAAGCCATCCTCAGCGCGTTGGGCCACGCTTGAACCAATCAAGCCATTGGCTGTGGGAGAGGAAGGGGGAGAGATAGTTGCTTCTCCTGTGTCCTCTGACTGGGAATCAAACCCAGAACTCCATGAGCTGAGCTGACACTTTATCCACTGAACCACTGGCCAGGGCCCTATACATTTTATACACTGATTTACTTTGTAGTATTGCTGACTATCCTCTGTCATTAAGAGGTACTTCGTTTTACTCTGCTAACTCCTCGCCTCCCTTTGTATCCACCAATTCACTTGAAAGCTTCCCATCCCTCAGCGCTTCGTCTTGGGGACTGGCACATAAAGCATCGTCAGTGATGATTCAGGCACTGGAGGAGGGGTGCTTTGCTCTCTCTTTCTTTTTTTTTTTTTTTTTGTATTTTTCTGAAGCTGGAAACGGGGAGAGACAGTCAGACAGACTCCCGCATGCGCCCGACCGGGATCCACCCGGCACGCCCACCAGGGGCGATTTTGCTCTCTCTTAGTGTACGTTTTTTTAATATATATATATTAAAAAAAATATTTTTTTTGAGAGGGAGGGAGACAGGAAGGGAGAGAGATAAGCATCAGCTTGTAGTTGTGTCACTTTTAGTTCATACATGCCTTGGCAGGGTGGTGGGGGCTCAAGCCAGCAACCTTGGGATCATTTTAACAATCCCACACTGAAGCCGGCAGCCCCATGTTCAAGCCGGCAACCTCAGGGTTTTGAACCTGAGATCTCGGCACCCCAGGTCAGCACTCTGCCCACTGTGTGTGCCATCACCTGTCAGGCACTTGGTGTAAGTAATTTTTAGATAAACAAGTGACACAAGACAGTCTTCAAATATTTTATCTAGCATTTTAGATGTTTATTAGCAGAATTTTCAGGATATCTAGTTCACAAAAAAATAACAAAACAGAAAAGAACAACAACAGAAAAGGCTTGCTTTTTGATCTCCAAGAAGCTTTGCCTTGCCAGTGTGATTTTATAACTGTAGCCTATTTTGCACTTGTGATTTTCTTATCTCAGTCTAGTTCCCGGCTGAGGATCTCTGTATCTGATAGGGCTTTCTTTCCCCATCTTGCTGCCTTCAGGTATAGGCTCCTCCAGTAACTTGCCTTTGTGTCCCCACCATCCACTCGGTGCCTGGCACTGTGTAAACGTTTGCTGTATGGCTCTGTCATAGTGCAGCTCTTTTTTTTTTTTTTTTTTTTTTTTTACAATTTTAGATGTTTAAATGTTTAATTTTCAGACTTAAATTTCAGTCTATTCTATAAGGGAAGGATTGAAGTTCACATTTAGGTGTGATTTATTGGGGATTAAAAGGATGGGAACATTTGACAGCTACTCTTCTTAGTTCTTGTATTTTGTACTTAAAGTTCAAGTCAAAGCTTATCATTTTGTTCCTGTCATGCATAGCAGCGGGTCATTCTGCTCATAGGAAGTGCAGCAGGAGCATTCACCGCCTCACCTGAATGACGTATGTCATATTTAGATAGTTGACTTTGAATGCTCATTTGTTACTTTAAGCTTCTGGACTTTCTAATACATCCGAATAACACTCTCCTGAATAAATGGCTGGTGGTAAAACCCTTGTGTGTATTACCTAGGAAATAAAATAATCTATGCTGACCTCATGGGATGCCCAAAGAACTAACTGCATTTCTGTTGCTCCCAACCCCAGTCTCCTATGCATAGATTTTTTTTTCATTTGCTGAAATATCAAATTATACTTTGAAAAAATGAGATTTTTGTGTAGCGCTAGTTTCTTACCTAGTCCGTGCCGGGAACTCACCCTTGTCAGTTTCTCAAACCTTGTCTCCCCCATACACCTTGCATGTGCCCAGATGTCTTCAGTGTTGGTACCTTAGATGGTCTGCTTTCTCTCTGGCAGTGCCCGTTCACAGCCTCTGGTGACCTCTGCCGGATGTATCACTTGCTTTTTAGAATCTTTCTTGGTCTCCCAAGCAGGTTAACATTTACGCTACAAGCCTGATTTGCTTGTATATCTGCTTATGCCAGATGGAGTTACTTAAGGGCGGGCTCTATTCCTTCCTTGTTTTGTTTCCCTCTCCTTGGAACAGTGCTTGATATAAAGTAAGTACTGAAGTGCTTATCACAGGAATGAATCTCCAAAATGTATATCATTTGATAATAGAGCCATATCATGTCTGATTAGTAAATTAACATTATGTTTACATTTTTTTTTTTTCTTTTTTCATTTTTCTGAAGCTGGAAACAGGGAGAGACAGTCAGACAGACTCCCGCATGCGCCCGACCGGGATCCACCCGGCACGCCCACCAGGGGCAACGCTCTGCCCACCAGGGGGCGATGCTCTGCCCATCCTGGGCGTCGCCATATTGCGACCAGAGCCACTCTAGCGCCTGGGGCAGAGGCCAAGGAGCCATCCCCAGCGCCCGGGCCATCTTTGCTCCAATGGAGCCTTGGCTGCGGGAGGGGAAGAGAGAGACAGAGAGGAAAGCGCGGCGGAGGGGTGGAGAAGCAAATGGGCACTTCTCCTGTGTGCCCTGGCCGGGAATCGAACCCGGGTCCTCCGCACGCTAGGCCGACGCTCTACCGCTGAGCCAACTGGCCAGGGCAACATTATGTTTACATTTTAAATTTATGATAATAAAGAAAAGATATTCTTTGGCTAAGGTAGAAAATGAATGATTGGTGGATACATATAAATCTTTTTTATTCATAATTATTTTCCCAAATAGCTGAGTTTTTACTAAAGTATTAAACTTGACAAATTTTTTGTTCCAAGTAAAATTAGCCTTTTTTCACCCTGATTGTAACTATACATACTTTTCTTTTAAACAATTCCATTTATTTATTATTTAAAATTTTTTAATTTATTTGTAGGGAGAGAAGTGGGGGGTACGGGGAGCGGGAAGAATCAACTCCTAGTTTCTTGTATGTGCCTTGACTGGGCAAGCCTGGGTTTCAGACCAGCAACCTCAGCGTGCCAGGTTGACACTTGATCCACTGCAGGTCAGGGATACATACTTACATAATGAAATAACTACTCAGCAATAAAAAGGAATGAACTCCTTGTACATACAGTCATATCTGGGTGAATCTTAAGAACACCCTGAGTAAGAACCTGAGCTACACACCACATCCTGTAGGAATCCATAAAAATGACAGACTTAGACACAAAGCCTGTTGTCCAAAGGGGTTGGAATAAGATTCATGATTGCCAGGGCAGGGGTTGAGGGAAAGGATTGATTATAAAAGGGGCACAATTAAAAGTGAAGTGTTTTACCAGGGGAAGGGGCTTGCAGGGGTTGGGTTGGGAGAGGGGCATAAAGAGAGAGGAGCATGCAGTGACTGAGATAGTGATGTGACTTTGGGTGATGGGTATACCACATAATCATTCACCAGTTAAAGTGTTGTAGGGATGTTTACCTGAAACCTATGTGCTCTTTTTGATCAATGTCACTCCATTAAATGGAATTTTCTAAATAAAAATAAATAGCTAAATAAATAAAAATAAAAGGGGCATAAGGAAATGCTTTATTTTTAGGGGTGAGAGACCAATTTTATAGGTGTTTTCTCCGTACACAAAAATGTATGTTCTGTTTTTGAAAGATCCACGTGTGTAACCGTTAAATTGCATTTGTTGATTTTATTATTCTCTTAGGTCCTTATTTAAGTTTCAATCCATCTGAAGTATGCTTTCAGCAATATTTATTTAAAATCGTCCAGTAAAACAAAGTATGAAAAAATAAAATGTATAAGATCTATCACTTCAGATAATTTAATATATACAAAATATGTGGATATTTCATATATGAATTAGAATCACAGTATCCTTTTTAAGCTAAATTAAATTATTGGATTATAATATTTCTAATGTGTACATATTTCTCTTCTCAAATAGATTTGACTGAACAATTTTATATTATAAAACCTTGGAACCAATATTATGAATACTTAGTATTATACTGCAGAAAAATTCTCTAGCTATTCAAGTGAATAGGAGGAGATATTTTGCTTTTAAATTTTTATTGTCTGCTTTTTTAAGATCAGCTGTTTTGTTTTGTTTTTCCTTTTTTTCATTTTTCTGAAGCTGGAAACAGGGAGAGACAGTCAGACTCCCGCATGCGCCCGACCGGGATCCACCCGGCACGCCCACCAGGGGCGGTGCTCTGCCCCCCAGGGGGCGATGCTCTGCCCATCCTGGGCGTGGCCATATTGCGACCAGAGCCACTCTAGCGCCTGAGGCAGAGGCCACAGAGCCATGCCCAGTGCCTGGGCCATCTTTGCTCCAATGGAGCCTTGGCTGCGGGAGGGGAAGAGAGAGACAGAGAGGAAAGCGTGGCGGAGGGGTGGAGAAGCAAATGGGCGCTTCTCCTGTGTGCCCTGGCCGGGAATCGAACCCTGGTCCTCCGCACGCTAGGCTCTACCGCTGAGCCAACCGGCCAGGGCCAAGATCAGCTGTTTTTATTAGTACTTAACACTAATTCCTTTTACTGTGATCTGCTTTTAAAAGGTTTTTCTTTTTTAATTCATTGCTTCTAATTTGCCTTTGGCTGAGAAATGACGCAGCAAATCTCACTAGAATTATATTTACAATTAGAGTAAATAGTGCTTGCAGGATTCTTCAGTGAGTAAGTCCTGGGAAGTAGATATATATGTTACCTGGAGAGGCATTTTTCCCATGTGGCTTCTACACCCTAAGCTCTGTTATAAATGGTGAGATTTCTTGCTAGATTCTGGATAGGAAAATATTCAGGGTCTTTGAGAGAAAAGCGGCCGTGGGTAAGGGCAGAAATTCTTATACTTGGTAAAGATGACAAATATTTTAAAGATAGACAGTTTTTAGTTGGCTAGTGTTAGTAGCAGTTTCTGTGGGCTTTTAAAAATCACTGTGTCTGCTGCTAAATTTTCTTTGCTCTTTTCCTCCCTTTTTCAGGTTCTTCGGAACAGATACCCCAGCCTCTTGGCAGCTGCTGACCACCTGCTGGACATTTACCTCCAGCTTACGGGAGAGAAGCATCACTCTTTGGGTGATGAGGGTTCTGTTGGAGGTGAACAGGCACCTCAGGAAGGGTCAGAAGCCGGAAGAGAAAACAAAAGACTAAGCCTTGAGGGACGAGAATTGTCTCTAAGGTACTGGACTAGACACTTTTTTAAAAATTTATTTATTAGGTGAGAGGTAGGGAGGCAGAGAGACAGATTCCTGCATGTGTCTGACCGGTATCCACCCAACAATCCCCATCTGGGGCTGATGTTCTCTGCCCATATGGGGCATTGCGCCGTTGCTCAGTAACCAAGCTATTTTGGCGCCTGAGGCAAGGCCATGTAGCCATCCTCAGCACCTGGGTCCAACTTGCTCATTTGAGCCATGGCTGTGGAAGGGTGGGGGGATGGAGAAGCAGATGGGCGCTTCTCCTGTGTGCCCTGACCGGGAATTGAACCCGGGACTTCCACACGCCAGGCTGATAATCTCCTGCTGAGCCAACCGGCCAGGGCTTAAACACTTTTTTGAGTTGATATTTTAAAATCTGCTTCCCTCAAAAGTTCTTACCAGCTAGAACTCTAAATGCTTACAAGAGGTCAAGTTTGAAATTAGACTTCTGGGCAATGGCGTCAGATCCCTTTTTCAGATCTTTGGTTACTTATTAGGAAGACTGTAAAGGTAACATTATTTTTGCTTTAAAAAATACCTTTTAACGCTAGAGTTGGGAATAGTTACCAACAATTCTTTCACTGGATGTCCTTTTGTAACAGTTGCAATCTTAATCTTAAATACAACCCTTGGATTTTGCTGTATCTAGTGAGTTCTGTGCCTTTTCTCTCCATTCTCCCTGGTTGCCTTGCCCTTTGAGAAGTGAGAGTTAGATATGGGCAGCTCCTCAGCGCTGAGAGTTGCTCCCCTTCCCCTTGTCTGGTATGGATGGGGAAGAAATGAGTGATAGGTCACTTCCTGGTAGGGGTGGGGACTGGGACCAATCACTCTTTTATCTGTTACTGTTTATCTTCACATTGCCAGAAAAAAGGAGAAACTTCATTGACAGGTGTCCCCATGCTTAAGTGGACCATATAAACTGATGCCTTTGATGTCTTTAGCCTGTGGTTTTTTATTTCTTGACTTTTTTTTTAAGGGATCTACTGAATTGGTGTAACAGGATTGCTCATAGCTTTGATAGTCTGTCTTCATCAGCATCATTAAATATTTTTCAAGAGGTAAGATACAGTTACAGTTTTCTCATTTGTTTATTCCATGTCCTATCAGGCTATTGATTTCCATTGTTATTTTCTGTCTCTTGACTGCTCTGAGAGTTTTCTTTTGTGTTTATTATCCTTAGCTAGTTAAAACTGAACTAATGTTGACTTAAAACTAATAGGGCATAATAAATGTTTTGTAGTTTTTGAAATATATAGGTAACTGCCTATCACTTCTTGGCCGTTTGCCTAAGATCAAGTGAAACAGGTTATTACTTAATGCAAATAAATGTTGGTTGAGGTAAAATAAAACAGGTACTAAAATTATATTTAAAATGGAAAAAATCATCTAGATGGCAATAATGTTATAAAATATAACGTTTTTAAGATGTGTAATATTTATTCTTACATGTAATCTCTTAGTCTGTACAATAGGTTTGTATTTCTCCGCTTACCTCAGTAGGGCCTTTTAACTTTAGTTCAGAGAAATTTATGTGCAGGTGGCAAAGTGTAACCTTGAGTGCTGGGCTTGGGAATTTGTACTTTTAAAGTAACACTGTAGCATTGATAGGGATCCTCTTATTTTCTTTAGTCTCTATTTTAGGATGTCATCATGTATTTGCATATAAAACTACTTTACTGAATTATAATTCACTTACCATAAGATTTACTCTTTTAGCCAGACCAGGCAGTGATGCAGAAGATAGAGTGTCAGACCGGGATGCAGAGGACCCAGGTTTGAAACCCTGAGGTTGCTGGCTTGAGTGCGGGATCATAGACATGATCCCATGGTTGCTGACTTGAGCCCAAAGGTCGCTGGCTTGAAGCCCAAGGTTGCTGGTTTAAGCAGGGGGTCTCTCGCTCTGCTGTAGGCTCCCCCCCCCCCCCCCCCCCCCCGTCAGGGCACATATGAGAAAGCAATCAATGAACAACTAAGGTTCCACAATGAAGACATACTTCTCATCTTTCTCCCTTCCTGTCTGTCTGACCCTATCTGTCCCTCTCTCTGTAGAAAAAAAAAGATATACTTTTTTAAAGTGTACAATTCCAAAAATTATGCAGCCATCACCACTATCTGATTTTAGAACACATCACCCTAAAAAGAACGCTTTTGTACCCATTAGCCATCATCCCCACTTTCCCTCTATAACCCCTGCCACCCACCTGTCTACCTTCTGTCGGCAGATTTGCTGATTGTGAACATTTCATGTAAATGGAATCATACAATATGTGGCCTTTTGTATCTGGCTTTTTAAATTCAATATATACTCTCTTAATTTATGTTGAATGTAGCATGAGTCAGTACTGTGTACTACTGTTGACAATGAGAAAATACAGGAAAGCAAAATGACAAAATGTATTTCCCTATCCAGGGATTCCCCACCATTTGTTAAGACCTTAGTGCATCTTCTGGATCTTTCTATGTGTTTAGGTTTAAGAAGTCTCACTATATCAGAGTTCTCCCTTTAAGCATACAACTGTGTTGAAGACATCAGGACAGTTGTATTGCAGAATATTCCACCTTCGGGCTTTATCTAGTTGCTTCTTCTTTGCTCTGACGTCAGTTGGTGTTGTGTAATTCAGTCCATTTCTGGTACTGACTATCTGGAGTTAGTGTAGACCCTGTACGTTCAAGGTCTTAACTCCTCCATAAGACTGCCCCCACTTGAGACTGTAGCTGTAAGTCTTGGAGGCCTCTCACACTGTGACCTACTAGCTTTAAATTCAGGGGTTCCTATGACCATCTCAGGTTCAGTAGTGGACCCACATAACTCATTGAAAACACAATATGGTACAGGTTATAGTTTTTTTCTGTGTGTGTGACAAAGAAACAGAGAGGGACAGATAGGAACAGACAGGAAGGGAGAGAGATGAGAAATACCAATTCTTTGTTGTGGCTCCTTAGTTGTTCATTGATAGCTTTCTCATATGTGCCTTAACCAGGGGACTATAGCAGAGCCAGTGACCCCTTGCTCAAGCCAGTGACCATAGGGTCATGTCTATGATCCTACGCTCAAGCTGGCGACCTCAGGGTTTTGAACTTGGCTCCTCCGCGTCCCAGTCTGATGCTCTGTCCACCACTGCCTGATCAGGCAGGTTACAGTTTTAATATAAAAGATAGAACAGTCAATCAAAAGAGATGCATAGTACAAGGTCTTACAAGTCCCAGCAACAGGAACTTCTGTTGTTCTTGTAGAATCAGGGTGTACCACCTTTTTGGTACATCACTTCCACCAGCAAGGAAGCTCTCCACACTCTGGATATCCAGTATTTTTTGGGGGTCTTATTATGTCATTGGCCATGTTATTGAGCTCAGCCTAGTATCTCTCCTGTCCTCAAATGTTGCTAGTGGAGCTGTAAGTCGTTATCCTCCAATCAGACGTTGGTCTTTCTGGCCTGGCAAGTGTAACGGCCTATCCAGAGTCAGCTTGTTTAGCATAATAAACTCTGGTGTGGTCCAGAGGGGCTCTAGTGAGTAACAGAAGACACTCCTATTCCTGCTAATTCCAAGAGGTTTTGAAACTCTGTGCCAGGAATTAGGAACAATGACCAGATAAACTCTTTCTTTTGAAAATGCTTGTGTGAAGTTTATTGCTGGTGGTGGCAGAACCAAATACTGTAAGTCCTCACTTAAGTCATTGATAGGTTTTTAGAAACTGCAAATTAAAGCAAAATGACCGATAATGAAACCATTTTGCAATAGGCTAATTGATATAAACAAGAGTTAAGTTCCTACAGCATATTTTTGGTCACTACCTTCTAAGTAAAGACCTCAAACATTTCTAATATTAGACATTGAAATAAATGTGAGCCATACATACATTTAAGACAGATTAATAAAGGCAAGTAAGATGATTATTTTCAGACCCACTGACTCCAGCTCAGGGTCACAGTGGCTTCTCCCAGCAGCTTGGTACAAGGTGGTGCCCAACTCTGGACAGGACTCCTTCCATGACAGGGTGCATCCATGTGTAACACACACTCACTCAGACTGGGCATGCGTATCTGGGATGTGGGAGGAAACCGCAGTACTGGAAGAAAACCCACATAGATGTAGGGAGAATGTGCAAACCACACAGACTTTGGCCCTGGCTGGAATTGGTTATTTTTTTCTCATCAATATGAGGTGATATTGAACAAAATAATATTACTTGTGGACCTGCTATATATTCTTTATTATGCCACATTCATGGTGTTCTTTTCTTTGTCATTTATCTGTTGTCTTTCCTATAAATAGAAGTTTAACAAAATGCTTGGATATTCAAATTCCAGAAGGCACGTATCTGCTTGGCCCATCAGTAGTTGCTAAGGTTGCTCACTGGGTTAAAGACAAGTGGTCCCTTTATTGCCCACCAGGAGTTTCCCCGTTAGAGCTAGAAAGTAATGATGATTTGGTGTAATTTCCATTGTCTGAGAGTCAGTTCCCCCACAGACCATATGCCTGATGATTAAAACTTAATGCTATTTTTCCCAAAATGAAATTTATTTTTGTTTTTTTACTAATTAACCAGTATGTTGATAACAAAGCCTTCACATTTGCCTCTCTCATGGCAAGGTCCTTGAGTGTAGGGTTGGTACCTTATTTATACTCTTCTTAGACTTTGAATTTCATGTTGTTCCCTTTTGTGGCCAGGATAGTGGCATTCTGTTATAAATAAATTATTTAAAAAATCAGTTGGCATTTACCTTTGTTCTTTTAATAGGCTCTGGACTGTTTCACAGCAATGCTTTCCAAGAATACAAGCAAACTGAAAATGGCAGAAGTCATTGGAAGCAAATTGAACATTTCCAAGAAAAAGGTATACACTATTTTTATTTCCCGTTCAAGCAAGCTGTAATAGCTTATTTGCTGGTTTCTGATTCGGACCTGGATTAGTTTCTGCAGTAACTGCCGCCTCTTTCAGAGTTGGTAGTTTATTGTTGCCTCTCGTGGCCATAAAGCTCTCACTACCTCCTAGGTAAGTAGTTTTCCTTGTGTTCCACATTCTTAAAGTGAGCTTCCTGGTGTCCTATGTCACATGCACGCCTTATTTTCCACTGTTTTAATGAGCATGTTATTCTGTAGGTATAGACTCAGGAATGGAACCATCTTAGTAATACCTTTATCTTTATAATTTTATGCACGAGTAGATTTTATTAATATCTTCAAACATTAGAAAGGTTGAGTAGTATCAGTGAACTTCTGTAAACACACTACTTGGGTTTATTACCAACATTGTTAATATTTTGACATTCTTGTTTTATATCAAAATATGTTTTTTTAGAGAAGAAAGCCTTTTAGCAGTGGTGTTTGTTGCTGACTTGAGAAGTGTCTGGAGCCTTTCTTGAGTCAAGATCTCTGCCATTCCCAAATAAATGATTCAAAAAAGTTTGTGTCAGGAACTGAAATAGTTAGAGGTGATCCTTAGGCTTCTGAAAATGTTGGGATGGTTTTGGCTGCAAGTAACAGAACACTTACTTAAAGGGCTTAAACAATAAAATTATAGTAGGCAAGAGAAATGAAACTACCACTATTGGCTTTGATTGATCAGTGTTCATCTCTTTTGGTTGAAGAGAGGTTCATTCACCTTCACTGAGTACTTTGCCCCTTTCTTTCTACCCAAACCTGATCAAAAGCTGGGTTCTTTGGGTTAACAACTAGGATGAGAAAGGAAGGAATGGCAGCTGAGTCGACGTCCTGGAGCGTCTGTGACAGCCTCTCTTTCTGCTTTGTCAGTGGTGAGATGTACCAAAGTTTAGTCAAGTCACTGTTTCCTGTATTACGTTAGAGATTTAAAATAGAAGGAGGCACTCGAATCCATGTTAACACAGTATATTAAAAAACTTAATAAAAAAAGAAAAAGATAGAAGGAGACATAGCTGAAGAAATGCACTTTGACTTTTAAATATCTTTTAGGACTAGAGTTTCTGTTTATGCTGTTTGGGGTATCATTGTGTTTACTTGAGATTTGGGCAGATCTCTAAGTAGGCTTATTTGAATGAGTAAAAGGTACTATTTCAGGGAAACATTCATAAATGTTTTTTAAAAACATTAGAAATTTGGAAAATTAAAACATATAAAGCAATTAAAAGCTAATTTGCCTATCTTGGAAGTCCAAAGTACCTTTTAGTTAAAAGCTAATTAGAATGTCATAGTAAGCCTCATGGATGAGGAAATGTTTGAAAGTATTTAAAATGTTACTCAGGTAAAATCTTTCCCCTCCCCTAGGCTGAATTCTTCTGTCAACTTTATAAACCAGAAGTTGTGATCAATGAGCTAGATGTGCAAGTGGGTCGAGTTCGGCTCCTACGGAAACAAAGTGAGGCTGTTTATCTTCAGAGGTAAGTAGGGTTCCTAACCATTATGAGAACTGTGAAGTTACTAGGGATTTGATAGAAGGTCTGGTGCAGTCCCTTTGAGCTAAACAGTGTCTGAACTGGGATCTCTCCAGTGCGTGTGATGGTAAGGAGTATTATTTCCCAAAGTATGTTCTGTGAAAGTAGATCAATTTTGGGAGAAGACTGTTCAACCCACTACAGTTAATAACTATTATTATCCAAATGTTACAGGTGAGAAAAGCGAGGTTAAGAGAGGTTAAGTCATTTGCTTGAAGTGACAAAGCTGGTATAGATAATATCATCTCTTATTGGTGTTTTGAGTCACCAGAGCCTGTAAGTACTCAGAACTGAGTACACACATGGTTTGTGGAATGAATGAGTTCTGCATTTTGTATGTTATAAGGATATTGTTATAGCACAAAGACGGTTATTCTCAGTTGTTTTTAGAGTGAGAGAGAGACAGGAAAGGAGAAAGATGAGAAGCATCAACTCATGGTTGTGGCACCTTAGTTGTTCATTGATTGCTTTCTCATACGTGCTTTGACTAGGGGTCTCCAGCTGAGCTAGTGACCCCTTGCTCAAGCCAGTGACCATGGGGTCATATCTGTGATCCCACGCTCAAGCCAGCGACCCGTGCTTAAGTTTGTGAACCTGTTCTTAAGCCGAATGAGCCTTCATTCAAACCAGCGACCTCAGGGTTTTGAACCTGGGTCCTCAGTGTCCCAGGCTGACACACTATCCACTGTGCCTCTGCCTGGTTAGGCATGAGTTGGAGTTGTCTTCTCATTCTTATTTGCTGAGTCTAGAAAATCTGGTTCCTCAAAGCAACACTAGAAAAGCTTGAATCCTGCTTCTCTTAACTGCTTGCTTACTTTCCCCTTCTCAGGGAGAGACTCACTTTTGCTGCTACGAGGCCATCCTCTGTTCTGATTGAACAGCTTGCAGTGTGCATTAGCAAAGGAGAGCCTGTATTGCTGGTGGGAGAGACCGGGACTGGCAAAACCTCCACTGTGCAGTACTTGGCTCACATTACAGGTAACTACTGGGGGCAAGCACTCTGCCCCCAGAAAAATAAACAGTTCATGTTGATCGCTTTTTTAGTTTTTGAAAATGAAGTCAGAACACTGGAGTTTAAAAGTGGCAGCACTTCACTTTCCCTAGAAGTAACCACTGTTAGTGGGTTGGTGTTAACGTTTTCTTAGTTCTGTTCTGCAGTCTGCAAATACAGTGCATATACGTACAGATTTGGTTTTGTTTTGAAATAAATGGAATTATGCTCTGTGTATTGAATTTAGTTAAGCAAATTGGACATCTTTAAAAGCAACTGCCTCATTTCTATTCTAATGTCTAAATAATATTCCACACTGGATATTTCATTCTGATTTATAGACATTGACTTACTGGAGGATTTTCGTTGTTTCCAGTTATCTGATGCTAGAGCTATAATACACAGTGAATCTTCTTACACATGTCTCTGGGGTAGGTGAAATTATTGAGGTCTAAAAGCAGAACGAGAGGGTCAGAGGAAATGCACATTTAAAGATTTTTTTCTGTGCCCATGTCTGCACATCTTTAAAGATACCCTGGATTCCATCTTTAAGTTTTGGAATGACCATTTTGTCCTTATATTTTTAAAGGCCACCGTTTGAGGGTTGTCAATATGAATCAACAGAGTGACACTGCAGACTTGCTTGGAGGGTAAGTGCAGCTTTAAATATTTTTCTTGTTATTTTGTGTTTACTGCTTGAGGTAGGAAATACTGTTCTTTTACAAAGCTCAAAACTAGCCTTGGAAAAATGTTCAAAATCTTGCACCCTGCCCCAGCAGAGTATTTATTAGAATTTATTGGGGAGCTTTTGTGTGTGTGGATGTTTCTCTTCATTTTAAAGAATACCTGAGGTTCTGGCTCTCAAAAATCACACTGAGAGATAAGTATCTAATCAACAAATATTTGTGTGTGCAGTTGCTTATCTAAAGTATGTTCTGGAGTCACACTGTTCCAGCTGGACTCTTCCTGCAGTGAAAGGGTTAGAACACCAAATAGCACTCTGCTTGCCTACATGTTGTCCGTGGGGCTCCACTGTGCTCATTAAAATCCTGTCTTCCCTTTTGGCATTTTGAATGTTAGTTTCAGGAGCAATTTTTGTGCTGAAGGCTGTAAAACTGATGGATACTCACTGGCATACCTTATGTTGAGCGATGCTGGGATCCTGTTAACTCTAAAGGATTACATTAAAAATCCTTAAAGGCCTAAAGTAATAGAATTTATTGCTTTTTATGGCATGTGCCAGAAAGCTTTTCATTTATCTCTCTCTCTCTTTTTTTTTTTCTGAAGTTGGAAACGGGGAGGGAGGCAGTCAGACTGACTCCCGCATGCACCTGACCGGGATCCACCTGGCAAGCCCACCAGGGAGCGATGCTCTGCCCATCTGGGGCGTCGCTCTGCCACAACCAGAGCCATTCTAGCGCCTGAGGCAGAGGCCACGGAGCCATCCTCAGTGCCCAGGCAAACTTTGCTCCAGTGGAGCCTTGGCTGCGGGAGGGGAAGAGAGAGACAGAGGAAGGAGAGGGGGAGGGGTGGAGAAGCAGATGGGCGCTTCTCCTGTGTGCCCTGGCTGGGAATCGAACCTGGGACTCCCGCACGCCAGGCTGACGCTCTACCACTGAGCCAACCGGCCAGGGCCTTATCTCTTTTTTTGAGGGTCACATTCTGCCCTAGCATTATTTCTAAATTTATTTATTTTAATTATTGATTTTACAGGGGTTGGGGGAGTGAGCAGTATCAACTCATAGTTGCTTCACTTTAGCTGTTGATTGCTTGCTGTATGTGCCTTGACCAGGCAAGCCCAGAGTTTTGAACTGGTGACCTCAGTGTTCCTCTCCTCTGGTCAACTCTTTATTAACTGTGCCTCCACAGGCCAGGCCTAGCAGTATTTCTATTTTCACTCTTCGTCTCCCCTGTCTCCTTGTTCTGGGTATAGTGCCCCTTCACAGTCCTCCTTCAGGGGGTGCTCTTCCTTTGCTTACCCACCCACTGCTTATGTTAATTAAAGCTTTTAAATTTATATTCTGTCTTAAA
Source organism: Saccopteryx bilineata (assembly GCF_036850765.1). Classification (NCBI taxonomy): domain Eukaryota; kingdom Metazoa; phylum Chordata; class Mammalia; order Chiroptera; family Emballonuridae; genus Saccopteryx; species Saccopteryx bilineata. The sequence goes on along the minus strand of NC_089490.1, from coordinate 63,177,194 downwards.
ACTAATTAGCTGAGGTTTCTTTAACCCTACTTACTTTCACTTTGTTATTTTTCCTCGGTGATCTTTCTATCTCGTTTTTATTTTACTTCTGTTCAGTTGGCATTTAAATCCCCCCATTCCCTTACTAAGATACTTGGCAACCTTTTTTTTTATTACTATATGGAATTTATTATTTAGCTAGGCATGTTTGTCATACTGTGTATATCTGTATTTACGTAAGTTTTTAGAAATGTCCTGTTAAGTATTTCTAACACAGATGGTATAAATCTCATACTAATTGAGCATAGCCCGGACCTGTCTTTTCTAAAAGTTTGTGACGTTATGTCAGCCATTGCAAGTAGATTTAAATGTGTAGTGAGTACACAGGAGCCCATTTGCAATCGATGTGGTAACTGGAATTTTATTTTGGTAAACTTGAAAAGAATATTATATCCATTGTTCCTTGTTAGTAGTCTAGCATCAGTTATCAGAAGAAAACCTGCATACACTTTAGTTTTTGTGTGGTTGGAAGTATGCATTGTTTTCTATACTTTTGTATTACTGGAAAGTGGTATAAATCAAATCATTTTAATATATAATATAATGGGATATATATATATGATTGCCTTGTTTAACAATCCTATGTATAAAATGGGAAGACCAAAAATGATTGTATAAAGGCAGGGAAGTGGAAAGTAAAATTCAGGCATAGGCAGGAAGAGGGACAGAGAGGGGGTATATTTCTGTTCTTGGGATGTGTGATTAGTTTCATGTTTATGTATTATAACTTAATTTAAACATATTTTGCATGTGTCAGATACTATGGTAAGAAAAATAGAAGAAATTTATAGACCTAATTAGTCTGGTTTGCAAATCTTCTTTTAAATAATTTATTTATTTTTTTAATTATTGAGGCTAAAAAAAATTAAGGCTAAAATACTTGATAAAAGTAAGGCCTTAAAGACCATTAGACTCTTAAACTACTTTTCTAAAGATCGCCTCTGATCTTTGTTAGAGTATGTACCCCTTGTTTTTTGATTATTGTTAGTGTGGTGTATCTTTTCTGTCATTTAATTTTTAACTAATTTTGCCCTTATATTTAAAGTGAGTTTCTGTTAGGTAGTAGGTAGACCTTCAAATTACCTGAAAGTAGAAAACTAAACCAAATTTCAACAGCATTAAGGGTGAGGAGAGCTTATGAGAAGGAGAAAGAGTAGAGGACTTTGAGGAAGCAAATGAAATCATTCCAGAAAGAGCCTGACCAGGCAGTTGCACAGTGGATAGAGCGTTGGACTGGGATGCGGAGGACCCAGGTTCGAGACCCCGAGGTTGCCAGCTTGAGCGCAGGATCATCTGGTTTGAGCAAAGCTCATCAGCTTGGACCCAAGGTCGCTGCCTCGAGCAAGGGGTTCCTTGGTCTGCTGTAGCCCACGGTCAAGGCACATATGAGAGAGCAATCAATGAACAACGCTAAGGTGTCACAACGAAAAACTGATGATTGATGCTTCTCATCTCTCTCTGTTCCTGTCTGTCCCTGTATGTCTCTCTGACTCTCTGTCTACATAAAAAAAGAAATCATTCCAGAAAGAGAACGTCTGGTGGGGAAATCCGAGCACTTCGTGGCGCTGACTGGAGAAGAGCACTGGGAGGGGCAGCGCAGAGGGAGCGAGAGAGACAGTGAAAGGGAAGGGGCCCTTGAGAACTTAGCACTGAAGGAAGGAAAAAATGGGAGGAAGATTGAAGGTCTCATGGAAATTAAATGTCCAGCCCTGTCCTCCTACCACCCACAGAAAGAGAAACTGCAGGAGAGAGCAGGCTGGAGTCCTGACCCCAGCGTGCAGAGCAGTGTGTATCACTCCAGTTACTCAGCATAGCTGTTTTCTGTTGCTTTTGCACTTGGTGCTCTTTCACGTATTATAATTTTGGAGAGTCATTTCCTTTTTCAAATGAATGCCTGGCAGGCTCCATATATATAACGGGTAGAACTGGAGTTACTTTCCATGGGGGCCTGGTATTCTAGGACCTCCCACACTGCCTTTAGGCTGCTTTTTTTTTTTTTTACACAGAGAAAGGGATAGAAGGAACAGACAGACAGGAACGGAGAGAGATGAGAAGTATCAATCATCAGTTTTTCGTTGTGGCACTTCAGTTGTTCATTGATTTCTCATATGTGCCTTGACCTTGGGGCTACAGCTGACCGAGTAACCCCTTGCTCAAGCCAGCGACCTTGGGTCCAACCTGGTGAGCTTTTTAAAAAATTTTTCTTAACAGAAACAGAGAGAGAGTCAGAGAGAGGGATAGATAGAGACAGACAGACAGGAACGGAGAGAAATGAGAAGCATCTATTATCAGTTATTCATTACACGTTGCAACACCTTAGTTGTTCATTGATTTCTCATATGTACCTTGATTGTGGGCCTTCAGCAGACTGAGTAACCCCTTGCTCAAGCCAGCGACCTTGGGTCCAAGCTGGTGAGCTTTGCTCAAGCCAGATGAGCCCACGCTCAAGCTGGCAACCTCGGGGTCTCGAACCTGGGTCCTCCACATCCCAGTCCGACGCTCCATCCACTGTGCCACCGCCTGGTCAGGCTAGGCTGCTCTTGAGACAACTTTTCTCTGCAGAAGACACTGGAAACCCTGCTCTATACTGGGTCAGACACCGCGTCACCAGTTCTCCCAGGTGTCAGGTTAGTTCTCATTGAGGGTTAGTGTCATAGTTCATTTTGCTTTTTTTCTTTTGTGAGATGTAGGTATGTTTGCTCATTTTTAATCACTTACTTGAAATATGTATTGACTTAATTTTCAGAACTATGTTCAGCTTGAAATGAATGGAATTTTCTCTTAAGGAACTCAAATCTAATTGGAAATATTAAACCACTTCCTTCATTCATGAATTCAGTATACTGAACCAATTAGTAACTGTAATGATTATAACAGCTAACACTTAATTTTTTTTTTTTTTTGTATTTTTCTGAAGCTGGAAACGGGGAGAGACAGTCAGACAGACTCCCGCATGCGCCCGACCGGCATCCACCCGGCACGCCCACCAGGGGCGAAGCTCTGCCCACCAGGGGGCGATGCTCTGCCGTGACCAGAGCCACTCCAGCGCCTGGGGCAAAGGCCAAGGAGCCATCCCAGCGCCCGGGCCATCTTTGCTCCAATGGAGCCTTGGCTGCGGGAGGGGAAGAGAGAGACAGAGAGGAAGGGGTGGGTGGAGAAGCAAATGGGCACTTCTCCTATGTGCCCTGGCCGGGAATCGAACCTGGGTCCCCCCGCACACCAGGCCGACGCTCTACCGCTGAGCCAACAGGCCAGGGCCTTAAAATTTTTTTATATAAATTAAAAAAATTTATATAAAAATTACTGATGTGGCACTCATGTGCCAGGCACTGAATTGAATCCTTTATCTGTGCCAGTCCACTTGTCCTTAACAACCGTGAGACGCAGACTGTTCATGATCTCCATTTCATACATGAGAGAAGTGAAGCACACAGGGGTTTAGCATTGTGTTCCAGGTAATGGCTGGTCCATGGTGTGAACCCAGGTAGTCTGCCTTGAACATCTGTATTCTTGGTCATTATTCTGCCTCAGCTTGGATGCATGGAACAGACTGACAGCTGTCAGAGGGGAGGGGTGTGCAGGGTTGGATGAAAGTAGGTAAAGGAATTAGACAGAAAACATATGTATATATATATAACACATAGAAACTGATAACAGTGTGGTGATAACCAGAGGGAAAGGGGACTGGGGGTTGGTGGAGATGGGCGAAGGGGGGAAATAAGTGGGGACAGAGATTTTGCGTGGAGCAGTGGGCACACAGTGCAGTGTGCAGGTGATGATTTTTTGAATTGTACACTTGAAACCTGTATGACTTTTTGAATGTTACCTCAATAAATTCAATTAAAAAATTCTGGACCTGACCTATGGTGGCGCAATGGATAAAGCGTTGACCTGGAATGCTGCAGTCACTGGTTCAAAACCCTGGGCTTGCCTCGTCAAGACACATGTGGGAGTTGATGCTTCCTCCTCCTCCTCCTCCTCCTTCTTCTTCTTCTTCTCTCTCTCTCTCTCTCTCTCTCTCCCTCCCTCCCTCCTTTTCCATTTATACTACTATGTTTAAGGCTAACAGTTTTATTTAAGTCATGTATATTTTAATTTCTTAGCACTTCTGTTTTCTTTTTGGTTCTCTCCTTTTGCCTGGTCCAGTACATGGATCTGTCACCATTGTTTCCACTCCTAAGCTCCCTGAAGTGCACCTGCCATTTAGTAGTTACGGCGACCCTTTTATTTTATTTATTTATTTATTACATTTTTTTTTCTTTTTATTCATTTTAGAGAGGAGAGAGAGAGAGAGAGAAGAACTGGGGGGGGGGGGGGGAGCAGGAAGCATCAACTCCCATATGTGCCTTGACCAGACAAGTGCAGGGTTTCGAACAGGCGACCTCAGTGTTCCAGGTTGACGCTTTATCTACTGCGCTACTACAAGTCAGGCCACAGTGATTCCATTTATAGTGTAATCAGATTACATCACCTCTTCCTCAAATTCCTCCACTGGCTTCTTAGTCCATTTAGAATATAATACAAAGGCTTTATTTTGACCTGTATAGCCCCTCATAATCTGGCAGTGGCATTTTTCTGACATAATAGCCTTCCTTCAGCTCTGCGGCCCAGCCCTAGCCACCACACAGCATTTGATTAGATTGTAAACTGCAGAGGGGCAGGACCTGTGGGTCTTACTTACATGGTGCCTAACACATGACAGGTACTCAGGGCATTTTTGTTGAATACATGGAGTAAACAGATGTCTTTACTAATGCGTTGGTGCTCACTAGGAAGTAAAAATGTTTTAAGTTCTTATACTTTCTATTTCTGGAATCAAACTCTTTGATATAGATTCTCAGTATCAGGACATGGGGTTGTACTCACCTCATTATTCCTGCATCACAGGCCAGTGAGTAAATAGTATCTGGGAGTTCTCCAAAGTGCTAGACTGCTCTGAAGCATATTTGGTATTGTTTCATTTCTCAACTTGTTATTTTTCTTGGATAAATTTATGTTACCATCTTTGAATTGTAGTATTTAGTATTTTAGGCTATGGGAAATTGTATACTTGAGATTTTCTGGGAGTAATTAATTAGTGCTACTCAAGACAACTTACTGTTTAGCTAGAGCAGTGTTTCTTGACTCTTTTCATTATTAATAACTTCAACCCCCGAATATTAAATTAAAAATTATTTTAAATGAATTTCCTAACTCGCCAGCCAGATAAATAAAATGCTAAGGAATAAGAGAGAATTTAAATACTATGGAAAAGCCTGACCAGGCAATGGTGCACTGGATAGAGCGTCAGTGTGGATGCTTAAGACTCAGGTTCGAAACCCCAGGTCAACCGGCTTGCACACGGGGTTGCCGACTTGAGTATGGGATCATAGAGATGACCCCATGGTCACTGGCTTAAGCCCAAAGGTCATTGGCTTGAAACCCAAAGTCACTGGCTTGAACAGGGTTCTCTGGCTCAGCTAGAGCCCCCCTACCAGGCAAGGCACATATAAGAAAGCAGTCAGTGAACAACTAAGGTTCTGCAACTAGGAGTTGATGCTTCTCATCTCACCTCCTTCCTGTCTATCCCTGTCTCAAAAAATAAAAAAATGTTTTTAAAAAATTAAATAGTATAGAATAAAAAGTTGAGCTGTGGAGGGTAATATCTAGGATTTTTTTGGCTAATATCTCTTTGGGAGCAGTACCCTCTCTCCCTCATTGAGACGGCATGAACTGAGTTCACTCTGTTTAAGTCATTTTCATAATATGGTTATATTTTTATTCTAAAATACTCTGAAAAGTTTTTTGTTGATTGTAATAAAATGATTTATTATTAAGCCCTATACATGATGTTTATTTAAATGTTAGTAAAATAAATGATGTGTTTCAGTGCCCAGCTAGGAATTTCAAAAATTTTTAATGTTTAATACTAGTTTTTACCTTTAGTATACTCTCTTTAAACACGATACAGAAAATACATTATGATTGAAAACTTTAATACATTTTAAGTATTTTGGTATTATTTCTGATTTTGAGTAAAGGAAATCATAGACCTATTCCTGTTTTCCAAGTTATGGTTTTCTGTTCTGTTGTCTTCAGTAGTTTGTGTATTACAATTGCCATTTGTTTTAGTTACAAACCAGTGGACCATAAGCTTATTTGGCTACCTTTACGGGAAGCATTTGAGGAACTCTTTGCCCAGACATTTTCCAAGAAGCAAAACTTCACGTTCTTGGGGCACATTCAGACCTGTTACAGGCAGAAACGGTGGCATGATCTCCTCAGACTAATGCAGCACGTGCACAAGTCGGCTGTCAGCAAGGATGGAAAAGAGAATGAAACTGGTAAGAATGTGACCCAGGCTGCTAGTGGGAGGGCTTGAGGCTGTGCTCAATTAACAGAATTAGGAAAGATTTTGGGGGAGAAATGAAGCAATACAAATTGGAGCTTTCTAGGACTTAGAGCAAAGATTACTAATTTTGAAGTATTGCTGCTTCCATGACTCAAGGCATGATTCCCAGAAGAATCAAAGGTTGGTATGTGGATGTATAAGTACCACTTAGTGATTACTCACATTTCCATAGAAAAAGAGGTTATTTCTAAAAAGCAGTATTTCATAGCCGTGGGGCTTTTGGTAGCTTAGTTATCTTCTCTATGCTTTCTCATCTATAAAATGTAAATAAGAGTGCCTATTTTAGAGGGTTGTTGTGAGGGATAAATTATATATATACATATACATATGAATACATATGTTTACTAATATGTGTACATATGAATGTGTTAACTAGCATTCTGGCTAAAACTTAGCAAGTCTTTTGTTGTTTTTATTCAGTGTGAGGAGGAGAGGCAGAGACAGACTCCCACATGCACCCTGACCAGGATCCACCTGGCAAGCCCCCTACTGGGCGATGCTCTGCCCATCTGGGGTGTTGCTCTGTGTCATCAGCAACTGAGGTCTTAGCTCCTGAGGCAGAGGTCATGGAGCCATCCTCAGCGCCTGGGACCAACTCGCTAGAGAAAGAGAGAGAAAGAGAAGTGAGAGGGGGAGGGGTGGAGAAGCAGGTGGGCACTTTTCCTGTGTGCCCTGGCCAGGAATCGAACTCGGGACATTCACACATCAGGCTGATGCTCTACCACTGAGCCAACCGTCCAGGACCCACTTAGCAAGTGTTTGGACTTATTTTATACTTCTGAAATGTTTGATTTTTATGTTTTGTTAATTGCATGGTTTTTGTGTTTAAATTATATATATATATATATATATATATATAAACAATTCAAAATATGTGTTAAATTTTTTACTCTTTTCTAGGGTTATTCCTAAAAGAAAAATGGGAAGCATTTGGTCTTAGACTCACCCATGCCCAACAACAGATGAAAATGACTGAAAATACCCTGTTGTTTGCATTTGTAGAGGTACTTTTGCCTTAGTTACTAATTATTAAGGTCAAGAAACTGTCAATTTTATGCTAAATGCAAGTTTTAAGCAGGCTTCTATTTTACATTCTGTTTGTGTAGCTATTTTTAGTGTTTACTGTTCAAGACTTAATAAACACTTAATGGGGGGAGATTTTGAAAGATATTCTTAATGGAAATGGTAAAGTATTGTTGAGCAGCTATTTTTAAAGCTGGCAGTTGAGGACAGCTAGTGAGCTCCGCGTTGTTTCCGAGCTCTGTGTGAGAGAGAGAGCCAGAGCAAGCGCACGGGTTTGCGTCTTGTTTCCGAGCTCTGTGTGTGAGAGCCAGAGCAAGCGCCCGGGTTTGTGTCTTGTTTCCGAGCTCTGTGTGAGAGAGAGAGCCAGAGCAAGCGCCCGGGTTTGCGTCTTGTTTCCGAGCTCTGTGTGTGAGAGCCAGAGCAAGCGCCCGGGTTTGCGTCTTGTTTCCGAGCTCTGTGTGAGAGAGAGAGCCAGAGCAAGCGCCCGGGTTTGCGTCTTGTTTCCGAGCTCTGTGTGTGAGAGCCAGAGCAAGCGCCCGGGTTTGCGTCTTGTTTCCGAGCTGTGTGTGAGAGAGAGCCAGAGCAAGCGCCCGGGTTTGCGTCTTGTTTCCGAGCTCTGCGTGTGAGAGCCAGAGCAAGCGCCCGGGTTTGCGTCTTGTTTCCGAGCTGTGTGTGAGAGCCAGAGCAGGCGCCCGGGTTTGCGTCTTGTTTCCGAGCTCTGTGTGAGAGAGAGAGCCAGAGCAAGCGCCCGGGTTTGCGTCTTGTTTCCGAGCTCTGCGTGTGAGAGCCAGAGCAAGCGCCCGGGTTTGCGTCTTGTTTCCGAGCTGTGTGAGAGAGAGAGCCAGAGCAGGCACACGGGTTTGCGTCTTGTTTCCGAGCTCTGCGTGTGAGAGCCAGAGCAAGCGCCCGGGTTTGCGTCTTGTTTCCGAGCTGTGTGAGAGAGAGAGCCAGAGCAGGCACACGGGTTTGCGTCTTGTTTCCGAGCTCTGTGTGAGAGCCAGAGCAAGCGCCCGGGTTTGCGTCTTGTTTCTGAGCTGTGTGTGAGAGCCAGAGCAGGCGCCCGGGTTTGCGTCTTGTTTCTGAGCTCTGTGTGAGAGCCAGAGCAAGCGCCCGGGTTTGCGTCTGTCCACTTAGGCCTCCTTGATTCTAGAGCATGGATAGCTCTGCTGTTTTCTGTCCTATGAGTCTCTAGGGAAGATCAGCTTAATTAAATGTTCATGACTTAAACTTTTACAGTTTTTAGTTTTAAAAATTTGTTTCTATGATACTCTTTTTTTTTGTCGTCTTTTATACATAAATTTTTATTAATTTTAATGGGGTGATATCAATAAATCAGGATACATATATTCAAAGAAAACATATCCAGGTTATCTTGTCATTCAATTATGTTGCATACCCATCACCCAAAGTCGGATTGTCCTCCATCACCTTCTGTCTAGTTTTCTTTGTGCCCCTCCCCCTCCCCCCATAACCACCACACTCTTGTCCATGTCTCTTAGTCTCGTTTTATGTCCCTCCAATGTATGGAATCATATAGTTCTTGTTTTTTTCTGATTTACTTATTTCACTCCGTATAATGTTACCAAGATCCCACCATTTTGTTGTAGATGATCCGACATCATCATTTCTAAAGCTTAGTTGTTTTGTTTTTGTTTTTTTATTTATTCGTTTTAGGAGAGGGAGGGACAGAGAGCGAGAGAGAGAGGAGAGACAGAGAGAGAGAAGGGGGGAGGAGCTGGAAGCATCAACTCCCATATGTGCCTTGACCAGGCAAGCCCAGGGTTTCGAACCAGTGACCTCAGCATTTCCAGGTCGACGCTTTATCCACTGTGCCACCACAGGTCAGGTCCCGATGTCATAATTTCTTATGGCTGAGTAGTATACCATAGTGTATGTGTGCCACATCTTCTTTATCCAGTCATATATATATAAAAGGTCTACCAGAAAGTTCTGTCCGTTTCTATCACAAGTTTCAACATGTAAGCACATGTTTATTTGGCGCATGTGTGCCTCTCTATTTTTATCACTTAATGTATACATACTGACGTAGCAAATTAACTAAAACAAAGTTGATTCACGTTAGTCTTATGTGTGAAGCAATAGTGTACCCATGGCTACTGATAAAGTTCATTTACGCCACTGTTCTGTATACGAATTTCAACAAGAAAGAAATGCTACAGAAGCATGTAGAAATTTATTGAAAGTGTTTGGTGAAGGTACAGTTTCTGATAGGACATGCAGAAGATGGTTCGAAAAATTCAAAACAGGTGATTTCGACCTTTCTGATAAGCCACGTTCTGGGCGACCATCTTTGATCGATGACGATGTTGTTAATACCATGTTGGAGCAAGACCTTTTCTGACAACATCAGATATCGCAGAAAGGCTTAATTCAGCTCAGCAAATCATTTCGGACCATATTCGGGAGATAGGATTGGTGTGGAAATATATTATTTAACAAAGTTTATTGACAGTAAGAAAAATTTGTATTTTGTTTTATTAAAAAAATGGACAGAACTTTCCGGTAGACCTTATATAGATATATAGATATATGGATATATAGATTTTTTTTTTACAGTGATTAAAGCCTTTAAGCAAACTCTTGACCAATATAGCAAGAATCCATAAAAGAGTAGTGTCCTTAACATGTTCACCAAGTCCAAGTTGGCACCAACACCATTCCAAATCCCTGTGAATGCAACCCAACCCCAGTTCAGTCCATTAGGAGCTATCACAAGGAGCAGGAGTCCAGGAAAAGTCTGCATGGCACTGGAATTGTTGTCACAATTCTATACTTTGCAGCTCATGTCCAAGTCCCAGTGACCGCTGCTTCTAGCTGGTAATGATTCAGGTAGACTGGAAAAGCCATCAGCATGTGTGAATATGGAGCTTCTGTTCTCTGCCTGGGGAGATGAGACCAGGGTGCTTTTCCCTGGAGCTCTGCAACTGTGGCGTAGTAAAGAGAACCTTGGGATACACTAAGCTGGGTGGCAAAGGTAAATTCACAATAGAAGTTGGCAAAAGAGAGAGAGAGAGCTCTAAGTTAGGAGTAGGTCCCAGCCTGAAATATAAGTGGGGCATTGAGGTAGGAGGAATAAAGGAAACACTATATATTAAACAAAGCAGCAGAAAATAGGACTATCAACACCCACAACAGAGATCTTTGAGGGAAGAATAAAAAACCTGACTATTCAGACAAGACATAGTTAAGTAGCACTTGTGCAAATGAGATCAGTTTACCTGCTTGGAAGAAATACCCTAGGCTTGTCCACAGTGTCGTAGATGGGGCCGACGGCCCTGGGCACCTTCAGCCTTCAGTGGCAAACCCCAGCTTTCTGGGCAAGGTTAGGTCATAGGTGGCTGGAGCAGGGCTGGAAGAGACTGAACCCTCCCTTAGAGGAGCGAGGGGGAAGCCTACCTTCCAGTGTCCCTTTTTCCTCACAGCAAAGGCTTGTAAGCCTGCCAGGCTTTAGCTCAATGACCTTCCTATTCACTATTGAAGCAGGACCCAGATGAATTCCTATGAGACTTCTTTAGGGTGTTGGAGCCTTTAAGGGCATAGTCTAAAAGCTGGTAGTTCACCTGCTCTCTTTTGGGCTTTTTCTGCCTCTTGGTACCTTAAAGGCCATGCTCAGAAGATCTCGCTGAGGGGTTTGAGGATCCACATCCACCTATATAAACCTTTTCCGTATATCTGAAGCTATTTGGAAAAAGACAAAACAGTGTTATTAGCTGGATCAAATAAAAGAAGGTAGAAGTTTGCAGGAGAAGAAGATTTGACGTCTCCTGTTTATCAGCATTCAAAAGAAATTTAAAATTTTTTAAGTAAAAAGCATGATATGGTAGACCCATAGGAGTTCCAGGGTATGACTCCCCTTTTAAATTTTTTTAAATTGACCTTAAAATATTTGCTGGGTATGCTTTAATAATACCTTGACTTTAAAGATTGTAAGAAATACCCATAATTCGAAAGATTTGACAAAATACAGTAAATGCTTTTGCTACATATGCAGGAGCATTGTCAGTTTTAACCAGTTTAGGAAATCCAATAATAGAAAAATGCATACAGACAATGAGCTATAACCTGCTTAGCAGCCTCTCCTGTTCTGACAGAGGTTACTATAAATCCAGAATAAGTATCCACTGTAACGTGGACATAGGACTGTTTGCCAAATGAAGGTATATGAGTAACATCCATTTGCCAAAGTTGTCCTGGTAGGGGTCCTTGAGGGTTAACTCCAAATGAAGGGGCAGATAGGACACCTTGGACAGGATTTACCAATCTGCCGTGCTGCTTCCTGAGAAAGTTGAAGCTGCTTACACAGGGCTGCAGCATTCTGGTGATGAATAGTATGAGACTGAATTGTTCGCTCTGTCATGGTTGCTCCAAATAATTTTCTTTTGGATGGCTTGATCAACAAGGGCATTTCTTTGTGCTAAAGCTCCAGGGAGCATGGAGTGAGCTCGAGTATGTCCTATGAAACATGGAGCTCTATGTTGACATACAAGTCTTTGAAGAAGGAGGAACTGCTGAAATAGTTCATCCGCAGTTGTCCCTGTGATACTCTTTAGACCACATCCTAAGGGAGGGTGGGAATCTTACCTGAGATGGTGTTTTAGTATGACAGGAGGTCACGCAACCATTTGTTCATCCGTGTGGGAAATTTGGTGATCAGTGCTTAATCCTACTATAATTATTTCTAAAATAACCAATTAAAATGTCAAGTGTTCTCAAAGGAGGGTTTATACCTATTTCATGACTTAGCATTACACTGAAGTTTAATATTTTGTTCTTTTTTTTTACATTAAATTTGTAGAAGATTCTTTGTCGGGATCATTAGGAAAACAAAAGTATAGAGCAGTCTTAATAATAGTAAAACAGTTCAGGTTTTGATGTCTTAACTGTAAGATTTTTTTTTTGATACTCTTGAAATAGAACTCAGATCCTAAGTCAGTACAGAATAGTTAGAAAGATTCATTTTGATATTTTTCAGCTACTGTGAAAGGCTGCGTATTTCAATCACTGCACATCTTTGATTTAGTCCTTATCTGATCTTGGTATAGTCATAGTTTGACCCTGTATTTATTTTGGGTGCTGTTACTAACAATCTGGGTGCCTTTAAACACCTAAATAATATTGTTATCATTTATCTCATATCCATATAATGAGATGATCTAGTTTATTGCATCTCACTGTTAGGATCAAAGAGGAGATCCCCTTGATCCTTTTAGACATTTAAAACAAGTTAACACTGGGCAGCCGTTTGGCATGGAGGGCATAAGCCCTTCGTGTTGGAGAGGTTTGGCCTTGCCTCTGTGTTCTAACCCTGCTTATATAACTTTTTTTGTGACTGTGTTCTTATTTGAACTGGATTCTTACCATTTTACTTTATCTTCTTCAGGGTACATTAGCTCAGGCTGTAAAGAAAGGAGAGTGGATGTTGCTCGATGAGATTAACCTGGCTGCTCCAGAAACATTAGAATGTCTCAGTGGTTTACTTGAAGGCTCCTCTGGCTCGCTGGTGTTGCTTGATCGAGGGGACACAGGTAGGACTTGACCCCTTGGACTCTGACTTGCTGCCAGGTCTTTTGACCTTTCTACTATAAGAATCTATGAGTTAGGTGGATTACATGGGCTGCCCAGTTGGATTTGTTTAGTCTATAGATATCTGTTCTCTGTAGAAGTCAGGTGGTATGGGGAATTCAAAGAATAAGATAATTTGTCAAGACATTTGTGTAGTAGGTAATAGACATGCACAATTAGTAGAAAAATACATGCTTGTGAATAGGTGAGAAAAGATAAATGATAGTGAAAACCACACCTATAAAAAAGGTGGTAGAATGGCAGCATAAGATTAAGTTGTGTACATAGGTCTAGAAGCTGACTTCCACTGGGGTTTCAGAAAAGTCAGGGATGGTTTGACCAACCAACATCAACTTTGCTGAGCCCGAGGCAGAGTTATTTGACCTGTGGACCTGTGCCTGATGACTCGATTTTGCAGGTTGTAGAGAATTTATAATTTTCTTTTAACAGAACCACTGGTTCGTCATCCTGACTTCCGTTTATTTGCCTCTATGAATCCAGCAACTGACGTTGGCAAAAGAAATCTCCCACCAGGAATAAGAAACAGGTAAGGGGACATGACCTAGTTCATGGAGATGTTTTTTTTTTGTTGTTGTTGTTGTTTTACAGAGACAATCAGAAAGAGGGATAGACAGGGACAGACAGACAGGAACAGAGAGATGAGAAGCATCGATCATTAGTTTTTCGTTGAGCATTGCAACACCTTAGTTGTTCGATTGCTTTTTCATATGTGCCTTGACTGCAGGCCTTCAGCAGACCAAGTAACCCCTTGCTCGAGTCAGTGACCTTGGGTCCAAGCTGGTGAGCTTTTGCTCAAACCAGATGAGCCCACGCTCAAGCTGGTGACCTTGGGGTCTCGAACCTGGGCCCTCGGCATCCCAGTCTGACACTCTATCCACTGCTCCACCGCCTGGTCAGGCTGGAGACGTTTTTTTAGTTATCGATTAGTATAAATAATTTTAACATAACCAAACCCTGTAATAGTGCATGAAATTTCTTTGCTACTTATAATCTTGTCATATTCCTTTACTTTCTCTAGGTGGTAGGAATGTAGAAAACTCAAGAACAGTGGAGAGTTTTCCCTTTGGGTTGTTATGACACTTTATGGCACATGGATAATGTTGAAAACAAAAAAATAGGACCTGGCCGGTTGGCTCAGTGGTAGAGCGTCGGCCTGGCGTGCGGGGGACCCGGGTTCGATTCCCGGCCAGGGCACACAGGAGAAGCGCCCATTTGCTTCTCCACCCCCCCCCCCTCCTTCCTCTCTGTCTCTCTCTTCCCCTCCCGCAGCCAAGGCTCCATTGGAGCAAAGATGGCCCGGGCACTGGGGATGGCTCCTTGGCCTCTGCCCCAGGCGCTAGAGTAGCTCTGGTCGTGGCAGAGCGATGCCCCAGAGGGGTAGAGCATCGCCCCCTGGTGGGCAGAGCATCGCCCCTGGTGGGCGTGCTGGGTGGATCCTGGTCGGGCGCATGCAGGAGTCTGTCTGACTGTCTCTCCCCGTTTCCAGCTTCAGAGAAAAAATACAAAAAAAAAAAAAAAATTTTCTTGTTCAAATGGCATTGTGGCTATTAGAAAAACTTCATAGTATAATAGCATAAGTACATATTAAGAACAAAGTCCTTTTGAATGAGGCTGGTGATTTGCAGAAGGTCTTTTAAATTTCAATTTTTAGCATTAAGCCCTCACTGACACGAACAAGGTACTTAGTTATTGGTGTTTTATGTATGTAGTCTTGGGAAAAGATACATGACCATATTACTGGTAACTTTTTGTTGAATTTTAAGTTTTAAAACTGTTAAAATAGTTTTAGATCTCCTCTCCCATTAAGAAAGTAATAAAAGCTTCTTAGCAAAATTTTATAAACTACAAATACGTGCTTTTCTTTGGTGCAATCATTTTTCATGGTGAAGGTTTTTTTGTCACGTATTTTATATTGCATATACTTTTTTTTTTTTTTTGTACTTTTCTGAAGCTGGAAACGGGCAGACAGTCAGACACCTGCACGCGCCCGACCGGGATCCACCCGGCACGCCCACCAGGGGGCGATGCTCTGCCCATCTAGGGTGTTGCTCTGTTGCAACCGGAGCCACTCTAGCGCCTGGGGCAGAGGAGCCATCCCCAGCACCCAGGCCATCTTTGCTCCAATGGAGCCTCGGCTGCGGGAGGGGAAGAGAGAGACAGAGGAAGGAGAGGGGGAGGAGTGGAGAACCAGACGGGCGCTTCTCCTGTGTGCCCTGGCCGGGAATCGAACCCGGGACTTCTGCACGCCAGGCCGACACTCTACCACTGAGCCAACCGGCCAGAGCCTTTATTGCATATACTTATATGCAATCTGAAAATGAGGCAAAAAAAAGTCTTATTTTTGAAAGTTTCTTGCAAGAACTGTAAGTAGAAGACTTCATTTTAAGGGGAAGTAGTGGTAGGGTTTTGGTAGTTGCATCATTGTTTATTTCATTATGGTCTATCTATCTTAAGGAGAAAGACTATATTATATTTTATACTAGAAGTGGTTAAAGTGAGTTTACATAACTTCTGATTTTCATTTTTTATTGCCAGAAGTTAACTTACTAAAAATGGTTAATACTTGTCTTACAGGTTCACAGAACTTTATGTAGAAGAACTGGAAAGTAAAGAGGACTTACAGATTCTTGTTGCGGATTATCTGAAAGGATTGAGTGTAAGCAAGACCACTGTGCAGGGAATCATAAAGTAGGTGTTTTCCAGGTTCTCCTTAGACCTTTCCTTTGAACATATGTGTGCTTTGTTCATACTATTTATTTTCTTTTTTTTTTCTTCTACCTGGGGAGAAAGGATCATTAATTAGATTTCTTTTTTAAAATTGGACCCTTATGCACTCCCTTAGATTTTGTTAACACAAGAAAGTATATATAGAAGTTGTAAAGAGGCAGACCAAAGCCCAGTTTGACAAGAATTTGGATTTCACTTGTGACACATAATTTGGTTACACTTGATCTTGTGGTAGCTGGTCATGAATGTCTGTCATTTTATATTTTAGTCTGAAACTTTTGCATCAGGTCATCTTCTAACTTCTAAAGTGTGTGGTAACGATACAAGTACTTGGTCACTATATCTTCATGCTTTTTAACATTTTGTCATGGTTCTTTATAGCCGTATCCATTTTAAAGCCTTGTTTTCCTGTGTGCTCATTCCTCGCCGATTTGCACTTGCCTCTCAGTAGAGCCGACTCTACTGCACCTGTTTGATGCAGTGTTTTCTCATTTACAGCCCTCTCACCTCTCAGTATCTTTTCATTAAGAATCTGAAGTTTTTTCCTTCTTTCCTTCCATCCTTAAGGAATATTGATAGATCTTTATTTATTATTTTGAAAGAATACCTCTGAGTGTGTGAAAATGGATTTTAAAAAGAGAGGTTTTGATGCATTCTCTAGGAAGTTGGAAGCTTGGTCACCTTGTCTGTAAAAATGGCTTTTGGGTCTTCTGTAGAAAAATGGGAACAATAGCAAAATGATAAATACTTATTACTTAGTAAAATCACCTGAAGTTCATCCTCTTTGTAGCTTCTACAGAGATGTGCGGAAAGAATCCAGGACAACATTGGTGGATGGGACTGGCCACAGACCTCACTACAGCCTTCGGACCCTCTGCAGGGCCCTGCGATTTGCAGCCTCTAATCCATGTAGCAACATCCAGCGCTCGCTCTATGAGGTCTTTCTAAAGTCTGGGTTTGGACGGAGGGTGGATGGACTCAGTGTGGGGAGGGCAGGAGTAGGGAAGCATATTCCAGGTTTGCTTATGCTCTCCATTTAGTCAGATTAGCCCAGAACATTTTATACCAGAGCTACTCTGACCTGTTTTCTAACATGGTGTTATATTAAAAGTTGTTCCGGGAACCAGGTCCACCCACGAGGTTGAATTTTTGTTTCTGAAATAAGTTGTCTTGTTATTATGACTTATTAGTTTTATGCATTTCTGTGTTTTGTTTTTTTTAGGGCTTTTGTTTGGGTTTCCTAACACAGCTTGACAGAACATCACACCCAATAGTTCAGAAGCTTATTTGTCAACACATTGTCTCGGGCAGTGTTAAAAGTCTGCTGAAACAGGTATGTATATATATTTAGTTGTTTGACTTATTTAACAAATGAAAGGCTGAATTATCAAATTTTGAACTATTTGGTTTTTTTTACAAAACTTATTTCTAATCATAAATCTGTTTCAAAATGTTAAATATGAAATGATAGAAATTCCTAATAATCTTACTCTTTGGAGATTTAAATCCTATTAATCAGGGGTAGTCAACCTTTTTATACCTACCGCCCACTTTTATATCTCTGTTACTAGTGAAATTTTCTAACTGCCCACCGGTTCCACAGTAATGGTGATTTATAAAGTAGGGAAGTAACTTTACTTTATAAAATTTATAAGGCAGAGTTACAGCAATTTAAAGCATATAATAATAATTATTTACCAAGTACTTTATGTTGGATTTTCGCTAAGCTTGGCAGAATAAATCTTTATAAAACAACTTACTATAGTTAAATCTATATTTTTATTTATACTGTGGTTGCTCCACTACTACCCACCATGAAAGCTGGAACGCCCACTAGTGGGCAGTAGAGACCAGGTTGACTACCACTGCTATAGATAGTCCTTTCCATCTGAATTCTGGTTGTGTGTGTGTGTCTCAAGGTTAATCCTAATAGGTATTTAATGTAAATGATATAAGTGGGACCATCTCATAAGAATGTTTTGTAACTTCTTTTCTTAGCTTAACTAGACTGTAGCTTCAAACCAGGGGACTAAGTGTTCTAGAAGAGCACTTTTTTGAAGCTATAGATCTGACCACTGTTTGACCATTTTCATTTATAAAAATATATAGTAATTTTGTATGAATCAGTATAATAAAATTTCACTGTATCTTCAAAGATTAAGGTATTATCCATAATGTTACCTGTAATAGATTAGTTTTTCAGTGGGAGTTGCTTTTATTTTTAAAGTATTCCAGGGGATAGATGGAATAATGCGAAGTTTCCTTCACTCAGTACAACACTGGCCCTATTTTGGGCAATGTGGTTTATATAAAGTACATATTTTTGACCAAACTTCGTCTTGAGAGTTGGAATTTTTGTAGGTAAGAGAACTGATTGATAAACTGAGCAATTACGTGAATAAAAGTAATTTTGACTCAAGTTTTCATCCAAATTTACCTATCCTCACTTGAATTTAAAAACTAGTAAATGTCATTATTTTATTCTCATTTATTTCTCAAAGTAATTTATTTATTTGTATGTTTGTTTATATTAGCGAGAGAGAGAGAGAGAGAGAGAGATGAGAAGCATCAACTCGTAGTTGTGGCACTTCCGTTGTTCATCTTCTTATATGTGCCCTGACTGGGGGGGCTCCAGCTGAGCCAGTGACCCCTCGCTCAAGCCAGCGACCTTGGGCTCAAGGTAGCAACCATGGGGTCATGTCATTGATCCGCGCTCAAGTCACAGACCCCATGCTCAATCTGGTGAGCCCACATTCAAGCTGGCTAGCTCGGAGTTTTAAACCTGGGACCTCAGTAGCCCAGGTCAATGTTCTGTCCACTGAGCCACCACTGGTTAGGCAAAGTAATTTTATATTTATGTTTCACCCATGGGTTTTAATGTTGAAAACATCCAGAACTAGGTAGTGACACCTTCTTTTCCTACTTTATACCCCTCTTTGAAAGAAGGCCAAGATTTTCATTGAACTGTGGGTTATTTCTTTAACTTTGTGTCTTTTAGCATATTCCAGAACCAAAAGGAGGTCGGCTTATTCAGGTTGAAGGCTACTGGATTTCGGTGGGAGACAAGGAACCTGCAATCGATGAGACTTACACCCTCACACCTTCCGTCAAGCTGAACCTGAGAGATATAGTCCGAGTGGTCTCTGCAGGGTGTGTGGAGCTTTTCTCTCGCTGTGCTGAGGGTTCATCATCATAGACACTGATGACATTCTAGTCTCATTCCTTACCTTTCAAAGTGCTCTATTATATTTATTGGCTCAATGAGCTGACACTTTTCTCCTGGCACCAGTCATTGTTTCTAGTTGCATCTTTAGTGGGAGCCATATGGATTCAGATTATTTTGGCCATTTTTAAGGCTGCTTTTTAGTATTTTGTTGATGAATATTCATCACTCATTATTTGTTAAGTTAGTGCCACTCATTATTTGTTAAGTAGTACAAGGAGTTTGGAATTTTTATTCAGTGTATTCTCAGGAACTATTTTTACATAGAAATTTCTCAAGGCTTAAAAAATGTTCCATTAATAGTACATAGGTATATAAAAATATTCTATTATGGTGATGTTAAATGATACATTCTTCTTTAACGTTACTTTAATTAATTCCGGGGTATTTTTTTTTTCTTTTAATTGCTTGGCTTTATTGGCTGATCTTTTGAAGAATCTATCCAGTGCTGATTCAGGGAGAGACATCAGTTGGCAAAACAAGCCTGATCCGGTGGCTGGCCGCAGCTACTGGTAACCACTGTGTGCGGATTAACAATCACGAGCACACAGATATTCAAGAGTACATTGGTTGCTACACATCTGACTCCTCAGGGAAGCTTGTGTTTAAAGAAGGTAAGGTTATTGTTCTATTTCATTCTTTTAGATCCATTTCCCCAAGTAACTTTTATCCTCCCCAGTTGAGGCGCTGTGCCTGCTGCTAGCACAGCTGGTTTTCCCTTCTCCCTGAGCTGCATCGTGGTTAAGGAGTGATGTTAGGGGTCCAGCTTCCTTTGGGCCCACTAAGATCTTGGCAGCTATAGGCAGGATTAGGGCCAAGTTTTGAAGAGTGCAGTTGAATTGCTTCATTTTGTAGAAACTCGAACAGGGTGAGCATTGAACATAGGGAAGCTGAGAATTGAGGTGCAAATGTGATGATTTAAATGAAATTCAACTGCAGGGGAAAAAATAAGTTGGAAATGTGATATTTTTCAGCCTGGTTCCCCCTCCTTTGTATGAAATATAAAAGATTATTTTAATTGAAAATTATGCTATTTTGATATTCAGCATCACAAATTATTTGGGGGCATGACTAGCTACAGGGAGTAATTTGCTTTGAAATTTAATGATCTAGCATATGTTGACTTGTATAAAATTTTGGACTAGTTTATGCACTAATTCTTAGTGTTTATTTCCTCCAAGGTGTTCTTATTGATGCTATGAGAAAGGGCTACTGGATTATTTTAGATGAATTAAATTTGGCCCCAACTGATGTGCTGGAGGCACTGAACAGACTGTTAGATGATAACCGTGAGTTGCTCATAACAGAGACACAAGAAGTTGTTAAAGCTCACCCTCGGTTCATGCTCTTTGCAACGCAGAATCCCCCAGGCCTTTATGGAGGCAGAAAGGTATGTGGCCTTTGTCCCCTTGCTCCCATTTGTTACTTTATCAGGTAGTAAATGTATCTTGGGAAGACTGAGATTTTTCTTTTTCTTTTTTAAAGTGAGAGGAGGAGGAGAGATAGACAGACTCTTGCATGGGCCCGCCCAGGATCCACCTGGCAACTCCCGTCTGGGGCTGATGCTTGAATCAACGGAGCTATCCTCAGCTCCTGAGGCTGGTGCTCAAACCAGCCGATCCACTGGCTGCGAGAGGGAAAGAGGGAGAGAAGGGGGGAGGGAGGGGGAGAGGAGCAGATTGTAGCTTCTCACGTGTGCCCTGACCGGGGAATCGAACCTGGGAACACACTGCACTGGCACACCGGGCCGGTGTTCTGCCCACTGAACCAGCTGGCCAGGGCCTGAGATTTTTCTTTTTCTGGTGAATAGCAGAGGCTCCATTTTGGAAATTAGATGAAAAGACCCTTTTTATCTTGTTTCTTCTGTGCCTTTCCTAGATGCTTTCTAGAGCCTTTAGGAATCGGTTTGTGGAATTGCACTTTGATGAATTGCCGAGTTCTGAGCTGGAAACCATCTTGCACAAGCGGTGTAGTTTGCCGCCCTCTTACTGCAGCAAGTTGGTTAGAGTCATGCTGGACCTTCAGGTATTCTATCTCTCTGTCACCTAACTTAGCTTCTAAAGGAATGTGTTGATTAGACTTAGTAGTTAAAATTTGATAGGTTCCTTGGGTAGAAACAGCTGTTTTTCCATTTATTATTTTTTTTCAGAGTAAAGATCTTGCCTTAAAAATGCATCTTGTGCATATTTTTTGGTTTTGTTTTGTAAATCAAGAATTTAATATGTTGAAAAAAATTTCTGATAGTTACATGTAATGAAAATATTCTATTTGTGGATAATTTTGGAACATTTTGTTTCGGTTAGAGTTTGGCATAAGCAGACTGCAATTTCATTTTTTAAAGGGATGTTTTCTTGTATGGACAAAACTGAAGAGGCCCTTTTGTATGGCACTTCCTTGTCAGTTCTGCAGAGCTACAGTGGTGTTTTTCTTTTCCAAAATACCCCGTTTACTTCATGGGGTTAAAGTGTTCTCTATCAGAATTAAACACTGTCAAATTACTTTTGAGGAACTTTATAAATAAATGACATTTTTACTGCTATGGTCCCACATTATGGAGTTAATTTCCCTGCACGTTTGCCCACATTTGTATTCGTGATCTTTTTTTTATATGACGTATAAGATGAAATTTCTTTGTTTATTACATGAGTTTGCATTTTTCTTCAAATGATTACGCCTGTTTATGTCTTAAAAAATTAATCAGTGGATTGAGTGCTTTACTGGGAGCTTAAATTTGTTAAGAATTTTGTGTAAATTTTATTCTTGACATTGTTCTTTCACATTTGCTTTGATTGTTAATAGTCCTGTCGCAGAAGTTCCTCGGTGTTTGCTGGGAAGCAGGGCTTCATCACCCTCCGTGATCTGTTTCGCTGGGCCGAGAGATACAGGTTGGCCGAACCAACCGAGAAGGATTACGACTGGCTGCAGCATTTAGCCAATGATGGTATGCTTTCAGTCAGATGCTCTCGAACTGAAGTTAAAGCAAATGGGAGGCTTTTTTTTTTCTTTTTATTAAGTGAGAGGTGGGGAGGCAGAGAGACAGACTCCCACATGCGCCCAACCAGGATCTACCCAGCAAGCCCCTATAGGATGATACTCTGCCCATCTGGGGCCGCTGCTCCGTTGCTCCACAACCGAGCTATTTCAGTGCCTGAGGTGAGGCCATGGAGCCATCCTCAGTGCCTGGACCAAATTGTTAGAAACATTCGAACCATGGTTGTGGGAGGGGAGAGGAGAGAGAGAGAGATGGAAGGGGATCGGGGAGGGTGGAGAAGCAGATGGTCATTTCTTCTGTGTGTCCTGACCGGGAATCGATCCTGGGACTTCCACATGACAGCCGACGCTCTACCCCTTAGCCAACCGGCCAGGACCAAGTTTTTTATTTAAACAAACCTTGCCCAAATTGTGATTGGTTATTTCAGAAACTGAGCCTTTCTTCCTCAAGTCTCAACTGCTTTGCAGTGGTACTATTTCTGCAGGCCTCTGTGCTAATATGTTCTGGTCTCCAAGGTTTTCTCATTATTTCCTTCAGGTGACCACATGTGGGTGTCAGGATACAGGCACAGTGCCTTTAGGAGTTTAGGCAGGTGGTTGGTGGTGTCTTTTGGACCGTTTATCTGCCGAGTGGTGACGGGAGAGGGGTGCTGTGCCTGAGAGCCATAGAACACTGGCTGGTCAGGTAACATCAGTCCTGAGAGAAGGCAGGAGTGTTACTTGAGACTCGGCATTGGTCGTGTTGGTTTAATCTGTGGGGAGAATTTATATGTTCTTCTCCATGATAGGACAGGAAGCATTTCAGAATGTTCTGATTTAAAAGGTGTTGATGAGTCATTAATAGGGTGGTTAATCAAATAGCAAGGAGACTGAATAAAACTAACCCATGAATTGTACTTTCTCATCTTTACTGGTAAAGGATAGAAGAAGAAACACATTTTTTTTTCCAAGTTTTTTTATTTTTTTTTTATTTTTCTGAAGCTGGAAATGGGGAGAGACAGTCAGACAGACTCCCGCATGCGCTCGACCGGGATCCACCCGGCACGCCCACCAGGGGCGACGCTCTGCCCCTCCGGGGAGTCGCTCTGCCACACACTCTAGCGCCTGGGGCAGAGGCCAAGGAGCCATCCCCAGCGCCCGGACCATCTTTGCTCCAATGGAGCCTCGGCTATGGGAGGGGAAGAGAGAGACAGAGAGGAAGGAGGGGGGTTGGAGAAGCAAATGGGCGCTTCTCCTGTGTGCCCTGGCCGGGAATCGAACCCGGGTCCCCCGCACGCCAGGCCGACGCTCTACCGCTGAGCCAACCGGCCAGGGCCAAGAAACACATTTTTTTTTTTTTTTTTTTTTTTAAATAAATTTTTATTAATGGTAATGGGATGACATTAATAAATCAGGGTACATATATTCAAAGAAAACATGTCTAGGTTATTTTGTCATCAAATTATGTTGCACACCCCTCGCCCAAAGTCAGATTGTCCTCCGTCACCCTCTATCTAGTTCTCTGTGCCCCTCCCCCTCCCCCTAACTCTCTCCCTCCCTCCCTCCCATGTCCTCCCTCCCCCCCCACCCTTGGTAACCACCACACTCTTGTCCATGTCTCTTAGTCTCATTTTTATGTTCCACCAATGTATGGAATCATGTAGTTCTTGTTTTTTTCTGATTTGCTTATTTCACTCCTTATAATGTTATCAAGATCCCACCATTTTGCTGTAAATGATCTGATGTCATCATTTCTTATGGCTGAGTAGTATTCCATAGTGTATATGTGCCACATCTTCTTTATCCAGTCTTCTATTGAAGGGCTTTTTGGTTGTTTCCATGTCTTGGCCACTGTGAACAGTGCTGCAATGAACATGGGGCTACATGTGTCTTCACGTATCAATGAAGAAACACATTTTTTAAAAACTTTTTAATTGAAATATATAGTAGCTTGTGTAAAGCTCTGTTATTTCATGTATAGCTCAGTGTATTTTTTGCCTATGTACATACGTAAATCGCTACCTAGGCCAAGACTTAGGATACCTCTGGTACCATAGAAGAGTCCTTCATGGCTCTTGCCAGTCTCACCTCATCAGGAGGGTAGCCACTGCTTTGATACTGATCACCACTGATTGGTTTTGCCTGTGCTTGAGTTTTAGCTAAGTAGTGTCATGACCCTGGGTCTGGCTTCTTTTCACTCATTCTAATGTGGGATACAGCCATGCTGTTATGTGCACTTCATTTTTAAAAAAGTTGTTATTGTGTTATAAGCCTTTGTGTGGAGATACTATAATATGTTTAGCCCTTCTCGTGTTGATGGGCATTTGGACCTCTCCACTTTTTAGCTATTATATATAAAGCTGCTTTGACCATTGCTGTATATGCCTTTTGGTACACATACGTCCATTTGTGTTGAGTCTACTTAGAAGTCATGTTACTGGAATCATGGGCAGGCATATGGTTAGATGTAGTTTCTCCCAGTTTTCCAAAGTAGTTCTTCAGATTTCCTCTCCTGCAGCAACTAATGTGAGTTGCTATTGTTTTATATTATCAACATCCCTTGGTATTGACACTTGACGGTTCCTCATTTTTATTTTTTTTAAGGTTATATGCTTCTGGCAGGCCGCGTCAGAAAGCAGGAGGAGGTTGATGTGATTCAAGAAGTCCTTGAAAAACATTTCAAAAAAAAATTGTGTCCTCAGTCTCTCTTCTCCAAAGAAAATGTCCTAAAATTGCTGAGTGAGTAGGCCAAAATATCCAGAAGAGAATGAATTAAATTACACTCATGTTGGAACCTAAATATTTATTCTACCTTTGATAGGTAAATTGTCTACTCAGATATCCACATTGGAGTCCAAGGTCAGCCATGTCGTGTGGACCGAGAGCATGCGGAGACTGGCAGTGCTGGTGGGAAGGGCGCTGGAATTCAGTGAACCGGTGTTGTTAGTTGGAGACACTGGGTAAAGTCCTGTGACCATACTGACTCTGAGGGTTCAGTTCAGTTCCATAGGGTTACTTATCTCCGAAGGACTCATCAGGAAAGCAGTCTTTTTTTCCTTGTTTTCTCCCCTCCCTCCCTCTTCTTTTTAAGAAGCAGTAAGGGATCTACTGTTGTTTATTTTCCCTTACCTGTAGACCTTTGTGATAGAAAAGAATGATTTCTTGCATCATTGTCACTGGGGCTATTTTTCTGTTTAATTCTTTTAAACAGTGACACGAATTCTATAACTGTGGAAGAGAGCAGCACATGTGCTGGTGTGTGTGGAAAGTCTGTAAGGATAGCTTTCTTTCCCCACCCTGGTGGTGGTTGGTAGAAACAGGAAGGATGGAGTTCATGCCGTGTGTCCCATTCTGGATAAGGAACAGGGCAGGGTGTTGGCATTTGGGGGAGGTGCGCCCTGGGCCAGGATGCAGACAGTCTGTGTTGGCCAGCACTGTCTGTTTCTGCAGTGAAGCTCTCACTGGGGCTCCCCCATTTTGCTGACTGGGGTGTTGTGGGTGTGTATTTAGAACTCATGCTCCTTAATCTGGTGTGTCTCTCTGACAGGTGTGGAAAAACCACCATCTGTCAGGTGTTCGCAGCCTTAGCAAATCAGAAATTATACTCAGTCAACTGCCACTTACACATGGAGACCTCAGACTTCCTGGGGGGGCTGCGGCCGGTGAGACAGAAGCGACAGGACAAGGTTTGTCGAATAGCAGATGATGTGTACATTCCTTTGAAGGACTGCACTTCTGTGCATGAGTCAACTGTGGGATTTTGTGCATGGTGGGGCTTATGATTCTAGGTTTGATAAGTATCTTCAGATTTATTTTGTTGTGCAGGACCTGTCCCGTGTTCTTAGTCCTTGACTTTCTGGCTGAATGACCACTTCTTCCAGCAGACATCAGTTAGTTACATGTGTGCCGTCTTGTGGATACCTGCCCTTTCATTTCATCTCCTCCTTTTCCAAATTGTAGGAAGAAACTGACACAGCAAGACTCTTTGAGTGGCATGACGGGCCTCTGGTTCTGGCCATGAAGGAGGACGGCTTTTTTCTCTTGGATGAGATCTCGCTGGCTGATGACTCTGTCCTGGAAAGACTTAACAGGTACACCCTCTGTGTTTGATGTTTTTGCTGATCTTGTTTTTATAGGTATTAATTTTTGTGCATAGAAAATATTTGAAAATGCAAATGTAAATATTTGAAAAGCTAATGAGTTAATAATTTTTTTTTTAATTTATTTTTTTGCCTTAGCACGCAGGACCTCCTTTAAGAGGCCTAGTTTTTGGCCCTGGCCAGGTGCTTCAATAGATAGAGCATCATCCTGGCACACTGAGATCGTGAGCACCTGGTTGGGGCACATATGAGAAGCAACTGATGAGTACACAACTAAGTGGAACAACAAGTTGATACTTCTCCATACCCTCTCCCCCTCCCTCCCTCTCTCTCTCCCTTGCCCCTCTCTTCTGTCCCATCTTCCCTGCCTCCCCTCTCTCTCCTCCTCCCCTCTTCCCTCACTTTCTCCCCTCCTTCCCCCTCCCCCTTCTCTCTTCTTTCCTCTCTTTCTCTCCCTCTTCCCTTTTTCTTTCTCTCCCTCTTCCCTTCCTCTCTCTCCCTTCCTTTACCTCTTCCCTTCCTCTCTCTTCCTTCCTCTCCCTCCTCCCTTCCTCTCTCTCCCTTCCTCTTTTCCTTCCTCTCTTTTCCTCCCTCTCTCTCCCTTCCTCTCTCAAATCAATAGAAAAATTTAAAGAAAGAGGCCTAGTTTTCCTGTTTTGCTGTCAATAATCAGGAAGATGGGACTGTGGGATGGCTAGGCTAAAACAAATGAGCCTAAGTTAAATTTCTTTATTAAGGCAAATAATATGGCCATTTTCTTGATTTTTATTTTTTAAAGGAACTAGAATCAACATACTAGATATGACTGTAAGCCTCTCAAAACCTCAGACCAATATGAATATTAATGTGTACCTATTTTTCTCTCTTTAAATATAATTTACATATCAAAATGCACTCGTTTTAAATGTATAGTTTAATGAGTTTTTGTTAATTTACTGTTTGCAACCACCACAATCCATTTTTACAACATTTCTGTCCCCCCTAAAGGATCCCTCATGTCCATTTACAGTTTATCTCGGACGTCACCTGCTACTTAATCTACTTTTTGTCTCTAGATCTGTCTTTTCAGGACATTTTATTTTATTTTTTGTGACAGAGACAGAGGGACCGATAGGGACAGATAGACAGGAAGGGAGAGAGATGAGAAGCATCAATTCTTCGTTGCAGCACTTTTAGTTCATTGATTGCTTTCTCATATGTGCCTTGGAGGGGGGAGCTACAGCAGACCGAGTAACCCCTTGCTCAAGCGATTGGCCTTGGGCTCAAGCTGTTGAGCTTTGCTCAAACCAAATGAGCCCGTACTCAGGCTGGCAACCTTGGAGTTTCAAACCTGGGTCCTCTGCATCCCAGTCTGATGCTCTATCTACTGCGCCATTGCCTGGTCAGGCTTTTCAGGACATTTTATATAAATGGTCTCTTCTCTCAATTTGCGTTAATGTTTTGATGTTTATTCATGTTGAGGCCTATTCTTAGTTGGTTTGTTTTTATTCCTGATAGTGTTTCAGTGTGTGATTATACTATATATTTTTATCCATTCACCATTTGATAATATTGGGGTTGTTTTTACTTTTATTAATGATGCTGCTGTGAACATTTGCATGCAAGACTCATTATTAAAAGGTTTTTTAAAAAAATATTCATTGTAGAGAGGAAAAAGAAAGAGAGAGAGAAGGGAGAGAGAAGGAAGCATCAACTCCCATGTGTGCCTTGACCAGGCAAGCCAGGGTTTTGAACCGGCGACCTCAGTGTTTCCAGGTTGACGCTTTATCCACTGCACCACCACAGGCGGGCTAATGTTGAGGTCAGCCTGCCTGACTGGTGATGATGCAGTGGGTCAGGTGTCAAGCTGGAATACTGTGGTTGCCAGTTTAAAACCCCTAAAGATTTTATCTTTATTGACTTGAGAGCGAGGGAAGAGAGAAGGGAGAGGAGAGCAGGAAGCATCAATTTGTAGTAGGTGCTTCTCGTATTGCCTTAACCAGGCAAGCCTGTGTTTTTGAAACAGTGACCTCAGCATTCCAGGTCAACACTCTTATCTACTGCACCACCACAGGTCAGGCGAGACGCTCAGTTTTAAAACACACGCCTTAATAAGGGCACGCATGGAAAAAGGAATTATTTTTGTTTTTATCAGAAATATTGTTTTGTCACACAGGATTTGGGATAATTTGAGTCGTTTTAAAATGTGTGGTTGGGAACCATTACAGTGAAAGCTCAGCAGAGGAGATAACATTTTTTCTTTTTGAAGAACATTGGAGACCCCAAAATAGAAAGAATGCACAAGCCTTTTCTAACTTCATATTCTACTGTTTTTTCTGTCTTTCAGTGTTCTTGAAGTAGAAAAGTCTCTGATTTTAGCTGAAAAAGGCAGCCTAGAGGACAAGGATAATGAGGTAGAGCTGTTGACTGCTGGGAAGAAATTTCGTATCTTAGCAACCATGAACCCTGGGGGCGACTTTGGAAAAAAGGAGGTAAAACCATATTCCCCAAGCATAATTTTTGCTTTTCTTTTTTGGCCATAGCTCGTTGGCACCTTTAAATGCAGTATGTAAAAATGCATTTGGAATTTTTATGTTGGGTAAAAAGTAAAAATCCAGAAAGATTTTTAGAATTATTACAAGGTTGAAAGATCATTCTAACAGATGAGCATTTCCTATTTGACATCTTAACTTTGTGAATGTACCTGAAATTTTATTGTTCTAGTCATTTTACCCAGGTCTTCACATGTTACTGTAACACTGTAACATGTGAAGCTTCTTCTAGAGCTCCGAGAGAAGTTGAAAATGAAATTCCTTTTATTTTTTAGATTTACTTATTTATTGATTTTACAGAGAGAAGAGGGAGGTGGAAGGTGGAGTCAGAAGTAGAGCCTATTCTCTTTTTTTTCAAGGAGCCATTCCCAGCGCCCGGGCCATCTTTTGGTCTAATGGAGCCTCGGCTGTGGGAGGGGAAGAGAGAGACAGAGAGGAAGGAGAGGGGGAGGGGTGGAGAAGCAGATGGGCGCCTCTCCTGTGTGCCCTGGCCGGGAATTGAACCCGGACTTCCGCACGCCAGGTGAGCCAACTGGCCAGGGCCGAGCCTACGCTCTTAAACACAGGTGTGGCTCTGTGAATGATTTTAGAGTCAAAAAAGAAATCACAGCTGAGAACCTCTTGGTTCTGCAGGTGGAATGTATCTGTTCTTCCGAGGGTTGTCTGGGTCACTGTCAGACGGTTGGAAAGAAAAGGGTGGAGTTGGTTCCTGCTCTTCAGAGGGTGGTTTAGGGTCCAGCCAGAGTCTTAACACCCCAAGACTAGGGGCTTTCAGGGTCGCAGAGACTCTCAGTGGAGAAGTCCGCATCGTGTGTGGGATTCTGGTCTGTTAAAGTTAGGAAAAGGGTCGAGTGGTAGCAGGTCATGGATAATGAGAAGAACCAGGGCTTGATTGTGAATAAATGCAATTTAGATTTTTGGTAACTTGGTGGGTGCTTGAAATATAAGCCTATTTTGGGCCTGATTTTCTTCAGTGTCATAAGAAGAAAGATTATATCACTGTGCCTCAAGAAATACTCTGAAGAGAAAAAATATTCCATAGTTTCAAACAAAATATGACAGAAGATATGATTTCAAGGTTGTATGTGTTACCTTGCCTGTCAGGATAACTTAAGGTTTTTTTTACACTTTTTTTTTTAAGATTTTATTTATTCATTATAGAGAGGGGAGAGAGAGAGAGAAGGGGGGAGGAGCAGAAGCATCAACTCCCATATGTGCCTTGACCAGGCAAGCCCAGGGTTTTGAACCGGCAAACTCAGCATTTCCAGGTTGACTTTTTATCCACTGCGCCACCACAGGTCAGGCGCTTAAGTTTTTTGTTTTTTTTTTTTAAATTATTATTTATTTATTTTTTAGAGAGAGAGAGAGAGAGAAGGGGGGAGGAGCAGAAAGCATCAATTCCCATATGTGCCTTGACCAGGCAAGCCTAGGGTTTCGAACCAGCAACCTCAGTGTTCCAGGTCGACACTTTTACCCACTGTGCCATTGCAGGTCAGGCCTTAAGTTTTTTTTTAGCCCAAGATTGCCAGCTTGTATTTTTTATGATCAGTAAGTAGGCAGAGGTGGTCGGACTCTGAAGACCAGAGACACTCCTTATCTAGGCTGACTGGTAGGAACACGTGAGGAACACACAGCATTGCTCTGGTCCTGTTTGGTAGGCTGGATGAACCGTGGATGGAGTTTATGGTCAGGTGAAAGGAGAGCATGACAAGCTGGTGATTACATGCATGTGTCATTGCAAACATTTGTGAATGGAGATTAATCGACCTGGGGAAGCATAAAGAAGGGTAGGAGGGATCCACACTGAAGGCAGAGGCCCTAAGACTGGGCCGACTAGACAGTTCTTAGTTACACAAGAGGTAAAATATATACCTTGTAACTTTACTCTCATTGAACCACATAAAAGAAGTTTTCTCCTTTTATTTCCCTTTGGGAAGATATCATTATTTTCTAGAGCATTGGTGATGTATGTGCAGGTGAGAGAAAGGACAGGCCTTTAGGGGAAGGTGTTCAGGATTCGGAGTTGTCCACTGGGCCTGGAATCCTAGTGTACCACTTATACTTTATATGACTTTGGAATTCTGTACCATCTGTCAAGAAAGTGATGGCAATACCGACTTGGAAGGGATGGTGGAGAGTAATAAGATGACATATGGAAGGAGCCAGGACAAAGTAGGCCTTCAATAAAAAATTTATCTAGTAATAGAGGTACCAAAAGAAGTATCTGAGCCCTGGCCGGTTGGCTCAGTGGTAGAGTGTCGGCCTGGTGTGCAGGGGTCCTGGGTTCGATTCCCAGCCAGGGCACACAGGAGAAGCGCCCAACTGCTTCTCCACCCCTCCCCCTCTCCTTCCTTTCTGTCTCTCTCTTCCCCTCCCACAGCCAAGGCTCCATTGGAGCAAAGATGGCCCGGGGTTCTGGGGATGGCTCCTTAGCCTCTGCCCCAGGCGCTAGAGTGGCTCTGGTCGCAACAGAGCGACGCCCTGGAGGGGCAGAGCATCGCTCCCTGGTGGGCAGAGCGTCGCCCCCTGGTGGGCGTGCCAGGTGGATCCCGGTCGGGCGCATGCGGGAGTCTGTCTGACTGTCTCTCCCCGTTTCTAGCTTCAGAAAAATACAAAAAAAAAAAAAAAAGAAAAAAAAAGAAGTATCTGGCACTTGCCACAGACTGGTAGCTAACATTTTCTCAAGGCTTTATTTTCTAGCTTTCCTCATTGGTATTACATTGACATTGCAGTTTGTGTCCCTTACAGCTGTCTCCTGCCTTACGGAACCGGTTTACGGAAATATGGTGTCCTCAGAGCACAAACCGTGAGGATTTAAAACAGATTATCAGCAGTAATCTTCGTCCAGGATTGTCTCTGGGCAGAATAGATCATAAAGGTGGGAGTTTTGGTGTGGTAGTGGTAATGGGTGTGCTGTAGGGCATTAGCAGTATGTCTATATAAGGTGAAGGGGAGGAGAGAATTGGGAACAAAATAGATCTGAGGAAATGTGGAAATGTGATGCTAGCTTGTTACCATTTATTAGAGTGTCCCTTCTTCCCATTCACAATGCTGTCTGCAACTTACTAAATACACCTGCTTGGCATAATCCTTCCAACACGGAGTTCTCATTTTTTTAACAACATACTATAATGAAATTCATTATTTCATCCTTTTTAATTTAATGGATATTCTGAAATTCTATTTTCTTGAATTAGTAGTGACATGGAGCATTCTGTGTAGCATATTTTAAAATGAATATTAATCATTTTACATTCTTTTTGGATAATCTTTATTACATTTATCACATAGGTTTTTATATTATGTTACTTCTTAATATTTATTGTAAAAAAAAATATGAACCTATCTACTTGATCACTGATATTCTTATTTCTGTGTAACAATCATAAATCCTCTTTAACAATGGATGAAGTTACCCATTTCTGTTAAGTCCCTGATGTACCTCATATTTATTTCACTTTCAAATGTAGCTCTAGGTACTCATTTTTAATACCTAGGTGAAGAAGCATTTAATTTCTTTCCTCATTGTTACTGGACTTCTTACCTTGAATTGTCATTTTAAGTTCCTTTTAAAGATTTGTGGGGGTTTTTCTATAATTAGTATTTTTTTCTAACAAACTAGTTTTCTTTTGATCAATTCTCAGTATAGTCTTGAAGAATATTCCTAAATAGTCTTTTTGTTTTAATAAACATTCTTTGGCATTTATACTTTTTAGATAGGTGTTTACTATTGACTTCAGAGTTATATAAAATGCTCTACTAAATTTAATTGGTATTGCTTTAACTTATATATGATTACTTAAGTATTTTATTTCCAAATATTTTTCAGCATGAAATTGTGATAATTAGAATAGCCATTTAACCTAAATCATGAAATAAAATTTATGAATTATTTAATTTGCTGAATTCTGATTGGATGCATTGACTTATGAAAACAAAAACCTGAATTAAATGCCACTAAAAATGTAGTATTCCCCATTTCAGTGAATCATTTTATAATATAGTAAAATTTGTGTATTTTCTAAGATCTTTGTGTCTTCAAAATTCTGTCTGAACATGAACCAAATGAATATTTCTTTGAGCTTTCAGGGTGTAACTTCTTAAGCTTTAATTCTCAAGTATTTTAAAATTAAAAGAATTTTTTTTTATATGTGTAGAATGCTATTTGTGAACCCTTTGGGAATGTGATAAGAGCTGTAGACCCCTCCTTAGAAAAAACGTCAATGTGAATTCACAACAATTTGCTTAAAATCTCATGGATCATGGTCCCTTTAGGCCATCTGTGGGCCGGCCTCTGTTACAGGCCTCCTGTTCTGGAGTGTGTGTAAACATTGAACATTGAACACTTGCTTCCTTGTGTCCTAGGGGCTGACATAGCTGAGGTGATGCTGGATTTTATTGACTGGCTGACCCACCAGGAATTTGGCCAAAGGTGTGTGGTCAGCATCAGAGATATCCTGTCCTGGGTTAACTTCATGAACACAATGGAGGAGGAAGCTGCTTTGAAAAGGCCAGAAACAATCTCCACTGTGACAGCTTTTGTCCATGCTGCATGCCTGGTGTATATAGATGGAATAGGTTCAGGTATGTCGTGTGTTAGCTGGTCGGAACAGGGATTAGAGCAAGTTCAGACCTCTCACCCAGATACTTTATAGCAGTGCTTTTGAACTGCCAGTCTGTGAAAGAGTTAACCACCCTGATGTTGTGCGAACTTTATAGACCCACTGATACTAGTCAAACTGACTAATGCTCAGGGTGATTTCTGCCTTAGTGTCCTCAAAATAATTCTCCTGTTTTCACCTGTCCCCAAGTATAAAAAATTGAAAACAACTGCTCTATTGGGTTAGTCTAATATTTCCAAGGCAAAATGGCTTTCCTTTTCTTTTTACTCTTTTTGGGATGTGGTAGATATAAAAGGTATGCTGAAAACCTCTCATTGCTTAGAGGCAAGGGATTTAGTAAACCTGAAGTGTTCGTTATGAATAGAAGACTATTGGAAATGCCCTTCTCCCGAGGGACTGGGTAATTCCTAACACAAATGGCCATTTATAGTTAATGGACCTGAATCCTTCTGTTTGTTTTAAGTTTACTATGATTTCATAAAATTCATTATTTAAATTGTTTTTTTAAGCCATGACAATTAGAAGGATAAACCAAAACAGCAGTACCACATTAGTTATCTTGTCTCCATGCTGGTTTGTCATGGAGTGTCAGGAGTTTTTTTTTTTACCGAATCAGCTGCTACTGAATTGATTATAAATTGTGGGGAGAGGGAAGTCAGACTTCCTCCTTAGACCTGCTTACATTAACAACTGTGTTTCAGAGAGGGTTTTATTTTCCCAGGAAACTGCCCCAAAGCTCTTGCTGAATGTTTGTGAAGCTTGGTGTTGTGCTATTGTTCGATGGACTAATCTTCTATCTTTTAGGGGTCACTTCCTCTGGGTTTGGTACAGCCCTTTTGGCTCGCAAAGAGTGCCTGAAATTCCTGATCAAGAAACTTTCCAAGACTGTCCGACTTACAGAATGTCAAAAAAATGAATTGAAGATTTATGACAGACTCAAGGCCAAAGAATTCACTGGGATAGATAATCGTTGGGGAATTCATCCATTTTTTATACCAAGAGGTAAGGATTATTTTAAATAAATGAAGATTGTCTTCTCGTACATCATAGATATTTGACTTTGTGACATTTTGTTTGGTGTGTTATCCTCATGATTATTTTTGAAGTAGTTATCTGAGTTAGGATATGATTGGCATAATCATCGTGTGAATGGTTAAAACATATAACTGGCATATAATGAATATTCTCTCTACCCTAATAGGAGAAAATATGGTTGTTAATCTGAATAAATTCTTACAAAAAAAGCTTTTCTATAGTGTTAGTTTTCAGCCTGTATGTACCAACTGTAGAACCTTATCACCTTTTATAAAAACAGTTTTGCGAATCCTTGAAGACAGGTTAGTCACTCATCTTCCTAACTCTGGCATCTGACATATAGCCTGGCAGTCAGAGGCGTTCAGAAGATGTCTGTTGATTGAATGAAAGGATGAACAAATAAATGATTAGTGGGAAATGCAGGTAGTACATCCTTAATTACTCTTGGTGGCTTAAAGACCGTGGATGAAATTGTTTAATATGGAGCCATGTGACTTAAATGCGTAGTTTACACTTTAGTTTTAGGAGAATACCTACTTATAAAGGTAAATTGTACAAGTACCTATAGAATTTCCAGGTATAGGGATTAGGAAAGATGTGTGCTTGCAGCTAGACCTATGTAAAGGGTATATGTGTAAGTATGAGAGATGCAGAGATCTGTGCAGTGGACACAGTGGCCAGTGTGCTGTTGGCCATTCCTCTAAAGCGCTTTATGGGCCTCAAAGTGGGGAAATGTTGAAATGGGGCAGAACATTTTCACCGCTGATGGTACTTTACTTACTGACAGTCTACTTGGTGATTCCCATAATCTCTGGTTGACGGATATATGGGATTTTGTGATGTCCAGCTTATGTGTGGCTTTTTTCCCTCTACTAAAGGCCCTGTCCTGCACAGGAGTAATATTGCCGACTATGCACTCAGTGCTGGCACCACAGCTATGAATGCCCAGAGGCTCCTAAGAGCTACAAAACTGAACAAACCCATTCTCCTGGAGGGCTCCCCTGGTGTGGGCAAGACGAGTTTGGTGGGAGCATTAGCAAAGGCTTCAGGCAACACTCTTATTCGAATCAACTTGTCAGAACAGACGGTAAGCTTAGTCACCCTACAGCTGATGAGGATAAGTATAGGGAGTAATGTTTGTATTTGCTGACAGTTTCCTGGTCAGGCATAGTTATGACATTGTCGGTATCCCAAATATTTCCTGGCTGTAAAAGATCACAACAGCATGACCTTCCAAACTGATTCTCTTTCTGGAATCATTAATAGCTGATGTCCATAGTAATATTCTCTCTGGATTCTTTATTCTAATTCTATCTTGAGAATTACCCACTTCAGTATTTATTATAAATTTAACCTCATTTTATTTTTATCTTTTCTAAACTAAAAAAAAAATTAGTAGGAATAAACAGACCTCTAAAACAACTGTATGACAATGTGGAACAGAGATGCCAAATAAATTAGAATTTCTTGGGATGGGGTCTGAGAGCAGGACAGGGGCATTATTACTGGTTTTTGCTATTTGTTTGTTTGTTTATTTATTTATAAAGTGAACAGCTTAATTTCCAAGTACAGCCACAGTTGGGAACTGCCAATTTGGAGCTCCAGCTCCAATTGATTTGGTACTTGGAGCATTGTGATGAGAAGGTTCTTGGGGACGTGTCTGGGCTCCTGGTTTAGAATGCTGAGATGAGTAGTTCTGTCTTGGGAATAAGAAGGGAAAATGGCACAAGGCCCAAGTATTTTTTATTTTAGATTTTGGGTTGAGGGATCTAGTTAATTTTTTATGTAAGTTTGGCTCTTTTTCATTTCTTCTCCCCTCTCAAAGGACATCGCAGACCTGTTTGGAGCAGATCTCCCTGTTGAAGGTGGCAAGGGAGGAGAGTTTGCTTGGCGTGATGGCCCCTTGCTGGCAGCTCTGAAGGCTGGCCACTGGGTTGTGTTGGATGAGGTGAGGGGACTGTCCATCATGCCCAGGATGGGATCTCAAGTTTGAAGAACAGTCACACTTTCAGAGCTCGGTGGCATGTCTCAGTGGATGATCGAATCATGCTATTTCCTAGTAAAGACAAATTCTCTAATGAAAAGAATCTTCCTAGGTTTCTTTTATGAATAAAAACAGTTACTTGTCAGAAAACACATATAGGAACCCCTCCCCCCCCAATAAAACCTACAAGCTTTTCTACTTTTGTAAGGTGGCCTCGGGAGAAAAACTGCCTCTTAGCTAGTATTTTCCTATAGTCTCTGATAGGCTTGCTGTTTGTATTTATTTCATGGGTATTTTACAAACATTGCCAACCACCTCATGTATTATCAGTGCAACAGAGAGACTGGGAAAAGTTACCTTTAAGAAGAGACATATAAAGATGGGGAGAAAATTATCATTGTTACATATTTATATTAGATAACTTATTGCCCAGAAGTAATTGTGGAGCTTACATGATAGGAGTGATGGAAGTGCTAGAATGAAACTGTGTGTGTTTGTGTGTGTGTGTGTTTCCAAAGTGAGAAGCAGGGCGGAGGCAGATAGACAGATTCCTGCATGTGCCCAATCGGTATCCACCCAGCATGCCCACCAGGAGGCGGTGCTCGGCTCATCTGGGGCATTGCTCTGCTACAACCAGAGCCATTCTAGCACCTGAGGTGGAGGCCATGGATCCATCCTCAGCGCCCAGGCCAACTTTGCTCCAATGGAGCCTTGGCTGTAGGAGGGGAAGAGAGAACTAGAGAGAAAGGAGAGGGGGAAGGGTGAAAAGCAGATGGGTGCTTCTCCCGTGTGCCCTGGCCAGGAATCAAACCTGGGACTTCCACACGCCGGGCCGATGCTCTACTGCTGAGCCAACTGGCCAGGGCCCAGATGAAACTTTTGACATAGGCCCCAGTAGGTTCCCTGGGTCACTAAGGTCAGAGGGTGTGCTGAGGCCTCCTTTTCTGATGAGCTGCTTTCTGTGTATCTAGGGGAGATGCTAAGGAGACAGTTTTGGGGAGTTATTTTTCTCCTTCAAATTCTTTGGGAAAAAAGTGGGATAGAAAATTCATTATCCAGGAAAAAAGAATGCCTGGTTGTTGTTGTTTTTTAAAATTTTTTAAATTTATTCATTTTAGAGGGGGATGGGGAGGAGCAGGAAGCATCAACTCCCGTATGTACCTTGACCAGACAAGCCCAGGGTTTTGAACCAGTGACCTCAGTGTTCCAGGTCAATGTTTTATCTGTGCCACCACAGGTCAGGCCAGTGTTGCCTTGTTTTAAAGCTTAAGGCTTTTGACTATCCTCCAGTTGGGTAAAAATGCACCCAGGGACCACAAGGGCATTCTGGACTTGCAGTTACACTTTAGTGCAGTGTTTAAAACTTGGCCTGTTTGGGCCCTGGCCCATTGTCTCAGCAGTAGAGTGTTGACCTGGTGTGTGTAAGTCCTGGGTTTGATTCCCAGTTAGGGCACACAGGAGAGGTGACCATCTGCTTCTCCCCCCATTCTCTCTCTTTCTTCCCCTCACATAGCCATGGCTCAATTGATTCAAGCATGTCAGCCCGATTGAATCAGTCAGAGAGACTGATTCAAGCAGTCTCTCTTGGACCTGAGGATAGCTCCATGGAACCACTGAGGCACTAAAAATAGCTCAGTTGCAAGCATGGCAGATCATCAGCCCCAGATAGGTATGCCAGGTGTATCCCTGTCAGGGCACATGAAGGAATCTGTCTCTGTATCTCCCCTACTCTCACTTAAAAAAAAAAAACACAACAATTTGGAAATGTATAGCATAGGTTTTGCTCTGTAGTGCTGATATAATTGTGACATTTGAAATTATAGTATAGTTTGGTTTTTGCCCATTTGAATTCTGTCAATTCACATTTTTCTGATTGAATTTTTCCACATTTCCTTAAAAAACACCCATACTTTTCATCCCTGAGCTCTGAACTCAGCATCTGAAGACCTGCATTTAGCCCTTTTTATTTTTGGCACAAAAACTTTGTATTCTTGTTTACAAAACTGTTGGTCAGAGTTAGCTGTGTAGATCTATTTTATGTAGTTTATGTCACAGCTTTTTAGGGCCATTTGGAAATTCATTCAGTGTTTGAGCTGGAGAAGAAACTTATCTTAAGTATGTAAAGATCTGTCTTACCTCATCTTTTAAAATTCCAGAGTGCAAAAATGAGATACCTGTGTGTTGGCAAGCTTTTTTGTAAACTGTGATTTATAAAGTAGGTCAATATGGGTCACATAATGGAAACAGTTTAATTTTATAAAATATTTTAACTGCTTTTTAAATATTTATTCTTAATATTTATTTAGTTTACTGAAAAATCATTGATAGTTTACATACATCAAATCCAATATCTATATGAAATAGTAATAGGATAAAATCACATCAGTCTTTCACTCAAGAAGAATGTTACCACTACTGTTTGAGCTTCCTCCTTCTACAGATACCACTAACTTTTGCGCATCCTTGCTTTCTGTTATTGTTATACAGTCTATCTAACATTCATGCATTTTCTTCTCCAAATAGCTCAATCTGGCTTCTCAGTCTGTATTGGAAGGACTCAATGCTTGTTTTGACCACCGAGGAGAAATCTATATTCCTGAGTTAGGAATGAGCTTTCAAGTACAACATAAGAAGACGAAGATTTTTGGGTGTCAAAATCCCTTTAGACAAGGAGGTGGAAGGAAGGGCTTGCCCCGGTCTTTCCTTAACAGATTCACTCAGGTGAGATTCCCTGTACCACAGAGACCACAGCTGGGCTGTTGGGAGTGATGAGACTTCTTGCACGTAGCTATTTAGGATGTTCTCTATGAGAGTGAGAGAGAATCATTTAAATCTGTTTTTTAATTCCACGTCTTTATATATAATGAATACTAATGTGACTGATTCTTATCACTTCTCTCCTGGTGTAATCCCTTTGCCTATATCCCAGAGGACCTGGCGTATTACCAGTTGGAAGATAGTAAGATCACCACCCTCTTCAGGATTCTATTACTGTTCTCAGGATTAAGGCCAATATATAACCTTTTCAAGTGTCTGTGTGATCTATGAAGACATTAAAAATAATACATTTTAATTAAAGTGGGAAAGAACAGAAAACTACCATGAAGAATTTAAAAATCCAGTATTCTTCATACCAAAGTCAACCATAATTCACATTTGATATATTTACTGCCTTTATTCACATTTGCAGAGATAGAGTGTGTGTGTACATATGCTCGATTATTTTAATTAACATCTGTTTTTCAAAGTTTGGCTCATCTAGAAGTTTAGAAATGGCTTTAGATGTTAGCTTTCTTTAATGTCTCTGTCCCTTGATAATTAAGAATTTGCCAAGTATCTTCTAAGAATAGTTTATTATAAAAAATTTCAAGCTTATTAAAAGTTTAACAATTTATAATGAATGTTCATATGCCTGCCATGCAGGATTTTGGTAGGAAAATTTTAAAAATAAATATACTTTAAAAAAGAAATTGCTGGCTCAGCAGTAGAGCATTGGCCTGGCATGTGGAAGTCCCGAGTTCGATTCCTAGTCAGGGTACACAGGAGAAGTGACCATCTGCTTCTCCACCCTTCTCCATCCCTGTCTCCCACCAGTCCCCACCCTATCTCCTTCCCTCTCCTCCCCTCCCACAGCCAGGGTTCTAGCAGTTTGGCCCTGGGCGCTGAATGTCTCCATGGCCTTGCCTCAGGCTTTAAAATAGCTTGGTTGCCAATCAATGGAGCAATGGCCTCAGGTGGGCAAAATATTACCTATTAGGGGGCTTGCCGGATGGGTCCCCGTCAGGGCACATGCTAGAGTCTGTCTCTCTGCCTCCCTTCCTCCCTGCCTCTCACTTATTAAAAATAAATTGCGTGTATCTTATTTTATTCAATTTAGTAGAGTAGAGCTAACAGGAAAAACCTCAGAGGCTTTATATTTCAAAGATTTTATATATTTCTGTATCTTAAAATGCAAGGAAAGAAGTTTCTAGAACTGAAAATTTATGTATATATGTATGTATAACTGAGGTATTATTTTTATGTCAAATAAAAATTTCTGGTTTTTAGAAACTATAGCCTCTCTCCATGTTATTTTTGGATTTTATAGGTCTTTGTGGATCCCCTCACAGTAATTGACATGGAGTTCATTGCCAGTACTCTGTTTCCAGCCATTGACAAAAGTATTGTTAAGAAAATGGTTGCTTTCAACAACCAGGTAAATATCTATTTGTATTAATTGTGTTTCATTTTCCTGGTTATAAATGAATATAATTTCCTGAACATGGGACACTACCAAAATACCAGTGTCTCTAAGATAAAATCACAGAGAATTCTGCAAGGTTATAGTGGGAGGGAAGCTATTCATCTGAAGGTTACAGTAATCAGGGTTCTATTGTATAAGATCTACCGGAAAGTTCTGTTCGTTTCTATCACAAGTTTCGACACGTAAGCACGTTTATTTGGCGCATGTGTGCCTCTCTGTTTTTATCACTTAATGTATACATAACTGACGTAGCAAATTAACTAAAACAAAGTTGATTCACGTTAGTCTTATGTGAAGCGATAGTGTACCCATGGCTACTGATAAAGTTCATTTACGCCACTGTATTGTATATGAATTTCAACAAGGAAGAAATGCTACAGAAGCATGTCTGTCGCATCCACCATATTCCCCGGACTTAGCACCCTCCGACTATCACTTGTTTTTGTCTTTACAAAATTTTTTGAAGGGCAAAAAATTCAAAAATGAAGAAGATATCCAACAAGCACTGGTTCAATTTCTTGCATCAAAAGATAAAACATTTTTCAAAAATGGGATATACAACTTGCCCTCACGCTGGCAAGAAATCATTAATAATAATGGCAATTATATTATTTAATAAAGTTTATTGATGGTAAGAAAAATTTGTATTTTGTTTTATTCCAAAAACGGACAGAACTTTCCGGTAGACCTTATATATATCAAAGTTAATGCTTATAGGATATTCCTGGCATTTAGAAGTCTGGATCAAAGAAAGGAGAAATCTCAATCAAACCTATTAATTTCTGTTTCAGGTTATGTATGCATTTGTAGTACGTTAAAAGTCCTTAATGCAATCTCTAGCGGTGGGATGTGTTTTCCAATAAAGGCGTTTTCTTTTCAGATTGATCATGAAGTGACTGTTGAGAAGAAATGGGGTCAAAAAGGGGGACCGTGGGAATTCAACCTCCGGGACCTTTTTCGCTGGTGTCAGTTGATGCTGGTTGACCAGTCCCCTGGGTGTTACGATCCTGGTCAGCATGTGTTTTTGGTCTATGGTGAAAGAATGAGAACCAGAGGAGACAAAGAAAAGGTGAGTTTCACACTTGCTCTTTGTGTGTCTTTCCATCTGAAAGTTGATTTCTTCCTAAGGGAGAGACAGGGCACACTCACAAATAATACGGAACTTGGTAAAGCTGCTTGGGATTTAGAAGTTAAAGGAAGAGACTATATATCATATATTTACCTACCTCAGGACTGAACAGTGTAGAGTAGTTTGCTTTGGAGTGTACACTTCGCTTATTTAAATCCTCAAGATTACAAACTTTCCTAAAACAGTATTGCCTGCAGTAATAAAGAACTAGGTTTCCATCGTCTTTCCAAGGCACAAAGGGCAGAAGCAGCAGCAGGAGGGAAAGGTGATACCCAGTAGGAGAGGAGGGTTTTCTGTTTTTAAAACAAGTGTCAAATTACAAAGTATTTTATCTAGAAAGTATAAGTAGATATAAAGAGAAGATAATCTAAATACCCCTTCGTAAGTAGAAAATAACACTTGAATTCCCAGCTTAACACGTTATAAAGATGTCTGCATTTTTACTTTGTGGTATTTAAAGTCCAGTCTCACTGAATACTCACAACAGCTGTGGTGGGAGGTGCTGTCAAGATATCATGACCTCTGACAGACGAGAATCCAAGGCTCAGAATCATGGAGTCTTACAGGTAGCAACTGATGTAGCCACATCTTGGCCCAGACCTTTCCATTTTGCTATTCCTTCTGCCATATAACAACTGCTTAAAAACAATTAACTAATACACAGATCCATGCATTAGAAGCAGTAACCTCCTTCTTGACATGTGAAGCTGTGGCTATCCCAGAGTACTTGTGGTTTTTATACACTTCATTCTCCTGAGTGCCCAGATCCCTTGTTATGTGGTCTTAAGACTCAAGTCAGTTTATTAACAACTCATTTATCATGTGTAAGTGGCTTTTGATCATTATACTTGGAGAGAATGTTTTGCTAGTATTCTTTTTACAACTTTTTAATATTTTGTATATTATTTTTTTGTATGTGACAGAGAAGAAAGAAGGACAGATAGAAACAGACAGGAAGGGAGAGAGATGAGAAGCATCAATTCTTCGTTGCAGCACCTTAGTTGTTCATTGACAGCTTTCTCATATGTGCCTTGACTGGGGGGCTACAGCAGACCAAGTGACCTCTTGCTCAAGCCAGCAACCTAGGGCTCAAGCTGATGAGCTTTGCTCAAACCAGATGAGCCTATGCTCAAGTTGGCAACCTCAGGGTTTCGAACCTGGGTCCTCTGCGTCCCAAAGTGATGCTCTAACCATTGCGCCACCGCATGATCAGGTTTACAACTTTATTAATATATATACTTTATGTACCATCAACTAGTGTTTTAATTAAAAAAAAATTTTTTTTCATTTAGATGAGAGGATGTGAGAACAGACTCCTGCATGCACTCCGACTGGGATCCACCTAGTAACCACGATTAGGCTGATGCTCTGCCCATCTGGGGCCATGCTCACAACCAAGCTATTTTTAGCACCTGAGGCTGTGGCTCCGTGGAGCCATCCTCAGCACCCAGGGTGATGCATTTGAATCAGTCGAGCCATGGCCGCAGGCAGGGAAAAAAGAGAGGAGGGGGGGGGAGGGGCGGAGAAGCAGATGGTCGCTTCTGTGTGCTCTGACCAGGAATTGAAGCCAGGACATCCACATGTTGGGCTGATGCTCTACCACTGAGCCAGCTGGCCAGGGCTGAAAATTTCTTCATTCTCTTACTAGATACAGGGTGTTCATTGTGGCCAGACATTGACCAGTTGTTGGGTATTTGTTGGTCAGAGAGCGTGTCACTATAAGCTGTGGAAGTTTTCCCTCACTCCTCTTATTCAGAATTATTATAATTGACCAAATAGGTTTTTCTGGAGAAGAAAAAATAGTAGGAGTCATAATAATAGAAGGAGAAAGGCTATAAAAGCTGGAAGAGTTCAGGTAAAAGGAATCTGACTTTATAAAACTAAATAAGCCAGCTAGAGTGTTAAAGTATTTATAAATTTAACTAGGGAGAAGAGTTGATATGCTCTAAAGTGGATTATAAAGCCAGAAACCACCTGACCCTAGGAGTAGGTGACAGGAGCACTTTCTCCTGTGCTGTATTTTGACCTGTAGTCAGTGTTTG
Source organism: Saccopteryx bilineata (assembly GCF_036850765.1). Classification (NCBI taxonomy): domain Eukaryota; kingdom Metazoa; phylum Chordata; class Mammalia; order Chiroptera; family Emballonuridae; genus Saccopteryx; species Saccopteryx bilineata. Next base: position 63,133,531 of record NC_089490.1, on the reverse strand, counting down.
ACATTAATAATGATTTTATCTTTTTTTCCTCGAATGTCTTCCGTACTCTACTTATGTATGTGTATTTACATAAGTATGTATATTTAGCTATAATTCACATGTACCATTATATTAGTTTCAGGTGTACACTACAATGATTTGATACCTGTATACATTGCAAAATGATTACCGCAGTAAGTGGTTACTGTCACCTTACATAGTACAAAAATTTATTTTTTGATGAGAACTTTTAAGGTCTGTCTTGCAGTACAGTATTAACGACAGTCACTATACTGTACATCCCCATAACTTACAATGACATTTTTGTTTGTTTTTTCTGACTTCAGTTCAGTATGCAATGATTTGTATAAGTATTTGCCACTTTGTTATAAACAAGTACATTGGTGTAAATATTTTGTGTGGCTGGAATTCTTCTGATGCTATATGGTCTAAATTGGTGTTTTTAATTAGCCCCTCCCCCTTTTCTCACCTCTGCTCAACACTTTTTTGATTTTTTTTTTAAATATTGTATTTGTCCCCCCCCCCTTTTTTTTTTACTTTAAAGTAAGATATATGCAGTGTGCATAGGGATTTGGTCATAGGGTTTTTTTTGTTGTTTTTAAATATTTTATTATTTTATTTATTCATTTTAGAGAGGAGAGAGAGAGGGAGGGAGAGAGAGAGAGAGAAGAGAGAAGAGAGAGACGGGGGGAGGAGCTAGAAGCATCAACTCCCATATGTGCCTTGACCAGGCAAGCCTAGGGTTTCGAACCAGTGACCTCAGCATTTCCAGGTTGACTCTTTATCCACTGCGCCACCACAGGTCAGGCTTTAGAGAAGAGAGAGAGGGAGAGAGAGAGAGGAAAGAGGGAGGGAGGGAGAGGAGAGAGAGAGAGGAGAGAAGCAGGAAGCATCAACTTGTAGTAGTTGCTTCCCGATGTGCCTTGACCAGGCAAGCCCAGGGCTCCGAACCGGCAACCCCAGTGTTCCCAGGTGAAGCTTTATCCACTGCGCCACCACAGGTCAGGCGATTTTTTTTTTTTTTCCTGAAGTTGGAAACAGGGAGGCAGTCAGATAGACTCCCGCACGCGCCGACCGGGATTCACCCGGCATGCCCACCAAGGGGCGATGCTCTGTCCATCTGGGGCGTTGCTCTGTTACAACCAGAGCCATTCTAGCGCCTGAGGCAGAGGCCATGGAGCCATCCTCAGCGCCCGGGCCAACTTTGCTCCAGTGGAGCCTTGGCTGCGGGAGGGGAAGAGAGAGACAGAGAGGAAGGAGAGAGGGAAGGGTGGAGAAGCAGATGGGCGCTTCTCCTGTGTGCCCTGGCCGGGAATTGAACCAGGGACTTCCGCACGCCAGGCCGACGCTCTACCACTGAGCCAACCGTCCAGGGCCTCCTTTTTGATTTTTAAAAGAAAACCAAAAAGGAAATAAGATTACTAAGAAGTTTTCTAACAGTATTTCTACTAAGGAATGGTAACTAAATGTAAATAATCAGAGAAATAACTTTGGTTGTGATTTTACATTAATTTTTACAAGGATAACAGTGCTTTTGTAGTCAGACCAGCTAGATTTGAAATCAGTTACTAACCATGAGCAAATCATGTGTCACTCCTGTGAATCCTGTTATCCATTTCTATAAAATAGAAATAACACCAATTTTGTAAGGCTGTAAGAAACAAATAATCTCTATTACAGCACCCATTATAATGTTTGACATGTAGTAGGCACTCAAGAAATAGCCGTTCTTTATAGTATTCATAGTGTTGTTCTCTTCTGCCTATTTTGGAGGGTTGTGTCTTTTTTTTTTCTTTTTTTTTTTAATGGATAAACAGGAAGGGAAAGAGATGAGAAGCATCAAATTGTGGTTGAGGCAGTTGAGTGGTTCATTGATTGCTTTCTCATATGTGCCTTGACCTGGGTTGGGGGCGCTTCAGCTGAGCCAGTGACCTTGAGCTGAAGCCAGTGACCATGTGGTCATGTCTATGAGTTTGCGCTCTAGCTGGTGAGCCCACACTCAAGCTGGCGACCTCGAGATTCAAACCTGTGTCCTCAGTGTCCCAGGTTGACACTATCCAATGTGCCACCACCTGGTCAGGCTTTTTTGGGTTGTATCTTGAATGATGAACGCATTTCTTTTTTCATCTCCAGATTTGCCTTAGTATCCATGGCTTTATTTTAATTTATGGTACATTCTCACTGGAGTCTCAGATAGTTTGAGATTATGTGACTGCTCTCTTTTTGAGCTCCAGTTTGCTTTCATTTTGAAGAATTAAATAAATGTAATCCTTTTTGTGACTAGTTTTCTCACAGTATGGTAACTTGATTTGCTGTGCATGTTTTCTAAAAGTATTTTTCCAGAAGTTTTGACTCAGAATTTGGTGGAGTGATTTGTTTTAATTGTACCATCTTCTTCCTTTAGGTCATTTCTGTGTTTAAGGATGTGTTTAGTTCAGATTCAGACCCATACATGGCAACCAGACTGTTTCACATCACTCCCTATAATGTTCAGGTGAGGAGACCAGGATAATTCTCTTTTTTACAACTTTCTGATTTCTTCCACTCTGACTGCCAGGAGCGCTTGTGACGTCTCACTGGCTTGTCTTTTTCAGCTGGGCTACTCAGTCCTTTCCCGGGGCTGCTATGTTACTCCTCCGTCCCGTCGTCCGCTCTCACTCCTGCACCAGTCGTTACCGTCTCTGGAGTCAGTTATGAAGTGTGTGCAGATGAGCTGGATGGTCATCCTTGTGGGTCCAGCTTCTGTGGGCAAGACCAGTCTGGTCCAACTCCTGGCACAACTTACTGGTCACACGTTAAAGATCATGGCTATGAACAGTGCAATGGATACTACAGAGCTTCTGGGTGGATTTGAGCAGGTGAGTAGTGTGATGCGTGATCGTCTTCTGTGTTGGTGGACACTGTAAGCAGTAGTCTTTGACTCTGACAAGTGGCTGTTATGAAGTCACATGCCCTGGTATTTCAGGTTGACCTTATTCGGCCTTGGAGGCAGCTTCTGGAGAAGGTGGAGAGAGCTGTGAGGGCGCTGCTGAGAGACAGTCTCCTTATCAGTGCTGAGGATGCAGAAGTCGTCCTGCGGTCCTGGAGTCATTTCCTTCTGACATATAAGCCCAAGTGTCTTGGAGAAGATGGTAAAGGTGTCACAATGGAGGTTGTCAACAAGCTGGAAGCAGTATTATTGCTTGTACAGCGACTCAACAATAAAATCAACTCATTCTCCAAGGCAGGTATGTGTGTTTGGGTGTTTATCAGACATTTACCATTGTCCATACAGTGTGCATTTACAGGTAATATATATTTTTAATTTTAATTTTATTTATTTATTTATCTTGTATTTTTCTGAAGTTGGAAATGGGGAGGCAGTCAGACAGACTCCCGCATGCGCCTGACCGGGATCCACCCGGCACGCCCACCAAGGGCGATGCTCTGCCCACCAGGGGGCGATGCTCTGTTGCAACCAGAGCCATTCTAGCACCTGAGGCAGAGGCCATAGAGCCATCCTCAGTACCCGGGCCAACTTTGCTCCAATGGAACCTTGGCTGCTGGAGGGGAAGAGAGAGACAGAGAGGAAGGAGAGGGGGAGGGGTGGAGAAGCAGATGGGCGCTTCTCCTGTATGCCCTGGCCAGGAATCGAACCTGGGACTCCTGTACGCCAGGCCGACCAGCCAGGACAATTTTTATTTTTTTAAGAAGCGGGAGGCATGGAGGCAGAGACAGACTCCCGACCGGGATCCACCTGGCAGGCCCCCTGCAGGGTGATGCTCTGCCCATCTGGGGTCGCTGCTCCTTTGCTCACAAGCTGAGTTATTTCAGCACCTGAGGCAAGGCCATAAAACCATCCTCAGCACCCAGGACCAAATTGCTTGAACCATTGTAGCCATGGCTGTGAGAGGGGTGGGGAGGGGAGAGAGAGAAAGAGAGAAGGGGGAGTCAAACTTGAGGACTTCCATACAGTGGGCTAACACTACCTCTGAGCCAATGAGCCAGGGCTTAGGTAATAACATATTTGTAAATGCAGTGCCCATAGTTTTTTAAAAAATTAATTTAGTGATTATTCACACTTAAAATTTGAAAGTTTTCATCTTGGAAAGAAAACTGAAGCCGATGTGCTGTATCCACAATTGGTGATCCTAAACAAAGCAAGCAGGGAGGACGCTGGCTTCTGAGCTGGAGGGTTATTGTGTGCATAACCAGCTGTAATGATTAATCACTTGCGTGTAAAGCTGGTCTGTTGTTTGTTGGCCTTTTAAGAAGACTTAATAGTTTCTCAGAAAATTGGACATTTTAAACTGAAGAATAGAATTCTAAATTGATGTTTAGTAATTTTGTATAACGTGGAAGAAATTCCTCAGTTAACAGAAACTTCCTCATTTTGTGGTGCAGCTTTCCAGAGGTACCACAGCCTTGTGTGGCTGCCGTTCAGTGTCTTTCTAATTGTTAACAGTGGATTGTTAAATCTAAATTTCATTACTTCCTCATGGCTAGAAGCAGGAATTTAATGTATGTTATCTTGTGATATGAAAAAGGGTCGTAAAAACAATTTCTAACAAAAAGGAGCAATTGAAAGATTTCTAGAGATGTGCTATGTAAACTATAAAGCACCAAATAACAGTTGTGTTACTATTATCATAAGGTTATTTATTTTAAAGGAAGCCCAGTTTAATGACATTGATCGCATCGTGCCAACTATCAGCACTTTTGTTTGGGATAAATGCAGTAATAAATGGGAGGCATTGTTTCCCTTTTGCCATTTGAGAAATTACAGCACATAAAGATTATTTATCTTCCCTATCACCCTTGAGTCGCCTGTGTCTAGCCATTAAGAAGTATTTTCTGCCCCCAAAGTGTTTTCCTATTGACTCTATTATGAAACTTAAAAAAAATTGGGCCAGGAATTTCCAGCTTTCTTGGAATAAACTTGTAGTTTCTGTTGTTGTTATTGTCCTGGTTTGAAATTAAATGCTGTGATGGTGACATTTCAGAGTTTGCCAAACTCGTGGAAGAGTTCCGAAGCTTTGGGGTGAGGCTTGTGCAGTCCTCCAGCGGCAGCAGCCACGGCACCTTTGAGTGGGCTGACAGCATGCTGGTGCAGGCCCTCAAGTCTGGAGACTGGCTTTTGATGGACAATGTTAACTTTTGCAAGTAAGGACCTTCTGCCCAGTCACAAGTGAGCCTGATTGAAATTTGTGAATGCTTGTCAGAGTAGAAACTCAGGTTATTTTTAATCCACTGCTTCCTAACTAGAAACACATCTTTAGCCATATTCTGTAGACCACTTCCTGTGGTGAACAATGGTAGTTGGTAATTAGATACCTGCAAGATTTTAGTGAGCAGTGGCTGACAAACTGGATTACATTTCCAGCCATCTTGGACACCTTTTTATTGAACATGAGAATGACCAAACCGGTCATTCTTGAGTGCAGGATTTTGAAATGGAATATCTGACACAGGGCCAACCTTTAGTGCACGTGCATCAGTGTGTGTATCACCTTTGATTCTAAAGTAAGGAATGAGGGCAAGCGTAAAACTGCTGTGGTTACACAGCCTAACAAAAGTGACTACAGGTCGTATGTGTTTCTCTACCTGAAGCATCTTTCAGAATGTTTTGAATCAAAATCCAGTTACCTTTAAATGGATTTGATAATGTTGGGAAGTGGGGGGGAGGAGAGGGTAAAGAGGAAGGAGTTACAGTTCAGGGAACTTGCTGTCATTTTCCTTTGTTTTATTTACTCAGCAACTATTTTGTGATTTTACTGTGTATGGATCTCTGGGCCATGTGTCTTGGGAATGAAAACAGGAATTGATGGGGACGTTTATACAGGGGCGGGATCTGTGCTGAAAGAAGACGTGGGTCAGGAGCCGAGGGAGGCCTGTGCAGGGAAAGGGAGTCCAGGCAGCGTGTCAGCCTGTCCACTGTTAACTCTGTCTGTGCAGCCCGTCAGTGCTGGATCGTTTGAATGCTTTGCTGGAACCTGGAGGCGTCCTCACTGTTAGTGAGAGAGGAATGATAGATGGATCCACTCCCACCATAGCACCACATCCCAATTTCAGGTATCTATGCCTTTTAAGTTTTTGCCTAAGAATCTGACAGCCTCTGTAGCAGAGGCAGACATTCAGTAGAACTTTTTTAGGTAGTATATATATTACACACCCAGTCATAAGAATGTTTACCCATTCATTGATTGAGTAAACATGATTTACTGAGGCTGTCCTGTTTGCCAGGCTCTGGAAATACAGCAGTAAACAAGAAAGGCGGGGTTCCTGCCATGGGCTGGGGGTGAAGGGTAGATAGAAGCAGGGAGACCAGTTGCATGCCTTTTGCAGTAGTTCAGAGAAGAGATAATGAGAGGTTGTACTAAGGATGATTAGATGAATAGGACTTGCCCGTGGACTCGTGGGTTGAGAAAAAGAGGAAGCAAGGATGACACCTGAGTTACTGGCAGAGTAATGGGGTGGGTAAGTGGAAGTGTGGTTCATTAAGAAAGGAAAGACTGGCAAAGGAGCAGGCTTAGTGTGGGAGGGTCAGCAGGGACTCGCTGTGCGTTTTGGAGGTGTCAGCTGGATGCATGTGTTACTGGATGTTGACTATATGAAGCTAATTGTTTCAGGAGGACATAGTGGTTCCTTTTCTGTTCTCTGTAGGTGAGTTAGAAGGATGAATTATCACTGCCTGATTTGGGGAATATCTGAAAATAGGAATCTTGAAGCTCTCACATTGCACTAAAGCTGCACTGGAAATACAGTCTTTAGTTCCTAAGGAATATAGGCTCAGAGAACTGATTTGCTGTATTGATGCATTTTGGAACTAGAAGATAGAATATAGGTGACAGTAGCAGACTTGATTATTGGTATATCCCTCGACAAGCTCCCTGAAGAGGAGCCAAATAAGATTGAGCTGCACCATTGGTTGTGCTGGGGTTTTAATTCTTTTCCTTTGAATTATTGTGTTACTAGACTTTTTCTCTCAATGGATCCTGTTCATGGAGAAATATCCCGGGCTATGAGGAATCGTGGACTTGAAATCTACATTTCAGGAGAAAGGGATGGGAGCATCCCAGATGACCTGGATCTGAAAGTTCTGCTGCACAGCCTTGGGTTGGTGGGGGACAGTGTGTGTGACATCCTCTTGGCTCTACACAGAGAGACCCAAAGCACTGTTGTAGGTAAGGTACTTGACTTCCAGGGCTCGGCAGGATTTTATTCCCGTGGAAACACACGTGGACTCCATTTGACTACCAGGCCAGGAATGCTCACATTTAGTGTACGTAGAGATAAAAGTTACCACAAAAATGAGGACATTCTGGTACTCTTCTCCCTACCAGCTGAGTTTTAGCAGATCTGGATGAGGCACAGGCTAATGCCCGTACTTCTTTAAAGAAGCTTCCAGGTAATTCTGGTGCATGCAATCAGAGGCCCACACTTTGAGGATTATTGCTTTAGATACTGAGATTTGTGAAGTTTGTTCCTCATATCTTCATGATCATCACTGATTCTTTTAAAAGTGGAATAAAGAGGGAACTTTGAATTGTTTAAAACAGATAGGTGTTACTTCTTTTAATGTGAGTGTACAAGAAAAAGCAATGTAATAGTAGTAATAAGTGGAGTACTATTTATTGAATAACTACGTTAGGGTACATTGTTGTTTGCTTATCTAGTTCTCACATTAGTTCTGCAAGGCATACATTTATATTTTATAGATAAGGTTAAGAGAAGTTGAGTAGCTCATCAAAGTCAAACAGTTAATAATGACAACTGGGATTTGAAAGTAGGTCGTTGGATTCAAAGCCCATGGTCTTGATGAGGCCATGGTCATTTTGACACCTTCAGTGTGTGCCAACTTAAGGATGCATGTGACTAGCTTTATCACACTTGTGAGTCATCTTATCACTTCCCCACAAGGTACTGTCAGAGAGTGGGGCCAGGTGGGATAAGAGGGAAGGACTATGCATTGCTACAGATCATTTTGTCTAGTGAGAACCACTTAGAAGGCTTTCTAAAATAAGTATCTGGGTGGACTTGAGTGGAATGAAGTTTGATGTGAAGTTGAAATTTGTCCATTTTCATTGGAGATTTTTCAGAAGCTGTTGTTCATAGATGGCAGTATTTTTTCTTTACAGGTTGTCCAACATCATCTGTTTCAACTCTGATTCGGACGGCCTTGCTCATTGTGCAGTACCTGCAGCGAGGGCTGAGTTTGGACAGAGCTTTTTCTGATGCTTGCTGGGGAGCATATGTCCGCTCTCAGCATTCACCAGCAAACCAGAAGGTACCAAGAAGTGTTTCAGACAACAGTTTTCTAAGTTGTAGAACTCCACATTATTTAGTACAAGGAAATTCTTTTTTGACAATAACTTGAATGGCCTAAGAGAGTGGACCACAGCAGTTATTCTGTAATAGAGGTCTGGTTCCAGGCACTTTAGGTTTAATGTAACTATTACAGCCTTGAAATTTATCAACAGAAAAAGTAGAAGTTAGCTTGTAATGTAAGTTTTGGTAATAGCACATATATCATGTGTTTTATCCTAGCTCGTGCAGGCTTTACTGGAGAAACATGTTGCTTCTCTGCGAGCTCATGAAACCTGGGGCAGCTCCATTCTTGCCATGGGGCTGTGGCCAGATTCTCTGCCCTCAGCTCTCTTTGCTGTGGAAGATTCTCACCTCTCTACCGTACGAAGTGATGGACAGATCTTGGCGTATTGCCTCAACAGGCTGAGCATGAAAACAAGCAGCTGGGCCAGGTTAGCAGAGCCATGGCCTGTGTGTCTCTCCGGCATCTTCCCTGTGTTGTTTGTTTTGATGCTAATAGTTGTCACCTAAAATATTAGCCCAGAATGTTACGTGGCCATTCATTACCCAGCTGTCATAGGTTCATTATGATGTTGCTCCCTATTTGTTATTTCTAGTACTGACTTTGCCTTTTCCAATGAATTTCAGAATTCAGCCTCTTACCTTGCCAGACTTAGAGAAAATTCTACAGTCCTCCAACCCCGAGAGTTTGAAATTCAGTTCAGTCGAAGTGGATACTCTTTGGATTGATGAACCAGATGTTCTGGCCATGGCTGTTAAGTTGCTCCTAGAAAGAGCATCCAATCAGGATTGGATGCTCAGAGTTAAGTGGCTTTATCATTTAGCCAAGAATATACCACAGGGGCTTGGTGAGTAGAAAACCTTAATGTGTATGAGTGAATTTATGTGCACTTATCCTGTCTTAGTGCCTCAGCATCTGTGTTATTTTGTGACTGTACTGCTACGATTACATATGGGAGAGCTCATGGCAAGAAATTTGTGACTTAGCATTACTATTGGTGTAGGTGTTAAAAAATGAACACATCTGCCCTTAGTTGTGTCCCAATAGAAACTTCATTCCCCATGTAATGCTTAGCATGTAGGGTCTGTCCACCTTTCTATTGAGTCTAAAAAGGGAATGCACTGTATTGTGTTACTTTTTATTCTTATTTTTTAATATTCTGCTTTCTGTACTGCTGCTGTGCACACCATCTGGGCCAAGTGTTGCTTTTGGTAAATTCATTTCCTCTAAAAATGCGTAAGAGATTTGCTCATTTCAGGTGCTCTGAGTTGCTGAGCTTAATTTCTTTATACTTTTTTCATTCTAAAAGAGGAAAAAGCAACAGTAACGTATCACATGGGTTGTAATGTACAAGACAAGGAATTTGTTGGTAGAACTTGTTGCCTAAAGTAATTCAGTTTCTATGAGAACTTGTAGATAAGCCAGTACATCTGTATATTATTGTAGTACATGGGATCTGTCTAAAACTGTGAAGAGAGAATTTGCATAATTATTGTCACTTACCTTGTTCTATATGATAGCTACTAGCCACAGGTCACTATAAAAGGTAGATATGAACTAATTGAAATGAAACCAAATCTAAAATCCAGTCCCTTTGTCTCACTGGCCTCATTCCAGGTGTTGATAACTAACAGGTGGCCAGTGGCCACTCTGACAGTGCAGTTATGAGCATTTTCTCCACTGCAGAAAGTTCAGTTGTACAGCCTGCTTTAGATACTAACCTTTGCTTCTGCTTCCTCCACAGAGTCAATCCAGATTCACTTGGAAGCCAGTGCTGCATCTCTTAGAAAATTCTACTCAAACCCTCTCTCAGCTGGGATCAGTAATGTCATCAAAATATTACAGCCAAATATAACAGGTACTGCACCTGATCTGATTTCTAGCTCTCACCACTGTTTAGGAAAGTTGTCTATTGAGCTCATGGGGAAAAGACCTCTCAGAGCTGCCACTGTAATGTGGCATTTTTAGAAGACTCAGACCATCCAGATGCAAATTCCATTTCTTTGTCTGAAACTACCCATTTATCCTTCAGTTTTTGAAAAAGGATGGGAGAAATATGGGAGTTGGAAGACTGGGTTTTTGTCCCAACTCAGCCGCAAACTGGCTTGTTGGTTTGGGGTCCATCATTCATACTTGCTTCTGTGTTTGAAAAATATGGAAATTAAATTAATTTACGAGAGGTCCCTTCTGCTTACATATTCTGCTATTAAACTTAACAGAAAGAATTTTAAACTATGAAGCTATCTGACTTGAAAGTGAAACAATAGGATCAATTGCTTCAGAAAATATAAAACCTTGATAAGAGTTATAAAGCCTTAAATAAAAAATTATAATATCATAATGATGGAAGAAATAGCCATCCAATCTATTTAATCAAGTGAAGTAGTCAGAATTTTTTTAAATTAACGAGTGAGATAACAGATTTTACTGGAACAGAATAATACAAAGTTGGTTGAACATAAATATTAAAGAGGAAAATACGGGCATTTTTATAGAAACAGATTTTTAATCCCCCCCATCTTCATTTGATGTTGGTCAGAATACACCATTAGCCATTTGCTTTAGAAAAAATACAAAGTGCTCCATTGACCTATCTTACTCTACCTTCATTATGACCTGTTGTTTTTCATTTTATTTTTTTAGATTTTAATCACTTTTTTTAGAGAAGAGAGAGAGAGAGAGAGAATGGGGGGTGGGGGGAGGAGCAGGAACATCAACTCACATATGTGCCTTGACTGGGCAAGCCCAGGGTTTTGAACTGGCAACTTCAGTGTTCCAAGTCGACACTTTATCCACTGCGCCACCACAGGTCAGGCTTACTCTGCTACCTTTAAATTAATGTTACCATTGTTTTGTCTTAACCTTCCTCCCTCTGGTCAGAGGCTGATCACTGCTGCTTGGCAGAAAAAGTGTTGAGTTTGAGCAGAGGAGCTCAGTGAGGTGTCAGCAGCAACCACATTTTATTATTATAAAGAAATGGCTTTCAAGTGAAAAAAGCTTATTTTCTTACTGAAAGCAGATAATGAGATGTATTCATTTTCTACCATGTAAGTTAGTTTTCTTGTGTGTGTGTTTTTTTTTTCTTTCCTTTTTTGTACTTTTCTGAAGCTGGAAACGGGGAGAGACAGTCAGACAGACTCCCGCATGCGCCTGACCGGGATCCACCCGGCACGCCCACCAGGGGGCGACGCTCTGCCCACCAGGGGGCGATGCTCTGCCCCTGGGGGGGGGGTCGCTCTGCAGCGACCAGAGCCACTCTAGCGCCTGGGGCAGAGGCCAAGGAGCCATCCCCAGCGCCCGGGCCATCTTTGCTCCAATGGAGCCTTGGCTGCGGGAGGGGAAGAGAGAGACAGAGAGGAAGGAGGGGGGGCTGGAGAAGCAAATGGGCGCCTCTCCTATGTGCCCTGGCCGGGAATCGAACCCAGGTCCCCTGCATGCCAGGCCGACGCTCTACCACTGAGCCAACCAGCCAGGGCCAGTTTTCTTGTGTTTAATGGTAAAAAATTGGGTAGTTGCCTGACTAGTGATGGCAGAATGGGTAGAGCATCAACCTGGAACACTGATGACCCAGCTTCAAAACCCTGAGGTCGCCAGCTTGAGCCAAGGGGTCTCTAGCTCAGCTGGAGCCCCTCCAGTCAAGGCGTGTGCGAGAAGCAAGCAGTGAACAACTAAGGAGCCACAACTAGGTGCTGATGCTTCTCATCTCTCCCTGCCTGCCTGTTTGCCTGTCTGCCTATCACTCTCACTTAAAAAAAAAAAGGGTAGTTAAGCCCATGAATTTTTCCTCCAACCTATAGTAGGATCTGAGCAAGTGAATGCATTGGTTAAAACGTTTATGTTCCAGTAATGATTACCTTTATATCTGCAGTAGAATGAATTTTCAGGACTGTTAGAATTTTGCGGTTAGAAAGGAAGTAGCATAAAAGCTGCCGCGCCCTACCTTTCTACTACCATATGATATGCCAAGGCCAGCATTTCTCTGAGCCGCCTCTTCCCCATCAGGACTGAATGTGGTCAAATTAAAACTGAAAACTTTCAAGAGAAATTTGCTAGGCAAGGAGTTTAACTCCAGCATTCTCTCTCTTTCTCTCTCTTTTTTAAATAACCAGATGAATTTGTGATCCCTTTGGACCCTCGATGGAATATGCAGGTTTTGGACATCTTTAGAAGTTCAATGGATTTTGACCCACAAACGGACCAGTCTGAGCAGCTCTTTGCTCTTTTGGAGTCTATTGCAAACAAGTAGGTGAAGCCTGCTGGGTGTTGTTTGCCTCACTGTACGCTGTGGCTTCCAGATTACCCCTGTCTGAGTCTGTTCCGTCCACTTAGATGTGTGAGCTCTCCTGCGCCTGTGCGGTGCTGGGGGTAGACGTGAGTGCCTGTGACCGCTCTCCTTGTGCTCTGTGCTCAGGGAGGGAATTCTGGCTGTGATGTCAAAATTCATATAATTTTAGCAAGTTCTAAATAATTGAATAGAGTGCTTTAATAGATGTGCCAGTTTAGCATTAATGGTGGGACTTGTTTTATAATTAGGTTTTATCATTGGATAGTCATGATTCTCCTATTTTCTGGTGGTGATTCCCTGCAGCTCCTCCCATTTTCACTTTCCTGTTGACTCACATGTTCTTTTCTCAGCCATCTGTCTCACATCAGTTCACATCCTCAAATGCTAGAGATGTCTGTAGCACCTGCATGCTTGCGCTCACACTCACATGTGAACTTACCTAATTGATACGTAAACTGGACTTTCCTCATTTTTTTTTTTCCTTTTCATTTTTCTGAAGCTGGAAACAGGGAGAGACAGTCAGACAGACTCCCGCATGCGCCCGACTGGGATCCACCCGGCACGCCCACCATGGGGCGATGCTCTGCCCACCAGGGGGCGTTGCTCTGCCCATCCTGGGCGTCGCCATGTTGCGACCAGAGCCACTCTAGTGCCTGAGGCAGAGGCCACAGAGCCATCCCCAGCGCCCGGGCCATCTTTGCTCCAATGGAGCCTCGGCTGCGGGAGGGGAAGAGAGAGACAGAGAGGGAAGCGCGGCGGAGGGGTGGAGAAGCAAATGGGTGCTTCTCCTGTGTGCCCTGGCCGGGAATCGAACCCGGGTCCTCCGCACACTAGGCCGATGCTCTACCGCTGAGCCAACCGGCCAGGGCTCCTCACTTTTTAATGTACTGAACATCAAGTTTTTTAAATTGGCCATCAGTGTAATGAATTCTTTAAAATAATTTTATAATTGAGGCATAATGCACATTACAGAAAAGTGCACTTAATGACTATATAAGGTTTTGATGAGTTTTCCCAAAATGAAGTCATGCATGTGGTATATAACTAGCACTCAAAGATCCCTCTGTTTCCTCTTCCAGTAACCCCCTCAAACTCCCCAGGGGACTTCTAAAAGCTCGGGTTGAGTTTATGATGCCTACTTTTAAGGACTCCCACTGCAGTTTTTCAGATCATGGCAGAGCAACAGAATGAGGCCTGGCCATCTACCTAGTCATAGCTTTTTCCTGCCATCTGTCCTCTTCCCTACAACTTGACCCCTCTCTCTCATCCAAAATTTGTAGAAGCAGGAGAAGAATGTCAGATTCAAAGACATTGATGTTTCAAGGATTCTCAGAATTCAGCAGATAGAGGATGTGATTGATAAGTATTATTCACCAATATTGATTTATCGTTACTGAATCTTATTTCAGGACAATCATATATCTTGACCGGGAAAAACGAATTTTTACTGAAGCAAATTTAGTTTCTTTTGGTGGCAAAAAGTTAAGAAATAGTGTCTTGAGAATGTCCTTTGAATTCCATAAAGGTAAGAACATTTTCTTTCATGTTCTTCAGTTACACAATCTGATAGCAAGACGTTGCCAAAGTTAAGAGACATATTCAGTATCTGCTGCCGTTTTACTGATTTCTTTTGATTTGCTGGCCTGATTTTAAACACATCCCCTTGTTCAGTATTAATGATGAATTGCTTTTAAACATGTCCTTGCTGGCCCTGGCCGGTTGGCTCAGTGGTAGAGCGTCGGCCTGGTGTGCAGGAGTCCCGGGTTTGATCCCCGGCCAGGGCACACAGGAGAAGCGCCCATCTGCTTCTCCACCCCTCCCCCTCTCCTTCCTCTCTGACTCTCTCTTCCCCTCTCACAGCCAAGGCTCCATTGGAGCAAAGTTGGCCCGGGCACTGAGGATGGCTCTGTGGCCTCTGCCTCAGGCACTAAAATGGCCCTGGTTGCAACAGAGCAACACCCCAGATGGGCAGAGCATCGCCCCTGGTGGGCGTGCCGGGTGGATCCCGGTTGGGCGCATGCAGGAGTCTATCTGCCTCCCCGTTTCCAACTTCAGAAAATACAAAAAAACAAACAAAAAAAAAACCATGTCCTTGGTTTCCTTTACTTTTTAAAACAACTGTACGCCATGTAGGCCCCACAGGATAAAAGGGGAAAGGGAAGCACAGAGGTAGGTGCTCCGGGTCACAGCTAGAACTTAAAACCTAGCTCTGTTAGCTCAAAAAGCACATGCTCATGCCTGACCTGTGGTGGCGCAGTGGATAAAGCGTCGACCTGGAACACTGAGGTCGCCGGTTTGAAACCTTGGGCTTGCCTGGTCAAGGCACATATGGGAGTTGATGCTTCCTGCTCCTCCCCCTTCTCTCTCTCTCTCTGTCTCTCTCTCTCACTCCTCTCTCTCTAAAAAATCAATAATAAAAAAAAAAAGTTTAAAAAAAAAAAAAGCACATGCTCATAAGTATTGGGTTATAGGTTCTTTCTTCCTCCCTCTTGTTCTTTTAAATTGAAAAACTATCCCTGCTTGTTGGAAAAAAATTCAAACTGTATAAAAATTGCAGAAGTGAGCTTTTAAAGCTGCTACTGTTAATATAGTACATTCATTTATATCTTCTCATAACTGTGCTTTCTATCCATTGAAATATATATATACACTTAGTTTTCATTTTGTATTTAAACAAATACTTGTTTTAAATATGCATTGTACTCTATAATTTTCTTTATTTCATTAAGACACTATGAACATCTATAGGTTTACATGCCTGATCCGCAAAGCTCAATAATGGTAGGCAAAGAATTAGCTTTCGAGTGATCTTTCAGAATTGACCTTTGCACTGGGGATAATGTTAAGTTTCATATAACAGTTGATTTTAGTAATGTCCGGAGATTAATTTAAATCTGATAGAATGTTCTTATTTATATCAACTCTAGATCCAGAGAGCTATCACAGTCTGCCACATGAAATTGTGGTCAATCTTGCTGCCTTTTTTGAACTTTGTGATGCACTAATCCTGCTCTGGGTCCAGTCCTCCCAGGAGATGGTGTCTGATGCCAGCGTCATTGAGGTAAGGAGAAATGTACCTGTTTTTGTTTTAAATAGCAACATTTGTCTTGGCACAAAGATTTTTTTTTTTTTTTTTTTTTTTAATAAATTTTTATTAATGGTAATGGGATGACATTAATAAATCAGGGTACATATATTCAAAGAAAACATGTCTAGGTTATTTTGTCATCAAATTATGTTGCAAACCCCTCGCCCAAAGTCAGATTGTCCTCCGTCACCCTCTATCTAGTTCTCTGTGCCCCTCCCCCTCCCCCTAACTCTCTCCCTCCCTCCCTCCCATGTCCTCCCTCCCCCCCCACCCTTGGTAACCACCACACTCTTGTCCATGTCTCTTAGTCTCATTTTTATGTTCCACCAATGTATGGAATCATGTAGTTCTTGTTTTTTTCTGATTTGCTTATTTCACTCCTTATAATGTTATCAAGATCCCACCATTTTGCTGTAAATGATGACATCATTTCTTATGGCTGAGTAGTATTCCATAGTGTATATGTGCCACATCTTCTTTATCCAGTCTTCTATTGAAGGGCTTTTTGGTTGTTTCCATGTCTTGGCCACTGTGAACAGTGCTGCAATGAAGGCACAAAGATTTTTAGGGGTAAGACTAATGTTGTTATATGTCAAGTATTTCAGAAATTTAATTGTTCTTAACAGTTTAAAATATATACACATTTTAAAGCTTTATGGGGGTATAATTGACATATAACAAATGACATGGATTTAAAGTGTACAATTTTATGTGTATATACCTGTGAGTCCATTGCCCCAATCAAGACAACAAACCTATCCATTACCCTCAATCCTTTCCTCATGTCCTTTGTATTCCCTTCCTCTCCCCTGCCCACATCCCCGACAACATATCCATTGATGGGCCTTCTGCTACGGTAGCATTTTCTATAAATGAAATTAGACAGGATATATTCTTCTTTTTCTGGCTTTGTTCACTAAAAACAGCTATTTTGAGATGCATCCATATTGTTTCTTGTATCAAGAGTTCCTTTGGATTACCGAGTAATAGTCCGTTAAATGTACATACTACAACTTATTTATCTCTATATGTATTGCTGGACATTGGAATTTTAACAGTTACATTTTAATTTACTTAAGTCTTCTTATCACTGTCACATATGGATTTAATTTAGTGTTGTTGTTTTTTTCTCTAGAGAGGGAGATAGAAGGACAGACAGGAAGGGAGATGAGAAGCATCAGTTTGTTGTTGCAGCACTTTACTTGTTCACTGATTCCTTTCTCATATGTGCCTTTACTGTGGGGCTCCAGCTGAGCCAGTGATTTCTTGCTCAAGCCAGCGACCTTGGGCTTCAAGCCAGAAATGGACGCTCACATACGTGGTCAATTGATTTTGTTGTTAATTGTTTTTGCCAGATGTGCAAAGGTCATTTGCTGGGGCAAAAGAGTCTATTCAACAAATGGTGATGAAACAACTAAATGTCCATCCATATAATAAAGTATTAATGAGCCTTTGCCCCTACCTTACATTATATAGAAAAGTTACCTCAAAATGGTCATAGTCTAAATATATGATAGAAGCAAAAATATGAACTATTTAAATGAAAACAGGAGAAAATCTTCATAATTTGAAGCTAGGCAAAGATGTATATATACCTGTGAGTTTATAAAAATTGTTTATAAAATGTCATCAAAATAAAAAACTTCTGTTCTTAATAGACAACTTTAAGAAAAAATAAAAAACACTGGGAGAGGCTCTTTATAAATCATATAAATTATGTAAATAAACTGATAAGACAGCCCAATTTAAAAAGTAAGCAATGTAGTTTTTGAGTAGTAGATATGTGAATGCCCAGTAAGATCTTGAAAATTGCAAGATCATTAGTTAGTTACCAAGGAAATAGAAATGCAAATCCACCAGAATGTCTAAAATTAAAATCACTAACAGTAGAAAGTATTAGCAAGGAAGTAGACTAACCTGAGCTCACCTACGCTGCCGGTGAAAGACAAAATACTATGGGGCCCAATAGTTCCATTTTGTCTAATGTAATAGCTCTGAACTTCTAAATAGTAGGAGGATAGATCTTTGCCTTCTCTGACTGTCTTAATGTTCCTAAAGATATTCCAGTGGAATGCTGGATCTTTCATGTGTATATGTTGTATATTGATTAATAAAATTGAAGTCTGTGCCTTGTGTCTTTTTTGGGAGATGTCTGTGATCAGTTTTGGTTTACTTTGTTTTCAGATCTTGGATTCTGTGCGATGGCGGGACCGGTTTTGGACAGTGGCTGACACAGTCAAAGTGGATGCCCCAGGCCTGGCCCTGCTCGCCCTTCACTGGCACTGGGTTTTAAAGCATTTGATCCGTCACATCCCCCGACTTCTGATGAACCATGAGGACAAGTAAGACTCAAATTTAGAGTAATAATGTTATTATCTACAGACTTGATGTTAAAGAAAAAACACTTTGGAATTGAAACTGTTTCTTCTTACTTTACTTTGGTTTATTCCCCTTGGGTGTTTGAATGTAAATCAAATATACAATGTAAATGATGTCTCTTACCATCCCTTTCCTTCCCCTCTGCCCTTTTTCTCCTGAAGGTACTACAGAGAGGTTCAGACCGTCTCGGAACACATTCAGAATTGCTTGGGGAGCCCGACTGGGGCCTTCACTGGTATAAAGAAGTTGCAGAAGGTCTTGGGACGACCATTTCCTTTTAAGGTACACTTTGGAATCACACCGTAAACAAGGATTTGACCTCTTCTGAAGTTCTGGAACATAAGGACTGCCATTAAGCTGGACTCATCCTTGCCTGCAAAGCTTCTCTTTTAAATAGTCAATGAATACTATTAACTGATACTTTGAATGTTACCATTTTACTTATTCTTGAGACTACTCAGGCGAGGTGGAGTTTTAACTTCATTACCATAAAATCTGAGATCATCAGGAATAGACTATGTTTTGTGGGAATACTTTGATTTCTTTTCTCAGACATGAATGAGTTGCTAAAAGAACCACATTTCTTCTCTGTAGTAGGCTTTGCTGGGTTTTATTGTTTCAGGACATGCTGGTGGTGCAGTGTTTTTCACAACTGAAAATCCTTAACAAGGCCCTTGCCATCAGGGAGCGGATAGCTGCCGCTGAGGAGAGTGGGTGGCTGGAAGATATTAGTCGGCTCCAGGTGGTTGCTTCTGAATGGACATTAAAGAAAAGTCTCCTACAGGCCTGGGGGTTGGTCCTCAGAGCCAGTATTCTGGAAGATGTCAACCCAGGTAATGTACTCTGAAGTCCAGCCTGCTGACAGATACTCTAAGAGTGTGTCCGCTATCCTGCAGCCAATGTGTTAAGCTTTTCCTTTGGCTTTTATGGAGGGGGGGTTATATAACTACCATTAAGTAAGTATCAGGCGTAGAGCTAAACTTTATATTTATTGTTTAATTGTCATTAGATTTGTGCAAGTATTAATAACATTTCACAGGTACAAAATTCAAGTTTAGCTTAAGCTCTACTGTGGTTAAGGGAATCTGAGCTTGTACTATTGACTGTTATGCAATAATATCACACACTCTTTTTGTCCAGATGAATTGAAGGATCTTGTGAATGCTCAGTGTTTAGAATTAAAAGCTAGAGGAATTTCATTTGGTTTTCTGGAGCAAAAGCCCAAGGAAGCTCCCTCCCCATCCCAGCCAGACTTGACCTCCTTAATTCGACTCACCAGGAGTGTTCAGTTGTGGCCTGCAATGGAGTACCTAGCAGTGCTTTGGCAGTACAAAGTGACAGCTGACTATCTGACACAGGCCTGTCTGAGAAGGTAAACCATTTTCCTGGGGGAACTTATTTTCCTGTTAGATTATTTTGTGTATCCTACATGTGAAACAGACTTATCTTTAGGGGGAATAGTTGCTGAAGCAGAGGTCAGTTGTCACTTTGGAAAACCAAAATGTCATGAAGAGTCTTTGCTTGTTTTAATTCCACCTTTAAAAGTTGCTAACTATTTTTTCAGTAGTAGTGTTTGCTCATTTTTAAATAAATGTATTCTAAATTTTATGTGTTTCATATTTCTGTACATAGCAGTTTTCTAGCCATTCATCGATAGCCTACAGCCCACTCTCTCCCCCTCTTTATTTTTGTAGCAGGTCCAGCAAAAATCAGCAACCCCAGATATATGAAGAAATAAGTCATCACATCACATTTTGTCTTAAGCACACACCAGTTGCTCCTAAAGAGCTTCAAGGCCTTTGGTCCTTACTGCACCATCAGAAGGTAAAAACCAAAATCAAAAAGAAACCTCCTTATACTATGAGTTGATTAGATTTTCAATGGCAGACTAGTTGCAGAACATTTTATTTATTTAATCTCAGAGTCCTGTGTTACAAACTCCAGGGGAGAATTTTAAATGTTCTTTTGCATTAATTATACCTGCATATTTCTCAACTCTTTTATTCTATTCAGTTTCCAGTTAAAAGAGGCTAAAATATTTACTTATTTTTATTTTGTTTCCTCAAAAATACATTGTGAGAGTGTTTTTTACTCCCCCCCAAGAATAATTATTGAATGTGAATACTGGTAAAGTATAGTTAATAAAACTTTATTAGTACAACCTTTGTTTTTTTCTTTTAGATTTATTATTAATTTTAATGGGGTGACATCAATAAATCAGGGTACATATGTTCAGAGAAAACATCTCCAGGTCATTTTGACATTTGATTGTGTTGCATACCCATCACCCAAAGTCAAATTGTCTTCCTTCACCTTCTATCTCAGTGGACCCCAGCCCTGGGTTGCAGACTGGTACCGGTCTGTGGACCTTTTGGTACTGGAACGCAGAGAAAGAATAAATAACTTACATTATTGCCTGACCTGTGGTGGTGCAGTGGGATGGGGCGTTGACCTGGAACACTGAGGTTGCCGGTTCAAAACCCTGGGCTTGCCTGGTTAAGGCACATACGGGAGTTGATGCTTCCTGCTCCTCCCCTTTCTCTCTCTCTCTCTCTCTCTCTCTCTCTCTCTCTCTCCCCTCTCTCTAAAAATCAATAAATAAAATATTTTAAAAAATTAAAAAAAATAAAAATAAATAAATTACATTATTTCCGTTTTATTTATATTTAAGTCTGGATTATGTTTTATTTTTAAAAAATGACCAGATTCCCTCTGTTACATCCGTCTAAGACTCACTCTTGACGCTTGTCTCAGTCACGTGATACATTTATCTGTCCCACCCTAAAGGCCGGTCCGTGAAAATACTTTCTGACATTAAACCGGTCCGTGGCCCAAAAAAGGTTGGGGACCACTGTTCTATCTGGTTTTCTTTGTGCCCCTTCCCTCCCACAACCTTCATTTTTTAAAATGTTTTGTTTATTTTGCTGACTTATAATTGTGTGCTTTGTTTTACTTATATTTTTTCATGCAACCTTATAAAAGCAGATCTCTTCTCAGCTTTATAAAATTACGAACAGAACAAGTGACTTTATAAGATGACCAGGATGGCAGAGAATTAGGAACTTCAGGAATAGTATCTTTAATAGTATCTTTATATGGATCTTACAAGATAGAGACCATATAACTTGATTAATGGAGATTTTTCTGAGGCATTCTCTTACCTAATTACTCCTTTATCCTTAGGCATCTACCGAAGAAATTACCTCTTTGTGGCCCGACTTATTGAATGCCACGTTTATGTCTTTCTGGAGCAGCACTGTGACCACAAATCCAGAGCACTGGCTCACATGGAGCCCCCTGGCTGCTGCGCAGCAGAGGGCGGGGCCCGCCTTGCTGTTGGACTCCACACTGAAGGTTTGTTAGCATGAAGTCCTAAAAAATGTTTGATGGTAGAGGAAAATGTTTTACAACAGATCTAGCAATAAACACTGCTAGCATGAAGCAGTGACTATGTAATTGTAATACTTGATTTTCTGCAGGGTAGTAATAAGTATATCTTCAAAGAAGATATTCTGTCTTAAGTGATTTGGGAAATTATGAATTAAAGTTTCTTTAAAAGAGTATCTTATCACTTTCCTAATTAAAACACTTTACTAATTATAAAACATCTAAACAGTATATAAATGTGTTCATGTATATATAATAGAAATAATTACCCTTTGCTCTGTGTCTTGTTTACATATATTTTATATTAAATTAATAAGTAAATAAAAATAATATTTTTATTCACATAATACATTATGGAAAACCTATACCTGTCATTCTGCTTATTCTTTTTAAGATATTTTTATTCTTCAAATGTGCTGGAATTTAATCATTTTCTTACATGTTTTGAGGTTTCTTATCTTTATTTTTCCCCTTTCTTATAATTAGCATACCCGTGTCAACTGCCCTTGTATATATCTGTGTCCATGTGAATATTTCTTTGGAAGTGTTATAGGAATTGGAATTAACCCTTGACCAAAGTGCATAGGTGAAGAAAGTTATAACTGTTACCAGAATGTCTAGGCAGGTGATTTTTGTTTTACTTTTTAAACATGTGAGGAGCTGCTAAAGGTCATGAGGAAGGGAGATGCGAAGCCCTTGGAGACCACAGGAGGCCTTGGGACAAGAGTGGTTTGGTTTATTATGTGTATGAGGACCTGTTTCTCCTTAACATTGCTGCAGTAGCTGTTCTAAACTTTTAAATTTTTGCCAATCTTATAATTTTTAAAATCTCATTTTAATGCATACTCCTTTGTTTTTGAGGTCAAACCATGATCACATATGTATATTAATCATTTTTATTCTGAATTTGTGAGTCATGTTCATTGCACATTTTGTAAAAAAAAATAATTGGGTTGTTTGTCATTTTATTATTATTTGATATCTTTTTTATTTTTATTTTTAAATTTTTCTGAAGTGAGAAACAGGGCGGCAGAGAGACAGACTCCCACATTTGCCTGACCAGGATCTACCTGGCATGCCCATTGGGGGAGATGTTCTGCCCATCTGGGTCATTGCTCCATTGTAACCAGAGCCATTCTAGAGTCTGAAGGGGAGTCCATGGAGCCATCCTCAGTGCCTGGGCCAACTTTGCTCCAATGGAGCCTTCGCTGTGGGAGGGGAAAAAAGAGATAGAAAGAAAGGAGAGGAGGAAGGGTGGAGAAGCAGATGGATGCTTCTCCTGTGTGCCCTGGCAGGGAATTGAACCCAGGACTTCCATATACCAAGCCGACGCTCTACCACTGAGCTGACCAGCCAGGGCCATTTGATATCTCTTTCTATATTACAGTTATTAAACCTTTATCCAACATGTGGTTAGAAATGTATTTCTCTCAGATTTAAAAAAAAGATTTTAATTTTTTATCAGGGTTTTTAATATTTTCTTTTTAAATATGATTGTCCCTTTCTACTTTCTGATTTTGATGTCCTGCTTTTTATTTATTTTATCATTTAAAATTCAGTTTATTGGGATAACATTGACTAATAAAATTGTGTAGGTTTTAGTGTTCAAATCTGTGATATAGCATCTGTATATTGCAGGCATCATGCTTTCTTTAAAAAAGTCTTCGCTATACTTTGAGTTAAAAACCATTTGCCCATATTTTTTCCTATATTTTTGTTTTGTATTTAAATCAAGTTTCTCTGGATATCTTGTGAGGTATACCTGGCTTGCACATTATTTGCCTTATGCAAACAGTATATCTGAAAAGCACTACAACAACATAATTTTTGTCTAATTTATCCTTTCCACTCTCATTTGAAATGTCATCTCAGTTATATATTTTATTTCCATAAGTGTTTGTGAATTTATCTTTGGAGTCTTTTCTGTTCTGTTGCTCTATCAAGTTGATTTTTTTATTGAAAAATATCTCTCAGAACTCTTAGTGATAAAGATTATGAATCCCCAAGAGTAGCATAGAATGTACTGCATTGCCTGTCACATGTATTTGACCACCTAACCCTTTGCTTGGACAGCCATTATTATGTCCCAGATGAACAGCCCAAGGAGCACAGGCTTGGCAAACTTTGTCCCTAGCTCTTACATTTGTCTTCTCATACTTCCTCTGCCTCTGAGTATTGCCTTTCTGCTCTGTGTTCCCGGCTGTACCGTGAGAGTGGTCTTCCTAACATCCAGGCGTGAGGGGTCTTCTGCATTACTGAAGCACCCATTGCTCCTCATTCCAGGAGAATGGAGTCTGTATTCCTTTAAGGCCTAATTCCTGACCCCATTCAGCTCTCCTGGTTCCCTGGTTCTGTCTCTGCAGATATTTACCTGGTCCTAGCAACCTGAACGTCTTTGTCTTATCCTGTTTCTTCCCTCTAAGGTGCCAGTGCTTCTTGTTGAAATCTTTTTAATTTCTAAAGTTACTTGACTCCTCTTCATCCATCAGGGCCCTGGCAGTCTCAGTAGAGCCATATTCTCCAAGTGCTGCTTTGAACTCATGACCAGCAGCTGCAGAGCAAGTCCCTGGGATGTGAGTGGCCTCCCCATCCTGTCCTCCTCACACATCACGCTGGGAGAGTGGGTTGAGAGAGGCCAGCAGCTCCAGGACATCAGCTCAGTGCTTTGGACCAACATGGCTGTCCCTTCAGTAGCGGAGTTCAGGTATTCCCTCCCCCTGGGTGGACTGTCAAACTCCTTTTGTTTCTCCAGAGCATTTGGCAGGGACCTAGTCAGAACTTGTTTTTGTTGTGGCTAGTTCTGGTGGGTGAACAGGGGTGTTTTCTGGCTGGCTCAGCAGGTTTTTCAGCCCATGGTACTCTGAGCTGGCCAGCTTCTCTGTCAGTTTGAAGTATATTGTGATCAAGAAAGTGATGTTTAGAAAAGATATTATGATGCTTAGAAAAGATAACATGAGAATAGAAATTTACCTCTCAGTATTGGCAGTGCAGTCTGCCATGTCACAGTGTGAGAAAGGAATGCTGTTTGATTTTAGTGCAAGCCTTTACATGCTTTCTTGTCCCCAGACGCACGGATTCGCAGCTCCAGGGTCTGGTGCTGTGCCGGCACCTGGCAGGCCTGGTGGAGCTGCTCCCCGAGACCCGACGGCAGGAGTACATGCAGAACTGTGAGCAGCTGCTGCATGGGGACAACCAGGCCTTCCAGCATGTTGGCCAGACTCTTGGGGACATGGCCGGGCAGGAGGTGCTGCCCAAAGAGCTGCTGTGCCTCTTGCTCACCTCCCTACGCCACTTGTTTGGGGAAGGAGGGGAGGGCAAGCGGGACCTCCCGGAGCCAGCTCAACGTGGGAGCCTCTGGGTGAGCCTCGGCCTGCTGCAGATTCAGACATGGCTTCCCCAGGCACGCTTTGACCCTGCGGTGAAGAGGGTGTACAAGCTCAAGTACGCCAAGGAGGAGGTATGGAGACGAGAGTTCGGAGCATGAGCTCCATCCCTGACTGGCTGGGTGTGCTAGTATATTAATCCTTTTACTCCCTTTTGGGAGCATGTGGCATCAAAGGGATGATTTTGCATAAGTTGTCCTGAGACTTCCCAGGAGTAGGTTCTAAAGACTGCGTTTTCCTCTCTGAGAGTTCCTTGGAGTGGGCCCAGGCACCGGGAGGGGCCCTTCCTCGGGTTCGGCTGTGTCTGCTAGGCGGCAGTGGGCAGAGGGCACGGCGGCACGCTTGCGGCACTGCCAGGGCAGTACCAGTAGCCATTCTCCTCCCTGGACATTTGGACGTTTGGATTTGGATAAGGTTTTTAGACAGAGTATAGTATTTCTGGGGCATTGAACTTTTGCTGTTCATTATTTAAAAGTCAAGAATCAAGTAGATTCAGATCATGTGGAGACCCTTGCCATTTGGACCACACCCGGGAACTGTCTACATGTCTACATCAATATAGTGATATACTAGGTGCTGTATTTTAAAGAAGGAAAGTTGTATTAATTGAGGTGAAGGCTAAGCTGCTCTAGCAGTCTCTCAAAACTTCAGTATCATAAATAAGATAGTTTCTTTCACCTGAACACTCTGAGGTGAGTGGCCCAGGTTAATGGAGCAGAGGCCTGTCCTTGGGTCATTCAGGAGCCCAGGTCTTTCTGTCCAGGTGCTCTGCTGTCCAGGGCATGGTCCTCTTGGGCATTGTCCTAGCTGGGCACAGCAGACGAGCTTTCCCTTTCCATTAGTTACACCGGCTGCAGTGCGAGTGGAAGACCCAAAACCTCTCATCCCAGCTACAGACTGGAAGAGACCTGGGAGATGAAGGCATTATCAATTATTCTCATCCTCACATCAGGTAACAGCAGAGTGCTTATTTGTGTTGGAGATCATAGTCCCTCCTTTTTATTTACTTATTTTTATTTTTATTTTTTTTTGTATTTTTCTGAGATTGGAAACGGGGAGGCAGTCAGACTGACTCCCACATGTGCCCGACTGGGATCCACCCGGCACGCCCACCAGGGGGCGATTCTCTGCCCATCTGGGACGTCGCTCCGTTACAACCAGAGCCATTCTAGCACCTGAGGCAGAGGCCACAGAGCCATCCTCAGTGCCTGGGCCATCTTTGCTCCAGTGGAGCCTTGGCTGTGGGAGGGGAAGAGAGAGACAGAGAGGAAGGAGAGGAGGAGGGGTGAAGAAGCAGATGGATGCTTCTCCTGTGTGCCCTGGCAGGGAATCGAACCCGGGACTTCCATATGCCGAGCCAACGCTCTACCACTGAGCCAACCGGCCAGGGCCAAGTCCCTCCTTTTTAAAGAGATATTTTGAAGCTGATCTTTGTAATGTAATTATAGTGTTAGCAGAGGGTGGTACACATTTCTGAACTACATTAGCAATTAGATCCCAAAGTCATGGTTACAGTCAGGAATGTATACTCTGTGAAAGGAGGGGGTGGATTTACATGGAGCCGAGAGGGTGAAAGCAGAATGTTTCTTCTCAGCATGGAAGCAGTTGGGTGTGATGATGTGCCTTGTGTGGCCTGCTGCCTTAGGAAATACTGTGTAGTGTTTGAGTTCCAGTTCTGTCTCTGCCCTTTGACTTTAGACTTTGAGTAGACCACTTAATTATTTTAAGCTTCATTGTCCATATCTGTAAAATAAGGATAATTGTAACTACTTCAGTGAGTTGTGATGAGATTTTGAGATACACATTTGATTTGCTTGACATGTGTGGCACATGGTAACTGCTGTCTCTGTATTATACATTTTCATTAAAACTGTTAATATTATCATGTTATTCCTTAGTAGCTGAAATGTCTTCACTCTCTTTTCCTGAGGGCTAAGTCTAGATTTCTTGTTCTTTTTGTGTTAATTTACCTTTAGGTTGCTTCACCAAAGAATTGATCAGCTGGAGAATTTAATAGGCAGCCTGTTGAAGAAGCAGGCCTGCAGACCGCAGCTGCCTGCATATGAGTCCCTGATGCAGGAGATCCAGCTCTACGTCACCAGCATCGCCAAGGCCCCTTCTGTTCAGGATCTGCTCGCGCGGCTCCTGCAGGCCTTCCACGTGGACGGGCCTCGGTCTGCCCAGGTGGCCCAGAACCTCCTGAAGGAGGAGGCCTCCTGGCAGCAGTCGCACCACAAGTTCAGGAAGCGGCTGGCTGAGGAGTATGGCCTGTATCCAGACTTGGTCGCCCCATTGCAGGCATCCATCTTGCAGCTGCAGCATGGCATGAGGCTGGTGGCATCCGAGGTCCACTCCTCACTCCACAGCGGCGTGGTCTGTGCAGACAGGCTGGATGTCCTGGCCGCGTCCCTGTTGGCTTTCCCATCAGTGAGCCCCACCTTCCCCACCTACTATGCTCATGCGGATACTTTGTGCTCAGTGAAGTCAGAGGAAGTTCTGCATGGCCTTGGGAAATTGATCCTCAAGCACTCAGGAGGAAAGCACCTGGAAGGCAAGGGCCAGAGGCCGGGCCCCTCCCGAGAGCAGCTGCTGATGAACGCCCTTCTTTACCTGCGCTCCCATGTGCTGTGCAAGGGGGAGCTGGACCAGAGGGCCCTGCAGCTCTTCAGACATGTGTGCCAGGTAGGCCTCCTCCTGAGGGGAGCTGGGAGCATAGGCAGGACACCTGCAGGATGTTAGTGGTGCCCAGTGTGCAGAGAGACAGTGCAGTTCCTGAGGGGACATCTTTCTTTTATTTCCTGTTTAGCTGTCAGGTTTAGGAGCCTTTGTACCTCAGGTTTTCAGAGACTAAAAAAACTAGTGATATTAGCCTTTTATCTGTGTTATGCATTGCAAATAGTTTGTTGATTTTTGCCATATAATTCTATGAACTTGTATTAATATGAAGAAAATAGCTTCTGTTTTTTTTCACCTTACCAACAGACGTAACTTGTTCTCATTTTAGACAATTAAAAGAACATATATATTATATTAGGACCTGGCTGGTGGCTCAGTGAATAGAGCATCAGCTGGGCATATGGGCGTCCTGGGTTCGATTCCCGTCAGGTCACACACAGAAGTGCCCATCTGCCTCTCTCCCTCTTTTCTTTTCCTTCTCTCTTCCTTCCCTCCCTGCAGCCAGTGGCTTGATTGGTTCAAGCATCAAAGCACTGAGGATAGCTCAGTTAGTCCAAGTGCGTCAGCCTCAGGCAGTAAAAATAGCTCAGTACTCGAGCATTGGCCCAAGACAGGGTTGCCAGGTGGATCCTGGTTGGGGTGATTATAGGAGTCTGCCTCACTATCTCCCCTCCTCTCACCTAAAAGGAAAAGAAAAAAATAAAGAATATAAACAAAAATTAGAATTTACCAAACTCTTAACATACTGGTATATCCCATTTTTGGCTTGCTTATTTTATATATACCTATAAATGTATGCGTTGACATTCTATATTTATTTTAAGTCATTTATCCTTTTGGTTTATATATATATTTTTAAGTACTAGAACCCTTATAAAAATGAAAATCTTAACATGGTGACCCAGTGAGTAACTGATAAAATAGCTGCTCTGGTTGAGAACAGTTCTGTTCCCTCCGTGGTCCCTAAGTTGGTTCTTATTAAAGTCACTTGAGTTCTGTAAACCAATAATAAAGTCCATTCTGTTTTATTACTTGCTTTAAAAAAAAACCTAACAGCATTTGGTAATTACTCTCCCCGTAATTATGGTACTTTTTACTTGCTTTGTATTTAGCAGCTGCCTAGTTTTCTATTGTATGGTCATTTTCTATTGTACCTTATGATACAAGTTATTTAAATAATTTCCTATCATCGAAGATTTATGTCTGCACTCTTTCTATTTTGGGGGAGAAAAACCCAATACCACTACCATAAAAATAGTCTTATAACCAAGTCTTTGGGTACAAATTCTAGAAAGCAGGATTTCTGGGACAAAGATTAACTTATGATTAGGCTTTTAATACAAATTATCTTACTGCATGGTGGATTCACATTTCCTCAGTCCTCATCAGTTCTCTGTGGTTTCTTTAATTTACACTTTTTGCCAATTGAAGGATTTAAAATCTTAGGGATAGTAGGAGATTGAAGAAGTATCTGGTAAGGCATAGCCCAGTTTTGTCTGATTGGTGCCTCCCAGTCTCCCTGAACCCATAGGCCAGCTCCTTGGGGTGCCAGCCGGGTTCAGCCTGAATCACACCCCACACTGCCCACCCTGAGCCTGAGTGCAGAGCACCATTAACTCCTGACGGGTTCCCATAGCTTTACTGTAATGCTATACAGCCAGGGGGGTTTAAGAAGCTTGAGTTGCTGCAGATTCCATTTGAAAGGAAAGCTCTTTTGTTCTCTATTACATGGAGGTTAGTTTCTTAGGTGTTGGCATTTACTTGTTTTTGAATTGTGGCATTTTTGTTCTCACGAGAAATTAAGAGATGGTAAGTCTTGTGCTTTTTCATTGTAAGTGACTACAAAAGCAAATAAGCTTCCTTGTGATGTGTGGCTTTTCAGGAAATCATCAATGAATGGGATGAACAGGAACACATGGCCCAAGAGAAGGCTGAGCAGGAGAGCAGCCTGTACAGACGCAGGAGCAGGAACTCCAGGACAGCCCTGAGCGAGGAGGAGGAGGAAGAGCGGGAGTTCAGAAAGCAGTTTCCACAGCACAAGAAGGTCAGGGTTTATTTTGCAGTGAATTCCCTTGATACCATACATGCGTGTGATGCACACGCACACATGTCCCTCCAACGGTGTTATAATCTTACTACTGTATCTTAATGTACAAAATCGCTACCCTGTTTTCTTGATTGTCCACTCTGTCTTTCCCCCTTCTTTTGCCTGACCAGAACTGGATTTGGATTTTTAGAAGTTCAGTTGCTCTAATGTTATTTACAGGACTTTGCAGATATTTTGGTAGAACCAGCCCTGGAGAAGGGAATTTCCGATGGGCAAGAATCACAGGCAGCTGCAGACCCCGCCCTCCTGGCCCCAAGCTCCATGCAGGCTGTGGTGCAGATCCATCAGCAGCTGTGCCTCTACTTTGCTCGGTCCCTCTGGTACCAACAGACTCCGCCACCGCACGAGGCAAAGCATTTCCTCAGCCTGTTTCTGTCCTGCTACCAGACGGGGGCATCTCTTGTGACACACTTCTACCCCCTGATGGGTACGGCAGTTTACTTTTGTTACACTCAAAATAACTAGATGACATTGCTACTTCTGGAATTATGAAAACCATTACCTCCTTGTTTTTCTTAGAGATTTTTTTATTGATGGAATTTTCTTAGTTTAAAGAACTTAAGCTGATTCAAACTCTTAAAATTCTGCAATAAAGATGCCTTTTTATCATTTGGATACTTTGGGGTGAAGGGAGTAAGAAAATGAGGGTGTGGACCTAGTTTAAATAGTCTTGTTCTTCAGCATTATTTCCAGTTTGCCTGTAAGAGCTGCAGTACTTTTCAGGGAAATCATGTGTTCCTGGGCACAACCTGGGAGCTCGGAAATTAACCTCAGAATGTGGTTTGATGGAGTTTTCTCCATGACCTCCTGAGTTGTTCCATGCAAGTAGGAAGAAGGCTTTAAATTTCAGTTCTTCCTACCAAGAACAGCTACATGGATTGGGAATTTGAATCCATCAGACCCGACTCTGTCCCCTTTTGATTGCAGCAAAGCCATATCTGAGTGACCTAGAAACTGCAGGTTTTTGTGACTGCTGCAGTATTAGGGTCCCAGTCCTCTAGGCTTCTTTTGCTTTGGGGCAGATAGCATTGAAATAATTGGCTTCGTTAGTTCTAATAGTTCATTATTTTTGAGCATATTTCTAACATCCTTTGAACTTACTGATAGGTAAAAGTATGAGTCCGCTGACTTGACTATGATGTTAACTTCACAGGAGTTGAGCTGAATGACCAACTCTTGGGGAGCCAGCTTTTGGCCTGCACCCTCTCTCATAACACTCTGTTTGGGGAGGCGACCTCAGACCTGGTAGTGAAGCCTGATGGGCCCTATGACTTCTACCATCATCCCAACGTCCCAGAAGCACAGCATTGTCAACCTGTGCTTCAGGATTTCACAGAGGCTGTCAATCAGCTGCTGCAAGATTGGCCAGAGCATCCGGCACTTGTGCAGGTAGGGCAGGCTGAGGATGTGGCCTCTTGCCATCCCTGGGGCAACCCTCTAGGAAGGCCTTCCTTCACTGCCCTGTGTGGCTTTGGATGATTGACATTAACATAGAGACACCCTTTTTCTTTCCTCCCTGCAGCTTCTGGTTGTGATGGACAGAATTCGTACTTTCCCACTTTCCAGCCCCATCTCGAAGTTCCTGAATGGTCTGGAGATCCTTTTGGCAAAAGCACAGGTACGATGATTCCCCTCATTTTAGTTCATAGTCAGTTGAAAAAAGGTTATCTTGTGGCACCTTGATTGTTAGAGGAACAAAAACTTATGTCTGGGTTGGAGAAGGATAAACCTTTGTTTTTTCTGGCATTGGGTCAGATCATTGCAAGAGAAGCCATTACCTCAGTGGGGCATATGAGAAACCTACCCGCCTCACCTGTTCTCACCAATGGGATGCAGTCCATGGGTGCTGGGGGCCTGGCCCGGGCTTTGAGGTGGGCCTTCAGACTGGCTGAGTGTCTGCAGGCACTGTCCCCCTCAGTCCTCTCACAGTCTCTGCAGTGGCTGGTGCTTCCCTGATTATCAGATCCGGGCCCTGAGCTGTGGAGGGCCCCTGTGAGTAACGACAGGCATTCAGGCCCAGGTCACCAAATCCTGTACTCTTTGCCTGTCTCTAAACTTGGCTCTGCTGGTGCTCTGTCAAGTGACCAGAAAGAACTGGAAGCTGGATGGATACATAGGATGTAAATTCATTAATGCTCTTGGTAAATCAGCATCCAAATTGTTTAAGGGCCAGTGGTCATCACACAAGTCTAGGATATTCTTGAGGAAAGAAGGGGTTAAGGGATTGAATAATGGCCATAGTAAGTTTTATCTTTGTTTCTTTATCTTCAGGACTGGGAGGAGAATGCATGTCGAGCTCTGTCTCTACGGAAACACCTGGATTTGGTCAGTGAGATGATCATTCGTTGGCGTAAGCTGGAACTGAAGTAAGTGATGCGTTTGTCACTCCCCTCCTTCTCCTGACCTTATGTTGCAGGGACATGAGTCTTCTGATAGTTTCTTCTGTTTCTTCATTGTTTATCCAGTACAGCTAGAGAACAGTTAGAGAATGTGCTTTTCAGTCACTAATTACAGAGGTACAAGCTGGACATTCAGATGACCTTAGCAGAGACCAGATAACAGCACCATCCTGAGGCAACAAGCTGGGAAGCTTCCCATCTCCATGTAGCTTCTGTGATTTCAGACAGAGATTTCAGATGGATTTCCTTAACTGTTTCCTTGGCCTCCTCTGTCACGTTTTAGCTGCTGGTCTGTGAGTCTGGATAATACCATGAAGCGCCACACTGAGAAGTCCACTAAGCACTGGTTTTCCATCTATCAGATGCTCGAGAAGCACATGCAGGAACAAACAGAAGAGCAGGAAGGTAACGCCCGTCGGTAAATCCCTGCTGTGCAGCGGTTCCCAGCTGACCTGGGAGTGCTGCAGCATGTGCCCCTCCCGCCACTGCTGTCCCAGAGGGGGCGTCATCTGACTCATGTATTCCTGAGAGGTCAGCCAAGAAAGCCATGCAGTTCTCTTAATAACAGAAGTCAGAGAGGTTGAAGGGACTTGTCTCAAGTAGAGAGAGAGAGGTAGTCATAAAATAAGGTTTCTTTACTCTCCCCATGAGATAAGTCAAAGTGAACATTACCTTCTTGGTAGGTAGCAGT
This sequence comes from Saccopteryx bilineata, assembly GCF_036850765.1. Classification (NCBI taxonomy): domain Eukaryota; kingdom Metazoa; phylum Chordata; class Mammalia; order Chiroptera; family Emballonuridae; genus Saccopteryx; species Saccopteryx bilineata. The sequence continues at coordinate 63,100,828 of NC_089490.1, read as the reverse complement.
TAACATGCTTCAGTTAAAAGTGTTCCATTTCATACTTACAATTAAGCACCTCATAATTCAGTTTCATAATTGGCTGAGTGTACTTAACATACACCCTGAGTGCAACTGTTATGTTTTTTGTTTTTGTTTTTGTTTTTTTATTAAGTGAGAGGTGTGGAGGCAGACAGACAGGCTCCCACATATGCCCCGACTGGGATTCACCCGGCACGCCCCCTACCTCACGGTACTCTGCCCATCTGGGGTTCCTGCTCCATTGCTTGGCAACCGAGCTATTTTAACACCTGAGGTGAGGCCTTGGAGCCATCTCAGCGCATGGGGCTAGCTTGCTCTAATCGATTCATGGCTGCAGGAGGGAGAGAGAGAGAAAGAGAAGTGATGGGGGAGGGGGAGAGAAACTGGAGCTGAAACAGGCGCTTCTCCTGTATGCCCTGACTGAAAATCAAACACAGGACTTCCACACACTAGGCCGACACTCTATCCCTGAGCCAACCAGCCAAGACCACAACTGTTGTTTCTAAATCAGCTTAGAATTTAGCCGTGATCCTGGCTTCAGAGCTTTGCTTTATTGTGACCGCTTCTTGACTGCTGTCCCTCAGGGTATCCCTTAGTGGATTGTATGCATGCTATGAACAGGGAGTGAAGGTTGCAGACACATCTGTGTTTTCCTCTTTGAATCTATTGAAGATGATAAACAGATGACCCTGATGTTGTTGGTTGGCACGTTACAAGCATTTATTGAAGGATCCTCACTGGGAGAATTCCATGTGCGACTTCAGATGTTACTGGTTTTCCATTGTCATGTCTTGTTGATGCCACAAGTTGAAGGAAAAGGTAAAGAGATACATATATATTTTACTTAACATATTTTTTTCTTTACTTTTGTACTGTACTATTAAGATGGCTTAGACTGAATTCTCCACACGAGAGGTATCTTGTTGCATGCACACCAGGTTTTAAACAAGACACTTTTAGTCGTCTTTTACTTGGATGGGATTCACTTTATATGTAGCGATAAACATTCAAAGTGAAGTACAGACTGGTTACCACTGATGCTCTGAATGCTGAACTCTGGCAGCAGGGGCACTGCCACGGGCAGGTCTCAGGTGCGATGGCGTGCTGAGGCAGCGTGTCTAGACACTGTGTATATCCTTCTAAGTTCTGTTAATCCAGGCCCATATTAGGTCCTTTGATCTGTGAGCCCACACTGCTCACAGAACTCCAACTGTCAATTACTGCTCCTGACCACAGCAGCTTGGATAACACTCACTATGAAATGAGTATAGTTTGTGAATAAGCAGTCAAGGTGAGCCTCTAAATATGCCACCTTTTACAGCAGGCTCAGTTTCTGCTGACTTTACAATAAGATTTGGAAACAGGGTTTGAAATTGAGTTTAACAGAATGTCTGAGGATGCCACCTTCATCTTTAAGAACAAAAATGCAACCAAAAAGTTCACTACCAGCTGAAATGAGAGTGTAGGGTAGTGATGGCAGCTGTACCTCTGAGAAGTGCTAAGTTCGACAGCTTCCCTGATGCGCCTGGGGAATGTGCCGTCATCTCATGGCTAAGGTGTGGGGAGGAAGGAGCATCTCTGAAATGTGAAGCCCACAGCTGGAGCCAGTAGCACCTGTAGCAAGTGTGGTGTTTTTGTTTCCTTTTCGTTTCTTTCAGATTCACTTTGCAGTGTTCTGTGGAATTTGTACCAGTATTACAAGCAATTCTTTGACCATGTCCAGGCCAAAATTGTGGAACTTCGTTCCCCCCTAGAAAAAGAACTTAAAGTAAGATGAACAGCTGTCATGATCACTCTTGGGAGAACAAGATGAGCACATTCTTTTCATTTAGTTCTGTTCCTTTATCTGTTTAACAATGAGGCAGGGGCTCTGGGGAGCGGAGGCGAGCGTCTCAGCTGCCGAGTAGGGTGGCAGGGGTCACACTCCGTGGCCCTGGCTCCATTGGCGACTTGGCTCAGCATGTGAGGAGTTAGTGCAGTGGCCCCTTCAGAGGCTCCTCAGGAGGCTTGCCCCAGTGTCTGCTGGTGCCTGCTCCCTGGTCCTGTCCAGGCTGCTCTTCCCCTCAGAGGAACAGCCATCGTTTGCTGTAGAGGTGTCACAGGGAGGCCGACCCTCTCATTGATACTTTCAGTGGTGGTGGAACCAGCCCTGGTATGAAGCAAAATATACATATCAGGTGACCTGTTGATTGTAGCAGCAATCTTTTTTCATTCCTTTGAGACAAACATCACTTCCTTTTTTAGACTTGTTTTACTTGTTCACAGACACACAGTCTTGTGTTTGGGATGGAGTGGGCTCTGGTTTTTTTTTTTTCTTTCTGAAGCTGGAAACAGGGAGAGACAGTCAGACAGACTCCCGCATGCGCCCGACCGGGATCCACCCGGCACGCCCACCAGGGGCGACTCTCTGCCCACCAGAGGGCGATGCTCTGCCCATCCTGGGCGTCGCCATGTTGCGACCAGAGCCACTCTAGCGCCTGAGGCAGAGGCCACAGAGCCATCCCCAGCGCCCGGGCTATCTTTGCTCCAGTGGAGCCTTGGCTGTGGGAGGGGAAGAGAGAGACAGAGAGGAAGGCGCGGCGGAGGGGTGGAGAAGCAAATGGGCGCTTCTCCTGTGTGCCCTGGCCGGGAATCGAACCCGGGTCCTCCGCACACTAGGCCGATGCTCTACCACTGAGCCAACCGGCCAGGGCGGCTCTGGTTTTTGACAAACAGATGATCTACAAAGAAACAGTGACACCAGGATTATAAAGCCATTCCTTGAATTTCATGTATCTTACAGGAATTTGTTAAGATATCCAAGTGGAATGATGTCAGCTTCTGGTCCATAAAACAATCTGTGGAAAAGACACACAGGTAATTCATCTTTTAAAACTGGGGGGTGACCAAAGCTCCAAAGTTTTGAATGGTAGGCAGCAAGACTGCATTGTGACAGTGGCCTCCTGACATGGATCTGCCTTGAGCTCATTGTAAAACCAGGATTGTTTTGGTGTGGCTTTTTAACACCGTCCCCTGCCACCCAGCCAGTCTGTCTGCAGGCTGGATTGGGGTGCCTGGAGGCGGAGCAGACTGGCTGTGGGAGGGATGGGGTCTCGGCCACCCACCAGCTCTTTCACCTGGAGTGCAGGGAGCCCACCGTTCTCGGTTAGTTTTTCTCCTGGAAAAGGGCGATGACAATTCCTGTCATACTGGTCTTTTAAGAATGTAAGGTGATAATAAGTATCTAAGGAACTCATTTTATATAAAGGTATAAATTGTGTGTGTGCACATTATGATGTTATTTTTACTTTTCCTCACTTTCATTTTTTTCCCACTTCTGTTATTACCTGGGGCCAGGACCCTTTTTAAATTCATGAAGAAATTTGAAGCTGTTCTGAGTGAACCCTGCCGATCATCCCTGGTGGAGAGTGACAAGGAGGAACAGCCCGACTTTTTGCCGCAGCCGACAGAAGCAGCCACGAGCGAGGTGTCCCCCATACAGAATTTGAACAAGGCTCTGAGGGAGACCCTGTTAGCTTGGCCAGCAGCTGCACAGGTATTAGCTTGTGGGGTAGTGTTTGCTTATTCTTGGGTCAGTCAGATGGGGTCTATGCTTTCTGTATAAGGAGTGATCTCAGAACTAGTCAAGGAAATGCCTTTAAAATCTTGCTTTTTGGACATATACAGCATTTGGATGTCTGCCTGACCTTACTGCAGAATAAGACATAAAACCTGGATCCTGGTGCTAAAATTTTAATGTTAGCCTATGATAGTGGTCGGCAGACCGTGGCTTGCGAGCCACATGCGGCTCTTTGTGGCCCCTTGAGTGTGGCTCAAAGGCCAGCTTAGGAGTATCTTAATTAAGTTAATAACAATGTACCTACCTATATAGTTTAAATTTAAAAACTTTGGCTCTCAAAAGAAATTTCAATTGTACTGCTGATATTTGGCTCTGTTGACTGAGTTTGCTGACCACTGGTGTATGGGAAGTAAGTGTTGTGCTTACCTGTGAATATTTTATTTACCTGTGATGAGAAATGTGAAGCATCAGTGTAGGAATATGCCATAGAAACTGCCTTTGGGCAGTAACAGTGAAGCTTCACAGGGAGTGAATGTGCAGTGTTATGCTAGTTTAGAGTGGTTGCTGATGACCATGGTATAAATACGCTCATCACGGCCAGTTTCAAGCACCAATAGTTAAGAGCTGGTGTGTAAAATTCTTGAAAATTTAATAGTCCTGGGGATTTTGAGTGACTAGATCTGTTACAGGATGCGTGTTCCAGCTTTGTATTCTTGGGTATAGGGAGACCAGGGATTTCAGGGGGCACACCTCAGGAGAGCAATCCCTTTGGCCTTCTTACTGTACTTCCCACCCTGGTTTCATAGTTAGCAGTGGAGCTCCTCAAGCTAGTTTTAATATTTTAGTACAGAAAGCATTGTAGGAATTGGGCATATAGCAATGATACGGCTGTGCAGATACGATGGCTGCCAAGTTTACTTTTTTTTATTTATCAGCTCACTATTTCTGTCATGCTAATCACAACCCTTGACTTGCTATTGATGACAGCACAAGAATTTCAGAGATTCTTTGGGGGAAAAAATATGGATAAGAGCTTAACTGAAGGTGAGGGGTGGGGAGAGACTGCAGTAGTGGGGTCCCGGGCAGATCCGCTCGGCCCCCTGTGCAGCACGGCACGGACCGCGCTCGTTCTACTGCGCAGAGACCAGGACTGGGCTCTCCTGTGGCTGCCTCAGAGGCATGGCCAGAGGTGGGGCGGGGCCTCTACCATTGTGATCTCATGGAATAGCATTACAGTTTTCTAAATAGCCACAGCATATGCCTGGTTTGATTTTGGTGCTGCTGCATTTTTTCCTGGGAGACTTGAGAGCTAGCGAGAAGAGAATTTAGGCGTATGTGGAAGGGTGCAGCACTTACCTTCAGTCCCGGCAGGTCAGGGCTGTTCCTGTTGTCCTTGGCAGGAGGACTCACTGTGTTCCTTTCCATAGGCCGCAGTTCCGGAACCGTGTCAGGGCGCTCCTCTCCCCCTGGAGGGCGAGCTCCTCTCCCGCTTGCCGAAGCTCATGAAGCGGATGAGGAAGCTGTGCCTGAGGCTCATGCGGGAAAGCCGCCTCCCTCACCTCGTGGACAGCCTCGATCAGTTCACCGGTGGGTGCCAGCAGGCAGGGGGGTGCTCTCCCGGTTTCCCCAGTGGCCCAGGAGGGCTGGGGATTTGTCATCTATGTCCTTCTGTGACGTCTTGGAGAGCATTGAGCAATTAATTGAATGAACAAGTGGGCTAAAAAACAGCAGACCCCAGACATAGGAACCCCCTGAAATTACACAAACTTTCATCTTAATTTTTTCCATGTCCTCCTCTCATGTAAACTCGTGCTATGTTCTGCATTTCCTACAGCAGCCTTGTCTCTATCAGTCCCTGCTGGTCAGGGGCGTGGGTAAAGGGGCACAGAAACATATCCTCGAGTCCCAAAGCTGTCCTCTACTCTCAAAATGTTGTCTCTGGAGTTAAAGGGAAAAGAGTGAGCCTCAGTCCTCTTGCTTTCCTCACTGCAGAGGTGTAGCAGTTTCATCTCCCTGACCGCTTTTGCTCCAGGGAGAGGAGAGCCCGGATCTGCTCTGTAGTATCACAGCAATGGCTGGGGTGGGGTGGGGCACCCAAAGCTTAATAGATAGTGTGGACTCCTGGAACACCCCTTCCCGCAGTGTGTATGGTGTCAGTGAGGCTGGTCCAGTCTCAGGGAGCTCTTTATTTTGATAACTTGTAGAATAATAGCCTAATAGCCATTGCTCAAGGTGACCTTCTGCCTGAGCCTGGGGAAGGAATACAGGCCCCAGGTGCATGTTCTGGAAGGGGCACCCGCTCTGCGTGGTGCTGGGCATTGTCGCCCCTGGTTCCCCTGCGATGCCACTAGGATGCATCTTGCTCTCATCTGGAAGACTAGACTGCTTGTACTAGTCTGCTAAGGCTGCCCTTAACAGTACCCTTTTTTTTTTAATTTTATTATTATTATTTTTTTTTGTATTTTTCTGAAGCTGGAAACGGGGAGAGACAGTCAGACAGACTCCCGCATGCGCCCGACCGGGATCCACCCGGCACGCCCACCAGGGGGCGATGCTCTGCCCCTCCGGGGCGTCGCTCTGCCGTGACCACAGCCACTCTAGCGCCTGGGGCAGAGGCCAAGAAACCATCCCCAGTGCCCGGGCCATCTTTGCTCCAATGGAGCCTTGGCTGTGGGAGGGGAAGAGAGAGACAGAGAGGAAGGAGGGAAGGGGGTGGAGAAGCAAATGGGCACTTCTCCTGTGTGCCCTGGCCGGGAATCGAACCTGGGTCCCCCACACGCCAGGCCGACGCTCTACCACTGAGCCAACCGGCCAGGGCCTAACTACTTTCATTTGAGTTGTTCGTTGTCAAAGGACATGAAATCTTGTGTGTTTTTCTTTTTCTTATTCAGGATATAAAAATAAGTGATACCTGGGCCTCATTTTCTAAAATGTCCTTCGTCTTGGGTAATTTTAACACATGAATCAACCTTAGGGATTTCCATATTTTCCCTGTTTTCCCTTCAGGTGACGTCGTTTCCTGTGTGAGTGAGCTGCAGAGCTTGAAGGTGGAGCCCTCAGCAGAGAAGGAGAAGCAGCGGTCCGAAGCCAAGCACATTCTCATGCAGAAGCAGCGAGCGTTGGCAGACCTGTTTAAGCACCTTGCAAGAACCGGTTAGGTTCTCCCTTGAAACCCAGCTTTTGGGAGAAAAACAATATGGGTGATTTGGTGGATCTTTCTAGAAACAGTTTAGATAGTGGGAAATAGAAGGTGGCAGGTGAGGTTTTCTAGTGCCATTCTAAGGGTTCTAGTCAACACATGAGGTCCTGTGATTTCCAGATATTTTACCAGTTTTGTAATGAGGTTTCTCAGAAGTCATGTTTATTATTTTTGTCACCATATGTTGAGCAGCACCCACCCCTCCAGCCTGGCTTAGAGAGCGGAGCTTCTCAAACTTTGGTGCCGTCCGCATCGCTCAGAGGGCCTGTTAAAGTGTGGGAGTGGGTTCTGTGGTAGGTGTGAGGAAGGGCCTGAGCGTCTGTTTTCTGACCCCTGCTCGGTGTGGCTCTTCTGAGGACTTGACTTTGAGTAGCAGTGGCCGTGGGAGGCAGGGCAGTGTGTGGCATAGCCTTTCTCTCCAAGCTTCTTCTTTACTTAAACACATGCTGTTTATTCTCTTAGGTTTGTCATATCGCAAAGGTCTTGCCTGGGCTCGTTCAAAAAACCCTCAAGAGATGCTTCATCTTCGCCCATTGGATCTCCGTAGTGCACTGTCTATAGTCAGCAGCTCTCAGGAGGCTGATTCTAGGTTTGTGTGTTAATTATAAATGGAGCGGTAATGTAAGCCTCCACGCAATACCTCTCTCCTAGCGTTGCTCTAAGGGTAACATTTAGAAAAGTGCTTGGCTCAGGATCTAGCTTGTGAGCATTTCACAAGATTTATTTTCTTCTCTTTTTTTTATTATTATTTGAGACAGATAAGGACAGACAGACAGAAAGGGAGAGATGAGAAGCATCAGTTCTTCGTTGTAGCACCTAAGTTGTTCATTGACTGCTTTCTCATATGTCCCTTGACAGGGGGCGGAGGAGGGGGCTCCAGCAGACTGAGTGACCCTTTGCTCAAGCCAGCAACCTTGGGCTCAAGCTGGTGAGCCTTGCTCAAACCAGATGAGCCTGTGCTCAAGCCAGCAACCTTTGGACTTCAAGCCAGCGACCATGGGGTCATGCCTGTGATCCCGCACTCAAGCCAGTGACCTCGGGGTTTCAAACCTGGGTTCTCTGCATCCCAGTCTGACGCTCTATCCACTGCGCCACCGCCTGCCTGGTCAGGCTTTTCTGTCCTTTTCCTCTCTTTCCTCCTCATATTTGCCGTCCCCTCCCCCCCCCCTTTTTTTTGTCCTTTGAGTTTCCTGAGGTCTTCTTACTCCATTTGAATGTACAGGTGAAAATCTGGGAGAGAATAGTCCAGCTTTAGCTCTTTCACATGTATAATCTCTTGTAAGTTGAAATATGTTCTTGAATTTGAAATCATAGAAGGTTTGAGACAGCTGCTTCTGTTACTGCAGCTTCTCGGTTCTTTAAATTCAAATCCAACACAGCATTGTAAAAAGGACAGATTTTACATAAACATTCTGGATTTTCAGTTTCAGGAAATTTGGCCAGGAGAGCTTGCTTTCCCATGTGGCCAAAAGTTGACCACAGTGCCCTCCTTTTGACAGGACACATGCTGTCTAGGTCACTGCAGTCCAGAACAGTCCCCATTCTCCCACGTCGAGGTCAGCTGTCACTGCCATGTGTGGTTTTGTGCTTGGCTATCCTTAGTCATTTATCTGCTTGGCCCTTGTACACGTCAGAATTTATGACCCCTCGCTGCCACTGCCAAGATAGAAAGTTTTCGTTAAGGAAACCATGTGGTCACCATAATTCATTTCCCTGTTCTGCTGTCAGAGCTAAGTATACAGTACATCCTCTGCATAAGGACTGATGTGTGCCTCACAGAAATAAATCTCTTCAAGCTCCTAGTTTTTGGTTGTGGCCAGATATACCACTCTCTGAATCTTTAGGCTCTTGGGTGGAAGATAGTGGTTTTAATTAAGTAAATCATGTTTTATTTCAGGCTGCTTGCAGAAATCGCATCTTCATGGGACGGGTGCCAGAAGTACTTTTATCGCTCTCTTGCACGGCACTCCAGACTTGGCGCTGCCCTCACAGCTCCTGCCAAGGTGAGAGAGACAGAGAGAGAGAGAGAGAACCTCGGGGTTACAGGGGCCGGGGGCAGGGGGCTCCAGCTCTGTCCCTCCCCGCACAGCATTCTTGGTCCTCATCAAGTAATAACAGCCCAATACTGGGAGTGACTGAGCCTTTTACAGACCATCATTAAACTTACAATTCAAATCAATTTAATTTTGTGCTTAATCAGAGAGCATTTTATAATAAATTCTGTTACATTTGCTAGTAAGGTCAAATGCATAAGACTAATTAGGAAAGGTAAACTTCAAATTGAGAATGCCATCTTCAGATTTTTTTCCCTTTTTGAATTGAGAAAGACTACTAACACCCCATTTTGGTGTTAAAACTAGCTTCTTTTCATGGAATATCAGTGATCTGTGGGAGTGTAATATGAGAAGCAGTGCTCAAAAGATCAACATGGCACCCTCCTCCAGAGTGCAGTATATGCAGAGCTTATCCAGCACTCTCCCCTGGGGGGACAGTATTGGACGATGTAGCTTTCTGGTGGCGTCTGTGTGGGGGGTGTTTGCCAGCAATACCTTCGGCACACTTTCCTTCTCCCCCTGCCAGGAGATGGGCGTGGGCACCATCGAGCGGTGTAAGGGGTTCTCGGCACACTTGATGAAGATCCTTATCCGGCAGCGGCGCTCCCTGACCACGCTGACTGAGCAGTGGATCCTCCTCAGGTACCAGCGGACTAGTTGGGTTGGTGGTCTGAATGAAGAAGAATTAGCTGGGTCACCCCAGAGCTGCTGCATGTGCTGTTCTTGGTTGTGAAATAAAATCGGAGGCCCCAAAAGACAGGTGGGGTTTCTCATGACTTTTGGTGACATGCCTCTGCCCCCTGTGTCTGGCCACACCTCTTAGGAGAAAGGGGCCTGGGAGGTGAGTTCAAGACAGAGTGAGTGGCCCTGGCCGGTTGGCTCAGTGGTGGAGCGTCGGCCTGGCATGCGGGAGTCCCGGGTTCGATTCCCGGCCAGGGCACACAGGAGAGGCGCCCATCTGCTTCTCCACCTCTCCCCCTCTCCTTCCTCTCTGTGTCTCTCTTCCCCTCCCGCAGCCAAGGCTCCATTGGAGCAAAAGATGGCCCGGGCGCTGGGGATGGCTCCTTGGCCTCTGCCCCAGGCGCTAGAGTGGCTCTGGTCGCGACAGAGCGACGCCCCGGATGGGCAGAGCATCGCCCCCTGGTGGGCATGCGGGTGGATCCTGGTCGGGCGCATGCAGGAGTCTGTCTGACTGCCTCCCTGTTTCCAGCTTCAGAAAAATACAAAAAAAAAAAAAAAAAAAAAAAGAGTGAGTGCTGCCATGGCACTCACTGGGGTGCCATGAATAACACCGGGGGCTGGGGCGTGGGCGTGTGGTCGACAGTCCACGCAGCCTGAGAGACAGGGGTGTGATACGGTGTTGGGGTGTTCCGGTCTCTGGGCATGGATCAAATTTGGGTCTGCACAAGTTTTTTAGGCATTTTGGACCACAAAGTATCAGTTTGCTCAGCCATACCTGGGCACTCCTCCACGGAAATAGGTATTTATAATAAAAGATGAGAACAGTTGGGAAGCCTGTCATCATTTGTTGAATGTTGAGAGGTAGTGTTTCCAGACTAATGACTTCAGTTTCCACTATTTTCTGCTCTACTCATAAGGGTTTACCTAGCAAAGTATATTACATTTACTGGCTTAAAATATATATATTGAAGTCACTGCATTGATGTGAGTGAGAGGGCTATTGGGGCAGGGGATAGCAATGAGGTTTGATAGTTTTTAAAGACTGATGTGTTTAAGTGCTTTAGAAGACATTTTAATACACTTCTTACCTATTGGAGGGATCATCTCTTTGATTATGTGAAAAAGCCTGTACTTGGATCAGAAATGAACGTATTTACTGTTAAAGCAACGTGGGGACACAGTTTCGGGTGCCATGTGTCTTCCCCTGGCTTTCTCTGCACAGGAACCTCCTCAGCTGTGTGCAGGAGATCCACAGCAAGCTGATGGGACCCCTGCTCTACCCTGTGGCCTTCCCCCCTCAGGACGGTGTGCAGCAGTGGACGGAGAGGCTGCAGCACCTGGCCCTGCAGACTCAGGTCCTGCTCGAGCAGCTCTCCTGGCTCCTCCAGTGCTGCCCCCGGGCAGGGTCACTGTCGAGCCAAGGTGATGCCCAGGCACAGGGTCAGCCGTCTGCCCTCTACCCAGAAACACCAGGGCTCAACACAGGACAGCCTTCTAGAGCAGTGCTGGACCATATCCTATCAGATCTGAGCTACCCATCCCCGGTACCTGGAAATCAGCTGCCCTCTGGTTGCCTCATGCGGAAACAGGACCAGCTATGGCAGCAGTCAACCTCGAGATTAACAGAGATGCTGAAAACCATTAAAACAGTGAAAGCTGACGTTGACAGAATTAGGCAGCAGTCTTGTGAGACTCTCTTTCATTCTTGGTGAGTGTGCCTACTATGCCTCTACTCTTCCTCTGTGTGCTTGGGTACCTACCTGTTCAGAGTTTAGTGATGGGGTAAAATTATGAAAGAGCTTATGCGTCATTCCTCCGTTTTCCAGTGGACAGGCATAGTGCTTTGTGGTATATGTCCAGCTGGAAATCTTCAGACATAACGAGTTTTGCCCTGTTTCTGTTTTCGTGGTTGGAGGGAGCTCTATGTATATGTGTGCGCATGTGCGTGTTAGCCCCTTCCTTTCAACATTGTGGCGTTTCTGTTGTTTTCAGGAAAGATTTTGAAGTTTGCTCTTCTGGGCTGAGTTGCTTGTCCCAGGTGTCAGCTCATTTGCAAGGCCTAGAGTCCTTGTTCATTATTCCAGAGGTGGAGGTTGAGCACACAAACCAACAAATGGCATTAGTTAAGAGCCTGGAATATATCAGAGGAGAAATCAGTAAAGCCACAGATGACTTTACTACCTGGAAAACACGTCTGCTCACTTCAGGCAGCCAAGGAGGTAAGGGCTGTGATTCAGTAACGGAGTGAAAACCCAGCATAGGAATGATGTCCTGTAGATGAAGTCTAGATTTCCTAAGGACACATCATGTTTCATTCTAGACGTAGCTGTCCAGAGTTCTGAGGCGGACAGGTATAGTGGGAACCCACAGCTCTTAACTGTTTTGGCTACATTTGTTCAAGTGCCATCATGCCACTTTCTTTGTAGCAGATGTGTGTGGAGACACCATGGGCTCCCTCAGCTGTTACAGACAGTTCCCCCTTAGACTGGAAAGCTGAGGCTGACATTTGGATTTAGTTAAACTGTCATTTTCATATTTTTGACATTCTTATAGCAGAACGGTTTTAATGCAAGACCGTAAACTTGCGGGTTTATTTAGGCCAAGACAGTGTCTCATTCATCTTTGTATCCAGCACAGTTAGGCACAGTGACTAACCCATAGTAGGTGTTTACAGGCGGCCATTTGTTAAAATAGCAAGTGAGGGTTGCCAGTGGTTTCAACTGAAGCAAACCTCAGGTTTTTTGTTTGTACCATGTCACTTGATAGGAAACCAGATGTTGGATGAAGGGTTTGTGGAGGATTTTGCAGATCAAATGGAAACTGCCATCCGGTCCATCCTTTATGCCATACAGAGTTTAGCAGAAAGGAGCAGTAAGAAGACGGATGGGAACACTGACCAGACAAGGCCACACGAAGAGGAGGGTATGTCTGAAATCAGGCAAAAATTAGTTTCCTGCTTGCTTTAATTTTTTAATTTGATGATTTGATTTTGTGACCAGATATTTAAGGACAGAGGTTAGAAATGATGACTGAATGAATGGGGATAAAAGCTTTTGTTTCTGTTATTCATCATGTTGTTCTTGTCTGAATGAAAGAAACAGCCGGCTTTGAGAGACTGCAATCAGGACATCTAACCAAACTCTTAGAGGAAGACTTCTGGGCCGACGTGAGCTCTTTGCACGTGCAGAAAATAATTTCTGCCGTCTCTGAGCTGTTGGAGAGGTTGAAATCATATGGCGAGGATGGCACAGCAGCAAAGCACACGGTAACCAACTGTTCTTTGGCTTCTTGCTGTTGGGAGGGGCTGAGCAAAGGCAGAGTGGGTTTCACCTCACTTTATGTAGGTGGTCCTAAAGCAGGCCCCTGTGCACAGTCACTAAGAATTTGCTTTCTTTATACATGTAAACCCTGTTGACAGACTTTGCAAAGCTTAGGGCTTGCTAGCTAAGGGTTACAGTTGTAAGATACATAGGCATGCAAATGCTAGCAATCCAGAATATCCATCATTTTGGTGGTCTTTTATATCCTAACCACATTATCCTGGGTATTTGATATTAATGGTGGGTGTTGCTGCCATCAGCTGAGGCTTAATGATCATGCTTTGCAAATGCCATTTCTTTTATAATAAGCCAGCAGAGGAAGTTGTTGAATCTATAAGTCCTGAGAGGCCACTTATTTTGTAGAATGTTGTATGTTGTATTAGTGTCTCCAGTACCAGTTTTGATGCACAGTAGAATTTGTTTATAAACATTTTATTTTTAAAAAAGCCTTGTTAACTGAAAGTGTAAGTTTGTGAGGGTTTGTGTGAACAAGGAAGACATCTCAGTGAGCAGTCACATGCGTGGGTGTCTCTCTCTGTGTTTAAAATACATAGACTGTATCGTAGTGACATGTAGTGCATTCAGTTCAGTGTTGTACAGTCATCGTTGCTGTCTAGTTCCAGAACATTTGTATCACCCCAAAGGAGCCCCAGTACCCCTTGAGCAGTGTGAGCAAGCCTTCTGCTCTGCTCTGCCCTAGTTCTTCAGCCAGTCCTGCTGCTTGCTGGTGCGCCTGGTGCCCATGCTCTCCAGGTACTCGGACCTCGTCCTCTTCTTCCTGACCATGTCTTTGGCAACTCATCGTGGCACTGCAAAGCTGCTGTCTGTGCTCACCCAGGTCTTCACAGAGCTTGCCCAGAAGGTAAGGACTGCTCACGTGCAGCACCGCGGGGCCACTGGTACATTCTGTACCCATGGGTGTTTTGTTTGATGGGCTTTTATTTTGGACCCTCACAAATAGCGGGAGGTGATTTGCTGTCCCTGTGAATTGTTTAGGGCTTTGTCTGGCACCCTTTTAATAAGCCTATTTCACTAAACTTTTAGAACCTACAGATTCCCCTCCTGATGAGCTCCCCAGACTCCAGAGGCCGTCTAAAGGCTGCTGCTTTCTTCCTGTACCTTTCTGCCCTGACCCCAATTTGAGGTCTTCTCCAGTTAACTCCAAGTTAAACTTCTAGGATAGGTGAATACTTAAGGCTATTATGTTTTCTTTAAATCATTTATATGTAATTATGATGAAATGGTAATGGGGCTCTTAATGTTAGGCAGAGCAGTTTTCTTTAATAAGTCATTCATCCATATCCCTCCCTCCATTCATCCCCCCTTCCTTCCTTCCTTCCTTTCTTCCTTTCCTCCTTCCTTCTTTCCTTTCCTCCCTCCTTCTTTCCCTTCCTCGCCTGTGCCCAGTAGGAGACAGTCAAATCTAACAGACTCGGCTCAGTGTTGTAATCTAGTCATAGAGGTATCCAGTTCTTTTTTTTTTTTTTTTTTTTTTTTAAGATTTTATTTATTCATTATAGAGGGGGAAGAAGAGAGAGAGAGAAGGGGGGAGGAGCAGAAAGCATCAACTCCCATATGTGCCTTGACCAGGCAAGCCCAGGGTTTTGAACCGGCAACCTCAGCATTTCCAGGTTGACACTTTATCCACTGCGCCACCACAGGTCAGGCCCAGGTATCCAGTTCTGGAGTTAGTCACTTAACCTCTCTGAGCCTCAGTTTCCTCATTTGTAAAATGAGATCTACCTATACTCCTTAGCACTTTTATGATAAGCAACCTCAATTGAATATATATTTTTGTTTTGTTTTTAAGTTTCTTTAGTGTTGCAAGATTTTCTCAAACTCTAAGTACAGTACAGATAGGAGTCACTTGAGGGAATAGGAATTCACAAAAAGTAGGTGGAGTTTCATGTAAGCAGTCAGAAGTGGTTAGTTTTGAGTATAGACAATACCGGGAAAGGTCAGAGAATGGAAGGCAAGCCCATGCTTTGTCTCTAGAGGATATAGAGACAGTCTCTCCAATAAATGGTGTTGGGGAATATGGACAAATACGTGCAAAAAAATAAATAAATAAAACTAGCCCTGGCCGGTTGGCTCAGCGGTAGAGTGTCGGCCTGGCGTGCGGGGGACCCGGGTTCGATTCCTGGCCAGTGCACATAGGAGAAGCGCCCATTTGCTTCTCCACCCCGCCCCCCTCCTTCCTTTCTGTCTCTTTCTTCCCCTCCTGCAGCCAAGGCTCCATTGGAGCAAAGATGGCCCGGGCGTTGGGGATGGCTCCTTGGCCTCTGCCCCAGGCGCTATAGTGGCTCTGGTCGCGGCAGAGCGACGCCCTGGAGGGGCAGAGCATTGCCCCCTGGTGGGCAGAGCTTTGCCCCTGGTGGGCGTGCCGGGTGGATCCCGGTCGGGCGCATGCGGGAGTCTGTCTGACTGTCTCTCCCCGTTTCCAGCTTCAGAAAAATACAAAAAAAAATTAAAAAAAAAAAAAACTAGACCAATTTATTACATTATATATAAAGATGAACTCTAGGTGGATTAAAAACTTAAATGTGAGACCCAAAACCATAAAACCCCTAGAAAAAAACACAGGCAGTAAACTCTGACATTGCTCTTTTTTTAAATTGAATTTTATTGGGGTGACACTGGTTAACAAAATTATACAGGTCTTTTGAGTAATAAACTAATGCATCTCAGATTTGCCACCTCTAGCTGATGAGCACTGAGCCAGTCTTAAGATTCCATCACTTGGTGGAAACTGCGTGCAAACGACAGCAGCACAATGATTTGGGTTAGCTGTGTTAGTCCACTTGCACCATTGCACTGGCCCCACAGGTCCTACACTGATTTTGGCCTGACTGTGTGTGTTTCTGGGTAGGGTGTGAGGTGGAAGTGGTCCTGATACAAGCAATGTAGGTGTTGGGAGCCCAGGGGCTGTCCCACTGTAGCACCTCTACTGATGTGCCCTGCAGAAGGACATCTGAAAGTTTCCTGTGTGGTCTTACTCTGCCTACATCTAAACATACTTCTTTTAGAATAATGTAGCTCAATGGGAAAATTAGGTAAGTTAACAAAAGTGTATTTTCAATTGATTTTCTAAGAATGCATGTCCTAAAAATGAGTTTGCCTGTCCTTTAATGTTTTTGTGTCTAAATTGTATACATATTCTTTCTGAGGAGAGCTGTGGAAACTTGAAAGTCCGTCAGACATGTGCTAAGGTGATAGATCTGTTGTAACTGCAGGGTTTAATCCACAGGAAGCTGTTTCTTTGTAACTAAGTCACAATCAGTGTTTGCTGGTTTTAGATCTTAATTCCTTGTTAGTTGGCAGCTTATTTTAACTATTTTTAGTATATTTTTATCCTCAGATTGACAGTTATCTTGGTAGCTTGTATTTCCTCTGATAACATTTCTGATTGAGGCCACTATTTTCTTCTTTTTCTGTTTACTTTATCCCCCATACTAAGGTGTAGTCCATTTTGCTTCTCAGCTATTTTCCAACATGAAACCTGGTTTTGTTAACACACGCTGTGCCAGGTACTGGGCCAGATGTGGCTTGTTCCCCAAGAGTGACAGGTTTACTTGAAGAATTGAGGGGAAGGCATATTTTTTAATGTATTAAAATTAATATTTTTGGCCCTGGCCGGTTGACTCAGCGGTAGAGTGTTGGCCTGGCGTGCGGGGGACCCGGGTTCGATTCCCGGCCAGGGCACATAGGAGAAGCGCCCATTTGCTTCTCCACCTCCCCCTCCTTCCTCTCTGTCTCTCTCTTCCCCTCTCACAGCCAAGGCTCCATTGGAGCAAGGATGGCCCAGGCACTGGGGATGGCTCCTTGGCCTCTGCCCCAGGCGCTAGAGTGGCTCTGGTTGCGGCAGAGC
Organism: Saccopteryx bilineata; assembly: GCF_036850765.1. Classification (NCBI taxonomy): domain Eukaryota; kingdom Metazoa; phylum Chordata; class Mammalia; order Chiroptera; family Emballonuridae; genus Saccopteryx; species Saccopteryx bilineata. The sequence continues at coordinate 63,084,135 of NC_089490.1, read as the reverse complement.
ATCGCCCCCTGGTGGGCAGAGCATCGCCCCCTGGTGGGCGTGCCAGGTGGATCCCGGTGGGGCGCATGCGGGAGTCTGTCTGACTGTCTCCCCGTTTCCAGCTTCAGAAAAAAAAAAAAAGAAGAAAAAAAATTAATATTTTTTGTGTGTGTATGTGGACATAGCACAAAATTTCAATTTTTTTTATAGGATTTTTTTTATAAATAAATTTTTATTTTAATGAGGTGACATCAATAAATCAGGGTACATATAGTACATATATTCAAAGAAAACATGTCCAGTCATCTTGTCATTCAATTCTGTTGCATACATTTAACCCAAAGTCAGATTGTCCTCCGTCACCCTCCATCTAGCCCTCTTTGTGCCCCTCCCCACCCCCTCCCCTCTCCCTCCTTCCCTCCTCCCGCCCCCCGTAACCACCACACTCTTGTTCATGTCTCTTAGTCTCAATTTTATGTCCCACCAATGTATGGAATCCCGCAGTTCTTGTTTTTTTTTTTTGTTTTTTTTTTTATAAATAAATTTTTATTTTAATGGGGTGACATCAATAAATCAGGGTACATACATTCAAAGAAAACATTTCCAGGTTATCTTGTTATTTAGTTCTGTTGCATACCCATCACCCGAAGAGAGATCGTCCTCTGCCACCCTCCATCCATTTCTCTCTGTACCCCTCCCCCTCCCCTCTCCCTCCTTCCCTCCCCCCACCCCCCATAGCCAGCACACTCCTGTTCATGCCTCTTAGTCTCGCTTTTATGTCCTACCAATGTATGGAATCCTGCAGTTCCTGTTTTTTTTTTTGATTCACCCATTTCACCCCACACAATGCTACCAAGACTCCACCATTCCGCTATAAGTGATCCGATGTCACCATTTCTCCTAGCTGAATAATATACCATGGTGTATATGTGCCCCGTCTTCTTTCTCCAGTCTTCTATTTTTTTTACAGTGATTAACAGCCTTTAAGCAAACTCTTGGCCAATACAGCAAGAATCCATGAATGAGTCGTGTCCTTAACATGTTCCCCAAGTCCAAGTTGGCCCCATCACCATGCCAAATCCCTGAAAAATGCAACCCAACCACAGTTCAGTCTGTTAGGAGCCGCCACAGGGAGCAGGAGTCCAGGAAAGTTTCCCACAGGAAAAGTCCGCATGGCACTGGAATTGTTGTCACCATTCTATACTTTGCAGCTCATGTCCAAGTCCCAATGACCGCTGCTTCTAGCTGGTAATGATTCAGGCAGACTGGAAAAAACCATTTGCAGCATGCGTGGATATGGAGCTTCTGTTCTCCTCTGCCTGGAGAGTTGAGACCAGGTTGCTTTTCCCTGGAGCTCTGTGACTGTGGCCTGGTAAAGAGAACCTTGGGATACACTAAGCTGGGTGGCAAAGGTAAATTCATAATACAAGTTGGCATAAGGAGGAAAGAGAGCTCTAAATTAAGAGTAGGTCTCAGCCTGAAATATGAGTGGGGCATTGAGGTAGGAGGGATAAAGGAAACACTATATATTAAGCAAAGCAGCAGAAAATAGGACTATCAACACCCACAACAGAGATCTTTGAGGGAAGAATAAAAAACCTGACTATTCAGGCAAAACATAGTTAAGTGGCCCTTGTGCAAATGAGATCAGTTTACCTGCTTCTTGGAAGAAATACCCTAGGCTCGTCCACAGTGTCGTAGATGGGGCCGACGGCCCTGGGCACCTTCAGCCTTCAGTGGCAAACCCCAGCTTTCTGGGCAAGGTTAGGTCATAGGTGGTTGGAGCAGGGCTGGAAGAGACTGAACCCTCCCTTAGAGGAGCGAGGGGGAAGCCCACCTTCCAGTGTCCCTGTTTCCTCACAGCAGAGGCGTGTAAGCCTGGCAGGCTTTAGCTCAATGACCTTCCTTTCCACTATTGAAGCAGGACCCAGATGGCATCCTATGAGACCCTTTTGGGTGTTGGAGCCTTTAAGGGTGTATCCTAAAAGCTGGTAGTTCCCCTGATCTCTATTGGGCTTTTTCTGCCTCTAGGTATCTTAAAAGCCATTCTCAGAAGATCTCGCTGAGGGGTTTGAGGATCCCCTTCCGCCTATATAAATCTTTTCCATATATCTGGAGCTATTTGGAAAAAAGACAAAACAGTGTTATTAGCTAGATCTAATAAAGAAGGTAGTAGTTTGCAGGCGAAAAAGATTTGGTGTCTCCTGTTCATCAGCATTCAAAAGAAATGTAAATTTTTTTTTTTTTTCACTTTTTTTTTTTTTTTAGATTTTATTTATTCATTATAGAGAGGGGAGAGAGAGAGAGAGAAGGGGGGAGGAGCAGGAAGCATCAACTCCCATATGTGCCTTGACCAGGCAAGCCCAGGGTTTTGAACCGGCAACCTCAGCGTTTCCAGGTTGATGCTTTATCCACTGCGCCACCACAGGCCAGGCCAATTTTTTTTTTTTTTTAAGTAAAAAGCATGATATGGTAGACCCGTCAGAGTCATTGGCCTGGTGTGCAGGATTCCCGGGTTCGATTCCCGGCCAGAGCACACAGGAGAAGCGCCCATCTACCTCTCCATTCCTCCCCTTCTCCTTCCGCCCGCATCCAAGGTTCCACCGGAGCAAATCCACCCTGGACCCTAAGGATGGCCCCATGGCCTCTGCCCCAGTCACCAGAATGGCTCCGGTTGCAACAGAGCAACATCCCAGATGGGCAGAGCATTCCCCCCAGTAGGCATGCCAGGTGGATCCCAGTCAGGCACATGCAGGAGTCTGTCTGACTGCCTCCCCATCCCCATCCTCAGAAATATACAAAAAATAAATAAATAAAAGAAAAATACTAAAAAATAAAAAAGGGGGGGGGCATACCCTTGTGCTAAAGCACCAGGGAGCATGGAATGAGCTTGAGTATGTCCTATGAAACATGGAGATCTATGTTTCTATATAAGTCTTTGAAGAAGGAGGAACTGCTGAAATAATTTATCAGCATTTGTCCCTAAGACAGCAGTCTTTATAGTGGGAACACCATACATAAATATTTGCTGTCTGTCTATAGATTAAGGGGGGAATATGGCAAATGCTGAAAGGCCATGATCTTTGTGCCCCTCCCCTCCCCCAACCCCCTCCCTCTCCTCCCCCCACCCTGTAACCCCCACACTGTTGTTTATGTCTCTGAGTCTCATCTTTATGTCCCACCTATGTGTGGAAACATATAGTTCTTAGTTTTTTCTGATTTACTTCTTTCACTCAGTATAATGTTATCAAGGCCCATCCATGTTGTTGTAAAAGATCCGATGTCATCATTTCTTGTGGCTGAGTAGTATTCCATAGTATATATGTACCAAAGCTTTTTAATCCACTCGTCCTCTGATGGACACTTGGGCTGTTTCCAAATCTTTGCTATTGTGAACAATGCTGCCATAAACATGGGGGTGCATTTCTTCTTTTCAAACAGTGCTATGGTGTTCTTGGGGTATATTCCTAACAGTGGTATAGCTGGGTCAAAAGGCAGTTTGATTTTTAATTTCTTGAGGAATCTCCATATTGTTTTCCACAGTGGCTGCACCAGTCTGCATTCCCGCCAGCAGTGCAGGAGGATTCCCTTTTCTCCACATCCTCGCCAGCACTTATTCTGTGTTGTTTTATTGATGAGCGCCATTCTGACTGGTGTGAGGTGATATCTCATTGTGGTTTTAATTTGCATTTCTCTAATCATTAGTGATGTTGAACATTTTTTCATATGCCTATTGGCCATCTGTGTGTCCTCTTTGGAGAAGTGTCTATTCATTTCTTTTGCCCATTTTTGGATTGGATTGTTTGTTTTCCTGGTATTAAGTTTTACAAGTTCTTTATAAATTTTGGTTATTAACCCCTTATCAGACGCTATGTCAAATATATTCTCCCATTGTGTAGTTTGTCTTTTTATTCTGTTCTTATTGTCTTTAGCTGTGCAGAAGCTTTTTAGTTTGATAAAGTCCCATTTGTTTATCCTGTCTTTTATTTCACTTGCCTGTGGAGACAAATCAGCAAATATATTGCTGCGACAGATGTCAGAGAGCTTACTGCCTGTTTTCTTCTAAGATGCTTATGGTTTCACGGCTTATATTCAAGTCTTTTATCCATTTTGAGTTTATTTTTGTGAGTGGTGTAAGTTGGTGGTCTAGCTTCATTTTCTTGCAGGTAGCTGTCCAGTTTTCCCAACACCATTTGTTGAAGAGGCTGTCTTTACTCCATTGTATTGTCTTACCTCCTTTGTCAAATACCAGTTGTCCATAGAGCTGTGGGTTTATTTCTGAGTTCTCTGTTCTGTTCCATTGATCTATGTGCCTGTTCTTATGCCAGTACCATGCTGTTTTGAGTACAATGGCCTTATAATATGAGTTGATATCTGGAAGTGTGATACCTCCCGCTTTTTTCTTCCTTTTCAGGATTGCTGAAGCTATTCGTGTTCTTTTTTGGTTCCATATAAATTTTTGGAATATGTGTTCTATGTCTTTGAAGTAAGTCATTGGTATTTTCATTGGTATTGCATTGAATTTATAAATTGCTTTGGGTAATATAGACATTTTAATGATGTTTATTCTTCCTAACCATGAGCACGGTATATGCCTCCACTTATTTGTATCTTCCCTGATTTCTTTTATCAATGTTTTATAATTTTCCGAGTACAAGTCTTTAATCTCCTTGGTTAGATTTATTCCTAGGTACTTTATTTTTTTGGTTGCAATGGTAAAGGGGATTGATTCCCTGATTTCTCTTTCTGACAGTTCATTATTAGTGTATAAAAATGCCTCTGATTTCTGAGTATTGATTTTATATCCTGCCACCTTGCCAAATTCTTTTATCAGGTCTAGTAGTTTTTTGACTGAGACTTTAGGGTTTTCTATATACAATATCATGTCATCTGCAAATAATGATAGTTTTACTTCTTCCAATTTGGATGCCTTTTATTTCTTTTTCTTGTCTGATTGCTGTGGCTAGGACTTCCAGAACTATGTTGAATAAGAGTGGTGAAAGGGGGCACCCCTGCCTTGTTCCTGATCTTAAGGGGATTGCTTTTAATTTTTGCCCATTGAGTATGATGTTGGCTGTGGGTTTGTCATAGATGGCCTTTATCATGTTGAGGTATGTTCCCTGTATTCCCACTTTGCTGAGAGTTTTGATCATGAATGGGTGCTGGACTTTATCAAATGCTTTTTCTGCATCTATTGAAATTATCATGTGGTTTTTTCCTTTCTTTTGTTTATGTGATGAATCACATTGATTGATTTGCGAATATTGTACCAGCCTTGCCTCCCAAGAATAAATCCTACTTGATCATGGTGTATGATTTTTTTCATATATTGCTGGATCCGGTTTGCTAATATTTTGTTGAGGATTTTTGCATCTAAGTTCATCAGGGATATTGGCCTGTAGTTTTCTTTTTTTGTGTTGTCTTTGCCTGGTTTTGGAATCAGAATTATGCTCGCCTCATAAAAGGAGTTTGGAAGTCTTCCTTCCTCTTGAATTTTTGAAATAGCTTGAGAAGGATAGGAGTTAGTTCTTCTTTGAATATTTGGTAGAATTCACTTGTGAAGCCATCAGGCCCAGGACTTTTCTTTTTTGGGAGTTTTTTGATAGCTGTTTCAATCTCATTTGTTGTAATTGGTCTGTTTAGGTTTTCTGATTCTTCCAGATTGATTTTTGGAAGTTTATATGATTCAAGGAAATTGTCCATTTCATCTAGGTTGTCTAGTTTTTTGGCGTACAGTTCTTCATAGTATTTTCTTACAATATTTTGTATTTCTGTTGTGTCAGTTGTTATTTCTCCACTCTCGTTTCTAATTTTATTTATTTGAGTCCTCTCTCTTTTTTTCTTGGTGAGTCTTGTTAAAGGTTCATCGATCTTGTTTACCTTTTCAAAGAACCAGCTCCTGGTTTCATTGATCCTCTGTATTGTTTCTTTAGCCTCTATGTCATTTATTTCTGCTCTGATCTTTATTATTTCCTTCCTTCTACTAGCTCTGGGCTTTACTTGCTGTTCTTTTTCTAGTTCTTTTAGATGCAGGGTTAAGTTGTTTATTTGAGCTTTTTCTAGCTTCTTGAGGTATGCCTGTAATGCTATAAACTTCCCTCTCAGGACTGCTTTTGCTGTGTCCCATACATTTTGAGTTGATGTATGCTCATTATCGTTTGTTTCTAGGAATTTTTAAATTTCTTCTTTGATCTCAATGTTAACCCATTCATTGTTTAATAACGTGCTATTTAGTTTCCAAGTGTTTGAATGTTTTTCAATTTTTCTATTGTGGTTGATTTCTAGTTTAATGCCATTGTGATCAGAGAAAGTGCTCGATATGATTTCAATCTTCTTAAATTTGTTGAGCCCGCTTTTGTGCCCTAACATGTGGTCTATTCTAGAGAATGTACCATGAGCGCTTGAAAAGAATGTATATTCTGCTGTTTTAGGGTGAAAGGTTCTGAAGATATCTATTAAATCGAGTTGATCTAATATGTCCTTTAAGTCTGCTGTTTCTTTGTTAATTTTCTTTCTTGAGGATCTGTCTAATGATGTTAATGGGGTATTGAAATCTCCTACTATTATAGTGTTGCTGTTGATCTCGCCCTTTAAGTCTATCAAAGTCTGCTTTATATATTTAGGTGCTCCTATATTAGGTGCGTAGATATTTATAATGGTTATATCTTCCTTTTGTATTGCTCCCTTTATCATTATGTAGTGACCTTCTTTATCTCTAGCTATGGTCTTTGTTTCAAAGTCCATTTTGTCTGATATAAGTATTGCTACCCCAGCTTTTTTTTCATTTCCATTTGCGTGAAATATTTTTTTCCATCCTTTTATCTTCAGTCTGTGTGCATCTTTTGATTTAAGGTGTGTCTCTTGCAGACAGCATATGTATGGGTCCTGTTTTCTTATCCACGCAGCTACCCTGTGTCTCTTGATCGGATCATTTAATCCATTAACATTTAAGGTTATTACTGATATGTAATTGTTTGTTGCCATTTTTTTTCTTTAAAACTGTTTTTCTCTTTTGCTATATTCTTTTTTTTTCCTTTGATCTGTTTACAAGAGGTCCCTTAGCATTTCTTGCAGCCTTGGTTTGGTTGCAGTGAAATCCTTGAGTTTTTTTTTGTCTGTAAAGCTTTTTATTTCTCCTTCAATTTTAAATGATAGCCTTGCTGGATAAAGTAGTCTTGGTTGTAGGTTCTTGTTCTGCATTACTTTGAATATTTCTTGCCATTCCCTTCTGGCCTCAAGTGTTTCTGTTGAGAAGTCAGAAGTCATCCTTATGGGGGCTCCTTTGTAGGTGATAGTCTTTTTTTCTCTAGCAGCTTTTAATATTTTCTCTTTATCATTTAGCTTTGGTAATTTAATTATGATGTGTCTTGGTGTTGGTTTCTTTGGGTTTCTCCTTAATGGAGTTCTCTGTGCTTCCTGAACATGTGAAATGTTTTCCTGCCTTAATTGGGGGAAGTTTTCTGCTATAATATGTTTGAACAAAGTCTCTATCCCTTGTTCTTTCTCTTCTTCAGGAACCCCTATGATGCGGATGTTATTTCTCTTCATGTTGTCACAGAGCTCTCTTAGAGTTTCCTCAGACTTTTTGAGTCTCTTTTCTTTTTTCTGCTCTGCTTCCGTGCCTTTATTTATTGTGTCCTCTAACTCACTGATTCGATTCTCTGCTTCATCCATCCTGCTTTTAATTCCTTCCATTGTATTCTTTATTTCAGATATTGTATTTGTCATTTCTGTCTGATTCTTTTTTATTATTTCAATGTCCTTTTTTATATTTGTTATCTCTTTATTTAGGTTTTCGTAATGGCCATCTATGGTGGTTCTAATATCTTTGAGCATCCTAACAATCGTTATTTTAAACTCTGCATCTGGTAATTTGGTTATATCTGATTCACTTAGGTCCTTTTCTGGGGATTTCTCTTGGTTTATTTGTGTTGTATTTCTCTGCCTCCGCATTTTATCTTCTCGAGAGTGGCTGTGATCACGTGCTCAGGTGCACAAGGGTTGGTGGCCTTGGCCTTTGCGCCGCCCCTGTGTGTGACGTTATACTCTGTCCTGAGGGCACTGGCAAGCACCTTTGCTCTGCTGCGGGTCTCCACCTGTTTCCGAGCTTTCGCCCTGCCTTTGCAGGATGATCCCACTCAAGGAACAGCTGCTAGCCTTGGCTCTACCGCCAGGCAGGGCTGCGTGCCCAAGCTCAGCTTCGTAGTGGAACTCCGCCTCTTCTGGGCTTTTGGCTCCACCCTCGCGGGAGGAGCAGGCTACCAAGTCAGACCGCAAGCCTGGTTTGCACAGGCGGGGCAGGGATGTGCTCCTCTGCCCTTGCTCCGGGGCTGGTTTCTACCCTTTCTGGGTTTCCCGCCCTTCTCCCGGAGGCTGGATTACAGGCTGCCGGCAGCTGAGCTTGGCCGCTTTTGCACGCCCCCTTCTCCCTAGCCGGGCAAGATTGAGCTCACACCTGAGCCCACTGGTGGCCAGCCGGCTTCCGCCCCTGCCAGCAGAACCGCGCTTTTGTCTCCCGCTGCCGCCCGCCCTCCAGCGAGCCCTCAGCCGCGTGGGTGGGGGCGTTGCAGCTCGAACCCTAAGACTCACTACTGTAGACCCGAAAGCTCCCTCCTTCTATGCGACTCTGCTCTGAATGCTGCGGGGGAGCTTGTTTGGCTGCTCTCCTGCTTCCCTTTGCTGGTATTGCGGTTTCCGGGGGAAATATTCACTTCAGCTTTGGGGAGTGACTCGTCCCAGGGGTTAGGGTGGCTATCGCCCAAAATGTTTTTCCCTATGCCTCCTAGATTGCACTCTCTTCCTGTTACTGTGGTTCTCTCCCCTCTCCCTCCATCTCCAGGAGCCCCGGGTGAGTGTTTGTGAGAGAGATGTTCTGCGTGGTCCCTTTAAGAAGGATCCTGGGTCTGAGAAATCAGACTCTCTCACAAACAGTATCCTGACTTGTTTCCAGCTAAATACTGTCCTTACGCTTCTTCTGGGCTCTGGGGCTGCAGGCTGGGGCTTTGTTCCTGGGGCTCAGGACCCTTCCCCCTCTGCTAAACTCACTTCCCGCCACGCGAGTCTCTCCCTGCTGCCGTTCGCTCCGAGAAGCTGGGCAGCCCTCTCCGTGTCTCCGCTTTTCCTACCAGTCTCTGTGTGGCTTCTTCAGAGTTCCTTGGTTGAAGAGTCCTTTTAGTTTAGTCCAAAGTTGGTTTTTCCAGCTGATAGTTCATAAAATTAGTTTGTAATCCACATTGGTTCTGGGAGGTAGATGCTGGTACGTCCGCCTACTCCAGCGCCATCTTGTCTCCTGTTTTTTTCCGACTTACACATTCCACTCCGTACAATGTTATCAAGATCCCACCATTTTGTTGTAAGTGATCCGATGTCATCATTTCTTATGGCTGAATAGTATGCCATGGTGTATATGTGCCACATCTTTATCCAGTCTTCTATTTTTTTTTACAGTGATTAAAGCCTTTAAGCAAACTCTTGGCCAATACAGTAAGAATCCATAAAAGAGTAGTGTCCTTAACATGTTCACCAAGTCCAAGTTGGCCCCAACACCATGCCAAGTCCCTGAAAAATGCAACTCAACCCCAGTTCAGTCTGTTATGAGCTGTCACAAGGAGCAAGAGTCCAGGAAAAGTCCACATGGCACTGGAATTGTCGTCACAATTCTATACTTTGCAGCTCACGTCCAAGTCCCAATGACCGCTGCTTCTAGCTGGTAATGATTCAGGTAGACTGGAAAAGCCATCTGCAGCATGTGTGGAGATGGAGCTTCTGTTCTCCTTTGCCTGGAGAGATGAGACCAGGTTGCTTTTCCCTGGAGCTCTGCGACTGTGGCTTGGTAAAGAGAACCTTGGGATACACTAAGCTGGGTGGCAAAGGTAGATTCATAATAGAAGTTGGCAAAGGGGGAAAGAGAGCTCTAAATTAGGAGTAGGTCTCAGCCTGAAATATGAGTGGGGCATTGAGGTAGGAGAAATAAAGGAAACACTATATATTAAACAAAGCAGCAGAAAATAGGACTATCAACACCCACAACAGAGATCTTTGAGGGAAGTATAAAAAACCTGACTATTCAGACAAGACATAGTTAAGTGGCCCTTGTGCAAATGAAATCAGTTTACCTGCTTCTTGGAAGAAGTACCCTAGGCTTGTCCACAGTGTCGTAGATGGGGCCGACGGCCCTGGGCACCTTCAGCCTTCAGTGGCAAACCCCAGCATTCTGGGCAAGGTTAGGTCCTAGGTGGCTGGAGCAGGGCTGGAAGAGACTGAACCCTCCCTTAGAGGAGCGAGGGGGAAGCCTACCTTCCAGTGTCCCTGTTTCCTCACAGCAGAGGCATGTAAGTCTGGCAGGCTTTAGCTCAATGACCTTCCTTTTCACTATTGAAGCAGGACCCAGATGGCATCCTATGAGACCCCTTTGGGGCGTTGGAGCCTTTAAGGGTGTATCCTAAAAGCTGGTAGTTCCCCTGATCTCTATTGGGCTTTTTCTGTCTCTTGGTATCTTAAAGGCCATGCTCAGAAGATCTCGCTGAGGGGTTTGAGGATCCCCGTCCGCCTATATAAATCTTTTCCATATATCTGGAGCTATTTGGAAAAAAACAAAACAGTGTTATTAGCTGGATCTAATAAAGAAGGTAGTAGTTTGCAGGCGAAAAAGATTTGGCGTCCCCTGTTCATCAGCATTCAAAAGAAATTTAAAAATTTTTTAAGTAAAAAGCATGATATGATAGACCCGTAGGAGTTCCAGGATATGACTCCCCCCTTTTAAATTTTTTTAAATTGACCTTAAAATATTTGCTGGGTACACTTTAATAATACCTTGACTTATTCAAAAGGTTTGACAAAATACAGTAAATGCTTTTGCTACATATGTAGGAGCATTGTCAGTTTAACCAGTTTAGGAAATCCAATAATAGAACAGTACATACAGACAATGAGCTATAACATGCTTAGCAGCCTCTCCTGTTCTGACAGAGGTTACTATAGATCCAGAATATGTATCCACTGTAACGTGGACATAGGACTGTTTGCCAAATGAAGGTATATGAGTAACATCCATTTGCCAAAGTTGTCCTGGTATGGGTCCTGAGGGTTAACTTCAAATGAAGGGGCAGTATAGGACACCTTGCACAGGATTTCCCAATCTGCCATGCTGCTTCCCAAGAAAGTTGAAACTATTTACACCGGGCTGCAGCGTTCTGGTGATGAATAGTATGAGACTGAATTGCTTGATCTGTCATGGTTGCTCCAAATAATTTTCTTTTGGGTAGCTTGATCAACAAGGGCATTCCTAGGCCCTGGCCGGTTAGCTCAGTGGTAGAGCGTCGGCCTGGTGTGCAGGAGTCCTGGGTTTGCTTCCCAGCCAGGGCAAAAATTTCAATTTTTAAAGTAAAAATATCTCCCACTTATAGCATCTGCTTCAAGTTGGGGTGCCTCACATTACATGTCTTCTCCTCCTCCTTTCAAGCTTACTAATTGGAGAAGATAATAGATAAAGAGGGACAAAATTCATCTGGAATTTAGAAAGGTCTACTCTCCTTCAGTGACTTCCTCCTCCATAGTGTCTCTAGTATGCATCATTCAAATTTCTGTGTGGCACAATGATAAATTGCCACATGCCAGAGGGCTCTACAAAGTCAGAACCTCATATAAAACTTGATATCAGCTTTGAATCTGCATAATAACGGTTATCACTGACTGAGGAAGAAAAGAATGCCAAAGGTCCACTGTACTTCATCAGATTTAAAATACTGAGCTAGAAAGAATTAAGCATTTGTCTAAAATTTTTTTGTGTGTGTGGTAGGACTAAAAATCCTTTTTTGTTTTTGTTTTTTTGTTCCTGTTTTTTTTTTTTTAAAGATTTTATTTATTTTACAGAGAGAGGAGGTGGGGGGACAACTCATAGTTGCTTTACTTTATAGCTCTTCATTGATTGTTTCTCATATGTGCCTTGACCAGGCAAGCCCAGGATTTCAAACCAGCAACCTCAGCATTCCAGCTCAGTGCTCTATCCACTGCGCAACATAGGCCAGGCCTAACTGTTCACTCTATGTTCAAGGGATTCTGCCTGCCCAAAGAATTTATGGAAGATGCAGCAGGCGAGGGAGCGACTGAGTTCCATGACTATGAGGGAGGTGGAATCGGAGAAGGTGAGGGTACGAAGGATGTGAGTGACAAGATAGAAAATGAAGAGCAGGTACGTTTTCACATGCCTGAAAAGTGTACGAAGATTATAGAAGACTGCCCTCTTTCCCCTTCTGTTTCAGTAAATTACAGGCATAAATGTCAATGGTTTCAGATTGAGGTCTGTGGCCCTCTATTGGGCTTGGGGATTGGGTGTGAATAAAAGCTTAAAAGCAGCTCAGTCATTGGTTATAGCTATAATTTGAGAGGAAAATGATCTAAATATTTTAAATGGGAGATAGTTGCTGGTGATTTTCTAGAGAGTATTTTGGTAGTAGTTCATTTAAGAATTAAAAGATTTGTTATTTTAAGTGATGATAATTACATTAAATAACAATGCCAGTGTTAAATCAACTGTGACTTGAAGAAATGAGAGGTAATGGAATTTCTTTTTATCAGCTCTAAGTCTAAAGCAGACCATAAATTTCTATTTAGGGTATGATAATAGCTATTGAAAATAAAGGAGCAAACCAGTTCAAACCACCTCTATCTCTTTGAAGAGAAAACTGGAAAGAATTAAAAAACCAAAAAAGTAATGCTAATGTTTTTGTGGTAGAGCTGTTTAATATATATATATATTATATATATACATACATACATACATATACAGTTATTGTTATTTTGCCTTTTCTTTATTTCTCAATTTTAACTTAATCTACACACAGTACTTTTCTTATGGACAAATTAAAGTAAAAAAAGTAAGAATAGGAAAAGTACAACCCAATGCAAAAAAAAACCCATTAAAGAGGATAAAAAACTATGAGAACAATTTGGCAGCATCTAATAAATTTTTTTTAATGACTTTTTAAGATTTATTAATTTGAGAGAGAAACATTGATCTGCTATTACACTTACTATTTATACACTCATTGGTTGACTCCTGTATGTGCCCTGACTGGGGCTTGAACACGCAGCTGTGGCGTAGCAGGGTGGTACTCTGACCAACTGAGCAATCAATTTTAAGTTAATATATTCTCTGACCTCGGAACTCTATGTTTTGTTTTGTTTTTCATAGAAATGCTAATAACAAAGATAACAGTGACAAAAATATTAAAGATATGGGCAGTATGTATATTAAGATTCAATTTTTTATTCTATAGAGAATACGTATTCTGTTTAAATATGTCTGAAATGTTATAACAGTTCCCATGAAGAAAAACTATAAGTGTTCTATATTCTTTAGTCACAAATGTGGTAAAACTGGAAATTAACTATGGAAATGTTAAAACAAACGAGAAATTATTGTGTATAGTTAATTCTGTTGGTTTTCTTTTTTTCTCTCTTGAGAGATAATTCCCTACCATTAACTTTGGCATTTAAATGTTTCTATGCTATTTAGAACTGAAGGAAACATAAGTTATGATTGTTTTCTATATGCTTTTTGATACAGGCAGAAGATACATTTCAGGAGGGTCAAGAAAAGAATAAAGAGGATCCTGACTCCAAATCTGACATTAAGGGCGAGGATAACGCCATTGAGATGTCAGAAGACTTTGATGGGAAAATGCATGATGGGGAGCTTGAAGAACAAGGTTTGAGATTATGTGTCACTGCATTCTTGCTTTTGAAAAATAATTATTTTAGCCAGGAAATTACGTGTTCCCAGTAAGGAGCTGGTTGTCCTGTAAGAATCTTTTGGACCGAGGTGGTTATTCTGCATAGCTAACTGCACATGGAAGCACCAGCATTTGTGCGTGCGTCTCCACCCTCTCCACCGAGGCAGAGGTCGTAGTGGATTTGGAGGCTCTTCTCCGAGTAAACTGAGACAGTGACGGGTGTTCCAGCCGGGTCACGTGCGACATACAGCTGGTGGGCACTGCCCTGCAGGGAAGTCTGAGAGAGAAGGAAATGACCTCTCACAAAGGTTGGCTCTTAGCTCAAAAGTAAATTGTTCAGGGTAGTTTTTAAAAGCTAACACTCTCCCAATTACAAAAACAGTAGATGTTTTTTGCAGATAATTTGGAACAAAAGTGCAGGAATGAAACAGATACCCTTTAGGCCTGCCACCCAAACCGCTTATTTTGGTTTCTTTCTTTCCATTTATTGCGTGTAACCATAAACAATTTAACATTTTTTGAATATTCCTTTTGTCATTAAAAATTACTTGAGAGTATGATTTCTTAAGAGCACATGATCATCTGTCATATGTTTGTACCATAATTTAGCTATTGCCCTAAATTTCTGTCCAAAGCTTAATTTAAGATAGGGTCTTAGTCTAAGGGAAGATCTTGCAGAAATGCAAACTGATTTCTGCATGGAATTGTGTACACTTGTCTAAGCAGCAAAAGGATGTAACTATTGAGACAGTGGACCTTGAGCAAAGATAGTGGTAAGAACATTCTAATTAATTGAGCTATGCACATGATTTTAGATGTTGGATAAAACCATAGTTTAGTACAGCGTTATTGGGGATAGGGGGGAGGAACCCTGGGAACAGTGTAGTCCAGCTCGATCATTTTACAGATAAGAAACCAAACACCAGGGTTGTTGCTGAGTCCCCTCGAGAAGAGTCCCCCAGCACCAGAACTAGGCATCCTGACAGCTGTGCTACCACCCTCCTAATGGTCTGCTAACCTAACACACTACAGACTTCCTTGTTTCTTTCATCAGTTTGCAAAACATGGGGCTACTTCAGTAGATATAAAGACGTCTGTCCATAAACTGGCAGGAAGTCCCAGGCTGGGCTCTTGCCAGGAGGTGGGTCCATGCCCCCTTGCACACGTAGGACCAGGTCAGTTTGGAGGTCAGCCCAATTAAGCTCGGTACCTTCCCTTTCAGAAGAGGATGATGAGAAATCAGATAGTGAGGGAGGAGACCTGGATAAACAGATGGGCAATCTGAATGACGAGGAAGCTGACAAACTAGATGAGAGGCTTTGGGGTGATGACGATGATGAGGAAGATGAGGAGGAAGAAGACAGTAAAACTGAAGAAACAGGACCAGGAATGGATCAGGTAATACAAAGATTCCCCCATCCCATGGTCCTCAGGTTGGGAGAAGACAGTCTTCCTAACTACCACTGCATCATTTACTGTTCTTCCTTTTAGTTGATCTTCTCCCATTCTCTTTTTTTATTCTCTCCTATACATCTTACTGATTCAAAGCTAAAAGAATAGCTTGACCTGAGCCATCCTATGTGTTACAAAGGAGGGAAGTTTGGGAAACTCAGCACACATGCTGTTGGGCACGGAACTTCTCCATGCTTAGCACTCCCAGGCTGGGTGTGACGCTGCGGCCCAGCCTGGCCCAACCTGCCGTTCCCACACCTGCTGTTACCGCTGCTGTCTGGGCAGGTCAGGGACGGTGTCCTCCCACCTGGATATTTCCATGGGTTAGGCCCAGCAGGCAGAAATTATACATGTCTAAGAGCTACAGTAGGTAGAGTAAATCTTTGTGTCAGCAGTTTCTTAGATCATGAGTTATGATTTTGTGTGTTTTTTTCTGCTGTGATATTTAGGAAGATTGTGGACTTGTTGCTAAAGATGACAACTTGGATTCTGGGAAGTCACACAGAGATAAAAACCAGCATGATAAAAAGGAAGAAAAGGAAGAAGCAGAAGTTGATGATGATGATGGACAAGGCCAAGACAAAGTGAATGAGCAGATTGATGAGGTAATGAAGATGGAAAGCTGACCCACCTGACTCGAGTCAGCCCACTGCACCCACGGCTCTTAGGGCATCTCAGGGCTTTTTTTTTTTTTTTGTCCCTTGTTTTCTTACTGTCTTGTGAAAGAACGTGTAACAGCCTCTTAACAGTTCATAAAACTGTCTAACTTGGTTACCAGTGAGGTGGTCTTCATGCTGTTTGGGCTCGTGCTATAGTTTGGAAGGTAAAACTTATGGTCCTTTTCTTTATTTCTTTTAATAAACTGCAGTTTCTTTTTGGAGGTCAAGTAACAGGTACCTCTTATCAATGGAGAAGCTGCACAGAATGTCAGGTTTGAAGTTCCAACGTGCAAATCCCAAAAATGAGTAAATTTATAACGTGCTATTAATGTTAAGGCAGAGACATTGTATTCTTGCAGCATAACTACTTAGAGTTAATGATACGTGAGTGCTGCTTTTAAAAAAAGTTTTAAATTTTTATTATTTTGCCTGTTCTCTCCACTGTCCAAAGAGAGAATATGATGAGAATGAGGTGGACCCATACCATGGCAATCAGGAAACGCTGCCGGAACCTGAGGCCTTAGAACTTCCAGATGATTTGAACCTAGATAGTGAAGACAGGAATGGTGAAGACTCGGATCATGAAGAAGGAGAAGGTGTGTCTTTCAAAATCTGCGGAGACCAGTAGGGACTTGTTGAAAGGAGCAATAACTGATTTCTCTTCAGGCCAATGTCATAGCAAAGTCATAAATCATGTTTGATTAGCTCAGTTCCAATTCGCAAAAATCGTTGGCTTGTTCTTTGTAGTGTTTCTCATCTGACCTTAAGCTTGTCAACTGGCAGGTCTGTGTCACCACTCTCCAGCCCTGTGTTAATGCTGCTGTGCCGGGAGGTGCTTCATCGCACATGGGGCCCTCTCCCCCCGCCACCACCCTGTGCCCATCCCGTGGAGCGATGGAAACTCTGCAGTCTGGGTCGACCCTGGCTTCCTGGGGAGCCCAGTATCTGCTTCATAAAGGAAATGATTGCTGTGCTTATGTGGTGTGTTAGGCCTGAGATGCGAAGTCATTATAATGGGGAGTGAAATTGAATAATTCCAAGAGAAAATCCTCACATAGCACATGACCATAATCTGGTGCCTTTGTCACCTATTGTTCAACCCTGGTGGCTCCCCTAGGGAGTGTCATGTGGTCTGAGTTGGAAGCACTTTGCAGGAGGTGCTGCTATAGTAGTGTCCTCCATCCTGGTGGGGAACCAGACAGAATGATGTGAAATAGTCTCACTCGGCTTCCTAATGAATCAGTTACATGTTTAGTAATGCTTTTAATTTTTTTTTAACACCATATTGGGACAAAAATAGGAAGTTACAGCCTGACCAGGTGGTGGCGCAGTGGATGGAGCATCAGACTGGGATGCCGAGGACCCAGGTTCGAGACCCCGAGGTTGCCAGCTTGAGTGCGGGTTCATCTGGTTTGAGCAAAAAGCTCACCAGTTTGGACACAAGGTCGCTGGCTCGAGCAAGGGGTTACTTGGTCTGCTGAAGGCCCACAGTCAAAGCACATATGAGAAAGCAATCAATGAACAACTAAGGTGTCGCAATGAAAAACTGATGATTGATGCTTCTCATCTCTCTCCGTTCCTGTCTGTCTGTTCCTATCTATCCCTCTCTCTGACTCTCTCTCTATCCCTGTAAAAAAAAAAAAAAGTTACAAAAGAATCAAGTATCATCTACTAAAAGACAATTTCATAGATTATTTATGGATACTTTGCCCTAGAAAAACAGCCAGGCTCATTTTAAGCTGCTGCATATATAAACTAAAGAGCAGTTATTTTAAAGAATTATTTGCTAATAAAGGAATTGATTTCTAAAATGTTCAAAGTATAGAAAAAGCTCTTTAAATAAAATTCTTTTCAAATAAAATTGTTTCCATTTGAATATGTGTAGTATTTTCTATGTATGATAAAAAAATGGTGTCCGTCAATTATTCAGTGATAATTGAAATTTAGACTTTTTTTTTTTTAGAGAAAGAGACAGGAACAGACAAACAGGAAGGTAGAGAGATGAGAAGCATCAGTTCTTCGTTGTGGCCCTTTCATTGTTCACTGATTGCTTTCTCATATGTGCCTTGATGGGGAGCGGGGGGCTCCAGCTGAGCCAATGATTCCTTGCACAAACCAGTGACCTTTGGGCTCAAGCCAGCAACCATGGGATCGTGTCTATGATCCTATGCTCAAGCTGGTGACCTCTGGTTTTCAAACCTGGGTCCTCTGTGTCCCAGGCCAACACTGCACCACTACCTGGTTATGCAGATTCTCATTTTCTTTTTTTTCATTTTTGGGGGGGTATGTTTCTGAAGTGAGAAGCGGAGGGGCAGAGAGACAGACTCCCACATGCGCCCTACTGGGATCCACCTGGCAAGCCCACTAGGGGCGATGCTCTGCCCATCTGGGGTGTTGCTCTGTTGCAACCAGAGCCACTTCTTAGCACCTGACACCAAGGCCATGGAGCCATCCTCAGTGCCTGGGCCAGCTTTTGCTCCAAAGGAGCCTTGGCTGTGGGAGGGGAAGAGAGAGACGGAGAGGGGGAAGGGTGGAGAAGCAGATGGTCACTTCTCCTGTGTGCTCTGGCCAGGAATTGAACCTAGGACTTCCACATGCTGGACCAATGTTCTATCACCAAGCCACCTGGCCAGGGCTGACTCTTAATTTTCTATCTGTGGTCTAAAATGTTCCTGTTGTAGAGGCATTTAGGATTATTATTTTTTTATAATTTCATTTTTATTTATTTATTTTTTTAAAAAATTATTGACTTTTGGGGGGGGGAGAGAGAGAAAGGGGAGGAGCAGGAAGCATCAACTCCCATATGTGCCTTGACTGGGCAAGGTTTTAGGATTATTTTTAGTGAATTATTATTTAAAGAAACATACAACCCACTCAATTGTATGTAGCATTTCAGTATGGTTTAGGTTAGGGATAGGTAAAATTTTTCTGTGAAGGGTCAGGTAATAAATATATTATACTGAGCTGACCATAAACTGCAACAGAGTTTAAACTCAGTCCTGCTGTTGCAGTGTCAAAGCAACCATAAGTGACAGAGTGGGTGGGGTACATGCAGAACTGAGTGAATGGATGTGGCTGTGTTCCAACAGAGCTTGATTTACAGAAACATGTAGATGGCCATATTAGGCCCACAGGCCACAGTTTGTCAATTCCTGGTTCAAATAGTAAAACAAAACACTTAGGTAAGTATAGCCCATCGTTAAAAATAGTATCGTTGGAGTTTTAAAATAATCTGTTTTTTTTTGTTTATGTACGCAGAAGAAAATCCTTTGGAAATTGAAGAAAAACCAGTAGACAGTGAAGAAGCAGGTCATGAAGCTGAGAAACTAAATGAAGAGACTGAGGCTGACCGGAGTGACGATCGGGGTCAACAGGAGCCTGAGGAGGACCCCGCTGACAAGGGGGAGGGGGAGGAAGAGATGGACACAGAAGCTACTGCCCAAAATGAGGACGTGGACAGAGGTTCTGAGGAAGGCTCAGAGGAAGAGGAGCAGCAGTCTCTGGAGGATAAGGACGACCATGCAGAAGCCGCTGAGGAGAGTGCAGAGGATGGCGTCTCTGTTGACCAAGGTCTCCAGCCTCAGGTAGTGTGGGTGTTGGTTTGCCTTATATTAGACATCATAATGAGGAGGAGAACTTGTCTTATTCCTGGTAGAACCTCCTCTAGGATACTTCTCCGTCACCAGGTGGTGCTGCTTTTAGCTTGTTAAGATCCCCCTTTCCCAGCAGATCCCTTGCTGCAGACAGCCCTGGGCAAGGGGTGGGGCGCCTCGTGTTCTTTCCCCAGAGAACGCAATGCTGTGTTTGATTTCCCTGCAGAAGGAGGAAAAAGAAGAAGGGGAGAACTCTGACCTGGAGGAGCAGGTGCCAGAGGCTGCGGAGAGGAGAGAGCAGAAGTCCTGCGGGCAGACCGGGGTGGAGAACGTGCAGAGCGCTCAGGCTGTGGAGCTGGCGGGGGCTGCGCCCGAGACGGAGCCGGGGAAGGAGGTGAAGGCCCTGGGCCCGCTGCCTCTGAGGGTCTCCTCCTGTCTGAAATCACAGTGTCTGGTTCACATGTGATGTTTATTTGTTGACGTCTAAAAGCTCATCTCTCATTTTGGGGACAATGACATAGACCTATTTTTATATGCTTTTCAGAAATAACCCCAGAATATTTGCTATACATTGTATTTAATTGATGGGCTTGCTGAAAAAGTTTTTTTGTTTTTTTTTACAGAGACAGAGAGAGGGATAGATAGGGATAGACAGATAGGAATGGAGAGAGATGAGAAGTATTAATCATTAGTTTTTTGTTGCGACACCTTAGTTCATTGATTGCTTTCTCACATGTGCCTTGACCGCAAGGCTACAGCAGACCGAGTAACCCCTTGCTCGAGCCAGCGACCTTGAGTCCAAGCTGGTGAGCTCTGCTCAAGCCAGATGAGCCCGTGCTCAAGCTGGCGACCTCGGGGTCTTGAACCTGGGTCCTCCGCATCCCAGTCTGACGCTCTATCCACTGCGCCACCGCCTGGTCAGGCGAGAAAGTTATTAAACTAGAAGTTTTCTGTGGAAGAATCAGGTTTGGGTTATTTTTCACAATGCTCCCAAAGAAAGAAAAGTAGAATTCAGACTTCATGTAATAATAGGCCTCTAGTAGTAGTGCATCCATTTTCTTTGTAGTTCACCAGGCTATTAAACCTTTTAATGTAGAAAGCAAAGCAGTTCTTTATGTTTGACCCTGGCTGGTGTGTGCTGTACGTAACCGCAATGCAGGCGGCCATGGAAAGCGCACTGGGTCAGAGGGCCTGGTTTCTAATCGGGGCTGTCCTGCCCTCAGAGTAAGCCGCTGCACTCCTGTCACAGACCGGCCTTGCAAAGTGCAGTCCCCCAGAGGGTAACAGGTCTGGGTCTCGAGGCTGCTGCTTCTTCCCACGGGCCAAGTAGTCGGGTGGGTTCCAGAGCAGGCTGGCAGGTGTGATGATCTGACTCAGGTGAGAATAGTGGTGAGAGAAGCTGTGCATGGCACGGCACAGTAACCAGGTGCTTGGTAGCCTCTTCCACCCTCATCCTTTCATGGCTTGGATTTCACAGGAACACGGGAGCGGAGCTGCGGACGCAAACCAGGCAGAAGGCCATGAATCCAACTTCATCGCCCGCTTGGCCTCCCAGAAACAGACCAGGAAAAACACACAGGTCTCTGTCACTCGTCAGCTAAACTTAAGTGAAGGCCGCATGGAGAAAAAGATGTTCTAAACTATAATGATTAAAAAACAAAACGAAAAACATGCTCTCCCTTTGCTGTCCCTGTTCTATCAGACATGATGCCCCCCCACCCCACCCCACCCCACCCCTCTCACGGAGCCTCAGAGCCTGGTGCTGGTGCTCAGCACCAACCATTGTTGCTGTCTTCAGTGCCTATAGTCTTTGAGTTTTAAAAATCAGTTTTTTAATACAGTGCAGTTCATGCACGTGATACAAAATTAGTATATAGTATACACAATACAGTGTACAGAAGATGTGTTGTAGAATTGTAATTGTGCACTGGAAACCTGTATGATTTTGTTAACCATATTGTCCCAATAAATTAAAAAATGCCTCCATTGTCCCAGTCCGCAAGCCACCCACGGAAACAGGCAGCCAGTGTCTTCCTTCAGCTTTTTCCTGCATGCGTGAAGTGTGGGTGTACATGTGTGTTTCTTTGCTCCCTTTATTCAGATATAAAATTATATCAGAATTGTTCTGTATGTGTAGATAATTACTGCCCATTCATTTTAACAGCTGTGTTGAATTCCACTTTTGTATAGCTGTACTTGATTTACTTAGCTAGCCCCCTGTGGGTGGACATTAGTTATTTTTAGTCTTTCTGTGGTTACAGACAAGGCTCTGATGAATCTCCTCCTATTTCCCAGAGTTTTAAGAGGAAACCTGGACAGGCTGACAATGAACGCTCCATGGGTGATCACAATGAGCATGTGCACAAGAGGCTAAGGACTGTGGACACGGACAGCCACACTGAGCAGGGGCCCACCCAGCCCCAGGCCCAGGCCGAGGACGCCGCTGCGTTCGAGCACATTAAACAAGGGAACGACCCTTACGATGCCCAGACCTACGGTAGGTGCAGAGGAGGTTTCTCTGCTCACTGAGTCCTGGGAGCGCTTGTGCTGGGATTGCCCACCACGTGCTGCTACACATTCATCTTAGGAGGGATGGACATGGCTTTTTAAAACTATTTTCTCTCTAATACTGTGCAGTAATACACACTGGTTTTGGTTTAAAGGTATCCCTAGCCAAGTGCAGATGCTCAGTGTTTGTGGGTCTAGTGTAAGTTTTTCAAATATCCTTGATATTTGAAAACCGTAGGCTGCATCCAAACCTAGCTCTGCTCTGGTGGTTCTGAGTACTGGGTATTTCTTCATAGTCACCTTTAGGATGTTCCCCGCAATGGCAGAGACTGAATGTGAAATGAAATCCACGTTTTCTCTATAACTGAAAAAGGAAGAAAAAAAATCTCTGCATAAGAAAGGAGTCAGTTGTTCATCACTCTCTAGTTTTTGGTGACTTTCCACCATTTTATCCACAATATGCAAACCATTGATAATATCTACCTGTGAGTAGAGTACAAAAACAACTACTCTGCAGTAGATTACTTTTTCCCTTCTCTCCCTACTTGTTAGGAAAATAAAGTAGTAATAGTAATAGCTACCACGTATTGAGCTTTCACTCTGTATCAAATACAGTTCTGAGCCCTTTGCTGCATGGTCATGGAATTTCCCCAGTAATCTCTTGAGCAAGGGAATCTCATCTCCATTTTATGATGAGCACACTGAAGCCAAAGATGTTTAAGTACTTGTCCAAGATCGAAATGCTGGGACATTGGTCTTTCTCTGCCAAGTGTTATGCTCGTCGTCACTACCATTTCTCCACCCATAACTTAGAAATGGGGAGAAATTCCATTAGCTGCTCTGAATCATGTACCCAGCCTGTTTATTCTGGTTCCATCTCCGCTCATAGCAGTAGAGACCCAGCTAAACCTCCTCCTTCTGTGGTCCTGGCTGTAGTCACACTATGTCCTTGTAGCTTCTGTTGGGGGTAGAGATTAGGCAGTTAGATCAGTAGGTCAGTAGGACATCTCAGGCACAGACAAGCCAAGCACTGTGTCCAAGCCACGGTCAGTGGCAGAACCAGCATTATTAGAATCTTGGAAGGTACTACGGACAAACCATGCCCACTCGTGGTTACTTTGTTCTTCAAAGGCTGAGGCTTTCTATGCATGTGTGCACTTTGTTGGCAGATGTGGCCAGTAAGGAGCAGCAACAAATTGCAAAAGACTCCAGCATGAAAGAGGAGGAGGAGGAGACAGAGGATACCTGCATGGACAC
The DNA here is from genome assembly GCF_036850765.1 of Saccopteryx bilineata. Classification (NCBI taxonomy): domain Eukaryota; kingdom Metazoa; phylum Chordata; class Mammalia; order Chiroptera; family Emballonuridae; genus Saccopteryx; species Saccopteryx bilineata. The sequence continues at coordinate 63,060,954 of NC_089490.1, read as the reverse complement.
AGAGGAGCAGGAGGAGCTCAAAGCAGTCGACACAGAGCAGCTGAAGCCCAAGGAGGTCAAGTTGGGGACCATGACAAGCTCCGGTGAGTTTTACAGGGAACAGACCCCTCCTAAGCTCTCTGACTTAGAGAGGTTGCGTTTTCTGTACTGCAGCCAACCTGGGTCTGTTATAACAAAATCACTGTGTTCCATTTAGGAGTGGAAAGGTGGAAGTGATGTTGCAGGGTATTCTTCCAAGGAGACCACTGAAACTTTAGTTTCAAAACCCCATCAGCAGCCCTGGCCAGTTGGCTCAGCGGTAGAGCGTTGGCCTGGCGTGCGGGGGACCCGGGTTCAATTCCCAACCAGGGCACATAGGAGAAGCGCCCATTTGCTTCTCCAACCCCCCCCTTCCTCTCTTTCTCTCTCTTCCCCTCCCGCAGCCAAGGCTCCATTGGAGCAAAGATGGCCTGGGTGCTGGGGATGGCTCCTTGGCCTCTGCCCCAGGCGCTAGAGTGGCTCTGGTCGCGGCAGAGCGACGCCCCGGACGGGCAGAGCATCGCCCCCTGGTGGGCAGAGCATCGCCCCTGGTGGGCGTGCCGGGTGGATCCCGGTGGGGCGCATGCAGGAGTCTGTCTGACTGTCTCTCCCCATTTCCAGTTTCAGAAAAATACAAAAAACAAACAAACAAAAAAAACCCATCAACCTTTTTAAAATATGTAGAAGAAAACAATAGATCACTTACTCTGGTTGTGACTTGGAGGTATATTCTTGAGAATCAGAGAAGTATTTTCAGTTATATGAACATATACAATATTAGTTTACATAAAACACAGTAAACTGCTGAGAGAACTAGAATGGGGACAGTGCGTGCGAGGGCAGCAAACTTGCATGCAGTTCCACTCCATAGTTGGTCAAGAGCTATTATTAGTTTATTTTTTAAAGTATGTTTAATACATTAAAAAATAACTATCAGCAGTGTAAAAATTAACAATCAGTAATGAAATAAATATAAATTGAAAAGCTTTGTTTCCCTCTTCCTTCCCGCCCCCCCTCGGGTGTTAGTGACGGGCCACAGTGACGGTGGATAGGCCCTGCTCTGTGACGAGCCGTCCTAGGTTCAGACCCAGACCTTGCCTGTTTCAGAGGATAAGACAAGTTATTCATCTTTTCTTTGCCTCACTTTCTTCATCTATAAAATGGAACTATGATATTATTTATTTATTTATTTTAGAGAGAAAGGTGTGTGGGAGTGGGGGAGCAGGAAGCATCAGCTTGTAGTTGCCTCGCTCATGTGCCCTGACCCAGCAGGCCTAGGGTTTTGAATCAGCAAGCTCAGTGGTCCAGGTAGGCGCTCTGTCCACTGCGCCACCACAGGCCAGGCACTGTGATCTTAATTTAGTGCTTGCTTTTACCAAAGTTGTACATGTGTGTCGTGTAGAGAATCACACAATTCTTTGGGGTTTATCGGTGTCTACTGTAGTTCCCCCTATTCCCACCTGCCCAGAATGTCAGGGTGGGGAGGAGAAGGTGGGGACTAAGTTATGGCTGTCTCAAAGAGAGGGAACCTGTGAAACCGTTTGTGGACGTGTTGGGGAGTGAACGAGTGAGGTAGACTGATAGTCTACCTCAGGAAGACTATCAGTCTTCCTAGGATTGATGGGTAACCAGGAAGGCTCAGGATTGATTTTAATATTATGGTAAAACTCTTTGTATAAAAATAGGCTCTGAGGAGATGGAGACGGAGACCAAAACTGTTAGAACAGACAAAGACCAAGATCCCAGGACAGACAAATCCCACAAGGAGACAGAGAGTGAGAAACCGGAGAGAAGCCGAGATTCAACTATTCATACAGCCCATCAGTTACTTGTGGACACGATTTTCCAGGTACTAAAACTTTCACAAGTGGTCAGGGGTGGGCAGGTGATTAGGGTGATGGGGGGGGGGGGCTTTCACAAATTACTGCTTTTGTAAGTTGACAAAATGTAATCCATTTAAATGTTTGACTTTAGAACTTTATGGAACATCTGGTTGGTTTGGGGTATCATAATCAGAATGTTTTAGGATCACTGTTGGTATGACAGATTTCTCTAAGTAGATAAAACTATTTTAATCGTTAAACCTGAGGGTCACAGTGGTGGTCCGTGCCCTGACCTGGTGGTGATGGTGGGTCTGGTCCTCGGGCCTCTAGCTCTCATGTCTCACGTCCCCCATCCCCCATCCTTGAATAAGGACCTGCTGGACACTTAATAGTTTATGTTGGTAAAGTAGCAAGATCTTTTGATGTAAGGCATGCATTTAGGAAGAACTGATTGAGTTGTTTTCCTTAATTGTTTGACTTAATGGCAGATTAATGAGAGAATATTTTCGTTACTGATATTTTTATGGGAATTCAGTTTTGTTTTGTTGGAATTGATTTATAAATGTTAAAATTTCTTTTATCCATCTTGCTTCAACAAATGGAAAGCAGGAGAATTGGGCCTGACATCTTCCTGTGCCATTAAAGTAGCTCTTAAGTTTCCTGTATCGGGGTACATGCTTGGAGTTCATACTGCAGGGAAGAGGGCAGCCTGACACGGTTGGCGAGTCCAGCCCGGCTGCCTCTCATCTGTAGTTTCTTTGTTGTTTCTTTTCAGCCCTTTTTAAAGGATGTTGATGAACTAAGACAGGAGCTAGAGAGACAGCTGGAAAGGTGGCAGCCACATGAATCTGGAACCCCAGAAGAAGTAAGTCACTGGTCTTTTCATACAATAGCTTGACTTCTGTTAGGGTTTGGCAAGCTTAATAGGTTCTTAGCTCCAGCAACCCTTTGTAAAAGGAACCGAGGATATGGAGAATGTAATTACAGTTCTGAGGCCTAAGTCTGTGCACTGCCTTTTGCCTGCTTTGTTTTAGTTAAGCTAGTGACAAACTGATATGATTCATTTTTGACTTGTGTTGCTTACACTGAAATAGGTAGCAAATATCACAGTCATTGAAAAATGGGGTGGAGATGCTATCGCCCTCAGAATAGGCCACCTGGTGCAATATGGAAGTATAGATTGACCACAAGTTTCATTTTTAATGACTTTACATTCTAAATTTACTGTATGTATACACATTTTAACTTTACGTCTATTGTCATCGTCCCACCACACGTGTGTATTGACTGCTCTGTAGTAGTTGGCCAAAAAAAAAACATGAAACTTTGTGTCCAGGAAATAAGCAAAGTTGAATGTTACTTGAGAGATTTGCATTTCTCACTTTTGTTTTTGAAACAATGTCCTAAGAGCCCACAATTAAGTGGCTGGGTCTGCTGGCTCTGGACAGTTCGTATCTCCCTCTCCACATGAAGAGGACAGGTAGTATGTTCTGTGGGTGATACGGCTTAAGGCAGGGGTCCCCAAACTATGGCCCACGGGCCACATGCGGCCCCCTGAGGCCATTTATCCGGCCCCCGCTGCACTTCTGGAAGGGTACCTCTTTCATTGGTGGTCAGTGAGGAGCATAGTTCCCATTGAAATATTGGTCAGTTTGTTGATTTAAATTTACTTGTTCTTTATTTTAAATATTGTATTTGTTCCTGTTTTGTTTTTTTACTTTAAAATGAGATATGTGCAGTGTGCATAGGGATTTGTTCATAGTTTTTTTTATAGTCTGGCCCTCCAACGGTCTGAGGGACAGTGAACTGGCCCCCTGTGTAAAAAGTTTGGGGACCCCTGGCTTAAGGCATTGATTTGGCCATGAATTTCAATGTTTTACAGTCGTTTCATTCTTTCTCAGTTGAAACTGAATTGTAGTTTTGGTGAAGGAGAGACATTATTTATTTAAGAGACAGAGACAGGAAGGGGGAGAGATGAGAAGCATTAACTTATAGTTGTGGCACTTCGGTGTTCATTGATTGCTTTCTCATATGTGCCTTGACTGGGGTAGAGGGCCCCAGCTGAGCCAGTAACCCCTTGCTAAAGCCAGTGACCTTGGGGTCATGTCTATGATCCCACACTCAAGCTGATGAGCCTGCACTCAAGCCGGCGACCTCAGGGTTTGGGACCTGGTGAGGTGGGAGAGACATTTTTAATCAAATGAATTAGCAGCTAAGAAAAGCCTTAACTGGCTTCTGTTGAGAACATTCATGCAATTATTTTCTGCTTAGCGTCAAACCTTCACCTTGCGGCAGTAACTGGCTGGCTTTGACACTCTGAGGGTCACTTACATGTTGTTGCTTTGGTCACAGGAAAAGGCTGCAGCAGAGATGTGGCAGAGTTACCTGGTCTTAACTGCACCTCTTTCACAGCAGCTGTGTGAACAGCTTCGTCTCATATTAGAGCCCACGCAGGCAGCCAAACTTAAGTAAGTCTTCCCCATCGGACAGTCACAGTGCCGAGAGAGGGTGCGGTGTAGCCTTGTCTGTTGAGCTCAGCACTGGGTCACTTGTACTGAGTTCTGGGTTGCCATTCCTGCTGCACACACACCAGAATGGTGTCCCTCTGCCTGTTTCCACGTTATCTACCACAAGTTTCTGTGACGTCTGGTCTGAATGCAGTTTGTTTCGTTAATAACAGAGAAATTGGCTGAGCCTTTGCGCGCTGCTCACGTTGCTACATGTTGAATTGTTCATTTGTTGCATGTTACTCACCTCGATCTTTTCAAAGATGGGTCAAACATCATAGTTGTAGGAGAGAAAAGAGAATCCAAGACTTACTATTCAATGCAAATATCCTTTCCTAATTTTAAAAAATGTCTCTTAATTTCTTTGGACCTAATTATTGTCACTTACATAACCAGTTTTTCTGGCCACTGATCAGGAAGACCCTGCCCTTACACCTCAATTGTAGTAACCCTTCCTTGTGCTGGGTTATTGGTTATAAGGTATTATTAATGTGATTTCATCTTTTAAAATGTTCTCAGTGTATGAGCAGTTTTAACTAATCTTCGTCCCATTTTGGTAAATTTAATAGAGGAGACTATCGGACCGGGAAGCGGCTGAATATGCGGAAGGTCATCCCATACATTGCTAGTCAGTTTCGAAAAGACAAGATTTGGCTTCGAAGGAGCAAGCCCAGTAAACGCCAGTATCAGATTTGTTTGGCTATTGATGACTCTTCTAGCATGGTGGACAACCATACGAAACAGGTAAGAGAAAAAGCACTTTGACACACCAGTTGGCTTTTCTGAGAATGCAAATACCATGTTTGAGAAGACCTAAAATTTAAAGAGTGCAAAGGGGCAGTTTCGTGGCTCAGTATTTTGGTCCCTTGACTGTTACAGGTCTTTTCAATTGTTTCTTAATCTTGCTATGCTGTCTCTAGCTGCAGAATACATAAATTTGACAATGTATTTTCCACAAAATGCAACATACTATTAAATTATCTTTAGACAATGTACAATCTTTAAAATTTTTTCCCACTGATTTGAGAGCGAGAGAGAGAGAGAGAGAGAGAGAGAGAGAGAGAGAGAAACATCAACTTGTTCCACTTAGTTCTATTTTGTTGCACATGCATTGGTTGCTTCTCATATGTGCCCTGATCAGCAACTGAAGCCACAATCTCAGTGCACTGGGATGACACTATCCATTAAGCCACTGGCCAAAACCTGAATATCTTTTAAAAAATTGTATTCCTCACACATCCTTTTTTTTTTTTTAATGTGGGAAGTGGGTAATAGTGAAACAGACTCCAGCGTGTGCCCCACCTGGTATCCAACCGGCAACACCAGTCTGGTGCCAATGTTCAACTCAACTGAGCCATTTTTAGTGCCTCAGGCTATTGCATTAGGACCAACTGAGCTATCCTCAGCACCTGGGGCCAGCACTCAAACCAGTCGAGCCACTGGCTGTGGGACGGGAAGAGGGAGAGAAGCAGATGGTTGCTTCTTCTGTGTGCCCTGACCAGGAATCGAAGCTGGGACGTCCGTATGCCAGGCTGATGCTCTATACACTAAGTAAACTGGCCAGGACCTCATCACACATTTCTTTAAGTCTGAAATTTTCTAGAATTAGTGTCTATCAGTACTAACAAAGCTTAGGAACCTGAATAGAATTACTTATGATACCGTAAATAATACCATGGACAATAAAGACTTGTTTGTTTTCATCATAGTATGACAGCTTGATACTGTCTTTTCTTTTTATTATAGACATTCTAGTAGTCTATCTAGTAGTAGATGTGGTTTTATTTATTTATTTATTTTTTACAGAGACAGAGAGTTAGAGAGAGGGATAGATAGGGACAGACAGACAAGAACGGAGAGAGATGAGAAGCATCAATCATCAGTTTTTCGTTGCGACATCTTAGTTGTTCATTGATTGCTTTCTCATATGTGCCTTAACCATGGGCCTTCAGCAGACCAAGTAACCCCTGGCTTGATCCAGAGACCTTGGGTCCAAGCTGGTGAGCTTTGCTCAAACCAGATGAGCCCGCGCTCAAGCTGGCGACCTCGGGGTCTCAAACCTGGGTCCTCCGCATCCCAGTCCGATGCTCTATCCACTGTGCCACCGCCTGGTCAGGCTAAAGACTTTTTACATTGATGTTGTTAATGCATCATGAATCAGTGACCAACCCAAAGTCTATACATAGGCTCTGCTGGAAGTTTAACCTCTGAACCTGAGTTCAGGTCCCAGCTTCCACTACCGCATGACTGACTACTGCGTGACTTTGGGCAGTTTATTTACTTCTTGTCAGTCTAAGAATTGAGGATTATACAGTACTTACCTAAAGAAGAGTTGCTACAAAATGTAGATGACATAATGGATGTAGAGCACTTGGTTTAATGTGTAGCACATGATAGGTGTTCAGTAGATGTTACTCACTCTTAGTATCGCTGTAACATCCTTTTACATGCATTTAAAATTTAAAACTATGCTGTCATTTATGCATGTTTAGAATAAATTGGTTGTTAAAATATTTTACCCACAAGAAATTACCTTTTAATTTTTTAGCGAGGGAGAGAGAAGGGTATAGACAGGGACAGACAGGAAAGGAAAGAGATGAGAAGCATCAACTCATAGTTATGGCTCCTTAGTTGTTCACTGATTGCTTTTTTTATGTTCTTTGGCTGGGGCTCCAGCTGAGCCAGTGATCCCACACCTAGGCTGGCAACCCCATGCTTAAGGTGATAAGCCCATGCTCAAGCCAGAGACCTCGGGGTTTTGAACCTGGGTCCTCAGGGTCCCAGACCGATGCTCTATCAGCCACCACTGCTCAGGCTAAATTACTTTTATGCAGTCAAAAAGAAATTTTAAATGGAAAGTTTTAAGTTTATGGGCCAAATGTCTGAAGTTTTATTGGATGATGTCCAGAGCAGACCTTTCCTCCCAATGTAATGGATTTTGGATTTCAGCATGTGTGATGTTAGCCAGGGCCGAAAGTCACTCAAGCCTCTGGGTTGACTGTGAATAATCACATTGATGGTGTTCTTCTATGGGCCATAACAAAAAAAAGTTTTCTGTGGATTCTTGGTATGAAAAAGGTTGAAAGGCACTGGTCTAGAGGATGTTCTGATTTCTTCAACCCTTACTGTTTCACAGCTTGCCTTTGAGTCTTTGGCTGTAATTGGAAATGCACTAACGCTTCTGGAAGTGGGCCAGGTTGCAGTGTGCAGGTAAGAGTGTCTTTTATTTACACTGGGAAAACTAGCCTACTGTGGTTTTGTTCATGAGACAGTGACTTCCCATTGTATTTGGCTTTTCTCCCCCAAGTTTTGGAGAATCCTTAAAGCTGTTACACCCATTCCATGAACAGTTCAGTGACTACTCAGGGTCCCAGATTCTGCGGCTCTGCAAATTCCAGCAAAAGAAAACCAAGATTGCTCAGGTATGCTGATACCGTCAAACGTCTTCTGCACAGCTATTCTTCTCATTTAGGGGAGATGTGATTTTTAGAACACCTTCCTCCCAGTACAGTATTAGGACAAGTAAAATTTACAATATAGAATAGTCGTAAACCCCAGCCTGTGTACCACCGGACAGAAAATGCCTTCCACCTATTAGTAAACATGGTGTGACCTCTTCCCTCAGTCTCTCAAAGATCAGTTTTGACTTTGTATCTTTGATTTTTTGGATCTCCATTTTTCTGAGAGGTCTGGGACATTTTGAAATATAAACTGCCTCCCAGTACTCTACCCAGGTGAGTCAAGGGCAGTTTCTCCCCCATTCAACCTGGAGAAGTGGTGTAAAATAAAGCCAGTGGCTTGCTCAGGATGCCACAGCGTGGGCTAACAACGCTGACCGGACTCTGGCCTTCACTTAGCCTTTCTAGGTTGCACTGCACAACTGCACACTGTATTTCCTTGAGCCTTTCTAGGTCACACTGCACAACTGCACACTGTGTATTTCCTTGAGCCTTTCTAGGTCACACTGCACAACTGCACACTGTATTTCCTTGAGCCTTTCTAGGTCACACTGCACAACTGCACACTGTGTATTTCCTTGAGCCTTTCTAGGTCACACTGCACAACTGCACAGTGTATTTCCTTGAGCCTTTTTTTTTTTTTTTTGCTGAGTTGTCTTTTTTGAAAAAAGGTAGCTGTTTGGTTCATTTGGGGATTTACTGACTTATCCCCCAGTAAAAGTTTCTTTTTCCTTTGGGGTGTTTTCTAGAAAACTAGTGGGTGTGTGCCAGACACGTCTGTGTTTGAGAATGCCAGTAACCGAGCGTAATTGCCAAGCAGTGGTCCTTTCCTACAGGTGGCTGGAAGGACCGTTTGATTGCCTGTGGATCTGAGATGGTTCTCTGGTGATTACTTATGTGTCAGAAATAACTAGGCTCTCTGACCATGGGAAGAGAGTTTAAATAGCTTTCTAATAGTCTGTTTCTGGTTTAGTTTCTAGAGTCTGTAGCCAGCATGTTCGCAGCTGCTCAGCAGCCCTCACACAGCCTCAGTCCAGGTGAGCTGCATTCTTCTGCCTTTGTTGACAAAATGATTTTCTGTTGTGTTTGCAAGTTGCTTGCTTCGTCTCACTGTACCCATCACCATCTTTTAGTGTGTGCATGCTCTCTAGGCAAAGAAAGGAACAGTGGATGGAGACATATTAAGCATTCGAGATGTTGATTCATTCAAAAAATTTTAATGAACCAATACCCATGAAGCTTATAATCAATTAGGGAACTAGACCCTAATTAACTAGTTTATAATTAGTATATACTTACTTGATTGATTGACAAGAGTTATGAAAGGAGCAAGATGTATGGAATTAAGTAGGAATATTCTATAATATCTTAACAGAGGAAAGCAGAGGACCTAATTCAGAAACCAGCTAATTCAACCATGATTGATTTAGGGCTCGAAACACTCTAGTTCTTTATTTAGCTCTTTACAGAAATCGCTCGGTCTTGATTGTATCATGGAGAACCTTTCTACTTGAAGCAGGCCTTTCATGCACTTCAAGACTTGGTAAACTTCTTTGACAGAAAAACAACCCATTCTCAAACACTACAAACTTTTGCTGATAACATTCTATAACTAAATATTTTTAAACATTTTAATTCACCATCTATCCTAATGGTTCCTTTTAAATCTTTTTATATTTTTTCATTTATTGATTTTTGTGAAGAGAGAGAGACAGGAATATTGGTAAGTTTCTGTACGTTCCCTGACTGTGGATCAAACCAGCAACTTCTATGCTTCGGGACGATGCTTCAACTAAATGAGCTACCTGGCCAGGGCCATTCTGAGTTTTTTTTTTTTTTTCATTTTTCTGAAGCTGGAAACAGGGAGAGACAGTCAGACAGACTTCCGCATGCGCCCAACCGGGATCCACCCGGCACACCCACCATGGGGCTACGCTCTGCCCACCAGGGGGCGATGCTCTGCCCATCCTGGGCGTCGCCATGTTGCGACCAGAGCCACTCTAGCGCCTGGGGCAGAGGCCACAGAGCCATCCCTAGCGCCCGGGCCATCTTTGCTCCAGTGGAGCCTTAGCTGCGGGAGGGGAAGAGAGAGGCAGAGAGGAAAGCACGGCGGAGGGGTGGAGAAGCAAATGGGCGCTTCTCCTGTGTGCCCTGGCCGGGAATCGAACCCGGGTCCTCCGCACGCTAGGCCGACGCTCTACCGCTGAGCCAACCAGCCAGGGCCCATTCTGAGTTTTTAAATGAATTTTCAAGAAAAAAAATACGGGTCCTGGCCGGGTAGCTAAGTTGGTTAGTGTTGTTCCCACATGCCATTCTGGGTCAGTTCTCAGTTGAGGCTCATACAGGAATCGACCAACAAATACAAAGATAAGTGGAACAACAAATTGATGTTTCTGTCTCCTTTCCTCTCTAAATAAAAAAATACAGAAATCGGGTATAAAAAATTAGTAAAAATTTCAAAGTGGTCTGATGGTTACTTTCTTCAAAAGGCCTTTAGAAGTACTGCATTTTTACATTAGCCAAAAACATGTATTTTAGTTGTCATGTATGTTCCTGTCCAGTTAAGTTGATCTAAATGAGTCGTTTTCTGAAACACTATTGGGAAATTGCTTTATTGACAGAAGCTTTGTATAATTAACAGATCTAATTGGGTGCCCCCCACTGGTGCTTAAAACTCACCAGTTTCTGTCTGATGTTTACAGTACAGAGAAAGCCTACACTGACCCGTCTTACTGTAGGTAGCCGTGAGTTACTGTTAACAGTTGGTTTGCAGTGTGGCCTCCCTTCCTCCCCTGCTGCAGACATTGCCCAGCTCCTCCTGGTGGTCTCTGATGGACGCGGCCTCTTCCTGGAGGGCAAAGACAGAGTACGGGCGGCAGTGCAGGCTGCCCGGGATGCAAACATCTTTGTCATTTTTGTTGTGTTGGATAATCCCAGTTCACGGGTGAGTGACAGACAACTAAAAGTCACTTTTCTGGGGATAAGTGGACATGCCCTTCACCCTGTTCTATCTGAAATACAGCCTAGGTTGCACTGTCATATGCGAAATTCCTAACATGATGTTGTCAGGCACTGTTCTAGGTACTTTGTAACTGCCACCCGCTTAACTTCACAGTAACCCTGTGAGGATTACTCCCACTTTAGTGAAAGACAGAAACACGGATTATAGGTAGCGAGTAGGAAAGCCAGGATTCAGACTGACTCCAGAGACCATCCTCTTAACGAGCCCCTGTGCCAGCTCGCAGTAATGGGCCTTGTCTGGTCACTTGTACTTAGCAGAGCCCTCCTCCGAGCAGGAAGACCAGTCGCCACGGGAAAGGCCCACAGGACAGTTCTGTTTCAGGGGAGCGCTGTCGCATGGCAGGTTAAGGCCTAGATGGCAAGTTGGAGATGTCACCACAGGGAAATCGGTGTTCTCATGCCCCTCCCCCAGCCTGTCGGGGCCTGTCCTCCTAGATGGGGTGCTCAGAAAGGTCTGCTCCCCTCAGTGAGGGTTCTTCAGTTTTGTCTTACTTAGTATTGAAAGCTACTTTCATTTGTAGGAATTACATGCAGGAGACCTAAAGTGTCAGCATGTTTCAGGTCACGTTAGAACTAGCCAAGACCATGGATTTTGCTTTTATTTCAAAATGTGTTTTGTTGACAGGATTCTATCTTGGACATTAAAGTACCAATATTTAAAGGGCCGGGAGAGATGCCTGAAATCCGGTCGTACATGGAGGAGTTCCCATTTCCCTTCTACGTCATCCTTCGCGACGTGAACGCACTCCCCGAGACGCTCAGCGATGCCCTCAGGCAGTGGTTTGAGTTGGTGATAGCCTCTGACCACCTGTAGAGCACGAGGAAAATCCAGCGTGGAGACTTTAAACCAGTCACACTTCTGGCCCAGGTGTTCCCTTTTGGTCAACTGTTTGTGAACTCACAGCTCTGAAATATATTTTATCTTAGATATGAGTTACAAAAATTCACTCAACAGCTGCAAAAAAAATTTTACCACAATATACATTTTACATGATTTCAGAGCAGAGAAATCGCAAGCAGAGAAAAGCCTTGCTTTGCCCTAGGCTACTGTTCCTGTAACAAACTCAGGGCCGCGAAGGGGCGGCAGGCGTCTGGTCTTGCCTCTGAGAGCGCTGCCCTGCCAGCCTGTCTTGGAAGCCCTGGCCTGACGGGGCCAGCCCTGCCCTTTGGGCCCAGCTGTCTGCTTTCCCTCGAAGGGACCCTGGACACTGGCCTTGAGGGACGCCGCCAGGACTCCGGCACTGTGCCAGTCGCTTGGATGAAGGCCTGAGGGAGGTGTGCTTTTGACCCTGCTCTAAGGGTTGGCTTGGCCAAGCCCCCAGTATGGGCCCAGAGGCTGGCAGGTGGCTGAGACAGCTGCGTTTCTGAGAGTCTGAGTGTGTTTTCTTACTGGGCTTCATGTAACAGGAAGCTGGTGGGGTGGGGGGTGTGTGCTCACAGAGCCACCAGACCCGATGAGACCTCAGGCCCTCGGGCTGTGTAAGAGTGAAGTGGCGCTTCCGAGTCCTTCACATTTGCTGCTTCAGGAAACTATGCAATGATGGAAAGATGATTGTCCCTTTGTTTATTTCTTTCTCTCAGTGCCATAGTCCCTGCTGTTGTAGTAATTTATTTCTTTAGTTCTTTTTTTTTTCCTTAACATTTAAGGGGAAGACTTATTCCTCACACTGCTTTCGAGCTGGACTGAGCCAGTCTCGTTCTGGAAAATATGTGCCGGATCCAGAACTAAGCAGCTACATCTGCTATTTTCTCCAGTCAAAATTCAGCGCTTTTAAGCAGTTTTTAGTTGGCCAGAAAGCAGTGCTTGACTACTTGAAACTGTGTGCTGGTTAAGTTCTGTCAGAATCTTGTTTTTACAGAGAACATCATGATGTAATTGTCTGTCTGCCATGTCTGTTATCAAGTTTCACTGTGAAGTTTGCCACTCTTTTGAAGTGGTCATCAGAAACATTTAACCAAGTGTCCTAAAGCATGTATCTGATGTTATATCATTTTTTATTATAAAAAGCTATGTAGCTTATATTCTGAAACTATTAAAAATATACCACTGGTGATATAACTTATGACCTTTCTGAATGGACTGTAAGAGGAATGTAAAAAGGGATCGGTCTTGTCAGCTGGATCAGTCAGCCGTCACTAGCTTACACGAACATGACCCCACACGTCAGTGGCTTTACTTATAGTAAGGGGCCGTTTCTTGTTTTCACGGAGAGTGTGCTGCAGCATGCGTGCCTCGTGGCAGTGAAGCAACGGAGAAACACGTAATGGCTTGTGAGATTCTGCTCCAAGGTGACACATCTCTTCTACTCAGACATCACTGGCCAAAGCCCTTTATGGGGCAGGAAGTTGACTCTTCCAGCAAGGTTAGATCTAGTAGGGAAAGACACCAACATTATGACGATGTGGTGGTCTGTCATATCTACCTTGAACTGACTGGACCGTCCAGATTGGAGCTTCGCAACTGGTGTGCTAAGACAGTGATTCCCTTGGCCCCTAGAATAGCTCTTAGGGACAGTAGGAATTCTCATAAGCGGCTACCAAAGAGTTCCATTTTCAGCTTGTGCTGTGATGGGGGAAAGGGTTAGAAGCATGGGAGCAGTCACAGGAGACCATCAGGAACTGAAGAGGTGGGGGTCAGGCAGACCCTGGCCCAGGGAAAGAAGCCTGAGTCACTTAGAAGGTGCCAAGGATATGCTTCTCTTCCTCACACTCATGCACCTGCTACTCAGTCTACATCTGCCTTACTTTCTTCACCTGAACTCCAATCTTCTGTGCTCTAAATTTTGGATATTGATCTTCTCTTCCGACTGCACTGCAGTTGGAAAAACTTTTTTCTATTGTCTCAAAAAATTTAATGATACAGAAAATGATGTTAAGTGAAAAAATCTAGGTAGAAAAATCACACAGCTAGAAACCAATGTAAAAAAAAACCCCACAAAACGAAGCACACATGCATTAGAAAAATAGCAGATAGACAGCATCGCAGCCTTACTAACTTCTAGACATTCATCCTGTCCTCCCTCTGCTCTCCTCTGACTGCACTGCAGCTAGACTTCATTTAAATTTGTGGTATCCTACACGAATCCCTATGCTAGCTTCACTTGGTCCTACTCACCCTATCCAAACATCTCTCCCTCCAGAGGTTGTGAGGAGGATATGAGCGTGACCTGCCTTTGATGTCCTTTCTCCCTGTATCCCCACCATACTGTTTGATCTGAACACAGCAAACAGAAAAATCTGCCAGTGTTCCACGTATCCTTTGTCTGGAATTCTCTCACCTTCTTTGCCTTTCAGACAAACATGTAGCTCAGATAAACTCTCCAGGAAGAATGAATGAGCTCCCATATTCAGAACCTTGACATCCGGAACACTTCATTGATAATGTCTTCTGCCCAAAGCATGAGGCTGAAGACGGAGCATATATGACTCAAGACAGTATTACCAGTGGCTAGCATAAGTGAATGTTTTCTAGAGGGGAAGAAGAGGGTAAAAATACCTGTTCTCACACACTTACTAACTTATAGATTGAACACTGTCAAAATTTTAATGAAGACCCTAAGATGAGCCTGACCTGTGGTGGCGCAGTGGATGGATAAAGCATCAACATTGAACGCTGAGGTCACTATTTAGAAACCCTGGGCTGGCCTGGTTAAGGCACATATGGGAAGCAAATATGAGTTGATGTTTCTCGCCCCCCCCCCCCATCTCTAACAAATAAATAAATCTAAAAAAAGCCCTGGCTGGTTGCACAGTGGTAGAGCGTCGGCCTGGCATGCAGGAGTCCCGGGTCCCAGCCGGGCACACAGGAGAAGCACCCATCTGCTTCTCCACCCCTCCCCCTCTCCTTCCTCTCTATCTCTCTCTTCCCCTCCCGCAGCCAAGGCTCCATTGGAGCAAAGTTGGCCCGGGCGCTGAGGATGGCTCGGTGGCCTCTGCCTCAGGTGCTAGAATGGCTCTGGTTGCAACAGAGCAACGCCCCCTGGTGGGCATGCTGGGTGGATCCCGGTCTGGCGCATGTGGGAGTCTGTCTGACTTCCTCCCTGTTTCCAACTTAAGAAAAATACAAAAACAATCTAAAAAAAAAATCCTAGGATGGTTTGGAGGGAAATGTTACAAAATATTTTTTAAGGTCATATAGACATTAATAATATACCGGTAAGATTCGTACAAGAAACTACAGGACAATCTTCCTGCCAAATAGTAAACAATGCAAAAATTAAAAACAGTATACTAGTCCCAGATGAAATAATCCTGAACAGGATATTGTAACCCTAAGAGAATTTATCATATGGGCATCACAAAGTCCAGGAAGAATAAACTTTATTAAATGGTGCTGAAATTATAGTTTAGCAGCTGAAAACTTAACATCCACATCATGAATCAAAATAAATTGTAGATGGAATAAATATTTTAAACATTAATAGTGAAAAAAGGTAAAGTCTAAAATACATTATTGTATAGAGACATAAAGCTGCATAAAGGATCAAAAGAAAGCATTAAATAGGCAAATAACCCATATAGAATTAAAGTCAGCATTAATAGACCAAAATTATGACAATTCAAAGTAAGTGTAACAAAGTGGTTAGGGATATTTAACTTCACTAATATTTAAAAGAAAAATCAACACATTACTACTGCTAATTAGTCAACAAATCGGGGTGGGAGGAGTCATGGGGTAAGCCTGGTAAAGTGAAAAAAAACACCACCATTGGAGTGCTTCTATCTGCTCTGTCCTGTTCTCAGTGCGTTACATCTCCAACAGCTGGGGAGGTGCTATCATCTCACCTCATGGATGGGGAGAAGTTCAATAGCCAGAACACAACTGGGGAAAGGGAGCACTCAAGATTCCAAAAAGAAAGGCAACAGGCAAGTGAACATATTTGTAAGTGTTCATCAAGTAAACAGAGAATTGAACATGTTTGGTTGTACTTTAATTTGGAACAATCCTATTTGGAATAGGAATAAAGCAAAGATTCAGTAACCCCATTATAGTAATATAAGTAAGCGCTTGTGTGTGTTGTGGGGAGGACAAAATAATTACGAGTAAGTAAAGGTGTAGGTATGGGCATCTCCTTGTTACTTGTGATACAAAATTCTTAAAGCTGCAATCGGGCAGCCATTTAAAGCCCTGCAACTAATGAGGATCACAAAGACTACCACACACTGCCAGGATGATGACTGCAATAGAAAAAGCAGAATGAGAAAGAAAAAGACCAAGGAGCAGGGCATAAATTTTAAAAGAAATTAACATGTAGCCTGACCTGTGGTGACGCAGTGGATAAAGCGTCAGCCTGGAAATGCTGAGGTCGCCGGTTCGAAACCCTGGGCTTGCCTGGTCAGGGCACATATGGGAGTTGATGCTTCCTGCTCCTCCCTCTTTCTCTCTCTCTGTCTCTTTCTCTTCTCTCTCCAAAATGAATAAATAAAATCTAAAAAACTATATATTCTAAAAAAAAATTAAATTAATATGTAAACTTACAGTGTTTCTAACAACACATTCAAAAAGCTCAAAAGGCCGACTTGTGGTGGCACAGTGGATAAAGCATAGACCTGGAACGCTGAAGTCGCAGGTTTGAAACCCTGGACCTGCCTGATCAAGGCACATATGGGTGTTGATGCTTTCTGCTCCTACCTCCCTTCCTTCCTCCCTCTCTCTCTCTCTCCCCCCCCCCCCCCCCAAAAGTTAATAAAATCTAAAAAAAAAAAAAAAAGGCTCAAAAGAAATACATTAGAATAATCTACCCCACTCATCTCCAGAAAACTTCCACTTAATGAAACTCATAACTATGTGTCAGGAACTGTGCTACAGTGACTTTCCACTCTTATTTCATTCTCAACAATCTATGACACAGAAACTGCCATCCCATCTTACCGATGAGAAAACTTAGGCTAAGACAACTGAAAATATCCCAGGCTACAGAACTCCAAAGCGCTGCTGGCTCCAGGCTGACGCACAATCCACGGGCCGTCTCCCTGGAAACGGAGTTCGCCCCGCCCCTGGTCACTCCATTTCCGCTCCTGCGCGCTGTGGCACTACCGACCCCGCAGTTTGGAGGACATGGCTACTTCCCGCTTGCCACCAGCGACGCTAACGCTAAAGCAGGTACCGGCTGTTCTCAGGGACCTTATAGGATCTTAGCTCAATTCCCCATCTCTCCCAACATCCAATCTACGGAGTGCATGGGGGGAGCAACTGCAGTCGGTGACCCTGCACGAACCCTTTGATTGCCCTGGGCCAGAAGGGGCAGGGCTTCCCACGTGGCGGCGACTGGCAGGTAGGGGGCGGGGCCGGGAGGGCGGGGGCGGGGCAGGCAGAGGACTGTCCTCTAGTCCAGGGGTCCCCAAACTTTTTTTTTTTTTTAAAGTTATTGAACCCAAGTTTTATTTATCTTTTTTTTTTTTAAGATTTTATTTATTCATTATAGAGAGGGGAGAGAGAGAGAGAGAGAAGGGGGGAGGAGCAGGAAGCATCAACTCCCATATGTGCCTTGACCAGGCAAGCCCAGGGTTTTGAACTAGCAACCTCAGAGTTTCCAGGTTGACGCTTTATCCACTGCGCCACCACAGGTCAGGCCGGTCCCCAAACTTTTTACACAGGGGGCCAGGTCACTGTCCCTCAGACCGTTGGAGGGCCGGACTATAAAGAAAACTATGAACAAATCACTATGCACACTGCACATATCTTATTTTAAAGTAAAAAAAACAGAACAGGAACAAATACAATATTTAAAATAAAGAACAACTAAATTTAAATCAACAAACTGACCAGTATTTCAATGGGAACTATGCTCCTCTCACTGACCACCAATGAAAGAGCTGCCCCTTCCGGAAGTGGGGCACCAGATAAATGGCCTCAGGGGGCCGCATGCAGCCCGTAGTTTGGGGACCCCTGCTCTAATCAGGACCGGAAAGGTGGGGCAGGCTCCTGATCTCTTGGAGTCCTGATGCCTCAGCTTCCCAATGCTACGGTAAAAACTACTCTACCTGTTTTTACTGAGTTATGGTAATGAGCAAATAATGTCACCAAGGGATTATAACAAGAGCATTAATTCAAGTGCTGGTATTGTGGTTGCAGTTTGTAGGAGTCTGGTAGGGTCTAGTTGGCTCTTCAATTTAAGGGTTATGTTTGACAGAGGTGTAAGCCAATAGCCCAAATAAACCTAATGTTGTCTTTGCCCTTTTCAAATTTAAGGACCAAAGTTTGCGTTGCTAAAGTAGAGCCCTCTGGGCTGTCCATTGTACAGTTGTAATCGCCATTTCTCCTCCCCTGCACAGTTCCTGAGAAGGCAACAAGTTCTCCTTCTCTACAGGAGGATTTTGCAAGCGATTCGGCAAGTTCCAAACGACTCTGATCGCAAATACCTGAAGGACTGGGCAAGGGAAGAATTCAAAAGAAACAAAAGTGCCACTGAAGAGGTAAGGACAAGATCATAGTAAAAGGGTCGGTAACAGGCCCTGACCCTTTTGTATTATTCAGAGAATTTTTACAAATGTTTAGTAGACATCTTGGAATATAAATGTCACTGAGATGGTACATCTTGATCAATGCTCTAATGTTACTGATTTTCCACTATCTTAAATATTTAAAGTTTTACAATTTTTACTATATCTACATTCTACACTAACATCACCTGGCTTTTAACAGCCCCCTACCCCCACAAACACACAGGAAAAGACTGAAGACTACAGCATGATGGTTTGGGAAGAATGACTGCCAGACACTGTGCACTCCTGATTGTTAGCTTTTGGCTTCCCTAATATGCAGCAGTTTGAATTCTCACTGTTGGTTCTTGACTTTAACATGTACAATAATACTGCTGTACCTTGATTAACCAGGTAATGCAGTGACCAGCTTTCATTTTCTTCTGCAGGATGCGATCCGGATGATGATTACACAAGGCAACATGCAGCTCAAGGAGTTAGAAAAAACACTTGCTTTAGCAAAATCTTAACTGTAGCATTATTGTGAAAGATTTTCAAAGTCTCCATGAATTTTGTTGAGCTTAGGTTCAATGATGGGCGGCCCACAACCAGGTCAGACTGTTTGTATGTATAACACTCAGCAAAATATCAGAACACGGAGCACCGCCTGTCACAGAGAGCACGGAAAAGCCGCATCAGAAAATTACCGTAGCACGGAAAAACATACCCTGTATTTTGAAAATGTTTCTGGATTGGTCAGCAGTTTTTGTAAGAAGAAAAAAACAGTACAACAAATGGTCAATTAGCACATAAAAAGATACTGGACACCATTATTCAACAAAGAAATGCAAATCAAAACCACAATGAGCTACTACTACACATCTGCTAGAATGGCTGTAATTACAAGTCATGGTGAAGATGTGGAGAAATCAGAACCCGCATATAATGCAAGTGGGAACATAACAGTGCAGCCATTTTGAAAAAGTCTGCCAGTTGCTCAAAAGGTTAAACATAGTTTTACCCAATTCAACAGTTTTACAACCAAGAGAATTGAAAACGCACACCTACAAAAAGCTTGTACTCAAATATCCACAGCAGTATTTTATAGTAGCAAAAAGTAGAAGCAATCCAAATGTCCCCCACCTGATAAATGGATAACTAAAATGTAGTATGACTACACAATAAATCATTATTCAGTAATAAAAAGGAGTTAAGTACTCATATGTGCTTCACACGGACGAACCTTAAAAAACATTAAGCCAAAGAGGCCAGTCACAAAAGATCTCATAGTATATGATTCTGTTTATATGTGTAGAATAGGCAGAAAGATTAGTGGTAGCTAGGGCTCTGGATGAGTGGAAAGTAACTTTTTTAAAAAATTTTTTTATTCATTTTAGAGAGGAGATAGAGAAGGGGGTAGGAGCAGGAAGCATCTACTCCCATATGTGCCTTGACCAGGCAAGCCCAGGGTTTTGAACCGGCGACCTCAGCATTTCCAGGTCGACGCTTTATCCACTGCGCTACCACAGGTGAGGCGAGTGGAAAGTAACTTGATGTGGGTTATCATCTTGGGGTGATGAAAATATTCTAAAGTTAGATTTTGGTGTTGGTTGCACAACTCTATACTAAAATCCATTGAAATGTACATTTTACTTGTATCATGTGAATTATACCTCAAAGCTGTGTTTCTTTTTCTAATTCTTATTTTTTAAGATTTTATTTATTGATTTTAGAGAAGGGAGAGAGAGAAAGGTGTGGAGGAAAAGCAGGAAGCATAAGCTCCTAGTTGCTTCTTTTTTTTTTAATTCATTTTTTTTTTAGAGAGGAAAGAGTAAGAGAGAGAGAGAAAGGGGGAGGAGCAGGAAGCATCAACTCCCATATGTGCCTTAACCAGGCAAGCCCAGGGTTTTGAACCGGTGACCTGTGTTCCAGGTCGACGCTTTATCCACTGCGCCACCACAGGTCAGGCCGTAGTTGCTTTTTGTATGTGCCTTGACTGGGCAAGCCTGGGATTCTGAACTGGCGACCTCAGTATTCCAGGTTGACGCTTTATCTACTGTGCGCCACAGGTCAGACAACTTTTTCGGATTTTTTAAATGGAATATAATTGACATAACATTGTATAAGTCAATACAGCTGTTTTTTTTTAAAAGAATGAGATGTATAATTGGGGGTGTACTGACCTCAGGAGATAACCTGGAACTTCCTTGAAAAATCCTGCATTACTCCTTAGGGTTGTTGAGGTATGTTCTTCAGATGCGTCATGATCTGTTACTCGAAAAGATCACCACAGAGAATCTAGAGCTTTTTTGGAGAGAGGAGAAAAGGGAGGCTTAATGAACATCTTAACACCAAAAGAGGGAGCTTTTTAGACAACTTCTGGATGAAACTAATGTGATGACCTTAACCTCCATGTAAAAGTACAATAAATCATCAGGGAAGATCTTCAGGGGAGTAGGTTTTCCTCCAGTGACTGAAAAATACCCCCCACAGAGTTTGAAGAATACATTTGAGGAAGAAATGGACTTCAGGACACTTGAAAGAGACTGAATATTATTACAGTTAATTTAGTGAAAATGAGTTTATGGTAATAGAATTGGCAGACCTGCAGACTGAAGTTCTCTGTTCATCTACAGATCTAAAGAGCTAATTCAAGAATCTGACCAGCCTGACCTGTGGTGGCGCAGTGGATAAAGCGTCGACCTGGAAATGCTGAGGTCCCCGGTTCGGGGCCCTGGGCTTGCCTGGTCAAGGCACATATGGGAGTTGATGCTTCCTATTCCTCCCCCCTTCTCTCTCTCTCTGTCTTTCCTCTCTAAAAAAAAGAAAAAAAGAATCTGACCAGCACCTGAAAGATAAAATATGCAGAATGAAAAATGTTTTCCAGTATTGGACTGTGTGCCAGAGGCATAAGCCGAGGTGGCGTATGTCAATGAAGTGCATTGCCAGGGTCCACTTTTATGTCCTACAGCCTTAGAGCCCAGAAGACAAAATAATTCTAAATACTTTTCCACAGGGTAATCTAATTCAAAATGATACAATTATAAAAATGTGCATTAGTCAACCTACTGCAAAGCCATTGATGAGAAAGCGTTTCTGAACGGAGAATATGTCAAAAATATTCTTTGTGTAGCATGACTGACATACATAGGCAAGTATAGGCTGTCTCAATCTAAAATCTCGAAGCTAAAAATCACACTTTTATGAGGTGAGGAAATCAGTGACTTGGTCATATTCTTCCTGGCAGTGGTGGACATGGAAGACATAAGAGCATTCGGGCTTTGACTTTCAGGATGCAAATACCAAAGACTCCAAGAAAACGACTTGGAGGGTTTTTGTTTTGTTTTGTTTTTGTTTTTGTTTTTTGTTGTTGTTTTTTTTTTACAGAGATAGAGAGTGAGTCAGATAGAGGGATAGACAGGGACAGACAGACAGGAACGGAGAGAGATGAGAAGCATCAATTATCAGTTTTTCATTGCGCGTTGCAACACCTTAGTTGTTCATTGATTGCTTTCTCATATGTGCCTTGACCACGGGCCTTCAGCAGACTGAGTAATCCCTTGCTGGAGCCAGCGACCTTGGGTTCAGGCTTGTGGGCTTTTCCTCAAGTCAGATGAGCCCGCACTGAAGCTGGCGACCTCCGGGTCTTGAACCCGGGTCCTCTGCATCCCAATCCGATGCTCTATCCACTGCGCCACCGCCTGGTCAGGCTGTTTTGTTTTGTTTTTAAAGCAAGAAAGAGAGGGACAGACGGACAGGAAGGGAGAGAGATGAGAAGGGTCAGTTCTTCATTGTAGCACCTTAGTTCAATGATTGCTTTCTTATATGTGCCTTGCGGGGGGGGGGGGGGGGAGGCTCCAGCAGAGTGAGTGACCCCTTGCTCAAGCCAGTGACCGTAGGGTCATGTTTATGATCCCATGCTCAAGCCAGCAACCCTGAGCTCAAGCTGGTGACCTTGGGGTTTCAAATCTGGGTCCTCTGCGGCCCAGACCAGTGTTCTAGCCACTGCAGCACCGCCTGGTCAGGTGGTTCTGTTTTGTTTTAAATTATTATTAGTGGGAATGAGAGAGACAGAGACAGGAAGGGAAAGAGATGAGAAACATCAACTCATAGTTGAGGCACCTTGGTTGCTTATTGATCGATTCTCATATGTGCCTTGACTGGGGAGCTCCACTTGAGCCAGTGATCCCTTGCTCAAACCAGCAACCTTTGGGCGCAAGCCAGTGACTCAGCATTCAAGCCTATGAACCCACACTCAAGCCAGTGATCTTGGGGTTTTGAAACTGGGTCCCCAGCCTCCCAGGTTGATGCTCTCTCCACTGCGACACTGCCGGTCAGATTGTTTTGTTTTTTCAAGTGGGTAAAACACTGAAATTTTTTTTAAAAATTTTTTTACAGTCAGAGAGGGATAGACAGGGACAGACAGGAACGGAGAGATGAGAAGCATCAATCATTATTTTTTCGTTGCGCATTGCAACACAATTGTTCATTGATTGCTTTCTCATATGTGCCTTGACTGCGGGCCTTCAGCAGACCGAGTAACCCGTTGCTCGAGCCAGCGACCTTGGGCTCAAGCTGGTGAGCTTTTGCTCAAACCAGATGAGCCCTTGCTCAAGCTGGCGACCTTGGGGTCTCGAACCTGGGTCTTCCGCATCTCAGTCCGATGCTCTATCCACTGCGCCACCGCCCTGTCAGGCAACACTGAAAATTTAATTCTTACCTTCCAGAGGCTAAGATATTATAACAGACAAGCTTTTACCTTTATCTCTAAAGAACAGGTTAATTTTATCTGTTCACTTACTTGCTTCAATTATCCCCTCTGAATTATAGGCCAAGTCTGTTGTTCAATCTAGACGATTTATTTAGCAATTTCTTCTCACACATGAAACCGCAGTATTTAACTAAGATATTGGCCAGAATAGAACTAAAAGTGAAATACATTTTATTCACCATCTTTATTAGTATTATGGATTAGACAACAAATTACCTCTCTCAATGTGTTTCCTGTGAACTATATTCTTGTTTGAATGTGAAACTTTTGTTCCTAAAGTTTAATTTTAAGAAGTTTGAATGTTCAGTTATAAGTCAATCTTTATATTAACATTTTAAAAAATATAACAGCTTTCTAGCATATGAAAAGTGGCTACAGCTGTTTAACATATTGCCTGCCCGTGTCATTTCTCCCTTTTCAGTGTGCCGTCAGTTTGGAAATTTTAAGTTCATGGCACAAGCAGTGCTGTGAATATGCCTGCAGAGACAGATGACTTTCTAAAATTTGAGGACAGCACAACATATTTACTGGTATTTGTATTATTATAGTCAGACCAGCAGACACTTGGGAGAGCTGAGAGGCAGAGACCCTTACCTAAATTCTTTCTTTCTTTTAGAAAATAAGGAAAATGGCAGTAAAAAAAAACAAAAAGAAGCACCTCACATCTTTGGGGGAAAAAAATAATTGGGATTATATAGGATAAGATCCAAACAGGATAAAAAGTAAATAAATTGGCACTGTGTGCCAAATTAGAAATCGCCATTATCTATTTCCTTCCTTGAGTTGGGCATTTGAGAAGTTATATTAGAATTAAGTTTATTATTTGTTTACTGTGAAGAGTGAATCACTTTTTACCCACTCCATTTTGTATATAAAAAAGAAAAGTAAGGCCCTGCCTGGTTGGCTCAGCAGTAGAGCGTCAGCCTGGCGTGTGGATGTTCTGGGTTTGATTCGCAGCCAGGGCACACAGGAGAAGCGCCCATCTGCTTCTCCACCCCTCCCCCTCTCCTTCCTCTCTGTCTCTCTCTTCCCCTCCTGCAGCCAAGGCTCCATTGGAGCAAAGTTGGCCCGGGCGCTGAGGATGGCTCTGTGGCCTCCGCCTCAGGCACTAGAATGGCTCTGGTTACAGTGGAGCATCGCCCCCTGGTGGGCATGCCAGGTGGATCCCAGTAGGGCACATGCGGGAGTCTGACACTCTGCCTCCCTCCCCCCTTCTCATTTCAGAAAAATACAAAAAATAAAGTGCTTTACTGTACTGTCATGCCTTTGTGTTAATTTAAATGAATATATTCACGATATTATACTTAATGTTAGAAAAGAATATTTCTCCTTAAATAAAATTACAAAATACATTTTAATTTTAAATGTTTTTTCTTATTAATAAAATGTAGTCTAAAAGGCCATTAGCTTTTTAAAACTGGTTTGACTTGTAAATCTTAGTCGATTGGCTTTTATATCACAGGAAGAACTACATTTAGCTTTTGGGAAAATTTGTCTTCGCCCATATAGAGTTACAAGTAATGTTATTCTTTGTTCAGTATTTCCCAAAAGGTCAACAGTTTAAACATTTAAGTTTGCACTGAGAAATCCCCATGTTACAACATGGTTATTTTTAAATGTAGTTCACCTGATTACTACTTTAAAGCAAATGTATTTAATTACACTTTTATGGAAATACGGTGAACTGTGGCTGGGTGAAGGCACTCTTTCAGGAACCACGAAATTTGGTTAGCTACACCAATGAAAATGTAGGCCACACCTAGTGGTCACACTTTCACGTTTTAAATGAGAAATTTAGTATCCATTGTGTTGAGAACCAAGTCTAATGCTTGGGAGAGACACAAATTTGAGGTGATAAAAACATTAAATAGAAGACAACATAGCGCTCAAGTATCAATGATCGACTGAAAAAAAGAAAGTATAACATGAAAACATCGCTTCCTTTATTTTAGGCTCCCAGAGTCAAAAGGACGATTAGAACTAATATTCATTCTATCAACAGATATGTACTCAAATGCAATAATGCACTAACAGAAACAACAGCATACACTACTTACAACTTTTATGTATTTCACTCCCCTTACCCCACAACTACGGAAAGTTCCAGCCTCAGTCTGAAATATGGCCTACACGACAGGCTATCAATTGTGAATAGTTCTGCTCCTTTGGAAAAGTACTATTCAATATTATGGAATTTGCTCATTTTAGCAGATAGCACAAGGAAAAGATGAGGAAAAATACGCATCGGACCCACTGTTGAGTTTTTGATAATAAGGAACAAAAACAGACCAAACGTAGTTGTTAGAAAAGCCGTTGCACTGGTCTTGAGGTGTTGCCATCTCCGGGTTAGAAGGCTGACTGACCCTGTTCTATCTCCTCGCCTCTACCATTAGGTTTTCCCATCTTTCAGAGACGAAATCTGTGTAATTTCCAGATGGTACACTGGCTCTTTCTCATTCCTCCCTAGTCTCTTCCTTAACTGTGACTTGGACATAAAGATCCAGTTCACAATAATAAGCTAGCTGCTTGCTTCTGGTGGTTAGGGGTTACATAATCAAAATATATCCCCCAAAGCATTCTGTTGTCTGAAGTTACCAGCTAGCTCTACAGTTCTGTGATTCTGCCTTAGGAACACAAAAAGAGGAAAGTACCTTTACAGTTAGCAATCCTTATAGTTAACAGTCTGGGGAAGAACCGCCTACCTACATAGTAGTTGAGGAACAAGACAAGCTTACAAACATGAAAATAAGCTTGAAAGCATCAAATGAATTCCCTATCCAGGTTCTATAATACTGACAGACATCTACTTTTATGGGGAATGTCTATATCCACAGATGTCACTATTAAGAAAAACAGAAACAACTGTGAGTTTTGGCAGGCAAAAAAGTGAAAGGACTAAAAGCATACTTTGTTTTCCTGGATATTTCCAGGTCAAGAATTCATTCCTTTGGCTCAGTAACAATTTTATTCAAAATTACAGAGACAATAGTTACTCTGTTCCTGTGTTTAGCAAAATAGACCTGAAGTTCCTATGCATAATTAAATTCAAAGATTCAACACACCCAAGCTACTTTAATAACTCTATAGAGCAGAGTAAAATCTTAGAGCTCTGTGAAGCTGGGGAATGCTGTGATCTAAATCAAAGTATTGAATTATTTACCTTAACATAGTCACTGCAAAGCAGTAGGAAAGCTTTCCAGGTTTTTAATGACAGAACTCAATTAAAAATGAATACTTTCAAGAAATATCCTTATTTCTTTAGAAAATACAGAAGAGTAATCTCAAATTCAGAAAGGTACTCTGAGGTAAGTGGGATCGATTGTGAACAGGTTGTGGGAGTTTCAGGCAGTCGTTCCATGAATTTATTTTTTCATTAGTCTACATTATACACCACAAAGATGGATTGTAGTATATTCCTGTATTTTGGCTGAAAATAACAGAAACCATGATCAAATGATTTGAACCTTTCTCACTTGAGTTCATTATTAACAAACATTCCCAGTGCTATGATCCAATTACTCAGTAGTATTAAATAAACTTTAACTTTTTTAAACATTTTCTTTTAAATGATACTGGATCTCGCGACATCATGAAAATCTCTTTCTCCTGAAACTGTTAAGTTTTCACCTGGTTAAAATGTCAGCATTTTGAGAATCACACTTGAGAGGCTCGAGCGCGTGCTGGTCACAGCTCTTCCCCACGGCACTTGTCTAGGCACGGCAGGTGTGTTTATGAGAACGACTAATTGATTTCACTGTACAAGGGAGTGACTTTTTTTCTTGCTTTTGATTTATATTATTTTGTACACCTGAATTTTAGGGTGTAGGCTTACACATTATTCAGTTTCTTAGTGACTCACACTTAATCGGAGCTTTTGAACTTCAGATGAACCTGGAGTAAGGTTTTAAATTTGTAAGGAAACCTGAAACTAAGCAAGCTTTCCCCGGTTTCAGTTTAATTGTTGAAATCTTCATAACTTCAGAGTATAGGAAACGGTGTGTCTGGCACATTTTAGAAACGAGTGACTTTGTTAAAGGCCAGTCTGCTATGGGCACAACCCTCGACGCCCTGGGCACAGCCATCCGGCCGCTGCGCAACCCGGAATCCTCAGGAACCCTTTCCCGTGCCACTCCCCAGGTCCGGGTTTTCCTTCTGCACGCAACCCGGAATCCTCAGGAATCCTTTCCTGGGACACTCCCCAGGTCCGGGTTTTCCTTCTGCAACTTAGTCCTTAGTTTAGCAAGTTCCTCTTCCAGACTTTTAATGTGTTCCTTCAGCGTGGCCTTGTCTTGCTGGGCTTTCTGACTCGCTTGGCTCCGGGCTTCTTCAATTTTTCTTTCATACCACTTTTCCATCTGGGTAGCAACAGCCTCGAAGAAATACTGCGTAATCTCCAGAGCTTGGGACGTGTCTCGGACGTGAGAGGGAGGCTGCTCGCTGCCCGTGGCCAGTGGAGGCTGCCCGCAGGCGCTGCTGGGTGCCGGCTGCTGGGCTCGATGCCTCGTCTGCCCACTTTTCCCAGACTTCTTGGTTTGGGTGCCCCTGTCGACACAGGGCCCAGCCTGCTGATCACACCTGGCTGCCTCTTTCAAGGGCAGCAGGGCGGTCTGGACCTTGACGTTCTTCAGCCGGGAGCCCGTGCAGTCTGAGGAAGACAGCTCCTGCTGCAGTCTGTGGGCAGCCGTGGAGCCGAGGGCCTTCTCCTTGGGCCTCACCACCTGAGGGGAACTGTCAGAAGCTGCTGCTGGACCTGCGGTCACCACCGACTGCTCCACACCTGGTTGTGGGAGGAAAACACAAGTCAGAGCAAATCCACAGTCACACAGCTGGAGGAGAGCACGTGAGTCCCGAGAACCTTGTAAAGCGCCAGCCTCACCCGTCAGCAAGCACGGTGTGTACCTAGCCCTCCACCCTCCCTTCCACTTTTCTCCTGATTACCACTTTGGTTTGTTGGGGATTCCGGGGATATGTGTTAGCAGTGCTGGTGGCACCTAAGCCAGAAAAGTTGCTGGCCTTTCCTTTAGCCTGTTTCCAACTAGCCTAGAAGGTTCCAGGTACCATTTCCTGATTGCTAAGGATGGCATAGCTCACCAGGTGTCTCACACAGACTGGGCATTTAGGGATGAGGGCGAATATCCTCATGCTCTGACTTGTGGGCCCTACCCACACCACAGCCCAGCCTCTGGCTCCTTGACCTAAGCTCCAGTTCGGAAAGGGGTCCTATTCCCCATCCTGAGAGCTCCAGGCCAAGCTCTGTAACTATTCCTAGCATGAAAAATTTGCCAAGGATTTTCCCCATTGTATGTGCATCAAAAGGATAAAACCACAGTTCCAGAGATGGTCTCTGGTAACATAAAACACTTGACATATCAAAACCCCGCCATGGAAGCCTAATGACTAAGTTATCTGACTGTTCTCACAATTATCAACGAAGGTAGCCACTGTGGGTAACGTAAAGCTGCTGCACTGGAGGCATTTCTCATCTAGCAGCTGAGGCAGCTTCAATATAGGAAGTATGCTTAAGAAGCTTTTACAGCCTGATCAGGCGGTGGCGCAGTGGATATAGCATCGGACTAGGATGCAGAAGGACCCAGTTTGAGACCCTGAGGTCGCCAGCTTGAGCAAGGGCTCATCAGGTTTGAGAAAAGGTCACCCGCTTGGACCCAAGGTCACTGGCTCGAGCAAGGGGTTACTCGGTCTGCTGTAGCCCCATGGTCAAGGCACATAAGAGAAAGCAATCAATGAACAACTAAGGTGTTGCAACGAAAAACTAATGATTGATGCTTCTCATCTCTCTCCGTTTCTGTCTGTCTGTCCCTATCTATCCCTCTCTCTGACTCTCTCTCTGTCTCTGTAAAAAAAAAAAAAAAAAAGAAGAAGAAGCTTTTTCAGCCTGACTTGTGGTGGCGCAGTGGATAAAACATTGATCTGGGAACGCTGAGGTCGCCAGTTCAAAACCCAGAGCTTGCCTGGTCAAGGCACATATGGGAGTTGATGCTTCCTTCTCCTCCCCCCTTCTTTCTGTCTCTCTCTCATCTCTTTCTAAAAATGAATAAATAAAAATATAAAAAAAAAAATTAAAAAGGAAAAGCTTTTATAGAGTGAGTTGAAGGTAAAAGACCAATCACAGAGGAGAAAGTGCAAAGATACAGGGGCAAGGGACATGTCATTCATCACCTCTCATCTTCAGGGTCCACTCTAACACCATCAACAATGCGCCCTGGTCAGTTAGCTCAGTGGTACAGCATTGACCCGGCATGGCGATTCCTGATCAGAGCACAGAGGAGAAGCAATCATCTGCTTCTCCACCCCTCCCCTTCTCCTTTCTCTCTACATCTCTCTTCTCCTCTCGCAGCCATACCTCAGTTGGAATGAGTTGGCCCTGGGTGCTGAGGATAGCTCCATGGCCTTGCCTCAAGGCACTAAAAATAGTTTGGTTGCTGAGCAACAGAGCAACAGCACCAGATGGGCAAAGCAGCACCTGGTAGAGGGCTTGCCAGGTAGATCCCTGTTGGAATGCAAGTGAGAGTCTGTCTCTCTACCTCTCTGCTTCACACTTAAAAAAAGTAAATAAAAAAATAAAGCAATGCACCTGAAGCACTGCTATCAACGATCAAAACAATTCTTTAATTCCTTCATTCAAATACTTTTGAAGCAAAACAAAAGTTAAAGTTGACTCTGCAATCCAATTCGCCCCCAGCCCTATCATACGGGCCACCCTCGGATGCAGGAGAGAACAGACTCAGGAGGTGCACTCTTTGGATGGAATGGCTCTCTCTGCATGGGGTTACCTGTAGAGGACTCGCAAGTTGATGGTGCCGATTTAGCCCTAGAGGCCCTAGAATCTCCAGAAAGCTTCAGTTCCAGATTCTGAATCTTTAACATGCACCAGGTTTTTAATTCATCCACCAAGGACATCTAAAAAGCACACAAAATAATCAGTTGAGTGTAACACATGGTTTCTCACTTAAAAAGCATCAGAGGTGGACTTTTTAATTATGACAGTTGAGGATACCATCTTGATAAGCCCAAAAGTTGTGGACAACCCATCCTCCCACGGGCCACACACCCTTTTCTGCTTGCCCTCTATAGACCAGTGTTCCCCTAACACCCAGACTGATACCGTCTATAACTGTCATTAAGTGACTGACAGCTACCTACAATTCAGACACCCAAAGCTTGCCAAGTCCTCCCAATTAAGCATTTCTGCCTGCTTAGGAGCATCCACTCTCAGACACCCACAAGTGCTCCTTTCATGTTGGTTATCTTGGGTCGACCACACACACTCTGAGGGCAGGAACCAAATCTCGTTCACCAGAGTAACGGCCCAATAAATACACAACACACAGAAATGATTCCTGGGAGACGTCCCATTTTCCCTGACATGTTCGATAGACTCATCCCCACCTGTTGCCAGCATATTCAGGAACAAGCATGAACTGAACTACAGGTTCTTTCCTACTAACTTCATTTCAGAGTTATGCAAATGACATGCTATGTAATGCAAACACTTTTAGGAGACCGCAGCCTCGAAGTTTTCAATCATAGGTCTCAGCCTTTTAATTCCAGGGAGAAGTGTGGTGGATCACCGGGCGAGGACTCACGGCTACCAGTCTTCACCTGTCGTTTCTCGCCCTCGTGCCTCTCCGCGTCTGAGTGCTGCTGCAAGCGGGTCAGGCACTCCGTCCTCTCTGCTGAGAGCCGCTCGACCATCAGCTTGTCCAGAACACGCATCTAGGATCAATGGGCAAAGAGCGCATGACTGAGATGACTTAAGGATGGACTTCTGAGGAGGGGTCTGGGATACAGGACGCCACACAGGGACCAGAGAGCAGCAGGCAGACCTTCACCACACATTCTATTTTCATACAGTGTGCATCGAACACTCGTGTTTCAGGATCCCAAGCAGGATTTCTTTTCCTCACTGGTTAAAGTCTCTAAGGGATTGAAGAGCCTATGAATAAACAGTAAACAGAACTTGAGCCAATGCAGACATTGTAGGTAAAAAGAGAAATTTTATAGGTCTCAAGAGCAGTCAAGTATGAGTCATTTGCCCCCTTTGAAATGTTACTGGCTGCCCAAGAGGTATTAAAAGAAACGGAGTACTCGGTGTTTATCTGGCTTTCCCAGAGAACAGCCCTCGGGTGCTCCATTAAAAGTAGTCACAACAGGATTCCGAGATGGCAACGGAGTAGGAGGACGTTCCCACTGCCATCTCCCAGGACCAAACTGGATTACAACTTAGTATAAGAACAATCATCTTGAAAAACCAAATTTGGATTAAACGAAGAGGAGCCTATAACCAAGGATCACAGAAGAAGCCACACCGAGACTGGTAGGAAGGGTGGAAACGCGGAAAGGGCTGCCCGGCTCCCAGCAGTGAGCGGCAGCTAAGGGTCTGGAGGTGCTCTCACTGTGGATAGGGTCGCCCTGAGGGGGAGGGTCCTAAGCCCCAGGCCAGGAGCCCCAGCCTAGAGCCCCAGAGCCTAGAAGAGGTGACCACAAAGCATTTGACTATGGAAAGAGTCGAGATTTGTATCTGTGAGAAAGAGGCGGAGCTCTCAGAGATGCAGGCTCCATCTTAAAGGGTCAGCACAGATAGTCTCATTTACAGCCACATGCCTGGGGCTCTGGTGGCAGGGGTGGGGGTAGGAGTGGGGGTATTGACAAAACTACAGTTGCATGAGGCAAGTGTGAAGTTGGTGGCCCAGAGAGAGACAAGGTGGGGGACAGCCACCAGAACCCCTGTGCTGAGTCATTCTCCAATACTGCAGTTGTCATCTTTCTTTTATGAAGCAGTCGCTCCCATACAGCATCAGCCTGGGGGAAAGCCACTGGCCACCCTTGGGAATCTCTCCTGCTCTACCCTGTGGAGGCTGGGTCATTCTGATAAGTGAGCCAGGAAGCAAGGGGTGTGTCAGGAACTCAGTTTTCTGGCATTGAGGTTGGAGCTTTCCCACACACTCTCCTGAGCCTATGACTGATGCTTCAACCTCATGAGAGACTCAACAGAAACTGCCCGGACTGTGGGCAGACCACATCTCTGGATCTCAGAGGCCACACCCTACTGAAGTCTGTGAAAAAAGTCTGGACAGACTGACACCTGGGGGACAAGGGGTGGGAGCCACACCCACCACCCTTCTTAATCCCTGAATTGCCCTAGGCACTATAACAGAGGTTTTTTCAGTGGCCAGCCCAACAAGCAGCCAGCAGACAGAGGCTACAGGAGGCAGAGCTCAGGAAACTTTAATCTTTTGCTGACCTTCCCCAAGGGCCTGTGTGGATAAAAGCTAGGTGTGTAGCTTGAATATGGTATTTTAATGTGCACCCAGCCCCAGCAAAGGCAACCACAAACTCTGAATAGCTTGTAGCTCCAAGAAAGTTGCTGAGGGCCAGTCACGGAAGTGTTCCCCACTGTCTGCACCAGGTTCCTTCCAGGGAGGCCCAGGGCTGGCATATCCAGTGGCTAGCTGTGGAGAGCACTGGTTCAGGACCTAATGACCCTTACTGATGGTGTATCGCAACAGAGGGATCATTGGACACCAGGTCCAGCTGAGCGAGTTCTGCTTTCTGTGATCAGCACCTGCAGAACGGCTCGTGTGCAATGGACAGAATAGAGCTTCACAGTCGGCCAGCCTGGGTTCTGGATATCATGCCCTACAGGGCTAGATTCCACAGGGGGATGGGAGAGAGGTTTGGGACACAGACATTCAAGGTGAGGGTTCCCTCAAGATTACTGTTTGGTCCAGTCGAGGGGCTTAGCCACTTTCTGGAGGTGGCAAAATCAGCACCCTGGGAGGACTCTCTCAGTCTTCCTCCCTGAGACCAGGGGCTTCCCAGCTGGAAGAACTTCTGCAGCGGGGACTGTTGGCCCCACCCAATCTGAACCTGCTGCTCACATCGCTAGAGAGAAACAGAATTGGAGTATCCATCAGTGTCTGAGGGATTAGGCTCTGCAGTAAGGGCCACTTTCACTGTACTGAGATCTGACCAAGAGAGCCATAAGATAGGGGGTCCCATTAACATATTCCCAACCTCAGCTGCCCTAACTCACTAAGCTTGCAAACCCTGCAAAGGGGTTGGTGGGGTGAGGTCGGTCTGAGCCCACACCACAGTCTTTCTACAGAAGACTCTGTGGGAAGACCAGTCAGCTACAAGACGAGGTGGAGCAACTAAAAACACAGGGACAAATCTTATTGAACTTGGGTCTTTTATGGAGCTGCTTCATCTCTAAGCAGGAAGAAGCTGATCTTTATACACAGGTTGGCCCCTCCCATACTTCCCAGGCACAGAAAACACAGACACAAACAGTGAACAGAGCAGTAGCTCCAGAAGGTAGCCAATGGTGGGTTACAAGCAATGGCTGATGCCAACCCAAGAAGACCCAGAACACAACTAGTAGTGGATAGCAGACTGTATCAATGCTAGACTCAGCTAGCTACACAAGCAGCACAACCAAAGGAGAGTCCAGCAGGCACCAGACACAGCAAAGAATAAATATGCCCAAAAGGACAGGCACTACACAGTGTCTAATACACATGATCAAGGTAGACCCAGCCAGCCTCAAGGGATAACACCACCCACAAAAAAAACCCCAACTGCATTCAATATTCACGTACAACAGGGGGATAAACATTACCCTCAAAAAGTTTTCCTAGAGCAAGGAACTCAGGTGGCCTGGAAGTCAGTACCACTGAGCCCATCTTCCTCATAAAGATGTCATAACAAATTTCAAAGTCAGAGAAGAGCTACCTAATACACAGAAAATATGGGAAGACAAAGAAATATGATCTAAATGAAACAATAAGAGAAATCTCCAGATAAAGAACTAAATGAAATGGAAGTAACCAAACTACCAGATGTCGAGTTTTCAATAATGGTTATTAGAATGCTCAAGGATCTTAGAGCAACACTGAATGACCACAATGAGAACTTAAACAAAGAGACAGTAAGCATCAAAAACAACACTGAAATTATAAAAAAGAACCAGTCAAAAATGACAAATACAATATCAGAAATGAAGACTGCACTTGAAGGAATTAATAGCAGGCCGGATGAAGCAGAGAATTGAATCAGCAATTTAGAGGACAGGATAAATGAAAGCCCAAAAGCAGAGCAGCAAAAAGAAAAGCAGCTCAAAAAAAACTGAGGAAACTCTAAGAGAGCTCTGTGACAACATGAAGAGAAACAACATCTGCATCATAGGGTTACCTGAAGGAGAAGAGAACAAACAAGGGATAGGGAACTTGTTTGAAGAAATCATAGCTGAAAATTTCCCTAAATTGATGAAGGAACAAGTCACACAAATTCAAGAAGCACAAAGTGCCTTTAAAGATTAACCCACGGAGGCCAACACCAAGACACATCATAATAAAGTGCCAAAATTAAGAGAAAAAGAAAGAATACTAAAAGCTGCAAGAGAAAAGCAGTTAATTACCGACAGAGGAGCCCCAATAAGGATGACATCTGACTTCTCTACAGAAACACTTGAGGCCAAAAGGAATTGGCAAGAAATATTTAAACTGATGCAAAACAAGAACCTACAACCAAGTCTACTTTATCCAGTAAGGCTATCATTTAAAATTGAAAAAAAATCAAAAGCTTCTCATACCTAAAAAGACTCAAGAAATTCATTACAACCAAACTGCAAGAAATGCTAAGGGTCTTGCTATAAAAAGAGCAAAGAAAAAAAAGAAATCGAGAGAGAGAGCATTATAGATTTAAAGAATAAAATGGCAATAAATAAGTACATGTCGCCTGACCAGGCGGTGGTGCAGTGGATAGAGCATCAAACTGGGATGTGGAAGACCCAGGTTTGAGACCCCGAGGTCACCAGCCTGAGCACGGGCTCATCGGGTTTGAGCAAAAGCTCACCAGCCTGAGCCCAAGGTCGCTGGCTCAAGCAAGGGGCTACTTTATCTGCTGAATGCCCACGGTCAAGGCACATATGAGAAAGCAATCAATGAACAACTAAGGTGTTGCAACACACAACAAAAAACTAATGATTGATGTTCCTCATCTCTCCATTCCTGTCTGTCTGTCCCTGTCTATCCCTCTCTCTGACTCTCTGTCTGTTAAAAAAAAAAAAAGTACATGTCAATAATAACCTTAAGTGTATACAGATTAAATGCTCCAATCAAAAGACATAGGGTTGGCCTGACCCGTAGTGGTGCAATGGATAAAGAGTCAACTTAGAATGCTGAGGTCGCCCTGGCCAGTTGGCTCAGCGGTAGAGCGTCGGCCTAGCGTGCGGAGGACCCGGGTTCGATTCCCGGCCAGGGCACACAGGAGAAGCGCATATTTGCTTCTCCACCCCTCCACCGCGCTTTCCTCTCTGTCTCTCTCTCCCCCTCCCGCAGCCAAGGCTCCACTGGAGCAAAGATGGCCTGGGCGCTTGGGATGGCTCTGTGGCCTCACCCTCAGGCGCTAGAGTGGCTCTGGTCGCAACATGGCTACGCCCAGGATGGGCAGAGCATCGCCCCCTGGTGGGCAGAGCGTCGCCCCCTGGTGGGTGTGCCAGGTGGATCCTGGTCGGGCGCATGCGGGAGTCTGTCTGACTGTCTCTCCCTGTTTCCAGCTTCAGAAAAATGAAAAAAAAAAAAAAAAAAAAAGAATGCTGAGGTCGCTGGTTCAAATTCCTGGGCTTGCCTGATCAAGGCATATATGGGAGTTGATGCTTCCTGCTCCTTCCCCCTTCTCTCTCTTTCTCTTTCTCTCTCCTTTCTAAAAAGAAAAAAAAAGGCCTTGGGTTGATGCATGGATAAGAAAACAGGACC
The DNA here is from genome assembly GCF_036850765.1 of Saccopteryx bilineata. Lineage (NCBI taxonomy): Eukaryota > Metazoa > Chordata > Mammalia > Chiroptera > Emballonuridae > Saccopteryx > Saccopteryx bilineata. The sequence continues at coordinate 63,025,158 of NC_089490.1, read as the reverse complement.
TGCATATGTGCTGTTTACAGGAGACCCACCTCAACAAAAAATACTCATAGACTGAAAGTGAAGGGATAGAAAAAAGTATTTCATGCAAATGAAACTTTAAAAAAAGCTGGGGTAAAATACTTGTATGTGACAAAATAGACTTTAAAACAAGCTATAATAAAGGACAAAGAAGGTCTCCTTACATAATGATAAAGGGAGCAATCCAACAGGAAAGTATAACCATTGTAAATATCTATGCACCCAATATAAGAGCACCTAAATACATAAGGCATATTTTGATGGACATAAAGAGCGAGATCAATAGTAATAGTATAATAGTAGGGGATTTTAATACCTAACACCAATGGATAGATCCTCCAGACAGAAAATTGACAAAGAAACACACTAGATCAATTGGTATCTTCAGAACCTTTCACCCCAAAGCAGCAGAATATACCGTATTTTATTAAATATTTTAACACACCATTTGGTTCAGAATATTTTTTTCTTATTTTCCTCCTTAAAACCCTAGGTGTGTCTTATGGAGAGGAAATATGGTACATTATTTTCAAGTGCTCATGGTAAATTTTCTAGGATAGACCACATGTTAGTACACAAAACAAGTCTCAATAAATTTAAGAAGATTAAAATCATACCAAGCATCTTCTCCGATCACAATGGCGTAAAACTACAAATCAACTACAATAGAAAAACTGAAAAACATTCAAACACTCGGAGGCTAAATAGCATGTTATTAAATAACTAATAGGCCTGACCTGTGGTGGCGCAGTGGATAAAGCGTCAAACTGGAAACACTGAGGTTGCCGGTTCAAAATCCTGGGCTTGCCTGGTCAAGGCACATATGGGAGTTGATGCTTCCTGTTCCTCCCCCCTTCTCTCTCTCTCTCTAATGAATAAATTAAAAAAATCTTTTAAATAAATAAATAAATAAATAAAAAACCCCAGCTTGCCTGTTATGTGCTTGCCCCAGGCAACTAAGAGAAGCAACTACTATAAATTGATGCTTCCTGCTCCTACCCCATCTTTCTCTGTCTCTCCTCTTTAAAAAAAAAAAAAAAGAAGAAAAAAAAAGAAATAACTAATAGGTTAACAATGAGATCAAGGAAGAAGTAAAAAATTTCCTTGAAACAAATGAAAATGAACATACAAAAAACTAAAAATTTATGGGACACAGAGAAAGCAGTCCTAAGGAGGAAGTTTATAGCATTATAGACATACCGTAAGAAGCAAGAAAATGCTCAAATAAACAACATGAACCTGCACCGAAAAGAACTAGAAGAAAAAAATAAAATTAAAAAAGCCCAGAGGAAGTAGAAGGAAGAAAATACTAAAGATCAGAGCGGAAATAAATTACATTGAGGCTAAAGAAAGATACAAAAGATCAATGAAACCAAGAGCTGGTTCTTTGAAAAGGTAAACTAAATTGATGAATCTTTAACCAGACTCATTAAGAAAGAAAGAGAGACAACCCAAGTACATAAAATTAACAACTGACATCACAGAAATACAAAGGATTATAAGGCAACACTATGAAGATCTATATGCCAAAAAATTGGACAACCTAGGTGGAATGGATAAATTCCTAGAAACATATACTTTTCCAAAATTGAATCTGGAAGAATCAGAAAACCTAAACAGACCAATTACAACAAATGAAATTGAAACAGCTATCAAAAAACTCCCAGCTAACAAAAGTCCTGGACCACATGACTTCACAGGCAAATTTTTGCAAACATTCAAAAAAGACCTAAAACCTATCCTTCTCAAATTATTCCAAAAAAATCAAGAGGAGTGAAGACTTCAAAGCTCATTTTATGAGGCAAACATTATCTTCATTCCAAAACCAGGTAAAGACACTACAAAAAAAGAAAACTATAGGCCAATATCCCTGATGAACATAGATGCTAAAATTCTCAACAAAATATCAGCAAACCTGATCCAGCAATACATTAAAAAGATCATACATTATGATCAAGGGAGGCAAGGCTGGTACGATATTTGCAAGTCAATCAATGTGATTCATCACATAAACAAAATGAAAGATAAAAATCACATGATTGTATCAATAGATGCAGAAAAAGCATTTGATAAAATCCAACACCATTTATGATAAAAATTCTGAGCAAAGTGGAAATACAGGGGATATACCCCACCATAATAAAGGCCATCTATGACAAACTGACAGCCGACATCATACTCAATGGGCAAAAATTAAAAGCAAACCCCTTAAGATCAGGAACAAGGCAGGGGTGGCCCCTTTCACCACTCTTATTCAACATAGTCCTGGAAGTCCTAGCCACAACAATCAGACAAGAAGAAGAAATAAAAGGCATCCAAGTTGGAAAAGATGTAAAACTGTCATTATTTACTAGCGGGTGACATGATACTGCATATAGAAAACTCTAAAGTTTCAGTCAAAAAATTACTAGACATGATAAATGAATTTGGCAAAGTAGCAGGATATAAAATTAATATTCAGAAATCAGTGGCATTTTACATACTAACAATAAACTTTCAGAAAGAGAAATTAAGGAAACAATCTCCTTCTCTATTGCAACAAAAAAATAAAGTACTTAGGAATAAATTTAACCAAGGAGGTAAAAGACTTGCACTTGGAAAATTGTAAAACACTGGAAAAAGAAATTGAGGATGATACAAACAAGTGGAAGCATATACTGTATTCATGGATAAGAAGAATTAACATCATTAAAATGTCTATACTACCAAAGCAATCTATTCAATGTAATTTCTATTACAATACCAATGTATGCTTCAGAGATCTAGAAAAAATATTCCAAAAATTTATATGGAGCTAACAAAGAACCCAAATAGCCTCCAGCAATCTTGACAATGATTAACAAAGTGGGAGATATTATACTTCCGGATATCAAATTATACTAGAAGGCCATTGGAATCAAAATAGCTTGGTACTGGCATAAGAATAGGCCTACAGATCAATGGAACAGAACAGAGAACTCAGAAATAAACCCACACTTATATGGACAATTGATATTTGACAAAGGAGGTAAGAGTATACAGTGGAGTAAAGACAGTCTCTTTAATAAATGGTGTTGAGAAAACTGGACAAGTACATGCAAAATAATGAAACTAGACCACCAACTTACACCATTCACAAAAACAAACTCAAAATGGATAAAAGACTTAAATGGAAGTTGCAAAACCATAAACATCTTAGAAGAAAACATAGGTAATAAACTCTTCGATATCTCTAGTAGCAATATTTTTGCTGATATATCTCCACAGGCAAGTGAAACAAAGGACAAAATAAACAAATGGGACTATATCAAACTAAAAAGCTTTTGCACAGCTAAAGACACCATAAACAAAATAAAAAGACAACCCACACAATGGGAGAACATATAGTATTTGCCAATACATCTGATAAGGGGTCAATAACCAAAATTTATAAAGAACTTCTAAAACTCAACACCAGGATGGTAAACAGTCCAATTAAAAAATGGGCAAAGGAACTGAAGAGACACTTCTCCAAAAAGAACATTACAGATGACCAATAGGCATTTGAAAAATGTTCAACGTCATTAATCATCAGAGAAATGCAAATTAAAACCACAATGAGATATCACCTTACACTTGTCAGAACGGCTATCTTCAATAAATCAATACACAGCAAGTGCTGGCGATTGTGTGGAGAAAAGGGAATCCTCCTGCACTGCTGGTGGGAATACAGACTGGTGCAGACACTGTGGAGAACAGTATGGAGACTCCTCAAAAAATTAAAAATGAAACTGCCTTATGACCCAGCTATCCCACTTTTTGGACTATATCTTAAGAATTCCAAAATACTAATTTAAAAAAGATATTTACCCCCATGTTTATTGCAGCATTGTTTACAATAGCCAAGATCTGGAAACAGCCCAAATGTCCATCAGTGGATGAGTGGATAAAAAAGCTTGGTACATACACACAATGGAATACTATGTGGCCGTGAAAAAGAAGGAAATCCTACTTTTTGCAATAGCATGGATGGACCTGGAGATTATGATGCTAAGTGAAGTAAACCAGGCAGAGAAAGAAAAATGTCATGATCTCACCTATATGTGGAATCTAAGGAACAAGGTGAAATGAGGAACGGAATAGAGGCAGAGGTGGGGTCACAGGGAGCAGAGGGACAGCTGTCAGAGGGAACGGAATCAGAGAAGGGGAAGGGATTAGTGAAATTATATATACATAACACAGAGATAGAGATAACAGGACAACAAGTCCCAGAGGGAAGAGGGGAGAGAGTCAGGGAGAGGGGGTAAAAGGGGTATAATGGTGGGGCATGTCGTTGGGGGTTGAGGGTGTTATATTGAGTGGGACATTTGAATTCATATTAACACAATAAATTAAAAAATTTAGCCCTGGCCGGTTGGCTCAGCGGTAAAGCGCCGGCCTGGCGTGCGGGGGACCTGGGTTCGATTCCCGGCCAGGGCACATAGGAGAAGCGCCCATTTGCTTCTCCACCCCCCCCCTTTCTCTTTGTCTCTCTCTTCCCCTCCCGCAGCCGAGGCTCCATTGGAGCAAAGATGGCCCGGGCGCGGGGATGGCTCCTTGGCCTCTGCCCCAGACACTAAAGTGGCTCTGGTCGCAGCAGAGCGACGCCCCGGAGGGGCAGAGCATCGCCCCCTGGTGGGCAGAGCATCGCCCCTGGTGGGCGTGCCGGGTGGATCCTGAACGGGCGCATGCGGGAGTCTGTGTGACTGTCTCTCCCCGTTTCCAGCTTCAGAAAAAAAAAAAAATTTAGTAAAAATATTTTTTTATTGATTTTAATTTATTGTGTTTACATAGATTCTAGTGTTGCCCTGAATGCACCCCCCTCCCCTGTATTCCCCTCAACATCTCCCTTGCCCTCTCCCCATAGCCCATAGCGCTCTCCCCTCTTCCCTTCAGGTTTATCCCATCCTATCATCCCCTTTCCCTCTGGTGTCTTTTCCTCTGGTCCCTTTGATTCCTCCTCTGTCTCAATTTTGTTCCTCAGTTCACATTGTTCATTGGATTTCTCAAATGAGTGAGGTCATATGATAGTTTTCTTTTTACTGTCTGACTTATTTCACTTAACATAACAGTTTCCAGGTTCATCCATGTTGTCACAAAAGGTAAGATTTCCTTCTTTTTCATGCCCCCATAGTATTCCACTGTGTATATGTACCACTGCTTTTTAACCCACTCGTCCACTGATGGACACTTGGGCTGTTGCCAGATCTTCGCTATTGTGAACAATGCTGTCATAAATATGGGGGTGCATTTCTCCTTTTGAAACAGTACTATGGTGTTCTTGGGGTATATTCCTAGAAGTGGGATAGCTGGGTCAAAAGGCAGTTTCATTTTTAATTTCTTGAGGAATCTCCATACTGTTTTCCACAGTGGCTGCACCAGTATGCATTCCCACCAGCAGTGCAGGAGGGTTCCCTTTTCTCCACATCATCGCCAGCACTTGCTGTGTATTGATTTATTGAAGATAGCCGTTCTGACAAGTGTGAGGTGATATCTCATTGTGGTTTTAATTTGCATTTCTGTAATGATTAGTGATATTGAGCATTTTTTCATGAGCTTTTTGGCCATCTGTATGTCCTCTTTGGAGAAGTGTCTATTCATTTCTTTTGCCCATTTTTTGATTGGATTGTTTATCTTCCTGGTGTTGAATTTTACAAGTAATAAATTTTGCTTATTAACCCCTTATCAGACATATTGTCAAATATGTTCTCCCATTGTGTTGTTTGTCTTTTTATTCTGTTCTTATTGTCTTTAGCTACAAAAGCTTTTTAGTTTGATATAGTCCCCAAAATTTTTTATTATGTAAAAAAAAAAGTAGTCACAGCAAGTGTGAAGACGACTCTGGAAGAAGGTCACAGGGATGGCATCAGAGAAGAAATGACTGTCACCACCTTTCAATCACATGCCCCTCTGGGGCCCTTCCTCATGCTGACATTTCCTGTAGGGCCTTCCCACCCAGAAGAGCTGATCCTTCACTGCTTTGACAATGTCCAAAGAAGAGAAAGAAGCTGTTGTAGGGGAAGCCAGCCCATAAGGGCTCACTGGTAAGCTCCTCTCCTGTCAGGGACAACCAAGACGTTCCACACTCAGATTTTGAAAAATTTAAAAAAGCAGCATCAATTTTAAAGATGTAGGAAGCACCTTCTGTTTTGTCTCTTCATCCCTCAGGATTTTCTGTGAAGTTCTCTCCTGTTTTCTAAGACTGGCCTGCTCTCCCATGGGCTTACCTCCTAGCAGGGGTCCCCAAACTTTTTACACAGGGGTCCAGTTCACTGTCCCTCGGACCGTTGGAGGGCCGCCACATATAGTGCTCCTCTCACTGACCACCAATGAAAGAGGTGCTCCTTCCGGAAGTGCTGCAGGGAGCCGGATAAATGGCCTCAGGCGGCTACACGCAGCCTGCGGGCCGTAGTTTGGGGATGCCTGCGAGGGCTCTGCCCAGGGCAGCCACGTCCAGCGCAGGCTTGTTCCTAGGCAGCTGCACTGGTGCAGGCGGGAGCACCAACTCACGCTGAGCAGCAGCCTTTTCCAGGCGGTTTGGAATGAGGTCTAAGAGTCTATGCCCCAGCGTCACCTTCTTTGAGCCAAAGAGGGGTCCTTGAGACATCTTAGCATTCACCTAATAAATTCCTCTCTGGGCTTAGACTAGCTGAAGTGTGTTTTTATTCACAAAACAGTCTTAGCCAATATATTATGGCTCTAAGAAAAGATTTCTTAAATGGGCTTTCCACTAAATGCAAATAGCAAATAAACCTTAAAAATGTTCAACTTCTTCACCTAGATGTGGAATCTAAAGGGCAAAATGAACAAACAATGAAATGGAAACAGACCCAGATACATAGAACAGACTGACGGTGGAGGGAGGGGCGGGGGAGGGGCTGGGAGATAAAGGGGCGGGGATTGAGAAGGACGAATTGGTAGTTACAGGACAGTGATGGGCATGTGAAGCAGAGCACAGGGAATACAGCGGATAGTACTGTCATAGCTGTGGGTGTACCTGGTGGGCACTAGAAATATCGGGGGAACACTTTGTAAAAGTGCATGATAATACAAAATAATATTAAATGTAGAATGTAATTGAGAATTTTATTTTCTTAATTTAAAAGAATGTTCAACCTCACCGACAAACAAGGATATAAAAATTAAACAATTAAATGTCTTTAACTTGGCAAAACTTCTAAGAAAGGGTAACTTTGAATGATGGCAAATGTTTTAGATATAAACTCAGACACTGTTGGTAGGATATTAACTGGTACAAACTAAGAAGTTTGCTGATAATTATCAAAAGTCTTAATACATTCTTCCCCCTAAGTGAGAAGCAGGGTGGGGGGGCAGACAAGACTCCCGCATATGCCCGACCAGGATCCACCCGGCCCCTCTGTGACTTTGCTCCACTGCAAATGGAGACATTCTAGTGCCTGAGGCAGAGGCCATGGAGCTGTTCTCAGCGCCCGGGCCAACTTTGCTCCAATGGAGCCTCAGCTGCGGGAGGGGAAGAGAGAGACAGAGAGGAAGGAGAGGGAGAGGGGTGGAGAAGCAGATGGGCGCTTCTCCTGTGTGCCCTGGCCAGGAATCGAACCCAGGACTTCCACACTCCGGGCAGACGAGGTCTACCACTGAGCAAACCAGCCAGGGCGGAGTCTTAATAATTCTCAACATTGAGCCCATTTATTCTAATTTTGAGCAAATAATGAAACAAAGTCTATGCCCATAAATGTTCATCACAGCATTATGTGAGTGAAAAATTATAAGCAACTTTAAAGTCTAACAGTATGAAATGGTTAAATAAACCATGTTGTATTATGCTGAAATATGAAGCCAAGGACAAGGGGAAATACTTATAAAATTAGAAAAAACAGGAAGCATAACTGTGGAATCTCCATATGCAGGAATAGACACCACCATCGCTTAACATGTCTCAGATGGCTTATTAAATTTAAAAATAGGCTAAAAATTTAAAAGAAAAGTACAGCATGTTTCAATTTTTGTTTAAAAGTGATAACTTTGTAGGTTACTACTTACTATATAAGAGAAAACCTATAGGAAAATACACCAAACCAAGATTAAAAGAGATTGCTGAGGGGTGACAATATGCTACATTGTTCTGCAATGTGAAATATCCCCCCAATGAACGTGTTATTTTGTAAGCTCTTAAAAAGTATCTTTGTATTTAAAAATTATATCTACCATACATTTTTTATTAATTTACAAAGGGAAGCCTGACCTGTGGTGGCACAGTGGATCAAATGTCAACCTGGATTGCTGAGGTTGCCAGTTCGAAACCCTGGGCTTGCCCAGTCAAGGCACATACAAAAAACAATCAGTGAACAACAAAAGTCAGGCAATTATGAGTTGATACTTCTTGCTTTCACCACCCTCTCTCTCCTCTCTCTGGGAAATCAATAAATAAAATCTTTACAAAAAAAGATAAAAAGATATGAATGGCAATAAATACATATCTATAAACAATTAAACCTAAAAAAAACCAAAATAAACAAGCAGAACAGAATCAGACTCATAAATACAGAGAACATTTTGACGGTTGCCAGATGGGAGGGGGGTTGAGGGGGATGGATGAAAAGATAAAGGGATCAAGAAATACAAACTGATAGTTACTGAGTAGTCACACGGATATAAAGTACAGCATAGGGAATATAATCAATAATATAGAATATATAATTATATATATTATACATACATATATAATACATAATTATACATATACATTATACATATATAATTATACATATATAATATATACATATAACTATGTATGATGTCAGATAGGTATGAGACATATAGGGATGATCACTTAGTTATATCACATCTAATCACTGGGGTGTATACCTGAAACTAATATAATATTGTGTCAACTGTAATTGATAAATAAAAAATGATTTAAAAAAATGAATGCAGAACCAAAAAGTATGTACACTTGTAATTTTGATGACTACAGCCATAATTTTATGGGATACTCCAGTTTATACTTCTATCTGCAATCTATTGGAATTCCCGCTTTCCTGAATGCTCATCCACATATTATGTCATCAAATTCTTTGATCTTTAACAATATGAGAAGTATACTAATGCATAATTCTGATTTGCATTTCTGTTAAAGCAATATTGAACGTCTGTTCCAGCAGGTATGACAACAATAAGATTTTACCTTTTCTGTGAACTTTTCACATCTTATTACTTTATGTGAAAAAGCTTTTCAAAATTAAATAAAAAGTGTTCTGATCAACTAGGAGTCAAATGTCCTTTGACTATAAAAAAGCAAAGATAATTTTCATGAAGTCATTAGCCAATTTGCATAAGTTAATGTTATTATTACTCATAAGAAATGTTATTACTCATCACTGAAACAGAATGAATTGAGAATGGTACTTGATTTCTGTGATATTTTTTTCAAAAACCCCGTAACACCAGGATAATCATGAGGAAGACATCAGATGAATCCAAACTGAGAGACATTCTACAAAGTATCTGACCAGTATTCCTCAGGACTGTCAAGGGCTTCAAAAACAAAGAAAGTCTGAGAAACTATTACAGATCAGTGGAGCTTAAGCAGACGACTAAAAACTGTAATGTGATAGCTTGGATGGTATTCTAGAACAGAAAAAGGTTATTATAAAAAATACTAAGGAAATCTGAGTAAACTATGGAGTCTAGTTAATAAAAAATGTATCAACATGGTTTCATTAGCTGTGACAATGTACATACTAACGTAAGACGTTAATACGTAATAGGGAAAACGAGGAGCAGGTTACTGTGAGAACACGGCACCACTTCTGTACCTTTTCTGTAAATCTAACACAATGCTTGAATAGTTTATTTAAATAAAAAAGTAAAACTGAGAGATGGATAAAGGAGTGCTTAGAGAGTAACTATGTAACAAAGACAGTATAGCCAAAGTAGTACTGCTTATCTAGATGCTGAGCATGTAAGTATTCACTAAAATGTTTTCTTTTCCTTTTTATGGAAGTTATCCGGGTGACACTGGTTTAAATTTTTTTCAACTTTGCTTTATGCTTGAACAAAATTCATAATAAAACATTGAGGAAAATACACTTACATGTTAAAATAAAATTAGAAAAAGAAAGAAAAGAAAAATTCAGAATACAGAGCATCCTATAAAAAACAACTGGCCTGGATTCTAAAAGTTTGTATGACAGGAGGGGGAAAAGCTGAATGAAGGAATCAGGGACTCTTCTAGATTTACAGAGACCCCAGGGATAACACAAATACACAAGAGATCCACTGGGTCCTGGGCTGGGATTAAAAATAAAAACCAGACGAAAACCACCATGCTGTGCACCTGAAACTAATACATAATAATATTGAATGCCAACTGTAATTGAAACATAAAATTTAAAAAACAAACAGGTGTTCTCCCTCTTGCGTGCACACCTGCCCCCGCCACACTCCTCAGAGATGCTGCTTTTGCTCTTCTCTCTCCTAAACTCCCAGGGTCCTTCTTTACCTAATTTGTTTCCTGAGCCTATGCAGCCCAGCTATCTCACTTCTGCTATCTCTATAACTTTCTAAACGTTCTCTTACAATTTGGGAAAAGCAAAAACAGTTATGAAATAACATTTTGGGAGAACTGAGAAAATCTGAACTGGATATTATGCAATTATTATTTTCTCAGACATGACGACGGTATTGTATTCTGAGAGTAAAAGTGTTATTCTTCTCAGTGCACTCTGAAATATCTGGAGAGAGGAGTCAGGACAGTCTGCGACGAAGTCTCACTCAGCTCAGCAGGAGGGAGAATGTGTGTGAGGGAGACACAGGCAACTGGAGCAACGTGAACTGAGTCGAGGTGGAGGGTTGTACACGCATTCATTATACTTCTATTTCAACTTTTCTCTAAGTTTGAAAATTTCAAAATACAAAGTTGGGAAGAGAAAAAACCCACAGACATGATCATTCTAATTTTGTGTGTAATGGGAAAGGGGGACAGAGCACACGGGCATATAAAGACTGGAAGAAAATAAACCCAAATATTGATAGTGCTTTCTCATCATGGTGGGCTTATTGGTAATTTGTTTTCCTTTCTAATTTTCATACTTTTTTAAATGCTCTGTATTAGGTATACATTACTTTTATAAACAGAAGCAATTTAAACATGTTCTTTGAAAATTTAAATAAGCAGACTTTTAACAAAATCATGTAAACGGGCCTCTTCCCGGTCAGCTCAGCACCACGCTCAGGGCCAAGTCTGCGGAACAGAGGCTGTGCTCAGGGTCTCCCCATCACGTGCCCCCCGAGCCCCCGAGCCCAGGCCGCTGCCTCGCTTACTTGGTGGTGGGTCTTGCTCTCCATGTGCCCCAGCTTTATGTTCATTTTGTCCTGAACCGACCCCAGCTCTGCCTTGATCTCCTCCACAGTTGCCTCCAACTGATTCTCCAGCTTGTTGATCAAGGGTTCACATCGACAACCATTTATTGGTGCCTAAGAAGGAAACAGAAAAGCAGTCAATCCAACTCATTTGTTCCTTCCAAAATCAGTTTCCCTTACCCATCATGTGCCAGTCAGTACAGTGGGGGGGGGGTGCAGGTGACAGAGACAGACTCAGCCCTGTCCTAGCTGGGGAACGACCACAGGCCAAGCTGGGTCCAGGAGGCACTAGGAGGACTCAGAGAGGGTAATGTGGTCCCAATCTTTTTAAAGTTTTTTTATTTTTATTGATTTGAGAGGGGGGTGGGGGTGTAAAGAGGGGAGGTAGGGAGGAAGGAAAAGATGGAGGGAGGGAGAAGGAGACAGAAACTTCAATTTGTTATTCCACTTATTTTTGCATTCATTGGTTGATTCTTGTATGTGTCCTTACCGGAGCTCGAACCCACAACCCTGGCATATCAATACAATGCTTGAACCTACTGAGCTATGCAGCCAGGACCCTCAGGCCGCTTTATCCACTCTTGGCTCTCAAGATTACCTGAGTCACCTAGGTACGATGCACGAAGTCTTGTAAACCACCTCCCAGCCTTTGCCTGGGCCTAAGCGACAGGGTTTACGCCACAGTTTAGGTGGGGCGGACCATCTCTCTTGTCTTCAAAGCTCTTCCTACTTAAACGAATGTCTGAAGTGGATGTTAGCCCCCAGATACAGTGTTCAAAGGACAACCCTGCTGAAGGCCTATGGCCCCAGCACCCGACAGGGCTCAGCAGGTACCTGCATCACCTTCCCGTCCTTGCCCCGGTACAGCGTGTACAGCTGGTATGCTCTGAACTCGTGGGGTGGGGGTGGGGGTGAACATCGATGTCTGGGCCTCTTTTTAGGATGATTGTGAGCACGCAGGTTCTTCTGGTGTCCAGGCTGTTGGTCTGCAGGTGGGGTGGGGTCAGAAAATGCTGACACCTGTGGGAGAGGAAGAGACAACACCCCTCAACACTGTGACAACTGCAAGACTGACCCTTGGCCGGTGGCTCCCATCTCACCCACTACTGGGCAGAGAACCCCCCCACCCCCCGCTTTGTCTCGTGGAGTTTTACTCGCAGCACCATGAAATACACCAGCATGCTCGCCTTGTGTCTGCTGCCACCCAGCTTTAATTTCTATGCTCTGGCTCCAACCAGCCAGCCAAGCAGAGCAGCTTTGTAGCTGTGGGGCATGATGCCATCCTCACGGCCTTCCACCACCCAGCTTCCCAGCCCCCTCTCACTGCTTTCACGTGCCTCCTGACCTTGGGCCTTGACTTTCTCCTGTTGTCCTTTGCTTGGGGCTCTGGGGAGGCAGACAGGACATCTTCTCTGGCCTCTTCTTTTCTGGGTGCAGCCTGATCACTGCTAGGGGTGTCTCCCCCCGAGACACTTCCCTACAGAGAGGAAAGAAGCCCAAAAACCTCTTCTATTTGCTCTCTTGACCTTTTTCAATAATGGCGTAAAAGTCTGTTTGCAAGACTATATCCACCACAGAACCTATGAGAACCTTTGCCAATAACAAATCTCAGACCTGGGGTCCCTGCTTGGTGGTCTTAACTGAATATGTGGACTTTTCCCAGTTAGTTGAATACTTGGCTTTTACTTAATTAGGTGCCAAACTAAATATAATCTTGGATCTAATTATATGTGAACTTCAGGAACCTACCACACACACAAAACCCCTCAGTATGAGAGATTTCTGGTCCATCTCATTTCAACAAAAAAACCACCCCACTCATTCTTTGAACTTGAACTCCCATAATTCATAGCAGAGAGAATCCTCTGAAATAAAAAACAAAAATAACATGTTTCTAGTCCTTGTGAGAACTTTTATAAATTATTATGTACAACTCACACACAGAAATGTAATGACAGTTACAATGCCTTAACCCTGGAAATTGATAAGAGGACTCTGAAATACCAGATAAGAATAAGTACTCGGTATAAACTTAATGTGCCTCAAGTTCTCTGTCTCCTGGTCTTCTTCCTCCTGGGAGAGCTACGAGAGCATGATTCATTCCTACTACTGTGGAGAGCAGTGCAAGCTGTTCACTGCACAGGGGTGCCTGGCGCGGGGTCAGTGGGGCCCGGGGCTGAAACCCAGCCTGGGCTCTGTTCACCATCTGTGCCCCTGCCCAGAGAGCACAGCCTCAGTCCATTCCCTACGCAGAAAGAGGGACACAACTGTGCCAGTGGTTCTCAAAATTTCGTCCACATCAGAATCACCTGGAGGACTTGTCCAAACAGATTGTTGGGCCCCACCCCAGAGTTTCTGATCCAGCGGGTCTGAGGTGAGGCCTCAAAATTTGCATTTCTGACGAGGTCCCAGATGACACAGCGGACACCACACTGAGAAAAGCACTGGGCAGTGTCAGAGAGGCAGTGCTGTCCACCGGGCAGGGGCGAGGCCACAGACGCAAGGGGCAAGTGACAGTGTCTGCACACGGTGCTGGGGGCAGCACGCACACAGGCACGCGATCTAAGAGCCTGGGGAGTGGGGCCCACGAGCCAAAGGGAACAGACTGGCAGCAGTTCGAAGGACCCCAGAGAGAGGAGGAGACAGAGAGGGCACGGGAACTCCCAGGCGAACGCAGAGGAGGTGGGGAGGCAGTCCCCGCCCCCGAGAGGGGTGGAGCTGGGCAGGGCAGGAGAGCTGCCCCCACCTTGCTTTGTGCCGCCTCATCTCTGGGCACAGACTGAGCTCTCCTCTCTTCCTTGAGCCTCTCTCTCTTTTTCCTCAGGCTTCGCCCACGACTGAAGCGCAAGACCTGAAGGAGGCAAGAGGCATCGTTACAAACTGGTGCAGCACTGGCGTGAGAGACTTGTCCTCGGACCCGGCCTCTGATCTAACGGCCCTCGTAGGGGAGACCGAGCATTCCCATCAAGCACCTCAGACCACCCGCAGTGCCTCCTAGGCCTTGGGCTAGGCACTGTAGAGACCCAGAGCTGGACATTATCACTGACCTCAAGGAGCTTACAGTCTGTGACAATAACGGGCATTTCCGTACCAGGCCAGGGAGACCAGGGTGTGTGCAGGCTGTGCACTGCTAAACCCAGAGAGCACCATTCATACAGACTAGAGAGAGACGGGACAGGAATGGCGCCCCCTGGAGCAGGGCAATGCAGCAGTCCTGTGCCAGGCACTATCTTGGTACACTGGGTCCAAACTAGCCCATTCGATTTTCTCTTGGTCAAACCATATCCAAGTCGTATATAATTTGATTGAAAATGATTGAGGTGAATCTATGATCCATGGTACTGACCATGGGGCACGAATCTCTTCCCCCAAATGAAGCCTTTGGTGGGCCCCTTAGAGTGTGCAGAGGTGGATGGATACAGGCAAGCGCCCATGGGGTCCAGAGACCCAGGATGAAACTCAGCCGCCAGCTGCAGGATCTCTGGGCAAGTCCTGAGACCCCCGTGCTCTATCTAGCTTCTCAAATGTAAACACAGGAAGGGGTGTTGCAATTAACCAAAACAAAGGAGGTAGCTGGCACACCCTGGACCTTCAGTAGCTGTCAGCCACCACCCCGCCCACCTTGGTGGCTTAGAGCTCCGTAACTGGCAGGGGATGTTTAACCAGATCTCTGAGCTGCTGGAAACCTTCACTGGTTCAGCTCCACACCCTTCCCCCAGCCCCCTACTCACACTTCCAGGGTTCACCCCCTTCACCAAGGAGGTTCAGAAAGTAAAAACACTTTTCAAGGTCACATTCTCTTTCTGCAATAAGTCAGCATTTTATTGTCCTCTTGTACAAACAGGTATGGACCCTCTGAAGTTCAGCATACTAATTTCATCTCAGTTTCTTTTCTTTTCTTTGTATTTATTTGTTTTGCAGGACAGTAAACAGAGGTATCAATGTCCAGGCAACAGCATCATAAGCACTAGGAGCACTAAGTGGAACACTGTTTTTTTTTAAAGACCTATTATTTTAAAGATTTTATTTATTCATTTTACTGAAGGGGGGGGGGAGACGGAGAGAGAGAGAAGGGGGAGGAGCAGGAAGCATCAACTCCCATATGTGCCTTGACCAGGCAAGCCCAGGGTTTCACACTGGCGACCTCAGTGTTCTAGGTCGATGCTTTATCCACTGCGCCACCACAGGTAGGCTTCATCCCAGTTTCAGACTTTCTTCTTATGTTTATTATATCATTATATTCAAGTGAAGCCATTACAACAAAAAAAAGCTTCCACAGGAAGTGGGTACTACAGAAAGGGAAGTCCCTGGCAATATCTGCCTGTGAATAACCTGATTTTTAAACCCTACTCTCATCCTCCTAGTTCTGAACGTCTAGGAACTCCTGGGTCCATACGATGAAAATTACTTTTCTCACATTAGGACAATGTGGGCCTTTTCTACTCTTGGTCTCTCATGAGTGTACAGCAGCATTTACCAGGGGCTGCACCCACGAGGCTGCAATAGATAATAGAGGAATCCTGCTATCTTCTGAGTCAGACGGTAAGAAGATCTGCAAAAATATAAAACAATGCTGCTCTTGTCAATTTTTGTTCTGAAAAATTTTTTTTCTTTCACAAAACCATGCTATTTCTATGAACACGTAATGGACTCCTGATTTTTAAACTAGTAAACATCTTTAACCTTTCTCCAGTTTAATTTTAAATATGGTAACTATTGATGCATAAAATTCACATAAACAAAGCTCCCTAGTGGGCCTCCAAAATATTTTAAAATGGAAAAGGTTCCTTAAACCAGAAGTTTGAGAACCACTGTCCTGAGCCATTTCTAAAGCTAAATGTAGACTCACTAGAGAGTCAAGTCAGACGAAAGGAAGTGATAGAGCCTGTCACTCATCCAGTGTATACCCTTACAGCAGGACTCAGTGCCACACTCAGCCTGAGATTTGGTTTCAGAAGCATTTCTGAATCATGTCAATCAAAATGAAAAGTGACACTCAGAGGTCACCCAACCCAAAAATAATCATCAGAAAAATTGCCTCCATAGACCATGTTACTAGCCAGTGGACAATAACTTTGTATGGTCTACAGCCTCTCAGTAAACCAGATATCGACCAAATAAAACATCATCAATCTTCCCCAATTCATAGAAATCAGAGGATATTGATCTTTCAGCCTTGAAAAGAAATACCCCTAGTACTGCTGTGAACCACCGCAATCCATGATCAACTAAGGTGCCAGGGCAAAGGGATTTCTTATTTCAGACCAACAGCCAGTAAGGCTATTTCTGTAACTAGAGAACAAAAGGTTAGAATTGTGTTGAGAATAGGATTTAGCATGTAAAATGCTACAAAATAAACTTTTATAAAATGTCACCCTATTTGCTATTCAATATGGATGTGGAAAAACTTGCCTATGCCATTTTTTAACACTACAGGAGAATTGCATAGGAAAAACTGCCTATAGTAAATCTTCCTTGTGAATTAAGAGCCTTGGGCTCTGGAAGACAAACAAGAGGTGGGTCAAAGGCCCATCAGTCTGTATGTACCTGGGATCCCACCCCTAAGCCAAGACCTGATGACCCTCAAATGGCTGAGCACGTGGCTGGCTGTCCCCCCAAATGCTGAATGCTAGATAACTGTGATGAATTCTAACACTTACATAGCACCCTGTACTTTTTGATCCATGAGAGACTACCAGTTTTCCACCAGGGTGCACGGATTGACTACACTGATGATTTCTTTGTAAATAATGGCGGGAGGTGCAGCCCTTTCCCAAAGTGCGCTGACCGGCACCCATCGGGGGCTCTGTGGACTACACAGACCACTGAGAAGGACCAACTCCAATGCCAAGAGGGTGATCAATTTTGCAAAAGACAAAAAATCTTAATCATTTCCAGAAACTCCTTATATCAGGCATGTTTTTAAAATTTAAATGAAATTAAGGCCACGCAGAACCCGGGCTAGCCAGGACTGAGCTAAGAGGCAGCAGGCTGGTGTCCAGGGTCTTCCTCTGGCTCCCGGACACTATCTTCTCTCAACAGTAGCCAGGAAAGGTGGAAAGCAAATCAGTGTTCACTATGATGTACCACAGAATAGCTCCCACTGGGAAATACCTCAATGTGCTACATTACGGAAATGGTTTAACGAAATATAGACAGCAATGGAAAGGAATGCTATGCCTCCATTAGGATGAATTGTGATGAGCACAGAACAATTTCCTATTATTGTTAGAATAAAGGCAGCCTACAAAGCGTACGTACATTGTAGTCACAATTATGTAAAATGTATGTGTTAGTGGAAGTTAATAAGAAGAAATAAAAGTTATTTCAGGGTGCTGAAATTATGACTAACTTATGAATGATCACTATTAAATTTCTTTTTTACTTAGGTCATTTCAACTTCAGCTCAAATGATCTGTCATCATTTTTAAAAAATTGAGATTACCAAAATACCATTATTCAATAAAAAAGAAAAGAAAATTAGACTCCATTTAACTGCCTCTAAATAGACATTTGCTTTGTCTGCTCAGAATGGGCCCCTCCTTCCCATCCTTCTCTAGAAAATGCCCATTGGCCACCTGGTCAAACGAGTGCAGCCATCTTCTTAAAGCCTCTTCTCACTTGTTCTGGGCCCTTGCCCCAAGCTCTCCTACAATTATTTATTTATTATTTTTTAATTCAGTGAGAGGAGGGGAGGCAGAGACAGACTCCTGCATGCGCCCCAACTGGAATCCACCCGGCAAGCTGACTAGGGAGCAATGCTCTGCCCCTCTGGGGCATTGCTCCATTGTTCAGCAACTGAGCTCTTCTTAGGCCCCAGGTGGAGGCCATGGAGCCATCCTCAGAGCCCAGGGCCAACTAGCTCCAATCGAGCTATGGTTGCAACAGGAGAAGAGAGAGAGAGAAAGAGAGAGAGAGAGAAGCGAGGGGGGGTGGAGAAGCAGATGGGTGCTTCTCCTTTGTGCACTGACCAGGAATTGAACTTGGGACATCCACATGCTGAGCCAACGCTTTACCACTGAGCCAACCGGCCAGGGCTCCTGCGATTTTTTAAACTGAAACTTTTTCCTGGCAGAGTACCAGGGGAGTTATATAATCCAGGATGCTGGTAGTGACAAAATGATGCCCCTGTATGAAGAGCAGCCTGCCGGGCCTGAGTCTCCGGTTCCGGTTACCCTGGAGGCCCACAGTAATCCCTGTTTCCCACTGCCTGGATGGTAAGCCCATCAGCTCCCTACTGAAGTTAGTTTGAATTGGCTTCAGGAGATTGCAACCAGAGAATCCCAATGGCCTTGTAGCCCCACATAATCGATACAATAGAAAATGCGATCAATCCTACCTGGGGAGCTTTAGTGAGAAGTAGAGCAACTTCCGGGTTATTGTGGTAGCGGGCAGTCTCCAGTGGGGTCTGGCATGCCTAAGAAAAGGCACAGGGAGGACAAGTGAGGACTGGCCGCCCACCCTGCACAGCGCCCTGCGTTCAGTCACACCAGCACCGACACGTGCTCAACAGGACAGACATGCCACGGCCCTGCTCTGGAGCCTGCTCCCAACCAGGGAGCCAGGTTCCACCTGAGGACACAGCAAGAGCAGTTACGTGCTGGCCAGGTCAGCAGGGAGTGCTCCTGGAGATGAAGGTCTAGGGCGCTGCCTACCAAACAATGCTTTCTGGAAAGAGATGAGGGAAGGGAAAAATCAGACAGGGTCAAGGTAGAAGATTTCTGTTGAAGCAACTTGAAGGATCATAAAATCTAGCCAAGCAATGACTTTCCCCTGGGGAACGGGGGAGAAGGGCAGGTGAGGGTCCAGCCAGTCTCAGGAACTGGATTTTGAAAACCAATTAGGAAGCTACGGCCATCACGGAGGCTCTAGGGAGATTAAGCCAAACACCAAGAGTTGATAACGGTAGGATTCAAGGGACGGGAAAGGTGTTCAAGGCATCATGGGAGACATACCATAAGGTACCACCCAATACAGGTACTAGAATTGTGAAGAGGAAGGGAAAACTAAATACTAGAGCCTTCACCTGCTTCAACACCCTTGACTCCCCAAACACACCACCATTCTGCCCTCTGAGTCTGTGATATTTCGGGAGGACAGAGACCATAGGCAGCCTTGAAAAAGGGGTGCCTGAGTTTGATGGCTACTATAGGATCTGGGAGGGAAAGAGAGAGAGAAGGGTGGGAGAGGAGGGAGGAGAAAGAGAGAGAGAAGGGTGGGAGAGGAAGGGAGGAGGAAGAGAGAGAGAGAGAAGGGGGAGAGGAAGGGAGGAGGGAGAGAGAAAGAGAGAAGGGTGGGAGAGGAAGGGAGGAGGGAGAGAGAGAGAGAAGGGGGGAGGAAGGGAGGAGGGAGAGAGAGAGAAGGGGGAGAGGAAGGGAGGAGGGAGAGAGAGAAGGGGGAGAGGAAGGGAGGAGGGAGAGAGAGAGAAGGGTGGGAGAGGAAGGGAGGAGGGAGAGAGAAAGAGAAAAGGGTGGGAGAGGAAGGGAGGAGGGAGAGAGAGAGAAGGGGGGAGAGGAAGGGAGGAGGAAGAGAGAGAGAAGGGTGGGAGAGGAAGGGAGGAGGGAGAGAGAGAGAAGGGTGGAAGAGGAAGGGAGGAGGGAGAGAGATATTGAGAGAGAAGGCAGGAGTAAGATAAGGCAATTTTGGAGAGAAAGGAATTAAAAATTTTGAGGCAAATTAATCTGATGACCACGTGGCCATTTTTTTAGGGACTACATCTGTATACAGTAACACCCACTTGTTAGCTTACTTGGGCAGCCCTGACCTTTTTCATGCCAGGATGTGCTTGCTCCCTTCAGCTAGGAATGTAGAGATGACCCCTCAGGGCTTGTCAGCTCAGGGGGTTGCCAAGAGCAAGGCTCTCCTCCAGTCTACTCCTGGGGGCCCCAGGGGTTCCGCTATTCAGGACTCCACACTCCTCCAGGGTGAGGCTGGTAAGGCTATATGCCCTCAGAGTCTAGGGGGTGAGGAAGTAATGACCTGTCCCGCTCTGGACTGGGGTGGAAAGGGCTTTAGAAATCACGGCTACAACTTGACTTACATTATTAACAATGGTCCCATCTGCTCCAGCTTCCAGTAAGATTTTAACCACCTTCCTGTGGTTTAGGGAAGCAGCAACATGAAGTGCTGTGTCTCCAGCCTGAAATTAATCAGAAGAGAGCCTGCTAAACCCCATGGGGCCATGGCCCACAGCCCTCTAGCTTTTCTTCCTGCGGCCTGGTGGTGGCTTTTCAAAGTCAATCTAAGATTTGCTGAAGACTGATAGGGGGCCCTCTGCTCAAGTGTTATGTGGTTCTTTTTAAAGATCGTGGAACTAAATGAGCTCTGTACAAACATCACATTATTTTCTGACTGGGGATACCAGAAATCACAGGATTAAGTGCCAGGGGTAAAGTAATGCCAGGCTGGGGCTGCTAAGAATACTCGGAGCCGGATCCTTACACTGAGGCGGGAAGATGACAGGTGCCCAAGGGCCAGTAGGCAGGCCATCCTGGAGCTCTGGACCATGTCCCACTACCTAGGAGGTGTAGAGGGAAGAGAACCCTTGGTTTCTGAGTGCTAGAATGAGCGATGCTGCAAAGATCGCTGCTTCTACAAGTTCCGGTGGGGATGCGAGGGGGCCTCCGGGAATCACTGCGCAGGCTCACAGGTTCTCTGTTGGGCGGAGTGACTGAGAGTCAGTGTTCATTTAACTATTTTCAACCTCTTACCACAAAGCCTTTAAGTTTTCATATTTTCTTTATACAAAAATGTTTCAGACAATTAACTCTGAAAGGAGGATTAGGACAATTCCAAATGCAGATGCTGGGTTTTCCCCCGCCCTTCAAACAATGATATAATAAGTGAAGCAAACACAGGAGAAGTGTGATGATTCATTCTCCACCGTCAGGTGATCAGGTAAAGCACTCTGATACTTTTCTCCCGACAGCATGAAAATGTAGTCATCCCCGTCACCTTCTTCCCGCAGTGAGTCTGGGGGTGGGGGGAGGCGTGTTATTTCATTTCTGAGTCACTTAGTGTGTGTTGGGGGTGGGGCGCTGTGTAGCAGCGTTTCCGACGACCGTGGCTGCACAGCAGAATCAGGTCGGAAGCTTCAAAAGCTACTGCTGCCTGGGTCCCACCTGACATTCCGATGTAATTGGTCTGGAGTACAGGTTGGGCATGGTAATTTTTCAAAGCTCCCAGGTGACGGACACATGCCAGCACCAAGGTCCAGAAGCACTGGTTCGTGGGGGCTGTGTCGGGGGAATGTGATGAGCTAGAATCTACTGGGAGGCTGGAGAATGACAATTTAGCTATTTAGCTAGGTCAGTGGCTCTCAGTCCTATCTGCTCACTCAGCTCAGTAGCTTTTTAAAAATCCTGCGTAGTCTGGTCATTTAAACTGGAACAGGATTCAGGAATGGCATTTTTAATCCTCTGTTGATTCTTATGTGCAGCTAAGGTTAGAAACCACCATTATGATATATTTAGTCTGAAGAACCATCTATTTTTAAAATTTTAGTTATATGCTCCCAAATTCATAAAAGCCAAACAATGCATCAGTAAAGATCAAAACAACATTAAAGAAAATCTAACTACTGAAAGTCAAGCGTGCTTCCAGGGAAGACTGTAATAATCACAGCTCTATTTCAAAACCCAACTTATATGGCAGATACAGATCACGCACCCAGTTTTACAACAACGCAGAGCCTCTATCAGCTCAAACTAAGTGGCCACGCAGGGAACAGAACTGGGGTGGTGAGACACCTCATTCCCTTGCTTATTTACTAAGCCACATTCTTGCAGGTTTCCTTTGTAAAAATCACATTAAAAACAAAACCCCACCCTGAGGATCCCCAGAAAATGTTCAATATGCAAATGTGGTGATATGCACGGGAATGATCAGGGTGCACTCTCTCTAGGAGATCAGATGAACCAGGGCCACAGGAACGCAGTGGGACACCCACGCGGAGGCCAGCGCTGGCCAAGTCAGAGTCAGAGAGGCTTCCAGCAGCCTCTGCTCCCGTCGGTGCTAACACACCTGTCAGATGGCCTTGTGGGAAGGGGGCCCAGCAGCCATGGGGAGGACACATGCACTGACCTGGTTCTTTTCATGGACAGAACAGAAAGCACTGAGGAGGAGCTTAATGATGGACAAGTGATTATAGCGAGCGGCAACGTGCAAACAGGTGTCGCCTGCCTGCGGACAGAAATCAAACTCTAAGCACAGTCTGAGCGGTTACAAAACGAAACAGAGCAAGTAAAACAAAAACACCATTTAAAAGCTGGCCAGCTATCTGACACTCTTTAGAGGGTGTCAGCCTGAATTATAAGCATTTCTTTCCCGAGGATGCTCCACCCCCGGACTCACAGCTCGTGGCTGTTGCCTGCGGCCCGGCTGGCTTCCCACCTTGCCGACTCTCCGCTGTCAGATTCCACACGCCGGCTGCCTGCTCCCCGTGAGAAACCCCAGCAGCCAAGCCAGGTTCTGCTCACCCAGCGCTTGATAAAAATCCACTGACCCCATCCTCTCCTCCAACCCAAAGATTCTGGAGTATACTGAATGAAGACCAAGAGCACTGCTTTGGAAATGAGCCTTTTCCGTCGTAGAGCTATCATGGCTCTCAGGACAGGGCAGCAAGGCAGGTCACTGAATTCTGAGATCACACGTATTCTAAAAAATTCAAGTTGCATTCCATTTTGGACGTACGCCCTTATCCCACGTGGAGCGACGTAGCCCGGGAAGCTGACGAAGCAGCACCCACAGGGTGTGAAAGGGGCAGTCTGAGAGGTCAGGATCTTCCCCAGCGGTCACGGGCCAGACTTCCCCCAGAGAAACGACAACAAAACTGGAGACAAAGTCATGATATTCGGCAGGGCTCCCCTAACATTTTTATTCTAGCTCTGTCTAGAGCCGGTGTCCACCCCACATCACTTTCTCCCCAGATGAAGAAGGAGCCAAGCTCAAAGCTGAGGCTCAGGGCATGCTGAGAGTCACCGGAGGGGAGACTGCCCCCAGTCAGGAAGGCCCAGCTAAGGCCATTTTTTAAAGAGACGCCTCAGTCTGATTCTCTAGTCCAGTGGCTGAGCATGGGACTTATAAAGGAAACACAGCTTCTTGTGGAGGGAGGAGGGACACCCATGTGACCTCTCAGGTAAGGGATCCTCTCAGAACCATTGGCCCGTCAGCTCATGCCAAGGATGCCTCAGTAACTGATGTGCAGAGGCTTGGAATGAAGTAGAAGACATCGCCCGCACACATCACCCAGTACTGGCTAACAGTATAACACGGTGTGGGCAGAGACCTTCTTAAGACATTCAGAGGCTTCCCAGGTTCATTCACCAACACGTGCTCTAGGGAATGATAAAGCACACTGAGGCTGAGGAGCCAGGGGGAAAGGATGGGAGGAAAGCAGTAATCTTTCCAAGTCTCTTCATTCCTCTTCTGATAGCCCTAAATAACCCATTAAGAAATCAGCAAAAAATATATAAATACTTTACAGATAGTCCCCAAACACTACATTTTTATTTTCTAGATGTTAACACTCAAGTATGCTTTCAGGGTTATATTTTCCAAAATGACACAAAAGAGCAGGAGAGGAGCTGGTGTTGTTCACCCACGTTATTTTTGAGGTCGGCGCGGGACCCGCCCAGCAGGAGGACGCGTGTGCTCTGGGTGTGGCTGTTCTGGCAGGCCAGGTGCAGGGCTGTGTTCCCCGCCTTGGAGAGAGGCAAGAGAAGGGAGGACACGTTAGCGAGGTGGTGCTCCACACACGCGCACGGGGCAGACCTTGCAGAGGGGCATGACACGCAGAAAAAAGAGTCAAAGCTCACGTTCTCTGCTGCCTAATCAGCAGATGCAGGAGTTTCAGAGGCAAGAACATTTCATTTGTAATCCAAACAGGCAGAAGAATCACATCTGTTATAAAACCTCGGTTCCAAGTCCTGGCTCTTCCAAGTCTTTTAAGAGGTGAAAGCCACTAGCCAACGCTCTAAATACTCTCAGTCTTGAATTCCTTACATGTAAAATGGAGTGTGACTCCTATTATGCTGAGGCTCTGAGGAGGACTGACTCAAGAATGCGGGGGGGGGGGCACTTCCTTAATGGTAAAAAGCTGTGCACAGGCACATCTGACATTCCTCCGATAGAGGACTGCAGCATGGTGCCTACTCAACTCGGATAAAAGCTGCTGCAAAACAGGTCACTTCCTACATGCAGACTCAAGAAACATAAGATTACACTGGAGCCATTTTTCTAATTGTTCATTCTTCTAGTTTTCTTGAAACAACTAAATTGTAACTATAGAAAAGATCCCCACATAACAGGCATCTGTCACTTAGCATACATATAGAGACGCTCTGCCTTCAACATACCACATCAGAATGACAGCCGAGGGTCAGAATAATACCCACAGCAACCTTATAGAAGAAAATGAGCCACAGAACCGGGCTCAGGGCTTGTCTTGATGGAATTCCCCATGGCCCACACAGCAGGTTGTCTCAGTTGCTGGCTTCGTGACAGTTATTAAGTATGTGTTGAATAAATGAGTGAAATAAATCTGATGGTTCTAGAAATATATCATAGCAAAATTTACTTTGCCAATAAGAAAATATCCATTTTGCTGAAAAGCATTTGGATCAAGAAAATGAAAACCCATGGCTAATAATAAACTAAACATGGTACATTCATGAAATGGAGTATTACTCTGCAATAAAAATCATGTAACAACATGGAAGAATGTGAAAAACATGCAAAGTGAAAGAAGTCAGACACAAAGAACTACGCATTATGATCCATTTAGATGACGATCTGGGAAAGATGAACAAGTCAGTGGCTCCTGGGAGCGGGCAGGTGAATGCGGGGTTGCCACCAAAGGACACAAAGGAACTTTTTGGGGTGATGAAAATATTCTATATCTTGACTGTGGTGGTGGTCAAAACTCATCGATAGTACCTAAGAAAAATGAACTTTACTGTATATGAATTATATATACCTCAAAATCTACTATTAAAAAAATATGAGCCTGACCTGTGGTGGCGCAGTGGACAGAGCACTGACCTAGAACGCTGAGGTTGCTGGTTGGAAACCCTGGTCTTGCAACAAGCAACCAATGAACAGCTAGAGCGAAGTAACTACTTCTTGTTATCTCCTCTTCCTCCTCTCTTTGTAAAATCAATAAATAAAATCTTTAAAACAAAATGACCTAGGTAGATATACTAATAGACATTTTTCCCACCCTAAGTAATAAGCACAGATTTCCCAGAGGCTGCTAAACTTATCGAGTAAAAAGTCCATTTCTTAATATAATGGAATATTACTCAGCCTTAAAAAAGAAAAACCCTTAGCCATGGCCAGTTTGTTCAGTGGAAGAATGTCGCCTGATGTGTGGATGCCCTGGGTTCCATTCCTGGTCAGGGCACACAGGAGAAGCACCCATCTGCTTCTCTACCCCTCCTCCTCTCGCTTCTCTCTCTCTCTCTCTCTCTTCCTGCAGCCATGCCTTGCTCCACTGGATGCTGAGGATGGCTCCATGGCCTCTGCCTCAGGTGCTAAAAAATGGCTCCAGTTGTAAGGGAGCAAGGGCCCCAGATAGGCAGAGTACTGCCCCCCTACTGGGCTTGATAGGTGAATCCTGGTTGGGGTGCATGTGAGAGTCTGTCTCTGCCTCCCCTCCTCTCACTAAAATAAAAAGAAAAAAGAAAAAAGAAAGAAAAATCCTGTCATTTGCTACAACATAGATGAACTGGAAGATATTAAGCTAAATGAAATAAGCGAGACAAAAAAAAAGACAAATATTGCATGGTATCACTTAGACGTGAAATTTTTAAAAGGAAAAAAGTTAAACTCAGAGGAACAGAGTAGAAATGTGGCTGCCAGGGGCAGGGAAAACAGAGACGCTGGTAAAAGGGTACAGACTTTGAGTTTTAAAGAAGGTCTCAGGAGCTAACGTACAACATGGTGACTAATTGATAACACTGTCTTGTAGAATAGTTTACTAAGAGAATTTAAGTGATCTCACTAAATAAATGAAGGTAAATGTGTGAATGGATGTGCTAATTAACCTGATGGGGGAAATATATCACTCTATATGCTTTAATATGTAACAGGATGCTACATTCTATTTGTCAGTTCTACCTCAATAAAGCTGGGCCGGGGCAGGGGGTGGGGAAGAACCTTTATAGAGGTTTCCCCAGAGACTACGGCAGGCGCAGAAGGTACCAGTCCTCTGTTGGAATGGCAGCTTACCACCTCACCTGCGCTCCCAACAGCCTCCGCTTCGTTACCTGGAGCGAGGACTCAGGGCTTTCCACATGCTTTTGGGGCCCTGCATAGGATAGGAGGCAGTGTGGCAGAGCAGACAGACCTGGGCTGGTTTACGGCCCTACCTGAATCACAAATGAATCATATGTTTTAGTCAAGGACTCCACGGGCCTCCTGCTTAGCCTTCCTTATCCATTCAACGGGAACTACCTACGTCTCAGAGTCGGTATAAGCTTACTAACTCATGTTTCAGAACAGGTACCAGTTTAAAGGAATGGAGCGGCCGCTAGGCTGCCAGGCAGTGAGCCAGGCATTCATTACTGGAGATATGACCATACATGGCTTGCTTCTTTCCCCCAAGCTTTTGACCCAAGAGGGAACCTTGAGAAACATTTGAGCAGTAAATGACAACACAAAGCTGTGTGCAGTGCCTGCCCAGGGGGCCTTCTGGGGGGAGGCGCTGAGGGGAGGCCACCGTCCTGGGAGACGGGCTCAGAGGTCTGCAGGCAGCGATGAGAAGCGGGCTGCCCCTGAGGGAGTGAGCAGACAGAGGGAGCAGTGAGCCCCAGCCGGCAGTACAGGAGAAACATGCTGGGAAAGGCAGAGGGAAGAGGCTGCAGATGACAGCTGAGGCCACTCTGGGGAGGCCCTGGGACAGTGTCAGGCAGACAGCCTCTCCTGCAAGATGTCCAAGCAGAACCGAGAGGGGACAGGCCAGCCGGTCAGTATGCCATCATGCTTCTGAAATCCAGGGACACACTGAGTGTGGAAGGACAGGACAGATGCAAAAAGAGGTGATGAGTGATTGGAGAGGGGACAGAGGGAAAGAGAGAGAAGAAATGCTACTGTCCCTTCCCTGTCTCCACGAGGACACCCACGCTCTAATAAACCAACAGCAAAGCAGTGAGAGCCAGAGGAAGCCGTGCCGGCCCCGCGGGTTCTCTTGCTCACCACGCAGACCGTGCCCACGAAGGACTGTCAGGCCGTCGTCTCCCTGCTGGGCTCTGCTTGCCCCCTGAGCTCCCTCTGCTGTGGGAGAGGAGGCTCCTGCCACAGGGAAGGAAGCAGCAGCCACCCTCACCTGAATGAGCTCTGGCACCTGTTGGGCCTCACCTTGTTCTTGGCAAGCACGTTGGCTCCTGCTTTAACGAGCAGCTTGACTGACTGGCTGAAGCCGTGCCAGGACGCCTCGTGCAGGGCTGTATTCCCGTCCTGAGGAGTGCGCACAGAGAGAGCACGTTACCCACAACCTCGTCCATCTCACTAACACCCACTCATCAGACTGTGTCCCTAAGGCATGCTACAGGGTCTTTCTCAGCTGGGGTTTCTCATTCTCCCAGAAACGGTACAAAACAAGTGCCATTCTAGATTCATGATGTACAGTGGGTGCCTTCGGCATTGGGGATTAAGTCTCTACGGGAACTCCAGTGGAGAAAGGCACAGAGCCGTTTAACTGAAAGTAACATCAGGATAAATAACGTCTACTCCTTCCCACCTCCATCACCCCTTAGGCTCCGCTCTGCTCCTGACTCCAGAGAGAACCCTGTAGAGATCAGGAAAATATAGAACCCGGCTTCATAAATTCCAGGGCCCAAGAACCAGATAGATAAGTTCCCCCTCCCCTCCTTTCTCTTCCTTAATTTAAATCTCACCTAGGTTAATCCAAAAGCCTCAGAACTCCAAAGAAATGAGTAGAAACTGAGGAAACAGTGATTTATAAATAAGATAAATAAGTGTCCTTGATCTGTAGCTTTTAAATAAAAATCAACCAATTAAAACGTGACCAGGCAGTGATGCAGTGGATAAAGCATCAGCCTGGGATGCAGAGGACCCAGGGTCAAAACCCTCAGGTGTCCAGCTTGAGCGTGGGATCTTAGACATGACCCCATGGTTGCTGGCTTGAGCCCAAAGGTCGCTGGCTTGAAGCCTAAGGTTTCTGGCTTGAGCAAGGGGTCACAGGCTCAGCTGGAGTTTCCAGTCAAGGCACATGTGAGAAAGCAATCAATGAACAACTAAGGTGTCTCATCTCTTTCCCTTCCTGTCTGAAAAAAAAAATCAATTAAAATCAGGGTGTTGGGGAGGGAGAAGCATAGAGAGAAAAGGTAGAAATACCCTCCATGCTGGTCCAGACCAGGGCACGGGGCAATCAGCAGGGGGTGGTGCAGGTGCATTCTCCAATTATGTCCATAGTCTGGGTTAGCTTTTCACTCAACCACACCAACAGACAAGGCCTAATGCTGCTGACACTCACAGGGGGAAGCCTAGGGTGTCAAAGACCACAGCACCAAAGGCCAGGGAGTGGGGATGCTGGGAAAGGCAGCGGCGATGTGTGGCCGAGCCAGTGGGACTGACTGTAGGAAGCAGGGAGCAAGAGGAGCAGTGACTGGGAGGGGCCCGGGCTGCCAGAAACGACCCGCTTCCTGATCCAAGCGCTCACATAGATGTGGTTCGGGTAGCGAGAACTCACTGAGCTGCACTTGTTATTTGAGCACTGTTCTGTATATATACACTTCAATTAAAAATTATTTTAAAAAGACTGAATTGCACTAACTTGTGAAGTTCCATGTTTTAAGACTGTTTGGCTATTTAGGAACACTGGGTTAATATATATACCATTGAAAAAAAATTTTTTTAGCAAGAGAGACAGGAACAGAGAGACAGAGAGAGGGACAGACAGGGACAGACAGACAGCATGGGAGAGAGATAAGAAGTATCAATTCTTTGTTGCAGCATCTTAGTTGTTCATTGATTGCTTTCTCATATGTGCTTTGACCAAGGGCCTCCAGCAGAGCGAGTGACCTCTTGCTCAAGCCAAAGACCTTGGGCTCAAGCCAGCGACCATGGGGTCATGTCTATGATCCCAAGCTCAAGCCAGTGATACCGTACTCAAGCTAGTGAGCCTGTGTTCAAGCTGAATGAGCCCACGCTCAAGCCGGAGACCTTGGGGATTTAAACCTGGGTCCTCTGCATTCCAGTTTAATGCTCTATCCACTGCGCCACCGCCTGGTCGGGCATGCCATTGGCATTTCTTAAAAAATTGATTTTGGCCTGACCTGTGGTGGCGCAGTGGATAAAGTGTTGACCTGGAAATGCTGAGGTTGCCGGTTCGAAACCCTGGGCTTGCCTGGTCAAGGCACATATGGGAGTTGATGCTTCCAGCTCCTCCCCTCGTCTCTCTCTGTCTCTCCTCTCTCTCTCTCTCTCTCTCTCTCTGTCTCTCCCTCTCCTCTCTAAAATGAATAAATTAAAAAAAAATTGATTTTGAAGCCTTGGATGGTTGTCTCAGTGGTAGAGTGTTGGCCTGGCATGTGGAAGTCCCGGGTTTGATTCTCTGTCAGGGCACACAGGAGAAGCGACCATCTGCTTCTTCATCCTTCCCACTCCCCTTTCTCTCTCTCTCACACTCCTTTTTCCCTTCCCACAGCCATGGCTCAAGTACAGAGGCCCCAAGCACTGAGGATGGCTCCATGGTGCCTCCATCTCAGGCACTAAAAATAGCTCAGTTGCAAGCATGACCACAAATGATCAGAGCATCAGATGGGGGTGGCTGGGTGTATCATGGTTGGGGCGCATGCAGGAGTCTCTGTCTCCCTTCCTCCCACTTGGAAAAAAAAAAGAAAAAAATGATTTTGCTTACTTTTTTTCTTCCAATATAGTTTTAAAAATTAACTTGCTCACTTATCAAAAAAAAAAAAAAAAAAAAAAGAAAAAGAAAAAAGGAGGAAAGAGCTAGGGTTTGGGGACATATGCCTTCCCCATCTAGGCCTCCTCCTGTCATTACTTCTAGACTTTTTTTTATCTTGATATCATTTATGTTTATGTAGTTGCCCACTGCTGCTATAGAACAGGAGAAAGAATTTTTTAAAAATTTACTTGGGCCTGACCAGGCAGTGGCACAGTGGATACAGCGTCGGACTGGGATGCGGAGGACCCAGGTTCGAGATCCCAAGATCGCCAGCTTGAGCACGGGCTCATCTGGTTTGAGCAAAGCTCACCAGCTTAGACCCAACGTTGCTGGCTCGAGCAAGGGGTTACTTGGTCTGCTGAAGGCCCACGGTCAAGGCACATATGAGAAAGCAATCAATGAACAACTAAGGTGTCGCAACGAAAAACTGATGATTGAGGCTTCTCATCTCTCTCTGTCTGTCTGTCTCTATCTATCCCTCTCTCTGACTCTCTCTCTGTCTCTGTAAAAAAAAAAAAAAAAAAAAGCCAAAAAACAAAAATTTACTTGGGCCCTGGCCAGGTATCTCGGTTGATTAGAGCATCATCCCAATACAGCAGGGTTGTGGGTTCGATGCCAAGGCAGAGCACATACAAGAATCAACCAATAATAAGTGGAAAAACAAATCAGAGTTTCTCTCCCTCCCTCCCTATCTCTCTAAAATAATAAATAAAGTACTAGGATATCTGATACTTTTCCAAAGGAGATTTGGGCTGATTTCATTGTGTTAAATCATAAGTGAGAAGACTCAGGAACGATAATAACATCTTGCATGTAGGCAAGTGCATCCTACTTCACCTTGTCTTGTCGATCCAGGGCACAACCCTCCTGGATGAGCGCCGCGATGACCTCAGTGTTCCCCACCACTGCGGCCCGATGCAAGGCGGTCTGATCCCCCTGCAGAACGACGTGGAGGCAGGACCAGGGGTCAGCTCTGCCACAACGCTCATCACTCACTCACTCACTCAATCGCTCTCTCACTCACTCTGACAGAGGACACGTCCCACACAAAGCAGACTGGTCACCACCATTTGCCCGGTGTGCTTTGCGATCTGGTTAGTAGACAATACAAGCCAGGCACAGCAATTTTGTTCAGTGGGATCCTTAAGCCAACTGCAGAACAGTCCTTGGCTGCAGAGTTGACAAGCCTTCACCTGCTGCCTGGAGGGACAGCAGTGTTCAGCTGGACTGTGGCTGTCATATCTGTGAAGAGCGGGTCTGAGGGCAGGACTGTGTGCGCTATGCAATTACAGAAGCAATGCCTGGAATCTTGACTCCCTGCTGAGTCCTCTAGTTCCCTGCTCTCAGGGAAATTGCCATCCAGCTATGTCAGTGAACAGCACTCGTGACAGCAATGAGCCCAGGCAGGGCTGATGTTGGTTTACTGAAAAGCCAGAGAAAAATGGGCTTTGGAGACAGGTTCAGGTTTAGTCCGGGATGAACTGCCACTGCCCACTGCTCCCCTGGTTGCAACCCTAGGAGATGCATGCCTGAGAAGGAAGAGAGGTGTGGGCATGCTCCTGGGAGGGGGAGCATGCGAGCACTCATGATTTGATGTTGAGTGTACATTTGTTGATTGACTTATACTGGCCAAGAGCAATGTAGGGGTTTATGAGGTGTCGTTGGAGGATTCCAGGTATGGCAAGCTATCACTGCATATCTCTAAGAAGCCTCTTCTGCCTGACTAGGCGGTGGCTCAGTGGATAGAGCGTCTGACTGGGATGCAGAAGGACCCAGGTTCGAGACCCTGAGGTCGCCAGCTTGAGCGCGGGCTCATCTGGTTTGAGCAAAAACTCACCAGCTTTAGCCCAAGGTCACTGGATCAAGCAAGGGGTTACTTGGGGTTACTTGGTCTGCTGTAGCCTCACGGTCAAGGCACATATGAGAAAGCAATGAATGAACAACTAAGGTGTCGCAATGCGCAACAAAAAACTAATGATTGATGCTTCTCATCTCTCCGTTCCTGTCTGTCTGTCCCTGTCTATCCCTCTCTCTGACTCTCTGTAAAAAAAAAAAAAAAGAAGCCTCTTCTGATATTTCATGACAACACCTGACTGATTTACACTGCATTTACCTCCTTTCTCTGTGATCAGACTCCTGGAACTGCAGACCTTGCCTTTCTCCATCAGAGTGCCAAAGGGAGCTTGACTCTCTCCCCTAACTGCAGCTGAGAAAAGGACTAAATGCTCCGCTCCTAGGGCTATGACAGTCAAGACTGTAATGAGAGAGAGTTCTAAGTACCCTAAGAGCACAAGTGATCTCTAACAGGCACTCATCAAGTGAAGTCAAGACTAATGGAGTCCAACCTGGCATCCAGGTTAGAATGGGAGGTGGGTGATCACAGTGAAGTTTGTCCTTCACCTGTAAAAGGAGGCGGGTATATGATTCTCAAGGTCTCTCCTTTCCCTTGAGTTCTGTGATTTGTTTGGTAAGAGTTCTGCATAAATGAAGTGTCCTGGTGGTGAGCCAGAGGGGCAACAACACACCTTGGGGCATCCCTGGGCCTTTCCCCAAGAGAGGGAAGAGAAGATAGTATAAAACAGAAAACAAAATTTTACAAAGAGAAATGTACGGCTACTTATAAATAACCCTAATGAAATTCCAATTCTTATTATTAAATGCCCTGGAATGTAAAATAACAATGTACTTACTTTACAAGCACTGAATTGGAAAAAAGTTCTGGAGGTGGATGATAGTGATGGTGACTATGAATGTCCTTAGTGCCACTGAGTGGTGTGGTTAAAATGGTAACTTTTATGTTGTGTACCTTTTATCACAATAAAAAAGAACTTATCTGTTTAAAACTCAAATTCACTTTCTTCTTCTCCTTCTCCTCCCCCCCCTTCTTATCAAGTGAGAGGCAGGGAAGCAGAGAAACAGACTCCTGCATGCACCCTGACAGGGACTGGGATCCATCTGGCAACCCCAATCTGGGACTGATGTTCTGCCCACCTAAGGCCACTGCTCCACTGCTTGGCAACTGAGCTATTTTAGCCCCTGAAGTGAGGCCATGGAACCATCCTCAGTGCCCAGGGCCAACTTGCTCAAACCATTCAAGCCATGGCTGTGGGAGGTGAAGAGAAGGGGAGGGAGAAAGGGGAGGAAGAAAGGGGAGGGTAAAGGGGAGGGATGGTGAAGCACATGGTCACTTCTCCTGTGTGCCCTGACTGGGAATTGAACAGGGACTTCCACATGCCAGGCTGATGCTCTACTGCTGAGCCAATCAGCCAGGGCCAAATTTACTTTCTTAAAATAAAAAAATATCCCTTTAAAAATCTATGAGAAGGCCCTGGCCAGTTCGCAGCCATGGCTCTAATGGTTTGCGAAAGTTGGTCCTGGGTGCTAAGGATGGCTCTATGGTCTTGCCTCAGGCACTAAAATAACTCAGTTGCCAAGCAACAGAGCTGCAGCCCCGGATGGGCTGAGCATCCCCCAGTAGGGGGGTTTGTCAGGTGGATACCTGTTGGGATCATGCAGGAACTTGTCTGCCTCCCTGCCTCTCACTTAAAAATAAATCCGTAAGAAGTGATTTTTATTTCCTTCCTTATACTTTTCAATACCTTCCAACTTCTTTATTTAACATTTAATTTTTCACATCAGGAAAAACCACTACTTATTAAAAGTCTAAGCTCTAACAATATACCAGTAATGGGACTGTCAGTGTCTCATCAGAACTTTTGGTCACTGTTCACTCATAGAATGTAAGGGTTTCCGCAGTGACGGTCAGGACCAGCCCCACTATGAGGACTTCATCCACTGTCCCCAGCATCTCTATCACCGACACCTGCCCTCAGCACCCGGAGCTACGATTCCGAGTACAAATTAAGTGTAGCCTTGGTTTTCTCCACTTTCCCAGGCCTCTTATTCAAAGAGGGCCCTTTCCAGGTGGCATGCAGGCAGAAGGATGTTGCCACTGGGTCAGCAGTGGCAGGTGTGACAAGCCATTACATAGCCATCTCATACATCTTAAGAAGTGTTTCCAGATGAGGTACACTTCTAGCCCAAACAAGTAAAAATATGAGAAACTGCCCATATCTTAATTTTTTTTAAGTTTCTACAAGAATTTCCAAGTCTGCCCATTTCCCTATCAGAACATGGACAGGTTTTCCCCAAATGGACCTCAAGTACAATTTACTATTGCTGATCTGACGGGGAAGGTGGCACTCTGTCCTCAGCCAGAAGGGCGAGATTGAGGCTCTCTCTTTCAGGGTAAATACTGACATGACCAGATTGCTAAGAGTTGGAGACCTTTTAATATTACCACAAACTGCTGGCACTCTAACTTGCACTCCTTGGGCCAATCAGAACCACCTTTTGACATGGCGAAACTTAACCGCTCCATCCATGCTGTGCATCAAGTGTGAGCAATAAGCCCTGAACACACAGGTGTGTGCACCACTCTTGCCACACAAGTCATCACACCAAGGGCCTCTGCTGACCAGGGCGCAGTCTACTCTAAGTGCTGCTTTAGGTCAAATGTTTTATCATGTCTCACAAGCTGCCACTAAAGGATGATTCAAGGCAGCTTTGGAGCCATTGTGAATTATTTGCTTTCAGCATCAATCTACTGTATTTACTTCCCTCGAGATAATTTTCCTTTGTGAAACTAGCTTAATGCGAGAAGCTAACTAACTTTTAGGTCAGCCCTTAGGAGTCGATTTCCAGATGGATTATCAAGTTCCAGGAGATCTAACAGTTGTGTGAGGCTGCGGTGAGAACACAAACGGTCCTACCCCAGGGCAGATGCTGGCCCTTCCCTGTGGAGACCCCCGTGCGGCACTGCCTGTCTCCAGCCTGTCTTCGTTCCCCTCAGAGCCTGAGTCCTTGCCTCGTGAGTCCATCAGCACTGGTGAAGGCTAGAGCCCACTGCTCCCCACCCTAAGTGGCTGTGCTTTGGCTGTACCGTGAGTTTTGTCAGCACTAGATGGTGTGTTTCTGGGGGAGTGGGGGGTACGCCTTCTCTGGTGTACAAAAACCAGCTACCCTTAAATCACGAAGATGAGAAGTAAGGGCTCTGTGAAGCAGGAACTACATAAGCAAAGGGCTGCCCTCAGGCCATCCACCCCAGAGCCACTCGTCCCAAGAACATGACTCAAACAACTGAGCAAGTGACAGCCTCAACTGGAACAGGGTCAATTACCTGCGAATCAATTTATCCTCCTAGAAAACTAAAATTTACTGTTGAAATATTTCCTCTTTGAAATAGGACACAAACAAGAACAAAACGTGTCCTCCATGCATACTTATTAACAGACCCAAGGAGCAATGGTGACATAATCCTTATTTCTATATGGCTTAAATTAAACATGAAACTCTAAAACTTGGGGGAAATTTTTAAAAAGCTGGGGAAGGTATAGCACTCTCAACAGCATTTACTCATTATTTATTCAGTGAATACATACTGATCCCCTATTATGCTTCAAGTGCCATGGCATCTGATTCCCTCATTTATTGATTAAAAAAAAAAACCACCACCAAAAAAAAAAAAAAAATGCCCAGGGCAGGTCAGTGCCTAGCCTGGGATAACCAGCTAACTCAGGGAGCATGGATGAGCCAGCATCCAAATTGTCAAGGCTCTTTCCACTCACCCCTGTTTCCAACTTGTAAAGCCAATGAACCTTAGGACCGGTCTTTAAAAAGATCAGGTACGTCTGTGGGGTTTGGGCTGCTCTGATGGCATCAGCAAGCTAAGCGCATCAGGTGCAGGGCCAGGGCCATGGCCACTGCAGGCGCCCAGCAAGCATTTGTGGAATGATTAACTGCAAAGAAGCAGAAGGAAAATGCTGTAGCTGGAAACTTTCAGAGCCAGCAACCTTGCAGTTTGGCACTTTCATCGGGAATATATTGACCTGTTTATAAATGAACTGCCAGCTCTCAATTTTTCTGACATCAGTGTTTCTTACATTGGGATTTTTAAGAGGTTTGGAAGCCCTAAAATCTAAAATCTTTGTGCTGAAATAGTTATAGTATTCTCTCCCACATGATGAAAAAGAGTGAGCAGACTCCAAAGCTAAGCTCATGGAAGAAACCCCAGTCATGCAAGGGTGGGCATGCCCCTCTTCAGGTGGAATCCCGTCCAAGTGACACAGGCAGACATGTTGCAAGGAAGCTCAAGACAGGCTAGGTGCACAAAGCAGTAGGCTGACCTCTTTGTCTCTCTCTGATCTTCTAGGGTTCTTCCTAGCCTTTCTTCTCTGGTTTTTCTTATTTTTTTCTTCCTTCATGCCTTTTACCGTGGCCACAGGGTTCTGGACTATTTCTGAGGTGGGGACTGTGTGATTGCTCATTGACCAATCAGAGATGGCGTTAGAGCTCCAATGAGAGTTGACAGGATTGGCGGGAAGCAAGAGGGAATTTGCTTCTGGAGT
Organism: Saccopteryx bilineata; assembly: GCF_036850765.1. Lineage (NCBI taxonomy): Eukaryota > Metazoa > Chordata > Mammalia > Chiroptera > Emballonuridae > Saccopteryx > Saccopteryx bilineata. The sequence goes on along the minus strand of NC_089490.1, from coordinate 62,988,465 downwards.
TGCATATTCTAAAGAACTGGTTTCCACAGGTTCAAATTCATAATAATCCCACTCCAGGCCACTGGAGGTCATTCTTCAACTAAT